>NC_137288.1:5030000-7530000 GCF_054371585.1 Giraffa tippelskirchi | reverse complement strand
CTTTCTTGTTCCCATTTGGATATTCTCCCCTTCTGTGTCAGAGATGAGTTGACCATGGATGCTGGGGTTTGTTTCTGGACTCTCAACTTTATTCCATTGATCTGGTTCTGTGAGTGTTGTTGTATTTCGAACAGCATACTCTTCTGCTGCTGCTGTTGCTGCTGCCAAATCGCTTCAGTCGTGTCTGACTCTGCGTGACCCCATGGCCTGCAGCCTACCAGGCTCCTCTGTCCAGGGCATTTTCCAGGCAAGAGTACTGGAGTGGGTCGCCATTGCCTTCTCCGATACTCTCCTGAGGATCCTAGTTTGGTCGTCTAATTTCCTTTCACACAACCTTGGATGTCCGCATCGGGGCTTTTTTGTCGGATTGTATTGACAATTTAGGCTCTTTTCTGTTTCCATAACCCCTTTTGCAATTCTTTGTTCGGTACGAAAATGCATTGGCATTTTGGGAGGAATAGCATCGAAGCTGTGGATTGCCTAGTGGGGCTGTGACATCATTTTCCCAATAGGAATTCTTTCAAGCCATGAGCACAGCTTACCTTTCCAGTGATTTGTGTGGGCTTGATCTTCCTTCTTCCATCTCTCGCCGTTTTGTGAGAACAGGTCCTTCCTTCCCTTCTGGGTTAGATGGACTCGTGGGTATCACTTCAGTGAATGGCGTTGTCAGTGGGGGTGATAATTCCCTTCTCATTGGAAAACTTTGCTGTGAGCATTAGCAATGCCAATGACTTCTCTTCCCCTTCCTCCCTGTCCATCTCTCAGAGCCACCTGGAAACAGAGGCCTCATCCAGGGTCACACGGGACTGAGGGGGTGCAGCTAGACTTGTTTCTTCAGGCCCTCAGTGCTGGACATCATCCAGGATAATCTGTGTGTGTCTTCCTCGGACTGGTGTCCCTTCAGACCTTTCCCTAGTTTTCACAGGCTTCTTTTGTTCGCGTTCTTTGTCTGTTTGGAGACAAATCCTTGATAAGCTTTGTGTTTACACTTATTTGTCTCGCGATGTATGACCTGTTTTTAGCTTTTGTAATAATGTCTTTCCCACAGTAGATATCTTTGATTTTGAAAGTCCACTGTATTCTCTGGGTTGTTTTTGTTTTTTTTTTTTTGGACTGCCTTTTAGTTTTGTGTGTGAAGACTCAGAGCACGTGTCCAATTTCTGCTCATTGTTCTTCTAGATTTGTGACAAGTTTTCATGGAAAGCTTGTCTAGGTATAACTGGAAGTGAACTCAGTGTAAGGTGTCATGTCTCCATCTCCATTCATGTCATACCCTCCACTTTCCAATTCCCTGTTCCTGAGTGGTTTTGGAGACCTTGTGGGAAGTTTGGTTGCATCTGAGTTTGAATTTCCACCTTGGTTAGGTTTACACTGTTCTGCCCTCAGGGACACTGGAAAGGGGGAGTGAGGAGCAGCCTGCACTTCCAGCAGTGACCACATTGTGGGGCGAGTGCTGCTCTCCCCTCTGGGAGCCCCAGGCCACAGGCATCCCAGTGAGGAGCCAGCTCTGTGCTCAGCTGAAAGGAGTTAGTCTCTCAGGAGCCTCTGAGCCCTTGCCTTTGGGTCACCCAGGGTGGGAGTTTACAGTGACAGGAACCATTGCACTGCAAGTGAAGTGAGAACCCATATGACACCCGCCACTGCTCCTAAAGAGATGCACCTGAGGCCCCTTGAAGGTCCTGCACAGAGAGCTCTTTAGTGGGCATGCCAGAGACTCTGTTCCATCGTGGGCTGACCGGGGCAGGCTCTCACCAGTCCAGACACAGACCACGGTGATGACCGGCCCTGCTGTCTCCAAAGGGTTTTCTTTGGTGTGTATCCTCATCTGAGCAGTCAGGCCATGTGCACTGCCTCTCCTTGCAACTTCTAGGCCAGGGCTCCTAGGCTAGAACTGTCAGGTATAACTTGTAGGACTAGGCTACACTGGCCCAGTGCATTGCCTGTCCTCGCAACTTCACAGCTTTCTTCTCTTCTTTACTGAACATTGATTTTCAAGAGTGTGTTTGGGCTACAAGGTTGTTGGGTCTTTCTCTAGCCTTGTCTCATGAAGTTGAGACAACCTCATCGTTTCTGGTTGTTGGTGTGCTCTCTTTTGCCCATTCTCTTTCCTGGCTTCTTTTTGTGACTTTGTTTGTGCCTGAGGAAGAGCTCAGCATTTCTCTTCTGGCTGAGACATCACACAACAGTAATGCCTACCTGGAGATTAGTTGCCAAAAGGGCCTCGTTTTGCAGATGACATCTTGAAATCACCTGAACTGCCCTTTCTGATACACAAAGGCTGCCGTAAAGGAAATAAAAAACAAGAAGTCCCAAGTCTAGTCTTAAAATATGTGGGTTGTCTAATGAAACCACATTTTCTATGATTTCATTGATAGGCATTAACTGGAGACATCCAGAATATGGGAAGACACTGAGATATGAGAGAATTAAAGGTTGTCAGGGGCAAGGGAGGAACAGGGAGTGCTTGAGGTGAATACAGGATTTGCAGGGGGTGAGGGAGGGTTGGTTGTGGAGAATGAAAGGGTCCCAAACTAGAAAGTGGTGTTGGTTGCAGAGGATTGTGAAGGTCCTTAATGTTCCAGAAATGTACCACCTAACATCAATTTTATTGATTAAAAATTTAAGGGAAAAATACACAAATCTCTGAGAAACAAAATATAAATCAAGAAAATAAAATACAGAAAAACTGAATGAAAAGAAGCTCAGGGGAAGCGAATTCAACCTCCACTGGGTAGAAAGCTAGATGATGGCATCCACGGGGGGCAGAGAGGGATGGAGGATGCAAAGCCAAACCCTCCCCTGGGCACGGTGTTTCCAGAAATGGAAATTTGGAAAGGGCTCTGGGTCTCTGTCCAGAGCAGGGGCCCATTCTCCTTGCAGAGGTGGGTCTGTCATCGTGGGAATCTGGGTCTTGGGCAGAAGCCAGGGAAGGCTCTCCCTTCAGAGGTGTTCTCTTATCCCCTGACTCAGGTTCTCCTGCCAAAATCCGAGCAGGGGCAGGCATAACCGAACATGTAGGTGGAGGTGGAGGTTCTCCCCCGGGGATTGGAGCATTGGTGCCTGGGCCTGGGGGGTCCTGCTTGCACAGAGATCTGATCTTCCCAGTGTGCTGGCCAATACCCAGTTGGCCCGGTGTCTATGGGAAGGCATGTCTCAGGTCTCAATCTCCCCTCAGTGGATCCCTGAGTCCTGGACATGTAGCAACCACCTCTGTAGGGACAGGTCTGGGAAGTGGAGCCTGGTTGAACCTGGGGGCTGGTGCTGGAGCTGTGAGAAAAGGAAAGTTTACCCACAGGCCTGACTTTGCCCTTTGCCTCTCTGGAGACAATTCTACCCTGAGCTTTTGAGACAATTCTCAGTTTAGGAAGTCACAATAGGATGTCGTCCTGACTGCAGTCCACCAAGTGGATGGTCTGAGGCCAGCCTTTTCTCTAGGCCCAGCACCAGCTTTGGGGGACTCCTCCTGTGGAGCTCAGGACTCCTTCCCCCCACACACACATGCACCAGTACCTCCTCACCTCTGTGCTCACCGTGCTAGGCTCCTGGTCCTCCTGCTGCCCCAGAGGCAGAGGCTCTCAGTGCTCTGGGTTGGAACCGGGTGTGCTGAGCTCCATGGCAGCCTGAGAATGGGCCGCCGGCTGTGTCTTGGGTGGTGAGTGGGAAGCAGGCCTTCCCCGCTTCCTCTTCATTCCCATTTGGGCTGAACCCTCTGTGGGCTTGCTCACCTGGAGGCTGCACTGGGCCTCAAGGGCGGGGGGTGGTGCTCCAACACCTCCCTCAGGGAGGTGGATGGGGTGTCCCCCTCATTGGCCATATCCAGTGGGAAGCTCTGCAATGACAGTGACCATCAGCCAGCCCTGCTTGGAGTTTTCCGAGCTGGGCCTGGTCAGTATGGCTGTTGCTTCTGCCTACTCAAACTTTTGCTCCCAGAACGAACAGAGACGTGTGTCTGCTCAGATGCCTACCCGGGAGAATGGAAACCCACCTGAGGGTGTGAGGTCAGCCTGGGCGGCTGGTGTTGCCTGCACTGTCCTCATCCTGCCCAGCCTGCTCTCCCCTGGGATGTGGACACAACCGGCCCACAGGCTTCTGACCCCACATCCGCCTCGGCTTGCTTGAGGCAGACACACCCCAGGAAACCCCCATCCACACACACAGGGAAAGGACACACTGTTTCCAGGTGGGATGGGAGAGGTGTCCTGCCCCAGCCTGGGACTCCCCATGTTACCTTTCTGTTCCTTTGGGCAAAGGGCCAGAGGCCTCTCGGGGGAGCCAGCGTTGACCGCGTTCACACATACCCTGCCTGTGAGCTCTCCTGAGGCCCCAGCCTCTGGGCAGGGGCAAACAGCAGAACATCTTGGCAGTAAGTGATCTGGCTGGGGGCTCCTCTCCACTCTGGAGGCCTGAATACCCGGGTTCCGGGTTTTGTTGTGTTCTGTGCCAGGAAGTGACATCATTTCCTGGGGTTCGTTGCCGAGGTCCCTTACACAAAGCTCCCCAAGGGAACCTCTGTTTAACCACTCCTTTGGCCAGGTGCAGGCACAGGAACACCCACACAGCCCACCCCACAACCTTAGGGAGGCCTGGGTGTAGACATTGCCTGAGCTCTGAGGACACAGCTGCTTTCAGACCAGGCTCCTTCTCATTAAGTCACGTGGCCCTGGACAAGCCATGTACCCCTCAGGGTTTCCCCAGTCTCTCAATCTGCAGAGTGGATGTCATTCTCCCATCTACTGCCTAGGTCTCTTGGCCTATGAACAGCTCCAGTGCCTGTTCAGCCCGTGGACTGATATCACGTGGAGCTCATGCCCTGAGACTTCACAGAGGAAGGATTCAATACAGGGCTGCCATAGCACAGAATGGGGCAGAAACAGACCTGCATTGGGCTCTGGGACCTAGGAAAAGGCACTCCCCTTCCTGCCTATTTCGAGACCCTCCACTGGGAAGATCGACAGTAAGATTCAGACATTACCCTCTCTCGTACCTTCCTCATCCTCCTGTTCCATTGAGATTCTGCTTCAAGTGTCCCTTCTCTGCCTCTAGTTGATGGGGAAGCTGCCACTAAAATGGCTGCCACCTCTAAGGCGTGTGCAGAAAAAAAAAAAAAAAAAGAGCAAGCAAGGCAGTCAGGCAAGAAACAAAACAAAACAAAAAAGAAATTTATTAGAGGGAAAAGAGAGGTTGACCAGCTCTTAAGGAGAACCAGCGTTCTCCCTTTCTGACGGATCTCTGAAGGGATGGTCATGTAGCCAGAGGTCTGGAATCTGGCGGTCTCACAGCTTTGAGAAGACAGGCGCCAGTGAGATAACAGGATGCTATTTGGGCAATTTGATCATGCTCACAGATCACTGTGATTTATTCTTTGTCTGTGAGGTCGACATAATGATCCATCTTATCAATGAGCCCCCATGTGGGCCCTATCATTCCAGCCGTTTGATTTAGGATAAGGGCTGAAGGTCAGTCTTCTGTAACTGCTTCCTGTGGGACAGGGGTGTCATGGGGGTAAGATAAGAAAAGGCTGCAATGCAGGTCATGGGGATTTGTGTGGAGTGGAAGTTCTTGATAACCTGAGTAGTTAGAAGTAACTCATGGATAGTTCAATTGGTGAAGGCTTAAAAGTGGTCCTGAAGAAATTTTGAAAAAAGATGCATTCAGCAAAAACAAGACTGGGAGCTGACTGTGGCTCAGATCATGAATTCCTTATTGCCAAATTCAGACTTAAATTGAAGAAAGTGGAGAAAACCACTAGACCATTCAGGTATGACCTAAGTCAAATCCCTTGTGATTATACAGTGGAAGTGAGAAATATATTTAAGGGACTAGATCTGATAGACACAGTGCCTGATGAACTAAGGATACAAGTTTGTGACATTGTACAGAAGACAGGGATCAAGAGCATCCCGAAGAAAAAGAAATGCAAAAAAGCAAAATTGCTGTCTGAGGAGGCCTTACCAATAGCTGTGAAAAGAAGAGAAGTGAAAAGCAAAGGAAAAAAGGAAAGATATACCCATTTGAATACAGAGTTCCAAAGAATAGCAAGGAGAGATAAGAAATCCTTCCTCAGAGATCAATGCAAAGAAATGGAGGAAAACAACAGAATGGGAAAGACTAGAGATCGCTTCAAGAAAATTAGAGATACCAAGGGAATATTTCATGCAAAGATGGGCTCAATAAAGGATAGAAATGGTATGGACCTAACAGAAACAGAAGATATTAAGACGAGGTGGCAAGAGTGCACAGAACTATACAAAAAAGATCTTCATGACCCAGATAATCACGATGGTGTGATCAGTCACCTAGTGCCAGATATCCTGGAATGTGAAGTCAAGTGGGCCTTAGAGAGCATCACTATGAACAAAGCTAGTGGAGGTGATGGGATTCCAGTTTAGCTATTTCAAATCTAAAAGATGATGCTGTGAAAGTGCTGCACTCTATATGCCAGCAAATCTGGAAAACTCAGCAGTGGCCACAGGACTGGAAAAGGTCAGTTTTCATTCCAATCCCAAAGAAAGGCAATGCCAAAGAATGCTCAAACTACCGCACAATTGCACTCATCTCACACGCTAGTAAAGTAATGCTCAAAATTCTCCAAGCCAGTCTTCAGCAATATGTGAACCGTGAACTTCCAGATGTTTCAGCTGGTTTTAGAAAAGGCAGAGGAAACAGTGATCAAATTGCCTACATTCCTGGATCATCGAAAAAGCGAGAGTTCCAGAAAAATATCTATTTCTGCTTTATTGACTATGCCAAAGCCTTTGACTGTGTGGATCACAATAAACTGTGGCAAATTCTTGAAGAGATGGGAATACCAGACCACCTGACCTGCCTCTTGAGAAACCTGTATGCAGGTCAGGAAGGAACAGTTAGAACATGGAACAACAGACTGGTTCCAAATAGGAAAAGGAGTATGCAAATGCTGTATATTGTCACCCTGCTTATTTAACTTATATGCAGAATACATCATAAGAAATACCAGGCTGGATGAAGCACAAGCTGGAATCAAGATTGCCAGGAGAAATATCAACAACCTCAGATATGCAATTGACACCACCCTTATAGCAGAAAGTGAAGAAGAACTAAAGAGCTTCTTGATGAAAGTGAAAGAGGAGAGTGAAGAAGTTGGCTTAAAGCTCAGCATTCAGAAAACTAAGATCATGGCATCCGGTCCCATCACTTCATGGCAAACAGATGGGGAAACAGTGGAAACAGTAGCTGATTTTATTTTGGGGGCTCCAAAATCACTGCAGATGGTGACTGTAGCTATGAAACTAAAGGACACTTACTCCTTGGAAGGAAAGTTATGACCAAACTAGACAGCATATTAAAAAGCAGAGACATTCCTTTGTGAACAAAGGTCCATCTCGTCAAGGCTATGGTTTTTCCAGTAGTCGCACATGGATGTGAGAGTTGGACTATAAAGAAAGCTGAGCACTGAAGAATTGATGCTTTTGAACTGTGGTGTTGGAGAAGACTCTTGAGAGTCCCTTGGACTGCAAGGAGAATCAACCCATCCATCCTAAAGGAAATCGGTCCTGGGTGTTATTTAGCAGGACTGTTCCTGAAGCTGAAACTCCAATACTTTGGCCACCTGATGCAAAGAGCTCATTTGGAAAGATGAGTCATTTCCTTGATGTTGGAAAAGATTGAAGTCAGGAGAGGAAGGGGACGGCAGAGGATGAGATGTTTGGGTGGCATCACCGACTCAATGGACATGAGTTTGGGTAATCTCTGGGAGTTGGTGATGGGCAGAGAGGCCTGGCGTGCTGTGGTTCATGGGGTCACAAAGAGTCGAACACGACCCAGTGACTGAACTGAACTTAAAGTTAGAATAATGGTAAGTAGAAGGAGAGAGCCTAGAAAAGGTATCCAATTCCAATTACTTTACCAGTTTTCCCATGAATTACTGGTGTGTTGGTGTCCCCTATTTCTTGCTGCTTCCTTTACACTGCCTGATTTATTGGCATACAATCAGCAGGCTTCCTCCAAAAATAGGCATAGCCCTCCTTTGTCTGCTATGAGGAAGTCTAATCCTCTTTTGTTTTGGAGGACCATGGTTACCAGGGAATCTAGCTGGTTTCGGACAGTGATAAGGCTGTTAGCTGTTTCTTCTAGGCTGTCACTGAGGTCTTTAGAAAGGCTTTGATAGTAATTTAAAGAGGTTGTGAGTCCAGCAGTCCCTGTCCCAATCCCAGTGGCTATTCCTAAACTGATTAATAGAGGAATGAATTGAATTGCCCATCTGGGTCAGTTATGTGTTAGTGGGATAAGAAGGGTTTGAGTGTTAGGAGCAATAGACATATCTGGGACCAGATATACCAGGGTGCATGTTCCTGTCCAGTTAGTAGGAAGACATAAATAAGTAGTGGTTCCACAAAAGAAAAATATTCCAGGAGTAAGAAGACAACCGCTGAAATCAATAGCAAATAGGAGCAGATTACCTGCCCTCTCCTAGGAGGAAAATACTAAGAGGGGCCCCTGGTGAAACATCCGGGGCATACCCACTCATGGTCTAGACACTGAGTGGGGCTCGGTTGAAAGATACAGAGGAATTCCCACCCAGTCAAAAGATGCTGGGTGAGGGGGATGGCTGAAAGATGCCAGGAGAATTGCCCATGCAATGGAAAGGTACTGGGTAGGGGGGCTTGACTGGGAAAAAAAATCAACGAATACCCGGGGCTCGGCTGAAAGATGCCGAGGTAGCTCCATTGTAGGGGACTGAATGGTCTTGGCTGAGTGGTCAAGTAAGAGGCTGATCTGACACTTTTCCTCAATGTGACTGCCATTATGGAATATGACAGGATAAAAGTGAGAAAAATACATGAGAGCTTTGCTCTGAAGAAAAGGGACAAGACTCCTCCCGGCCAGTTTCGGTTTTGTCCGGTGACTGAGAAATTTACGGGAGTGGTGGAGGCCTAGTCCTCATACCGTTCAATGGTCCCATAGGCAACCCACTCATTAATTAAAATACCGGCTCGTCTGGGGGTCGCACATGAGGACTGGCCATTCAGCCGACTGAGCAGCCACGGTGTTCCTAGATTGCCGGAGGCAGAATCCAAGACATGTAAGATGAGGTGAAATGACTCTGGGGTGACTCCTGGAGGAGTTAAGCTCACAAGCAGCACATGGGCCCACTACATAAGTTCACTAGTGATTTTTATTCCTGAAAAATTCAGATTAAAATGGGAAATAGAATCTCTCAAAAACAGAAACAAACGGGTGTCAGAATGTCAGCCTCTGACTAACACTCTAGCTAGCTTCATGTACAATCCATATGGAGCTCATACTTGCAAGTACCTAGTTAATTGGAGAAATTATACTAAAAGGGTTCTCAACCTAAAATGTCCAAATTGGAGCTCTTTTGATATTCTAAAATTGATATTTTTTGGCGCACAGTTAAAAAACGCCGGCTGTGCTTTGACTGGTATCTAGAAGCTTGTAAAACAGAAACTGGTAGAGTCACTTCTTTGCAGAAAATCAACAAGAAATTGGGATGATCCAGAAGGATGGGATGGGGAGGGAGGTGGGTGGGGGGTCCAGGAGGGGGAACACATGTAAACCCATGGCTGATTCATGTCAATGTATGGCAAAAACTATTGCAATGTTGTGAAGTGATTGGCCCCCAACTAAAATAAATAAATTTATAAAAAAAAAAAAAAGAAATATAATCAGACAAATACAAAAAAAAAAAAAAAAAAAGAAACTATCAGAACTAAAAAGGCTGCTAGCACTGACTTTGCCAGTTCACAGATATAGTGAAACTGGGAAGTCACGTTTGGCATTTATGCCATTTGGTTTTTGCTTTTTGGGGCACTCTTGCCACTTGGCTTTTGATTTCTGGCCATCTCTTTGCTTTTTGTTTCATTTGGAGTGTGACTCCTGGCTGGCGAAGTTCTGGTTCAGTCTGGTTTGTTGGTTTGGTTTGAGTGCACAGATATCTGGTACAAACTGTTGAAGCTAATATGTGAATTGCTCACTCTAAGGTTCTACACCCCACCTGGGAACCGCTTGGGGAAAGTTTTTCAATGACTGGTCAATCTATAGCTATGATCTGATTCCAAGAAAAATGGCCTAAAAATATTAGATCTTTGTTGGCATAGGATAGGAAAATGGACTGAAGTTCCCTTACTTCCAGGACTTCCTCCTGTAATCAACAGCCAGGGGCTGATCAAACTGAGACCCCTACTTCCCCAGAGGGACAATCCCTGCTGGAACCAATCTGCCCTTGTTATCAGGGCCAAGTTGGGCACTATCTGGTCTAAATTTCAGCTATAAAGCTATGGTAACAAAAAATGCAATTTTTGACAATGTGGTCACAATATTTAGACTCCAGAGGAAGCTTGAAGAAAAAATTATCTCTTTAAGAGCTCTTGCCCTGAGGAAATAACTCCTCTTATACATCTAGACCATATCGAATTCCTGAAACCAAAAGGAACATAAAGGGGGAAAAAGCCTTTTAAAATCTTACTCCAACCATTTTTTTTATTCATAACTAAGTTTCAAAAACAAAGCTATAGGATCTCTTGTATCTATTTGGATGTATGTATGTCTCAGTGCGTGTCTTTGCTTTTTTTGATAATATTGGTGATTGCTGAGATCAGTTTGTAAATGAGCTCTAATTCAATTGACCCTAAAAAAAAAGAAGTAAACGCTTACAAATCAATAATTCTAAATACAAGACATATTAACCTAAATCAATTTCAGGTTCATGTGAAATGGGAAACATTCAATGTTAAATACCTGATATTAATCTTTATTTGTTGATCTAAATAATGTAAACATGTCTAAGAGTACTTAATATTAAGCAGAATATTTCCATTGTACCTAGGTTTAATATAAGTTAAATATTATTTTATCTGTTACAAGTATGTCAGCAAGGAAAAGACCTCGAGTGAAAAGGTTTCTAAACAATGTAGATGAGATATGTGACACTATTAAAAATAATTATGCTCTTTAGGAAAATGTGTCTAAAATAGTCTCTCCAGATTGGGGTAACTTGAACTTCTAAGGGTTGTGCTAAACTAAGTGTTGGAAGTCTATTGAATAGCTAAGTTATTTCCAAATAAAATAAGATTTTGAAACATTTACTACTAAACACTAATTACCTCTTACCGAGAAACTAAAGAGATTTGAGATTAACATAAACATAAATGATGTTTGGTGACATTCTAAAATGTTCTCTAAGAAAACAAAGGTTTTAGAAATTATCACTGGTATTTATTTATCTATAAAATGCTAATATAAAAGTCATTTCTTGGTTGCTTAAGGGAAGTAGGAAGTGTGTTTTCAGTAAGGAAGGTATGAGGAATAGAATTGCATTTTGTGAAGGGAAAAGGAAGTAAGTCTGACTTACAGGTGACTTTTTAGGATAGAAGAACACAGTAATGGGTACAGAAAGTGATAAGGTTTGTGAAAAGTGAATCATGAGGAAAGAGTTATATATATATGGTTAAGACTAAGTTTAAAATAAAGTTAACTAAGTTTACCTTTTAAGTAAAGTAAACTGGTGCAAACACTTGAATTTATCTTTTTCTCTCTGTTAAGAGGACACATTTTCTTCAGATAAAGAACTGCTTTTGACAATAGATTTAAGTTTCTATATCTCTTAAATGATCCGTTCTGAAATTCTTTATTGTGACTTTGGCTAGCTGAACACTACTGTTTCTCAATGACCTGTAGTCCTATCTGACTGAGTTGTTCTAAACCTTTTTGCTATTTGTTGACAAAGCTTCTTAAATCATTCTAATGAAGAAGATTTATAGCCTAACTTTGGGATGCTTCAGAGGGCTCCTGAAATATCCCAAAGAGAGATATTACACTAATTAGGTTCGTTTTGTATACAGAATTACATGGGAAGCATTGCCAAGTGAGTAATAAGTCTCAGGTTATATTGTATGGTAATATGTTACTAATATAGATATCCTAGAATCTGTATGGAGTTCCTAAAATTTTGATATGTTTGGGTAAAATGTTATCAGGCATAATTTTGTTACTATCTCAAAATATTGTCATAGCACTAACCAAATTTCGCAAAAATGCTTCCTCTTCAAGATTTATAAAAACGACTTTTAGATAAATACCAGTTTCTGAACTGAGGAAAGATTCTAATGAAAAATCTGCTGACTTCACAAAGGTTAACAAAAGGACTGAATGAACTGGTGAATATGCTTATCACTTTTATGGTTTCTAGTTTTCCAGGCTTAAGAAAAACCTTCCCCTCAAACTAATTATGATGGTAATTTGGTAAAATTATATTTTATAAACAAATTGAAACATTTACCTTTTCTCTCTATCTGAACCCTCCAGAGATTGGAAACTCTTAGTTTCCAGTAATTTTATCAGATAAGTTAGGAAGATGATTTCACTAACAGATACAGAAATCTGAAGGAACTTGAAGGAATCTGAGACCTTGAGAGAGGAGGAATTCACGTAGAATCTGTTAGGCAAAATCTGTGATAAACGTTTGGCATGACTTTCCTAGCCCTGAAAGGTTTTATTTTAAAAGTTCAGTCTGGAAAAACTTCACAAAACTACTTCTGAAGGCTGGCTGAGGACGTCAGGCTTCCACAAAAACTGCGCATTATCTTCAAAAGAGGTAGGAGAAATTATAAAAGATAAAAAGAGAGACAAAAGAGTTAGGGACGGAGACCCATCCCGGGGAGGGAGTCGTAAAAGAGGAGGAATTTCCAAGCACCAGGAAACCCTCTCACCGGCGGGTGTGGGGGAGGATTTTTTATCTCGGAGGGCAACGTAACTGGGAGGAAAAAAATAAATAAAATCCACAGATTACGTGCCTAAAGCAACTCCCAGCAAAGAACCCCAGACGCTCGCATCATCCGCCACCAACAAGTGGGGGCTGAACGGAGAGGAGCGGGCGGCATTGCCTAGGGTAAGGACCGGGCCCGAGTGCCCCGAGGGCAATCTGAGGGAGCTAACGTGAGATAGTAACCTAAACTGTGGGACAGCGAGAGAGAGGGAACTATCCCGCGAAAAGCCCAACTCTAAGGCACTGCCGGCCGCTCACAGAACAAAGGACTGAGCGATACCAGAGGAGAGCTAGCCGGCTGCGGACCGCCCCATCCCCCGCCGGACACAGCGGGCAGGCGGGGCCCGCCAGAGCCGGAAAGGGGCAAACTCGGCTCCAGAGAGGGCACCCCCTACCAAACTGCAAACAGGCTCCCAGTTTCTAAGCAAAGACTGCCTGAGATCCCGGAGGGTCGACAGCCGCCGGGAGGGTCGCAGCCAGAGACCAGCTCCCCAGAACCGACACAAAGCACACCGGAGCCGGGCGCGCCCGTAAACCGAGGCGGGGACCAGGGAGGTGATAAGCCACACCGCCCCAACAGGGGAGAGCGCCCTCGCCAAACTCCTGGCCGCCTGGGCAGCTCTGACCGGGAACGGCACAAGCCGCGGGCGAAACCGAGTCTGCGCCTTTGTGGAGTAACCGGGAGCCTGAACCTGAGCGGCTTAGACCTGGGAAGTGCACGCAGCTCAGGGCCCGCTCCCCGGCCGAGTAACCTGAAGCCTGAGCAGGGTAGACGGGGAAAGCACACACGCCGTGAGCGGGGGCGAACCCAGTGCGGCCGAGACACTGCGAGCTTACCACACACACGCCAGATTTGCAGTGTTCCTTCCTCCCCACAGCACGATTGAACAAGCGAACCTAAAGAGATCACCTCCACCGCTTTGTTGCAGGGCGGAAATTAGATACTGAAGAGATCTCCAAACAGAAGCCAAATAAACAGAGGGAAGCGCTTTGGAAGGGACAGGCCAACAGATTAAGATCCCTGTAGTTAATACCGACTGCATTGAAAAGGACCTATAGATCTTGAAAAGTATAAGCAGGAATAAGGATCTATCTAAAACTGAGCAGATCCCACACTGCTCACAACAGCTCCAGAGAAAGTCCGGGATATATATTTTTTACTATTATTATTATTATTTTTTTAATTTTTTTTTTAAATTAAAAAAAATTTTTTTCTCTTCTTTCCTTTTTCTTCAAGTCCTCTATTACACCTTTAACTTTCATTTTCATAACCCACTATTAACTTGCAAAAAAAAAAAAACCCTATTTTTGAAGCAAACTACATACATATATCTTATACCTTTTGTGTTTTCTTTTTTTTTAATGTTTTTTTCCTGTTCTACATTGTTTTTACTGTTTCTTTTTTTACTGTTTTACTGTTTTTTTCTTTTTACACTGTTTCCTTTTTTTCTTTTTTTCTTCCTTTTTTTTTTAGATTGTAAGTTTTATAAGAGTCTAACCTCTACTCTAGATTTTTAATCTTTGTTTTACATATTTGATATCAACTTTGTACATTTAAGAACCCAATCTTTAGGACCCACTTTTACTCAGGAGTGTGATCACTGGCCTGATCACTCTCTCCCCCTATTGAGGCTCTTTCTTCTCCTTCAGGGAACCTCTATCTCCCACCCTCCTCCTTCTCTTCTCAACCCTATTCTGTGAATCTCTGAGGGTGTTCTGGGTACCGGAGGACACTTCAGGAACAGGATACTGCCCAGATCTCTCTCTCCCCTCTTAATTCCTCCCTTTCTACTCATGCTCACCTCTGTTACCTTCCTCCCCCCTCTCTATGTATCTCTGTGAATCACTCTGAGGGTTCCAAACTGTGGAAAGCACAGAGGGAAGTGCTTACTGGCTAGATTGCTCTCTCCACATTTGAATTCCCCTCTTCCCCTCCTGGTCACCTCAACCCACCCCCCCCCCACCTCATCTCTCCATGTAACTCAGTGAACCTTTCTGGGTATCCCTCACTGTGGATAATCTTTTCACCATTAACCTAAAAGTTTTATTATTGAGGCTGTATGGAAGGAGAAGTCTTGAGGCTACTGCAAGAATAAGACTGAAAGCCAGGGGAAACATTAATTAATAAGAGACCATCCAATAGCCTCCATAAATTCACTGAAACCAAGCTCCACCCAAGAGACAATAAGTTCCAGAGCAAGACATACCACGCAAATTCTCCAGCAACACAGGAACATAGACCTGAGCATCAATATACAGGCTGCCCAGAGGCACACCAAATCCATAGACATCTCAAAAATTAATACTGGTCACTCCATTACACTCTAGAGAGCAGAAATCCAGCTCCACCCACCAGAACACCGACACAAGCTCCCCCAACCAGGAAGCCTTGACAAGCCACCTGTCCAACCCCAACCGCAGTGAGGAACCTCCACAACAAAGAGGAACTTCATACTACCAGAATACAGAAGGGCCACGCCTAACACAGCAATCTAAACAAGATGAAAAGACAGAGAAATACTCAGCAAGTAAAGGAAAATGAGAAATGCCCACAAAGCCAAACAAAAGAGGAGGAGATAGGGAATCAATCTGAAAAAGAATTTAGAATAAGGATAATAAAAATGATCCAAAATCTTGAAAGCAAAATGGAGTTACAGATAAATAGCCTGGAGACAAAGATTGAGAAGATGCAAGAAATGTTTATCAAGGACTTAGAAGAAATAAAAAGGAATCAATATAGAATGAATAATGAAATAAAGGAGATAAAAGACACTCTGGAGGGAACCAACAGTAGAATAACGGAGGCAGAAGATAGGATAAGTGAGGTAGAAGATAGAATGATGGAAATAAATGAAGCAGAGAGGAAAAAAGAAAAAAGAATCAAAAGAAATGAGGAAAACCTCCGGGACCTCTGGGACAATATGAAACGCCCCAACATTCGAATCATAGGAGTCCCAGAAGAAGAAGATAAAAGGAAAGGCCATGAAAAAATACTCGAGGAGATAATAGTTGAGAATTTCCCTAAATTGAGGAAAGAAATAGTCACAGAAGTCCAAGAAACCCAGAGAGTTCCAAACAGGATAAACCCAAGGCAAAACACCCCAAGACACATATTAATCAAATTAACAAAGATCAAACACAAAGAACAAATATTAAAAGCAGCAAGGGAAAAACAACAAATAACACACAAGGGGATCCCCATAAGGATAACAGCTGATCTTTCAATAGAAACCCTTCAGGCTAGAAGGGAATGGCAGGACATACTTAAAGTAATGAAAGAGAATAATCTACAACCCAGATTACTGTACCCAGCAAGGATCTCATTCAGATATGAAGGAGAATTCAAAAGCTTTACAGACAAGCAAGAGCTGAGGGAATTCAGCACCACCAAACCAGCTCTCCAGCAAATGCTAAAGGATCTTCTCTAAACAGGAAACACAGAAAGGATGTTTCAACACGAACTCAAAACAACAAAGTAAATGGCAACGGGATCATACTTATCAATAATTACCTTAAATGTAAATGGGTTGAATGCCCCAACCAAAAGACAAAGGGTTGCTGAATGGATACAAAAACAAGACCCCTATATATGCTGTCTACAAGAGACCCACCTCAAAACTAGAGACACACACAGGCTGAAAGTGAAAGGATGGAAAAACATATTCCATGCAAACGGAGACCAAAAGAAAGCAGGAGTCGCAATACTCATTTCAGATAAAATAGACTTTAAAATAAAGGATGTGAAAAGGGACAAAGAAGGACACTACATAAAGATCAAAGGATCAATTCAAGAAGAAGACGTAACAATCATAAATATATATGCACCCAACATAGGAGCACCACAATATATAAGGCAAATACTAACAAGTATGAAAGGGGAAATTAACAATAACACAATAATAGTGGGAGACTTTAATACTCCACTCACGCATATGGATAGATCAACTAAACAGAAAATTAACAAGGGAACACAAACTTTAAATGATACAATAGACAAATTAGATTTAATTGATATTTACAGGAGTTTCTACCCCAAAACAATCAATTTTACCTTTTTCTCAAGTGCACATGGAACTTTCTCCAGGATAGATCACATCCTGGGCCATAAATCTAGCCTTGGTAAATTCAAAAAAATTGAAATCATCCCAGCCATCTTCTCTGACCACAATGCAGTAAGATTAGACCTCAATTACAGGAAAAAAACTATTAAAAGTTCCAACATATGGAGGCTAAACAACACGCTTCTGAATAACCAACAAATCACAGAAGAAATCAAAAAAGAAATCAAATTATGCATAGAAACGAATGAAAATGAAAACACAACAACCCAAAACCTATGGGACACTGTAAAAGCAATACTAAGGGGAAGGTTCATAGCAATACAGGCGTACCTCAAGAAACAAGAAAAAAATCAAATAAATCAACTAACTCTACACCTAAAGCAACTAGAGAAGGAAGAAATGAAAAACCCCAGGGTCAGTAGAAGGAAATAAATCTTAAAAATTAGGGCAGAAATAAATGCAAAAGAAACAAAAGAGACCATAGCAAAAATCAACAAAACTAAAAGCTGGTTTTTCGAGAAGATAAACAAAATTGATAAGCCATTAGCCAGACTCATCAAGAAACAAAGGGAGAAGAATCAGATCAATAAAATTAGAAATGAAAATGGAGAGATCACAACAGACTCCACAGAAATACAAAGGATCATAAGAGACTACTACCAACAGCTATATGCCAATAAAATGGACAACTTGGAAGAAATGGACAAATTCTTAGAAAAGTATAACTTTCCAAAACTGAACCAGGAAGAAATAGAAGATCTTAACAGACCCATCACAAGCACGGAAATCGAAACTGTAATCAGAAATCTTCCAGCAAACAAAAGCCCAGGACCAGACGGCTTCACAGCGGAATTCTACCAAAAATTTAGAGAAGAGCTAACACCTATCCTACTCAAACTCTTCCAGAAAATTGCAGAAGATGGTAAACTTCCAAACTCATTCTATGAGGCCACCATCACCCTAATTCCAAAACCAGACAAAGATGTCACAGAAAAGGAAAACTACAGGCCAATATCACTGATGAACATAGATGCAAAAATCCTTAATAAAATTCTAGCAAACAGAATCCAACATCATATTAAAAAGATCATACATCATGACCAAGTGGGCTTTATCCCAGGAATGCAAGGTTTTTTTAACATCCGCAAATCAATCAATGTAATACACCACATTAACAAATTGAAAGAAAAAAACCATATGGTTATCTCAATAGATGCAGAAAAAGCCTTTGACAAAATTCAGCATCCATGTATGATTAAAACCCTCCAGAAAGCAGGAATAGAAGGAACATATCTCAACATAATAAAAGCTATATATGACAAACCCACAGCAAACATTATCCTCAATGGTGAAAAATTGAAAGCATTTCCCCTAAAGTCAGGAACAAGGCAAGGATGCCCACTTTCACCACTACTATTCAACATAGTTTTGGAAGTTTTGGCCACAGCAATCAGAGCTGAAAAAGAAATAAAAGGAATACAGATAGGAAAAGAAGAAGTAAAACTCTCACTGTTTGCAGATGACATGATCCTCTACATAGAAAACCCTAAAGACTCTACTAGAAAATTACTAGAGTTGATCAATGAATATAGTAAAGTTGCAGGATATAAAATTAACACACAGAAATCCCTTGCATTCCTATACTCCAATATTGAGAAAACAGAAAGAGAAATTAAGGAAACAATACCATTCACCATTGCATCAAAAAGAATAAAATACTTAGGAATATATCTACCTAAAGAAACAAAAGACTTATATATAGAAAACTATAAAACACTGATGAAAGAAATCAAAGAGGACACAAACAGATGGAGAAATATACTGTGTTCATGGATTGGAAGAATTAATATAGTGAAAATGAGTATACTACCCAAAGCAATCTATAGATTCAATGCAATCCCTATCAAGCTACCAATGGTATTTTTCACAGAACTAGAACAAATCATCTCACAATTTGTATGGAAATATAAGAAACCTCGAATAGTCAAAGCAATCTTGAGGAAGAAGAATGGAACTGGAGGAATCAACCTGCCTGACTTCAGGCTCTACTACAAAGCCACAGTCATCAAGACAGTATGGTACTGGCACAAAGATAGAAATATAGATCAATGGAACAAAATAGAAAGCCCAGAGATAAACCCACACACATATGGACACCTTATCTTCGACAAAGGAGGCAAGAATATACAATGGAGAAAAGACAATCTCTTTAACAAGTGGTGCTGGGAAAACTGGTCAACCACTTGTAAAAGAATGAAACTAGAACACTTCCTAACACCGTACACAAAAATAAACTCAAAATGGATTAAAGATCTAAACGTAAGACCAGAAACAATAAAACTCCTAGAGGAAAACATAGGCAAAACACTCTCCGACATAAATCACAGCAGGATCCTCCATGACCCACCTCCCAGAATATTGGAAATAAAAGCAAAAATAAACAAATGGGACCTAATTAAAATTAAAAGCTTTTGCACAACAAAGGAAACTATAAACAAGGTGAAAAGACAGCCTTCAGAATGGGAGAAAATAATAGCAAATGAAGCAACAGACAAACAATTAATATCAAAAATATACAAGCAACTTCTGCAGCTGAATTCCAGAAAAATAAACGACCCAATCAAAAAATGGGCCAAAGAACTAAACAGACATTTCTCCAAAGAAGACATACAGATGGCTAACAAACACATGAAAAGATGCTCAACATCACTCATTATTAGAGAAATGCAAATCAAAACCACAATGAGGTATCATTTCACACCAGTCAGAATGGCTGCTATCCAAAAGTCTACAAGCAATAAATGCTGGAGAGGGTGTGGAGAAAAGGGAACCCTCTTACACTGTTGGTGGGAATGCAAACTAGTACAGCCACTATGGAGAACAGTGTGGAGATTCCTTAAAAAACTGGGAATAGAACTGCCATATGACCCAGCAATCCCACTGCTGGGCATATACACCGAGGAAACCAGAATTGAAAGAGACACGTGTACCCCAATGTTCATCGCAGCACTGTTTACAATAGCCAGGACATGGAAGCAACCTAGATGTCCATCAGCAGACGAATGGATAAGGAAGCTGTGGTACATATACACAATGGAATATTACTCAGCCATTAAAAAAATACATTTGAATCGGTTCTACTGAGATGGATGAAACTGGAGCCCATTATACAGAGTGAAGTAAGCCAGAAAGAAAAACACCAATACAGTATACTAATGCATATATATGGAATTTGAAAGATGGTAACGATAACCCTATATGCGAGACAGAATAAGAGACACAGATGCATGGAACATTTTTGTGGACTCTGAGGGAGAAGGTGAGGGTGGGACGTTCTGGGAGAATAGCATTGAAACATGTATATTATCATATGTGAAACAGAACACCATTCCATGTTCGATGCATGTGACATGGGCTCAGGGCCGGGGCAATGGGATGATCCGGAGGGATGGGATGGGGAGGGAGGTGGGTGGGGGGTCCAGGAAGGGGTACACATGTAAACCCATGGCTGATTCATGTCAATGTATGGCAAAAACTATTACAATATTGTAAAGTAATTAGCCACCAACTAAAATAAATAAATTTATTAAAAAAAAAAAAGTTCAGTCTGAGACTTTTATAGTCTCAGCAAAGCAAAAAAGTCTATGTTCAATTATGGTTATCCAAATCATCAGGCAAAGTTCATTGTGACCAGACCTATATTACAAACAAGTCTTAATTTGGCTATATTTGGTAAAAATGATGGTGATTTTAGGGAGAAAAAGATGTTTCAAGGAATGTTAAATCCCAGTTTGTTAATGGAGGTCTGTATCTACTAAGACTCATTTCCTGGATAGTTCTTTGTTGTTAGGGTATATTAATGTAAAATTTAATTGCAATATTAAAGGACACTCTAGGGTTGTTTCTGAAGCTTATTTTAGTAATCTGTCTTTGGATGAAGATCAGATGCCTCAGGCATGACCTGCAATCAAGACTGAAAGAAGACATAATTTAAGGAACTTTCCAACCTGGATGGATGGACCTGTCTATCAGATACTCTTAACTAGCTCATGCCCAGTGAAATTGAAGGAAAATTGACTCTTGGGTTAGCCCCCACTTCCAAAGGCCCCTAAGCTGGACTGGTCTATAGAGAGGCCTGCTGACCTCAAACGCACCTTAAAACAATGCTCAGAGGAAACTGCACTACACTAGGATGAGAAGAGGAGGACATCAGAAGTAGACAGCGTGCCCAAGATGCTGATCTGAGTTTTATGATCATTTATCATGTTTTCTTGATTCCTTGGACCTATGACTACCAATCAAATCTTTTCTATCATGGACACGATTCTATGCTAGTTTAAAACTCAATCCAATTGTCTGATTGTGGCCAATTACCTATGTCTAATACTTCTGGGTTTCCTTGGTGGATTTCTGTTCTTTAGGGATACCCACTAGGAAATTTATTTTAGGTGAGTGTTCAGTCTTGGCCTATCTTCATGATATTACAGATGGGATTCCCTCACCTGGCCAATTAATAATACCTGCTCTGGGGAAGCTGGCCATATATTTAAGTTTTATCTTAGGGTCATTTAACTCAATCAGAGTGATGAGCTAAGTCTCAGTTAAAAAAAATTAACCTCGCATCTGTGAAAAGGACAATTCCCACAATTGTGGGGTGGATCTATATGGTTAACACCAGGCTATGGTCATTTAAATTTAAAAGCTCTTCTATGTTGGGAAGGGTCAAATCATACTAAAAATCATCAACTTGGTGATTATGAGACAAGGCTGGGTGCTTTATGATCTATGTCTCTTATTACCCTTAGAGAGACTGATTGGTATGGGACTCGGTGGATTTGTGGCACTAATTTATGGCCTTCACATCTACAGAGTTGGATACGAAGGTGTGGCCTGGGATTCCCATGAATTTTAGGTCATGCATGTTAACGAATTAGAGAGAACCCTAACCAATCTACCATTGGTATGATCCCAATGGGTCAAAGATCTGTATTCTATTGGTATGACAATTTAGCAGCTTGTGTGTGTGTGTGTGTGTGTGTGTGTGTGTGTGTGTGTGTGTGTGTGCGCGCCTTCAATGGGGCTGGAGGATGTAATTGGCCATATATAAGCCTTAACATCTTTCATAAGCTTTAAGTGAGAGTAACCGAGCTATTAGCCTATTGAATTCTGAGATCTCTATGATGAGAGAGGCAGTGCTAAACAACTTCAAGGCCCTTGACACCTTAAAACATCTCAGGGAGATATCTGTGCTATAATGCAAACTGAATGCTATATTTTCATACCTGGTAAATCCTTTAATGTAACACATTTGAACCATATGAAAAATCAGATTTCTGCTTTAAGTGACCCATTCCCTAATCTTGATGATCTTTTAAGAAAACTGGTGTGGGAGGTTCATGGCTAAAATATTTACTTTTAATTCCACTAGTGTTATTAATTATACCATTTGTATTTTGCTTGTTTCACAAGATTATTTTTTCTTCTATTACCAAGTGTATGAACCTCCAACGAAAATGATGACTAGACTTGAAGCAGTTGATCAAATGTATAGCTCGATATATGACCAATGATTGTAATAGTGTAACTCTAGGTTTGAACAGATGCAACGAGAGGGAATACTTTCCTGGACCATAACTAGAAGACAGGTGTCCAAAGATCTTTGACTATTAAGACCTAGTCCAGTAATAGCACATTGAGTGTCTTATCAACCAAAACCTTCAGAAGTGGGAATGAGCCTTCCCAGCAACATGGAACAAAATGGTCATGAAATGACCCCCAAAGTATGATCGGATTTATGACCACATGGGGGCCGTGTCAACTACAAATTGGCATGTACCCAGAGCATTGTCAACGACTGAACGATGAAAGCATCTACAGAGACTGAACCCCATGCTGCTATAGCTGTTGACCTTCAACAACCCCTGATGGAGTTCAGGGTGGAGTGAGGCACTCTGTGCTCCAGGGAATCTGGTGGGACAGGTCTTTAGATAATTGGATGTTTTTAGGAACAAATTTTATGATCTCAATCCTTGCCTCTCCTCGTATCTAGAGTAACACTAAATCCCTTCATGGTGATATGAGATCCTCATGATTAACAAAAAGCCTTTATAAAACGAGTACTTCATGGTATTGAACTCCCACTTTGGTAAAGAATCTGCCTGCAGTGCAGGAGACCTGGGTTCAATTCCTGGGTCGGGAAGATCCCCTGGAGAAGGAAATGGCAATCCACTCCAGTATTCTTTCCTGGAGAATCCCATGGACAGAGGAGCCGGTGGGCTACAGTCCATGGGGTCGCAAGAGTTGTACATGACTTACCGACTAAATGACTACTACTACTACTACTTCCCCCAAACCTTATATATTGTCTTTCCCCCACTGCTGCTTGAGAGGAGTCTCTCAGAGCTATCTGAGATGTTGCCTTCTGGGCTGCAGTCCTCATTTTGCCCCAAATAAAACTTAACTCACAACTCTCAAGTTGTAAATCTTTTTTTAGTCTACACCTGCCACTGTAAAATTACCCTAGGCTCCACAGAGGTGATGAGATTTGGGGCCTGGGGCCCTGGGCACCTCCAGTATTTCAGTGCTGAGCCTGAGGTGTCTGGGCAGAGCTGGGTCAGAGAACTCCTGCTCAGGACCAGGAGGGGATGTCTGGTTTGCTAGAGGGGCCCAATGTCCTTTTTTGCCACAGATGGGACATGGACCTGGAGGGGGCCTTGGCTTTAGGCATGAGTGAACCCAGTGGCCTTCTTTGCCGCATTTGAAGCAGGGCCCAGGTGGCTTCCTTTCTTTGTTGGTTGATGGAGGCTTGGAGCCATGTAGAGCAGTGGCTAAAAGGTGGCATTTGGCCTGATCTTGTTGGCCCTTCTCTAGATTTGCCTGTCCTTCCTGGTTATAGAAAATCTTAAAGGCTAAATTTAAAAGGTCTCATTGAGGGGTTTGAGGACCTTCTGCCTTTTATAGTTTCTTTCAGATATCTGGGGACGACTGGCAGATAAAATGGTTATTGAGGACAATGGTGCCCTCTGCTGAAGTGGGGTCTAATGTTGTGTATTTTTGTAACGCTTCTGTTAACCTGGCTAGAAATTGTGCTGGGTTTTCATCTAGCCCTTGAGTTATTTCTGAGAGCTTATCAAAGTTGACAGCTTTATGCCTTGCCATTGCCCATATGGGCTTAATGTCGTCTGTCCTGTGTATCTCATCAGTATGTGCCTGAGACCCTTGCCATACTCGTTCCTTCTCTTCTGGGAGAAGAGTGAAGGAAAGGATGATATAAATATCATGCCAGGTTCAGTTGTAAGACTGGGTAAGATGCTTGAATTCTTTTAGATAATTATCAAGCTCTGAGGAGAAGGAGTCAAAACGCTTTTCAATCTGAGATAGATCAGAGAGGAAGAATGGGGCACGAACCCGAACAATGTCTTCTGTCCCAGCTACTTCCCCTATAGGGAGGAGTGGAGCAGAGAAAGGAGCTGACTCCTGTGGTGAAGTTTCCTGTTTTAAAGGTGTTCGGGACAGGGTACTAGGGAGGGGATCTAAGGAGGTGGGGTAAAGCCTTGGGACCCTCTGTGTAGAGGGTGGGGCTGAGGTCTTAGAGCTTATTTCAGGCACAGGCTGGGGAGGGGGATTGGGAGCTGCAGCCTGAGAAGGAGGGAGGGAGTAGGGGGCATAAGGTGGAGATGGTGAAACTGGATCTGGAGCTGCTGCAAGGGGATCAGGAGCTATAGAGGGTGGGCTGTGGTCAGAAGGGTCGAAGGAAGAAGAAGAAAAGTCTGAACAGGGATCAAGAGACATTGTGTTTGGAGCACCAGAATGGATTCACAGAGAGAGGGGTGAGAGCGAAAAGCAAAGAAAGCCTGAACATAAGAGATTTCTAACCACTTGCCATTGTGGTGGCAGAAGTTATCGAGGTCCAGTATAGTATCATAATCAAGAGTTCCATTTTCTTGCCATTGGGACATGTTATCAAGTCTGTATTGCAGCCAGACAGTGTTAGAATGGTAAATAAGTCTTTTTGGTCTTATCTCCCCCTTGGAAGCCCAAGGCTGTTAGGTTATGGAGAAGGCATCCTAAAGGAGTAGGTTTTGAGGGCTGGGGTTGAGATTTTCCCATTGCCACTGAATAGGGAGGTTAGACAAGGGCGAGAGAAAGCGAGGAGAAAGTTCCGAGAGAAAAGGCTTCCCTGTTCTCTGGACTTTCTCAGAGAGTAGTAACAGTCTGCTTTGAAATGGGCGTCCCCTATTTCAAAGTCAGATGGGATGCAAGGGCCATGGAAATCCTCCCACCCAGTGAGAGAGAGAGGATCCGAGAGAATGGGATTTCACTCACCTTTGTAACCTATGGATGAAAAGTGGGCCGGTGTGTGGATGTCAGTCCAGCAAGGCAAGTGGAGAGTCCCGGACGGAGATCGTCTCAGTTTCTCGGCAAGGTCCAAGGGAGGAGACCACCGGACGTGGGCTCGTAAGAGGAGCCCACCCAGTTGCCATGATTCTTTCTTCCAGGGTTTTGGCACCAAAATGTAAGGCGAGTGCAGAGAAAAAGAGAGCAAGCCAGGCAGTCAGACAAGAAAAGGAAATTTATCAGAGGGAAAAAAGAGGGTGAGTGGCTCTTAAGGAGAACCAGGCTTCTCCCTTTCTGATGGAGTCCTTCTTATACCCCACCAGTGGAAAATTCTCTGAAGGGATTATCACGTAGCCAGAGGTCTGGAATCTTGTGGTCTCACAGCTTTGAGAAGATAGGCACCAGTGAGATTACAGGGTGCCATTTGGGCAATTTGGTCAGTTTCACAAATCACTGTGATTTATTCTTTGTGAGATCATCATAACGAGCCATCTTATCAATGAGATCCCATGTGGGCCTTAGCACGTAATATGCTTGTGCCAAAGTACTCACGCTGAAAATCAGCTCACAGGCAGCAGCTTGAAAAGTACATGGGTAATATGGGAAAAAGAATCATGGACTGATTTTAGGACAAGTGCCAAAGGGGCAAGGATTTGTTGGAACTTTCTCTAGAGATGAAAAATCACTGACTTTTTAAAAAATCCTCCCTGTACACAGCTGGCCCAGTGCTAGCAGGAGATATTTCTGACATTCCCCACTTACCTTGCTGGCACTGCTTGCCCTGCCAGTCTCTCTGTTCCCGGTGAAACACACATATCCAACCCAGCCATGCCCACAACGCTCCTCCAAAATGGCTTCCCCCCCCCGAGGGCTTGGATTCCCCCACAATAGACTCCATCCCTACCACAAACAGTGGGTGGACTCAGCCATGACTTGCATTCCCTCAAGGTGGTTCCCACTCCAGGTCAGCTCCAGCCAGAAACACATCTGCAACTGTTGAGGTGGGGCTCAAGGTCAGCTGCACTGGTGGTCAACCAGACCCAAAAGCATGCCCACAGCAACGATGGTACATCCAACAGTACACCACATTCAGCCTACACAGGAGACACGCTGTATTTCCTGTCTCTGGTGACCTGGGACAACTGTTCTTCTGAGCCACAAAGGAGACACTGTACATAAGTCCACTAATTTATCAGAGTGACATACTTCATCTACCTAATATTAATGTATAGAAAGAGAAAGATAGGCAAACTAAGGAGACAAAAAAAAAAATCCCAGAGAATATAGTGGACTTTGTAAAATCAAAGATATCTACTCTGGTAAAGACCTTATTACAAGAGCAAAAGACAGGTCATACACCTTGAGAAAAATAATTGCAAACACATAGCTTACCAAGGATTTGTCTCCAAACAGACAAAGAACACTAACAAAACAAGCCTGTTAAAATTAGGGAAAGGTCTGAAGAGACACCAGACCAAAGAAGACACACAGAGTATTCCGGATGATGTCCAGCACTGAGGGCCTGAAGAAACAACAGTCTAGTTGCACTCCCTCAGTCCTGTGTGACCCTGGATGAGACCTGTGTTTCCCCATGGCTCTGGGAGATGGACAGGGAGGAAAGGGAAGAGAAATCATTTGCATTTCTAATACTCACAGCAAAGTCTTCCAATGAGAAGGGAATTATCACCCCCACTGACAATGCCTTTCAGTGAAGTGAAATACCCACGAGTCCATCTAATTCAGAAGGGAAGGAAGGTCCTGTTCTAGAAAACTGCAAGAGATGGAAGAAAGAAGATGAAATCCACACAAACCAGTGGAAAGATAGGTTGTGCTCATGGATTGAAAGAATTCCTATAGATAAAATGAAGTCACACCCCCACAGGTAATACATAGGTTCGATGCTATGCCTCCCAAAATACCAATGGATTGTCGCAGTGAACAAAGAACTCCTAAAGGTGTATGAAAAGAGAAAAGAGCCTAAATATTCAATACAATCCGACGAAAAAGCCCCAAGATGGCCGTACAAGGTTGTGTGAAAGGAAATTAGACTACAAAAGTAGGATCCTGAGGACA
The DNA here is from genome assembly GCF_054371585.1 of Giraffa tippelskirchi. Lineage (NCBI taxonomy): Eukaryota > Metazoa > Chordata > Mammalia > Artiodactyla > Giraffidae > Giraffa > Giraffa tippelskirchi. The sequence continues at coordinate 7,502,766 of NC_137288.1, read as the reverse complement.
CTATTGGAGAAGGCAATGGCAACCCACTCCAATATTCTTGCCTGGGAAATACCCTTGACGGAGGAATCTGGTAGGCTGCAGGCCATGGGGTAGCAAAGAGTCAGACACGACTGAAGTGACTTAGCAGCAGCAGCACGACAGTAGCCTACTGGTAATATACAACAACACACAGATCCAGATCAATGCGATAAAGTTGAGAGTCCAGAAACAAACCCCAGCATCCATGGTCAACTCATCTCTGACACACAGGGGAGAATATCCAAATGGGAACAAGAAAGCCTCTTCAATAAATGTCCATGGGAAAACCAGACAGCTACTTCTGAAGAATTCTATCGGTTTTTATCTCAGACCACCTCAATATCGGTGAAAAACGTCAACCTAAAGACTGATGTTATGAGATAGCTACAAATAGGCATAGGTCTAAGGCTCCTTAACATCAGAGTCACCTTCACATTTGGTGGGTGGAAGCAGAAATAGCTCTCTTCAAGGAAAGGAAACAGGAAAAAGAAGTACACCAATGGGTTTCCAACAAAGTGAACATATTTGCAACAGAAAAGCTAAGCATTCACAAATCCTAAAGATAGTAAACTGAACATGAGAGACTTCTTACAAGTGGTGTATCTGAGAAGGGGTTCCTACGTAATGAGACTAAGAACACACAGCACTCAGTCTCCAAGAAACACCACAACCACCCTTGACATTTTCACCAATACCAACTCCAAACTAAAGCCTTTATCTCACACTAACCTATCCCTAAAAAATCACCCTAATTTAATAATATACATGTGCATTCATAGGCATCCATCCATCCACACACGAGAGAGAAAGAGGAAGACATAGACTGAATTTAGAAAGGAAAAAGAGAGACATCCAGAGAGAGACACGGAAGAAAAGGGAGGAAAGGAGTAGATTGTCCAGACTTTTCATCAATCTGTCTTGAAGGTAGAAGCAATGACAGTGCCCATCCACCCCAGAAGGGGGAAAATGACCCAAGGCTATGAGAGTAAAAGACAAGAACGCAGGGATCCATTAACAGCTCAGCCAACCACAGAAGCCGAGCTGGGACACTTGAACAGAATCTCAATGGAAACAGGACCAGAAAGTTGGCTACTATTTTCTGAAACAGAAGGAGACATTCGAGTCTTCTATTCGGTCCTCCAACTTCGATGCGCGGTCTCAAAACAGAAGGGGGAGTGGCTTTTCCTGGGTACCACAGCCCATCCAGGCCTCGTTCTGCCCCATTCTGTGCTATGTCAGCCCTGGATGGAATCTTTCTTTCTGAAGTCTCAGCACAGAAGCTCCATGGGATATTGGCCCCAGGTGGAAAGGCATGGAGGTAATCCTAGGGCAAAAGACCTAAGAGGCAGATGGGAGAATGACACCCACTCTGCAGAGGGAGAGACTGGGGAAACCCTGAGGGGCATATGCTTGTCCAGGGCCACACCACTTATGAGAAGAAGGAGCCTGGTCTGAGAGCAGCAGGGCCCTCGGAGCTCAGGCCCTGGCTGCACCCAGGCCTCCCCAGGGCTGTGGGCTGGGCTATGTGGGTGTCTCTGTGCGTGCACATGGCCTAAGGGGGGTGGTTGAGCAGTCAGAAACCCAGAGATTACCTTGGGAAGTTTTGGGGAAGGGACCTCAGCACGAACCCCAGGAGATGATGTCACCTGCCGGCAACAGAACCCAACAGAACCCGCAACCCGGGTATCCAGGCCTCCAGAGCGGAGAGGAGCCCCCAGCCAGATCACTTGCTGCCAGGATGTTCTGCTGTTTGCCCATGCCCAGAGGCCGGGGCCTCAGGAGAGCTCACAGGCAGTGTGCGTGGGCACCCTGTCGACGTTGGCTCAGGACACCCCCGAGAGGCCTCTGGCCGTTTGCCCGGAGAAACAGAAAGGTAACACGGGGAGCCCCAGGCCGGGCCAGGCCACCTCGCCCATGCCACCCGGAAACACCGGGTCCTTTGCCTGTGTGTGTGGATGCGGGTTTCTCGGGGTGTGTCTCCCTCAAGGAAGCCCAGGCGGATGTGGGGTCAGAAGCCTGCGGACAAGTTGTGTCCACACCCCAGGGGAGAGCAGGCTGGGCCCGATGGGGAGTGTGCGGGCAGCGGCGGCCGCCCAGGCTGACCTCACACCCACAGGTGGGTCTCTTTCCTCCCGGGTGGGGATCTGAGCAGACACACGTCTCTGACCCTTCTGGGAAGAGAAGTTCGAGCAGGCAGAAGCAGCGGTTCCACTGGCCAGGCCCAGCTTGGAAAACTCCCAGCATGGCTGGCTGACGGTCACTGTCGTTGCAGAGCTTCCCACGTGATGAGGCCGAGGACGGGGACACCCCATCCACCTCCCGGAGGGAGGGGTCGGAGCACCACCCCCCCGCCCGTGAGGCCCAGTGCAGGCTCCAGGTGAGCGTGCCCACGGAGGCATCAGCCCCACCGGGGGAGAAGAGGAGGCGGGGAAGGCCTGCTGCAGAGACACCGCCCAGGATACACCCGCCGGCCCAGTCTGAGGCTGCCACGGAGCTCAGCACACCCGGCTCCGACCCAGAGGCCCGAGAACCCCGGCCTCTGAGGCAGCAGGAGGACCTGGAGCCCAGCACGCCAGAGCACAGTGGTGAGGACGCTGGGGCTGCTGCACGGGAGTGTGTGGGGACGGGGTGCTGAGCTACACAGGGACGAGTCCCCGAAAGCTGCTGCTGGGCCTGCAGCAAGCGCTGGCCTCACACCCCCCGCCCCCCATCTCGCACACGTCAGTCCCAAAAGACATCCGACGCTGGGTATTCTTTGGGAATCTCTTGGAAGCTTTCTGTCCCGGGATACGCACATGCCAAGGCTGGCCTGTGGGCAAACTTTGCTTCTCCCCCAGCTCTAGCACTGACCTCCAACTGGAACCAGGCTCCACTTCCCAGACCTGTCCCTACAGAGGTGGTGGCTCCAGGTGCAGGACCCAGGGATCCACCGAGGGCAGATGGAGAACCGAGACTTGCCCTCGCAGAGACACCAGGCCAGCTGGGTACTGGCCAGCACACCGGGCAGATCGGATCTCCGTGCCTGCAGGACCCCCAGCCCCAGGCACTGATGTCCCACCCCCTCAGCCAGAACCTCCACCTCCACGTGCACCTGTACCTGCTCGGGCTCTGGCAGGAGAACCCGAGGCAGAGGAGGAGTCACCACCTCGGCAGGGAGAGCCTGCCCTGGCTCCCGCGCAACACCCAGACCCCCACGATGACTCACCCACCCCTGCAGGGAGAACGAGCCCCCGCTCTGGACAGACACCCAGAGCCCTTGCCGGAAACACCACGTCCAGGGGAGCGGTCGGCTCTGCAGCCTCCATCCCTGTCTGCTCACCGTGGACGCCGGCAACTCGGTCTGCCCCCAGGGGACATGGAGTTCCTTTCCCCTGAACTGCTTTGCATTTGGTTTGTTTCCACCTTTCTGGTGATGTTTTCTTTTTTGTATGGTTTCCTGTATTTTTGTTGGTTAAGTTGGGATTCGTAAACTTTTTCATCATTGTTGCAATTTGGGAACACTGTTGTGTAACTCTGGTGATCCTGTGTTACCATCACCACTTGGTAGTTTCAGACCCGTTTGATCTTTATGCCCCACCCCCCAACAAAGCCTGGATTCAAGGCAAGCACGCCCTGTTCATCCCTTCCCCCGATCCTGAACACAATTTCATCTTTTCTTTGTGCATTCCTTCCTATATTCTTGGTGTCCCCAATCAATGACTCTCCGTGAAATGACTGAAGCAGTGTTTTTCGGACTCTCCACCTACTGTAAGACTCCATTGGAGAGTTCTCATTTTTATGTCATTTGAACTAGCCTTTGATATCTGAAAGGACGGTGTACGTCCTTTCAAGATACCATGTGCCAAACGAAGCCCTTTTGGCCACTGCCATCATTATCTCCAGGCAGGCATTGCTGTTTGAAGGGTGACATCTCAGCCAGAAGGCAGAGGCTGAGCTCGTCTTGTTGCACCAGCTCCCAAAAGAAGCCAAGAAAGGGAGCTGGAACAACAAACCACCCCAACGCCCAGGAAAGCGTTCTTCATGACAGAAGGCTAGAAAATGACCCAACATCCTTGTGGCCCAGAACCCCTCTAGAAAATCACTGTTCCATAAAAAAGAGAAACACATGGGAAGTTCCAAGGAGAGGCAATGCCCATGGCCAGTGTACTTTAGAGACGGCCTGAGCGCTCCGGGGAAGACACGCACCGACGGAACCCCTTGGGAAACAGCAGGGATTCTCCTCACCGTCGTAAGGGTTTCCTCTGGGGACAACCTGCCCTGGGCACCACATGAGGGAGCAGACCGGCTTCTCTTCCTCTGCCCCCACACCATTCACTCATGAAGGCAGCTCAGGTGTTCTCATGCCCTGCCTGCCTGCCTGCCTGGCTCATCCGTGAGCTGTGACCACCTCCAGGGCAGGACTCCACCTTCTCCTCTCTGTGTACCGTGCATCTGCACACAGTGGGCTTTCAGAACCTTAGACTTGAGCCATTCCCACTCAAGCCAGAACCCTCCCCAGGAAGGAAAACAGCTGTGGAGTCATTTTGGCCCCAGCACTGGTTCCGAAACCCTGGCGGCTCCTACAGCCTCTACGGCGTGAAGAGGGAGGTCCCTTCTGACAGAGCTTTCCGGCTCTCAGATCTAAGCTGTTGTTTCACTGTCAGCCGTGTCTCTTCCGTTGCAGCCAGGTGGGCCACGCTGCTCCAAAGGAGCTCACAAGCTGAGTTTCAAGGGAGGACAGGGATGGCTACAACGTGCTGCAAACTGAGTGAGGGTCCCCACAATCCTCAGCAAAGGTCTGTGGTGTGCAAGTGGGGAGTAGAGGGCCCCCAAGTTCCAAAGGAAGGGAGGTACTCGGGAGCTAAAGCCCTTGGCTGCTGTGGTAGCAGCTGCAGATGGCAGCTCGTCCACAGTGCACTTCGAATGAGGTCATATGAGCGGGACTCTGGAAATGGCTCCGAAATCGGGAGAAAGGGGTCAGGGTATGTGGGAAGCCGGCGGGGGTGGGGGGTGGATGAAGGAAGGTGTCCCTCCTCTCTCCAGTGCAATTTGGTTTGGTGAGTCTCAAAGCTACCAGATGGCACTTCCCAAGTCAGGCCCCCACAGGAATCAGGGTGGGCTGCGTGCCTCGGCCCCTGCCACAGGGACAAGCCACACCAGTGGCCTCCCTGAGCTCCAATGGCCGGATCTGGGGGTTCTGTCTGGGTGCACACCTCCTTGCTGTGGCCAAGTTCCCCCCTTCTCTGAGCACCAGCTTCATCCTCTCGAATGAGGACATCGAATGCTACCTTGGCACGTTACTCTCTTCATCCTGTGAAGACTCATTAGGCTTATCCTACAATTACTAGCTGGCCCGAAGAGATATCTCCTGAATCCAGATTAAGCTGGAGTCTCCCAGGCTCATCTGGCATGTCTTCCCTGAAGTCTGCCAAAACCCACACCCTTGCATTTCCAGGGACTCCCCTTAGCCAGCTGGGCAGAAAACCCAGCATGCTTCAAACAAGCTGACAGACAAGCGGGAGAGGACTCACGGGCAGAAGGTTTCCCTCAGGTCTCGGGTGGAGCTCTGGGACCACAGCAGCAACGGGCCATCCCAGCCCCTGGGCTCAGCAGCGCCCTCATTCTCAGGCCGGCGGCTCTGCCCTGAGGGGAGCGGGAAGGTCACCAACTGCCGCAGGCGGACCTCACGCCCCTCCCACTGCTGGAGCCTGACCTCCCCCGGCCCCACCCCTTCCCCTACCCCAGCAGGACGACAGCTCGTCTTCCCCTGGCTTCCAACGTCAGGCCCGGCCCTGGGCCCCGATTGGGCACTGCCCCAGCCCGGAGCCAATCACAGTGGCCAGGGAGGTGGAACGCACCGATTGGCCAGGGCCAGGTCATGTGACCATACTCCCCAGGAAACTCAAATATTACCAAGGTTCCCTAAGAAACCAATGAACAAAATTATCCAGTAAAGGCAAACCGTACTTTTTAATGAGGCCAATGTCACAGAAAAAAAAAAAAAAAAAAAAGCTTCACCATGAACTGCTCAAGGAAGCTAGTAAATAAACTTTCAGAAAAGTTTAGTAGTTTTTTTTTTTTTTTTAATAGGGTGACGGAGAGCTATACCTTTCCCGTCTATGTGAATTTAGGTTTAAACTAGATTTCCCTTGGCTGTTATATAAGACAAAAAAACCCACATCACCCCCTTTCACTCACCCCCACCCCCCAAAAGTGTTTTAATGTATTGAATTTTTCTGTCCTCAGTTGTGTCTGATTCACGGCAACCCACGAACTCTACACAGCCAGGCTCTTCCGTCCATGGAATTCAGGGCAATTTTTTCTGTCCCTGTCAATGCCCACCCTGGGTGATCCAAAGGCAAGGGCTCATAGGCCCCTGAGAGACTAACTCCTTTCAGCTGAGCACAGAGCTGGCTCCTCACTGGGATGCCTGTGGCCTGGGGCTCCCAGAGGGGAGAGCAGCACTCGCCCCACCGTGTGGTCACTGCTGGAAGTGCAGGCTGCTCCTCACTCCCCCTTGACAGTGTCCCTGACGGCAGAACAGTGTGAATCGAATCAAGGTGGTAATGCAAACTCCAATGCAACCAAACTTCCCACAAGGTCTCCAAAACCACTCAGGAACAGGGAATTGGAAACTGCAGGGGATGACATGAATGGAGATGGAGACTTGACACCTTACACCGAGTTCACTTCCACTTATCCCTAGACAAACTTTCCGTGAAAACTTGTCACCAATCTAGAAGAACAATGAGCAGAAACCGGACACGTGCTTTGAGTCTTCACACACAAAACTAAAAGGCAGTCCACAAAAAAACCCAGAGAATACAGTGGACTTGGCAAAATCAAAGATATCTACTGTGGGAAAGACCTCATGACAAAAGCAAAAGACAGGTCATACATTGCCAGACGAATGAGTGGAAACACAAAGCTTATCAAGGATGTGTCTCCAAACAGACAAAGAACACCAACACAACAAGCCTGTGAAAACTAGGGAAAGGTCTGAAGGGACACCAGACTGAGGAAGACACACACAGAGGATCCCGGATGATGTCCAGCACTGAGGGCCTGAAGAAACAACAGTCTAGTTGCACCCCCTCAGGCCTGTGTGACCGTGGATGAGGCCTCTGTTTCCCGTTGGCTCTGAGAGATGGACAGGGAGGAAGGGGAAGAGAAGTCACTTGCATTTCTAATACTCACAGCAAAGTCTTCCAATGAGAAGGGAATTATCACCCCCACTGACAATGCCATGCACTGAAGTGATATCCACGAGTCCATCTAACCCAGAAGGGAAGGATGCACCTGTTCTCACAAAACGGCGAGAGATGGAAGAAGGAAGATCAAGCCCACACCAATCACTGGAGAGAGAAGCTGTGCTCAGGGCTTGAAAAATTCCTATTGGTAAAATGATGTCACAGCCCCACAAGGCAATCCACAGCTTCGATGCTATTCCTCTCAAAATGCCAAAGCATTTTCGCACCGAACAAAGAATTGCAAAAGGGGTTACGGAAACAGAAAAGAGCCTAAATTGTCAATACAATCCGACGAAAAGGCCCCGATACGGACATCCAAGGTTGTGTGAAAGGAAATTAGACGACCAAACTAGGATCCTCAGGAGAGTATCGGAGAAGGCAATGGCGACCCACTCCAGTACTCTTGCCTGGAAAATGCCCTGGACGGAGGAGCCTGGTAGGCTGCAGGCCATGGGGTCGCGCAGAGTCTGACACGACTGAAGTGACTTAGCAGCAGCAGCAGCAGCGGCAGGACAGTATGCTATTGGGAATACAGCAACACACACAGATCCAGATCGATGGAATAAAGTTGAGGGTCCAGAAACAAACCCCAGCATCCATCGTCAACTCATCTCTGACACAGAAGGGGAGATTATCCAAATGGGAACAAGAAAGCCTCTTCAATCAATGTCCATGGGAAACCCAGACAGCTACATCTGAAGAACGCTATTGGTTTGGATCTCAGACCACCTCAATATTGGGGAAAAACCTCACCCTAAAGACTGATGTCATGAGATAGCTAGAAAGAAGCGTAGGTCAAAGGCTCCTTAACATCAGAGTCTCCTTGCCATTTGCTGGGCGGAGGTAGAAATGGGTCTCTTCAATTAAGGGAAAGAGGTACACGAAGTACACCAATGGGTTTCCATCCAATGGAACCTCTTCACAACAGAGAAGCTAAGCATTCACAAATGCAAAAGATAGGAAACGGAACACGAGAGACTCCTTCCAAGTGGTGTATCTGAGAAGGGGTTCATATGGAAAGAGACGAAGAATGCACAGCACTCAGATTCCAAGAAACACCACCACCACCCTTGACCCTTCCCCTATGACCAACTCCGACCTGAAGCCTTTCTCTCCCTCTAACCTATCCCTAAAACATAACCCTCATCTAATCATATACATGTGGAATTCCTAGCATCCATCCATTCACACACGAGAGAGAAAGAGGAAGACACAGAGGGAATTGAGAAAGGAAAAGAGAGGGACACAGCCAGAGAGAGACACGGAACCAAAGAGAGGAAAGGAGTCGATGGTCCACACTTTTCCTCAATCTGTCTCGAAGGTAGAAGCAATGACAGCGCCCATCCACCCCAGAAGGGGGAAAAGGACGGAAGGTTTGCAGAGGAAAAGACAAGAACGCAGGGAGCCATTAGAAGCTCAGCCACCCGCAGAAGCCGAGCTGGGACACTTGAACAGAATCTCAATGGAAACAGGACCAGAAAGTTGGCTACTCTTTTCTACAAGAGAGGGAGACCTTCGAGTCTTCCTTTCTGTCCTCCAGCTTGGATGCGGGGTCTCAAAACAGTCAGGAGGGGGAGTGCCTTTTCCTGGGTACCACGGCACATCCAGGCCTCGTTCTGCCCCATTCTGTGCTATGTCAGCCCTGGATGGAATCTTTCTTTCTGAAGTCTCAGCGCACGAGCTCCACGTGATATCGGCCCCAGGTGGAAAGGCATGGAGCTGCTCGTAGGCCGACAGACCTAGGAAGCAGATGGGAGAATGACCCCCACTCTGCAGATGGAGAGACTGGGGAAACCCTGAGGGGCATATGCTTGTCCAGGGCCACACCACTTATGAGAAGAAGGAGCCTGGTCTGAGAGCAGCAGGGCCCTCGGAGCTCAGGCCCTGGCTGCACCCAGGCCTCCCCAGGGCTGTGGGCTGGGCTGTGTGGGCGTCTCTGTGCCTGCACATGGCCTAAGGGGGGTGGTCGAGCAGTCAGAAACCCAGAGATTCCCTTGGGAAGTTTTGGGGAAGGGACCTCAGCACGAACCCCAGGCGATGATGTCACCTGCCGGCAACAGAACCCAACAGAACCCGCAACCCGGGTATCCAGGCCTCCAGAGCGGAGAGGAGCCCCCAGCCAGATCACTTGCTGCCAGGATGTTCTGCTGTTTGCCCATGCCCAGAGGCCGGGGCCTCAGGAGAGCTCACAGGCAGTGTGCGTGGGCACCCTGTCGACGTTGGCTCAGGACACCCCCGAGAGGCCTCTGGCCGTTTGCCCGGAGAAACAGAAAGGTAACACGGGGAGCCCCAGGCCGGGCCAGGCCACCTCGCCCATGCCACCCGGAAACACCGGGTCCTTTGCCTGTGTGTGTGGATGCGGGTTTCTCGGGGTGTGTCTCCCTCAAGGAAGCCCAGGCGGATGTGGGGTCAGAAGCCTGCGGACAAGTTGTGTCCACACCCCAGGGGAGAGCAGGCTGGGCCCGATGGGGAGTGTGCGGGCAGCGGCGGCCGCCCAGGCTGACCTCACACCCACAGGTGGGTCTCTTTCCTCCCGGGTGGGGATCTGAGCAGACACACGTCTCTGACCCTTCTGGGAAGAGAAGTTCGAGCAGGCAGAAGCAGCGGTTCCACTGGCCAGGCCCAGCTTGGAAAACTCCCAGCATGGCTGGCTGACGGTCACTGTCGTTGCAGAGCTTCCCACGTGATGAGGCCGAGGACGGGGACACCCCATCCACCTCCCGGAGGGAGGGGTCGGAGCACCACCCCCCCGCCCGTGAGGCCCAGTGCAGGCTCCAGGTGAGCGTGCCCACGGAGGCATCAGCCCCACCGGGGGAGAAGAGGAGGCGGGGAAGGCCTGCTGCAGAGACACCGCCTAGGATACACCCGCCGGCCCAGTCTGAGGCTGCCACGGAGCTCAGCACACCCGGCTCCGACCCAGAGTCCCGAGAACCCCGGCCTCTGAGGCAGCAGGAGGACCTGGAGCCCAGCACGCCAGAGCACAGAGGTGAGGACGCTGGGGCTGCTGCACGGGAGTGTGTGGGGACGGGGTGCTGAGCTACACAGGGACGAGTCCCCGAAAGCTGCTGCTGGGCCTACAGCAAGCACTGGCCTCACACCCCCCGCCCCCCGTCTTGCACACTTCAGTCCCAAAAGACATCCGACGCTGGGTATTCTTTGGGAATCTCTTGGAAGCTTTCTGTCCCGGGATACGCACATGCCAAGGCTGGCCTGTGGGCAAACTTTGCTTCTCCCCCAGCTCTAGCACTGACCTCCAACTGGAACCAGGCTCCACTTCCCAGACCTGTCCCTACAGAGGTGGTGGCTCCAGGTGCAGGACCCAGGGATCCACCGAGGGCAGATGGAGAACCGAGACTTGCCCTCGCAGAGACACCAGGCCAGCTGGGTACTGGCCAGCACACCGGGCAGATCGGATCTCCGTGCCTGCAGGACCCCCAGCCCCAGGCACTGATGTCCCACCCCCTCAGCCAGAACCTCCACCTCCACTTGCACCTGTACCTGCTCGGGCTCTGGCAGGAGAACCCGAGGCAGAGGAGGAGTCACCGCCTCGGCAGGGAGAGCCTGCCCTGGCTCCCGCGCAACACCCAGACGCCCACGATGACTCACCCACCCCTGCAGGGAGAACGAGCCCCCGCTCTGGACAGACACCCAGAGCCCTTGCCGGAAACACCACGTCCAGGGGAGCGGTCGGCTCTGCAGCCTCCATCCCTGTCTGCTCACCGTGGACGCCGGCAACTCGGTCTGCCCCCAGGGGACATGGAGTTCCTTTCCCCTGAACTGCTTTGCATTTGGTTTGTTTCCACCTTTCTGGTGATGTTTTCTTTTTTGTATGGTTTCCTGTATTTTTGTTGGTTAAGTTGGGATTCGTAAACTTTCTCATCATTGTTGCAATTTGGGAACACTGTTGTGTAACTCTGGTGATACTGTGTTACCATCACCACTTGGTAGTTTCAGACCCGTTTGATCTTTATGCCCCACCCCCCAACAAAGCCTGGATTCAAGGCAAGCACGCCCTGTTCATCCCTTCCCCCGATCCTGAACACAATTTCATCTTTTCTTTGTGCATTCCTTCCTATATTCTTGGTGTCCCCAATCAATGACTCTCCGTGAAATGACTGAAGCAGTGTTTTTCGGACTCTCCACCTACTGTAAGACTCCATTGGAGAGTTCTCATTTTTATGTCATTTGAACTAGCCTTTGATATCTGAAAGGACGGTGTACGTCCTTTCAAGATACCATGTGCCAAACGAAGCCCTTTTGGCCACTGCCATCATTATCTCCAGGCAGGCATTGCTGTTTCAAGGGTGACATCTCAGCCAGAAGGCAGAGGCTGAGCTCCTCTTGTTGCACCAGCTCCCAAAAGAAGCCAAGAAAGGGAGCTGGAACAACAAACCACCCCAACGCCCAGGAAAGCGTTCTTCATGACAGAAGGCTAGAAAATGACCCAACATCCTTGTGGCCCAGAACCCCTCTAGAAAATCACTGTTCCATAAAAAAGAGAAACACATGGGAAGTTCCAAGGAGAGGCAATGCCCATGGCCAGTGTACTTTAGAGACGGCCTGAGCGCTCCGGGGAAGACACGCACCGACGGAACCCCTTGGGAAACAGCAGGGATTCTCCTCACCGTCGTAAGGGTTTCCTCTGGGGACAACCTGCCCTGGGCACCACATGAGGGAGCAGACCGGCTTCTCTTCCTCTGCCCCCACACCATTCACTCATGAAGGCAGCTCAGGTGTTCTCATGCCCTGCCTGCCTGCCTGCCTGGCTCATCCGTGAGCTGTGACCACCTCCAGGGCAGGACTCCACCTTCTCCTCTCTGTGTACCGTGCATCTGCACACAGTGGGCTTTCAGAACCTTAGACTTGAGCCATTCCCACTCAAGCCAGAACCCTCCCCAGGAAGGAAAACAGCTGTGGAGTCATTTTGGCCCCAGCACTGGTTCCGAAACCCTGGCGGCTCCTACAGCCTCTACGGCGTGAAGAGGGAGGTCCCTTTTGACAGAGCTTTCCGGCTCTCAGATCTAAGCTGTTGTTTCACTGTCAGCTGTGTCTCTTCCGTTGCAGCCAGGTGGGCCACGCTGCTCCAAAGGAGCTCACAAGCTGAGTTTCAAGGGAGGACAGGGATGGCTACAACGTGCTGCAAACTGAGTGAGGGTCCCCACAATCCTCAGCAAAGGTCTGTGGTGTGCAAGTGGGGAGTAGAGGGCCCCCAAGTTCCAAAGGAAGGGAGGTACTCGGGAGCTAAAGCCCTTGGCTGCTGTGGTAGCAGCTGCAGATGGCAGCTCGTCCACAGTGCACTTCGAATGAGGTCATATGAGCGGGACTCTGGAAATGGCTCCGAAATCGAGAGAAAGGGGTCAGGGTATGTGGGAAGCCGGCGGGGGTGGGGGGTGGATGAAGGAAGGTGTCCCTCCTCTCTCCAGTGCAATTTGGTTTGGTGAGTCTCAAAGCTACCAGATGGCACTTCCCAAGTCAGGCCCCCACAGGAATCAGGGTGGGCTGCGTGCCTCGGCCCCTGCCACAGGGACAAGCCACACCAGTGGCCTCCCTGAGCTCCAATGGCCGGATCTGGGGGTTCTGTCTGGGTGCACACCTCCTTGCTGTGGCCAAGTTCCCCCCTTCTCTGAGCACCAGCTTCATCCTCTCGAATGAGGACATCGAATGCTACCTTGGCACGTTACTCTCTTCATCCTGTGAAGACTCATTAGGCTTATCCTACAATTACTAGCTGGCCCGAAGAGATATCTCCTGAATCCAGATTAAGCTGGAGTCTCCCAGGCTCATCTGGCATGTCTTCCCTGAAGTCTGCCAAAACCCACACCATTGCATTTCCAGGGACTCCCCTTAGCCAGCTGGGCAGAAAACCCAGCATGCTTCAAACAAGCTGACAGACAAGCGGGAGAGGACTCACGGGCAGAAGGTTTCCCTCAGGTCTCGGGTGGAGCTCTGGGACCACAGCAGCAACGGGCCATCCCAGCCCCTGGGCTCAGCAGCGCCCTCATTCTCAGGCCGGCGGCTCTGCCCTGAGGGGAGCGGGAAGGTCACCAACTGCCGCAGGCGGACCTCACGCCCCTCCCACTGCTGGAGCCTGACCTCCCCCGGCCCCACCCCTTCCCCTACCCCAGCAGGACGACAGCTCGTCTTCCCCTGGCTTCCAACGTCAGGCCCGGCCCTGGGCCCCGATTGGGCACTGCCCCAGCCCGGAGCTAATCACAGTGGCCAGGGAGGTGGAACGCACCGATTGGCCAGGGCCAGGTCATGTGACCATACTCCCCAGGAAACTCAAATATTACCAAGGTTCCCTAAGAAACCAATGAACAAAATTATCCAGTAAAGGCAAACCGTACTTTTTAATGAGGCCAATGTCACAGAAAAAAAAAAAAAAAAGCTTCACCATGAACTGCTCAAGGAAGCTAGTAAATAAACTTTCAGAAAAGTTTAGTAGTTTTTTTTTTTTTTTTAATAGGGTGACGGAGAGCTATACCTTTCCCGTCTATGTGAATTTAGGTTTAAACTAGATTTCCCTTGGCTGTTATATAAGACAAAAAACCCCACATCACCCCCTTTCACTCACCCCCACCCCCCAAAAGTGTTTTAATGTATTGAATTTTTCTGTCCTCAGTTGTGTCTGATTCACGGCAACCCACGAACTCTACACAGCCAGGCTCTTCCGTCCATGGAATTCAGGGCAATTTTTTCTGTCCCAGTCAATGCCCACCCTGGGTGATCCAAAGGCAAGGGCTCAGAGGCCCCTGAGAGACTAACTCCTTTCAGCTGAGCACAGAGCTGGCTCCTCACTGGGATGCCTGTGGCCTGGGGCTCCCAGAGGGGAGAGCAGCACTCGCCCCACCGTGTGGTCACTGCTGGAAGTGCAGGCTGCTCCTCACTCCCCCTTGACAGTGTCCCTGACGGCAGAACAGTGTGAATCGAATCAAGGTGGTAATGCAAACTCCAATGCAACCAAACTCCCCACAAGGTCTCCAAAACCACTCAGGAACAGGTAATTGGAAACTGCAGGGGATGACATGAATGGAGATGGAGACTTGACACCTTACACCGAGTTCACTTCCACTTATCCCTAGACAAACTTTCCGTGAAAACTTGTCACCAATCTAGAAGAACAATGAGCAGAAACCGGACACGTGCTTTGAGTCTTCACACACAAAACTAAAAGGCAGTCCACAAAAAAACCCAGAGAATACAGTGGACTTGGCAAAATCAAAGATATCTACTGTGGGAAAGACCTCATGACAAAAGCAAAAGACAGGTCATACATCGCCAGACGAATGAGTGGAAACACAAAGCTTATCAAGGATGCGTCTCCAAACAGACAAAGAACACCAACACAACAAGCCTGTGAAAACTAGGGAAAGGTCTGAAGGGACACCAGACTGAGGAAGACACACACAGAGGATCCCGGATGATGTCCAGCACTGAGGGCCTGAAGAAACAACAGTCTAGTTGCACCCCCTCAGGCCTGTGTGACCGTGGATGAGGCCTCTGTTTCCCGGTGGCTCTGAGAGATGGACAGGGAGGAAGGGGAAGAGAAGTCACTTGCATTTCTAATACTCACAGCAAAGTCTTCCAATGAGAAGGGAATTATCACCCCCACTGACAATGCCATGCACTGAAGTGATATCCACGAGTCCATCTAACCCAGAAGGGAAGGATGCACCTGTTCTCACAAAACGGCGAGAGATGGAAGAAGGAAGATCAAGCCCACACCAATCACTGGAGAGAGAAGCTGTGCTCAGGGCTTGAAAAATTCTTATTGGTAAAATGATGTCACAGCCCCACAAGGCAATCCACAGCTTCGATGCTATTCCTCCCAAAATGCCAATGCATTTTCGCACCGAACAAAGAATTGCAAAAGGGGTTACGGAAACAGAAAAGAGCCTAAATTGTCAATACAATCCGACGAAAAGGCCCCGATACGGACATCCAAGGTTGTGTGAAAGGAAATTAGACGACCAAACTAGGATCCTCAGGAGAGTATCGGAGAAGGCAATGGCGACCCACTCCAGTACTCTTGCCTGGAAAATGCCCTGGACGGAGGAGCCTGGTAGGCTGCAGGCCATGGGGTCGCGCAGAGTCTGACACGACTGAAGTGACTTAGCAGCAGCAGCAGCAGCGGCAGGACAGTATGCTATTGGGAATACAACAACACACACAGATCCAGATCGATGGAATAAAGTTGAGGGTCCAGAAACAAACCCCAGCATCCATCGTCAACTCATCTCTGACACAGAAGGGGAGATTATCCAAATGGGAACAAGAAAGCCTCTTCAATCAATGTCCATGGGAAACCCAGACAGCTACATCTGAAGAACGCTATTGGTTTGGATCTCAGACCACCTCAATATTGGGGAAAAACCTCACCCTAAAGACTGATGTCATGAGATAGCTAGAAAGAAGCGTAGGTCAAAGGCTCCTTAACATCAGAGTCTCCTTGCCATTTGCTGGGCGGAGGTAGAAATGGGTCTCTTCAATTAAGGGAAAGAGGTACACGAAGTACACCAATGGGTTTCCATCCAATGGAACCTCTTCACAACAGAGAAGCTAAGCATTCACAAATGCAAAAGATAGGAAACGGAACACGAGAGACTCCTTCCAAGTGGTGTATCTGAGAAGGGGTTCATATGGAAAGAGACGAAGAATGCACAGCACTCAGATTCCAAGAAACACCACCACCACCACCCTTGACCCTTCCCCTATGACCAACTCCGACCTGAAGCCTTTCTCTCCCTCTAACCTATCCCTAAAACATAACCCTCATCTAATCATATACATGTGGAATTCCTAGCATCCATCCATTCACACACGAGAGAGAAAGAGGAAGACACAGAGGGAATTGAGAAAGGAAAAGAGAGGGACACAGCCAGAGAGAGACACGGAACCAAAGAGAGGAAAGGAGTCGATGGTCCACACTTTTCCTCAATCTGTCTCGAAGGTAGAAGCAATGACAGCGCCCATCCACCCCAGAAGGGGGAAAAGGACGGAAGGTTTGCAGAGGAAAAGACAAGAACGCAGGGAGCCATTAGAAGCTCAGCCACCCGCAGAAGCCGAGCTGGGACACTTGAACAGAATCTCAATGGAAACAGGACCAGAAAGTTGGCTACTCTTTTCTACAAGAGAGGGAGACCTTCGAGTCTTCCTTTCTGTCCTCCAGCTTGGATGCGGGGTCTCAAAACAGTCAGGAGGGGGAGTGCCTTTTCCTGGGTACCACGGCACATCCAGGCCTCGTTCTGCCCCATTCTGTGCTATGTCAGCCCTGGATGGAATCTTTCTTTCTGAAGTCTCAGCGCACGAGCTCCACGTGATATCGGCCCCAGGTGGAAAGGCATGGAGCTGCTCGTAGGCCGACAGACCTAGGAAGCAGATGGGAGAATGACCCCCACTCTGCAGATGGAGAGACTGGGGAAACCCTGAGGGGCATATGCTTGTCCAGGGCCACACCACTTATGAGAAGAAGGAGCCTGGTCTGAGAGCAGCAGGGCCCTCGGAGCTCAGGCCCTGGCTGCACCCAGGCCTCCCCAGGGCTGTGGGCTGGGCTGTGTGGGCGTCTCTGTGCCTGCACATGGCCTAAGGGGGGTGGTCGAGCAGTCAGAAACCCAGAGATTCCCTTGGGAAGTTTTGGGGAAGGGACCTCAGCACGAACCCCAGGCGATGATGTCACCTGCCGGCAACAGAACCCAACAGAACCCGCAACCCGGGTATCCAGGCCTCCAGAGCGGAGAGGAGCCCCCAGCCAGATCACTTGCTGCCAGGATGTTCTGCTGTTTGCCCATGCCCAGAGGCCGGGGCCTCAGGAGAGCTCACAGGCAGTGTGCGTGGGCACCCTGTCGACGTTGGCTCAGGACACCCCCGAGAGGCCTCTGGCCGTTTGCCCGGAGAAACAGAAAGGTAACACGGGGAGCCCCAGGCCGGGCCAGGCCACCTCGCCCATGCCACCCGGAAACACCGGGTCCTTTGCCTGTGTGTGTGGATGCGGGTTTCTCGGGGTGTGTCTCCCTCAAGGAAGCCCAGGCGGATGTGGGGTCAGAAGCCTGCGGACAAGTTGTGTCCACACCCCAGGGGAGAGCAGGCTGGGCCCGATGGGGAGTGTGCGGGCAGCGGCGGCCGCCCAGGCTGACCTCACACCCACAGGTGGGTCTCTTTCCTCCCGGGTGGGGATCTGAGCAGACACACGTCTCTGACCCTTCTGGGAAGAGAAGTTCGAGCAGGCAGAAGCAGCGGTTCCACTGGCCAGGCCCAGCTTGGAAAACTCCCAGCATGGCTGGCTGACGGTCACTGTCGTTGCAGAGCTTCCCACGTGATGAGGCCGAGGACGGGGACACCCCATCCACCTCCCGGAGGGAGGGGTCGGAGCACCACCCCCCCGCCCCTGAGGCCCAGTGCAGGCTCCAGGTGAGCGTGCCCACGGAGGCATCAGCCCCACCGGGGGAGAAGAGGAGGCGGGGAAGGCCTGCTGCAGAGACACCGCCTAGGATACACCCGCCGGCCCAGTCTGAGGCTGCCATGGAGCTCAGCACACCCGGCTCCGACCCAGAGTCCCGAGAACCCCGGCCTCTGAGGCAGCAGGAGGACCTGGAGCCCAGCACGCCAGAGCACAGAGGTGAGGACGCTGGGGCTGCTGCACGGGAGTGTGTGGGGACGGGGTGCTGAGCTACACAGGGACGAGTCCCCGAAAGCTGCTGCTGGGCCTGCAGCAAGCACTGGCCTCACACCCCCCGCCCCCCGTCTTGCACACTTCAGTCCCAAAAGACATCCGACGCTGGGTATTCTTTGGGAATCTCTTGGAAGCTTTCTGTCCCGGGATACGCACATGCCAAGGCTGGCCTGTCGGCAAACTTTGCTTCTCCCCCAGCTCTAGCACTGACCTCCAACTGAAACCAGGCTCCACTTCCCAGACCTGTCCCTACAGAGGTGGTGGCTCCAGGTGCAGGACCCAGGGATCCACCGAGGGCAGATGGAGAACCGAGACTTGCCCTCGCAGAGACACCAGGCCAGCTGGGTACTGGCCAGCACACTGGGCAGATCGGATCTCCGTGCCTGCAGGACCCCCAGCCCCAGGCACTGATGTCCCACCCCCTCAGCCAGAACCTCCACCTCCACGTGCACCTGTACCTGCTCGGGCTCTGGCAGGACAACCCGAGGCAGAGGAGGAGTCACCGCCTCGGCAGGGAGAGCCTGCCCTGGCTCCCGCGCAACACCCAGACGCCCACGATGACTCACCCACCCCTGCAGGGAGAACGAGCCCCCGCTCTGGACAGACACCCAGAGCCCTTGCCGGAAACACCACGTCCAGGGGAGCGGTCGGCTCTGCAGCCTCCATCCCTGTCTGCTCACCGTGGACGCCGGCAACTCGGTCTGCCCCCAGGGGACATGGAGTTCCTTTCCCCTGAACTGCTTTGCATTTGGTTTGTTTCCACCTTTCTGGTGATGTTTTCTTTTTTGTATGGTTTCCTGTATTTTTGTTGGTTAAGTTGGGATTCGTAAACTTTCTCATCATTGTTGCAATTTGGGAACACTGTTGTGTAACTCTGGTGATACTGTGTTACCATCACCACTTGGTAGTTTCAGACCCGTTTGATCTTTATGCCCCACCCCCCAACAAAGCCTGGATTCAAGGCAAGCACGCCCTGTTCATCCCTTCCCCCGATCCTGAACACAATTTCATCTTTTCTTTGTGCATTCCTTCCTATATTCTTGGTGTCCCCAATCAATGACTCTCCGTGAAATGACTGAAGCAGTGTTTTTCGGACTCTCCACCTACTGTAAGACTCCATTGGAGAGTTCTCATTTTTATGTCATTTGAACTAGCCTTTGATATCTGAAAGGACGGTGTACGTCCTTTCAAGATACCATGTGCCAAACGAAGCCCTTTTGGCCACTGCCATCATTATCTCCAGGCAGGCATTGCTGTTTCAAGGGTGACATCTCAGCCAGAAGGCAGAGGCTGAGCTCGTCTTGTTGCACCAGCTCCCAAAAGAAGCCAAGAAAGGGAGCTGGAACAACAAACCACCCCAACGCCCAGGAAAGCGTTCTTCATGACAGAAGGCTAGAAAATGACCCAACATCCTTGTGGCCCAGAACCCCTCTAGAAAATCACTGTTCCATAAAAAAGAGAAACACATGGGAAGTTCCAAGGAGAGGCAATGCCCATGGCCAGTGTACTTTAGAGACGGCCTGAGCGCTCCGGGGAAGACACGCACCGACGGAACCCCTTGGGAAACAGCAGGGATTCTCCTCACCGTCGTAAGGGTTTCCTCTGGGGACAACCTGCCCTGGGCACCACATGAGGGAGCAGACCGGCTTCTCTTCCTCTGCCCCCACACCATTCACTCATGAAGGCAGCTCAGGTGTTCTCATGCCCTGCCTGCCTGCCTGCCTGGCTCATCCGTGAGCTGTGACCACCTCCAGGGCAGGACTCCACCTTCTCCTCTCTGTGTACCGTGCATCTGCACACAGTGGGCTTTCAGAACCTTAGACTTGAGCCATTCCCACTCAAGCCAGAACCCTCCCCAGGAAGGAAAACAGCTGTGGAGTCATTTTGGCCCCAGCACTGGTTCCGAAACCCTGGCGGCTCCTACAGCCTCTACGGCGTGAAGAGGGAGGTCCCTTTTGACAGAGCTTTCCGGCTCTCAGATCTAAGCTGTTGTTTCACTGTCAGCTGTGTCTCTTCCGTTGCAGCCAGGTGGGCCACGCTGCTCCAAAGGAGCTCACAAGCTGAGTTTCAAGGGAGGACAGGGATGGCTACAACGTGCTGCAAACTGAGTGAGGGTCCCCACAATCCTCAGCAAAGGTCTGTGGTGTGCAAGTGGGGAGTAGAGGGCCCCCAAGTTCCAAAGGAAGGGAGGTACTCGGGAGCTAAAGCCCTTGGCTGCTGTGGTAGCAGCTGCAGATGGCAGCTCGTCCACAGTGCACTTCGAATGAGGTCATATGAGCGGGACTCTGGAAATGGCTCCGAAATCGAGAGAAAGGGGTCAGGGTATGTGGGAAGCCGGCGGGGGTGGGGGGTGGATGAAGGAAGGTGTCCCTCCTCTCTCCAGTGCAATTTGGTTTGGTGAGTCTCAAAGCTACCAGATGGCACTTCCCAAGTCAGGCCCCCACAGGAATCAGGGTGGGCTGCGTGCCTCGGCCCCTGCCACAGGGACAAGCCACACCAGTGGCCTCCCTGAGCTCCAATGGCCGGATCTGGGGGTTCTGTCTGGGTGCACACCTCCTTGCTGTGGCCAAGTTCCCCCCTTCTCTGAGCACCAGCTTCATCCTCTCGAATGAGGACATCGAATGCTACCTTGGCACGTTACTCTCTTCATCCTGTGAAGACTCATTAGGCTTATCCTACAATTACTAGCTGGCCCGAAGAGATATCTCCTGAATCCAGATTAAGCTGGAGTCTCCCAGGCTCATCTGGCATGTCTTCCCTGAAGTCTGCCAAAACCCACACCCTTGCATTTCCAGGGACTCCCCTTAGCCAGCTGGGCAGAAAACCCAGCATGCTTCAAACAAGCTGACAGACAAGCGGGAGAGGACTCACGGGCAGAAGGTTTCCCTCAGGTCTCGGGTGGAGCTCTGGGACCACAGCAGCAACGGGCCATCCCAGCCCCTGGGCTCAGCAGCGCCCTCATTCTCAGGCCGGCGGCTCTGCCCTGAGGGGAGCGGGAAGGTCACCAACTGCCGCAGGCGGACCTCACGCCCCTCCCACTGCTGGAGCCTGACCTCCCCCGGCCCCACCCCTTCCCCTACCCCAGCAGGACGACAGCTCGTCTTCCCCTGGCTTCCAACGTCAGGCCCGGCCCTGGGCCCCGATTGGGCACTGCCCCAGCCCGGAGCTAATCACAGTGGCCAGGGAGGTGGAACGCACCGATTGGCCAGGGCCAGGTCATGTGACCATACTCCCCAGGAAACTCAAATATTACCAAGGTTCCCTAAGAAACCAATGAACAAAATTATCCAGTAAAGGCAAACCGTACTTTTTAATGAGGCCAATGTCACAGAAAAAAAAAAAAAAAAAGCTTCACCATGAACTGCTCAAGGAAGCTAGTAAATAAACTTTCAGAAAAGTTTAGTAGTTTTTTTTTTTTTTTTTTAATAGGGTGACGGAGAGCTATACCTTTCCCGTCTATGTGAATTTAGGTTTAAACTAGATTTCCCTTGGCTGTTATATAAGACAAAAAACCCCACATCACCCCCTTTCACTCACCCCCACCCCCCAAAAGTGTTTTAATGTATTGAATTTTTCTGTCCTCAGTTGTGTCTGATTCACGGCAACCCACGAACTCTACACAGCCAGGCTCTTCCGTCCATGGAATTCAGGGCAATTTTTTCTGTCCCAGTCAATGCCCACCCTGGGTGATCCAAAGGCAAGGGCTCAGAGGCCCCTGAGAGACTAACTCCTTTCAGCTGAGCACAGAGCTGGCTCCTCACTGGGATGCCTGTGGCCTGGGGCTCCCAGAGGGGAGAGCAGCACTCGCCCCACCGTGTGGTCACTGCTGGAAGTGCAGGCTGCTCCTCACTCCCCCTTGACAGTGTCCCTGACGGCAGAACAGTGTGAATCGAATCAAGGTGGTAATGCAAACTCCAATGCAACCAAACTCCCCACAAGGTCTCCAAAACCACTCAGGAACAGGGAATTGGAAACTGCAGGGGATGACATGAATGGAGATGGAGACTTGACACCTTACACCGAGTTCACTTCCACTTATCCCTAGACAAACTTTCCGTGAAAACTTGTCACCAATCTAGAAGAACAATGAGCAGAAACCGGACACGTGCTTTGAGTCTTCACACACAAAACTAAAAGGCAGTCCACAAAAAAACCCAGAGAATACAGTGGACTTGGCAAAATCAAAGATATCTACTGTGGGAAAGACCTCATGACAAAAGCAAAAGACAGGTCATACATCGCCAGACGAATGAGTGGAAACACAAAGCTTATCAAGGATGCGTCTCCAAACAGACAAAGAACACCAACACAACAAGCCTGTGAAAACTAGGGAAAGGTCTGAAGGGACACCAGACTGAGGAAGACACACACAGAGGATCCCGGATGATGTCCAGCACTGAGGGCCTGAAGAAACAACAGTCTAGTTGCACCCCCTCAGGCCTGTGTGACCGTGGATGAGGCCTCTGTTTCCCGGTGGCTCTGAGAGATGGACAGGGAGGAAGGGGAAGAGAAGTCACTTGCATTTCTAATACTCACAGCAAAGTCTTCCAATGAGAAGGGAATTATCACCCCCACTGACAATGCCATGCACTGAAGTGATATCCACGAGTCCATCTAACCCAGAAGGGAAGGATGCACCTGTTCTCACAAAACGGCGAGAGATGGAAGAAGGAAGATCAAGCCCACACCAATCACTGGAGAGAGAAGCTGTGCTCAGGGCTTGAAAAATTCCTATTGGGAAAATGATGTCACAGCCCCACAAGGCAATCCACAGCTTCGATGCTATTCCTCCCAAAATGCCAATGCATTTTCGCACCGAACAAAGAATTGCAAAAGGGGTTACGGAAACAAAAAAGAGCCTAAATTGTCAATACAATCCGACGAAAAGGCCCCGATACGGACATCCAAGGTTGTGTGAAAGGAAATTAGACGACCAAACTAGGATCCTCAGGAGAGTATCGGAGAAGGCAATGGCGACCCACTCCAGTACTCTTGCCTGGAAAATGCCCTGGACGGAGGAGCCTGGTAGGCTGCAGGCCATGGGGTCGCGCAGAGTCTGACACGACTGAAGTGACTTAGCAGCAGCAGCAGCAGCGGCAGGACAGTATGCTATTGGGAATACAACAACACACACAGATCCAGATCGATGGAATAAAGTTGAGGGTCCAGAAACAAACCCCAGCATCCATCGTCAACTCATCTCTGACACAGAAGGGGAGATTATCCAAATGGGAACAAGAAAGCCTCTTCAATCAATGTCCATGGGAAACCCAGACAGCTACATCTGAAGAACGCTATTGGTTTGGATCTCAGACCACCTCAATATTGGGGAAAAACCTCACCCTAAAGACTGATGTCATGAGATAGCTAGAAAGAAGCGTAGGTCAAAGGCTCCTTAACATCAGAGTCTCCTTGCCATTTGCTGGGCGGAGGTAGAAATGGGTCTCTTCAATTAAGGGAAAGAGGTACACGAAGTACACCAATGGGTTTCCATCCAATGGAACCTCTTCACAACAGAGAAGCTAAGCATTCACAAATGCAAAAGATAGGAAACGGAACACGAGAGACTCCTTCCAAGTGGTGTATCTGAGAAGGGGTTCATATGGAAAGAGACGAAGAATGCACAGCACTCAGATTCCAAGAAACACCACCACCACCCTTGACCCTTCCCCTATGACCAACTCCGACCTGAAGCCTTTCTCTCCCTCTAACCTATCCCTAAAACATAACCCTCATCTAATCATATACATGTGGAATTCCTAGCATCCATCCATTCACACACGAGAGAGAAAGAGGAAGACACAGAGGGAATTGAGAAAGGAAAAGAGAGGGACACAGCCAGAGAGAGACACGGAACCAAAGAGAGGAAAGGAGTCGATGGTCCAGACTTTTCCTCAATCTGTCTCGAAGGTAGAAGCAATGACAGCGCCCATCCACCCCAGAAGGGGGAAAAGGACGGAAGGTTTGCAGAGGAAAAGACAAGAACGCAGGGAGCCATTAGAAGCTCAGCCACCCGCAGAAGCCGAGCTGGGACACTTGAACAGAATCTCAATGGAAACAGGACCAGAAAGTTGGCTACTCTTTTCTACAAGAGAGGGAGACCTTCGAGTCTTCCTTTCGGTCCTCCAACTTGGATGCGGGGTCTCAAAACAGTCAGGAGGGGGAGTGCCTTTTCCTGGGTACCACGGCACATCCAGGCCTCGTTCTGCCCCATTCTGTGCTATGTCAGCCCTGGATGGAATCTTTCTTTCTGAAGTCTCAGCGCACGAGCTCCACGTGATATCGGCCCCAGGTGGAAAGGCATGGAGCTGCTCGTAGGCCGACAGACCTAGGAAGCAGATGGGAGAATGACCCCCACTCTGCAGATGGAGAGACTGGGGAAACCCTGAGGGGCATATGCTTGTCCAGGGCCACACCACTTATGAGAAGAAGGAGCCTGGTCTGAGAGCAGCAGGGCCCTCGGAGCTCAGGCCCTGGCTGCACCCAGGCCTCCCCAGGGCTGTGGGCTGGGCTGTGTGGGCGTCTCTGTGCCTGCACATGGCCTAAGGGGGGTGGTCGAGCAGTCAGAAACCCAGAGATTCCCTTGGGAAGTTTTGGGGAAGGGACCTCAGCACGAACCCCAGGCGATGATGTCACCTGCCGGCAACAGAACCCAACAGAACCCGCAACCCGGGTATCCAGGCCTCCAGAGCGGAGAGGAGCCCCCAGCCAGATCACTTGCTGCCAGGATGTTCTGCTGTTTGCCCATGCCCAGAGGCCGGGGCCTCAGGAGAGCTCACAGGCAGTGTGCGTGGGCACCCTGTCGACGTTGGCTCAGGACACCCCCGAGAGGCCTCTGGCCGTTTGCCCGGAGAAACAGAAAGGTAACACGGGGAGCCCCAGGCCGGGCCAGGCCACCTCGCCCATGCCACCCGGAAACACCGGGTCCTTTGCCTGTGTGTGTGGATGCGGGTTTCTCAGGGTGTGTCTCCCTCAAGGAAGCCCAGGCGGATGTGGGGTCAGAAGCCTGCGGACAAGTTGTGTCCACACCCCAGGGGAGAGCAGGCTGGGCCCGATGGGGAGTGTGCGGGCAGCGGCGGCCGCCCAGGCTGACCTCACACCCACAGGTGGGTCTCTTTCCTCCCGGGTGGGGATCTGAGCAGACACACGTCTCTGACCCTTCTGGGAAGAGAAGTTCGAGCAGGCAGAAGCAGCGGTTCCACTGGCCAGGCCCAGCTTGGAAAACTCCCAGCATGGCTGGCTGACGGTCACTGTCGTTGCAGAGCTTCCCACGTGATGAGGCCGAGGACGGGGACACCCCATCCACCTCCCGGAGGGAGGGGTCGGAGCACCACCCCCCCGCCCCTGAGGCCCAGTGCAGGCTCCAGGTGAGCGTGCCCACGGAGGCATCAGCCCCACCGGGGGAGAAGAGGAGGCGGGGAAGGCCTGCTGCAGAGACACCGCCTAGGATACACCCGCCGGCCCAGTCTGAGGCTGCCACGGAGCTCAGCACACCCGGCTCCGACCCAGAGTCCCGAGAACCCCGGCCTCTGAGGCAGCAGGAGGACCTGGAGCCCAGCACGCCAGAGCACAGAGGTGAGGACGCTGGGGCTGCTGCACGGGAGTGTGTGGGGACGGGGTGCTGAGCTACACAGGGACGAGTCCCCGAAAGCTGCTGCTGGGCCTGCAGCAAGCACTGGCCTCACACCCCCCGCCCCCCGTCTTGCACACTTCAGTCCCAAAAGACATCCGACGCTGGGTATTCTTTGGGAATCTCTTGGAAGCTTTCTGTCCCGGGATACGCACATGCCAAGGCTGGCCTGTGGGCAAACTTTGCTTCTCCCCCAGCTCTAGCACTGACCTCCAACTGGAACCAGGCTCCACTTCCCAGACCTGTCCCTACAGAGGTGGTGGCTCCAGGTGCAGGACCCAGGGATCCACCGAGGGCAGATGGAGAACCGAGACTTGCCCTCGCAGAGACACCAGGCCAGCTGGGTACTGGCCAGCACACTGGGCAGATCGGATCTCCGTGCCTGCAGGACCCCCAGCCCCAGGCACTGATGTCCCACCCCCTCAGCCAGAACCTCCACCTCCACGTGCACCTGTACCTGCTCGGGCTCTGGCAGGACAACCCGAGGCAGAGGAGGAGTCACCGCCTCGGCAGGGAGAGCCTGCCCTGGCTCCCGCGCAACACCCAGACGCCCACGATGACTCACCCACCCCTGCAGGGAGAACGAGCCCCCGCTCTGGACAGACACCCAGAGCCCTTGCCGGAAACACCACGTCCAGGGGAGCGGTCGGCTCTGCAGCCTCCATCCCTGTCTGCTCACCGTGGACGCCGGCAACTCGGTCTGCCCCCAGGGGACATGGAGTTCCTTTCCCCTGAACTGCTTTGCATTTGGTTTGTTTCCACCTTTCTGGTGATGTTTTCTTTTTTGTATGGTTTCCTGTATTTTTGTTGGTTAAGTTGGGATTCGTAAACTTTCTCATCATTGTTGCAATTTGGGAACACTGTTGTGTAACTCTGGTGATACTGTGTTACCATCACCACTTGGTAGTTTCAGACCCGTTTGATCTTTATGCCCCACCCCCCAACAAAGCCTGGATTCAAGGCAAGCACGCCCTGTTCATCCCTTCCCCCGATCCTGAACACAATTTCATCTTTTCTTTGTGCATTCCTTCCTATATTCTTGGTGTCCCCAATCAATGACTCTCCGTGAAATGACTGAAGCAGTGTTTTTCGGACTCTCCACCTACTGTAAGACTCCATTGGAGAGTTCTCATTTTTATGTCATTTGAACTAGCCTTTGATATCTGAAAGGACGGTGTACGTCCTTTCAAGATACCATGTGCCAAACGAAGCCCTTTTGGCCACTGCCATC
Source organism: Giraffa tippelskirchi (assembly GCF_054371585.1). NCBI lineage: Eukaryota > Metazoa > Chordata > Mammalia > Artiodactyla > Giraffidae > Giraffa > Giraffa tippelskirchi. Next base: position 7,475,989 of record NC_137288.1, on the reverse strand, counting down.
ATTATCTCCAGGCAGGCATTGCTGTTTCAAGGGTGACATCTCCGCCAGAAGGCAGAGGCTGAGCTCGTCTTGTTGCACCAGCTCCCAAAAGAAGCCAAGAAAGGGAGCTGGAACAACAAACCACCCCAACGCCCAGGAAAGCGTTCTTCATGACAGAAGGCTAGAAAATGACCCAACATCCTTGTGGCCCAGAACCCCTCTAGAAAATCACTGTTCCATAAAAAAGAGAAACACATGGGAAGTTCCAAGGAGAGGCAATGCCCATGGCCAGTGTACTTTAGAGACGGCCTGAGCGCTCCGGGGAAGACACGCACCGACGGAACCCCTTGGGAAACAGCAGGGATTCTCCTCACCGTCGTAAGGGTTTCCTCTGGGGACAACCTGCCCTGGGCACCACATGAGGGAGCAGACCGGCTTCTCTTCCTCTGCCCCCACACCATTCACTCATGAAGGCAGCTCAGGTGTTCTCATGCCCTGCCTGCCTGCCTGCCTGGCTCATCCGTGAGCTGTGACCACCTCCAGGGCAGGACTCCACCTTCTCCTCTCTGTGTACCGTGCATCTGCACACAGTGGGCTTTCAGAACCTTAGACTTGAGCCATTCCCACTCAAGCCAGAACCCTCCCCAGGAAGGAAAACAGCTGTGGAGTCATTTTGGCCCCAGCACTGGTTCCGAAACCCTGGCGGCTCCTACAGCCTCTACGGCGTGAAGAGGGAGGTCCCTTTTGACAGAGCTTTCCGGCTCTCAGATCTAAGCTGTTGTTTCACTGTCAGCTGTGTCTCTTCCGTTGCAGCCAGGTGGGCCACGCTGCTCCAAAGGAGCTCACAAGCTGAGTTTCAAGGGAGGACAGGGATGGCTACAACGTGCTGCAAACTGAGTGAGGGTCCCCACAATCCTCAGCAAAGGTCTGTGGTGTGCAAGTGGGGAGTAGAGGGCCCCCAAGTTCCAAAGGAAGGGAGGTACTCGGGAGCTAAAGCCCTTGGCTGCTGTGGTAGCAGCTGCAGATGGCAGCTCGTCCACAGTGCACTTCGAATGAGGTCATATGAGCGGGACTCTGGAAATGGCTCCGAAATCGAGAGAAAGGGGTCAGGGTATGTGGGAAGCCGGCGGGGGTGGGGGGTGGATGAAGGAAGGTGTCCCTCCTCTCTCCAGTGCAATTTGGTTTGGTGAGTCTCAAAGCTACCAGATGGCACTTCCCAAGTCAGGCCCCCACAGGAATCAGGGTGGGCTGCGTGCCTCGGCCCCTGCCACAGGGACAAGCCACACCAGTGGCCTCCCTGAGCTCCAATGGCCGGATCTGGGGGTTCTGTCTGGGTGCACACCTCCTTGCTGTGGCCAAGTTCCCCCCTTCTCTGAGCACCAGCTTCATCCTCTCGAATGAGGACATCGAATGCTACCTTGGCACGTTACTCTCTTCATCCTGTGAAGACTCATTAGGCTTATCCTACAATTACTAGCTGGCCCGAAGAGATATCTCCTGAATCCAGATTAAGCTGGAGTCTCCCAGGCTCATCTGGCATGTCTTCCCTGAAGTCTGCCAAAACCCACACCCTTGCATTTCCAGGGACTCCCCTTAGCCAGCTGGGCAGAAAACCCAGCATGCTTCAAACAAGCTGACAGACAAGCGGGAGAGGACTCACGGGCAGAAGGTTTCCCTCAGGTCTCGGGTGGAGCTCTGGGACCACAGCAGCAACGGGCCATCCCAGCCCCTGGGCTCAGCAGCGCCCTCATTCTCAGGCCGGCGGCTCTGCCCTGAGGGGAGCGGGAAGGTCACCAACTGCCGCAGGCGGACCTCACGCCCCTCCCACTGCTGGAGCCTGACCTCCCCAGGCCCCACCCCTTCCCCTACCCCAGCAGGACGACAGCTCGTCTTCCCCTGGCTTCCAACGTCAGGCCCGGCCCTGGGCCCCGATTGGGCACTGCCCCAGCCCGGAGCCAATCACAGTGGCCAGGGAGGTGGAACGCACCGATTGGCCAGGGCCAGGTCATGTGACCATACTCCCCAGGAAACTCAAATATTACCAAGGTTCCCTAAGAAACCAATGAACAAAATTATCCAGTAAAGGCAAACCGTACTTTTTAATGAGGCCAATGTCACAGAAAAAAAAAAAAATGCTTCACCATGAACTGCTCAAGGAAGCTAGTAAATAAACTTTCAGAAAAGTTTAGTAGTTTTTTTTTTTTTTTTAATAGGGTGACGGAGAGCTATACCTTTCCCGTCTATGTGAATTTAGGTTTAAACTAGATTTCCCTTGGCTGTTATATAAGACAAAAAAACCCACATCACCCCCTTTCACTCACCCCCACCCCCCAAAAGTGTTTTAATGTATTGAATTTTTCTGTCCTCAGTTGTGTCTGATTCACGGCAACCCACGAACTCTACACAGCCATGCTCTTCCGTCCATGGAATTCAGGGCAATTTTTTCTGTCCCAGTCAATGCCCACCCTGGGTGATCCAAAGGCAAGGGCTCAGAGGCCCCTGAGAGACTAACTCCTTTCAGCTGAGCACAGAGCTGGCTCCTCACTGGGATGCCTGTGGCCTGGGGCTCCCAGAGGGGAGAGCAGCACTCGCCCCACCGTGTGGTCACTGCTGGAAGTGCAGGCTGCTCCTCACTCCCCCTTGACAGTGTCCCTGACGGCAGAACAGTGTGAATCGAATCAAGGTGGTAATGCAAACTCCAATGCAACCAAACTCCCCACAAGGTCTCCAAAACCACTCAGGAACAGGGAATTGGAAACTGCAGGGGATGACATGAATGGAGATGGAGACTTGACACCTTACACCGAGTTCACTTCCACTTATCCCTAGACAAACTTTCCGTGAAAACTTGTCACCAATCTAGAAGAACAATGAGCAGAAACCGGACACGTGCTTTGAGTCTTCACACACAAAACTAAAAGGCAGTCCACAAAAAAACCCAGAGAATACAGTGGACTTGGCAAAATCAAAGATATCTACTGTGGGAAAGACCTCATGACAAAAGCAAAAGACAGGTCATACATCGCCAGACGAATGAGTGGAAACACAAAGCTTATCAAGGATGCGTCTCCAAACAGACAAAGAACACCAACACAACAAGCCTGTGAAAACTAGGGAAAGGTCTGAAGGGACACCAGACTGAGGAAGACACACACAGAGGATCCCGGATGATGTCCAGCACTGAGGGCCTGAAGAAACAACAGTCTAGTTGCACCCCCTCAGGCCTGTGTGACCGTGGATGAGGCCTCTGTTTCCCGGTGGCTCTGAGAGATGGACAGGGAGGAAGGGGAAGAGAAGTCACTTGCATTTCTAATACTCACAGCAAAGTCTTCCAATGAGAAGGGAATTATCACCCCCACTGACAATGCCATGCACTGAAGTGATATCCACGAGTCCATCTAACCCAGAAGGGAAGGATGCACCTGTTCTCACAAAACGGCGAGAGATGGAAGAAGGAAGATCAAGCCCACACCAATCACTGGAGAGAGAAGCTGTGCTCAGGGCTTGAAAAATTCCTATTGGTAAAATGATGTCACAGCCCCACAAGGCAATCCACAGCTTCGATGCTATTCCTCCCAAAATGCCAATGCATTTTCGCACCGAACAGAGAATTGCAAAAGGGGTTACGGAAACAGAAAAGAGCCTAAATTGTCAATACAATCCGACGAAAAGGCCCCGATACGGACATCCAAGGTTGTGTGAAAGGAAATTAGACGACCAAACTAGGATCCTCAGGAGAGTATCGGAGAAGGCAATGGCGACCCACTCCAGTACTCTTGCCTGGAAAATGCCCTGGACGGAGGAGCCTGGTAGGCTGCAGGCCATGGGGTCGCGCAGAGTCTGACACGACTGAAGTGACTTAGCAGCAGCAGCAGCAGCGGCAGGACAGTATGCTATTGGGAATACAACAACACACACAGATCCAGATCGATGGAATAAAGTTGAGGGTCCAGAAACAAACCCCAGCATCCATCGTCAACTCATCTCTGACACAGAAGGGGAGATTATCCAAATGGGAACAAGAAAGCCTCTTCAATCAATGTCCATGGGAAACCCAGACAGCTACATCTGAAGAACGCTATTGGTTTGGATCTCAGACCACCTCAATATTGGGGAAAAACCTCACCCTAAAGACTGATGTCATGAGATAGCTAGAAAGAAGCGTAGGTCAAAGGCTCCTTAACATCAGAGTCTCCTTGCCATTTGCTGGGCGGAGGTAGAAATGGGTCTCTTCAATTAAGGGAAAGAGGTACACGAAGTACACCAATGGGTTTCCATCCAATGGAACCTCTTCACAACAGAGAAGCTAAGCATTCACAAATGCAAAAGATAGGAAACGGAACACGAGAGACTCCTTCCAAGTGGTGTATCTGAGAAGGGGTTCATATGGAAAGAGACGAAGAATGCACAGCACTCAGATTCCAAGAAACACCACCACCACCCTTGACCCTTCCCCTATGACCAACTCCGACCTGAAGCCTTTCTCTCCCTCTAACCTATCCCTAAAACATAACCCTCATCTAATCATATACATGTGGAATTCCTAGCATCCATCCATTCACACACGAGAGAGAAAGAGGAAGACACAGAGGGAATTGAGAAAGGAAAAGAGAGGGACACAGCCAGAGAGAGACACGGAACCAAAGAGAGGAAAGGAGTCGATGGTCCAGACTTTTCCTCAATCTGTCTCGAAGGTAGAAGCAATGACAGCGCCCATCCACCCCAGAAGGGGGAAAAGGACGGAAGGTTTGCAGAGGAAAAGACAAGAACGCAGGGAGCCATTAGAAGCTCAGCCACCCGCAGAAGCCGAGCTGGGACACTTGAACAGAATCTCAATGGAAACAGGACCAGAAAGTTGGCTACTCTTTTCTACAAGAGAGGGAGACCTTCGAGTCTTCCTTTCGGTCCTCCAACTTGGATGCGGGGTCTCAAAACAGTCAGGAGGGGGAGTGCCTTTTCCTGGGTACCACGGCACATCCAGGCCTCGTTCTGCCCCATTCTGTGCTATGTCAGCCCTGGATGGAATCTTTCTTTCTGAAGTCTCAGCGCACGAGCTCCACGTGATATCGGCCCCAGGTGGAAAGGCATGGAGCTGCTCGTAGGCCGACAGACCTAGGAAGCAGATGGGAGAATGACCCCCACTCTGCAGATGGAGAGACTGGGGAAACCCTGAGGGGCATATGCTTGTCCAGGGCCACACCACTTATGAGAAGAAGGAGCCTGGTCTGAGAGCAGCAGGGCCCTCGGAGCTCAGGCCCTGGCTGCACCCAGGCCTCCCCAGGGCTGTGGGCTGGGCTGTGTGGGCGTCTCTGTGCCTGCACATGGCCTAAGGGGGGTGGTCGAGCAGTCAGAAACCCAGAGATTCCCTTGGGAAGTTTTGGGGAAGGGACCTCAGCACGAACCCCAGGCGATGATGTCACCTGCCGGCAACAGAACCCAACAGAACCCGCAACCCGGGTATCCAGGCCTCCAGAGCGGAGAGGAGCCCCCAGCCAGATCACTTGCTGCCAGGATGTTCTGCTGTTTGCCCATGCCCAGAGGCCGGGGCCTCAGGAGAGCTCACAGGCAGTGTGCGTGGGCACCCTGTCGACGTTGGCTCAGGACACCCCCGAGAGGCCTCTGGCCGTTTGCCCGGAGAAACAGAAAGGTAACACGGGGAGCCCCAGGCCGGGCCAGGCCACCTCGCCCATGCCACCCGGAAACACCGGGTCCTTTGCCTGTGTGTGTGGATGCGGGTTTCTCGGGGTGTGTCTCCCTCAAGGAAGCCCAGGCGGATGTGGGGTCAGAAGCCTGCGGACAAGTTGTGTCCACACCCCAGGGGAGAGCAGGCTGGGCCCGATGGGGAGTGTGCGGGCAGCGGCGGCCGCCCAGGCTGACCTCACACCCACAGGTGGGTCTCTTTCCTCCCGGGTGGGGATCTGAGCAGACACACGTCTCTGACCCTTCTGGGAAGAGAAGTTCGAGCAGGCAGAAGCAGCGGTTCCACTGGCCAGGCCCAGCTTGGAAAACTCCCAGCATGGCTGGCTGACGGTCACTGTCGTTGCAGAGCTTCCCACGTGATGAGGCCGAGGACGGGGACACCCCATCCACCTCCCGGAGGGAGGGGTCGGAGCACCACCCCCCCGCCCGTGAGGCCCAGTGCAGGCTCCAGGTGAGCGTGCCCACGGAGGCATCAGCCCCACCGGGGGAGAAGAGGAGGCGGGGAAGGCCTGCTGCAGAGACACCGCCTAGGATACACCCGCCGGCCCAGTCTGAGGCTGCCACGGAGCTCAGCACACCCGGCTCCGACCCAGAGTCCCGAGAACCCCGGCCTCTGAGGCAGCAGGAGGACCTGGAGCCCAGCACGCCAGAGCACAGAGGTGAGGACGCTGGGGCTGCTGCACGGGAGTGTGTGGGGACGGGGTGCTGAGCTACACAGGGACGAGTCCCCGAAAGCTGCTGCTGGGCCTGCAGCAAGCACTGGCCTCACACCCCCCGCCCCCCGTCTTGCACACTTCAGTCCCAAAAGACATCCGACGCTGGGTATTCTTTGGGAATCTCTTGGAAGCTTTCTGTCCCGGGATACGCACATGCCAAGGCTGGCCTGTGGGCAAACTTTGCTTCTCCCCCAGCTCTAGCACTGACCTCCAACTGGAACCAGGCTCCACTTCCCAGACCTGTCCCTACAGAGGTGGTGGCTCCAGGTGCAGGACCCAGGGATCCACCGAGGGCAGATGGAGAACCGAGACTTGCCCTCGCAGAGACACCAGGCCAGCTGGGTACTGGCCAGCACACTGGGCAGATCGGATCTCCGTGCCTGCAGGACCCCCAGCCCCAGGCACTGATGTCCCACCCCCTCAGCCAGAACCTCCACCTCCACGTGCACCTGTACCTGCTCGGGCTCTGGCAGGAGAACCCGAGGCAGAGGAGGAGTCACCGCCTCGGCAGGGAGAGCCTGCCCTGGCTCCCGCGCAACACCCAGACGCCCACGATGACTCACCCACCCCTGCAGGGAGAACGAGCCCCCGCTCTGGACAGACACCCAGAGCCCTTGCCGGAAACACCACGTCCAGGGGAGCGGTCGGCTCTGCAGCCTCCATCCCTGTCTGCTCACCGTGGACGCCGGCAACTCGGTCTGCCCCCAGGGGACATGGAGTTCCTTTCCCCTGAACTGCTTTGCATTTGGTTTGTTTCCACCTTTCTGGTGATGTTTTCTTTTTTGTATGGTTTCCTGTATTTTTGTTGGTTAAGTTGGGATTCGTAAACTTTCTCATCATTGTTGCAATTTGGGAACACTGTTGTGTAACTCTGGTGATACTGTGTTACCATCACCACTTGGTAGTTTCAGACCCGTTTGATCTTTATGCCCCACCCCCCAACAAAGCCTGGATTCAAGGCAAGCACGCCCTGTTCATCCCTTCCCCCGATCCTGAACACAATTTCATCTTTTCTTTGTGCATTCCTTCCTATATTCTTGGTGTCCCCAATCAATGACTCTCCGTGAAATGACTGAAGCAGTGTTTTTCGGACTCTCCACCTACTGTAAGACTCCATTGGAGAGTTCTCATTTTTATGTCATTTGAACTAGCCTTTGATATCTGAAAGGACGGTGTACGTCCTTTCAAGATACCATGTGCCAAACGAAGCCCTTTTGGCCACTGCCATCATTATCTCCAGGCAGGCATTGCTGTTTCAAGGGTGACATCTCCGCCAGAAGGCAGAGGCTGAGCTCGTCTTGTTGCACCAGCTCCCAAAAGAAGCCAAGAAAGGGAGCTGGAACAACAAACCACCCCAACGCCCAGGAAAGCGTTCTTCATGACAGAAGGCTAGAAAATGACCCAACATCCTTGTGGCCCAGAACCCCTCTAGAAAATCACTGTTCCATAAAAAAGAGAAACACATGGGAAGTTCCAAGGAGAGGCAATGCCCATGGCCAGTGTACTTTAGAGACGGCCTGAGCGCTCCGGGGAAGACACGCACCGACGGAACCCCTTGGGAAACAGCAGGGATTCTCCTCACCGTCGTAAGGGTTTCCTCTGGGGACAACCTGCCCTGGGCACCACATGAGGGAGCAGACCGGCTTCTCTTCCTCTGCCCCCACACCATTCACTCATGAAGGCAGCTCAGGTGTTCTCATGCCCTGCCTGCCTGCCTGCCTGGCTCATCCGTGAGCTGTGACCACCTCCAGGGCAGGACTCCACCTTCTCCTCTCTGTGTACCGTGCATCTGCACACAGTGGGCTTTCAGAACCTTAGACTTGAGCCATTCCCACTCAAGCCAGAACCCTCCCCAGGAAGGAAAACAGCTGTGGAGTCATTTTGGCCCCAGCACTGGTTCCGAAACCCTGGCGGCTCCTACAGCCTCTACGGCGTGAAGAGGGAGGTCCCTTTTGACAGAGCTTTCCGGCTCTCAGATCTAAGCTGTTGTTTCACTGTCAGCTGTGTCTCTTCCGTTGCAGCCAGGTGGGCCACGCTGCTCCAAAGGAGCTCACAAGCTGAGTTTCAAGGGAGGACAGGGATGGCTACAACGTGCTGCAAACTGAGTGAGGGTCCCCACAATCCTCAGCAAAGGTCTGTGGTGTGCAAGTGGGGAGTAGAGGGCCCCCAAGTTCCAAAGGAAGGGAGGTACTCGGGAGCTAAAGCCCTTGGCTGCTGTGGTAGCAGCTGCAGATGGCAGCTCGTCCACAGTGCACTTCGAATGAGGTCATATGAGCGGGACTCTGGAAATGGCTCCGAAATCGAGAGAAAGGGGTCAGGGTATGTGGGAAGCCGGCGGGGGTGGGGGGTGGATGAAGGAAGGTGTCCCTCCTCTCTCCAGTGCAATTTGGTTTGGTGAGTCTCAAAGCTACCAGATGGCACTTCCCAAGTCAGGCCCCCACAGGAATCAGGGTGGGCTGCGTGCCTCGGCCCCTGCCACAGGGACAAGCCACACCAGTGGCCTCCCTGAGCTCCAATGGCCGGATCTGGGGGTTCTGTCTGGGTGCACACCTCCTTGCTGTGGCCAAGTTCCCCCCTTCTCTGAGCACCAGCTTCATCCTCTCGAATGAGGACATCGAATGCTACCTTGGCACGTTACTCTCTTCATCCTGTGAAGACTCATTAGGCTTATCCTACAATTACTAGCTGGCCCGAAGAGATATCTCCTGAATCCAGATTAAGCTGGAGTCTCCCAGGCTCATCTGGCATGTCTTCCCTGAAGTCTGCCAAAACCCACACCCTTGCATTTCCAGGGACTCCCCTTAGCCAGCTGGGCAGAAAACCCAGCATGCTTCAAACAAGCTGACAGACAAGCGGGAGAGGACTCACGGGCAGAAGGTTTCCCTCAGGTCTCGGGTGGAGCTCTGGGACCACAGCAGCAACGGGCCATCCCAGCCCCTGGGCTCAGCAGCGCCCTCATTCTCAGGCCGGCGGCTCTGCCCTGAGGGGAGCGGGAAGGTCACCAACTGCCGCAGGCGGACCTCACGCCCCTCCCACTGCTGGAGCCTGACCTCCCCAGGCCCCACCCCTTCCCCTACCCCAGCAGGACGACAGCTCGTCTTCCCCTGGCTTCCAACGTCAGGCCCGGCCCTGGGCCCCGATTGGGCACTGCCCCAGCCCGGAGCCAATCACAGTGGCCAGGGAGGTGGAACGCACCGATTGGCCAGGGCCAGGTCATGTGACCATACTCCCCAGGAAACTCAAATATTACCAAGGTTCCCTAAGAAACCAATGAACAAAATTATCCAGTAAAGGCAAACCGTACTTTTTAATGAGGCCAATGTCACAGAAAAAAAAAAAAAAAAAAAAGCTTCACCATGAACTGCTCAAGGAAGCTAGTAAATAAACTTTCAGAAAAGTTTAGTAGTTTTTTTTTTTTTTTTAATAGGGTGACGGAGAGCTATACCTTTCCCGTCTATGTGAATTTAGGTTTAAACTAGATTTCCCTTGGCTGTTATATAAGACAAAAAAACCCACATCACCCCCTTTCACTCACCCCCACCCCCCAAAAGTGTTTTAATGTATTGAATTTTTCTGTCCTCAGTTGTGTCTGATTCACGGCAACCCACGAACTCTACACAGCCAGGCTCTTCCGTCCATGGAATTCAGGGCAATTTTTTCTGTCCCAGTCAATGCCCACCCTGGGTGATCCAAAGGCAAGGGCTCAGAGGCCCCTGAGAGACTAACTCCTTTCAGCTGAGCACAGAGCTGGCTCCTCACTGGGATGCCTGTGGCCTGGGGCTCCCAGAGGGGAGAGCAGCACTCGCCCCACCGTGTGGTCACTGCTGGAAGTGCAGGCTGTTCCTCACTCCCCCTTGACAGTGTCCCTGACGGCAGAACAGTGTGAATCGAATCAAGGTGGTAATGCAAACTCCAATGCAACCAAACTCCCCACAAGGTCTCCAAAACCACTCAGGAACAGGGAATTGGAAACTGCAGGGGATGACATGAATGGAGATGGAGACTTGACACCTTACACCGAGTTCACTTCCACTTATCCCTAGACAAACTTTCCGTGAAAACTTGTCACCAATCTAGAAGAACAATGAGCAGAAACCGGACACGTGCTTTGAGTCTTCACACACAAAACTAAAAGGCAGTCCACAAAAAAACCCAGAGAATACAGTGGACTTGGCAAAATCAAAGATATCTACTGTGGGAAAGACCTCATGACAAAAGCAAAAGACAGGTCATACATCGCCAGACGAATGAGTGGAAACACAAAGATTATCAAGGATGCGTCTCCAAACAGACAAAGAACACCAACACAACAAGCCTGTGAAAACTAGGGAAAGGTCTGAAGGGACACCAGACTGAGGAAGACACACACAGAGGATCCCGGATGATGTCCAGCACTGAGGGCCTGAAGAAACAACAGTCTAGTTGCACCCCCTCAGGCCTGTGTGACCGTGGATGAGGCCTCTGTTTCCCGGTGGCTCTGAGAGATGGACAGGGAGGAAGGGGAAGAGAAGTCACTTGCATTTCTAATACTCACAGCAAAGTCTTCCAATGAGAAGGGAATTATCACCCCCACTGACAATGCCATGCACTGAAGTGATATCCACGAGTCCATCTAACCCAGAAGGGAAGGATGCACCTGTTCTCACAAAACGGCGAGAGATGGAAGAAGGAAGATCAAGCCCACACCAATCACTGGAGAGAGAAGCTGTGCTCAGGGCTTGAAAAATTCCTATTGGGAAAATGATGTCACAGCCCCACAAGGCAATCCACAGCTTCGATGCTATTCCTCCCAAAATGCCAATGCATTTTCGCACCGAACAAAGAATTGCAAAAGGGGTTACGGAAACAGAAAAGAGCCTAAATTGTCAATACAATCCGACGAAAAGGCCCCGATACGGACATCCAAGGTTGTGTGAAAGGAAATTAGACGACCAAACTAGGATCCTCAGGAGAGTATCGGAGAAGGCAATGGCGACCCACTCCAGTACTCTTGCCTGGAAAATGCCCTGGACGGAGGAGCCTGGTAGGCTGCAGGCCATGGGGTCGCGCAGAGTCTGACACGACTGAAGTGACTTAGCAGCAGCAGCAGCAGCGGCAGGACAGTATGCTATTGGGAATACAACAACACACACAGATCCAGATCGATGGAATACAGTTGAGGGTCCAGAAACAAACCCCAGCATCCATCGTCAACTCATCTCTGACACAGAAGGGGAGATTATCCAAATGGGAACAAGAAAGCCTCTTCAATCAATGTCCATGGGAAACCCAGACAGCTACACCTGAAGAACGCTATTGGTTTGGATCTCAGACCACCTCAATATTGGGGAAAAACCTCACCCTAAAGACTGATGTCATGAGATAGCTAGAAAGAAGCGTAGGTCAAAGGCTCCTTAACATCAGAGTCTCCTTGCCATTTGCTGGGCGGAGGTAGAAATGGGTCTCTTCAATTAAGGGAAAGAGGTACACGAAGTACACCAATGGGTTTCCATCCAATGGAACCTCTTCACAACAGAGAAGCTAAGCATTCACAAATGCAAAAGATAGGAAACGGAACACGAGAGACTCCTTCCAAGTGGTGTATCTGAGAAGGGGTTCATATGGAAAGAGACGAAGAATGCACAGCACTCAGATTCCAAGAAACACCACCACCACCCTTGACCCTTCCCCTATGACCAACTCCGACCTGAAGCCTTTCTCTCCCTCTAACCTATCCCTAAAACATAACCCTCATCTAATCATATACATGTGGAATTCCTAGCATCCATCCATCCACACACGAGAGAGAAAGAGGAAGACACAGAGGGAATTGAGAAAGGAAAAGAGAGGGACACAGCCAGAGAGAGACACGGAACCAAAGAGAGGAAAGGAGTCGATGGTCCAGACTTTTCCTCAATCTGTCTCGAAGGTAGAAGCAATGACAGCGCCCATCCACCCCAGAAGGGGGAAAAGGACGGAAGGTTTGCAGAGGAAAAGACAAGAACGCAGGGAGCCATTAGAAGCTCAGCCACCCGCAGAAGCCGAGCTGGGACACTTGAACAGAATCTCAATGGAAACAGAGGACCAGAAAGTTGGCTACTCTTTTCTACAAGAGAGGGAGACCTTCGAGTCTTCCTTTCGGTCCTCCAACTTGGATGCGGGGTCTCAAAACAGTCAGGAGGGGGAGTGCCTTTTCCTGGGTACCACGGCACATCCAGGCCTCGTTCTGCCCCATTCTGTGCTATGTCAGCCCTGGATGGAATCTTTCTTTCTGAAGTCTCAGCGCACGAGCTCCACGTGATATCGGCCCCAGGTGGAAAGGCATGGAGCTGCTCGTAGGCCGACAGACCTAGGAAGCAGATGGGAGAATGACCCCCACTCTGCAGATGGAGAGACTGGGGAAACCCTGAGGGGCATATGCTTGTCCAGGGCCACACCACTTATGAGAAGAAGGAGCCTGGTCTGAGAGCAGCAGGGCCCTCGGAGCTCAGGCCCTGGCTGCACCCAGGCCTCCCCAGGGCTGTGGGCTGGGCTGTGTGGGCGTCTCTGTGCCTGCACATGGCCTAAGGGGGGTGGTCGAGCAGTCAGAAACCCAGAGATTCCCTTGGGAAGTTTTGGGGAAGGGACCTCAGCACGAACCCCAGGCGATGATGTCACCTGCCGGCAACAGAACCCAACAGAACCCGCAACCCGGGTATCCAGGCCTCCAGAGCGGAGAGGAGCCCCCAGCCAGATCACTTGCTGCCAGGATGTTCTGCTGTTTGCCCATGCCCAGAGGCCGGGGCCTCAGGAGAGCTCACAGGCAGTGTGCGTGGGCACCCTGTCGACGTTGGCTCAGGACACCCCCGAGAGGCCTCTGGCCGTTTGCCCGGAGAAACAGAAAGGTAACACGGGGAGCCCCAGGCCGGGCCAGGCCACCTCGCCCATGCCACCCGGAAACACCGGGTCCTTTGCCTGTGTGTGTGGATGCGGGTTTCTCGGGGTGTGTCTCCCTCAAGGAAGCCCAGGCGGATGTGGGGTCAGAAGCCTGCGGACAAGTTGTGTCCACACCCCAGGGGAGAGCAGGCTGGGCCCGATGGGGAGTGTGCGGGCAGCGGCGGCCGCCCAGGCTGACCTCACACCCACAGGTGGGTCTCTTTCCTCCCGGGTGGGGATCTGAGCAGACACACGTCTCTGACCCTTCTGGGAAGAGAAGTTCGAGCAGGCAGAAGCAGCGGTTCCACTGGCCAGGCCCAGCTTGGAAAACTCCCAGCATGGCTGGCTGACGGTCACTGTCGTTGCAGAGCTTCCCACGTGATGCGGCCGAGGACGGGGACACCCCATCCACCTCCCGGAGGGAGGGGTCGGAGCACCACCCCCCCGCCCCTGAGGCCCAGTGCAGGCTCCAGGTGAGCGTGCCCACGGAGGCATCAGCCCCACCGGGGGAGAAGAGGAGGCGGGGAAGGCCTGCTGCAGAGACACCGCCTAGGATACACCCGCCGGCCCAGTCTGAGGCTGCCACGGAGCTCAGCACACCCGGCTCCGACCCAGAGTCCCGAGAACCCCGGCCTCTGAGGCAGCAGGAGGACCTGGAGCCCAGCACGCCAGAGCACAGAGGTGAGGACGCTGGGGCTGCTGCACGGGAGTGTGTGGGGACGGGGTGCTGAGCTACACAGGGACGAGTCCCCGAAAGCTGCTGCTGGGCCTGCAGCAAGCACTGGCCTCACACCCCCCGCCCCCCGTCTTGCACACTTCAGTCCCAAAAGACATCCGACGCTGGGTATTCTTTGGGAATCTCTTGGAAGCTTTCTGTCCCGGGATACGCACATGCCAAGGCTGGCCTGTGGGCAAACTTTGCTTCTCCCCCAGCTCTAGCACTGACCTCCAACTGGAACCAGGCTCCACTTCCCAGACCTGTCCCTACAGAGGTGGTGGCTCCAGGTGCAGGACCCAGGGATCCACCGAGGGCAGATGGAGAACCGAGACTTGCCCTCGCAGAGACACCAGGCCAGCTGGGTACTGGCCAGCACACCGGGCAGATCGGATCTCCGTGCCTGCAGGACCCCCAGCCCCAGGCACTGATGTCCCACCCCCTCAGCCAGAACCTCCACCTCCACGTGCACCTGTACCTGCTCGGGCTCTGGCAGGACAACCCGAGGCAGAGGAGGAGTCACCGCCTCGGCAGGGAGAGCCTGCCCTGGCTCCCGCGCAACACCCAGACGCCCACGATGACTCACCCACCCCTGCAGGGAGAACGAGCCCCCGCTCTGGACAGACACCCAGAGCCCTTGCCGGAAACACCACGTCCAGGGGAGCGGTCGGCTCTGCAGCCTCCATCCCTGTCTGCTCACCGTGGACGCCGGCAACTCGGTCTGCCCCCAGGGGACATGGAGTTCCTTTCCCCTGAACTGCTTTGCATTTGGTTTGTTTCCACCTTTCTGGTGATGTTTTCTTTTTTGTATGGTTTCCTGTATTTTTGTTGGTTAAGTTGGGATTCGTAAACTTTTTCATCATTGTTGCAATTTGGGAACACTGTTGTGTAACTCTGGTGATACTGTGTTACCATCACCACTTGGTAGTTTCAGACCCGTTTGATCTTTATGCCCCACCCCCCAACAAAGCCTGGATTCAAGGCAAGCACGCCCTGTTCATCCCTTCCCCCGATCCTGAACACAATTTCATCTTTTCTTTGTGCATTCCTTCCTATATTCTTGGTGTCCCCAATCAATGACTCTCCGTGAAATGACTGAAGCAGTGTTTTTCGGACTCTCCACCTACTGTAAGACTCCATTGGAGAGTTCTCATTTTTATGTCATTTGAACTAGCCTTTGATATCTGAAAGGACGGTGTACGTCCTTTCAAGATACCATGTGCCAAACGAAGCCCTTTTGGCCACTGCCATCATTATCTCCAGGCAGGCATTGCTGTTTCAAGGGTGACATCTCCGCCAGAAGGCAGAGGCTGAGCTCGTCTTGTTGCACCAGCTCCCAAAAGAAGCCAAGAAAGGGAGCTGGAACAACAAACCACCCCAACGCCCAGGAAAGCGTTCTTCATGACAGAAGGCTAGAAAATGACCCAACATCCTTGTGGCCCAGAACCCCTCTAGAAAATCACTGTTCCATAAAAAAGAGAAACACATGGGAAGTTCCAAGGAGAGGCAATGCCCATGGCCAGTGTACTTTAGAGACGGCCTGAGCGCTCCGGGGAAGACACGCACCGACGGAACCCCTTGGGAAACAGCAGGGATTCTCCTCACCGTCGTAAGGGTTTCCTCTGGGGACAACCTGCCCTGGGCACCACATGAGGGAGCAGACCGGCTTCTCTTCCTCTGCCCCCACACCATTCACTCATGAAGGCAGCTCAGGTGTTCTCATGCCCTGCCTGCCTGCCTGCCTGGCTCATCCGTGAGCTGTGACCACCTCCAGGGCAGGACTCCACCTTCTCCTCTCTGTGTACCGTGCATCTGCACACAGTGGGCTTTCAGAACCTTAGACTTGAGCCATTCCCACTCAAGCCAGAACCCTCCCCAGGAAGGAAAACAGCTGTGGAGTCATTTTGGCCCCAGCACTGGTTCCGAAACCCTGGCGGCTCCTACAGCCTCTACGGCGTGAAGAGGGAGGTCCCTTTTGACAGAGCTTTCCGGCTCTCAGATCTAAGCTGTTGTTTCACTGTCAGCTGTGTCTCTTCCGTTGCAGCCAGGTGGGCCACGCTGCTCCAAAGGAGCTCACAAGCTGAGTTTCAAGGGAGGACAGGGATGGCTACAACGTGCTGCAAACTGAGTGAGGGTCCCCACAATCCTCAGCAAAGGTCTGTGGTGTGCAAGTGGGGAGTAGAGGGCCCCCAAGTTCCAAAGGAAGGGAGGTACTCGGGAGCTAAAGCCCTTGGCTGCTGTGGTAGCAGCTGCAGATGGCAGCTCGTCCACAGTGCACTTCGAATGAGGTCATATGAGCGGGACTCTGGAAATGGCTCCGAAATCGAGAGAAAGGGGTCAGGGTATGTGGGAAGCCGGCGGGGGTGGGGGGTGGATGAAGGAAGGTGTCCCTCCTCTCTCCAGTGCAATTTGGTTTGGTGAGTCTCAAAGCTACCAGATGGCACTTCCCAAGTCAGGCCCCCACAGGAATCAGGGTGGGCTGCGTGCCTCGGCCCCTGCCACAGGGACAAGCCACACCAGTGGCCTCCCTGAGCTCCAATGGCCGGATCTGGGGGTTCTGTCTGGGTGCACACCTCCTTGCTGTGGCCAAGTTCCCCCCTTCTCTGAGCACCAGCTTCATCCTCTCGAATGAGGACATCGAATGCTACCTTGGCACGTTACTCTCTTCATCCTGTGAAGACTCATTAGGCTTATCCTACAATTACTAGCTGGCCCGAAGAGATATCTCCTGAATCCAGATTAAGCTGGAGTCTCCCAGGCTCATCTGGCATGTCTTCCCTGAAGTCTGCCAAAACCCACACCCTTGCATTTCCAGGGACTCCCCTTAGCCAGCTGGGCAGAAAACCCAGCATGCTTCAAACAAGCTGACAGACAAGCGGGAGAGGACTCACGGGCAGAAGGTTTCCCTCAGGTCTCGGGTGGAGCTCTGGGACCACAGCAGCAACGGGCCATCCCAGCCCCTGGGCTCAGCAGCGCCCTCATTCTCAGGCCGGCGGCTCTGCCCTGAGGGGAGCGGGAAGGTCACCAACTGCCGCAGGCGGACCTCACGCCCCTCCCACTGCTGGAGCCTGACCTCCCCCGGCCCCACCCCTTCCCCTACCCCAGCAGGACGACAGCTCGTCTTCCCCTGGCTTCCAACGTCAGGCCCGGCCCTGGGCCCCGATTGGGCACTGCCCCAGCCCGGAGCCAATCACAGTGGCCAGGGAGGTGGAACGCACCGATTGGCCAGGGCCAGGTCATGTGACCATACTCCCCAGGAAACTCAAATATTACCAAGGTTCCCTAAGAAACCAATGAACAAAATTATCCAGTAAAGGCAAACCGTACTTTTTAATGAGGCCAATGTCACAGAAAAAAAAAAAAAATGCTTCACCATGAACTGCTCAAGGAAGCTAGTAAATAAACTTTCAGAAAAGTTTAGTAGTTTTTTTTTTTTTTTTTAATACGGTGACGGAGAGCTATACCTTTCCCGTCTATGTGAATTTAGGTTTAAACTAGATTTCCCTTGGCTGTTATATAAGACAAAAAAACCCACATCACCCCCTTTCACTCACCCCCACCCCCCAAAAGTGTTTTAATGTATTGAATTTTTCTGTCCTCAGTTGTGTCTGATTCACGGCAACCCACGAACTCTACACAGCCAGGCTCTTCCGTCCATGGAATTCAGGGCAATTTTTTCTGTCCCAGTCAATGCCCACCCTGGGTGATCCAAAGGCAAGGGCTCAGAGGCCCCTGAGAGACTAACTCCTTTCAGCTGAGCACAGAGCTGGCTCCTCACTGGGATGCCTGTGGCCTGGGGCTCCCAGAGGGGAGAGCAGCACTCGCCCCACCGTGTGGTCACTGCTGGAAGTGCAGGCTGCTCCTCACTCCCCCTTGACAGTGTCCCTGACGGCAGAACAGTGTGAATCGAATCAAGGTGGTAATGCAAACTCCAATGCAACCAAACTTCCCACAAGGTCTCCAAAACCACTCAGGAACAGGGAATTGGAAACTGCAGGGGATGACATGAATGGAGATGGAGACTTGACACCTTACACCGAGTTCACTTCCACTTATCCCTAGACAAACTTTCCGTGAAAACTTGTCACCAATCTAGAAGAACAATGAGCAGAAACCGGACACGTGCTTTGAGTCTTCACACACAAAACTAAAAGGCAGTCCACAAAAAAACCCAGAGAATACAGTGGACTTGGCAAAATCAAAGATATCTACTGTGGGAAAGACCTCATGACAAAAGCAAAAGACAGGTCATACATCGCCAGACGAATGAGTGGAAACACAAAGCTTATCAAGGATGTGTCTCCAAACAGACAAAGAACACCAACACAACAAGCCTGTGAAAACTAGGGAAAGGTCTGAAGGGACACCAGACTGAGGAAGACACACACAGAGGATCCCGGATGATGTCCAGCACTGAGGGCCTGAAGAAACAACAGTCTAGTTGCACCCCCTCAGGCCTGTGTGACCGTGGATGAGGCCTCTGTTTCCCGGTGGCTCTGAGAGATGGACAGGGAGGAAGGGGAAGAGAAGTCACTTGCATTTCTAATACTCACAGCAAAGTCTTCCAATGAGAAGGGAATTATCACCCCCACTGACAATGCCATGCACTGAAGTGATATCCACGAGTCCATCTAACCCAGAAGGGAAGGATGCACCTGTTCTCACAAAACGGCGAGAGATGGAAGAAGGAAGATCAAGCCCACACCAATCACTGGAGAGAGAAGCTGTGCTCAGGGCTTGAAAAATTCCTATTGGGAAAATGATGTCACAGCCCCACAAGGCAATCCACAGCTTCGATGCTATTCCTCCCAAAATGCCAATGCATTTTCGCACCGAACAAAGAATTGCAAAAGGGGTTACGGAAACAGAAAAGAGCCTAAATTGTCAATACAATCCGACGAAAAGGCCCCGATACGGACATCCAAGGTTGTGTGAAAGGAAATTAGACGACCAAACTAGGATCCTCAGGAGAGTATCGGAGAAGGCAATGGCGACCCACTCCAGTACTCTTGCCTGGAAAATGCCCTGGACGGAGGAGCCTGGTAGGCTGCAGGCCATGGGGTCGCGCAGAGTCTGACACGACTGAAGTGACTTAGCAGCAGCAGCAGCAGCGGCAGGACAGTATGCTATTGGGAATACAACAACACACACAGATCCAGATCGATGGAATAAAGTTGAGGGTCCAGAAACAAACCCCAGCATCCATCGTCAACTCATCTCTGACACAGAAGGGGAGATTATCCAAATGGGAACAAGAAAGCCTCTTCAATCAATGTCCATGGGAAACCCAGACAGCTACATCTGAAGAACGCTATTGGTTTGGATCTCAGACCACCTCAATATTGGGGAAAAACCTCACCCTAAAGACTGATGTCATGAGATAGCTAGAAAGAAGCGTAGGTCAAAGGCTCCTTAACATCAGAGTCTCCTTGCCATTTGCTGGGCGGAGGTAGAAATGGGTCTCTTCAATTAAGGGAAAGAGGTACACGAAGTACACCAATGGGTTTCCATCCAATGGAACCTCTTCACAACAGAGAAGCTAAGCATTCACAAATGCAAAAGATAGGAAACGGAACACGAGAGACTCCTTCCAAGTGGTGTATCTGAGAAGGGGTTCATATGGAAAGAGACGAAGAATGCACAGCACTCAGATTCCAAGAAACACCACCACCACCCTTGACCCTTCCCCTATGACCAACTCCGACCTGAAGCCTTTCTCTCCCTCTAACCTATCCCTAAAACATAACCCTCATCTAATCATATACATGTGGAATTCCTAGCATCCATCCATCCACACACGAGAGAGAAAGAGGAAGACACAGAGGGAATTGAGAAAGGAAAAGAGAGGGACACAGCCAGAGAGAGACACGGAACCAAAGAGAGGAAAGGAGTCGATGGTCCAGACTTTTCCTCAATCTGTCTCGAAGGTAGAAGCAATGACAGCGCCCATCCACCCCAGAAGGGGGAAAAGGACGGAAGGTTTGCAGAGGAAAAGACAAGAACGCAGGGAGCCATTAGAAGCTCAGCCACCCGCAGAAGCCGAGCTGGGACACTTGAACAGAATCTCAATGGAAACAGAGGACCAGAAAGTTGGCTACTCTTTTCTACAAGAGAGGGAGACCTTCGAGTCTTCCTTTCGGTCCTCCAACTTGGATGCGGGGTCTCAAAACAGTCAGGAGGGGGAGTGCCTTTTCCTGGGTACCACGGCACATCCAGGCCTCGTTCTGCCCCATTCTGTGCTATGTCAGCCCTGGATGGAATCTTTCTTTCTGAAGTCTCAGCGCACGAGCTCCACGTGATATCGGCCCCAGGTGGAAAGGCATGGAGCTGCTCGTAGGCCGACAGACCTAGGAAGCAGATGGGAGAATGACCCCCACTCTGCAGATGGAGAGACTGGGGAAACCCTGAGGGGCATATGCTTGTCCAGGGCCACACCACTTATGAGAAGAAGGAGCCTGGTCTGAGAGCAGCAGGGCCCTCGGAGCTCAGGCCCTGGCTGCACCCAGGCCTCCCCAGGGCTGTGGGCTGGGCTGTGTGGGCGTCTCTGTGCCTGCACATGGCCTAAGGGGGGTGGTCGAGCAGTCAGAAACCCAGAGATTCCCTTGGGAAGTTTTGGGGAAGGGACCTCAGCACGAACCCCAGGCGATGATGTCACCTGCCGGCAACAGAACCCAACAGAACCCGCAACCCGGGTATCCAGGCCTCCAGAGCGGAGAGGAGCCCCCAGCCAGATCACTTGCTGCCAGGATGTTCTGCTGTTTGCCCATGCCCAGAGGCCGGGGCCTCAGGAGAGCTCACAGGCAGTGTGCGTGGGCACCCTGTCGACGTTGGCTCAGGACACCCCCGAGAGGCCTCTGGCCGTTTGCCCGGAGAAACAGAAAGGTAACACGGGGAGCCCCAGGCCGGGCCAGGCCACCTCGCCCATGCCACCCGGAAACACCGGGTCCTTTGCCTGTGTGTGTGGATGCGGGTTTCTCGGGGTGTGTCTCCCTCAAGGAAGCCCAGGCGGATGTGGGGTCAGAAGCCTGCGGACAAGTTGTGTCCACACCCCAGGGGAGAGCAGGCTGGGCCCGATGGGGAGTGTGCGGGCAGCGGCGGCCGCCCAGGCTGACCTCACACCCACAGGTGGGTCTCTTTCCTCCCGGGTGGGGATCTGAGCAGACACACGTCTCTGACCCTTCTGGGAAGAGAAGTTCGAGCAGGCAGAAGCAGCGGTTCCACTGGCCAGGCCCAGCTTGGAAAACTCCCAGCATGGCTGGCTGACGGTCACTGTCGTTGCAGAGCTTCCCACGTGATGAGGCCGAGGACGGGGACACCCCATCCACCTCCCGGAGGGAGGGGTCGGAGCACCACCCCCCCGCCCGTGAGGCCCAGTGCAGGCTCCAGGTGAGCGTGCCCACGGAGGCATCAGGCCCACCGGGGGAGAAGAGGAGGCGGGGAAGGCCTGCTGCAGAGACACCGCCCAGGATACACCCGCCGGCCCAGTCTGAGGCTGCCACGGAGCTCAGCACACCCGGCTCCGACCCAGAGTCCCGAGAACCCCGGCCTCTGAGGCAGCAGGAGGACCTGGAGCCCAGCACGCCAGAGCACAGTGGTGAGGACGCTGGGGCTGCTGCACGGGAGTGTGTGGGGACGGGGTGCTGAGCTACACAGGGACGAGTCCCCGAAAGCTGCTGCTGGGCCTGCAGCAAGCGCTGGCCTCACACCCCCCGCCCCCCATCTCGCACACGTCAGTCCCAAAAGACATCCGACGCTGGGTATTCTTTGGGAATCTCTTGGAAGCTTTCTGTCCCGGGATACGCACATGCCAAGGCTGGCCTGTGGGCAAACTTTGCTTCTCCCCCAGCTCTAGCACTGACCTCCAACTGGAACCAGGCTCCACTTCCCAGACCTGTCCCTACAGAGGTGGTGGCTCCAGGTGCAGGACCCAGGGATCCACCGAGGGCAGATGGAGAACCGAGACTTGCCCTCGCAGAGACACCAGGCCAGCTGGGTACTGGCCAGCACACCGGGCAGATCGGATCTCCGTGCCTGCAGGACCCCCAGCCCCAGGCACAGATGTCCCACCCCCTCAGCCAGAACCTCCACCTCCACGTGCACCTGTACCTGCTCGGGCTCTGGCAGGAGAACCCGAGGCAGAGGAGGAGTCACCGCCTCGGCAGGGAGAGCCTGCCCTGGCTCCCGCGCAACACCCAGATGCCCACGATGACTCACCCACCCCTGCAGGGAGAACGAGCCCCCGTTCTGGACAGACACCCAGAGCCCTTGCCGGAAACACCACGTCCAGGGGAGCGGTCGGCTCTGCAGCCTCCATCCCTGTCTGCTCACCGTGGACGCCGGCAACTCGGTCTGCCCCCAGGGGACATGGAGTTCCTTTCCCCTGAACTGCTTTGCATTTGGTTTGTTTCCACCTTTCTGGTGATGTTTTCTTTTTTGTATGGTTTCCTGTATTTTTGTTGGTTAAGTTGGGATTCGTAAACTTTTTCATCATTGTTGCAATTTGGGAACACTGTTGTGTAACTCTGGTGATACTGTGTTACCATCACCACTTGGTAGTTTCAGACCCGTTTGATCTTTATGCCCCACCCCCCAACAAAGCCTGGATTCAAGGCAAGCACGCCCTGTTCATCCCTTCCCCCGATCCTGAACACAATTTCATCTTTTCTTTGTGCATTCCTTCCTATATTCTTGGTGTCCCCAATCAATGACTCTCCGTGAAATGACTGAAGCAGTGTTTTTCGGACTCTCCACCTACTGTAAGACTCCATTGGAGAGTTCTCATTTTTATGTCATTTGAACTAGCCTTTGATATCTGAAAGGACGGTGTACGTCCTTTCAAGATACCATGTGCCAAACGAAGCCCTTTTGGCAACTGCCATCATTATCTCCAGGCAGGCATTGCTGTTTGAATGGTGACATCTCAGCCAGAAGGCAGAGGCTGAGCTCGTCTTGTTGCACCAGCTCCCAAAAGAAGCCAAGAAAGGGAGCTGGAACAACAAACCACCCCAACGCCCAGGAAAGCGTTCTTCATGACAGAAGGCTAGAAAATGACCCAACATCCTTGTGGCCCAGAACCCCTCTAGAAAATCACTGTTCCATAAAAAAGAGAAACACATGGGAAGTTCCAAGGAGAGGCAATGCCCATGGCCAGTGTACTTTAGAGGCGGCCTGAGCGCTCCGGGGAAGACACGCACCGACGGAACCCCTTGGGAAACAGCAGGGATTCTCCTCACCGTCGTAAGGGTTTCCTCTGGGGACAACCTGCCCTGGGCACCACATGAGGGAGCAGACCGGCTTCTCTTCCTCTGCCCCCACACCATTCACTCATGAAGGCAGCTCAGGTGTTCTCATGCCCTGCCTGCCTGCCTGCCTGGCTCATCCGTGAGCTGTGACCACCTCCAGGGCAGGACTCCACCTTCTCCTCTCTGTGTACCGTGCATCTGCACACAGTGGGCTTTCAGAACCTTAGACTTGAGCCATTCCCACTCAAGCCAGAACCCTCCCCAGGAAGGAAAACAGCTGTGGAGTCATTTTGGCCCCAGCACTGGTTCCGAAACCCTGGCGGCTCCTACAGCCTCTACGGCGTGAAGAGGGAGGTCCCTTTTGACAGAGCTTTCCGGCTCTCAGATCTAAGCTGTTGTTTCACTGTCAGCTGTGTCTCTTCCGTTGCAGCCAGGTGGGCCACGCTGCTCCAAAGGAGCTCACAAGCTGAGTTTCAAGGGAGGACAGGGATGGCTACAACGTGCTGCAAACTGAGTGAGGGTCCCCACAATCCTCAGCAAAGGTCTGTGGTGTGCAAGTGGGGAGTAGAGGGCCCCCAAGTTCCAAAGGAAGGGAGGTACTCGGGAGCTAAAGCCCTTGGCTGCTGTGGTAGCAGCTGCAGATGGCAGCTCGTCCACAGTGCACTTCGAATGAGGTCATATGAGCGGGACTCTGGAAATGGCTCCGAAATCGAGAGAAAGGGGTCAGGGTATGTGGGAAGCCGGCGGGGGTGGGGGGTGGATGAAGGAAGGTGTCCCTCCTCTCTCCAGTGCAATTTGGTTTGGTGAGTCTCAAAGCTACCAGATGGCACTTCCCAAGTCAGGCCCCCACAGGAATCAGGGTGGGCTGCGTGCCTCGGCCCCTGCCACAGGGACAAGCCACACCAGTGGCCTCCCTGAGCTCCAATGGCCGGATCTGGGGGTTCTGTCTGGGTGCACACCTCCTTGCTGTGGCCAAGTTCCCCCCTTCTCTGAGCACCAGCTTCATCCTCTCGAATGAGGACATCGAATGCTACCTTGGCACGTTACTCTCTTCATCCTGTGAAGACTCATTAGGCTTATCCTACAATTACTAGCTGGCCCGAAGAGATATCTCCTGAATCCAGATTAAGCTGGAGTCTCCCAGGCTCATCTGGCATGTCTTCCCTGAAGTCTGCCAAAACCCACACCCTTGCATTTCCAGGGACTCCCCTTAGCCAGCTGGGCAGAAAACCCAGCATGCTTCAAACAAGCTGACAGACAAGCGGGAGAGGACTCACGGGCAGAAGGTTTCCCTCAGGTCTCGGGTGGAGCTCTGGGACCACAGCAGCAACGGGCCATCCCAGCCCCTGGGCTCAGCAGCGCCCTCATTCTCAGGCCGGCGGCTCTGCCCTGAGGGGAGCGGGAAGGTCACCAACTGCCGCAGGCGCCCCTCCCACTGCTGGAGCCTGACCTCCCCCGGCCCCACCCCTTCCCCTACCCCAGCAGGACGACAGCTCGTCTTCCCCTGGCTTCCAACGTCAGGCCCGGCCCTGGGCCCCGATTGGGCACTGCCCCAGCCCGGAGCCAATCACAGTGGCCAGGGAGGTGGAACGCACCGATTGGCCAGGGCCAGGTCATGTGACCATACTCCCCAGGAAACTCAAATATTACCAAGGTTCCCTAAGAAACCAATGAACAAAATTATCCAGTAAAGGCAAACCGTACTTTTTAATGAGGCCAATGTCACAGAAAAAAAAAAAAAATGCTTCACCATGAACTGCTCAAGGAAGCTAGTAAATAAACTTTCAGAAAAGTTTAGTAGTTTTTTTTTTTTTTTTAATACGGTGACGGAGAGCTATACCTTTCCCGTCTATGTGAATTTAGGTTTAAACTAGATTTCCCTTGGCTGTTATATACGACAAAAAAACCCACATCACCCCCTTTCACTCACCCCCACCCCCCAAAAGTGTTTTAATGTATTGAATTTTTCTGTCCTCAGTTGTGTCTGATTCACGGCAACCCACGAACTCTACACAGCCAGGCTCTTCCGTCCATGGAATTCAGGGCAATTTTTTCTGTCCCAGTCAATGCCCACCCTGGGTGATCCAAAGGCAAGGGCTCAGAGGCCCCTGAGAGACTAACTCCTTTCAGCTGAGCACAGAGCTGGCTCCTCACTGGGATGCCTGTGGCCTGGGGCTCCCAGAGGGGAGAGCAGCACTCGCCCCACCGTGTGGTCACTGCTGGAAGTGCAGGCTGCTCCTCACTCCCCCTTGACAGTGTCCCTGACGGCAGAACAGTGTGAATCGAATCAAGGTGGTAATGCAAACTCCAATGCAACCAAACTTCCCACAAGGTCTCCAAAACCACTCAGGAACAGGGAATTGGAAACTGCAGGGGATGACATGAATGGAGATGGAGACTTGACACCTTACACCGAGTTCACTTCCACTTATCCCTAGACAAACTTTCCGTGAAAACTTGTCACCAATCTAGAAGAACAATGAGCAGAAACCGGACACGTGCTTTGAGTCTTCACACACAAAACTAAAAGGCAGTCCACAAAAAAACCCAGAGAATACAGTGGACTTGGCAAAATCAAAGATATCTACTGTGGGAAAGACCTCATGACAAAAGCAAAAGACAGGTCATACATCGCCAGACGAATGAGTGGAAACACAAAGCTTATCAAGGATGTGTCTCCAAACAGACAAAGAACACCAACACAACAAGCCTGTGAAAACTAGGGAAAGGTCTGAAGGGACACCAGACTGAGGAAGACACACACAGAGGATCCCGGATGATGTCCAGCACTGAGGGCCTGAAGAAACAACAGTCTAGTTGCACCCCCTCAGGCCTGTGTGACCGTGGATGAGGCCTCTGTTTCCCGGTGGCTCTGAGAGATGGACAGGGAGGAAGGGGAAGAGAAGTCACTTGCATTTCTAATACTCACAGCAAAGTCTTCCAATGAGAAGGGAATTATCACCCCCACTGACAATGCCATGCACTGAAGTGATATCCACGAGTCCATCTAACCCAGAAGGGAAGGATGCACCTGTTCTCACAAAACGGCGAGAGATGGAAGAAGGAAGATCAAGCCCACACCAATCACTGGAGAGAGAAGCTGTGCTCAGGGCTTGAAAAATTCCTATTGGTAAAATGATGTCACAGCCCCACAAGGCAATCCACAGCTTCGATGCTATTCCTCCCAAAATGCCAATGCATTTTCGCACCGAACAAAGAATTGCAAAAGGGGTTACGGAAACAGAAAAGAGCCTAAATTGTCAATACAATCCGACGAAAAGGCCCCGATACGGACATCCAAGGTTGTGTGAAAGGAAATTAGACGACCAAACTAGGATCCTCAGGAGAGTATCGGAGAAGGCAATGGCGACCCACTCCAGTACTCTTGCCTGGAAAATGCCCTGGACGGAGGAGCCTGGTAGGCTGCAGGCCATGGGGTCGCGCAGAGTCTGACACGACTGAAGTGACTTAGCAGCAGCAGCAGCAGCGGCAGGACAGTATGCTATTGGGAATACAACAACACACACAGATCCAGATCGATGGAATAAAGTTGAGGGTCCAGAAACAAACCCCAGCATCCATCGTCAACTCATCTCTGACACAGAAGGGGAGATTATCCAAATGGGAACAAGAAAGCCTCTTCAATCAATGTCCATGGGAAACCCAGACAGCTACATCTGAAGAACGCTATTGGTTTGGATCTCAGACCACCTCAATATTGGGGAAAAACCTCACCCTAAAGACTGATGTCATGAGATAGCTAGAAAGAAGCGTAGGTCAAAGGCTCCTTAACATCAGAGTCTCCTTGCCATTTGCTGGGCGGAGGTAGAAATGGGTCTCTTCAATTAAGGGAAAGAGGTACACGAAGTACACCAATGGGTTTCCATCCAATGGAACCTCTTCACAACAGAGAAGCTAAGCATTCACAAATGCAAAAGATAGGAAACGGAACACGAGAGACTCCTTCCAAGTGGTGTATCTGAGAAGGGGTTCATATGGAAAGAGACGAAGAATGCACAGCACTCAGATTCCAAGAAACACCACCACCACCCTTGACCCTTCCCCTATGACCAACTCCGACCTGAAGCCTTTCTCTCCCTCTAACCTATCCCTAAAACATAACCCTCATCTAATCATATACATGTGGAATTCCTAGCATCCATCCATCCACACACGAGAGAGAAAGAGGAAGACACAGAGGGAATTGAGAAAGGAAAAGAGAGGGACACAGCCAGAGAGAGACACGGAACCAAAGAGAGGAAAGGAGTCGATGGTCCAGACTTTTCCTCAATCTGTCTCGAAGGTAGAAGCAATGACAGCGCCCATCCACCCCAGAAGGGGGAAAAGGACGGAAGGTTTGCAGAGGAAAAGACAAGAACGCAGGGAGCCATTAGAAGCTCAGCCACCCGCAGAAGCCGAGCTGGGACACTTGAACAGAATCTCAATGGAAACAGAGGACCAGAAAGTTGGCTACTCTTTTCTACAAGAGAGGGAGACCTTCGAGTCTTCCTTTCGGTCCTCCAACTTGGATGCGGGGTCTCAAAACAGTCAGGAGGGGGAGTGCCTTTTCCTGGGTACCACGGCACATCCAGGCCTCGTTCTGCCCCATTCTGTGCTATGTCAGCCCTGGATGGAATCTTTCTTTCTGAAGTCTCAGCGCACGAGCTCCACGTGATATCGGCCCCAGGTGGAAAGGCATGGAGCTGCTCGTAGGCCGACAGACCTAGGAAGCAGATGGGAGAATGACCCCCACTCTGCAGATGGAGAGACTGGGGAAACCCTGAGGGGCATATGCTTGTCCAGGGCCACACCACTTATGAGAAGAAGGAGCCTGGTCTGAGAGCAGCAGGGCCCTCGGAGCTCAGGCCCTGGCTGCACCCAGGCCTCCCCAGGGCTGTGGGCTGGGCTGTGTGGGCGTCTCTGTGCCTGCACATGGCCTAAGGGGGGTGGTCGAGCAGTCAGAAACCCAGAGATTCCCTTGGGAAGTTTTGGGGAAGGGACCTCAGCACGAACCCCAGGCGATGATGTCACCTGCCGGCAACAGAACCCAACAGAACCCGCAACCCGGGTATCCAGGCCTCCAGAGCGGAGAGGAGCCCCCAGCCAGATCACTTGCTGCCAGGATGTTCTGCTGTTTGCCCATGCCCAGAGGCCGGGGCCTCAGGAGAGCTCACAGGCAGTGTGCGTGGGCACCCTGTCGACGTTGGCTCAGGACACCCCCGAGAGGCCTCTGGCCGTTTGCCCGGAGAAACAGAAAGGTAACACGGGGAGCCCCAGGCCGGGCCAGGCCACCTCGCCCATGCCACCCGGAAACACCGGGTCCTTTGCCTGTGTGTGTGGATGCGGGTTTCTCGGGGTGTGTCTCCCTCAAGGAAGCCCAGGCGGATGTGGGGTCAGAAGCCTGCGGACAAGTTGTGTCCACACCCCAGGGGAGAGCAGGCTGGGCCCGATGGGGAGTGTGCGGGCAGCGGCGGCCGCCCAGGCTGACCTCACACCCACAGGTGGGTCTCTTTCCTCCCGGGTGGGGATCTGAGCAGACACACGTCTCTGACCCTTCTGGGAAGAGAAGTTCGAGCAGGCAGAAGCAGCGGTTCCACTGGCCAGGCCCAGCTTGGAAAACTCCCAGCATGGCTGGCTGACGGTCACTGTCGTTGCAGAGCTTCCCACGTGATGAGGCCGAGGACGGGGACACCCCATCCACCTCCCGGAGGGAGGGGTCGGAGCACCACCCCCCCGCCCGTGAGGCCCAGTGCAGGCTCCAGGTGAGCGTGCCCACGGAGGCATCAGGCCCACCGGGGGAGAAGAGGAGGCGGGGAAGGCCTGCTGCAGAGACACCGCCCAGGATACACCCGCCGGCCCAGTCTGAGGCTGCCACGGAGCTCAGCACACCCGGCTCCGACCCAGAGTCCCGAGAACCCCGGCCTCTGAGGCAGCAGGAGGACCTGGAGCCCAGCACGCCAGAGCACAGTGGTGAGGACGCTGGGGCTGCTGCACGGGAGTGTGTGGGGACGGGGTGCTGAGCTACACAGGGACGAGTCCCCGAAAGCTGCTGCTGGGCCTGCAGCAAGCGCTGGCCTCACACCCCCCGCCCCCCATCTCGCACACGTCAGTCCCAAAAGACATCCGACGCTGGGTATTCTTTGGGAATCTCTTGGAAGCTTTCTGTCCCGGGATACGCACATGCCAAGGCTGGCCTGTGGGCAAACTTTGCTTCTCCCCCAGCTCTAGCACTGACCTCCAACTGGAACCAGGCTCCACTTCCCAGACCTGTCCCTACAGAGGTGGTGGCTCCAGGTGCAGGACCCAGGGATCCACCGAGGGCAGATGGAGAACCGAGACTTGCCCTCGCAGAGACACCAGGCCAGCTGGGTACTGGCCAGCACACCGGGCAGATCGGATCTCCGTGCCTGCAGGACCCCCAGCCCCAGGCACAGATGTCCCACCCCCTCAGCCAGAACCTCCACCTCCACGTGCACCTGTACCTGCTCGGGCTCTGGCAGGAGAACCCGAGGCAGAGGAGGAGTCACCGCCTCGGCAGGGAGAGCCTGCCCTGGCTCCCGCGCAACACCCAGATGCCCACGATGACTCACCCACCCCTGCAGGGAGAACGAGCCCCCGTTCTGGACAGACACCCAGAGCCCTTGCCGGAAACACCACGTCCAGGGGAGCGGTCGGCTCTGCAGCCTCCATCCCTGTCTGCTCACCGTGGACGCCGGCAACTCGGTCTGCCCCCAGGGGACATGGAGTTCCTTTCCCCTGAACTGCTTTGCATTTGGTTTGTTTCCACCTTTCTGGTGATGTTTTCTTTTTTGTATGGTTTCCTGTATTTTTGTTGGTTAAGTTGGGATTCGTAAACTTTTTCATCATTGTTGCAATTTGGGAACACTGTTGTGTAACTCTGGTGATACTGTGTTACCATCACCACTTGGTAGTTTCAGACCCGTTTGATCTTTATGCCCCACCCCCCAACAAAGCCTGGATTCAAGGCAAGCACGCCCTGTTCATCCCTTCCCCCGATCCTGAACACAATTTCATCTTTTCTTTGTGCATTCCTTCCTATATTCTTGGTGTCCCCAATCAATGACTCTCCGTGAAATGACTGAAGCAGTGTTTTTCGGACTCTCCACCTACTGTAAGACTCCATTGGAGAGTTCTCATTTTTATGTCATTTGAACTAGCCTTTGATATCTGAAAGGACGGTGTACGTCCTTTCAAGATACCATGTGCCAAACGAAGCCCTTTTGGCAACTGCCATCATTATCTCCAGGCAGGCATTGCTGTTTGAATGGTGACATCTCAGCCAGAAGGCAGAGGCTGAGCTCGTCTTGTTGCACCAGCTCCCAAAAGAAGCCAAGAAAGGGAGCTGGAACAACAAACCACCCCAACGCCCAGGAAAGCGTTCTTCATGACAGAAGGCTAGAAAATGACCCAACATCCTTGTGGCCCAGAACCCCTCTAGAAAATCACTGTTCCATAAAAAAGAGAAACACATGGGAAGTTCCAAGGAGAGGCAATGCCCATGGCCAGTGTACTTTAGAGGCGGCCTGAGCGCTCCGGGGAAGACACGCACCGACGGAACCCCTTGGGAAACAGCAGGGATTCTCCTCACCGTCGTAAGGGTTTCCTCTGGGGACAACCTGCCCTGGGCACCACATGAGGGAGCAGACCGGCTTCTCTTCCTCTGCCCCCACACCATTCACTCATGAAGGCAGCTCAGGTGTTCTCATGCCCTGCCTGCCTGCCTGCCTGGCTCATCCGTGAGCTGTGACCACCTCCAGGGCAGGACTCCACCTTCTCCTCTCTGTGTACCGTGCATCTGCACACAGTGGGCTTTCAGAACCTTAGACTTGAGCCATTCCCACTCAAGCCAGAACCCTCCCCAGGAAGGAAAACAGCTGTGGAGTCATTTTGGCCCCAGCACTGGTTCCGAAACCCTGGCGGCTCCTACAGCCTCTACGGCGTGAAGAGGGAGGTCCCTTTTGACAGAGCTTTCCGGCTCTCAGATCTAAGCTGTTGTTTCACTGTCAGCTGTGTCTCTTCCGTTGCAGCCAGGTGGGCCACGCTGCTCCAAAGGAGCTCACAAGCTGAGTTTCAAGGGAGGACAGGGATGGCTACAACGTGCTGCAAACTGAGTGAGGGTCCCCACAATCCTCAGCAAAGGTCTGTGGTGTGCAAGTGGGGAGTAGAGGGCCCCCAAGTTCCAAAGGAAGGGAGGTACTCGGGAGCTAAAGCCCTTGGCTGCTGTGGTAGCAGCTGCAGATGGCAGCTCGTCCACAGTGCACTTCGAATGAGGTCATATGAGCGGGACTCTGGAAATGGCTCCGAAATCGAGAGAAAGGGGTCAGGGTATGTGGGAAGCCGGCGGGGGTGGGGGGTGGATGAAGGAAGGTGTCCCTCCTCTCTCCAGTGCAATTTGGTTTGGTGAGTCTCAAAGCTACCAGATGGCACTTCCCAAGTCAGGCCCCCACAGGAATCAGGGTGGGCTGCGTGCCTCGGCCCCTGCCACAGGGACAAGCCACACCAGTGGCCTCCCTGAGCTCCAATGGCCGGATCTGGGGGTTCTGTCTGGGTGCACACCTCCTTGCTGTGGCCAAGTTCCCCCCTTCTCTGAGCACCAGCTTCATCCTCTCGAATGAGGACATCGAATGCTACCTTGGCACGTTACTCTCTTCATCCTGTGAAGACTCATTAGGCTTATCCTACAATTACTAGCTGGCCCGAAGAGATATCTCCTGAATCCAGATTAAGCTGGAGTCTCCCAGGCTCATCTGGCATGTCTTCCCTGAAGTCTGCCAAAACCCACACCCTTGCATTTCCAGGGACTCCCCTTAGCCAGCTGGGCAGAAAACCCAGCATGCTTCAAACAAGCTGACAGACAAGCGGGAGAGGACTCACGGGCAGAAGGTTTCCCTCAGGTCTCGGGTGGAGCTCTGGGACCACAGCAGCAACGGGCCATCCCAGCCCCTGGGCTCAGCAGCGCCCTCATTCTCAGGCCGGCGGCTCTGCCCTGAGGGGAGCGGGAAGGTCACCAACTGCCGCAGGCGCCCCTCCCACTGCTGGAGCCTGACCTCCCCCGGCCCCACCCCTTCCCCTACCCCAGCAGGACGACAGCTCGTCTTCCCCTGGCTTCCAACGTCAGGCCCGGCCCTGGGCCCCGATTGGGCACTGCCCCAGCCCGGAGCCAATCACAGTGGCCAGGGAGGTGGAACGCACCGATTGGCCAGGGCCAGGTCATGTGACCATACTCCCCAGGAAACTCAAATATTACCAAGGTTCCCTAAGAAACCAATGAACAAAATTATCCAGTAAAGGCAAACCGTACTTTTTAATGAGGCCAATGTCACAGAAAAAAAAAAAAAATGCTTCACCATGAACTGCTCAAGGAAGCTAGTAAATAAACTTTCAGAAAAGTTTAGTAGTTTTTTTTTTTTTTTTAATACGGTGACGGAGAGCTATACCTTTCCCGTCTATGTGAATTTAGGTTTAAACTAGATTTCCCTTGGCTGTTATATAAGACAAAAAAACCCACATCACCCCCTTTCACTCACCCCCACCCCCCAAAAGTGTTTTAATGTATTGAATTTTTCTGTCCTCAGTTGTGTCTGATTCACGGCAACCCACGAACTCTACACAGCCAGGCTCTTCCGTCCATGGAATTCAGGGCAATTTTTTCTGTCCCAGTCAATGCCCACCCTGGGTGATCCAAAGGCAAGGGCTCAGAGGCCCCTGAGAGACTAACTCCTTTCAGCTGAGCACAGAGCTGGCTCCTCACTGGGATGCCTGTGGCCTGGGGCTCCCAGAGGGGAGAGCAGCACTCGCCCCACCGTGTGGTCACTGCTGGAAGTGCAGGCTGCTCCTCACTCCCCCTTGACAGTGTCCCTGACGGCAGAACAGTGTGAATCGAATCAAGGTGGTAATGCAAACTCCAATGCAACCAAACTTCCCACAAGGTCTCCAAAACCACTCAGGAACAGGGAATTGGAAACTGCAGGGGATGACATGAATGGAGATGGAGACTTGACACCTTACACCGAGTTCACTTCCACTTATCCCTAGACAAACTTTCCGTGAAAACTTGTCACCAATCTAGAAGAACAATGAGCAGAAACCGGACACGTGCTTTGAGTCTTCACACACAAAACTAAAAGGCAGTCCACAAAAAAACCCAGAGAATACAGTGGACTTGGCAAAATCAAAGATATCTACTGTGGGAAAGACCTCATGACAAAAGCAAAAGACAGGTCATACATCGCCAGACGAATGAGTGGAAACACAAAGCTTATCAAGGATGTGTCTCCAAACAGACAAAGAACACCAACACAACAAGCCTGTGAAAACTAGGGAAAGGTCTGAAGGGACACCAGACTGAGGAAGACACACACAGAGGATCCCGGATGATGTCCAGCACTGAGGGCCTGAAGAAACAACAGTCTAGTTGCACCCCCTCAGGCCTGTGTGACCGTGGATGAGGCCTCTGTTTCCCGGTGGCTCTGAGAGATGGACAGGGAGGAAGGGGAAGAGAAGTCACTTGCATTTCTAATACTCACAGCAAAGTCTTCCAATGAGAAGGGAATTATCACCCCCACTGACAATGCCATGCACTGAAGTGATATCCACGAGTCCATCTAACCCAGAAGGGAAGGATGCACCTGTTCTCACAAAACGGCGAGAGATGGAAGAAGGAAGATCAAGCCCACACCAATCACTGGAGAGAGAAGCTGTGCTCAGGGCTTGAAAAATTCCTATTGGTAAAATGATGTCACAGCCCCACAAGGCAATCCACAGCTTCGATGCTATTCCTCCCAAAATGCCAATGCATTTTCGCACCGAACAAAGAATTGCAAAAGGGGTTACGGAAACAGAAAAGAGCCTAAATTGTCAATACAATCCGACGAAAAGGCCCCGATACGGACATCCAAGGTTGTGTGAAAGGAAATTAGACGACCAAACTAGGATCCTCAGGAGAGTATCGGAGAAGGCAATGGCGACCCACTCCAGTACTCTTGCCTGGAAAATGCCCTGGACGGAGGAGCCTGGTAGGCTGCAGGCCATGGGGTCGCGCAGAGTCTGACACGACTGAAGTGACTTAGCAGCAGCAGCAGCAGCGGCAGGACAGTATGCTATTGGGAATACAACAACACACACAGATCCAGATCGATGGAATAAAGTTGAGGGTCCAGAAACAAACCCCAGCATCCATCGTCAACTCATCTCTGACACAGAAGGGGAGATTATCCAAATGGGAACAAGAAAGCCTCTTCAATCAATGTCCATGGGAAACCCAGACAGCTACATCTGAAGAACGCTATTGGTTTGGATCTCAGACCACCTCAATATTGGGGAAAAACCTCACCCTAAAGACTGATGTCATGAGATAGCTAGAAAGAAGCGTAGGTCAAAGGCTCCTTAACATCAGAGTCTCCTTGCCATTTGCTGGGCGGAGGTAGAAATGGGTCTCTTCAATTAAGGGAAAGAGGTACACGAAGTACACCAATGGGTTTCCATCCAATGGAACCTCTTCACAACAGAGAAGCTAAGCATTCACAAATGCAAAAGATAGGAAACGGAACACGAGAGACTCCTTCCAAGTGGTGTATCTGAGAAGGGGTTCATATGGAAAGAGACGAAGAATGCACAGCACTCAGATTCCAAGAAACACCACCACCACCCTTGACCCTTCCCCTATGACCAACTCCGACCTGAAGCCTTTCTCTCCCTCTAACCTATCCCTAAAACATAACCCTCATCTAATCATATACATGTGGAATTCCTAGCATCCATCCATCCACACACGAGAGAGAAAGAGGAAGACACAGAGGGAATTGAGAAAGGAAAAGAGAGGGACACAGCCAGAGAGAGACACGGAACCAAAGAGAGGAAAGGAGTCGATGGTCCAGACTTTTCCTCAATCTGTCTCGAAGGTAGAAGCAATGACAGCGCCCATCCACCCCAGAAGGGGGAAAAGGACGGAAGGTTTGCAGAGGAAAAGACAAGAACGCAGGGAGCCATTAGAAGCTCAGCCACCCGCAGAAGCCGAGCTGGGACACTTGAACAGAATCTCAATGGAAACAGAGGACCAGAAAGTTGGCTACTCTTTTCTACAAGAGAGGGAGACCTTCGAGTCTTCCTTTCGGTCCTCCAACTTGGATGCGGGGTCTCAAAACAGTCAGGAGGGGGAGTGCCTTTTCCTGGGTACCACGGCACATCCAGGCCTCGTTCTGCCCCATTCTGTGCTATGTCAGCCCTGGATGGAATCTTTCTTTCTGAAGTCTCAGCGCACGAGCTCCACGTGATATCGGCCCCAGGTGGAAAGGCATGGAGCTGCTCGTAGGCCGACAGACCTAGGAAGCAGATGGGAGAATGACCCCCACTCTGCAGATGGAGAGACTGGGGAAACCCTGAGGGGCATATGCTTGTCCAGGGCCACACCACTTATGAGAAGAAGGAGCCTGGTCTGAGAGCAGCAGGGCCCTCGGAGCTCAGGCCCTGGCTGCACCCAGGCCTCCCCAGGGCTGTGGGCTGGGCTGTGTGGGCGTCTCTGTGCCTGCACATGGCCTAAGGGGGGTGGTCGAGCAGTCAGAAACCCAGAGATTCCCTTGGGAAGTTTTGGGGAAGGGACCTCAGCACGAACCCCAGGCGATGATGTCACCTGCCGGCAACAGAACCCAACAGAACCCGCAACCCGGGTATCCAGGCCTCCAGAGCGGAGAGGAGCCCCCAGCCAGATCACTTGCTGCCAGGATGTTCTGCTGTTTGCCCATGCCCAGAGGCCGGGGCCTCAGGAGAGCTCACAGGCAGTGTGCGTGGGCACCCTGTCGACGTTGGCTCAGGACACCCCCGAGAGGCCTCTGGCCGTTTGCCCGGAGAAACAGAAAGGTAACACGGGGAGCCCCAGGCCGGGCCAGGCCACCTCGCCCATGCCACCCGGAAACACCGGGTCCTTTGCCTGTGTGTGTGGATGCGGGTTTCTCGGGGTGTGTCTCCCTCAAGGAAGCCCAGGCGGATGTGGGGTCAGAAGCCTGCGGACAAGTTGTGTCCACACCCCAGGGGAGAGCAGGCTGGGCCCGATGGGGAGTGTGCGGGCAGCGGCGGCCGCCCAGGCTGACCTCACACCCACAGGTGGGTCTCTTTCCTCCCGGGTGGGGATCTGAGCAGACACACGTCTCTGACCCTTCTGGGAAGAGAAGTTCGAGCAGGCAGAAGCAGCGGTTCCACTGGCCAGGCCCAGCTTGGAAAACTCCCAGCATGGCTGGCTGACGGTCACTGTCGTTGCAGAGCTTCCCACGTGATGAGGCCGAGGACGGGGACACCCCATCCACCTCCCGGAGGGAGGGGTCGGAGCACCACCCCCCCGCCCGTGAGGCCCAGTGCAGGCTCCAGGTGAGCGTGCCCACGGAGGCATCAGGCCCACCGGGGGAGAAGAGGAGGCGGGGAAGGCCTGCTGCAGAGACACCGCCCAGGATACACCCGCCGGCCCAGTCTGAGGCTGCCACGGAGCTCAGCACACCCGGCTCCGACCCAGAGTCCCGAGAACCCCGGCCTCTGAGGCAGCAGGAGGACCTGGAGCCCAGCACGCCAGAGCACAGTGGTGAGGACGCTGGGGCTGCTGCACGGGAGTGTGTGGGGACGGGGTGCTGAGCTACACAGGGACGAGTCCCCGAAAGCTGCTGCTGGGCCTGCAGCAAGCGCTGGCCTCACACCCCCCGCCCCCCATCTCGCACACGTCAGTCCCAAAAGACATCCGACGCTGGGTATTCTTTGGGAATCTCTTGGAAGCTTTCTGTCCCGGGATACGCACATGCCAAGGCTGGCCTGTGGGCAAACTTTGCTTCTCCCCCAGCTCTAGCACTGACCTCCAACTGGAACCAGGCTCCACTTCCCAGACCTGTCCCTACAGAGGTGGTGGCTCCAGGTGCAGGACCCAGGGATCCACCGAGGGCAGATGGAGAACCGAGACTTGCCCTCGCAGAGACACCAGGCCAGCTGGGTACTGGCCAGCACACCGGGCAGATCGGATCTCCGTGCCTGCAGGACCCCCAGCCCCAGGCACAGATGTCCCACCCCCTCAGCCAGAACCTCCACCTCCACGTGCACCTGTACCTGCTCGGGCTCTGGCAGGAGAACCCGAGGCAGAGGAGGAGTCACCGCCTCGGCAGGGAGAGCCTGCCCTGGCTCCCGCGCAACACCCAGATGCCCACGATGACTCACCCACCCCTGCAGGGAGAACGAGCCCCCGTTCTGGACAGACACCCAGAGCCCTTGCCGGAAACACCACGTCCAGGGGAGCGGTCGGCTCTGCAGCCTCCATCCCTGTCTGCTCACCGTGGACGCCGGCAACTCGGTCTGCCCCCAGGGGACATGGAGTTCCTTTCCCCTGAACTGCTTTGCATTTGGTTTGTTTCCACCTTTCTGGTGATGTTTTCTTTTTTGTATGGTTTCCTGTATTTTTGTTGGTTAAGTTGGGATTCGTAAACTTTTTCATCATTGTTGCAATTTGGGAACACTGTTGTGTAACTCTGGTGATACTGTGTTACCATCACCACTTGGTAGTTTCAGACCCGTTTGATCTTTATGCCCCACCCCCCAACAAAGCCTGGATTCAAGGCAAGCACGCCCTGTTCATCCCTTCCCCCGATCCTGAACACAATTTCATCTTTTCTTTGTGCATTCCTTCCTATATTCTTGGTGTCCCCAATCAATGACTCTCCGTGAAATGACTGAAGCAGTGTTTTTCGGACTCTCCACCTACTGTAAGACTCCATTGGAGAGTTCTCATTTTTATGTCATTTGAACTAGCCTTTGATATCTGAAAGGACGGTGTACGTCCTTTCAAGATACCATGTGCCAAACGAAGCCCTTTTGGCAACTGCCATCATTATCTCCAGGCAGGCATTGCTGTTTGAATGGTGACATCTCAGCCAGAAGGCAGAGGCTGAGCTCGTCTTGTTGCACCAGCTCCCAAAAGAAGCCAAGAAAGGGAGCTGGAACAACAAACCACCCCAACGCCCAGGAAAGCGTTCTTCATGACAGAAGGCTAGAAAATGACCCAACATCCTTGTGGCCCAGAACCCCTCTAGAAAATCACTGTTCCATAAAAAAGAGAAACACATGGGAAGTTCCAAGGAGAGGCAATGCCCATGGCCAGTGTACTTTAGAGGCGGCCTGAGCGCTCCGGGGAAGACACGCACCGACGGAACCCCTTGGGAAACAGCAGGGATTCTCCTCACCGTCGTAAGGGTTTCCTCTGGGGACAACCTGCCCTGGGCACCACATGAGGGAGCAGACCGGCTTCTCTTCCTCTGCCCCCACACCATTCACTCATGAAGGCAGCTCAGGTGTTCTCATGCCCTGCCTGCCTGCCTGCCTGGCTCATCCGTGAGCTGTGACCACCTCCAGGGCAGGACTCCACCTTCTCCTCTCTGTGTACCGTGCATCTGCACACAGTGGGCTTTCAGAACCTTAGACTTGAGCCATTCCCACTCAAGCCAGAACCCTCCCCAGGAAGGAAAACAGCTGTGGAGTCATTTTGGCCCCAGCACTGGTTCCGAAACCCTGGCGGCTCCTACAGCCTCTACGGCGTGAAGAGGGAGGTCCCTTTTGACAGAGCTTTCCGGCTCTCAGATCTAAGCTGTTGTTTCACTGTCAGCTGTGTCTCTTCCGTTGCAGCCAGGTGGGCCACGCTGCTCCAAAGGAGCTCACAAGCTGAGTTTCAAGGGAGGACAGGGATGGCTACAACGTGCTGCAAACTGAGTGAGGGTCCCCACAATCCTCAGCAAAGGTCTGTGGTGTGCAAGTGGGGAGTAGAGGGCCCCCAAGTTCCAAAGGAAGGGAGGTACTCGGGAGCTAAAGCCCTTGGCTGCTGTGGTAGCAGCTGCAGATGGCAGCTCGTCCACAGTGCACTTCGAATGAGGTCATATGAGCGGGACTCTGGAAATGGCTCCGAAATCGAGAGAAAGGGGTCAGGGTATGTGGGAAGCCGGCGGGGGTGGGGGGTGGATGAAGGAAGGTGTCCCTCCTCTCTCCAGTGCAATTTGGTTTGGTGAGTCTCAAAGCTACCAGATGGCACTTCCCAAGTCAGGCCCCCACAGGAATCAGGGTGGGCTGCGTGCCTCGGCCCCTGCCACAGGGACAAGCCACACCAGTGGCCTCCCTGAGCTCCAATGGCCGGATCTGGGGGTTCTGTCTGGGTGCACACCTCCTTGCTGTGGCCAAGTTCCCCCCTTCTCTGAGCACCAGCTTCATCCTCTCGAATGAGGACATCGAATGCTACCTTGGCACGTTACTCTCTTCATCCTGTGAAGACTCATTAGGCTTATCCTACAATTACTAGCTGGCCCGAAGAGATATCTCCTGAATCCAGATTAAGCTGGAGTCTCCCAGGCTCATCTGGCATGTCTTCCCTGAAGTCTGCCAAAACCCACACCATTGCATTTCCAGGGACTCCCCTTAGCCAGCTGGGCAGAAAACCCAGCATGCTTCAAACAAGCTGACAGACAAGCGGGAGAGGACTCACGGGCAGAAGGTTTCCCTCAGGTCTCGGGTGGAGCTCTGGGACCACAGCAGCAACGGGCCATCCCAGCCCCTGGGCTCAGCAGCGCCCTCATTCTCAGGCCGGCGGCTCTGCCCTGAGGGGAGAGGGAAGGTCACCAACTGCCGCAGGCGGACCTCACGCCCCTCCCACTGCTGGAGCCTGACCTCCCCCGGCCCCACCCCTTCCCCTACCCCAGCAGGACGACAGCTCGTCTTCCCCTGGCTTCCAACGTCAGGCCCGGCCCTGGGCCCCGATTGGGCACTGCCCCAGCCCGGAGCCAATCACAGTGGCCAGGGAGGTGGAACGCACCGATTGGCCAGGGCCAGGTCATGTGACCATACTCCCCAGGAAACTCAAATATTACCAAGGTTCCCTAAGAAACCAATGAACAAAATTATCCAGTAAAGGCAAACCGTACTTTTTAATGAGGCCAATGTCACAGAAAAAAAAAAAAAAAAAAAAGCTTCACCATGAACTGCTCAAGGAAGCTAGTAAATAAACTTTCAGAAAAGTTTAGTAGTTTTTTTTTTTTTTTTAATAGGGTGACGGAGAGCTATACCTTTCCCGTCTATGTGAATTTAGGTTTAAACTAGATTTCCCTTGGCTGTTATATAAGACAAAAAAACCCACATCACCCCCTTTCACTCACCCCCACCCCCCAAAAGTGTTTTAATGTATTGAATTTTTCTGTCCTCAGTTGTGTCTGATTCACGGCAACCCACGAACTCTACACAGCCAGGCTCTTCCGTCCATGGAATTCAGGGCAATTTTTTCTGTCCCTGTCAATGCCCACCCTGGGTGATCCAAAGGCAAGGGCTCATAAGCCCCTGAGAGACTAACTCCTTTCAGCTGAGCACAGAGCTGGCTCCTCACTGGGATGCCTGTGGCCTGGGGCTCCCAGAGGGGAGAGCAGCACTCGCCCCACCGTGTGGTCACTGCTGGAAGTGCAGGCTGCTCCTCACTCCCCCTTGACAGTGTCCCTGACGGCAGAACAGTGTGAATCGAATCAAGGTGGTAATGCAAACTCCAATGCAACCAAACTCCCCACAAGGTCTCCAAAACCACTCAGGAACAGGGAATTGGAAACTGCAGGGGATGACATGAATGGAGATGGAGACTTGACACCTTACACCGAGTTCACTTCCACTTATCCCTAGACAAACTTTCCGTGAAAACTTGTCACCAATCTAGAAGAACAATGAGCAGAAACCGGACACGTGCTTTGAGTCTTCACACACAAAACTAAAAGGCAGTCCACAAAAAAACCCAGAGAATACAGTGGACTTGGCAAAATCAAAGATATCTACTGTGGGAAAGACCTCATGACAAAAGCAAAAGACAGGTCATACATCGCCAGACGAATGAGTGGAAACACAAAGCTTATCAAGGATGTGTCTCCAAACAGACAAAGAACACCAACACAACAAGCCTGTGAAAACTAGGGAAAGGTCTGAAGGGACACCAGACTGAGGAAGACACACACAGAGGATCCCGGATGATGTCCAGCACTGAGGTCCTGAAGAAACAACAGTCTAGTTGCACCCCCTCAGGCCTGTGTGACCGTGGATGAGGCCTCTGTTTCCCGGTGGCTCTGAGAGATGGACAGGGAGGAAGGGGAAGAGAAGTCACTTGCATTTCTAATACTCACAGCAAAGTCTTCCAATGAGAAGGGAATTATCACCCCCACTGACAATGCCATGCA
Organism: Giraffa tippelskirchi; assembly: GCF_054371585.1. Classification (NCBI taxonomy): domain Eukaryota; kingdom Metazoa; phylum Chordata; class Mammalia; order Artiodactyla; family Giraffidae; genus Giraffa; species Giraffa tippelskirchi. Next base: position 7,434,510 of record NC_137288.1, on the reverse strand, counting down.
CTGAAGTGATATCCACGAGTCCATCTAACCCAGAAGGGAAGGATGCACCTGTTCTCACAAAACGGCGAGAGATGGAAGAAGGAAGATCAAGCCCACACCAATCACTGGAGAGAGAAGCTGTGCTCAGGGCTTGAAAAATTCCTATTGGTAAAATGATGTCACAGCCCCACAAGGCAATCCACAGCTTCGATGCTATTCCTCCCAAAATGCCAAAGCATTTTCGCACCGAACAAAGAATTGCAAAAGGGGTTACGGAAACAGAAAAGAGCCTAAATTGTCAATACAATCCGACGAAAAGGCCCCGATACGGACATCCAAGGTTGTGTGAAAGGAAATTAGACGACCAAACTAGGATCCTCAGGAGAGTATCGGAGAAGGCAATGGCGACCCACTCCAGTACTCTTGCCTGGAAAATGCCCTGGACGGAGGAGCCTGGTAGGCTGCAGGCCATGGGGTCGCGCAGAGTCTGACACGACTGAAGTGACTTAGCAGCAGCAGCAGCAGCGGCAGGACAGTATGCTATTGGGAATACAGCAACACACACAGATCCAGATCGATGGAATAAAGTTGAGGGTCCAGAAACAAACCCCAGCATCCATCGTCAACTCATCTCTGACACAGAAGGGGAGATTATCCAAATGGGAACAAGAAAGCCTCTTCAATCAATGTCCATGGGAAACCCAGACAGCTACATCTGAAGAACGCTATTGGTTTGGATCTCAGACCACCTCAATATTGGGGAAAAACCTCACCCTAAAGACTGATGTCATGAGATAGCTAGAAAGAAGCGTAGGTCAAAGGCTCCTTAACATCAGAGTCTCCTTGCCATTTGCTGGGCGGAGGTAGAAATGGGTCTCTTCAATTAAGGGAAAGAGGTACACGAAGTACACCAATGGGTTTCCATCCAATGGAACCTCTTCACAACAGAGAAGCTAAGCATTCACAAATGCAAAAGATAGGAAACGGAACACGAGAGACTCCTTCCAAGTGGTGTATCTGAGAAGGGGTTCATATGGAAAGAGACGAAGAATGCACAGCACTCAGATTCCAAGAAACACCACCACCACCCTTGACCCTTCCCCTATGACCAACTCCGACCTGAAGCCTTTCTCTCCCTCTAACCTATCCCTAAAACATAACCCTCATCTAATCATATACATGTGGAATTCCTAGCATCCATCCATTCACACACGAGAGAGAAAGAGGAAGACACAGAGGGAATTGAGAAAGGAAAAGAGAGGGACACAGCCAGAGAGAGACACGGAACCAAAGAGAGGAAAGGAGTCGATGGTCCAGACTTTTCCTCAATCTGTCTCGAAGGTAGAAGCAATGACAGCGCCCATCCACCCCAGAAGGGGGAAAAGGACGGAAGGTTTGCAGAGGAAAAGACAAGAACGCAGGGAGCCATTAGAAGCTCAGCCACCCGCAGAAGCCGAGCTGGGACACTTGAACAGAATCTCAATGGAAACAGGACCAGAAAGTTGGCTACTCTTTTCTACAAGAGAGGGAGACCTTCGAGTCTTCCTTTCTGTCCTCCAGCTTGGATGCGGGGTCTCAAAACAGTCAGGAGGGGGAGTGCCTTTTCCTGGGTACCACGGCACATCCAGGCCTCGTTCTGCCCCATTCTGTGCTATGTCAGCCCTGGATGGAATCTTTCTTTCTGAAGTCTCAGCGCACGAGCTCCACGTGATATCGGCCCCAGGTGGAAAGGCATGGAGCTGCTCGTAGGCCGACAGACCTAGGAAGCAGATGGGAGAATGACCCCCACTCTGCAGATGGAGAGACTGGGGAAACCCTGAGGGGCATATGCTTGTCCAGGGCCACACCACTTATGAGAAGAAGGAGCCTGGTCTGAGAGCAGCAGGGCCCTCGGAGCTCAGGCCCTGGCTGCACCCAGGCCTCCCCAGGGCTGTGGGCTGGGCTGTGTGGGCGTCTCTGTGCCTGCACATGGCCTAAGGGGGGTGGTCGAGCAGTCAGAAACCCAGAGATTCCCTTGGGAAGTTTTGGGGAAGGGACCTCAGCACGAACCCCAGGCGATGATGTCACCTGCCGGCAACAGAACCCAACAGAACCCGCAACCCGGGTATCCAGGCCTCCAGAGCGGAGAGGAGCCCCCAGCCAGATCACTTGCTGCCAGGATGTTCTGCTGTTTGCCCATGCCCAGAGGCCGGGGCCTCAGGAGAGCTCACAGGCAGTGTGCGTGGGCACCCTGTCGACGTTGGCTCAGGACACCCCCGAGAGGCCTCTGGCCGTTTGCCTGGAGAAACAGAAAGGTAACACGGGGAGCCCCAGGCCGGGCCAGGCCACCTCGCCCATGCCACCCGGAAACACCGGGTCCTTTGCCTGTGTGTGTGGATGCGGGTTTCTCGGGGTGTGTCTCCCTCAAGGAAGCCCAGGCGGATGTGGGGTCAGAAGCCTGCGGACAAGTTGTGTCCACACCCCAGGGGAGAGCAGGCTGGGCCCGATGGGGAGTGTGCGGGCAGCGGCGGCCGCCCAGGCTGACCTCACACCCACAGGTGGGTCTCTTTCCTCCCGGGTGGGGATCTGAGCAGACACACGTCTCTGACCCTTCTGGGAAGAGAAGTTCGAGCAGGCAGAAGCAGCGGTTCCACTGGCCAGGCCCAGCTTGGAAAACTCCCAGCATGGCTGGCTGACGGTCACTGTCGTTGCAGAGCTTCCCACGTGATGAGGCCGAGGACGGGGACACCCCATCCACCTCCCGGAGGGAGGGGTCGGAGCACCACCCCCCCGCCCCTGAGGCCCAGTGCAGGCTCCAGGTGAGCGTGCCCACGGAGGCATCAGCCCCACCGGGGGAGAAGAGGAGGCGGGGAAGGCCTGCTGCAGAGACACCGCCTAGGATACACCCGCCGGCCCAGTCTGAGGCTGCCACGGAGCTCAGCACACCCGGCTCCGACCCAGAGTCCCGAGAACCCCGGCCTCTGAGGCAGCAGGAGGACCTGGAGCCCAGCACGCCAGAGCACAGAGGTGAGGACGCTGGGGCTGCTGCACGGGAGTGTGTGGGGACGGGGTGCTGAGCTACACAGGGACGAGTCCCCGAAAGCTGCTGCTGGGCCTGCAGCAAGCACTGGCCTCACACCCCCCGCCCCCCGTCTTGCACACTTCAGTCCCAAAAGACATCCGACGCTGGGTATTCTTTGGGAATCTCTTGGAAGCTTTCTGTCCCGGGATACGCACATGCCAAGGCTGGCCTGTGGGCAAACTTTGCTTCTCCCCCAGCTCTAGCACTGACCTCCAACTGGAACCAGGCTCCACTTCCCAGACCTGTCCCTACAGAGGTGGTGGCTCCAGGTGCAGGACCCAGGGATCCACCGAGGGCAGATGGAGAACCGAGACTTGCCCTCGCAGAGACACCAGGCCAGCTGGGTACTGGCCAGCACACCGGGCAGATCGGATCTCCGTGCCTGCAGGACCCCCAGCCCCAGGCACTGATGTCCCACCCCCTCAGCCAGAACCTCCACCTCCACGTGCACCTGTACCTGCTCGGGCTCTGGCAGGAGAACCCGAGGCAGAGGAGGAGTCACCGCCTCGGCAGGGAGAGCCTGCCCTGGCTCCCGCGCAACACCCAGACGCCCACGATGACTCACCCACCCCTGCAGGGAGAACGAGCCCCCGCTCTGGACAGACACCCAGAGCCCTTGCCGGAAACACCACGTCCAGGGGAGCGGTCGGCTCTGCAGCCTCCATCCCTGTCTGCTCACCGTGGACGCCGGCAACTCGGTCTGCCCCCAGGGGACATGGAGTTCCTTTCCCCTGAACTGCTTTGCATTTGGTTTGTTTCCACCTTTCTGGTGATGTTTTCTTTTTTGTATGGTTTCCTGTATTTTTGTTGGTTAAGTTGGGATTCGTAAACTTTTTCATCATTGTTGCAATTTGGGAACACTATTGTGTAACTCTGGTGATACTGTGTTACCATCACCACTTGGTAGTTTCAGACCCGTTTGATCTTTATGCCCCACCCCCCAACAAAGCCTGGATTCAAGGCAAGCACGCCCTGTTCATCCCTTCCCCCGATCCTGAACACAATTTCATCTTTTCTTTGTGCATTCCTTCCTATATTCTTGGTGTCCCCAATCAATGACTCTCCGTGAAATGACAGAAGCAGTGTTTTTCGGGCTCTCCACCTACTGTAAGACTCCATTGGAGAGTTCTCATTTTTATGTCATTTGAACTAGCCTTTGATATCTGAAAGGACGGTGTACGTCCTTTCAAGATACCATGTGCCAAACGAAGCCCTTTTGGCCACTGCCATCATTATCTCCAGGCAGGCATTGCTGTTTCAAGGGTGACATCTCAGCCAGAAGGCAGAGGCTGAGCTCGTCTTGTTGCACCAGCTCCCAAAAGAAGCCAAGAAAGGGAGCTGGAACAACAAACCACCCCAACGCCCAGGAAAGCGTTCTTCATGACAGAAGGCTAGAAAATGACCCAACATCCTTGTGGCCCAGAACCCCTCTAGAAAATCACTGTTCCATAAAAAAGAGAAACACATGGGATGTTCCAAGGAGAGGCAATGCCCATGGCCAGTGTACTTTAGAGACGGCCTGAGCGCTCCGGGGAAGACACGCACCGACGGAACCCCTTGGGAAACAGCAGGGATTCTCCTCACCGTCGTAAGGGTTTCCTCTGGGGACAACCTGCCCTGGGCACCACATGAGGGAGCAGACCGGCTTCTCTTCCTCTGCCCCCACACCATTCACTCATGAAGGCAGCTCAGGTGTTCTCATGCCCTGCCTGCCTGCCTGCCTGGCTCATCCGTGAGCTGTGACCACCTCCAGGGCAGGACTCCACCTTCTCCTCTCTGTGTACCGTGCATCTGCACACAGTGGGCTTTCAGAACCTTAGACTTGAGCCATTCCCACTCAAGCCAGAACCCTCCCCAGGAAGGAAAACAGCTGTGGAGTCATTTTGGCCCCAGCACTGGTTCCGAAACCCTGGCGGCTCCTACAGCCTCTACGGCGTGAAGAGGGAGGTCCCTTTTGACAGAGCTTTCCGGCTCTCAGATCTAAGCTGTTGTTTCACTGTCAGCTGTGTCTCTTCCGTTGCAGCCAGGTGGGCCACGCTGCTCCAAAGGAGCTCACAAGCTGAGTTTCAAGGGAGGACAGGGATGGCTACAACGTGCTGCAAACTGAGTGAGGGTCCCCACAATCCTCAGCAAAGGTCTGTGGTGTGCAAGTGGGGAGTAGAGGGCCCCCAAGTTCCAAAGGAAGGGAGGTACTCGGGAGCTAAAGCCCTTGGCTGCTGTGGTAGCAGCTGCAGATGGCAGCTCGTCCACAGTGCACTTCGAATGAGGTCATATGAGCGGGACTCTGGAAATGGCTCCGAAATCGGGAGAAAGGGGTCAGGGTATGTGGGAAGCCGGCGGGGGTGGGGGGTGGATGAAGGAAGGTGTCCCTCCTCTCTCCAGTGCAATTTGGTTTGGTGAGTCTCAAAGCTACCAGATGGCACTTCCCAAGTCAGGCCCCCACAGGAATCAGGGTGGGCTGCGTGCCTCGGCCCCTGCCACAGGGACAAGCCACACCAGTGGCCTCCCTGAGCTCCAATGGCCGGATCTGGGGGTTCTGTCTGGGTGCACACCTCCTTGCTGTGGCCAAGTTCCCCCCTTCTCTGAGCACCAGCTTCATCCTCTCGAATGAGGACATCGAATGCTACCTTGGCACGTTACTCTCTTCATCCTGTGAAGACTCATTAGGCTTATCCTACAATTACTAGCTGGCCCGAAGAGATATCTCCTGAATCCAGATTAAGCTGGAGTCTCCCAGGCTCATCTGGCATGTCTTCCCTGAAGTCTGCCAAAACCCACACCATTGCATTTCCAGGGACTCCCCTTAGCCAGCTGGGCAGAAAACCCAGCATGCTTCAAACAAGCTGACAGACAAGCGGGAGAGGACTCACGGGCAGAAGGTTTCCCTCAGGTCTCGGGTGGAGCTCTGGGACCACAGCAGCAACGGGCCATCCCAGCCCCTGGGCTCAGCAGCGCCCTCATTCTCAGGCCGGCGGCTCTGCCCTGAGGGGAGCGGGAAGGTCACCAACTGCCGCAGGCGGACCTCACGCCCCTCCCACTGCTGGAGCCTGACCTCCCCCGGCCCCACCCCTTCCCCTACCCCAGCAGGACGACAGCTCGTCTTCCCCTGGCTTCCAACGTCAGGCCCGGCCCTGGGCCCCGATTGGGCACTGCCCCAGCCCGGAGCCAATCACAGTGGCCAGGGAGGTGGAACGCACCGATTGGCCAGGGCCAGGTCATGTGACCATACTCCCCAGGAAACTCAAATATTACCAAGGTTCCCTAAGAAACCAATGAACAAAATTATCCAGTAAAGGCAAACCGTACTTTTTAATGAGGCCAATGTCACAGAAAAAAAAAAAAAAAAAGCTTCACCATGAACTGCTCAAGGAAGCTAGTAAATAAACTTTCAGAAAAGTTTAGTAGTTTTTTTTTTTTTTTTAATAGGATGACGGAGAGCTATACCTTTCCCGTCTATGTGAATTTAGGTTTAAACTAGATTTCCCTTGGCTGTTATATAAGACAAAAAAACCCACATCACCCCCTTTCACTCACCCCCACCCCCCAAAAGTGTTTTAATGTATTGAATTTTTCTGTCCTCAGTTGTGTCTGATTCACGGCAACCCACGAACTCTACACAGCCAGGCTCTTCCGTCCATGGAATTCAGGGCAATTTTTTCTGTCCCTGTCAATGCCCACCCTGGGTGATCCAAAGGCAAGGGCTCAGAGGCCCCTGAGAGACTAACTCCTTTCAGCTGAGCACAGAGCTGGCTCCTCACTGGGATGCCTGTGGCCTGGGGCTCCCAGAGGGGAGAGCAGCACTCGCCCCACCGTGTGGTCACTGCTGGAAGTGCAGGCTGCTCCTCACTCCCCCTTGACAGTGTCCCTGACGGCAGAACAGTGTGAATCGAATCAAGGTGGTAATGCAAACTCCAATGCAACCAAACTTCCCACAAGGTCTCCAAAACCACTCAGGAACAGGGAATTGGAAACTGCAGGGGATGACATGAATGGAGATGGAGACTTGACACCTTACACCGAGTTCACTTCCACTTATCCCTAGACAAACTTTCCGTGAAAACTTGTCACCAATCTAGAAGAACAATGAGCAGAAACCGGACACGTGCTTTGAGTCTTCACACACAAAACTAAAAGGCAGTCCACAAAAAAACCCAGAGAATACAGTGGACTTGGCAAAATCAAAGATATCTACTGTGGGAAAGACCTCATGACAAAAGCAAAAGACAGGTCATACATCGCCAGACGAATGAGTGGAAACACAAAGCTTATCAAGGATGTGTCTCCAAACAGACAAAGAACACCAACACAACAAGCCTGTGAAAACTAGGGAAAGGTCTGAAGGGACACCAGACTGAGGAAGACACACACAGAGGATCCCGGATGATGTCCAGCACTGAGGGCCTGAAGAAACAACAGTCTAGTTGCACCCCCTCAGGCCTGTGTGACCGTGGATGAGGCCTCTGTTTCCCGGTGGCTCTGAGAGATGGACAGGGAGGAAGGGGAAGAGAAGTCACTTGCATTTCTAATACTCACAGCAAAGTCTTCCAATGAGAAGGGAATTATCACCCCCACTGACAATGCCATGCACTGAAGTGATATCCACGAGTCCATCTAACCCAGAAGGGAAGGATGCACCTGTTCTCACAAAACGGCGAGAGTTGGAAGAAGGAAGATCAAGCCCACACCAATCACTGGAGAGAGAAGCTGTGCTCAGGGCTTGAAAAATTCCTATTGGTAAAATGATGTCACAGCCCCACAAGGCAATCCACAGCTTCGATGCTATTCCTCCCAAAATGCCAAAGCATTTTCGCACCGAACAAAGAATTGCAAAAGGGGTTACGGAAACAGAAAAGAGCCTAAATTGTCAATACAATCCGACGAAAAGGCCCCGATACGGACATCCAAGGTTGTGTGAAAGGAAATTAGACGACCAAACTAGGATCCTCAGGAGAGTATCGGAGAAGGCAATGGCGACCCACTCCAGTACTCTTGCCTGGAAAATGCCCTGGACGGAGGAGCCTGGTAGGCTGCAGGCCATGGGGTCGCGCAGAGTCTGACACGACTGAAGTGACTTAGCAGCAGCAGCAGCAGCGGCAGGACAGTATGCTATTGGGAATACAGCAACACACACAGATCCAGATCGATGGAATAAAGTTGAGGGTCCAGAAACAAACCCCAGCATCCATCGTCAACTCATCTCTGACACAGAAGGGGAGATTATCCAAATGGGAACAAGAAAGCCTCTTCAATCAATGTCCATGGGAAACCCAGACAGCTACATCTGAAGAACGCTATTGGTTTGGATCTCAGACCACCTCAATATTGGGGAAAAACCTCACCCTAAAGACTGATGTCATGAGATAGCTAGAAAGAAGCGTAGGTCAAAGGCTCCTTAACATCAGAGTCTCCTTGCCATTTGCTGGGCGGAGGTAGAAATGGGTCTCTTCAATTAAGGGAAAGAGGTACACGAAGTACACCAATGGGTTTCCATCCAATGGAACCTCTTCACAACAGAGAAGCTAAGCATTCACAAATGCAAAAGATAGGAAACGGAACACGAGAGACTCCTTCCAAGTGGTGTATCTGAGAAGGGGTTCATATGGAAAGAGACGAAGAATGCACAGCACTCAGATTCCAAGAAACACCACCACCACCCTTGACCCTTCCCCTATGACCAACTCCGACCTGAAGCCTTTCTCTCCCTCTAACCTATCCCTAAAACATAACCCTCATCTAATCATATACATGTGGAATTCCTAGCATCCATCCATTCACACACGAGAGAGAAAGAGGAAGACACAGAGGGAATTGAGAAAGGAAAAGAGAGGGACACAGCCAGAGAGAGACACGGAACCAAAGAGAGGAAAGGAGTCGATGGTCCAGACTTTTCCTCAATCTGTCTCGAAGGTAGAAGCAATGACAGCGCCCATCCACCCCAGAAGGGGGAAAAGGACGGAAGGTTTGCAGAGGAAAAGACAAGAACGCAGGGAGCCATTAGAAGCTCAGCCACCCGCAGAAGCCGAGCTGGGACACTTGAACAGAATCTCAATGGAAACAGGACCAGAAAGTTGGCTACTCTTTTCTACAAGAGAGGGAGACCTTCGAGTCTTCCTTTCTGTCCTCCAGCTTGGATGCGGGGTCTCAAAACAGTCAGGAGGGGGAGTGCCTTTTCCTGGGTACCACGGCACATCCAGGCCTCGTTCTGCCCCATTCTGTGCTATGTCAGCCCTGGATGGAATCTTTCTTTCTGAAGTCTCAGCGCACGAGCTCCACGTGATATCGGCCCCAGGTGGAAAGGCATGGAGCTGCTCGTAGGCCGACAGACCTAGGAAGCAGATGGGAGAATGACCCCCACTCTGCAGATGGAGAGACTGGGGAAACCCTGAGGGGCATATGCTTGTCCAGGGCCACACCACTTATGAGAAGAAGGAGCCTGGTCTGAGAGCAGCAGGGCCCTCGGAGCTCAGGCCCTGGCTGCACCCAGGCCTCCCCAGGGCTGTGGGCTGGGCTGTGTGGGCGTCTCTGTGCCTGCACATGGCCTAAGGGGGGTGGTCGAGCAGTCAGAAACCCAGAGATTCCCTTGGGAAGTTTTGGGGAAGGGACCTCAGCACGAACCCCAGGCGATGATGTCACCTGCCGGCAACAGAACCCAACAGAACCCGCAACCCGGGTATCCAGGCCTCCAGAGCGGAGAGGAGCCCCCAGCCAGATCACTTGCTGCCAGGATGTTCTGCTGTTTGCCCATGCCCAGAGGCCGGGGCCTCAGGAGAGCTCACAGGCAGTGTGCGTGGGCACCCTGTCGACGTTGGCTCAGGACACCCCCGAGAGGCCTCTGGCCGTTTGCCCGGAGAAACAGAAAGGTAACACGGGGAGCCCCAGGCCGGGCCAGGCCACCTCGCCCATGCCACCCGGAAACACCGGGTCCTTTGCCTGTGTGTGTGGATGCGGGTTTCTCGGGGTGTGTCTCCCTCAAGGAAGCCCAGGCGGATGTGGGGTCAGAAGCCTGCGGACAAGTTGTGTCCACACCCCAGGGGAGAGCAGGCTGGGCCCGATGGGGAGTGTGCGGGCAGCGGCGGCCGCCCAGGCTGACCTCACACCCACAGGTGGGTCTCTTTCCTCCCGGGTGGGGATCTGAGCAGACACACGTCTCTGACCCTTCTGGGAAGAGAAGTTCGAGCAGGCAGAAGCAGCGGTTCCACTGGCCAGGCCCAGCTTGGAAAACTCCCAGCATGGCTGGCTGACGGTCACTGTCGTTGCAGAGCTTCCCACGTGATGAGGCCGAGGACGGGGACACCCCATCCACCTCCCGGAGGGAGGGGTCGGAGCACCACCCCCCCGCCCGTGAGGCCCAGTGCAGGCTCCAGGTGAGCGTGCCCACGGAGGCATCAGCCCCACCGGGGGAGAAGAGGAGGCGGGGAAGGCCTGCTGCAGAGACACCGCCTAGGATACACCCGCCGGCCCAGTCTGAGGCTGCCACGGAGCTCAGCACACCCGGCTCCGACCCAGAGTCCCGAGAACCCCGGCCTCTGAGGCAGCAGGAGGACCTGGAGCCCAGCACGCCAGAGCACAGAGGTGAGGACGCTGGGGCTGCTGCACGGGAGTGTGTGGGGACGGGGTGCTGAGCTACACAGGGACGAGTCCCCGAAAGCTGCTGCTGGGCCTGCAGCAAGCACTGGCCTCACACCCCCCGCCCCCCGTCTTGCACACTTCAGTCCCAAAAGACATCCGACGCTGGGTATTCTTTGGGAATCTCTTGGAAGCTTTCTGTCCCGGGATACGCACATGCCAAGGCTGGCCTGTGGGCAAACTTTGCTTCTCCCCCAGCTCTAGCACTGACCTCCAACTGGAACCAGGCTCCACTTCCCAGACCTGTCCCTACAGAGGTGGTGGCTCCAGGTGCAGGACCCAGGGATCCACCGAGGGCAGATGGAGAACCGAGACTTGCCCTCGCAGAGACACCAGGCCAGCTGGGTACTGGCCAGCACACCGGGCAGATCGGATCTCCGTGCCTGCAGGACCCCCAGCCCCAGGCACTGATGTCCCACCCCCTCAGCCAGAACCTCCACCTCCACGTGCACCTGTACCTGCTCGGGCTCTGGCAGGAGAACCCGAGGCAGAGGAGGAGTCACCGCCTCGGCAGGGAGAGCCTGCCCTGGCTCCCGCGCAACACCCAGACGCCCACGATGACTCACTCACCCCTGCAGGGAGAACGAGCCCCCGCTCTGGACAGACACCCAGAGCCCTTGCCGGAAACACCACGTCCAGGGGAGCGGTCGGCTCTGCAGCCTCCATCCCTGTCTGCTCACCGTGGACGCCGGCAACTCGGTCTGCCCCCAGGGGACATGGAGTTCCTTTCCCCTGAACTGCTTTGCATTTGGTTTGTTTCCACCTTTCTGGTGATGTTTTCTTTTTTGTATGGTTTCCTGTATTTTTGTTGGTTAAGTTGGGATTCGTAAACTTTCTCATCATTGTTGCAATTTGGGAACACTGTTGTGTAACTCTGGTGATACTGTGTTACCATCACCACTTGGTAGTTTCAGACCCGTTTGATCTTTATGCCCCACCCCCCAACAAAGCCTGGATTCAAGGCAAGCACGCCCTGTTCATCCCTTCCCCCGATCCTGAACACAATTTCATCTTTTCTTTGTGCATTCCTTCCTATATTCTTGGTGTCCCCAATCAATGACTCTCCGTGAAATGACTGAAGCAGTGTTTTTCGGACTCTTCACCTACTGTAAGACTCCATTGGAGAGTTCTCATTTTTATGTCATTTGAACTAGCCTTTGATATCTGAAAGGACGGTGTACGTCCTTTCAAGATACCATGTGCCAAACGAAGCCCTTTTGGCCACTGCCATCATTATCTCCAGGCAGGCATTGCTGTTTCAAGGGTGACATCTCAGCCAGAAGGCAGAGGCTGAGCTCGTCTTGTTGCACCAGCTCCCAAAAGAAGCCAAGAAAGGGAGCTGGAACAACAAACCACCCCAACGCCCAGGAAAGCGTTCTTCATGACAGAAGGCTAGAAAATGACCCAACATCCTTGTGGCCCAGAACCCCTCTAGAAAATCACTGTTCCATAAAAAAGAGAAACACATGGGAAGTTCCAAGGAGAGGCAATGCCCATGGCCAGTGTACTTTAGAGACGGCCTGAGCGCTCCGGGGAAGACACGCACCGACGGAACCCCTTGGGAAACAGCAGGGATTCTCCTCACCGTCGTAAGGGTTTCCTCTGGGGACAACCTGCCCTGGGCACCACATGAGGGAGCAGACCGGCTTCTCTTCCTCTGCCCCCACACCATTCACTCATGAAGGCAGCTCAGGTGTTCTCATGCCCTGCCTGCCTGCCTGCCTGGCTCATCCGTGAGCTGTGACCACCTCCGGGGCAGGACTCCACCTTCTCCTCTCTGTGTACCGTGCATCTGCACACAGTGGGCTTTCAGAACCTTAGACTTGAGCCATTCCCACTCAAGCCAGAACCCTCCCCAGGAAGGAAAACAGCTGTGGAGTCATTTTGGCCCCAGCACTGGTTCCGAAACCCTGGCGGCTCCTACCGCCTCTACGGCGTGAAGAGGGAGGTCCCTTCTGACAGAGCTTTCCGGCTCTCAGATCTAAGCTGTTGTTTCACTGTCAGCTGTGTCTCTTCCGTTGCAGCCAGGTGGGCCACGCTGCTCCAAAGGAGCTCACAAGCTGAGTTTCAAGGGAGGACAGGGATGGCTACAACGTGCTGCAAACTGAGTGAGGGTCCCCACAATCCTCAGCAAAGGTCTGTGGTGTGCAAGTGGGGAGTAGAGGGCCCCCAAGTTCCAAAGGAAGGAGGTACTCGGGAGCTAAAGCCCTTGGCTGCTGTGGTAGCAGCTGCAGATGGCAGCTCGTCCACAGTGCACTTCGAATGAGGTCATATGAGCGGGACTCTGGAAATGGCTCCGAAATCGGGAGAAAGGGGTCAGGGTATGTGGGAAGCCGGCGGGGGTGGGGGGTGGATGAAGGAAGGTGTCCCTCCTCTCTCCAGTGCAATTTGGTTTGGTGAGTCTCAAAGCTACCAGATGGCACTTCCCAAGTCAGGCCCCCACAGGAATCAGGGTGGGCTGCGTGCCTCGGCCCCTGCCACAGGGACAAGCCACACCAGTGGCCTCCCTGAGCTCCAATGGCTGGATCTGGGGGTTCTGTCTGGGTGCACACCTCCTTGCTGTGGCCAAGTTCCCCCCTTCTCTGAGCACCAGCTTCATCCTCTCGAATGAGGACATCGAATGCTACCTTGGCACGTTACTCTCTTCATCCTGTGAAGACTCATTAGGCTTATCCTACAATTACTAGCTGGCCCGAAGAGATATCTCCTGAATCCAGATTAAGCTGGAGTCTCCCAGGCTCATCTGGCATGTCTTCCCTGAAGTCTGCCAAAACCCACACCATTGCATTTCCAGGGACTCCCCTTAGCCAGCTGGGCAGAAAACCCAGCATGCTTCAAACAAGCTGACAGACAAGCGGGAGAGGACTCACGGGCAGAAGGTTTCCCTCAGGTCTCGGATGGAGCTCTGGGACCACAGCAGCAACGGGCCATCCCAGCCCCTGGGCTCAGCAGCGCCCTCATTCTCAGGCCGGCGGCTCTGCCCTGAGGGGAGAGGGAAGGTCACCAACTGCCGCAGGCGGACCTCACGCCCCTCCCACTGCTGGAGCCTGACCTCCCCCGGCCCCACCCCTTCCCCTACCCCAGCAGGACGACAGCTCGTCTTCCCCTGGCTTCCAACGTCAGGCCCGGCCCTGGGCCCCGATTGGGCACTGCCCCAGCCCGGAGCCAATCACAGTGGCCAGGGAGGTGGAACGCACCGATTGGCCAGGGCCAGGTCATGTGACCATACTCCCCAGGAAACTCAAATATTACCAAGGTTCCCTAAGAAACCAATGAACAAAATTATCCAGTAAAGGCAAACCGTACTTTTTAATGAGGCCAATGTCACAGAAAAAAAAAAAAAAAAAAAAGCTTCACCATGAACTGCTCAAGGAAGCTAGTAAATAAACTTTCAGAAAAGTTTAGTAGTTTTTTTTTTTTTTTTAATAGGGTGACGGAGAGCTATACCTTTCCCGTCTATGTGAATTTAGGTTTAAACTAGATTTCCCTTGGCTGTTATATAAGACAAAAAAACCCACATCACCCCCTTTCACTCACCCCCACCCCCCAAAAGTGTTTTAATGTATTGAATTTTTCTGTCCTCAGTTGTGTCTGATTCACGGCAACCCACGAACTCTACACAGCCAGGCTCTTCCGTCCATGGAATTCAGGGCAATTTTTTCTGTCCCAGTCAATGCCCACCCTGGGTGATCCAAAGGCAAGGGCTCATAGGCCCCTGAGAGACTAACTCCTTTCAGCTGAGCACAGAGCTAGCTCCTCACTGGGATGCCTGTGGCCTGGGGATCCCAGAGGGGAGAGCAGCACTCGCCCCACCGTGTGGTCACTGCTGGAAGTGCAGGCTGCTCCTCACTCCCCCTTGACAGTGTCCCTGACGGCAGAACAGTGTGAATCGAATCAAGGTGGTAATGCAAACTCCAATGCAACCAAACTTCCCACAAGGTCTCCAAAACCACTCAGGAACAGGGAATTGGAAACTGCAGGGGATGACATGAATGGAGATGGAGACTTGACACCTTACACCGAGTTCACTTCCACTTATCCCTAGACAAACTTTCCGTGAAAACTTGTCACCAATCTAGAAGAACAATGAGCAGAAACCGGACACGTGCTTTGAGTCTTCACACACAAAACTAAAAGGCAGTCCACAAAAAAACCCAGAGAATACAGTGGACTTGGCAAAATCAAAGATATCTACTGTGGGAAAGACCTCATGACAAAAGCAAAAGACAGGTCATACATCGCCAGACGAATGAGTGGAAACACAAAGCTTATCAAGGATGTGTCTCCAAACAGACAAAGAACACCAACACAACAAGCCTGTGAAAACTAGGGAAAGGTCTGAAGGGACACCAGACTGAGGAAGACACACACAGAGGATCCCGGATGATGTCCAGCACTGAGGGCCTGAAGAAACAACAGTCTAGTTGCACCCCCTCAGGCCTGTGTGACCGTGGATGAGGCCTCTGTTTCCCGGTGGCTCTGAGAGATGGACAGGGAGGAAGGGGAAGAGAAGTCACTTGCATTTCTAATACTCACAGCAAAGTCTTCCAATGAGAAGGGAATTATCACCCCCACTGACAATGCCATGCACTGAAGTGATATCCACGAGTCCATCTAACCCAGAAGGGAAGGATGCACCTGTTCTCACAAAACGGCGAGAGATGGAAGAAGGAAGATCAAGCCCACACCAATCACTGGAGAGAGAAGCTGTGCTCAGGGCTTGAAAAATTCCTATTGGTAAAATGATGTCACAGCCCCACAAGGCAATCCACAGCTTCGATGCTATTCCTCCCAAAATGCCAATGCATTTTCGCACCGAACAAAGAATTGCAAAAGGGGTTACGGAAACAGAAAAGAGCCTAAATTGTCAATACAATCCGACGAAAAGGCCCCGATACGGACATCCAAGGTTGTGTGAAAGGAAATTAGACGACCAAACTAGGATCCTCAGGAGAGTATCGGAGAAGGCAATGGCGACCCACTCCAGTACTCTTGCCTGGAAAATGCCCTGGACGGAGGAGCCTGGTAGGCTGCAGGCCATGGGGTCGCGCAGAGTCTGACACGACTGAAGTGACTTAGCAGCAGCAGCAGCAGCGGCAGGACAGTATGCTATTGGGAATACAACAACACACACAGATCCAGATCGATGGAATAAAGTTGAGGGTCCAGAAACAAACCCCAGCATCCATCGTCAACTCATCTCTGACACAGAAGGGGAGATTATCCAAATGGGAACAAGAAAGCCTCTTCAATCAATGTCCATGGGAAACCCAGACAGCTACATCTGAAGAACGCTATTGGTTTGGATCTCAGACCACCTCAATATTGGGGAAAAACCTCACCCTAAAGACTGATGTCATGAGATAGCTAGAAAGAAGCGTAGGTCAAAGGCTCCTTAACATCAGAGTCTCCTTGCCATTTGCTGGGCGGAGGTAGAAATGGGTCTCTTCAATTAAGGGAAAGAGGTACACGAAGTACACCAATGGGTTTCCATCCAATGGAACCTCTTCACAACAGAGAAGCTAAGCATTCACAAATGCAAAAGATAGGAAACGGAACACGAGAGACTCCTTCCAAGTGGTGTATCTGAGAAGGGGTTCATATGGAAAGAGACGAAGAATGCACAGCACTCAGATTCCAAGAAACACCACCACCACCCTTGACCCTTCCCCTATGACCAACTCCGACCTGAAGCCTTTCTCTCCCTCTAACCTATCCCTAAAACATAACCCTCATCTAATCATATACATGTGGAATTCCTAGCATCCATCCATTCACACACGAGAGAGAAAGAGGAAGACACAGAGGGAATTGAGAAAGGAAAAGAGAGGGACACAGCCAGAGAGAGACACGGAACCAAAGAGAGGAAAGGAGTCGATGGTCCAGACTTTTCCTCAATCTGTCTCGAAGGTAGAAGCAATGACAGCGCCCATCCACCCCAGAAGGGGGAAAAGGACGGAAGGTTTGCAGAGGAAAAGACAAGAACGCAGGGAGCCATTAGAAGCTCAGCCACCCGCAGAAGCCGAGCTGGGACACTTGAACAGAATCTCAATGGAAACAGGACCAGAAAGTTGGCTACTCTTTTCTACAAGAGAGGGAGACCTTCGAGTCTTCCTTTCTGTCCTCCAGCTTGGATGCGGGGTCTCAAAACAGTCAGGAGGGGGAGTGCCTTTTCCTGGGTACCACGGCACATCCAGGCCTCGTTCTGCCCCATTCTGTGCTATGTCAGCCCTGGATGGAATCTTTCTTTCTGAAGTCTCAGCGCACGAGCTCCACGTGATATCGGCCCCAGGTGGAAAGGCATGGAGCTGCTCGTAGGCCGACAGACCTAGGAAGCAGATGGGAGAATGACCCCCACTCTGCAGATGGAGAGACTGGGGAAACCCTGAGGGGCATATGCTTGTCCAGGGCCACACCACTTATGAGAAGAAGGAGCCTGGTCTGAGAGCAGCAGGGCCCTCGGAGCTCAGGCCCTGGCTGCACCCAGGCCTCCCCAGGGCTGTGGGCTGGGCTGTGTGGGCGTCTCTGTGCCTGCACATGGCCTAAGGGGGGTGGTCGAGCAGTCAGAAACCCAGAGATTCCCTTGGGAAGTTTTGGGGAAGGGACCTCAGCACGAACCCCAGGCGATGATGTCACCTGCCGGCAACAGAACCCAACAGAACCCGCAACCCGGGTATCCAGGCCTCCAGAGCGGAGAGGAGCCCCCAGCCAGATCACTTGCTGCCAGGATGTTCTGCTGTTTGCCCATGCCCAGAGGCCGGGGCCTCAGGAGAGCTCACAGGCAGTGTGCGTGGGCACCCTGTCGACGTTGGCTCAGGACACCCCCGAGAGGCCTCTGGCCGTTTGCCCGGAGAAACAGAAAGGTAACACGGGGAGCCCCAGGCCGGGCCAGGCCACCTCGCCCATGCCACCCGGAAACACCGGGTCCTTTGCCTGTGTGTGTGGATGCGGGTTTCTCGGGGTGTGTCTCCCTCAAGGAAGCCCAGGCGGATGTGGGGTCAGAAGCCTGCGGACAAGTTGTGTCCACACCCCAGGGGAGAGCAGGCTGGGCCCGATGGGGAGTGTGCGGGCAGCGGCGGCCGCCCAGGCTGACCTCACACCCACAGGTGGGTCTCTTTCCTCCCGGGTGGGGATCTGAGCAGACACACGTCTCTGACCCTTCTGGGAAGAGAAGTTCGAGCAGGCAGAAGCAGCGGTTCCACTGGCCAGGCCCAGCTTGGAAAACTCCCAGCATGGCTGGCTGACGGTCACTGTCGTTGCAGAGCTTCCCACGTGATGAGGCCGAGGACGGGGACACCCCATCCACCTCCCGGAGGGAGGGGTCGGAGCACCACCCCCCGCCCGTGAGGCCCAGTGCAGGCTCCAGGTGAGCGTGCCCACGGAGGCATCAGCCCCACCGGGGGAGAAGAGGAGGCGGGGAAGGCCTGCTGCAGAGACACCGCCTAGGATACACCCGCCGGCCCAGTCTGAGGCTGCCACGGAGCTCAGCACACCCGGCTCCGACCCAGAGTCCCGAGAACCCCGGCCTCTGAGGCAGCAGGAGGACATGGAGCCCAGCACGCCAGAGCACAGAGGTGAGGATGCTGGGGCTGCTGCACGGGAGTGTGTGGGGACGGGGTGCTGAGCTACACAGGGACGAGTCCCCGAAAGCTGCTGCTGGGCCTGCAGCAAGCACTGGCCTCACACCCCCCGCCCCCCGTCTTGCACACTTCAGTCCCAAAAGACATCCGACGCTGGGTATTCTTTGGGAATCTCTTGGAAGCTTTCTGTCCCGGGATACGCACATGCCAAGGCTGGCCTGTGGGCAAACTTTGCTTCTCCCCCAGCTCTAGCACTGACCTCCAACTGGAACCAGGCTCCACTTCCCAGACCTGTCCCTACAGAGGTGGTGGCTCCAGGTGCAGGACCCAGAGATCCACCGAGGGCAGATGGAGAACCGAGACTTGCCCTCGCAGAGACACCAGGCCAGCTGGGTACTGGCCAGCACACCGGGCAGATCGGATCTCCGTGCCTGCAGGACCCCCAGCCCCAGGCACTGATGTCCCACCCCCTCAGCCAGAACCTCCACCTCCACGTGCACCTGTACCTGCTCGGGCTCTGGCAGGAGAACCCGAGGCAGAGGAGGAGTCACCGCCTCGGCAGGGAGAGCCTGCCCTGGCTCCCGCGCAACACCCAGACGCCCACGATGACTCACCCACCCCTGCAGGGAGAACGAGCCCCCGCTCTGGACAGACACCCAGAGCCCTTGCCGGAAACACCACGTCCAGGGGAGCGGTCGGCTCTGCAGCCTCCATCCCTGTCTGCTCACCGTGGACGCCGGCAACTCGGACTGCCCCCAGGGGACATGGAGTTCCTTTCCCCTGAACTGCTTTGCATTTGGTTTGTTTCCACCTTTCTGGTGATGTTTTCTTTTTTGTATGGTTTCCTGTATTTTTGTTGGTTAAGTTGGGATTCGTAAACTTTTTCATCATTGTTGCAATTTGGGAACACTGTTGTGTAACTCTGGTGATACTGTGTTACCATCACCACTTGGTAGTTTCAGACCCGTTTGATCTTTATGCCCCACCCCCCAACAAAGCCTGGATTCAAGGCAAGCACGCCCTGTTCATCCCTTCCCCCGATCCTGAACACAATTTCATCTTTTCTTTGTGCATTCCTTCCTATATTCTTGGTGTCCCCAATCAATGACTCTCCGTGAAATGACTGAAGCAGTGTTTTTCGGACTCTCCACCTACTGTAAGACTCCATTGGAGAGTTCTCATTTTTATGTCATTTGAACTAGCCTTTGATATTTGAAAGGACGGTGTACGTCCTTTCAAGATACCATGTGCCAAACGAAGCCCTTTTGGCCACTGCCATCATTATCTCCAGGCAGGCATTGCTGTTTCAAGGGTGACATCTCCGCCAGAAGGCAGAGGCTGAGCTCGTCTTGTTGCACCAGCTCCCAAAAGAAGCCAAGAAAGGGAGCTGGAACAACAAACCACCCCAACGCCCAGGAAAGCGTTCTTCATGACAGAAGGCTAGAAAATGACCCAACATCCTTGTGGCCCAGAACCCCTCTAGAAAATCACTGTTCCATAAAAAAGAGAAACACATGGGAAGTTCCAAGGAGAGGCAATGCCCATGGCCAGTGTACTTTAGAGACGGCCTGAGCGCTCCGGGGAAGACACGCACCGACGGAACCCCTTGGGAAACAGCAGGGATTCTCCTCACCGTCGTAAGGGTTTCCTCTGGGGACAACCTGCCCTGGGCACCACATGAGGGAGCAGACCGGCTTCTCTTCCTCTGCCCCCACACCATTCACTCATGAAGGCAGCTCAGGTGTTCTCATGCCCTGCCTGCCTGCCTGCCTGGCTCATCCGTGAGCTGTGACCACCTCCGGGGCAGGACTCCACCTTCTCCTCTCTGTGTACCGTGCATCTGCACACAGTGGGCTTTCAGAACCTTAGAATTGAGCCATTCCCACTCAAGCCAGAACCCTCCCCAGGAAGGAAAACAGCTGTGGAGTCATTTTGGCCCCAGCACTGGTTCCGAAACCCTGGCGGCTCCTACCGCCTCTACGGCGTGAAGAGGGAGGTCCCTTCTGACAGAGCTTTCCGGCTCTCAGATCTAAGCTGTTGTTTCACTGTCAGCTGTGTCTCTTCCGTTGCAGCCAGGTGGGCCACGCTGCTCCAAAGGAGCTCACAAGCTGAGTTTCAAGGGAGGACAGGGATGGCTACAACGTGCTGCAAACTGAGTGAGGGTCCCCACAATCCTCAGCAAAGGTCTGTGGTGTGCAAGTGGGGAGTAGAGGGCCCCCAAGTTCCAAAGGAAGGAGGTACTCGGGAGCTAAAGCCCTTGGCTGCTGTGGTAGCAGCTGCAGATGGCAGCTCGTCCACAGTGCACTTCGAATGAGGTCATATGAGCGGGACTCTGGAAATGGCTCCGAAATCGGGAGAAAGGGGTCAGGGTATGTGGGAAGCCGGCGGGGGTGGGGGGTGGATGAAGGAAGGTGTCCCTCCTCTCTCCAGTGCAATTTGGTTTGGTGAGTCTCAAAGCTACCAGATGGCACTTCCCAAGTCAGGCCCCCACAGGAATCAGGGTGGGCTGCGTGCCTCGGCCCCTGCCACAGGGACAAGCCACACCAGTGGCCTCCCTGAGCTCCAATGGCTGGATCTGGGGGTTCTGTCTGGGTGCACACCTCCTTGCTGTGGCCAAGTTCCCCCCTTCTCTGAGCACCAGCTTCATCCTCTCGAATGAGGACATCGAATGCTACCTTGGCACGTTACTCTCTTCATCCTGTGAAGACTCATTAGGCTTATCCTACAATTACTAGCTGGCCCGAAGAGATATCTCCTGAATCCAGATTAAGCTGGAGTCTCCCAGGCTCATCTGGCATGTCTTCCCTGAAGTCTGCCAAAACCCACACCATTGCATTTCCAGGGACTCCCCTTAGCCAGCTGGGCAGAAAACCCAGCATGCTTCAAACAAGCTGACAGACAAGCGGGAGAGGACTCACGGGCAGAAGGTTTCCCTCAGGTCTCGGATGGAGCTCTGGGACCACAGCAGCAACGGGCCATCCCAGCCCCTGGGCTCAGCAGCGCCCTCATTCTCAGGCCGGCGGCTCTGCCCTGAGGGGAGAGGGAAGGTCACCAACTGCCGCAGGCGGACCTCACGCCCCTCCCACTGCTGGAGCCTGACCTCCCCCGGCCCCACCCCTTCCCCTACCCCAGCAGGACGACAGCTCGTCTTCCCCTGGCTTCCAACGTCAGGCCCGGCCCTGGGCCCCGATTGGGCACTGCCCCAGCCCGGAGCCAATCACAGTGGCCAGGGAGGTGGAACGCACCGATTGGCCAGGGCCAGGTCATGTGACCATACTCCCCAGGAAACTCAAATATTACCAAGGTTCCCTAAGAAACCAATGAACAAAATTATCCAGTAAAGGCAAACCGTACTTTTTAATGAGGCCAATGTCACAGAAAAAAAAAAAAAAAAAAAAAAGCTTCACCATGAACTGCTCAAGGAAGCTAGTAAATAAACTTTCAGAAAAGTTTAGTAGTTTTTTTTTTTTTTTTAATAGGGTGACGGAGAGCTATACCTTTCCCGTCTATGTGAATTTAGGTTTAAACTAGATTTCCCTTGGCTGTTATATAAGACAAAAAAACCCACATCACCCCCTTTCACTCACCCCCACCCCCCAAAAGTGTTTTAATGTATTGAATTTTTCTGTCCTCAGTTGTGTCTGATTCACGGCAACCCACGAACTCTACACAGCCAGGCTCTTCCGTCCATGGAATTCAGGGCAATTTTTTCTGTCCCAGTCAATGCCCACCCTGGGTGATCCAAAGGCAAGGGCTCATAGGCCCCTGAGAGACTAACTCCTTTCAGCTGAGCACAGAGCTAGCTCCTCACTGGGATGCCTGTGGCCTGGGGATCCCAGAGGGGAGAGCAGCACTCGCCCCACCGTGTGGTCACTGCTGGAAGTGCAGGCTGCTCCTCACTCCCCCTTGACAGTGTCCCTGACGGCAGAACAGTGTGAATCGAATCAAGGTGGTAATGCAAACTCCAATGCAACCAAACTTCCCACAAGGTCTCCAAAACCACTCAGGAACAGGGAATTGGAAACTGCAGGGGATGACATGAATGGAGATGGAGACTTGACACCTTACACCGAGTTCACTTCCACTTATCCCTAGACAAACTTTCCGTGAAAACTTGTCACCAATCTAGAAGAACAATGAGCAGAAACCGGACACGTGCTTTGAGTCTTCACACACAAAACTAAAAGGCAGTCCACAAAAAAACCCAGAGAATACAGTGGACTTGGCAAAATCAAAGATATCTACTGTGGGAAAGACCTCATGACAAAAGCAAAAGACAGGTCATACATCGCCAGACGAATGAGTGGAAACACAAAGCTTATCAAGGATGTGTCTCCAAACAGACAAAGAACACCAACACAACAAGCCTGTGAAAACTAGGGAAAGGTCTGAAGGGACACCAGACTGAGGAAGACACACACAGAGGATCCCGGATGATGTCCAGCACTGAGGGCCTGAAGAAACAACAGTCTAGTTGCACCCCCTCAGGCCTGTGTGACCGTGGATGAGGCCTCTGTTTCCCGGTGGCTCTGAGAGATGGACAGGGAGGAAGGGGAAGAGAAGTCACTTGCATTTCTAATACTCACAGCAAAGTCTTCCAATGAGAAGGGAATTATCACCCCCACTGACAATGCCATGCACTGAAGTGATATCCACGAGTCCATCTAACCCAGAAGGGAAGGATGCACCTGTTCTCACAAAACGGCGAGAGATGGAAGAAGGAAGATCAAGCCCACACCAATCACTGGAGAGAGAAGCTGTGCTCAGGGCTTGAAAAATTCCTATTGGTAAAATGATGTCACAGCCCCACAAGGCAATCCACAGCTTCGATGCTATTCCTCCCAAAATGCCAATGCATTTTCGCACCGAACAAAGAATTGCAAAAGGGGTTACGGAAACAGAAAAGAGCCTAAATTGTCAATACAATCCGACGAAAAGGCCCCGATACGGACATCCAAGGTTGTGTGAAAGGAAATTAGACGACCAAACTAGGATCCTCAGGAGAGTATCGGAGAAGGCAATGGCGACCCACTCCAGTACTCTTGCCTGGAAAATGCCCTGGACGGAGGAGCCTGGTAGGCTGCAGGCCATGGGGTCGCGCAGAGTCTGACACGACTGAAGTGACTTAGCAGCAGCAGCAGCAGCGGCAGGACAGTATGCTATTGGGAATACAACAACACACACAGATCCAGATCGATGGAATAAAGTTGAGGGTCCAGAAACAAACCCCAGCATCCATCGTCAACTCATCTCTGACACAGAAGGGGAGATTATCCAAATGGGAACAAGAAAGCCTCTTCAATCAATGTCCATGGGAAACCCAGACAGCTACATCTGAAGAACGCTATTGGTTTGGATCTCAGACCACCTCAATATTGGGGAAAAACCTCACCCTAAAGACTGATGTCATGAGATAGCTAGAAAGAAGCGTAGGTCAAAGGCTCCTTAACATCAGAGTCTCCTTGCCATTTGCTGGGCGGAGGTAGAAATGGGTCTCTTCAATTAAGGGAAAGAGGTACACGAAGTACACCAATGGGTTTCCATCCAATGGAACCTCTTCACAACAGAGAAGCTAAGCATTCACAAATGCAAAAGATAGGAAACGGAACACGAGAGACTCCTTCCAAGTGGTGTATCTGAGAAGGGGTTCATATGGAAAGAGACGAAGAATGCACAGCACTCAGATTCCAAGAAACACCACCACCACCCTTGACCCTTCCCCTATGACCAACTCCGACCTGAAGCCTTTCTCTCCCTCTAACCTATCCCTAAAACATAACCCTCATCTAATCATATACATGTGGAATTCCTAGCATCCATCCATTCACACACGAGAGAGAAAGAGG
Organism: Giraffa tippelskirchi; assembly: GCF_054371585.1. Classification (NCBI taxonomy): domain Eukaryota; kingdom Metazoa; phylum Chordata; class Mammalia; order Artiodactyla; family Giraffidae; genus Giraffa; species Giraffa tippelskirchi. The sequence continues at coordinate 7,410,418 of NC_137288.1, read as the reverse complement.
AAGACACAGAGGGAATTGAGAAAGGAAAAGAGAGGGACACAGCCAGAGAGAGACACGGAACCAAAGAGAGGAAAGGAGTCGATGGTCCAGACTTTTCCTCAATCTGTCTCGAAGGTAGAAGCAATGACAGCGCCCATCCACCCCAGAAGGGGGAAAAGGACGGAAGGTTTGCAGAGGAAAAGACAAGAACGCAGGGAGCCATTAGAAGCTCAGCCACCCGCAGAAGCCGAGCTGGGACACTTGAACAGAATCTCAATGGAAACAGGACCAGAAAGTTGGCTACTCTTTTCTACAAGAGAGGGAGACCTTCGAGTCTTCCTTTCTGTCCTCCAGCTTGGATGCGGGGTCTCAAAACAGTCAGGAGGGGGAGTGCCTTTTCCTGGGTACCACGGCACATCCAGGCCTCGTTCTGCCCCATTCTGTGCTATGTCAGCCCTGGATGGAATCTTTCTTTCTGAAGTCTCAGCGCACGAGCTCCACGTGATATCGGCCCCAGGTGGAAAGGCATGGAGCTGCTCGTAGGCCGACAGACCTAGGAAGCAGATGGGAGAATGACCCCCACTCTGCAGATGGAGAGACTGGGGAAACCCTGAGGGGCATATGCTTGTCCAGGGCCACACCACTTATGAGAAGAAGGAGCCTGGTCTGAGAGCAGCAGGGCCCTCGGAGCTCAGGCCCTGGCTGCACCCAGGCCTCCCCAGGGCTGTGGGCTGGGCTGTGTGGGCGTCTCTGTGCCTGCACATGGCCTAAGGGGGGTGGTCGAGCAGTCAGAAACCCAGAGATTCCCTTGGGAAGTTTTGGGGAAGGGACCTCAGCACGAACCCCAGGCGATGATGTCACCTGCCGGCAACAGAACCCAACAGAACCCGCAACCCGGGTATCCAGGCCTCCAGAGCGGAGAGGAGCCCCCAGCCAGATCACTTGCTGCCAGGATGTTCTGCTGTTTGCCCATGCCCAGAGGCCGGGGCCTCAGGAGAGCTCACAGGCAGTGTGCGTGGGCACCCTGTCGACGTTGGCTCAGGACACCCCCGAGAGGCCTCTGGCCGTTTGCCCGGAGAAACAGAAAGGTAACACGGGGAGCCCCAGGCCGGGCCAGGCCACCTCGCCCATGCCACCCGGAAACACCGGGTCCTTTGCCTGTGTGTGTGGATGCGGGTTTCTCGGGGTGTGTCTCCCTCAAGGAAGCCCAGGCGGATGTGGGGTCAGAAGCCTGCGGACAAGTTGTGTCCACACCCCAGGGGAGAGCAGGCTGGGCCCGATGGGGAGTGTGCGGGCAGCGGCGGCCGCCCAGGCTGACCTCACACCCACAGGTGGGTCTCTTTCCTCCCGGGTGGGGATCTGAGCAGACACACGTCTCTGACCCTTCTGGGAAGAGAAGTTCGAGCAGGCAGAAGCAGCGGTTCCACTGGCCAGGCCCAGCTTGGAAAACTCCCAGCATGGCTGGCTGACGGTCACTGTCGTTGCAGAGCTTCCCACGTGATGAGGCCGAGGACGGGGACACCCCATCCACCTCCCGGAGGGAGGGGTCGGAGCACCACCCCCCGCCCGTGAGGCCCAGTGCAGGCTCCAGGTGAGCGTGCCCACGGAGGCATCAGCCCCACCGGGGGAGAAGAGGAGGCGGGGAAGGCCTGCTGCAGAGACACCGCCTAGGATACACCCGCCGGCCCAGTCTGAGGCTGCCACGGAGCTCAGCACACCCGGCTCCGACCCAGAGTCCCGAGAACCCCGGCCTCTGAGGCAGCAGGAGGACATGGAGCCCAGCACGCCAGAGCACAGAGGTGAGGATGCTGGGGCTGCTGCACGGGAGTGTGTGGGGACGGGGTGCTGAGCTACACAGGGACGAGTCCCCGAAAGCTGCTGCTGGGCCTGCAGCAAGCACTGGCCTCACACCCCCCGCCCCCCGTCTTGCACACTTCAGTCCCAAAAGACATCCGACGCTGGGTATTCTTTGGGAATCTCTTGGAAGCTTTCTGTCCCGGGATACGCACATGCCAAGGCTGGCCTGTGGGCAAACTTTGCTTCTCCCCCAGCTCTAGCACTGACCTCCAACTGGAACCAGGCTCCACTTCCCAGACCTGTCCCTACAGAGGTGGTGGCTCCAGGTGCAGGACCCAGAGATCCACCGAGGGCAGATGGAGAACCGAGACTTGCCCTCGCAGAGACACCAGGCCAGCTGGGTACTGGCCAGCACACCGGGCAGATCGGATCTCCGTGCCTGCAGGACCCCCAGCCCCAGGCACTGATGTCCCACCCCCTCAGCCAGAACCTCCACCTCCACGTGCACCTGTACCTGCTCGGGCTCTGGCAGGAGAACCCGAGGCAGAGGAGGAGTCACCGCCTCGGCAGGGAGAGCCTGCCCTGGCTCCCGCGCAACACCCAGACGCCCACGATGACTCACCCACCCCTGCAGGGAGAACGAGCCCCCGCTCTGGACAGACACCCAGAGCCCTTGCCGGAAACACCACGTCCAGGGGAGCGGTCGGCTCTGCAGCCTCCATCCCTGTCTGCTCACCGTGGACGCCGGCAACTCGGACTGCCCCCAGGGGACATGGAGTTCCTTTCCCCTGAACTGCTTTGCATTTGGTTTGTTTCCACCTTTCTGGTGATGTTTTCTTTTTTGTATGGTTTCCTGTATTTTTGTTGGTTAAGTTGGGATTCGTAAACTTTTTCATCATTGTTGCAATTTGGGAACACTGTTGTGTAACTCTGGTGATACTGTGTTACCATCACCACTTGGTAGTTTCAGACCCGTTTGATCTTTATGCCCCACCCCCCAACAAAGCCTGGATTCAAGGCAAGCACGCCCTGTTCATCCCTTCCCCCGATCCTGAACACAATTTCATCTTTTCTTTGTGCATTCCTTCCTATATTCTTGGTGTCCCCAATCAATGACTCTCCGTGAAATGACTGAAGCAGTGTTTTTCGGACTCTCCACCTACTGTAAGACTCCATTGGAGAGTTCTCATTTTTATGTCATTTGAACTAGCCTTTGATATTTGAAAGGACGGTGTACGTCCTTTCAAGATACCATGTGCCAAACGAAGCCCTTTTGGCCACTGCCATCATTATCTCCAGGCAGGCATTGCTGTTTCAAGGGTGACATCTCCGCCAGAAGGCAGAGGCTGAGCTCGTCTTGTTGCACCAGCTCCCAAAAGAAGCCAAGAAAGGGAGCTGGAACAACAAACCACCCCAACGCCCAGGAAAGCGTTCTTCATGACAGAAGGCTAGAAAATGACCCAACATCCTTGTGGCCCAGAACCCCTCTAGAAAATCACTGTTCCATAAAAAAGAGAAACACATGGGAAGTTCCAAGGAGAGGCAATGCCCATGGCCAGTGTACTTTAGAGACGGCCTGAGCGCTCCGGGGAAGACACGCACCGACGGAACCCCTTGGGAAACAGCAGGGATTCTCCTCACCGTCGTAAGGGTTTCCTCTGGGGACAACCTGCCCTGGGCACCACATGAGGGAGCAGACCGGCTTCTCTTCCTCTGCCCCCACACCATTCACTCATGAAGGCAGCTCAGGTGTTCTCATGCCCTGCCTGCCTGCCTGCCTGGCTCATCCGTGAGCTGTGACCACCTCCAGGGCAGGACTCCACCTTCTCCTCTCTGTGTACCGTGCATCTGCACACAGTGGGCTTTCAGAACCTTAGACTTGAGCCATTCCCACTCAAGCCAGAACCCTCCCCAGGAAGGAAAACAGCTGTGGAGTCATTTTGGCCCCAGCACTGGTTCCGAAACCCTGGCGGCTCCTACAGCCTCTACGGCGTGAAGAGGGAGGTCCCTTTTGACAGAGCTTTCCGGCTCTCAGATCTAAGCTGTTGTTTCACTGTCAGCTGTGTCTCTTCCGTTGCAGCCAGGTGGGCCACGCTGCTCCAAAGGAGCTCACAAGCTGAGTTTCAAGGGAGGACAGGGATGGCTACAACGTGCTGCAAACTGAGTGAGGGTCCCCACAATCCTCAGCAAAGGTCTGTGGTGTGCAAGTGGGGAGTAGAGGGCCCCCAAGTTCCAAAGGAAGGGAGGTACTCGGGAGCTAAAGCCCTTGGCTGCTGTGGTAGCAGCTGCAGATGGCAGCTCGTCCACAGTGCACTTCGAATGAGGTCATATGAGCGGGACTCTGGAAATGGCTCCGAAATCGGGAGAAAGGGGTCAGGGTATGTGGGAATCCGGCGGGGGTGGGGGGTGGATGAAGGAAGGTGTCCCTCCTCTCTCCAGTGCAATTTGGTTTGGTGAGTCTCAAAGCTACCAGATGGCACTTCCCAAGTCAGGCCCCCACAGGAATCAGGGTGGGCTGCGTGCCTCGGCCCCTGCCACAGGGACAAGCCACACCAGTGGCCTCCCTGAGCTCCAATGGCCGGATCTGGGGGTTCTGTCTGGGTGCACACCTCCTTGCTGTGGCCAAGTTCCCCCCTTCTCTGAGCACCAGCTTCATCCTCTCGAATGAGGACATCGAATGCTACCTTGGCACGTTACTCTCTTCATCCTGTGAAGACTCATTAGGCTTATCCTACAATTACTAGCTGGCCCGAAGAGATATCTCCTGAATCCAGATTAAGCTGGAGTCTCCCAGGCTCATCTGGCATGTCTTCCCTGAAGTCTGCCAAAACCCACACCATTGCATTTCCAGGGACTCCCCTTAGCCAGCTGGGCAGAAAACCCAGCATGCTTCAAACAAGCTGACAGACAAGCGGGAGAGGACTCACGGGCAGAAGGTTTCCCTCAGGTCTCGGGTGGAGCTCTGGGACCACAGCAGCAACGGGCCATCCCAGCCCCTGGGCTCAGCAGCGCCCTCATTCTCAGGCCGGCGGCTCTGCCCTGAGGGGAGCGGGAAGGTCACCAACTGCCGCAGGCGGACCTCACGCCCCTCCCACTGCTGGAGCCTGACCTCCCCCGGCCCCACCCCTTCCCCTACCCCAGCAGGACGACAGCTCGTCTTCCCCTGGCTTCCAACGTCAGGCCCGGCCCTGGGCCCCGATTGGGCACTGCCCCAGCCCAGAGCCAATCACAGTGGCCAGGGAGGTGGAACGCACCGATTGGCCAGGGCCAGGTCATGTGACCATACTCCCCAGGAAACTCAAATATTACCAAGGTTCCCTAAGAAACCAATGAACAAAATTATCCAGTAAAGGCAAACCGTACTTTTTAATGAGGCCAATGTCACAGAAAAAAAAAAAAAAAAAAAAAGCTTCACCATGAACTGCTCAAGGAAGCTAGTAAATAAACTTTCAGAAAAGTTTAGTAGTTTTTTTTTTTTTTAATAGGGTGACGGAGAGCTATACCTTTCCCGTCTATGTGAATTTAGGTTTAAACTAGATTTCCCTTGGCTGTTATATAAGACAAAAAAACCCACATCACCCCCTTTCACTCACCCCCACCCCCCAAAAGTGTTTTAATGTATTGAATTTTTCTGTCCTCAGTTGTGTCTGATTCACGGCAACCCACGAACTCTACACAGCCAGGCTCTTCCGTCCATGGAATTCAGGGCAATTTTTTCTGTCCCAGTCAATGCCCACCCTGGGTGATCCAAAGGCAAGGGCTCAGAGGCCCCTGAGAGACTAACTCCTTTCAGCTGAGCACAGAGCTGGCTCCTCACTGGGATGCCTGTGGCCTGGGGCTCCCAGAGGGGAGAGCAGCACTCGCCCCACCGTGTGGTCACTGCTGGAAGTGCAGGCTGCTCCTCACTCCCCCTTGACAGTGTCCCTGACGGCAGAACAGTGTGAATCGAATCAAGGTGGTAATGCAAACTCCAATGCAACCAAACTCCCCACAAGGTCTCCAAAACCACTCAGGAACAGGGAATTGGAAACTGCAGGGGATGACATGAATGGAGATGGAGACTTGACACCTTACACCGAGTTCACTTCCACTTATCCCTAGACAAACTTTCCGTGAAAACTTGTCACCAATCTAGAAGAACAATGAGCAGAAACCGGACACGTGCTTTGAGTCTTCACACACAAAACTAAAAGGCAGTCCACAAAAAAACCCAGAGAATACAGTGGACTTGGCAAAATCAAAGATATCTACTGTGGGAAAGACCTCATGACAAAAGCAAAAGACAGGTCATACATCGCCAGACGAATGAGTGGAAACACAAAGCTTATCAAGGATGCGTCTCCAAACAGACAAAGAACACCAACACAACAAGCCTGTGAAAACTAGGGAAAGGTCTGAAGGGACACCAGACTGAGGAAGACACACACAGAGGATCCCGGATGATGTCCAGCACTGAGGGCCTGAAGAAACAACAGTCTAGTTGCACCCCCTCAGGCCTGTGTGACCGTGGATGAGGCCTCTGTTTCCCGGTGGCTCTGAGAGATGGACAGGGAGGAAGGGGAAGAGAAGTCACTTGCATTTCTAATACTCACAGCAAAGTCTTCCAATGAGAAGGGAATTATCACCCCCACTGACAATGCCATGCACTGAAGTGATATCCACGAGTCCATCTAACCCAGAAGGGAAGGATGCACCTGTTCTCACAAAACGGCGAGAGATGGAAGAAGGAAGATCAAGCCCACACCAATCACTGGAGAGAGAAGCTGTGCTCAGGGCTTGAAAAATTCCTATTGGTAAAATGATGTCACAGCCCCACAAGGCAATCCACAGCTTCGATGCTATTCCTCCCAAAATGCCAATGCATTTTCGCACCGAACAAAGAATTGCAAAAGGGGTTACGGAAACAGAAAAGAGCCTAAATTGTCAATACAATCCGACGAAAAGGCCCCGATACGGACATCCAAGGTTGTGTGAAAGGAAATTAGACGACCAAACTAGGATCCTCAGGAGAGTATCGGAGAAGGCAATGGCGACCCACTCCAGTACTCTTGCCTGGAAAATGCCCTGGACGGAGGAGCCTGGTAGGCTGCAGGCCATGGGGTCGCGCAGAGTCTGACACGACTGAAGTGACTTAGCAGCAGCAGCAGCAGCGGCAGGACAGTATGCTATTGGGAATACAACAACACACACAGATCCAGATCGATGGAATAAAGTTGAGGGTCCAGAAACAAACCCCAGCATCCATCGTCAACTCATCTCTGACACAGAAGGGGAGATTATCCAAATGGGAACAAGAAAGCCTCTTCAATCAATGTCCATGGGAAACCCAGACAGCTACATCTGAAGAACGCTATTGGTTTGGATCTCAGACCACCTCAATATTGGGGAAAAACCTCACCCTAAAGACTGATGTCATGAGATAGCTAGAAAGAAGCGTAGGTCAAAGGCTCCTTAACATCAGAGTCTCCTTGCCATTTGCTGGGCGGAGGTAGAAATGGGTCTCTTCAATTAAGGGAAAGAGGTACACGAAGTACACCAATGGGTTTCCATCCAATGGAACCTCTTCACAACAGAGAAGCTAAGCATTCACAAATGCAAAAGATAGGAAACGGAACACGAGAGACTCCTTCCAAGTGGTGTATCTGAGAAGGGGTTCATATGGAAAGAGACGAAGAATGCACAGCACTCAGATTCCAAGAAACACCACCACCACCCTTGACCCTTCCCCTATGACCAACTCCGACCTGAAGCCTTTCTCTCCCTCTAACCTATCCCTAAAACATAACCCTCATCTAATCATATACATGTGGAATTCCTAGCATCCATCCATTCACACACGAGAGAGAAAGAGGAAGACACAGAGGGAATTGAGAAAGGAAAAGAGAGGGACACAGCCAGAGAGAGACACGGAACCAAAGAGAGGAAAGGAGTCGATGGTCCAGACTTTTCCTCAATCTGTCTCGAAGGTAGAAGCAATGACAGCGCCCATCCACCCCAGAAGGGAGAAAAGGACGGAAGGTTTGCAGAGGAAAAGACAAGAACGCAGGGAGCCACTAGAAGCTCAGCCACCCACAGAAGCCGAGCTGGGACACTTGAACAGAATCTCAATGGAAACAGGACCAGAAAGTTGGCTACTCTTTTCTACAAGAGAGGGAGACCTTCGAGTCTTCCTTTCGGTCCTCCAACTTGGATGCGGGGTCTCAAAACAGTCAGGAGGGGGAGTGCCTTTTCCTGGGTACCACGGCACATCCAGGCCTCGTTCTGCCCCATTCTGTGCTATGTCAGCCCTGGATGGAATCTTTCTTTCTGAAGTCTCAGCGCACGAGCTCCACGTGATATCGGCCCCAGGTGGAAAGGCATGGAGCTGCTCGTAGGCCGACAGACCTAGGAAGCAGATGGGAGAATGACCCCCACTCTGCAGATGGAGAGACTGGGGAAACCCTGAGGGGCATATGCTTGTCCAGGGCCACACCACTTATGAGAAGAAGGAGCCTGGTCTGAGAGCAGCAGGGCCCTCGGAGCTCAGGCCCTGGCTGCACCCAGGCCTCCCCAGGGCTGTGGGCTGGGCTGTGTGGGCGTCTCTGTGCCTGCACATGGCCTAAGGGGGGTGGTCGAGCAGTCAGAAACCCAGAGATTCCCTTGGGAAGTTTTGGGGAAGGGACCTCAGCACGAACCCCAGGCGATGATGTCACCTGCCGGCAACAGAACCCAACAGAACCCGCAACCCGGGTATCCAGGCCTCCAGAGCGGAGAGGAGCCCCCAGCCAGATCACTTGCTGCCAGGATGTTCTGCTGTTTGCCCATGCCCAGAGGCCGGGGCCTCAGGAGAGCTCACAGGCAGTGTGCGTGGGCACCCTGTCGACGTTGGCTCAGGACACCCCCGAGAGGCCTCTGGCCGTTTGCCCGGAGAAACAGAAAGGTAACACAGGGAGCCCCAGGCCGGGCCAGGCCACCTCGCCCATGCCACCCGGAAACACCGGGTCCTTTGCCTGTGTGTGTGGATGCGGGTTTCTCGGGGTGTGTCTCCCTCAAGGAAGCCCAGGCGGATGTGGGGTCAGAAGCCTGCGGACAAGTTGTGTCCACACCCCAGGGGAGAGCAGGCTGGGCCCGATGGGGAGTGTGCGGGCAGCGGCGGCCGCCCAGGCTGACCTCACACCCACAGGTGGGTCTCTTTCCTCCCGGGTGGGGATCTGAGCAGACACACGTCTCTGACCCTTCTGGGAAGAGAAGTTCGAGCAGGCAGAAGCAGCGGTTCCACTGGCCAGGCCCAGCTTGGAAAACTCCCAGCATGGCTGGCTGACGGTCACTGTCGTTGCAGAGCTTCCCACGTGATGAGGCCGAGGACGGGGACACCCCATCCACCTCCCGGAGGGAGGGGTCGGAGCACCACCCCCCCGCCCGTGAGGCCCAGTGCAGGCTCCAGGTGAGCGTGCCCACGGAGGCATCAGCCCCACCGGGGGAGAAGAGGAGGCGGGGAAGGCCTGCTGCAGAGACACCGCCTAGGATACACCCGCCGGCCCAGTCTGAGGCTGCCACGGAGCTCAGCACACCCGGCTCCGACCCAGAGTCCCGAGAACCCCGGCCTCTGAGGCAGCAGGAGGACCTGGAGCCCAGCACGCCAGAGCACAGAGGTGAGGACGCTGGGGCTGCTGCACGGGAGTGTGTGGGGACGGGGTGCTGAGCTACACAGGGACGAGTCCCCGAAAGCTGCTGCTGGGCCTGCAGCAAGCACTGGCCTCACACCCCCCGCCCCCCGTCTTGCACACTTCAGTCCCAAAAGACATCCGACGCTGGGTATTCTTTGGGAATCTCTTGGAAGCTTTCTGTCCCGGGATACGCACATGCCAAGGCTGGCCTGTGGGCAAACTTTGCTTCTCCCCCAGCTCTAGCACTGACCTCCAACTGGAACCAGGCTCCACTTCCCAGACCTGTCCCTACAGAGGTGGTGGCTCCAGGTGCAGGACCCAGGGATCCACCGAGGGCAGATGGAGAACCGAGACTTGCCCTCGCAGAGACACCAGGCCAGCTGGGTACTGGCCAGCACACCGGGCAGATCGGATCTCCGTGCCTGCAGGACCCCCAGCCCCAGGCACTGATGTCCCACCCCCTCAGCCAGAACCTCCACCTCCACGTGCACCTGTACCTGCTCGGGCTCTGGCAGGACAACCCGAGGCAGAGGAGGAGTCACCGCCTCGGCAGGGAGAGCCTGCCCTGGCTCCCGCGCAACACCCAGACGCCCACGATGACTCACCCACCCCTGCAGGGAGAACGAGCCCCCGCTCTGGACAGACACCCAGAGCCCTTGCCGGAAACACCACGTCCAGGGGAGTGGTCGGCTCTGCAGCCTCCATCCCTGTCTGCTCACCGTGGACGCCGGCAACTCGGTCTGCCCCCAGGGGACATGGAGTTCCTTTCCCCTGAACTGCTTTGCATTTGGTTTGTTTCCACCTTTCTGGTGATGTTTTCTTTTTTGTATGGTTTCCTGTATTTTTGTTGGTTAAGTTGGGATTCGTAAACTTTCTCATCATTGTTGCAATTTGGGAACACTGTTGTGTAACTCTGGTGATACTGTGTTGCCATCACCACTTGGTAGTTTCAGACCCGTTTGATCTTTATGCCCCACCCCCCAACAAAGCCTGGATTCAAGGCAAGCACGCCCTGTTCATCCCTTCCCCCGATCCTGAACACAATTTCATCTTTTCTTTGTGCATTCCTTCCTATATTCTTGGTGTCCCCAATCAATGACTCTCCGTGAAATGACTGAAGCAGTGTTTTTCGGACTCTCCACCTACTGTAAGACTCCATTGGAGAGTTCTCATTTTTATGTCATTTGAACTAGCCTTTGATATCTGAAAGGACGGTGTACGTCCTTTCAAGATACCATGTGCCAAACGAAGCCCTTTTGGCAACTGCCATCATTATCTCCAGGCAGGCATTGCTGTTTCAAGGGTGACATCTCAGCCAGAAGGCAGAGGCTGAGCTCGTCTTGTTGCACCAGCTCCCAAAAGAAGCCAAGAAAGGGAGCTGGAACAACAAACCACCCCAACGCCCAGGAAAGCGTTCTTCATGACAGAAGGCTAGAAAATGACCCAACATCCTTGTGGCCCAGAACCCCTCTAGAAAATCACTGTTCCATAAAAAAGAGAAACACATGGGAAGTTCCAAGGAGAGGCAATGCCCATGGCCAGTGTACTTTAGAGACGGCCTGAGCGCTCCGGGGAAGACACGCACCGACGGAACCCCTTGGGAAACAGCAGGGATTCTCCTCACCGTCGTAAGGGTTTCCTCTGGGGACAACCTGCCCTGGGCACCACATGAGGGAGCAGACCGGCTTCTCTTCCTCTGCCCCCACACCATTCACTCATGAAGGCAGCTCAGGTGTTCTCATGCCCTGCCTGCCTGCCTGCCTGGCTCATCCGTGAGCTGTGAGCACCTCCAGGGCAGGACTCCACCTTCTCCTCTCTGTGTACCGTGCATCTGCACACAGTGGGCTTTCAGAACCTTAGAGTTGAGCCATTCCCACTCAAGCCAGAACCCTCCCCAGGAAGGAAAACAGCTGTGGAGTCATTTTGGCCCCAGCACTGGTTCCGAAACCCTGGCGGCTCCTACAGCCTCTACGGCGTGAAGAGGGAGGTCCCTTTTGACAGAGCTTTCCGGCTCTCAGATCTAAGCTGTTGTTTCACTGTCAGCTGTGTCTCTTCCGTTGCAGCCAGGTGGGCCACGCTGCTCCAAAGGAGCTCACAAGCTGAGTTTCAAGGGAGGACAGGGATGGCTACAACGTGCTGCAAACTGAGTGAGGGTCCCCACAATCCTCAGCAAAGGTCTGTGGTGTGCAAGTGGGGAGTAGAGGGCCCCCAAGTTCCAAAGGAAGGGAGGTACTCGGGAGCTAAAGCCCTTGGCCGCTGTGGTAGCAGCTGCAGATGGCAGCTCGTCCACAGTGAACTTCGAATGAGGTCATATGAGCGGGACTCTGGAAATGGCTCCGATATCGAGAGAAAGGGGTCAGGGTATGTGGGAAGCCGGCGGGGGTGGGGGGTGGATGAAGGAAGGTGTCCCTCCTCTCTCCAGTGCAATTTGGTTTGGTGAGTCTCAAAGCTACCAGATGGCACTTCCCAAGTCAGGCCCCCACAGGAATCAGGGTGGGCTGCGTGCCTCGGCCCCTGCCACAGGGACAAGCCACACCAGTGGCCTCCCTGAGCTCCAATGGCCGGATCTGGGGGTTCTGTCTGGGTGCACACCTCCTTGCTGTGGCCAAGTCCCCCCCTTCTCTGAGCACCAGCTTCATCCTCTCGAATGAGGACATCGAATGCTACCTTGGCACGTTACTCTCTTCATCCTGTGAAGACTCATTAGGCTTATCCTACAATTACTAGCTGGCCCGAAGAGATATCTCCTGAATCCAGATTAAGCTGGAGTCTCCCAGGCTCATCTGGCATGTCTTCCCTGAAGTCTGCCAAAACCCACACCATTGCATTTCCAGGGACTCCCCTTAGCCAGCTGGGCAGAAAACCCAGCATGCTTCAAACAAGCTGACAGACAAGCGGGAGAGGACTCACGGGCAGAAGGTTTCCCTCAGGTCTCGGGTGGAGCTCTGGGACCACAGCAGCAACGGGCCATCCCAGCCCCTGGGCTCAGCAGCGCCCTCATTCTCAGGCCGGCGGCTCTGCCCTGAGGGGAGCGGGAAGGTCACCAACTGCCGCAGGCGGACCTCACGCCCCTCCCACTGCTGGAGCCTGACCTCCCCCGGCCCCACCCCTTCCCCTACCCCAGCAGGACGACAGCTCGTCTTCCCCTGGCTTCCAACGTCAGGCCCGGCCCTGGGCCCCGATTGGGCACTGCCCCAGCCCGGAGCCAATCACAGTGGCCAGGGAGGTGGAACGCACCGATTGGCCAGGGCCAGGTCATGTGACCATACTCCCCAGGAAACTCAAATATTACCAAGGTTCCCTAAGAAACCAATGAACAAAATTATCCAGTAAAGGCAAACCGTACTTTTTAATGAGGCCAATGTCACAGAAAAAAAAAAAAAAAACCTTCACCATGAACTGCTCAAGGAAGCTAGTAAATAAACTTTCAGAAAAGTTTAGTAGTTTTTTTTTTTTTTTTTTAAATAGGGTGACGGAGAGCTATACCTTTCCCGTCTATGTGAATTTAGGTTTAAACTAGATTTCCCTTGGCTGTTATATAAGACAAAAAAACCCACATCACCCCCTTTCACTCACCCCCACCCCCCAAAAGTGTTTTAATGTATTGAATTTTTCTGTCCTCAGTTGTGTCTGATTCACGGCAACCCACGAACTCTACACAGCCAGGCTCTTCCGTCCATGGAATTCAGGGCAATTTTTTCTGTCCCAGTCAATGCCCACCCTGGGTGATCCAAAGGCAAGGGCTCAGAGGCCCCTGAGAGACTAACTCCTTTCAGCTGAGCACAGAGCTGGCTCCTCACTGGGATGCCTGTGGCCTGGGGCTCCCAGAGGGGAGAGCAGCACTCGCCCCACCGTGTGGTCACTGCTGGAAGTGCAGGCTGCTCCTCACTCCCCCTTGACAGTGTCCCTGACGGCAGAACAGTGTGAATCGAATCAAGGTGGTAATGCAAACTCCAATGCAACCAAACTCCCCACAAGGTCTCCAAAACCACTCAGGAACAGGGAATTGGAAACTGCAGGGGATGACATGAATGGAGATGGAGACTTGACACCTTACACCGAGTTCACTTCCACTTATCCCTAGACAAACTTTCCGTGAAAACTTGTCACCAATCTAGAAGAACAATGAGCAGAAACCGGACACGTGCTTTGAGTCTTCACACACAAAACTAAAAGGCAGTCCACAAAAAAACCCAGAGAATACAGTGGACTTGGCAAAATCAAAGATATCTACTGTGGGAAAGACCTCATGACAAAAGCAAAAGACAGGTCATACATCGCCAGACGAATGAGTGGAAACACAAAGCTTATCAAGGATGTGTCTCCAAACAGACAAAGAACACCAACACAACAAGCCTGTGAAAACTAGGGAAAGGTCTGAAGGGACACCAGACTGAGGAAGACACACACAGAGGATCCCGGATGATGTCCAGCACTGAGGGCCTGAAGAAACAACAGTCTAGTTGCACCCCCTCAGGCCTGTGTGACCGTGGATGAGGCCTCTGTTTCCCGGTGGCTCTGAGAGATGGACAGGGAGGAAGGGGAAGAGAAGTCACTTGCATTTCTAATACTCACAGCAAAGTCTTCCAATGAGAAGGGAATTATCACCCCCACTGACAATGCCATGCACTGAAGTGATATCCACGAGTCCATCTAACCCAGAAGGGAAGGATGCACCTGTTCTCACAAAACGGCGAGAGATGGAAGAAGGAAGATCAAGCCCACACCAATCACTGGAGAGAGAAGCTGTGCTCAGGGCTTGAAAAATTCCTATTGGGAAAATGATGTCACAGCCCCACAAGGCAATCCACAGCTTCGATGCTATTCCTCCCAAAATGCCAATGCATTTTCGCACCGAACAAAGAATTGCAAAAGGGGTTACGGAAACAGAAAAGAGCCTAAATTGTCAATACAATCCGACGAAAAGGCCCCGATACGGACATCCAAGGTTGTGTGAAAGGAAATTAGACGACCAAACTAGGATCCTCAGGAGAGTATCGGAGAAGGCAATGGCGACCCACTCCAGTACTCTTGCCTGGAAAATGCCCTGGACGGAGGAGCCTGGTAGGCTGCAGGCCATGGGGTCGCGCAGAGTCTGACACGACTGAAGTGACTTAGCAGCAGCAGCAGCAGCGGCAGGACAGTATGCTATTGGGAATACAACAACACACACAGATCCAGATCGATGGAATAAAGTTGAGGGTCCAGAAACAAACCCCAGCATCCATCGTCAACTCATCTCTGACACAGAAGGGGAGATTATCCAAATGGGAACAAGAAAGCCTCTTCAATCAATGTCCATGGGAAACCCAGACAGCTACATCTGAAGAACGCTATTGGTTTGGATCTCAGACCACCTCAATATTGGGGAAAAACCTCACCCTAAAGACTGATGTCATGAGATAGCTAGAAAGAAGCGTAGGTCAAAGGCTCCTTAACATCAGAGTCTCCTTGCCATTTGCTGGGCGGAGGTAGAAATGGGTCTCTTCAATTAAGGGAAAGAGGTACACGAAGTACACCAATGGGTTTCCATCCAATGGAACCTCTTCACAACAGAGAAGCTAAGCATTCACAAATGCAAAAGATAGGAAACGGAACACGAGAGACTCCTTCCAAGTGGTGTATCTGAGAAGGGGTTCATATGGAAAGAGACGAAGAATGCACAGCACTCAGATTCCAAGAAACACCACCACCACCCTTGACCCTTCCCCTATGACCAACTCCGACCTGAAGCCTTTCTCTCCCTCTAACCTATCCCTAAAACATAACCCTCATCTAATCATATACATGTGGAATTCCTAGCATCCATCCATTCACACACGAGAGAGAAAGAGGAAGACACAGAGGGAATTGAGAAAGGAAAAGAGAGGGACACAGCCAGAGAGAGACACGGAACCAAAGAGAGGAAAGGAGTCGATGGTCCAGACTTTTCCTCAATCTGTCTCGAAGGTAGAAGCAATGACAGCGCCCATCCACCCCAGAAGGGGGAAAAGGACGGAAGGTTTGCAGAGGAAAAGACAAGAACGCAGGGAGCCATTAGAAGCTCAGCCACCCGCAGAAGCCGAGCTGGGACACTTGAACAGAATCTCAATGGAAACAGGACCAGAAAGTTGGCTACTCTTTTCTACAAGAGAGGGAGACCTTCGAGTCTTCCTTTCTGTCCTCCAGCTTGGATGCGGGGTCTCAAAACAGTCAGGAGGGGGAGTGCCTTTTCCTGGGTACCACGGCACATCCAGGCCTCGTTCTGCCCCATTCTGTGCTATGTCAGCCCTGGATGGAATCTTTCTTTCTGAAGTCTCAGCGCACGAGCTCCACGTGATATCGGCCCCAGGTGGAAAGGCATGGAGCTGCTCGTAGGCCGACAGACCTAGGAAGCAGATGGGAGAATGACCCCCACTCTGCAGATGGAGAGACTGGGGAAACCCTGAGGGGCATATGCTTGTCCAGGGCCACACCACTTATGAGAAGAAGGAGCCTGGTCTGAGAGCAGCAGGGCCCTCGGAGCTCAGGCCCTGGCTGCACCCAGGCCTCCCCAGGGCTGTGGGCTGGGCTGTGTGGGCGTCTCTGTGCCTGCACATGGCCTAAGGGGGGTGGTCGAGCAGTCAGAAACCCAGAGATTCCCTTGGGAAGTTTTGGGGAAGGGACCTCAGCACGAACCCCAGGCGATGATGTCACCTGCCGGCAACAGAACCCAACAGAACCCGCAACCCGGGTATCCAGGCCTCCAGAGCGGAGAGGAGCCCCCAGCCAGATCACTTGCTGCCAGGATGTTCTGCTGTTTGCCCATGCCCAGAGGCCGGGGCCTCAGGAGAGCTCACAGGCAGTGTGCGTGGGCACCCTGTCGACGTTGGCTCAGGACACCCCCGAGAGGCCTCTGGCCGTTTGCCCGGAGAAACAGAAAGGTAACACGGGGAGCCCCAGGCCGGGCCAGGCCACCTCGCCCATGCCACCCGGAAACACCGGGTCCTTTGCCTGTGTGTGTGGATGCGGGTTTCTCGGGGTGTGTCTCCCTCAAGGAAGCCCAGGCGGATGTGGGGTCAGAAGCCTGCGGACAAGTTGTGTCCACACCCCAGGGGAGAGCAGGCTGGGCCCGATGGGGAGTGTGCGGGCAGCGGCGGCCGCCCAGGCTGACCTCACACCCACAGGTGGGTCTCTTTCCTCCCGGGTGGGGATCTGAGCAGACACACGTCTCTGACCCTTCTGGGAAGAGAAGTTCGAGCAGGCAGAAGCAGCAGTTCCACTGGCCAGGCCCAGCTTGGAAAACTCCCAGCATGGCTGGCTGACGGTCACTGTCGTTGCAGAGCTTCCCACGTGATGAGGCCGAGGACGGGGACACCCCATCCACCTCCCGGAGGGAGGGGTCGGAGCACCACCCCCCCGCCCGTGAGGCCCAGTGCAGGCTCCAGGTGAGCGTGCCCACGGAGGCATCAGCCCCACCGGGGGAGAAGAGGAGGCGGGGAAGGCCTGCTGCAGAGACACCGCCTAGGATACACCCGCCGGCCCAGTCTGAGGCTGCCACGGAGCTCAGCACACCCGGCTCCGACCCAGAGTCCCGAGAACCCCGGCCTCTGAGGCAGCAGGAGGACCTGGAGCCCAGCACGCCAGAGCACAGAGGTGAGGACGCTGGGGCTGCTGCACGGGAGTGTGTGGGGACGGGGTGCTGAGCTACACAGGGACGAGTCCCCGAAAGCTGCTGCTGGGCCTGCAGCAAGCACTGGCCTCACACCCCCCGCCCCCCGTCTTGCACACTTCAGTCCCAAAAGACATCCGACGCTGGGTATTCTTTGGGAATCTCTTGGAAGCTTTCTGTCCCGGGATACGCACATGCCAAGGCTGGCCTGTGGGCAAACTTTGCTTCTCCCCCAGCTCTAGCACTGACCTCCAACTGGAACCAGGCTCCACTTCCCAGACCTGTCCCTACAGAGGTGGTGGCTCCAGGTGCAGGACCCAGGGATCCACCGAGGGCAGATGGAGAACCGAGACTTGCCCTCGCAGAGACACCAGGCCAGCTGGGTACTGGCCAGCACACTGGGCAGATCGGATCTCCGTGCCTGCAGGACCCCCAGCCCCAGGCACTGATGTCCCACCCCCTCAGCCAGAACCTCCACCTCCACGTGCACCTGTACCTGCTCGGGCTCTGGCAGGAGAACCCGAGGCAGAGGAGGAGTCACCGCCTCGGCAGGGAGAGCCTGCCCTGGCTCCCGCGCAACACCCAGACGCCCACGATGACTCACCCACCCCTGCAGGGAGAACGAGCCCCCGCTCTGGACAGACACCCAGAGCCCTTGCCGGAAACACCACGTCCAGGGGAGCGGTCGGCTCTGCAGCCTCCATCCCTGTCTGCTCACCGTGGACGCCGGCAACTCGGTCTGCCCCCAGGGGACATGGAGTTCCTTTCCCCTGAACTGCTTTGCATTTGGTTTGTTTCCACCTTTCTGGTGATGTTTTCTTTTTTGTATGGTTTCCTGTATTTTTGTTGGTTAAGTTGGGATTCGTAAACTTTCTCATCATTGTTGCAATTTGGGAACACTGTTGTGTAACTCTGGTGATACTGTGTTACCATCACCACTTGGTAGTTTCAGACCCGTTTGATCTTTATGCCCCACCCCCCAACAAAGCCTGGATTCAAGGCAAGCACGCCCTGTTCATCCCTTCCCCCGATCCTGAACACAATTTCATCTTTTCTTTGTGCATTCCTTCCTATATTCTTGGTGTCCCCAATCAATGACTCTCCGTGAAATGACTGAAGCAGTGTTTTTCGGACTCTCCACCTACTGTAAGACTCCATTGGAGAGTTCTCATTTTTATGTCATTTGAACTAGCCTTTGATATTTGAAAGGACGGTGTACGTCCTTTCAAGATACCATGTGCCAAACGAAGCCCTTTTGGCCACTGCCATCATTATCTCCAGGCAGGCATTGCTGTTTCAAGGGTGACATCTCAGCCAGAAGGCAGAGGCTGAGCTCGTCTTGTTGCACCAGCTCCCAAAAGAAGCCAAGAAAGGGAGCTGGAACAACAAACCACCCCAACGCCCAGGAAAGCGTTCTTCATGACAGAAGGCTAGAAAATGACCCAACATCCTTGTGGCCCAGAACCCCTCTAGAAAATCACTGTTCCATAAAAAAGAGAAACACATGGGAAGTTCCAAGGAGAGGCAATGCCCATGGCCAGTGTACTTTAGAGACGGCCTGAGCGCTCCGGGGAAGACACGTACCGACGGAACCCCTTGGGAAACAGCAGGGATTCTCCTCACCGTCGTAAGGGTTTCCTCTGGGGACAACCTGCCCTGGGCACCACATGAGGGAGCAGACCGGCTTCTCTTCCTCTGCCCCCACACCATTCACTCATGAAGGCAGCTCAGGTGTTCTCATGCCCTGCCTGCCTGCCTGCCTGGCTCATCCGTGAGCTGTGACCACCTCCAGGGCAGGACTCCACCTTCTCCTCTCTGTGTACCGTGCATCTGCACACAGTGGGCTTTCAGAACCTTAGACTTGAGCCATTCCCACTCAAGCCAGAACCCTCCCCAGGAAGGAAAACAGCTGTGGAGTCATTTTGGCCCCAGCACTGGTTCCGAAACCCTGGCGGCTCCTACAGCCTCTACGGCGTGAAGAGGGAGGTCCCTTTTGACAGAGCTTTCCGGCTCTCAGATCTAAGCTGTTGTTTCACTGTCAGCTGTGTCTCTTCCGTTGCAGCCAGGTGGGCCACGCTGCTCCAAAGGAGCTCACAAGCTGAGTTTCAAGGGAGGACAGGGATGGCTACAACGTGCTGCAAACTGAGTGAGGGTCCCCACAATCCTCAGCAAAGGTCTGTGGTGTGCAAGTGGGGAGTAGAGGGCCCCCAAGTTCCAAAGGAAGGGAGGTACTCGGGAGCTAAAGCCCTTGGCTGCTGTGGTAGCAGCTGCAGATGGCAGCTCGTCCACAGTGCACTTCGAATGAGGTCATATGAGCGGGACTCTGGAAATGGCTCCGAAATCGGGAGAAAGGGGTCAGGGTATGTGGGAATCCGGCGGGGGTGGGGGGTGGATGAAGGAAGGTGTCCCTCCTCTCTCCAGTGCAATTTGGTTTGGTGAGTCTCAAAGCTACCAGATGGCACTTCCCAAGTCAGGCCCCCACAGGAATCAGGGTGGGCTGCGTGCCTCGGCCCCTGCCACAGGGACAAGCCACACCAGTGGCCTCCCTGAGCTCCAATGGCCGGATCTGGGGGTTCTGTCTGGGTGCACACCTCCTTGCTGTGGCCAAGTTCCCCCCTTCTCTGAGCACCAGCTTCATCCTCTCGAATGAGGACATCGAATGCTACCTTGGCACGTTACTCTCTTCATCCTGTGAAGACTCATTAGGCTTATCCTACAATTACTAGCTGGCCCGAAGAGATATCTCCTGAATCCAGATTAAGCTGGAGTCTCCCAGGCTCATCTGGCATGTCTTCCCTGAAGTCTGCCAAAACCCACACCATTGCATTTCCAGGGACTCCCCTTAGCCAGCTGGGCAGAAAACCCAGCATGCTTCAAACAAGCTGACAGACAAGCGGGAGAGGACTCACGGGCAGAAGGTTTCCCTCAGGTCTCGGGTGGAGCTCTGGGACCACAGCAGCAACGGGCCATCCCAGCCCCTGGGCTCAGCAGCGCCCTCATTCTCAGGCCGGCGGCTCTGCCCTGAGGGGAGCGGGAAGGTCACCAACTGCCGCAGGCGGACCTCACGCCCCTCCCACTGCTGGAGCCTGACCTCCCCCGGCCCCACCCCTTCCCCTACCCCAGCAGGACGACAGCTCGTCTTCCCCTGGCTTCCAACGTCAGGCCCGGCCCTGGGCCCCGATTGGGCACTGCCCCAGCCCAGAGCCAATCACAGTGGCCAGGGAGGTGGAACGCACCGATTGGCCAGGGCCAGGTCATGTGACCATACTCCCCAGGAAACTCAAATATTACCAAGGTTCCCTAAGAAACCAATGAACAAAATTATCCAGTAAAGGCAAACCGTACTTTTTAATGAGGCCAATGTCACAGAAAAAAAAAAAAAAAAAAAAGCTTCACCATGAACTGCTCAAGGAAGCTAGTAAATAAACTTTCAGAAAAGTTTAGTAGTTTTTTTTTTTTTTTTAATAGGGTGACGGAGAGCTATACCTTTCCCGTCTATGTGAATTTAGGTTTAAACTAGATTTCCCTTGGCTGTTATATAAGACAAAAAAACCCACATCACCCCCTTTCACTCACCCCCACCCCCCAAAAGTGTTTTAATGTATTGAATTTTTCTGTCCTCAGTTGTGTCTGATTCACGGCAACCCACGAACTCTACACAGCCAGGCTCTTCCGTCCATGGAATTCAGGGCAATTTTTTCTGTCCCAGTCAATGCCCACCCTGGGTGATCCAAAGGCAAGGGCTCAGAGGCCCCTGAGAGACTAACTCCTTTCAGCTGAGCACAGAGCTGGCTCCTCACTGGGATGCCTGTGGCCTGGGGCTCCCAGAGGGGAGAGCAGCACTCGCCCCACCGTGTGGTCACTGCTGGAAGTGCAGGCTGCTCCTCACTCCCCCTTGACAGTGTCCCTGACGGCAGAACAGTGTGAATCGAATCAAGGTGGTAATGCAAACTCCAATGCAACCAAACTCCCCACAAGGTCTCCAAAACCACTCAGGAACAGGGAATTGGAAACTGCAGGGGATGACATGAATGGAGATGGAGACTTGACACCTTACACCGAGTTCACTTCCACTTATCCCTAGACAAACTTTCCGTGAAAACTTGTCACCAATCTAGAAGAACAATGAGCAGAAACCGGACACGTGCTTTGAGTCTTCACACACAAAACTAAAAGGCAGTCCACAAAAAAACCCAGAGAATACAGTGGACTTGGCAAAATCAAAGATATCTACTGTGGGAAAGACCTCATGACAAAAGCAAAAGACAGGTCATACATCGCCAGACGAATGAGTGGAAACACAAAGCTTATCAAGGATGCGTCTCCAAACAGACAAAGAACACCAACACAACAAGCCTGTGAAAACTAGGGAAAGGTCTGAAGGGACACCAGACTGAGGAAGACACACACAGAGGATCCCGGATGATGTCCAGCACTGAGGGCCTGAAGAAACAACAGTCTAGTTGCACCCCCTCAGGCCTGTGTGACCGTGGATGAGGCCTCTGTTTCCCGGTGGCTCTGAGAGATGGACAGGGAGGAAGGGGAAGAGAAGTCACTTGCATTTCTAATACTCACAGCAAAGTCTTCCAATGAGAAGGGAATTATCACCCCCACTGACAATGCCATGCACTGAAGTGATATCCACGAGTCCATCTAACCCAGAAGGGAAGGATGCACCTGTTCTCACAAAACGGCGAGAGATGGAAGAAGGAAGATCAAGCCCACACCAATCACTGGAGAGAGAAGCTGTGCTCAGGGCTTGAAAAATTCCTATTGGTAAAATGATGTCACAGCCCCACAAGGCAATCCACAGCTTCGATGCTATTCCTCCCAAAATGCCAATGCATTTTCGCACCGAACAAAGAATTGCAAAAGGGGTTACGGAAACAGAAAAGAGCCTAAATTGTCAATACAATCCGACGAAAAGGCCCCGATACGGACATCCAAGGTTGTGTGAAAGGAAATTAGACGACCAAACTAGGATCCTCAGGAGAGTATCGGAGAAGGCAATGGCGACCCACTCCAGTACTCTTGCCTGGAAAATGCCCTGGACGGAGGAGCCTGGTAGGCTGCAGGCCATGGGGTCGCGCAGAGTCTGACACGACTGAAGTGACTTAGCAGCAGCAGCAGCAGCGGCAGGACAGTATGCTATTGGGAATACAACAACACACACAGATCCAGATCGATGGAATAAAGTTGAGGGTCCAGAAACAAACCCCAGCATCCATCGTCAACTCATCTCTGACACAGAAGGGGAGATTATCCAAATGGGAACAAGAAAGCCTCTTCAATCAATGTCCATGGGAAACCCAGACAGCTACATCTGAAGAACGCTATTGGTTTGGATCTCAGACCACCTCAATATTGGGGAAAAACCTCACCCTAAAGACTGATGTCATGAGATAGCTAGAAAGAAGCGTAGGTCAAAGGCTCCTTAACATCAGAGTCTCCTTGCCATTTGCTGGGCGGAGGTAGAAATGGGTCTCTTCAATTAAGGGAAAGAGGTACACGAAGTACACCAATGGGTTTCCATCCAATGGAACCTCTTCACAACAGAGAAGCTAAGCATTCACAAATGCAAAAGATAGGAAACGGAACACGAGAGACTCCTTCCAAGTGGTGTATCTGAGAAGGGGTTCATATGGAAAGAGACGAAGAATGCACAGCACTCAGATTCCAAGAAACACCACCACCACCCTTGACCCTTCCCCTATGACCAACTCCGACCTGAAGCCTTTCTCTCCCTCTAACCTATCCCTAAAACATAACCCTCATCTAATCATATACATGTGGAATTCCTAGCATCCATCCATTCACACACGAGAGAGAAAGAGGAAGACACAGAGGGAATTGAGAAAGGAAAAGAGAGGGACACAGCCAGAGAGAGACACGGAACCAAAGAGAGGAAAGGAGTCGATGGTCCAGACTTTTCCTCAATCTGTCTCGAAGGTAGAAGCAATGACAGCGCCCATCCACCCCAGAAGGGAGAAAAGGACGGAAGGTTTGCAGAGGAAAAGACAAGAACGCAGGGAGCCACTAGAAGCTCAGCCACCCACAGAAGCCGAGCTGGGACACTTGAACAGAATCTCAATGGAAACAGGACCAGAAAGTTGGCTACTCTTTTCTACAAGAGAGGGAGACCTTCGAGTCTTCCTTTCGGTCCTCCAACTTGGATGCGGGGTCTCAAAACAGTCAGGAGGGGGAGTGCCTTTTCCTGGGTACCACGGCACATCCAGGCCTCGTTCTGCCCCATTCTGTGCTATGTCAGCCCTGGATGGAATCTTTCTTTCTGAAGTCTCAGCGCACGAGCTCCACGTGATATCGGCCCCAGGTGGAAAGGCATGGAGCTGCTCGTAGGCCGACAGACCTAGGAAGCAGATGGGAGAATGACCCCCACTCTGCAGATGGAGAGACTGGGGAAACCCTGAGGGGCATATGCTTGTCCAGGGCCACACCACTTATGAGAAGAAGGAGCCTGGTCTGAGAGCAGCAGGGCCCTCGGAGCTCAGGCCCTGGCTGCACCCAGGCCTCCCCAGGGCTGTGGGCTGGGCTGTGTGGGCGTCTCTGTGCCTGCACATGGCCTAAGGGGGGTGGTCGAGCAGTCAGAAACCCAGAGATTCCCTTGGGAAGTTTTGGGGAAGGGACCTCAGCACGAACCCCAGGCGATGATGTCACCTGCCGGCAACAGAACCCAACAGAACCCGCAACCCGGGTATCCAGGCCTCCAGAGCGGAGAGGAGCCCCCAGCCAGATCACTTGCTGCCAGGATGTTCTGCTGTTTGCCCATGCCCAGAGGCCGGGGCCTCAGGAGAGCTCACAGGCAGTGTGCGTGGGCACCCTGTCGACGTTGGCTCAGGACACCCCCGAGAGGCCTCTGGCCGTTTGCCCGGAGAAACAGAAAGGTAACACAGGGAGCCCCAGGCCGGGCCAGGCCACCTCGCCCATGCCACCCGGAAACACCGGGTCCTTTGCCTGTGTGTGTGGATGCGGGTTTCTCGGGGTGTGTCTCCCTCAAGGAAGCCCAGGCGGATGTGGGGTCAGAAGCCTGCGGACAAGTTGTGTCCACACCCCAGGGGAGAGCAGGCTGGGCCCGATGGGGAGTGTGCGGGCAGCGGCGGCCGCCCAGGCTGACCTCACACCCACAGGTGGGTCTCTTTCCTCCCGGGTGGGGATCTGAGCAGACACACGTCTCTGACCCTTCTGGGAAGAGAAGTTCGAGCAGGCAGAAGCAGCGGTTCCACTGGCCAGGCCCAGCTTGGAAAACTCCCAGCATGGCTGGCTGACGGTCACTGTCGTTGCAGAGCTTCCCACGTGATGAGGCCGAGGACGGGGACACCCCATCCACCTCCCGGAGGGAGGGGTCGGAGCACCACCCCCCCGCCCGTGAGGCCCAGTGCAGGCTCCAGGTGAGCGTGCCCACGGAGGCATCAGCCCCACCGGGGGAGAAGAGGAGGCGGGGAAGGCCTGCTGCAGAGACACCGCCTAGGATACACCCGCCGGCCCAGTCTGAGGCTGCCACGGAGCTCAGCACACCCGGCTCCGACCCAGAGTCCCGAGAACCCCGGCCTCTGAGGCAGCAGGAGGACCTGGAGCCCAGCACGCCAGAGCACAGAGGTGAGGACGCTGGGGCTGCTGCACGGGAGTGTGTGGGGACGGGGTGCTGAGCTACACAGGGACGAGTCCCCGAAAGCTGCTGCTGGGCCTGCAGCAAGCACTGGCCTCACACCCCCCGCCCCCCGTCTTGCACACTTCAGTCCCAAAAGACATCCGACGCTGGGTATTCTTTGGGAATCTCTTGGAAGCTTTCTGTCCCGGGATACGCACATGCCAAGGCTGGCCTGTGGGCAAACTTTGCTTCTCCCCCAGCTCTAGCACTGACCTCCAACTGGAACCAGGCTCCACTTCCCAGACCTGTCCCTACAGAGGTGGTGGCTCCAGGTGCAGGACCCAGGGATCCACCGAGGGCAGATGGAGAACCGAGACTTGCCCTCGCAGAGACACCAGGCCAGCTGGGTACTGGCCAGCACACCGGGCAGATCGGATCTCCGTGCCTGCAGGACCCCCAGCCCCAGGCACTGATGTCCCACCCCCTCAGCCAGAACCTCCACCTCCACGTGCACCTGTACCTGCTCGGGCTCTGGCAGGACAACCCGAGGCAGAGGAGGAGTCACCGCCTCGGCAGGGAGAGCCTGCCCTGGCTCCCGCGCAACACCCAGACGCCCACGATGACTCACCCACCCCTGCAGGGAGAACGAGCCCCCGCTCTGGACAGACACCCAGAGCCCTTGCCGGAAACACCACGTCCAGGGGAGCGGTCGGCTCTGCAGCCTCCATCCCTGTCTGCTCACCGTGGACGCCGGCAACTCGGTCTGCCCCCAGGGGACATGGAGTTCCTTTCCCCTGAACTGCTTTGCATTTGGTTTGTTTCCACCTTTCTGGTGATGTTTTCTTTTTTGTATGGTTTCCTGTATTTTTGTTGGTTAAGTTGGGATTCGTAAACTTTCTCATCATTGTTGCAATTTGGGAACACTGTTGTGTAACTCTGGTGATACTGTGTTGCCATCACCACTTGGTAGTTTCAGACCCGTTTGATCTTTATGCCCCACCCCCCAACAAAGCCTGGATTCAAGGCAAGCACGCCCTGTTCATCCCTTCCCCCGATCCTGAACACAATTTCATCTTTTCTTTGTGCATTCCTTCCTATATTCTTGGTGTCCCCAATCAATGACTCTCCGTGAAATGACTGAAGCAGTGTTTTTCGGACTCTCCACCTACTGTAAGACTCCATTGGAGAGTTCTCATTTTTATGTCATTTGAACTAGCCTTTGATATCTGAAAGGACGGTGTACGTCCTTTCAAGATACCATGTGCCAAACGAAGCCCTTTTGGCAACTGCCATCATTATCTCCAGGCAGGCATTGCTGTTTCAAGGGTGACATCTCAGCCAGAAGGCAGAGGCTGAGCTCGTCTTGTTGCACCAGCTCCCAAAAGAAGCCAAGAAAGGGAGCTGGAACAACAAACCACCCCAACGCCCAGGAAAGCGTTCTTCATGACAGAAGGCTAGAAAATGACCCAACATCCTTGTGGCCCAGAACCCCTCTAGAAAATCACTGTTCCATAAAAAAGAGAAACACATGGGAAGTTCCAAGGAGAGGCAATGCCCATGGCCAGTGTACTTTAGAGACGGCCTGAGCGCTCCGGGGAAGACACGCACCGACGGAACCCCTTGGGAAACAGCAGGGATTCTCCTCACCGTCGTAAGGGTTTCCTCTGGGGACAACCTGCCCTGGGCACCACATGAGGGAGCAGACCGGCTTCTCTTCCTCTGCCCCCACACCATTCACTCATGAAGGCAGCTCAGGTGTTCTCATGCCCTGCCTGCCTGCCTGCCTGGCTCATCCGTGAGCTGTGAGCACCTCCAGGGCAGGACTCCACCTTCTCCTCTCTGTGTACCGTGCATCTGCACACAGTGGGCTTTCAGAACCTTAGAGTTGAGCCATTCCCACTCAAGCCAGAACCCTCCCCAGGAAGGAAAACAGCTGTGGAGTCATTTTGGCCCCAGCACTGGTTCCGAAACCCTGGCGGCTCCTACAGCCTCTACGGCGTGAAGAGGGAGGTCCCTTTTGACAGAGCTTTCCGGCTCTCAGATCTAAGCTGTTGTTTCACTGTCAGCTGTGTCTCTTCCGTTGCAGCCAGGTGGGCCACGCTGCTCCAAAGGAGCTCACAAGCTGAGTTTCAAGGGAGGACAGGGATGGCTACAACGTGCTGCAAACTGAGTGAGGGTCCCCACAATCCTCAGCAAAGGTCTGTGGTGTTCAAGTGGGGAGTAGAGGGCCCCCAAGTTCCAAAGGAAGGGAGGTACTCGGGAGCTAAAGCCCTTGGCCGCTGTGGTAGCAGCTGCAGATGGCAGCTCGTCCACAGTGCACTTCGAATGAGGTCATATGAGCGGGACTCTGGAAATGGCTCCGATATCGAGAGAAAGGGGTCAGGGTATGTGGGAAGCCGGCGGGGGTGGGGGGTGGATGAAGGAAGGTGTCCCTCCTCTCTCCAGTGCAATTTGGTTTGGTGAGTCTCAAAGCTACCAGATGGCACTTCCCAAGTCAGGCCCCCACAGGAATCAGGGTGGGCTGCGTGCCTCGGCCCCTGCCACAGGGACAAGCCACACCAGTGGCCTCCCTGAGCTCCAATGGCCGGATCTGGGGGTTCTGTCTGGGTGCACACCTCCTTGCTGTGGCCAAGTCCCCCCCTTCTCTGAGCACCAGCTTCATCCTCTCGAATGAGGACATCGAATGCTACCTTGGCACGTTACTCTCTTCATCCTGTGAAGACTCATTAGGCTTATCCTACAATTACTAGCTGGCCCGAAGAGATATCTCCTGAATCCAGATTAAGCTGGAGTCTCCCAGGCTCATCTGGCATGTCTTCCCTGAAGTCTGCCAAAACCCACACCATTGCATTTCCAGGGACTCCCCTTAGCCAGCTGGGCAGAAAACCCAGCATGCTTCAAACAAGCTGACAGACAAGCGGGAGAGGACTCACGGGCAGAAGGTTTCCCTCAGGTCTCGGGTGGAGCTCTGGGACCACAGCAGCAACGGGCCATCCCAGCCCCTGGGCTCAGCAGCGCCCTCATTCTCAGGCCGGCGGCTCTGCCCTGAGGGGAGCGGGAAGGTCACCAACTGCCGCAGGCGGACCTCACGCCCCTCCCACTGCTGGAGCCTGACCTCCCCCGGCCCCACCCCTTCCCCTACCCCAGCAGGACGACAGCTCGTCTTCCCCTGGCTTCCAACGTCAGGCCCGGCCCTGGGCCCCGATTGGGCACTGCCCCAGCCCGGAGCCAATCACAGTGGCCAGGGAGGTGGAACGCACCGATTGGCCAGGGCCAGGTCATGTGACCATACTCCCCAGGAAACTCAAATATTACCAAGGTTCCCTAAGAAACCAATGAACAAAATTATCCAGTAAAGGCAAACCGTACTTTTTAATGAGGCCAATGTCACAGAAAAAAAAAAAAAAAACCTTCACCATGAACTGCTCAAGGAAGCTAGTAAATAAACTTTCAGAAAAGTTTAGTAGTTTTTTTTTTTTTTTTTTAAATAGGGTGACGGAGAGCTATACCTTTCCCGTCTATGTGAATTTAGGTTTAAACTAGATTTCCCTTGGCTGTTATATAAGACAAAAAAACCCACATCACCCCCTTTCACTCACCCCCACCCCCCAAAAGTGTTTTAATGTATTGAATTTTTCTGTCCTCAGTTGTGTCTGATTCACGGCAACCCACGAACTCTACACAGCCAGGCTCTTCCGTCCATGGAATTCAGGGCAATTTTTTCTGTCCCAGTCAATGCCCACCCTGGGTGATCCAAAGGCAAGGGCTCAGAGGCCCCTGAGAGACTAACTCCTTTCAGCTGAGCACAGAGCTGGCTCCTCACTGGGATGCCTGTGGCCTGGGGCTCCCAGAGGGGAGAGCAGCACTCGCCCCACCGTGTGGTCACTGCTGGAAGTGCAGGCTGCTCCTCACTCCCCCTTGACAGTGTCCCTGACGGCAGAACAGTGTGAATCGAATCAAGGTGGTAATGCAAACTCCAATGCAACCAAACTCCCCACAAGGTCTCCAAAACCACTCAGGAACAGGGAATTGGAAACTGCAGGGGATGACATGAATGGAGATGGAGACTTGACACCTTACACCGAGTTCACTTCCACTTATCCCTAGACAAACTTTCCGTGAAAACTTGTCACCAATCTAGAAGAACAATGAGCAGAAACCGGACACGTGCTTTGAGTCTTCACACACAAAACTAAAAGGCAGTCCACAAAAAAACCCAGAGAATACAGTGGACTTGGCAAAATCAAAGATATCTACTGTGGGAAAGACCTCATGACAAAAGCAAAAGACAGGTCATACATCGCCAGACGAATGAGTGGAAACACAAAGCTTATCAAGGATGTGTCTCCAAACAGACAAAGAACACCAACACAACAAGCCTGTGAAAACTAGGGAAAGGTCTGAAGGGACACCAGACTGAGGAAGACACACACAGAGGATCCCGGATGATGTCCAGCACTGAGGGCCTGAAGAAACAACAGTCTAGTTGCACCCCCTCAGGCCTGTGTGACCGTGGATGAGGCCTCTGTTTCCCGGTGGCTCTGAGAGATGGACAGGGAGGAAGGGGAAGAGAAGTCACTTGCATTTCTAATACTCACAGCAAAGTCTTCCAATGAGAAGGGAATTATCACCCCCACTGACAATGCCATGCACTGAAGTGATATCCACGAGTCCATCTAACCCAGAAGGGAAGGATGCACCTGTTCTCACAAAACGGCGAGAGATGGAAGAAGGAAGATCAAGCCCACACCAATCACTGGAGAGAGAAGCTGTGCTCAGGGCTTGAAAAATTCCTATTGGTAAAATGATGTCACAGCCCCACAAGGCAATCCACAGCTTCGATGCTATTCCTCCCAAAATGCCAATGCATTTTCGCACCGAACAAAGAATTGCAAAAGGGGTTACGGAAACAGAAAAGAGCCTAAATTGTCAATACAATCCGACGAAAAGGCCCCGATACGGACATCCAAGGTTGTGTGAAAGGAAATTAGACGACCAAACTAGGATCCTCAGGAGAGTATCGGAGAAGGCAATGGCGACCCACTCCAGTACTCTTGCCTGGAAAATGCCCTGGACGGAGGAGCCTGGTAGGCTGCAGGCCATGGGGTCGCGCAGAGTCTGACACGACTGAAGTGACTTAGCAGCAGCAGCAGCAGCGGCAGGACAGTATGCTATTGGGAATACAACAACACACACAGATCCAGATCGATGGAATAAAGTTGAGGGTCCAGAAACAAACCCCAGCATCCATCGTCAACTCATCTCTGACACAGAAGGGGAGATTATCCAAATGGGAACAAGAAAGCCTCTTCAATCAATGTCCATGGGAAACCCAGACAGCTACATCTGAAGAACGCTATTGGTTTGGATCTCAGACCACCTCAATATTGGGGAAAAACCTCACCCTAAAGACTGATGTCATGAGATAGCTAGAAAGAAGCGTAGGTCAAAGGCTCCTTAACATCAGAGTCTCCTTGCCATTTGCTGGGCGGAGGTAGAAATGGGTCTCTTCAATTAAGGGAAAGAGGTACACGAAGTACACCAATGGGTTTCCATCCAATGGAACCTCTTCACAACAGAGAAGCTAAGCATTCACAAATGCAAAAGATAGGAAACGGAACACGAGAGACTCCTTCCAAGTGGTGTATCTGAGAAGGGGTTCATATGGAAAGAGACGAAGAATGCACAGCACTCAGATTCCAAGAAACACCACCACCACCCTTGACCCTTCCCCTATGACCAACTCCGACCTGAAGCCTTTCTCTCCCTCTAACCTATCCCTAAAACATAACCCTCATCTAATCATATACATGTGGAATTCCTAGCATCCATCCATTCACACACGAGAGAGAAAGAGGAAGACACAGAGGGAATTGAGAAAGGAAAAGAGAGGGACACAGCCAGAGAGAGACACGGAACCAAAGAGAGGAAAGGAGTCGATGGTCCAGACTTTTCCTCAATCTGTCTCGAAGGTAGAAGCAATGACAGCGCCCATCCACCCCAGAAGGGAGAAAAGGACGGAAGGTTTGCAGAGGAAAAGACAAGAACGCAGGGAGCCACTAGAAGCTCAGCCACCCACAGAAGCCGAGCTGGGACACTTGAACAGAATCTCAATGGAAACAGGACCAGAAAGTTGGCTACTCTTTTCTACAAGAGAGGGAGACCTTCGAGTCTTCCTTTCGGTCCTCCAACTTGGATGCGGGGTCTCAAAACAGTCAGGAGGGGGAGTGCCTTTTCCTGGGTACCACGGCACATCCAGGCCTCGTTCTGCCCCATTCTGTGCTATGTCAGCCCTGGATGGAATCTTTCTTTCTGAAGTCTCAGCGCACGAGCTCCACGTGATATCGGCCCCAGGTGGAAAGGCATGGAGCTGCTCGTAGGCCGACAGACCTAGGAAGCAGATGGGAGAATGACCCCCACTCTGCAGATGGAGAGACTGGGGAAACCCTGAGGGGCATATGCTTGTCCAGGGCCACACCACTTATGAGAAGAAGGAGCCTGGTCTGAGAGCAGCAGGGCCCTCGGAGCTCAGGCCCTGGCTGCACCCAGGCCTCCCCAGGGCTGTGGGCTGGGCTGTGTGGGCGTCTCTGTGCCTGCACATGGCCTAAGGGGGGTGGTCGAGCAGTCAGAAACCCAGAGATTCCCTTGGGAAGTTTTGGGGAAGGGACCTCAGCACGAACCCCAGGCGATGATGTCACCTGCCGGCAACAGAACCCAACAGAACCCGCAACCCGGGTATCCAGGCCTCCAGAGCGGAGAGGAGCCCCCAGCCAGATCACTTGCTGCCAGGATGTTCTGCTGTTTGCCCATGCCCAGAGGCCGGGGCCTCAGGAGAGCTCACAGGCAGTGTGCGTGGGCACCCTGTCGACGTTGGCTCAGGACACCCCCGAGAGGCCTCTGGCCGTTTGCCCGGAGAAACAGAAAGGTAACACAGGGAGCCCCAGGCCGGGCCAGGCCACCTCGCCCATGCCACCCGGAAACACCGGGTCCTTTGCCTGTGTGTGTGGATGCGGGTTTCTCGGGGTGTGTCTCCCTCAAGGAAGCCCAGGCGGATGTGGGGTCAGAAGCCTGCGGACAAGTTGTGTCCACACCCCAGGGGAGAGCAGGCTGGGCCCGATGGGGAGTGTGCGGGCAGCGGCGGCCGCCCAGGCTGACCTCACACCCACAGGTGGGTCTCTTTCCTCCCGGGTGGGGATCTGAGCAGACACACGTCTCTGACCCTTCTGGGAAGAGAAGTTCGAGCAGGCAGAAGCAGCGGTTCCACTGGCCAGGCCCAGCTTGGAAAACTCCCAGCATGGCTGGCTGACGGTCACTGTCGTTGCAGAGCTTCCCACGTGATGAGGCCGAGGACGGGGACACCCCATCCACCTCCCGGAGGGAGGGGTCGGAGCACCACCCCCCCGCCCGTGAGGCCCAGTGCAGGCTCCAGGTGAGCGTGCCCACGGAGGCATCAGCCCCACCGGGGGAGAAGAGGAGGCGGGGAAGGCCTGCTGCAGAGACACCGCCTAGGATACACCCGCCGGCCCAGTCTGAGGCTGCCACGGAGCTCAGCACACCCGGCTCCGACCCAGAGTCCCGAGAACCCCGGCCTCTGAGGCAGCAGGAGGACCTGGAGCCCAGCACGCCAGAGCACAGAGGTGAGGACGCTGGGGCTGCTGCACGGGAGTGTGTGGGGACGGGGTGCTGAGCTACACAGGGACGAGTCCCCGAAAGCTGCTGCTGGGCCTGCAGCAAGCACTGGCCTCACACCCCCCGCCCCCCGTCTTGCACACTTCAGTCCCAAAAGACATCCGACGCTGGGTATTCTTTGGGAATCTCTTGGAAGCTTTCTGTCCCGGGATACGCACATGCCAAGGCTGGCCTGTGGGCAAACTTTGCTTCTCCCCCAGCTCTAGCACTGACCTCCAACTGGAACCAGGCTCCACTTCCCAGACCTGTCCCTACAGAGGTGGTGGCTCCAGGTGCAGGACCCAGGGATCCACCGAGGGCAGATGGAGAACCGAGACTTGCCCTCGCAGAGACACCAGGCCAGCTGGGTACTGGCCAGCACACCGGGCAGATCGGATCTCCGTGCCTGCAGGACCCCCAGCCCCAGGCACTGATGTCCCACCCCCTCAGCCAGAACCTCCACCTCCACGTGCACCTGTACCTGCTCGGGCTCTGGCAGGACAACCCGAGGCAGAGGAGGAGTCACCGCCTCGGCAGGGAGAGCCTGCCCTGGCTCCCGCGCAACACCCAGACGCCCACGATGACTCACCCACCCCTGCAGGGAGAACGAGCCCCCGCTCTGGACAGACACCCAGAGCCCTTGCCGGAAACACCACGTCCAGGGGAGCGGTCGGCTCTGCAGCCTCC
The DNA here is from genome assembly GCF_054371585.1 of Giraffa tippelskirchi. Classification (NCBI taxonomy): domain Eukaryota; kingdom Metazoa; phylum Chordata; class Mammalia; order Artiodactyla; family Giraffidae; genus Giraffa; species Giraffa tippelskirchi. The sequence continues at coordinate 7,377,405 of NC_137288.1, read as the reverse complement.
ATCCCTGTCTGCTCACCGTGGACGCCGGCAACTCGGTCTGCCCCCAGGGGACATGGAGTTCCTTTCCCCTGAACTGCTTTGCATTTGGTTTGTTTCCACCTTTCTGGTGATGTTTTCTTTTTTGTATGGTTTCCTGTATTTTTGTTGGTTAAGTTGGGATTCGTAAACTTTCTCATCATTGTTGCAATTTGGGAACACTGTTGTGTAACTCTGGTGATACTGTGTTGCCATCACCACTTGGTAGTTTCAGACCCGTTTGATCTTTATGCCCCACCCCCCAACAAAGCCTGGATTCAAGGCAAGCACGCCCTGTTCATCCCTTCCCCCGATCCTGAACACAATTTCATCTTTTCTTTGTGCATTCCTTCCTATATTCTTGGTGTCCCCAATCAATGACTCTCCGTGAAATGACTGAAGCAGTGTTTTTCGGACTCTCCACCTACTGTAAGACTCCATTGGAGAATTCTCATTTTTATGTCATTTGAACTAGCCTTTGATATCTGAAAGGACGGTGTACGTCCTTTCAAGATACCATGTGCCAAACGAAGCCCTTTTGGCAACTGCCATCATTATCTCCAGGCAGGCATTGCTGTTTCAAGGGTGACATCTCAGCCAGAAGGCAGAGGCTGAGCTCGTCTTGTTGCACCAGCTCCCAAAAGAAGCCAAGAAAGGGAGCTGGAACAACAAACCACCCCAACGCCCAGGAAAGCGTTCTTCATGACAGAAGGCTAGAAAATGACCCAACATCCTTGTGGCCCAGAACCCCTCTAGAAAATCACTGTTCCATAAAAAAGAGAAACACATGGGAAGTTCCAAGGAGAGGCAATGCCCATGGCCAGTGTACTTTAGAGACGGCCTGAGCGCTCCGGGGAAGACACGCACCGACGGAACCCCTTGGGAAACAGCAGGGATTCTCCTCACCGTCGTAAGGGTTTCCTCTGGGGACAACCTGCCCTGGGCACCACATGAGGGAGCAGACCGGCTTCTCTTCCTCTGCCCCCACACCATTCACTCATGAAGGCAGCTCAGGTGTTCTCATGCCCTGCCTGCCTGCCTGCCTGGCTCATCCGTGAGCTGTGAGCACCTCCAGGGCAGGACTCCACCTTCTCCTCTCTGTGTACCGTGCATCTGCACACAGTGGGCTTTCAGAACCTTAGAGTTGAGCCATTCCCACTCAAGCCAGAACCCTCCCCAGGAAGGAAAACAGCTGTGGAGTCATTTTGGCCCCAGCACTGGTTCCGAAACCCTGGCGGCTCCTACAGCCTCTACGGCGTGAAGAGGGAGGTCCCTTTTGACAGAGCTTTCCGGCTCTCAGATCTAAGCTGTTGTTTCACTGTCAGCTGTGTCTCTTCCGTTGCAGCCAGGTGGGCCACGCTGCTCCAAAGGAGCTCACAAGCTGAGTTTCAAGGGAGGACAGGGATGGCTACAACGTGCTGCAAACTGAGTGAGGGTCCCCACAATCCTCAGCAAAGGTCTGTGGTGTTCAAGTGGGGAGTAGAGGGCCCCCAAGTTCCAAAGGAAGGGAGGTACTCGGGAGCTAAAGCCCTTGGCCGCTGTGGTAGCAGCTGCAGATGGCAGCTCGTCCACAGTGCACTTCGAATGAGGTCATATGAGCGGGACTCTGGAAATGGCTCCGATATCGAGAGAAAGGGGTCAGGGTATGTGGGAAGCCGGCGGGGGTGGGGGGTGGATGAAGGAAGGTGTCCCTCCTCTCTCCAGTGCAATTTGGTTTGGTGAGTCTCAAAGCTACCAGATGGCACTTCCCAAGTCAGGCCCCCACAGGAATCAGGGTGGGCTGCGTGCCTCGGCCCCTGCCACAGGGACAAGCCACACCAGTGGCCTCCCTGAGCTCCAATGGCCGGATCTGGGGGTTCTGTCTGGGTGCACACCTCCTTGCTGTGGCCAAGTCCCCCCCTTCTCTGAGCACCAGCTTCATCCTCTCGAATGAGGACATCGAATGCTACCTTGGCACGTTACTCTCTTCATCCTGTGAAGACTCATTAGGCTTATCCTACAATTACTAGCTGGCCCGAAGAGATATCTCCTGAATCCAGATTAAGCTGGAGTCTCCCAGGCTCATCTGGCATGTCTTCCCTGAAGTCTGCCAAAACCCACACCATTGCATTTCCAGGGACTCCCCTTAGCCAGCTGGGCAGAAAACCCAGCATGCTTCAAACAAGCTGACAGACAAGCGGGAGAGGACTCACGGGCAGAAGGTTTCCCTCAGGTCTCGGGTGGAGCTCTGGGACCACAGCAGCAACGGGCCATCCCAGCCCCTGGGCTCAGCAGCGCCCTCATTCTCAGGCCGGCGGCTCTGCCCTGAGGGGAGCGGGAAGGTCACCAACTGCCGCAGGCGGACCTCACGCCCCTCCCACTGCTGGAGCCTGACCTCCCCCGGCCCCACCCCTTCCCCTACCCCAGCAGGACGACAGCTCGTCTTCCCCTGGCTTCCAACGTCAGGCCCGGCCCTGGGCCCCGATTGGGCACTGCCCCAGCCCGGAGCCAATCACAGTGGCCAGGGAGGTGGAACGCACCGATTGGCCAGGGCCAGGTCATGTGACCATACTCCCCAGGAAACTCAAATATTACCAAGGTTCCCTAAGAAACCAATGAACAAAATTATCCAGTAAAGGCAAACCGTACTTTTTAATGAGGCCAATGTCACAGAAAAAAAAAAAAAAAACCTTCACCATGAACTGCTCAAGGAAGCTAGTAAATAAACTTTCAGAAAAGTTTAGTAGTTTTTTTTTTTTTTTTTTAAATAGGGTGACGGAGAGCTATACCTTTCCCGTCTATGTGAATTTAGGTTTAAACTAGATTTCCCTTGGCTGTTATATAAGACAAAAAAACCCACATCACCCCCTTTCACTCACCCCCACCCCCCAAAAGTGTTTTAATGTATTGAATTTTTCTGTCCTCAGTTGTGTCTGATTCACGGCAACCCACGAACTCTACACAGCCAGGCTCTTCCGTCCATGGAATTCAGGGCAATTTTTTCTGTCCCAGTCAATGCCCACCCTGGGTGATCCAAAGGCAAGGGCTCAGAGGCCCCTGAGAGACTAACTCCTTTCAGCTGAGCACAGAGCTGGCTCCTCACTGGGATGCCTGTGGCCTGGGGCTCCCAGAGGGGAGAGCAGCACTCGCCCCACCGTGTGGTCACTGCTGGAAGTGCAGGCTGCTCCTCACTCCCCCTTGACAGTGTCCCTGACGGCAGAACAGTGTGAATCGAATCAAGGTGGTAATGCAAACTCCAATGCAACCAAACTCCCCACAAGGTCTCCAAAACCACTCAGGAACAGGGAATTGGAAACTGCAGGGGATGACATGAATGGAGATGGAGACTTGACACCTTACACCGAGTTCACTTCCACTTATCCCTAGACAAACTTTCCGTGAAAACTTGTCACCAATCTAGAAGAACAATGAGCAGAAACCGGACACGTGCTTTGAGTCTTCACACACAAAACTAAAAGGCAGTCCACAAAAAAACCCAGAGAATACAGTGGACTTGGCAAAATCAAAGATATCTACTGTGGGAAAGACCTCATGACAAAAGCAAAAGACAGGTCATACATCGCCAGACGAATGAGTGGAAACACAAAGCTTATCAAGGATGTGTCTCCAAACAGACAAAGAACACCAACACAACAAGCCTGTGAAAACTAGGGAAAGGTCTGAAGGGACACCAGACTGAGGAAGACACACACAGAGGATCCCGGATGATGTCCAGCACTGAGGGCCTGAAGAAACAACAGTCTAGTTGCACCCCCTCAGGCCTGTGTGACCGTGGATGAGGCCTCTGTTTCCCGGTGGCTCTGAGAGATGGACAGGGAGGAAGGGGAAGAGAAGTCACTTGCATTTCTAATACTCACAGCAAAGTCTTCCAATGAGAAGGGAATTATCACCCCCACTGACAATGCCATGCACTGAAGTGATATCCACGAGTCCATCTAACCCAGAAGGGAAGGATGCACCTGTTCTCACAAAACGGCGAGAGATGGAAGAAGGAAGATCAAGCCCACACCAATCACTGGAGAGAGAAGCTGTGCTCAGGGCTTGAAAAATTCCTATTGGTAAAATGATGTCACAGCCCCACAAGGCAATCCACAGCTTCGATGCTATTCCTCCCAAAATGCCAATGCATTTTCGCACCGAACAAAGAATTGCAAAAGGGGTTACGGAAACAGAAAAGAGCCTAAATTGTCAATACAATCCGACGAAAAGGCCCCGATACGGACATCCAAGGTTGTGTGAAAGGAAATTAGACGACCAAACTAGGATCCTCAGGAGAGTATCGGAGAAGGCAATGGCGACCCACTCCAGTACTCTTGCCTGGAAAATGCCCTGGACGGAGGAGCCTGGTAGGCTGCAGGCCATGGGGTCGCGCAGAGTCTGACACGACTGAAGTGACTTAGCAGCAGCAGCAGCAGCGGCAGGACAGTATGCTATTGGGAATACAACAACACACACAGATCCAGATCGATGGAATAAAGTTGAGGGTCCAGAAACAAACCCCAGCATCCATCGTCAACTCATCTCTGACACAGAAGGGGAGATTATCCAAATGGGAACAAGAAAGCCTCTTCAATCAATGTCCATGGGAAACCCAGACAGCTACATCTGAAGAACGCTATTGGTTTGGATCTCAGACCACCTCAATATTGGGGAAAAACCTCACCCTAAAGACTGATGTCATGAGATAGCTAGAAAGAAGCGTAGGTCAAAGGCTCCTTAACATCAGAGTCTCCTTGCCATTTGCTGGGCGGAGGTAGAAATGGGTCTCTTCAATTAAGGGAAAGAGGTACACGAAGTACACCAATGGGTTTCCATCCAATGGAACCTCTTCACAACAGAGAAGCTAAGCATTCACAAATGCAAAAGATAGGAAACGGAACACGAGAGACTCCTTCCAAGTGGTGTATCTGAGAAGGGGTTCATATGGAAAGAGACGAAGAATGCACAGCACTCAGATTCCAAGAAACACCACCACCACCCTTGACCCTTCCCCTATGACCAACTCCGACCTGAAGCCTTTCTCTCCCTCTAACCTATCCCTAAAACATAACCCTCATCTAATCATATACATGTGGAATTCCTAGCATCCATCCATTCACACACGAGAGAGAAAGAGGAAGACACAGAGGGAATTGAGAAAGGAAAAGAGAGGGACACAGCCAGAGAGAGACACGGAACCAAAGAGAGGAAAGGAGTCGATGGTCCAGACTTTTCCTCAATCTGTCTCGAAGGTAGAAGCAATGACAGCGCCCATCCACCCCAGAAGGGGGAAAAGGACGGAAGGTTTGCAGAGGAAAAGACAAGAACGCAGGGAGCCATTAGAAGCTCAGCCACCCGCAGAAGCCGAGCTGGGACACTTGAACAGAATCTCAATGGAAACAGGACCAGAAAGTTGGCTACTCTTTTCTACAAGAGAGGGAGACCTTCGAGTCTTCCTTTCTGTCCTCCAGCTTGGATGCGGGGTCTCAAAACAGTCAGGAGGGGGAGTGCCTTTTCCTGGGTACCACGGCACATCCAGGCCTCGTTCTGCCCCATTCTGTGCTATGTCAGCCCTGGATGGAATCTTTCTTTCTGAAGTCTCAGCGCACGAGCTCCACGTGATATCGGCCCCAGGTGGAAAGGCATGGAGCTGCTCGTAGGCCGACAGACCTAGGAAGCAGATGGGAGAATGACCCCCACTCTGCAGATGGAGAGACTGGGGAAACCCTGAGGGGCATATGCTTGTCCAGGGCCACACCACTTATGAGAAGAAGGAGCCTGGTCTGAGAGCAGCAGGGCCCTCGGAGCTCAGGCCCTGGCTGCACCCAGGCCTCCCCAGGGCTGTGGGCTGGGCTGTGTGGGCGTCTCTGTGCCTGCACATGGCCTAAGGGGGGTGGTCGAGCAGTCAGAAACCCAGAGATTCCCTTGGGAAGTTTTGGGGAAGGGACCTCAGCACGAACCCCAGGCGATGATGTCACCTGCCGGCAACAGAACCCAACAGAACCCGCAACCCGGGTATCCAGGCCTCCAGAGCGGAGAGGAGCCCCCAGCCAGATCACTTGCTGCCAGGATGTTCTGCTGTTTGCCCATGCCCAGAGGCCGGGGCCTCAGGAGAGCTCACAGGCAGTGTGCGTGGGCACCCTGTCGACGTTGGCTCAGGACACCCCCGAGAGGCCTCTGGCCGTTTGCCCGGAGAAACAGAAAGGTAACACGGGGAGCCCCAGGCCGGGCCAGGCCACCTCGCCCATGCCACCCGGAAACACCGGGTCCTTTGCCTGTGTGTGTGGATGCGGGTTTCTCGGGGTGTGTCTCCCTCAAGGAAGCCCAGGCGGATGTGGGGTCAGAAGCCTGCGGACAAGTTGTGTCCACACCCCAGGGGAGAGCAGGCTGGGCCCGATGGGGAGTGTGCGGGCAGCGGCGGCCGCCCAGGCTGACCTCACACCCACAGGTGGGTCTCTTTCCTCCCGGGTGGGGATCTGAGCAGACACACGTCTCTGACCCTTCTGGGAAGAGAAGTTCGAGCAGGCAGAAGCAGCGGTTCCACTGGCCAGGCCCAGCTTGGAAAACTCCCAGCATGGCTGGCTGACGGTCACTGTCGTTGCAGAGCTTCCCACGTGATGAGGCCGAGGACGGGGACACCCCATCCACCTCCCGGAGGGAGGGGTCGGAGCACCACCCCCCCGCCCGTGAGGCCCAGTGCAGGCTCCAGGTGAGCGTGCCCACGGAGGCATCAGCCCCACCGGGGGAGAAGAGGAGGCGGGGAAGGCCTGCTGCAGAGACACCGCCTAGGATACACCCGCCGGCCCAGTCTGAGGCTGCCACGGAGCTCAGCACACCCGGCTCCGACCCAGAGTCCCGAGAACCCCGGCCTCTGAGGCAGCAGGAGGACCTGGAGCCCAGCACGCCAGAGCACAGAGGTGAGGACGCTGGGGCTGCTGCACGGGAGTGTGTGGGGACGGGGTGCTGAGCTACACAGGGACGAGTCCCCGAAAGCTGCTGCTGGGCCTGCAGCAAGCACTGGCCTCACACCCCCCGCCCCCCGTCTTGCACACTTCAGTCCCAAAAGACATCCGACGCTGGGTATTCTTTGGGAATCTCTTGGAAGCTTTCTGTCCCGGGATACGCACATGCCAAGGCTGGCCTGTGGGCAAACTTTGCTTCTCCCCCAGCTCTAGCACTGACCTCCAACTGGAACCAGGCTCCACTTCCCAGACCTGTCCCTACAGAGGTGGTGGCTCCAGGTGCAGGACCCAGGGATCCACCGAGGGCAGATGGAGAACCGAGACTTGCCCTCGCAGAGACACCAGGCCAGCTGGGTACTGGCCAGCACACTGGGCAGATCGGATCTCCGTGCCTGCAGGACCCCCAGCCCCAGGCACTGATGTCCCACCCCCTCAGCCAGAACCTCCACCTCCACGTGCACCTGTACCTGCTCGGGCTCTGGCAGGACAACCCGAGGCAGAGGAGGAGTCACCGCCTCGGCAGGGAGAGCCTGCCCTGGCTCCCGCGCAACACCCAGACGCCCACGATGACTCACCCACCCCTGCAGGGAGAACGAGCCCCCGCTCTGGACAGACACCCAGAGCCCTTGCCGGAAACACCACGTCCAGGGGAGCGGTCGGCTCTGCAGCCTCCATCCCTGTCTGCTCACCGTGGACGCCGGCAACTCGGTCTGCCCCCAGGGGACATGGAGTTCCTTTCCCCTGAACTGCTTTGCATTTGGTTTGTTTCCACCTTTCTGGTGATGTTTTCTTTTTTGTATGGTTTCCTGTATTTTTGTTGGTTAAGTTGGGATTCGTAAACTTTCTCATCATTGTTGCAATTTGGGAACACTGTTGTGTAACTCTGGTGATACTGTGTTGCCATCACCACTTGGTAGTTTCAGACCCGTTTGATCTTTATGCCCCACCCCCCAACAAAGCCTGGATTCAAGGCAAGCACGCCCTGTTCATCCCTTCCCCCGATCCTGAACACAATTTCATCTTTTCTTCGTGCATTCCTTCCTATATTCTTGGTGTCCCCAATCAATGACTCTCCGTGAAATGACTGAAGCAGTGTTTTTCGGACTCTCCACCTACTGTAAGACTCCATTGGAGAGTTCTCATTTTTATGTCATTTGAACTAGCCTTTGATATCTGAAAGGACGGTGTACGTCCTTTCAAGATACCATGTGCCAAACGAAGCCCTTTTGGCAACTGCCATCATTATCTCCAGGCAGGCATTGCTGTTTCAAGGGTGACATCTCAGCCAGAAGGCAGAGGCTGAGCTCGTCTTGTTGCACCAGCTCCCAAAAGAAGCCAAGAAAGGGAGCTGGAACAACAAACCACCCCAACGCCCAGGAAAGCGTTCTTCATGACAGAAGGCTAGAAAATGACCCAACATCCTTGTGGCCCAGAACCCCTCTAGAAAATCACTGTTCCATAAAAAAGAGAAACACATGGGAAGTTCCAAGGAGAGGCAATGCCCATGGCCAGTGTACTTTAGAGACGGCCTGAGCGCTCCGGGGAAGACACGCACCGACGGAACCCCTTGGGAAACAGCAGGGATTCTCCTCACCGTCGTAAGGGTTTCCTCTGGGGACAACCTGCCCTGGGCACCACATGAGGGAGCAGACCGGCTTCTCTTCCTCTGCCCCCACACCATTCACTCATGAAGGCAGCTCAGGTGTTCTCATGCCCTGCCTGCCTGCCTGCCTGGCTCATCCGTGAGCTGTGAGCACCTCCAGGGCAGGACTCCACCTTCTCCTCTCTGTGTACCGTGCATCTGCACACAGTGGGCTTTCAGAACCTTAGAGTTGAGCCATTCCCACTCAAGCCAGAACCCTCCCCAGGAAGGAAAACAGCTGTGGAGTCATTTTGGCCCCAGCACTGGTTCCGAAACCCTGGCGGCTCCTACAGCCTCTACGGCGTGAAGAGGGAGGTCCCTTTTGACAGAGCTTTCCGGCTCTCAGATCTAAGCTGTTGTTTCACTGTCAGCTGTGTCTCTTCCGTTGCAGCCAGGTGGGCCACGCTGCTCCAAAGGAGCTCACAAGCTGAGTTTCAAGGGAGGACAGGGATGGCTACAACGTGCTGCAAACTGAGTGAGGGTCCCCACAATCCTCAGCAAAGGTCTGTGGTGTGCAAGTGGGGAGTAGAGGGCCCCCAAGTTCCAAAGGAAGGGAGGTACTCGGGAGCTAAAGCCCTTGGCCGCTGTGGTAGCAGCTGCAGATGGCAGCTCGTCCACAGTGCACTTCGAATGAGGTCATATGAGCGGGACTCTGGAAATGGCTCCGAAATCGGGAGAAAGGGGTCAGGGTATGTGGGAATCCGGCGGGGGTGGGGGGTGGATGAAGGAAGGTGTCCCTCCTCTCTCCAGTGCAATTTGGTTTGGTGAGTCTCAAAGCTACCAGATGGCACTTCCCAAGTCAGGCCCCCACAGGAATCAGGGTGGGCTGCGTGCCTCGGCCCCTGCCACAGGGACAAGCCACACCAGTGGCCTCCCTGAGCTCCAATGGCCGGATCTGGGGGTTCTGTCTGGGTGCACACCTCCTTGCTGTGGCCAAGTTCCCCCCTTCTCTGAGCACCAGCTTCATCCTCTCGAATGAGGACATCGAATGCTACCTTGGCACGTTACTCTCTTCATCCTGTGAAGACTCATTAGGCTTATCCTACAATTACTAGCTGGCCCGAAGAGATATCTCCTGAATCCAGATTAAGCTGGAGTCTCCCAGGCTCATCTGGCATGTCTTCCCTGAAGTCTGCCAAAACCCACACCATTGCATTTCCAGGGACTCCCCTTAGCCAGCTGGGCAGAAAACCCAGCATGCTTCAAACAAGCTGACAGACAAGCGGGAGAGGACTCACGGGCAGAAGGTTTCCCTCAGGTCTCGGGTGGAGCTCTGGGACCACAGCAGCAACGGGCCATCCCAGCCCCTGGGCTCAGCAGCGCCCTCATTCTCAGGCCGGCGGCTCTGCCCTGAGGGGAGCGGGAAGGTCACCAACTGCCGCAGGCGGACCTCACGCCCCTCCCACTGCTGGAGCCTGACCTCCCCCGGCCCCACCCCTTCCCCTACCCCAGCAGGACGACAGCTCGTCTTCCCCTGGCTTCCAACGTCAGGCCCGGCCCTGGGCCCCGATTGGGCACTGCCCCAGCCCAGAGCCAATCACAGTGGCCAGGGAGGTGGAACGCACCGATTGGCCAGGGCCAGGTCATGTGACCATACTCCCCAGGAAACTCAAATATTACCAAGGTTCCCTAAGAAACCAATGAACAAAATTATCCAGTAAAGGCAAACCGTACTTTTTAATGAGGCCAATGTCACAGAAAAAAAAAAAAAAAAAAAAGCTTCACCATGAACTGCTCAAGGAAGCTAGTAAATAAACTTTCAGAAAAGTTTAGTAGTTTTTTTTTTTTTTTAATAGGGTGACGGAGAGCTATACCTTTCCCGTCTATGTGAATTTAGGTTTAAACTAGATTTCCCTTGGCTGTTATATAAGACAAAAAAACCCACATCACCCCCTTTCACTCACCCCCACCCCCCAAAAGTGTTTTAATGTATTGAATTTTTCTGTCCTCAGTTGTGTCTGATTCACGGCAACCCACGAACTCTACACAGCCAGGCTCTTCCGTCCATGGAATTCAGGGCAATTTTTTCTGTCCCAGTCAATGCCCACCCTGGGTGATCCAAAGGCAAGGGCTCAGAGGCCCCTGAGAGACTAACTCCTTTCAGCTGAGCACAGAGCTGGCTCCTCACTGGGATGCCTGTGGCCTGGGGCTCCCAGAGGGGAGAGCAGCACTCGCCCCACCGTGTGGTCACTGCTGGAAGTGCAGGCTGCTCCTCACTCCCCCTTGACAGTGTCCCTGACGGCAGAACAGTGTGAATCGAATCAAGGTGGTAATGCAAACTCCAATGCAACCAAACTCCCCACAAGGTCTCCAAAACCACTCAGGAACAGGGAATTGGAAACTGCAGGGGATGACATGAATGGAGATGGAGACTTGACACCTTACACCGAGTTCACTTCCACTTATCCCTAGACAAACTTTCCGTGAAAACTTGTCACCAATCTAGAAGAACAATGAGCAGAAACCGGACACGTGCTTTGAGTCTTCACACACAAAACTAAAAGGCAGTCCACAAAAAAACCCAGAGAATACAGTGGACTTGGCAAAATCAAAGATATCTACTGTGGGAAAGACCTCATGACAAAAGCAAAAGACAGGTCATACATCGCCAGACGAATGAGTGGAAACACAAAGCTTATCAAGGATGCGTCTCCAAACAGACAAAGAACACCAACACAACAAGCCTGTGAAAACTAGGGAAAGGTCTGAAGGGACACCAGACTGAGGAAGACACACACAGAGGATCCCGGATGATGTCCAGCACTGAGGGCCTGAAGAAACAACAGTCTAGTTGCACCCCCTCAGGCCTGTGTGACCGTGGATGAGGCCTCTGTTTCCCGGTGGCTCTGAGAGATGGACAGGGAGGAAGGGGAAGAGAAGTCACTTGCATTTCTAATACTCACAGCAAAGTCTTCCAATGAGAAGGGAATTATCACCCCCACTGACAATGCCATGCACTGAAGTGATATCCACGAGTCCATCTAACCCAGAAGGGAAGGATGCACCTGTTCTCACAAAACGGCGAGAGATGGAAGAAGGAAGATCAAGCCCACACCAATCACTGGAGAGAGAAGCTGTGCTCAGGGCTTGAAAAATTCCTATTGGTAAAATGATGTCACAGCCCCACAAGGCAATCCACAGCTTCGATGCTATTCCTCCCAAAATGCCAATGCATTTTCGCACCGAACAAAGAATTGCAAAAGGGGTTACGGAAACAGAAAAGAGCCTAAATTGTCAATACAATCCGACGAAAAGGCCCCGATACGGACATCCAAGGTTGTGTGAAAGGAAATTAGACGACCAAACTAGGATCCTCAGGAGAGTATCGGAGAAGGCAATGGCGACCCACTCCAGTACTCTTGCCTGGAAAATGCCCTGGACGGAGGAGCCTGGTAGGCTGCAGGCCATGGGGTCGCGCAGAGTCTGACACGACTGAAGTGACTTAGCAGCAGCAGCAGCAGCGGCAGGACAGTATGCTATTGGGAATACAACAACACACACAGATCCAGATCGATGGAATAAAGTTGAGGGTCCAGAAACAAACCCCAGCATCCATCGTCAACTCATCTCTGACACAGAAGGGGAGATTATCCAAATGGGAACAAGAAAGCCTCTTCAATCAATGTCCATGGGAAACCCAGACAGCTACATCTGAAGAACGCTATTGGTTTGGATCTCAGACCACCTCAATATTGGGGAAAAACCTCACCCTAAAGACTGATGTCATGAGATAGCTAGAAAGAAGCGTAGGTCAAAGGCTCCTTAACATCAGAGTCTCCTTGCCATTTGCTGGGCGGAGGTAGAAATGGGTCTCTTCAATTAAGGGAAAGAGGTACACGAAGTACACCAATGGGTTTCCATCCAATGGAACCTCTTCACAACAGAGAAGCTAAGCATTCACAAATGCAAAAGATAGGAAACGGAACACGAGAGACTCCTTCCAAGTGGTGTATCTGAGAAGGGGTTCATATGGAAAGAGACGAAGAATGCACAGCACTCAGATTCCAAGAAACACCACCACCACCCTTGACCCTTCCCCTATGACCAACTCCGACCTGAAGCCTTTCTCTCCCTCTAACCTATCCCTAAAACATAACCCTCATCTAATCATATACATGTGGAATTCCTAGCATCCATCCATTCACACACGAGAGAGAAAGAGGAAGACACAGAGGGAATTGAGAAAGGAAAAGAGAGGGACACAGCCAGAGAGAGACACGGAACCAAAGAGAGGAAAGGAGTCGATGGTCCAGACTTTTCCTCAATCTGTCTCGAAGGTAGAAGCAATGACAGCGCCCATCCACCCCAGAAGGGAGAAAAGGACGGAAGGTTTGCAGAGGAAAAGACAAGAACGCAGGGAGCCACTAGAAGCTCAGCCACCCACAGAAGCCGAGCTGGGACACTTGAACAGAATCTCAATGGAAACAGGACCAGAAAGTTGGCTACTCTTTTCTACAAGAGAGGGAGACCTTCGAGTCTTCCTTTCGGTCCTCCAACTTGGATGCGGGGTCTCAAAACAGTCAGGAGGGGGAGTGCCTTTTCCTGGGTACCACGGCACATCCAGGCCTCGTTCTGCCCCATTCTGTGCTATGTCAGCCCTGGATGGAATCTTTCTTTCTGAAGTCTCAGCGCACGAGCTCCACGTGATATCGGCCCCAGGTGGAAAGGCATGGAGCTGCTCGTAGGCCGACAGACCTAGGAAGCAGATGGGAGAATGACCCCCACTCTGCAGATGGAGAGACTGGGGAAACCCTGAGGGGCATATGCTTGTCCAGGGCCACACCACTTATGAGAAGAAGGAGCCTGGTCTGAGAGCAGCAGGGCCCTCGGAGCTCAGGCCCTGGCTGCACCCAGGCCTCCCCAGGGCTGTGGGCTGGGCTGTGTGGGCGTCTCTGTGCCTGCACATGGCCTAAGGGGGGTGGTCGAGCAGTCAGAAACCCAGAGATTCCCTTGGGAAGTTTTGGGGAAGGGACCTCAGCACGAACCCCAGGCGATGATGTCACCTGCCGGCAACAGAACCCAACAGAACCCGCAACCCGGGTATCCAGGCCTCCAGAGCGGAGAGGAGCCCCCAGCCAGATCACTTGCTGCCAGGATGTTCTGCTGTTTGCCCATGCCCAGAGGCCGGGGCCTCAGGAGAGCTCACAGGCAGTGTGCGTGGGCACCCTGTCGACGTTGGCTCAGGACACCCCCGAGAGGCCTCTGGCCGTTTGCCCGGAGAAACAGAAAGGTAACACAGGGAGCCCCAGGCCGGGCCAGGCCACCTCGCCCATGCCACCCGGAAACACCGGGTCCTTTGCCTGTGTGTGTGGATGCGGGTTTCTCGGGGTGTGTCTCCCTCAAGGAAGCCCAGGCGGATGTGGGGTCAGAAGCCTGCGGACAAGTTGTGTCCACACCCCAGGGGAGAGCAGGCTGGGCCCGATGGGGAGTGTGCGGGCAGCGGCGGCCGCCCAGGCTGACCTCACACCCACAGGTGGGTCTCTTTCCTCCCGGGTGGGGATCTGAGCAGACACACGTCTCTGACCCTTCTGGGAAGAGAAGTTCGAGCAGGCAGAAGCAGCGGTTCCACTGGCCAGGCCCAGCTTGGAAAACTCCCAGCATGGCTGGCTGACGGTCACTGTCGTTGCAGAGCTTCCCACGTGATGAGGCCGAGGACGGGGACACCCCATCCACCTCCCGGAGGGAGGGGTCGGAGCACCACCCCCCCGCCCGTGAGGCCCAGTGCAGGCTCCAGGTGAGCGTGCCCACGGAGGCATCAGCCCCACCGGGGGAGAAGAGGAGGCGGGGAAGGCCTGCTGCAGAGACACCGCCTAGGATACACCCGCCGGCCCAGTCTGAGGCTGCCACGGAGCTCAGCACACCCGGCTCCGACCCAGAGTCCCGAGAACCCCGGCCTCTGAGGCAGCAGGAGGACCTGGAGCCCAGCACGCCAGAGCACAGAGGTGAGGACGCTGGGGCTGCTGCACGGGAGTGTGTGGGGACGGGGTGCTGAGCTACACAGGGACGAGTCCCCGAAAGCTGCTGCTGGGCCTGCAGCAAGCACTGGCCTCACACCCCCCGCCCCCCGTCTTGCACACTTCAGTCCCAAAAGACATCCGACGCTGGGTATTCTTTGGGAATCTCTTGGAAGCTTTCTGTCCCGGGATACGCACATGCCAAGGCTGGCCTGTGGGCAAACTTTGCTTCTCCCCCAGCTCTAGCACTGACCTCCAACTGGAACCAGGCTCCACTTCCCAGACCTGTCCCTACAGAGGTGGTGGCTCCAGGTGCAGGACCCAGGGATCCACCGAGGGCAGATGGAGAACCGAGACTTGCCCTCGCAGAGACACCAGGCCAGCTGGGTACTGGCCAGCACACTGGGCAGATCGGATCTCCGTGCCTGCAGGACCCCCAGCCCCAGGCACTGATGTCCCACCCCCTCAGCCAGAACCTCCACCTCCACGTGCACCTGTACCTGCTCGGGCTCTGGCAGGACAACCCGAGGCAGAGGAGGAGTCACCGCCTCGGCAGGGAGAGCCTGCCCTGGCTCCCGCGCAACACCCAGACGCCCACGATGACTCACCCACCCCTGCAGGGAGAACGAGCCCCCGCTCTGGACAGACACCCAGAGCCCTTGCCGGAAACACCACGTCCAGGGGAGCGGTCGGCTCTGCAGCCTCCATCCCTGTCTGCTCACCGTGGACGCCGGCAACTCGGTCTGCCCCCAGGGGACATGGAGTTCCTTTCCCCTGAACTGCTTTGCATTTGGTTTGTTTCCACCTTTCTGGTGATGTTTTCTTTTTTGTATGGTTTCCTGTATTTTTGTTGGTTAAGTTGGGATTCGTAAACTTTCTCATCATTGTTGCAATTTGGGAACACTGTTGTGTAACTCTGGTGATACTGTGTTACCATCACCACTTGGTAGTTTCAGACCCGTTTGATCTTTATGCCCCACCCCCCAACAAAGCCTGGATTCAAGGCAAGCACGCCCTGTTCATCCCTTCCCCCGATCCTGAACACAATTTCATCTTTTCTTTGTGCATTCCTTCCTATATTCTTGGTGTCCCCAATCAATGACTCTCCGTGAAATGACTGAAGCAGTGTTTTTCGGACTCTCCACCTACTGTAAGACTCCATTGGAGAGTTCTCATTTTTATGTCATTTGAACTAGCCTTTGATATCTGAAAGGACGGTGTACGTCCTTTCAAGATACCATGTGCCAAACGAAGCCCTTTTGGCCACTGCCATCATTATCTCCAGGCAGGCATTGCTGTTTCAAGGGTGACATCTCCGCCAGAATGCAGAGGCTGAGCTCGTCTTGTTGCACCAGCTCCCAAAAGAAGCCAAGAAAGGGAGCTGGAACAACAAACCACCCCAACGCCCAGGAAAGCGTTCTTCATGACAGAAGGCTAGAAAATGACCCAACATCCTTGTGGCCCAGAACCCCTCTAGAAAATCACTGTTCCATAAAAAAGAGAAACACATGGGAAGTTCCAAGGAGAGGCAATGCCCATGGCCAGTGTACTTTAGAGACGGCCTGAGCGCTCCGGGGAAGACACGCACCGACGGAACCCCTTGGGAAACAGCAGGGATTCTCCTCACCGTCGTAAGGGTTTCCTCTGGGGACAACCTGCCCTGGGCACCACATGAGGGAGCAGACCGGCTTCTCTTCCTCTGCCCCCACACCATTCACTCATGAAGGCAGCTCAGGTGTTCTCATGCCCTGCCTGCCTGCCTGCCTGGCTCATCCGTGAGCTGTGAGCACCTCCAGGGCAGGACTCCACCTTCTCCTCTCTGTGTACCGTGCATCTGCACACAGTGGGCTTTCAGAACCTTAGACTTGAGCCATTCCCACTCAAGCCAGAACCCTCCCCAGGAAGGAAAACAGCTGTGGAGTCATTTTGGCCCCAGCACTGGTTCCGAAACCCTGGCGGCTCCTACAGCCTCTACGGCGTGAAGAGGGAGGTCCCTTTTGACAGAGCTTTCCGGCTCTCAGATCTAAGCTGTTGTTTCACTGTCAGCTGTGTCTCTTCCGTTGCAGCCAGGTGGGCCACGCTGCTCCAAAGGAGCTCACAAGCTGAGTTTCAAGGGAGGACAGGGATGGCTACAACGTGCTGCAAACTGAGTGAGGGTCCCCACAATCCTCAGCAAAGGTCTGTGGTGTGCAAGTGGGGAGTAGAGGGCCCCCAAGTTCCAAAGGAAGGGAGGTACTCGGGAGCTAAAGCCCTTGGCCGCTGTGGTAGCAGCTGCAGATGGCAGCTCGTCCACAGTGCACTTCGAATGAGGTCATATGAGCGGGACTCTGGAAATGGCTCCGAAATCGAGAGAAAGGGGTCAGGGTATGTGGGAAGCCGGCGGGGGTGGGGGGTGGATGAAGGAAGGTGTCCCTCCTCTCTCCAGTGCAATTTGGTTTGGTGAGTCTCAAAGCTACCAGATGGCACTTCCCAAGTCAGGCCCCCACAGGAATCAGGGTGGGCTGCGTGCCTCGGCCCCTGCCACAGGGACAAGCCACACCAGTGGCCTCCCTGAGCTCCAATGGCCGGATCTGGGGGTTCTGTCTGGGTGCACACCTCCTTGCTGTGGCCAAGTTCCCCCCTTCTCTGAGCACCAGCTTCATCCTCTCGAATGAGGACATCGAATGCTACCTTGGCACGTTACTCTCTTCATCCTGTGAAGACTCATTAGGCTTATCCTACAATTACTAGCTGGCCCGAAGAGATATCTCCTGAATCCAGATTAAGCTGGAGTCTCCCAGGCTCATCTGGCATGTCTTCCCTGAAGTCTGCCAAAACCCACACCATTGCATTTCCAGGGACTCCCCTTAGCCAGCTGGGCAGAAAACCCAGCATGCTTCAAACAAGCTGACAGACAAGCGGGAGAGGACTCACGGGCAGAAGGTTTCCCTCAGGTCTCGGGTGGAGCTCTGGGACCACAGCAGCAACGGGCCATCCCAGCCCCTGGGCTCAGCAGCGCCCTCATTCTCAGGCCGGCGGCTCTGCCCTGAGGGGAGCGGGAAGGTCACCAACTGCCGCAGGCGGACCTCACGCCCCTCCCACTGCTGGAGCCTGACCTCCCCCGGCCCCACCCCTTCCCCTACCCCAGCAGGACGACAGCTCGTCTTCCCCTGGCTTCCAACGTCAGGCCCGGCCCTGGGCCCCGATTGGGCACTGCCCCAGCCCAGAGCCAATCACAGTGGCCAGGGAGGTGGAACGCACCGATTGGCCAGGGCCAGGTCATGTGACCATACTCCCCAGGAAACTCAAATATTACCAAGGTTCCCTAAGAAACCAATGAACAAAATTATCCAGTAAAGGCAAACCGTACTTTTTAATGAGGCCAATGTCACAGAAAAAAAAAAAAAAACCTTCACCATGAACTGCTCAAGGAAGCTAGTAAATAAACTTTCAGAAAAGTTTAGTAGTTTTTTTTTTTTTTTTAATAGGGTGACGGAGAGCTATACCTTTCCCGTCTATGTGAATTTAGGTTTAAACTAGATTTCCCTTGGCTGTTATATAAGACAAAAAAACCCACATCACCCCCTTTCACTCACCCCCACCCCCCAAAAGTGTTTTAATGTATTGAATTTTTCTGTCCTCAGTTGTGTCTGATTCACGGCAACCCACGAACTCTACACAGCCAGGCTCTTCCGTCCATGGAATTCAGGGCAATTTTTTCTGTCCCAGTCAATGCCCACCCTGGGTGATCCAAAGGCAAGGGCTCAGAGGCCCCTGAGAGACTAACTCCTTTCAGCTGAGCACAGAGCTGGCTCCTCACTGGGATGCCTGTGGCCTGGGGCTCCCAGAGGGGAGAGCAGCACTCGCCCCACCGTGTGGTCACTGCTGGAAGTGCAGGCTGCTCCTCACTCCCCCTTGACAGTGTCCCTGACGGCAGAACAGTGTGAATCGAATCAAGGTGGTAATGCAAACTCCAATGCAACCAAACTCCCCACAAGGTCTCCAAAACCACTCAGGAACAGGGAATTGGAAACTGCAGGGGATGACATGAATGGAGATGGAGACTTGACACCTTACACCGAGTTCACTTCCACTTATCCCTAGACAAACTTTCCGTGAAAACTTGTCACCAATCTAGAAGAACAATGAGCAGAAACCGGACACGTGCTTTGAGTCTTCACACACAAAACTAAAAGGCAGTCCACAAAAAAACCCAGAGAATACAGTGGACTTGGCAAAATCAAAGATATCTACTGTGGGAAAGACCTCATGACAAAAGCAAAAGACAGGTCATACATCGCCAGACGAATGAGTGGAAACACAAAGCTTATCAAGGATGTGTCTCCAAACAGACAAAGAACACCAACACAACAAGCCTGTGAAAACTAGGGAAAGGTCTGAAGGGACACCAGACTGAGGAAGACACACACAGAGGATCCCGGATGATGTCCAGCACTGAGGGCCTGAAGAAACAACAGTCTAGTTGCACCCCCTCAGGCCTGTGTGACCGTGGATGAGGCCTCTGTTTCCCGGTGGCTCTGAGAGATGGACAGGGAGGAAGGGGAAGAGAAGTCACTTGCATTTCTAATACTCACAGCAAAGTCTTCCAATGAGAAGGGAATTATCACCCCCACTGACAATGCCATGCACTGAAGTGATATCCACGAGTCCATCTAACCCAGAAGGGAAGGATGCACCTGTTCTCACAAAACGGCGAGAGATGGAAGAAGGAAGATCAAGCCCACACCAATCACTGGAGAGAGAAGCTGTGCTCAGGGCTTGAAAAATTCCTATTGGTAAAATGATGTCACAGCCCCACAAGGCAATCCACAGCTTCGATGCTATTCCTCCCAAAATGCCAATGCATTTTCGCACCGAACAAAGAATTGCAAAAGGGGTTACGGAAACAGAAAAGAGCCTAAATTGTCAATACAATCCGACGAAAAGGCCCTGATACGGACATCCAAGGTTGTGTGAAAGGAAATTAGACGACCAAACTAGGATCCTCAGGAGAGTATCGGAGAAGGCAATGGCGACCCACTCCAGTACTCTTGCCTGGAAAATGCCCTGGACGGAGGAGCCTGGTAGGCTGCAGGCCATGGGGTCGCGCAGAGTCTGACACGACTGAAGTGACTTAGCAGCAGCAGCAGCAGCGGCAGGACAGTATGCTATTGGGAATACAACAACACACACAGATCCAGATCGATGGAATAAAGTTGAGGGTCCAGAAACAAACCCCAGCATCCATCGTCAACTCATCTCTGACACAGAAGGGGAGATTATCCAAATGGGAACAAGAAAGCCTCTTCAATCAATGTCCATGGGAAACCCAGACAGCTACATCTGAAGAACGCTATTGGTTTGGATCTCAGACCACCTCAATATTGGGGAAAAACCTCACCCTAAAGACTGATGTCATGAGATAGCTAGAAAGAAGCGTAGGTCAAAGGCTCCTTAACATCAGAGTCTCCTTGCCATTTGCTGGGCGGAGGTAGAAATGGGTCTCTTCAATTAAGGGAAAGAGGTACACGAAGTACACCAATGGGTTTCCATCCAATGGAACCTCTTCACAACAGAGAAGCTAAGCATTCACAAATGCAAAAGATAGGAAACGGAACACGAGAGACTCCTTCCAAGTGGTGTATCTGAGAAGGGGTTCATATGGAAAGAGACGAAGAATGCACAGCACTCAGATTCCAAGAAACACCACCACCACCCTTGACCCTTCCCCTATGACCAACTCCGACCTGAAGCCTTTCTCTCCCTCTAACCTATCCCTAAAACATAACCCTCATCTAATCATATACATGTGGAATTCCTAGCATCCATCCATTCACACACGAGAGAGAAAGAGGAAGACACAGAGGGAATTGAGAAAGGAAAAGAGAGGGACACAGCCAGAGAGAGACACGGAACCAAAGAGAGGAAAGGAGTCGATGGTCCAGACTTTTCCTCAATCTGTCTCGAAGGTAGAAGCAATGACAGCGCCCATCCACCCCAGAAGGGGGAAAAGGACGGAAGGTTTGCAGAGGAAAAGACAAGAACGCAGGGAGCCATTAGAAGCTCAGCCACCCGCAGAAGCCGAGCTGGGACACTTGAACAGAATCTCAATGGAAACAGGACCAGAAAGTTGGCTACTCTTTTCTACAAGAGAGGGAGACCTTCGAGTCTTCCTTTCGGTCCTCCAACTTGGATGCGGGGTCTCAAAACAGTCAGGAGGGGGAGTGCCTTTTCCTGGGTACCACGGCACATCCAGGCCTCGTTCTGCCCCATTCTGTGCTATGTCAGCCCTGGATGGAATCTTTCTTTCTGAAGTCTCAGCGCACGAGCTCCACGTGATATCGGCCCCAGGTGGAAAGGCATGGAGCTGCTCGTAGGCCGACAGACCTAGGAAGCAGATGGGAGAATGACCCCCACTCTGCAGATGGAGAGACTGGGGAAACCCTGAGGGGCATATGCTTGTCCAGGGCCACACCACTTATGAGAAGAAGGAGCCTGGTCTGAGAGCAGCAGGGCCCTCGGAGCTCAGGCCCTGGCTGCACCCAGGCCTCCCCAGGGCTGTGGGCTGGGCTGTGTGGGCGTCTCTGTGCCTGCACATGGCCTAAGGGGGGTGGTCGAGCAGTCAGAAACCCAGAGATTCCCTTGGGAAGTTTTGGGGAAGGGACCTCAGCACGAACCCCAGGCGATGATGTCACCTGCCGGCAACAGAACCCAACAGAACCCGCAACCCGGGTATCCAGGCCTCCAGAGCGGAGAGGAGCCCCCAGCCAGATCACTTGCTGCCAGGATGTTCTGCTGTTTGCCCATGCCCAGAGGCCGGGGCCTCAGGAGAGCTCACAGGCAGTGTGCGTGGGCACCCTGTCGACGTTGGCTCAGGACACCCCCGAGAGGCCTCTGGCCGTTTGCCCGGAGAAACAGAAAGGTAACACGGGGAGCCCCAGGCCGGGCCAGGCCACCTCGCCCATGCCACCCGGAAACACCGGGTCCTTTGCCTGTGTGTGTGGATGCGGGTTTCTCGGGGTGTGTCTCCCTCAAGGAAGCCCAGGCGGATGTGGGGTCAGAAGCCTGCGGACAAGTTGTGTCCACACCCCAGGGGAGAGCAGGCTGGGCCCGATGGGGAGTGTGCGGGCAGCGGCGGCCGCCCAGGCTGACCTCACACCCACAGGTGGGTCTCTTTCCTCCCGGGTGGGGATCTGAGCAGACACACGTCTCTGACCCTTCTGGGAAGAGAAGTTCGAGCAGGCAGAAGCAGCGGTTCCACTGGCCAGGCCCAGCTTGGAAAACTCCCAGCATGGCTGGCTGACGGTCACTGTCGTTGCAGAGCTTCCCACGTGATGAGGCCGAGGACGGGGACACCCCATCCACCTCCCGGAGGGAGGGGTCGGAGCACCACCCCCCCGCCCGTGAGGCCCAGTGCAGGCTCCAGGTGAGCGTGCCCACGGAGGCATCAGCCCCACCGGGGGAGAAGAGGAGGCGGGGAAGGCCTGCTGCAGAGACACCGCCTAGGATACACCCGCCGGCCCAGTCTGAGGCTGCCACGGAGCTCAGCACACCCGGCTCCGACCCAGAGTCCCGAGAACCCCGGCCTCTGAGGCAGCAGGAGGACCTGGAGCCCAGCACGCCAGAGCACAGAGGTGAGGACGCTGGGGCTGCTGCACGGGAGTGTGTGGGGACGGGGTGCTGAGCTACACAGGGACGAGTCCCCGAAAGCTGCTGCTGGGCCTGCAGCAAGCACTGGCCTCACACCCCCCGCCCCCCGTCTTGCACACTTCAGTCCCAAAAGACATCCGACGCTGGGTATTCTTTGGGAATCTCTTGGAAGCTTTCTGTCCCGGGATACGCACATGCCAAGGCTGGCCTGTGGGCAAACTTTGCTTCTCCCCCAGCTCTAGCACTGACCTCCAACTGGAACCAGGCTCCACTTCCCAGACCTGTCCCTACAGAGGTGGTGGCTCCAGGTGCAGGACCCAGGGATCCACCGAGGGCAGATGGAGAACCGAGACTTGCCCTCGCAGAGACACCAGGCCAGCTGGGTACTGGCCAGCACACTGGGCAGATCGGATCTCCGTGCCTGCAGGACCCCCAGCCCCAGGCACTGATGTCCCACCCCCTCAGCCAGAACCTCCACCTCCACGTGCACCTGTACCTGCTCGGGCTCTGGCAGGACAACCCGAGGCAGAGGAGGAGTCACCGCCTCGGCAGGGAGAGCCTGCCCTGGCTCCCGCGCAACACCCAGACGCCCACGATGACTCACCCACCCCTGCAGGGAGAACGAGCCCCCGCTCTGGACAGACACCCAGAGCCCTTGCCGGAAACACCACGTCCAGGGGAGCGGTCGGCTCTGCAGCCTCCATCCCTGTCTGCTCACCGTGGACGCCGGCAACTCGGTCTGCCCCCAGGGGACATGGAGTTCCTTTCCCCTGAACTGCTTTGCATTTGGTTTGTTTCCACCTTTCTGGTGATGTTTTCTTTTTTGTATGGTTTCCTGTATTTTTGTTGGTTAAGTTGGGATTCGTAAACTTTCTCATCATTGTTGCAATTTGGGAACACTGTTGTGTAACTCTGGTGATACTGTGTTACCATCACCACTTGGTAGTTTCAGACCCGTTTGATCTTTATGCCCCACCCCCCAACAAAGCCTGGATTCAAGGCAAGCACGCCCTGTTCATCCCTTCCCCCGATCCTGAACACAATTTCATCTTTTCTTTGTGCATTCCTTCCTATATTCTTGGTGTCCCCAATCAATGACTCTCCGTGAAATGACTGAAGCAGTGTTTTTCGGACTCTCCACCTACTGTAAGACTCCATTGGAGAGTTCTCATTTTTATGTCATTTGAACTAGCCTTTGATATCTGAAAGGACGGTGTACGTCCTTTCAAGATACCATGTGCCAAACGAAGCCCTTTTGGCCACTGCCATCATTATCTCCAGGCAGGCATTGCTGTTTCAAGGGTGACATCTCAGCCAGAAGGCAGAGGCTGAGCTCGTCTTGTTGCACCAGCTCCCAAAAGAAGCCAAGAAAGGGAGCTGGAACAACAAACCACCCCAACGCCCAGGAAAGCGTTCTTCATGACAGAAGGCTAGAAAATGACCCAACATCCTTGTGGCCCAGAACCCCTCTAGAAAATCACTGTTCCATAAAAAAGAGAAACACATGGGAAGTTCCAAGGAGAGGCAATGCCCATGGCCAGTGTACTTTAGAGACGGCCTGAGCGCTCCGGGGAAGACACGCACCGACGGAACCCCTTGGGAAACAGCAGGGATTCTCCTCACCGTCGTAAGGGTTTCCTCTGGGGACAACCTGCCCTGGGCACCACATGAGGGAGCAGACCGGCTTCTCTTCCTCTGCCCCCACACCATTCACTCATGAAGGCAGCTCAGGTGTTCTCATGCCCTGCCTGCCTGCCTGCCTGGCTCATCCGTGAGCTGTGACCACCTCCAGGGCAGGACTCCACCTTCTCCTCTCTGTGTACCGTGCATCTGCACACAGTGGGCTTTCAGAACCTTAGACTTGAGCCATTCCCACTCAAGCCAGAACCCTCCCCAGGAAGGAAAACAGCTGTGGAGTCATTTTGGCCCCAGCACTGGTTCCGAAACCCTGGCGGCTCCTACAGCCTCTACGGCGTGAAGAGGGAGGTCCCTTTTGACAGAGCTTTCCGGCTCTCAGATCTAAGCTGTTGTTTCACTGTCAGCTGTGTCTCTTCCGTTGCAGCCAGGTGGGCCACGCTGCTCCAAAGGAGCTCACAAGCTGAGTTTCAAGGGAGGACAGGGATGGCTACAACGTGCTGCAAACTGAGTGAGGGTCCCCACAATCCTCAGCAAAGGTCTGTGGTGTGCAAGTGGGGAGTAGAGGGCCCCCAAGTTCCAAAGGAAGGGAGGTACTCGGGAGCTAAAGCCCTTGGCTGCTGTGGTAGCAGCTGCAGATGGCAGCTCGTCCACAGTGCACTTCGAATGAGGTCATATGAGCGGGACTCTGGAAATGGCTCCGAAATCGAGAGAAAGGGGTCAGGGTATGTGGGAAGCCGGCGGGGGTGGGGGGTGGATGAAGGAAGGTGTCCCTCCTCTCTCCAGTGCAATTTGGTTTGGTGAGTCTCAAAGCTACCAGATGGCACTTCCCAAGTCAGGCCCCCACAGGAATCAGGGTGGGCTGCGTGCCTCGGCCCCTGCCACAGGGACAAGCCACACCAGTGGCCTCCCTGAGCTCCAATGGCCGGATCTGGGGGTTCTGTCTGGGTGCACACCTCCTTGCTGTGGCCAAGTTCCCCCCTTCTCTGAGCACCAGCTTCATCCTCTCGAATGAGGACATCGAATGCTACCTTGGCACGTTACTCTCTTCATCCTGTGAAGACTCATTAGGCTTATCCTACAATTACTAGCTGGCCCGAAGAGATATCTCCTGAATCCAGATTAAGCTGGAGTCTCCCAGGCTCATCTGGCATGTCTTCCCTGAAGTCTGCCAAAACCCACACCATTGCATTTCCAGGGACTCCCCTTAGCCAGCTGGGCAGAAAACCCAGCATGCTTCAAACAAGCTGACAGACAAGCGGGAGAGGACTCACGGGCAGAAGGTTTCCCTCAGGTCTCGGGTGGAGCTCTGGGACCACAGCAGCAACGGGCCATCCCAGCCCCTGGGCTCAGCAGCGCCCTCATTCTCAGGCCGGCGGCTCTGCCCTGAGGGGAGCGGGAAGGTCACCAACTGCCGCAGGCGGACCTCACGCCCCTCCCACTGCTGGAGCCTGACCTCCCCCGGCCCCACCCCTTCCCCTACCCCAGCAGGACGACAGCTCGTCTTCCCCTGGCTTCCAACGTCAGGCCCGGCCCTGGGCCCCGATTGGGCACTGCCCCAGCCCGGAGCCAATCACAGTGGCCAGGGAGGTGGAACGCACCGATTGGCCAGGGCCAGGTCATGTGACCATACTCCCCAGGAAACTCAAATATTACCAAGGTTCCCTAAGAAACCAATGAACAAAATTATCCAGTAAAGGCAAACCGTACTTTTTAATGAGGCCAATGTCACAGAAAAAAAAAAAAAAAAAAGCTTCACCATGAACTGCTCAAGGAAGCTAGTAAATAAACTTTCAGAAAAGTTTAGTAGTTTTTTTTTTTTTTTAATAGGGTGACGGAGAGCTATACCTTTCCCGTCTATGTGAATTTAGGTTTAAACTAGATTTCCCTTGGCTGTTATATAAGACAAAAAAACCCACATCACCCCCTTTCACTCACCCCCACCCCCCAAAAGTGTTTTAATGTATTGAATTTTTCTGTCCTCAGTTGTGTCTGATTCACGGCAACCCACGAACTCTACACAGCCAGGCTCTTCCGTCCATGGAATTCAGGGCAATTTTTTCTGTCCCAGTCAATGCCCACCCTGGGTGATCCAAAGGCAAGGGCTCAGAGGCCCCTGAGAGACTAACTCCTTTCAGCTGAGCACAGAGCTGGCTCCTCACTGGGATGCCTGTGGCCTGGGGCTCCCAGAGGGGAGAGCAGCACTCGCCCCACCGTGTGGTCACTGCTGGAAGTGCAGGCTGCTCCTCACTCCCCCTTGACAGTGTCCCTGACGGCAGAACAGTGTGAATCGAATCAAGGTGGTAATGCAAACTCCAATGCAACCAAACTCCCCACAAGGTCTCCAAAACCACTCAGGAACAGGGAATTGGAAACTGCAGGGGATGACATGAATGGAGATGGAGACTTGACACCTTACACCGAGTTCACTTCCACTTATCCCTAGACAAACTTTCCGTGAAAACTTGTCACCAATCTAGAAGAACAATGAGCAGAAACCGGACACGTGCTTTGAGTCTTCACACACAAAACTAAAAGGCAGTCCACAAAAAAACCCAGAGAATACAGTGGACTTGGCAAAATCAAAGATATCTACTGTGGGAAAGACCTCATGACAAAAGCAAAAGACAGGTCATACATCGCCAGACGAATGAGTGGAAACACAAAGCTTATCAAGGATGTGTCTCCAAACAGACAAAGAACACCAACACAACAAGCCTGTGAAAACTAGGGAAAGGTCTGAAGGGACACCAGACTGAGGAAGACACACACAGAGGATCCCGGATGATGTCCAGCACTGAGGGCCTGAAGAAACAACAGTCTAGTTGCACCCCCTCAGGCCTGTGTGACCGTGGATGAGGCCTCTGTTTCCCGGTGGCTCTGAGAGATGGACAGGGAGGAAGGGGAAGAGAAGTCACTTGCATTTCTAATACTCACAGCAAAGTCTTCCAATGAGAAGGGAATTATCACCCCCACTGACAATGCCATGCACTGAAGTGATATCCACGAGTCCATCTAACCCAGAAGGGAAGGATGCACCTGTTCTCACAAAACGGCGAGAGATGGAAGAAGGAAGATCAAGCCCACACCAATCACTGGAGAGAGAAGCTGTGCTCAGGGCTTGAAAAATTCCTATTGGTAAAATGATGTCACAGCCCCACAAGGCAATCCACAGCTTCGATGCTATTCCTCCCAAAATGCCAATGCATTTTCGCACCGAACAAAGAATTGCAAAAGGGGTTACGGAAACAGAAAAGAGCCTAAATTGTCAATACAATCCGACGAAAAGGCCCCGATACGGACATCCAAGGTTGTGTGAAAGGAAATTAGACGACCAAACTAGGATCCTCAGGAGAGTATCGGAGAAGGCAATGGCGACCCACTCCAGTACTCTTGCCTGGAAAATGCCCTGGACGGAGGAGCCTGGTAGGCTGCAGGCCATGGGGTCGCGCAGAGTCTGACACGACTGAAGTGACTTAGCAGCAGCAGCAGCAGCGGCAGGACAGTATGCTATTGGGAATACAACAACACACACAGATCCAGATCGATGGAATAAAGTTGAGGGTCCAGAAACAAACCCCAGCATCCATCGTCAACTCATCTCTGACACAGAAGGGGAGATTATCCAAATGGGAACAAGAAAGCCTCTTCAATCAATGTCCATGGGAAACCCAGACAGCTACATCTGAAGAACGCTATTGGTTTGGATCTCAGACCACCTCAATATTGGGGAAAAACCTCACCCTAAAGACTGATGTCATGAGATAGCTAGAAAGAAGCGTAGGTCAAAGGCTCCTTAACATCAGAGTCTCCTTGCCATTTGCTGGGCGGAGGTAGAAATGGGTCTCTTCAATTAAGGGAAAGAGGTACACGAAGTACACCAATGGGTTTCCATCCAATGGAACCTCTTCACAACAGAGAAGCTAAGCATTCACAAATGCAAAAGATAGGAAACGGAACACGAGAGACTCCTTCCAAGTGGTGTATCTGAGAAGGGGTTCATATGGAAAGAGACGAAGAATGCACAGCACTCAGATTCCAAGAAACACCACCACCACCCTTGACCCTTCCCCTATGACCAACTCCGACCTGAAGCCTTTCTCTCCCTCTAACCTATCCCTAAAACATAACCCTCATCTAATCATATACATGTGGAATTCCTAGCATCCATCCATTCACACACGAGAGAGAAAGAGGAAGACACAGAGGGAATTGAGAAAGGAAAAGAGAGGGACACAGCCAGAGAGAGACACGGAACCAAAGAGAGGAAAGGAGTCGATGGTCCAGACTTTTCCTCAATCTGTCTCGAAGGTAGAAGCAATGACAGCGCCCATCCACCCCAGAAGGGAGAAAAGGACGGAAGGTTTGCAGAGGAAAAGACAAGAACGCAGGGAGCCACTAGAAGCTCAGCCACCCACAGAAGCCGAGCTGGGACACTTGAACAGAATCTCAATGGAAACAGGACCAGAAAGTTGGCTACTCTTTTCTACAAGAGAGGGAGACCTTCGAGTCTTCCTTTCGGTCCTCCAACTTGGATGCGGGGTCTCAAAACAGTCAGGAGGGGGAGTGCCTTTTCCTGGGTACCACGGCACATCCAGGCCTCGTTCTGCCCCATTCTGTGCTATGTCAGCCCTGGATGGAATCTTTCTTTCTGAAGTCTCAGCGCACGAGCTCCACGTGATATCGGCCCCAGGTGGAAAGGCATGGAGCTGCTCGTAGGCCGACAGACCTAGGAAGCAGATGGGAGAATGACCCCCACTCTGCAGATGGAGAGACTGGGGAAACCCTGAGGGGCATATGCTTGTCCAGGGCCACACCACTTATGAGAAGAAGGAGCCTGGTCTGAGAGCAGCAGGGCCCTCGGAGCTCAGGCCCTGGCTGCACCCAGGCCTCCCCAGGGCTGTGGGCTGGGCTGTGTGGGCGTCTCTGTGCCTGCACATGGCCTAAGGGGGGTGGTCGAGCAGTCAGAAACCCAGAGATTCCCTTGGGAAGTTTTGGGGAAGGGACCTCAGCACGAACCCCAGGCGATGATGTCACCTGCCGGCAACAGAACCCAACAGAACCCGCAACCCGGGTATCCAGGCCTCCAGAGCGGAGAGGAGCCCCCAGCCAGATCACTTGCTGCCAGGATGTTCTGCTGTTTGCCCATGCCCAGAGGCCGGGGCCTCAGGAGAGCTCACAGGCAGTGTGCGTGGGCACCCTGTCGACGTTGGCTCAGGACACCCCCGAGAGGCCTCTGGCCGTTTGCCCGGAGAAACAGAAAGGTAACACGGGGAGCCCCAGGCCGGGCCAGGCCACCTCGCCCATGCCACCCGGAAACACCGGGTCCTTTGCCTGTGTGTGTGGATGCGGGTTTCTCGGGGTGTGTCTCCCTCAAGGAAGCCCAGGCGGATGTGGGGTCAGAAGCCTGCGGACAAGTTGTGTCCACACCCCAGGGGAGAGCAGGCTGGGCCCGATGGGGAGTGTGCGGGCAGCGGCGGCCGCCCAGGCTGACCTCACACCCACAGGTGGGTCTCTTTCCTCCCGGGTGGGGATCTGAGCAGACACACGTCTCTGACCCTTCTGGGAAGAGAAGTTCGAGCAGGCAGAAGCAGCGGTTCCACTGGCCAGGCCCAGCTTGGAAAACTCCCAGCATGGCTGGCTGACGGTCACTGTCGTTGCAGAGCTTCCCACGTGATGAGGCCGAGGACGGGGACACCCCATCCACCTCCCGGAGGGAGGGGTCGGAGCACCACCCCCCCGCCCGTGAGGCCCAGTGCAGGCTCCAGGTGAGCGTGCCCACGGAGGCATCAGCCCCACCGGGGGAGAAGAGGAGGCGGGGAAGGCCTGCTGCAGAGACACCGCCTAGGATACACCCGCCGGCCCAGTCTGAGGCTGCCACGGAGCTCAGCACACCCGGCTCCGACCCAGAGTCCCGAGAACCCCGGCCTCTGAGGCAGCAGGAGGACCTGGAGCCCAGCACGCCAGAGCACAGAGGTGAGGACGCTGGGGCTGCTGCACGGGAGTGTGTGGGGACGGGGTGCTGAGCTACACAGGGACGAGTCCCCGAAAGCTGCTGCTGGGCCTGCAGCAAGCACTGGCCTCACACCCCCCGCCCCCCGTCTTGCACACTTCAGTCCCAAAAGACATCCGACGCTGGGTATTCTTTGGGAATCTCTTGGAAGCTTTCTGTCCCGGGATACGCACATGCCAAGGCTGGCCTGTGGGCAAACTTTGCTTCTCCCCCAGCTCTAGCACTGACCTCCAACTGGAACCAGGCTCCACTTCCCAGACCTGTCCCTACAGAGGTGGTGGCTCCAGGTGCAGGACCCAGGGATCCACCGAGGGCAGATGGAGAACCGAGACTTGCCCTCGCAGAGACACCAGGCCAGCTGGGTACTGGCCAGCACACTGGGCAGATCGGATCTCCGTGCCTGCAGGACCCCCAGCCCCAGGCACTGATGTCCCACCCCCTCAGCCAGAACCTCCACCTCCACGTGCACCTGTACCTGCTCGGGCTCTGGCAGGACAACCCGAGGCAGAGGAGGAGTCACCGCCTCGGCAGGGAGAGCCTGCCCTGGCTCCCGCGCAACACCCAGACGCCCACGATGACTCACCCACCCCTGCAGGGAGAACGAGCCCCCGCTCTGGACAGACACCCAGAGCCCTTGCCGGAAACACCACGTCCAGGGGAGCGGTCGGCTCTGCAGCCTCCATCCCTGTCTGCTCACCGTGGACGCCGGCAACTCGGTCTGCCCCCAGGGGACATGGAGTTCCTTTCCCCTGAACTGCTTTGCATTTGGTTTGTTTCCACCTTTCTGGTGATGTTTTCTTTTTTGTATGGTTTCCTGTATTTTTGTTGGTTAAGTTGGGATTCGTAAACTTTCTCATCATTGTTGCAATTTGGGAACACTGTTGTGTAACTCTGGTGATACTGTGTTACCATCACCACTTGGTAGTTTCAGACCCGTTTGATCTTTATGCCCCACCCCCCAACAAAGCCTGGATTCAAGGCAAGCACGCCCTGTTCATCCCTTCCCCCGATCCTGAACACAATTTCATCTTTTCTTTGTGCATTCCTTCCTATATTCTTGGTGTCCCCAATCAATGACTCTCCGTGAAATGACTGAAGCAGTGTTTTTCGGACTCTCCACCTACTGTAAGACTCCATTGGAGAGTTCTCATTTTTATGTCATTTGAACTAGCCTTTGATATCTGAAAGGACGGTGTACGTCCTTTCAAGATACCATGTGCCAAACGAAGCCCTTTTGGCCACTGCCATCATTATCTCCAGGCAGGCATTGCTGTTTCAAGGGTGACATCTCAGCCAGAAGGCAGAGGCTGAGCTCGTCTTGTTGCACCAGCTCCCAAAAGAAGCCAAGAAAGGGAGCTGGAACAACAAACCACCCCAACGCCCAGGAAAGCGTTCTTCATGACAGAAGGCTAGAAAATGACCCAACATCCTTGTGGCCCAGAACCCCTCTAGAAAATCACTGTTCCATAAAAAAGAGAAACACATGGGAAGTTCCAAGGAGAGGCAATGCCCATGGCCAGTGTACTTTAGAGACGGCCTGAGCGCTCCGGGGAAGACACGCACCGACGGAACCCCTTGGGAAACAGCAGGGATTCTCCTCACCGTCGTAAGGGTTTCCTCTGGGGACAACCTGCCCTGGGCACCACATGAGGGAGCAGACCGGCTTCTCTTCCTCTGCCCCCACACCATTCACTCATGAAGGCAGCTCAGGTGTTCTCATGCCCTGCCTGCCTGCCTGCCTGGCTCATCCGTGAGCTGTGACCACCTCCAGGGCAGGACTCCACCTTCTCCTCTCTGTGTACCGTGCATCTGCACACAGTGGGCTTTCAGAACCTTAGACTTGAGCCATTCCCACTCAAGCCAGAACCCTCCCCAGGAAGGAAAACAGCTGTGGAGTCATTTTGGCCCCAGCACTGGTTCCGAAACCCTGGCGGCTCCTACAGCCTCTACGGCGTGAAGAGGGAGGTCCCTTTTGACAGAGCTTTCCGGCTCTCAGATCTAAGCTGTTGTTTCACTGTCAGCTGTGTCTCTTCCGTTGCAGCCAGGTGGGCCACGCTGCTCCAAAGGAGCTCACAAGCTGAGTTTCAAGGGAGGACAGGGATGGCTACAACGTGCTGCAAACTGAGTGAGGGTCCCCACAATCCTCAGCAAAGGTCTGTGGTGTGCAAGTGGGGAGTAGAGGGCCCCCAAGTTCCAAAGGAAGGGAGGTACTCGGGAGCTAAAGCCCTTGGCTGCTGTGGTAGCAGCTGCAGATGGCAGCTCGTCCACAGTGCACTTCGAATGAGGTCATATGAGCGGGACTCTGGAAATGGCTCCGAAATCGAGAGAAAGGGGTCAGGGTATGTGGGAAGCCGGCGGGGGTGGGGGGTGGATGAAGGAAGGTGTCCCTCCTCTCTCCAGTGCAATTTGGTTTGGTGAGTCTCAAAGCTACCAGATGGCACTTCCCAAGTCAGGCCCCCACAGGAATCAGGGTGGGCTGCGTGCCTCGGCCCCTGCCACAGGGACAAGCCACACCAGTGGCCTCCCTGAGCTCCAATGGCCGGATCTGGGGGTTCTGTCTGGGTGCACACCTCCTTGCTGTGGCCAAGTTCCCCCCTTCTCTGAGCACCAGCTTCATCCTCTCGAATGAGGACATCGAATGCTACCTTGGCACGTTACTCTCTTCATCCTGTGAAGACTCATTAGGCTTATCCTACAATTACTAGCTGGCCCGAAGAGATATCTCCTGAATCCAGATTAAGCTGGAGTCTCCCAGGCTCATCTGGCATGTCTTCCCTGAAGTCTGCCAAAACCCACACCATTGCATTTCCAGGGACTCCCCTTAGCCAGCTGGGCAGAAAACCCAGCATGCTTCAAACAAGCTGACAGACAAGCGGGAGAGGACTCACGGGCAGAAGGTTTCCCTCAGGTCTCGGGTGGAGCTCTGGGACCACAGCAGCAACGGGCCATCCCAGCCCCTGGGCTCAGCAGCGCCCTCATTCTCAGGCCGGCGGCTCTGCCCTGAGGGGAGCGGGAAGGTCACCAACTGCCGCAGGCGGACCTCACGCCCCTCCCACTGCTGGAGCCTGACCTCCCCCGGCCCCACCCCTTCCCCTACCCCAGCAGGACGACAGCTCGTCTTCCCCTGGCTTCCAACGTCAGGCCCGGCCCTGGGCCCCGATTGGGCACTGCCCCAGCCCGGAGCCAATCACAGTGGCCAGGGAGGTGGAACGCACCGATTGGCCAGGGCCAGGTCATGTGACCATACTCCCCAGGAAACTCAAATATTACCAAGGTTCCCTAAGAAACCAATGAACAAAATTATCCAGTAAAGGCAAACCGTACTTTTTA
This sequence comes from Giraffa tippelskirchi, assembly GCF_054371585.1. Classification (NCBI taxonomy): domain Eukaryota; kingdom Metazoa; phylum Chordata; class Mammalia; order Artiodactyla; family Giraffidae; genus Giraffa; species Giraffa tippelskirchi. The sequence goes on along the minus strand of NC_137288.1, from coordinate 7,344,246 downwards.
ATGAGGCCAATGTCACAGAAAAAAAAAAAAAAAAAGCTTCACCATGAACTGCTCAAGGAAGCTAGTAAATAAACTTTCAGAAAAGTTTAGTAGTTTTTTTTTTTTTTTAATAGGGTGACGGAGAGCTATACCTTTCCCGTCTATGTGAATTTAGGTTTAAACTAGATTTCCCTTGGCTGTTATATAAGACAAAAAAACCCACATCACCCCCTTTCACTCACCCCCACCCCCCAAAAGTGTTTTAATGTATTGAATTTTTCTGTCCTCAGTTGTGTCTGATTCACGGCAACCCACGAACTCTACACAGCCAGGCTCTTCCGTCCATGGAATTCAGGGCAATTTTTTCTGTCCCAGTCAATGCCCACCCTGGGTGATCCAAAGGCAAGGGCTCAGAGGCCCCTGAGAGACTAACTCCTTTCAGCTGAGCACAGAGCTGGCTCCTCACTGGGATGCCTGTGGCCTGGGGCTCCCAGAGGGGAGAGCAGCACTCGCCCCACCGTGTGGTCACTGCTGGAAGTGCAGGCTGCTCCTCACTCCCCCTTGACAGTGTCCCTGACGGCAGAACAGTGTGAATCGAATCAAGGTGGTAATGCAAACTCCAATGCAACCAAACTCCCCACAAGGTCTCCAAAACCACTCAGGAACAGGGAATTGGAAACTGCAGGGGATGACATGAATGGAGATGGAGACTTGACACCTTACACCGAGTTCACTTCCACTTATCCCTAGACAAACTTTCCGTGAAAACTTGTCACCAATCTAGAAGAACAATGAGCAGAAACCGGACACGTGCTTTGAGTCTTCACACACAAAACTAAAAGGCAGTCCACAAAAAAACCCAGAGAATACAGTGGACTTGGCAAAATCAAAGATATCTACTGTGGGAAAGACCTCATGACAAAAGCAAAAGACAGGTCATACATCGCCAGACGAATGAGTGGAAACACAAAGCTTATCAAGGATGTGTCTCCAAACAGACAAAGAACACCAACACAACAAGCCTGTGAAAACTAGGGAAAGGTCTGAAGGGACACCAGACTGAGGAAGACACACACAGAGGATCCCGGATGATGTCCAGCACTGAGGGCCTGAAGAAACAACAGTCTAGTTGCACCCCCTCAGGCCTGTGTGACCGTGGATGAGGCCTCTGTTTCCCGGTGGCTCTGAGAGATGGACAGGGAGGAAGGGGAAGAGAAGTCACTTGCATTTCTAATACTCACAGCAAAGTCTTCCAATGAGAAGGGAATTATCACCCCCACTGACAATGCCATGCACTGAAGTGATATCCACGAGTCCATCTAACCCAGAAGGGAAGGATGCACCTGTTCTCACAAAACGGCGAGAGATGGAAGAAGGAAGATCAAGCCCACACCAATCACTGGAGAGAGAAGCTGTGCTCAGGGCTTGAAAAATTCCTATTGGTAAAATGATGTCACAGCCCCACAAGGCAATCCACAGCTTCGATGCTATTCCTCCCAAAATGCCAATGCATTTTCGCACCGAACAAAGAATTGCAAAAGGGGTTACGGAAACAGAAAAGAGCCTAAATTGTCAATACAATCCGACGAAAAGGCCCCGATACGGACATCCAAGGTTGTGTGAAAGGAAATTAGACGACCAAACTAGGATCCTCAGGAGAGTATCGGAGAAGGCAATGGCGACCCACTCCAGTACTCTTGCCTGGAAAATGCCCTGGACGGAGGAGCCTGGTAGGCTGCAGGCCATGGGGTCGCGCAGAGTCTGACACGACTGAAGTGACTTAGCAGCAGCAGCAGCAGCGGCAGGACAGTATGCTATTGGGAATACAACAACACACACAGATCCAGATCGATGGAATAAAGTTGAGGGTCCAGAAACAAACCCCAGCATCCATCGTCAACTCATCTCTGACACAGAAGGGGAGATTATCCAAATGGGAACAAGAAAGCCTCTTCAATCAATGTCCATGGGAAACCCAGACAGCTACATCTGAAGAACGCTATTGGTTTGGATCTCAGACCACCTCAATATTGGGGAAAAACCTCACCCTAAAGACTGATGTCATGAGATAGCTAGAAAGAAGCGTAGGTCAAAGGCTCCTTAACATCAGAGTCTCCTTGCCATTTGCTGGGCGGAGGTAGAAATGGGTCTCTTCAATTAAGGGAAAGAGGTACACGAAGTACACCAATGGGTTTCCATCCAATGGAACCTCTTCACAACAGAGAAGCTAAGCATTCACAAATGCAAAAGATAGGAAACGGAACACGAGAGACTCCTTCCAAGTGGTGTATCTGAGAAGGGGTTCATATGGAAAGAGACGAAGAATGCACAGCACTCAGATTCCAAGAAACACCACCACCACCCTTGACCCTTCCCCTATGACCAACTCCGACCTGAAGCCTTTCTCTCCCTCTAACCTATCCCTAAAACATAACCCTCATCTAATCATATACATGTGGAATTCCTAGCATCCATCCATTCACACACGAGAGAGAAAGAGGAAGACACAGAGGGAATTGAGAAAGGAAAAGAGAGGGACACAGCCAGAGAGAGACACGGAACCAAAGAGAGGAAAGGAGTCGATGGTCCAGACTTTTCCTCAATCTGTCTCGAAGGTAGAAGCAATGACAGCGCCCATCCACCCCAGAAGGGAGAAAAGGACGGAAGGTTTGCAGAGGAAAAGACAAGAACGCAGGGAGCCACTAGAAGCTCAGCCACCCACAGAAGCCGAGCTGGGACACTTGAACAGAATCTCAATGGAAACAGGACCAGAAAGTTGGCTACTCTTTTCTACAAGAGAGGGAGACCTTCGAGTCTTCCTTTCGGTCCTCCAACTTGGATGCGGGGTCTCAAAACAGTCAGGAGGGGGAGTGCCTTTTCCTGGGTACCACGGCACATCCAGGCCTCGTTCTGCCCCATTCTGTGCTATGTCAGCCCTGGATGGAATCTTTCTTTCTGAAGTCTCAGCGCACGAGCTCCACGTGATATCGGCCCCAGGTGGAAAGGCATGGAGCTGCTCGTAGGCCGACAGACCTAGGAAGCAGATGGGAGAATGACCCCCACTCTGCAGATGGAGAGACTGGGGAAACCCTGAGGGGCATATGCTTGTCCAGGGCCACACCACTTATGAGAAGAAGGAGCCTGGTCTGAGAGCAGCAGGGCCCTCGGAGCTCAGGCCCTGGCTGCACCCAGGCCTCCCCAGGGCTGTGGGCTGGGCTGTGTGGGCGTCTCTGTGCCTGCACATGGCCTAAGGGGGGTGGTCGAGCAGTCAGAAACCCAGAGATTCCCTTGGGAAGTTTTGGGGAAGGGACCTCAGCACGAACCCCAGGCGATGATGTCACCTGCCGGCAACAGAACCCAACAGAACCCGCAACCCGGGTATCCAGGCCTCCAGAGCGGAGAGGAGCCCCCAGCCAGATCACTTGCTGCCAGGATGTTCTGCTGTTTGCCCATGCCCAGAGGCCGGGGCCTCAGGAGAGCTCACAGGCAGTGTGCGTGGGCACCCTGTCGACGTTGGCTCAGGACACCCCCGAGAGGCCTCTGGCCGTTTGCCCGGAGAAACAGAAAGGTAACACGGGGAGCCCCAGGCCGGGCCAGGCCACCTCGCCCATGCCACCCGGAAACACCGGGTCCTTTGCCTGTGTGTGTGGATGCGGGTTTCTCGGGGTGTGTCTCCCTCAAGGAAGCCCAGGCGGATGTGGGGTCAGAAGCCTGCGGACAAGTTGTGTCCACACCCCAGGGGAGAGCAGGCTGGGCCCGATGGGGAGTGTGCGGGCAGCGGCGGCCGCCCAGGCTGACCTCACACCCACAGGTGGGTCTCTTTCCTCCCGGGTGGGGATCTGAGCAGACACACGTCTCTGACCCTTCTGGGAAGAGAAGTTCGAGCAGGCAGAAGCAGCGGTTCCACTGGCCAGGCCCAGCTTGGAAAACTCCCAGCATGGCTGGCTGACGGTCACTGTCGTTGCAGAGCTTCCCACGTGATGAGGCCGAGGACGGGGACACCCCATCCACCTCCCGGAGGGAGGGGTCGGAGCACCACCCCCCCGCCCGTGAGGCCCAGTGCAGGCTCCAGGTGAGCGTGCCCACGGAGGCATCAGCCCCACCGGGGGAGAAGAGGAGGCGGGGAAGGCCTGCTGCAGAGACACCGCCTAGGATACACCCGCCGGCCCAGTCTGAGGCTGCCACGGAGCTCAGCACACCCGGCTCCGACCCAGAGTCCCGAGAACCCCGGCCTCTGAGGCAGCAGGAGGACCTGGAGCCCAGCACGCCAGAGCACAGAGGTGAGGACGCTGGGGCTGCTGCACGGGAGTGTGTGGGGACGGGGTGCTGAGCTACACAGGGACGAGTCCCCGAAAGCTGCTGCTGGGCCTGCAGCAAGCACTGGCCTCACACCCCCCGCCCCCCGTCTTGCACACTTCAGTCCCAAAAGACATCCGACGCTGGGTATTCTTTGGGAATCTCTTGGAAGCTTTCTGTCCCGGGATACGCACATGCCAAGGCTGGCCTGTGGGCAAACTTTGCTTCTCCCCCAGCTCTAGCACTGACCTCCAACTGGAACCAGGCTCCACTTCCCAGACCTGTCCCTACAGAGGTGGTGGCTCCAGGTGCAGGACCCAGGGATCCACCGAGGGCAGATGGAGAACCGAGACTTGCCCTCGCAGAGACACCAGGCCAGCTGGGTACTGGCCAGCACACTGGGCAGATCGGATCTCCGTGCCTGCAGGACCCCCAGCCCCAGGCACTGATGTCCCACCCCCTCAGCCAGAACCTCCACCTCCACGTGCACCTGTACCTGCTCGGGCTCTGGCAGGACAACCCGAGGCAGAGGAGGAGTCACCGCCTCGGCAGGGAGAGCCTGCCCTGGCTCCCGCGCAACACCCAGACGCCCACGATGACTCACCCACCCCTGCAGGGAGAACGAGCCCCCGCTCTGGACAGACACCCAGAGCCCTTGCCGGAAACACCACGTCCAGGGGAGCGGTCGGCTCTGCAGCCTCCATCCCTGTCTGCTCACCGTGGACGCCGGCAACTCGGTCTGCCCCCAGGGGACATGGAGTTCCTTTCCCCTGAACTGCTTTGCATTTGGTTTGTTTCCACCTTTCTGGTGATGTTTTCTTTTTTGTATGGTTTCCTGTATTTTTGTTGGTTAAGTTGGGATTCGTAAACTTTCTCATCATTGTTGCAATTTGGGAACACTGTTGTGTAACTCTGGTGATACTGTGTTACCATCACCACTTGGTAGTTTCAGACCCGTTTGATCTTTATGCCCCACCCCCCAACAAAGCCTGGATTCAAGGCAAGCACGCCCTGTTCATCCCTTCCCCCGATCCTGAACACAATTTCATCTTTTCTTTGTGCATTCCTTCCTATATTCTTGGTGTCCCCAATCAATGACTCTCCGTGAAATGACTGAAGCAGTGTTTTTCGGACTCTCCACCTACTGTAAGACTCCATTGGAGAGTTCTCATTTTTATGTCATTTGAACTAGCCTTTGATATCTGAAAGGACGGTGTACGTCCTTTCAAGATACCATGTGCCAAACGAAGCCCTTTTGGCCACTGCCATCATTATCTCCAGGCAGGCATTGCTGTTTCAAGGGTGACATCTCCGCCAGAATGCAGAGGCTGAGCTCGTCTTGTTGCACCAGCTCCCAAAAGAAGCCAAGAAAGGGAGCTGGAACAACAAACCACCCCAACGCCCAGGAAAGCGTTCTTCATGACAGAAGGCTAGAAAATGACCCAACATCCTTGTGGCCCAGAACCCCTCTAGAAAATCACTGTTCCATAAAAAAGAGAAACACATGGGAAGTTCCAAGGAGAGGCAATGCCCATGGCCAGTGTACTTTAGAGACGGCCTGAGCGCTCCGGGGAAGACACGCACCGACGGAACCCCTTGGGAAACAGCAGGGATTCTCCTCACCGTCGTAAGGGTTTCCTCTGGGGACAACCTGCCCTGGGCACCACATGAGGGAGCAGACCGGCTTCTCTTCCTCTGCCCCCACACCATTCACTCATGAAGGCAGCTCAGGTGTTCTCATGCCCTGCCTGCCTGCCTGCCTGGCTCATCCGTGAGCTGTGAGCACCTCCAGGGCAGGACTCCACCTTCTCCTCTCTGTGTACCGTGCATCTGCACACAGTGGGCTTTCAGAACCTTAGACTTGAGCCATTCCCACTCAAGCCAGAACCCTCCCCAGGAAGGAAAACAGCTGTGGAGTCATTTTGGCCCCAGCACTGGTTCCGAAACCCTGGCGGCTCCTACAGCCTCTACGGCGTGAAGAGGGAGGTCCCTTTTGACAGAGCTTTCCGGCTCTCAGATCTAAGCTGTTGTTTCACTGTCAGCTGTGTCTCTTCCGTTGCAGCCAGGTGGGCCACGCTGCTCCAAAGGAGCTCACAAGCTGAGTTTCAAGGGAGGACAGGGATGGCTACAACGTGCTGCAAACTGAGTGAGGGTCCCCACAATCCTCAGCAAAGGTCTGTGGTGTGCAAGTGGGGAGTAGAGGGCCCCCAAGTTCCAAAGGAAGGGAGGTACTCGGGAGCTAAAGCCCTTGGCCGCTGTGGTAGCAGCTGCAGATGGCAGCTCGTCCACAGTGCACTTCGAATGAGGTCATATGAGCGGGACTCTGGAAATGGCTCCGAAATCGAGAGAAAGGGGTCAGGGTATGTGGGAAGCCGGCGGGGGTGGGGGGTGGATGAAGGAAGGTGTCCCTCCTCTCTCCAGTGCAATTTGGTTTGGTGAGTCTCAAAGCTACCAGATGGCACTTCCCAAGTCAGGCCCCCACAGGAATCAGGGTGGGCTGCGTGCCTCGGCCCCTGCCACAGGGACAAGCCACACCAGTGGCCTCCCTGAGCTCCAATGGCCGGATCTGGGGGTTCTGTCTGGGTGCACACCTCCTTGCTGTGGCCAAGTTCCCCCCTTCTCTGAGCACCAGCTTCATCCTCTCGAATGAGGACATCGAATGCTACCTTGGCACGTTACTCTCTTCATCCTGTGAAGACTCATTAGGCTTATCCTACAATTACTAGCTGGCCCGAAGAGATATCTCCTGAATCCAGATTAAGCTGGAGTCTCCCAGGCTCATCTGGCATGTCTTCCCTGAAGTCTGCCAAAACCCACACCATTGCATTTCCAGGGACTCCCCTTAGCCAGCTGGGCAGAAAACCCAGCATGCTTCAAACAAGCTGACAGACAAGCGGGAGAGGACTCACGGGCAGAAGGTTTCCCTCAGGTCTCGGGTGGAGCTCTGGGACCACAGCAGCAACGGGCCATCCCAGCCCCTGGGCTCAGCAGCGCCCTCATTCTCAGGCCGGCGGCTCTGCCCTGAGGGGAGCGGGAAGGTCACCAACTGCCGCAGGCGGACCTCACGCCCCTCCCACTGCTGGAGCCTGACCTCCCCCGGCCCCACCCCTTCCCCTACCCCAGCAGGACGACAGCTCGTCTTCCCCTGGCTTCCAACGTCAGGCCCGGCCCTGGGCCCCGATTGGGCACTGCCCCAGCCCAGAGCCAATCACAGTGGCCAGGGAGGTGGAACGCACCGATTGGCCAGGGCCAGGTCATGTGACCATACTCCCCAGGAAACTCAAATATTACCAAGGTTCCCTAAGAAACCAATGAACAAAATTATCCAGTAAAGGCAAACCGTACTTTTTAATGAGGCCAATGTCACAGAAAAAAAAAAAAAAACCTTCACCATGAACTGCTCAAGGAAGCTAGTAAATAAACTTTCAGAAAAGTTTAGTAGTTTTTTTTTTTTTTTTAATAGGGTGACGGAGAGCTATACCTTTCCCGTCTATGTGAATTTAGGTTTAAACTAGATTTCCCTTGGCTGTTATATAAGACAAAAAAACCCACATCACCCCCTTTCACTCACCCCCACCCCCCAAAAGTGTTTTAATGTATTGAATTTTTCTGTCCTCAGTTGTGTCTGATTCACGGCAACCCACGAACTCTACACAGCCAGGCTCTTCCGTCCATGGAATTCAGGGCAATTTTTTCTGTCCCAGTCAATGCCCACCCTGGGTGATCCAAAGGCAAGGGCTCAGAGGCCCCTGAGAGACTAACTCCTTTCAGCTGAGCACAGAGCTGGCTCCTCACTGGGATGCCTGTGGCCTGGGGCTCCCAGAGGGGAGAGCAGCACTCGCCCCACCGTGTGGTCACTGCTGGAAGTGCAGGCTGCTCCTCACTCCCCCTTGACAGTGTCCCTGACGGCAGAACAGTGTGAATCGAATCAAGGTGGTAATGCAAACTCCAATGCAACCAAACTCCCCACAAGGTCTCCAAAACCACTCAGGAACAGGGAATTGGAAACTGCAGGGGATGACATGAATGGAGATGGAGACTTGACACCTTACACCGAGTTCACTTCCACTTATCCCTAGACAAACTTTCCGTGAAAACTTGTCACCAATCTAGAAGAACAATGAGCAGAAACCGGACACGTGCTTTGAGTCTTCACACACAAAACTAAAAGGCAGTCCACAAAAAAACCCAGAGAATACAGTGGACTTGGCAAAATCAAAGATATCTACTGTGGGAAAGACCTCATGACAAAAGCAAAAGACAGGTCATACATCGCCAGACGAATGAGTGGAAACACAAAGCTTATCAAGGATGTGTCTCCAAACAGACAAAGAACACCAACACAACAAGCCTGTGAAAACTAGGGAAAGGTCTGAAGGGACACCAGACTGAGGAAGACACACACAGAGGATCCCGGATGATGTCCAGCACTGAGGGCCTGAAGAAACAACAGTCTAGTTGCACCCCCTCAGGCCTGTGTGACCGTGGATGAGGCCTCTGTTTCCCGGTGGCTCTGAGAGATGGACAGGGAGGAAGGGGAAGAGAAGTCACTTGCATTTCTAATACTCACAGCAAAGTCTTCCAATGAGAAGGGAATTATCACCCCCACTGACAATGCCATGCACTGAAGTGATATCCACGAGTCCATCTAACCCAGAAGGGAAGGATGCACCTGTTCTCACAAAACGGCGAGAGATGGAAGAAGGAAGATCAAGCCCACACCAATCACTGGAGAGAGAAGCTGTGCTCAGGGCTTGAAAAATTCCTATTGGTAAAATGATGTCACAGCCCCACAAGGCAATCCACAGCTTCGATGCTATTCCTCCCAAAATGCCAATGCATTTTCGCACCGAACAAAGAATTGCAAAAGGGGTTACGGAAACAGAAAAGAGCCTAAATTGTCAATACAATCCGACGAAAAGGCCCCGATACGGACATCCAAGGTTGTGTGAAAGGAAATTAGACGACCAAACTAGGATCCTCAGGAGAGTATCGGAGAAGGCAATGGCGACCCACTCCAGTACTCTTGCCTGGAAAATGCCCTGGACGGAGGAGCCTGGTAGGCTGCAGGCCATGGGGTCGCGCAGAGTCTGACACGACTGAAGTGACTTAGCAGCAGCAGCAGCAGCGGCAGGACAGTATGCTATTGGGAATACAACAACACACACAGATCCAGATCGATGGAATAAAGTTGAGGGTCCAGAAACAAACCCCAGCATCCATCGTCAACTCATCTCTGACACAGAAGGGGAGATTATCCAAATGGGAACAAGAAAGCCTCTTCAATCAATGTCCATGGGAAACCCAGACAGCTACATCTGAAGAACGCTATTGGTTTGGATCTCAGACCACCTCAATATTGGGGAAAAACCTCACCCTAAAGACTGATGTCATGAGATAGCTAGAAAGAAGCGTAGGTCAAAGGCTCCTTAACATCAGAGTCTCCTTGCCATTTGCTGGGCGGAGGTAGAAATGGGTCTCTTCAATTAAGGGAAAGAGGTACACGAAGTACACCAATGGGTTTCCATCCAATGGAACCTCTTCACAACAGAGAAGCTAAGCATTCACAAATGCAAAAGATAGGAAACGGAACACGAGAGACTCCTTCCAAGTGGTGTATCTGAGAAGGGGTTCATATGGAAAGAGACGAAGAATGCACAGCACTCAGATTCCAAGAAACACCACCACCACCCTTGACCCTTCCCCTATGACCAACTCCGACCTGAAGCCTTTCTCTCCCTCTAACCTATCCCTAAAACATAACCCTCATCTAATCATATACATGTGGAATTCCTAGCATCCATCCATTCACACACGAGAGAGAAAGAGGAAGACACAGAGGGAATTGAGAAAGGAAAAGAGAGGGACACAGCCAGAGAGAGACACGGAACCAAAGAGAGGAAAGGAGTCGATGGTCCAGACTTTTCCTCAATCTGTCTCGAAGGTAGAAGCAATGACAGCGCCCATCCACCCCAGAAGGGGGAAAAGGACGGAAGGTTTGCAGAGGAAAAGACAAGAACGCAGGGAGCCATTAGAAGCTCAGCCACCCGCAGAAGCCGAGCTGGGACACTTGAACAGAATCTCAATGGAAACAGAGGACCAGAAAGTTGGCTACTCTTTTCTACAAGAGAGGGAGACCTTCGAGTCTTCCTTTCGGTCCTCCAACTTGGATGCGGGGTCTCAAAACAGTCAGGAGGGGGAGTGCCTTTTCCTGGGTACCACGGCACATCCAGGCCTCGTTCTGCCCCATTCTGTGCTATGTCAGCCCTGGATGGAATCTTTCTTTCTGAAGTCTCAGCGCACGAGCTCCACGTGATATCGGCCCCAGGTGGAAAGGCATGGAGCTGCTCGTAGGCCGACAGACCTAGGAAGCAGATGGGAGAATGACCCCCACTCTGCAGATGGAGAGACTGGGGAAACCCTGAGGGGCATATGCTTGTCCAGGGCCACACCACTTATGAGAAGAAGGAGCCTGGTCTGAGAGCAGCAGGGCCCTCGGAGCTCAGGCCCTGGCTGCACCCAGGCCTCCCCAGGGCTGTGGGCTGGGCTGTGTGGGCGTCTCTGTGCCTGCACATGGCCTAAGGGGGGTGGTCGAGCAGTCAGAAACCCAGAGATTCCCTTGGGAAGTTTTGGGGAAGGGACCTCAGCACGAACCCCAGGCGATGATGTCACCTGCCGGCAACAGAACCCAACAGAACCCGCAACCCGGGTATCCAGGCCTCCAGAGCGGAGAGGAGCCCCCAGCCAGATCACTTGCTGCCAGGATGTTCTGCTGTTTGCCCATGCCCAGAGGCCGGGGCCTCAGGAGAGCTCACAGGCAGTGTGCGTGGGCACCCTGTCGACGTTGGCTCAGGACACCCCCGAGAGGCCTCTGGCCGTTTGCCCGGAGAAACAGAAAGGTAACACGGGGAGCCCCAGGCCGGGCCAGGCCACCTCGCCCATGCCACCCGGAAACACCGGGTCCTTTGCCTGTGTGTGTGGATGCGGGTTTCTCGGGGTGTGTCTCCCTCAAGGAAGCCCAGGCGGATGTGGGGTCAGAAGCCTGCGGACAAGTTGTGTCCACACCCCAGGGGAGAGCAGGCTGGGCCCGATGGGGAGTGTGCGGGCAGCGGCGGCCGCCCAGGCTGACCTCACACCCACAGGTGGGTCTCTTTCCTCCCGGGTGGGGATCTGAGCAGACACACGTCTCTGACCCTTCTGGGAAGAGAAGTTCGAGCAGGCAGAAGCAGCGGTTCCACTGGCCAGGCCCAGCTTGGAAAACTCCCAGCATGGCTGGCTGACGGTCACTGTCGTTGCAGAGCTTCCCACGTGATGAGGCCGAGGACGGGGACACCCCATCCACCTCCCGGAGGGAGGGGTCGGAGCACCACCCCCCCGCCCGTGAGGCCCAGTGCAGGCTCCAGGTGAGCGTGCCCACGGAGGCATCAGCCCCACCGGGGGAGAAGAGGAGGCGGGGAAGGCCTGCTGCAGAGACACCGCCTAGGATACACCCGCCGGCCCAGTCTGAGGCTGCCACGGAGCTCAGCACACCCGGCTCCGACCCAGAGTCCCGAGAACCCCGGCCTCTGAGGCAGCAGGAGGACCTGGAGCCCAGCACGCCAGAGCACAGAGGTGAGGACGCTGGGGCTGCTGCACGGGAGTGTGTGGGGACGGGGTGCTGAGCTACACAGGGACGAGTCCCCGAAAGCTGCTGCTGGGCCTGCAGCAAGCACTGGCCTCACACCCCCCGCCCCCCGTCTTGCACACTTCAGTCCCAAAAGACATCCGACGCTGGGTATTCTTTGGGAATCTCTTGGAAGCTTTCTGTCCCGGGATACGCACATGCCAAGGCTGGCCTGTGGGCAAACTTTGCTTCTCCCCCAGCTCTAGCACTGACCTCCAACTGGAACCAGGCTCCACTTCCCAGACCTGTCCCTACAGAGGTGGTGGCTCCAGGTGCAGGACCCAGGGATCCACCGAGGGCAGATGGAGAACCGAGACTTGCCCTCGCAGAGACACCAGGCCAGCTGGGTACTGGCCAGCACACTGGGCAGATCGGATCTCCGTGCCTGCAGGACCCCCAGCCCCAGGCACTGATGTCCCACCCCCTCAGCCAGAACCTCCACCTCCACGTGCACCTGTACCTGCTCGGGCTCTGGCAGGACAACCCGAGGCAGAGGAGGAGTCACCGCCTCGGCAGGGAGAGCCTGCCCTGGCTCCCGCGCAACACCCAGACGCCCACGATGACTCACCCACCCCTGCAGGGAGAACGAGCCCCCGCTCTGGACAGACACCCAGAGCCCTTGCCGGAAACACCACGTCCAGGGGAGCGGTCGGCTCTGCAGCCTCCATCCCTGTCTGCTCACCGTGGACGCCGGCAACTCGGTCTGCCCCCAGGGGACATGGAGTTCCTTTCCCCTGAACTGCTTTGCATTTGGTTTGTTTCCACCTTTCTGGTGATGTTTTCTTTTTTGTATGGTTTCCTGTATTTTTGTTGGTTAAGTTGGGATTCGTAAACTTTCTCATCATTGTTGCAATTTGGGAACACTGTTGTGTAACTCTGGTGATACTGTGTTACCATCACCACTTGGTAGTTTCAGACCCGTTTGATCTTTATGCCCCACCCCCCAACAAAGCCTGGATTCAAGGCAAGCACGCCCTGTTCATCCCTTCCCCCGATCCTGAACACAATTTCATCTTTTCTTTGTGCATTCCTTCCTATATTCTTGGTGTCCCCAATCAATGACTCTCCGTGAAATGACTGAAGCAGTGTTTTTCGGACTCTCCACCTACTGTAAGACTCCATTGGAGAGTTCTCATTTTTATGTCATTTGAACTAGCCTTTGATATCTGAAAGGACGGTGTACGTCCTTTCAAGATACCATGTGCCAAACGAAGCCCTTTTGGCCACTGCCATCATTATCTCCAGGCAGGCATTGCTGTTTCAAGGGTGACATCTCAGCCAGAAGGCAGAGGCTGAGCTCGTCTTGTTGCACCAGCTCCCAAAAGAAGCCAAGAAAGGGAGCTGGAACAACAAACCACCCCAACGCCCAGGAAAGCGTTCTTCATGACAGAAGGCTAGAAAATGACCCAACATCCTTGTGGCCCAGAACCCCTCTAGAAAATCACTGTTCCATAAAAAAGAGAAACACATGGGAAGTTCCAAGGAGAGGCAATGCCCATGGCCAGTGTACTTTAGAGACGGCCTGAGCGCTCCGGGGAAGACACGCACCGACGGAACCCCTTGGGAAACAGCAGGGATTCTCCTCACCGTCGTAAGGGTTTCCTCTGGGGACAACCTGCCCTGGGCACCACATGAGGGAGCAGACCGGCTTCTCTTCCTCTGCCCCCACACCATTCACTCATGAAGGCAGCTCAGGTGTTCTCATGCCCTGCCTGCCTGCCTGCCTGGCTCATCCGTGAGCTGTGACCACCTCCAGGGCAGGACTCCACCTTCTCCTCTCTGTGTACCGTGCATCTGCACACAGTGGGCTTTCAGAACCTTAGACTTGAGCCATTCCCACTCAAGCCAGAACCCTCCCCAGGAAGGAAAACAGCTGTGGAGTCATTTTGGCCCCAGCACTGGTTCCGAAACCCTGGCGGCTCCTACAGCCTCTACGGCGTGAAGAGGGAGGTCCCTTTTGACAGAGCTTTCCGGCTCTCAGATCTAAGCTGTTGTTTCACTGTCAGCTGTGTCTCTTCCGTTGCAGCCAGGTGGGCCACGCTGCTCCAAAGGAGCTCACAAGCTGAGTTTCAAGGGAGGACAGGGATGGCTACAACGTGCTGCAAACTGAGTGAGGGTCCCCACAATCCTCAGCAAAGGTCTGTGGTGTGCAAGTGGGGAGTAGAGGGCCCCCAAGTTCCAAAGGAAGGGAGGTACTCGGGAGCTAAAGCCCTTGGCTGCTGTGGTAGCAGCTGCAGATGGCAGCTCGTCCACAGTGCACTTCGAATGAGGTCATATGAGCGGGACTCTGGAAATGGCTCCGAAATCGAGAGAAAGGGGTCAGGGTATGTGGGAAGCCGGCGGGGGTGGGGGGTGGATGAAGGAAGGTGTCCCTCCTCTCTCCAGTGCAATTTGGTTTGGTGAGTCTCAAAGCTACCAGATGGCACTTCCCAAGTCAGGCCCCCACAGGAATCAGGGTGGGCTGCGTGCCTCGGCCCCTGCCACAGGGACAAGCCACACCAGTGGCCTCCCTGAGCTCCAATGGCCGGATCTGGGGGTTCTGTCTGGGTGCACACCTCCTTGCTGTGGCCAAGTTCCCCCCTTCTCTGAGCACCAGCTTCATCCTCTCGAATGAGGACATCGAATGCTACCTTGGCACGTTACTCTCTTCATCCTGTGAAGACTCATTAGGCTTATCCTACAATTACTAGCTGGCCCGAAGAGATATCTCCTGAATCCAGATTAAGCTGGAGTCTCCCAGGCTCATCTGGCATGTCTTCCCTGAAGTCTGCCAAAACCCACACCATTGCATTTCCAGGGACTCCCCTTAGCCAGCTGGGCAGAAAACCCAGCATGCTTCAAACAAGCTGACAGACAAGCGGGAGAGGACTCACGGGCAGAAGGTTTCCCTCAGGTCTCGGGTGGAGCTCTGGAACCACAGCAGCAACGGGCCATCCCAGCCCCTGGGCTCAGCAGCGCCCTCATTCTCAGGCCGGCGGCTCTGCCCTGAGGGGAGCGGGAAGGTCACCAACTGCCGCAGGCGGACCTCACGCCCCTCCCACTGCTGGAGCCTGACCTCCCCCGGCCCCACCCCTTCCCCTACCCCAGCAGGACGACAGCTCGTCTTCCCCTGGCTTCCAACGTCAGGCCCGGCCCTGGGCCCCGATTGGGCACTGCCCCAGCCCGGAGCCAATCACAGTGGCCAGGGAGGTGGAACGCACCGATTGGCCAGGGCCAGGTCATGTGACCATACTCCCCAGGAAACTCAAATATTACCAAGGTTCCCTAAGAAACCAATGAACAAAATTATCCAGTAAAGGCAAACCGTACTTTTTAATGAGGCCAATGTCACAGAAAAAAAAAAAAAAAAAGCTTCACCATGAACTGCTCAAGGAAGCTAGTAAATAAACTTTCAGAAAAGTTTAGTAGTTTTTTTTTTTTTTAATAGGGTGACGGAGAGCTATACCTTTCCCGTCTATGTGAATTTAGGTTTAAACTAGATTTCCCTTGGCTGTTATATAAGACAAAAAAACCCACATCACCCCCTTTCACTCACCCCCACCCCCCAAAAGTGTTTTAATGTATTGAATTTTTCTGTCCTCAGTTGTGTCTGATTCACGGCAACCCACGAACTCTACACAGCCAGGCTCTTCCGTCCATGGAATTCAGGGCAATTTTTTCTGTCCCAGTCAATGCCCACCCTGGGTGATCCAAAGGCAAGGGCTCAGAGGCCCCTGAGAGACTAACTCCTTTCAGCTGAGCACAGAGCTGGCTCCTCACTGGGATGCCTGTGGCCTGGGGCTCCCAGAGGGGAGAGCAGCACTCGCCCCACCGTGTGGTCACTGCTGGAAGTGCAGGCTGCTCCTCACTCCCCCTTGACAGTGTCCCTGACGGCAGAACAGTGTGAATCGAATCAAGGTGGTAATGCAAACTCCAATGCAACCAAACTCCCCACAAGGTCTCCAAAACCACTCAGGAACAGGGAATTGGAAACTGCAGGGGATGACATGAATGGAGATGGAGACTTGACACCTTACACCGAGTTCACTTCCACTTATCCCTAGACAAACTTTCCGTGAAAACTTGTCACCAATCTAGAAGAACAATGAGCAGAAACCGGACACGTGCTTTGAGTCTTCACACACAAAACTAAAAGGCAGTCCACAAAAAAACCCAGAGAATACAGTGGACTTGGCAAAATCAAAGATATCTACTGTGGGAAAGACCTCATGACAAAAGCAAAAGACAGGTCATACATCGCCAGACGAATGAGTGGAAACACAAAGCTTATCAAGGATGTGTCTCCAAACAGACAAAGAACACCAACACAACAAGCCTGTGAAAACTAGGGAAAGGTCTGAAGGGATACCAGACTGAGGAAGACACACACAGAGGATCCCGGATGATGTCCAGCACTGAGGGCCTGAAGAAACAACAGTCTAGTTGCACCCCCTCAGGCCTGTGTGACCGTGGATGAGGCCTCTGTTTCCCGGTGGCTCTGAGAGATGGACAGGGAGGAAGGGGAAGAGAAGTCACTTGCATTTCTAATACTCACAGCAAAGTCTTCCAATGAGAAGGGAATTATCACCCCCACTGACAATGCCATGCACTGAAGTGATATCCACGAGTCCATCTAACCCAGAAAGGAAGGATGCACCTGTTCTCACAAAACGGCGAGAGATGGAAGAAGGAAGATCAAGCCCACACCAATCACTGGAGAGAGAAGCTGTGCTCAGGGCTTGAAAAATTCCTATTGGTAAAATGATGTCACAGCCCCACAAGGCAATCCACAGCTTCGATGCTATTCCTCCCAAAATGCCAATGCATTTTCGCACCGAACAAAGAATTGCAAAAGGGGTTACGGAAACAGAAAAGAGCCTAAATTGTCAATACAATCCGACGAAAAGGCCCCGATACGGACATCCAAGGTTGTGTGAAAGGAAATTAGACGACCAAACTAGGATCCTCAGGAGAGTATCGGAGAAGGCAATGGCGACCCACTCCAGTACTCTTGCCTGGAAAATGCCCTGGACGGAGGAGCCTGGTAGGCTGCAGGCCATGGGGTCGCGCAGAGTCTGACACGACTGAAGTGACTTAGCAGCAGCAGCAGCAGCGGCAGGACAGTATGCTATTGGGAATACAACAACACACACAGATCCAGATCGATGGAATAAAGTTGAGGGTCCAGAAACAAACCCCAGCATCCATCGTCAACTCATCTCTGACACAGAAGGGGAGATTATCCAAATGGGAACAAGAAAGCCTCTTCAATCAATGTCCATGGGAAACCCAGACAGCTACATCTGAAGAACGCTATTGGTTTGGATCTCAGACCACCTCAATATTGGGGAAAAACCTCACCCTAAAGACTGATGTCATGAGATAGCTAGAAAGAAGCGTAGGTCAAAGGCTCCTTAACATCAGAGTCTCCTTGCCATTTGCTGGGCGGAGGTAGAAATGGGTCTCTTCAATTAAGGGAAAGAGGTACACGAAGTACACCAATGGGTTTCCATCCAATGGAACCTCTTCACAACAGAGAAGCTAAGCATTCACAAATGCAAAAGATAGGAAACGGAACACGAGAGACTCCTTCCAAGTGGTGTATCTGAGAAGGGGTTCATATGGAAAGAGACGAAGAATGCACAGCACTCAGATTCCAAGAAACACCACCACCACCCTTGACCCTTCCCCTATGACCAACTCCGACCTGAAGCCTTTCTCTCCCTCTAACCTATCCCTAAAACATAACCCTCATCTAATCATATACATGTGGAATTCCTAGCATCCATCCATCCACACACGAGAGAGAAAGAGGAAGACACAGAGGGAATTGAGAAAGGAAAAGAGAGGGACACAGCCAGAGAGAGACACGGAACCAAAGAGAGGAAAGGAGTCGATGGTCCAGACTTTTCCTCAATCTGTCTCGAAGGTAGAAGCAATGACAGCGCCCATCCACCCCAGAAGGGGGAAAAGGACGGAAGGTTTGCAGAGGAAAAGACAAGAACGCAGGGAGCCATTAGAAGCTCAGCCACCCGCAGAAGCCGAGCTGGGACACTTGAACAGAATCTCAATGGAAACAGAGGACCAGAAAGTTGGCTACTCTTTTCTACAAGAGAGGGAGACCTTCGAGTCTTCCTTTCGGTCCTCCAACTTGGATGCGGGGTCTCAAAACAGTCAGGAGGGGGAGTGCCTTTTCCTGGGTACCACGGCACATCCAGGCCTCGTTCTGCCCCATTCTGTGCTATGTCAGCCCTGGATGGAATCTTTCTTTCTGAAGTCTCAGCGCACGAGCTCCACGTGATATCGGCCCCAGGTGGAAAGGCATGGAGCTGCTCGTAGGCCGACAGACCTAGGAAGCAGATGGGAGAATGACCCCCACTCTGCAGATGGAGAGACTGGGGAAACCCTGAGGGGCATATGCTTGTCCAGGGCCACACCACTTATGAGAAGAAGGAGCCTGGTCTGAGAGCAGCAGGGCCCTCGGAGCTCAGGCCCTGGCTGCACCCAGGCCTCCCCAGGGCTGTGGGCTGGGCTGTGTGGGCGTCTCTGTGCCTGCACATGGCCTAAGGGGGGTGGTCGAGCAGTCAGAAACCCAGAGATTCCCTTGGGAAGTTTTGGGGAAGGGACCTCAGCACGAACCCCAGGCGATGATGTCACCTGCCGGCAACAGAACCCAACAGAACCCGCAACCCGGGTATCCAGGCCTCCAGAGCGGAGAGGAGCCCCCAGCCAGATCACTTGCTGCCAGGATGTTCTGCTGTTTGCCCATGCCCAGAGGCCGGGGCCTCAGGAGAGCTCACAGGCAGTGTGCGTGGGCACCCTGTCGACGTTGGCTCAGGACACCCCCGAGAGGCCTCTGGCCGTTTGCCCGGAGAAACAGAAAGGTAACACGGGGAGCCCCAGGCCGGGCCAGGCCACCTCGCCCATGCCACCCGGAAACACCGGGTCCTTTGCCTGTGTGTGTGGATGCGGGTTTCTCGGGGTGTGTCTCCCTCAAGGAAGCCCAGGCGGATGTGGGGTCAGAAGCCTGCGGACAAGTTGTGTCCACACCCCAGGGGAGAGCAGGCTGGGCCCGATGGGGAGTGTGCGGGCAGCGGCGGCCGCCCAGGCTGACCTCACACCCACAGGTGGGTCTCTTTCCTCCCGGGTGGGGATCTGAGCAGACACACGTCTCTGACCCTTCTGGGAAGAGAAGTTCGAGCAGGCAGAAGCAGCGGTTCCACTGGCCAGGCCCAGCTTGGAAAACTCCCAGCATGGCTGGCTGACGGTCACTGTCGTTGCAGAGCTTCCCACGTGATGAGGCCGAGGACGGGGACACCCCATCCACCTCCCGGAGGGAGGGGTCGGAGCACCACCCCCCCGCCCGTGAGGCCCAGTGCAGGCTCCAGGTGAGCGTGCCCACGGAGGCATCAGCCCCACCGGGGGAGAAGAGGAGGCGGGGAAGGCCTGCTGCAGAGACACCGCCTAGGATACACCCGCCGGCCCAGTCTGAGGCTGCCACGGAGCTCAGCACACCCGGCTCCGACCCAGAGTCCCGAGAACCCCGGCCTCTGAGGCAGCAGGAGGACCTGGAGCCCAGCACGCCAGAGCACAGAGGTGAGGACGCTGGGGCTGCTGCACGGGAGTGTGTGGGGACGGGGTGCTGAGCTACACAGGGACGAGTCCCCGAAAGCTGCTGCTGGGCCTGCAGCAAGCACTGGCCTCACACCCCCCGCCCCCCGTCTTGCACACTTCAGTCCCAAAAGACATCCGACGCTGGGTATTCTTTGGGAATCTCTTGGAAGCTTTCTGTCCCGGGATACGCACATGCCAAGGCTGGCCTGTGGGCAAACTTTGCTTCTCCCCCAGCTCTAGCACTGACCTCCAACTGGAACCAGGCTCCACTTCCCAGACCTGTCCCTACAGAGGTGGTGGCTCCAGGTGCAGGACCCAGGGATCCACCGAGGGCAGATGGAGAACCGAGACTTGCCCTCGCAGAGACACCAGGCCAGCTGGGTACTGGCCAGCACACTGGGCAGATCGGATCTCCGTGCCTGCAGGACCCCCAGCCCCAGGCACTGATGTCCCACCCCCTCAGCCAGAACCTCCACCTCCACGTGCACCTGTACCTGCTCGGGCTCTGGCAGGACAACCCGAGGCAGAGGAGGAGTCACCGCCTCGGCAGGGAGAGCCTGCCCTGGCTCCCGCGCAACACCCAGACGCCCACGATGACTCACCCACCCCTGCAGGGAGAACGAGCCCCCGCTCTGGACAGACACCCAGAGCCCTTGCCGGAAACACCACGTCCAGGGGAGCGGTCGGCTCTGCAGCCTCCATCCCTGTCTGCTCACCGTGGACGCCGGCAACTCGGTCTGCCCCCAGGGGACATGGAGTTCCTTTCCCCTGAACTGCTTTGCATTTGGTTTGTTTCCACCTTTCTGGTGATGTTTTCTTTTTTGTATGGTTTCCTGTATTTTTGTTGGTTAAGTTGGGATTCGTAAACTTTCTCATCATTGTTGCAATTTGGGAACACTGTTGTGTAACTCTGGTGATACTGTGTTACCATCACCACTTGGTAGTTTCAGACCCGTTTGATCTTTATGCCCCACCCCCCAACAAAGCCTGGATTCAAGGCAAGCACGCCCTGTTCATCCCTTCCCCCGATCCTGAACACAATTTCATCTTTTCTTTGTGCATTCCTTCCTATATTCTTGGTGTCCCCAATCAATGACTCTCCGTGAAATGACTGAAGCAGTGTTTTTCGGACTCTCCACCTACTGTAAGACTCCATTGGAGAGTTCTCATTTTTATGTCATTTGAACTAGCCTTTGATATCTGAAAGGACGGTGTACGTCCTTTCAAGATACCATGTGCCAAACGAAGCCCTTTTGGCAACTGCCATCATTATCTCCAGGCAGGCATTGCTGTTTCAAGGGTGACATCTCAGCCAGAAGGCAGAGGCTGAGCTCGTCTTGTTGCACCAGCTCCCAAAAGAAGCCAAGAAAGGGAGCTGGAACAACAAACCACCCCAACGCCCAGGAAAGCGTTCTTCATGACAGAAGGCTAGAAAATGACCCAACATCCTTGTGGCCCAGAACCCCTCTAGAAAATCACTGTTCCATAAAAAAGAGAAACACATGGGAAGTTCCAAGGAGAGGCAATGCCCATGGCCAGTGTACTTTAGAGACGGCCTGAGCGCTCCGGGGAAGACACGCACCGACGGAACCCCTTGGGAAACAGCAGGGATTCTCCTCACCGTCGTAAGGGTTTCCTCTGGGGACAACCTGCCCTGGGCACCACATGAGGGAGCAGACCGGCTTCTCTTCCTCTGCCCCCACACCATTCACTCATGAAGGCAGCTCAGGTGTTCTCATGCCCTGCCTGCCTGCCTGCCTGGCTCATCCGTGAGCTGTGACCACCTCCAGGGCAGGACTCCACCTTCTCCTCTCTGTGTACCGTGCATCTGCACACAGTGGGCTTTCAGAACCTTAGACTTGAGCCATTCCCACTCAAGCCAGAACCCTCCCCAGGAAGGAAAACAGCTGTGGAGTCATTTTGGCCCCAGCACTGGTTCCGAAACCCTGGCGGCTCCTACAGCCTCTACGGCGTGAAGAGGGAGGTCCCTTTTGACAGAGCTTTCCGGCTCTCAGATCTAAGCTGTTGTTTCACTGTCAGCTGTGTCTCTTCCGTTGCAGCCAGGTGGGCCACGCTGCTCCAAAGGAGCTCACAAGCTGAGTTTCAAGGGAGGACAGGGATGGCTACAACGTGCTGCAAACTGAGTGAGGGTCCCCACAATCCTCAGCAAAGGTCTGTGGTGTGCAAGTGGGGAGTAGAGGGCCCCCAAGTTCCAAAGGAAGGGAGGTACTCGGGAGCTAAAGCCCTTGGCTGCTGTGGTAGCAGCTGCAGATGGCAGCTCGTCCACAGTGCACTTCGAATGAGGTCATATGAGCGGGACTCTGGAAATGGCTCCGAAATCGAGAGAAAGGGGTCAGGGTATGTGGGAAGCCGGCGGGGGTGGGGGGTGGATGAAGGAAGGTGTCCCTCCTCTCTCCAGTGCAATTTGGTTTGGTGAGTCTCAAAGCTACCAGATGGCACTTCCCAAGTCAGGCCCCCACAGGAATCAGGGTGGGCTGCGTGCCTCGGCCCCTGCCACAGGGACAAGCCACACCAGTGGCCTCCCTGAGCTCCAATGGCCGGATCTGGGGGTTCTGTCTGGGTGCACACCTCCTTGCTGTGGCCAAGTTCCCCCCTTCTCTGAGCACCAGCTTCATCCTCTCGAATGAGGACATCGAATGCTACCTTGGCACGTTACTCTCTTCATCCTGTGAAGACTCATTAGGCTTATCCTACAATTACTAGCTGGCCCGAAGAGATATCTCCTGAATCCAGATTAAGCTGGAGTCTCCCAGGCTCATCTGGCATGTCTTCCCTGAAGTCTGCCAAAACCCACACCATTGCATTTCCAGGGACTCCCCTTAGCCAGCTGGGCAGAAAACCCAGCATGCTTCAAACAAGCTGACAGACAAGCGGGAGAGGACTCACGGGCAGAAGGTTTCCCTCAGGTCTCGGGTGGAGCTCTGGAACCACAGCAGCAACGGGCCATCCCAGCCCCTGGGCTCAGCAGCGCCCTCATTCTCAGGCCGGCGGCTCTGCCCTGAGGGGAGCGGGAAGGTCACCAACTGCCGCAGGCGGACCTCACGCCCCTCCCACTGCTGGAGCCTGACCTCCCCCGGCCCCACCCCTTCCCCTACCCCAGCAGGACGACAGCTCGTCTTCCCCTGGCTTCCAACGTCAGGCCCGGCCCTGGGCCCCGATTGGGCACTGCCCCAGCCCGGAGCCAATCACAGTGGCCAGGGAGGTGGAACGCACCGATTGGCCAGGGCCAGGTCATGTGACCATACTCCCCAGGAAACTCAAATATTACCAAGGTTCCCTAAGAAACCAATGAACAAAATTATCCAGTAAAGGCAAACCGTACTTTTTAATGAGGCCAATGTCACAGAAAAAAAAAAAAAAAAAAGCTTCACCATGAACTGCTCAAGGAAGCTAGTAAATAAACTTTCAGAAAAGTTTAGTAGTTTTTTTTTTTTTTTTAATAGGGTGACGGAGAGCTATACCTTTCCCGTCTATGTGAATTTAGGTTTAAACTAGATTTCCCTTGGCTGTTATATAAGACAAAAAAACCCACATCACCCCCTTTCACTCACCCCCACCCCCCAAAAGTGTTTTAATGTATTGAATTTTTCTGTCCTCAGTTGTGTCTGATTCACGGCAACCCACGAACTCTACACAGCCAGGCTCTTCCGTCCATGGAATTCAGGGCAATTTTTTCTGTCCCAGTCAATGCCCACCCTGGGTGATCCAAAGGCAAGGGCTCAGAGGCCCCTGAGAGACTAACTCCTTTCAGCTGAGCACAGAGCTGGCTCCTCACTGGGATGCCTGTGGCCTGGGGCTCCCAGAGGGGAGAGCAGCACTCGCCCCACCGTGTGGTCACTGCTGGAAGTGCAGGCTGCTCCTCACTCCCCCTTGACAGTGTCCCTGACGGCAGAACAGTGTGAATCGAATCAAGGTGGTAATGCAAACTCCAATGCAACCAAACTCCCCACAAGGTCTCCAAAACCACTCAGGAACAGGGAATTGGAAACTGCAGGGGATGACATGAATGGAGATGGAGACTTGACACCTTACACCGAGTTCACTTCCACTTATCCCTAGACAAACTTTCCGTGAAAACTTGTCACCAATCTAGAAGAACAATGAGCAGAAACCGGACACGTGCTTTGAGTCTTCACACACAAAACTAAAAGGCAGTCCACAAAAAATCCCAGAGAATACAGTGGACTTGGCAAAATCAAAGATATCTACTGTGGGAAAGACCTCATGACAAAAGCAAAAGACAGGTCATACATCGCCAGACGAATGAGTGGAAATACAAAGCTTATCAAGGATGTGTCTCCAAACAGACAAAGAACACCAACACAACAAGCCTGTGAAAACTAGGGAAAGGTCTGAAGGGACACCAGACTGAGGAAGACACACACAGAGGATCCCGGATGATGTCCAGCACTGAGGGCCTGAAGAAACAACAGTCTAGTTGCACCCCCTCAGGCCTGTGTGACCGTGGATGAGGCCTCTGTTTCCCGGTGGCTCTGAGAGATGGACAGGGAGGAAGGGGAAGAGAAGTCACTTGCATTTCTAATACTCACAGCAAAGTCTTCCAATGAGAAAGGAATTATCACCCCCACTGACAATGCCATGCACTGAAGTGATATCCACGAGTCCATCTAACCCAGAAGGGAAGGATGCACCTGTTCTCACAAAACGGCGAGAGATGGAAGAAGGAAGATCAAGCCCACACCAATCACTGGAGAGAGAAGCTGTGCTCAGGGCTTGAAAAATTCCTATTGGTAAAATGATGTCACAGCCCCACAAGGCAATCCACAGCTTCGATGCTATTCCTCCCAAAATGCCAATGCATTTTCGCACTGAACAAAGAATTGCAAAAGGGGTTACGGAAACAGAAAAGAGCCTAAATTGTCAATACAATCCGACGAAAAGGCCCTGATACGGACATCCAAGGTTGTGTGAAAGGAAATTAGACGACCAAACTAGGATCCTCAGGAGAGTATCGGAGAAGGCAATGGCGACCCACTCCAGTACTCTTGCCTGGAAAATGCCCTGGACGGAGGAGCCTGGTAGGCTTCAGGCCATGGGGTCGCACAGAGTCTGACACGACTGAAGTGACTTAGCAGCAGCAGCAGCAGCGGCAGGACAGTATGCTATTGGGAATACAACAACACACACAGATCCAGATCGATGGAATAAAGTTGAGGGTCCAGAAACAAACCCCAGCATCCATCGTCAACTCATCTCTGACACAGAAGGGGAGATTATCCAAATGGGAACAAGAAAGCCTCTTCAATCAATGTCCATGGGAAACCCAGACAGCTACATCTGAAGAACGCTATTGGTTTGGATCTCAGACCACCTCAATATTGGGGAAAAACCTCACCCTAAAGACTGATGTCATGAGATAGCTAGAAAGAAGCGTAGGTCAAAGGCTCCTTAACATCAGAGTCTCCTTGCCATTTGCTGGGCGGAGGTAGAAATGGGTCTCTTCAATTAAGGGAAAGAGGTACACGAAGTACACCAATGGGTTTCCATCCAATGGAACCTCTTCACAACAGAGAAGCTAAGCATTCACAAATGCAAAAGATAGGAAACGGAACACGAGAGACTCCTTCCAAGTGGTGTATCTGAGAAGGGGTTCATATGGAAAGAGACGAAGAATGCACAGCACTCAGATTCCAAGAAACACCACCACCACCCTTGACCCTTCCCCTATGACCAACTCCGACCTGAAGCCTTTCTCTCCCTCTAACCTATCCCTAAAACATAACCCTCATCTAATCATATACATGTGGAATTCCTAGCATCCATCCATTCACACACGAGAGAGAAAGAGGAAGACACAGAGGGAATTGAGAAAGGAAAAGAGAGGGACACAGCCAGAGAGAGACACGGAACCAAAGAGAGGAAAGGAGTCGATGGTCCAGACTTTTCCTCAATCTGTCTCGAAGGTAGAAGCAATGACAGCGCCCATCCACCCCAGAAGGGGGAAAAGGACGGAAGGTTTGCAGAGGAAAAGACAAGAACGCAGGGAGCCATTAGAAGCTCAGCCACCCGCAGAAGCCGAGCTGGGACACTTGAACAGAATCTCAATGGAAACAGGACCAGAAAGTTGGCTACTCTTTTCTACAAGAGAGGGAGACCTTCGAGTCTTCCTTTCGGTCCTCCAACTTGGATGCGGGGTCTCAAAACAGTCAGGAGGGGGAGTGCCTTTTCCTGGGTACCACGGCACATCCAGGCCTCGTTCTGCCCCATTCTGTGCTATGTCAGCCCTGGATGGAATCTTTCTTTCTGAAGTCTCAGCGCACGAGCTCCACGTGATATCGGCCCCAGGTGGAAAGGCATGGAGCTGCTCGTAGGCCGACAGACCTAGGAAGCAGATGGGAGAATGACCCCCACTCTGCAGATGGAGAGACTGGGGAAACCCTGAGGGGCATATGCTTGTCCAGGGCCACACCACTTATGAGAAGAAGGAGCCTGGTCTGAGAGCAGCAGGGCCCTCGGAGCTCAGGCCCTGGCTGCACCCAGGCCTCCCCAGGGCTGTGGGCTGGGCTGTGTGGGCGTCTCTGTGCCTGCACATGGCCTAAGGGGGGTGGTCGAGCAGTCAGAAACCCAGAGATTCCCTTGGGAAGTTTTGGGGAAGGGACCTCAGCACGAACCCCAGGCGATGATGTCACCTGCCGGCAACAGAACCCAACAGAACCCGCAACCCGGGTATCCAGGCCTCCAGAGCGGAGAGGAGCCCCCAGCCAGATCACTTGCTGCCAGGATGTTCTGCTGTTTGCCCATGCCCAGAGGCCGGGGCCTCAGGAGAGCTCACAGGCAGTGTGCGTGGGCACCCTGTCGACGTTGGCTCAGGACACCCCCGAGAGGCCTCTGGCCGTTTGCCCGGAGAAACAGAAAGGTAACACGGGGAGCCCCAGGCCGGGCCAGGCCACCTCGCCCATGCCACCCGGAAACACCGGGTCCTTTGCCTGTGTGTGTGGATGCGGGTTTCTCGGGGTGTGTCTCCCTCAAGGAAGCCCAGGCGGATGTGGGGTCAGAAGCCTGCGGACAAGTTGTGTCCACACCCCAGGGGAGAGCAGGCTGGGCCCGATGGGGAGTGTGCGGGCAGCGGCGGCCGCCCAGGCTGACCTCACACCCACAGGTGGGTCTCTTTCCTCCCGGGTGGGGATCTGAGCAGACACACGTCTCTGACCCTTCTGGGAAGAGAAGTTCGAGCAGGCAGAAGCAGCGGTTCCACTGGCCAGGCCCAGCTTGGAAAACTCCCAGCATGGCTGGCTGACGGTCACTGTCGTTGCAGAGCTTCCCACGTGATGAGGCCGAGGACGGGGACACCCCATCCACCTCCCGGAGGGAGGGGTCGGAGCACCACCCCCCCGCCCGTGAGGCCCAGTGCAGGCTCCAGGTGAGCGTGCCCACGGAGGCATCAGCCCCACCGGGGGAGAAGAGGAGGCGGGGAAGGCCTGCTGCAGAGACACCGCCTAGGATACACCCGCCGGCCCAGTCTGAGGCTGCCACGGAGCTCAGCACACCCGGCTCCGACCCAGAGTCCCGAGAACCCCGGCCTCTGAGGCAGCAGGAGGACCTGGAGCCCAGCACGCCAGAGCACAGAGGTGAGGACGCTGGGGCTGCTGCACGGGAGTGTGTGGGGACGGGGTGCTGAGCTACACAGGGACGAGTCCCCGAAAGCTGCTGCTGGGCCTGCAGCAAGCACTGGCCTCACACCCCCCGCCCCCCGTCTTGCACACTTCAGTCCCAAAAGACATCCGACGCTGGGTATTCTTTGGGAATCTCTTGGAAGCTTTCTGTCCCGGGATACGCACATGCCAAGGCTGGCCTGTGGGCAAACTTTGCTTCTCCCCCAGCTCTAGCACTGACCTCCAACTGGAACCAGGCTCCACTTCCCAGACCTGTCCCTACAGAGGTGGTGGCTCCAGGTGCAGGACCCAGGGATCCACCGAGGGCAGATGGAGAACCGAGACTTGCCCTCGCAGAGACACCAGGCCAGCTGGGTACTGGCCAGCACACTGGGCAGATCGGATCTCCGTGCCTGCAGGACCCCCAGCCCCAGGCACTGATGTCCCACCCCCTCAGCCAGAACCTCCACCTCCACGTGCACCTGTACCTGCTCGGGCTCTGGCAGGACAACCCGAGGCAGAGGAGGAGTCACCGCCTCGGCAGGGAGAGCCTGCCCTGGCTCCCGCGCAACACCCAGACGCCCACGATGACTCACCCACCCCTGCAGGGAGAACGAGCCCCCGCTCTGGACAGACACCCAGAGCCCTTGCCGGAAACACCACGTCCAGGGGAGCGGTCGGCTCTGCAGCCTCCATCCCTGTCTGCTCACCGTGGACGCCGGCAACTCGGTCTGCCCCCAGGGGACATGGAGTTCCTTTCCCCTGAACTGCTTTGCATTTGGTTTGTTTCCACCTTTCTGGTGATGTTTTCTTTTTTGTATGGTTTCCTGTATTTTTGTTGGTTAAGTTGGGATTCGTAAACTTTCTCATCATTGTTGCAATTTGGGAACACTGTTGTGTAACTCTGGTGATACTGTGTTACCATCACCACTTGGTAGTTTCAGACCCGTTTGATCTTTATGCCCCACCCCCCAACAAAGCCTGGATTCAAGGCAAGCACGCCCTGTTCATCCCTTCCCCCGATCCTGAACACAATTTCATCTTTTCTTTGTGCATTCCTTCCTATATTCTTGGTGTCCCCAATCAATGACTCTCCGTGAAATGACTGAAGCAGTGTTTTTCGGACTCTCCACCTACTGTAAGACTCCATTGGAGAGTTCTCATTTTTATGTCATTTGAACTAGCCTTTGATATCTGAAAGGACGGTGTACGTCCTTTCAAGATACCATGTGCCAAACGAAGCCCTTTTGGCCACTGCCATCATTATCTCCAGGCAGGCATTGCTGTTTCAAGGGTGACATCTCAGCCAGAAGGCAGAGGCTGAGCTCGTCTTGTTGCACCAGCTCCCAAAAGAAGCCAAGAAAGGGAGCTGGAACAACAAACCACCCCAACGCCCAGGAAAGCGTTCTTCATGACAGAAGGCTAGAAAATGACCCAACATCCTTGTGGCCCAGAACCCCTCTAGAAAATCACTGTTCCATAAAAAAGAGAAACACATGGGAAGTTCCAAGGAGAGGCAATGCCCATGGCCAGTGTACTTTAGAGACGGCCTGAGCGCTCCGGGGAAGACACGCACCGACGGAACCCCTTGGGAAACAGCAGGGATTCTCCTCACCGTCGTAAGGGTTTCCTCTGGGGACAACCTGCCCTGGGCACCACATGAGGGAGCAGACCGGCTTCTCTTCCTCTGCCCCCACACCATTCACTCATGAAGGCAGCTCAGGTGTTCTCATGCCCTGCCTGCCTGCCTGCCTGGCTCATCCGTGAGCTGTGACCACCTCCAGGGCAGGACTCCACCTTCTCCTCTCTGTGTACCGTGCATCTGCACACAGTGGGCTTTCAGAACCTTAGACTTGAGCCATTCCCACTCAAGCCAGAACCCTCCCCAGGAAGGAAAACAGCTGTGGAGTCATTTTGGCCCCAGCACTGGTTCCGAAACCCTGGCGGCTCCTACAGCCTCTACGGCGTGAAGAGGGAGGTCCCTTTTGACAGAGCTTTCCGGCTCTCAGATCTAAGCTGTTGTTTCACTGTCAGCTGTGTCTCTTCCGTTGCAGCCAGGTGGGCCACGCTGCTCCAAAGGAGCTCACAAGCTGAGTTTCAAGGGAGGACAGGGATGGCTACAACGTGCTGCAAACTGAGTGAGGGTCCCCACAATCCTCAGCAAAGGTCTGTGGTGTGCAAGTGGGGAGTAGAGGGCCCCCAAGTTCCAAAGGAAGGGAGGTACTCGGGAGCTAAAGCCCTTGGCTGCTGTGGTAGCAGCTGCAGATGGCAGCTCGTCCACAGTGCACTTCGAATGAGGTCATATGAGCGGGACTCTGGAAATGGCTCCGAAATCGAGAGAAAGGGGTCAGGGTATGTGGGAAGCCGGCGGGGGTGGGGGGTGGATGAAGGAAGGTGTCCCTCCTCTCTCCAGTGCAATTTGGTTTGGTGAGTCTCAAAGCTACCAGATGGCACTTCCCAAGTCAGGCCCCCACAGGAATCAGGGTGGGCTGCGTGCCTCGGCCCCTGCCACAGGGACAAGCCACACCAGTGGCCTCCCTGAGCTCCAATGGCCGGATCTGGGGGTTCTGTCTGGGTGCACACCTCCTTGCTGTGGCCAAGTTCCCCCCTTCTCTGAGCACCAGCTTCATCCTCTCGAATGAGGACATCGAATGCTACCTTGGCACGTTACTCTCTTCATCCTGTGAAGACTCATTAGGCTTATCCTACAATTACTAGCTGGCCCGAAGAGATATCTCCTGAATCCAGATTAAGCTGGAGTCTCCCAGGCTCATCTGGCATGTCTTCCCTGAAGTCTGCCAAAACCCACACCATTGCATTTCCAGGGACTCCCCTTAGCCAGCTGGGCAGAAAACCCAGCATGCTTCAAACAAGCTGACAGACAAGCGGGAGAGGACTCACGGGCAGAAGGTTTCCCTCAGGTCTCGGGTGGAGCTCTGGGACCACAGCAGCAACGGGCCATCCCAGCCCCTGGGCTCAGCAGCGCCCTCATTCTCAGGCCGGCGGCTCTGCCCTGAGGGGAGCGGGAAGGTCACCAACTGCCGCAGGCGGACCTCACGCCCCTCCCACTGCTGGAGCCTGACCTCCCCCGGCCCCACCCCTTCCCCTACCCCAGCAGGACGACAGCTCGTCTTCCCCTGGCTTCCAACGTCAGGCCCGGCCCTGGGCCCCGATTGGGCACTGCCCCAGCCCGGAGCCAATCACAGTGGCCAGGGAGGTGGAACGCACCGATTGGCCAGGGCCAGGTCATGTGACCATACTCCCCAGGAAACTCAAATATTACCAAGGTTCCCTAAGAAACCAATGAACAAAATTATCCAGTAAAGGCAAACCGTACTTTTTAATGAGGCCAATGTCACAGAAAAAAAAAAAAAAAAAAGCTTCACCATGAACTGCTCAAGGAAGCTAGTAAATAAACTTTCAGAAAAGTTTAGTAGTTTTTTTTTTTTTTTAATAGGGTGACGGAGAGCTATACCTTTCCCGTCTATGTGAATTTAGGTTTAAACTAGATTTCCCTTGGCTGTTATATAAGACAAAAAAACCCACATCACCCCCTTTCACTCACCCCCACCCCCCAAAAGTGTTTTAATGTATTGAATTTTTCTGTCCTCAGTTGTGTCTGATTCACGGCAACCCACGAACTCTACACAGCCAGGCTCTTCCGTCCATGGAATTCAGGGCAATTTTTTCTGTCCCAGTCAATGCCCACCCTGGGTGATCCAAAGGCAAGGGCTCAGAGGCCCCTGAGAGACTAACTCCTTTCAGCTGAGCACAGAGCTGGCTCCTCACTGGGATGCCTGTGGCCTGGGGCTCCCAGAGGGGAGAGCAGCACTCGCCCCACCGTGTGGTCACTGCTGGAAGTGCAGGCTGCTCCTCACTCCCCCTTGACAGTGTCCCTGACGGCAGAACAGTGTGAATCGAATCAAGGTGGTAATGCAAACTCCAATGCAACCAAACTCCCCACAAGGTCTCCAAAACCACTCAGGAACAGGGAATTGGAAACTGCAGGGGATGACATGAATGGAGATGGAGACTTGACACCTTACACCGAGTTCACTTCCACTTATCCCTAGACAAACTTTCCGTGAAAACTTGTCACCAATCTAGAAGAACAATGAGCAGAAACCGGACACGTGCTTTGAGTCTTCACACACAAAACTAAAAGGCAGTCCACAAAAAAACCCAGAGAATACAGTGGACTTGGCAAAATCAAAGATATCTACTGTGGGAAAGACCTCATGACAAAAGCAAAAGACAGGTCATACATCGCCAGACGAATGAGTGGAAACACAAAGCTTATCAAGGATGTGTCTCCAAACAGACAAAGAACACCAACACAACAAGCCTGTGAAAACTAGGGAAAGGTCTGAAGGGACACCAGACTGAGGAAGACACACACAGAGGATCCCGGATGATGTCCAGCACTGAGGGCCTGAAGAAACAACAGTCTAGTTGCACCCCCTCAGGCCTGTGTGACCGTGGATGAGGCCTCTGTTTCCCGGTGGCTCTGAGAGATGGACAGGGAGGAAGGGGAAGAGAAGTCACTTGCATTTCTAATACTCACAGCAAAGTCTTCCAATGAGAAGGGAATTATCACCCCCACTGACAATGCCATGCACTGAAGTGATATCCACGAGTCCATCTAACCCAGAAGGGAAGGATGCACCTGTTCTCACAAAACGGCGAGAGATGGAAGAAGGAAGATCAAGCCCACACCAATCACTGGAGAGAGAAGCTGTGCTCAGGGCTTGAAAAATTCCTATTGGTAAAATGATGTCACAGCCCCACAAGGCAATCCACAGCTTCGATGCTATTCCTCCCAAAATGCCAATGCATTTTCGCACCGAACAAAGAATTGCAAAAGGGGTTACGGAAACAGAAAAGAGCCTAAATTGTCAATACAATCCGACGAAAAGGCCCCGATACGGACATCCAAGGTTGTGTGAAAGGAAATTAGACGACCAAACTAGGATCCTCAGGAGAGTATCGGAGAAGGCAATGGCGACCCACTCCAGTACTCTTGCCTGGAAAATGCCCTGGACGGAGGAGCCTGGTAGGCTGCAGGCCATGGGGTCGCGCAGAGTCTGACACGACTGAAGTGACTTAGCAGCAGCAGCAGCAGCGGCAGGACAGTATGCTATTGGGAATACAACAACACACACAGATCCAGATCGATGGAATAAAGTTGAGGGTCCAGAAACAAACCCCAGCATCCATCGTCAACTCATCTCTGACACAGAAGGGGAGATTATCCAAATGGGAACAAGAAAGCCTCTTCAATCAATGTCCATGGGAAACCCAGACAGCTACATCTGAAGAACGCTATTGGTTTGGATCTCAGACCACCTCAATATTGGGGAAAAACCTCACCCTAAAGACTGATGTCATGAGATAGCTAGAAAGAAGCGTAGGTCAAAGGCTCCTTAACATCAGAGTCTCCTTGCCATTTGCTGGGCGGAGGTAGAAATGGGTCTCTTCAATTAAGGGAAAGAGGTACACGAAGTACACCAATGGGTTTCCATCCAATGGAACCTCTTCACAACAGAGAAGCTAAGCATTCACAAATGCAAAAGATAGGAAACGGAACACGAGAGACTCCTTCCAAGTGGTGTATCTGAGAAGGGGTTCATATGGAAAGAGACGAAGAATGCACAGCACTCAGATTCCAAGAAACACCACCACCACCCTTGACCCTTCCCCTATGACCAACTCCGACCTGAAGCCTTTCTCTCCCTCTAACCTATCCCTAAAACATAACCCTCATCTAATCATATACATGTGGAATTCCTAGCATCCATCCATCCACACACGAGAGAGAAAGAGGAAGACACAGAGGGAATTGAGAAAGGAAAAGAGAGGGACACAGCCAGAGAGAGACACGGAACCAAAGAGAGGAAAGGAGTCGATGGTCCAGACTTTTCCTCAATCTGTCTCGAAGGTAGAAGCAATGACAGCGCCCATCCACCCCAGAAGGGGGAAAAGGACGGAAGGTTTGCAGAGGAAAAGACAAGAACGCAGGGAGCCATTAGAAGCTCAGCCACCCGCAGAAGCCGAGCTGGGACACTTGAACAGAATCTCAATGGAAACAGAGGACCAGAAAGTTGGCTACTCTTTTCTACAAGAGAGGGAGACCTTCGAGTCTTCCTTTCGGTCCTCCAACTTGGATGCGGGGTCTCAAAACAGTCAGGAGGGGGAGTGCCTTTTCCTGGGTACCACGGCACATCCAGGCCTCGTTCTGCCCCATTCTGTGCTATGTCAGCCCTGGATGGAATCTTTCTTTCTGAAGTCTCAGCGCACGAGCTCCACGTGATATCGGCCCCAGGTGGAAAGGCATGGAGCTGCTCGTAGGCCGACAGACCTAGGAAGCAGATGGGAGAATGACCCCCACTCTGCAGATGGAGAGACTGGGGAAACCCTGAGGGGCATATGCTTGTCCAGGGCCACACCACTTATGAGAAGAAGGAGCCTGGTCTGAGAGCAGCAGGGCCCTCGGAGCTCAGGCCCTGGCTGCACCCAGGCCTCCCCAGGGCTGTGGGCTGGGCTGTGTGGGCGTCTCTGTGCCTGCACATGGCCTAAGGGGGGTGGTCGAGCAGTCAGAAACCCAGAGATTCCCTTGGGAAGTTTTGGGGAAGGGACCTCAGCACGAACCCCAGGCGATGATGTCACCTGCCGGCAACAGAACCCAACAGAACCCGCAACCCGGGTATCCAGGCCTCCAGAGCGGAGAGGAGCCCCCAGCCAGATCACTTGCTGCCAGGATGTTCTGCTGTTTGCCCATGCCCAGAGGCCGGGGCCTCAGGAGAGCTCACAGGCAGTGTGCGTGGGCACCCTGTCGACGTTGGCTCAGGACACCCCCGAGAGGCCTCTGGCCGTTTGCCCGGAGAAACAGAAAGGTAACACGGGGAGCCCCAGGCCGGGCCAGGCCACCTCGCCCATGCCACCCGGAAACACCGGGTCCTTTGCCTGTGTGTGTGGATGCGGGTTTCTCGGGGTGTGTCTCCCTCAAGGAAGCCCAGGCGGATGTGGGGTCAGAAGCCTGCGGACAAGTTGTGTCCACACCCCAGGGGAGAGCAGGCTGGGCCCGATGGGGAGTGTGCGGGCAGCGGCGGCCGCCCAGGCTGACCTCACACCCACAGGTGGGTCTCTTTCCTCCCGGGTGGGGATCTGAGCAGACACACGTCTCTGACCCTTCTGGGAAGAGAAGTTCGAGCAGGCAGAAGCAGCGGTTCCACTGGCCAGGCCCAGCTTGGAAAACTCCCAGCATGGCTGGCTGACGGTCACTGTCGTTGCAGAGCTTCCCACGTGATGAGGCCGAGGACGGGGACACCCCATCCACCTCCCGGAGGGAGGGGTCGGAGCACCACCCCCCCGCCCGTGAGGCCCAGTGCAGGCTCCAGGTGAGCGTGCCCACGGAGGCATCAGCCCCACCGGGGGAGAAGAGGAGGCGGGGAAGGCCTGCTGCAGAGACACCGCCTAGGATACACCCGCCGGCCCAGTCTGAGGCTGCCACGGAGCTCAGCACACCCGGCTCCGACCCAGAGTCCCGAGAACCCCGGCCTCTGAGGCAGCAGGAGGACCTGGAGCCCAGCACGCCAGAGCACAGAGGTGAGGACGCTGGGGCTGCTGCACGGGAGTGTGTGGGGACGGGGTGCTGAGCTACACAGGGACGAGTCCCCGAAAGCTGCTGCTGGGCCTGCAGCAAGCACTGGCCTCACACCCCCCGCCCCCCGTCTTGCACACTTCAGTCCCAAAAGACATCCGACGCTGGGTATTCTTTGGGAATCTCTTGGAAGCTTTCTGTCCCGGGATACGCACATGCCAAGGCTGGCCTGTGGGCAAACTTTGCTTCTCCCCCAGCTCTAGCACTGACCTCCAACTGGAACCAGGCTCCACTTCCCAGACCTGTCCCTACAGAGGTGGTGGCTCCAGGTGCAGGACCCAGGGATCCACCGAGGGCAGATGGAGAACCGAGACTTGCCCTCGCAGAGACACCAGGCCAGCTGGGTACTGGCCAGCACACTGGGCAGATCGGATCTCCGTGCCTGCAGGACCCCCAGCCCCAGGCACTGATGTCCCACCCCCTCAGCCAGAACCTCCACCTCCACGTGCACCTGTACCTGCTCGGGCTCTGGCAGGACAACCCGAGGCAGAGGAGGAGTCACCGCCTCGGCAGGGAGAGCCTGCCCTGGCTCCCGCGCAACACCCAGACGCCCACGATGACTCACCCACCCCTGCAGGGAGAACGAGCCCCCGCTCTGGACAGACACCCAGAGCCCTTGCCGGAAACACCACGTCCAGGGGAGCGGTCGGCTCTGCAGCCTCCATCCCTGTCTGCTCACCGTGGACGCCGGCAACTCGGTCTGCCCCCAGGGGACATGGAGTTCCTTTCCCCTGAACTGCTTTGCATTTGGTTTGTTTCCACCTTTCTGGTGATGTTTTCTTTTTTGTATGGTTTCCTGTATTTTTGTTGGTTAAGTTGGGATTCGTAAACTTTCTCATCATTGTTGCAATTTGGGAACACTGTTGTGTAACTCTGGTGATACTGTGTTACCATCACCACTTGGTAGTTTCAGACCCGTTTGATCTTTATGCCCCACCCCCCAACAAAGCCTGGATTCAAGGCAAGCACGCCCTGTTCATCCCTTCCCCCGATCCTGAACACAATTTCATCTTTTCTTTGTGCATTCCTTCCTATATTCTTGGTGTCCCCAATCAATGACTCTCCGTGAAATGACTGAAGCAGTGTTTTTCGGACTCTCCACCTACTGTAAGACTCCATTGGAGAGTTCTCATTTTTATGTCATTTGAACTAGCCTTTGATATCTGAAAGGACGGTGTACGTCCTTTCAAGATACCATGTGCCAAACGAAGCCCTTTTGGCAACTGCCATCATTATCTCCAGGCAGGCATTGCTGTTTCAAGGGTGACATCTCAGCCAGAAGGCAGAGGCTGAGCTCGTCTTGTTGCACCAGCTCCCAAAAGAAGCCAAGAAAGGGAGCTGGAACAACAAACCACCCCAACGCCCAGGAAAGCGTTCTTCATGACAGAAGGCTAGAAAATGACCCAACATCCTTGTGGCCCAGAACCCCTCTAGAAAATCACTGTTCCATAAAAAAGAGAAACACATGGGAAGTTCCAAGGAGAGGCAATGCCCATGGCCAGTGTACTTTAGAGACGGCCTGAGCGCTCCGGGGAAGACACGCACCGACGGAACCCCTTGGGAAACAGCAGGGATTCTCCTCACCGTCGTAAGGGTTTCCTCTGGGGACAACCTGCCCTGGGCACCACATGAGGGAGCAGACCGGCTTCTCTTCCTCTGCCCCCACACCATTCACTCATGAAGGCAGCTCAGGTGTTCTCATGCCCTGCCTGCCTGCCTGCCTGGCTCATCCGTGAGCTGTGACCACCTCCAGGGCAGGACTCCACCTTCTCCTCTCTGTGTACCGTGCATCTGCACACAGTGGGCTTTCAGAACCTTAGACTTGAGCCATTCCCACTCAAGCCAGAACCCTCCCCAGGAAGGAAAACAGCTGTGGAGTCATTTTGGCCCCAGCACTGGTTCCGAAACCCTGGCGGCTCCTACAGCCTCTACGGCGTGAAGAGGGAGGTCCCTTTTGACAGAGCTTTCCGGCTCTCAGATCTAAGCTGTTGTTTCACTGTCAGCTGTGTCTCTTCCGTTGCAGCCAGGTGGGCCACGCTGCTCCAAAGGAGCTCACAAGCTGAGTTTCAAGGGAGGACAGGGATGGCTACAACGTGCTGCAAACTGAGTGAGGGTCCCCACAATCCTCAGCAAAGGTCTGTGGTGTGCAAGTGGGGAGTAGAGGGCCCCCAAGTTCCAAAGGAAGGGAGGTACTCGGGAGCTAAAGCCCTTGGCTGCTGTGGTAGCAGCTGCAGATGGCAGCTCGTCCACAGTGCACTTCGAATGAGGTCATATGAGCGGGACTCTGGAAATGGCTCCGAAATCGAGAGAAAGGGGTCAGGGTATGTGGGAAGCCGGCGGGGGTGGGGGGTGGATGAAGGAAGGTGTCCCTCCTCTCTCCAGTGCAATTTGGTTTGGTGAGTCTCAAAGCTACCAGATGGCACTTCCCAAGTCAGGCCCCCACAGGAATCAGGGTGGGCTGCGTGCCTCGGCCCCTGCCACAGGGACAAGCCACACCAGTGGCCTCCCTGAGCTCCAATGGCCGGATCTGGGGGTTCTGTCTGGGTGCACACCTCCTTGCTGTGGCCAAGTTCCCCCCTTCTCTGAGCACCAGCTTCATCCTCTCGAATGAGGACATCGAATGCTACCTTGGCACGTTACTCTCTTCATCCTGTGAAGACTCATTAGGCTTATCCTACAATTACTAGCTGGCCCGAAGAGATATCTCCTGAATCCAGATTAAGCTGGAGTCTCCCAGGCTCATCTGGCATGTCTTCCCTGAAGTCTGCCAAAACCCACACCATTGCATTTCCAGGGACTCCCCTTAGCCAGCTGGGCAGAAAACCCAGCATGCTTCAAACAAGCTGACAGACAAGCGGGAGAGGACTCACGGGCAGAAGGTTTCCCTCAGGTCTCGGGTGGAGCTCTGGGACCACAGCAGCAACGGGCCATCCCAGCCCCTGGGCTCAGCAGCGCCCTCATTCTCAGGCCGGCGGCTCTGCCCTGAGGGGAGCGGGAAGGTCACCAACTGCCGCAGGCGGACCTCACGCCCCTCCCACTGCTGGAGCCTGACCTCCCCCGGCCCCACCCCTTCCCCTACCCCAGCAGGACGACAGCTCGTCTTCCCCTGGCTTCCAACGTCAGGCCCGGCCCTGGGCCCCGATTGGGCACTGCCCCAGCCCGGAGCCAATCACAGTGGCCAGGGAGGTGGAACGCACCGATTGGCCAGGGCCAGGTCATGTGACCATACTCCCCAGGAAACTCAAATATTACCAAGGTTCCCTAAGAAACCAATGAACAAAATTATCCAGTAAAGGCAAACCGTACTTTTTAATGAGGCCAATGTCACAGAAAAAAAAAAAAAAAAAAGCTTCACCATGAACTGCTCAAGGAAGCTAGTAAATAAACTTTCAGAAAAGTTTAGTAGTTTTTTTTTTTTTTTAATAGGGTGACGGAGAGCTATACCTTTCCCGTCTATGTGAATTTAGGTTTAAACTAGATTTCCCTTGGCTGTTATATAAGACAAAAAAACCCACATCACCCCCTTTCACTCACCCCCACCCCCCAAAAGTGTTTTAATGTATTGAATTTTTCTGTCCTCAGTTGTGTCTGATTCACGGCAACCCACGAACTCTACACAGCCAGGCTCTTCCGTCCATGGAATTCAGGGCAATTTTTTCTGTCCCAGTCAATGCCCACCCTGGGTGATCCAAAGGCAAGGGCTCAGAGGCCCCTGAGAGACTAACTCCTTTCAGCTGAGCACAGAGCTGGCTCCTCACTGGGATGCCTGTGGCCTGGGGCTCCCAGAGGGGAGAGCAGCACTCGCCCCACCGTGTGGTCACTGCTGGAAGTGCAGGCTGCTCCTCACTCCCCCTTGACAGTGTCCCTGACGGCAGAACAGTGTGAATCGAATCAAGGTGGTAATGCAAACTCCAATGCAACCAAACTCCCCACAAGGTCTCCAAAACCACTCAGGAACAGGGAATTGGAAACTGCAGGGGATGACATGAATGGAGATGGAGACTTGACACCTTACACCGAGTTCACTTCCACTTATCCCTAGACAAACTTTCCGTGAAAACTTGTCACCAATCTAGAAGAACAATGAGCAGAAACCGGACACGTGCTTTGAGTCTTCACACACAAAACTAAAAGGCAGTCCACAAAAAATCCCAGAGAATACAGTGGACTTGGCAAAATCAAAGATATCTACTGTGGGAAAGACCTCATGACAAAAGCAAAAGACAGGTCATACATCGCCAGACGAATGAGTGGAAATACAAAGCTTATCAAGGATGTGTCTCCAAACAGACAAAGAACACCAACACAACAAGCCTGTGAAAACTAGGGAAAGGTCTGAAGGGACACCAGACTGAGGAAGACACACACAGAGGATCCCGGATGATGTCCAGCACTGAGGGCCTGAAGAAACAACAGTCTAGTTGCACCCCCTCAGGCCTGTGTGACCGTGGATGAGGCCTCTGTTTCCCGGTGGCTCTGAGAGATGGACAGGGAGGAAGGGGAAGAGAAGTCACTTGCATTTCTAATACTCACAGCAAAGTCTTCCAATGAGAAAGGAATTATCACCCCCACTGACAATGCCATGCACTGAAGTGATATCCACGAGTCCATCTAACCCAGAAGGGAAGGATGCACCTGTTCTCACAAAACGGCGAGAGATGGAAGAAGGAAGATCAAGCCCACACCAATCACTGGAGAGAGAAGCTGTGCTCAGGGCTTGAAAAATTCCTATTGGTAAAATGATGTCACAGCCCCACAAGGCAATCCACAGCTTCGATGCTATTCCTCCCAAAATGCCAATGCATTTTCGCACTGAACAAAGAATTGCAAAAGGGGTTACGGAAACAGAAAAGAGCCTAAATTGTCAATACAATCCGACGAAAAGGCCCTGATACGGACATCCAAGGTTGTGTGAAAGGAAATTAGACGACCAAACTAGGATCCTCAGGAGAGTATCGGAGAAGGCAATGGCGACCCACTCCAGTACTCTTGCCTGGAAAATGCCCTGGACGGAGGAGCCTGGTAGGCTTCAGGCCATGGGGTCGCACAGAGTCTGACACGACTGAAGTGACTTAGCAGCAGCAGCAGCAGCGGCAGGACAGTATGCTATTGGGAATACAACAACACACACAGATCCAGATCGATGGAATAAAGTTGAGGGTCCAGAAACAAACCCCAGCATCCATCGTCAACTCATCTCTGACACAGAAGGGGAGATTATCCAAATGGGAACAAGAAAGCCTCTTCAATCAATGTCCATGGGAAACCCAGACAGCTACATCTGAAGAACGCTATTGGTTTGGATCTCAGACCACCTCAATATTGGGGAAAAACCTCACCCTAAAGACTGATGTCATGAGATAGCTAGAAAGAAGCGTAGGTCAAAGGCTCCTTAACATCAGAGTCTCCTTGCCATTTGCTGGGCGGAGGTAGAAATGGGTCTCTTCAATTAAGGGAAAGAGGTACACGAAGTACACCAATGGGTTTCCATCCAATGGAACCTCTTCACAACAGAGAAGCTAAGCATTCACAAATGCAAAAGATAGGAAACGGAACACGAGAGACTCCTTCCAAGTGGTGTATCTGAGAAGGGGTTCATATGGAAAGAGACGAAGAATGCACAGCACTCAGATTCCAAGAAACACCACCACCACCCTTGACCCTTCCCCTATGACCAACTCCGACCTGAAGCCTTTCTCTCCCTCTAACCTATCCCTAAAACATAACCCTCATCTAATCATATACATGTGGAATTCCTAGCATCCATCCATTCACACACGAGAGAGAAAGAGGAAGACACAGAGGGAATTGAGAAAGGAAAAGAGAGGGACACAGCCAGAGAGAGACACGGAACCAAAGAGAGGAAAGGAGTCGATGGTCCAGACTTTTCCTCAATCTGTCTCGAAGGTAGAAGCAATGACAGCGCCCATCCACCCCAGAAGGGGGAAAAGGACGGAAGGTTTGCAGAGGAAAAGACAAGAACGCAGGGAGCCATTAGAAGCTCAGCCACCCGCAGAAGCCGAGCTGGGACACTTGAACAGAATCTCAATGGAAA
The DNA here is from genome assembly GCF_054371585.1 of Giraffa tippelskirchi. Lineage (NCBI taxonomy): Eukaryota > Metazoa > Chordata > Mammalia > Artiodactyla > Giraffidae > Giraffa > Giraffa tippelskirchi. The sequence goes on along the minus strand of NC_137288.1, from coordinate 7,303,366 downwards.
CAGGACCAGAAAGTTGGCTACTCTTTTCTACAAGAGAGGGATACCTTCGAGTCTTCCTTTCGGTCCTCCAACTTGGATGCGGGGTCTCAAAACAGTCAGGAGGGGGAGTGCCTTTTCCTGGGTACCACGGCACATCCAGGCCTCGTTCTGCCCCATTCTGTGCTATGTCAGCCCTGGATGGAATCTTTCTTTCTGAAGTCTCAGCGCACGAGCTCCACGTGATATCGGCCCCAGGTGGAAAGGCATGGAGCTGCTCGTAGGCCGACAGACCTAGGAAGCAGATGGGAGAATGACCCCCACTCTGCAGATGGAGAGACTGGGGAAACCCTGAGGGGCATATGCTTGTCCAGGGCCACACCACTTATGAGAAGAAGGAGCCTGGTCTGAGAGCAGCAGGGCCCTCGGAGCTCAGGCCCTGGCTGCACCCAGGCCTCCCCAGGGCTGTGGGCTGGGCTGTGTGGGCGTCTCTGTGCCTGCACATGGCCTAAGGGGGGTGGTCGAGCAGTCAGAAACCCAGAGATTCCCTTGGGAAGTTTTGGGGAAGGGACCTCAGCACGAACCCCAGGCGATGATGTCACCTGCCGGCAACAGAACCCAACAGAACCCGCAACCCGGGTATCCAGGCCTCCAGAGCGGAGAGGAGCCCCCAGCCAGATCACTTGCTGCCAGGATGTTCTGCTGTTTGCCCATGCCCAGAGGCCGGGGCCTCAGGAGAGCTCACAGGCAGTGTGCGTGGGCACCCTGTCGACGTTGGCTCAGGACACCCCCGAGAGGCCTCTGGCCGTTTGCCCGGAGAAACAGAAAGGTAACACGGGGAGCCCCAGGCCGGGCCAGGCCACCTCGCCCATGCCACCCGGAAACACCGGGTCCTTTGCCTGTGTGTGTGGATGCGGGTTTCTCGGGGTGTGTCTCCCTCAAGGAAGCCCAGGCGGATGTGGGGTCAGAAGCCTGCGGACAAGTTGTGTCCACACCCCAGGGGAGAGCAGGCTGGGCCCGATGGGGAGTGTGCGGGCAGCGGCGGCCGCCCAGGCTGACCTCACACCCACAGGTGGGTCTCTTTCCTCCCGGGTGGGGATCTGAGCAGACACACGTCTCTGACCCTTCTGGGAAGAGAAGTTCGAGCAGGCAGAAGCAGCGGTTCCACTGGCCAGGCCCAGCTTGGAAAACTCCCAGCATGGCTGGCTGACGGTCACTGTCGTTGCAGAGCTTCCCACGTGATGAGGCCGAGGACGGGGACACCCCATCCACCTCCCGGAGGGAGGGGTCGGAGCACCACCCCCCCGCCCGTGAGGCCCAGTGCAGGCTCCAGGTGAGCGTGCCCACGGAGGCATCAGCCCCACCGGGGGAGAAGAGGAGGCGGGGAAGGCCTGCTGCAGAGACACCGCCTAGGATACACCCGCCGGCCCAGTCTGAGGCTGCCACGGAGCTCAGCACACCCGGCTCCGACCCAGAGTCCCGAGAACCCCGGCCTCTGAGGCAGCAGGAGGACCTGGAGCCCAGCACGCCAGAGCACAGAGGTGAGGACGCTGGGGCTGCTGCACGGGAGTGTGTGGGGACGGGGTGCTGAGCTACACAGGGACGAGTCCCCGAAAGCTGCTGCTGGGCCTGCAGCAAGCACTGGCCTCACACCCCCCGCCCCCCGTCTTGCACACTTCAGTCCCAAAAGACATCCGACGCTGGGTATTCTTTGGGAATCTCTTGGAAGCTTTCTGTCCCGGGATACGCACATGCCAAGGCTGGCCTGTGGGCAAACTTTGCTTCTCCCCCAGCTCTAGCACTGACCTCCAACTGGAACCAGGCTCCACTTCCCAGACCTGTCCCTACAGAGGTGGTGGCTCCAGGTGCAGGACCCAGGGATCCACCGAGGGCAGATGGAGAACCGAGACTTGCCCTCGCAGAGACACCAGGCCAGCTGGGTACTGGCCAGCACACTGGGCAGATCGGATCTCCGTGCCTGCAGGACCCCCAGCCCCAGGCACTGATGTCCCACCCCCTCAGCCAGAACCTCCACCTCCACGTGCACCTGTACCTGCTCGGGCTCTGGCAGGACAACCCGAGGCAGAGGAGGAGTCACCGCCTCGGCAGGGAGAGCCTGCCCTGGCTCCCGCGCAACACCCAGACGCCCACGATGACTCACCCACCCCTGCAGGGAGAACGAGCCCCCGCTCTGGACAGACACCCAGAGCCCTTGCCGGAAACACCACGTCCAGGGGAGCGGTCGGCTCTGCAGCCTCCATCCCTGTCTGCTCACCGTGGACGCCGGCAACTCGGTCTGCCCCCAGGGGACATGGAGTTCCTTTCCCCTGAACTGCTTTGCATTTGGTTTGTTTCCACCTTTCTGGTGATGTTTTCTTTTTTGTATGGTTTCCTGTATTTTTGTTGGTTAAGTTGGGATTCGTAAACTTTCTCATCATTGTTGCAATTTGGGAACACTGTTGTGTAACTCTGGTGATACTGTGTTACCATCACCACTTGGTAGTTTCAGACCCGTTTGATCTTTATGCCCCACCCCCCAACAAAGCCTGGATTCAAGGCAAGCACGCCCTGTTCATCCCTTCCCCCGATCCTGAACACAATTTCATCTTTTCTTTGTGCATTCCTTCCTATATTCTTGGTGTCCCCAATCAATGACTCTCCGTGAAATGACTGAAGCAGTGTTTTTCGGACTCTCCACCTACTGTAAGACTCCATTGGAGAGTTCTCATTTTTATGTCATTTGAACTAGCCTTTGATATCTGAAAGGACGGTGTACGTCCTTTCAAGATACCATGTGCCAAACGAAGCCCTTTTGGCCACTGCCATCATTATCTCCAGGCAGGCATTGCTGTTTCAAGGGTGACATCTCCGCCAGAAGGCAGAGGCTGAGCTCGTCTTGTTGCACCAGCTCCCAAAAGAAGCCAAGAAAGGGAGCTGGAACAACAAACCACCCCAACGCCCAGGAAAGCGTTCTTCATGACAGAAGGCTAGAAAATGACCCAACATCCTTGTGGCCCAGAACCCCTCTAGAAAATCACTGTTCCATAAAAAAGAGAAACACATGGGAAGTTCCAAGGAGAGGCAATGCCCATGGCCAGTGTACTTTAGAGACGGCCTGAGCGCTCCGGGGAAGACACGCACCGACGGAACCCCTTGGGAAACAGCAGGGATTCTCCTCACCGTCGTAAGGGTTTCCTCTGGGGACAACCTGCCCTGGGCACCACATGAGGGAGCAGACCGGCTTCTCTTCCTCTGCCCCCACACCATTCACTCATGAAGGCAGCTCAGGTGTTCTCATGCCCTGCCTGCCTGCCTGCCTGGCTCATCCGTGAGCTGTGACCACCTCCAGGGCAGGACTCCACCTTCTCCTCTCTGTGTACCGTGCATCTGCACACAGTGGGCTTTCAGAACCTTAGACTTGAGCCATTCCCACTCAAGCCAGAACCCTCCCCAGGAAGGAAAACAGCTGTGGAGTCATTTTGGCCCCAGCACTGGTTCCGAAACCCTGGCGGCTCCTACAGCCTCTACGGCGTGAAGAGGGAGGTCCCTTTTGACAGAGCTTTCCGGCTCTCAGATCTAAGCTGTTGTTTCACTGTCAGCTGTGTCTCTTCCGTTGCAGCCAGGTGGGCCACGCTGCTCCAAAGGAGCTCACAAGCTGAGTTTCAAGGGAGGACAGGGATGGCTACAACGTGCTGCAAACTGAGTGAGGGTCCCCACAATCCTCAGCAAAGGTCTGTGGTGTGCAAGTGGGGAGTAGAGGGCCCCCAAGTTCCAAAGGAAGGGAGGTACTCGGGAGCTAAAGCCCTTGGCTGCTGTGGTAGCAGCTGCAGATGGCAGCTCGTCCACAGTGCACTTCGAATGAGGTCATATGAGCGGGACTCTGGAAATGGCTCCGAAATCGAGAGAAAGGGGTCAGGGTATGTGGGAAGCCGGCGGGGGTGGGGGGTGGATGAAGGAAGGTGTCCCTCCTCTCTCCAGTGCAATTTGGTTTGGTGAGTCTCAAAGCTACCAGATGGCACTTCCCAAGTCAGGCCCCCACAGGAATCAGGGTGGGCTGCGTGCCTCGGCCCCTGCCACAGGGACAAGCCACACCAGTGGCCTCCCTGAGCTCCAATGGCCGGATCTGGGGGTTCTGTCTGGGTGCACACCTCCTTGCTGTGGCCAAGTTCCCCCCTTCTCTGAGCACCAGCTTCATCCTCTCGAATGAGGACATCGAATGCTACCTTGGCACGTTACTCTCTTCATCCTGTGAAGACTCATTAGGCTTATCCTACAATTACTAGCTGGCCCGAAGAGATATCTCCTGAATCCAGATTAAGCTGGAGTCTCCCAGGCTCATCTGGCATGTCTTCCCTGAAGTCTGCCAAAACCCACACCATTGCATTTCCAGGGACTCCCCTTAGCCAGCTGGGCAGAAAACCCAGCATGCTTCAAACAAGCTGACAGACAAGCGGGAGAGGACTCACGGGCAGAAGGTTTCCCTCAGGTCTCGGGTGGAGCTCTGGGACCACAGCAGCAACGGGCCATCCCAGCCCCTGGGCTCAGCAGCGCCCTCATTCTCAGGCCGGCGGCTCTGCCCTGAGGGGAGCGGGAAGGTCACCAACTGCCGCAGGCGGACCTCACGCCCCTCCCACTGCTGGAGCCTGACCTCCCCCGGCCCCACCCCTTCCCCTACCCCAGCAGGACGACAGCTCGTCTTCCCCTGGCTTCCAACGTCAGGCCCGGCCCTGGGCCCCGATTGGGCACTGCCCCAGCCCGGAGCCAATCACAGTGGCCAGGGAGGTGGAACGCACCGATTGGCCAGGGCCAGGTCATGTGACCATACTCCCCAGGAAACTCAAATATTACCAAGGTTCCCTAAGAAACCAATGAACAAAATTATCCAGTAAAGGCAAACCGTACTTTTTAATGAGGCCAATGTCACAGAAAAAAAAAAAAAAAAAAAGCTTCACCATGAACTGCTCAAGGAAGCTAGTAAATAAACTTTCAGAAAAGTTTAGTAGTTTTTTTTTTTTTTTAATAGGGTGACGGAGAGCTATACCTTTCCCGTCTATGTGAATTTAGGTTTAAACTAGATTTCCCTTGGCTGTTATATAAGACAAAAAAACCCACATCACCCCCTTTCACTCACCCCCACCCCCCAAAAGTGTTTTAATGTATTGAATTTTTCTGTCCTCAGTTGTGTCTGATTCACGGCAACCCACGAACTCTACACAGCCAGGCTCTTCCGCCCATGGAATTCAGGGCAATTTTTTCTGTCCCAGTCAATGCCCACCCTGGGTGATCCAAAGGCAAGGGCTCAGAGGCCCCTGAGAGACTAACTCCTTTCAGCTGAGCACAGAGCTGGCTCCTCACTGGGATGCCTGTGGCCTGGGGCTCCCAGAGGGGAGAGCAGCACTCGCCCCACCGTGTGGTCACTGCTGGAAGTGCAGGCTGCTCCTCACTCCCCCTTGACAGTGTCCCTGACGGCAGAACAGTGTGAATCGAATCAAGGTGGTAATGCAAACTCCAATGCAACCAAACTCCCCACAAGGTCTCCAAAACCACTCAGGAACAGGGAATTGGAAACTGCAGGGGATGACATGAATGGAGATGGAGACTTGACACCTTACACCGAGTTCACTTCCACTTATCCCTAGACAAACTTTCCGTGAAAACTTGTCACCAATCTAGAAGAACAATGAGCAGAAACCGGACACGTGCTTTGAGTCTTCACACACAAAACTAAAAGGCAGTCCACAAAAAAACCCAGAGAATACAGTGGACTTGGCAAAATCAAAGATATCTACTGTGGGAAAGACCTCATGACAAAAGCAAAAGACAGGTCATACATCGCCAGACGAATGAGTGGAAACACAAAGCTTATCAAGGATGTGTCTCCAAACAGACAAAGAACACCAACACAACAAGCCTGTGAAAACTAGGGAAAGGTCTGAAGGGACACCAGACTGAGGAAGACACACACAGAGGATCCTGGATGATGTCCAGCACTGAGGGCCTGAAGAAACAACAGTCTAGTTGCACCCCCTCAGGCCTGTGTGACCGTGGATGAGGCCTCTGTTTCCCGGTGGCTCTGAGAGATGGACAGGGAGGAAGGGGAAGAGAAGTCACTTGCATTTCTAATACTCACAGCAAAGTCTTCCAATGAGAAGGGAATTATCACCCCCACTGACAATGCCATGCACTGAAGTGATATCCACGAGTCCATCTAACCCAGAAGGGAAGGATGCACCTGTTCTCACAAAACGGCGAGAGATGGAAGAAGGAAGATCAAGCCCACACCAATCACTGGAGAGAGAAGCTGTGCTCAGGGCTTGAAAGAATTCCTATTGGTAAAATGATGTCACAGCCCCACAAGGCAATCCACAGCTTCGATGCTATTCCTCCCAAAATGCCAATGCATTTTCGCACCGAACAAAGAATTGCAAAAGGGGTTACGGAAACAGAAAGGAGCCTAAATTGTCAATACAATCCGACGAAAAGGCCCCGATACGGACATCCAAGGTTGTGCGAAAGGAAATTAGACGACCAAACTAGGATCCTCAGGAGAGTATCGGAGAAGGCAATGGCGACCCACTCCAGTACTCTTGCCTGGAAAATGCCCTGGACGGAGGAGCCTGGTAGGCTGCAGGCCATGGGGTCGCGCAGAGTCTGACACGACTGAAGTGACTTAGCAGCAGCAGCAGCAGCGGCAGGACAGTATGCTATTGGGAATACAACAACACACACAGATCCAGATCGATGGAATAAAGTTGAGGGTCCAGAAACAAACCCCAGCATCCATCGTCAACTCATCTCTGACACAGAAGGGGAGATTATCCAAATGGGAACAAGAAAGCCTCTTCAATCAATGTCCATGGGAAACCCAGACAGCTACATCTGAAGAACGCTATTGGTTTGGATCTCAGACCACCTCAATATTGGGGAAAAACCTCACCCTAAAGACTGATGTCATGAGATAGCTAGAAAGAAGCGTAGGTCAAAGGCTCCTTAACATCAGAGTCTCCTTGCCATTTGCTGGGCGGAGGTAGAAATGGGTCTCTTCAATTAAGGGAAAGAGGTACACGAAGTACACCAATGGGTTTCCATCCAATGGAACCTCTTCACAACAGAGAAGCTAAGCATTCACAAATGCAAAAGATAGGAAACGGAACACGAGAGACTCCTTCCAAGTGGTGTATCTGAGAAGGGGTTCATATGGAAAGAGACGAAGAATGCACAGCACTCAGATTCCAAGAAACACCACCACCACCCTTGACCCTTCCCCTATGACCAACTCCGACCTGAAGCCTTTCTCTCCCTCTAACCTATCCCTAAAACATAACCCTCATCTAATCATATACATGTGGAATTCCTAGCATCCATCCATTCACACACGAGAGAGAAAGAGGAAGACACAGAGGGAATTGAGAAAGGAAAAGAGAGGGACACAGCCAGAGAGAGACACGGAACCAAAGAGAGGAAAGGAGTCGATGGTCCAGACTTTTCCTCAATCTGTCTCGAAGGTAGAAGCAATGACAGCGCCCATCCACCCCAGAAGGGGGAAAAGGACGGAAGGTTTGCAGAGGAAAAGACAAGAACGCAGGGAGCCATTAGAAGCTCAGCCACCCGCAGAAGCCGAGCTGGGACACTTGAACAGAATCTCAATGGAAACAGGACCAGAAAGTTGGCTACTCTTTTCTACAAGAGAGGGAGACCTTCGAGTCTTCCTTTCGGTCCTCCAACTTGGATGCGGGGTCTCAAAACAGTCAGGAGGGGGAGTGCCTTTTCCTGGGTACCACGGCACATCCAGGCCTCGTTCTGCCCCATTCTGTGCTATGTCAGCCCTGGATGGAATCTTTCTTTCTGAAGTCTCAGCGCACGAGCTCCACGTGATATCGGCCCCAGGTGGAAAGGCATGGAGCTGCTCGTAGGCCGACAGACCTAGGAAGCAGATGGGAGAATGACCCCCACTCTGCAGATGGAGAGACTGGGGAAACCCTGAGGGGCATATGCTTGTCCAGGGCCACACCACTTATGAGAAGAAGGAGCCTGGTCTGAGAGCAGCAGGGCCCTCGGAGCTCAGGCCCTGGCTGCACCCAGGCCTCCCCAGGGCTGTGGGCTGGGCTGTGTGGGCGTCTCTGTGCCTGCACATGGCCTAAGGGGGGTGGTCGAGCAGTCAGAAACCCAGAGATTCCCTTGGGAAGTTTTGGGGAAGGGACCTCAGCACGAACCCCAGGCGATGATGTCACCTGCCGGCAACAGAACCCAACAGAACCCGCAACCCGGGTATCCAGGCCTCCAGAGCGGAGAGGAGCCCCCAGCCAGATCACTTGCTGCCAGGATGTTCTGCTGTTTGCCCATGCCCAGAGGCCGGGGCCTCAGGAGAGCTCACAGGCAGTGTGCGTGGGCACCCTGTCGACGTTGGCTCAGGACACCCCCGAGAGGCCTCTGGCCGTTTGCCCGGAGAAACAGAAAGGTAACACGGGGAGCCCCAGGCCGGGCCAGGCCACCTCGCCCATGCCACCCGGAAACACCGGGTCCTTTGCCTGTGTGTGTGGATGCGGGTTTCTCGGGGTGTGTCTCCCTCAAGGAAGCCCAGGCGGATGTGGGGTCAGAAGCCTGCGGACAAGTTGTGTCCACACCCCAGGGGAGAGCAGGCTGGGCCCGATGGGGAGTGTGCGGGCAGCGGCGGCCGCCCAGGCTGACCTCACACCCACAGGTGGGTCTCTTTCCTCCCGGGTGGGGATCTGAGCAGACACACGTCTCTGACCCTTCTGGGAAGAGAAGTTCGAGCAGGCAGAAGCAGCGGTTCCACTGGCCAGGCCCAGCTTGGAAAACTCCCAGCATGGCTGGCTGACGGTCACTGTCGTTGCAGAGCTTCCCACGTGATGAGGCCGAGGACGGGGACACCCCATCCACCTCCCGGAGGGAGGGGTCGGAGCACCACCCCCCCGCCCGTGAGGCCCAGTGCAGGCTCCAGGTGAGCGTGCCCACGGAGGCATCAGCCCCACCGGGGGAGAAGAGGAGGCGGGGAAGGCCTGCTGCAGAGACACCGCCTAGGATACACCCGCCGGCCCAGTCTGAGGCTGCCACGGAGCTCAGCACACCCGGCTCCGACCCAGAGTCCCGAGAACCCCGGCCTCTGAGGCAGCAGGAGGACCTGGAGCCCAGCACGCCAGAGCACAGAGGTGAGGACGCTGGGGCTGCTGCACGGGAGTGTGTGGGGACGGGGTGCTGAGCTACACAGGGACGAGTCCCCGAAAGCTGCTGCTGGGCCTGCAGCAAGCACTGGCCTCACACCCCCCGCCCCCCGTCTTGCACACTTCAGTCCCAAAAGACATCCGACGCTGGGTATTCTTTGGGAATCTCTTGGAAGCTTTCTGTCCCGGGATACGCACATGCCAAGGCTGGCCTGTGGGCAAACTTTGCTTCTCCCCCAGCTCTAGCACTGACCTCCAACTGGAACCAGGCTCCACTTCCCAGACCTGTCCCTACAGAGGTGGTGGCTCCAGGTGCAGGACCCAGGGATCCACCGAGGGCAGATGGAGAACCGAGACTTGCCCTCGCAGAGACACCAGGCCAGCTGGGTACTGGCCAGCACACTGGGCAGATCGGATCTCCGTGCCTGCAGGACCCCCAGCCCCAGGCACTGATGTCCCACCCCCTCAGCCAGAACCTCCACCTCCACGTGCACCTGTACCTGCTCGGGCTCTGGCAGGAGAACCCGAGGCAGAGGAGGAGTCACCGCCTCGGCAGGGAGAGCCTGCCCTGGCTCCCGCGCAACACCCAGACGCCCACGATGACTCACCCACCCCTGCAGGGAGAACGAGCCCCCGCTCTGGACAGACACCCAGAGCCCTTGCCGGAAACACCACGTCCAGGGGAGCGGTCGGCTCTGCAGCCTCCATCCCTGTCTGCTCACCGTGGACGCCGGCAACTCGGTCTGCCCCCAGGGGACATGGAGTTCCTTTCCCCTGAACTGCTTTGCATTTGGTTTGTTTCCACCTTTCTGGTGATGTTTTCTTTTTTGTATGGTTTCCTGTATTTTTGTTGGTTAAGTTGGGATTCGTAAACTTTCTCATCATTGTTGCAATTTGGGAACACTGTTGTGTAACTCTGGTGATACTGTGTTACCATCACCACTTGGTAGTTTCAGACCCGTTTGATCTTTATGCCCCACCCCCCAACAAAGCCTGGATTCAAGGCAAGCACGCCCTGTTCATCCCTTCCCCCGATCCTGAACACAATTTCATCTTTTCTTTGTGCATTCCTTCCTATATTCTTGGTGTCCCCAATCAATGACTCTCCGTGAAATGACTGAAGCAGTGTTTTTCGGACTCTCCACCTACTGTAAGACTCCATTGGAGAGTTCTCATTTTTATGTCATTTGAACTAGCCTTTGATATCTGAAAGGACGGTGTACGTCCTTTCAAGATACCATGTGCCAAACGAAGCCCTTTTGGCCACTGCCATCATTATCTCCAGGCAGGCATTGCTGTTTCAAGGGTGACATCTCAGCCAGAAGGCAGAGGCTGAGCTCGTCTTGTTGCACCAGCTCCCAAAAGAAGCCAAGAAAGGGAGCTGGAACAACAAACCACCCCAACGCCCAGGAAAGCGTTCTTCATGACAGAAGGCTAGAAAATGACCCAACATCCTTGTGGCCCAGAACCCCTCTAGAAAATCACTGTTCCATAAAAAAGAGAAACACATGGGAAGTTCCAAGGAGAGGCAATGCCCATGGCCAGTGTACTTTAGAGACGGCCTGAGCGCTCCGGGGAAGACACGCACCGACGGAACCCCTTGGGAAACAGCAGGGATTCTCCTCACCGTCGTAAGGGTTTCCTCTGGGGACAACCTGCCCTGGGCACCACATGAGGGAGCAGACCGGCTTCTCTTCCTCTGCCCCCACACCATTCACTCATGAAGGCAGCTCAGGTGTTCTCATGCCCTGCCTGCCTGCCTGCCTGGCTCATCCGTGAGCTGTGACCACCTCCAGGGCAGGACTCCACCTTCTCCTCTCTGTGTACCGTGCATCTGCACACAGTGGGCTTTCAGAACCTTAGACTTGAGCCATTCCCACTCAAGCCAGAACCCTCCCCAGGAAGGAAAACAGCTGTGGAGTCATTTTGGCCCCAGCACTGGTTCCGAAACCCTGGCGGCTCCTACAGCCTCTACGGCGTGAAGAGGGAGGTCCCTTTTGACAGAGCTTTCCGGCTCTCAGATCTAAGCTGTTGTTTCACTGTCAGCTGTGTCTCTTCCGTTGCAGCCAGGTGGGCCACGCTGCTCCAAAGGAGCTCACAAGCTGAGTTTCAAGGGAGGACAGGGATGGCTACAATGTGCTGCAAACTGAGTGAGGGTCCCCACAATCCTCAGCAAAGGTCTGTGGTGTGCAAGTGGGGAGTAGAGGGCCCCCAAGTTCCAAAGGAAGGGAGGTACTCGGGAGCTAAAGCCCTTGGCTGCTGTGGTAGCAGCTGCAGATGGCAGCTCGTCCACAGTGCACTTCGAATGAGGTCATATGAGCGGGACTCTGGAAATGGCTCCGAAATCGAGAGAAAGGGGTCAGGGTATGTGGGAAGCCGGCGGGGGTGGGGGGTGGATGAAGGAAGGTGTCCCTCCTCTCTCCAGTGCAATTTGGTTTGGTGAGTCTCAAAGCTACCAGATGGCACTTCCCAAGTCAGGCCCCCACAGGAATCAGGGTGGGCTGCGTGCCTCGGCCCCTGCCACAGGGACAAGCCACACCAGTGGCCTCCCTGAGCTCCAATGGCTGGATCTGGGGGTTCTGTCTGGGTGCACACCTCCTTGCTGTGGCCAAGTCCCCCCCTTCTCTGAGCACCAGCTTCATCCTCTCGAATGAGGACATCGAATGCTACCTTGGCACGTTACTCTCTTCATCCTGTGAAGACTCATTAGGCTTATCCTACAATTACTAGCTGGCCCGAAGAGATATCTCCTGAATCCAGATTAAGCTGGAGTCTCCCAGGCTCATCTGGCATGTCTTCCCTGAAGTCTGCCAAAACCCACACCATTGCATTTCCAGGGACTCCCCTTAGCCAGCTGGGCAGAAAACCCAGCATGCTTCAAACAAGCTGACAGACAAGCGGGAGAGGACTCACGGGCAGAAGGTTTCCCTCAGGTCTCGGGTGGAGCTCTGGGACCACAGCAGCAACGGGCCATCCCAGCCCCTGGGCTCAGCAGCGCCCTCATTCTCAGGCCGGCGGCTCTGCCCTGAGGGGAGCGGGAAGGTCACCAACTGCCGCAGGCGGACCTCACGCCCCTCCCACTGCTGGAGCCTGACCTCCCCCGGCCCCACCCCTTCCCCTACCCCAGCAGGACGACAGCTCGTCTTCCCCTGGCTTCCAACGTCAGGCCCGGCCCTGGGCCCCGATTGGGCACTGCCCCAGCCCGGAGCCAATCACAGTGGCCAGGGAGGTGGAACGCACCGATTGGCCAGGGCCAGGTCATGTGACCATACTCCCCAGGAAACTCAAATATTACCAAGGTTCCCTAAGAAACCAATGAACAAAATTATCCAGTAAAGGCAAACCGTACTTTTTAATGAGGCCAATGTCACAGAAAAAAAAAAAAAAAAAAAGCTTCACCATGAACTGCTCAAGGAAGCTAGTAAATAAACTTTCAGAAAAGTTTAGTAGTTTTTTTTTTTTTTTAATAGGGTGACGGAGAGCTATACCTTTCCCGTCTATGTGAATTTAGGTTTAAACTAGATTTCCCTTGGCTGTTATATAAGACAAAAAAACCCACATCACCCCCTTTCACTCACCCCCACCCCCCAAAAGTGTTTTAATGTATTGAATTTTTCTGTCCTCAGTTGTGTCTGATTCACGGCAACCCACGAACTCTACACAGCCAGGCTCTTCCGTCCATGGAATTCAGGGCAATTTTTTCTGTCCCAGTCAATGCCCACCCTGGGTGATCCAAAGGCAAGGGCTCAGAGGCCCCTGAGAGACTAACTCCTTTCAGCTGAGCACAGAGCTGGCTCCTCACTGGGATGCCTGTGGCCTGGGGCTCCCAGAGGGGAGAGCAGCACTCGCCCCACCGTGTGGTCACTGCTGGAAGTGCAGGCTGCTCCTCACTCCCCCTTGACAGTGTCCCTGACGGCAGAACAGTGTGAATCGAATCAAGGTGGTAATGCAAACTCCAATGCAACCAAACTCCCCACAAGGTCTCCAAAACCACTCAGGAACAGGGAATTGGAAACTGCAGGGGATGACATGAATGGAGATGGAGACTTGACACCTTACACCGAGTTCACTTCCACTTATCCCTAGACAAACTTTCCGTGAAAACTTGTCACCAATCTAGAAGAACAATGAGCAGAAACCGGACACGTGCTTTGAGTCTTCACACACAAAACTAAAAGGCAGTCCACAAAAAAACCCAGAGAATACAGTGGACTTGGCAAAATCAAAGATATCTACTGTGGGAAAGACCTCATGACAAAAGCAAAAGACAGGTCATACATCGCCAGACGAATGAGTGGAAACACAAAGCTTATCAAGGATGTGTCTCCAAACAGACAAAGAACACCAACACAACAAGCCTGTGAAAACTAGGGAAAGGTCTGAAGGGACACCAGACTGAGGAAGACACACACAGAGGATCCCGGATGATGTCCAGCACTGAGGGCCTGAAGAAACAACAGTCTAGTTGCACCCCCTCAGGCCTGTGTGACCGTGGATGAGGCCTCTGTTTCCCGGTGGCTCTGAGAGATGGACAGGGAGGAAGGGGAAGAGAAGTCACTTGCATTTCTAATACTCACAGCAAAGTCTTCCAATGAGAAGGGAATTATCACCCCCACTGACAATGCCATGCACTGAAGTGATATCCACGAGTCCATCTAACCCAGAAGGGAAGGATGCACCTGTTCTCACAAAACGGCGAGAGATGGAAGAAGGAAGATCAAGCCCACACCAATCACTGGAGAGAGAAGCTGTGCTCAGGGCTTGAAAGAATTCCTATTGGTAAAATGATGTCACAGCCCCACAAGGCAATCCACAGCTTCGATGCTATTCCTCCCAAAATGCCAATGCATTTTCGCACCGAACAAAGAATTGCAAAAGGGGTTACGGAAACAGAAAGGAGCCTAAATTGTCAATACAATCCGACGAAAAGGCCCCGATACGGACATCCAAGGTTGTGTGAAAGGAAATTAGACGACCAAACTAGGATCCTCAGGAGAGTATCGGAGAAGGCAATGGCGACCCACTCCAGTACTCTTGCCTGGAAAATGCCCTGGACGGAGGAGCCTGGTAGGCTGCAGGCCATGGGGTCGCGCAGAGTCTGACACGACTGAAGTGACTTAGCAGCAGCAGCAGCAGCGGCAGGACAGTATGCTATTGGGAATACAACAACACACACAGATCCAGATCGATGGAATAAAGTTGAGGGTCCAGAAACAAACCCCAGCATCCATCGTCAACTCATCTCTGACACAGAAGGGGAGATTATCCAAATGGGAACAAGAAAGCCTCTTCAATCAATGTCCATGGGAAACCCAGACAGCTACATCTGAAGAACGCTATTGGTTTGGATCTCAGACCACCTCAATATTGGGGAAAAACCTCACCCTAAAGACTGATGTCATGAGATAGCTAGAAAGAAGCGTAGGTCAAAGGCTCCTTAACATCAGAGTCTCCTTGCCATTTGCTGGGCGGAGGTAGAAATGGGTCTCTTCAATTAAGGGAAAGAGGTACACGAAGTACACCAATGGGTTTCCATCCAATGGAACCTCTTCACAACAGAGAAGCTAAGCATTCACAAATGCAAAAGATAGGAAACGGAACACGAGAGACTCCTTCCAAGTGGTGTATCTGAGAAGGGGTTCATATGGAAAGAGACGAAGAATGCACAGCACTCAGATTCCAAGAAACACCACCACCACCCTTGACCCTTCCCCTATGACCAACTCCGACCTGAAGCCTTTCTCTCCCTCTAACCTATCCCTAAAACATAACCCTCATCTAATCATATACATGTGGAATTCCTAGCATCCATCCATTCACACACGAGAGAGAAAGAGGAAGACACAGAGGGAATTGAGAAAGGAAAAGAGAGGGACACAGCCAGAGAGAGACACGGAACCAAAGAGAGGAAAGGAGTCGATGGTCCAGACTTTTCCTCAATCTGTCTCGAAGGTAGAAGCAATGACAGCGCCCATCCACCCCAGAAGGGGGAAAAGGACGGAAGGTTTGCAGAGGAAAAGACAAGAACGCAGGGAGCCATTAGAAGCTCAGCCACCCGCAGAAGCCGAGCTGGGACACTTGAACAGAATCTCAATGGAAACAGGACCAGAAAGTTGGCTACTCTTTTCTACAAGAGAGGGAGACCTTCGAGTCTTCCTTTCGGTCCTCCAACTTGGATGCGGGGTCTCAAAACAGTCAGGAGGGGGAGTGCCTTTTCCTGGGTACCACGGCACATCCAGGCCTCGTTCTGCCCCATTCTGTGCTATGTCAGCCCTGGATGGAATCTTTCTTTCTGAAGTCTCAGCGCACGAGCTCCACGTGATATCGGCCCCAGGTGGAAAGGCATGGAGCTGCTCGTAGGCCGACAGACCTAGGAAGCAGATGGGAGAATGACCCCCACTCTGCAGATGGAGAGACTGGGGAAACCCTGAGGGGCATATGCTTGTCCAGGGCCACACCACTTATGAGAAGAAGGAGCCTGGTCTGAGAGCAGCAGGGCCCTCGGAGCTCAGGCCCTGGCTGCACCCAGGCCTCCCCAGGGCTGTGGGCTGGGCTGTGTGGGCGTCTCTGTGCCTGCACATGGCCTAAGGGGGGTGGTCGAGCAGTCAGAAACCCAGAGATTCCCTTGGGAAGTTTTGGGGAAGGGACCTCAGCACGAACCCCAGGCGATGATGTCACCTGCCGGCAACAGAACCCAACAGAACCCGCAACCCGGGTATCCAGGCCTCCAGAGCGGAGAGGAGCCCCCAGCCAGATCACTTGCTGCCAGGATGTTCTGCTGTTTGCCCATGCCCAGAGGCCGGGGCCTCAGGAGAGCTCACAGGCAGTGTGCGTGGGCACCCTGTCGACGTTGGCTCAGGACACCCCCGAGAGGCCTCTGGCCGTTTGCCCGGAGAAACAGAAAGGTAACACGGGGAGCCCCAGGCCGGGCCAGGCCACCTCGCCCATGCCACCCGGAAACACCGGGTCCTTTGCCTGTGTGTGTGGATGCGGGTTTCTCGGGGTGTGTCTCCCTCAAGGAAGCCCAGGCGGATGTGGGGTCAGAAGCCTGCGGACAAGTTGTGTCCACACCCCAGGGGAGAGCAGGCTGGGCCCGATGGGGAGTGTGCGGGCAGCGGCGGCCGCCCAGGCTGACCTCACACCCACAGGTGGGTCTCTTTCCTCCCGGGTGGGGATCTGAGCAGACACACGTCTCTGACCCTTCTGGGAAGAGAAGTTCGAGCAGGCAGAAGCAGCGGTTCCACTGGCCAGGCCCAGCTTGGAAAACTCCCAGCATGGCTGGCTGACGGTCACTGTCGTTGCAGAGCTTCCCACGTGATGAGGCCGAGGACGGGGACACCCCATCCACCTCCCGGAGGGAGGGGTCGGAGCACCACCCCCCCGCCCGTGAGGCCCAGTGCAGGCTCCAGGTGAGCGTGCCCACGGAGGCATCAGCCCCACCGGGGGAGAAGAGGAGGCGGGGAAGGCCTGCTGCAGAGACACCGCCTAGGATACACCCGCCGGCCCAGTCTGAGGCTGCCACGGAGCTCAGCACACCCGGCTCCGACCCAGAGTCCCGAGAACCCCGGCCTCTGAGGCAGCAGGAGGACCTGGAGCCCAGCACGCCAGAGCACAGAGGTGAGGACGCTGGGGCTGCTGCACGGGAGTGTGTGGGGACGGGGTGCTGAGCTACACAGGGACGAGTCCCCGAAAGCTGCTGCTGGGCCTGCAGCAAGCACTGGCCTCACACCCCCCGCCCCCCGTCTTGCACACTTCAGTCCCAAAAGACATCCGACGCTGGGTATTCTTTGGGAATCTCTTGGAAGCTTTCTGTCCCGGGATACGCACATGCCAAGGCTGGCCTGTGGGCAAACTTTGCTTCTCCCCCAGCTCTAGCACTGACCTCCAACTGGAACCAGGCTCCACTTCCCAGACCTGTCCCTACAGAGGTGGTGGCTCCAGGTGCAGGACCCAGGGATCCACCGAGGGCAGATGGAGAACCGAGACTTGCCCTCGCAGAGACACCAGGCCAGCTGGGTACTGGCCAGCACACTGGGCAGATCGGATCTCCGTGCCTGCAGGACCCCCAGCCCCAGGCACTGATGTCCCACCCCCTCAGCCAGAACCTCCACCTCCACGTGCACCTGTACCTGCTCGGGCTCTGGCAGGACAACCCGAGGCAGAGGAGGAGTCACCGCCTCGGCAGGGAGAGCCTGCCCTGGCTCCCGCGCAACACCCAGACGCCCACGATGACTCACCCACCCCTGCAGGGAGAACGAGCCCCCGCTCTGGACAGACACCCAGAGCCCTTGCCGGAAACACCACGTCCAGGGGAGCGGTCGGCTCTGCAGCCTCCATCCCTGTCTGCTCACCGTGGACGCCGGCAACTCGGTCTGCCCCCAGGGGACATGGAGTTCCTTTCCCCTGAACTGCTTTGCATTTGGTTTGTTTCCACCTTTCTGGTGATGTTTTCTTTTTTGTATGGTTTCCTGTATTTTTGTTGGTTAAGTTGGGATTCGTAAACTTTCTCATCATTGTTGCAATTTGGGAACACTGTTGTGTAACTCTGGTGATACTGTGTTACCATCACCACTTGGTAGTTTCAGACCCGTTTGATCTTTATGCCCCACCCCCCAACAAAGCCTGGATTCAAGGCAAGCACGCCCTGTTCATCCCTTCCCCCGATCCTGAACACAATTTCATCTTTTCTTTGTGCATTCCTTCCTATATTCTTGGTGTCCCCAATCAATGACTCTCCGTGAAATGACTGAAGCAGTGTTTTTCGGACTCTCCACCTACTGTAAGACTCCATTGGAGAGTTCTCATTTTTATGTCATTTGAACTAGCCTTTGATATCTGAAAGGACGGTGTACGTCCTTTCAAGATACCATGTGCCAAACGAAGCCCTTTTGGCCACTGCCATCATTATCTCCAGGCAGGCATTGCTGTTTCAAGGGTGACATCTCAGCCAGAAGGCAGAGGCTGAGCTCGTCTTGTTGCACCAGCTCCCAAAAGAAGCCAAGAAAGGGAGCTGGAACAACAAACCACCCCAACGCCCAGGAAAGCGTTCTTCATGACAGAAGGCTAGAAAATGACCCAACATCCTTGTGGCCCAGAACCCCTCTAGAAAATCACTGTTCCATAAAAAAGAGAAACACATGGGAAGTTCCAAGGAGAGGCAATGCCCATGGCCAGTGTACTTTAGAGACGGCCTGAGCGCTCCGGGGAAGACACGCACCGACGGAACCCCTTGGGAAACAGCAGGGATTCTCCTCACCGTCGTAAGGGTTTCCTCTGGGGACAACCTGCCCTGGGCACCACATGAGGGAGCAGACCGGCTTCTCTTCCTCTGCCCCCACACCATTCACTCATGAAGGCAGCTCAGGTGTTCTCATGCCCTGCCTGCCTGCCTGCCTGGCTCATCCGTGAGCTGTGACCACCTCCAGGGCAGGACTCCACCTTCTCCTCTCTGTGTACCGTGCATCTGCACACAGTGGGCTTTCAGAACCTTAGACTTGAGCCATTCCCACTCAAGCCAGAACCCTCCCCAGGAAGGAAAACAGCTGTGGAGTCATTTTGGCCCCAGCACTGGTTCCGAAACCCTGGCGGCTCCTACAGCCTCTACGGCGTGAAGAGGGAGGTCCCTTTTGACAGAGCTTTCCGGCTCTCAGATCTAAGCTGTTGTTTCACTGTCAGCTGTGTCTCTTCCGTTGCAGCCAGGTGGGCCACGCTGCTCCAAAGGAGCTCACAAGCTGAGTTTCAAGGGAGGACAGGGATGGCTACAATGTGCTGCAAACTGAGTGAGGGTCCCCACAATCCTCAGCAAAGGTCTGTGGTGTGCAAGTGGGGAGTAGAGGGCCCCCAAGTTCCAAAGGAAGGGAGGTACTCGGGAGCTAAAGCCCTTGGCTGCTGTGGTAGCAGCTGCAGATGGCAGCTCGTCCACAGTGCACTTCGAATGAGGTCATATGAGCGGGACTCTGGAAATGGCTCCGAAATCGAGAGAAAGGGGTCAGGGTATGTGGGAAGCCGGCGGGGGTGGGGGGTGGATGAAGGAAGGTGTCCCTCCTCTCTCCAGTGCAATTTGGTTTGGTGAGTCTCAAAGCTACCAGATGGCACTTCCCAAGTCAGGCCCCCACAGGAATCAGGGTGGGCTGCGTGCCTCGGCCCCTGCCACAGGGACAAGCCACACCAGTGGCCTCCCTGAGCTCCAATGGCCGGATCTGGGGGTTCTGTCTGGGTGCACACCTCCTTGCTGTGGCCAAGTCCCCCCCTTCTCTGAGCACCAGCTTCATCCTCTCGAATGAGGACATCGAATGCTACCTTGGCACGTTACTCTCTTCATCCTGTGAAGACTCATTAGGCTTATCCTACAATTACTAGCTGGCCCGAAGAGATATCTCCTGAATCCAGATTAAGCTGGAGTCTCCCAGGCTCATCTGGCATGTCTTCCCTGAAGTCTGCCAAAACCCACACCATTGCATTTCCAGGGACTCCCCTTAGCCAGCTGGGCAGAAAACCCAGCATGCTTCAAACAAGCTGACAGACAAGCGGGAGAGGACTCACGGGCAGAAGGTTTCCCTCAGGTCTCGGGTGGAGCTCTGGGACCACAGCAGCAACGGGCCATCCCAGCCCCTGGGCTCAGCAGCGCCCTCATTCTCAGGCCGGCGGCTCTGCCCTGAGGGGAGCGGGAAGGTCACCAACTGCCGCAGGCGGACCTCACGCCCCTCCCACTGCTGGAGCCTGACCTCCCCCGGCCCCACCCCTTCCCCTACCCCAGCAGGACGACAGCTCGTCTTCCCCTGGCTTCCAACGTCAGGCCCGGCCCTGGGCCCCGATTGGGCACTGCCCCAGCCCGGAGCCAATCACAGTGGCCAGGGAGGTGGAACGCACCGATTGGCCAGGGCCAGGTCATGTGACCATACTCCCCAGGAAACTCAAATATTACCAAGGTTCCCTAAGAAACCAATGAACAAAATTATCCAGTAAAGGCAAACCGTACTTTTTAATGAGGCCAATGTCACAGAAAAAAAAAAAAAAAAAAGCTTCACCATGAACTGCTCAAGGAAGCTAGTAAATAAACTTTCAGAAAAGTTTAGTAGTTTTTTTTTTTTTTTAATAGGGTGACGGAGAGCTATACCTTTCCCGTCTATGTGAATTTAGGTTTAAACTAGATTTCCCTTGGCTGTTATATAAGACAAAAAAACCCACATCACCCCCTTTCACTCACCCCCACCCCCCAAAAGTGTTTTAATGTATTGAATTTTTCTGTCCTCAGTTGTGTCTGATTCACGGCAACCCACGAACTCTACACAGCCAGGCTCTTCCGTCCATGGAATTCAGGGCAATTTTTTCTGTCCCAGTCAATGCCCACCCTGGGTGATCCAAAGGCAAGGGCTCAGAGGCCCCTGAGAGACTAACTCCTTTCAGCTGAGCACAGAGCTGGCTCCTCACTGGGATGCCTGTGGCCTGGGGCTCCCAGAGGGGAGAGCAGCACTCGCCCCACCGTGTGGTCACTGCTGGAAGTGCAGGCTGCTCCTCACTCCCCCTTGACAGTGTCCCTGACGGCAGAACAGTGTGAATCGAATCAAGGTGGTAATGCAAACTCCAATGCAACCAAACTCCCCACAAGGTCTCCAAAACCACTCAGGAACAGGGAATTGGAAACTGCAGGGGATGACATGAATGGAGATGGAGACTTGACACCTTACACCGAGTTCACTTCCACTTATCCCTAGACAAACTTTCCGTGAAAACTTGTCACCAATCTAGAAGAACAATGAGCAGAAACCGGACACGTGCTTTGAGTCTTCACACACAAAACTAAAAGGCAGTCCACAAAAAAACCCAGAGAATACAGTGGACTTGGCAAAATCAAAGATATCTACTGTGGGAAAGACCTCATGACAAAAGCAAAAGACAGGTCATACATCGCCAGACGAATGAGTGGAAACACAAAGCTTATCAAGGATGTGTCTCCAAACAGACAAAGAACACCAACACAACAAGCCTGTGAAAACTAGGGAAAGGTCTGAAGGGACACCAGACTGAGGAAGACACACACAGAGGATCCCGGATGATGTCCAGCACTGAGGGCCTGAAGAAACAACAGTCTAGTTGCACCCCCTCAGGCCTGTGTGACCGTGGATGAGGCCTCTGTTTCCCGGTGGCTCTGAGAGATGGACAGGGAGGAAGGGGAAGAGAAGTCACTTGCATTTCTAATACTCACAGCAAAGTCTTCCAATGAGAAGGGAATTATCACCCCCACTGACAATGCCATGCACTGAAGTGATATCCACGAGTCCATCTAACCCAGAAGGGAAGGATGCACCTGTTCTCACAAAACGGCGAGAGATGGAAGAAGGAAGATCAAGCCCACACCAATCACTGGAGAGAGAAGCTGTGCTCAGGGCTTGAAAGAATTCCTATTGGTAAAATGATGTCACAGCCCCACAAGGCAATCCACAGCTTCGATGCTATTCCTCCCAAAATGCCAATGCATTTTCGCACCGAACAAAGAATTGCAAAAGGGGTTACGGAAACAGAAAGGAGCCTAAATTGTCAATACAATCCGACGAAAAGGCCCCGATACGGACATCCAAGGTTGTGCGAAAGGAAATTAGACGACCAAACTAGGATCCTCAGGAGAGTATCGGAGAAGGCAATGGCGACCCACTCCAGTACTCTTGCCTGGAAAATGCCCTGGACGGAGGAGCCTGGTAGGCTGCAGGCCATGGGGTCGCGCAGAGTCTGACACGACTGAAGTGACTTAGCAGCAGCAGCAGCAGCGGCAGGACAGTATGCTATTGGGAATACAACAACACACACAGATCCAGATCGATGGAATAAAGTTGAGGGTCCAGAAACAAACCCCAGCATCCATCGTCAACTCATCTCTGACACAGAAGGGGAGATTATCCAAATGGGAACAAGAAAGCCTCTTCAATCAATGTCCATGGGAAACCCAGACAGCTACATCTGAAGAACGCTATTGGTTTGGATCTCAGACCACCTCAATATTGGGGAAAAACCTCACCCTAAAGACTGATGTCATGAGATAGCTAGAAAGAAGCGTAGGTCAAAGGCTCCTTAACATCAGAGTCTCCTTGCCATTTGCTGGGCGGAGGTAGAAATGGGTCTCTTCAATTAAGGGAAAGAGGTACACGAAGTACACCAATGGGTTTCCATCCAATGGAACCTCTTCACAACAGAGAAGCTAAGCATTCACAAATGCAAAAGATAGGAAACGGAACACGAGAGACTCCTTCCAAGTGGTGTATCTGAGAAGGGGTTCATATGGAAAGAGACGAAGAATGCACAGCACTCAGATTCCAAGAAACACCACCACCACCCTTGACCCTTCCCCTATGACCAACTCCGACCTGAAGCCTTTCTCTCCCTCTAACCTATCCCTAAAACATAACCCTCATCTAATCATATACATGTGGAATTCCTAGCATCCATCCATTCACACACGAGAGAGAAAGAGGAAGACACAGAGGGAATTGAGAAAGGAAAAGAGAGGGACACAGCCAGAGAGAGACACGGAACCAAAGAGAGGAAAGGAGTCGATGGTCCAGACTTTTCCTCAATCTGTCTCGAAGGTAGAAGCAATGACAGCGCCCATCCACCCCAGAAGGGGGAAAAGGACGGAAGGTTTGCAGAGGAAAAGACAAGAACGCAGGGAGCCATTAGAAGCTCAGCCACCCGCAGAAGCCGAGCTGGGACACTTGAACAGAATCTCAATGGAAACAGGACCAGAAAGTTGGCTACTCTTTTCTACAAGAGAGGGAGACCTTCGAGTCTTCCTTTCGGTCCTCCAACTTGGATGCGGGGTCTCAAAACAGTCAGGAGGGGGAGTGCCTTTTCCTGGGTACCACGGCACATCCAGGCCTCGTTCTGCCCCATTCTGTGCTATGTCAGCCCTGGATGGAATCTTTCTTTCTGAAGTCTCAGCGCACGAGCTCCACGTGATATCGGCCCCAGGTGGAAAGGCATGGAGCTGCTCGTAGGCCGACAGACCTAGGAAGCAGATGGGAGAATGACCCCCACTCTGCAGATGGAGAGACTGGGGAAACCCTGAGGGGCATATGCTTGTCCAGGGCCACACCACTTATGAGAAGAAGGAGCCTGGTCTGAGAGCAGCAGGGCCCTCGGAGCTCAGGCCCTGGCTGCACCCAGGCCTCCCCAGGGCTGTGGGCTGGGCTGTGTGGGCGTCTCTGTGCCTGCACATGGCCTAAGGGGGGTGGTCGAGCAGTCAGAAACCCAGAGATTCCCTTGGGAAGTTTTGGGGAAGGGACCTCAGCACGAACCCCAGGCGATGATGTCACCTGCCGGCAACAGAACCCAACAGAACCCGCAACCCGGGTATCCAGGCCTCCAGAGCGGAGAGGAGCCCCCAGCCAGATCACTTGCTGCCAGGATGTTCTGCTGTTTGCCCATGCCCAGAGGCCGGGGCCTCAGGAGAGCTCACAGGCAGTGTGCGTGGGCACCCTGTCGACGTTGGCTCAGGACACCCCCGAGAGGCCTCTGGCCGT
The DNA here is from genome assembly GCF_054371585.1 of Giraffa tippelskirchi. Classification (NCBI taxonomy): domain Eukaryota; kingdom Metazoa; phylum Chordata; class Mammalia; order Artiodactyla; family Giraffidae; genus Giraffa; species Giraffa tippelskirchi. The sequence goes on along the minus strand of NC_137288.1, from coordinate 7,279,695 downwards.
TTGCCCGGAGAAACAGAAAGGTAACACGGGGAGCCCCAGGCCGGGCCAGGCCACCTCGCCCATGCCACCCGGAAACACCGGGTCCTTTGCCTGTGTGTGTGGATGCGGGTTTCTCGGGGTGTGTCTCCCTCAAGGAAGCCCAGGCGGATGTGGGGTCAGAAGCCTGCGGACAAGTTGTGTCCACACCCCAGGGGAGAGCAGGCTGGGCCCGATGGGGAGTGTGCGGGCAGCGGCGGCCGCCCAGGCTGACCTCACACCCACAGGTGGGTCTCTTTCCTCCCGGGTGGGGATCTGAGCAGACACACGTCTCTGACCCTTCTGGGAAGAGAAGTTCGAGCAGGCAGAAGCAGCGGTTCCACTGGCCAGGCCCAGCTTGGAAAACTCCCAGCATGGCTGGCTGACGGTCACTGTCGTTGCAGAGCTTCCCACGTGATGAGGCCGAGGACGGGGACACCCCATCCACCTCCCGGAGGGAGGGGTCGGAGCACCACCCCCCCGCCCGTGAGGCCCAGTGCAGGCTCCAGGTGAGCGTGCCCACGGAGGCATCAGCCCCACCGGGGGAGAAGAGGAGGCGGGGAAGGCCTGCTGCAGAGACACCGCCTAGGATACACCCGCCGGCCCAGTCTGAGGCTGCCACGGAGCTCAGCACACCCGGCTCCGACCCAGAGTCCCGAGAACCCCGGCCTCTGAGGCAGCAGGAGGACCTGGAGCCCAGCACGCCAGAGCACAGAGGTGAGGACGCTGGGGCTGCTGCACGGGAGTGTGTGGGGACGGGGTGCTGAGCTACACAGGGACGAGTCCCCGAAAGCTGCTGCTGGGCCTGCAGCAAGCACTGGCCTCACACCCCCCGCCCCCCGTCTTGCACACTTCAGTCCCAAAAGACATCCGACGCTGGGTATTCTTTGGGAATCTCTTGGAAGCTTTCTGTCCCGGGATACGCACATGCCAAGGCTGGCCTGTGGGCAAACTTTGCTTCTCCCCCAGCTCTAGCACTGACCTCCAACTGGAACCAGGCTCCACTTCCCAGACCTGTCCCTACAGAGGTGGTGGCTCCAGGTGCAGGACCCAGGGATCCACCGAGGGCAGATGGAGAACCGAGACTTGCCCTCGCAGAGACACCAGGCCAGCTGGGTACTGGCCAGCACACTGGGCAGATCGGATCTCCGTGCCTGCAGGACCCCCAGCCCCAGGCACTGATGTCCCACCCCCTCAGCCAGAACCTCCACCTCCACGTGCACCTGTACCTGCTCGGGCTCTGGCAGGACAACCCGAGGCAGAGGAGGAGTCACCGCCTCGGCAGGGAGAGCCTGCCCTGGCTCCCGCGCAACACCCAGACGCCCACGATGACTCACCCACCCCTGCAGGGAGAACGAGCCCCCGCTCTGGACAGACACCCAGAGCCCTTGCCGGAAACACCACGTCCAGGGGAGCGGTCGGCTCTGCAGCCTCCATCCCTGTCTGCTCACCGTGGACGCCGGCAACTCGGTCTGCCCCCAGGGGACATGGAGTTCCTTTCCCCTGAACTGCTTTGCATTTGGTTTGTTTCCACCTTTCTGGTGATGTTTTCTTTTTTGTATGGTTTCCTGTATTTTTGTTGGTTAAGTTGGGATTCGTAAACTTTCTCATCATTGTTGCAATTTGGGAACACTGTTGTGTAACTCTGGTGATACTGTGTTACCATCACCACTTGGTAGTTTCAGACCCGTTTGATCTTTATGCCCCACCCCCCAACAAAGCCTGGATTCAAGGCAAGCACGCCCTGTTCATCCCTTCCCCCGATCCTGAACACAATTTCATCTTTTCTTTGTGCATTCCTTCCTATATTCTTGGTGTCCCCAATCAATGACTCTCCGTGAAATGACTGAAGCAGTGTTTTTCGGACTCTCCACCTACTGTAAGACTCCATTGGAGAGTTCTCATTTTTATGTCATTTGAACTAGCCTTTGATATCTGAAAGGACGGTGTACGTCCTTTCAAGATACCATGTGCCAAACGAAGCCCTTTTGGCCACTGCCATCATTATCTCCAGGCAGGCATTGCTGTTTCAAGGGTGACATCTCCGCCAGAAGGCAGAGGCTGAGCTCGTCTTGTTGCACCAGCTCCCAAAAGAAGCCAAGAAAGGGAGCTGGAACAACAAACCACCCCAACGCCCAGGAAAGCGTTCTTCATGACAGAAGGCTAGAAAATGACCCAACATCCTTGTGGCCCAGAACCCCTCTAGAAAATCACTGTTCCATAAAAAAGAGAAACACATGGGAAGTTCCAAGGAGAGGCAATGCCCATGGCCAGTGTACTTTAGAGACGGCCTGAGCGCTCCGGGGAAGACACGCACCGACGGAACCCCTTGGGAAACAGCAGGGATTCTCCTCACCGTCGTAAGGGTTTCCTCTGGGGACAACCTGCCCTGGGCACCACATGAGGGAGCAGACCGGCTTCTCTTCCTCTGCCCCCACACCATTCACTCATGAAGGCAGCTCAGGTGTTCTCATGCCCTGCCTGCCTGCCTGCCTGGCTCATCCGTGAGCTGTGACCACCTCCAGGGCAGGACTCCACCTTCTCCTCTCTGTGTACCGTGCATCTGCACACAGTGGGCTTTCAGAACCTTAGACTTGAGCCATTCCCACTCAAGCCAGAACCCTCCCCAGGAAGGAAAACAGCTGTGGAGTCATTTTGGCCCCAGCACTGGTTCCGAAACCCTGGCGGCTCCTACAGCCTCTACGGCGTGAAGAGGGAGGTCCCTTTTGACAGAGCTTTCCGGCTCTCAGATCTAAGCTGTTGTTTCACTGTCAGCTGTGTCTCTTCCGTTGCAGCCAGGTGGGCCACGCTGCTCCAAAGGAGCTCACAAGCTGAGTTTCAAGGGAGGACAGGGATGGCTACAACGTGCTGCAAACTGAGTGACGGTCCCCACAATCCTCAGCAAAGGTCTGTGGTGTGCAAGTGGGGAGTAGAGGGCCCCCAAGTTCCAAAGGAAGGGAGGTACTCGGGAGCTAAAGCCCTTGGCTGCTGTGGTAGCAGCTGCAGATGGCAGCTCGTCCACAGTGCACTTCGAATGAGGTCATATGAGCGGGACTCTGGAAATGGCTCCAAAATCGAGAGAAAGGGGTCAGGGTATGTGGGAAGCCGGCGGGGGTGGGGGGTGGATGAAGGAAGGTGTCCCTCCTCTCTCCAGTGCAATTTGGTTTGGTGAGTCTCAAAGCTACCAGATGGCACTTCCCAAGTCAGGCCCCCACAGGAATCAGGGTGGGCTGCGTGCCTCGGCCCCTGCCACAGGGACAAGCCACACCAGTGGCCTCCCTGAGCTCCAATGGCCGGATCTGGGGGTTCTGTCTGGGTGCACACCTCCTTGCTGTGGCCAAGTTCCCCCCTTCTCTGAGCACCAGCTTCATCCTCTCGAATGAGGACATCGAATGCTACCTTGGCACGTTACTCTCTTCATCCTGTGAAGACTCATTAGGCTTATCCTACAATTACTAGCTGGCCCGAAGAGATATCTCCTGAATCCAGATTAAGCTGGAGTCTCCCAGGCTCATCTGGCATGTCTTCCCTGAAGTCTGCCAAAACCCACACCATTGCATTTCCAGGGACTCCCCTTAGCCAGCTGGGCAGAAAACCCAGCATGCTTCAAACAAGCTGACAGACAAGCGGGAGAGGACTCACGGGCAGAAGGTTTCCCTCAGGTCTCGGGTGGAGCTCTGGGACCACAGCAGCAACGGGCCATCCCAGCCCCTGGGCTCAGCAGCGCCCTCATTCTCAGGCCGGCGGCTCTGCCCTGAGGGGAGCGGGAAGGTCACCAACTGCCGCAGGCGGACCTCACGCCCCTCCCACTGCTGGAGCCTGACCTCCCCCGGCCCCACCCCTTCCCCTACCCCAGCAGGACGACAGCTCGTCTTCCCCTGGCTTCCAACGTCAGGCCCGGCCCTGGGCCCCGATTGGGCACTGCCCCAGCCCGGAGCCAATCACAGTGGCCAGGGAGGTGGAACGCACCGATTGGCCAGGGCCAGGTCATGTGACCATACTCCCCAGGAAACTCAAATATTACCAAGGTTCCCTAAGAAACCAATGAACAAAATTATCCAGTAAAGGCAAACCGTACTTTTTAATGAGGCCAATGTCACAGAAAAAAAAAAAAAAAAAAAGCTTCACCATGAACTGCTCAAGGAAGCTAGTAAAAAACTTTTCAGAAAAGTTTAGTAGTTTTTTTTTTTTTTAATAGGGTGACGGAGAGCTATACCTTTCCCGTCTATGTGAATTTAGGTTTAAACTAGATTTCCCTTGGCTGTTATATAAGACAAAAAAACCCACATCACCCCATTTCACTCACCCCCACCCCCCAAAAGTGTTTTAATGTATTGAATTTTTCTGTCCTCAGTTGTGTCTGATTCACGGCAACCCACGAACTCTACACAGCCAGGCTCTTCCGTCCATGGAATTCAGGGCAATTTTTTCTGTCCCAGTCAATGCCCACCCTGGGTGATCCAAAGGCAAGGGCTCAGAGGCCCCTGAGAGACTAACTCCTTTCAGCTGAGCACAGAGCTGGCTCCTCACTGGGATGCCTGTGGCCTGGGGCTCCCAGAGGGGAGAGCAGCACTCGCCCCACCGTGTGGTCACTGCTGGAAGTGCAGGCTGCTCCTCACTCCCCCTTGACAGTGTCCCTGACGGCAGAACAGTGTGAATCGAATCAAGGTGGTAATGCAAACTCCAATGCAACCAAACTCCCCACAAGGTCTCCAAAACCACTCAGGAACAGGGAATTGGAAACTGCAGGGGATGACATGAATGGAGATGGAGACTTGACACCTTACACCGAGTTCACTTCCACTTATCCCTAGACAAACTTTCCGTGAAAACTTGTCACCAATCTAGAAGAACAATGAGCAGAAACCGGACACGTGCTTTGAGTCTTCACACACAAAACTAAAAGGCAGTCCACAAAAAAACCCAGAGAATACAGTGGACTTGGCAAAATCAAAGATATCTACTGTGGGAAAGACCTCATGACAAAAGCAAAAGACAGGTCATACATCGCCAGACGAATGAGTGGAAACACAAAGCTTATCAAGGATGTGTCTCCAAACAGACAAAGAACACCAACACAACAAGCCTGTGAAAACTAGGGAAAGGTCTGAAGGGACACCAGACTGAGGAAGACACACACAGAGGATCCCGGATGATGTCCAGCACTGAGGGCCTGAAGAAACAACAGTCTAGTTGCACCCCCTCAGGCCTGTGTGACCGTGGATGAGGCCTCTGTTTCCCGGTGGCTCTGAGAGATGGACAGGGAGGAAGGGGAAGAGAAGTCACTTGCATTTCTAATACTCACAGCAAAGTCTTCCAATGAGAAGGGAATTATCACCCCCACTGACAATGCCATGCACTGAAGTGATATCCACGAGTCCATCTAACCCAGAAGGGAAGGATGCACCTGTTCTCACAAAACGGCGAGAGATGGAAGAAGGAAGATCAAGCCCACACCAATCACTGGAGAGAGAAGCTGTGCTCAGGGCTTGAAAAATTCCTATTGGTAAAATGATGTCACAGCCCCACAAGGCAATCCACAGCTTCGATGCTATTCCTCCCAAAATGCCAATGCATTTTCGCACCGAACAAAGAATTGCAAAAGGGGTTACGGAAACAGAAAAGAGCCTAAATTGTCAATACAATCCGACGAAAAGGCCCCGATACGGACATCCAAGGTTGTGTGAAAGGAAATTAGACGACCAAACTAGGATCCTCAGGAGAGTATCGGAGAAGGCAATGGCGACCCACTCCAGTACTCTTGCCTGGAAAATGCCCTGGACGGAGGAGCCTGGTAGGCTGCAGGCCATGGGGTCGCGCAGAGGCTGACACGACTGAAGTGACTTAGCAGCAGCAGCAGCAGCGGCAGGACAGTATGCTATTGGGAATACAACAACACACACAGATCCAGATCGATGGAATAAAGTTGAGGGTCCAGAAACAAACCCCAGCATCCATCGTCAACTCATCTCTGACACAGAAGGGGAGATTATCCAAATGGGAACAAGAAAGCCTCTTCAATCAATGTCCATGGGAAACCCAGACAGCTACATCTGAAGAACGCTATTGGTTTGGATCTCAGACCACCTCAATATTGGGGAAAAACCTCACCCTAAAGACTGATGTCATGAGATAGCTAGAAAGAAGCGTAGGTCAAAGGCTCCTTAACATAAGAGTCTCCTTGCCATTTGCTGGGCGGAGGTAGAAATGGGTCTCTTCAATTAAGGGAAAGAGGTACACGAAGTACACCAATGGGTTTCCATCCAATGGAACCTCTTCACAACAGAGAAGCTAAGCATTCACAAATGCAAAAGATAGGAAACGGAACACGAGAGACTCCTTCCAAGTGGTGTATCTGAGAAGGGGTTCATATGGAAAGAGACGAAGAATGCACAGCACTCAGATTCCAAGAAACACCACCACCACCCTTGACCCTTCCCCTATGACCAACTCCGACCTGAAGCCTTTCTCTCCCTCTAACCTATCCCTAAAACATAACCCTCATCTAATCATATACATGTGGAATTCCTAGCATCCATCCATTCACACACGAGAGAGAAAGAGGAAGACACAGAGGGAATTGAGAACGGAAAAGAGAGGGACACAGCCAGAGAGAGACACGGAACCAAAGAGAGGAAAGGAGTCGATGGTCCAGACTTTTCCTCAATCTGTCTCGAAGGTAGAAGCAATGACAGCGCCCATCCACCCCAGAAGGGGGAAAAGGACGGAAGGTTTGCAGAGGAAAAGACAAGAACGCAGGGAGCCATTAGAAGCTCAGCCACCCGCAGAAGCCGAGCTGGGACACTTGAACAGAATCTCAATGGAAACAGGACCAGAAAGTTGGCTACTCTTTTCTACAAGAGAGGGAGACCTTCGAGTCTTCCTTTCGGTCCTCCAACTTGGATGCGGGGTCTCAAAACAGTCAGGAGGGGGAGTGCCTTTTCCTGGGTACCACGGCACATCCAGGCCTCGTTCTGCCCCATTCTGTGCTATGTCAGCCCTGGATGGAATCTTTCTTTCTGAAGTCTCAGCGCACGAGCTCCACGTGATATCGGCCCCAGGTGGAAAGGCATGGAGCTGCTCGTAGGCCGACAGACCTAGGAAGCAGATGGGAGAATGACCCCCACTCTGCAGATGGAGAGACTGGGGAAACCCTGAGGGGCATATGCTTGTCCAGGGCCACACCACTTATGAGAAGAAGGAGCCTGGTCTGAGAGCAGCAGGGCCCTCGGAGCTCAGGCCCTGGCTGCACCCAGGCCTCCCCAGGGCTGTGGGCTGGGCTGTGTGGGCGTCTCTGTGCCTGCACATGGCCTAAGGGGGGTGGTCGAGCAGTCAGAAACCCAGAGATTCCCTTGGGAAGTTTTGGGGAAGGGACCTCAGCACGAACCCCAGGCGATGATGTCACCTGCCGGCAACAGAACCCAACAGAACCCGCAACCCGGGTATCCAGGCCTCCAGAGCGGAGAGGAGCCCCCAGCCAGATCACTTGCTGCCAGGATGTTCTGCTGTTTGCCCATGCCCAGAGGCCGGGGCCTCAGGAGAGCTCACAGGCAGTGTGCGTGGGCACCCTGTCGACGTTGGCTCAGGACACCCCCGAGAGGCCTCTGGCCGTTTGCCCGGAGAAACAGAAAGGTAACACGGGGAGCCCCAGGCCGGGCCAGGCCACCTCGCCCATGCCACCCGGAAACACCGGGTCCTTTGCCTGTGTGTGTGGATGCGGGTTTCTCGGGGTGTGTCTCCCTCAAGGAAGCCCAGGCGGATGTGGGGTCAGAAGCCTGCGGACAAGTTGTGTCCACACCCCAGGGGAGAGCAGGCTGGGCCCGATGGGGAGTGTGCGGGCAGCGGCGGCCGCCCAGGCTGACCTCACACCCACAGGTGGGTCTCTTTCCTCCCGGGTGGGGATCTGAGCAGACACACGTCTCTGACCCTTCTGGGAAGAGAAGTTCGAGCAGGCAGAAGCAGCGGTTCCACTGGCCAGGCCCAGCTTGGAAAACTCCCAGCATGGCTGGCTGACGGTCACTGTCGTTGCAGAGCTTCCCACGTGATGAGGCCGAGGACGGGGACACCCCATCCACCTCCCGGAGGGAGGGGTCGGAGCACCACCCCCCCGCCCGTGAGGCCCAGTGCAGGCTCCAGGTGAGCGTGCCCACGGAGGCATCAGCCCCACCGGGGGAGAAGAGGAGGCGGGGAAGGCCTGCTGCAGAGACACCGCCTAGGATACACCCGCCGGCCCAGTCTGAGGCTGCCACGGAGCTCAGCACACCCGGCTCCGACCCAGAGTCCCGAGAACCCCGGCCTCTGAGGCAGCAGGAGGACCTGGAGCCCAGCACGCCAGAGCACAGAGGTGAGGACGCTGGGGCTGCTGCACGGGAGTGTGTGGGGACGGGGTGCTGAGCTACACAGGGACGAGTCCCCGAAAGCTGCTGCTGGGCCTGCAGCAAGCACTGGCCTCACACCCCCCGCCCCCCGTCTTGCACACTTCAGTCCCAAAAGACATCCGACGCTGGGTATTCTTTGGGAATCTCTTGGAAGCTTTCTGTCCCGGGATACGCACATGCCAAGGCTGGCCTGTGGGCAAACTTTGCTTCTCCCCCAGCTCTAGCACTGACCTCCAACTGGAACCAGGCTCCACTTCCCAGACCTGTCCCTACAGAGGTGGTGGCTCCAGGTGCAGGACCCAGGGATCCACCGAGGGCAGATGGAGAACCGAGACTTGCCCTCGCAGAGACACCAGGCCAGCTGGGTACTGGCCAGCACACTGGGCAGATCGGATCTCCGTGCCTGCAGGACCCCCAGCCCCAGGCACTGATGTCCCACCCCCTCAGCCAGAACCTCCACCTCCACGTGCACCTGTACCTGCTCGGGCTCTGGCAGGACAACCCGAGGCAGAGGAGGAGTCACCGCCTCGGCAGGGAGAGCCTGCCCTGGCTCCCGCGCAACACCCAGACGCCCACGATGACTCACCCACCCCTGCAGGGAGAACGAGCCCCCGCTCTGGACAGACACCCAGAGCCCTTGCCGGAAACACCACGTCCAGGGGAGCGGTCGGCTCTGCAGCCTCCATCCCTGTCTGCTCACCGTGGACGCCGGCAACTCGGTCTGCCCCCAGGGGACATGGAGTTCCTTTCCCCTGAACTGCTTTGCATTTGGTTTGTTTCCACCTTTCTGGTGATGTTTTCTTTTTTGTATGGTTTCCTGTATTTTTGTTGGTTAAGTTGGGATTCGTAAACTTTCTCATCATTGTTGCAATTTGGGAACACTGTTGTGTAACTCTGGTGATACTGTGTTACCATCACCACTTGGTAGTTTCAGACCCGTTTGATCTTTATGCCCCACCCCCCAACAAAGCCTGGATTCAAGGCAAGCACGCCCTGTTCATCCCTTCCCCCGATCCTGAACACAATTTCATCTTTTCTTTGTGCATTCCTTCCTATATTCTTGGTGTCCCCAATCAATGACTCTCCGTGAAATGACTGAAGCAGTGTTTTTCGGACTCTCCACCTACTGTAAGACTCCATTGGAGAGTTCTCATTTTTATGTCATTTGAACTAGCCTTTGATATCTGAAAGGACGGTGTACGTCCTTTCAAGATACCATGTGCCAAACGAAGCCCTTTTGGCCACTGCCATCATTATCTCCAGGCAGGCATTGCTGTTTCAAGGGTGACATCTCAGCCAGAAGGCAGAGGCTGAGCTCGTCTTGTTGCACCAGCTCCCAAAAGAAGCCAAGAAAGGGAGCTGGAACAACAAACCACCCCAACGCCCAGGAAAGCGTTCTTCATGACAGAAGGCTAGAAAATGACCCAACATCCTTGTGGCCCAGAACCCCTCTAGAAAATCACTGTTCCATAAAAAAGAGAAACACATGGGAAGTTCCAAGGAGAGGCAATGCCCATGGCCAGTGTACTTTAGAGACGGCCTGAGCGCTCCGGGGAAGACACGCACCGACGGAACCCCTTGGGAAACAGCAGGGATTCTCCTCACCGTCGTAAGGGTTTCCTCTGGGGACAACCTGCCCTGGGCACCACATGAGGGAGCAGACCGGCTTCTCTTCCTCTGCCCCCACACCATTCACTCATGAAGGCAGCTCAGGTGTTCTCATGCCCTGCCTGCCTGCCTGCCTGGCTCATCCGTGAGCTGTGACCACCTCCAGAGCAGGACTCCACCTTCTCCTCTCTGTGTACCGTGCATCTGCACACAGTGGGCTTTCAGAACCTTAGACTTGAGCCATTCCCACTCAAGCCAGAACCCTCCCCAGGAAGGAAAACAGCTGTGGAGTCATTTTGGCCCCAGCACTGGTTCCGAAACCCTGGCGGCTCCTACAGCCTCTACGGCGTGAAGAGGGAGGTCCCTTTTGACAGAGCTTTCCGGCTCTCAGATCTAAGCTGTTGTTTCACTGTCAGCTGTGTCTCTTCCGTTGCAGCCAGGTGGGCCACGCTGCTCCAAAGGAGCTCACAAGCTGAGTTTCAAGGGAGGACAGGGATGGCTACAACGTGCTGCAAACTGAGTGAGGGTCCCCACAATCCTCAGCAAAGGTCTGTGGTGTGCAAGTGGGGAGTAGAGGGCCCCCAAGTTCCAAAGGAAGGGAGGTACTCGGGAGCTAAAGCCCTTGGCTGCTGTGGTAGCAGCTGCAGATGGCAGCTCGTCCACAGTGCACTTCAAATGAGGTCATATGAGCGGGACTCTGGAAATGGCTCCGAAATCGAGAGAAAGGGGTCAGGGTATGTGGGAAGCCGGCGGGGGTGGGGGGTGGATGAAGGAAGGTGTCCCTCCTCTCTCCAGTGCAATTTGGTTTGGTGAGTCTCAAAGCTACCAGATGGCACTTCCCAAGTCAGGCCCCCACAGGAATCAGGGTGGGCTGCGTGCCTCGGCCCCTGCCACAGGGACAAGCCACACCAGTGGCCTCCCTGAGCTCCAATGGCCGGATCTGGGGGTTCTGTCTGGGTGCACACCTCCTTGCTGTGGCCAAGTTCCCCCCTTCTCTGAGCACCAGCTTCATCCTCTCGAATGAGGACATCGAATGCTACCTTGGCACGTTACTCTCTTCATCCTGTGAAGACTCATTAGGCTTATCCTACAATTACTAGCTGGCCCGAAGAGATATCTCCTGAATCCAGATTAAGCTGGAGTCTCCCAGGCTCATCTGGCATGTCTTCCCTGAAGTCTGCCAAAACCCACACCATTGCATTTCCAGGGACTCCCCTTAGCCAGCTGGGCAGAAAACCCAGCATGCTTCAAACAAGCTGACAGACAAGCGGGAGAGGACTCACGGGCAGAAGGTTTCCCTCAGGTCTCGGGTGGAGCTCTGGGACCACAGCAGCAACGGGCCATCCCAGCCCCTGGGCTCAGCAGCGCCCTCATTCTCAGGCCGGCGGCTCTGCCCTGAGGGGAGCGGGAAGGTCACCAACTGCCGCAGGCGGACCTCACGCCCCTCCCACTGCTGGAGCCTGACCTCCCCCGGCCCCACCCCTTCCCCTACCCCAGCAGGACGACAGCTCGTCTTCCCCTGGCTTCCAACGTCAGGCCCGGCCCTGGGCCCCGATTGGGCACTGCCCCAGCCCGGAGCCAATCACAGTGGCCAGGGAGGTGGAACGCACCGATTGGCCAGGGCCAGGTCATGTGACCATACTCCCCAGGAAACTCAAATATTACCAAGGTTCCCTAAGAAACCAATGAACAAAATTATCCAGTAAAGGCAAACCGTACTTTTTAATGAGGCCAATGTCACAGAAAAAAAAAAAAAAAAAAGCTTCACCATGAACTGCTCAAGGAAGCTAGTAAATAAACTTTCAGAAAAGTTTAGTAGTTTTTTTTTTTTTTTTAATAGGGTGACGGAGAGCTATACCTTTCCCGTCTATGTGAATTTAGGTTTAAACTAGATTTCCCTTGGCTGTTATATAAGACAAAAAAACCCACATCACCCCCTTTCACTCACCCCCACCCCCCAAAAGTGTTTTAATGTATTGAATTTTTCTGTCCTCAGTTGTGTCTGATTCACGGCAACCCACGAACTCTACACAGCCAGGCTCTTCCGTCCATGGAATTCAGGGCAATTTTTTCTGTCCCAGTCAATGCCCACCCTGGGTGATCCAAAGGCAAGGGCTCAGAGGCCCCTGAGAGACTAACTCCTTTCAGCTGAGCACAGAGCTGGCTCCTCACTGGGATGCCTGTGGCCTGGGGCTCCCAGAGGGGAGAGCAGCACTCGCCCCACCGTGTGGTCACTGCTGGAAGTGCAGGCTGCTCCTCACTCCCCCTTGACAGTGTCCCTGACGGCAGAACAGTGTGAATCGAATCAAGGTGGTAATGCAAACTCCAATGCAACCAAACTCCCCACAAGGTCTCCAAAACCACTCAGGAACAGGGAATTGGAAACTGCAGGGGATGACATGAATGGAGATGGAGACTTGACACCTTACACCGAGTTCACTTCCACTTATCCCTAGACAAACTTTCCGTGAAAACTTGTCACCAATCTAGAAGAACAATGAGCAGAAACCGGACACGTGCTTTGAGTCTTCACACACAAAACTAAAAGGCAGTCCACAAAAAAAACCAGAGAATACAGTGGACTTGGCAAAATCAAAGATATCTACTGTGGGAAAGACCTCATGACAAAAGCAAAAGACAGGTCATACATCGCCAGACGAATGAGTGGAAACACAAAGCTTATCAAGGATGTGTCTCCAAACAGACAAAGAACACCAACACAACAAGCCTGTGAAAACTAGGGAAAGGTCTGAAGGGACACCAGACTGAGGAAGACACACACAGAGGATCCCGGATGATGTCCAGCACTGAGGGCCTGAAGAAACAACAGTCTAGTTGCACCCCCTCAGGCCTGTGTGACCGTGGATGAGGCCTCTGTTTCCCGGTGGCTCTGAGAGATGGACAGGGAGGAAGGGGAAGAGAAGTCACTTGCATTTCTAATACTCACAGCAAAGTCTTCCAACGAGAAGGGAATTATCACCCCCACTGACAATGCCATGCACTGAAGTGATATCCACGAGTCCATCTAACCCAGAAGGGAAGGATGCACCTGTTCTCACAAAACGGCGAGAGATGGAAGAAGGAAGATCAAGCCCACACCAATCACTGGAGAGAGAAGCTGTGCTCAGGGCTTGAAAAATTCCTATTGGTAAAATGATGTCACAGCCCCACAAGGCAATCCACAGCTTCGATGCTATTCCTCCCAAAATGCCAATGCATTTTCGCACCGAACAAAGAATTGCAAAAGGGGTTACGGAAACAGAAAAGAGCCTAAATTGTCAATACAATCCGACGAAAAGGCCCCGATACGGACATCCAAGGTTGTGTGAAAGGAAATTAGACGACCAAACTAGGATCCTCAGGAGAGTATCGGAGAAGGCAATGGCGACCCACTCCAGTACTCTTGCCTGGAAAATGCCCTGGACGGAGGAGCCTGGTAGGCTTCAGGCCATGGGGTCGCGCAGAGTCTGACACGACTGAAGTGACTTAGCAGCAGCAGCAGCAGCGGCAGGACAGTATGCTATTGGGAATACAACAACACACACAGATCCAGATCGATGGAATAAAGTTGAGGGTCCAGAAACAAACCCCAGCATCCATCGTCAACTCATCTCTGACACAGAAGGGGAGATTATCCAAATGGGAACAAGAAAGCCTCTTCAATCAATGTCCATGGGAAACCCAGACAGCTACATCTGAAGAACGCTATTGGTTTGGATCTCAGACCACCTCAATATTGGGGAAAAACCTCACCCTAAAGACTGATGTCATGAGATAGCTAGAAAGAAGCGTAGGTCAAAGGCTCCTTAACATCAGAGTCTCCTTGCCATTTGCTGGGCGGAGGTAGAAATGGGTCTCTTCAATTAAGGGAAAGAGGTACACGAAGTACACCAATGGGTTTCCATCCAATGGAACCTCTTCACAACAGAGAAGCTAAGCATTCACAAATGCAAAAGATAGGAAACGGAACACGAGAGACTCCTTCCAAGTGGTGTATCTGAGAAGGGGTTCATATGGAAAGAGACGAAGAATGCACAGCACTCAGATTCCAAGAAACACCACCACCACCCTTGACCCTTCCCCTATGACCAACTCCGACCTGAAGCCTTTCTCTCCCTCTAACCTATCCCTAAAACATAACCCTCATCTAATCATATACATGTGGAATTCCTAGCATCCATCCATTCACACACGAGAGAGAAAGAGGAAGACACAGAGGGAATTGAGAAAGGAAAAGAGAGGGACACAGCCAGAGAGAGACACGGAACCAAAGAGAGGAAAGGAGTCGATGGTCCAGACTTTTCCTCAATCTGTCTCGAAGGTAGAAGCAATGACAGCGCCCATCCACCCCAGAAGGGGGAAAAGGACGGAAGGTTTGCAGAGGAAAAGACAAGAACGCAGGGAGCCATTAGAAGCTCAGCCACCCGCAGAAGCCGAGCTGGGACACTTGAACAGAATCTCAATGGAAACAGGACCAGAAAGTTGGCTACTCTTTTCTACAAGAGAGGGAGACCTTCGAGTCTTCCTTTCGGTCCTCCAACTTGGATGCGGGGTCTCAAAACAGTCAGGAGGGGGAGTGCCTTTTCCTGGGTACCACGGCACATCCAGGCCTCGTTCTGCCCCATTCTGTGCTATGTCAGCCCTGGATGGAATCTTTCTTTCTGAAGTCTCAGCGCACGAGCTCCACGTGATATCGGCCCCAGGTGGAAAGGCATGGAGCTGCTCGTAGGCCGACAGACCTAGGAAGCAGATGGGAGAATGACCCCCACTCTGCAGATGGAGAGACTGGGGAAACCCTGAGGGGCATATGCTTGTCCAGGGCCACACCACTTATGAGAAGAAGGAGCCTGGTCTGAGAGCAGCAGGGCCCTCGGAGCTCAGGCCCTGGCTGCACCCAGGCCTCCCCAGGGCTGTGGGCTGGGCTGTGTGGGCGTCTCTGTGCCTGCACATGGCCTAAGGGGGGTGGTCGAGCAGTCAGAAACCCAGAGATTCCCTTGGGAAGTTTTGGGGAAGGGACCTCAGCACGAACCCCAGGCGATGATGTCACCTGCCGGCAACAGAACCCAACAGAACCCGCAACCCGGGTATCCAGGCCTCCAGAGCGGAGAGGAGCCCCCAGCCAGATCACTTGCTGCCAGGATGTTCTGCTGTTTGCCCATGCCCAGAGGCCGGGGCCTCAGGAGAGCTCACAGGCAGTGTGCGTGGGCACCCTGTCGACGTTGGCTCAGGACACCCCCGAGAGGCCTCTGGCCGTTTGCCCGGAGAAACAGAAAGGTAACACGGGGAGCCCCAGGCCGGGCCAGGCCACCTCGCCCATGCCACCCGGAAACACCGGGTCCTTTGCCTGTGTGTGTGGATGCGGGTTTCTCGGGGTGTGTCTCCCTCAAGGAAGCCCAGGCGGATGTGGGGTCAGAAGCCTGCGGACAAGTTGTGTCCACACCCCAGGGGAGAGCAGGCTGGGCCCGATGGGGAGTGTGCGGGCAGCGGCGGCCGCCCAGGCTGACCTCACACCCACAGGTGGGTCTCTTTCCTCCCGGGTGGGGATCTGAGCAGACACACGTCTCTGACCCTTCTGGGAAGAGAAGTTCGAGCAGGCAGAAGCAGCGGTTCCACTGGCCAGGCCCAGCTTGGAAAACTCCCAGCATGGCTGGCTGACGGTCACTGTCGTTGCAGAGCTTCCCACGTGATGAGGCCGAGGACGGGGACACCCCATCCACCTCCCGGAGGGAGGGGTCGGAGCACCACCCCCCCGCCCGTGAGGCCCAGTGCAGGCTCCAGGTGAGCGTGCCCACGGAGGCATCAGCCCCACCGGGGGAGAAGAGGAGGCGGGGAAGGCCTGCTGCAGAGACACCGCCTAGGATACACCCGCCGGCCCAGTCTGAGGCTGCCACGGAGCTCAGCACACCCGGCTCCGACCCAGAGTCCCGAGAACCCCGGCCTCTGAGGCAGCAGGAGGACCTGGAGCCCAGCACGCCAGAGCACAGAGGTGAGGACGCTGGGGCTGCTGCACGGGAGTGTGTGGGGACGGGGTGCTGAGCTACACAGGGACGAGTCCCCGAAAGCTGCTGCTGGGCCTGCAGCAAGCACTGGCCTCACACCCCCCGCCCCCCGTCTTGCACACTTCAGTCCCAAAAGACATCCGACGCTGGGTATTCTTTGGGAATCTCTTGGAAGCTTTCTGTCCCGGGATACGCACATGCCAAGGCTGGCCTGTGGGCAAACTTTGCTTCTCCCCCAGCTCTAGCACTGACCTCCAACTGGAACCAGGCTCCACTTCCCAGACCTGTCCCTACAGAGGTGGTGGCTCCAGGTGCAGGACCCAGGGATCCACCGAGGGCAGATGGAGAACCGAGACTTGCCCTCGCAGAGACACCAGGCCAGCTGGGTACTGGCCAGCACACTGGGCAGATCGGATCTCCGTGCCTGCAGGACCCCCAGCCCCAGGCACTGATGTCCCACCCCCTCAGCCAGAACCTCCACCTCCACGTGCACCTGTACCTGCTCGGGCTCTGGCAGGAGAACCCGAGGCAGAGGAGGAGTCACCGCCTCGGCAGGGAGAGCCTGCCCTGGCTCCCGCGCAACACCCAGACGCCCACGATGACTCACCCACCCCTGCAGGGAGAACGAGCCCCCGCTCTGGACAGACACCCAGAGCCCTTGCCGGAAACACCACGTCCAGGGGAGCGGTCGGCTCTGCAGCCTCCATCCCTGTCTGCTCACCGTGGACGCCGGCAACTCGGTCTGCCCCCAGGGGACATGGAGTTCCTTTCCCCTGAACTGCTTTGCATTTGGTTTGTTTCCACCTTTCTGGTGATGTTTTCTTTTTTGTATGGTTTCCTGTATTTTTGTTGGTTAAGTTGGGATTCGTAAACTTTCTCATCATTGTTGCAATTTGGGAACACTGTTGTGTAACTCTGGTGATACTGTGTTACCATCACCACTTGGTAGTTTCAGACCCGTTTGATCTTTATGCCCCACCCCCCAACAAAGCCTGGATTCAAGGCAAGCACGCCCTGTTCATCCCTTCCCCCGATCCTGAACACAATTTCATCTTTTCTTTGTGCATTCCTTCCTATATTCTTGGTGTCCCCAATCAATGACTCTCCGTGAAATGACTGAAGCAGTGTTTTTCGGACTCTCCACCTACTGTAAGACTCCATTGGAGAGTTCTCATTTTTATGTCATTTGAACTAGCCTTTGATATCTGAAAGGACGGTGTACGTCCTTTCAAGATACCATGTGCCAAACGAAGCCCTTTTGGCCACTGCCATCATTATCTCCAGGCAGGCATTGCTGTTTCAAGGGTGACATCTCAGCCAGAAGGCAGAGGCTGAGCTCGTCTTGTTGCACCAGCTCCCAAAAGAAGCCAAGAAAGGGAGCTGGAACAACAAACCACCCCAACGCCCAGGAAAGCGTTCTTCATGACAGAAGGCTAGAAAATGACCCAACATCCTTGTGGCCCAGAACCCCTCTAGAAAATCACTGTTCCATAAAAAAGAGAAACACATGGGAAGTTCCAAGGAGAGGCAATGCCCATGGCCAGTGTACTTTAGAGACGGCCTGAGCGCTCCGGGGAAGACACGCACCGACGGAACCCCTTGGGAAACAGCAGGGATTCTCCTCACCGTCGTAAGGGTTTCCTCTGGGGACAACCTGCCCTGGGCACCACATGAGGGAGCAGACCGGCTTCTCTTCCTCTGCCCCCACACCATTCACTCATGAAGGCAGCTCAGGTGTTCTCATGCCCTGCCTGCCTGCCTGCCTGGCTCATCCGTGAGCTGTGACCACCTCCAGGGCAGGACTCCACCTTCTCCTCTCTGTGTACCGTGCATCTGCACACAGTGGGCTTTCAGAACCTTAGACTTGAGCCATTCCCACTCAAGCCAGAACCCTCCCCAGGAAGGAAAACAGCTGTGGAGTCATTTTGGCCCCAGCACTGGTTCCGAAACCCTGGCGGCTCCTACAGCCTCTACGGCGTGAAGAGGGAGGTCCCTTTTGACAGA
This sequence comes from Giraffa tippelskirchi, assembly GCF_054371585.1. Taxonomy (NCBI): domain Eukaryota; kingdom Metazoa; phylum Chordata; class Mammalia; order Artiodactyla; family Giraffidae; genus Giraffa; species Giraffa tippelskirchi. The sequence continues at coordinate 7,261,691 of NC_137288.1, read as the reverse complement.
GCTTTCCGGCTCTCAGATCTAAGCTGTTGTTTCACTGTCAGCTGTGTCTCTTCCGTTGCAGCCAGGTGGGCCACGCTGCTCCAAAGGAGCTCACAAGCTGAGTTTCAAGGGAGGACAGGGATGGCTACAACGTGCTGCAAACTGAGTGAGGGTCCCCACAATCCTCAGCAAAGGTCTGTGGTGTGCAAGTGGGGAGTAGAGGGCCCCCAAGTTCCAAAGGAAGGGAGGTACTCGGGAGCTAAAGCCCTTGGCTGCTGTGGTAGCAGCTGCAGATGGCAGCTCGTCCACAGTGCACTTCGAATGAGGTCATATGAGCGGGACTCTGGAAATGGCTCCGAAATCGAGAGAAAGGGGTCAGGGTATGTGGGAAGCCGGCGGGGGTGGGGGGTGGATGAAGGAAGGTGTCCCTCCTCTCTCCAGTGCAATTTGGTTTGGTGAGTCTCAAAGCTACCAGATGGCACTTCCCAAGTCAGGCCCCCACAGGAATCAGGGTGGGCTGCGTGCCTCGGCCCCTGCCACAGGGACAAGCCACACCAGTGGCCTCCCTGAGCTCCAATGGCCGGATCTGGGGGTTCTGTCTGGGTGCACACCTCCTTGCTGTGGCCAAGTTCCCCCCTTCTCTGAGCACCAGCTTCATCCTCTCGAATGAGGACATCGAATGCTACCTTGGCACGTTACTCTCTTCATCCTGTGAAGACTCATTAGGCTTATCCTACAATTACTAGCTGGCCCGAAGAGATATCTCCTGAATCCAGATTAAGCTGGAGTCTCCCAGGCTCATCTGGCATGTCTTCCCTGAAGTCTGCCAAAACCCACACCCTTGCATTTCCAGGGACTCCCCTTAGCCAGCTGGGCAGAAAACCCAGCATGCTTCAAACAAGCTGACAGACAAGCGGGAGAGGACTCACGGGCAGAAGGTTTCCCTCAGGTCTCGGGGGGAGCTCTGGGACCACAGCAGCAACGGGCCATCCCAGCCCCTGGGCTCAGCAGTGCCCTCATTCTCAGGCCGGCGGCTCTGCCCTGAGGGGAGCGGGAAGGTCACCAACTGCCGCAGGCGGACCTCACGCCCCTCCCACTGCTGGAGCCTGACCTCCCCCGGCCCCACCCCTTCCCCTACCCCAGCAGGACGACAGCTCGTCTTCCCCTGGCTTCCAACGTCAGGCCCGGCCCTGGGCCCCGATTGGGCACTGCCCCAGCCCGGAGCCAATCACAGTGGCCAGGGAGGTGGAACGCACCGATTGGCCAGGGCCAGGTCATGTGACCATACTCCCCAGGAAACTCAAATATTACCAAGGTTCCCTAAGAAACCAATGAACAAAATTATCCAGTAAAGGCAAACCGTACTTTTTAATGAGGCCAATGTCACAGAAAAAAAAAAAAAATGCTTCACCATGAACTGCTCAAGGAAGCTAGTAAATAAACTTTCAGAAAAGTTTAGTAGTTTTTTTTTTTTTTTTAATAGGGTGACGGAGAGCTATACCTTTCCCGTCTATGTGAATTTAGGTTTAAACTAGATTTCCCTTGGCTATTATATAAGACAAAAAAACCCACATCACCCCCTTTCACTCACCCCCACCCCCCAAAAGTGTTTTAATGTATTGAATTTTTCTGTCCTCAGTTGTGTCTGATTCACGGCAACCCACGAACTCTACACAGCCAGGCTCTTCCGTCCATGGAATTCAGGGCAATTTTTTCTGTCCCAGTCAATGCCCACCCTGGGTGATCCAAAGGCAAGGGCTCAGAGGCCCCTGAGAGACTAACTCCTTTCAGCTGAGCACAGAGCTGGCTCCTCACTGGGATGCCTGTGGCCTGGGGCTCCCAGAGGGGAGAGCAGCACTCGCCCCACCGTGTGGTCACTGCTGGAAGTGCAGGCTGCTCCTCACTCCCCCTTGACAGTGTCCCTGACGGCAGAACAGTGTGAATCGAATCAAGGTGGTAATGCAAACTCCAATGCAACCAAACTCCCCACAAGGTCTCCAAAACCACTCAGGAACAGGGAATTGGAAACTGCAGGGGATGACATGAATGGAGATGGAGACTTGACACCTTACACCGAGTTCACTTCCACTTATCCCTAGACAAACTTTCCGTGAAAACTTGTCACCAATCTAGAAGAACAATGAGCAGAAACCGGACACGTGCTTTGAGTCTTCACACACAAAACTAAAAGGCAGTCCACAAAAAAACCCAGAGAATACAGTGGACTTGGCAAAATCAAAGATATCTACTGTGGGAAAGACCTCATGACAAAAGCAAAAGACAGGTCATACATCGCCAGACGAATGAGTGGAAACACAAAGCTTATCAAGGATGTGTCTCCAAACAGACAAAGAACACCAACACAACAAGCCTGTGAAAACTAGGGAAAGGTCTGAAGGGACACCAGACTGAGGAAGACACACACAGAGGATCCCGGATGATGTCCAGCACTGAGGGCCTGAAGAAACAACAGTCTAGTTGCACCCCCTCAGGCCTGTGTGACCGTGGATGAGGCCTCTGTTTCCCGGTGGCTCTGAGAGATGGACAGGGAGGAAGGGGAAGAGAAGTCACTTGCATTTCTAATACTCACAGCAAAGTCTTCCAACGAGAAGGGAATTATCACCCCCACTGACAATGCCATGCACTGAAGTGATATCCACGAGTCCATCTAACCCAGAAGGGAAGGATGGACCTGTTCTCACAAAACGGCGAGAGATGGAAGAAGGAAGATCAAGCCCACACCAATCACTGGAGAGAGAAGCTGTGCTCAGGGCTTGAAAAATTCCTATTGGTAAAATGATGTCACAGCCCCACAAGGCAATCCACAGCTTCGATGCTATTCCTCCCAAAATGCCAATGCATTTTCGCACCGAACAAAGAATTGCAAAAGGGGTTACGGAAACAGAAAAGAGCCTAAATTGTCAATACAATCCGACGAAAAGACCCCGATACGGACATCCAAGGTTGTGTGAAAGGAAATTAGACGACCAAACTAGGATCCTCAGGAGAGTATCGGAGAAGGCAATGGCGACCCACTCCAGTACTCTTGCCTGGAAAATGCCCTGGACGGAGGAGCCTGGTAGGCTGCAGGCCATGGGGTCGCGCAGAGTCTGACACGACTGAAGTGACTTAGCAGCAGCAGCAGCAGCGGCAGGACAGTATGCTATTGGGAATACAACAACACACACAGATCCAGATCGATGGAATAAAGTTGAGGGTCCAGAAACAAACCCCAGCATCCATCGTCAACTCATCTCTGACACAGAAGGGGAGATTATCCAAATGGGAACAAGAAAGCCTCTTCAATCAATGTCCATGGGAAACCCAGACAGCTACATCTGAAGAACGCTATTGGTTTGGATCTCAGACCACCTCAATATTGGGGAAAAACCTCACCCTAAAGACTGATGTCATGAGATAGCTAGAAAGAAGCGTAGGTCAAAGGCTCCTTAACATCAGAGTCTCCTTGCCATTTGCTGGGCGGAGGTAGAAATGGGTCTCTTCAATTAAGGGAAAGAGGTACACGAAGTACACCAATGGGTTTCCATCCAATGGAACCTCTTCACAACAGAGAAGCTAAGCATTCACAAATGCAAAAGATAGGAAACGGAACACGAGAGACTCCTTCCAAGTGGTGTATCTGAGAAGGGGTTCATATGGAAAGAGACGAAGAATGCACAGCACTCAGATTCCAAGAAACACCACCACCACCCTTGACCCTTCCCCTATGACCAACTCCGACCTGAAGCCTTTCTCTCCCTCTAACCTATCCCTAAAACATAACCCTCATCTAATCATATACATGTGGAATTCCTAGCATCCATCCATTCACACACGAGAGAGAAAGAGGAAGACACAGAGGGAATTGAGAAAGGAAAAGAGAGGGACACAGCCAGAGAGAGACACGGAACCAAAGAGAGGAAAGGAGTCGATGGTCCAGACTTTTCCTCAATCTGTCTCGAAGGTAGAAGCAATGACAGCGCCCATCCACCCCAGAAGGGGGAAAAGGACGGAAGGTTTGCAGAGGAAAAGACAAGAACGCAGGGAGCCATTAGAAGCTCAGCCACCCGCAGAAGCCGAGCTGGGACACTTGAACAGAATCTCAATGGAAACAGGACCAGAAAGTTGGCTACTCTTTTCTACAAGAGAGGGAGACCTTCGAGTCTTCCTTTCGGTCCTCCAACTTGGATGCGGGGTCTCAAAACAGTCAGGAGGGGGAGTGCCTTTTCCTGGGTACCACGGCACATCCAGGCCTCGTTCTGCCCCATTCTGTGCTATGTCAGCCCTGGATGGAATCTTTCTTTCTGAAGTCTCAGCGCACGAGCTCCACGTGATATCGGCCCCAGGTGGAAAGGCATGGAGCTGCTCGTAGGCCGACAGACCTAGGAAGCAGATGGGAGAATGACCCCCACTCTGCAGATGGAGAGACTGGGGAAACCCTGAGGGGCATATGCTTGTCCAGGGCCACACCACTTATGAGAAGAAGGAGCCTGGTCTGAGAGCAGCAGGGCCCTCGGAGCTCAGGCCCTGGCTGCACCCAGGCCTCCCCAGGGCTGTGGGCTGGGCTGTGTGGGCGTCTCTGTGCCTGCACATGGCCTAAGGGGGGTGGTCGAGCAGTCAGAAACCCAGAGATTCCCTTGGGAAGTTTTGGGGAAGGGACCTCAGCACGAACCCCAGGCGATGATGTCACCTGCCGGCAACAGAACCCAACAGAACCCGCAACCCGGGTATCCAGGCCTCCAGAGCGGAGAGGAGCCCCCAGCCAGATCACTTGCTGCCAGGATGTTCTGCTGTTTGCCCATGCCCAGAGGCCGGGGCCTCAGGAGAGCTCACAGGCAGTGTGCGTGGGCACCCTGTCGACGTTGGCTCAGGACACCCCCGAGAGGCCTCTGGCCGTTTGCCCGGAGAAACAGAAAGGTAACACGGGGAGCCCCAGGCCGGGCCAGGCCACCTCGCCCATGCCACCCGGAAACACCGGGTCCTTTGCCTGTGTGTGTGGATGCGGGTTTCTCGGGGTGTGTCTCCCTCAAGGAAGCCCAGGCGGATGTGGGGTCAGAAGCCTGCGGACAAGTTGTGTCCACACCCCAGGGGAGAGCAGGCTGGGCCCGATGGGGAGTGTGCGGGCAGCGGCGGCCGCCCAGGCTGACCTCACACCCACAGGTGGGTCTCTTTCCTCCCGGGTGGGGATCTGAGCAGACACACGTCTCTGACCCTTCTGGGAAGAGAAGTTCGAGCAGGCAGAAGCAGCGGTTCCACTGGCCAGGCCCAGCTTGGAAAACTCCCAGCATGGCTGGCTGACGGTCACTGTCGTTGCAGAGCTTCCCACGTGATGAGGCCGAGGACGGGGACACCCCATCCACCTCCCGGAGGGAGGGGTCGGAGCACCACCCCCCCGCCCGTGAGGCCCAGTGCAGGCTCCAGGTGAGCGTGCCCACGGAGGCATCAGCCCCACCGGGGGAGAAGAGGAGGCGGGGAAGGCCTGCTGCAGAGACACCGCCTAGGATACACCCGCCGGCCCAGTCTGAGGCTGCCACGGAGCTCAGCACACCCGGCTCCGACCCAGAGTCCCGAGAACCCCGGCCTCTGAGGCAGCAGGAGGACCTGGAGCCCAGCACGCCAGAGCACAGAGGTGAGGACGCTGGGGCTGCTGCACGGGAGTGTGTGGGGACGGGGTGCTGAGCTACACAGGGACGAGTCCCCGAAAGCTGCTGCTGGGCCTGCAGCAAGCACTGGCCTCACACCCCCCGCCCCCCGTCTTGCACACTTCAGTCCCAAAAGACATCCGACGCTGGGTATTCTTTGGGAATCTCTTGGAAGCTTTCTGTCCCGGGATACGCACATGCCAAGGCTGGCCTGTGGGCAAACTTTGCTTCTCCCCCAGCTCTAGCACTGACCTCCAACTGGAACCAGGCTCCACTTCCCAGACCTGTCCCTACAGAGGTGGTGGCTCCAGGTGCAGGACCCAGGGATCCACCGAGGGCAGATGGAGAACCGAGACTTGCCCTCGCAGAGACACCAGGCCAGCTGGGTACTGGCCAGCACACTGGGCAGATCGGATCTCCGTGCCTGCAGGACCCCCAGCCCCAGGCACTGATGTCCCACCCCCTCAGCCAGAACCTCCACCTCCACGTGCACCTGTACCTGCTCGGGCTCTGGCAGGACAACCCGAGGCAGAGGAGGAGTCACCGCCTCGGCAGGGAGAGCCTGCCCTGGCTCCCGCGCAACACCCAGACGCCCACGATGACTCACCCACCCCTGCAGGGAGAACGAGCCCCCGCTCTGGACAGACACCCAGAGCCCTTGCCGGAAACACCACGTCCAGGGGAGCGGTCGGCTCTGCAGCCTCCATCCCTGTCTGCTCACCGTGGACGCCGGCAACTCGGTCTGCCCCCAGGGGACATGGAGTTCCTTTCCCCTGAACTGCTTTGCATTTGGTTTGTTTCCACCTTTCTGGTGATGTTTTCTTTTTTGTATGGTTTCCTGTATTTTTGTTGGTTAAGTTGGGATTCGTAAACTTTCTCATCATTGTTGCAATTTGGGAACACTGTTGTGTAACTCTGGTGATACTGTGTTGCCATCACCACTTGGTAGTTTCAGACCCGTTTGATCTTTATGCCCCACCCCCCAACAAAGCCTGGATTCAAGGCAAGCACGCCCTGTTCATCCCTTCCCCCGATCCTGAACACAATTTCATCTTTTCTTTGTGCATTCCTTCCTATATTCTTGGTGTCCCCAATCAATGACTCTCCGTGAAATGACTGAAGCAGTGTTTTTCGGACTCTCCACCTACTGTAAGACTCCATTGGAGAGTTCTCATTTTTATGTCATTTGAACTAGCCTTTGATATCTGAAAGGACGGTGTACGTCCTTTCAAGATACCATGTGCCAAACGAAGCCCTTTTGGCAACTGCCATCATTATCTCCAGGCAGGCATTGCTGTTTCAAGGGTGACATCTCAGCCAGAAGGCAGAGGCTGAGCTCGTCTTGTTGCACCAGCTCCCAAAAGAAGCCAAGAAAGGGAGCTGGAACAACAAACCACCCCAACGCCCAGGAAAGCGTTCTTCATGACAGAAGGCTAGAAAATGACCCAACATCCTTGTGGCCCAGAACCCCTCTAGAAAATCACTGTTCCATAAAAAAGAGAAACACATGGGAAGTTCCAAGGAGAGGCAATGCCCATGGCCAGTGTACTTTAGAGACGGCCTGAGCGCTCCGGGGAAGACACGCACCGACGGAACCCCTTGGGAAACAGCAGGGATTCTCCTCACCGTCGTAAGGGTTTCCTCTGGGGACAACCTGCCCTGGGCACCACATGAGGGAGCAGACCGGCTTCTCTTCCTCTGCCCCCACACCATTCACTCATGAAGGCAGCTCAGGTGTTCTCATGCCCTGCCTGCCTGCCTGCCTGGCTCATCCGTGAGCTGTGACCACCTCCAGGGCAGGACTCCACCTTCTCCTCTCTGTGTACCGTGCATCTGCACACAGTGGGCTTTCAGAACCTCAGACTTGAGCCATTCCCACTCAAGCCAGAACCCTCCCCAGGAAGGAAAACAGCTGTGGAGTCATTTTGGCCCCAGCACTGGTTCCGAAAACCTGGCGGCTCCTACAGCCTCTACGGCGTGAAGAGGGAGGTCCCTTTTGACAGAGCTTTCCGGCTCTCAGATCTAAGCTGTTGTTTCACTGTCAGCTGTGTCTCTTCCGTTGCAGCCAGGTGGGCCACGCTGCTCCAAAGGAGCTCACAAGCTGAGTTTCAAGGGAGGACAGGGATGGCTACAACGTGCTGCAAACTGAGTGAGGGTCCCCACAATCCTCAGCAAAGGTCTGTGGTGTGCAAGTGGGGAGTAGAGGGCCCCCAAGTTCCAAAGGAAGGGAGGTACTCGGGAGCTAAAGCCCTTGGCTGCTGTGGTAGCAGCTGCAGATGGCAGCTCGTCCACAGTGCACTTCGAATGAGGTCATATGAGCGGGACTCTGGAAATGGCTCCGAAATCGAGAGAAAGGGGTCAGGGTATGTGGGAAGCCGGCGGGGGTGGGGGGTGGATGAAGGAAGGTGTCCCTCCTCTCTCCAGTGCAATTTGGTTTGGTGAGTCTCAAAGCTACCAGATGGCACTTCCCAAGTCAGGCCCCCACAGGAATCAGGGTGGGCTGCGTGCCTCGGCCCCTGCCACAGGGACAAGCCACACCAGTGGCCTCCCTGAGCTCCAATGGCCGGATCTGGGGGTTCTGTCTGGGTGCACACCTCCTTGCTGTGGCCAAGTCCCCCCCTTCTCTGAGCACCAGCTTCATCCTCTCGAATGAGGACATCGAATGCTACCTTGGCACGTTACTCTCTTCATCCTGTGAAGACTCATTAGGCTTATCCTACAATTACTAGCTGGCCCGAAGAGATATCTCCTGAATCCAGATTAAGCTGGAGTCTCCCAGGCTCATCTGGCATGTCTTCCCTGAAGTCTGCCAAAACCCACACCATTGCATTTCCAGGGACTCCCCTTAGCCAGCTGGGCAGAAAACCCAGCATGCTTCAAACAAGCTGACAGACAAGCGGGAGAGGACTCACGGGCAGAAGGTTTCCCTCAGGTCTCGGGTGGAGCTCTGGGACCACAGCAGCAACGGGCCATCCCAGCCCCTGGGCTCAGCAGCGCCCTCATTCTCAGGCCGGCGGCTCTGCCCTGAGGGGAGCGGGAAGGTCACCAACTGCCGCAGGCGGACCTCACGCCCCTCCCACTGCTGGAGCCTGACCTCCCCCGGCCCCACCCCTTCCCCTACCCCAGCAGGACGACAGCTCGTCTTCCCCTGGCTTCCAACGTCAGGCCCGGCCCTGGGCCCCGATTGGGCACTGCCCCAGCCCGGAGCCAATCACAGTGGCCAGGGAGGTGGAACGCACCGATTGGCCAGGGCCAGGTCATGTGACCATACTCCCCAGGAAACTCAAATATTACCAAGGTTCCCTAAGAAACCAATGAACAAAATTATCCAGTAAAGGCAAACCGTACTTTTTAATGAGGCCAATGTCACAGAAAAAAAAAAAAAAAAGCTTCACCATGAACTGCTCAAGGAAGCTAGTAAATAAACTTTCAGAAAAGTTTAGTAGTTTTTTTTTTTTTTTTTTTAATAGGGTGACGGAGAGCTATACCTTTCCCGTCTATGTGAATTTAGGTTTAAACTAGATTTCCCTTGGCTGTTATATAAGACAAAAAAACCCACATCACCCCCTTTCACTCACCCCCACCCCCCAAAAGTGTTTTAATGTATTGAATTTTTCTGTCCTCAGTTGTGTCTGATTCACGGCAACCCACGAACTCTACACAGCCAGGCTCTTCCGTCCATGGAATTCAGGGCAATTTTTTCTGTCCCAGTCAATGCCCACCCTGGGTGATCCAAAGGCAAGGGCTCAGAGGCCCCTGAGAGACTAACTCCTTTCAGCTGAGCACAGAGCTGGCTCCTCACTGGGATGCCTGTGGCCTGGGGCTCCCAGAGGGGAGAGCAGCACTCGCCCCACCGTGTGGTCACTGCTGGAAGTGCAGGCTGCTCCTCACTCCCCCTTGACAGTGTCCCTGACGGCAGAACAGTGTGAATCGAATCAAGGTGGTAATGCAAACTCCAATGCAACCAAACTCCCCACAAGGTCTCCAAAACCACTCAGGAACAGGGAATTGGAAACTGCAGGGGATGACATGAATGGAGATGGAGACTTGACACCTTACACCGAGTTCACTTCCACTTATCCCTAGACAAACTTTCCGTGAAAACTTGTCACCAATCTAGAAGAACAATGAGCAGAAACCGGACACGTGCTTTGAGTCTTCACACACAAAACTAAAAGGCAGTCCACAAAAAAACCCAGAGAATACAGTGGACTTGGCAAAATCAAAGATATCTACTGTGGGAAAGACCTCATGACAAAAGCAAAAGACAGGTCATACATCGCCAGACGAATGAGTGGAAACACAAAGCTTATCAAGGATGTGTCTCCAAACAGACAAAGAACACCAACACAACAAGCCTGTGAAAACTAGGGAAAGGTCTGAAGGGACACCAGACTGAGGAAGACACACACAGAGGATCCCGGATGATGTCCAGCACTGAGGGCCTGAAGAAACAACAGTCTAGTTGCACCCCCTCAGGCCTGTGTGACCGTGGATGAGGCCTCTGTTTCCCGGTGGCTCTGAGAGATGGACAGGGAGGAAGGGGAAGAGAAGTCACTTGCATTTCTAATACTCACAGCAAAGTCTTCCAACGAGAAGGGAATTATCACCCCCACTGACAATGCCATGCACTGAAGTGATATCCACGAGTCCATCTAACCCAGAAGGGAAGGATGCACCTGTTCTCACAAAACGGCGAGAGATGGAAGAAGGAAGATCAAGCCCACACCAATCACTGGAGAGAGAAGCTGTGCTCAGGGCTTGAAAAATTCCTATTGGTAAAATGATGTCACAGCCCCACAAGGCAATCCACAGCTTCGATGCTATTCCTCCCAAAATGCCAATGCATTTTCGCACCGAACAAAGAATTGCAAAAGGGGTTACGGAAACAGAAAAGAGCCTAAATTGTCAATACAATCCGACGAAAAGGCCCCGATACGGACATCCAAGGTTGTGTGAAAGGAAATTAGACGACCAAACTAGGATCCTCAGGAGAGTATCGGAGAAGGCAATGGCGACCCACTCCAGTACTCTTGCCTGGAAAATGCCCTGGACGGAGGAGCCTGGTAGGCTGCAGGCCATGGGGTCGCGCAGAGTCTGACACGACTGAAGTGACTTAGCAGCAGCAGCAGCAGCGGCAGGACAGTATGCTATTGGGAATACAACAACACACACAGATCCAGATCGATGGAATAAAGTTGAGGGTCCAGAAACAAACCCCAGCATCCATCGTCAACTCATCTCTGACACAGAAGGGGAGATTATCCAAATGGGAACAAGAAAGCCTCTTCAATCAATGTCCATGGGAAACCCAGACAGCTACATCTGAAGAACGCTATTGGTTTGGATCTCAGACCACCTCAATATTGGGGAAAAACCTCACCCTAAAGACTGATGTCATGAGATAGCTAGAAAGAAGCGTAGGTCAAAGGCTCCTTAACATCAGAGTCTCCTTGCCATTTGCTGGGCGGAGGTAGAAATGGGTCTCTTCAATTAAGGGAAAGAGGTACACGAAGTACACCAATGGGTTTCCATCCAATGGAACCTCTTCACAACAGAGAAGCTAAGCATTCACAAATGCAAAAGATAGGAAACGGAACACGAGAGACTCCTTCCAAGTGGTGTATCTGAGAAGGGGTTCATATGGAAAGAGACGAAGAATGCACAGCACTCAGATTCCAAGAAACACCACCACCACCCTTGACCCTTCCCCTATGACCAACTCCGACCTGAAGCCTTTCTCTCCCTCTAACCTATCCCTAAAACATAACCCTCATCTAATCATATACATGTGGAATTCCTAGCATCCATCCATTCACACACGAGAGAGAAAGAGGAAGACACAGAGGGAATTGAGAACGGAAAAGAGAGGGACACAGCCAGAGAGAGACACGGAACCAAAGAGAGGAAAGGAGTCGATGGTCCAGACTTTTCCTCAATCTGTCTCGAAGGTAGAAGCAATGACAGCGCCCATCCACCCCAGAAGGGGGAAAAGGACGGAAGGTTTGCAGAGGAAAAGACAAGAACGCAGGGAGCCATTAGAAGCTCAGCCACCCGCAGAAGCCGAGCTGGGACACTTGAACAGAATCTCAATGGAAACAGGACCAGAAAGTTGGCTACTCTTTTCTACAAGAGAGGGAGACCTTCGAGTCTTCCTTTCGGTCCTCCAACTTGGATGCGGGGTCTCAAAACAGTCAGGAGGGGGAGTGCCTTTTCCTGGGTACCACGGCACATCCAGGCCTCGTTCTGCCCCATTCTGTGCTATGTCAGCCCTGGATGGAATCTTTCTTTCTGAAGTCTCAGCGCACGAGCTCCACGTGATATCGGCCCCAGGTGGAAAGGCATGGAGCTGCTCGTAGGCCGACAGACCTAGGAAGCAGATGGGAGAATGACCCCCACTCTGCAGATGGAGAGACTGGGGAAACCCTGAGGGGCATATGCTTGTCCAGGGCCACACCACTTATGAGAAGAAGGAGCCTGGTCTGAGAGCAGCAGGGCCCTCGGAGCTCAGGCCCTGGCTGCACCCAGGCCTCCCCAGGGCTGTGGGCTGGGCTGTGTGGGCGTCTCTGTGCCTGCACATGGCCTAAGGGGGGTGGTCGAGCAGTCAGAAACCCAGAGATTCCCTTGGGAAGTTTTGGGGAAGGGACCTCAGCACGAACCCCAGGCGATGATGTCACCTGCCGGCAACAGAACCCAACAGAACCCGCAACCCGGGTATCCAGGCCTCCAGAGCGGAGAGGAGCCCCCAGCCAGATCACTTGCTGCCAGGATGTTCTGCTGTTTGCCCATGCCCAGAGGCCGGGGCCTCAGGAGAGCTCACAGGCAGTGTGCGTGGGCACCCTGTCGACGTTGGCTCAGGACACCCCCGAGAGGCCTCTGGCCGTTTGCCCGGAGAAACAGAAAGGTAACACGGGGAGCCCCAGGCCGGGCCAGGCCACCTCGCCCATGCCACCCGGAAACACCGGGTCCTTTGCCTGTGTGTGTGGATGCGGGTTTCTCGGGGTGTGTCTCCCTCAAGGAAGCCCAGGCGGATGTGGGGTCAGAAGCCTGCGGACAAGTTGTGTCCACACCCCAGGGGAGAGCAGGCTGGGCCCGATGGGGAGTGTGCGGGCAGCGGCGGCCGCCCAGGCTGACCTCACACCCACAGGTGGGTCTCTTTCCTCCCGGGTGGGGATCTGAGCAGACACACGTCTCTGACCCTTCTGGGAAGAGAAGTTCGAGCAGGCAGAAGCAGCGGTTCCACTGGCCAGGCCCAGCTTGGAAAACTCCCAGCATGGCTGGCTGACGGTCACTGTCGTTGCAGAGCTTCCCACGTGATGAGGCCGAGGACGGGGACACCCCATCCACCTCCCGGAGGGAGGGGTCGGAGCACCACCCCCCCGCCCGTGAGGCCCAGTGCAGGCTCCAGGTGAGCGTGCCCACGGAGGCATCAGCCCCACCGGGGGAGAAGAGGAGGCGGGGAAGGCCTGCTGCAGAGACACCGCCTAGGATACACCCGCCGGCCCAGTCTGAGGCTGCCACGGAGCTCAGCACACCCGGCTCCGACCCAGAGTCCCGAGAACCCCGGCCTCTGAGGCAGCAGGAGGACCTGGAGCCCAGCACGCCAGAGCACAGAGGTGAGGACGCTGGGGCTGCTGCACGGGAGTGTGTGGGGACGGGGTGCTGAGCTACACAGGGACGAGTCCCCGAAAGCTGCTGCTGGGCCTGCAGCAAGCACTGGCCTCACACCCCCCGCCCCCCGTCTTGCACACTTCAGTCCCAAAAGACATCCGACGCTGGGTATTCTTTGGGAATCTCTTGGAAGCTTTCTGTCCCGGGATACGCACATGCCAAGGCTGGCCTGTGGGCAAACTTTGCTTCTCCCCCAGCTCTAGCACTGACCTCCAACTGGAACCAGGCTCCACTTCCCAGACCTGTCCCTACAGAGGTGGTGGCTCCAGGTGCAGGACCCAGGGATCCACCGAGGGCAGATGGAGAACCGAGACTTGCCCTCGCAGAGACACCAGGCCAGCTGGGTACTGGCCAGCACACTGGGCAGATCGGATCTCCGTGCCTGCAGGACCCCCAGCCCCAGGCACTGATGTCCCACCCCCTCAGCCAGAACCTCCACCTCCACGTGCACCTGTACCTGCTCGGGCTCTGGCAGGACAACCCGAGGCAGAGGAGGAGTCACCGCCTCGGCAGGGAGAGCCTGCCCTGGCTCCCGCGCAACACCCAGACGCCCACGATGACTCACCCACCCCTGCAGGGAGAACGAGCCCCCGCTCTGGACAGACACCCAGAGCCCTTGCCGGAAACACCACGTCCAGGGGAGCGGTCGGCTCTGCAGCCTCCATCCCTGTCTGCTCACCGTGGACGCCGGCAACTCGGTCTGCCCCCAGGGGACATGGAGTTCCTTTCCCCTGAACTGCTTTGCATTTGGTTTGTTTCCACCTTTCTGGTGATGTTTTCTTTTTTGTATGGTTTCCTGTATTTTTGTTGGTTAAGTTGGGATTCGTAAACTTTCTCATCATTGTTGCAATTTGGGAACACTGTTGTGTAACTCTGGTGATACTGTGTTACCATCACCACTTGGTAGTTTCAGACCCGTTTGATCTTTATGCCCCACCCCCCAACAAAGCCTGGATTCAAGGCAAGCACGCCCTGTTCATCCCTTCCCCCGATCCTGAACACAATTTCATCTTTTCTTTGTGCATTCCTTCCTATATTCTTGGTGTCCCCAATCAATGACTCTCCGTGAAATGACTGAAGCAGTGTTTTTCGGACTCTCCACCTACTGTAAGACTCCATTGGAGAGTTCTCATTTTTATGTCATTTGAACTAGCCTTTGATATCTGAAAGGACGGTGTACGTCCTTTCAAGATACCATGTGCCAAACGAAGCCCTTTTGGCCACTGCCATCATTATCTCCAGGCAGGCATTGCTGTTTCAAGGGTGACATCTCAGCCAGAATGCAGAGGCTGAGCTCGTCTTGTTGCACCAGCTCCCAAAAGAAGCCAAGAAAGGGAGCTGGAACAACAAACCACCCCAACGCCCAGGAAAGCGTTCTTCATGACAGAAGGCTAGAAAATGACCCAACATCCTTGTGGCCCAGAACCCCTCTAGAAAATCACTGTTCCATAAAAAAGAGAAACACATGGGAAGTTCCAAGGAGAGGCAATGCCCATGGCCAGTGTACTTTAGAGACGGCCTGAGCGCTCCGGGGAAGACACGCACCGACGGAACCCCTTGGGAAACAGCAGGGATTCTCCTCACCGTCGTAAGGGTTTCCTCTGGGGACAACCTGCCCTGGGCACCACATGAGGGAGCAGACCGGCTTCTCTTCCTCTGCCCCCACACCATTCACTCATGAAGGCAGCTCAGGTGTTCTCATGCCCTGCCTGCCTGCCTGCCTGGCTCATCCGTGAGCTGTGACCACCTCCAGGGCAGGACTCCACCTTCTCCTCTCTGTGTACCGTGCATCTGCACACAGTGGGCTTTCAGAACCTTAGACTTGAGCCATTCCCACTCAAGCCAGAACCCTCCCCAGGAAGGAAAACAGCTGTGGAGTCATTTTGGCCCCAGCACTGGTTCCGAAACCCTGGCGGCTCCTACAGCCTCTACGGCGTGAAGAGGGAGGTCCCTTTTGACAGAGCTTTCCGGCTCTCAGATCTAAGCTGTTGTTTCACTGTCAGCTGTGTCTCTTCCGTTGCAGCCAGGTGGGCCACGCTGCTCCAAAGGAGCTCACAAGCTGAGTTTCAAGGGAGGACAGGGATGGCTACAACGTGCTGCAAACTGAGTGAGGGTCCCCACAATCCTCAGCAAAGGTCTGTGGTGTGCAAGTGGGGAGTAGAGGGCCCCCAAGTTCCAAAGGAAGGGAGGTACTCGGGAGCTAAAGCCCTTGGCCGCTGTGGTAGCAGCTGCAGATGGCAGCTCGTCCACAGTGCACTTCGAATGAGGTCATATGAGCGGGACTCTGGAAATGGCTCCGAAATCGAGAGAAAGGGGTCAGGGTATGTGGGAAGCCGGCGGGGGTGGGGGGTGGATGAAGGAAGGTGTCCCTCCTCTCTCCAGTGCAATTTGGTTTGGTGAGTCTCAAAGCTACCAGATGGCACTTCCCAAGTCAGGCCCCCACAGGAATCAGGGTGGGCTGCGTGCCTCGGCCCCTGCCACAGGGACAAGCCACACCAGTGGCCTCCCTGAGCTCCAATGGCCGGATCTGGGGGTTCTGTCTGGGTGCACACCTCCTTGCTGTGGCCAAGTTCCCCCCTTCTCTGAGCACCAGCTTCATCCTCTCGAATGAGG
The DNA here is from genome assembly GCF_054371585.1 of Giraffa tippelskirchi. Taxonomy (NCBI): domain Eukaryota; kingdom Metazoa; phylum Chordata; class Mammalia; order Artiodactyla; family Giraffidae; genus Giraffa; species Giraffa tippelskirchi. Next base: position 7,245,786 of record NC_137288.1, on the reverse strand, counting down.
ACATCGAATGCTACCTTGGCACGTTACTCTCTTCATCCTGTGAAGACTCATTAGGCTTATCCTACAATTACTAGCTGGCCCGAAGAGATATCTCCTGAATCCAGATTAAGCTGGAGTCTCCCAGGCTCATCTGGCATGTCTTCCCTGAAGTCTGCCAAAACCCACACCATTGCATTTCCAGGGACTCCCCTTAGCCAGCTGGGCAGAAAACCCAGCATGCTTCAAACAAGCTGACAGACAAGCGGGAGAGGACTCACGGGCAGAAGGTTTCCCTCAGGTCTCGGGTGGAGCTCTGGGACCACAGCAGCAACGGGCCATCCCAGCCCCTGGGCTCAGCAGCGCCCTCATTCTCAGGCCGGCGGCTCTGCCCTGAGGGGAGCGGGAAGGTCACCAACTGCCGCAGGCGGACCTCACGCCCCTCCCACTGCTGGAGCCTGACCTCCCCCGGCCCCACCCCTTCCCCTACCCCAGCAGGACGACAGCTCGTCTTCCCCTGGCTTCCAACGTCAGGCCCGGCCCTGGGCCCCGATTGGGCACTGCCCCAGCCCGGAGCCAATCACAGTGGCCAGGGAGGTGGAACGCACCGATTGGCCAGGGCCAGGTCATGTGACCATACTCCCCAGGAAACTCAAATATTACCAAGGTTCCCTAAGAAACCAATGAACAAAATTATCCAGTAAAGGCAAACCGTACTTTTTAATGAGGCCAATGTCACAGAAAAAAAAAAAAAAAAAGCTTCACCATGAACTGCTCAAGGAAGCTAGTAAATAAACTTTCAGAAAAGTTTAGTAGTTTTTTTTTTTTTTAATAGGGTGACGGAGAGCTATACCTTTCCCGTCTATGTGAATTTAGGTTTAAACTAGATTTCCCTTGGCTGTTATATAAGACAAAAAAACCCACATCACCCCCTTTCACTCACCCCCACCCCCCAAAAGTGTTTTAATGTATTGAATTTTTCTGTCCTCAGTTGTGTCTGATTCACGGCAACCCACGAACTCTACACAGCCAGGCTCTTCCGTCCATGGAATTCAGGGCAATTTTTTCTGTCCCAGTCAATGCCCACCCTGGGTGATCCAAAGGCAAGGGCTCAGAGGCCCCTGAGAGACTAACTCCTTTCAGCTGAGCACAGAGCTGGCTCCTCACTGGGATGCCTGTGGCCTGGGGCTCCCAGAGGGGAGAGCAGCACTCGCCCCACCGTGTGGTCACTGCTGGAAGTGCAGGCTGCTCCTCACTCCCCCTTGACAGTGTCCCTGACGGCAGAACAGTGTGAATCGAATCAAGGTGGTAATGCAAACTCCAATGCAACCAAACTCCCCACAAGGTCTCCAAAACCACTCAGGAACAGGGAATTGGAAACTGCAGGGGATGACATGAATGGAGATGGAGACTTGACACCTTACACCGAGTTCACTTCCACTTATCCCTAGACAAACTTTCCGTGAAAACTTGTCACCAATCTAGAAGAACAATGAGCAGAAACCGGACACGTGCTTTGAGTCTTCACACACAAAACTAAAAGGCAGTCCACAAAAAAACCCAGAGAATACAGTGGACTTGGCAAAATCAAAGATATCTACTGTGGGAAAGACCTCATGACAAAAGCAAAAGACAGGTCATACATCGCCAGACGAATGAGTGGAAACACAAAGCTTATCAAGGATGTGTCTCCAAACAGACAAAGAACACCAACACAACAAGCCTGTGAAAACTAGGGAAAGGTCTGAAGGGACACCAGACTGAGGAAGACACACACAGAGGATCCCGGATGATGTCCAGCACTGAGGGCCTGAAGAAACAACAGTCTAGTTGCACCCCCTCAGGCCTGTGTGACCGTGGATGAGGCCTCTGTTTCCCGGTGGCTCTGAGAGATGGACAGGGAGGAAGGGGAAGAGAAGTCACTTGCATTTCTAATACTCACAGCAAAGTCTTCCAATGAGAAGGGAATTATCACCCCCACTGACAATGCCATGCACTGAAGTGATATCCACGAGTCCATCTAACCCAGAAGGGAAGGATGCACCTGTTCTCACAAAACGGCGAGAGATGGAAGAAGGAAGATCAAGCCCACACCAATCACTGGAGAGAGAAGCTGTGCTCAGGGCTTGAAAAATTCCTATTGGTAAAATGATGTCACAGCCCCACAAGGCAATCCACAGCTTCGATGCTATTCCTCCCAAAATGCCAATGCATTTTCGCACCGAACAAAGAATTGCAAAAGGGGTTACGGAAACAGAAAAGAGCCTAAATTGTCAATACAATCCGACGAAAAGGCCCCGATACGGACATCCAAGGTTGTGTGAAAGGAAATTAGACGACCAAACTAGGATCCTCAGGAGAGTATCGGAGAAGGCAATGGCGACCCACTCCAGTACTCTTGCCTGGAAAATGCCCTGGACGGAGGAGCCTGGTAGGCTGCAGGCCATGGGGTCGCGCAGAGTCTGACACGACTGAAGTGACTTAGCAGCAGCAGCAGCAGCGGCAGGACAGTATGCTATTGGGAATACAACAACACACACAGATCCAGATCGATGGAATAAAGTTGAGGGTCCAGAAACAAACCCCAGCATCCATCGTCAACTCATCTCTGACACAGAAGGGGAGATTATCCAAATGGGAACAAGAAAGCCTCTTCAATCAATGTCCATGGGAAACCCAGACAGCTACATCTGAAGAACGCTATTGGTTTGGATCTCAGACCACCTCAATATTGGGGAAAAACCTCACCCTAAAGACTGATGTCATGAGATAGCTAGAAAGAAGCGTAGGTCAAAGGCTCCTTAACATCAGAGTCTCCTTGCCATTTGCTGGGCGGAGGTAGAAATGGGTCTCTTCAATTAAGGGAAAGAGGTACACGAAGTACACCAATGGGTTTCCATCCAATGGAACCTCTTCACAACAGAGAAGCTAAGCATTCACAAATGCAAAAGATAGGAAACGGAACACGAGAGACTCCTTCCAAGTGGTGTATCTGAGAAGGGGTTCATATGGAAAGAGACGAAGAATGCACAGCACTCAGATTCCAAGAAACACCACCACCACCCTTGACCCTTCCCCTATGACCAACTCCGACCTGAAGCCTTTCTCTCCCTCTAACCTATCCCTAAAACATAACCCTCATCTAATCATATACATGTGGAATTCCTAGCATCCATCCATTCACACACGAGAGAGAAAGAGGAAGACACAGAGGGAATTGAGAACGGAAAAGAGAGGGACACAGCCAGAGAGAGACACGGAACCAAAGAGAGGAAAGGAGTCGATGGTCCAGACTTTTCCTCAATCTGTCTCGAAGGTAGAAGCAATGACAGCGCCCATCCACCCCAGAAGGGGGAAAAGGACGGAAGGTTTGCAGAGGAAAAGACAAGAACGCAGGGAGCCATTAGAAGCTCAGCCACCCGCAGAAGCCGAGCTGGGACACTTGAACAGAATCTCAATGGAAACAGGACCAGAAAGTTGGCTACTCTTTTCTACAAGAGAGGGAGACCTTCGAGTCTTCCTTTCGGTCCTCCAACTTGGATGCGGGGTCTCAAAACAGTCAGGAGGGGGAGTGCCTTTTCCTGGGTACCACGGCACATCCAGGCCTCGTTCTGCCCCATTCTGTGCTATGTCAGCCCTGGATGGAATCTTTCTTTCTGAAGTCTCAGCGCACGAGCTCCACGTGATATCGGCCCCAGGTGGAAAGGCATGGAGCTGCTCGTAGGCCGACAGACCTAGGAAGCAGATGGGAGAATGACCCCCACTCTGCAGATGGAGAGACTGGGGAAACCCTGAGGGGCATATGCTTGTCCAGGGCCACACCACTTATGAGAAGAAGGAGCCTGGTCTGAGAGCAGCAGGGCCCTCGGAGCTCAGGCCCTGGCTGCACCCAGGCCTCCCCAGGGCTGTGGGCTGGGCTGTGTGGGCGTCTCTGTGCCTGCACATGGCCTAAGGGGGGTGGTCGAGCAGTCAGAAACCCAGAGATTCCCTTGGGAAGTTTTGGGGAAGGGACCTCAGCACGAACCCCAGGCGATGATGTCACCTGCCGGCAACAGAACCCAACAGAACCCGCAACCCGGGTATCCAGGCCTCCAGAGCGGAGAGGAGCCCCCAGCCAGATCACTTGCTGCCAGGATGTTCTGCTGTTTGCCCATGCCCAGAGGCCGGGGCCTCAGGAGAGCTCACAGGCAGTGTGCGTGGGCACCCTGTCGACGTTGGCTCAGGACACCCCCGAGAGGCCTCTGGCCGTTTGCCCGGAGAAACAGAAAGGTAACACGGGGAGCCCCAGGCCGGGCCAGGCCACCTCGCCCATGCCACCCGGAAACACCGGGTCCTTTGCCTGTGTGTGTGGATGCGGGTTTCTCGGGGTGTGTCTCCCTCAAGGAAGCCCAGGCGGATGTGGGGTCAGAAGCCTGCGGACAAGTTGTGTCCACACCCCAGGGGAGAGCAGGCTGGGCCCGATGGGGAGTGTGCGGGCAGCGGCAGCCGCCCAGGCTGACCTCACACCCACAGGTGGGTCTCTTTCCTCCCGGGTGGGGATCTGAGCAGACACACGTCTCTGACCCTTCTGGGAAGAGAAGTTCGAGCAGGCAGAAGCAGCGGTTCCACTGGCCAGGCCCAGCTTGGAAAACTCCCAGCATGGCTGGCTGACGGTCACTGTCGTTGCAGAGCTTCCCACGTGATGAGGCCGAGGACGGGGACACCCCATCCACCTCCCGGAGGGAGGGGTCGGAGCACCACCCCCCCGCCCGTGAGGCCCAGTGCAGGCTCCAGGTGAGCGTGCCCACGGAGGCATCAGCCCCACCGGGGGAGAAGAGGAGGCGGGGAAGGCCTGCTGCAGAGACACCGCCTAGGATACACCCGCCGGCCCAGTCTGAGGCTGCCACGGAGCTCAGCACACCCGGCTCCGACCCAGAGTCCCGAGAACCCCGGCCTCTGAGGCAGCAGGAGGACCTGGAGCCCAGCACGCCAGAGCACAGAGGTGAGGACGCTGGGGCTGCTGCACGGGAGTGTGTGGGGACGGGGTGCTGAGCTACACAGGGACGAGTCCCCGAAAGCTGCTGCTGGGCCTGCAGCAAGCACTGGCCTCACACCCCCCGCCCCCCGTCTTGCACACTTCAGTCCCAAAAGACATCCGACGCTGGGTATTCTTTGGGAATCTCTTGGAAGCTTTCTGTCCCGGGATACGCACATGCCAAGGCTGGCCTGTGGGCAAACTTTGCTTCTCCCCCAGCTCTAGCACTGACCTCCAACTGGAACCAGGCTCCACTTCCCAGACCTGTCCCTACAGAGGTGGTGGCTCCAGGTGCAGGACCCAGGGATCCACCGAGGGCAGATGGAGAACCGAGACTTGCCCTCGCAGAGACACCAGGCCAGCTGGGTACTGGCCAGCACACTGGGCAGATCGGATCTCCGTGCCTGCAGGACCCCCAGCCCCAGGCACTGATGTCCCACCCCCTCAGCCAGAACCTCCACCTCCACGTGCACCTGTACCTGCTCGGGCTCTGGCAGGACAACCCGAGGCAGAGGAGGAGTCACCGCCTCGGCAGGGAGAGCCTGCCCTGGCTCCCGCGCAACACCCAGACGCCCACGATGACTCACCCACCCCTGCAGGGAGAACGAGCCCCCGCTCTGGACAGACACCCAGAGCCCTTGCCGGAAACACCACGTCCAGGGGAGCGGTCGGCTCTGCAGCCTCCATCCCTGTCTGCTCACCGTGGACGCCGGCAACTCGGTCTGCCCCCAGGGGACATGGAGTTCCTTTCCCCTGAACTGCTTTGCATTTGGTTTGTTTCCACCTTTCTGGTGATGTTTTCTTTTTTGTATGGTTTCCTGTATTTTTGTTGGTTAAGTTGGGATTCGTAAACTTTCTCATCATTGTTGCAATTTGGGAACACTGTTGTGTAACTCTGGTGATACTGTGTTACCATCACCACTTGGTAGTTTCAGACCCGTTTGATCTTTATGCCCCACCCCCCAACAAAGCCTGGATTCAAGGCAAGCACGCCCTGTTCATCCCTTCCCCCGATCCTGAACACAATTTCATCTTTTCTTTGTGCATTCCTTCCTATATTCTTGGTGTCCCCAATCAATGACTCTCCGTGAAATGACTGAAGCAGTGTTTTTCGGACTCTCCACCTACTGTAAGACTCCATTGGAGAGTTCTCATTTTTATGTCATTTGAACTAGCCTTTGATATCTGAAAGGACGGTGTACGTCCTTTCAAGATACCATGTGCCAAACGAAGCCCTTTTGGCCACTGCCATCATTATCTCCAGGCAGGCATTGCTGTTTCAAGGGTGACATCTCAGCCAGAATGCAGAGGCTGAGCTCGTCTTGTTGCACCAGCTCCCAAAAGAAGCCAAGAAAGGGAGCTGGAACAACAAACCACCCCAACGCCCAGGAAAGCGTTCTTCATGACAGAAGGCTAGAAAATGACCCAACATCCTTGTGGCCCAGAACCCCTCTAGAAAATCACTGTTCCATAAAAAAGAGAAACACATGGGAAGTTCCAAGGAGAGGCAATGCCCATGGCCAGTGTACTTTAGAGACGGCCTGAGCGCTCCGGGGAAGACACGCACCGACGGAACCCCTTGGGAAACAGCAGGGATTCTCCTCACCGTCGTAAGGGTTTCCTCTGGGGACAACCTGCCCTGGGCACCACATGAGGGAGCAGACCGGCTTCTCTTCCTCTGCCCCCACACCATTCACTCATGAAGGCAGCTCAGGTGTTCTCATGCCCTGCCTGCCTGCCTGCCTGGCTCATCCGTGAGCTGTGACCACCTCCAGGGCAGGACTCCACCTTCTCCTCTCTGTGTACCGTGCATCTGCACACAGTGGGCTTTCAGAACCTTAGACTTGAGCCATTCCCACTCAAGCCAGAACCCTCCCCAGGAAGGAAAACAGCTGTGGAGTCATTTTGGCCCCAGCACTGGTTCCGAAACCCTGGCGGCTCCTACAGCCTCTACGGCGTGAAGAGGGAGGTCCCTTTTGACAGAGCTTTCCGGCTCTCAGATCTAAGCTGTTGTTTCACTGTCAGCTGTGTCTCTTCCGTTGCAGCCAGGTGGGCCACGCTGCTCCAAAGGAGCTCACAAGCTGAGTTTCAAGGGAGGACAGGGATGGCTACAACGTGCTGCAAACTGAGTGAGGGTCCCCACAATCCTCAGCAAAGGTCTGTGGTGTGCAAGTGGGGAGTAGAGGGCCCCCAAGTTCCAAAGGAAGGGAGGTACTCGGGAGCTAAAGCCCTTGGCCGCTGTGGTAGCAGCTGCAGATGGCAGCTCGTCCACAGTGCACTTCGAATGAGGTCATATGAGCGGGACTCTGGAAATGGCTCCGAAATCGAGAGAAAGGGGTCAGGGTATGTGGGAAGCCGGCGGGGGTGGGGGGTGGATGAAGGAAGGTGTCCCTCCTCTCTCCAGTGCAATTTGGTTTGGTGAGTCTCAAAGCTACCAGATGGCACTTCCCAAGTCAGGCCCCCACAGGAATCAGGGTGGGCTGCGTGCCTCGGCCCCTGCCACAGGGACAAGCCACACCAGTGGCCTCCCTGAGCTCCAATGGCCGGATCTGGGGGTTCTGTCTGGGTGCACACCTCCTTGCTGTGGCCAAGTTCCCCCCTTCTCTGAGCACCAGCTTCATCCTCTCGAATGAGGACATCGAATGCTACCTTGGCACGTTACTCTCTTCATCCTGTGAAGACTCATTAGGCTTATCCTACAATTACTAGCTGGCCCGAAGAGATATCTCCTGAATCCAGATTAAGCTGGAGTCTCCCAGGCTCATCTGGCATGTCTTCCCTGAAGTCTGCCAAAACCCACACCATTGCATTTCCAGGGACTCCCCTTAGCCAGCTGGGCAGAAAACCCAGCATGCTTCAAACAAGCTGACAGACAAGCGGGAGAGGACTCACGGGCAGAAGGTTTCCCTCAGGTCTCGGGTGGAGCTCTGGGACCACAGCAGCAACGGGCCATCCCAGCCCCTGGGCTCAGCAGCGCCCTCATTCTCAGGCCGGCGGCTCTGCCCTGAGGGGAGCGGGAAGGTCACCAACTGCCGCAGGCGGACCTCACGCCCCTCCCACTGCTGGAGCCTGACCTCCCCCGGCCCCACCCCTTCCCCTACCCCAGCAGGACGACAGCTCGTCTTCCCCTGGCTTCCAACGTCAGGCCCGGCCCTGGGCCCCGATTGGGCACTGCCCCAGCCCGGAGCCAATCACAGTGGCCAGGGAGGTGGAACGCACCGATTGGCCAGGGCCAGGTCATGTGACCATACTCCCCAGGAAACTCAAATATTACCAAGGTTCCCTAAGAAACCAATGAACAAAATTATCCAGTAAAGGCAAACCGTACTTTTTAATGAGGCCAATGTCACAGAAAAAAAAAAAAAAAAAAGCTTCACCATGAACTGCTCAAGGAAGCTAGTAAATAAACTTTCAGAAAAGTTTAGTAGTTTTTTTTTTTTTTTTTAATAGGGTGACGGAGAGCTATACCTTTCCCGTCTATGTGAATTTAGGTTTAAACTAGATTTCCCTTGGCTGTTATATAAGACAAAAAAACCCACATCACCCCCTTTCACTCACCCCCACCCCCCAAAAGTGTTTTAATGTATTGAATTTTTCTGTCCTCAGTTGTGTCTGATTCACGGCAACCCACGAACTCTACACAGCCAGGCTCTTCCGTCCATGGAATTCAGGGCAATTTTTTCTGTCCCAGTCAATGCCCACCCTGGGTGATCCAAAGGCAAGGGCTCAGAGGCCCCTGAGAGACTAACTCCTTTCAGCTGAGCACAGAGCTGGCTCCTCACTGGGATGCCTGTGGCCTGGGGCTCCCAGAGGGGAGAGCAGCACTCGCCCCACCGTGTGGTCACTGCTGGAAGTGCAGGCTGCTCCTCACTCCCCCTTGACAGTGTCCCTGACGGCAGAACAGTGTGAATCGAATCAAGGTGGTAATGCAAACTCCAATGCAACCAAACTCCCCACAAGGTCTCCAAAACCACTCAGGAACAGGGAATTGGAAACTGCAGGGGATGACATGAATGGAGATGGAGACTTGACACCTTACACCGAGTTCACTTCCACTTATCCCTAGACAAACTTTCCGTGAAAACTTGTCACCAATCTAGAAGAACAATGAGCAGAAACCGGACACGTGCTTTGAGTCTTCACACACAAAACTAAAAGGCAGTCCACAAAAAAACCCAGAGAATACAGTGGACTTGGCAAAATCAAAGATATCTACTGTGGGAAAGACCTCATGACAAAAGCAAAAGACAGGTCATACATCGCGAGACGAATGAGTGGAAACACAAAGCTTATCAAGGATGTGTCTCCAAACAGACAAAGAACACCAACACAACAAGCCTGTGAAAACTAGGGAAAGGTCTGAAGGGACACCAGACTGAGGAAGACACACACAGAGGATCCCGGATGATGTCCAGCACTGAGGGCCTGAAGAAACAACAGTCTAGTTGCACCCCCTCAGGCCTGTGTGACCGTGGATGAGGCCTCTGTTTCCCGGTGGCTCTGAGAGATGGACAGGGAGGAAGGGGAAGAGAAGTCACTTGCATTTCTAATACTCACAGCAAAGTCTTCCAATGAGAAGGGAATTATCACCCCCACTGACAATGCCATGCACTGAAGTGATATCCACGAGTCCATCTAACCCAGAAGGGAAGGATGCACCTGTTCTCACAAAACGGCGAGAGATGGAAGAAGGAAGATCAAGCCCACACCAATCACTGGAGAGAGAAGCTGTGCTCAGGGCTTGAAAAATTCCTATTGGTAAAATGATGTCACAGCCCCACAAGGCAATCCACAGCTTCGATGCTATTCCTCCCAAAATGCCAATGCATTTTCGCACCGAACAAAGAATTGCAAAAGGGGTTACGGAAACAGAAAAGAGCCTAAATTGTCAATACAATCCGACGAAAAGGCCCCGATACGGACATCCAAGGTTGTGTGAAAGGAAATTAGACGACCAAACTAGGATCCTCAGGAGAGTATCGGAGAAGGCAATGGCGACCCACTCCAGTACTCTTGCCTGGAAAATGCCCTGGACGGAGGAGCCTGGTAGGCTGCAGGCCATGGGGTCGCGCAGAGTCTGACACGACTGAAGTGACTTAGCAGCAGCAGCAGCAGCGGCAGGACAGTATGCTATTGGGAATACAACAACACACACAGATCCAGATCGATGGAATAAAGTTGAGGGTCCAGAAACAAACCCCAGCATCCATCGTCAACTCATCTCTGACACAGAAGGGGAGATTATCCAAATGGGAACAAGAAAGCCTCTTCAATCAATGTCCATGGGAAACCCAGACAGCTACATCTGAAGAACGCTATTGGTTTGGATCTCAGACCACCTCAATATTGGGGAAAAACCTCACCCTAAAGACTGATGTCATGAGATAGCTAGAAAGAAGCGTAGGTCAAAGGCTCCTTAACATCAGAGTCTCCTTGCCATTTGCTGGGCGGAGGTAGAAATGGGTCTCTTCAATTAAGGGAAAGAGGTACACGAAGTACACCAATGGGTTTCCATCCAATGGAACCTCTTCACAACAGAGAAGCTAAGCATTCACAAATGCAAAAGATAGGAAACGGAACACGAGAGACTCCTTCCAAGTGGTGTATCTGAGAAGGGGTTCATATGGAAAGAGACGAAGAATGCACAGCACTCAGATTCCAAGAAACACCACCACCACCCTTGACCCTTCCCCTATGACCAACTCCGACCTGAAGCCTTTCTCTCCCTCTAACCTATCCCTAAAACATAACCCTCATCTAATCATATACATGTGGAATTCCTAGCATCCATCCATTCACACACGAGAGAGAAAGAGGAAGACACAGAGGGAATTGAGAACGGAAAAGAGAGGGACACAGCCAGAGAGAGACACGGAACCAAAGAGAGGAAAGGAGTCGATGGTCCAGACTTTTCCTCAATCTGTCTCGAAGGTAGAAGCAATGACAGCGCCCATCCACCCCAGAAGGGGGAAAAGGACGGAAGGTTTGCAGAGGAAAAGACAAGAACGCAGGGAGCCATTAGAAGCTCAGCCACCCGCAGAAGCCGAGCTGGGACACTTGAACAGAATCTCAATGGAAACAGGACCAGAAAGTTGGCTACTCTTTTCTACAAGAGAGGGAGACCTTCGAGTCTTCCTTTCGGTCCTCCAACTTGGATGCGGGGTCTCAAAACAGTCAGGAGGGGGAGTGCCTTTTCCTGGGTACCACGGCACATCCAGGCCTCGTTCTGCCCCATTCTGTGCTATGTCAGCCCTGGATGGAATCTTTCTTTCTGAAGTCTCAGCGCACGAGCTCCACGTGATATCGGCCCCAGGTGGAAAGGCATGGAGCTGCTCGTAGGCCGACAGACCTAGGAAGCAGATGGGAGAATGACCCCCACTCTGCAGATGGAGAGACTGGGGAAACCCTGAGGGGCATATGCTTGTCCAGGGCCACACCACTTATGAGAAGAAGGAGCCTGGTCTGAGAGCAGCAGGGCCCTCGGAGCTCAGGCCCTGGCTGCACCCAGGCCTCCCCAGGGCTGTGGGCTGGGCTGTGTGGGCGTCTCTGTGCCTGCACATGGCCTAAGGGGGGTGGTCGAGCAGTCAGAAACCCAGAGATTCCCTTGGGAAGTTTTGGGGAAGGGACCTCAGCACGAACCCCAGGCGATGATGTCACCTGCCGGCAACAGAACCCAACAGAACCCGCAACCCGGGTATCCAGGCCTCCAGAGCGGAGAGGAGCCCCCAGCCAGATCACTTGCTGCCAGGATGTTCTGCTGTTTGCCCATGCCCAGAGGCCGGGGCCTCAGGAGAGCTCACAGGCAGTGTGCGTGGGCACCCTGTCGACGTTGGCTCAGGACACCCCCGAGAGGCCTCTGGCCGTTTGCCCGGAGAAACAGAAAGGTAACACGGGGAGCCCCAGGCCGGGCCAGGCCACCTCGCCCATGCCACCCGGAAACACCGGGTCCTTTGCCTGTGTGTGTGGATGCGGGTTTCTCGGGGTGTGTCTCCCTCAAGGAAGCCCAGGCGGATGTGGGGTCAGAAGCCTGCGGACAAGTTGTGTCCACACCCCAGGGGAGAGCAGGCTGGGCCCGATGGGGAGTGTGCGGGCAGCGGCAGCCGCCCAGGCTGACCTCACACCCACAGGTGGGTCTCTTTCCTCCCGGGTGGGGATCTGAGCAGACACACGTCTCTGACCCTTCTGGGAAGAGAAGTTCGAGCAGGCAGAAGCAGCGGTTCCACTGGCCAGGCCCAGCTTGGAAAACTCCCAGCATGGCTGGCTGACGGTCACTGTCGTTGCAGAGCTTCCCACGTGATGAGGCCGAGGACGGGGACACCCCATCCACCTCCCGGAGGGAGGGGTCGGAGCACCACCCCCCCGCCCGTGAGGCCCAGTGCAGGCTCCAGGTGAGCGTGCCCACGGAGGCATCAGCCCCACCGGGGGAGAAGAGGAGGCGGGGAAGGCCTGCTGCAGAGACACCGCCTAGGATACACCCGCCGGCCCAGTCTGAGGCTGCCACGGAGCTCAGCACACCCGGCTCCGACCCAGAGTCCCGAGAACCCCGGCCTCTGAGGCAGCAGGAGGACCTGGAGCCCAGCACGCCAGAGCACAGAGGTGAGGACGCTGGGGCTGCTGCACGGGAGTGTGTGGGGACGGGGTGCTGAGCTACACAGGGACGAGTCCCCGAAAGCTGCTGCTGGGCCTGCAGCAAGCACTGGCCTCACACCCCCCGCCCCCCGTCTTGCACACTTCAGTCCCAAAAGACATCCGACGCTGGGTATTCTTTGGGAATCTCTTGGAAGCTTTCTGTCCCGGGATACGCACATGCCAAGGCTGGCCTGTGGGCAAACTTTGCTTCTCCCCCAGCTCTAGCACTGACCTCCAACTGGAACCAGGCTCCACTTCCCAGACCTGTCCCTACAGAGGTGGTGGCTCCAGGTGCAGGACCCAGGGATCCACCGAGGGCAGATGGAGAACCGAGACTTGCCCTCGCAGAGACACCAGGCCAGCTGGGTACTGGCCAGCACACTGGGCAGATCGGATCTCCGTGCCTGCAGGACCCCCAGCCCCAGGCACTGATGTCCCACCCCCTCAGCCAGAACCTCCACCTCCACGTGCACCTGTACCTGCTCGGGCTCTGGCAGGACAACCCGAGGCAGAGGAGGAGTCACCGCCTCGGCAGGGAGAGCCTGCCCTGGCTCCCGCGCAACACCCAGACGCCCACGATGACTCACCCACCCCTGCAGGGAGAACGAGCCCCCGCTCTGGACAGACACCCAGAGCCCTTGCCGGAAACACCACGTCCAGGGGAGCGGTCGGCTCTGCAGCCTCCATCCCTGTCTGCTCACCGTGGACGCCGGCAACTCGGTCTGCCCCCAGGGGACATGGAGTTCCTTTCCCCTGAACTGCTTTGCATTTGGTTTGTTTCCACCTTTCTGGTGATGTTTTCTTTTTTGTATGGTTTCCTGTATTTTTGTTGGTTAAGTTGGGATTCGTAAACTTTCTCATCATTGTTGCAATTTGGGAACACTGTTGTGTAACTCTGGTGATACTGTGTTACCATCACCACTTGGTAGTTTCAGACCCGTTTGATCTTTATGCCCCACCCCCCAACAAAGCCTGGATTCAAGGCAAGCACGCCCTGTTCATCCCTTCCCCCGATCCTGAACACAATTTCATCTTTTCTTTGTGCATTCCTTCCTATATTCTTGGTGTCCCCAATCAATGACTCTCCGTGAAATGACTGAAGCAGTGTTTTTCGGACTCTCCACCTACTGTAAGACTCCATTGGAGAGTTCTCATTTTTATGTCATTTGAACTAGCCTTTGATATCTGAAAGGACGGTGTACGTCCTTTCAAGATACCATGTGCCAAACGAAGCCCTTTTGGCCACTGCCATCATTATCTCCAGGCAGGCATTGCTGTTTCAAGGGTGACATCTCAGCCAGAAGGCAGAGGCTGAGCTCGTCTTGTTGCACCAGCTCCCAAAAGAAGCCAAGAAAGGGAGCTGGAACAACAAACCACCCCAACGCCCAGGAAAGCGTTCTTCATGACAGAAGGCTAGAAAATGACCCAACATCCTTGTGGCCCAGAACCCCTCTAGAAAATCACTGTTCCATAAAAAAGAGAAACACATGGGAAGTTCCAAGGAGAGGCAATGCCCATGGCCAGTGTACTTTAGAGACGGCCTGAGCGCTCCGGGGAAGACACGCACCGACGGAACCCCTTGGGAAACAGCAGGGATTCTCCTCACCGTCGTAAGGGTTTCCTCTGGGGACAACCTGCCCTGGGCACCACATGAGGGAGCAGACCGGCTTCTCTTCCTCTGCCCCCACACCATTCACTCATGAAGGCAGCTCAGGTGTTCTCATGCCCTGCCTGCCTGCCTGCCTGGCTCATCCGTGAGCTGTGACCACCTCCAGGGCAGGACTCCACCTTCTCCTCTCTGTGTACCGTGCATCTGCACACAGTGGGCTTTCAGAACCTTAGACTTGAGCCATTCCCACTCAAGCCAGAACCCTCCCCAGGAAGGAAAACAGCTGTGGAGTCATTTTGGCCCCAGCACTGGTTCCGAAACCCTGGCGGCTCCTACAGCCTCTACGGCGTGAAGAGGGAGGTCCCTTTTGACAGAGCTTTCCGGCTCTCAGATCTAAGCTGTTGTTTCACTGTCAGCTGTGTCTCTTCCGTTGCAGCCAGGTGGGCCACGCTGCTCCAAAGGAGCTCACAAGCTGAGTTTCAAGGGAGGACAGGGATGGCTACAACGTGCTGCAAACTGAGTGAGGGTCCCCACAATCCTCAGCAAAGGTCTGTGGTGTGCAAGTGGGGAGTAGAGGGCCCCCAAGTTCCAAAGGAAGGGAGGTACTCGGGAGCTAAAGCCCTTGGCCGCTGTGGTAGCAGCTGCAGATGGCAGCTCGTCCACAGTGCACTTCGAATGAGGTCATATGAGCGGGACTCTGGAAATGGCTCCGAAATCGAGAGAAAGGGGTCAGGGTATGTGGGAAGCCGGCGGGGGTGGGGGGTGGATGAAGGAAGGTGTCCCTCCTCTCTCCAGTGCAATTTGGTTTGGTGAGTCTCAAAGCTACCAGATGGCACTTCCCAAGTCAGGCCCCCACAGGAATCAGGGTGGGCTGCGTGCCTCGGCCCCTGCCACAGGGACAAGCCACACCAGTGGCCTCCCTGAGCTCCAATGGCCGGATCTGGGGGTTCTGTCTGGGTGCACACCTCCTTGCTGTGGCCAAGTTCCCCCCTTCTCTGAGCACCAGCTTCATCCTCTCGAATGAGGACATCGAATGCTACCTTGGCACGTTACTCTCTTCATCCTGTGAAGACTCATTAGGCTTATCCTACAATTACTAGCTGGCCCGAAGAGATATCTCCTGAATCCAGATTAAGCTGGAGTCTCCCAGGCTCATCTGGCATGTCTTCCCTGAAGTCTGCCAAAACCCACACCATTGCATTTCCAGGGACTCCCCTTAGCCAGCTGGGCAGAAAACCCAGCATGCTTCAAACAAGCTGACAGACAAGCGGGAGAGGACTCACGGGCAGAAGGTTTCCCTCAGGTCTCGGGTGGAGCTCTGGGACCACAGCAGCAACGGGCCATCCCAGCCCCTGGGCTCAGCAGCGCCCTCATTCTCAGGCCGGCGGCTCTGCCCTGAGGGGAGCGGGAAGGTCACCAACTGCCGCAGGCGGACCTCACGCCCCTCCCACTGCTGGAGCCTGACCTCCCCCGGCCCCACCCCTTCCCCTACCCCAGCAGGACGACAGCTCGTCTTCCCCTGGCTTCCAACGTCAGGCCCGGCCCTGGGCCCCGATTGGGCACTGCCCCAGCCCGGAGCCAATCACAGTGGCCAGGGAGGTGGAACGCACCGATTGGCCAGGGCCAGGTCATGTGACCATACTCCCCAGGAAACTCAAATATTACCAAGGTTCCCTAAGAAACCAATGAACAAAATTATCCAGTAAAGGCAAACCGTACTTTTTAATGAGGCCAATGTCACAGAAAAAAAAAAAAAAAAAGCTTCACCATGAACTGCTCAAGGAAGCTAGTAAATAAACTTTCAGAAAAGTTTAGTAGTTTTTTTTTTTTTTTAATAGGGTGACGGAGAGCTATACCTTTCCCGTCTATGTGAATTTAGGTTTAAACTAGATTTCCCTTGGCTGTTATATAAGACAAAAAAACCCACATCACCCCCTTTCACTCACCCCCACCCCCCAAAAGTGTTTTAATGTATTGAATTTTTCTGTCCTCAGTTGTGTCTGATTCACGGCAACCCACGAACTCTACACAGCCAGGCTCTTCCGTCCATGGAATTCAGGGCAATTTTTTCTGTCCCAGTCAATGCCCACCCTGGGTGATCCAAAGGCAAGGGCTCAGAGGCCCCTGAGAGACTAACTCCTTTCAGCTGAGCACAGAGCTGGCTCCTCACTGGGATGCCTGTGGCCTGGGGCTCCCAGAGGGGAGAGCAGCACTCGCCCCACCGTGTGGTCACTGCTGGAAGTGCAGGCTGCTCCTCACTCCCCCTTGACAGTGTCCCTGACGGCAGAACAGTGTGAATCGAATCAAGGTGGTAATGCAAACTCCAATGCAACCAAACTCCCCACAAGGTCTCCAAAACCACTCAGGAACAGGGAATTGGAAACTGCAGGGGATGACATGAATGGAGATGGAGACTTGACACCTTACACCGAGTTCACTTCCACTTATCCCTAGACAAACTTTCCGTGAAAACTTGTCACCAATCTAGAAGAACAATGAGCAGAAACCGGACACGTGCTTTGAGTCTTCACACACAAAACTAAAAGGCAGTCCACAAAAAAACCCAGAGAATACAGTGGACTTGGCAAAATCAAAGATATCTACTGTGGGAAAGACCTCATGACAAAAGCAAAAGACAGGTCATACATCGCCAGACGAATGAGTGGAAACACAAAGCTTATCAAGGATGTGTCTCCAAACAGACAAAGAACACCAACACAACAAGCCTGTGAAAACTAGGGAAAGGTCTGAAGGGACACCAGACTGAGGAAGACACACACAGAGGATCCCGGATGATGTCCAGCACTGAGGGCCTGAAGAAACAACAGTCTAGTTGCACCCCCTCAGGCCTGTGTGACCGTGGATGAGGCCTCTGTTTCCCGGTGGCTCTGAGAGATGGACAGGGAGGAAGGGGAAGAGAAGTCACTTGCATTTCTAATACTCACAGCAAAGTCTTCCAACGAGAAGGGAATTATCACCCCCACTGACAATGCCATGCACTGAAGTGATATCCACGAGTCCATCTAACCCAGAAGGGAAGGATGCACCTGTTCTCACAAAACGGCGAGAGATGGAAGAAGGAAGATCAAGCCCACACCAATCACTGGAGAGAGAAGCTGTGCTCAGGGCTTGAAAAATTCCTATTGGTAAAATGATGTCACAGCCCCACAAGGCAATCCACAGCTTCGATGCTATTCCTCCCAAAATGCCAATGCATTTTCGCACCGAACAAAGAATTGCAAAAGGGGTTACGGAAACAGAAAAGAGCCTAAATTGTCAATACAATCCGACGAAAAGGCCCCGATACGGACATCCAAGGTTGTGTGAAAGGAAATTAGACGACCAAACTAGGATCCTCAGGAGAGTATCGGAGAAGGCAGTGGCGACCCACTCCAGTACTCTTGCCTGGAAAATGCCCTGGACGGAGGAGCCTGGTAGGCTGCAGGCCATGGGGTCGCGCAGAGTCTGACACGACTGAAGTGACTTAGCAGCAGCAGCAGCAGCGGCAGGACAGTATGCTATTGGGAATACAACAACACACACAGATCCAGATCGATGGAATAAAGTTGAGGGTCCAGAAACAAACCCCAGCATCCATCGTCAACTCATCTCTGACACAGAAGGGGAGATTATCCAAATGGGAACAAGAAAGCCTCTTCAATCAATGTCCATGGGAAACCCAGACAGCTACATCTGAAGAACGCTATTGGTTTGGATCTCAGACCACCTCAATATTGGGGAAAAACCTCACCCTAAAGACTGATGTCATGAGATAGCTAGAAAGAAGCGTAGGTCAAAGGCTCCTTAACATCAGAGTCTCCTTGCCATTTGCTGGGCGGAGGTAGAAATGGGTCTCTTCAATTAAGGGAAAGAGGTACACGAAGTACACCAATGGGTTTCCATCCAATGGAACCTCTTCACAACAGAGAAGCTAAGCATTCACAAATGCAAAAGATAGGAAACGGAACACGAGAGACTCCTTCCAAGTGGTGTATCTGAGAAGGGGTTCATATGGAAAGAGACGAAGAATGCACAGCACTCAGATTCCAAGAAACACCACCACCACCCTTGACCCTTCCCCTATGACCAACTCCGACCTGAAGCCTTTCTCTCCCTCTAACCTATCCCTAAAACATAACCCTCATCTAATCATATACATGTGGAATTCCTAGCATCCATCCATTCACACACGAGAGAGAAAGAGGAAGACACAGAGGGAATTGAGAAAGGAAAAGAGAGGGACACAGCCAGAGAGAGACACGGAACCAAAGAGAGGAAAGGAGTCGATGGTCCAGACTTTTCCTCAATCTGTCTCGAAGGTAGAAGCAATGACAGCGCCCATCCACCCCAGAAGGGGGAAAAGGACGGAAGGTTTGCAGAGGAAAAGACAAGAACGCAGGGAGCCATTAGAAGCTCAGCCACCCGCAGAAGCCGAGCTGGGACACTTGAACAGAATCTCAATGGAAACAGGACCAGAAAGTTGGCTACTCTTTTCTACAAGAGAGGGAGACCTTCGAGTCTTCCTTTCGGTCCTCCAACTTGGATGCGGGGTCTCAAAACAGTCAGGAGGGGGAGTGCCTTTTCCTGGGTACCACGGCACATCCAGGCCTCGTTCTGCCCCATTCTGTGCTATGTCAGCCCTGGATGGAATCTTTCTTTCTGAAGTCTCAGCGCACGAGCTCCACGTGATATCGGCCCCAGGTGGAAAGGCATGGAGCTGCTCGTAGGCCGACAGACCTAGGAAGCAGATGGGAGAATGACCCCCACTCTGCAGATGGAGAGACTGGGGAAACCCTGAGGGGCATATGCTTGTCCAGGGCCACACCACTTATGAGAAGAAGGAGCCTGGTCTGAGAGCAGCAGGGCCCTCGGAGCTCAGGCCCTGGCTGCACCCAGGCCTCCCCAGGGCTGTGGGCTGGGCTGTGTGGGCGTCTCTGTGCCTGCACATGGCCTAAGGGGGGTGGTCGAGCAGTCAGAAACCCAGAGATTCCCTTGGGAAGTTTTGGGGAAGGGACCTCAGCACGAACCCCAGGCGATGATGTCACCTGCCGGCAACAGAACCCAACAGAACCCGCAACCCGGGTATCCAGGCCTCCAGAGCGGAGAGGAGCCCCCAGCCAGATCACTTGCTGCCAGGATGTTCTGCTGTTTGCCCATGCCCAGAGGCCGGGGCCTCAGGAGAGCTCACAGGCAGTGTGCGTGGGCACCCTGTCGACGTTGGCTCAGGACACCCCCGAGAGGCCTCTGGCCGTTTGCCCGGAGAAACAGAAAGGTAACACGGGGAGCCCCAGGCCGGGCCAGGCCACCTCGCCCATGCCACCCGGAAACACCGGGTCCTTTGCCTGTGTGTGTGGATGCGGGTTTCTCGGGGTGTGTCTCCCTCAAGGAAGCCCAGGCGGATGTGGGGTCAGAAGCCTGCGGACAAGTTGTGTCCACACCCCAGGGGAGAGCAGGCTGGGCCCGATGGGGAGTGTGCGGGCAGCGGCGGCCGCCCAGGCTGACCTCACACCCACAGGTGGGTCTCTTTCCTCCCGGGTGGGGATCTGAGCAGACACACGTCTCTGACCCTTCTGGGAAGAGAAGTTCGAGCAGGCAGAAGCAGCGGTTCCACTGGCCAGGCCCAGCTTGGAAAACTCCCAGCATGGCTGGCTGACGGTCACTGTCGTTGCAGAGCTTCCCACGTGATGAGGCCGAGGACGGGGACACCCCATCCACCTCCCGGAGGGAGGGGTCGGAGCACCACCCCCCCGCCCGTGAGGCCCAGTGCAGGCTCCAGGTGAGCGTGCCCACGGAGGCATCAGCCCCACCGGGGGAGAAGAGGAGGCGGGGAAGGCCTGCTGCAGAGACACCGCCTAGGATACACCCGCCGGCCCAGTCTGAGGCTGCCACGGAGCTCAGCACACCCGGCTCCGACCCAGAGTCCCGAGAACCCCGGCCTCTGAGGCAGCAGGAGGACCTGGAGCCCAGCACGCCAGAGCACAGAGGTGAGGACGCTGGGGCTGCTGCACGGGAGTGTGTGGGGACGGGGTGCTGAGCTACACAGGGACGAGTCCCCGAAAGCTGCTGCTGGGCCTGCAGCAAGCACTGGCCTCACACCCCCCGCCCCCCGTCTTGCACACTTCAGTCCCAAAAGACATCCGACGCTGGGTATTCTTTGGGAATCTCTTGGAAGCTTTCTGTCCCGGGATACGCACATGCCAAGGCTGGCCTGTGGGCAAACTTTGCTTCTCCCCCAGCTCTAGCACTGACCTCCAACTGGAACCAGGCTCCACTTCCCAGACCTGTCCCTACAGAGGTGGTGGCTCCAGGTGCAGGACCCAGGGATCCACCGAGGGCAGATGGAGAACCGAGACTTGCCCTCGCAGAGACACCAGGCCAGCTGGGTACTGGCCAGCACACTGGGCAGATCGGATCTCCGTGCCTGCAGGACCCCCAGCCCCAGGCACTGATGTCCCACCCCCTCAGCCAGAACCTCCACCTCCACGTGCACCTGTACCTGCTCGGGCTCTGGCAGGACAACCCGAGGCAGAGGAGGAGTCACCGCCTCGGCAGGGAGAGCCTGCCCTGGCTCCCGCGCAACACCCAGACGCCCACGATGACTCACCCACCCCTGCAGGGAGAACGAGCCCCCGCTCTGGACAGACACCCAGAGCCCTTGCCGGAAACACCACGTCCAGGGGAGCGGTCGGCTCTGCAGCCTCCATCCCTGTCTGCTCACCGTGGACGCCGGCAACTCGGTCTGCCCCCAGGGGACATGGAGTTCCTTTCCCCTGAACTGCTTTGCATTTGGTTTGTTTCCACCTTTCTGGTGATGTTTTCTTTTTTGTATGGTTTCCTGTATTTTTGTTGGTTAAGTTGGGATTCGTAAACTTTCTCATCATTGTTGCAATTTGGGAACACTGTTGTGTAACTCTGGTGATACTGTGTTACCATCACCACTTGGTAGTTTCAGACCCGTTTGATCTTTATGCCCCACCCCCCAACAAAGCCTGGATTCAAGGCAAGCACGCCCTGTTCATCCCTTCCCCCGATCCTGAACACAATTTCATCTTTTCTTTGTGCATTCCTTCCTATATTCTTGGTGTCCCCAATCAATGACTCTCCGTGAAATGACTGAAGCAGTGTTTTTCGGACTCTCCACCTACTGTAAGACTCCATTGGAGAGTTCTCATTTTTATGTCATTTGAACTAGCCTTTGATATCTGAAAGGACGGTGTACGTCCTTTCAAGATACCATGTGCCAAACGAAGCCCTTTTGGCCACTGCCATCATTATCTCCAGGCAGGCATTGCTGTTTCAAGGGTGACATCTCAGCCAGAAGGCAGAGGCTGAGCTCGTCTTGTTGCACCAGCTCCCAAAAGAAGCCAAGAAAGGGAGCTGGAACAACAAACCACCCCAACGCCCAGGAAAGCGTTCTTCATGACAGAAGGCTAGAAAATGACCCAACATCCTTGTGGCCCAGAACCCCTCTAGAAAATCACTGTTCCATAAAAAAGAGAAACACATGGGAAGTTCCAAGGAGAGGCAATGCCCATGGCCAGTGTACTTTAGAGACGGCCTGAGCGCTCCGGGGAAGACACGCACCGACGGAACCCCTTGGGAAACAGCAGGGATTCTCCTCACCGTCGTAAGGGTTTCCTCTGGGGACAACCTGCCCTGGGCACCACATGAGGGAGCAGACCGGCTTCTCTTCCTCTGCCCCCACACCATTCACTCATGAAGGCAGCTCAGGTGTTCTCATGCCCTGCCTGCCTGCCTGCCTGGCTCATCCGTGAGCTGTGACCACCTCCAGGGCAGGACTCCACCTTCTCCTCTCTGTGTACCGTGCATCTGCACACAGTGGGCTTTCAGAACCTTAGACTTGAGCCATTCCCACTCAAGCCAGAACCCTCCCCAGGAAGGAAAACAGCTGTGGAGTCATTTTGGCCCCAGCACTGGTTCCGAAACCCTGGCGGCTCCTACAGCCTCTACGGCGTGAAGAGGGAGGTCCCTTTTGACAGAGCTTTCCGGCTCTCAGATCTAAGCTGTTGTTTCACTGTCAGCTGTGTCTCTTCCGTTGCAGCCAGGTGGGCCACGCTGCTCCAAAGGAGCTCACAAGCTGAGTTTCAAGGGAGGACAGGGATGGCTACAACGTGCTGCAAACTGAGTGAGGGTCCCCACAATCCTCAGCAAAGGTCTGTGGTGTGCAAGTGGGGAGTAGAGGGCCCCCAAGTTCCAAAGGAAGGGAGGTACTCGGGAGCTAAAGCCCTTGGCCGCTGTGGTAGCAGCTGCAGATGGCAGCTCGTCCACAGTGCACTTCGAATGAGGTCATATGAGCGGGACTCTGGAAATGGCTCCGAAATCGAGAGAAAGGGGTCAGGGTATGTGGGAAGCCGGCGGGGGTGGGGGGTGGATGAAGGAAGGTGTCCCTCCTCTCTCCAGTGCAATTTGGTTTGGTGAGTCTCAAAGCTACCAGATGGCACTTCCCAAGTCAGGCCCCCACAGGAATCAGGGTGGGCTGCGTGCCTCGGCCCCTGCCACAGGGACAAGCCACACCAGTGGCCTCCCTGAGCTCCAATGGCCGGATCTGGGGGTTCTGTCTGGGTGCACACCTCCTTGCTGTGGCCAAGTTCCCCCCTTCTCTGAGCACCAGCTTCATCCTCTCGAATGAGGACATCGAATGCTACCTTGGCACGTTACTCTCTTCATCCTGTGAAGACTCATTAGGCTTATCCTACAATTACTAGCTGGCCCGAAGAGATATCTCCTGAATCCAGATTAAGCTGGAGTCTCCCAGGCTCATCTGGCATGTCTTCCCTGAAGTCTGCCAAAACCCACACCATTGCATTTCCAGGGACTCCCCTTAGCCAGCTGGGCAGAAAACCCAGCATGCTTCAAACAAGCTGACAGACAAGCGGGAGAGGACTCACGGGCAGAAGGTTTCCCTCAGGTCTCGGGTGGAGCTCTGGGACCACAGCAGCAACGGGCCATCCCAGCCCCTGGGCTCAGCAGCGCCCTCATTCTCAGGCCGGCGGCTCTGCCCTGAGGGGAGCGGGAAGGTCACCAACTGCCGCAGGCGGACCTCACGCCCCTCCCACTGCTGGAGCCTGACCTCCCCCGGCCCCACCCCTTCCCCTACCCCAGCAGGACGACAGCTCGTCTTCCCCTGGCTTCCAACGTCAGGCCCGGCCCTGGGCCCCGATTGGGCACTGCCCCAGCCCGGAGCCAATCACAGTGGCCAGGGAGGTGGAACGCACCGATTGGCCAGGGCCAGGTCATGTGACCATACTCCCCAGGAAACTCAAATATTACCAAGGTTCCCTAAGAAACCAATGAACAAAATTATCCAGTAAAGGCAAACCGTACTTTTTAATGAGGCCAATGTCACAGAAAAAAAAAAAAAAAAAAGCTTCACCATGAACTGCTCAAGGAAGCTAGTAAATAAACTTTCAGAAAAGTTTAGTAGTTTTTTTTTTTTTTTAATAGGGTGACGGAGAGCTATACCTTTCCCGTCTATGTGAATTTAGGTTTAAACTAGATTTCCCTTGGCTGTTATATAAGACAAAAAAACCCACATCACCCACTTTCACTCACCCCCACCCCCCAAAAGTGTTTTAATGTATTGAATTTTTCTGTCCTCAGTTGTGTCTGATTCACGGCAACCCACGAACTCTACACAGCCAGGCTCTTCCGTCCATGGAATTCAGGGCAATTTTTTCTGTCCCAGTCAATGCCCACCCTGGGTGATCCAAAGGCAAGGGCTCAGAGGCCCCTGAGAGACTAACTCCTTTCAGCTGAGCACAGAGCTGGCTCCTCACTGGGATGCCTGTGGCCTGGGGCTCCCAGAGGGGAGAGCAGCACTCGCCCCACCGTGTGGTCACTGCTGGAAGTGCAGGCTGCTCCTCACTCCCCCTTGACAGTGTCCCTGACGGCAGAACAGTGTGAATCGAATCAAGGTGGTAATGCAAACTCCAATGCAACCAAACTCCCCACAAGGTCTCCAAAACCACTCAGGAACAGGGAATTGGAAACTGCAGGGGATGACATGAATGGAGATGGAGACTTGACACCTTACACCGAGTTCACTTCCACTTATCCCTAGACAAACTTTCCGTGAAAACTTGTCACCAATCTAGAAGAACAATGAGCAGAAACCGGACACGTGCTTTGAGTCTTCACACACAAAACTAAAAGGCAGTCCACAAAAAAACCCAGAGAATACAGTGGACTTGGCAAAATCAAAGATATCTACTGTGGGAAAGACCTCATGACAAAAGCAAAAGACAGGTCATACATCGCCAGACGAATGAGTGGAAACACAAAGCTTATCAAGGATGTGTCTCCAAACAGACAAAGAACACCAACACAACAAGCCTGTGAAAACTAGGGAAAGGTCTGAAGGGACACCAGACTGAGGAAGACACACACAGAGGATCCCGGATGATGTCCAGCACTGAGGGCCTGAAGAAACAACAGTCTAGTTGCACCCCCTCAGGCCTGTGTGACCGTGGATGAGGCCTCTGTTTCCCGGTGGCTCTGAGAGATGGACAGGGAGGAAGGGGAAGAGAAGTCACTTGCATTTCTAATACTCACAGCAAAGTCTTCCAACGAGAAGGGAATTATCACCCCCACTGACAATGCCATGCACTGAAGTGATATCCACGAGTCCATCTAACCCAGAAGGGAAGGATGCACCTGTTCTCACAAAACGGCGAGAGATGGAAGAAGGAAGATCAAGCCCACACCAATCACTGGAGAGAGAAGCTGTGCTCAGGGCTTGAAAAATTCCTATTGGTAAAATGATGTCACAGCCCCACAAGGCAATCCACAGCTTCGATGCTATTCCTCCCAAAATGCCAATGCATTTTCGCACCGAACAAAGAATTGCAAAAGGGGTTACGGAAACAGAAAAGAGCCTAAATTGTCAATACAATCCGACGAAAAGGCCCCGATACGGACATCCAAGGTTGTGTGAAAGGAAATTAGACGACCAAACTAGGATCCTCAGGAGAGTATCGGAGAAGGCAATGGCGACCCACTCCAGTACTCTTGCCTGGAAAATGCCCTGGACGGAGGAGCCTGGTAGGCTGCAGGCCATGGGGTCGCGCAGAGTCTGACACGACTGAAGTGACTTAGCAGCAGCAGCAGCAGCGGCAGGACAGTATGCTATTGGGAATACAACAACACACACAGATCCAGATCGATGGAATAAAGTTGAGGGTCCAGAAACAAACCCCAGCATCCATCGTCAACTCATCTCTGACACAGAAGGGGAGATTATCCAAATGGGAACAAGAAAGCCTCTTCAATCAATGTCCATGGGAAACCCAGACAGCTACATCTGAAGAACGCTATTGGTTTGGATCTCAGACCACCTCAATATTGGGGAAAAACCTCACCCTAAAGACTGATGTCATGAGATAGCTAGAAAGAAGCGTAGGTCAAAGGCTCCTTAACATCAGAGTCTCCTTGCCATTTGCTGGGCGGAGGTAGAAATGGGTCTCTTCAATTAAGGGAAAGAGGTACACGAAGTACACCAATGGGTTTCCATCCAATGGAACCTCTTCACAACAGAGAAGCTAAGCATTCACAAATGCAAAAGATAGGAAACGGAACACGAGAGACTCCTTCCAAGTGGTGTATCTGAGAAGGGGTTCATATGGAAAGAGACGAAGAATGCACAGCACTCAGATTCCAAGAAACACCACCACCACCCTTGACCCTTCCCCTATGACCAACTCCGACCTGAAGCCTTTCTCTCCCTCTAACCTATCCCTAAAACATAACCCTCATCTAATCATATACATGTGGAATTCCTAGCATCCATCCATTCACACACGAGAGAGAAAGAGGAAGACACAGAGGGAATTGAGAAAGGAAAAGAGAGGGACACAGCCAGAGAGAGACACGGAACCAAAGAGAGGAAAGGAGTCGATGGTCCAGACTTTTCCTCAATCTGTCTCGAAGGTAGAAGCAATGACAGCACCCATCCACCCCAGAAGGGGGAAAAGGACGGAAGGTTTGCAGAGGAAAAGACAAGAACGCAGGGAGCCATTAGAAGCTCAGCCACCCGCAGAAGCCGAGCTGGGACACTTGAACAGAATCTCAATGGAAACAGGACCAGAAAGTTGGCTACTCTTTTCTACAAGAGAGGGAGACCTTCGAGTCTTCCTTTCGGTCCTCCAACTTGGATGCGGGGTCTCAAAACAGTCAGGAGGGGGAGTGCCTTTTCCTGGGTACCACGGCACATCCAGGCCTCGTTCTGCCCCATTCTGTGCTATGTCAGCCCTGGATGGAATCTTTCTTTCTGAAGTCTCAGCGCACGAGCTCCACGTGATATCGGCCCCAGGTGGAAAGGCATGGAGCTGCTCGTAGGCCGACAGACCTAGGAAGCAGATGGGAGAATGACCCCCACTCTGCAGATGGAGAGACTGGGGAAACCCTGAGGGGCATATGCTTGTCCAGGGCCACACCACTTATGAGAAGAAGGAGCCTGGTCTGAGAGCAGCAGGGCCCTCGGAGCTCAGGCCCTGGCTGCACCCAGGCCTCCCCAGGGCTGTGGGCTGGGCTGTGTGGGCGTCTCTGTGCCTGCACATGGCCTAAGGGGGGTGGTCGAGCAGTCAGAAACCCAGAGATTCCCTTGGGAAGTTTTGGGGAAGGGACCTCAGCACGAACCCCAGGCGATGATGTCACCTGCCGGCAACAGAACCCAACAGAACCCGCAACCCGGGTATCCAGGCCTCCAGAGCGGAGAGGAGCCCCCAGCCAGATCACTTGCTGCCAGGATGTTCTGCTGTTTGCCCATGCCCAGAGGCCGGGGCCTCAGGAGAGCTCACAGGCAGTGTGCGTGGGCACCCTGTCGACGTTGGCTCAGGACACCCCCGAGAGGCCTCTGGCCGTTTGCCCGGAGAAACAGAAAGGTAACACGGGGAGCCCCAGGCCGGGCCAGGCCACCTCGCCCATGCCACCCGGAAACACCGGGTCCTTTGCCTGTGTGTGTGGATGCGGGTTTCTCGGGGTGTGTCTCCCTCAAGGAAGCCCAGGCGGATGTGGGGTCAGAAGCCTGCGGACAAGTTGTGTCCACACCCCAGGGGAGAGCAGGCTGGGCCCGATGGGGAGTGTGCGGGCAGCGGCGGCCGCCCAGGCTGACCTCACACCCACAGGTGGGTCTCTTTCCTCCCGGGTGGGGATCTGAGCAGACACACGTCTCTGACCCTTCTGGGAAGAGAAGTTCGAGCAGGCAGAAGCAGCGGTTCCACTGGCCAGGCCCAGCTTGGAAAACTCCCAGCATGGCTGGCTGACGGTCACTGTCGTTGCAGAGCTTCCCACGTGATGAGGCCGAGGACGGGGACACCCCATCCACCTCCCGGAGGGAGGGGTCGGAGCACCACCCCCCCGCCCGTGAGGCCCAGTGCAGGCTCCAGGTGAGCGTGCCCACGGAGGCATCAGCCCCACCGGGGGAGAAGAGGAGGCGGGGAAGGCCTGCTGCAGAGACACCGCCTAGGATACACCCGCCGGCCCAGTCTGAGGCTGCCACGGAGCTCAGCACACCCGGCTCCGACCCAGAGTCCCGAGAACCCCGGCCTCTGAGGCAGCAGGAGGACCTGGAGCCCAGCACGCCAGAGCACAGAGGTGAGGACGCTGGGGCTGCTGCACGGGAGTGTGTGGGGACGGGGTGCTGAGCTACACAGGGACGAGTCCCCGAAAGCTGCTGCTGGGCCTGCAGCAAGCACTGGCCTCACACCCCCCGCCCCCCGTCTTGCACACTTCAGTCCCAAAAGACATCCGACGCTGGGTATTCTTTGGGAATCTCTTGGAAGCTTTCTGTCCCGGGATACGCACATGCCAAGGCTGGCCTGTGGGCAAACTTTGCTTCTCCCCCAGCTCTAGCACTGACCTCCAACTGGAACCAGGCTCCACTTCCCAGACCTGTCCCTACAGAGGTGGTGGCTCCAGGTGCAGGACCCAGGGATCCACCGAGGGCAGATGGAGAACCGAGACTTGCCCTCGCAGAGACACCAGGCCAGCTGGGTACTGGCCAGCACACTGGGCAGATCGGATCTCCGTGCCTGCAGGACCCCCAGCCCCAGGCACTGATGTCCCACCCCCTCAGCCAGAACCTCCACCTCCACGTGCACCTGTACCTGCTCGGGCTCTGGCAGGACAACCCGAGGCAGAGGAGGAGTCACCGCCTCGGCAGGGAGAGCCTGCCCTGGCTCCCGCGCAACACCCAGACGCCCACGATGACTCACCCACCCCTGCAGGGAGAACGAGCCCCCGCTCTGGACAGACACCCAGAGCCCTTGCCGGAAACACCACGTCCAGGGGAGCGGTCGGCTCTGCAGCCTCCATCCCTGTCTGCTCACCGTGGACGCCGGCAACTCGGTCTGCCCCCAGGGGACATGGAGTTCCTTTCCCCTGAACGGCTTTGCATTTGGTTTGTTTCCACCTTTCTGGTGATGTTTTCTTTTTTGTATGGTTTCCTGTATTTTTGTTGGTTAAGTTGGGATTCGTAAACTTTCTCATCATTGTTGCAATTTGGGAACACTGTTGTGTAACTCTGGTGATACTGTGTTACCATCACCACTTGGTAGTTTCAGACCCGTTTGATCTTTATGCCCCACCCCCCAACAAAGCCTGGATTCAAGGCAAGCACGCCCTGTTCATCCCTTCCCCCGATCCTGAACACAATTTCATCTTTTCTTTGTGCATTCCTTCCTATATTCTTGGTGTCCCCAATCAATGACTCTCCGTGAAATGACTGAAGCAGTGTTTTTCGGACTCTCCACCTACTGTAAGACTCCATTGGAGAGTTCTCATTTTTATGTCATTTGAACTAGCCTTTGATATCTGAAAGGACGGTGTACGTCCTTTCAAGATACCATGTGCCAAACGAAGCCCTTTTGGCCACTGCCATCATTATCTCCAGGCAGGCATTGCTGTTTCAAGGGTGACATCTCCGCCAGAAGGCAGAGGCTGAGCTCGTCTTGTTGCACCAGCTCCCAAAAGAAGCCAAGAAAGGGAGCTGGAACAACAAACCACCCCAACGCCCAGGAAAGCGTTCTTCATGACAGAAGGCTAGAAAATGACCCAACATCCTTGTGGCCCAGAACCCCTCTAGAAAATCACTGTTCCATAAAAAAGAGAAACACATGGGAAGTTCCAAGGAGAGGCAATGCCCATGGCCAGTGTACTTTAGAGACGGCCTGAGCGCTCCGGGGAAGACACGCACCGACGGAACCCCTTGGGAAACAGCAGGGATTCTCCTCACCGTCGTAAGGGTTTCCTCTGGGGACAACCTGCCCTGGGCACCACATGAGGGAGCAGACCGGCTTCTCTTCCTCTGCCCCCACACCATTCACTCATGAAGGCAGCTCAGGTGTTCTCATGCCCTGCCTGCCTGCCTGCCTGGCTCATCCGTGAGCTGTGACCACCTCCAGGGCAGGACTCCACCTTCTCCTCTCTGTGTACCGTGCATCTGCACACAGTGGGCTTTCAGAACCTTAGACTTGAGCCATTCCCACTCAAGCCAGAACCCTCCCCAGGAAGGAAAACAGCTGTGGAGTCATTTTGGCCCCAGCACTGGTTCCGAAACCCTGGCGGCTCCTACAGCCTCTACGGCGTGAAGAGGGAGGTCCCTTTTGACAGAGCTTTCCGGCTCTCAGATCTAAGCTGTTGTTTCACTGTCAGCTGTGTCTCTTCCGTTGCAGCCAGGTGGGCCACGCTGCTCCAAAGGAGCTCACAAGCTGAGTTTCAAGGGAGGAGAGGGATGGCTACAACGTGCTGCAAACTGAGTGAGGGTCCCCACAATCCTCAGCAAAGGTCTGTGGTGTGCAAGTGGGGAGTAGAGGGCCCCCAAGTTCCAAAGGAAGGGAGGTACTCGGGAGCTAAAGCCCTTGGCCGCTGTGGTAGCAGCTGCAGATGGCAGCTCGTCCACAGTGCACTTCGAATGAGGTCATATGAGCGGGACTCTGGAAATGGCTCCGAAATCGAGAGAAAGGGGTCAGGGTATGTGGGAAGCCGGCGGGGGTGGGGGGTGGATGAAGGAAGGTGTCCCTCCTCTCTCCAGTGCAATTTGGTTTGGTGAGTCTCAAAGCTACCAGATGGCACTTCCCAAGTCAGGCCCCCACAGGAATCAGGGTGGGCTGCGTGCCTCGGCCCCTGCCACAGGGACAAGCCACACCAGTGGCCTCCCTGAGCTCCAATGGCCGGATCTGGGGGTTCTGTCTGGGTGCACACCTCCTTGCTGTGGCCAAGTTCCCCCCTTCTCTGAGCACCAGCTTCATCCTCTCGAATGAGGACATCGAATGCTACCTTGGCACGTTACTCTCTTCATCCTGTGAAGACTCATTAGGCTTATCCTACAATTACTAGCTGGCCCGAAGAGATATCTCCTGAATCCAGATTAAGCTGGAGTCTCCCAGGCTCATCTGGCATGTCTTCCCTGAAGTCTGCCAAAACCCACACCATTGCATTTCCAGGGACTCCCCTTAGCCAGCTGGGCAGAAAACCCAGCATGCTTCAAACAAGCTGACAGACAAGCGGGAGAGGACTCACGGGCAGAAGGTTTCCCTCAGGTCTCGGGTGGAGCTCTGGGACCACAGCAGCAACGGGCCATCCCAGCCCCTGGGCTCAGCAGCGCCCTCATTCTCAGGCCGGCGGCTCTGCCCTGAGGGGAGCGGGAAGGTCACCAACTGCCGCAGGCGGACCTCACGCCCCTCCCACTGCTGGAGCCTGACCTCCCCCGGCCCCACCCCTTCCCCTACCCCAGCAGGACGACAGCTCGTCTTCCCCTGGCTTCCAACGTCAGGCCCGGCCCTGGGCCCCGATTGGGCACTGCCCCAGCCCGGAGCCAATCACAGTGGCCAGGGAGGTGGAACGCACCGATTGGCCAGGGCCAGGTCATGTGACCATACTCCCCAGGAAACTCAAATATTACCAAGGTTCCCTAAGAAACCAATGAACAAAATTATCCAGTAAAGGCAAACCGTACTTTTTAATGAGGCCAATGTCACAGAAAAAAAAAAAAAAAGCTTCACCATGAACTGCTCAAGGAAGCTAGTAAATAAACTTTCAGAAAAGTTTAGTAGTTTTTTTTTTTTTTTTTTTTTTTAATAGGGTGACGGAGAGCTATACCTTTCCCGTCTATGTGAATTTAGGTTTAAACTAGATTTCCCTTGGCTGTTATATAAGACAAAAAAACCCACATCACCCCCTTTCACTCACCCCCACCCCCCAAAAGTGTTTTAATGTATTGAATTTTTCTGTCCTCAGTTGTGTCTGATTCACGGCAACCCACGAACTCTACACAGCCAGGCTCTTCCGTCCATGGAATTCAGGGCAATTTTTTCTGTCCCAGTCAATGCCCACCCTGGGTGATCCAAAGGCAAGGGCTCAGAGGCCCCTGAGAGACTAACTCCTTTCAGCTGAGCACAGAGCTGGCTCCTCACTGGGATGCCTGTGGCCTGGGGCTCCCAGAGGGGAGAGCAGCACTCGCCCCACCGTGTGGTCACTGCTGGAAGTGCAGGCTGCTCCTCACTCCCCCTTGACAGTGTCCCTGACGGCAGAACAGTGTGAATCGAATCAAGGTGGTAATGCAAACTCCAATGCAACCAAACTCCCCACAAGGTCTCCAAAACCACTCAGGAACAGGGAATTGGAAACTGCAGGGGATGACATGAATGGAGATGGAGACTTGACACCTTACACCGAGTTCACTTCCACTTATCCCTAGACAAACTTTCCGTGAAAACTTGTCACCAATCTAGAAGAACAATGAGCAGAAACCGGACACGTGCTTTGAGTCTTCACACACAAAACTAAAAGGCAGTCCACAAAAAAACCCAGAGAATACAGTGGACTTGGCAAAATCAAAGATATCTACTGTGGGAAAGACCTCATGACAAAAGCAAAAGACAGGTCATACATCGCCAGACGAATGAGTGGAAACACAAAGCTTATCAAGGATGTGTCTCCAAACAGACAAAGAACACCAACACAACAAGCCTGTGAAAACTAGGGAAAGGTCTGAAGGGACACCAGACTGAGGAAGACACACACAGAGGATCCCGGATGATGTCCAGCACTGAGGGCCTGAAGAAACAACAGTCTAGTTGCACCCCCTCAGGCCTGTGTGACCGTGGATGAGGCCTCTGTTTCCCGGTGGCTCTGAGAGATGGACAGGGAGGAAGGGGAAGAGAAGTCACTTGCATTTCTAATACTCACAGCAAAGTCTTCCAACGAGAAGGGAATTATCACCCCCACTGACAATGCCATGCACTGAAGTGATATCCACGAGTCCATCTAACCCAGAAGGGAAGGATGCACCTGTTCTCACAAAACGGCGAGAGATGGAAGAAGGAAGATCAAGCCCACACCAATCACTGGAGAGAGAAGCTGTGCTCAGGGCTTGAAAAATTCCTATTGGTAAAATGATGTCACAGCCCCACAAGGCAATCCACAGCTTCGATGCTATTCCTCCCAAAATGCCAATGCATTTTCGCACCGAACAAAGAATTGCAAAAGGGGTTACGGAAACAGAAAAGAGCCTAAATTGTCAATACAATCCGACGAAAAGGCCCCGATACGGACATCCAAGGTTGTGTGAAAGGAAATTAGACGACCAAACTAGGATCCTCAGGAGAGTATCGGAGAAGGCAATGGCGACCCACTCCAGTACTCTTGCCTGGAAAATGCCCTGGACGGAGGAGCCTGGTAGGCTGCAGGCCATGGGGTCGCGCAGAGTCTGACACGACTGAAGTGACTTAGCAGCAGCAGCAGCAGCGGCAGGACAGTATGCTATTGGGAATACAACAACACACACAGATCCAGATCGATGGAATAAAGTTGAGGGTCCAGAAACAAACCCCAGCATCCATCGTCAACTCATCTCTGACACAGAAGGGGAGATTATCCAAATGGGAACAAGAAAGCCTCTTCAATCAATGTCCATGGGAAACCCAGACAGCTACATCTGAAGAACGCTATTGGTTTGGATCTCAGACCACCTCAATATTGGGGAAAAACCTCACCCTAAAGACTGATGTCATGAGATAGCTAGAAAGAAGCGTAGGTCAAAGGCTCCTTAACATCAGAGTCTCCTTGCCATTTGCTGGGCGGAGGTAGAAATGGGTCTCTTCAATTAAGGGAAAGAGGTACACGAAGTACACCAATGGGTTTCCATCCAATGGAACCTCTTCACAACAGAGAAGCTAAGCATTCACAAATGCAAAAGATAGGAAACGGAACACGAGAGACTCCTTCCAAGTGGTGTATCTGAGAAGGGGTTCATATGGAAAGAGACGAAGAATGCACAGCACTCAGATTCCAAGAAACACCACCACCACCCTTGACCCTTCCCCTATGACCAACTCCGACCTGAAGCCTTTCTCTCCCTCTAACCTATCCCTAAAACATAACCCTCATCTAATCATATACATGTGGAATTCCTAGCATCCATCCATTCACACACGAGAGAGAAAGAGGAAGACACAGAGGGAATTGAGAACGGAAAAGAGAGGGACACAGCCAGAGAGAGACACGGAACCAAAGAGAGGAAAGGAGTCGATGGTCCAGACTTTTCCTCAATCTGTCTCGAAGGTAGAAGCAATGACAGCGCCCATCCACCCCAGAAGGGGGAAAAGGACGGAAGGTTTGCAGAGGAAAAGACAAGAACGCAGGGAGCCATTAGAAGCTCAGCCACCCGCAGAAGCCGAGCTGGGACACTTGAACAGAATCTCAATGGAAACAGGACCAGAAAGTTGGCTACTCTTTTCTACAAGAGAGGGAGACCTTCGAGTCTTCCTTTCGGTCCTCCAACTTGGATGCGGGGTCTCAAAACAGTCAGGAGGGGGAGTGCCTTTTCCTGGGTACCACGGCACATCCAGGCCTCGTTCTGCCCCATTCTGTGCTATGTCAGCCCTGGATGGAATCTTTCTTTCTGAAGTCTCAGCGCACGAGCTCCACGTGATATCGGCCCCAGGTGGAAAGGCATGGAGCTGCTCGTAGGCCGACAGACCTAGGAAGCAGATGGGAGAATGACCCCCACTCTGCAGATGGAGAGACTGGGGAAACCCTGAGGGGCATATGCTTGTCCAGGGCCACACCACTTATGAGAAGAAGGAGCCTGGTCTGAGAGCAGCAGGGCCCTCGGAGCTCAGGCCCTGGCTGCACCCAGGCCTCCCCAGGGCTGTGGGCTGGGCTGTGTGGGCGTCTCTGTGCCTGCACATGGCCTAAGGGGGGTGGTCGAGCAGTCAGAAACCCAGAGATTCCCTTGGGAAGTTTTGGGGAAGGGACCTCAGCACGAACCCCAGGCGATGATGTCACCTGCCGGCAACAGAACCCAACAGAACCCGCAACCCGGGTATCCAGGCCTCCAGAGCGGAGAGGAGCCCCCAGCCAGATCACTTGCTGCCAGGATGTTCTGCTGTTTGCCCATGCCCAGAGGCCGGGGCCTCAGGAGAGCTCACAGGCAGTGTGCGTGGGCACCCTGTCGACGTTGGCTCAGGACACCCCCGAGAGGCCTCTGGCCGTTTGCCCGGAGAAACAGAAAGGTAACACGGGGAGCCCCAGGCCGGGCCAGGCCACCTCGCCCATGCCACCCGGAAACACCGGGTCCTTTGCCTGTGTGTGTGGATGCGGGTTTCTCGGGGTGTGTCTCCCTCAAGGAAGCCCAGGCGGATGTGGGGTCAGAAGCCTGCAGACAAGTTGTGTCCACACCCCAGGGGAGAGCAGGCTGGGCCCGATGGGGAGTGTGCGGGCAGCGGCGGCCGCCCAGGCTGACCTCACACCCACAGGTGGGTCTCTTTCCTCCCGGGTGGGGATCTGAGCAGACACACGTCTCTGACCCTTCTGGGAAGAGAAGTTCGAGCAGGCAGAAGCAGCGGTTCCACTGGCCAGGCCCAGCTTGGAAAACTCCCAGCATGGCTGGCTGACGGTCACTGTCGTTGCAGAGCTTCCCACGTGATGAGGCCGAGGACGGGGACACCCCATCCACCTCCCGGAGGGAGGGGTCGGAGCACCACCCCCCCGCCCGTGAGGCCCAGTGCAGGCTCCAGGTGAGCGTGCCCACGGAGGCATCAGCCCCACCGGGGGAGAAGAGGAGGCGGGGAAGGCCTGCTGCAGAGACACCGCCTAGGATACACCCGCCGGCCCAGTCTGAGGCTGCCACGGAGCTCAGCACACCCGGCTCCGACCCAGAGTCCCGAGAACCCCGGCCTCTGAGGCAGCAGGAGGACCTGGAGCCCAGCACGCCAGAGCACAGAGGTGAGGACGCTGGGGCTGCTGCACGGGAGTGTGTGGGGACGGGGTGCTGAGCTACACAGGGACGAGTCCCCGAAAGCTGCTGCTGGGCCTGCAGCAAGCACTGGCCTCACACCCCCCGCCCCCCGTCTTGCACACTTCAGTCCCAAAAGACATCCGACGCTGGGTATTCTTTGGGAATCTCTTGGAAGCTTTCTGTCCCGGGATACGCACATGCCAAGGCTGGCCTGTGGGCAAACTTTGCTTCTCCCCCAGCTCTAGCACTGACCTCCAACTGGAACCAGGCTCCACTTCCCAGACCTGTCCCTACAGAGGTGGTGGCTCCAGGTGCAGGACCCAGGGATCCACCGAGGGCAGATGGAGAACCGAGACTTGCCCTCGCAGAGACACCAGGCCAGCTGGGTACTGGCCAGCACACCGGGCAGATCGGATCTCCGTGCCTGCAGGACCCCCAGCCCCAGGCACTGATGTCCCACCCCCTCAGCCAGAACCTCCACCTCCACGTGCACCTGTACCTGCTCGGGCTCTGGCAGGACAACCCGAGGCAGAGGAGGAGTCACCGCCTCGGCAGGGAGAGCCTGCCCTGGCTCCCGCGCAACACCCAGACGCCCACGATGACTCACCCACCCCTGCAGGGAGAACGAGCCCCCGCTCTGGACAGACACCCAGAGCCCTTGCCGGAAACACCACGTCCAGGGGAGCGGTCGGCTCTGCAGCCTCCATCCCTGTCTGCTCACCGTGGACGCCGGCAACTCGGTCTGCCCCCAGGGGACATGGAGTTCCTTTCCCCTGAACTGCTTTGCATTTGGTTTGTTTCCACCTTTCTGGTGATGTTTTCTTTTTTGTATGGTTTCCTGTATTTTTGTTGGTTAAGTTGGGATTCGTAAACTTTTTCATCATTGTTGCAATTTGGGAACACTGTTGTGTAACTCTGGTGATACTGTGTTACCATCACCACTTGGTAGTTTCAGACCCGTTTGATCTTTATGCCCCACCCCCCAACAAAGCCTGGATTCAAGGCAAGCACGCCCTGTTCATCCCTTCCCCCGATCCTGAACACAATTTCATCTTTTCTTTGTGCATTCCTTCCTATATTCTTGGTGTCCCCAATCAATGACTCTCCGTGAAATGACTGAAGCAGTGTTTTTCGGACTCTCCACCTACTGTAAGACTCCATTGGAGAGTTCTCATTTTTATGTCATTTGAACTAGCCTTTGATATCTGAAAGGACGGTGTACGTCCTTTCAAGATACCATGTGCCAAACGAAGCCCTTTTGGCCACTGCCATCATTATCTCCAGGCAGGCATTGCTGTTTCAAGGGTGACATCTCCGCCAGAAGGCAGAGGCTGAGCTCGTCTTGTT
This sequence comes from Giraffa tippelskirchi, assembly GCF_054371585.1. NCBI lineage: Eukaryota > Metazoa > Chordata > Mammalia > Artiodactyla > Giraffidae > Giraffa > Giraffa tippelskirchi. The sequence goes on along the minus strand of NC_137288.1, from coordinate 7,208,955 downwards.
GCACCAGCTCCCAAAAGAAGCCAAGAAAGGGAGCTGGAACAACAAACCACCCCAACGCCCAGGAAAGCGTTCTTCATGACAGAAGGCTAGAAAATGACCCAACATCCTTGTGGCCCAGAACCCCTCTAGAAAATCACTGTTCCATAAAAAAGAGAAACACATGGGAAGTTCCAAGGAGAGGCAATGCCCATGGCCAGTGTACTTTAGAGACGGCCTGAGCGCTCCGGGGAAGACACGCACCGACGGAACCCCTTGGGAAACAGCAGGGATTCTCCTCACCATCGTAAGGGTTTCCTCTGGGGACAACCTGCCCTGGGCACCACATGAGGGAGCAGACCGGCTTCTCTTCCTCTGCCCCCACACCATTCACTCATGAAGGCAGCTCAGGTGTTCTCATGCCCTGCCTGCCTGCCTGCCTGGCTCATCCGTGAGCTGTGACCACCTCCAGGGCAGGACTCCACCTTCTCCTCTCTGTGTACCGTGCATCTGCACACAGTGGGCTTTCAGAACCTTAGACTTGAGCCATTCCCACTCAAGCCAGAACCCTCCCCAGGAAGGAAAACAGCTGTGGAGTCATTTTGGCCCCAGCACTGGTTCCGAAACCCTGGCGGCTCCTACAGCCTCTACGGCGTGAAGAGGGAGGTCCCTTTTGACAGAGCTTTCCGGCTCTCAGATCTAAGCTGTTGTTTCACTGTCAGCTGTGTCTCTTCCGTTGCAGCCAGGTGGGCCACGCTGCTCCAAAGGAGCTCACAAGCTGAGTTTCAAGGGAGGACAGGGATGGCTACAACGTGCTGCAAACTGAGTGAGGGTCCCCACAATCCTCAGCAAAGGTCTGTGGTGTGCAAGTGGGGAGTAGAGGGCCCCCAAGTTCCAAAGGAAGGGAGGTACTCGGGAGCTAAAGCCCTTGGCTGCTGTGGTAGCAGCTGCAGATGGCAGCTCGTCCACAGTGCACTTCGAATGAGGTCATATGAGCAGGACTCTGGAAATGGCTCCGAAATCGAGAGAAAGGGGTCAGGGTATGTGGGAAGCCGGCGGGGGTGGGGGGTGGATGAAGGAAGGTGTCCCTCCTCTCTCCAGTGCAATTTGGTTTGGTGAGTCTCAAAGCTACCAGATGGCACTTCCCAAGTCAGGCCCCCACAGGAATCAGGGTGGGCTGCGTGCCTCGGCCCCTGCCACAGGGACAAGCCACACCAGTGGCCTCCCTGAGCTCCAATGGCCGGATCTGGGGGTTCTGTCTGGGTGCACACCTCCTTGCTGTGGCCAAGTTCCCCCCTTCTCTGAGCACCAGCTTCATCCTCTCGAATGAGGACATCGAATGCTACCTTGGCACGTTACTCTCTTCATCCTGTGAAGACTCATTAGGCTTATCCTACAATTACTAGCTGGCCCGAAGAGATATCTCCTGAATCCAGATTAAGCTGGAGTCTCCCAGGCTCATCTGGCATGTCTTCCCTGAAGTCTGCCAAAACCCACACCATTGCATTTCCAGGGACTCCCCTTAGCCAGCTGGGCAGAAAACCCAGCATGCTTCAAACAAGCTGACAGACAAGCGGGAGAGGACTCACGGGCAGAAGGTTTCCCTCAGGTCTCGGGTGGAGCTCTGGGACCACAGCAGCAACGGGCCATCCCAGCCCCTGGGCTCAGCAGCGCCCTCATTCTCAGGCCGGCGGCTCTGCCCTGAGGGGAGCGGGAAGGTCACCAACTGCCGCAGGCGCCCCTCCCACTGCTGGAGCCTGACCTCCCCCGGCCCCACCCCTTCCCCTACCCCAGCAGGACGACAGCTCGTCTTCCCCTGGCTTCCAACGTCAGGCCCGGCCCTGGGCCCCGATTGGGCACTGCCCCAGCCCGGAGCCAATCACAGTGGCCAGGGAGGTGGAACGCACCGATTGGCCAGGGCCAGGTCATGTGACCATACTCCCCAGGAAACTCAAATATTACCAAGGTTCCCTAAGAAACCAATGAACAAAATTATCCAGTAAAGGCAAACCGTACTTTTTAATGAGGCCAATGTCACAGAAAAAAAAAAAAAATGCTTCACCATGAACTGCTCAAGGAAGCTAGTAAATAAACTTTCAGAAAAGTTTAGTAGTTTTTTTTTTTTTTTAATACGGTGACGGAGAGCTATACCTTTCCCGTCTATGTGAATTTAGGTTTAAACTAGATTTCCCTTGGCTGTTATATAAGACAAAAAAACCCACATCACCCCCTTTCACTCACCCCCACCCCCCAAAAGTGTTTTAATGTATTGAATTTTTCTGTCCTCAGTTGTGTCTGATTCACGGCAACCCACGAACTCTACACAGCCAGGCTCTTCCGTCCATGGAATTCAGGGCAATTTTTTCTGTCCCAGTCAATGCCCACCCTGGGTGATCCAAAGGCAAGGGCTCAGAGGCCCCTGAGAGACTAACTCCTTTCAGCTGAGCACAGAGCTGGCTCCTCACTGGGATGCCTGTGGCCTGGGGCTCCCAGAGGGGAGAGCAGCACTCGCCCCACCGTGTGGTCACTGCTGGAAGTGCAGGCTGCTCCTCACTCCCCCTTGACAGTGTCCCTGACGGCAGAACAGTGTGAATCGAATCAAGGTGGTAATGCAAACTCCAATGCAACCAAACTTCCCACAAGGTCTCCAAAACCACTCAGGAACAGGGAATTGGAAACTGCAGGGGATGACATGAATGGAGATGGAGACTTGACACCTTACACCGAGTTCACTTCCACTTATCCCTAGACAAACTTTCCGTGAAAACTTGTCACCAATCTAGAAGAACAATGAGCAGAAACCGGACACGTGCTTTGAGTCTTCACACACAAAACTAAAAGGCAGTCCACAAAAAAACCCAGAGAATACAGTGGACTTGGCAAAATCAAAGATATCTACTGTGGGAAAGACCTCATGACAAAAGCAAAAGACAGGTCATACATCGCCAGACGAATGAGTGGAAACACAAAGCTTATCAAGGATGTGTCTCCAAACAGACAAAGAACACCAACACAACAAGCCTGTGAAAACTAGGGAAAGGTCTGAAGGGACACCAGACTGAGGAAGACACACACAGAGGATCCCGGATGATGTCCAGCACTGAGGGCCTGAAGAAACAACAGTCTAGTTGCACCCCCTCAGGCCTGTGTGACCGTGGATGAGGCCTCTGTTTCCCGGTGGCTCTGAGAGATGGACAGGGAGGAAGGGGAAGAGAAGTCACTTGCATTTCTAATACTCACAGCAAAGTCTTCCAATGAGAAGGGAATTATCACCCCCACTGACAATGCCATGCACTGAAGTGATATCCACGAGTCCATCTAACCCAGAAGGGAAGGATGCACCTGTTCTCACAAAACGGCGAGAGATGGAAGAAGGAAGATCAAGCCCACACCAATCACTGGAGAGAGAAGCTGTGCTCAGGGCTTGAAAAATTCCTATTGGTAAAATGATGTCACAGCCCCACAAGGCAATCCACAGCTTCGATGCTATTCCTCCCAAAATGCCAATGCATTTTCGCACCGAACAAAGAATTGCAAAAGGGGTTACGGAAACAGAAAAGAGCCTAAATTGTCAATACAATCCGACGAAAAGGCCCCGATACGGACATCCAAGGTTGTGTGAAAGGAAATTAGACGACCAAACTAGGATCCTCAGGAGAGTATCGGAGAAGGCAATGGCGACCCACTCCAGTACTCTTGCCTGGAAAATGCCCTGGACGGAGGAGCCTGGTAGGCTGCAGGCCATGGGGTCGCGCAGAGTCTGACACGACTGAAGTGACTTAGCAGCAGCAGCAGCAGCGGCAGGACAGTATGCTATTGGGAATACAACAACACACACAGATCCAGATCGATGGAATAAAGTTGAGGGTCCAGAAACAAACCCCAGCATCCATCGTCAACTCATCTCTGACACAGAAGGGGAGATTATCCAAATGGGAACAAGAAAGCCTCTTCAATCAATGTCCATGGGAAACCCAGACAGCTACATCTGAAGAACGCTATTGGTTTGGATCTCAGACCACCTCAATATTGGGGAAAAACCTCACCCTAAAGACTGATGTCATGAGATAGCTAGAAAGAAGCGTAGGTCAAAGGCTCCTTAACATCAGAGTCTCCTTGCCATTTGCTGGGCGGAGGTAGAAATGGGTCTCTTCAATTAAGGGAAAGAGGTACACGAAGTACACCAATGGGTTTCCATCCAATGGAACCTCTTCACAACAGAGAAGCTAAGCATTCACAAATGCAAAAGATAGGAAACGGAACACGAGAGACTCCTTCCAAGTGGTGTATCTGAGAAGGGGTTCATATGGAAAGAGACGAAGAATGCACAGCACTCAGATTCCAAGAAACACCACCACCACCCTTGACCCTTCCCCTATGACCAACTCCGACCTGAAGCCTTTCTCTCCCTCTAACCTATCCCTAAAACATAACCCTCATCTAATCATATACATGTGGAATTCCTAGCATCCATCCATCCACACACGAGAGAGAAAGAGGAAGACACAGAGGGAATTGAGAAAGGAAAAGAGAGGGACACAGCCAGAGAGAGACACGGAACCAAAGAGAGGAAAGGAGTCGATGGTCCAGACTTTTCCTCAATCTGTCTCGAAGGTAGAAGCAATGACAGCGCCCATCCACCCCAGAAGGGGGAAAAGGACGGAAGGTTTGCAGAGGAAAAGACAAGAACGCAGGGAGCCATTAGAAGCTCAGCCACCCGCAGAAGCCGAGCTGGGACACTTGAACAGAATCTCAATGGAAACAGAGGACCAGAAAGTTGGCTACTCTTTTCTACAAGAGAGGGAGACCTTCGAGTCTTCCTTTCGGTCCTCCAACTTGGATGCGGGGTCTCAAAACAGTCAGGAGGGGGAGTGCCTTTTCCTGGGTACCACGGCACATCCAGGCCTCGTTCTGCCCCATTCTGTGCTATGTCAGCCCTGGATGGAATCTTTCTTTCTGAAGTCTCAGCGCACGAGCTCCACGTGATATCGGCCCCAGGTGGAAAGGCATGGAGCTGCTCGTAGGCCGACAGACCTAGGAAGCAGATGGGAGAATGACCCCCACTCTGCAGATGGAGAGACTGGGGAAACCCTGAGGGGCATATGCTTGTCCAGGGCCACACCACTTATGAGAAGAAGGAGCCTGGTCTGAGAGCAGCAGGGCCCTCGGAGCTCAGGCCCTGGCTGCACCCAGGCCTCCCCAGGGCTGTGGGCTGGGCTGTGTGGGCGTCTCTGTGCCTGCACATGGCCTAAGGGGGGTGGTCGAGCAGTCAGAAACCCAGAGATTCCCTTGGGAAGTTTTGGGGAAGGGACCTCAGCACGAACCCCAGGCGATGATGTCACCTGCCGGCAACAGAACCCAACAGAACCCGCAACCCGGGTATCCAGGCCTCCAGAGCGGAGAGGAGCCCCCAGCCAGATCACTTGCTGCCAGGATGTTCTGCTGTTTGCCCATGCCCAGAGGCCGGGGCCTCAGGAGAGCTCACAGGCAGTGTGCGTGGGCACCCTGTCGACGTTGGCTCAGGACACCCCCGAGAGGCCTCTGGCCGTTTGCCCGGAGAAACAGAAAGGTAACACGGGGAGCCCCAGGCCGGGCCAGGCCACCTCGCCCATGCCACCCGGAAACACCGGGTCCTTTGCCTGTGTGTGTGGATGCGGGTTTCTCGGGGTGTGTCTCCCTCAAGGAAGCCCAGGCGGATGTGGGGTCAGAAGCCTGCGGACAAGTTGTGTCCACACCCCAGGGGAGAGCAGGCTGGGCCCGATGGGGAGTGTGCGGGCAGCGGCGGCCGCCCAGGCTGACCTCACACCCACAGGTGGGTCTCTTTCCTCCCGGGTGGGGATCTGAGCAGACACACGTCTCTGACCCTTCTGGGAAGAGAAGTTCGAGCAGGCAGAAGCAGCGGTTCCACTGGCCAGGCCCAGCTTGGAAAACTCCCAGCATGGCTGGCTGACGGTCACTGTCGTTGCAGAGCTTCCCACGTGATGAGGCCGAGGACGGGGACACCCCATCCACCTCCCGGAGGGAGGGGTCGGAGCACCACCCCCCCGCCCGTGAGGCCCAGTGCAGGCTCCAGGTGAGCGTGCCCACGGAGGCATCAGGCCCACCGGGGGAGAAGAGGAGGCGGGGAAGGCCTGCTGCAGAGACACCGCCCAGGATACACCCGCCGGCCCAGTCTGAGGCTGCCACGGAGCTCAGCACACCCGGCTCCGACCCAGAGTCCCGAGAACCCCGGCCTCTGAGGCAGCAGGAGGACCTGGAGCCCAGCACGCCAGAGCACAGTGGTGAGGACGCTGGGGCTGCTGCACGGGAGTGTGTGGGGACGGGGTGCTGAGCTACACAGGGACGAGTCCCCGAAAGCTGCTGCTGGGCCTGCAGCAAGCGCTGGCCTCACACCCCCCGCCCCCCATCTCGCACACGTCAGTCCCAAAAGACATCCGACGCTGGGTATTCTTTGGGAATCTCTTGGAAGCTTTCTGTCCCGGGATACGCACATGCCAAGGCTGGCCTGTGGGCAAACTTTGCTTCTCCCCCAGCTCTAGCACTGACCTCCAACTGGAACCAGGCTCCACTTCCCAGACCTGTCCCTACAGAGGTGGTGGCTCCAGGTGCAGGACCCAGGGATCCACCGAGGGCAGATGGAGAACCGAGACTTGCCCTCGCAGAGACACCAGGCCAGCTGGGTACTGGCCAGCACACCGGGCAGATCGGATCTCCGTGCCTGCAGGACCCCCAGCCCCAGGCACAGATGTCCCACCCCCTCAGCCAGAACCTCCACCTCCACGTGCACCTGTACCTGCTCGGGCTCTGGCAGGAGAACCCGAGGCAGAGGAGGAGTCACCGCCTCGGCAGGGAGAGCCTGCCCTGGCTCCCGCGCAACACCCAGATGCCCACGATGACTCACCCACCCCTGCAGGGAGAACGAGCCCCCGTTCTGGACAGACACCCAGAGCCCTTGCCGGAAACACCACGTCCAGGGGAGCGGTCGGCTCTGCAGCCTCCATCCGTGTCTGCTCACCGTGGACGCCGGCAACTCGGTCTGCCCCCAGGGGACATGGAGTTCCTTTCCCCTGAACTGCTTTGCATTTGGTTTGTTTCCACCTTTCTGGTGATGTTTTCTTTTTTGTATGGTTTCCTGTATTTTTGTTGGTTAAGTTGGGATTCGTAAACTTTTTCATCATTGTTGCAATTTGGGAACACTGTTGTGTAACTCTGGTGATACTGTGTTACCATCACCACTTGGTAGTTTCAGACCCGTTTGATCTTTATGCCCCACCCCCCAACAAAGCCTGGATTCAAGGCAAGCACGCCCTGTTCATCCCTTCCCCCGATCCTGAACACAATTTCATCTTTTCTTTGTGCATTCCTTCCTATATTCTTGGTGTCCCCAATCAATGACTCTCCGTGAAATGACTGAAGCAGTGTTTTTCGGACTCTCCACCTACTGTAAGACTCCATTGGAGAGTTCTCATTTTTATGTCATTTGAACTAGCCTTTGATATCTGAAAGGACGGTGTACGTCCTTTCAAGATACCATGTGCCAAACGAAGCCCTTTTGGCAACTGCCATCATTATCTCCAGGCAGGCATTGCTGTTTGAATGGTGACATCTCAGCCAGAAGGCAGAGGCTGAGCTCGTCTTGTTGCACCAGCTCCCAAAAGAAGCCAAGAAAGGGAGCTGGAACAACAAACCACCCCAACGCCCAGGAAAGCGTTCTTCATGACAGAAGGCTAGAAAATGACCCAACATCCTTGTGGCCCAGAACCCCTCTAGAAAATCACTGTTCCATAAAAAAGAGAAACACATGGGAAGTTCCAAGGAGAGGCAATGCCCATGGCCAGTGTACTTTAGAGGCGGCCTGAGCGCTCCGGGGAAGACACGCACCGACGGAACCCCTTGGGAAACAGCAGGGATTCTCCTCACCGTCGTAAGGGTTTCCTCTGGGGACAACCTGCCCTGGGCACCACATGAGGGAGCAGACCGGCTTCTCTTCCTCTGCCCCCACACCATTCACTCATGAAGGCAGCTCAGGTGTTCTCATGCCCTGCCTGCCTGCCTGCCTGGCTCATCCGTGAGCTGTGACCACCTCCAGGGCAGGACTCCACCTTCTCCTCTCTGTGTACCGTGCATCTGCACACAGTGGGCTTTCAGAACCTTAGACTTGAGCCATTCCCACTCAAGCCAGAACCCTCCCCAGGAAGGAAAACAGCTGTGGAGTCATTTTGGCCCCAGCACTGGTTCCGAAACCCTGGCGGCTCCTACAGCCTCTACGGCGTGAAGAGGGAGGTCCCTTTTGACAGAGCTTTCCGGCTCTCAGATCTAAGCTGTTGTTTCACTGTCAGCTGTGTCTCTTCCGTTGCAGCCAGGTGGGCCACGCTGCTCCAAAGGAGCTCACAAGCTGAGTTTCAAGGGAGGACAGGGATGGCTACAACGTGCTGCAAACTGAGTGAGGGTCCCCACAATCCTCAGCAAAGGTCTGTGGTGTGCAAGTGGGGAGTAGAGGGCCCCCAAGTTCCAAAGGAAGGGAGGTACTCGGGAGCTAAAGCCCTTGGCTGCTGTGGTAGCAGCTGCAGATGGCAGCTCGTCCACAGTGCACTTCGAATGAGGTCATATGAGCGGGACTCTGGAAATGGCTCCGAAATCGAGAGAAAGGGGTCAGGGTATGTGGGAAGCCGGCGGGGGTGGGGGGTGGATGAAGGAAGGTGTCCCTCCTCTCTCCAGTGCAATTTGGTTTGGTGAGTCTCAAAGCTACCAGATGGCACTTCCCAAGTCAGGCCCCCACAGGAATCAGGGTGGGCTGCGTGCCTCGGCCCCTGCCACAGGGACAAGCCACACCAGTGGCCTCCCTGAGCTCCAATGGCCGGATCTGGGGGTTCTGTCTGGGTGCACACCTCCTTGCTGTGGCCAAGTTCCCCCCTTCTCTGAGCACCAGCTTCATCCTCTCGAATGAGGACATCGAATGCTACCTTGGCACGTTACTCTCTTCATCCTGTGAAGACTCATTAGGCTTATCCTACAATTACTAGCTGGCCCGAAGAGATATCTCCTGAATCCAGATTAAGCTGGAGTCTCCCAGGCTCATCTGGCATGTCTTCCCTGAAGTCTGCCAAAACCCACACCCTTGCATTTCCAGGGACTCCCCTTAGCCAGCTGGGCAGAAAACCCAGCATGCTTCAAACAAGCTGACAGACAAGCGGGAGAGGACTCACGGGCAGAAGGTTTCCCTCAGGTCTCGGGTGGAGCTCTGGGACCACAGCAGCAACGGGCCATCCCAGCCCCTGGGCTCAGCAGCGCCCTCATTCTCAGGCCGGCGGCTCTGCCCTGAGGGGAGCGGGAAGGTCACCAACTGCCGCAGGCGCCCCTCCCACTGCTGGAGCCTGACCTCCCCCGGCCCCACCCCTTCCCCTACCCCAGCAGGACGACAGCTCGTCTTCCCCTGGCTTCCAACGTCAGGCCCGGCCCTGGGCCCCGATTGGGCACTGCCCCAGCCCGGAGCCAATCACAGTGGCCAGGGAGGTGGAACGCACCGATTGGCCAGGGCCAGGTCATGTGACCATACTCCCCAGGAAACTCAAATATTACCAAGGTTCCCTAAGAAACCAATGAACAAAATTATCCAGTAAAGGCAAACCGTACTTTTTAATGAGGCCAATGTCACAGAAAAAAAAAAAAAAATGCTTCACCATGAACTGCTCAAGGAAGCTAGTAAATAAACTTTCAGAAAAGTTTAGTAGTTTTTTTTTTTTTTTTAATACGGTGACGGAGAGCTATACCTTTCCCGTCTATGTGAATTTAGGTTTAAACTAGATTTCCCTTGGCTGTTATATAAGACAAAAAAACCCACATCACCCCCTTTCACTCACCCCCACCCCCCAAAAGTGTTTTAATGTATTGAATTTTTCTGTCCTCAGTTGTGTCTGATTCACGGCAACCCACGAACTCTACACAGCCAGGCTCTTCCGTCCATGGAATTCAGGGCAATTTTTTCTGTCCCAGTCAATGCCCACCCTGGGTGATCCAAAGGCAAGGGCTCAGAGGCCCCTGAGAGACTAACTCCTTTCAGCTGAGCACAGAGCTGGCTCCTCACTGGGATGCCTGTGGCCTGGGGCTCCCAGAGGGGAGAGCAGCACTCGCCCCACCGTGTGGTCACTGCTGGAAGTGCAGGCTGCTCCTCACTCCCCCTTGACAGTGTCCCTGACGGCAGAACAGTGTGAATCGAATCAAGGTGGTAATGCAAACTCCAATGCAACCAAACTTCCCACAAGGTCTCCAAAACCACTCAGGAACAGGGAATTGGAAACTGCAGGGGATGACATGAATGGAGATGGAGACTTGACACCTTACACCGAGTTCACTTCCACTTATCCCTAGACAAACTTTCCGTGAAAACTTGTCACCAATCTAGAAGAACAATGAGCAGAAACCGGACACGTGCTTTGAGTCTTCACACACAAAACTAAAAGGCAGTCCACAAAAAAACCCAGAGAATACAGTGGACTTGGCAAAATCAAAGATATCTACTGTGGGAAAGACCTCATGACAAAAGCAAAAGACAGGTCATACATCGCCAGACGAATGAGTGGAAACACAAAGCTTATCAAGGATGTGTCTCCAAACAGACAAAGAACACCAACACAACAAGCCTGTGAAAACTAGGGAAAGGTCTGAAGGGACACCAGACTGAGGAAGACACACACAGAGGATCCCGGATGATGTCCAGCACTGAGGGCCTGAAGAAACAACAGTCTAGTTGCACCCCCTCAGGCCTGTGTGACCGTGGATGAGGCCTCTGTTTCCCGGTGGCTCTGAGAGATGGACAGGGAGGAAGGGGAAGAGAAGTCACTTGCATTTCTAATACTCACAGCAAAGTCTTCCAATGAGAAGGGAATTATCACCCCCACTGACAATGCCATGCACTGAAGTGATATCCACGAGTCCATCTAACCCAGAAGGGAAGGATGCACCTGTTCTCACAAAACGGCGAGAGATGGAAGAAGGAAGATCAAGCCCACACCAATCACTGGAGAGAGAAGCTGTGCTCAGGGCTTGAAAAATTCCTATTGGTAAAATGATGTCACAGCCCCACAAGGCAATCCACAGCTTCGATGCTATTCCTCCCAAAATGCCAATGCATTTTCGCACCGAACAAAGAATTGCAAAAGGGGTTACGGAAACAGAAAAGAGCCTAAATTGTCAATACAATCCGACGAAAAGGCCCCGATACGGACATCCAAGGTTGTGTGAAAGGAAATTAGACGACCAAACTAGGATCCTCAGGAGAGTATCGGAGAAGGCAATGGCGACCCACTCCAGTACTCTTGCCTGGAAAATGCCCTGGACGGAGGAGCCTGGTAGGCTGCAGGCCATGGGGTCGCGCAGAGTCTGACACGACTGAAGTGACTTAGCAGCAGCAGCAGCAGCGGCAGGACAGTATGCTATTGGGAATACAACAACACACACAGATCCAGATCGATGGAATAAAGTTGAGGGTCCAGAAACAAACCCCAGCATCCATCGTCAACTCATCTCTGACACAGAAGGGGAGATTATCCAAATGGGAACAAGAAAGCCTCTTCAATCAATGTCCATGGGAAACCCAGACAGCTACATCTGAAGAACGCTATTGGTTTGGATCTCAGACCACCTCAATATTGGGGAAAAACCTCACCCTAAAGACTGATGTCATGAGATAGCTAGAAAGAAGCGTAGGTCAAAGGCTCCTTAACATCAGAGTCTCCTTGACATTTGCTGGGCGGAGGTAGAAATGGGTCTCTTCAATTAAGGGAAAGAGGTACACGAAGTACACCAATGGGTTTCCATCCAATGGAACCTCTTCACAACAGAGAAGCTAAGCATTCACAAATGCAAAAGATAGGAAACGGAACACGAGAGACTCCTTCCAAGTGGTGTATCTGAGAAGGGGTTCATATGGAAAGAGACGAAGAATGCACAGCACTCAGATTCCAAGAAACACCACCACCACCCTTGACCCTTCCCCTATGACCAACTCCGACCTGAAGCCTTTCTCTCCCTCTAACCTATCCCTAAAACATAACCCTCATCTAATCATATACATGTGGAATTCCTAGCATCCATCCATCCACACACGAGAGAGAAAGAGGAAGACACAGAGGGAATTGAGAAAGGAAAAGAGAGGGACACAGCCAGAGAGAGACACGGAACCAAAGAGAGGAAAGGAGTCGATGGTCCAGACTTTTCCTCAATCTGTCTCGAAGGTAGAAGCAATGACAGCGCCCATCCACCCCAGAAGGGGGAAAAGGACGGAAGGTTTGCAGAGGAAAAGACAAGAACGCAGGGAGCCATTAGAAGCTCAGCCACCCGCAGAAGCCGAGCTGGGACACTTGAACAGAATCTCAATGGAAACAGAGGACCAGAAAGTTGGCTACTCTTTTCTACAAGAGAGGGAGACCTTCGAGTCTTCCTTTCGGTCCTCCAACTTGGATGCGGGGTCTCAAAACAGTCAGGAGGGGGAGTGCCTTTTCCTGGGTACCACGGCACATCCAGGCCTCGTTCTGCCCCATTCTGTGCTATGTCAGCCCTGGATGGAATCTTTCTTTCTGAAGTCTCAGCGCACGAGCTCCACGTGATATCGGCCCCAGGTGGAAAGGCATGGAGCTGCTCGTAGGCCGACAGACCTAGGAAGCAGATGGGAGAATGACCCCCACTCTGCAGATGGAGAGACTGGGGAAACCCTGAGGGGCATATGCTTGTCCAGGGCCACACCACTTATGAGAAGAAGGAGCCTGGTCTGAGAGCAGCAGGGCCCTCGGAGCTCAGGCCCTGGCTGCACCCAGGCCTCCCCAGGGCTGTGGGCTGGGCTGTGTGGGCGTCTCTGTGCCTGCACATGGCCTAAGGGGGGTGGTCGAGCAGTCAGAAACCCAGAGATTCCCTTGGGAAGTTTTGGGGAAGGGACCTCAGCACGAACCCCAGGCGATGATGTCACCTGCCGGCAACAGAACCCAACAGAACCCGCAACCCGGGTATCCAGGCCTCCAGAGCGGAGAGGAGCCCCCAGCCAGATCACTTGCTGCCAGGATGTTCTGCTGTTTGCCCATGCCCAGAGGCCGGGGCCTCAGGAGAGCTCACAGGCAGTGTGCGTGGGCACCCTGTCGACGTTGGCTCAGGACACCCCCGAGAGGCCTCTGGCCGTTTGCCCGGAGAAACAGAAAGGTAACACGGGGAGCCCCAGGCCGGGCCAGGCCACCTCGCCCATGCCACCCGGAAACACCGGGTCCTTTGCCTGTGTGTGTGGATGCGGGTTTCTCGGGGTGTGTCTCCCTCAAGGAAGCCCAGGCGGATGTGGGGTCAGAAGCCTGCGGACAAGTTGTGTCCACACCCCAGGGGAGAGCAGGCTGGGCCCGATGGGGAGTGTGCGGGCAGCGGCGGCCGCCCAGGCTGACCTCACACCCACAGGTGGGTCTCTTTCCTCCCGGGTGGGGATCTGAGCAGACACACGTCTCTGACCCTTCTGGGAAGAGAAGTTCGAGCAGGCAGAAGCAGCGGTTCCACTGGCCAGGCCCAGCTTGGAAAACTCCCAGCATGGCTGGCTGACGGTCACTGTCGTTGCAGAGCTTCCCACGTGATGAGGCCGAGGACGGGGACACCCCATCCACCTCCCGGAGGGAGGGGTCGGAGCACCACCCCCCCGCCCGTGAGGCCCAGTGCAGGCTCCAGGTGAGCGTGCCCACGGAGGCATCAGGCCCACCGGGGGAGAAGAGGAGGCGGGGAAGGCCTGCTGCAGAGACACCGCCCAGGATACACCCGCCGGCCCAGTCTGAGGCTGCCACGGAGCTCAGCACACCCGGCTCCGACCCAGAGTCCCGAGAACCCCGGCCTCTGAGGCAGCAGGAGGACCTGGAGCCCAGCACGCCAGAGCACAGTGGTGAGGACGCTGGGGCTGCTGCACGGGAGTGTGTGGGGACGGGGTGCTGAGCTACACAGGGACGAGTCCCCGAAAGCTGCTGCTGGGCCTGCAGCAAGCGCTGGCCTCACACCCCCCGCCCCCCATCTCGCACACGTCAGTCCCAAAAGACATCCGACGCTGGGTATTCTTTGGGAATCTCTTGGAAGCTTTCTGTCCCGGGATACGCACATGCCAAGGCTGGCCTGTGGGCAAACTTTGCTTCTCCCCCAGCTCTAGCACTGACCTCCAACTGGAACCAGGCTCCACTTCCCAGACCTGTCCCTACAGAGGTGGTGGCTCCAGGTGCAGGACCCAGGGATCCACCGAGGGCAGATGGAGAACCGAGACTTGCCCTCGCAGAGACACCAGGCCAGCTGGGTACTGGCCAGCACACCGGGCAGATCGGATCTCCGTGCCTGCAGGACCCCCAGCCCCAGGCACAGATGTCCCACCCCCTCAGCCAGAACCTCCACCTCCACGTGCACCTGTACCTGCTCGGGCTCTGGCAGGAGAACCCGAGGCAGAGGAGGAGTCACCGCCTCGGCAGGGAGAGCCTGCCCTGGCTCCCGCGCAACACCCAGATGCCCACGATGACTCACCCACCCCTGCAGGGAGAACGAGCCCCCGTTCTGGACAGACACCCAGAGCCCTTGCCGGAAACACCACGTCCAGGGGAGCGGTCGGCTCTGCAGCCTCCATCCCTGTCTGCTCACCGTGGACGCCGGCAACTCGGTCTGCCCCCAGGGGACATGGAGTTCCTTTCCCCTGAACTGCTTTGCATTTGGTTTGTTTCCACCTTTCTGGTGATGTTTTCTTTTTTGTATGGTTTCCTGTATTTTTGTTGGTTAAGTTGGGATTCGTAAACTTTTTCATCATTGTTGCAATTTGGGAACACTGTTGTGTAACTCTGGTGATACTGTGTTACCATCACCACTTGGTAGTTTCAGACCCGTTTGATCTTTATGCCCCACCCCCCAACAAAGCCTGGATTCAAGGCAAGCACGCCCTGTTCATCCCTTCCCCCGATCCTGAACACAATTTCATCTTTTCTTTGTGCATTCCTTCCTATATTCTTGGTGTCCCCAATCAATGACTCTCCGTGAAATGACTGAAGCAGTGTTTTTCGGACTCTCCACCTACTGTAAGACTCCATTGGAGAGTTCTCATTTTTATGTCATTTGAACTAGCCTTTGATATCTGAAAGGACGGTGTACGTCCTTTCAAGATACCATGTGCCAAACGAAGCCCTTTTGGCAACTGCCATCATTATCTCCAGGCAGGCATTGCTGTTTGAATGGTGACATCTCAGCCAGAAGGCAGAGGCTGAGCTCGTCTTGTTGCACCAGCTCCCAAAAGAAGCCAAGAAAGGGAGCTGGAACAACAAACCACCCCAACGCCCAGGAAAGCGTTCTTCATGACAGAAGGCTAGAAAATGACCCAACATCCTTGTGGCCCAGAACCCCTCTAGAAAATCACTGTTCCATAAAAAAGAGAAACACATGGGAAGTTCCAAGGAGAGGCAATGCCCATGGCCAGTGTACTTTAGAGGCGGCCTGAGCGCTCCGGGGAAGACACGCACCGACGGAACCCCTTGGGAAACAGCAGGGATTCTCCTCACCGTCGTAAGGGTTTCCTCTGGGGACAACCTGCCCTGGGCACCACATGAGGGAGCAGACCGGCTTCTCTTCCTCTGCCCCCACACCATTCACTCATGAAGGCAGCTCAGGTGTTCTCATGCCCTGCCTGCCTGCCTGCCTGGCTCATCCGTGAGCTGTGACCACCTCCAGGGCAGGACTCCACCTTCTCCTCTCTGTGTACCGTGCATCTGCACACAGTGGGCTTTCAGAACCTTAGACTTGAGCCATTCCCACTCAAGCCAGAACCCTCCCCAGGAAGGAAAACAGCTGTGGAGTCATTTTGGCCCCAGCACTGGTTCCGAAACCCTGGCGGCTCCTACAGCCTCTACGGCGTGAAGAGGGAGGTCCCTTTTGACAGAGCTTTCCGGCTCTCAGATCTAAGCTGTTGTTTCACTGTCAGCTGTGTCTCTTCCGTTGCAGCCAGGTGGGCCACGCTGCTCCAAAGGAGCTCACAAGCTGAGTTTCAAGGGAGGACAGGGATGGCTACAACGTGCTGCAAACTGAGTGAGGGTCCCCACAATCCTCAGCAAAGGTCTGTGGTGTGCAAGTGGGGAGTAGAGGGCCCCCAAGTTCCAAAGGAAGGGAGGTACTCGGGAGCTAAAGCCCTTGGCTGCTGTGGTAGCAGCTGCAGATGGCAGCTCGTCCACAGTGCACTTCGAATGAGGTCATATGAGCGGGACTCTGGAAATGGCTCCGAAATCGAGAGAAAGGGGTCAGGGTATGTGGGAAGCCGGCGGGGGTGGGGGGTGGATGAAGGAAGGTGTCCCTCCTCTCTCCAGTGCAATTTGGTTTGGTGAGTCTCAAAGCTACCAGATGGCACTTCCCAAGTCAGGCCCCCACAGGAATCAGGGTGGGCTGCGTGCCTCGGCCCCTGCCACAGGGACAAGCCACACCAGTGGCCTCCCTGAGCTCCAATGGCCGGATCTGGGGGTTCTGTCTGGGTGCACACCTCCTTGCTGTGGCCAAGTTCCCCCCTTCTCTGAGCACCAGCTTCATCCTCTCGAATGAGGACATCGAATGCTACCTTGGCACGTTACTCTCTTCATCCTGTGAAGACTCATTAGGCTTATCCTACAATTACTAGCTGGCCCGAAGAGATATCTCCTGAATCCAGATTAAGCTGGAGTCTCCCAGGCTCATCTGACATGTCTTCCCTGAAGTCTGCCAAAACCCACACCATTGCATTTCCAGGGACTCCCCTTAGCCAGCTGGGCAGAAAACCCAGCATGCTTCAAACAAGCTGACAGACAAGCGGGAGAGGACTCACGGGCAGAAGGTTTCCCTCAGGTCTCGGGTGGAGCTCTGGGACCACAGCAGCAACGGGCCATCCCAGCCCCTGGGCTCAGCAGCGCCCTCATTCTCAGGCCGGCGGCTCTGCCCTGAGGGGAGAGGGAAGGTCACCAACTGCCGCAGGCGGACCTCACGCCCCTCCCACTGCTGGAGCCTGACCTCCCCCGGCCCCACCCCTTCCCCTACCCCAGCAGGACGACAGCTCGTCTTCCCCTGGCTTCCAACGTCAGGCCCGGCCCTGGGCCCCGATTGGGCACTGCCCCAGCCCGGAGCCAATCACAGTGGCCAGGGAGGTGGAACGCACCGATTGGCCAGGGCCAGGTCATGTGACCATACTCCCCAGGAAACTCAAATATTACCAAGGTTCCCTAAGAAACCAATGAACAAAATTATCCAGTAAAGGCAAACCGTACTTTTTAATGAGGCCAATGTCACAGAAAAAAAAAAAAAAAAAAAAGCTTCACCATGAACTGCTCAAGGAAGCTAGTAAATAAACTTTCAGAAAAGTTTAGTAGTTTTTTTTTTTTTTTTAATAGGGTGACGGAGAGCTATACCTTTCCCGTCTATGTGAATTTAGGTTTAAACTAGATTTCCCTTGGCTGTTATATAAGACAAAAAAACCCACATCACCCCCTTTCACTCACCCCCACCCCCCAAAAGTGTTTTAATGTATTGAATTTTTCTGTCCTCAGTTGTGTCTGATTCACGGCAACCCACGAACTCTACACAGCCAGGCTCTTCCGTCCATGGAATTCAGGGCAATTTTTTCTGTCCCTGTCAATGCCCACCCTGGGTGATCCAAAGGCAAGGGCTCATAAGCCCCTGAGAGACTAACTCCTTTCAGCTGAGCACAGAGCTGGCTCCTCACTGGGATGCCTGTGGCCTGGGGCTCCCAGAGGGGAGAGCAGCACTCGCCCCACCGTGTGGTCACTGCTGGAAGTGCAGGCTGCTCCTCACTCCCCCTTGACAGTGTCCCTGACGGCAGAACAGTGTGAATCGAATCAAGGTGGTAATGCAAACTCCAATGCAACCAAACTCCCCACAAGGTCTCCAAAACCACTCAGGAACAGGGAATTGGAAACTGCAGGGGATGACATGAATGGAGATGGAGACTTGACACCTTACACCGAGTTCACTTCCACTTATCCCTAGACAAACTTTCCGTGAAAACTTGTCACCAATCTAGAAGAACAATGAGCAGAAACCGGACACGTGCTTTGAGTCTTCACACACAAAACTAAAAGGCAGTCCACAAAAAAACCCAGAGAATACAGTGGACTTGGCAAAATCAAAGATATCTACTGTGGGAAAGACCTCATGACAAAAGCAAAAGACAGGTCATACATCGCCAGACGAATGAGTGGAAACACAAAGCTTATCAAGGATGTGTCTCCAAACAGACAAAGAACACCAACACAACAAGCCTGTGAAAACTAGGGAAAGGTCTGAAGGGACACCAGACTGAGGAAGACACACACAGAGGATCCCGGATGATGTCCAGCACTGAGGTCCTGAAGAAACAACAGTCTAGTTGCACCCCCTCAGGCCTGTGTGACCGTGGATGAGGCCTCTGTTTCCCGGTGGCTCTGAGAGATGGACAGGGAGGAAGGGGAAGAGAAGTCACTTGCATTTCTAATACTCACAGCAAAGTCTTCCAATGAGAAGGGAATTATCACCCCCACTGACAATGCCATGCACTGAAGTGATATCCACGAGTCCATCTAACCCAGAAGGGAAGGATGCACCTGTTCTCACAAAACGGCGAGAGATGGAAGAAGGAAGATCAAGCCCACACCAATCACTGGAGAGAGAAGCTGTGCTCAGGGCTTGAAAAATTCCTATTGGTAAAATGATGTCACAGCCCCACAAGGCAATCCACAGCTTCGATGCTATTCCTCCCAAAATGCCAAAGCATTTTCGCACCGAACAAAGAATTGCAAAAGGGGTTACGGAAACAGAAAAGAGCCTAAATTGTCAATACAATCCGACGAAAAGGCCCCGATACGGACATCCAAGGTTGTGTGAAAGGAAATTAGACGACCAAACTAGGATCCTCAGGAGAGTATCGGAGAAGGCAATGGCGACCCACTCCAGTACTCTTGCCTGGAAAATGCCCTGGACGGAGGAGCCTGGTAGGCTGCAGGCCATGGGGTCGCGCAGAGTCTGACACGACTGAAGTGACTTAGCAGCAGCAGCAGCAGCGGCAGGACAGTATGCTATTGGGAATACAGCAACACACACAGATCCAGATCGATGGAATAAAGTTGAGGGTCCAGAAACAAACCCCAGCATCCATCGTCAACTCATCTCTGACACAGAAGGGGAGATTATCCAAATGGGAACAAGAAAGCCTCTTCAATCAATGTCCATGGGAAACCCAGACAGCTACATCTGAAGAACGCTATTGGTTTGGATCTCAGACCACCTCAATATTGGGGAAAAACCTCACCCTAAAGACTGATGTCATGAGATAGCTAGAAAGAAGCGTAGGTCAAAGGCTCCTTAACATCAGAGTCTCCTTGCCATTTGCTGGGCGGAGGTAGAAATGGGTCTCTTCAATTAAGGGAAAGAGGTACACGAAGTACACCAATGGGTTTCCATCCAATGGAACCTCTTCACAACAGAGAAGCTAAGCATTCACAAATGCAAAAGATAGGAAACGGAACACGAGAGACTCCTTCCAAGTGGTGTATCTGAGAAGGGGTTCATATGGAAAGAGACGAAGAATGCACAGCACTCAGATTCCAAGAAACACCACCACCACCCTTGACCCTTCCCCTATGACCAACTCCGACCTGAAGCCTTTCTCTCCCTCTAACCTATCCCTAAAACATAACCCTCATCTAATCATATACATGTGGAATTCCTAGCATCCATCCATTCACACACGAGAGAGAAAGAGGAAGACACAGAGGGAATTGAGAAAGGAAAAGAGAGGGACACAGCCAGAGAGAGACACGGAACCAAAGAGAGGAAAGGAGTCGATGGTCCAGACTTTTCCTCAATCTGTCTCGAAGGTAGAAGCAATGACAGCGCCCATCCACCCCAGAAGGGGGAAAAGGACGGAAGGTTTGCAGAGGAAAAGACAAGAACGCAGGGAGCCATTAGAAGCTCAGCCACCCGCAGAAGCCGAGCTGGGACACTTGAACAGAATCTCAATGGAAACAGGACCAGAAAGTTGGCTACTCTTTTCTACAAGAGAGGGAGACCTTCGAGTCTTCCTTTCTGTCCTCCAGCTTGGATGCGGGGTCTCAAAACAGTCAGGAGGGGGAGTGCCTTTTCCTGGGTACCACGGCACATCCAGGCCTCGTTCTGCCCCATTCTGTGCTATGTCAGCCCTGGATGGAATCTTTCTTTCTGAAGTCTCAGCGCACGAGCTCCACGTGATATCGGCCCCAGGTGGAAAGGCATGGAGCTGCTCGTAGGCCGACAGACCTAGGAAGCAGATGGGAGAATGACCCCCACTCTGCAGATGGAGAGACTGGGGAAACCCTGAGGGGCATATGCTTGTCCAGGGCCACACCACTTATGAGAAGAAGGAGCCTGGTCTGAGAGCAGCAGGGCCCTCGGAGCTCAGGCCCTGGCTGCACCCAGGCCTCCCCAGGGCTGTGGGCTGGGCTGTGTGGGCGTCTCTGTGCCTGCACATGGCCTAAGGGGGGTGGTCGAGCAGTCAGAAACCCAGAGATTCCCTTGGGAAGTTTTGGGGAAGGGACCTCAGCACGAACCCCAGGCGATGATGTCACCTGCCGGCAACAGAACCCAACAGAACCCGCAACCCGGGTATCCAGGCCTCCAGAGCGGAGAGGAGCCCCCAGCCAGATCACTTGCTGCCAGGATGTTCTGCTGTTTGCCCATGCCCAGAGGCCGGGGCCTCAGGAGAGCTCACAGGCAGTGTGCGTGGGCACCCTGTCGACGTTGGCTCAGGACACCCCCGAGAGGCCTCTGGCCGTTTGCCCGGAGAAACAGAAAGGTAACACGGGGAGCCCCAGGCCGGGCCAGGCCACCTCGCCCATGCCACCCGGAAACACCGGGTCCTTTGCCTGTGTGTGTGGATGCGGGTTTCTCGGGGTGTGTCTCCCTCAAGGAAGCCCAGGCGGATGTGGGGTCAGAAGCCTGCGGACAAGTTGTGTCCACACCCCAGGGGAGAGCAGGCTGGGCCCGATGGGGAGTGTGCGGGCAGCGGCGGCCGCCCAGGCTGACCTCACACCCACAGGTGGGTCTCTTTCCTCCCGGGTGGGGATCTGAGCAGACACACGTCTCTGACCCTTCTGGGAAGAGAAGTTCGAGCAGGCAGAAGCAGCGGTTCCACTGGCCAGGCCCAGCTTGGAAAACTCCCAGCATGGCTGGCTGACGGTCACTGTCGTTGCAGAGCTTCCCACGTGATGAGGCCGAGGACGGGGACACCCCATCCACCTCCCGGAGGGAGGGGTCGGAGCACCACCCCCCCGCCCGTGAGGCCCAGTGCAGGCTCCAGGTGAGCGTGCCCACGGAGGCATCAGCCCCACCGGGGGAGAAGAGGAGGCGGGGAAGGCCTGCTGCAGAGACACCGCCTAGGATACACCCGCCGGCCCAGTCTGAGGCTGCCACGGAGCTCAGCACACCCGGCTCCGACCCAGAGTCCCGAGAACCCCGGCCTCTGAGGCAGCAGGAGGACATGGAGCCCAGCACGCCAGAGCACAGAGGTGAGGATGCTGGGGCTGCTGCACGGGAGTGTGTGGGGACGGGGTGCTGAGCTACACAGGGACGAGTCCCCGAAAGCTGCTGCTGGGCCTGCAGCAAGCACTGGCCTCACACCCCCCGCCCCCCGTCTTGCACACTTCAGTCCCAAAAGACATCCGACGCTGGGTATTCTTTGGGAATCTCTTGGAAGCTTTCTGTCCCGGGATACGCACATGCCAAGGCTGGCCTGTGGGCAAACTTTGCTTCTCCCCCAGCTCTAGCACTGACCTCCAACTGGAACCAGGCTCCACTTCCCAGACCTGTCCCTACAGAGGTGGTGGCTCCAGGTGCAGGACCCAGAGATCCACCGAGGGCAGATGGAGAACCGAGACTTGCCCTCGCAGAGACACCAGGCCAGCTGGGTACTGGCCAGCACACCGGGCAGATCGGATCTCCGTGCCTGCAGGACCCCCAGCCCCAGGCACTGATGTCCCACCCCCTCAGCCAGAACCTCCACCTCCACGTGCACCTGTACCTGCTCGGGCTCTGGCAGGAGAACCCGAGGCAGAGGAGGAGTCACCGCCTCGGCAGGGAGAGCCTGCCCTGGCTCCCGCGCAACACCCAGACGCCCACGATGACTCACCCACCCCTGCAGGGAGAACGAGCCCCCGCTCTGGACAGACACCCAGAGCCCTTGCCGGAAACACCACGTCCAGGGGAGCGGTCGGCTCTGCAGCCTCCATCCCTGTCTGCTCACCGTGGACGCCGGCAACTCGGACTGCCCCCAGGGGACATGGAGTTCCTTTCCCCTGAACTGCTTTGCATTTGGTTTGTTTCCACCTTTCTGGTGATGTTTTCTTTTTTGTATGGTTTCCTGTATTTTTGTTGGTTAAGTTGGGATTCGTAAACTTTTTCATCATTGTTGCAATTTGGGAACACTGTTGTGTAACTCTGGTGATACTGTGTTACCATCACCACTTGGTAGTTTCAGACCCGTTTGATCTTTATGCCCCACCCCCCAACAAAGCCTGGATTCAAGGCAAGCACGCCCTGTTCATCCCTTCCCCCGATCCTGAACACAATTTCATCTTTTCTTTGTGCATTCCTTCCTATATTCTTGGTGTCCCCAATCAATGACTCTCCGTGAAATGACTGAAGCAGTGTTTTTCGGACTCTCCACCTACTGTAAGACTCCATTGGAGAGTTCTCATTTTTATGTCATTTGAACTAGCCTTTGATATCTGAAAGGACGGTGTACGTCCTTTCAAGATACCATGTGCCAAACGAAGCCCTTTTGGCCACTGCCATCATTATCTCCAGGCAGGCATTGCTGTTTCAAGGGTGACATCTCAGCCAGAAGGCAGAGGCTGAGCTCGTCTTGTTGCACCAGCTCCCAAAAGAAGCCAAGAAAGGGAGCTGGAACAACAAACCACCCCAACGCCCAGGAAAGCGTTCTTCATGACAGAAGGCTAGAAAATGACCCAACATCCTTGTGGCCCAGAACCCCTCTAGAAAATCACTGTTCCATAAAAAAGAGAAACACATGGGAAGTTCCAAGGAGAGGCAATGCCCATGGCCAGTGTACTTTAGAGACGGCCTGAGCGCTCCGGGGAAGACACGCACCGACGGAACCCCTTGGGAAACAGCAGGGATTCTCCTCACCGTCGTAAGGGTTTCCTCTGGGGACAACCTGCCCTGGGCACCACATGAGGGAGCAGACCGGCTTCTCTTCCTCTGCCCCCACACCATTCACTCATGAAGGCAGCTCAGGTGTTCTCATGCCCTGCCTGCCTGCCTGCCTGGCTCATCCGTGAGCTGTGAGCACCTCCAGGGCAGGACTCCACCTTCTCCTCTCTGTGTACCGTGCATCTGCACACAGTGGGCTTTCAGAACCTTAGAGTTGAGCCATTCCCACTCAAGCCAGAACCCTCCCCAGGAAGGAAAACAGCTGTGGAGTCATTTTGGCCCCAGCACTGGTTCCGAAACCCTGGCGGCTCCTACAGCCTCTACGGCGTGAAGAGGGAGGTCCCTTTTGACAGAGCTTTCCGGCTCTCAGATCTAAGCTGTTGTTTCACTGTCAGCTGTGTCTCTTCCGTTGCAGCCAGGTGGGCCACGCTGCTCCAAAGGAGCTCACAAGCTGAGTTTCAAGGGAGGACAGGGATGGCTACAACGTGCTGCAAACTGAGTGAGGGTCCCCACAATCCTCAGCAAAGGTCTGTGGTGTGCAAGTGGGGAGTAGAGGGCCCCCAAGTTCCAAAGGAAGGGAGGTACTCGGGAGCTAAAGCCCTTGGCCGCTGTGGTAGCAGCTGCAGATGGCAGCTCGTCCACAGTGAACTTCGAATGAGGTCATATGAGCGGGACTCTGGAAATGGCTCCGATATCGAGAGAAAGGGGTCAGGGTATGTGGGAAGCCGGCGGGGGTGGGGGGTGGATGAAGGAAGGTGTCCCTCCTCTCTCCAGTGCAATTTGGTTTGGTGAGTCTCAAAGCTACCAGATGGCACTTCCCAAGTCAGGCCCCCACAGGAATCAGGGTGGGCTGCGTGCCTCGGCCCCTGCCACAGGGACAAGCCACACCAGTGGCCTCCCTGAGCTCCAATGGCCGGATCTGGGGGTTCTGTCTGGGTGCACACCTCCTTGCTGTGGCCAAGTCCCCCCCTTCTCTGAGCACCAGCTTCATCCTCTCGAATGAGGACATCGAATGCTACCTTGGCACGTTACTCTCTTCATCCTGTGAAGACTCATTAGGCTTATCCTACAATTACTAGCTGGCCCGAAGAGATATCTCCTGAATCCAGATTAAGCTGGAGTCTCCCAGGCTCATCTGGCATGTCTTCCCTGAAGTCTGCCAAAACCCACACCATTGCATTTCCAGGGACTCCCCTTAGCCAGCTGGGCAGAAAACCCAGCATGCTTCAAACAAGCTGACAGACAAGCGGGAGAGGACTCACGGGCAGAAGGTTTCCCTCAGGTCTCGGGTGGAGCTCTGGGACCACAGCAGCAACGGGCCATCCCAGCCCCTGGGCTCAGCAGCGCCCTCATTCTCAGGCCGGCGGCTCTGCCCTGAGGGGAGCGGGAAGGTCACCAACTGCCGCAGGCGGACCTCACGCCCCTCCCACTGCTGGAGCCTGACCTCCCCCGGCCCCACCCCTTCCCCTACCCCAGCAGGACGACAGCTCGTCTTCCCCTGGCTTCCAACGTCAGGCCCGGCCCTGGGCCCCGATTGGGCACTGCCCCAGCCCGGAGCCAATCACAGTGGCCAGGGAGGTGGAACGCACCGATTGGCCAGGGCCAGGTCATGTGACCATACTCCCCAGGAAACTCAAATATTACCAAGGTTCCCTAAGAAACCAATGAACAAAATTATCCAGTAAAGGCAAACCGTACTTTTTAATGAGGCCAATGTCACAGAAAAAAAAAAAAAAAACCTTCACCATGAACTGCTCAAGGAAGCTAGTAAATAAACTTTCAGAAAAGTTTAGTAGTTTTTTTTTTTTTTTTTAAATAGGGTGACGGAGAGCTATACCTTTCCCGTCTATGTGAATTTAGGTTTAAACTAGATTTCCCTTGGCTGTTATATAAGACAAAAAAACCCACATCACCCCCTTTCACTCACCCCCACCCCCCAAAAGTGTTTTAATGTATTGAATTTTTCTGTCCTCAGTTGTGTCTGATTCACGGCAACCCACGAACTCTACACAGCCAGGCTCTTCCGTCCATGGAATTCAGGGCAATTTTTTCTGTCCCAGTCAATGCCCACCCTGGGTGATCCAAAGGCAAGGGCTCAGAGGCCCCTGAGAGACTAACTCCTTTCAGCTGAGCACAGAGCTGGCTCCTCACTGGGATGCCTGTGGCCTGGGGCTCCCAGAGGGGAGAGCAGCACTCGCCCCACCGTGTGGTCACTGCTGGAAGTGCAGGCTGCTCCTCACTCCCCCTTGACAGTGTCCCTGACGGCAGAACAGTGTGAATCGAATCAAGGTGGTAATGCAAACTCCAATGCAACCAAACTCCCCACAAGGTCTCCAAAACCACTCAGGAACAGGGAATTGGAAACTGCAGGGGATGACATGAATGGAGATGGAGACTTGACACCTTACACTGAGTTCACTTCCACTTATCCCTAGACAAACTTTCCGTGAAAACTTGTCACCAATCTAGAAGAACAATGAGCAGAAACCGGACACGTGCTTTGAGTCTTCACACACAAAACTAAAAGGCAGTCCACAAAAAAACCCAGAGAATACAGTGGACTTGGCAAAATCAAAGATATCTACTGTGGGAAAGACCTCATGACAAAAGCAAAAGACAGGTCATACATCGCCAGACGAATGAGTGGAAACACAAAGCTTATCAAGGATGTGTCTCCAAACAGACAAAGAACACCAACACAACAAGCCTGTGAAAACTAGGGAAAGGTCTGAAGGGACACCAGACTGAGGAAGACACACACAGAGGATCCCGGATGATGTCCAGCACTGAGGGCCTGAAGAAACAACAGTCTAGTTGCACCCCCTCAGGCCTGTGTGACCGTGGATGAGGCCTCTGTTTCCCGGTGGCTCTGAGAGATGGACAGGGAGGAAGGGGAAGAGAAGTCACTTGCATTTCTAATACTCACAGCAAAGTCTTCCAATGAGAAGGGAATTATCACCCCCACTGACAATGCCATGCACTGAAGTGATATCCACGAGTCCATCTAACCCAGAAGGGAAGGATGCACCTGTTCTCACAAAACGGCGAGAGATGGAAGAAGGAAGATCAAGCCCACACCAATCACTGGAGAGAGAAGCTGTGCTCAGGGCTTGAAAAATTCCTATTGGTAAAATGATGTCACAGCCCCACAAGGCAATCCACAGCTTCGATGCTATTCCTCCCAAAATGCCAATGCATTTTCGCACCGAACAAAGAATTGCAAAAGGGGTTACGGAAACAGAAAAGAGCCTAAATTGTCAATACAATCCGACGAAAAGGCCCCGATACGGACATCCAAGGTTGTGTGAAAGGAAATTAGACGACCAAACTAGGATCCTCAGGAGAGTATCGGAGAAGGCAATGGCGACCCACTCCAGTACTCTTGCCTGGAAAATGCCCTGGACGGAGGAGCCTGGTAGGCTGCAGGCCATGGGGTCGCGCAGAGTCTGACACGACTGAAGTGACTTAGCAGCAGCAGCAGCAGCGGCAGGACAGTATGCTATTGGGAATACAACAACACACACAGATCCAGATCGATGGAATAAAGTTGAGGGTCCAGAAACAAACCCCAGCATCCATCGTCAACTCATCTCTGACACAGAAGGGGAGATTATCCAAATGGGAACAAGAAAGCCTCTTCAATCAATGTCCATGGGAAACCCAGACAGCTACATCTGAAGAACGCTATTGGTTTGGATCTCAGACCACCTCAATATTGGGGAAAAACCTCACCCTAAAGACTGATGTCATGAGATAGCTAGAAAGAAGCGTAGGTCAAAGGCTCCTTAACATCAGAGTCTCCTTGCCATTTGCTGGGCGGAGGTAGAAATGGGTCTCTTCAATTAAGGGAAAGAGGTACACGAAGTACACCAATGGGTTTCCATCCAATGGAACCTCTTCACAACAGAGAAGCTAAGCATTCACAAATGCAAAAGATAGGAAACGGAACACGAGAGACTCCTTCCAAGTGGTGTATCTGAGAAGGGGTTCATATGGAAAGAGACGAAGAATGCACAGCACTCAGATTCCAAGAAACACCACCACCACCCTTGACCCTTCCCCTATGACCAACTCCGACCTGAAGCCTTTCTCTCCCTCTAACCTATCCCTAAAACATAACCCTCATCTAATCATATACATGTGGAATTCCTAGCATCCATCCATTCACACACGAGAGAGAAAGAGGAAGACACAGAGGGAATTGAGAAAGGAAAAGAGAGGGACACAGCCAGAGAGAGACACGGAACCAAAGAGAGGAAAGGAGTCGATGGTCCAGACTTTTCCTCAATCTGTCTCGAAGGTAGAAGCAATGACAGCGCCCATCCACCCCAGAAGGGGGAAAAGGACGGAAGGTTTGCAGAGGAAAAGACAAGAACGCAGGGAGCCATTAGAAGCTCAGCCACCCGCAGAAGCCGAGCTGGGACACTTGAACAGAATCTCAATGGAAACAGGACCAGAAAGTTGGCTACTCTTTTCTACAAGAGAGGGAGACCTTCGAGTCTTCCTTTCTGTCCTCCAGCTTGGATGCGGGGTCTCAAAACAGTCAGGAGGGGGAGTGCCTTTTCCTGGGTACCACGGCACATCCAGGCCTCGTTCTGCCCCATTCTGTGCTATGTCAGCCCTGGATGGAATCTTTCTTTCTGAAGTCTCAGCGCACGAGCTCCACGTGATATCGGCCCCAGGTGGAAAGGCATGGAGCTGCTCGTAGGCCGACAGACCTAGGAAGCAGATGGGAGAATGACCCCCACTCTGCAGATGGAGAGACTGGGGAAACCCTGAGGGGCATATGCTTGTCCAGGGCCACACCACTTATGAGAAGAAGGAGCCTGGTCTGAGAGCAGCAGGGCCCTCGGAGCTCAGGCCCTGGCTGCACCCAGGCCTCCCCAGGGCTGTGGGCTGGGCTGTGTGGGCGTCTCTGTGCCTGCACATGGCCTAAGGGGGGTGGTCGAGCAGTCAGAAACCCAGAGATTCCCTTGGGAAGTTTTGGGGAAGGGACCTCAGCACGAACCCCAGGCGATGATGTCACCTGCCGGCAACAGAACCCAACAGAACCCGCAACCCGGGTATCCAGGCCTCCAGAGCGGAGAGGAGCCCCCAGCCAGATCACTTGCTGCCAGGATGTTCTGCTGTTTGCCCATGCCCAGAGGCCGGGGCCTCAGGAGAGCTCACAGGCAGTGTGCGTGGGCACCCTGTCGACGTTGGCTCAGGACACCCCCGAGAGGCCTCTGGCCGTTTGCCCGGAGAAACAGAAAGGTAACACGGGGAGCCCCAGGCCGGGCCAGGCCACCTCGCCCATGCCACCCGGAAACACCGGGTCCTTTGCCTGTGTGTGTGGATGCGGGTTTCTCGGGGTGTGTCTCCCTCAAGGAAGCCCAGGCGGATGTGGGGTCAGAAGCCTGCGGACAAGTTGTGTCCACACCCCAGGGGAGAGCAGGCTGGGCCCGATGGGGAGTGTGCGGGCAGCGGCGGCCGCCCAGGCTGACCTCACACCCACAGGTGGGTCTCTTTCCTCCCGGGTGGGGATCTGAGCAGACACACGTCTCTGACCCTTCTGGGAAGAGAAGTTCGAGCAGGCAGAAGCAGCGGTTCCACTGGCCAGGCCCAGCTTGGAAAACTCCCAGCATGGCTGGCTGACGGTCACTGTCGTTGCAGAGCTTCCCACGTGATGAGGCCGAGGACGGGGACACCCCATCCACCTCCCGGAGGGAGGGGTCGGAGCACCACCCCCCCGCCCGTGAGGCCCAGTGCAGGCTCCAGGTGAGCGTGCCCACGGAGGCATCAGCCCCACCGGGGGAGAAGAGGAGGCGGGGAAGGCCTGCTGCAGAGACACCGCCTAGGATACACCCGCCGGCCCAGTCTGAGGCTGCCACGGAGCTCAGCACACCCGGCTCCGACCCAGAGTCCCGAGAACCCCGGCCTCTGAGGCAGCAGGAGGACCTGGAGCCCAGCACGCCAGAGCACAGAGGTGAGGACGCTGGGGCTGCTGCACGGGAGTGTGTGGGGACGGGGTGCTGAGCTACACAGGGACGAGTCCCCGAAAGCTGCTGCTGGGCCTGCAGCAAGCACTGGCCTCACACACCCCGCCCCCCGTCTTGCACACTTCAGTCCCAAAAGACATCCGACGCTGGGTATTCTTTGGGAATCTCTTGGAAGCTTTCTGTCCCGGGATACGCACATGCCAAGGCTGGCCTGTGGGCAAACTTTGCTTCTCCCCCAGCTCTAGCACTGACCTCCAACTGGAACCAGGCTCCACTTCCCAGACCTGTCCCTACAGAGGTGGTGGCTCCAGGTGCAGGACCCAGGGATCCACCGAGGGCAGATGGAGAACCGAGACTTGCCCTCGCAGAGACACCAGGCCAGCTGGGTACTGGCCAGCACACTGGGCAGATCGGATCTCCGTGCCTGCAGGACCCCCAGCCCCAGGCACTGATGTCCCACCCCCTCAGCCAGAACCTCCACCTCCACGTGCACCTGTACCTGCTCGGGCTCTGGCAGGACAACCCGAGGCAGAGGAGGAGTCACCGCCTCGGCAGGGAGAGCCTGCCCTGGCTCCCGCGCAACACCCAGACGCCCACGATGACTCACCCACCCCTGCAGGGAGAACGAGCCCCCGCTCTGGACAGACACCCAGAGCCCTTGCCGGAAACACCACGTCCAGGGGAGCGGTCGGCTCTGCAGCCTCCATCCCTGTCTGCTCACCGTGGACGCCGGCAACTCGGTCTGCCCCCAGGGGACATGGAGTTCCTTTCCCCTGAACTGCTTTGCATTTGGTTTGTTTCCACCTTTCTGGTGATGTTTTCTTTTTTGTATGGTTTCCTGTATTTTTGTTGGTTAAGTTGGGATTCGTAAACTTTCTCATCATTGTTGCAATTTGGGAACACTGTTGTGTAACTCTGGTGATACTGTGTTGCCATCACCACTTGGTAGTTTCAGACCCGTTTGATCTTTATGCCCCACCCCCCAACAAAGCCTGGATTCAAGGCAAGCACGCCCTGTTCATCCCTTCCCCCGATCCTGAACACAATTTCATCTTTTCTTCGTGCATTCCTTCCTATATTCTTGGTGTCCCCAATCAATGACTCTCCGTGAAATGACTGAAGCAGTGTTTTTCGGACTCTCCACCTACTGTAAGACTCCATTGGAGAGTTCTCATTTTTATGTCATTTGAACTAGCCTTTGATATTTGAAAGGACGGTGTACGTCCTTTCAAGATACCATGTGCCAAACGAAGCCCTTTTGGCCACTGCCATCATTATCTCCAGGCAGGCATTGCTGTTTCAAGGGTGACATCTCAGCCAGAAGGCAGAGGCTGAGCTCGTCTTGTTGCACCAGCTCCCAAAAGAAGCCAAGAAAGGGAGCTGGAACAACAAACCACCCCAACGCCCAGGAAAGCGTTCTTCATGACAGAAGGCTAGAAAATGACCCAACATCCTTGTGGCCCAGAACCCCTCTAGAAAATCACTGTTCCATAAAAAAGAGAAACACATGGGAAGTTCCAAGGAGAGGCAATGCCCATGGCCAGTGTACTTTAGAGACGGCCTGAGCGCTCCGGGGAAGACACGTACCGACGGAACCCCTTGGGAAACAGCAGGGATTCTCCTCACCGTCGTAAGGGTTTCCTCTGGGGACAACCTGCCCTGGGCACCACATGAGGGAGCAGACCGGCTTCTCTTCCTCTGCCCCCACACCATTCACTCATGAAGGCAGCTCAGGTGTTCTCATGCCCTGCCTGCCTGCCTGCCTGGCTCATCCGTGAGCTGTGACCACCTCCAGGGCAGGACTCCACCTTCTCCTCTCTGTGTACCGTGCATCTGCACACAGTGGGCTTTCAGAACCTTAGACTTGAGCCATTCCCACTCAAGCCAGAACCCTCCCCAGGAAGGAAAACAGCTGTGGAGTCATTTTGGCCCCAGCACTGGTTCCGAAACCCTGGCGGCTCCTACAGCCTCTACGGCGTGAAGAGGGAGGTCCCTTTTGACAGAGCTTTCCGGCTCTCAGATCTAAGCTGTTGTTTCACTGTCAGCTGTGTCTCTTCCGTTGCAGCCAGGTGGGCCACGCTGCTCCAAAGGAGCTCACAAGCTGAGTTTCAAGGGAGGACAGGGATGGCTACAACGTGCTGCAAACTGAGTGAGGGTCCCCACAATCCTCAGCAAAGGTCTGTGGTGTGCAAGTGGGGAGTAGAGGGCCCCCAAGTTCCAAAGGAAGGGAGGTACTCGGGAGCTAAAGCCCTTGGCTGCTGTGGTAGCAGCTGCAGATGGCAGCTCGTCCACAGTGCACTTCGAATGAGGTCATATGAGCGGGACTCTGGAAATGGCTCCGAAATCGGGAGAAAGGGGTCAGGGTATGTGGGAATCCGGCGGGGGTGGGGGGTGGATGAAGGAAGGTGTCCCTCCTCTCTCCAGTGCAATTTGGTTTGGTGAGTCTCAAAGCTACCAGATGGCACTTCCCAAGTCAGGCCCCCACAGGAATCAGGGTGGGCTGCGTGCCTCGGCCCCTGCCACAGGGACAAGCCACACCAGTGGCCTCCCTGAGCTCCAATGGCCGGATCTGGGGGTTCTGTCTGGGTGCACACCTCCTTGCTGTGGCCAAGTTCCCCCCTTCTCTGAGCACCAGCTTCATCCTCTCGAATGAGGACATTGAATGCTACCTTGGCACGTTACTCTCTTCATCCTGTGAAGACTCATTAGGCTTATCCTACAATTACTAGCTGGCCCGAAGAGATATCTCCTGAATCCAGATTAAGCTGGAGTCTCCCAGGCTCATCTGGCATGTCTTCCCTGAAGTCTGCCAAAACCCACACCATTGCATTTCCAGGGACTCCCCTTAGCCAGCTGGGCAGAAAACCCAGCATGCTTCAAACAAGCTGACAGACAAGCGGGAGAGGACTCACGGGCAGAAGGTTTCCCTCAGGTCTCGGGTGGAGCTCTGGGACCACAGCAGCAACGGGCCATCCCAGCCCCTGGGCTCAGCAGCGCCCTCATTCTCAGGCCGGCGGCTCTGCCCTGAGGGGAGCGGGAAGGTCACCAACTGCCGCAGGCGGACCTCACGCCCCTCCCACTGCTGGAGCCTGACCTCCCCCGGCCCCACCCCTTCCCCTACCCCAGCAGGACGACAGCTCGTCTTCCCCTGGCTTCCAACGTCAGGCCCGGCCCTGGGCCCCGATTGGGCACTGCCCCAGCCCAGAGCCAATCACAGTGGCCAGGGAGGTGGAACGCACCGATTGGCCAGGGCCAGGTCATGTGACCATACTCCCCAGGAAACTCAAATATTACCAAGGTTCCCTAAGAAACCAATGAACAAAATTATCCAGTAAAGGCAAACCGTACTTTTTAATGAGGCCAATGTCACAGAAAAAAAAAAAAAAAAAAAAGCTTCACCATGAACTGCTCAAGGAAGCTAGTAAATAAACTTTCAGAAAAGTTTAGTAGTTTTTTTTTTTTTTTTAATAGGGTGACGGAGAGCTATACCTTTCCCGTCTATGTGAATTTAGGTTTAAACTAGATTTCCCTTGGCTGTTATATAAGACAAAAAAACCCACATCACCCCCTTTCACTCACCCCCACCCCCCAAAAGTGTTTTAATGTATTGAATTTTTCTGTCCTCAGTTGTGTCTGATTCACGGCAACCCACGAACTCTACACAGCCAGGCTCTTCCGTCCATGGAATTCAGGGCAATTTTTTCTGTCCCAGTCAATGCCCACCCTGGGTGATCCAAAGGCAAGGGCTCAGAGGCCCCTGAGAGACTAACTCCTTTCAGCTGAGCACAGAGCTGGCTCCTCACTGGGATGCCTGTGGCCTGGGGCTCCCAGAGGGGAGAGCAGCACTCGCCCCACCGTGTGGTCACTGCTGGAAGTGCAGGCTGCTCCTCACTCCCCCTTGACAGTGTCCCTGACGGCAGAACAGTGTGAATCGAATCAAGGTGGTAATGCAAACTCCAATGCAACCAAACTCCCCACAAGGTCTCCAAAACCACTCAGGAACAGGGAATTGGAAACTGCAGGGGATGACATGAATGGAGATGGAGACTTGACACCTTACACCGAGTTCACTTCCACTTATCCCTAGACAAACTTTCCGTGAAAACTTGTCACCAATCTAGAAGAACAATGAGCAGAAACCGGACACGTGCTTTGAGTCTTCACACACAAAACTAAAAGGCAGTCCACAAAAAAACCCAGAGAATACAGTGGACTTGGCAAAATCAAAGATATCTACTGTGGGAAAGACCTCATGACAAAAGCAAAAGACAGGTCATACATCGCCAGACGAATGAGTGGAAACACAAAGCTTATCAAGGATGCGTCTCCAAACAGACAAAGAACACCAACACAACAAGCCTGTGAAAACTAGGGAAAGGTCTGAAGGGACACCAGACTGAGGAAGACACACACAGAGGATCCCGGATGATGTCCAGCACTGAGGGCCTGAAGAAACAACAGTCTAGTTGCACCCCCTCAGGCCTGTGTGACCGTGGATGAGGCCTCTGTTTCCCGGTGGCTCTGAGAGATGGACAGGGAGGAAGGGGAAGAGAAGTCACTTGCATTTCTAATACTCACAGCAAAGTCTTCCAATGAGAAGGGAATTATCACCCCCACTGACAATGCCATGCACTGAAGTGATATCCACGAGTCCATCTAACCCAGAAGGGAAGGATGCACCTGTTCTCACAAAACGGCGAGAGATGGAAGAAGGAAGATCAAGCCCACACCAATCACTGGAGAGAGAAGCTGTGCTCAGGGCTTGAAAAATTCCTATTGGTAAAATGATGTCACAGCCCCACAAGGCAATCCACAGCTTCGATGCTATTCCTCCCAAAATGCCAATGCATTTTCGCACCGAACAAAGAATTGCAAAAGGGGTTACGGAAACAGAAAAGAGCCTAAATTGTCAATACAATCCGACGAAAAGGCCCCGATACGGACATCCAAGGTTGTGTGAAAGGAAATTAGACGACCAAACTAGGATCCTCAGGAGAGTATCGGAGAAGGCAATGGCGACCCACTCCAGTACTCTTGCCTGGAAAATGCCCTGGACGGAGGAGCCTGGTAGGCTGCAGGCCATGGGGTCGCGCAGAGTCTGACACGACTGAAGTGACTTAGCAGCAGCAGCAGCAGCGGCAGGACAGTATGCTATTGGGAATACAACAACACACACAGATCCAGATCGATGGAATAAAGTTGAGGGTCCAGAAACAAACCCCAGCATCCATCGTCAACTCATCTCTGACACAGAAGGGGAGATTATCCAAATGGGAACAAGAAAGCCTCTTCAATCAATGTCCATGGGAAACCCAGACAGCTACATCTGAAGAACGCTATTGGTTTGGATCTCAGACCACCTCAATATTGGGGAAAAACCTCACCCTAAAGACTGATGTCATGAGATAGCTAGAAAGAAGCGTAGGTCAAAGGCTCCTTAACATCAGAGTCTCCTTGCCATTTGCTGGGCGGAGGTAGAAATGGGTCTCTTCAATTAAGGGAAAGAGGTACACGAAGTACACCAATGGGTTTCCATCCAATGGAACCTCTTCACAACAGAGAAGCTAAGCATTCACAAATGCAAAAGATAGGAAACGGAACACGAGAGACTCCTTCCAAGTGGTGTATCTGAGAAGGGGTTCATATGGAAAGAGACGAAGAATGCACAGCACTCAGATTCCAAGAAACACCACCACCACCCTTGACCCTTCCCCTATGACCAACTCCGACCTGAAGCCTTTCTCTCCCTCTAACCTATCCCTAAAACATAACCCTCATCTAATCATATACATGTGGAATTCCTAGCATCCATCCATTCACACACGAGAGAGAAAGAGGAAGACACAGAGGGAATTGAGAAAGGAAAAGAGAGGGACACAGCCAGAGAGAGACACGGAACCAAAGAGAGGAAAGGAGTCGATGGTCCAGACTTTTCCTCAATCTGTCTCGAAGGTAGAAGCAATGACAGCGCCCATCCACCCCAGAAGGGAGAAAAGGACGGAAGGTTTGCAGAGGAAAAGACAAGAACGCAGGGAGCCACTAGAAGCTCAGCCACCCACAGAAGCCGAGCTGGGACACTTGAACAGAATCTCAATGGAAACAGGACCAGAAAGTTGGCTACTCTTTTCTACAAGAGAGGGAGACCTTCGAGTCTTCCTTTCGGTCCTCCAACTTGGATGCGGGGTCTCAAAACAGTCAGGAGGGGGAGTGCCTTTTCCTGGGTACCACGGCACATCCAGGCCTCGTTCTGCCCCATTCTGTGCTATGTCAGCCCTGGATGGAATCTTTCTTTCTGAAGTCTCAGCGCACGAGCTCCACGTGATATCGGCCCCAGGTGGAAAGGCATGGAGCTGCTCGTAGGCCGACAGACCTAGGAAGCAGATGGGAGAATGACCCCCACTCTGCAGATGGAGAGACTGGGGAAACCCTGAGGGGCATATGCTTGTCCAGGGCCACACCACTTATGAGAAGAAGGAGCCTGGTCTGAGAGCAGCAGGGCCCTCGGAGCTCAGGCCCTGGCTGCACCCAGGCCTCCCCAGGGCTGTGGGCTGGGCTGTGTGGGCGTCTCTGTGCCTGCACATGGCCTAAGGGGGGTGGTCGAGCAGTCAGAAACCCAGAGATTCCCTTGGGAAGTTTTGGGGAAGGGACCTCAGCACGAACCCCAGGCGATGATGTCACCTGCCGGCAACAGAACCCAACAGAACCCGCAACCCGGGTATCCAGGCCTCCAGAGCGGAGAGGAGCCCCCAGCCAGATCACTTGCTGCCAGGATGTTCTGCTGTTTGCCCATGCCCAGAGGCCGGGGCCTCAGGAGAGCTCACAGGCAGTGTGCGTGGGCACCCTGTCGACGTTGGCTCAGGACACC
Source organism: Giraffa tippelskirchi (assembly GCF_054371585.1). Classification (NCBI taxonomy): domain Eukaryota; kingdom Metazoa; phylum Chordata; class Mammalia; order Artiodactyla; family Giraffidae; genus Giraffa; species Giraffa tippelskirchi. Next base: position 7,172,943 of record NC_137288.1, on the reverse strand, counting down.
CCCGAGAGGCCTCTGGCCGTTTGCCCGGAGAAACAGAAAGGTAACACAGGGAGCCCCAGGCCGGGCCAGGCCACCTCGCCCATGCCACCCGGAAACACCGGGTCCTTTGCCTGTGTGTGTGGATGCGGGTTTCTCGGGGTGTGTCTCCCTCAAGGAAGCCCAGGCGGATGTGGGGTCAGAAGCCTGCGGACAAGTTGTGTCCACACCCCAGGGGAGAGCAGGCTGGGCCCGATGGGGAGTGTGCGGGCAGCGGCGGCCGCCCAGGCTGACCTCACACCCACAGGTGGGTCTCTTTCCTCCCGGGTGGGGATCTGAGCAGACACACGTCTCTGACCCTTCTGGGAAGAGAAGTTCGAGCAGGCAGAAGCAGCGGTTCCACTGGCCAGGCCCAGCTTGGAAAACTCCCAGCATGGCTGGCTGACGGTCACTGTCGTTGCAGAGCTTCCCACGTGATGAGGCCGAGGACGGGGACACCCCATCCACCTCCCGGAGGGAGGGGTCGGAGCACCACCCCCCCGCCCGTGAGGCCCAGTGCAGGCTCCAGGTGAGCGTGCCCACGGAGGCATCAGCCCCACCGGGGGAGAAGAGGAGGCGGGGAAGGCCTGCTGCAGAGACACCGCCTAGGATACACCCGCCGGCCCAGTCTGAGGCTGCCACGGAGCTCAGCACACCCGGCTCCGACCCAGAGTCCCGAGAACCCCGGCCTCTGAGGCAGCAGGAGGACCTGGAGCCCAGCACGCCAGAGCACAGAGGTGAGGACGCTGGGGCTGCTGCACGGGAGTGTGTGGGGACGGGGTGCTGAGCTACACAGGGACGAGTCCCCGAAAGCTGCTGCTGGGCCTGCAGCAAGCACTGGCCTCACACCCCCCGCCCCCCGTCTTGCACACTTCAGTCCCAAAAGACATCCGACGCTGGGTATTCTTTGGGAATCTCTTGGAAGCTTTCTGTCCCGGGATACGCACATGCCAAGGCTGGCCTGTGGGCAAACTTTGCTTCTCCCCCAGCTCTAGCACTGACCTCCAACTGGAACCAGGCTCCACTTCCCAGACCTGTCCCTACAGAGGTGGTGGCTCCAGGTGCAGGACCCAGGGATCCACCGAGGGCAGATGGAGAACCGAGACTTGCCCTCGCAGAGACACCAGGCCAGCTGGGTACTGGCCAGCACACTGGGCAGATCGGATCTCCGTGCCTGCAGGACCCCCAGCCCCAGGCACTGATGTCCCACCCCCTCAGCCAGAACCTCCACCTCCACGTGCACCTGTACCTGCTCGGGCTCTGGCAGGACAACCCGAGGCAGAGGAGGAGTCACCGCCTCGGCAGGGAGAGCCTGCCCTGGCTCCCGCGCAACACCCAGACGCCCACGATGACTCACCCACCCCTGCAGGGAGAACGAGCCCCCGCTCTGGACAGACACCCAGAGCCCTTGCCGGAAACACCACGTCCAGGGGAGCGGTCGGCTCTGCAGCCTCCATCCCTGTCTGCTCACCGTGGACGCCGGCAACTCGGTCTGCCCCCAGGGGACATGGAGTTCCTTTCCCCTGAACTGCTTTGCATTTGGTTTGTTTCCACCTTTCTGGTGATGTTTTCTTTTTTGTATGGTTTCCTGTATTTTTGTTGGTTAAGTTGGGATTCGTAAACTTTCTCATCATTGTTGCAATTTGGGAACACTGTTGTGTAACTCTGGTGATACTGTGTTGCCATCACCACTTGGTAGTTTCAGACCCGTTTGATCTTTATGCCCCACCCCCCAACAAAGCCTGGATTCAAGGCAAGCACGCCCTGTTCATCCCTTCCCCCGATCCTGAACACAATTTCATCTTTTCTTTGTGCATTCCTTCCTATATTCTTGGTGTCCCCAATCAATGACTCTCCGTGAAATGACTGAAGCAGTGTTTTTCGGACTCTCCACCTACTGTAAGACTCCATTGGAGAGTTCTCATTTTTATGTCATTTGAACTAGCCTTTGATATCTGAAAGGACGGTGTACGTCCTTTCAAGATACCATGTGCCAAACGAAGCCCTTTTGGCAACTGCCATCATTATCTCCAGGCAGGCATTGCTGTTTCAAGGGTGACATCTCAGCCAGAAGGCAGAGGCTGAGCTCGTCTTGTTGCACCAGCTCCCAAAAGAAGCCAAGAAAGGGAGCTGGAACAACAAACCACCCCAACGCCCAGGAAAGCGTTCTTCATGACAGAAGGCTAGAAAATGACCCAACATCCTTGTGGCCCAGAACCCCTCTAGAAAATCACTGTTCCATAAAAAAGAGAAACACATGGGAAGTTCCAAGGAGAGGCAATGCCCATGGCCAGTGTACTTTAGAGACGGCCTGAGCGCTCCGGGGAAGACACGCACCGACGGAACCCCTTGGGAAACAGCAGGGATTCTCCTCACCGTCGTAAGGGTTTCCTCTGGGGACAACCTGCCCTGGGCACCACATGAGGGAGCAGACCGGCTTCTCTTCCTCTGCCCCCACACCATTCACTCATGAAGGCAGCTCAGGTGTTCTCATGCCCTGCCTGCCTGCCTGCCTGGCTCATCCGTGAGCTGTGAGCACCTCCAGGGCAGGACTCCACCTTCTCCTCTCTGTGTACCGTGCATCTGCACACAGTGGGCTTTCAGAACCTTAGAGTTGAGCCATTCCCACTCAAGCCAGAACCCTCCCCAGGAAGGAAAACAGCTGTGGAGTCATTTTGGCCCCAGCACTGGTTCCGAAACCCTGGCGGCTCCTACAGCCTCTACGGCGTGAAGAGGGAGGTCCCTTTTGACAGAGCTTTCCGGCTCTCAGATCTAAGCTGTTGTTTCACTGTCAGCTGTGTCTCTTCCGTTGCAGCCAGGTGGGCCACGCTGCTCCAAAGGAGCTCACAAGCTGAGTTTCAAGGGAGGACAGGGATGGCTACAACGTGCTGCAAACTGAGTGAGGGTCCCCACAATCCTCAGCAAAGGTCTGTGGTGTTCAAGTGGGGAGTAGAGGGCCCCCAAGTTCCAAAGGAAGGGAGGTACTCGGGAGCTAAAGCCCTTGGCCGCTGTGGTAGCAGCTGCAGATGGCAGCTCGTCCACAGTGCACTTCGAATGAAGTCATATGAGCGGGACTCTGGAAATGGCTCCGATATCGAGAGAAAGGGGTCAGGGTATGTGGGAAGCCGGCGGGGGTGGGGGGTGGATGAAGGAAGGTGTCCCTCCTCTCTCCAGTGCAATTTGGTTTGGTGAGTCTCAAAGCTACCAGATGGCACTTCCCAAGTCAGGCCCCCACAGGAATCAGGGTGGGCTGCGTGCCTCGGCCCCTGCCACAGGGACAAGCCACACCAGTGGCCTCCCTGAGCTCCAATGGCCGGATCTGGGGGTTCTGTCTGGGTGCACACCTCCTTGCTGTGGCCAAGTCCCCCCCTTCTCTGAGCACCAGCTTCATCCTCTCGAATGAGGACATCGAATGCTACCTTGGCACGTTACTCTCTTCATCCTGTGAAGACTCATTAGGCTTATCCTACAATTACTAGCTGGCCCGAAGAGATATCTCCTGAATCCAGATTAAGCTGGAGTCTCCCAGGCTCATCTGGCATGTCTTCCCTGAAGTCTGCCAAAACCCACACCATTGCATTTCCAGGGACTCCCCTTAGCCAGCTGGGCAGAAAACCCAGCATGCTTCAAACAAGCTGACAGACAAGCGGGAGAGGACTCACGGGCAGAAGGTTTCCCTCAGGTCTCGGGTGGAGCTCTGGGACCACAGCAGCAACGGGCCATCCCAGCCCCTGGGCTCAGCAGCGCCCTCATTCTCAGGCCGGCGGCTCTGCCCTGAGGGGAGCGGGAAGGTCACCAACTGCCGCAGGCGGACCTCACGCCCCTCCCACTGCTGGAGCCTGACCTCCCCCGGCCCCACCCCTTCCCCTACCCCAGCAGGACGACAGCTCGTCTTCCCCTGGCTTCCAACGTCAGGCCCGGCCCTGGGCCCCGATTGGGCACTGCCCCAGCCCGGAGCCAATCACAGTGGCCAGGGAGGTGGAACGCACCGATTGGCCAGGGCCAGGTCATGTGACCATACTCCCCAGGAAACTCAAATATTACCAAGGTTCCCTAAGAAACCAATGAACAAAATTATCCAGTAAAGGCAAACCGTACTTTTTAATGAGGCCAATGTCACAGAAAAAAAAAAAAAAACCTTCACCATGAACTGCTCAAGGAAGCTAGTAAATAAACTTTCAGAAAAGTTTAGTAGTTTTTTTTTTTTTTTTTTAAATAGGGTGACGGAGAGCTATACCTTTCCCGTCTATGTGAATTTAGGTTTAAACTAGATTTCCCTTGGCTGTTATATAAGACAAAAAAACCCACATCACCCCCTTTCACTCACCCCCACCCCCCAAAAGTGTTTTAATGTATTGAATTTTTCTGTCCTCAGTTGTGTCTGATTCACGGCAACCCACGAACTCTACACAGCCAGGCTCTTCCGTCCATGGAATTCAGGGCAATTTTTTCTGTCCCAGTCAATGCCCACCCTGGGTGATCCAAAGGCAAGGGCTCAGAGGCCCCTGAGAGACTAACTCCTTTCAGCTGAGCACAGAGCTGGCTCCTCACTGGGATGCCTGTGGCCTGGGGCTCCCAGAGGGGAGAGCAGCACTCGCCCCACCGTGTGGTCACTGCTGGAAGTGCAGGCTGCTCCTCACTCCCCCTTGACAGTGTCCCTGACGGCAGAACAGTGTGAATCGAATCAAGGTGGTAATGCAAACTCCAATGCAACCAAACTCCCCACAAGGTCTCCAAAACCACTCAGGAACAGGGAATTGGAAACTGCAGGGGATGACATGAATGGAGATGGAGACTTGACACCTTACACCGAGTTCACTTCCACTTATCCCTAGACAAACTTTCCGTGAAAACTTGTCACCAATCTAGAAGAACAATGAGCAGAAACCGGACACGTGCTTTGAGTCTTCACACACAAAACTAAAAGGCAGTCCACAAAAAAACCCAGAGAATACAGTGGACTTGGCAAAATCAAAGATATCTACTGTGGGAAAGACCTCATGACAAAAGCAAAAGACAGGTCATACATCGCCAGACGAATGAGTGGAAACACAAAGCTTATCAAGGATGTGTCTCCAAACAGACAAAGAACACCAACACAACAAGCCTGTGAAAACTAGGGAAAGGTCTGAAGGGACACCAGACTGAGGAAGACACACACAGAGGATCCCGGATGATGTCCAGCACTGAGGGCCTGAAGAAACAACAGTCTAGTTGCACCCCCTCAGGCCTGTGTGACCGTGGATGAGGCCTCTGTTTCCCGGTGGCTCTGAGAGATGGACAGGGAGGAAGGGGAAGAGAAGTCACTTGCATTTCTAATACTCACAGCAAAGTCTTCCAATGAGAAGGGAATTATCACCCCCACTGACAATGCCATGCACTGAAGTGATATCCACGAGTCCATCTAACCCAGAAGGGAAGGATGCACCTGTTCTCACAAAACGGCGAGAGATGGAAGAAGGAAGATCAAGCCCACACCAATCACTGGAGAGAGAAGCTGTGCTCAGGGCTTGAAAAATTCCTATTGGTAAAATGATGTCACAGCCCCACAAGGCAATCCACAGCTTCGATGCTATTCCTCCCAAAATGCCAATGCATTTTCGCACCGAACAAAGAATTGCAAAAGGGGTTACGGAAACAGAAAAGAGCCTAAATTGTCAATACAATCCGACGAAAAGGCCCCGATACGGACATCCAAGGTTGTGTGAAAGGAAATTAGACGACCAAACTAGGATCCTCAGGAGAGTATCGGAGAAGGCAATGGCGACCCACTCCAGTACTCTTGCCTGGAAAATGCCCTGGACGGAGGAGCCTGGTAGGCTGCAGGCCATGGGGTCGCGCAGAGTCTGACACGACTGAAGTGACTTAGCAGCAGCAGCAGCAGCGGCAGGACAGTATGCTATTGGGAATACAACAACACACACAGATCCAGATCGATGGAATAAAGTTGAGGGTCCAGAAACAAACCCCAGCATCCATCGTCAACTCATCTCTGACACAGAAGGGGAGATTATCCAAATGGGAACAAGAAAGCCTCTTCAATCAATGTCCATGGGAAACCCAGACAGCTACATCTGAAGAACGCTATTGGTTTGGATCTCAGACCACCTCAATATTGGGGAAAAACCTCACCCTAAAGACTGATGTCATGAGATAGCTAGAAAGAAGCGTAGGTCAAAGGCTCCTTAACATCAGAGTCTCCTTGCCATTTGCTGGGCGGAGGTAGAAATGGGTCTCTTCAATTAAGGGAAAGAGGTACACGAAGTACACCAATGGGTTTCCATCCAATGGAACCTCTTCACAACAGAGAAGCTAAGCATTCACAAATGCAAAAGATAGGAAACGGAACACGAGAGACTCCTTCCAAGTGGTGTATCTGAGAAGGGGTTCATATGGAAAGAGACGAAGAATGCACAGCACTCAGATTCCAAGAAACACCACCACCACCCTTGACCCTTCCCCTATGACCAACTCCGACCTGAAGCCTTTCTCTCCCTCTAACCTATCCCTAAAACATAACCCTCATCTAATCATATACATGTGGAATTCCTAGCATCCATCCATTCACACACGAGAGAGAAAGAGGAAGACACAGAGGGAATTGAGAAAGGAAAAGAGAGGGACACAGCCAGAGAGAGACACGGAACCAAAGAGAGGAAAGGAGTCGATGGTCCAGACTTTTCCTCAATCTGTCTCGAAGGTAGAAGCAATGACAGCGCCCATCCACCCCAGAAGGGGGAAAAGGACGGAAGGTTTGCAGAGGAAAAGACAAGAACGCAGGGAGCCATTAGAAGCTCAGCCACCCGCAGAAGCCGAGCTGGGACACTTGAACAGAATCTCAATGGAAACAGGACCAGAAAGTTGGCTACTCTTTTCTACAAGAGAGGGAGACCTTCGAGTCTTCCTTTCTGTCCTCCAGCTTGGATGCGGGGTCTCAAAACAGTCAGGAGGGGGAGTGCCTTTTCCTGGGTACCACGGCACATCCAGGCCTCGTTCTGCCCCATTCTGTGCTATGTCAGCCCTGGATGGAATCTTTCTTTCTGAAGTCTCAGCGCACGAGCTCCACGTGATATCGGCCCCAGGTGGAAAGGCATGGAGCTGCTCGTAGGCCGACAGACCTAGGAAGCAGATGGGAGAATGACCCCCACTCTGCAGATGGAGAGACTGGGGAAACCCTGAGGGGCATATGCTTGTCCAGGGCCACACCACTTATGAGAAGAAGGAGCCTGGTCTGAGAGCAGCAGGGCCCTCGGAGCTCAGGCCCTGGCTGCACCCAGGCCTCCCCAGGGCTGTGGGCTGGGCTGTGTGGGCGTCTCTGTGCCTGCACATGGCCTAAGGGGGGTGGTCGAGCAGTCAGAAACCCAGAGATTCCCTTGGGAAGTTTTGGGGAAGGGACCTCAGCACGAACCCCAGGCGATGATGTCACCTGCCGGCAACAGAACCCAACAGAACCCGCAACCCGGGTATCCAGGCCTCCAGAGCGGAGAGGAGCCCCCAGCCAGATCACTTGCTGCCAGGATGTTCTGCTGTTTGCCCATGCCCAGAGGCCGGGGCCTCAGGAGAGCTCACAGGCAGTGTGCGTGGGCACCCTGTCGACGTTGGCTCAGGACACCCCCGAGAGGCCTCTGGCCGTTTGCCCGGAGAAACAGAAAGGTAACACGGGGAGCCCCAGGCCGGGCCAGGCCACCTCGCCCATGCCACCCGGAAACACCGGGTCCTTTGCCTGTGTGTGTGGATGCGGGTTTCTCGGGGTGTGTCTCCCTCAAGGAAGCCCAGGCGGATGTGGGGTCAGAAGCCTGCGGACAAGTTGTGTCCACACCCCAGGGGAGAGCAGGCTGGGCCCGATGGGGAGTGTGCGGGCAGCGGCGGCCGCCCAGGCTGACCTCACACCCACAGGTGGGTCTCTTTCCTCCCGGGTGGGGATCTGAGCAGACACACGTCTCTGACCCTTCTGGGAAGAGAAGTTCGAGCAGGCAGAAGCAGCGGTTCCACTGGCCAGGCCCAGCTTGGAAAACTCCCAGCATGGCTGGCTGACGGTCACTGTCGTTGCAGAGCTTCCCACGTGATGAGGCCGAGGACGGGGACACCCCATCCACCTCCCGGAGGGAGGGGTCGGAGCACCACCCCCCCGCCCGTGAGGCCCAGTGCAGGCTCCAGGTGAGCGTGCCCACGGAGGCATCAGCCCCACCGGGGGAGAAGAGGAGGCGGGGAAGGCCTGCTGCAGAGACACCGCCTAGGATACACCCGCCGGCCCAGTCTGAGGCTGCCACGGAGCTCAGCACACCCGGCTCCGACCCAGAGTCCCGAGAACCCCGGCCTCTGAGGCAGCAGGAGGACCTGGAGCCCAGCACGCCAGAGCACAGAGGTGAGGACGCTGGGGCTGCTGCACGGGAGTGTGTGGGGACGGGGTGCTGAGCTACACAGGGACGAGTCCCCGAAAGCTGCTGCTGGGCCTGCAGCAAGCACTGGCCTCACACACCCCGCCCCCCGTCTTGCACACTTCAGTCCCAAAAGACATCCGACGCTGGGTATTCTTTGGGAATCTCTTGGAAGCTTTCTGTCCCGGGATACGCACATGCCAAGGCTGGCCTGTGGGCAAACTTTGCTTCTCCCCCAGCTCTAGCACTGACCTCCAACTGGAACCAGGCTCCACTTCCCAGACCTGTCCCTACAGAGGTGGTGGCTCCAGGTGCAGGACCCAGGGATCCACCGAGGGCAGATGGAGAACCGAGACTTGCCCTCGCAGAGACACCAGGCCAGCTGGGTACTGGCCAGCACACTGGGCAGATCGGATCTCCGTGCCTGCAGGACCCCCAGCCCCAGGCACTGATGTCCCACCCCCTCAGCCAGAACCTCCACCTCCACGTGCACCTGTACCTGCTCGGGCTCTGGCAGGACAACCCGAGGCAGAGGAGGAGTCACCGCCTCGGCAGGGAGAGCCTGCCCTGGCTCCCGCGCAACACCCAGACGCCCACGATGACTCACCCACCCCTGCAGGGAGAACGAGCCCCCGCTCTGGACAGACACCCAGAGCCCTTGCCGGAAACACCACGTCCAGGGGAGCGGTCGGCTCTGCAGCCTCCATCCCTGTCTGCTCACCGTGGACGCCGGCAACTCGGTCTGCCCCCAGGGGACATGGAGTTCCTTTCCCCTGAACTGCTTTGCATTTGGTTTGTTTCCACCTTTCTGGTGATGTTTTCTTTTTTGTATGGTTTCCTGTATTTTTGTTGGTTAAGTTGGGATTCGTAAACTTTCTCATCATTGTTGCAATTTGGGAACACTGTTGTGTAACTCTGGTGATACTGTGTTGCCATCACCACTTGGTAGTTTCAGACCCGTTTGATCTTTATGCCCCACCCCCCAACAAAGCCTGGATTCAAGGCAAGCACGCCCTGTTCATCCCTTCCCCCGATCCTGAACACAATTTCATCTTTTCTTCGTGCATTCCTTCCTATATTCTTGGTGTCCCCAATCAATGACTCTCCGTGAAATGACTGAAGCAGTGTTTTTCGGACTCTCCACCTACTGTAAGACTCCATTGGAGAGTTCTCATTTTTATGTCATTTGAACTAGCCTTTGATATTTGAAAGGACGGTGTACGTCCTTTCAAGATACCATGTGCCAAACGAAGCCCTTTTGGCCACTGCCATCATTATCTCCAGGCAGGCATTGCTGTTTCAAGGGTGACATCTCAGCCAGAAGGCAGAGGCTGAGCTCGTCTTGTTGCACCAGCTCCCAAAAGAAGCCAAGAAAGGGAGCTGGAACAACAAACCACCCCAACGCCCAGGAAAGCGTTCTTCATGACAGAAGGCTAGAAAATGACCCAACATCCTTGTGGCCCAGAACCCCTCTAGAAAATCACTGTTCCATAAAAAAGAGAAACACATGGGAAGTTCCAAGGAGAGGCAATGCCCATGGCCAGTGTACTTTAGAGACGGCCTGAGCGCTCCGGGGAAGACACGTACCGACGGAACCCCTTGGGAAACAGCAGGGATTCTCCTCACCGTCGTAAGGGTTTCCTCTGGGGACAACCTGCCCTGGGCACCACATGAGGGAGCAGACCGGCTTCTCTTCCTCTGCCCCCACACCATTCACTCATGAAGGCAGCTCAGGTGTTCTCATGCCCTGCCTGCCTGCCTGCCTGGCTCATCCGTGAGCTGTGACCACCTCCAGGGCAGGACTCCACCTTCTCCTCTCTGTGTACCGTGCATCTGCACACAGTGGGCTTTCAGAACCTTAGACTTGAGCCATTCCCACTCAAGCCAGAACCCTCCCCAGGAAGGAAAACAGCTGTGGAGTCATTTTGGCCCCAGCACTGGTTCCGAAACCCTGGCGGCTCCTACAGCCTCTACGGCGTGAAGAGGGAGGTCCCTTTTGACAGAGCTTTCCGGCTCTCAGATCTAAGCTGTTGTTTCACTGTCAGCTGTGTCTCTTCCGTTGCAGCCAGGTGGGCCACGCTGCTCCAAAGGAGCTCACAAGCTGAGTTTCAAGGGAGGACAGGGATGGCTACAACGTGCTGCAAACTGAGTGAGGGTCCCCACAATCCTCAGCAAAGGTCTGTGGTGTGCAAGTGGGGAGTAGAGGGCCCCCAAGTTCCAAAGGAAGGGAGGTACTCGGGAGCTAAAGCCCTTGGCTGCTGTGGTAGCAGCTGCAGATGGCAGCTCGTCCACAGTGCACTTCGAATGAGGTCATATGAGCGGGACTCTGGAAATGGCTCCGAAATCGGGAGAAAGGGGTCAGGGTATGTGGGAATCCGGCGGGGGTGGGGGGTGGATGAAGGAAGGTGTCCCTCCTCTCTCCAGTGCAATTTGGTTTGGTGAGTCTCAAAGCTACCAGATGGCACTTCCCAAGTCAGGCCCCCACAGGAATCAGGGTGGGCTGCGTGCCTCGGCCCCTGCCACAGGGACAAGCCACACCAGTGGCCTCCCTGAGCTCCAATGGCCGGATCTGGGGGTTCTGTCTGGGTGCACACCTCCTTGCTGTGGCCAAGTTCCCCCCTTCTCTGAGCACCAGCTTCATCCTCTCGAATGAGGACATCGAATGCTACCTTGGCACGTTACTCTCTTCATCCTGTGAAGACTCATTAGGCTTATCCTACAATTACTAGCTGGCCCGAAGAGATATCTCCTGAATCCAGATTAAGCTGGAGTCTCCCAGGCTCATCTGGCATGTCTTCCCTGAAGTCTGCCAAAACCCACACCATTGCATTTCCAGGGACTCCCCTTAGCCAGCTGGGCAGAAAACCCAGCATGCTTCAAACAAGCTGACAGACAAGCGGGAGAGGACTCACGGGCAGAAGGTTTCCCTCAGGTCTCGGGTGGAGCTCTGGGACCACAGCAGCAACGGGCCATCCCAGCCCCTGGGCTCAGCAGCGCCCTCATTCTCAGGCCGGCGGCTCTGCCCTGAGGGGAGCGGGAAGGTCACCAACTGCCGCAGGCGGACCTCACGCCCCTCCCACTGCTGGAGCCTGACCTCCCCCGGCCCCACCCCTTCCCCTACCCCAGCAGGACGACAGCTCGTCTTCCCCTGGCTTCCAACGTCAGGCCCGGCCCTGGGCCCCGATTGGGCACTGCCCCAGCCCAGAGCCAATCACAGTGGCCAGGGAGGTGGAACGCACCGATTGGCCAGGGCCAGGTCATGTGACCATACTCCCCAGGAAACTCAAATATTACCAAGGTTCCCTAAGAAACCAATGAACAAAATTATCCAGTAAAGGCAAACCGTACTTTTTAATGAGGCCAATGTCACAGAAAAAAAAAAAAAAAAAAAAAGCTTCACCATGAACTGCTCAAGGAAGCTAGTAAATAAACTTTCAGAAAAGTTTAGTAGTTTTTTTTTTTTTTTTTAATAGGGTGACGGAGAGCTATACCTTTCCCGTCTATGTGAATTTAGGTTTAAACTAGATTTCCCTTGGCTGTTATATAAGACAAAAAAACCCACATCACCCCCTTTCACTCACCCCCACCCCCCAAAAGTGTTTTAATGTATTGAATTTTTCTGTCCTCAGTTGTGTCTGATTCACGGCAACCCACGAACTCTACACAGCCAGGCTCTTCCGTCCATGGAATTCAGGGCAATTTTTTCTGTCCCAGTCAATGCCCACCCTGGGTGATCCAAAGGCAAGGGCTCAGAGGCCCCTGAGAGACTAACTCCTTTCAGCTGAGCACAGAGCTGGCTCCTCACTGGGATGCCTGTGGCCTGGGGCTCCCAGAGGGGAGAGCAGCACTCGCCCCACCGTGTGGTCACTGCTGGAAGTGCAGGCTGCTCCTCACTCCCCCTTGACAGTGTCCCTGAGGGCAGAACAGTGTGAATCGAATCAAGGTGGTAATGCAAACTCCAATGCAACCAAACTCCCCACAAGGTCTCCAAAACCACTCAGGAACAGGGAATTGGAAACTGCAGGGGATGACATGAATGGAGATGGAGACTTGACACCTTACACCGAGTTCACTTCCACTTATCCCTAGACAAACTTTCCGTGAAAACTTGTCACCAATCTAGAAGAACAATGAGCAGAAACCGGACACGTGCTTTGAGTCTTCACACACAAAACTAAAAGGCAGTCCACAAAAAAACCCAGAGAATACAGTGGACTTGGCAAAATCAAAGATATCTACTGTGGGAAAGACCTCATGACAAAAGCAAAAGACAGGTCATACATCGCCAGACGAATGAGTGGAAACACAAAGCTTATCAAGGATGCGTCTCCAAACAGACAAAGAACACCAACACAACAAGCCTGTGAAAACTAGGGAAAGGTCTGAAGGGACACCAGACTGAGGAAGACACACACAGAGGATCCCGGATGATGTCCAGCACTGAGGGCCTGAAGAAACAACAGTCTAGTTGCACCCCCTCAGGCCTGTGTGACCGTGGATGAGGCCTCTGTTTCCCGGTGGCTCTGAGAGATGGACAGGGAGGAAGGGGAAGAGAAGTCACTTGCATTTCTAATACTCACAGCAAAGTCTTCCAATGAGAAGGGAATTATCACCCCCACTGACAATGCCATGCACTGAAGTGATATCCACGAGTCCATCTAACCCAGAAGGGAAGGATGCACCTGTTCTCACAAAACGGCGAGAGATGGAAGAAGGAAGATCAAGCCCACACCAATCACTGGAGAGAGAAGCTGTGCTCAGGGCTTGAAAAATTCCTATTGGTAAAATGATGTCACAGCCCCACAAGGCAATCCACAGCTTCGATGCTATTCCTCCCAAAATGCCAATGCATTTTCGCACCGAACAAAGAATTGCAAAAGGGGTTACGGAAACAGAAAAGAGCCTAAATTGTCAATACAATCCGACGAAAAGGCCCCGATACGGACATCCAAGGTTGTGTGAAAGGAAATTAGACGACCAAACTAGGATCCTCAGGAGAGTATCGGAGAAGGCAATGGCGACCCACTCCAGTACTCTTGCCTGGAAAATGCCCTGGACGGAGGAGCCTGGTAGGCTGCAGGCCATGGGGTCGCGCAGAGTCTGACACGACTGAAGTGACTTAGCAGCAGCAGCAGCAGCGGCAGGACAGTATGCTATTGGGAATACAACAACACACACAGATCCAGATCGATGGAATAAAGTTGAGGGTCCAGAAACAAACCCCAGCATCCATCGTCAACTCATCTCTGACACAGAAGGGGAGATTATCCAAATGGGAACAAGAAAGCCTCTTCAATCAATGTCCATGGGAAACCCAGACAGCTACATCTGAAGAACGCTATTGGTTTGGATCTCAGACCACCTCAATATTGGGGAAAAACCTCACCCTAAAGACTGATGTCATGAGATAGCTAGAAAGAAGCGTAGGTCAAAGGCTCCTTAACATCAGAGTCTCCTTGCCATTTGCTGGGCGGAGGTAGAAATGGGTCTCTTCAATTAAGGGAAAGAGGTACACGAAGTACACCAATGGGTTTCCATCCAATGGAACCTCTTCACAACAGAGAAGCTAAGCATTCACAAATGCAAAAGATAGGAAACGGAACACGAGAGACTCCTTCCAAGTGGTGTATCTGAGAAGGGGTTCATATGGAAAGAGACGAAGAATGCACAGCACTCAGATTCCAAGAAACACCACCACCACCCTTGACCCTTCCCCTATGACCAACTCCGACCTGAAGCCTTTCTCTCCCTCTAACCTATCCCTAAAACATAACCCTCATCTAATCATATACATGTGGAATTCCTAGCATCCATCCATTCACACACGAGAGAGAAAGAGGAAGACACAGAGGGAATTGAGAAAGGAAAAGAGAGGGACACAGCCAGAGAGAGACACGGAACCAAAGAGAGGAAAGGAGTCGATGGTCCAGACTTTTCCTCAATCTGTCTCGAAGGTAGAAGCAATGACAGCGCCCATCCACCCCAGAAGGGAGAAAAGGACGGAAGGTTTGCAGAGGAAAAGACAAGAACGCAGGGAGCCACTAGAAGCTCAGCCACCCACAGAAGCCGAGCTGGGACACTTGAACAGAATCTCAATGGAAACAGGACCAGAAAGTTGGCTACTCTTTTCTACAAGAGAGGGAGACCTTCGAGTCTTCCTTTCGGTCCTCCAACTTGGATGCGGGGTCTCAAAACAGTCAGGAGGGGGAGTGCCTTTTCCTGGGTACCACGGCACATCCAGGCCTCGTTCTGCCCCATTCTGTGCTATGTCAGCCCTGGATGGAATCTTTCTTTCTGAAGTCTCAGCGCACGAGCTCCACGTGATATCGGCCCCAGGTGGAAAGGCATGGAGCTGCTCGTAGGCCGACAGACCTAGGAAGCAGATGGGAGAATGACCCCCACTCTGCAGATGGAGAGACTGGGGAAACCCTGAGGGGCATATGCTTGTCCAGGGCCACACCACTTATGAGAAGAAGGAGCCTGGTCTGAGAGCAGCAGGGCCCTCGGAGCTCAGGCCCTGGCTGCACCCAGGCCTCCCCAGGGCTGTGGGCTGGGCTGTGTGGGCGTCTCTGTGCCTGCACATGGCCTAAGGGGGGTGGTCGAGCAGTCAGAAACCCAGAGATTCCCTTGGGAAGTTTTGGGGAAGGGACCTCAGCACGAACCCCAGGCGATGATGTCACCTGCCGGCAACAGAACCCAACAGAACCCGCAACCCGGGTATCCAGGCCTCCAGAGCGGAGAGGAGCCCCCAGCCAGATCACTTGCTGCCAGGATGTTCTGCTGTTTGCCCATGCCCAGAGGCCGGGGCCTCAGGAGAGCTCACAGGCAGTGTGCGTGGGCACCCTGTCGACGTTGGCTCAGGACACCCCCGAGAGGCCTCTGGCCGTTTGCCCGGAGAAACAGAAAGGTAACACAGGGAGCCCCAGGCCGGGCCAGGCCACCTCGCCCATGCCACCCGGAAACACCGGGTCCTTTGCCTGTGTGTGTGGATGCGGGTTTCTCGGGGTGTGTCTCCCTCAAGGAAGCCCAGGCGGATGTGGGGTCAGAAGCCTGCGGACAAGTTGTGTCCACACCCCAGGGGAGAGCAGGCTGGGCCCGATGGGGAGTGTGCGGGCAGCGGCGGCCGCCCAGGCTGACCTCACACCCACAGGTGGGTCTCTTTCCTCCCGGGTGGGGATCTGAGCAGACACACGTCTCTGACCCTTCTGGGAAGAGAAGTTCGAGCAGGCAGAAGCAGCGGTTCCACTGGCCAGGCCCAGCTTGGAAAACTCCCAGCATGGCTGGCTGACGGTCACTGTCGTTGCAGAGCTTCCCACGTGATGAGGCCGAGGACGGGGACACCCCATCCACCTCCCGGAGGGAGGGGTCGGAGCACCACCCCCCCGCCCGTGAGGCCCAGTGCAGGCTCCAGGTGAGCGTGCCCACGGAGGCATCAGCCCCACCGGGGGAGAAGAGGAGGCGGGGAAGGCCTGCTGCAGAGACACCGCCTAGGATACACCCGCCGGCCCAGTCTGAGGCTGCCACGGAGCTCAGCACACCCGGCTCCGACCCAGAGTCCCGAGAACCCCGGCCTCTGAGGCAGCAGGAGGACCTGGAGCCCAGCACGCCAGAGCACAGAGGTGAGGACGCTGGGGCTGCTGCACGGGAGTGTGTGGGGACGGGGTGCTGAGCTACACAGGGACGAGTCCCCGAAAGCTGCTGCTGGGCCTGCAGCAAGCACTGGCCTCACACCCCCCGCCCCCCGTCTTGCACACTTCAGTCCCAAAAGACATCCGACGCTGGGTATTCTTTGGGAATCTCTTGGAAGCTTTCTGTCCCGGGATACGCACATGCCAAGGCTGGCCTGTGGGCAAACTTTGCTTCTCCCCCAGCTCTAGCACTGACCTCCAACTGGAACCAGGCTCCACTTCCCAGACCTGTCCCTACAGAGGTGGTGGCTCCAGGTGCAGGACCCAGGGATCCACCGAGGGCAGATGGAGAACCGAGACTTGCCCTCGCAGAGACACCAGGCCAGCTGGGTACTGGCCAGCACACTGGGCAGATCGGATCTCCGTGCCTGCAGGACCCCCAGCCCCAGGCACTGATGTCCCACCCCCTCAGCCAGAACCTCCACCTCCACGTGCACCTGTACCTGCTCGGGCTCTGGCAGGACAACCCGAGGCAGAGGAGGAGTCACCGCCTCGGCAGGGAGAGCCTGCCCTGGCTCCCGCGCAACACCCAGACGCCCACGATGACTCACCCACCCCTGCAGGGAGAACGAGCCCCCGCTCTGGACAGACACCCAGAGCCCTTGCCGGAAACACCACGTCCAGGGGAGCGGTCGGCTCTGCAGCCTCCATCCCTGTCTGCTCACCGTGGACGCCGGCAACTCGGTCTGCCCCCAGGGGACATGGAGTTCCTTTCCCCTGAACTGCTTTGCATTTGGTTTGTTTCCACCTTTCTGGTGATGTTTTCTTTTTTGTATGGTTTCCTGTATTTTTGTTGGTTAAGTTGGGATTCGTAAACTTTCTCATCATTGTTGCAATTTGGGAACACTGTTGTGTAACTCTGGTGATACTGTGTTGCCATCACCACTTGGTAGTTTCAGACCCGTTTGATCTTTATGCCCCACCCCCCAACAAAGCCTGGATTCAAGGCAAGCACGCCCTGTTCATCCCTTCCCCCGATCCTGAACACAATTTCATCTTTTCTTCGTGCATTCCTTCCTATATTCTTGGTGTCCCCAATCAATGACTCTCCGTGAAATGACTGAAGCAGTGTTTTTCGGACTCTCCACCTACTGTAAGACTCCATTGGAGAGTTCTCATTTTTATGTCATTTGAACTAGCCTTTGATATCTGAAAGGACGGTGTACGTCCTTTCAAGATACCATGTGCCAAACGAAGCCCTTTTGGCAACTGCCATCATTATCTCCAGGCAGGCATTGCTGTTTCAAGGGTGACATCTCAGCCAGAAGGCAGAGGCTGAGCTCGTCTTGTTGCACCAGCTCCCAAAAGAAGCCAAGAAAGGGAGCTGGAACAACAAACCACCCCAACGCCCAGGAAAGCGTTCTTCATGACAGAAGGCTAGAAAATGACCCAACATCCTTGTGGCCCAGAACCCCTCTAGAAAATCACTGTTCCATAAAAAAGAGAAACACATGGGAAGTTCCAAGGAGAGGCAATGCCCATGGCCAGTGTACTTTAGAGACGGCCTGAGCGCTCCGGGGAAGACACGCACCGACGGAACCCCTTGGGAAACAGCAGGGATTCTCCTCACCGTCGTAAGGGTTTCCTCTGGGGACAACCTGCCCTGGGCACCACATGAGGGAGCAGACCGGCTTCTCTTCCTCTGCCCCCACACCATTCACTCATGAAGGCAGCTCAGGTGTTCTCATGCCCTGCCTGCCTGCCTGCCTGGCTCATCCGTGAGCTGTGAGCACCTCCAGGGCAGGACTCCACCTTCTCCTCTCTGTGTACCGTGCATCTGCACACAGTGGGCTTTCAGAACCTTAGAGTTGAGCCATTCCCACTCAAGCCAGAACCCTCCCCAGGAAGGAAAACAGCTGTGGAGTCATTTTGGCCCCAGCACTGGTTCCGAAACCCTGGCGGCTCCTACAGCCTCTACGGCGTGAAGAGGGAGGCCCCTTTTGACAGAGCTTTCCGGCTCTCAGATCTAAGCTGTTGTTTCACTGTCAGCTGTGTCTCTTCCGTTGCAGCCAGGTGGGCCACGCTGCTCCAAAGGAGCTCACAAGCTGAGTTTCAAGGGAGGACAGGGATGGCTACAACGTGCTGCAAACTGAGTGAGGGTCCCCACAATCCTCAGCAAAGGTCTGTGGTGTTCAAGTGGGGAGTAGAGGGCCCCCAAGTTCCAAAGGAAGGGAGGTACTCGGGAGCTAAAGCCCTTGGCCGCTGTGGTAGCAGCTGCAGATGGCAGCTCGTCCACAGTGCACTTCGAATGAAGTCATATGAGCGGGACTCTGGAAATGGCTCCGATATCGAGAGAAAGGGGTCAGGGTATGTGGGAAGCCGGCGGGGGTGGGGGGTGGATGAAGGAAGGTGTCCCTCCTCTCTCCAGTGCAATTTGGTTTGGTGAGTCTCAAAGCTACCAGATGGCACTTCCCAAGTCAGGCCCCCACAGGAATCAGGGTGGGCTGCGTGCCTCGGCCCCTGCCACAGGGACAAGCCACACCAGTGGCCTCCCTGAGCTCCAATGGCCGGATCTGGGGGTTCTGTCTGGGTGCACACCTCCTTGCTGTGGCCAAGTCCCCCCCTTCTCTGAGCACCAGCTTCATCCTCTCGAATGAGGACATCGAATGCTACCTTGGCACGTTACTCTCTTCATCCTGTGAAGACTCATTAGGCTTATCCTACAATTACTAGCTGGCCCGAAGAGATATCTCCTGAATCCAGATTAAGCTGGAGTCTCCCAGGCTCATCTGGCATGTCTTCCCTGAAGTCTGCCAAAACCCACACCATTGCATTTCCAGGGACTCCCCTTAGCCAGCTGGGCAGAAAACCCAGCATGCTTCAAACAAGCTGACAGACAAGCGGGAGAGGACTCACGGGCAGAAGGTTTCCCTCAGGTCTCGGGTGGAGCTCTGGGACCACAGCAGCAACGGGCCATCCCAGCCCCTGGGCTCAGCAGCGCCCTCATTCTCAGGCCGGCGGCTCTGCCCTGAGGGGAGCGGGAAGGTCACCAACTGCCGCAGGCGGACCTCACGCCCCTCCCACTGCTGGAGCCTGACCTCCCCCGGCCCCACCCCTTCCCCTACCCCAGCAGGACGACAGCTCGTCTTCCCCTGGCTTCCAACGTCAGGCCCGGCCCTGGGCCCCGATTGGGCACTGCCCCAGCCCGGAGCCAATCACAGTGGCCAGGGAGGTGGAACGCACCGATTGGCCAGGGCCAGGTCATGTGACCATACTCCCCAGGAAACTCAAATATTACCAAGGTTCCCTAAGAAACCAATGAACAAAATTATCCAGTAAAGGCAAACCGTACTTTTTAATGAGGCCAATGTCACAGAAAAAAAAAAAAAAACCTTCACCATGAACTGCTCAAGGAAGCTAGTAAATAAACTTTCAGAAAAGTTTAGTAGTTTTTTTTTTTTTTTTTTAAATAGGGTGACGGAGAGCTATACCTTTCCCGTCTATGTGAATTTAGGTTTAAACTAGATTTCCCTTGGCTGTTATATAAGACAAAAAAACCCACATCACCCCCTTTCACTCACCCCCACCCCCCAAAAGTGTTTTAATGTATTGAATTTTTCTGTCCTCAGTTGTGTCTGATTCACGGCAACCCACGAACTCTACACAGCCAGGCTCTTCCGTCCATGGAATTCAGGGCAATTTTTTCTGTCCCAGTCAATGCCCACCCTGGGTGATCCAAAGGCAAGGGCTCAGAGGCCCCTGAGAGACTAACTCCTTTCAGCTGAGCACAGAGCTGGCTCCTCACTGGGATGCCTGTGGCCTGGGGCTCCCAGAGGGGAGAGCAGCACTCGCCCCACCGTGTGGTCACTGCTGGAAGTGCAGGCTGCTCCTCACTCCCCCTTGACAGTGTCCCTGACGGCAGAACAGTGTGAATCGAATCAAGGTGGTAATGCAAACTCCAATGCAACCAAACTCCCCACAAGGTCTCCAAAACCACTCAGGAACAGGGAATTGGAAACTGCAGGGGATGACATGAATGGAGATGGAGACTTGACACCTTACACCGAGTTCACTTCCACTTATCCCTAGACAAACTTTCCGTGAAAACTTGTCACCAATCTAGAAGAACAATGAGCAGAAACCGGACACGTGCTTTGAGTCTTCACACACAAAACTAAAAGGCAGTCCACAAAAAAACCCAGAGAATACAGTGGACTTGGCAAAATCAAAGATATCTACTGTGGGAAAGACCTCATGACAAAAGCAAAAGACAGGTCATACATCGCCAGACGAATGAGTGGAAACACAAAGCTTATCAAGGATGTGTCTCCAAACAGACAAAGAACACCAACACAACAAGCCTGTGAAAACTAGGGAAAGGTCTGAAGGGACACCAGACTGAGGAAGACACACACAGAGGATCCCGGATGATGTCCAGCACTGAGGGCCTGAAGAAACAACAGTCTAGTTGCACCCCCTCAGGCCTGTGTGACCGTGGATGAGGCCTCTGTTTCCCGGTGGCTCTGAGAGATGGACAGGGAGGAAGGGGAAGAGAAGTCACTTGCATTTCTAATACTCACAGCAAAGTCTTCCAATGAGAAGGGAATTATCACCCCCACTGACAATGCCATGCACTGAAGTGATATCCACGAGTCCATCTAACCCAGAAGGGAAGGATGCACCTGTTCTCACAAAACGGCGAGAGATGGAAGAAGGAAGATCAAGCCCACACCAATCACTGGAGAGAGAAGCTGTGCTCAGGGCTTGAAAAATTCCTATTGGTAAAATGATGTCACAGCCCCACAAGGCAATCCACAGCTTCGATGCTATTCCTCCCAAAATGCCAATGCATTTTCGCACCGAACAAAGAATTGCAAAAGGGGTTACGGAAACAGAAAAGAGCCTAAATTGTCAATACAATCCGACGAAAAGGCCCCGATACGGACATCCAAGGTTGTGTGAAAGGAAATTAGACGACCAAACTAGGATCCTCAGGAGAGTATCGGAGAAGGCAATGGCGACCCACTCCAGTACTCTTGCCTGGAAAATGCCCTGGACGGAGGAGCCTGGTAGGCTGCAGGCCATGGGGTCGCGCAGAGTCTGACACGACTGAAGTGACTTAGCAGCAGCAGCAGCAGCGGCAGGACAGTATGCTATTGGGAATACAACAACACACACAGATCCAGATCGATGGAATAAAGTTGAGGGTCCAGAAACAAACCCCAGCATCCATCGTCAACTCATCTCTGACACAGAAGGGGAGATTATCCAAATGGGAACAAGAAAGCCTCTTCAATCAATGTCCATGGGAAACCCAGACAGCTACATCTGAAGAACGCTATTGGTTTGGATCTCAGACCACCTCAATATTGGGGAAAAACCTCACCCTAAAGACTGATGTCATGAGATAGCTAGAAAGAAGCGTAGGTCAAAGGCTCCTTAACATCAGAGTCTCCTTGCCATTTGCTGGGCGGAGGTAGAAATGGGTCTCTTCAATTAAGGGAAAGAGGTACACGAAGTACACCAATGGGTTTCCATCCAATGGAACCTCTTCACAACAGAGAAGCTAAGCATTCACAAATGCAAAAGATAGGAAACGGAACACGAGAGACTCCTTCCAAGTGGTGTATCTGAGAAGGGGTTCATATGGAAAGAGACGAAGAATGCACAGCACTCAGATTCCAAGAAACACCACCACCACCCTTGACCCTTCCCCTATGACCAACTCCGACCTGAAGCCTTTCTCTCCCTCTAACCTATCCCTAAAACATAACCCTCATCTAATCATATACATGTGGAATTCCTAGCATCCATCCATTCACACACGAGAGAGAAAGAGGAAGACACAGAGGGAATTGAGAAAGGAAAAGAGAGGGACACAGCCAGAGAGAGACACGGAACCAAAGAGAGGAAAGGAGTCGATGGTCCAGACTTTTCCTCAATCTGTCTCGAAGGTAGAAGCAATGACAGCGCCCATCCACCCCAGAAGGGGGAAAAGGACGGAAGGTTTGCAGAGGAAAAGACAAGAACGCAGGGAGCCATTAGAAGCTCAGCCACCCGCAGAAGCCGAGCTGGGACACTTGAACAGAATCTCAATGGAAACAGGACCAGAAAGTTGGCTACTCTTTTCTACAAGAGAGGGAGACCTTCGAGTCTTCCTTTCTGTCCTCCAGCTTGGATGCGGGGTCTCAAAACAGTCAGGAGGGGGAGTGCCTTTTCCTGGGTACCACGGCACATCCAGGCCTCGTTCTGCCCCATTCTGTGCTATGTCAGCCCTGGATGGAATCTTTCTTTCTGAAGTCTCAGCGCACGAGCTCCACGTGATATCGGCCCCAGGTGGAAAGGCATGGAGCTGCTCGTAGGCCGACAGACCTAGGAAGCAGATGGGAGAATGACCCCCACTCTGCAGATGGAGAGACTGGGGAAACCCTGAGGGGCATATGCTTGTCCAGGGCCACACCACTTATGAGAAGAAGGAGCCTGGTCTGAGAGCAGCAGGGCCCTCGGAGCTCAGGCCCTGGCTGCACCCAGGCCTCCCCAGGGCTGTGGGCTGGGCTGTGTGGGCGTCTCTGTGCCTGCACATGGCCTAAGGGGGGTGGTCGAGCAGTCAGAAACCCAGAGATTCCCTTGGGAAGTTTTGGGGAAGGGACCTCAGCACGAACCCCAGGCGATGATGTCACCTGCCGGCAACAGAACCCAACAGAACCCGCAACCCGGGTATCCAGGCCTCCAGAGCGGAGAGGAGCCCCCAGCCAGATCACTTGCTGCCAGGATGTTCTGCTGTTTGCCCATGCCCAGAGGCCGGGGCCTCAGGAGAGCTCACAGGCAGTGTGCGTGGGCACCCTGTCGACGTTGGCTCAGGACACCCCCGAGAGGCCTCTGGCCGTTTGCCCGGAGAAACAGAAAGGTAACACGGGGAGCCCCAGGCCGGGCCAGGCCACCTCGCCCATGCCACCCGGAAACACCGGGTCCTTTGCCTGTGTGTGTGGATGCGGGTTTCTCGGGGTGTGTCTCCCTCAAGGAAGCCCAGGCGGATGTGGGGTCAGAAGCCTGCGGACAAGTTGTGTCCACACCCCAGGGGAGAGCAGGCTGGGCCCGATGGGGAGTGTGCGGGCAGCGGCGGCCGCCCAGGCTGACCTCACACCCACAGGTGGGTCTCTTTCCTCCCGGGTGGGGATCTGAGCAGACACACGTCTCTGACCCTTCTGGGAAGAGAAGTTCGAGCAGGCAGAAGCAGCGGTTCCACTGGCCAGGCCCAGCTTGGAAAACTCCCAGCATGGCTGGCTGACGGTCACTGTCGTTGCAGAGCTTCCCACGTGATGAGGCCGAGGACGGGGACACCCCATCCACCTCCCGGAGGGAGGGGTCGGAGCACCACCCCCCCGCCCGTGAGGCCCAGTGCAGGCTCCAGGTGAGCGTGCCCACGGAGGCATCAGCCCCACCGGGGGAGAAGAGGAGGCGGGGAAGGCCTGCTGCAGAGACACCGCCTAGGATACACCCGCCGGCCCAGTCTGAGGCTGCCACGGAGCTCAGCACACCCGGCTCCGACCCAGAGTCCCGAGAACCCCGGCCTCTGAGGCAGCAGGAGGACCTGGAGCCCAGCACGCCAGAGCACAGAGGTGAGGACGCTGGGGCTGCTGCACGGGAGTGTGTGGGGACGGGGTGCTGAGCTACACAGGGACGAGTCCCCGAAAGCTGCTGCTGGGCCTGCAGCAAGCACTGGCCTCACACCCCCCGCCCCCCGTCTTGCACACTTCAGTCCCAAAAGACATCCGACGCTGGGTATTCTTTGGGAATCTCTTGGAAGCTTTCTGTCCCGGGATACGCACATGCCAAGGCTGGCCTGTGGGCAAACTTTGCTTCTCCCCCAGCTCTAGCACTGACCTCCAACTGGAACCAGGCTCCACTTCCCAGACCTGTCCCTACAGAGGTGGTGGCTCCAGGTGCAGGACCCAGGGATCCACCGAGGGCAGATGGAGAACCGAGACTTGCCCTCGCAGAGACACCAGGCCAGCTGGGTACTGGCCAGCACACTGGGCAGATCGGATCTCCGTGCCTGCAGGACCCCCAGCCCCAGGCACTGATGTCCCACCCCCTCAGCCAGAACCTCCACCTCCACGTGCACCTGTACCTGCTCGGGCTCTGGCAGGACAACCCGAGGCAGAGGAGGAGTCACCGCCTCGGCAGGGAGAGCCTGCCCTGGCTCCCGCGCAACACCCAGACGCCCACGATGACTCACCCACCCCTGCAGGGAGAACGAGCCCCCGCTCTGGACAGACACCCAGAGCCCTTGCCGGAAACACCACGTCCAGGGGAGCGGTCGGCTCTGCAGCCTCCATCCCTGTCTGCTCACCGTGGACGCCGGCAACTCGGTCTGCCCCCAGGGGACATGGAGTTCCTTTCCCCTGAACTGCTTTGCATTTGGTTTGTTTCCACCTTTCTGGTGATGTTTTCTTTTTTGTATGGTTTCCTGTATTTTTGTTGGTTAAGTTGGGATTCGTAAACTTTCTCATCATTGTTGCAATTTGGGAACACTGTTGTGTAACTCTGGTGATACTGTGTTGCCATCACCACTTGGTAGTTTCAGACCCGTTTGATCTTTATGCCCCACCCCCCAACAAAGCCTGGATTCAAGGCAAGCACGCCCTGTTCATCCCTTCCCCCGATCCTGAACACAATTTCATCTTTTCTTCGTGCATTCCTTCCTATATTCTTGGTGTCCCCAATCAATGACTCTCCGTGAAATGACTGAAGCAGTGTTTTTCGGACTCTCCACCTACTGTAAGACTCCATTGGAGAGTTCTCATTTTTATGTCATTTGAACTAGCCTTTGATATCTGAAAGGACGGTGTACGTCCTTTCAAGATACCATGTGCCAAACGAAGCCCTTTTGGCAACTGCCATCATTATCTCCAGGCAGGCATTGCTGTTTCAAGGGTGACATCTCAGCCAGAAGGCAGAGGCTGAGCTCGTCTTGTTGCACCAGCTCCCAAAAGAAGCCAAGAAAGGGAGCTGGAACAACAAACCACCCCAACGCCCAGGAAAGCGTTCTTCATGACAGAAGGCTAGAAAATGACCCAACATCCTTGTGGCCCAGAACCCCTCTAGAAAATCACTGTTCCATAAAAAAGAGAAACACATGGGAAGTTCCAAGGAGAGGCAATGCCCATGGCCAGTGTACTTTAGAGACGGCCTGAGCGCTCCGGGGAAGACACGCACCGACGGAACCCCTTGGGAAACAGCAGGGATTCTCCTCACCGTCGTAAGGGTTTCCTCTGGGGACAACCTGCCCTGGGCACCACATGAGGGAGCAGACCGGCTTCTCTTCCTCTGCCCCCACACCATTCACTCATGAAGGCAGCTCAGGTGTTCTCATGCCCTGCCTGCCTGCCTGCCTGGCTCATCCGTGAGCTGTGAGCACCTCCAGGGCAGGACTCCACCTTCTCCTCTCTGTGTACCGTGCATCTGCACACAGTGGGCTTTCAGAACCTTAGAGTTGAGCCATTCCCACTCAAGCCAGAACCCTCCCCAGGAAGGAAAACAGCTGTGGAGTCATTTTGGCCCCAGCACTGGTTCCGAAACCCTGGCGGCTCCTACAGCCTCTACGGCGTGAAGAGGGAGGTCCCTTTTGACAGAGCTTTCCGGCTCTCAGATCTAAGCTGTTGTTTCACTGTCAGCTGTGTCTCTTCCGTTGCAGCCAGGTGGGCCACGCTGCTCCAAAGGAGCTCACAAGCTGAGTTTCAAGGGAGGACAGGGATGGCTACAACGTGCTGCAAACTGAGTGAGGGTCCCCACAATCCTCAGCAAAGGTCTGTGGTGTGCAAGTGGGGAGTAGAGGGCCCCCAAGTTCCAAAGGAAGGGAGGTACTCGGGAGCTAAAGCCCTTGGCCGCTGTGGTAGCAGCTGCAGATGGCAGCTCGTCCACAGTGCACTTCGAATGAGGTCATATGAGCGGGACTCTGGAAATGGCTCCGAAATCGGGAGAAAGGGGTCAGGGTATGTGGGAATCCGGCGGGGGTGGGGGGTGGATGAAGGAAGGTGTCCCTCCTCTCTCCAGTGCAATTTGGTTTGGTGAGTCTCAAAGCTACCAGATGGCACTTCCCAAGTCAGGCCCCCACAGGAATCAGGGTGGGCTGCGTGCCTCGGCCCCTGCCACAGGGACAAGCCACACCAGTGGCCTCCCTGAGCTCCAATGGCCGGATCTGGGGGTTCTGTCTGGGTGCACACCTCCTTGCTGTGGCCAAGTTCCCCCCTTCTCTGAGCACCAGCTTCATCCTCTCGAATGAGGACATCGAATGCTACCTTGGCACGTTACTCTCTTCATCCTGTGAAGACTCATTAGGCTTATCCTACAATTACTAGCTGGCCCGAAGAGATATCTCCTGAATCCAGATTAAGCTGGAGTCTCCCAGGCTCATCTGGCATGTCTTCCCTGAAGTCTGCCAAAACCCACACCATTGCATTTCCAGGGACTCCCCTTAGCCAGCTGGGCAGAAAACCCAGCATGCTTCAAACAAGCTGACAGACAAGCGGGAGAGGACTCACGGGCAGAAGGTTTCCCTCAGGTCTCGGGTGGAGCTCTGGGACCACAGCAGCAACGGGCCATCCCAGCCCCTGGGCTCAGCAGCGCCCTCATTCTCAGGCCGGCGGCTCTGCCCTGAGGGGAGCGGGAAGGTCACCAACTGCCGCAGGCGGACCTCACGCCCCTCCCACTGCTGGAGCCTGACCTCCCCCGGCCCCACCCCTTCCCCTACCCCAGCAGGACGACAGCTCGTCTTCCCCTGGCTTCCAACGTCAGGCCCGGCCCTGGGCCCCGATTGGGCACTGCCCCAGCCCAGAGCCAATCACAGTGGCCAGGGAGGTGGAACGCACCGATTGGCCAGGGCCAGGTCATGTGACCATACTCCCCAGGAAACTCAAATATTACCAAGGTTCCCTAAGAAACCAATGAACAAAATTATCCAGTAAAGGCAAACCGTACTTTTTAATGAGGCCAATGTCACAGAAAAAAAAAAAAAAAAAAAAAAGCTTCACCATGAACTGCTCAAGGAAGCTAGTAAATAAACTTTCAGAAAAGTTTAGTAGTTTTTTTTTTTTTTTTAATAGGGTGACGGAGAGCTATACCTTTCCCGTCTATGTGAATTTAGGTTTAAACTAGATTTCCCTTGGCTGTTATATAAGACAAAAAAACCCACATCACCCCCTTTCACTCACCCCCACCCCCCAAAAGTGTTTTAATGTATTGAATTTTTCTGTCCTCAGTTGTGTCTGATTCACGGCAACCCACGAACTCTACACAGCCAGGCTCTTCCGTCCATGGAATTCAGGGCAATTTTTTCTGTCCCAGTCAATGCCCACCCTGGGTGATCCAAAGGCAAGGGCTCAGAGGCCCCTGAGAGACTAACTCCTTTCAGCTGAGCACAGAGCTGGCTCCTCACTGGGATGCCTGTGGCCTGGGGCTCCCAGAGGGGAGAGCAGCACTCGCCCCACCGTGTGGTCACTGCTGGAAGTGCAGGCTGCTCCTCACTCCCCCTTGACAGTGTCCCTGAGGGCAGAACAGTGTGAATCGAATCAAGGTGGTAATGCAAACTCCAATGCAACCAAACTCCCCACAAGGTCTCCAAAACCACTCAGGAACAGGGAATTGGAAACTGCAGGGGATGACATGAATGGAGATGGAGACTTGACACCTTACACCGAGTTCACTTCCACTTATCCCTAGACAAACTTTCCGTGAAAACTTGTCACCAATCTAGAAGAACAATGAGCAGAAACCGGACACGTGCTTTGAGTCTTCACACACAAAACTAAAAGGCAGTCCACAAAAAAACCCAGAGAATACAGTGGACTTGGCAAAATCAAAGATATCTACTGTGGGAAAGACCTCATGACAAAAGCAAAAGACAGGTCATACATCGCCAGACGAATGAGTGGAAACACAAAGCTTATCAAGGATGCGTCTCCAAACAGACAAAGAACACCAACACAACAAGCCTGTGAAAACTAGGGAAAGGTCTGAAGGGACACCAGACTGAGGAAGACACACACAGAGGATCCCGGATGATGTCCAGCACTGAGGGCCTGAAGAAACAACAGTCTAGTTGCACCCCCTCAGGCCTGTGTGACCGTGGATGAGGCCTCTGTTTCCCGGTGGCTCTGAGAGATGGACAGGGAGGAAGGGGAAGAGAAGTCACTTGCATTTCTAATACTCACAGCAAAGTCTTCCAATGAGAAGGGAATTATCACCCCCACTGACAATGCCATGCACTGAAGTGATATCCACGAGTCCATCTAACCCAGAAGGGAAGGATGCACCTGTTCTCACAAAACGGCGAGAGATGGAAGAAGGAAGATCAAGCCCACACCAATCACTGGAGAGAGAAGCTGTGCTCAGGGCTTGAAAAATTCCTATTGGTAAAATGATGTCACAGCCCCACAAGGCAATCCACAGCTTCGATGCTATTCCTCCCAAAATGCCAATGCATTTTCGCACCGAACAAAGAATTGCAAAAGGGGTTACGGAAACAGAAAAGAGCCTAAATTGTCAATACAATCCGACGAAAAGGCCCCGATACGGACATCCAAGGTTGTGTGAAAGGAAATTAGACGACCAAACTAGGATCCTCAGGAGAGTATCGGAGAAGGCAATGGCGACCCACTCCAGTACTCTTGCCTGGAAAATGCCCTGGACGGAGGAGCCTGGTAGGCTGCAGGCCATGGGGTCGCGCAGAGTCTGACACGACTGAAGTGACTTAGCAGCAGCAGCAGCAGCGGCAGGACAGTATGCTATTGGGAATACAACAACACACACAGATCCAGATCGATGGAATAAAGTTGAGGGTCCAGAAACAAACCCCAGCATCCATCGTCAACTCATCTCTGACACAGAAGGGGAGATTATCCAAATGGGAACAAGAAAGCCTCTTCAATCAATGTCCATGGGAAACCCAGACAGCTACATCTGAAGAACGCTATTGGTTTGGATCTCAGACCACCTCAATATTGGGGAAAAACCTCACCCTAAAGACTGATGTCATGAGATAGCTAGAAAGAAGCGTAGGTCAAAGGCTCCTTAACATCAGAGTCTCCTTGCCATTTGCTGGGCGGAGGTAGAAATGGGTCTCTTCAATTAAGGGAAAGAGGTACACGAAGTACACCAATGGGTTTCCATCCAATGGAACCTCTTCACAACAGAGAAGCTAAGCATTCACAAATGCAAAAGATAGGAAACGGAACACGAGAGACTCCTTCCAAGTGGTGTATCTGAGAAGGGGTTCATATGGAAAGAGACGAAGAATGCACAGCACTCAGATTCCAAGAAACACCACCACCACCCTTGACCCTTCCCCTATGACCAACTCCGACCTGAAGCCTTTCTCTCCCTCTAACCTATCCCTAAAACATAACCCTCATCTAATCATATACATGTGGAATTCCTAGCATCCATCCATTCACACACGAGAGAGAAAGAGGAAGACACAGAGGGAATTGAGAAAGGAAAAGAGAGGGACACAGCCAGAGAGAGACACGGAACCAAAGAGAGGAAAGGAGTCGATGGTCCAGACTTTTCCTCAATCTGTCTCGAAGGTAGAAGCAATGACAGCGCCCATCCACCCCAGAAGGGAGAAAAGGACGGAAGGTTTGCAGAGGAAAAGACAAGAACGCAGGGAGCCACTAGAAGCTCAGCCACCCACAGAAGCCGAGCTGGGACACTTGAACAGAATCTCAATGGAAACAGGACCAGAAAGTTGGCTACTCTTTTCTACAAGAGAGGGAGACCTTCGAGTCTTCCTTTCGGTCCTCCAACTTGGATGCGGGGTCTCAAAACAGTCAGGAGGGGGAGTGCCTTTTCCTGGGTACCACGGCACATCCAGGCCTCGTTCTGCCCCATTCTGTGCTATGTCAGCCCTGGATGGAATCTTTCTTTCTGAAGTCTCAGCGCACGAGCTCCACGTGATATCGGCCCCAGGTGGAAAGGCATGGAGCTGCTCGTAGGCCGACAGACCTAGGAAGCAGATGGGAGAATGACCCCCACTCTGCAGATGGAGAGACTGGGGAAACCCTGAGGGGCATATGCTTGTCCAGGGCCACACCACTTATGAGAAGAAGGAGCCTGGTCTGAGAGCAGCAGGGCCCTCGGAGCTCAGGCCCTGGCTGCACCCAGGCCTCCCCAGGGCTGTGGGCTGGGCTGTGTGGGCGTCTCTGTGCCTGCACATGGCCTAAGGGGGGTGGTCGAGCAGTCAGAAACCCAGAGATTCCCTTGGGAAGTTTTGGGGAAGGGACCTCAGCACGAACCCCAGGCGATGATGTCACCTGCCGGCAACAGAACCCAACAGAACCCGCAACCCGGGTATCCAGGCCTCCAGAGCGGAGAGGAGCCCCCAGCCAGATCACTTGCTGCCAGGATGTTCTGCTGTTTGCCCATGCCCAGAGGCCGGGGCCTCAGGAGAGCTCACAGGCAGTGTGCGTGGGCACCCTGTCGACGTTGGCTCAGGACACCCCCGAGAGGCCTCTGGCCGTTTGCCCGGAGAAACAGAAAGGTAACACAGGGAGCCCCAGGCCGGGCCAGGCCACCTCGCCCATGCCACCCGGAAACACCGGGTCCTTTGCCTGTGTGTGTGGATGCGGGTTTCTCGGGGTGTGTCTCCCTCAAGGAAGCCCAGGCGGATGTGGGGTCAGAAGCCTGCGGACAAGTTGTGTCCACACCCCAGGGGAGAGCAGGCTGGGCCCGATGGGGAGTGTGCGGGCAGCGGCGGCCGCCCAGGCTGACCTCACACCCACAGGTGGGTCTCTTTCCTCCCGGGTGGGGATCTGAGCAGACACACGTCTCTGACCCTTCTGGGAAGAGAAGTTCGAGCAGGCAGAAGCAGCGGTTCCACTGGCCAGGCCCAGCTTGGAAAACTCCCAGCATGGCTGGCTGACGGTCACTGTCGTTGCAGAGCTTCCCACGTGATGAGGCCGAGGACGGGGACACCCCATCCACCTCCCGGAGGGAGGGGTCGGAGCACCACCCCCCCGCCCGTGAGGCCCAGTGCAGGCTCCAGGTGAGCGTGCCCACGGAGGCATCAGCCCCACCGGGGGAGAAGAGGAGGCGGGGAAGGCCTGCTGCAGAGACACCGCCTAGGATACACCCGCCGGCCCAGTCTGAGGCTGCCACGGAGCTCAGCACACCCGGCTCCGACCCAGAGTCCCGAGAACCCCGGCCTCTGAGGCAGCAGGAGGACCTGGAGCCCAGCACGCCAGAGCACAGAGGTGAGGACGCTGGGGCTGCTGCACGGGAGTGTGTGGGGACGGGGTGCTGAGCTACACAGGGACGAGTCCCCGAAAGCTGCTGCTGGGCCTGCAGCAAGCACTGGCCTCACACCCCCCGCCCCCCGTCTTGCACACTTCAGTCCCAAAAGACATCCGACGCTGGGTATTCTTTGGGAATCTCTTGGAAGCTTTCTGTCCCGGGATACGCACATGCCAAGGCTGGCCTGTGGGCAAACTTTGCTTCTCCCCCAGCTCTAGCACTGACCTCCAACTGGAACCAGGCTCCACTTCCCAGACCTGTCCCTACAGAGGTGGTGGCTCCAGGTGCAGGACCCAGGGATCCACCGAGGGCAGATGGAGAACCGAGACTTGCCCTCGCAGAGACACCAGGCCAGCTGGGTACTGGCCAGCACACTGGGCAGATCGGATCTCCGTGCCTGCAGGACCCCCAGCCCCAGGCACTGATGTCCCACCCCCTCAGCCAGAACCTCCACCTCCACGTGCACCTGTACCTGCTCGGGCTCTGGCAGGACAACCCGAGGCAGAGGAGGAGTCACCGCCTCGGCAGGGAGAGCCTGCCCTGGCTCCCGCGCAACACCCAGACGCCCACGATGACTCACCCACCCCTGCAGGGAGAACGAGCCCCCGCTCTGGACAGACACCCAGAGCCCTTGCCGGAAACACCACGTCCAGGGGAGCGGTCGGCTCTGCAGCCTCCATCCCTGTCTGCTCACCGTGGACGCCGGCAACTCGGTCTGCCCCCAGGGGACATGGAGTTCCTTTCCCCTGAACTGCTTTGCATTTGGTTTGTTTCCACCTTTCTGGTGATGTTTTCTTTTTTGTATGGTTTCCTGTATTTTTGTTGGTTAAGTTGGGATTCGTAAACTTTCTCATCATTGTTGCAATTTGGGAACACTGTTGTGTAACTCTGGTGATACTGTGTTGCCATCACCACTTGGTAGTTTCAGACCCGTTTGATCTTTATGCCCCACCCCCCAACAAAGCCTGGATTCAAGGCAAGCACGCCCTGTTCATCCCTTCCCCCGATCCTGAACACAATTTCATCTTTTCTTCGTGCATTCCTTCCTATATTCTTGGTGTCCCCAATCAATGACTCTCCGTGAAATGACTGAAGCAGTGTTTTTCGGACTCTCCACCTACTGTAAGACTCCATTGGAGAGTTCTCATTTTTATGTCATTTGAACTAGCCTTTGATATCTGAAAGGACGGTGTACGTCCTTTCAAGATACCATGTGCCAAACGAAGCCCTTTTGGCAACTGCCATCATTATCTCCAGGCAGGCATTGCTGTTTCAAGGGTGACATCTCAGCCAGAAGGCAGAGGCTGAGCTCGTCTTGTTGCACCAGCTCCCAAAAGAAGCCAAGAAAGGGAGCTGGAACAACAAACCACCCCAACGCCCAGGAAAGCGTTCTTCATGACAGAAGGCTAGAAAATGACCCAACATCCTTGTGGCCCAGAACCCCTCTAGAAAATCACTGTTCCATAAAAAAGAGAAACACATGGGAAGTTCCAAGGAGAGGCAATGCCCATGGCCAGTGTACTTTAGAGACGGCCTGAGCGCTCCGGGGAAGACACGCACCGACGGAACCCCTTGGGAAACAGCAGGGATTCTCCTCACCGTCGTAAGGGTTTCCTCTGGGGACAACCTGCCCTGGGCACCACATGAGGGAGCAGACCGGCTTCTCTTCCTCTGCCCCCACACCATTCACTCATGAAGGCAGCTCAGGTGTTCTCATGCCCTGCCTGCCTGCCTGCCTGGCTCATCCGTGAGCTGTGAGCACCTCCAGGGCAGGACTCCACCTTCTCCTCTCTGTGTACCGTGCATCTGCACACAGTGGGCTTTCAGAACCTTAGAGTTGAGCCATTCCCACTCAAGCCAGAACCCTCCCCAGGAAGGAAAACAGCTGTGGAGTCATTTTGGCCCCAGCACTGGTTCCGAAACCCTGGCGGCTCCTACAGCCTCTACGGCGTGAAGAGGGAGGTCCCTTTTGACAGAGCTTTCCGGCTCTCAGATCTAAGCTGTTGTTTCACTGTCAGCTGTGTCTCTTCCGTTGCAGCCAGGTGGGCCACGCTGCTCCAAAGGAGCTCACAAGCTGAGTTTCAAGGGAGGACAGGGATGGCTACAACGTGCTGCAAACTGAGTGAGGGTCCCCACAATCCTCAGCAAAGGTCTGTGGTGTTCAAGTGGGGAGTAGAGGGCCCCCAAGTTCCAAAGGAAGGGAGGTACTCGGGAGCTAAAGCCCTTGGCCGCTGTGGTAGCAGCTGCAGATGGCAGCTCGTCCACAGTGCACTTCGAATGAAGTCATATGAGCGGGACTCTGGAAATGGCTCCGATATCGAGAGAAAGGGGTCAGGGTATGTGGGAAGCCGGCGGGGGTGGGGGGTGGATGAAGGAAGGTGTCCCTCCTCTCTCCAGTGCAATTTGGTTTGGTGAGTCTCAAAGCTACCAGATGGCACTTCCCAAGTCAGGCCCCCACAGGAATCAGGGTGGGCTGCGTGCCTCGGCCCCTGCCACAGGGACAAGCCACACCAGTGGCCTCCCTGAGCTCCAATGGCCGGATCTGGGGGTTCTGTCTGGGTGCACACCTCCTTGCTGTGGCCAAGTCCCCCCCTTCTCTGAGCACCAGCTTCATCCTCTCGAATGAGGACATCGAATGCTACCTTGGCACGTTACTCTCTTCATCCTGTGAAGACTCATTAGGCTTATCCTACAATTACTAGCTGGCCCGAAGAGATATCTCCTGAATCCAGATTAAGCTGGAGTCTCCCAGGCTCATCTGGCATGTCTTCCCTGAAGTCTGCCAAAACCCACACCATTGCATTTCCAGGGACTCCCCTTAGCCAGCTGGGCAGAAAACCCAGCATGCTTCAAACAAGCTGACAGACAAGCGGGAGAGGACTCACGGGCAGAAGGTTTCCCTCAGGTCTCGGGTGGAGCTCTGGGACCACAGCAGCAACGGGCCATCCCAGCCCCTGGGCTCAGCAGCGCCCTCATTCTCAGGCCGGCGGCTCTGCCCTGAGGGGAGCGGGAAGGTCACCAACTGCCGCAGGCGGACCTCACGCCCCTCCCACTGCTGGAGCCTGACCTCCCCCGGCCCCACCCCTTCCCCTACCCCAGCAGGACGACAGCTCGTCTTCCCCTGGCTTCCAACGTCAGGCCCGGCCCTGGGCCCCGATTGGGCACTGCCCCAGCCCGGAGCCAATCACAGTGGCCAGGGAGGTGGAACGCACCGATTGGCCAGGGCCAGGTCATGTGACCATACTCCCCAGGAAACTCAAATATTACCAAGGTTCCCTAAGAAACCAATGAACAAAATTATCCAGTAAAGGCAAACCGTACTTTTTAATGAGGCCAATGTCACAGAAAAAAAAAAAAAAACCTTCACCATGAACTGCTCAAGGAAGCTAGTAAATAAACTTTCAGAAAAGTTTAGTAGTTTTTTTTTTTTTTTTTTAAATAGGGTGACGGAGAGCTATACCTTTCCCGTCTATGTGAATTTAGGTTTAAACTAGATTTCCCTTGGCTGTTATATAAGACAAAAAAACCCACATCACCCCCTTTCACTCACCCCCACCCCCCAAAAGTGTTTTAATGTATTGAATTTTTCTGTCCTCAGTTGTGTCTGATTCACGGCAACCCACGAACTCTACACAGCCAGGCTCTTCCGTCCATGGAATTCAGGGCAATTTTTTCTGTCCCAGTCAATGCCCACCCTGGGTGATCCAAAGGCAAGGGCTCAGAGGCCCCTGAGAGACTAACTCCTTTCAGCTGAGCACAGAGCTGGCTCCTCACTGGGATGCCTGTGGCCTGGGGCTCCCAGAGGGGAGAGCAGCACTCGCCCCACCGTGTGGTCACTGCTGGAAGTGCAGGCTGCTCCTCACTCCCCCTTGACAGTGTCCCTGATGGCAGAACAGTGTGAATCGAATCAAGGTGGTAATGCAAACTCCAATGCAACCAAACTCCCCACAAGGTCTCCAAAACCACTCAGGAACAGGGAATTGGAAACTGCAGGGGATGACATGAATGGAGATGGAGACTTGACACCTTACACCGAGTTCACTTCCACTTATCCCTAGACAAACTTTCCGTGAAAACTTGTCACCAATCTAGAAGAACAATGAGCAGAAACCGGACACGTGCTTTGAGTCTTCACACACAAAACTAAAAGGCAGTCCACAAAAAAACCCAGAGAATACAGTGGACTTGGCAAAATCAAAGATATCTACTGTGGGAAAGACCTCATGACAAAAGCAAAAGACAGGTCATACATCGCCAGACGAATGAGTGGAAACACAAAGCTTATCAAGGATGTGTCTCCAAACAGACAAAGAACACCAACACAACAAGCCTGTGAAAACTAGGGAAAGGTCTGAAGGGACACCAGACTGAGGAAGACACACACAGAGGATCCCGGATGATGTCCAGCACTGAGGGCCTGAAGAAACAACAGTCTAGTTGCACCCCCTCAGGCCTGTGTGACCGTGGATGAGGCCTCTGTTTCCCGGTGGCTCTGAGAGATGGACAGGGAGGAAGGGGAAGAGAAGTCACTTGCATTTCTAATACTCACAGCAAAGTCTTCCAATGAGAAGGGAATTATCACCCCCACTGACAATGCCATGCACTGAAGTGATATCCACGAGTCCATCTAACCCAGAAGGGAAGGATGCACCTGTTCTCACAAAACGGCGAGAGATGGAAGAAGGAAGATCAAGCCCACACCAATCACTGGAGAGAGAAGCTGTGCTCAGGGCTTGAAAAATTCCTATTGGTAAAATGATGTCACAGCCCCACAAGGCAATCCACAGCTTCGATGCTATTCCTCCCAAAATGCCAATGCATTTTCGCACCGAACAAAGAATTGCAAAAGGGGTTACGGAAACAGAAAAGAGCCTAAATTGTCAATACAATCCGACGAAAAGGCCCCGATACGGACATCCAAGGTTGTGTGAAAGGAAATTAGACGACCAAACTAGGATCCTCAGGAGAGTATCGGAGAAGGCAATGGCGACCCACTCCAGTACTCTTGCCTGGAAAATGCCCTGGACGGAGGAGCCTGGTAGGCTGCAGGCCATGGGGTCGCGCAGAGTCTGACACGACTGAAGTGACTTAGCAGCAGCAGCAGCAGTGGCAGGACAGTATGCTATTGGGAATACAACAACACACACAGATCCAGATCGATGGAATAAAGTTGAGGGTCCAGAAACAAACCCCAGCATCCATCGTCAACTCATCTCTGACACAGAAGGGGAGATTATCCAAATGGGAACAAGAAAGCCTCTTCAATCAATGTCCATGGGAAACCCAGACAGCTACATCTGAAGAACGCTATTGGTTTGGATCTCAGACCACCTCAATATTGGGGAAAAACCTCACCCTAAAGACTGATGTCATGAGATAGCTAGAAAGAAGCGTAGGTCAAAGGCTCCTTAACATCAGAGTCTCCTTGCCATTTGCTGGGCGGAGGTAGAAATGGGTCTCTTCAATTAAGGGAAAGAGGTACACGAAGTACACCAATGGGTTTCCATCCAATGGAACCTCTTCACAACAGAGAAGCTAAGCATTCACAAATGCAAAAGATAGGAAACGGAACACGAGAGACTCCTTCCAAGTGGTGTATCTGAGAAGGGGTTCATATGGAAAGAGACGAAGAATGCACAGCACTCAGATTCCAAGAAACACCACCACCACCCTTGACCCTTCCCCTATGACCAACTCCGACCTGAAGCCTTTCTCTCCCTCTAACCTATCCCTAAAACATAACCCTCATCTAATCATATACATGTGGAATTCCTAGCATCCATCCATTCACACACGAGAGAGAAAGAGGAAGACACAGAGGGAATTGAGAAAGGAAAAGAGAGGGACACAGCCAGAGAGAGACACGGAACCAAAGAGAGGAAAGGAGTCGATGGTCCAGACTTTTCCTCAATCTGTCTCGAAGGTAGAAGCAATGACAGCGCCCATCCACCCCAGAAGGGGGAAAAGGACGGAAGGTTTGCAGAGGAAAAGACAAGAACGCAGGGAGCCATTAGAAGCTCAGCCACCCGCAGAAGCCGAGCTGGGACACTTGAACAGAATCTCAATGGAAACAGGACCAGAAAGTTGGCTACTCTTTTCTACAAGAGAGGGAGACCTTCGAGTCTTCCTTTCTGTCCTCCAGCTTGGATGCGGGGTCTCAAAACAGTCAGGAGGGGGAGTGCCTTTTCCTGGGTACCACGGCACATCCAGGCCTCGTTCTGCCCCATTCTGTGCTATGTCAGCCCTGGATGGAATCTTTCTTTCTGAAGTCTCAGCGCACGAGCTCCACGTGATATCGGCCCCAGGTGGAAAGGCATGGAGCTGCTCGTAGGCCGACAGACCTAGGAAGCAGATGGGAGAATGACCCCCACTCTGCAGATGGAGAGACTGGGGAAACCCTGAGGGGCATATGCTTGTCCAGGGCCACACCACTTATGAGAAGAAGGAGCCTGGTCTGAGAGCAGCAGGGCCCTCGGAGCTCAGGCCCTGGCTGCACCCAGGCCTCCCCAGGGCTGTGGGCTGGGCTGTGTGGGCGTCTCTGTGCCTGCACATGGCCTAAGGGGGGTGGTCGAGCAGTCAGAAACCCAGAGATTCCCTTGGGAAGTTTTGGGGAAGGGACCTCAGCACGAACCCCAGGCGATGATGTCACCTGCCGGCAACAGAACCCAACAGAACCCGCAACCCGGGTATCCAGGCCTCCAGAGCGGAGAGGAGCCCCCAGCCAGATCACTTGCTGCCAGGATGTTCTGCTGTTTGCCCATGCCCAGAGGCCGGGGCCTCAGGAGAGCTCACAGGCAGTGTGCGTGGGCACCCTGTCGACGTTGGCTCAGGACACCCCCGAGAGGCCTCTGGCCGTTTGCCCGGAGAAACAGAAAGGTAACACGGGGAGCCCCAGGCCGGGCCAGGCCACCTCGCCCATGCCACCCGGAAACACCGGGTCCTTTGCCTGTGTGTGTGGATGCGGGTTTCTCGGGGTGTGTCTCCCTCAAGGAAGCCCAGGCGGATGTGGGGTCAGAAGCCTGCGGACAAGTTGTGTCCACACCCCAGGGGAGAGCAGGCTGGGCCCGATGGGGAGTGTGCGGGCAGCGGCGGCCGCCCAGGCTGACCTCACACCCACAGGTGGGTCTCTTTCCTCCCGGGTGGGGATCTGAGCAGACACACGTCTCTGACCCTTCTGGGAAGAGAAGTTCGAGCAGGCAGAAGCAGCGGTTCCACTGGCCAGGCCCAGCTTGGAAAACTCCCAGCATGGCTGGCTGACGGTCACTGTCGTTGCAGAGCTTCCCACGTGATGAGGCCGAGGACGGGGACACCCCATCCACCTCCCGGAGGGAGGGGTCGGAGCACCACCCCCCCGCCCGTGAGGCCCAGTGCAGGCTCCAGGTGAGCGTGCCCACGGAGGCATCAGCCCCACCGGGGGAGAAGAGGAGGCGGGGAAGGCCTGCTGCAGAGACACCGCCTAGGATACACCCGCCGGCCCAGTCTGAGGCTGCCACGGAGCTCAGCACACCCGGCTCCGACCCAGAGTCCCGAGAACCCCGGCCTCTGAGGCAGCAGGAGGACCTGGAGCCCAGCACGCCAGAGCACAGAGGTGAGGACGCTGGGGCTGCTGCACGGGAGTGTGTGGGGACGGGGTGCTGAGCTACACAGGGACGAGTCCCCGAAAGCTGCTGCTGGGCCTGCAGCAAGCACTGGCCTCACACACCCCGCCCCCCGTCTTGCACACTTCAGTCCCAAAAGACATCCGACGCTGGGTATTCTTTGGGAATCTCTTGGAAGCTTTCTGTCCCGGGATACGCACATGCCAAGGCTGGCCTGTGGGCAAACTTTGCTTCTCCCCCAGCTCTAGCACTGACCTCCAACTGGAACCAGGCTCCACTTCCCAGACCTGTCCCTACAGAGGTGGTGGCTCCAGGTGCAGGACCCAGGGATCCACCGAGGGCAGATGGAGAACCGAGACTTGCCCTCGCAGAGACACCAGGCCAGCTGGGTACTGGCCAGCACACTGGGCAGATCGGATCTCCGTGCCTGCAGGACCCCCAGCCCCAGGCACTGATGTCCCACCCCCTCAGCCAGAACCTCCACCTCCACGTGCACCTGTACCTGCTCGGGCTCTGGCAGGACAACCCGAGGCAGAGGAGGAGTCACCGCCTCGGCAGGGAGAGCCTGCCCTGGCTCCCGCGCAACACCCAGACGCCCACGATGACTCACCCACCCCTGCAGGGAGAACGAGCCCCCGCTCTGGACAGACACCCAGAGCCCTTGCCGGAAACACCACGTCCAGGGGAGCGGTCGGCTCTGCAGCCTCCATCCCTGTCTGCTCACCGTGGACGCCGGCAACTCGGTCTGCCCCCAGGGGACATGGAGTTCCTTTCCCCTGAACTGCTTTGCATTTGGTTTGTTTCCACCTTTCTGGTGATGTTTTCTTTTTTGTATGGTTTCCTGTATTTTTGTTGGTTAAGTTGGGATTCGTAAACTTTCTCATCATTGTTGCAATTTGGGAACACTGTTGTGTAACTCTGGTGATACTGTGTTACCATCACCACTTGGTAGTTTCAGACCCGTTTGATCTTTATGCCCCACCCCCCAACAAAGCCTGGATTCAAGGCAAGCACGCCCTGTTCATCCCTTCCCCCGATCCTGAACACAATTTCATCTTTTCTTCGTGCATTCCTTCCTATATTCTTGGTGTCCCCAATCAATGACTCTCCGTGAAATGACTGAAGCAGTGTTTTTCGGACTCTCCACCTACTGTAAGACTCCATTGGAGAGTTCTCATTTTTATGTCATTTGAACTAGCCTTTGATATCTGAAAGGACGGTGTACGTCCTTTCAAGATACCATGTGCCAAACGAAGCCCTTTTGGCAACTGCCATCATTATCTCCAGGCAGGCATTGCTGTTTCAAGGGTGACATCTCAGCCAGAAGGCAGAGGCTGAGCTCGTCTTGTTGCACCAGCTCCCAAAAGAAGCCAAGAAAGGGAGCTGGAACAACAAACCACCCCAACGCCCAGGAAAGCGTTCTTCATGACAGAAGGCTAGAAAATGACCCAACATCCTTGTGGCCCAGAACCCCTCTAGAAAATCACTGTTCCATAAAAAAGAGAAACACATGGGAAGTTCCAAGGAGAGGCAATGCCCATGGCCAGTGTACTTTAGAGACGGCCTGAGCGCTCCGGGGAAGACACGCACCGACGGAACCCCTTGGGAAACAGCAGGGATTCTCCTCACCGTCGTAAGGGTTTCCTCTGGGGACAACCTGCCCTGGGCACCACATGAGGGAGCAGACCGGCTTCTCTTCCTCTGCCCCCACACCATTCACTCATGAAGGCAGCTCAGGTGTTCTCATGCCCTGCCTGCCTGCCTGCCTGGCTCATCCGTGAGCTGTGAGCACCTCCAGGGCAGGACTCCACCTTCTCCTCTCTGTGTACCGTGCATCTGCACACAGTGGGCTTTCAGAACCTTAGAGTT
The DNA here is from genome assembly GCF_054371585.1 of Giraffa tippelskirchi. Taxonomy (NCBI): domain Eukaryota; kingdom Metazoa; phylum Chordata; class Mammalia; order Artiodactyla; family Giraffidae; genus Giraffa; species Giraffa tippelskirchi. The sequence goes on along the minus strand of NC_137288.1, from coordinate 7,132,164 downwards.
GAGCCATTCCCACTCAAGCCAGAACCCTCCCCAGGAAGGAAAACAGCTGTGGAGTCATTTTGGCCCCAGCACTGGTTCCGAAACCCTGGCGGCTCCTACAGCCTCTACGGCGTGAAGAGGGAGGTCCCTTTTGACAGAGCTTTCCGGCTCTCAGATCTAAGCTGTTGTTTCACTGTCAGCTGTGTCTCTTCCGTTGCAGCCAGGTGGGCCACGCTGCTCCAAAGGAGCTCACAAGCTGAGTTTCAAGGGAGGACAGGGATGGCTACAACGTGCTGCAAACTGAGTGAGGGTCCCCACAATCCTCAGCAAAGGTCTGTGGTGTGCAAGTGGGGAGTAGAGGGCCCCCAAGTTCCAAAGGAAGGGAGGTACTCGGGAGCTAAAGCCCTTGGCCGCTGTGGTAGCAGCTGCAGATGGCAGCTCGTCCACAGTGCACTTCGAATGAGGTCATATGAGCGGGACTCTGGAAATGGCTCCGAAATCGGGAGAAAGGGGTCAGGGTATGTGGGAATCCGGCGGGGGTGGGGGGTGGATGAAGGAAGGTGTCCCTCCTCTCTCCAGTGCAATTTGGTTTGGTGAGTCTCAAAGCTACCAGATGGCACTTCCCAAGTCAGGCCCCCACAGGAATCAGGGTGGGCTGCGTGCCTCGGCCCCTGCCACAGGGACAAGCCACACCAGTGGCCTCCCTGAGCTCCAATGGCCGGATCTGGGGGTTCTGTCTGGGTGCACACCTCCTTGCTGTGGCCAAGTTCCCCCCTTCTCTGAGCACCAGCTTCATCCTCTCGAATGAGGACATCGAATGCTACCTTGGCACGTTACTCTCTTCATCCTGTGAAGACTCATTAGGCTTATCCTACAATTACTAGCTGGCCCGAAGAGATATCTCCTGAATCCAGATTAAGCTGGAGTCTCCCAGGCTCATCTGGCATGTCTTCCCTGAAGTCTGCCAAAACCCACACCATTGCATTTCCAGGGACTCCCCTTAGCCAGCTGGGCAGAAAACCCAGCATGCTTCAAACAAGCTGACAGACAAGCGGGAGAGGACTCACGGGCAGAAGGTTTCCCTCAGGTCTCGGGTGGAGCTCTGGGACCACAGCAGCAACGGGCCATCCCAGCCCCTGGGCTCAGCAGCGCCCTCATTCTCAGGCCGGCGGCTCTGCCCTGAGGGGAGCGGGAAGGTCACCAACTGCCGCAGGCGGACCTCACGCCCCTCCCACTGCTGGAGCCTGACCTCCCCCGGCCCCACCCCTTCCCCTACCCCAGCAGGACGACAGCTCGTCTTCCCCTGGCTTCCAACGTCAGGCCCGGCCCTGGGCCCCGATTGGGCACTGCCCCAGCCCAGAGCCAATCACAGTGGCCAGGGAGGTGGAACGCACCGATTGGCCAGGGCCAGGTCATGTGACCATACTCCCCAGGAAACTCAAATATTACCAAGGTTCCCTAAGAAACCAATGAACAAAATTATCCAGTAAAGGCAAACCGTACTTTTTAATGAGGCCAATGTCACAGAAAAAAAAAAAAAAAAAAAAAGCTTCACCATGAACTGCTCAAGGAAGCTAGTAAATAAACTTTCAGAAAAGTTTAGTAGTTTTTTTTTTTTTTTTAATAGGGTGACGGAGAGCTATACCTTTCCCGTCTATGTGAATTTAGGTTTAAACTAGATTTCCCTTGGCTGTTATATAAGACAAAAAAACCCACATCACCCCCTTTCACTCACCCCCACCCCCCAAAAGTGTTTTAATGTATTGAATTTTTCTGTCCTCAGTTGTGTCTGATTCACGGCAACCCACGAACTCTACACAGCCAGGCTCTTCCGTCCATGGAATTCAGGGCAATTTTTTCTGTCCCAGTCAATGCCCACCCTGGGTGATCCAAAGGCAAGGGCTCAGAGGCCCCTGAGAGACTAACTCCTTTCAGCTGAGCACAGAGCTGGCTCCTCACTGGGATGCCTGTGGCCTGGGGCTCCCAGAGGGGAGAGCAGCACTCGCCCCACCGTGTGGTCACTGCTGGAAGTGCAGGCTGCTCCTCACTCCCCCTTGACAGTGTCCCTGACGGCAGAACAGTGTGAATCGAATCAAGGTGGTAATGCAAACTCCAATGCAACCAAACTCCCCACAAGGTCTCCAAAACCACTCAGGAACAGGGAATTGGAAACTGCAGGGGATGACATGAATGGAGATGGAGACTTGACACCTTACACCGAGTTCACTTCCACTTATCCCTAGACAAACTTTCCGTGAAAACTTGTCACCAATCTAGAAGAACAATGAGCAGAAACCGGACACGTGCTTTGAGTCTTCACACACAAAACTAAAAGGCAGTCCACAAAAAAACCCAGAGAATACAGTGGACTTGGCAAAATCAAAGATATCTACTGTGGGAAAGACCTCATGACAAAAGCAAAAGACAGGTCATACATCGCCAGACGAATGAGTGGAAACACAAAGCTTATCAAGGATGCGTCTCCAAACAGACAAAGAACACCAACACAACAAGCCTGTGAAAACTAGGGAAAGGTCTGAAGGGACACCAGACTGAGGAAGACACACACAGAGGATCCCGGATGATGTCCAGCACTGAGGGCCTGAAGAAACAACAGTCTAGTTGCACCCCCTCAGGCCTGTGTGACCGTGGATGAGGCCTCTGTTTCCCGGTGGCTCTGAGAGATGGACAGGGAGGAAGGGGAAGAGAAGTCACTTGCATTTCTAATACTCACAGCAAAGTCTTCCAATGAGAAGGGAATTATCACCCCCACTGACAATGCCATGCACTGAAGTGATATCCACGAGTCCATCTAACCCAGAAGGGAAGGATGCACCTGTTCTCACAAAACGGCGAGAGATGGAAGAAGGAAGATCAAGCCCACACCAATCACTGGAGAGAGAAGCTGTGCTCAGGGCTTGAAAAATTCCTATTGGTAAAATGATGTCACAGCCCCACAAGGCAATCCACAGCTTCGATGCTATTCCTCCCAAAATGCCAATGCATTTTCGCACCGAACAAAGAATTGCAAAAGGGGTTACGGAAACAGAAAAGAGCCTAAATTGTCAATACAATCCGACGAAAAGGCCCCGATACGGACATCCAAGGTTGTGTGAAAGGAAATTAGACGACCAAACTAGGATCCTCAGGAGAGTATCGGAGAAGGCAATGGCGACCCACTCCAGTACTCTTGCCTGGAAAATGCCCTGGACGGAGGAGCCTGGTAGGCTGCAGGCCATGGGGTCGCGCAGAGTCTGACACGACTGAAGTGACTTAGCAGCAGCAGCAGCAGCGGCAGGACAGTATGCTATTGGGAATACAACAACACACACAGATCCAGATCGATGGAATAAAGTTGAGGGTCCAGAAACAAACCCCAGCATCCATCGTCAACTCATCTCTGACACAGAAGGGGAGATTATCCAAATGGGAACAAGAAAGCCTCTTCAATCAATGTCCATGGGAAACCCAGACAGCTACATCTGAAGAACGCTATTGGTTTGGATCTCAGACCACCTCAATATTGGGGAAAAACCTCACCCTAAAGACTGATGTCATGAGATAGCTAGAAAGAAGCGTAGGTCAAAGGCTCCTTAACATCAGAGTCTCCTTGCCATTTGCTGGGCGGAGGTAGAAATGGGTCTCTTCAATTAAGGGAAAGAGGTACACGAAGTACACCAATGGGTTTCCATCCAATGGAACCTCTTCACAACAGAGAAGCTAAGCATTCACAAATGCAAAAGATAGGAAACGGAACACGAGAGACTCCTTCCAAGTGGTGTATCTGAGAAGGGGTTCATATGGAAAGAGACGAAGAATGCACAGCACTCAGATTCCAAGAAACACCACCACCACCCTTGACCCTTCCCCTATGACCAACTCCGACCTGAAGCCTTTCTCTCCCTCTAACCTATCCCTAAAACATAACCCTCATCTAATCATATACATGTGGAATTCCTAGCATCCATCCATTCACACACGAGAGAGAAAGAGGAAGACACAGAGGGAATTGAGAAAGGAAAAGAGAGGGACACAGCCAGAGAGAGACACGGAACCAAAGAGAGGAAAGGAGTCGATGGTCCAGACTTTTCCTCAATCTGTCTCGAAGGTAGAAGCAATGACAGCGCCCATCCACCCCAGAAGGGAGAAAAGGACGGAAGGTTTGCAGAGGAAAAGACAAGAACGCAGGGAGCCACTAGAAGCTCAGCCACCCACAGAAGCCGAGCTGGGACACTTGAACAGAATCTCAATGGAAACAGGACCAGAAAGTTGGCTACTCTTTTCTACAAGAGAGGGAGACCTTCGAGTCTTCCTTTCGGTCCTCCAACTTGGATGCGGGGTCTCAAAACAGTCAGGAGGGGGAGTGCCTTTTCCTGGGTACCACGGCACATCCAGGCCTCGTTCTGCCCCATTCTGTGCTATGTCAGCCCTGGATGGAATCTTTCTTTCTGAAGTCTCAGCGCACGAGCTCCACGTGATATCGGCCCCAGGTGGAAAGGCATGGAGCTGCTCGTAGGCCGACAGACCTAGGAAGCAGATGGGAGAATGACCCCCACTCTGCAGATGGAGAGACTGGGGAAACCCTGAGGGGCATATGCTTGTCCAGGGCCACACCACTTATGAGAAGAAGGAGCCTGGTCTGAGAGCAGCAGGGCCCTCGGAGCTCAGGCCCTGGCTGCACCCAGGCCTCCCCAGGGCTGTGGGCTGGGCTGTGTGGGCGTCTCTGTGCCTGCACATGGCCTAAGGGGGGTGGTCGAGCAGTCAGAAACCCAGAGATTCCCTTGGGAAGTTTTGGGGAAGGGACCTCAGCACGAACCCCAGGCGATGATGTCACCTGCCGGCAACAGAACCCAACAGAACCCGCAACCCGGGTATCCAGGCCTCCAGAGCGGAGAGGAGCCCCCAGCCAGATCACTTGCTGCCAGGATGTTCTGCTGTTTGCCCATGCCCAGAGGCCGGGGCCTCAGGAGAGCTCACAGGCAGTGTGCGTGGGCACCCTGTCGACGTTGGCTCAGGACACCCCCGAGAGGCCTCTGGCCGTTTGCCCGGAGAAACAGAAAGGTAACACAGGGAGCCCCAGGCCGGGCCAGGCCACCTCGCCCATGCCACCCGGAAACACCGGGTCCTTTGCCTGTGTGTGTGGATGCGGGTTTCTCGGGGTGTGTCTCCCTCAAGGAAGCCCAGGCGGATGTGGGGTCAGAAGCCTGCGGACAAGTTGTGTCCACACCCCAGGGGAGAGCAGGCTGGGCCCGATGGGGAGTGTGCGGGCAGCGGCGGCCGCCCAGGCTGACCTCACACCCACAGGTGGGTCTCTTTCCTCCCGGGTGGGGATCTGAGCAGACACACGTCTCTGACCCTTCTGGGAAGAGAAGTTCGAGCAGGCAGAAGCAGCGGTTCCACTGGCCAGGCCCAGCTTGGAAAACTCCCAGCATGGCTGGCTGACGGTCACTGTCGTTGCAGAGCTTCCCACGTGATGAGGCCGAGGACGGGGACACCCCATCCACCTCCCGGAGGGAGGGGTCGGAGCACCACCCCCCCGCCCGTGAGGCCCAGTGCAGGCTCCAGGTGAGCGTGCCCACGGAGGCATCAGCCCCACCGGGGGAGAAGAGGAGGCGGGGAAGGCCTGCTGCAGAGACACCGCCTAGGATACACCCGCCGGCCCAGTCTGAGGCTGCCACGGAGCTCAGCACACCCGGCTCCGACCCAGAGTCCCGAGAACCCCGGCCTCTGAGGCAGCAGGAGGACCTGGAGCCCAGCACGCCAGAGCACAGAGGTGAGGACGCTGGGGCTGCTGCACGGGAGTGTGTGGGGACGGGGTGCTGAGCTACACAGGGACGAGTCCCCGAAAGCTGCTGCTGGGCCTGCAGCAAGCACTGGCCTCACACCCCCCGCCCCCCGTCTTGCACACTTCAGTCCCAAAAGACATCCGACGCTGGGTATTCTTTGGGAATCTCTTGGAAGCTTTCTGTCCCGGGATACGCACATGCCAAGGCTGGCCTGTGGGCAAACTTTGCTTCTCCCCCAGCTCTAGCACTGACCTCCAACTGGAACCAGGCTCCACTTCCCAGACCTGTCCCTACAGAGGTGGTGGCTCCAGGTGCAGGACCCAGGGATCCACCGAGGGCAGATGGAGAACCGAGACTTGCCCTCGCAGAGACACCAGGCCAGCTGGGTACTGGCCAGCACACTGGGCAGATCGGATCTCCGTGCCTGCAGGACCCCCAGCCCCAGGCACTGATGTCCCACCCCCTCAGCCAGAACCTCCACCTCCACGTGCACCTGTACCTGCTCGGGCTCTGGCAGGACAACCCGAGGCAGAGGAGGAGTCACCGCCTCGGCAGGGAGAGCCTGCCCTGGCTCCCGCGCAACACCCAGACGCCCACGATGACTCACCCACCCCTGCAGGGAGAACGAGCCCCCGCTCTGGACAGACACCCAGAGCCCTTGCCGGAAACACCACGTCCAGGGGAGCGGTCGGCTCTGCAGCCTCCATCCCTGTCTGCTCACCGTGGACGCCGGCAACTCGGTCTGCCCCCAGGGGACATGGAGTTCCTTTCCCCTGAACTGCTTTGCATTTGGTTTGTTTCCACCTTTCTGGTGATGTTTTCTTTTTTGTATGGTTTCCTGTATTTTTGTTGGTTAAGTTGGGATTCGTAAACTTTCTCATCATTGTTGCAATTTGGGAACACTGTTGTGTAACTCTGGTGATACTGTGTTACCATCACCACTTGGTAGTTTCAGACCCGTTTGATCTTTATGCCCCACCCCCCAACAAAGCCTGGATTCAAGGCAAGCACGCCCTGTTCATCCCTTCCCCCGATCCTGAACACAATTTCATCTTTTCTTTGTGCATTCCTTCCTATATTCTTGGTGTCCCCAATCAATGACTCTCCGTGAAATGACTGAAGCAGTGTTTTTCGGACTCTCCACCTACTGTAAGACTCCATTGGAGAGTTCTCATTTTTATGTCATTTGAACTAGCCTTTGATATCTGAAAGGACGGTGTACGTCCTTTCAAGATACCATGTGCCAAACGAAGCCCTTTTGGCCACTGCCATCATTATCTCCAGGCAGGCATTGCTGTTTCAAGGGTGACATCTCAGCCAGAATGCAGAGGCTGAGCTCGTCTTGTTGCACCAGCTCCCAAAAGAAGCCAAGAAAGGGAGCTGGAACAACAAACCACCCCAACGCCCAGGAAAGCGTTCTTCATGACAGAAGGCTAGAAAATGACCCAACATCCTTGTGGCCCAGAACCCCTCTAGAAAATCACTGTTCCATAAAAAAGAGAAACACATGGGAAGTTCCAAGGAGAGGCAATGCCCATGGCCAGTGTACTTTAGAGACGGCCTGAGCGCTCCGGGGAAGACACGCACCGACGGAACCCCTTGGGAAACAGCAGGGATTCTCCTCACCGTCGTAAGGGTTTCCTCTGGGGACAACCTGCCCTGGGCACCACATGAGGGAGCAGACCGGCTTCTCTTCCTCTGCCCCCACACCATTCACTCATGAAGGCAGCTCAGGTGTTCTCATGCCCTGCCTGCCTGCCTGCCTGGCTCATCCGTGAGCTGTGAGCACCTCCAGGGCAGGACTCCACCTTCTCCTCTCTGTGTACCGTGCATCTGCACACAGTGGGCTTTCAGAACCTTAGAGTTGAGCCATTCCCACTCAAGCCAGAACCCTCCCCAGGAAGGAAAACAGCTGTGGAGTCATTTTGGCCCCAGCACTGGTTCCGAAACCCTGGCGGCTCCTACAGCCTCTACGGCGTGAAGAGGGAGGTCCCTTTTGACAGAGCTTTCCGGCTCTCAGATCTAAGCTGTTGTTTCACTGTCAGCTGTGTCTCTTCCGTTGCAGCCAGGTGGGCCACGCTGCTCCAAAGGAGCTCACAAGCTGAGTTTCAAGGGAGGACAGGGATGGCTACAACGTGCTGCAAACTGAGTGAGGGTCCCCACAATCCTCAGCAAAGGTCTGTGGTGTGCAAGTGGGGAGTAGAGGGCCCCCAAGTTCCAAAGGAAGGGAGGTACTCGGGAGCTAAAGCCCTTGGCCGCTGTGGTAGCAGCTGCAGATGGCAGCTCGTCCACAGTGCACTTCGAATGAGGTCATATGAGCGGGACTCTGGAAATGGCTCCGAAATCGAGAGAAAGGGGTCAGGGTATGTGGGAAGCCGGCGGGGGTGGGGGGTGGATGAAGGAAGGTGTCCCTCCTCTCTCCAGTGCAATTTGGTTTGGTGAGTCTCAAAGCTACCAGATGGCACTTCCCAAGTCAGGCCCCCACAGGAATCAGGGTGGGCTGCGTGCCTCGGCCCCTGCCACAGGGACAAGCCACACCAGTGGCCTCCCTGAGCTCCAATGGCCGGATCTGGGGGTTCTGTCTGGGTGCACACCTCCTTGCTGTGGCCAAGTTCCCCCCTTCTCTGAGCACCAGCTTCATCCTCTCGAATGAGGACATCGAATGCTACCTTGGCACGTTACTCTCTTCATCCTGTGAAGACTCATTAGGCTTATCCTACAATTACTAGCTGGCCCGAAGAGATATCTCCTGAATCCAGATTAAGCTGGAGTCTCCCAGGCTCATCTGGCATGTCTTCCCTGAAGTCTGCCAAAACCCACACCATTGCATTTCCAGGGACTCCCCTTAGCCAGCTGGGCAGAAAACCCAGCATGCTTCAAACAAGCTGACAGACAAGCGGGAGAGGACTCACGGGCAGAAGGTTTCCCTCAGGTCTCGGGTGGAGCTCTGGGACCACAGCAGCAACGGGCCATCCCAGTCCCTGGGCTCAGCAGCGCCCTCATTCTCAGGCCGGCGGCTCTGCCCTGAGGGGAGCGGGAAGGTCACCAACTGCCGCAGGCGGACCTCACGCCCCTCCCACTGCTGGAGCCTGACCTCCCCCGGCCCCACCCCTTCCCCTACCCCAGCAGGACGACAGCTCGTCTTCCCCTGGCTTCCAACGTCAGGCCCGGCCCTGGGCCCCGATTGGGCACTGCCCCAGCCCAGAGCCAATCACAGTGGCCAGGGAGGTGGAACGCACCGATTGGCCAGGGCCAGGTCATGTGACCATACTCCCCAGGAAACTCAAATATTACCAAGGTTCCCTAAGAAACCAATGAACAAAATTATCCAGTAAAGGCAAACCGTACTTTTTAATGAGGCCAATGTCACAGAAAAAAAAAAAAAAACCTTCACCATGAACTGCTCAAGGAAGCTAGTAAATAAACTTTCAGAAAAGTTTAGTAGTTTTTTTTTTTTTTTTAATAGGGTGACGGAGAGCTATACCTTTCCCGTCTATGTGAATTTAGGTTTAAACTAGATTTCCCTTGGCTGTTATATAAGACAAAAAAACCCCACATCACCCCCTTTCACTCACCCCCACCCCCCAAAAGTGTTTTAATGTATTGAATTTTTCTGTCCTCAGTTGTGTCTGATTCACGGCAACCCACGAACTCTACACAGCCAGGCTCTTCCGTCCATGGAATTCAGGGCAATTTTTTCTGTCCCAGTCAATGCCCACCCTGGGTGATCCAAAGGCAAGGGCTCAGAGGCCCCTGAGAGACTAACTCCTTTCAGCTGAGCACAGAGCTGGCTCCTCACTGGGATGCCTGTGGCCTGGGGCTCCCAGAGGGGAGAGCAGCACTCGCCCCACCGTGTGGTCACTGCTGGAAGTGCAGGCTGCTCCTCACTCCCCCTTGACAGTGTCCCTGACGGCAGAACAGTGTGAATCGAATCAAGGTGGTAATGCAAACTCCAATGCAACCAAACTCCCCACAAGGTCTCCAAAACCACTCAGGAACAGGGAATTGGAAACTGCAGGGGATGACATGAATGGAGATGGAGACTTGACACCTTACACCGAGTTCACTTCCACTTATCCCTAGACAAACTTTCCGTGAAAACTTGTCACCAATCTAGAAGAACAATGAGCAGAAACCGGACACGTGCTTTGAGTCTTCACACACAAAACTAAAAGGCAGTCCACAAAAAAACCCAGAGAATACAGTGGACTTGGCAAAATCAAAGATATCTACTGTGGGAAAGACCTCATGACAAAAGCAAAAGACAGGTCATACATCGCCAGACGAATGAGTGGAAACACAAAGCTTATCAAGGATGTGTCTCCAAACAGACAAAGAACACCAACACAACAAGCCTGTGAAAACTAGGGAAAGGTCTGAAGGGACACCAGACTGAGGAAGACACACACAGAGGATCCCGGATGATGTCCAGCACTGAGGGCCTGAAGAAACAACAGTCTAGTTGCACCCCCTCAGGCCTGTGTGACCGTGGATGAGGCCTCTGTTTCCCGGTGGCTCTGAGAGATGGACAGGGAGGAAGGGGAAGAGAAGTCACTTGCATTTCTAATACTCACAGCAAAGTCTTCCAATGAGAAGGGAATTATCACCCCCACTGACAATGCCATGCACTGAAGTGATATCCACGAGTCCATCTAACCCAGAAGGGAAGGATGCACCTGTTCTCACAAAACGGCGAGAGATGGAAGAAGGAAGATCAAGCCCACACCAATCACTGGAGAGAGAAGCTGTGCTCAGGGCTTGAAAAATTCCTATTGGTAAAATGATGTCACAGCCCCACAAGGCAATCCACAGCTTCGATGCTATTCCTCCCAAAATGCCAATGCATTTTCGCACCGAACAAAGAATTGCAAAAGGGGTTACGGAAACAGAAAAGAGCCTAAATTGTCAATACAATCCGACGAAAAGGCCCCGATACGGACATCCAAGGTTGTGTGAAAGGAAATTAGACGACCAAACTAGGATCCTCAGGAGAGTATCGGAGAAGGCAATGGCGACCCACTCCAGTACTCTTGCCTGGAAAATGCCCTGGACGGAGGAGCCTGGTAGGCTGCAGGCCATGGGGTCGCGCAGAGTCTGACACGACTGAAGTGACTTAGCAGCAGCAGCAGCAGCGGCAGGACAGTATGCTATTGGGAATACAACAACACACACAGATCCAGATCGATGGAATAAAGTTGAGGGTCCAGAAACAAACCCCAGCATCCATCGTCAACTCATCTCTGACACAGAAGGGGAGATTATCCAAATGGGAACAAGAAAGCCTCTTCAATCAATGTCCATGGGAAACCCAGACAGCTACATCTGAAGAACGCTATTGGTTTGGATCTCAGACCACCTCAATATTGGGGAAAAACCTCACCCTAAAGACTGATGTCATGAGATAGCTAGAAAGAAGCGTAGGTCAAAGGCTCCTTAACATCAGAGTCTCCTTGCCATTTGCTGGGCGGAGGTAGAAATGGGTCTCTTCAATTAAGGGAAAGAGGTACACGAAGTACACCAATGGGTTTCCATCCAATGGAACCTCTTCACAACAGAGAAGCTAAGCATTCACAAATGCAAAAGATAGGAAACGGAACACGAGAGACTCCTTCCAAGTGGTGTATCTGAGAAGGGGTTCATATGGAAAGAGACGAAGAATGCACAGCACTCAGATTCCAAGAAACACCACCACCACCCTTGACCCTTCCCCTATGACCAACTCCGACCTGAAGCCTTTCTCTCCCTCTAACCTATCCCTAAAACATAACCCTCATCTAATCATATACATGTGGAATTCCTAGCATCCATCCATTCACACACGAGAGAGAAAGAGGAAGACACAGAGGGAATTGAGAAAGGAAAAGAGAGGGACACAGCCAGAGAGAGACACGGAACCAAAGAGAGGAAAGGAGTCGATGGTCCAGACTTTTCCTCAATCTGTCTCGAAGGTAGAAGCAATGACAGCGCCCATCCACCCCAGAAGGGGGAAAAGGACGGAAGGTTTGCAGAGGAAAAGACAAGAACGCAGGGAGCCATTAGAAGCTCAGCCACCCGCAGAAGCCGAGCTGGGACACTTGAACAGAATCTCAATGGAAACAGGACCAGAAAGTTGGCTACTCTTTTCTACAAGAGAGGGAGACCTTCGAGTCTTCCTTTCGGTCCTCCAACTTGGATGCGGGGTCTCAAAACAGTCAGGAGGGGGAGTGCCTTTTCCTGGGTACCACGGCACATCCAGGCCTCGTTCTGCCCCATTCTGTGCTATGTCAGCCCTGGATGGAATCTTTCTTTCTGAAGTCTCAGCGCACGAGCTCCACGTGATATCGGCCCCAGGTGGAAAGGCATGGAGCTGCTCGTAGGCCGACAGACCTAGGAAGCAGATGGGAGAATGACCCCCACTCTGCAGATGGAGAGACTGGGGAAACCCTGAGGGGCATATGCTTGTCCAGGGCCACACCACTTATGAGAAGAAGGAGCCTGGTCTGAGAGCAGCAGGGCCCTCGGAGCTCAGGCCCTGGCTGCACCCAGGCCTCCCCAGGGCTGTGGGCTGGGCTGTGTGGGCGTCTCTGTGCCTGCACATGGCCTAAGGGGGGTGGTCGAGCAGTCAGAAACCCAGAGATTCCCTTGGGAAGTTTTGGGGAAGGGACCTCAGCACGAACCCCAGGCGATGATGTCACCTGCCGGCAACAGAACCCAACAGAACCCGCAACCCGGGTATCCAGGCCTCCAGAGCGGAGAGGAGCCCCCAGCCAGATCACTTGCTGCCAGGATGTTCTGCTGTTTGCCCATGCCCAGAGGCCGGGGCCTCAGGAGAGCTCACAGGCAGTGTGCGTGGGCACCCTGTCGACGTTGGCTCAGGACACCCCCGAGAGGCCTCTGGCCGTTTGCCCGGAGAAACAGAAAGGTAACACGGGGAGCCCCAGGCCGGGCCAGGCCACCTCGCCCATGCCACCCGGAAACACCGGGTCCTTTGCCTGTGTGTGTGGATGCGGGTTTCTCGGGGTGTGTCTCCCTCAAGGAAGCCCAGGCGGATGTGGGGTCAGAAGCCTGCGGACAAGTTGTGTCCACACCCCAGGGGAGAGCAGGCTGGGCCCGATGGGGAGTGTGCGGGCAGCGGCGGCCGCCCAGGCTGACCTCACACCCACAGGTGGGTCTCTTTCCTCCCGGGTGGGGATCTGAGCAGACACACGTCTCTGACCCTTCTGGGAAGAGAAGTTCGAGCAGGCAGAAGCAGCGGTTCCACTGGCCAGGCCCAGCTTGGAAAACTCCCAGCATGGCTGGCTGACGGTCACTGTCGTTGCAGAGCTTCCCACGTGATGAGGCCGAGGACGGGGACACCCCATCCACCTCCCGGAGGGAGGGGTCGGAGCACCACCCCCCCGCCCGTGAGGCCCAGTGCAGGCTCCAGGTGAGCGTGCCCACGGAGGCATCAGCCCCACCGGGGGAGAAGAGGAGGCGGGGAAGGCCTGCTGCAGAGACACCGCCTAGGATACACCCGCCGGCCCAGTCTGAGGCTGCCACGGAGCTCAGCACACCCGGCTCCGACCCAGAGTCCCGAGAACCCCGGCCTCTGAGGCAGCAGGAGGACCTGGAGCCCAGCACGCCAGAGCACAGAGGTGAGGACGCTGGGGCTGCTGCACGGGAGTGTGTGGGGACGGGGTGCTGAGCTACACAGGGACGAGTCCCCGAAAGCTGCTGCTGGGCCTGCAGCAAGCACTGGCCTCACACCCCCCGCCCCCCGTCTTGCACACTTCAGTCCCAAAAGACATCCGACGCTGGGTATTCTTTGGGAATCTCTTGGAAGCTTTCTGTCCCGGGATACGCACATGCCAAGGCTGGCCTGTGGGCAAACTTTGCTTCTCCCCCAGCTCTAGCACTGACCTCCAACTGGAACCAGGCTCCACTTCCCAGACCTGTCCCTACAGAGGTGGTGGCTCCAGGTGCAGGACCCAGGGATCCACCGAGGGCAGATGGAGAACCGAGACTTGCCCTCGCAGAGACACCAGGCCAGCTGGGTACTGGCCAGCACACTGGGCAGATCGGATCTCCGTGCCTGCAGGACCCCCAGCCCCAGGCACTGATGTCCCACCCCCTCAGCCAGAACCTCCACCTCCACGTGCACCTGTACCTGCTCGGGCTCTGGCAGGACAACCCGAGGCAGAGGAGGAGTCACCGCCTCGGCAGGGAGAGCCTGCCCTGGCTCCCGCGCAACACCCAGACGCCCACGATGACTCACCCACCCCTGCAGGGAGAACGAGCCCCCGCTCTGGACAGACACCCAGAGCCCTTGCCGGAAACACCACGTCCAGGGGAGCGGTCGGCTCTGCAGCCTCCATCCCTGTCTGCTCACCGTGGACGCCGGCAACTCGGTCTGCCCCCAGGGGACATGGAGTTCCTTTCCCCTGAACTGCTTTGCATTTGGTTTGTTTCCACCTTTCTGGTGATGTTTTCTTTTTTGTATGGTTTCCTGTATTTTTGTTGGTTAAGTTGGGATTCGTAAACTTTCTCATCATTGTTGCAATTTGGGAACACTGTTGTGTAACTCTGGTGATACTGTGTTACCATCACCACTTGGTAGTTTCAGACCCGTTTGATCTTTATGCCCCACCCCCCAACAAAGCCTGGATTCAAGGCAAGCACGCCCTGTTCATCCCTTCCCCCGATCCTGAACACAATTTCATCTTTTCTTTGTGCATTCCTTCCTATATTCTTGGTGTCCCCAATCAATGACTCTCCGTGAAATGACTGAAGCAGTGTTTTTCGGACTCTCCACCTACTGTAAGACTCCATTGGAGAGTTCTCATTTTTATGTCATTTGAACTAGCCTTTGATATCTGAAAGGACGGTGTACGTCCTTTCAAGATACCATGTGCCAAACGAAGCCCTTTTGGCCACTGCCATCATTATCTCCAGGCAGGCATTGCTGTTTCAAGGGTGACATCTCAGCCAGAAGGCAGAGGCTGAGCTCGTCTTGTTGCACCAGCTCCCAAAAGAAGCCAAGAAAGGGAGCTGGAACAACAAACCACCCCAACGCCCAGGAAAGCGTTCTTCATGACAGAAGGCTAGAAAATGACCCAACATCCTTGTGGCCCAGAACCCCTCTAGAAAATCACTGTTCCATAAAAAAGAGAAACACATGGGAAGTTCCAAGGAGAGGCAATGCCCATGGCCAGTGTACTTTAGAGACGGCCTGAGCGCTCCGGGGAAGACACGCACCGACGGAACCCCTTGGGAAACAGCAGGGATTCTCCTCACCGTCGTAAGGGTTTCCTCTGGGGACAACCTGCCCTGGGCACCACATGAGGGAGCAGACCGGCTTCTCTTCCTCTGCCCCCACACCATTCACTCATGAAGGCAGCTCAGGTGTTCTCATGCCCTGCCTGCCTGCCTGCCTGGCTCATCCGTGAGCTGTGACCACCTCCAGGGCAGGACTCCACCTTCTCCTCTCTGTGTACCGTGCATCTGCACACAGTGGGCTTTCAGAACCTTAGACTTGAGCCATTCCCACTCAAGCCAGAACCCTCCCCAGGAAGGAAAACAGCTGTGGAGTCATTTTGGCCCCAGCACTGGTTCCGAAACCCTGGCGGCTCCTACAGCCTCTACGGCGTGAAGAGGGAGGTCCCTTTTGACAGAGCTTTCCGGCTCTCAGATCTAAGCTGTTGTTTCACTGTCAGCTGTGTCTCTTCCGTTGCAGCCAGGTGGGCCACGCTGCTCCAAAGGAGCTCACAAGCTGAGTTTCAAGGGAGGACAGGGATGGCTACAACGTGCTGCAAACTGAGTGAGGGTCCCCACAATCCTCAGCAAAGGTCTGTGGTGTGCAAGTGGGGAGTAGAGGGCCCCCAAGTTCCAAAGGAAGGGAGGTACTCGGGAGCTAAAGCCCTTGGCTGCTGTGGTAGCAGCTGCAGATGGCAGCTCGTCCACAGTGCACTTCGAATGAGGTCATATGAGCGGGACTCTGGAAATGGCTCCGAAATCGAGAGAAAGGGGTCAGGGTATGTGGGAAGCCGGCGGGGGTGGGGGGTGGATGAAGGAAGGTGTCCCTCCTCTCTCCAGTGCAATTTGGTTTGGTGAGTCTCAAAGCTACCAGATGGCACTTCCCAAGTCAGGCCCCCACAGGAATCAGGGTGGGCTGCGTGCCTCGGCCCCTGCCACAGGGACAAGCCACACCAGTGGCCTCCCTGAGCTCCAATGGCCGGATCTGGGGGTTCTGTCTGGGTGCACACCTCCTTGCTGTGGCCAAGTTCCCCCCTTCTCTGAGCACCAGCTTCATCCTCTCGAATGAGGACATCGAATGCTACCTTGGCACGTTACTCTCTTCATCCTGTGAAGACTCATTAGGCTTATCCTACAATTACTAGCTGGCCCGAAGAGATATCTCCTGAATCCAGATTAAGCTGGAGTCTCCCAGGCTCATCTGGCATGTCTTCCCTGAAGTCTGCCAAAACCCACACCATTGCATTTCCAGGGACTCCCCTTAGCCAGCTGGGCAGAAAACCCAGCATGCTTCAAACAAGCTGACAGACAAGCGGGAGAGGACTCACGGGCAGAAGGTTTCCCTCAGGTCTCGGGTGGAGCTCTGGGACCACAGCAGCAACGGGCCATCCCAGCCCCTGGGCTCAGCAGCGCCCTCATTCTCAGGCCGGCGGCTCTGCCCTGAGGGGAGCGGGAAGGTCACCAACTGCCGCAGGCGGACCTCACGCCCCTCCCACTGCTGGAGCCTGACCTCCCCCGGCCCCACCCCTTCCCCTACCCCAGCAGGACGACAGCTCGTCTTCCCCTGGCTTCCAACGTCAGGCCCGGCCCTGGGCCCCGATTGGGCACTGCCCCAGCCCGGAGCCAATCACAGTGGCCAGGGAGGTGGAACGCACCGATTGGCCAGGGCCAGGTCATGTGACCATACTCCCCAGGAAACTCAAATATTACCAAGGTTCCCTAAGAAACCAATGAACAAAATTATCCAGTAAAGGCAAACCGTACTTTTTAATGAGGCCAATGTCACAGAAAAAAAAAAAAAAAAAAAGCTTCACCATGAACTGCTCAAGGAAGCTAGTAAATAAACTTTCAGAAAAGTTTAGTAGTTTTTTTTTTTTTTTAATAGGGTGACGGAGAGCTATACCTTTCCCGTCTATGTGAATTTAGGTTTAAACTAGATTTCCCTTGGCTGTTATATAAGACAAAAAAACCCACATCACCCCCTTTCACTCACCCCCACCCCCCAAAAGTGTTTTAATGTATTGAATTTTTCTGTCCTCAGTTGTGTCTGATTCACGGCAACCCACGAACTCTACACAGCCAGGCTCTTCCGTCCATGGAATTCAGGGCAATTTTTTCTGTCCCAGTCAATGCCCACCCTGGGTGATCCAAAGGCAAGGGCTCAGAGGCCCCTGAGAGACTAACTCCTTTCAGCTGAGCACAGAGCTGGCTCCTCACTGGGATGCCTGTGGCCTGGGGCTCCCAGAGGGGAGAGCAGCACTCGCCCCACCGTGTGGTCACTGCTGGAAGTGCAGGCTGCTCCTCACTCCCCCTTGACAGTGTCCCTGACGGCAGAACAGTGTGAATCGAATCAAGGTGGTAATGCAAACTCCAATGCAACCAAACTCCCCACAAGGTCTCCAAAACCACTCAGGAACAGGGAATTGGAAACTGCAGGGGATGACATGAATGGAGATGGAGACTTGACACCTTACACCGAGTTCACTTCCACTTATCCCTAGACAAACTTTCCGTGAAAACTTGTCACCAATCTAGAAGAACAATGAGCAGAAACCGGACACGTGCTTTGAGTCTTCACACACAAAACTAAAAGGCAGTCCACAAAAAAACCCAGAGAATACAGTGGACTTGGCAAAATCAAAGATATCTACTGTGGGAAAGACCTCATGACAAAAGCAAAAGACAGGTCATACATCGCCAGACGAATGAGTGGAAACACAAAGCTTATCAAGGATGTGTCTCCAAACAGACAAAGAACACCAACACAACAAGCCTGTGAAAACTAGGGAAAGGTCTGAAGGGACACCAGACTGAGGAAGACACACACAGAGGATCCCGGATGATGTCCAGCACTGAGGGCCTGAAGAAACAACAGTCTAGTTGCACCCCCTCAGGCCTGTGTGACCGTGGATGAGGCCTCTGTTTCCCGGTGGCTCTGAGAGATGGACAGGGAGGAAGGGGAAGAGAAGTCACTTGCATTTCTAATACTCACAGCAAAGTCTTCCAATGAGAAGGGAATTATCACCCCCACTGACAATGCCATGCACTGAAGTGATATCCACGAGTCCATCTAACCCAGAAGGGAAGGATGCACCTGTTCTCACAAAACGGCGAGAGATGGAAGAAGGAAGATCAAGCCCACACCAATCACTGGAGAGAGAAGCTGTGCTCAGGGCTTGAAAAATTCCTATTGGTAAAATGATGTCACAGCCCCACAAGGCAATCCACAGCTTCGATGCTATTCCTCCCAAAATGCCAATGCATTTTCGCACCGAACAAAGAATTGCAAAAGGGGTTACGGAAACAGAAAAGAGCCTAAATTGTCAATACAATCCGACGAAAAGGCCCCGATACGGACATCCAAGGTTGTGTGAAAGGAAATTAGACGACCAAACTAGGATCCTCAGGAGAGTATCGGAGAAGGCAATGGCGACCCACTCCAGTACTCTTGCCTGGAAAATGCCCTGGACGGAGGAGCCTGGTAGGCTGCAGGCCATGGGGTCGCGCAGAGTCTGACACGACTGAAGTGACTTAGCAGCAGCAGCAGCAGCGGCAGGACAGTATGCTATTGGGAATACAACAACACACACAGATCCAGATCGATGGAATAAAGTTGAGGGTCCAGAAACAAACCCCAGCATCCATCGTCAACTCATCTCTGACACAGAAGGGGAGATTATCCAAATGGGAACAAGAAAGCCTCTTCAATCAATGTCCATGGGAAACCCAGACAGCTACATCTGAAGAACGCTATTGGTTTGGATCTCAGACCACCTCAATATTGGGGAAAAACCTCACCCTAAAGACTGATGTCATGAGATAGCTAGAAAGAAGCGTAGGTCAAAGGCTCCTTAACATCAGAGTCTCCTTGCCATTTGCTGGGCGGAGGTAGAAATGGGTCTCTTCAATTAAGGGAAAGAGGTACACGAAGTACACCAATGGGTTTCCATCCAATGGAACCTCTTCACAACAGAGAAGCTAAGCATTCACAAATGCAAAAGATAGGAAACGGAACACGAGAGACTCCTTCCAAGTGGTGTATCTGAGAAGGGGTTCATATGGAAAGAGACGAAGAATGCACAGCACTCAGATTCCAAGAAACACCACCACCACCCTTGACCCTTCCCCTATGACCAACTCCGACCTGAAGCCTTTCTCTCCCTCTAACCTATCCCTAAAACATAACCCTCATCTAATCATATACATGTGGAATTCCTAGCATCCATCCATTCACACACGAGAGAGAAAGAGGAAGACACAGAGGGAATTGAGAAAGGAAAAGAGAGGGACACAGCCAGAGAGAGACACGGAACCAAAGAGAGGAAAGGAGTCGATGGTCCAGACTTTTCCTCAATCTGTCTCGAAGGTAGAAGCAATGACAGCGCCCATCCACCCCAGAAGGGAGAAAAGGACGGAAGGTTTGCAGAGGAAAAGACAAGAACGCAGGGAGCCACTAGAAGCTCAGCCACCCACAGAAGCCGAGCTGGGACACTTGAACAGAATCTCAATGGAAACAGGACCAGAAAGTTGGCTACTCTTTTCTACAAGAGAGGGAGACCTTCGAGTCTTCCTTTCGGTCCTCCAACTTGGATGCGGGGTCTCAAAACAGTCAGGAGGGGGAGTGCCTTTTCCTGGGTACCACGGCACATCCAGGCCTCGTTCTGCCCCATTCTGTGCTATGTCAGCCCTGGATGGAATCTTTCTTTCTGAAGTCTCAGCGCACGAGCTCCACGTGATATCGGCCCCAGGTGGAAAGGCATGGAGCTGCTCGTAGGCCGACAGACCTAGGAAGCAGATGGGAGAATGACCCCCACTCTGCAGATGGAGAGACTGGGGAAACCCTGAGGGGCATATGCTTGTCCAGGGCCACACCACTTATGAGAAGAAGGAGCCTGGTCTGAGAGCAGCAGGGCCCTCGGAGCTCAGGCCCTGGCTGCACCCAGGCCTCCCCAGGGCTGTGGGCTGGGCTGTGTGGGCGTCTCTGTGCCTGCACATGGCCTAAGGGGGGTGGTCGAGCAGTCAGAAACCCAGAGATTCCCTTGGGAAGTTTTGGGGAAGGGACCTCAGCACGAACCCCAGGCGATGATGTCACCTGCCGGCAACAGAACCCAACAGAACCCGCAACCCGGGTATCCAGGCCTCCAGAGCGGAGAGGAGCCCCCAGCCAGATCACTTGCTGCCAGGATGTTCTGCTGTTTGCCCATGCCCAGAGGCCGGGGCCTCAGGAGAGCTCACAGGCAGTGTGCGTGGGCACCCTGTCGACGTTGGCTCAGGACACCCCCGAGAGGCCTCTGGCCGTTTGCCCGGAGAAACAGAAAGGTAACACAGGGAGCCCCAGGCCGGGCCAGGCCACCTCGCCCATGCCACCCGGAAACACCGGGTCCTTTGCCTGTGTGTGTGGATGCGGGTTTCTCGGGGTGTGTCTCCCTCAAGGAAGCCCAGGCGGATGTGGGGTCAGAAGCCTGCGGACAAGTTGTGTCCACACCCCAGGGGAGAGCAGGCTGGGCCCGATGGGGAGTGTGCGGGCAGCGGCGGCCGCCCAGGCTGACCTCACACCCACAGGTGGGTCTCTTTCCTCCCGGGTGGGGATCTGAGCAGACACACGTCTCTGACCCTTCTGGGAAGAGAAGTTCGAGCAGGCAGAAGCAGCGGTTCCACTGGCCAGGCCCAGCTTGGAAAACTCCCAGCATGGCTGGCTGACGGTCACTGTCGTTGCAGAGCTTCCCACGTGATGAGGCCGAGGACGGGGACACCCCATCCACCTCCCGGAGGGAGGGGTCGGAGCACCACCCCCCCGCCCGTGAGGCCCAGTGCAGGCTCCAGGTGAGCGTGCCCACGGAGGCATCAGCCCCACCGGGGGAGAAGAGGAGGCGGGGAAGGCCTGCTGCAGAGACACCGCCTAGGATACACCCGCCGGCCCAGTCTGAGGCTGCCACGGAGCTCAGCACACCCGGCTCCGACCCAGAGTCCCGAGAACCCCGGCCTCTGAGGCAGCAGGAGGACCTGGAGCCCAGCACGCCAGAGCACAGAGGTGAGGACGCTGGGGCTGCTGCACGGGAGTGTGTGGGGACGGGGTGCTGAGCTACACAGGGACGAGTCCCCGAAAGCTGCTGCTGGGCCTGCAGCAAGCACTGGCCTCACACCCCCCGCCCCCCGTCTTGCACACTTCAGTCCCAAAAGACATCCGACGCTGGGTATTCTTTGGGAATCTCTTGGAAGCTTTCTGTCCCGGGATACGCACATGCCAAGGCTGGCCTGTGGGCAAACTTTGCTTCTCCCCCAGCTCTAGCACTGACCTCCAACTGGAACCAGGCTCCACTTCCCAGACCTGTCCCTACAGAGGTGGTGGCTCCAGGTGCAGGACCCAGGGATCCACCGAGGGCAGATGGAGAACCGAGACTTGCCCTCGCAGAGACACCAGGCCAGCTGGGTACTGGCCAGCACACTGGGCAGATCGGATCTCCGTGCCTGCAGGACCCCCAGCCCCAGGCACTGATGTCCCACCCCCTCAGCCAGAACCTCCACCTCCACGTGCACCTGTACCTGCTCGGGCTCTGGCAGGACAACCCGAGGCAGAGGAGGAGTCACCGCCTCGGCAGGGAGAGCCTGCCCTGGCTCCCGCGCAACACCCAGACGCCCACGATGACTCACCCACCCCTGCAGGGAGAACGAGCCCCCGCTCTGGACAGACACCCAGAGCCCTTGCCGGAAACACCACGTCCAGGGGAGCGGTCGGCTCTGCAGCCTCCATCCCTGTCTGCTCACCGTGGACGCCGGCAACTCGGTCTGCCCCCAGGGGACATGGAGTTCCTTTCCCCTGAACTGCTTTGCATTTGGTTTGTTTCCACCTTTCTGGTGATGTTTTCTTTTTTGTATGGTTTCCTGTATTTTTGTTGGTTAAGTTGGGATTCGTAAACTTTCTCATCATTGTTGCAATTTGGGAACACTGTTGTGTAACTCTGGTGATACTGTGTTACCATCACCACTTGGTAGTTTCAGACCCGTTTGATCTTTATGCCCCACCCCCCAACAAAGCCTGGATTCAAGGCAAGCACGCCCTGTTCATCCCTTCCCCCGATCCTGAACACAATTTCATCTTTTCTTTGTGCATTCCTTCCTATATTCTTGGTGTCCCCAATCAATGACTCTCCGTGAAATGACTGAAGCAGTGTTTTTCGGACTCTCCACCTACTGTAAGACTCCATTGGAGAGTTCTCATTTTTATGTCATTTGAACTAGCCTTTGATATCTGAAAGGACGGTGTACGTCCTTTCAAGATACCATGTGCCAAACGAAGCCCTTTTGGCCACTGCCATCATTATCTCCAGGCAGGCATTGCTGTTTCAAGGGTGACATCTCAGCCAGAATGCAGAGGCTGAGCTCGTCTTGTTGCACCAGCTCCCAAAAGAAGCCAAGAAAGGGAGCTGGAACAACAAACCACCCCAACGCCCAGGAAAGCGTTCTTCATGACAGAAGGCTAGAAAATGACCCAACATCCTTGTGGCCCAGAACCCCTCTAGAAAATCACTGTTCCATAAAAAAGAGAAACACATGGGAAGTTCCAAGGAGAGGCAATGCCCATGGCCAGTGTACTTTAGAGACGGCCTGAGCGCTCCGGGGAAGACACGCACCGACGGAACCCCTTGGGAAACAGCAGGGATTCTCCTCACCGTCGTAAGGGTTTCCTCTGGGGACAACCTGCCCTGGGCACCACATGAGGGAGCAGACCGGCTTCTCTTCCTCTGCCCCCACACCATTCACTCATGAAGGCAGCTCAGGTGTTCTCATGCCCTGCCTGCCTGCCTGCCTGGCTCATCCGTGAGCTGTGAGCACCTCCAGGGCAGGACTCCACCTTCTCCTCTCTGTGTACCGTGCATCTGCACACAGTGGGCTTTCAGAACCTTAGACTTGAGCCATTCCCACTCAAGCCAGAACCCTCCCCAGGAAGGAAAACAGCTGTGGAGTCATTTTGGCCCCAGCACTGGTTCCGAAACCCTGGCGGCTCCTACAGCCTCTACGGCGTGAAGAGGGAGGTCCCTTTTGACAGAGCTTTCCGGCTCTCAGATCTAAGCTGTTGTTTCACTGTCAGCTGTGTCTCTTCCGTTGCAGCCAGGTGGGCCACGCTGCTCCAAAGGAGCTCACAAGCTGAGTTTCAAGGGAGGACAGGGATGGCTACAACGTGCTGCAAACTGAGTGAGGGTCCCCACAATCCTCAGCAAAGGTCTGTGGTGTGCAAGTGGGGAGTAGAGGGCCCCCAAGTTCCAAAGGATGGGAGGTACTCGGGAGCTAAAGCCCTTGGCCGCTGTGGTAGCAGCTGCAGATGGCAGCTCGTCCACAGTGCACTTCGAATGAGGTCATATGAGCGGGACTCTGGAAATGGCTCCGAAATCGAGAGAAAGGGGTCAGGGTATGTGGGAAGCCGGCGGGGGTGGGGGGTGGATGAAGGAAGGTGTCCCTCCTCTCTCCAGTGCAATTTGGTTTGGTGAGTCTCAAAGCTACCAGATGGCACTTCCCAAGTCAGGCCCCCACAGGAATCAGGGTGGGCTGCGTGCCTCGGCCCCTGCCACAGGGACAAGCCACACCAGTGGCCTCCCTGAGCTCCAATGGCCGGATCTGGGGGTTCTGTCTGGGTGCACACCTCCTTGCTGTGGCCAAGTTCCCCCCTTCTCTGAGCACCAGCTTCATCCTCTCGAATGAGGACATCGAATGCTACCTTGGCACGTTACTCTCTTCATCCTGTGAAGACTCATTAGGCTTATCCTACAATTACTAGCTGGCCCGAAGAGATATCTCCTGAATCCAGATTAAGCTGGAGTCTCCCAGGCTCATCTGGCATGTCTTCCCTGAAGTCTGCCAAAACCCACACCATTGCATTTCCAGGGACTCCCCTTAGCCAGCTGGGCAGAAAACCCAGCATGCTTCAAACAAGCTGACAGACAAGCGGGAGAGGACTCACGGGCAGAAGGTTTCCCTCAGGTCTCGGGTGGAGCTCTGGGACCACAGCAGCAACGGGCCATCCCAGCCCCTGGGCTCAGCAGCGCCCTCATTCTCAGGCCGGCGGCTCTGCCCTGAGGGGAGCGGGAAGGTCACCAACTGCCGCAGGCGGACCTCACGCCCCTCCCACTGCTGGAGCCTGACCTCCCCCGGCCCCACCCCTTCCCCTACCCCAGCAGGACGACAGCTCGTCTTCCCCTGGCTTCCAACGTCAGGCCCGGCCCTGGGCCCCGATTGGGCACTGCCCCAGCCCAGAGCCAATCACAGTGGCCAGGGAGGTGGAACGCACCGATTGGCCAGGGCCAGGTCATGTGACCATACTCCCCAGGAAACTCAAATATTACCAAGGTTCCCTAAGAAACCAATGAACAAAATTATCCAGTAAAGGCAAACCGTACTTTTTAATGAGGCCAATGTCACAGAAAAAAAAAAAAAAACCTTCACCATGAACTGCTCAAGGAAGCTAGTAAATAAACTTTCAGAAAAGTTTAGTAGTTTTTTTTTTTTTTTTAATAGGGTGACGGAGAGCTATACCTTTCCCGTCTATGTGAATTTAGGTTTAAACTAGATTTCCCTTGGCTGTTATATAAGACAAAAAAAACCCACATCACCCCCTTTCACTCACCCCCACCCCCCAAAAGTGTTTTAATGTATTGAATTTTTCTGTCCTCAGTTGTGTCTGATTCACGGCAACCCACGAACTCTACACAGCCAGGCTCTTCCGTCCATGGAATTCAGGGCAATTTTTTCTGTCCCAGTCAATGCCCACCCTGGGTGATCCAAAGGCAAGGGCTCAGAGGCCCCTGAGAGACTAACTCCTTTCAGCTGAGCACAGAGCTGGCTCCTCACTGGGATGCCTGTGGCCTGGGGCTCCCAGAGGGGAGAGCAGCACTCGCCCCACCGTGTGGTCACTGCTGGAAGTGCAGGCTGCTCCTCACTCCCCCTTGACAGTGTCCCTGACGGCAGAACAGTGTGAATCGAATCAAGGTGGTAATGCAAACTCCAATGCAACCAAACTCCCCACAAGGTCTCCAAAACCACTCAGGAACAGGGAATTGGAAACTGCAGGGGATGACATGAATGGAGATGGAGACTTGACACCTTACACCGAGTTCACTTCCACTTATCCCTAGACAAACTTTCCGTGAAAACTTGTCACCAATCTAGAAGAACAATGAGCAGAAACCGGACACGTGCTTTGAGTCTTCACACACAAAACTAAAAGGCAGTCCACAAAAAAACCCAGAGAATACAGTGGACTTGGCAAAATCAAAGATATCTACTGTGGGAAAGACCTCATGACAAAAGCAAAAGACAGGTCATACATCGCCAGACGAATGAGTGGAAACACAAAGCTTATCAAGGATGTGTCTCCAAACAGACAAAGAACACCAACACAACAAGCCTGTGAAAACTAGGGAAAGGTCTGAAGGGACACCAGACTGAGGAAGACACACACAGAGGATCCCGGATGATGTCCAGCACTGAGGGCCTGAAGAAACAACAGTCTAGTTGCACCCCCTCAGGCCTGTGTGACCGTGGATGAGGCCTCTGTTTCCCGGTGGCTCTGAGAGATGGACAGGGAGGAAGGGGAAGAGAAGTCACTTGCATTTCTAATACTCACAGCAAAGTCTTCCAATGAGAAGGGAATTATCACCCCCACTGACAATGCCATGCACTGAAGTGATATCCACGAGTCCATCTAACCCAGAAGGGAAGGATGCACCTGTTCTCACAAAACGGCGAGAGATGGAAGAAGGAAGATCAAGCCCACACCAATCACTGGAGAGAGAAGCTGTGCTCAGGGCTTGAAAAATTCCTATTGGTAAAATGATGTCACAGCCCCACAAGGCAATCCACAGCTTCGATGCTATTCCTCCCAAAATGCCAATGCATTTTCGCACCGAACAAAGAATTGCAAAAGGGGTTACGGAAACAGAAAAGAGCCTAAATTGTCAATACAATCCGACGAAAAGGCCCCGATACGGACATCCAAGGTTGTGTGAAAGGAAATTAGACGACCAAACTAGGATCCTCAGGAGAGTATCGGAGAAGGCAATGGCGACCCACTCCAGTACTCTTGCCTGGAAAATGCCCTGGACGGAGGAGCCTGGTAGGCTGCAGGCCATGGGGTCGCGCAGAGTCTGACACGACTGAAGTGACTTAGCAGCAGCAGCAGCAGCGGCAGGACAGTATGCTATTGGGAATACAACAACACACACAGATCCAGATCGATGGAATAAAGTTGAGGGTCCAGAAACAAACCCCAGCATCCATCGTCAACTCATCTCTGACACAGAAGGGGAGATTATCCAAATGGGAACAAGAAAGCCTCTTCAATCAATGTCCATGGGAAACCCAGACAGCTACATCTGAAGAACGCTATTGGTTTGGATCTCAGACCACCTCAATATTGGGGAAAAACCTCACCCTAAAGACTGATGTCATGAGATAGCTAGAAAGAAGCGTAGGTCAAAGGCTCCTTAACATCAGAGTCTCCTTGCCATTTGCTGGGCGGAGGTAGAAATGGGTCTCTTCAATTAAGGGAAAGAGGTACACGAAGTACACCAATGGGTTTCCATCCAATGGAACCTCTTCACAACAGAGAAGCTAAGCATTCACAAATGCAAAAGATAGGAAACGGAACACGAGAGACTCCTTCCAAGTGGTGTATCTGAGAAGGGGTTCATATGGAAAGAGACGAAGAATGCACAGCACTCAGATTCCAAGAAACACCACCACCACCCTTGACCCTTCCCCTATGACCAACTCCGACCTGAAGCCTTTCTCTCCCTCTAACCTATCCCTAAAACATAACCCTCATCTAATCATATACATGTGGAATTCCTAGCATCCATCCATTCACACACGAGAGAGAAAGAGGAAGACACAGAGGGAATTGAGAAAGGAAAAGAGAGGGACACAGCCAGAGAGAGACACGGAACCAAAGAGAGGAAAGGAGTCGATGGTCCAGACTTTTCCTCAATCTGTCTCGAAGGTAGAAGCAATGACAGCGCCCATCCACCCCAGAAGGGGGAAAAGGACGGAAGGTTTGCAGAGGAAAAGACAAGAACGCAGGGAGCCATTAGAAGCTCAGCCACCCGCAGAAGCCGAGCTGGGACACTTGAACAGAATCTCAATGGAAACAGGACCAGAAAGTTGGCTACTCTTTTCTACAAGAGAGGGAGACCTTCGAGTCTTCCTTTCGGTCCTCCAACTTGGATGCGGGGTCTCAAAACAGTCAGGAGGGGGAGTGCCTTTTCCTGGGTACCACGGCACATCCAGGCCTCGTTCTGCCCCATTCTGTGCTATGTCAGCCCTGGATGGAATCTTTCTTTCTGAAGTCTCAGCGCACGAGCTCCACGTGATATCGGCCCCAGGTGGAAAGGCATGGAGCTGCTCGTAGGCCGACAGACCTAGGAAGCAGATGGGAGAATGACCCCCACTCTGCAGATGGAGAGACTGGGGAAACCCTGAGGGGCATATGCTTGTCCAGGGCCACACCACTTATGAGAAGAAGGAGCCTGGTCTGAGAGCAGCAGGGCCCTCGGAGCTCAGGCCCTGGCTGCACCCAGGCCTCCCCAGGGCTGTGGGCTGGGCTGTGTGGGCGTCTCTGTGCCTGCACATGGCCTAAGGGGGGTGGTCGAGCAGTCAGAAACCCAGAGATTCCCTTGGGAAGTTTTGGGGAAGGGACCTCAGCACGAACCCCAGGCGATGATGTCACCTGCCGGCAACAGAACCCAACAGAACCCGCAACCCGGGTATCCAGGCCTCCAGAGCGGAGAGGAGCCCCCAGCCAGATCACTTGCTGCCAGGATGTTCTGCTGTTTGCCCATGCCCAGAGGCCGGGGCCTCAGGAGAGCTCACAGGCAGTGTGCGTGGGCACCCTGTCGACGTTGGCTCAGGACACCCCCGAGAGGCCTCTGGCCGTTTGCCCGGAGAAACAGAAAGGTAACACGGGGAGCCCCAGGCCGGGCCAGGCCACCTCGCCCATGCCACCCGGAAACACCGGGTCCTTTGCCTGTGTGTGTGGATGCGGGTTTCTCGGGGTGTGTCTCCCTCAAGGAAGCCCAGGCGGATGTGGGGTCAGAAGCCTGCGGACAAGTTGTGTCCACACCCCAGGGGAGAGCAGGCTGGGCCCGATGGGGAGTGTGCGGGCAGCGGCGGCCGCCCAGGCTGACCTCACACCCACAGGTGGGTCTCTTTCCTCCCGGGTGGGGATCTGAGCAGACACACGTCTCTGACCCTTCTGGGAAGAGAAGTTCGAGCAGGCAGAAGCAGCGGTTCCACTGGCCAGGCCCAGCTTGGAAAACTCCCAGCATGGCTGGCTGACGGTCACTGTCGTTGCAGAGCTTCCCACGTGATGAGGCCGAGGACGGGGACACCCCATCCACCTCCCGGAGGGAGGGGTCGGAGCACCACCCCCCCGCCCGTGAGGCCCAGTGCAGGCTCCAGGTGAGCGTGCCCACGGAGGCATCAGCCCCACCGGGGGAGAAGAGGAGGCGGGGAAGGCCTGCTGCAGAGACACCGCCTAGGATACACCCGCCGGCCCAGTCTGAGGCTGCCACGGAGCTCAGCACACCCGGCTCCGACCCAGAGTCCCGAGAACCCCGGCCTCTGAGGCAGCAGGAGGACCTGGAGCCCAGCACGCCAGAGCA
Organism: Giraffa tippelskirchi; assembly: GCF_054371585.1. Classification (NCBI taxonomy): domain Eukaryota; kingdom Metazoa; phylum Chordata; class Mammalia; order Artiodactyla; family Giraffidae; genus Giraffa; species Giraffa tippelskirchi. Next base: position 7,103,537 of record NC_137288.1, on the reverse strand, counting down.
CAGAGGTGAGGACGCTGGGGCTGCTGCACGGGAGTGTGTGGGGACGGGGTGCTGAGCTACACAGGGACGAGTCCCCGAAAGCTGCTGCTGGGCCTGCAGCAAGCACTGGCCTCACACCCCCCGCCCCCCGTCTTGCACACTTCAGTCCCAAAAGACATCCGACGCTGGGTATTCTTTGGGAATCTCTTGGAAGCTTTCTGTCCCGGGATACGCACATGCCAAGGCTGGCCTGTGGGCAAACTTTGCTTCTCCCCCAGCTCTAGCACTGACCTCCAACTGGAACCAGGCTCCACTTCCCAGACCTGTCCCTACAGAGGTGGTGGCTCCAGGTGCAGGACCCAGGGATCCACCGAGGGCAGATGGAGAACCGAGACTTGCCCTCGCAGAGACACCAGGCCAGCTGGGTACTGGCCAGCACACTGGGCAGATCGGATCTCCGTGCCTGCAGGACCCCCAGCCCCAGGCACTGATGTCCCACCCCCTCAGCCAGAACCTCCACCTCCACGTGCACCTGTACCTGCTCGGGCTCTGGCAGGACAACCCGAGGCAGAGGAGGAGTCACCGCCTCGGCAGGGAGAGCCTGCCCTGGCTCCCGCGCAACACCCAGACGCCCACGATGACTCACCCACCCCTGCAGGGAGAACGAGCCCCCGCTCTGGACAGACACCCAGAGCCCTTGCCGGAAACACCACGTCCAGGGGAGCGGTCGGCTCTGCAGCCTCCATCCCTGTCTGCTCACCGTGGACGCCGGCAACTCGGTCTGCCCCCAGGGGACATGGAGTTCCTTTCCCCTGAACTGCTTTGCATTTGGTTTGTTTCCACCTTTCTGGTGATGTTTTCTTTTTTGTATGGTTTCCTGTATTTTTGTTGGTTAAGTTGGGATTCGTAAACTTTCTCATCATTGTTGCAATTTGGGAACACTGTTGTGTAACTCTGGTGATACTGTGTTACCATCACCACTTGGTAGTTTCAGACCCGTTTGATCTTTATGCCCCACCCCCCAACAAAGCCTGGATTCAAGGCAAGCACGCCCTGTTCATCCCTTCCCCCGATCCTGAACACAATTTCATCTTTTCTTTGTGCATTCCTTCCTATATTCTTGGTGTCCCCAATCAATGACTCTCCGTGAAATGACTGAAGCAGTGTTTTTCGGACTCTCCACCTACTGTAAGACTCCATTGGAGAGTTCTCATTTTTATGTCATTTGAACTAGCCTTTGATATCTGAAAGGACGGTGTACGTCCTTTCAAGATACCATGTGCCAAACGAAGCCCTTTTGGCCACTGCCATCATTATCTCCAGGCAGGCATTGCTGTTTCAAGGGTGACATCTCAGCCAGAAGGCAGAGGCTGAGCTCGTCTTGTTGCACCAGCTCCCAAAAGAAGCCAAGAAAGGGAGCTGGAACAACAAACCACCCCAACGCCCAGGAAAGCGTTCTTCATGACAGAAGGCTAGAAAATGACCCAACATCCTTGTGGCCCAGAACCCCTCTAGAAAATCACTGTTCCATAAAAAAGAGAAACACATGGGAAGTTCCAAGGAGAGGCAATGCCCATGGCCAGTGTACTTTAGAGACGGCCTGAGCGCTCCGGGGAAGACACGCACCGACGGAACCCCTTGGGAAACAGCAGGGATTCTCCTCACCGTCGTAAGGGTTTCCTCTGGGGACAACCTGCCCTGGGCACCACATGAGGGAGCAGACCGGCTTCTCTTCCTCTGCCCCCACACCATTCACTCATGAAGGCAGCTCAGGTGTTCTCATGCCCTGCCTGCCTGCCTGCCTGGCTCATCCGTGAGCTGTGACCACCTCCAGGGCAGGACTCCACCTTCTCCTCTCTGTGTACCGTGCATCTGCACACAGTGGGCTTTCAGAACCTTAGACTTGAGCCATTCCCACTCAAGCCAGAACCCTCCCCAGGAAGGAAAACAGCTGTGGAGTCATTTTGGCCCCAGCACTGGTTCCGAAACCCTGGCGGCTCCTACAGCCTCTACGGCGTGAAGAGGGAGGTCCCTTTTGACAGAGCTTTCCGGCTCTCAGATCTAAGCTGTTGTTTCACTGTCAGCTGTGTCTCTTCCGTTGCAGCCAGGTGGGCCACGCTGCTCCAAAGGAGCTCACAAGCTGAGTTTCAAGGGAGGACAGGGATGGCTACAACGTGCTGCAAACTGAGTGAGGGTCCCCACAATCCTCAGCAAAGGTCTGTGGTGTGCAAGTGGGGAGTAGAGGGCCCCCAAGTTCCAAAGGAAGGGAGGTACTCGGGAGCTAAAGCCCTTGGCTGCTGTGGTAGCAGCTGCAGATGGCAGCTCGTCCACAGTGCACTTCGAATGAGGTCATATGAGCGGGACTCTGGAAATGGCTCCGAAATCGAGAGAAAGGGGTCAGGGTATGTGGGAAGCCGGCGGGGGTGGGGGGTGGATGAAGGAAGGTGTCCCTCCTCTCTCCAGTGCAATTTGGTTTGGTGAGTCTCAAAGCTACCAGATGGCACTTCCCAAGTCAGGCCCCCACAGGAATCAGGGTGGGCTGCGTGCCTCGGCCCCTGCCACAGGGACAAGCCACACCAGTGGCCTCCCTGAGCTCCAATGGCCGGATCTGGGGGTTCTGTCTGGGTGCACACCTCCTTGCTGTGGCCAAGTTCCCCCCTTCTCTGAGCACCAGCTTCATCCTCTCGAATGAGGACATCGAATGCTACCTTGGCACGTTACTCTCTTCATCCTGTGAAGACTCATTAGGCTTATCCTACAATTACTAGCTGGCCCGAAGAGATATCTCCTGAATCCAGATTAAGCTGGAGTCTCCCAGGCTCATCTGGCATGTCTTCCCTGAAGTCTGCCAAAACCCACACCATTGCATTTCCAGGGACTCCCCTTAGCCAGCTGGGCAGAAAACCCAGCATGCTTCAAACAAGCTGACAGACAAGCGGGAGAGGACTCACGGGCAGAAGGTTTCCCTCAGGTCTCGGGTGGAGCTCTGGGACCACAGCAGCAACGGGCCATCCCAGCCCCTGGGCTCAGCAGCGCCCTCATTCTCAGGCCGGCGGCTCTGCCCTGAGGGGAGCGGGAAGGTCACCAACTGCCGCAGGCGGACCTCACGCCCCTCCCACTGCTGGAGCCTGACCTCCCCCGGCCCCACCCCTTCCCCTACCCCAGCAGGACGACAGCTCGTCTTCCCCTGGCTTCCAACGTCAGGCCCGGCCCTGGGCCCCGATTGGGCACTGCCCCAGCCCGGAGCCAATCACAGTGGCCAGGGAGGTGGAACGCACCGATTGGCCAGGGCCAGGTCATGTGACCATACTCCCCAGGAAACTCAAATATTACCAAGGTTCCCTAAGAAACCAATGAACAAAATTATCCAGTAAAGGCAAACCGTACTTTTTAATGAGGCCAATGTCACAGAAAAAAAAAAAAAAAAAAGCTTCACCATGAACTGCTCAAGGAAGCTAGTAAATAAACTTTCAGAAAAGTTTAGTAGTTTTTTTTTTTTTTTAATAGGGTGACGGAGAGCTATACCTTTCCCGTCTATGTGAATTTAGGTTTAAACTAGATTTCCCTTGGCTGTTATATAAGACAAAAAAACCCACATCACCCCCTTTCACTCACCCCCACCCCCCAAAAGTGTTTTAATGTATTGAATTTTTCTGTCCTCAGTTGTGTCTGATTCACGGCAACCCACGAACTCTACACAGCCAGGCTCTTCCGTCCATGGAATTCAGGGCAATTTTTTCTGTCCCAGTCAATGCCCACCCTGGGTGATCCAAAGGCAAGGGCTCAGAGGCCCCTGAGAGACTAACTCCTTTCAGCTGAGCACAGAGCTGGCTCCTCACTGGGATGCCTGTGGCCTGGGGCTCCCAGAGGGGAGAGCAGCACTCGCCCCACCGTGTGGTCACTGCTGGAAGTGCAGGCTGCTCCTCACTCCCCCTTGACAGTGTCCCTGACGGCAGAACAGTGTGAATCGAATCAAGGTGGTAATGCAAACTCCAATGCAACCAAACTCCCCACAAGGTCTCCAAAACCACTCAGGAACAGGGAATTGGAAACTGCAGGGGATGACATGAATGGAGATGGAGACTTGACACCTTACACCGAGTTCACTTCCACTTATCCCTAGACAAACTTTCCGTGAAAACTTGTCACCAATCTAGAAGAACAATGAGCAGAAACCGGACACGTGCTTTGAGTCTTCACACACAAAACTAAAAGGCAGTCCACAAAAAAAACCCAGAGAATACAGTGGACTTGGCAAAATCAAAGATATCTACTGTGGGAAAGACCTCATGACAAAAGCAAAAGACAGGTCATACATCGCCAGACGAATGAGTGGAAACACAAAGCTTATCAAGGATGTGTCTCCAAACAGACAAAGAACACCAACACAACAAGCCTGTGAAAACTAGGGAAAGGTCTGAAGGGACACCAGACTGAGGAAGACACACACAGAGGATCCCGGATGATGTCCAGCACTGAGGGCCTGAAGAAACAACAGTCTAGTTGCACCCCCTCAGGCCTGTGTGACCGTGGATGAGGCCTCTGTTTCCCGGTGGCTCTGAGAGATGGACAGGGAGGAAGGGGAAGAGAAGTCACTTGCATTTCTAATACTCACAGCAAAGTCTTCCAATGAGAAGGGAATTATCACCCCCACTGACAATGCCATGCACTGAAGTGATATCCACGAGTCCATCTAACCCAGAAGGGAAGGATGCACCTGTTCTCACAAAACGGCGAGAGATGGAAGAAGGAAGATCAAGCCCACACCAATCACTGGAGAGAGAAGCTGTGCTCAGGGCTTGAAAAATTCCTATTGGTAAAATGATGTCACAGCCCCACAAGGCAATCCACAGCTTCGATGCTATTCCTCCCAAAATGCCAATGCATTTTCGCACCGAACAAAGAATTGCAAAAGGGGTTACGGAAACAGAAAAGAGCCTAAATTGTCAATACAATCCGACGAAAAGGCCCCGATACGGACATCCAAGGTTGTGTGAAAGGAAATTAGACGACCAAACTAGGATCCTCAGGAGAGTATCGGAGAAGGCAATGGCGACCCACTCCAGTACTCTTGCCTGGAAAATGCCCTGGACGGAGGAGCCTGGTAGGCTGCAGGCCATGGGGTCGCGCAGAGTCTGACACGACTGAAGTGACTTAGCAGCAGCAGCAGCAGCGGCAGGACAGTATGCTATTGGGAATACAACAACACACACAGATCCAGATCGATGGAATAAAGTTGAGGGTCCAGAAACAAACCCCAGCATCCATCGTCAACTCATCTCTGACACAGAAGGGGAGATTATCCAAATGGGAACAAGAAAGCCTCTTCAATCAATGTCCATGGGAAACCCAGACAGCTACATCTGAAGAACGCTATTGGTTTGGATCTCAGACCACCTCAATATTGGGGAAAAACCTCACCCTAAAGACTGATGTCATGAGATAGCTAGAAAGAAGCGTAGGTCAAAGGCTCCTTAACATCAGAGTCTCCTTGCCATTTGCTGGGCGGAGGTAGAAATGGGTCTCTTCAATTAAGGGAAAGAGGTACACGAAGTACACCAATGGGTTTCCATCCAATGGAACCTCTTCACAACAGAGAAGCTAAGCATTCACAAATGCAAAAGATAGGAAACGGAACACGAGAGACTCCTTCCAAGTGGTGTATCTGAGAAGGGGTTCATATGGAAAGAGACGAAGAATGCACAGCACTCAGATTCCAAGAAACACCACCACCACCCTTGACCCTTCCCCTATGACCAACTCCGACCTGAAGCCTTTCTCTCCCTCTAACCTATCCCTAAAACATAACCCTCATCTAATCATATACATGTGGAATTCCTAGCATCCATCCATTCACACACGAGAGAGAAAGAGGAAGACACAGAGGGAATTGAGAAAGGAAAAGAGAGGGGCACAGCCAGAGAGAGACACGGAACCAAAGAGAGGAAAGGAGTCGATGGTCCAGACTTTTCCTCAATCTGTCTCGAAGGTAGAAGCAATGACAGCGCCCATCCACCCCAGAAGGGGGAAAAGGACGGAAGGTTTGCAGAGGAAAAGACAAGAACGCAGGGAGCCATTAGAAGCTCAGCCACCCGCAGAAGCCGAGCTGGGACACTTGAACAGAATCTCAATGGAAACAGAGGACCAGAAAGTTGGCTACTCTTTTCTACAAGAGAGGGAGACCTTCGAGTCTTCCTTTCGGTCCTCCAACTTGGATGCGGGGTCTCAAAACAGTCAGGAGGGGGAGTGCCTTTTCCTGGGTACCACGGCACATCCAGGCCTCGTTCTGCCCCATTCTGTGCTATGTCAGCCCTGGATGGAATCTTTCTTTCTGAAGTCTCAGCGCACGAGCTCCACGTGATATCGGCCCCAGGTGGAAAGGCATGGAGCTGCTCGTAGGCCGACAGACCTAGGAAGCAGATGGGAGAATGACCCCCACTCTGCAGATGGAGAGACTGGGGAAACCCTGAGGGGCATATGCTTGTCCAGGGCCACACCACTTATGAGAAGAAGGAGCCTGGTCTGAGAGCAGCAGGGCCCTCGGAGCTCAGGCCCTGGCTGCACCCAGGCCTCCCCAGGGCTGTGGGCTGGGCTGTGTGGGCGTCTCTGTGCCTGCACATGGCCTAAGGGGGGTGGTCGAGCAGTCAGAAACCCAGAGATTCCCTTGGGAAGTTTTGGGGAAGGGACCTCAGCACGAACCCCAGGCGATGATGTCACCTGCCGGCAACAGAACCCAACAGAACCCGCAACCCGGGTATCCAGGCCTCCAGAGCGGAGAGGAGCCCCCAGCCAGATCACTTGCTGCCAGGATGTTCTGCTGTTTGCCCATGCCCAGAGGCCGGGGCCTCAGGAGAGCTCACAGGCAGTGTGCGTGGGCACCCTGTCGACGTTGGCTCAGGACACCCCCGAGAGGCCTCTGGCCGTTTGCCCGGAGAAACAGAAAGGTAACACGGGGAGCCCCAGGCCGGGCCAGGCCACCTCGCCCATGCCACCCGGAAACACCGGGTCCTTTGCCTGTGTGTGTGGATGCGGGTTTCTCGGGGTGTGTCTCCCTCAAGGAAGCCCAGGCGGATGTGGGGTCAGAAGCCTGCGGACAAGTTGTGTCCACACCCCAGGGGAGAGCAGGCTGGGCCCGATGGGGAGTGTGCGGGCAGCGGCGGCCGCCCAGGCTGACCTCACACCCACAGGTGGGTCTCTTTCCTCCCGGGTGGGGATCTGAGCAGACACACGTCTCTGACCCTTCTGGGAAGAGAAGTTCGAGCAGGCAGAAGCAGCGGTTCCACTGGCCAGGCCCAGCTTGGAAAACTCCCAGCATGGCTGGCTGACGGTCACTGTCGTTGCAGAGCTTCCCACGTGATGAGGCCGAGGACGGGGACACCCCATCCACCTCCCGGAGGGAGGGGTCGGAGCACCACCCCCCCGCCCGTGAGGCCCAGTGCAGGCTCCAGGTGAGCGTGCCCACGGAGGCATCAGCCCCACCGGGGGAGAAGAGGAGGCGGGGAAGGCCTGCTGCAGAGACACCGCCTAGGATACACCCGCCGGCCCAGTCTGAGGCTGCCACGGAGCTCAGCACACCCGGCTCCGACCCAGAGTCCCGAGAACCCCGGCCTCTGAGGCAGCAGGAGGACCTGGAGCCCAGCACGCCAGAGCACAGAGGTGAGGACGCTGGGGCTGCTGCACGGGAGTGTGTGGGGACGGGGTGCTGAGCTACACAGGGACGAGTCCCCGAAAGCTGCTGCTGGGCCTGCAGCAAGCACTGGCCTCACACCCCCCGCCCCCCGTCTTGCACACTTCAGTCCCAAAAGACATCCGACGCTGGGTATTCTTTGGGAATCTCTTGGAAGCTTTCTGTCCCGGGATACGCACATGCCAAGGCTGGCCTGTGGGCAAACTTTGCTTCTCCCCCAGCTCTAGCACTGACCTCCAACTGGAACCAGGCTCCACTTCCCAGACCTGTCCCTACAGAGGTGGTGGCTCCAGGTGCAGGACCCAGGGATCCACCGAGGGCAGATGGAGAACCGAGACTTGCCCTCGCAGAGACACCAGGCCAGCTGGGTACTGGCCAGCACACTGGGCAGATCGGATCTCCGTGCCTGCAGGACCCCCAGCCCCAGGCACTGATGTCCCACCCCCTCAGCCAGAACCTCCACCTCCACGTGCACCTGTACCTGCTCGGGCTCTGGCAGGACAACCCGAGGCAGAGGAGGAGTCACCGCCTCGGCAGGGAGAGCCTGCCCTGGCTCCCGCGCAACACCCAGACGCCCACGATGACTCACCCACCCCTGCAGGGAGAACGAGCCCCCGCTCTGGACAGACACCCAGAGCCCTTGCCGGAAACACCACGTCCAGGGGAGCGGTCGGCTCTGCAGCCTCCATCCCTGTCTGCTCACCGTGGACGCCGGCAACTCGGTCTGCCCCCAGGGGACATGGAGTTCCTTTCCCCTGAACTGCTTTGCATTTGGTTTGTTTCCACCTTTCTGGTGATGTTTTCTTTTTTGTATGGTTTCCTGTATTTTTGTTGGTTAAGTTGGGATTCGTAAACTTTCTCATCATTGTTGCAATTTGGGAACACTGTTGTGTAACTCTGGTGATACTGTGTTACCATCACCACTTGGTAGTTTCAGACCCGTTTGATCTTTATGCCCCACCCCCCAACAAAGCCTGGATTCAAGGCAAGCACGCCCTGTTCATCCCTTCCCCCGATCCTGAACACAATTTCATCTTTTCTTTGTGCATTCCTTCCTATATTCTTGGTGTCCCCAATCAATGACTCTCCGTGAAATGACTGAAGCAGTGTTTTTCGGACTCTCCACCTACTGTAAGACTCCATTGGAGAGTTCTCATTTTTATGTCATTTGAACTAGCCTTTGATATCTGAAAGGACGGTGTACGTCCTTTCAAGATACCATGTGCCAAACGAAGCCCTTTTGGCAACTGCCATCATTATCTCCAGGCAGGCATTGCTGTTTCAAGGGTGACATCTCAGCCAGAAGGCAGAGGCTGAGCTCGTCTTGTTGCACCAGCTCCCAAAAGAAGCCAAGAAAGGGAGCTGGAACAACAAACCACCCCAACGCCCAGGAAAGCGTTCTTCATGACAGAAGGCTAGAAAATGACCCAACATCCTTGTGGCCCAGAACCCCTCTAGAAAATCACTGTTCCATAAAAAAGAGAAACACATGGGAAGTTCCAAGGAGAGGCAATGCCCATGGCCAGTGTACTTTAGAGACGGCCTGAGCGCTCCGGGGAAGACACGCACCGACGGAACCCCTTGGGAAACAGCAGGGATTCTCCTCACCGTCGTAAGGGTTTCCTCTGGGGACAACCTGCCCTGGGCACCACATGAGGGAGCAGACCGGCTTCTCTTCCTCTGCCCCCACACCATTCACTCATGAAGGCAGCTCAGGTGTTCTCATGCCCTGCCTGCCTGCCTGCCTGGCTCATCCGTGAGCTGTGACCACCTCCAGGGCAGGACTCCACCTTCTCCTCTCTGTGTACCGTGCATCTGCACACAGTGGGCTTTCAGAACCTTAGACTTGAGCCATTCCCACTCAAGCCAGAACCCTCCCCAGGAAGGAAAACAGCTGTGGAGTCATTTTGGCCCCAGCACTGGTTCCGAAACCCTGGCGGCTCCTACAGCCTCTACGGCGTGAAGAGGGAGGTCCCTTTTGACAGAGCTTTCCGGCTCTCAGATCTAAGCTGTTGTTTCACTGTCAGCTGTGTCTCTTCCGTTGCAGCCAGGTGGGCCACGCTGCTCCAAAGGAGCTCACAAGCTGAGTTTCAAGGGAGGACAGGGATGGCTACAACGTGCTGCAAACTGAGTGAGGGTCCCCACAATCCTCAGCAAAGGTCTGTGGTGTGCAAGTGGGGAGTAGAGGGCCCCCAAGTTCCAAAGGAAGGGAGGTACTCGGGAGCTAAAGCCCTTGGCTGCTGTGGTAGCAGCTGCAGATGGCAGCTCGTCCACAGTGCACTTCGAATGAGGTCATATGAGCGGGACTCTGGAAATGGCTCCGAAATCGAGAGAAAGGGGTCAGGGTATGTGGGAAGCCGGCGGGGGTGGGGGGTGGATGAAGGAAGGTGTCCCTCCTCTCTCCAGTGCAATTTGGTTTGGTGAGTCTCAAAGCTACCAGATGGCACTTCCCAAGTCAGGCCCCCACAGGAATCAGGGTGGGCTGCGTGCCTCGGCCCCTGCCACAGGGACAAGCCACACCAGTGGCCTCCCTGAGCTCCAATGGCCGGATCTGGGGGTTCTGTCTGGGTGCACACCTCCTTGCTGTGGCCAAGTTCCCCCCTTCTCTGAGCACCAGCTTCATCCTCTCGAATGAGGACATCGAATGCTACCTTGGCACGTTACTCTCTTCATCCTGTGAAGACTCATTAGGCTTATCCTACAATTACTAGCTGGCCCGAAGAGATATCTCCTGAATCCAGATTAAGCTGGAGTCTCCCAGGCTCATCTGGCATGTCTTCCCTGAAGTCTGCCAAAACCCACACCATTGCATTTCCAGGGACTCCCCTTAGCCAGCTGGGCAGAAAACCCAGCATGCTTCAAACAAGCTGACAGACAAGCGGGAGAGGACTCACGGGCAGAAGGTTTCCCTCAGGTCTCGGGTGGAGCTCTGGGACCACAGCAGCAACGGGCCATCCCAGCCCCTGGGCTCAGCAGCGCCCTCATTCTCAGGCCGGCGGCTCTGCCCTGAGGGGAGCGGGAAGGTCACCAACTGCCGCAGGCGGACCTCACGCCCCTCCCACTGCTGGAGCCTGACCTCCCCCGGCCCCACCCCTTCCCCTACCCCAGCAGGACGACAGCTCGTCTTCCCCTGGCTTCCAACGTCAGGCCCGGCCCTGGGCCCCGATTGGGCACTGCCCCAGCCCGGAGCCAATCACAGTGGCCAGGGAGGTGGAACGCACCGATTGGCCAGGGCCAGGTCATGTGACCATACTCCCCAGGAAACTCAAATATTACCAAGGTTCCCTAAGAAACCAATGAACAAAATTATCCAGTAAAGGCAAACCGTACTTTTTAATGAGGCCAATGTCACAGAAAAAAAAAAAAAAAAAAGCTTCACCATGAACTGCTCAAGGAAGCTAGTAAATAAACTTTCAGAAAAGTTTAGTAGTTTTTTTTTTTTTTTTAATAGGGTGACGGAGAGCTATACCTTTCCCGTCTATGTGAATTTAGGTTTAAACTAGATTTCCCTTGGCTGTTATATAAGACAAAAAAACCCACATCACCCCCTTTCACTCACCCCCACCCCCCAAAAGTGTTTTAATGTATTGAATTTTTCTGTCCTCAGTTGTGTCTGATTCACGGCAACCCACGAACTCTACACAGCCAGGCTCTTCCGTCCATGGAATTCAGGGCAATTTTTTCTGTCCCAGTCAATGCCCACCCTGGGTGATCCAAAGGCAAGGGCTCAGAGGCCCCTGAGAGACTAACTCCTTTCAGCTGAGCACAGAGCTGGCTCCTCACTGGGATGCCTGTGGCCTGGGGCTCCCAGAGGGGAGAGCAGCACTCGCCCCACCGTGTGGTCACTGCTGGAAGTGCAGGCTGCTCCTCACTCCCCCTTGACAGTGTCCCTGACGGCAGAACAGTGTGAATCGAATCAAGGTGGTAATGCAAACTCCAATGCAACCAAACTCCCCACAAGGTCTCCAAAACCACTCAGGAACAGGGAATTGGAAACTGCAGGGGATGACATGAATGGAGATGGAGACTTGACACCTTACACCGAGTTCACTTCCACTTATCCCTAGACAAACTTTCCGTGAAAACTTGTCACCAATCTAGAAGAACAATGAGCAGAAACCGGACACGTGCTTTGAGTCTTCACACACAAAACTAAAAGGCAGTCCACAAAAAATCCCAGAGAATACAGTGGACTTGGCAAAATCAAAGATATCTACTGTGGGAAAGACCTCATGACAAAAGCAAAAGACAGGTCATACATCGCCAGACGAATGAGTGGAAATACAAAGCTTATCAAGGATGTGTCTCCAAACAGACAAAGAACACCAACACAACAAGCCTGTGAAAACTAGGGAAAGGTCTGAAGGGACACCAGACTGAGGAAGACACACACAGAGGATCCCGGATGATGTCCAGCACTGAGGGCCTGAAGAAACAACAGTCTAGTTGCACCCCCTCAGGCCTGTGTGACCGTGGATGAGGCCTCTGTTTCCCGGTGGCTCTGAGAGATGGACAGGGAGGAAGGGGAAGAGAAGTCACTTGCATTTCTAATACTCACAGCAAAGTCTTCCAATGAGAAAGGAATTATCACCCCCACTGACAATGCCATGCACTGAAGTGATATCCACGAGTCCATCTAACCCAGAAGGGAAGGATGCACCTGTTCTCACAAAACGGCGAGAGATGGAAGAAGGAAGATCAAGCCCACACCAATCACTGGAGAGAGAAGCTGTGCTCAGGGCTTGAAAAATTCCTATTGGTAAAATGATGTCACAGCCCCACAAGGCAATCCACAGCTTCGATGCTATTCCTCCCAAAATGCCAATGCATTTTCGCACTGAACAAAGAATTGCAAAAGGGGTTACGGAAACAGAAAAGAGCCTAAATTGTCAATACAATCCGACGAAAAGGCCCTGATACGGACATCCAAGGTTGTGTGAAAGGAAATTAGACGACCAAACTAGGATCCTCAGGAGAGTATCGGAGAAGGCAATGGCGACCCACTCCAGTACTCTTGCCTGGAAAATGCCCTGGACGGAGGAGCCTGGTAGGCTTCAGGCCATGGGGTCGCGCAGAGTCTGACACGACTGAAGTGACTTAGCAGCAGCAGCAGCAGCGGCAGGACAGTATGCTATTGGGAATACAACAACACACACAGATCCAGATCGATGGAATAAAGTTGAGGGTCCAGAAACAAACCCCAGCATCCATCGTCAACTCATCTCTGACACAGAAGGGGAGATTATCCAAATGGGAACAAGAAAGCCTCTTCAATCAATGTCCATGGGAAACCCAGACAGCTACATCTGAAGAACGCTATTGGTTTGGATCTCAGACCACCTCAATATTGGGGAAAAACCTCACCCTAAAGACTGATGTCATGAGATAGCTAGAAAGAAGCGTAGGTCAAAGGCTCCTTAACATCAGAGTCTCCTTGCCATTTGCTGGGCGGAGGTAGAAATGGGTCTCTTCAATTAAGGGAAAGAGGTACACGAAGTACACCAATGGGTTTCCATCCAATGGAACCTCTTCACAACAGAGAAGCTAAGCATTCACAAATGCAAAAGATAGGAAACGGAACACGAGAGACTCCTTCCAAGTGGTGTATCTGAGAAGGGGTTCATATGGAAAGAGACGAAGAATGCACAGCACTCAGATTCCAAGAAACACCACCACCACCCTTGACCCTTCCCCTATGACCAACTCCGACCTGAAGCCTTTCTCTCCCTCTAACCTATCCCTAAAACATAACCCTCATCTAATCATATACATGTGGAATTCCTAGCATCCATCCATTCACACACGAGAGAGAAAGAGGAAGACACAGAGGGAATTGAGAAAGGAAAAGAGAGGGACACAGCCAGAGAGAGACACGGAACCAAAGAGAGGAAAGGAGTCGATGGTCCAGACTTTTCCTCAATCTGTCTCGAAGGTAGAAGCAATGACAGCGCCCATCCACCCCAGAAGGGGGAAAAGGACGGAAGGTTTGCAGAGGAAAAGACAAGAACGCAGGGAGCCATTAGAAGCTCAGCCACCCGCAGAAGCCGAGCTGGGACACTTGAACAGAATCTCAATGGAAACAGGACCAGAAAGTTGGCTACTCTTTTCTACAAGAGAGGGATACCTTCGAGTCTTCCTTTCGGTCCTCCAACTTGGATGCGGGGTCTCAAAACAGTCAGGAGGGGGAGTGCCTTTTCCTGGGTACCACGGCACATCCAGGCCTCGTTCTGCCCCATTCTGTGCTATGTCAGCCCTGGATGGAATCTTTCTTTCTGAAGTCTCAGCGCACGAGCTCCACGTGATATCGGCCCCAGGTGGAAAGGCATGGAGCTGCTCGTAGGCCGACAGACCTAGGAAGCAGATGGGAGAATGACCCCCACTCTGCAGATGGAGAGACTGGGGAAACCCTGAGGGGCATATGCTTGTCCAGGGCCACACCACTTATGAGAAGAAGGAGCCTGGTCTGAGAGCAGCAGGGCCCTCGGAGCTCAGGCCCTGGCTGCACCCAGGCCTCCCCAGGGCTGTGGGCTGGGCTGTGTGGGCGTCTCTGTGCCTGCACATGGCCTAAGGGGGGTGGTCGAGCAGTCAGAAACCCAGAGATTCCCTTGGGAAGTTTTGGGGAAGGGACCTCAGCACGAACCCCAGGCGATGATGTCACCTGCCGGCAACAGAACCCAACAGAACCCGCAACCCGGGTATCCAGGCCTCCAGAGCGGAGAGGAGCCCCCAGCCAGATCACTTGCTGCCAGGATGTTCTGCTGTTTGCCCATGCCCAGAGGCCGGGGCCTCAGGAGAGCTCACAGGCAGTGTGCGTGGGCACCCTGTCGACGTTGGCTCAGGACACCCCCGAGAGGCCTCTGGCCGTTTGCCCGGAGAAACAGAAAGGTAACACGGGGAGCCCCAGGCCGGGCCAGGCCACCTCGCCCATGCCACCCGGAAACACCGGGTCCTTTGCCTGTGTGTGTGGATGCGGGTTTCTCGGGGTGTGTCTCCCTCAAGGAAGCCCAGGCGGATGTGGGGTCAGAAGCCTGCGGACAAGTTGTGTCCACACCCCAGGGGAGAGCAGGCTGGGCCCGATGGGGAGTGTGCGGGCAGCGGCGGCCGCCCAGGCTGACCTCACACCCACAGGTGGGTCTCTTTCCTCCCGGGTGGGGATCTGAGCAGACACACGTCTCTGACCCTTCTGGGAAGAGAAGTTCGAGCAGGCAGAAGCAGCGGTTCCACTGGCCAGGCCCAGCTTGGAAAACTCCCAGCATGGCTGGCTGACGGTCACTGTCGTTGCAGAGCTTCCCACGTGATGAGGCCGAGGACGGGGACACCCCATCCACCTCCCGGAGGGAGGGGTCGGAGCACCACCCCCCCGCCCGTGAGGCCCAGTGCAGGCTCCAGGTGAGCGTGCCCACGGAGGCATCAGCCCCACCGGGGGAGAAGAGGAGGCGGGGAAGGCCTGCTGCAGAGACACCGCCTAGGATACACCCGCCGGCCCAGTCTGAGGCTGCCACGGAGCTCAGCACACCCGGCTCCGACCCAGAGTCCCGAGAACCCCGGCCTCTGAGGCAGCAGGAGGACCTGGAGCCCAGCACGCCAGAGCACAGAGGTGAGGACGCTGGGGCTGCTGCACGGGAGTGTGTGGGGACGGGGTGCTGAGCTACACAGGGACGAGTCCCCGAAAGCTGCTGCTGGGCCTGCAGCAAGCACTGGCCTCACACCCCCCGCCCCCCGTCTTGCACACTTCAGTCCCAAAAGACATCCGACGCTGGGTATTCTTTGGGAATCTCTTGGAAGCTTTCTGTCCCGGGATACGCACATGCCAAGGCTGGCCTGTGGGCAAACTTTGCTTCTCCCCCAGCTCTAGCACTGACCTCCAACTGGAACCAGGCTCCACTTCCCAGACCTGTCCCTACAGAGGTGGTGGCTCCAGGTGCAGGACCCAGGGATCCACCGAGGGCAGATGGAGAACCGAGACTTGCCCTCGCAGAGACACCAGGCCAGCTGGGTACTGGCCAGCACACTGGGCAGATCGGATCTCCGTGCCTGCAGGACCCCCAGCCCCAGGCACTGATGTCCCACCCCCTCAGCCAGAACCTCCACCTCCACGTGCACCTGTACCTGCTCGGGCTCTGGCAGGACAACCCGAGGCAGAGGAGGAGTCACCGCCTCGGCAGGGAGAGCCTGCCCTGGCTCCCGCGCAACACCCAGACGCCCACGATGACTCACCCACCCCTGCAGGGAGAACGAGCCCCCGCTCTGGACAGACACCCAGAGCCCTTGCCGGAAACACCACGTCCAGGGGAGCGGTCGGCTCTGCAGCCTCCATCCCTGTCTGCTCACCGTGGACGCCGGCAACTCGGTCTGCCCCCAGGGGACATGGAGTTCCTTTCCCCTGAACTGCTTTGCATTTGGTTTGTTTCCACCTTTCTGGTGATGTTTTCTTTTTTGTATGGTTTCCTGTATTTTTGTTGGTTAAGTTGGGATTCGTAAACTTTCTCATCATTGTTGCAATTTGGGAACACTGTTGTGTAACTCTGGTGATACTGTGTTACCATCACCACTTGGTAGTTTCAGACCCGTTTGATCTTTATGCCCCACCCCCCAACAAAGCCTGGATTCAAGGCAAGCACGCCCTGTTCATCCCTTCCCCCGATCCTGAACACAATTTCATCTTTTCTTTGTGCATTCCTTCCTATATTCTTGGTGTCCCCAATCAATGACTCTCCGTGAAATGACTGAAGCAGTGTTTTTCGGACTCTCCACCTACTGTAAGACTCCATTGGAGAGTTCTCATTTTTATGTCATTTGAACTAGCCTTTGATATCTGAAAGGACGGTGTACGTCCTTTCAAGATACCATGTGCCAAACGAAGCCCTTTTGGCCACTGCCATCATTATCTCCAGGCAGGCATTGCTGTTTCAAGGGTGACATCTCAGCCAGAAGGCAGAGGCTGAGCTCGTCTTGTTGCACCAGCTCCCAAAAGAAGCCAAGAAAGGGAGCTGGAACAACAAACCACCCCAACGCCCAGGAAAGCGTTCTTCATGACAGAAGGCTAGAAAATGACCCAACATCCTTGTGGCCCAGAACCCCTCTAGAAAATCACTGTTCCATAAAAAAGAGAAACACATGGGAAGTTCCAAGGAGAGGCAATGCCCATGGCCAGTGTACTTTAGAGACGGCCTGAGCGCTCCGGGGAAGACACGCACCGACGGAACCCCTTGGGAAACAGCAGGGATTCTCCTCACCGTCGTAAGGGTTTCCTCTGGGGACAACCTGCCCTGGGCACCACATGAGGGAGCAGACCGGCTTCTCTTCCTCTGCCCCCACACCATTCACTCATGAAGGCAGCTCAGGTGTTCTCATGCCCTGCCTGCCTGCCTGCCTGGCTCATCCGTGAGCTGTGACCACCTCCAGGGCAGGACTCCACCTTCTCCTCTCTGTGTACCGTGCATCTGCACACAGTGGGCTTTCAGAACCTTAGACTTGAGCCATTCCCACTCAAGCCAGAACCCTCCCCAGGAAGGAAAACAGCTGTGGAGTCATTTTGGCCCCAGCACTGGTTCCGAAACCCTGGCGGCTCCTACAGCCTCTACGGCGTGAAGAGGGAGGTCCCTTTTGACAGAGCTTTCCGGCTCTCAGATCTAAGCTGTTGTTTCACTGTCAGCTGTGTCTCTTCCGTTGCAGCCAGGTGGGCCACGCTGCTCCAAAGGAGCTCACAAGCTGAGTTTCAAGGGAGGACAGGGATGGCTACAACGTGCTGCAAACTGAGTGAGGGTCCCCACAATCCTCAGCAAAGGTCTGTGGTGTGCAAGTGGGGAGTAGAGGGCCCCCAAGTTCCAAAGGAAGGGAGGTACTCGGGAGCTAAAGCCCTTGGCTGCTGTGGTAGCAGCTGCAGATGGCAGCTCGTCCACAGTGCACTTCGAATGAGGTCATATGAGCGGGACTCTGGAAATGGCTCCGAAATCGAGAGAAAGGGGTCAGGGTATGTGGGAAGCCGGCGGGGGTGGGGGGTGGATGAAGGAAGGTGTCCCTCCTCTCTCCAGTGCAATTTGGTTTGGTGAGTCTCAAAGCTACCAGATGGCACTTCCCAAGTCAGGCCCCCACAGGAATCAGGGTGGGCTGCGTGCCTCGGCCCCTGCCACAGGGACAAGCCACACCAGTGGCCTCCCTGAGCTCCAATGGCCGGATCTGGGGGTTCTGTCTGGGTGCACACCTCCTTGCTGTGGCCAAGTTCCCCCCTTCTCTGAGCACCAGCTTCATCCTCTCGAATGAGGACATCGAATGCTACCTTGGCACGTTACTCTCTTCATCCTGTGAAGACTCATTAGGCTTATCCTACAATTACTAGCTGGCCCGAAGAGATATCTCCTGAATCCAGATTAAGCTGGAGTCTCCCAGGCTCATCTGGCATGTCTTCCCTGAAGTCTGCCAAAACCCACACCATTGCATTTCCAGGGACTCCCCTTAGCCAGCTGGGCAGAAAACCCAGCATGCTTCAAACAAGCTGACAGACAAGCGGGAGAGGACTCACGGGCAGAAGGTTTCCCTCAGGTCTCGGGTGGAGCTCTGGGACCACAGCAGCAACGGGCCATCCCAGCCCCTGGGCTCAGCAGCGCCCTCATTCTCAGGCCGGCGGCTCTGCCCTGAGGGGAGCGGGAAGGTCACCAACTGCCGCAGGCGGACCTCACGCCCCTCCCACTGCTGGAGCCTGACCTCCCCCGGCCCCACCCCTTCCCCTACCCCAGCAGGACGACAGCTCGTCTTCCCCTGGCTTCCAACGTCAGGCCCGGCCCTGGGCCCCGATTGGGCACTGCCCCAGCCCGGAGCCAATCACAGTGGCCAGGGAGGTGGAACGCACCGATTGGCCAGGGCCAGGTCATGTGACCATACTCCCCAGGAAACTCAAATATTACCAAGGTTCCCTAAGAAACCAATGAACAAAATTATCCAGTAAAGGCAAACCGTACTTTTTAATGAGGCCAATGTCACAGAAAAAAAAAAAAAAAAAAAGCTTCACCATGAACTGCTCAAGGAAGCTAGTAAATAAACTTTCAGAAAAGTTTAGTAGTTTTTTTTTTTTTTTAATAGGGTGACGGAGAGCTATACCTTTCCCGTCTATGTGAATTTAGGTTTAAACTAGATTTCCCTTGGCTGTTATATAAGACAAAAAAACCCACATCACCCCCTTTCACTCACCCCCACCCCCCAAAAGTGTTTTAATGTATTGAATTTTTCTGTCCTCAGTTGTGTCTGATTCACGGCAACCCACGAACTCTACACAGCCAGGCTCTTCCGCCCATGGAATTCAGGGCAATTTTTTCTGTCCCAGTCAATGCCCACCCTGGGTGATCCAAAGGCAAGGGCTCAGAGGCCCCTGAGAGACTAACTCCTTTCAGCTGAGCACAGAGCTGGCTCCTCACTGGGATGCCTGTGGCCTGGGGCTCCCAGAGGGGAGAGCAGCACTCGCCCCACCGTGTGGTCACTGCTGGAAGTGCAGGCTGCTCCTCACTCCCCCTTGACAGTGTCCCTGACGGCAGAACAGTGTGAATCGAATCAAGGTGGTAATGCAAACTCCAATGCAACCAAACTCCCCACAAGGTCTCCAAAACCACTCAGGAACAGGGAATTGGAAACTGCAGGGGATGACATGAATGGAGATGGAGACTTGACACCTTACACCGAGTTCACTTCCACTTATCCCTAGACAAACTTTCCGTGAAAACTTGTCACCAATCTAGAAGAACAATGAGCAGAAACCGGACACGTGCTTTGAGTCTTCACACACAAAACTAAAAGGCAGTCCACAAAAAAACCCAGAGAATACAGTGGACTTGGCAAAATCAAAGATATCTACTGTGGGAAAGACCTCATGACAAAAGCAAAAGACAGGTCATACATCGCCAGACGAATGAGTGGAAACACAAAGCTTATCAAGGATGTGTCTCCAAACAGACAAAGAACACCAACACAACAAGCCTGTGAAAACTAGGGAAAGGTCTGAAGGGACACCAGACTGAGGAAGACACACACAGAGGATCCCGGATGATGTCCAGCACTGAGGGCCTGAAGAAACAACAGTCTAGTTGCACCCCCTCAGGCCTGTGTGACCGTGGATGAGGCCTCTGTTTCCCGGTGGCTCTGAGAGATGGACAGGGAGGAAGGGGAAGAGAAGTCACTTGCATTTCTAATACTCACAGCAAAGTCTTCCAATGAGAAGGGAATTATCACCCCCACTGACAATGCCATGCACTGAAGTGATATCCACGAGTCCATCTAACCCAGAAGGGAAGGATGCACCTGTTCTCACAAAACGGCGAGAGATGGAAGAAGGAAGATCAAGCCCACACCAATCACTGGAGAGAGAAGCTGTGCTCAGGGCTTGAAAGAATTCCTATTGGTAAAATGATGTCACAGCCCCACAAGGCAATCCACAGCTTCGATGCTATTCCTCCCAAAATGCCAATGCATTTTCGCACCGAACAAAGAATTGCAAAAGGGGTTACGGAAACAGAAAGGAGCCTAAATTGTCAATACAATCCGACGAAAAGGCCCCGATACGGACATCCAAGGTTGTGTGAAAGGAAATTAGACGACCAAACTAGGATCCTCAGGAGAGTATCGGAGAAGGCAATGGCGACCCACTCCAGTACTCTTGCCTGGAAAATGCCCTGGACGGAGGAGCCTGGTAGGCTGCAGGCCATGGGGTCGCGCAGAGTCTGACACGACTGAAGTGACTTAGCAGCAGCAGCAGCAGCGGCAGGACAGTATGCTATTGGGAATACAACAACACACACAGATCCAGATCGATGGAATAAAGTTGAGGGTCCAGAAACAAACCCCAGCATCCATCGTCAACTCATCTCTGACACAGAAGGGGAGATTATCCAAATGGGAACAAGAAAGCCTCTTCAATCAATGTCCATGGGAAACCCAGACAGCTACATCTGAAGAACGCTATTGGTTTGGATCTCAGACCACCTCAATATTGGGGAAAAACCTCACCCTAAAGACTGATGTCATGAGATAGCTAGAAAGAAGCGTAGGTCAAAGGCTCCTTAACATCAGAGTCTCCTTGCCATTTGCTGGGCGGAGGTAGAAATGGGTCTCTTCAATTAAGGGAAAGAGGTACACGAAGTACACCAATGGGTTTCCATCCAATGGAACCTCTTCACAACAGAGAAGCTAAGCATTCACAAATGCAAAAGATAGGAAACGGAACACGAGAGACTCCTTCCAAGTGGTGTATCTGAGAAGGGGTTCATATGGAAAGAGACGAAGAATGCACAGCACTCAGATTCCAAGAAACACCACCACCACCCTTGACCCTTCCCCTATGACCAACTCCGACCTGAAGCCTTTCTCTCCCTCTAACCTATCCCTAAAACATAACCCTCATCTAATCATATACATGTGGAATTCCTAGCATCCATCCATTCACACACGAGAGAGAAAGAGGAAGACACAGAGGGAATTGAGAAAGGAAAAGAGAGGGACACAGCCAGAGAGAGACACGGAACCAAAGAGAGGAAAGGAGTCGATGGTCCAGACTTTTCCTCAATCTGTCTCGAAGGTAGAAGCAATGACAGCGCCCATCCACCCCAGAAGGGGGAAAAGGACGGAAGGTTTGCAGAGGAAAAGACAAGAACGCAGGGAGCCATTAGAAGCTCAGCCACCCGCAGAAGCCGAGCTGGGACACTTGAACAGAATCTCAATGGAAACAGGACCAGAAAGTTGGCTACTCTTTTCTACAAGAGAGGGAGACCTTCGAGTCTTCCTTTCGGTCCTCCAACTTGGATGCGGGGTCTCAAAACAGTCAGGAGGGGGAGTGCCTTTTCCTGGGTACCACGGCACATCCAGGCCTCGTTCTGCCCCATTCTGTGCTATGTCAGCCCTGGATGGAATCTTTCTTTCTGAAGTCTCAGCGCACGAGCTCCACGTGATATCGGCCCCAGGTGGAAAGGCATGGAGCTGCTCGTAGGCCGACAGACCTAGGAAGCAGATGGGAGAATGACCCCCACTCTGCAGATGGAGAGACTGGGGAAACCCTGAGGGGCATATGCTTGTCCAGGGCCACACCACTTATGAGAAGAAGGAGCCTGGTCTGAGAGCAGCAGGGCCCTCGGAGCTCAGGCCCTGGCTGCACCCAGGCCTCCCCAGGGCTGTGGGCTGGGCTGTGTGGGCGTCTCTGTGCCTGCACATGGCCTAAGGGGGGTGGTCGAGCAGTCAGAAACCCAGAGATTCCCTTGGGAAGTTTTGGGGAAGGGACCTCAGCACGAACCCCAGGCGATGATGTCACCTGCCGGCAACAGAACCCAACAGAACCCGCAACCCGGGTATCCAGGCCTCCAGAGCGGAGAGGAGCCCCCAGCCAGATCACTTGCTGCCAGGATGTTCTGCTGTTTGCCCATGCCCAGAGGCCGGGGCCTCAGGAGAGCTCACAGGCAGTGTGCGTGGGCACCCTGTCGACGTTGGCTCAGGACACCCCCGAGAGGCCTCTGGCCGTTTGCCCGGAGAAACAGAAAGGTAACACGGGGAGCCCCAGGCCGGGCCAGGCCACCTCGCCCATGCCACCCGGAAACACCGGGTCCTTTGCCTGTGTGTGTGGATGCGGGTTTCTCGGGGTGTGTCTC
Source organism: Giraffa tippelskirchi (assembly GCF_054371585.1). Lineage (NCBI taxonomy): Eukaryota > Metazoa > Chordata > Mammalia > Artiodactyla > Giraffidae > Giraffa > Giraffa tippelskirchi. The sequence continues at coordinate 7,081,250 of NC_137288.1, read as the reverse complement.
CCTCAAGGAAGCCCAGGCGGATGTGGGGTCAGAAGCCTGCGGACAAGTTGTGTCCACACCCCAGGGGAGAGCAGGCTGGGCCCGATGGGGAGTGTGCGGGCAGCGGCGGCCGCCCAGGCTGACCTCACACCCACAGGTGGGTCTCTTTCCTCCCGGGTGGGGATCTGAGCAGACACACGTCTCTGACCCTTCTGGGAAGAGAAGTTCGAGCAGGCAGAAGCAGCGGTTCCACTGGCCAGGCCCAGCTTGGAAAACTCCCAGCATGGCTGGCTGACGGTCACTGTCGTTGCAGAGCTTCCCACGTGATGAGGCCGAGGACGGGGACACCCCATCCACCTCCCGGAGGGAGGGGTCGGAGCACCACCCCCCCGCCCGTGAGGCCCAGTGCAGGCTCCAGGTGAGCGTGCCCACGGAGGCATCAGCCCCACCGGGGGAGAAGAGGAGGCGGGGAAGGCCTGCTGCAGAGACACCGCCTAGGATACACCCGCCGGCCCAGTCTGAGGCTGCCACGGAGCTCAGCACACCCGGCTCCGACCCAGAGTCCCGAGAACCCCGGCCTCTGAGGCAGCAGGAGGACCTGGAGCCCAGCACGCCAGAGCACAGAGGTGAGGACGCTGGGGCTGCTGCACGGGAGTGTGTGGGGACGGGGTGCTGAGCTACACAGGGACGAGTCCCCGAAAGCTGCTGCTGGGCCTGCAGCAAGCACTGGCCTCACACCCCCCGCCCCCCGTCTTGCACACTTCAGTCCCAAAAGACATCCGACGCTGGGTATTCTTTGGGAATCTCTTGGAAGCTTTCTGTCCCGGGATACGCACATGCCAAGGCTGGCCTGTGGGCAAACTTTGCTTCTCCCCCAGCTCTAGCACTGACCTCCAACTGGAACCAGGCTCCACTTCCCAGACCTGTCCCTACAGAGGTGGTGGCTCCAGGTGCAGGACCCAGGGATCCACCGAGGGCAGATGGAGAACCGAGACTTGCCCTCGCAGAGACACCAGGCCAGCTGGGTACTGGCCAGCACACTGGGCAGATCGGATCTCCGTGCCTGCAGGACCCCCAGCCCCAGGCACTGATGTCCCACCCCCTCAGCCAGAACCTCCACCTCCACGTGCACCTGTACCTGCTCGGGCTCTGGCAGGACAACCCGAGGCAGAGGAGGAGTCACCGCCTCGGCAGGGAGAGCCTGCCCTGGCTCCCGCGCAACACCCAGACGCCCACGATGACTCACCCACCCCTGCAGGGAGAACGAGCCCCCGCTCTGGACAGACACCCAGAGCCCTTGCCGGAAACACCACGTCCAGGGGAGCGGTCGGCTCTGCAGCCTCCATCCCTGTCTGCTCACCGTGGACGCCGGCAACTCGGTCTGCCCCCAGGGGACATGGAGTTCCTTTCCCCTGAACTGCTTTGCATTTGGTTTGTTTCCACCTTTCTGGTGATGTTTTCTTTTTTGTATGGTTTCCTGTATTTTTGTTGGTTAAGTTGGGATTCGTAAACTTTCTCATCATTGTTGCAATTTGGGAACACTGTTGTGTAACTCTGGTGATACTGTGTTACCATCACCACTTGGTAGTTTCAGACCCGTTTGATCTTTATGCCCCACCCCCCAACAAAGCCTGGATTCAAGGCAAGCACGCCCTGTTCATCCCTTCCCCCGATCCTGAACACAATTTCATCTTTTCTTTGTGCATTCCTTCCTATATTCTTGGTGTCCCCAATCAATGACTCTCCGTGAAATGACTGAAGCAGTGTTTTTCGGACTCTCCACCTACTGTAAGACTCCATTGGAGAGTTCTCATTTTTATGTCATTTGAACTAGCCTTTGATATCTGAAAGGACGGTGTACGTCCTTTCAAGATACCATGTGCCAAACGAAGCCCTTTTGGCCACTGCCATCATTATCTCCAGGCAGGCATTGCTGTTTCAAGGGTGACATCTCCGCCAGAAGGCAGAGGCTGAGCTCGTCTTGTTGCACCAGCTCCCAAAAGAAGCCAAGAAAGGGAGCTGGAACAACAAACCACCCCAACGCCCAGGAAAGCGTTCTTCATGACAGAAGGCTAGAAAATGACCCAACATCCTTGTGGCCCAGAACCCCTCTAGAAAATCACTGTTCCATAAAAAAGAGAAACACATGGGAAGTTCCAAGGAGAGGCAATGCCCATGGCCAGTGTACTTTAGAGACGGCCTGAGCGCTCCGGGGAAGACACGCACCGACGGAACCCCTTGGGAAACAGCAGGGATTCTCCTCACCGTCGTAAGGGTTTCCTCTGGGGACAACCTGCCCTGGGCACCACATGAGGGAGCAGACCGGCTTCTCTTCCTCTGCCCCCACACCATTCACTCATGAAGGCAGCTCAGGTGTTCTCATGCCCTGCCTGCCTGCCTGCCTGGCTCATCCGTGAGCTGTGAGCACCTCCAGGGCAGGACTCCACCTTCTCCTCTCTGTGTACCGTGCATCTGCACACAGTGGGCTTTCAGAACCTTAGAGTTGAGCCATTCCCACTCAAGCCAGAACCCTCCCCAGGAAGGAAAACAGCTGTGGAGTCATTTTGGCCCCAGCACTGGTTCCGAAACCCTGGCGGCTCCTACAGCCTCTACGGCGTGAAGAGGGAGGTCCCTTTTGACAGAGCTTTCCGGCTCTCAGATCTAAGCTGTTGTTTCACTGTCAGCTGTGTCTCTTCCGTTGCAGCCAGGTGGGCCACGCTGCTCCAAAGGAGCTCACAAGCTGAGTTTCAAGGGAGGACAGGGATGGCTACAACGTGCTGCAAACTGAGTGACGGTCCCCACAATCCTCAGCAAAGGTCTGTGGTGTGCAAGTGGGGAGTAGAGGGCCCCCAAGTTCCAAAGGAAGGGAGGTACTCGGGAGCTAAAGCCCTTGGCTGCTGTGGTAGCAGCTGCAGATGGCAGCTCGTCCACAGTGCACTTCGAATGAGGTCATATGAGCGGGACTCTGGAAATGGCTCCAAAATCGAGAGAAAGGGGTCAGGGTATGTGGGAAGCCGGCGGGGGTGGGGGGTGGATGAAGGAAGGTGTCCCTCCTCTCTCCAGTGCAATTTGGTTTGGTGAGTCTCAAAGCTACCAGATGGCACTTCCCAAGTCAGGCCCCCACAGGAATCAGGGTGGGCTGCGTGCCTCGGCCCCTGCCACAGGGACAAGCCACACCAGTGGCCTCCCTGAGCTCCAATGGCCGGATCTGGGGGTTCTGTCTGGGTGCACACCTCCTTGCTGTGGCCAAGTTCCCCCCTTCTCTGAGCACCAGCTTCATCCTCTCGAATGAGGACATCGAATGCTACCTTGGCACGTTACTCTCTTCATCCTGTGAAGACTCATTAGGCTTATCCTACAATTACTAGCTGGCCCGAAGAGATATCTCCTGAATCCAGATTAAGCTGGAGTCTCCCAGGCTCATCTGGCATGTCTTCCCTGAAGTCTGCCAAAACCCACACCATTGCATTTCCAGGGACTCCCCTTAGCCAGCTGGGCAGAAAACCCAGCATGCTTCAAACAAGCTGACAGACAAGCGGGAGAGGACTCACGGGCAGAAGGTTTCCCTCAGGTCTCGGGTGGAGCTCTGGGACCACAGCAGCAACGGGCCATCCCAGCCCCTGGGCTCAGCAGCGCCCTCATTCTCAGGCCGGCGGCTCTGCCCTGAGGGGAGCGGGAAGGTCACCAACTGCCGCAGGCGGACCTCACGCCCCTCCCACTGCTGGAGCCTGACCTCCCCCGGCCCCACCCCTTCCCCTACCCCAGCAGGACGACAGCTCGTCTTCCCCTGGCTTCCAACGTCAGGCCCGGCCCTGGGCCCCGATTGGGCACTGCCCCAGCCCGGAGCCAATCACAGTGGCCAGGGAGGTGGAACGCACCGATTGGCCAGGGCCAGGTCATGTGACCATACTCCCCAGGAAACTCAAATATTACCAAGGTTCCCTAAGAAACCAATGAACAAAATTATCCAGTAAAGGCAAACCGTACTTTTTAATGAGGCCAATGTCACAGAAAAAAAAAAAAAAAAAAAGCTTCACCATGAACTGCTCAAGGAAGCTAGTAAATAAACTTTCAGAAAAGTTTAGTAGTTTTTTTTTTTTTTTAATAGGGTGACGGAGAGCTATACCTTTCCCGTCTATGTGAATTTAGGTTTAAACTAGATTTCCCTTGGCTGTTATATAAGACAAAAAAACCCACATCACCCCCTTTCACTCACCCCCACCCCCCAAAAGTGTTTTAATGTATTGAATTTTTCTGTCCTCAGTTGTGTCTGATTCACGGCAACCCACGAACTCTACACAGCCAGGCTCTTCCGTCCATGGAATTCAGGGCAATTTTTTCTGTCCCAGTCAATGCCCACCCTGGGTGATCCAAAGGCAAGGGCTCAGAGGCCCCTGAGAGACTAACTCCTTTCAGCTGAGCACAGAGCTGGCTCCTCACTGGGATGCCTGTGGCCTGGGGCTCCCAGAGGGGAGAGCAGCACTCGCCCCACCGTGTGGTCACTGCTGGAAGTGCAGGCTGCTCCTCACTCCCCCTTGACAGTGTCCCTGACGGCAGAACAGTGTGAATCGAATCAAGGTGGTAATGCAAACTCCAATGCAACCAAACTCCCCACAAGGTCTCCAAAACCACTCAGGAACAGGGAATTGGAAACTGCAGGGGATGACATGAATGGAGATGGAGACTTGACACCTTACACCGAGTTCACTTCCACTTATCCCTAGACAAACTTTCCGTGAAAACTTGTCACCAATCTAGAAGAACAATGAGCAGAAACCGGACACGTGCTTTGAGTCTTCACACACAAAACTAAAAGGCAGTCCACAAAAAAACCCAGAGAATACAGTGGACTTGGCAAAATCAAAGATATCTACTGTGGGAAAGACCTCATGACAAAAGCAAAAGACAGGTCATACATCGCCAGACGAATGAGTGGAAACACAAAGCTTATCAAGGATGTGTCTCCAAACAGACAAAGAACACCAACACAACAAGCCTGTGAAAACTAGGGAAAGGTCTGAAGGGACACCAGACTGAGGAAGACACACACAGAGGATCCCGGATGATGTCCAGCACTGAGGGCCTGAAGAAACAACAGTCTAGTTGCACCCCCTCAGGCCTGTGTGACCGTGGATGAGGCCTCTGTTTCCCGGTGGCTCTGAGAGATGGACAGGGAGGAAGGGGAAGAGAAGTCACTTGCATTTCTAATACTCACAGCAAAGTCTTCCAACGAGAAGGGAATTATCACCCCCACTGACAATGCCATGCACTGAAGTGATATCCACGAGTCCATCTAACCCAGAAGGGAAGGATGCACCTGTTCTCACAAAACGGCGAGAGATGGAAGAAGGAAGATCAAGCCCACACCAATCACTGGAGAGAGAAGCTGTGCTCAGGGCTTGAAAAATTCCTATTGGTAAAATGATGTCACAGCCCCACAAGGCAATCCACAGCTTCGATGCTATTCCTCCCAAAATGCCAATGCATTTTCGCACCGAACAAAGAATTGCAAAAGGGGTTACGGAAACAGAAAAGAGCCTAAATTGTCAATACAATCCGACGAAAAGGCCCCGATACGGACATCCAAGGTTGTGTGAAAGGAAATTAGACGACCAAACTAGGATCCTCAGGAGAGTATCGGAGAAGGCAATGGCGACCCACTCCAGTACTCTTGCCTGGAAAATGCCCTGGACGGAGGAGCCTGGTAGGCTGCAGGCCATGGGGTCGCGCAGAGTCTGACACGACTGAAGTGACTTAGCAGCAGCAGCAGCAGCGGCAGGACAGTATGCTATTGGGAATACAACAACACACACAGATCCAGATCGATGGAATAAAGTTGAGGGTCCAGAAACAAACCCCAGCATCCATCGTCAACTCATCTCTGACACAGAAGGGGAGATTATCCAAATGGGAACAAGAAAGCCTCTTCAATCAATGTCCATGGGAAACCCAGACAGCTACATCTGAAGAACGCTATTGGTTTGGATCTCAGACCACCTCAATATTGGGGAAAAACCTCACCCTAAAGACTGATGTCATGAGATAGCTAGAAAGAAGCGTAGGTCAAAGGCTCCTTAACATCAGAGTCTCCTTGCCATTTGCTGGGCGGAGGTAGAAATGGGTCTCTTCAATTAAGGGAAAGAGGTACACGAAGTACACCAATGGGTTTCCATCCAATGGAACCTCTTCACAACAGAGAAGCTAAGCATTCACAAATGCAAAAGATAGGAAACGGAACACGAGAGACTCCTTCCAAGTGGTGTATCTGAGAAGGGGTTCATATGGAAAGAGACGAAGAATGCACAGCACTCAGATTCCAAGAAACACCACCACCACCCTTGACCCTTCCCCTATGACCAACTCCGACCTGAAGCCTTTCTCTCCCTCTAACCTATCCCTAAAACATAACCCTCATCTAATCATATACATGTGGAATTCCTAGCATCCATCCATTCACACACGAGAGAGAAAGAGGAAGACACAGAGGGAATTGAGAACGGAAAAGAGAGGGACACAGCCAGAGAGAGACACGGAACCAAAGAGAGGAAAGGAGTCGATGGTCCAGACTTTTCCTCAATCTGTCTCGAAGGTAGAAGCAATGACAGCGCCCATCCACCCCAGAAGGGGGAAAAGGACGGAAGGTTTGCAGAGGAAAAGACAAGAACGCAGGGAGCCATTAGAAGCTCAGCCACCCGCAGAAGCCGAGCTGGGACACTTGAACAGAATCTCAATGGAAACAGGACCAGAAAGTTGGCTACTCTTTTCTACAAGAGAGGGAGACCTTCGAGTCTTCCTTTCGGTCCTCCAACTTGGATGCGGGGTCTCAAAACAGTCAGGAGGGGGAGTGCCTTTTCCTGGGTACCACGGCACATCCAGGCCTCGTTCTGCCCCATTCTGTGCTATGTCAGCCCTGGATGGAATCTTTCTTTCTGAAGTCTCAGCGCACGAGCTCCACGTGATATCGGCCCCAGGTGGAAAGGCATGGAGCTGCTCGTAGGCCGACAGACCTAGGAAGCAGATGGGAGAATGACCCCCACTCTGCAGATGGAGAGACTGGGGAAACCCTGAGGGGCATATGCTTGTCCAGGGCCACACCACTTATGAGAAGAAGGAGCCTGGTCTGAGAGCAGCAGGGCCCTCGGAGCTCAGGCCCTGGCTGCACCCAGGCCTCCCCAGGGCTGTGGGCTGGGCTGTGTGGGCGTCTCTGTGCCTGCACATGGCCTAAGGGGGGTGGTCGAGCAGTCAGAAACCCAGAGATTCCCTTGGGAAGTTTTGGGGAAGGGACCTCAGCACGAACCCCAGGCGATGATGTCACCTGCCGGCAACAGAACCCAACAGAACCCGCAACCCGGGTATCCAGGCCTCCAGAGCGGAGAGGAGCCCCCAGCCAGATCACTTGCTGCCAGGATGTTCTGCTGTTTGCCCATGCCCAGAGGCCGGGGCCTCAGGAGAGCTCACAGGCAGTGTGCGTGGGCACCCTGTCGACGTTGGCTCAGGACACCCCCGAGAGGCCTCTGGCCGTTTGCCCGGAGAAACAGAAAGGTAACACGGGGAGCCCCAGGCCGGGCCAGGCCACCTCGCCCATGCCACCCGGAAACACCGGGTCCTTTGCCTGTGTGTGTGGATGCGGGTTTCTCGGGGTGTGTCTCCCTCAAGGAAGCCCAGGCGGATGTGGGGTCAGAAGCCTGCGGACAAGTTGTGTCCACACCCCAGGGGAGAGCAGGCTGGGCCCGATGGGGAGTGTGCGGGCAGCGGCGGCCGCCCAGGCTGACCTCACACCCACAGGTGGGTCTCTTTCCTCCCGGGTGGGGATCTGAGCAGACACACGTCTCTGACCCTTCTGGGAAGAGAAGTTCGAGCAGGCAGAAGCAGCGGTTCCACTGGCCAGGCCCAGCTTGGAAAACTCCCAGCATGGCTGGCTGACGGTCACTGTCGTTGCAGAGCTTCCCACGTGATGAGGCCGAGGACGGGGACACCCCATCCACCTCCCGGAGGGAGGGGTCGGAGCACCACCCCCCCGCCCGTGAGGCCCAGTGCAGGCTCCAGGTGAGCGTGCCCACGGAGGCATCAGCCCCACCGGGGGAGAAGAGGAGGCGGGGAAGGCCTGCTGCAGAGACACCGCCTAGGATACACCCGCCGGCCCAGTCTGAGGCTGCCACGGAGCTCAGCACACCCGGCTCCGACCCAGAGTCCCGAGAACCCCGGCCTCTGAGGCAGCAGGAGGACCTGGAGCCCAGCACGCCAGAGCACAGAGGTGAGGACGCTGGGGCTGCTGCACGGGAGTGTGTGGGGACGGGGTGCTGAGCTACACAGGGACGAGTCCCCGAAAGCTGCTGCTGGGCCTGCAGCAAGCACTGGCCTCACACCCCCCGCCCCCCGTCTTGCACACTTCAGTCCCAAAAGACATCCGACGCTGGGTATTCTTTGGGAATCTCTTGGAAGCTTTCTGTCCCGGGATACGCACATGCCAAGGCTGGCCTGTGGGCAAACTTTGCTTCTCCCCCAGCTCTAGCACTGACCTCCAACTGGAACCAGGCTCCACTTCCCAGACCTGTCCCTACAGAGGTGGTGGCTCCAGGTGCAGGACCCAGGGATCCACCGAGGGCAGATGGAGAACCGAGACTTGCCCTCGCAGAGACACCAGGCCAGCTGGGTACTGGCCAGCACACTGGGCAGATCGGATCTCCGTGCCTGCAGGACCCCCAGCCCCAGGCACTGATGTCCCACCCCCTCAGCCAGAACCTCCACCTCCACGTGCACCTGTACCTGCTCGGGCTCTGGCAGGACAACCCGAGGCAGAGGAGGAGTCACCGCCTCGGCAGGGAGAGCCTGCCCTGGCTCCCGCGCAACACCCAGACGCCCACGATGACTCACCCACCCCTGCAGGGAGAACGAGCCCCCGCTCTGGACAGACACCCAGAGCCCTTGCCGGAAACACCACGTCCAGGGGAGCGGTCGGCTCTGCAGCCTCCATCCCTGTCTGCTCACCGTGGACGCCGGCAACTCGGTCTGCCCCCAGGGGACATGGAGTTCCTTTCCCCTGAACTGCTTTGCATTTGGTTTGTTTCCACCTTTCTGGTGATGTTTTCTTTTTTGTATGGTTTCCTGTATTTTTGTTGGTTAAGTTGGGATTCGTAAACTTTCTCATCATTGTTGCAATTTGGGAACACTGTTGTGTAACTCTGGTGATACTGTGTTACCATCACCACTTGGTAGTTTCAGACCCGTTTGATCTTTATGCCCCACCCCCCAACAAAGCCTGGATTCAAGGCAAGCACGCCCTGTTCATCCCTTCCCCCGATCCTGAACACAATTTCATCTTTTCTTTGTGCATTCCTTCCTATATTCTTGGTGTCCCCAATCAATGACTCTCCGTGAAATGACTGAAGCAGTGTTTTTCGGACTCTCCACCTACTGTAAGACTCCATTGGAGAGTTCTCATTTTTATGTCATTTGAACTAGCCTTTGATATCTGAAAGGACGGTGTACGTCCTTTCAAGATACCATGTGCCAAACGAAGCCCTTTTGGCCACTGCCATCATTATCTCCAGGCAGGCATTGCTGTTTCAAGGGTGACATCTCAGCCAGAAGGCAGAGGCTGAGCTCGTCTTGTTGCACCAGCTCCCAAAAGAAGCCAAGAAAGGGAGCTGGAACAACAAACCACCCCAACGCCCAGGAAAGCGTTCTTCATGACAGAAGGCTAGAAAATGACCCAACATCCTTGTGGCCCAGAACCCCTCTAGAAAATCACTGTTCCATAAAAAAGAGAAACACATGGGAAGTTCCAAGGAGAGGCAATGCCCATGGCCAGTGTACTTTAGAGACGGCCTGAGCGCTCCGGGGAAGACACGCACCGACGGAACCCCTTGGGAAACAGCAGGGATTCTCCTCACCGTCGTAAGGGTTTCCTCTGGGGACAACCTGCCCTGGGCACCACATGAGGGAGCAGACCGGCTTCTCTTCCTCTGCCCCCACACCATTCACTCATGAAGGCAGCTCAGGTGTTCTCATGCCCTGCCTGCCTGCCTGCCTGGCTCATCCGTGAGCTGTGACCACCTCCAGGGCAGGACTCCACCTTCTCCTCTCTGTGTACCGTGCATCTGCACACAGTGGGCTTTCAGAACCTTAGAGTTGAGCCATTCCCACTCAAGCCAGAACCCTCCCCAGGAAGGAAAACAGCTGTGGAGTCATTTTGGCCCCAGCACTGGTTCCGAAACCCTGGCGGCTCCTACAGCCTCTACGGCGTGAAGAGGGAGGTCCCTTTTGACAGAGCTTTCCGGCTCTCAGATCTAAGCTGTTGTTTCACTGTCAGCTGTGTCTCTTCCGTTGCAGCCAGGTGGGCCACGCTGCTCCAAAGGAGCTCACAAGCTGAGTTTCAAGGGAGGACAGGGATGGCTACAACGTGCTGCAAACTGAGTGAGGGTCCCCACAATCCTCAGCAAAGGTCTGTGGTGTGCAAGTGGGGAGTAGAGGGCCCCCAAGTTCCAAAGGAAGGGAGGTACTCGGGAGCTAAAGCCCTTGGCTGCTGTGGTAGCAGCTGCAGATGGCAGCTCGTCCACAGTGCACTTCGAATGAGGTCATATGAGCGGGACTCTGGAAATGGCTCCGAAATCGAGAGAAAGGGGTCAGGGTATGTGGGAAGCCGGCGGGGGTGGGGGGTGGATGAAGGAAGGTGTCCCTCCTCTCTCCAGTGCAATTTGGTTTGGTGAGTCTCAAAGCTACCAGATGGCACTTCCCAAGTCAGGCCCCCACAGGAATCAGGGTGGGCTGCGTGCCTCGGCCCCTGCCACAGGGACAAGCCACACCAGTGGCCTCCCTGAGCTCCAATGGCCGGATCTGGGGGTTCTGTCTGGGTGCACACCTCCTTGCTGTGGCCAAGTCCCCCCCTTCTCTGAGCACCAGCTTCATCCTCTCGAATGAGGACATCGAATGCTACCTTGGCACGTTACTCTCTTCATCCTGTGAAGACTCATTAGGCTTATCCTACAATTACTAGCTGGCCCGAAGAGATATCTCCTGAATCCAGATTAAGCTGGAGTCTCCCAGGCTCATCTGGCATGTCTTCCCTGAAGTCTGCCAAAACCCACACCATTGCATTTCCAGGGACTCCCCTTAGCCAGCTGGGCAGAAAACCCAGCATGCTTCAAACAAGCTGACAGACAAGCGGGAGAGGACTCACGGGCAGAAGGTTTCCCTCAGGTCTCGGGTGGAGCTCTGGGACCACAGCAGCAACGGGCCATCCCAGCCCCTGGGCTCAGCAGCGCCCTCATTCTCAGGCCGGCGGCTCTGCCCTGAGGGGAGCGGGAAGGTCACCAACTGCCGCAGGCGGACCTCACGCCCCTCCCACTGCTGGAGCCTGACCTCCCCCGGCCCCACCCCTTCCCCTACCCCAGCAGGACGACAGCTCGTCTTCCCCTGGCTTCCAACGTCAGGCCCGGCCCTGGGCCCCGATTGGGCACTGCCCCAGCCCGGAGCCAATCACAGTGGCCAGGGAGGTGGAACGCACCGATTGGCCAGGGCCAGGTCATGTGACCATACTCCCCAGGAAACTCAAATATTACCAAGGTTCCCTAAGAAACCAATGAACAAAATTATCCAGTAAAGGCAAACCGTACTTTTTAATGAGGCCAATGTCACAGAAAAAAAAAAAAAAAAGCTTCACCATGAACTGCTCAAGGAAGCTAGTAAATAAACTTTCAGAAAAGTTTAGTAGTTTTTTTTTTTTTTTTAATAGGGTGACGGAGAGCTATACCTTTCCCGTCTATGTGAATTTAGGTTTAAACTAGATTTCCCTTGGCTGTTATATAAGACAAAAAAACCCACATCACCCCCTTTCACTCACCCCCACCCCCCAAAAGTGTTTTAATGTATTGAATTTTTCTGTCCTCAGTTGTGTCTGATTCACGGCAACCCACGAACTCTACACAGCCAGGCTCTTCCGTCCATGGAATTCAGGGCAATTTTTTCTGTCCCAGTCAATGCCCACCCTGGGTGATCCAAAGGCAAGGGCTCAGAGGCCCCTGAGAGACTAACTCCTTTCAGCTGAGCACAGAGCTGGCTCCTCACTGGGATGCCTGTGGCCTGGGGCTCCCAGAGGGGAGAGCAGCACTCGCCCCACCGTGTGGTCACTGCTGGAAGTGCAGGCTGCTCCTCACTCCCCCTTGACAGTGTCCCTGACGGCAGAACAGTGTGAATCGAATCAAGGTGGTAATGCAAACTCCAATGCAACCAAACTCCCCACAAGGTCTCCAAAACCACTCAGGAACAGGGAATTGGAAACTGCAGGGGATGACATGAATGGAGATGGAGACTTGACACCTTACACCGAGTTCACTTCCACTTATCCCTAGACAAACTTTCCGTGAAAACTTGTCACCAATCTAGAAGAACAATGAGCAGAAACCGGACACGTGCTTTGAGTCTTCACACACAAAACTAAAAGGCAGTCCACAAAAAAACCCAGAGAATACAGTGGACTTGGCAAAATCAAAGATATCTACTGTGGGAAAGACCTCATGACAAAAGCAAAAGACAGGTCATACATCGCCAGACGAATGAGTGGAAACACAAAGCTTATCAAGGATGTGTCTCCAAACAGACAAAGAACACCAACACAACAAGCCTGTGAAAACTAGGGAAAGGTCTGAAGGGACACCAGACTGAGGAAGACACACACAGAGGATCCCGGATGATGTCCAGCACTGAGGGCCTGAAGAAACAACAGTCTAGTTGCACCCCCTCAGGCCTGTGTGACCGTGGATGAGGCCTCTGTTTCCCGGTGGCTCTGAGAGATGGACAGGGAGGAAGGGGAAGAGAAGTCACTTGCATTTCTAATACTCACAGCAAAGTCTTCCAACGAGAAGGGAATTATCACCCCCACTGACAATGCCATGCACTGAAGTGATATCCACGAGTCCATCTAACCCAGAAGGGAAGGATGGACCTGTTCTCACAAAACGGCGAGAGATGGAAGAAGGAAGATCAAGCCCACACCAATCACTGGAGAGAGAAGCTGTGCTCAGGGCTTGAAAAATTCCTATTGGTAAAATGATGTCACAGCCCCACAAGGCAATCCACAGCTTCGATGCTATTCCTCCCAAAATGCCAATGCATTTTCGCACCGAACAAAGAATTGCAAAAGGGGTTACGGAAACAGAAAAGAGCCTAAATTGTCAATACAATCCGACGAAAAGGCCCCGATACGGACATCCAAGGTTGTGTGAAAGGAAATTAGACGACCAAACTAGGATCCTCAGGAGAGTATCGGAGAAGGCAATGGCGACCCACTCCAGTACTCTTGCCTGGAAAATGCCCTGGACGGAGGAGCCTGGTAGGCTGCAGGCCATGGGGTCGCGCAGAGTCTGACACGACTGAAGTGACTTAGCAGCAGCAGCAGCAGCGGCAGGACAGTATGCTATTGGGAATACAACAACACACACAGATCCAGATCGATGGAATAAAGTTGAGGGTCCAGAAACAAACCCCAGCATCCATCGTCAACTCATCTCTGACACAGAAGGGGAGATTATCCAAATGGGAACAAGAAAGCCTCTTCAATCAATGTCCATGGGAAACCCAGACAGCTACATCTGAAGAACGCTATTGGTTTGGATCTCAGACCACCTCAATATTGGGGAAAAACCTCACCCTAAAGACTGATGTCATGAGATAGCTAGAAAGAAGCGTAGGTCAAAGGCTCCTTAACATCAGAGTCTCCTTGCCATTTGCTGGGCGGAGGTAGAAATGGGTCTCTTCAATTAAGGGAAAGAGGTACACGAAGTACACCAATGGGTTTCCATCCAATGGAACCTCTTCACAACAGAGAAGCTAAGCATTCACAAATGCAAAAGATAGGAAACGGAACACGAGAGACTCCTTCCAAGTGGTGTATCTGAGAAGGGGTTCATATGGAAAGAGACGAAGAATGCACAGCACTCAGATTCCAAGAAACACCACCACCACCCTTGACCCTTCCCCTATGACCAACTCCGACCTGAAGCCTTTCTCTCCCTCTAACCTATCCCTAAAACATAACCCTCATCTAATCATATACATGTGGAATTCCTAGCATCCATCCATTCACACACGAGAGAGAAAGAGGAAGACACAGAGGGAATTGAGAACGGAAAAGAGAGGGACACAGCCAGAGAGAGACACGGAACCAAAGAGAGGAAAGGAGTCGATGGTCCAGACTTTTCCTCAATCTGTCTCGAAGGTAGAAGCAATGACAGCGCCCATCCACCCCAGAAGGGGGAAAAGGACGGAAGGTTTGCAGAGGAAAAGACAAGAACGCAGGGAGCCATTAGAAGCTCAGCCACCCGCAGAAGCCGAGCTGGGACACTTGAACAGAATCTCAATGGAAACAGGACCAGAAAGTTGGCTACTCTTTTCTACAAGAGAGGGAGACCTTCGAGTCTTCCTTTCGGTCCTCCAACTTGGATGCGGGGTCTCAAAACAGTCAGGAGGGGGAGTGCCTTTTCCTGGGTACCACGGCACATCCAGGCCTCGTTCTGCCCCATTCTGTGCTATGTCAGCCCTGGATGGAATCTTTCTTTCTGAAGTCTCAGCGCACGAGCTCCACGTGATATCGGCCCCAGGTGGAAAGGCATGGAGCTGCTCGTAGGCCGACAGACCTAGGAAGCAGATGGGAGAATGACCCCCACTCTGCAGATGGAGAGACTGGGGAAACCCTGAGGGGCATATGCTTGTCCAGGGCCACACCACTTATGAGAAGAAGGAGCCTGGTCTGAGAGCAGCAGGGCCCTCGGAGCTCAGGCCCTGGCTGCACCCAGGCCTCCCCAGGGCTGTGGGCTGGGCTGTGTGGGCGTCTCTGTGCCTGCACATGGCCTAAGGGGGGTGGTCGAGCAGTCAGAAACCCAGAGATTCCCTTGGGAAGTTTTGGGGAAGGGACCTCAGCACGAACCCCAGGCGATGATGTCACCTGCCGGCAACAGAACCCAACAGAACCCGCAACCCGGGTATCCAGGCCTCCAGAGCGGAGAGGAGCCCCCAGCCAGATCACTTGCTGCCAGGATGTTCTGCTGTTTGCCCATGCCCAGAGGCCGGGGCCTCAGGAGAGCTCACAGGCAGTGTGCGTGGGCACCCTGTCGACGTTGGCTCAGGACACCCCCGAGAGGCCTCTGGCCGTTTGCCCGGAGAAACAGAAAGGTAACACGGGGAGCCCCAGGCCGGGCCAGGCCACCTCGCCCATGCCACCCGGAAACACCGGGTCCTTTGCCTGTGTGTGTGGATGCGGGTTTCTCGGGGTGTGTCTCCCTCAAGGAAGCCCAGGCGGATGTGGGGTCAGAAGCCTGCGGACAAGTTGTGTCCACACCCCAGGGGAGAGCAGGCTGGGCCCGATGGGGAGTGTGCGGGCAGCGGCGGCCGCCCAGGCTGACCTCACACCCACAGGTGGGTCTCTTTCCTCCCGGGTGGGGATCTGAGCAGACACACATCTCTGACCCTTCTGGGAAGAGAAGTTCGAGCAGGCAGAAGCAGCGGTTCCACTGGCCAGGCCCAGCTTGGAAAACTCCCAGCATGGCTGGCTGACGGTCACTGTCGTTGCAGAGCTTCCCACGTGATGAGGCCGAGGACGGGGACACCCCATCCACCTCCCGGAGGGAGGGGTCGGAGCACCACCCCCCCGCCCGTGAGGCCCAGTGCAGGCTCCAGGTGAGCGTGCCCACGGAGGCATCAGCCCCACCGGGGGAGAAGAGGAGGCGGGGAAGGCCTGCTGCAGAGACACCGCCTAGGATACACCCGCCGGCCCAGTCTGAGGCTGCCACGGAGCTCAGCACACCCGGCTCCGACCCAGAGTCCCGAGAACCCCGGCCTCTGAGGCAGCAGGAGGACCTGGAGCCCAGCACGCCAGAGCACAGAGGTGAGGACGCTGGGGCTGCTGCACGGGAGTGTGTGGGGACGGGGTGCTGAGCTACACAGGGACGAGTCCCCGAAAGCTGCTGCTGGGCCTGCAGCAAGCACTGGCCTCACACCCCCCGCCCCCCGTCTTGCACACTTCAGTCCCAAAAGACATCCGACGCTGGGTATTCTTTGGGAATCTCTTGGAAGCTTTCTGTCCCGGGATACGCACATGCCAAGGCTGGCCTGTGGGCAAACTTTGCTTCTCCCCCAGCTCTAGCACTGACCTCCAACTGGAACCAGGCTCCACTTCCCAGACCTGTCCCTACAGAGGTGGTGGCTCCAGGTGCAGGACCCAGGGATCCACCGAGGGCAGATGGAGAACCGAGACTTGCCCTCGCAGAGACACCAGGCCAGCTGGGTACTGGCCAGCACACTGGGCAGATCGGATCTCCGTGCCTGCAGGACCCCCAGCCCCAGGCACTGATGTCCCACCCCCTCAGCCAGAACCTCCACCTCCACGTGCACCTGTACCTGCTCGGGCTCTGGCAGGACAACCCGAGGCAGAGGAGGAGTCACCGCCTCGGCAGGGAGAGCCTGCCCTGGCTCCCGCGCAACACCCAGACGCCCACGATGACTCACCCACCCCTGCAGGGAGAACGAGCCCCCGCTCTGGACAGACACCCAGAGCCCTTGCCGGAAACACCACGTCCAGGGGAGCGGTCGGCTCTGCAGCCTCCATCCCTGTCTGCTCACCGTGGACGCCGGCAACTCGGTCTGCCCCCAGGGGACATGGAGTTCCTTTCCCCTGAACTGCTTTGCATTTGGTTTGTTTCCACCTTTCTGGTGATGTTTTCTTTTTTGTATGGTTTCCTGTATTTTTGTTGGTTAAGTTGGGATTCGTAAACTTTCTCATCATTGTTGCAATTTGGGAACACTGTTGTGTAACTCTGGTGATACTGTGTTACCATCACCACTTGGTAGTTTCAGACCCGTTTGATCTTTATGCCCCACCCCCCAACAAAGCCTGGATTCAAGGCAAGCACGCCCTGTTCATCCCTTCCCCCGATCCTGAACACAATTTCATCTTTTCTTTGTGCATTCCTTCCTATATTCTTGGTGTCCCCAATCAATGACTCTCCGTGAAATGACTGAAGCAGTGTTTTTCGGACTCTCCACCTACTGTAAGACTCCATTGGAGAGTTCTCATTTTTATGTCATTTGAACTAGCCTTTGATATCTGAAAGGACGGTGTACGTCCTTTCAAGATACCATGTGCCAAACGAAGCCCTTTTGGCCACTGCCATCATTATCTCCAGGCAGGCATTGCTGTTTCAAGGGTGACATCTCAGCCAGAAGGCAGAGGCTGAGCTCGTCTTGTTGCACCAGCTCCCAAAAGAAGCCAAGAAAGGGAGCTGGAACAACAAACCACCCCAACGCCCAGGAAAGCGTTCTTCATGACAGAAGGCTAGAAAATGACCCAACATCCTTGTGGCCCAGAACCCCTCTAGAAAATCACTGTTCCATAAAAAAGAGAAACACATGGGAAGTTCCAAGGAGAGGCAATGCCCATGGCCAGTGTACTTTAGAGACGGCCTGAGCGCTCCGGGGAAGACACGCACCGACGGAACCCCTTGGGAAACAGCAGGGATTCTCCTCACCGTCGTAAGGGTTTCCTCTGGGGACAACCTGCCCTGGGCACCACATGAGGGAGCAGACCGGCTTCTCTTCCTCTGCCCCCACACCATTCACTCATGAAGGCAGCTCAGGTGTTCTCATGCCCTGCCTGCCTGCCTGCCTGGCTCATCCGTGAGCTGTGACCACCTCCAGGGCAGGACTCCACCTTCTCCTCTCTGTGTACCGTGCATCTGCACACAGTGGGCTTTCAGAACCTTAGACTTGAGCCATTCCCACTCAAGCCAGAACCCTCCCCAGGAAGGAAAACAGCTGTGGAGTCATTTTGGCCCCAGCACTGGTTCCGAAACCCTGGCGGCTCCTACAGCCTCTACGGCGTGAAGAGGGAGGTCCCTTTTGACAGAGCTTTCCGGCTCTCAGATCTAAGCTGTTGTTTCACTGTCAGCTGTGTCTCTTCCGTTGCAGCCAGGTGGGCCACGCTGCTCCAAAGGAGCTCACAAGCTGAGTTTCAAGGGAGGACAGGGATGGCTACAACGTGCTGCAAACTGAGTGAGGGTCCCCACAATCCTCAGCAAAGGTCTGTGGTGTGCAAGTGGGGAGTAGAGGGCCCCCAAGTTCCAAAGGAAGGGAGGTACTCGGGAGCTAAAGCCCTTGGCCGCTGTGGTAGCAGCTGCAGATGGCAGCTCGTCCACAGTGCACTTCGAATGAGGTCATATGAGCGGGACTCTGGAAATGGCTCCGAAATCGAGAGAAAGGGGTCAGGGTATGTGGGAAGCCGGCGGGGGTGGGGGGTGGATGAAGGAAGGTGTCCCTCCTCTCTCCAGTGCAATTTGGTTTGGTGAGTCTCAAAGCTACCAGATGGCACTTCCCAAGTCAGGCCCCCACAGGAATCAGGGTGGGCTGCGTGCCTCGGCCCCTGCCACAGGGACAAGCCACACCAGTGGCCTCCCTGAGCTCCAATGGCCGGATCTGGGGGTTCTGTCTGGGTGCACACCTCCTTGCTGTGGCCAAGTTCCCCCCTTCTCTGAGCACCAGCTTCATCCTCTCGAATGAGGACATCGAATGCTACCTTGGCACGTTACTCTCTTCATCCTGTGAAGACTCATTAGGCTTATCCTACAATTACTAGCTGGCCCGAAGAGATATCTCCTGAATCCAGATTAAGCTGGAGTCTCCCAGGCTCATCTGGCATGTCTTCCCTGAAGTCTGCCAAAACCCACACCATTGCATTTCCAGGGACTCCCCTTAGCCAGCTGGGCAGAAAACCCAGCATGCTTCAAACAAGCTGACAGACAAGCGGGAGAGGACTCACGGGCAGAAGGTTTCCCTCAGGTCTCGGGTGGAGCTCTGGGACCACAGCAGCAACGGGCCATCCCAGCCCCTGGGCTCAGCAGCGCCCTCATTCTCAGGCCGGCGGCTCTGCCCTGAGGGGAGCGGGAAGGTCACCAACTGCCGCAGGCGGACCTCACGCCCCTCCCACTGCTGGAGCCTGACCTCCCCCGGCCCCACCCCTTCCCCTACCCCAGCAGGACGACAGCTCGTCTTCCCCTGGCTTCCAACGTCAGGCCCGGCCCTGGGCCCCGATTGGGCACTGCCCCAGCCCGGAGCCAATCACAGTGGCCAGGGAGGTGGAACGCACCGATTGGCCAGGGCCAGGTCATGTGACCATACTCCCCAGGAAACTCAAATATTACCAAGGTTCCCTAAGAAACCAATGAACAAAATTATCCAGTAAAGGCAAACCGTACTTTTTAATGAGGCCAATGTCACAGAAAAAAAAAAAAAAAAAAGCTTCACCATGAACTGCTCAAGGAAGCTAGTAAATAAACTTTCAGAAAAGTTTAGTAGTTTTTTTTTTTTTTTAATAGGGTGACGGAGAGCTATACCTTTCCCGTCTATGTGAATTTAGGTTTAAACTAGATTTCCCTTGGCTGTTATATAAGACAAAAAAACCCACATCACCCCCTTTCACTCACCCCCACCCCCCAAAAGTGTTTTAATGTATTGAATTTTTCTGTCCTCAGTTGTGTCTGATTCACGGCAACCCACGAACTCTACACAGCCAGGCTCTTCCGTCCATGGAATTCAGGGCAATTTTTTCTGTCCCAGTCAATGCCCACCCTGGGTGATCCAAAGGCAAGGGCTCAGAGGCCCCTGAGAGACTAACTCCTTTCAGCTGAGCACAGAGCTGGCTCCTCACTGGGATGCCTGTGGCCTGGGGCTCCCAGAGGGGAGAGCAGCACTCGCCCCACCGTGTGGTCACTGCTGGAAGTGCAGGCTGCTCCTCACTCCCCCTTGACAGTGTCCCTGACGGCAGAACAGTGTGAATCGAATCAAGGTGGTAATGCAAACTCCAATGCAACCAAACTCCCCACAAGGTCTCCAAAACCACTCAGGAACAGGGAATTGGAAACTGCAGGGGATGACATGAATGGAGATGGAGACTTGACACCTTACACCGAGTTCACTTCCACTTATCCCTAGACAAACTTTCCGTGAAAACTTGTCACCAATCTAGAAGAACAATGAGCAGAAACCGGACACGTGCTTTGAGTCTTCACACACAAAACTAAAAGGCAGTCCACAAAAAAACCCAGAGAATACAGTGGACTTGGCAAAATCAAAGATATCTACTGTGGGAAAGACCTCATGACAAAAGCAAAAGACAGGTCATACATCGCCAGACGAATGAGTGGAAACACAAAGCTTATCAAGGATGTGTCTCCAAACAGACAAAGAACACCAACACAACAAGCCTGTGAAAACTAGGGAAAGGTCTGAAGGGACACCAGACTGAGGAAGACACACACAGAGGATCCCGGATGATGTCCAGCACTGAGGGCCTGAAGAAACAACAGTCTAGTTGCACCCCCTCAGGCCTGTGTGACCGTGGATGAGGCCTCTGTTTCCCGGTGGCTCTGAGAGATGGACAGGGAGGAAGGGGAAGAGAAGTCACTTGCATTTCTAATACTCACAGCAAAGTCTTCCAACGAGAAGGGAATTATCACCCCCACTGACAATGCCATGCACTGAAGTGATATCCACGAGTCCATCTAACCCAGAAGGGAAGGATGCACCTGTTCTCACAAAACGGCGAGAGATGGAAGAAGGAAGATCAAGCCCACACCAATCACTGGAGAGAGAAGCTGTGCTCAGGGCTTGAAAAATTCCTATTGGTAAAATGATGTCACAGCCCCACAAGGCAATCCACAGCTTCGATGCTATTCCTCCCAAAATGCCAATGCATTTTCGCACCGAACAAAGAATTGCAAAAGGGGTTACGGAAACAGAAAAGAGCCTAAATTGTCAATACAATCCGACGAAAAGGCCCCGATACGGACATCCAAGGTTGTGTGAAAGGAAATTAGACGACCAAACTAGGATCCTCAGGAGAGTATCGGAGAAGGCAATGGCGACCCACTCCAGTACTCTTGCCTGGAAAATGCCCTGGACGGAGGAGCCTGGTAGGCTGCAGGCCATGGGGTCGCGCAGAGTCTGACACGACTGAAGTGACTTAGCAGCAGCAGCAGCAGCGGCAGGACAGTATGCTATTGGGAATACAACAACACACACAGATCCAGATCGATGGAATAAAGTTGAGGGTCCAGAAACAAACCCCAGCATCCATCGTCAACTCATCTCTGACACAGAAGGGGAGATTATCCAAATGGGAACAAGAAAGCCTCTTCAATCAATGTCCATGGGAAACCCAGACAGCTACATCTGAAGAACGCTATTGGTTTGGATCTCAGACCACCTCAATATTGGGGAAAAACCTCACCCTAAAGACTGATGTCATGAGATAGCTAGAAAGAAGCGTAGGTCAAAGGCTCCTTAACATCAGAGTCTCCTTGCCATTTGCTGGGCGGAGGTAGAAATGGGTCTCTTCAATTAAGGGAAAGAGGTACACGAAGTACACCAATGGGTTTCCATCCAATGGAACCTCTTCACAACAGAGAAGCTAAGCATTCACAAATGCAAAAGATAGGAAACGGAACACGAGAGACTCCTTCCAAGTGGTGTATCTGAGAAGGGGTTCATATGGAAAGAGACGAAGAATGCACAGCACTCAGATTCCAAGAAACACCACCACCACCCTTGACCCTTCCCCTATGACCAACTCCGACCTGAAGCCTTTCTCTCCCTCTAACCTATCCCTAAAACATAACCCTCATCTAATCATATACATGTGGAATTCCTAGCATCCATCCATTCACACACGAGAGAGAAAGAGGAAGACACAGAGGGAATTGAGAACGGAAAAGAGAGGGACACAGCCAGAGAGAGACACGGAACCAAAGAGAGGAAAGGAGTCGATGGTCCAGACTTTTCCTCAATCTGTCTCGAAGGTAGAAGCAATGACAGCGCCCATCCACCCCAGAAGGGGGAAAAGGACGGAAGGTTTGCAGAGGAAAAGACAAGAACGCAGGGAGCCATTAGAAGCTCAGCCACCCGCAGAAGCCGAGCTGGGACACTTGAACAGAATCTCAATGGAAACAGGACCAGAAAGTTGGCTACTCTTTTCTACAAGAGAGGGAGACCTTCGAGTCTTCCTTTCGGTCCTCCAACTTGGATGCGGGGTCTCAAAACAGTCAGGAGGGGGAGTGCCTTTTCCTGGGTACCACGGCACATCCAGGCCTCGTTCTGCCCCATTCTGTGCTATGTCAGCCCTGGATGGAATCTTTCTTTCTGAAGTCTCAGCGCACGAGCTCCACGTGATATCGGCCCCAGGTGGAAAGGCATGGAGCTGCTCGTAGGCCGACAGACCTAGGAAGCAGATGGGAGAATGACCCCCACTCTGCAGATGGAGAGACTGGGGAAACCCTGAGGGGCATATGCTTGTCCAGGGCCACACCACTTATGAGAAGAAGGAGCCTGGTCTGAGAGCAGCAGGGCCCTCGGAGCTCAGGCCCTGGCTGCACCCAGGCCTCCCCAGGGCTGTGGGCTGGGCTGTGTGGGCGTCTCTGTGCCTGCACATGGCCTAAGGGGGGTGGTCGAGCAGTCAGAAACCCAGAGATTCCCTTGGGAAGTTTTGGGGAAGGGACCTCAGCACGAACCCCAGGCGATGATGTCACCTGCCGGCAACAGAACCCAACAGAACCCGCAACCCGGGTATCCAGGCCTCCAGAGCGGAGAGGAGCCCCCAGCCAGATCACTTGCTGCCAGGATGTTCTGCTGTTTGCCCATGCCCAGAGGCCGGGGCCTCAGGAGAGCTCACAGGCAGTGTGCGTGGGCACCCTGTCGACGTTGGCTCAGGACACCCCCGAGAGGCCTCTGGCCGTTTGCCCGGAGAAACAGAAAGGTAACACGGGGAGCCCCAGGCCGGGCCAGGCCACCTCGCCCATGCCACCCGGAAACACCGGGTCCTTTGCCTGTGTGTGTGGATGCGGGTTTCTCGGGGTGTGTCTCCCTCAAGGAAGCCCAGGCGGATGTGGGGTCAGAAGCCTGCGGACAAGTTGTGTCCACACCCCAGGGGAGAGCAGGCTGGGCCCGATGGGGAGTGTGCGGGCAGCGGCGGCCGCCCAGGCTGACCTCACACCCACAGGTGGGTCTCTTTCCTCCCGGGTGGGGATCTGAGCAGACACACGTCTCTGACCCTTCTGGGAAGAGAAGTTCGAGCAGGCAGAAGCAGCGGTTCCACTGGCCAGGCCCAGCTTGGAAAACTCCCAGCATGGCTGGCTGACGGTCACTGTCGTTGCAGAGCTTCCCACGTGATGAGGCCGAGGACGGGGACACCCCATCCACCTCCCGGAGGGAGGGGTCGGAGCACCACCCCCCCGCCCGTGAGGCCCAGTGCAGGCTCCAGGTGAGCGTGCCCACGGAGGCATCAGCCCCACCGGGGGAGAAGAGGAGGCGGGGAAGGCCTGCTGCAGAGACACCGCCTAGGATACACCCGCCGGCCCAGTCTGAGGCTGCCACGGAGCTCAGCACACCCGGCTCCGACCCAGAGTCCCGAGAACCCCGGCCTCTGAGGCAGCAGGAGGACCTGGAGCCCAGCACGCCAGAGCACAGAGGTGAGGACGCTGGGGCTGCTGCACGGGAGTGTGTGGGGACGGGGTGCTGAGCTACACAGGGACGAGTCCCCGAAAGCTGCTGCTGGGCCTGCAGCAAGCACTGGCCTCACACCCCCCGCCCCCCGTCTTGCACACTTCAGTCCCAAAAGACATCCGACGCTGGGTATTCTTTGGGAATCTCTTGGAAGCTTTCTGTCCCGGGATACGCACATGCCAAGGCTGGCCTGTGGGCAAACTTTGCTTCTCCCCCAGCTCTAGCACTGACCTCCAACTGGAACCAGGCTCCACTTCCCAGACCTGTCCCTACAGAGGTGGTGGCTCCAGGTGCAGGACCCAGGGATCCACCGAGGGCAGATGGAGAACCGAGACTTGCCCTCGCAGAGACACCAGGCCAGCTGGGTACTGGCCAGCACACTGGGCAGATCGGATCTCCGTGCCTGCAGGACCCCCAGCCCCAGGCACTGATGTCCCACCCCCTCAGCCAGAACCTCCACCTCCACGTGCACCTGTACCTGCTCGGGCTCTGGCAGGACAACCCGAGGCAGAGGAGGAGTCACCGCCTCGGCAGGGAGAGCCTGCCCTGGCTCCCGCGCAACACCCAGACGCCCACGATGACTCACCCACCCCTGCAGGGAGAACGAGCCCCCGCTCTGGACAGACACCCAGAGCCCTTGCCGGAAACACCACGTCCAGGGGAGCGGTCGGCTCTGCAGCCTCCATCCCTGTCTGCTCACCGTGGACGCCGGCAACTCGGTCTGCCCCCAGGGGACATGGAGTTCCTTTCCCCTGAACTGCTTTGCATTTGGTTTGTTTCCACCTTTCTGGTGATGTTTTCTTTTTTGTATGGTTTCCTGTATTTTTGTTGGTTAAGTTGGGATTCGTAAACTTTCTCATCATTGTTGCAATTTGGGAACACTGTTGTGTAACTCTGGTGATACTGTGTTACCATCACCACTTGGTAGTTTCAGACCCGTTTGATCTTTATGCCCCACCCCCCAACAAAGCCTGGATTCAAGGCAAGCACGCCCTGTTCATCCCTTCCCCCGATCCTGAACACAATTTCATCTTTTCTTTGTGCATTCCTTCCTATATTCTTGGTGTCCCCAATCAATGACTCTCCGTGAAATGACTGAAGCAGTGTTTTTCGGACTCTCCACCTACTGTAAGACTCCATTGGAGAGTTCTCATTTTTATGTCATTTGAACTAGCCTTTGATATCTGAAAGGACGGTGTACGTCCTTTCAAGATACCATGTGCCAAACGAAGCCCTTTTGGCCACTGCCATCATTATCTCCAGGCAGGCATTGCTGTTTCAAGGGTGACATCTCAGCCAGAAGGCAGAGGCTGAGCTCGTCTTGTTGCACCAGCTCCCAAAAGAAGCCAAGAAAGGGAGCTGGAACAACAAACCACCCCAACGCCCAGGAAAGCGTTCTTCATGACAGAAGGCTAGAAAATGACCCAACATCCTTGTGGCCCAGAACCCCTCTAGAAAATCACTGTTCCATAAAAAAGAGAAACACATGGGAAGTTCCAAGGAGAGGCAATGCCCATGGCCAGTGTACTTTAGAGACGGCCTGAGCGCTCCGGGGAAGACACGCACCGACGGAACCCCTTGGGAAACAGCAGGGATTCTCCTCACCGTCGTAAGGGTTTCCTCTGGGGACAACCTGCCCTGGGCACCACATGAGGGAGCAGACCGGCTTCTCTTCCTCTGCCCCCACACCATTCACTCATGAAGGCAGCTCAGGTGTTCTCATGCCCTGCCTGCCTGCCTGCCTGGCTCATCCGTGAGCTGTGACCACCTCCAGGGCAGGACTCCACCTTCTCCTCTCTGTGTACCGTGCATCTGCACACAGTGGGCTTTCAGAACCTTAGACTTGAGCCATTCCCACTCAAGCCAGAACCCTCCCCAGGAAGGAAAACAGCTGTGGAGTCATTTTGGCCCCAGCACTGGTTCCGAAACCCTGGCGGCTCCTACAGCCTCTACGGCGTGAAGAGGGAGGTCCCTTTTGACAGAGCTTTCCGGCTCTCAGATCTAAGCTGTTGTTTCACTGTCAGCTGTGTCTCTTCCGTTGCAGCCAGGTGGGCCACGCTGCTCCAAAGGAGCTCACAAGCTGAGTTTCAAGGGAGGACAGGGATGGCTACAACGTGCTGCAAACTGAGTGAGGGTCCCCACAATCCTCAGCAAAGGTCTGTGGTGTGCAAGTGGGGAGTAGAGGGCCCCCAAGTTCCAAAGGAAGGGAGGTACTCGGGAGCTAAAGCCCTTGGCCGCTGTGGTAGCAGCTGCAGATGGCAGCTCGTCCACAGTGCACTTCGAATGAGGTCATATGAGCGGGACTCTGGAAATGGCTCCGAAATCGAGAGAAAGGGGTCAGGGTATGTGGGAAGCCGGCGGGGGTGGGGGGTGGATGAAGGAAGGTGTCCCTCCTCTCTCCAGTGCAATTTGGTTTGGTGAGTCTCAAAGCTACCAGATGGCACTTCCCAAGTCAGGCCCCCACAGGAATCAGGGTGGGCTGCGTGCCTCGGCCCCTGCCACAGGGACAAGCCACACCAGTGGCCTCCCTGAGCTCCAATGGCCGGATCTGGGGGTTCTGTCTGGGTGCACACCTCCTTGCTGTGGCCAAGTTCCCCCCTTCTCTGAGCACCAGCTTCATCCTCTCGAATGAGGACATCGAATGCTACCTTGGCACGTTACTCTCTTCATCCTGTGAAGACTCATTAGGCTTATCCTACAATTACTAGCTGGCCCGAAGAGATATCTCCTGAATCCAGATTAAGCTGGAGTCTCCCAGGCTCATCTGGCATGTCTTCCCTGAAGTCTGCCAAAACCCACACCATTGCATTTCCAGGGACTCCCCTTAGCCAGCTGGGCAGAAAACCCAGCATGCTTCAAACAAGCTGACAGACAAGCGGGAGAGGACTCACGGGCAGAAGGTTTCCCTCAGGTCTCGGGTGGAGCTCTGGGACCACAGCAGCAACGGGCCATCCCAGGCCCTGGGCTCAGCAGCGCCCTCATTCTCAGGCCGGCGGCTCTGCCCTGAGGGGAGCGGGAAGGTCACCAACTGCCGCAGGCGGACCTCACGCCCCTCCCACTGCTGGAGCCTGACCTCCCCCGGCCCCACCCCTTCCCCTACCCCAGCAGGACGACAGCTCGTCTTCCCCTGGCTTCCAACGTCAGGCCCGGCCCTGGGCCCCGATTGGGCACTGCCCCAGCCCGGAGCCAATCACAGTGGCCAGGGAGGTGGAACGCACCGATTGGCCAGGGCCAGGTCATGTGACCATACTCCCCAGGAAACTCAAATATTACCAAGGTTCCCTAAGAAACCAATGAACAAAATTATCCAGTAAAGGCAAACCGTACTTTTTAATGAGGCCAATGTCACAGAAAAAAAAAAAAAAAAAAGCTTCACCATGAACTGCTCAAGGAAGCTAGTAAATAAACTTTCAGAAAAGTTTAGTAGTTTTTTTTTTTTTTTTTTAATAGGGTGACGGAGAGCTATACCTTTCCCGTCTATGTGAATTTAGGTTTAAACTAGATTTCCCTTGGCTGTTATATAAGACAAAAAAACCCACATCACCCCCTTTCACTCACCCCCACCCCCCAAAAGTGTTTTAATGTATTGAATTTTTCTGTCCTCAGTTGTGTCTGATTCACGGCAACCCACGAACTCTACACAGCCAGGCTCTTCCGTCCATGGAATTCAGGGCAATTTTTTCTGTCCCAGTCAATGCCCACCCTGGGTGATCCAAAGGCAAGGGCTCAGAGGCCCCTGAGAGACTAACTCCTTTCAGCTGAGCACAGAGCTGGCTCCTCACTGGGATGCCTGTGGCCTGGGGCTCCCAGAGGGGAGAGCAGCACTCGCCCCACCGTGTGGTCACTGCTGGAAGTGCAGGCTGCTCCTCACTCCCCCTTGACAGTGTCCCTGACGGCAGAACAGTGTGAATCGAATCAAGGTGGTAATGCAAACTCCAATGCAACCAAACTCCCCACAAGGTCTCCAAAACCACTCAGGAACAGGGAATTGGAAACTGCAGGGGATGACATGAATGGAGATGGAGACTTGACACCTTACACCGAGTTCACTTCCACTTATCCCTAGACAAACTTTCCGTGAAAACTTGTCACCAATCTAGAAGAACAATGAGCAGAAACCGGACACGTGCTTTGAGTCTTCACACACAAAACTAAAAGGCAGTCCACAAAAAAACCCAGAGAATACAGTGGACTTGGCAAAATCAAAGATATCTACTGTGGGAAAGACCTCATGACAAAAGCAAAAGACAGGTCATACATCGCCAGACGAATGAGTGGAAACACAAAGCTTATCAAGGATGTGTCTCCAAACAGACAAAGAACACCAACACAACAAGCCTGTGAAAACTAGGGAAAGGTCTGAAGGGACACCAGACTGAGGAAGACACACACAGAGGATCCCGGATGATGTCCAGCACTGAGGGCCTGAAGAAACAACAGTCTAGTTGCACCCCCTCAGGCCTGTGTGACCGTGGATGAGGCCTCTGTTTCCCGGTGGCTCTGAGAGATGGACAGGGAGGAAGGGGAAGAGAAGTCACTTGCATTTCTAATACTCACAGCAAAGTCTTCCAACGAGAAGGGAATTATCACCCCCACTGACAATGCCATTCACTGAAGTGATATCCACGAGTCCATCTAACCCAGAAGGGAAGGATGGACCTGTTCTCACAAAACGGCGAGAGATGGAAGAAGGAAGATCAAGCCCACACCAATCACTGGAGAGAGAAGCTGTGCTC
The DNA here is from genome assembly GCF_054371585.1 of Giraffa tippelskirchi. Taxonomy (NCBI): domain Eukaryota; kingdom Metazoa; phylum Chordata; class Mammalia; order Artiodactyla; family Giraffidae; genus Giraffa; species Giraffa tippelskirchi. The sequence goes on along the minus strand of NC_137288.1, from coordinate 7,052,994 downwards.
AGGGCTTGAAAAATTCCTATTGGTAAAATGATGTCACAGCCCCACAAGGCAATCCACAGCTTCGATGCTATTCCTCCCAAAATGCCAATGCATTTTCGCACCGAACAAAGAATTGCAAAAGGGGTTACGGAAACAGAAAAGAGCCTAAATTGTCAATACAATCCGACGAAAAGGCCCCGATACGGACATCCAAGGTTGTGTGAAAGGAAATTAGACGACCAAACTAGGATCCTCAGGAGAGTATCGGAGAAGGCAATGGCGACCCACTCCAGTACTCTTGCCTGGAAAATGCCCTGGACGGAGGAGCCTGGTAGGCTGCAGGCCATGGGGTCGCGCAGAGTCTGACACGACTGAAGTGACTTAGCAGCAGCAGCAGCAGCGGCAGGACAGTATGCTATTGGGAATACAACAACACACACAGATCCAGATCGATGGAATAAAGTTGAGGGTCCAGAAACAAACCCCAGCATCCATCGTCAACTCATCTCTGACACAGAAGGGGAGATTATCCAAATGGGAACAAGAAAGCCTCTTCAATCAATGTCCATGGGAAACCCAGACAGCTACATCTGAAGAACGCTATTGGTTTGGATCTCAGACCACCTCAATATTGGGGAAAAACCTCACCCTAAAGACTGATGTCATGAGATAGCTAGAAAGAAGCGTAGGTCAAAGGCTCCTTAACATCAGAGTCTCCTTGCCATTTGCTGGGCGGAGGTAGAAATGGGTCTCTTCAATTAAGGGAAAGAGGTACACGAAGTACACCAATGGGTTTCCATCCAATGGAACCTCTTCACAACAGAGAAGCTAAGCATTCACAAATGCAAAAGATAGGAAACGGAACACGAGAGACTCCTTCCAAGTGGTGTATCTGAGAAGGGGTTCATATGGAAAGAGACGAAGAATGCACAGCACTCAGATTCCAAGAAACACCACCACCACCCTTGACCCTTCCCCTATGACCAACTCCGACCTGAAGCCTTTCTCTCCCTCTAACCTATCCCTAAAACATAACCCTCATCTAATCATATACATGTGGAATTCCTAGCATCCATCCATTCACACACGAGAGAGAAAGAGGAAGACACAGAGGGAATTGAGAACGGAAAAGAGAGGGACACAGCCAGAGAGAGACACGGAACCAAAGAGAGGAAAGGAGTCGATGGTCCAGACTTTTCCTCAATCTGTCTCGAAGGTAGAAGCAATGACAGCGCCCATCCACCCCAGAAGGGGGAAAAGGACGGAAGGTTTGCAGAGGAAAAGACAAGAACGCAGGGAGCCATTAGAAGCTCAGCCACCCGCAGAAGCCGAGCTGGGACACTTGAACAGAATCTCAATGGAAACAGGACCAGAAAGTTGGCTACTCTTTTCTACAAGAGAGGGAGACCTTCGAGTCTTCCTTTCGGTCCTCCAACTTGGATGCGGGGTCTCAAAACAGTCAGGAGGGGGAGTGCCTTTTCCTGGGTACCACGGCACATCCAGGCCTCGTTCTGCCCCATTCTGTGCTATGTCAGCCCTGGATGGAATCTTTCTTTCTGAAGTCTCAGCGCACGAGCTCCACGTGATATCGGCCCCAGGTGGAAAGGCATGGAGCTGCTCGTAGGCCGACAGACCTAGGAAGCAGATGGGAGAATGACCCCCACTCTGCAGATGGAGAGACTGGGGAAACCCTGAGGGGCATATGCTTGTCCAGGGCCACACCACTTATGAGAAGAAGGAGCCTGGTCTGAGAGCAGCAGGGCCCTCGGAGCTCAGGCCCTGGCTGCACCCAGGCCTCCCCAGGGCTGTGGGCTGGGCTGTGTGGGCGTCTCTGTGCCTGCACATGGCCTAAGGGGGGTGGTCGAGCAGTCAGAAACCCAGAGATTCCCTTGGGAAGTTTTGGGGAAGGGACCTCAGCACGAACCCCAGGCGATGATGTCACCTGCCGGCAACAGAACCCAACAGAACCCGCAACCCGGGTATCCAGGCCTCCAGAGCGGAGAGGAGCCCCCAGCCAGATCACTTGCTGCCAGGATGTTCTGCTGTTTGCCCATGCCCAGAGGCCGGGGCCTCAGGAGAGCTCACAGGCAGTGTGCGTGGGCACCCTGTCGACGTTGGCTCAGGACACCCCCGAGAGGCCTCTGGCCGTTTGCCCGGAGAAACAGAAAGGTAACACGGGGAGCCCCAGGCCGGGCCAGGCCACCTCGCCCATGCCACCCGGAAACACCGGGTCCTTTGCCTGTGTGTGTGGATGCGGGTTTCTCGGGGTGTGTCTCCCTCAAGGAAGCCCAGGCGGATGTGGGGTCAGAAGCCTGCGGACAAGTTGTGTCCACACCCCAGGGGAGAGCAGGCTGGGCCCGATGGGGAGTGTGCGGGCAGCGGCGGCCGCCCAGGCTGACCTCACACCCACAGGTGGGTCTCTTTCCTCCCGGGTGGGGATCTGAGCAGACACACGTCTCTGACCCTTCTGGGAAGAGAAGTTCGAGCAGGCAGAAGCAGCGGTTCCACTGGCCAGGCCCAGCTTGGAAAACTCCCAGCATGGCTGGCTGACGGTCACTGTCGTTGCAGAGCTTCCCACGTGATGAGGCCGAGGACGGGGACACCCCATCCACCTCCCGGAGGGAGGGGTCGGAGCACCACCCCCCCGCCCGTGAGGCCCAGTGCAGGCTCCAGGTGAGCGTGCCCACGGAGGCATCAGCCCCACCGGGGGAGAAGAGGAGGCGGGGAAGGCCTGCTGCAGAGACACCGCCTAGGATACACCCGCCGGCCCAGTCTGAGGCTGCCACGGAGCTCAGCACACCCGGCTCCGACCCAGAGTCCCGAGAACCCCGGCCTCTGAGGCAGCAGGAGGACCTGGAGCCCAGCACGCCAGAGCACAGAGGTGAGGACGCTGGGGCTGCTGCACGGGAGTGTGTGGGGACGGGGTGCTGAGCTACACAGGGACGAGTCCCCGAAAGCTGCTGCTGGGCCTGCAGCAAGCACTGGCCTCACACCCCCCGCCCCCCGTCTTGCACACTTCAGTCCCAAAAGACATCCGACGCTGGGTATTCTTTGGGAATCTCTTGGAAGCTTTCTGTCCCGGGATACGCACATGCCAAGGCTGGCCTGTGGGCAAACTTTGCTTCTCCCCCAGCTCTAGCACTGACCTCCAACTGGAACCAGGCTCCACTTCCCAGACCTGTCCCTACAGAGGTGGTGGCTCCAGGTGCAGGACCCAGGGATCCACCGAGGGCAGATGGAGAACCGAGACTTGCCCTCGCAGAGACACCAGGCCAGCTGGGTACTGGCCAGCACACTGGGCAGATCGGATCTCCGTGCCTGCAGGACCCCCAGCCCCAGGCACTGATGTCCCACCCCCTCAGCCAGAACCTCCACCTCCACGTGCACCTGTACCTGCTCGGGCTCTGGCAGGACAACCCGAGGCAGAGGAGGAGTCACCGCCTCGGCAGGGAGAGCCTGCCCTGGCTCCCGCGCAACACCCAGACGCCCACGATGACTCACCCACCCCTGCAGGGAGAACGAGCCCCCGCTCTGGACAGACACCCAGAGCCCTTGCCGGAAACACCACGTCCAGGGGAGCGGTCGGCTCTGCAGCCTCCATCCCTGTCTGCTCACCGTGGACGCCGGCAACTCGGTCTGCCCCCAGGGGACATGGAGTTCCTTTCCCCTGAACTGCTTTGCATTTGGTTTGTTTCCACCTTTCTGGTGATGTTTTCTTTTTTGTATGGTTTCCTGTATTTTTGTTGGTTAAGTTGGGATTCGTAAACTTTCTCATCATTGTTGCAATTTGGGAACACTGTTGTGTAACTCTGGTGATACTGTGTTACCATCACCACTTGGTAGTTTCAGACCCGTTTGATCTTTATGCCCCACCCCCCAACAAAGCCTGGATTCAAGGCAAGCACGCCCTGTTCATCCCTTCCCCCGATCCTGAACACAATTTCATCTTTTCTTTGTGCATTCCTTCCTATATTCTTGGTGTCCCCAATCAATGACTCTCCGTGAAATGACTGAAGCAGTGTTTTTCGGACTCTCCACCTACTGTAAGACTCCATTGGAGAGTTCTCATTTTTATGTCATTTGAACTAGCCTTTGATATCTGAAAGGACGGTGTACGTCCTTTCAAGATACCATGTGCCAAACGAAGCCCTTTTGGCAACTGCCATCATTATCTCCAGGCAGGCATTGCTGTTTCAAGGGTGACATCTCAGCCAGAAGGCAGAGGCTGAGCTCGTCTTGTTGCACCAGCTCCCAAAAGAAGCCAAGAAAGGGAGCTGGAACAACAAACCACCCCAACGCCCAGGAAAGCGTTCTTCATGACAGAAGGCTAGAAAATGACCCAACATCCTTGTGGCCCAGAACCCCTCTAGAAAATCACTGTTCCATAAAAAAGAGAAACACATGGGAAGTTCCAAGGAGAGGCAATGCCCATGGCCAGTGTACTTTAGAGACGGCCTGAGCGCTCCGGGGAAGACACGCACCGACGGAACCCCTTGGGAAACAGCAGGGATTCTCCTCACCGTCGTAAGGGTTTCCTCTGGGGACAACCTGCCCTGGGCACCACATGAGGGAGCAGACCGGCTTCTCTTCCTCTGCCCCCACACCATTCACTCATGAAGGCAGCTCAGGTGTTCTCATGCCCTGCCTGCCTGCCTGCCTGGCTCATCCGTGAGCTGTGACCACCTCCAGGGCAGGACTCCACCTTCTCCTCTCTGTGTACCGTGCATCTGCACACAGTGGGCTTTCAGAACCTTAGACTTGAGCCATTCCCACTCAAGCCAGAACCCTCCCCAGGAAGGAAAACAGCTGTGGAGTCATTTTGGCCCCAGCACTGGTTCCGAAACCCTGGCGGCTCCTACAGCCTCTACGGCATGAAGAGGGAGGTCCCTTTTGACAGAGCTTTCCGGCTCTCAGATCTAAGCTGTTGTTTCACTGTCAGCTGTGTCTCTTCCGTTGCAGCCAGGTGGGCCACGCTGCTCCAAAGGAGCTCACAAGCTGAGTTTCAAGGGAGGACAGGGATGGCTACAACGTGCTGCAAACTGAGTGAGGGTCCCCACAATCCTCAGCAAAGGTCTGTGGTGTGCAAGTGGGGAGTAGAGGGCCCCCAAGTTCCAAAGGAAGGGAGGTACTCGGGAGCTAAAGCCCTTGGCTGCTGTGGTAGCAGCTGCAGATGGCAGCTCGTCCACAGTGCACTTCAAATGAGGTCATATGAGCGGGACTCTGGAAATGGCTCCGAAATCGAGAGAAAGGGGTCAGGGTATGTGGGAAGCCGGCGGGGGTGGGGGGTGGATGAAGGAAGGTGTCCCTCCTCTCTCCAGTGCAATTTGGTTTGGTGAGTCTCAAAGCTACCAGATGGCACTTCCCAAGTCAGGCCCCCACAGGAATCAGGGTGGGCTGCGTGCCTCGGCCCCTGCCACAGGGACAAGCCACACCAGTGGCCTCCCTGAGCTCCAATGGCCGGATCTGGGGGTTCTGTCTGGGTGCACACCTCCTTGCTGTGGCCAAGTTCCCCCCTTCTCTGAGCACCAGCTTCATCCTCTCGAATGAGGACATCGAATGCTACCTTGGCACGTTACTCTCTTCATCCTGTGAAGACTCATTAGGCTTATCCTACAATTACTAGCTGGCCCGAAGAGATATCTCCTGAATCCAGATTAAGCTGGAGTCTCCCAGGCTCATCTGGCATGTCTTCCCTGAAGTCTGCCAAAACCCACACCATTGCATTTCCAGGGACTCCCCTTAGCCAGCTGGGCAGAAAACCCAGCATGCTTCAAACAAGCTGACAGACAAGCGGGAGAGGACTCACGGGCAGAAGGTTTCCCTCAGGTCTCGGGTGGAGCTCTGGGACCACAGCAGCAACGGGCCATCCCAGCCCCTGGGCTCAGCAGCGCCCTCATTCTCAGGCCGGCGGCTCTGCCCTGAGGGGAGCGGGAAGGTCACCAACTGCCGCAGGCGGACCTCACGCCCCTCCCACTGCTGGAGCCTGACCTCCCCCGGCCCCACCCCTTCCCCTACCCCAGCAGGACGACAGCTCGTCTTCCCCTGGCTTCCAACGTCAGGCCCGGCCCTGGGCCCCGATTGGGCACTGCCCCAGCCCGGAGCCAATCACAGTGGCCAGGGAGGTGGAACGCACCGATTGGCCAGGGCCAGGTCATGTGACCATACTCCCCAGGAAACTCAAATATTACCAAGGTTCCCTAAGAAACCAATGAACAAAATTATCCAGTAAAGGCAAACCGTACTTTTTAATGAGGCCAATGTCACAGAAAAAAAAAAAAAAAAAGCTTCACCATGAACTGCTCAAGGAAGCTAGTAAATAAACTTTCAGAAAAGTTTAGTAGTTTTTTTTTTTTTTTAATAGGGTGACGGAGAGCTATACCTTTCCCGTCTATGTGAATTTAGGTTTAAACTAGATTTCCCTTGGCTGTTATATAAGACAAAAAAACCCACATCACCCCCTTTCACTCACCCCCACCCCCCAAAAGTGTTTTAATGTATTGAATTTTTCTGTCCTCAGTTGTGTCTGATTCACGGCAACCCACGAACTCTACACAGCCAGGCTCTTCCGTCCATGGAATTCAGGGCAATTTTTTCTGTCCCAGTCAATGCCCACCCTGGGTGATCCAAAGGCAAGGGCTCAGAGGCCCCTGAGAGACTAACTCCTTTCAGCTGAGCACAGAGCTGGCTCCTCACTGGGATGCCTGTGGCCTGGGGCTCCCAGAGGGGAGAGCAGCACTCGCCCCACCGTGTGGTCACTGCTGGAAGTGCAGGCTGCTCCTCACTCCCCCTTGACAGTGTCCCTGACGGCAGAACAGTGTGAATCGAATCAAGGTGGTAATGCAAACTCCAATGCAACCAAACTCCCCACAAGGTCTCCAAAACCACTCAGGAACAGGGAATTGGAAACTGCAGGGGATGACATGAATGGAGATGGAGACTTGACACCTTACACCGAGTTCACTTCCACTTATCCCTAGACAAACTTTCCGTGAAAACTTGTCACCAATCTAGAAGAACAATGAGCAGAAACCGGACACGTGCTTTGAGTCTTCACACACAAAACTAAAAGGCAGTCCACAAAAAAACCCAGAGAATACAGTGGACTTGGCAAAATCAAAGATATCTACTGTGGGAAAGACCTCATGACAAAAGCAAAAGACAGGTCATACATCGCCAGACGAATGAGTGGAAACACAAAGCTTATCAAGGATGTGTCTCCAAACAGACAAAGAACACCAACACAACAAGCCTGTGAAAACTAGGGAAAGGTCTGAAGGGACACCAGACTGAGGAAGACACACACAGAGGATCCCGGATGATGTCCAGCACTGAGGGCCTGAAGAAACAACAGTCTAGTTGCACCCCCTCAGGCCTGTGTGACCGTGGATGAGGCCTCTGTTTCCCGGTGGCTCTGAGAGATGGACAGGGAGGAAGGGGAAGAGAAGTCACTTGCATTTCTAATACTCACAGCAAAGTCTTCCAACGAGAAGGGAATTATCACCCCCACTGACAATGCCATTCACTGAAGTGATATCCACGAGTCCATCTAACCCAGAAGGGAAGGATGGACCTGTTCTCACAAAACGGCGAGAGATGGAAGAAGGAAGATCAAGCCCACACCAATCACTGGAGAGAGAAGCTGTGCTCAGGGCTTGAAAAATTCCTATTGGTAAAATGATGTCACAGCCCCACAAGGCAATCCACAGCTTCGATGCTATTCCTCCCAAAATGCCAATGCATTTTCGCACCGAACAAAGAATTGCAAAAGGGGTTACGGAAACAGAAAAGAGCCTAAATTGTCAATACAATCCGACGAAAAGGCCCCGATACGGACATCCAAGGTTGTGTGAAAGGAAATTAGACGACCAAACTAGGATCCTCAGGAGAGTATCGGAGAAGGCAATGGCGACCCACTCCAGTACTCTTGCCTGGAAAATGCCCTGGACGGAGGAGCCTGGTAGGCTGCAGGCCATGGGGTCGCGCAGAGTCTGACACGACTGAAGTGACTTAGCAGCAGCAGCAGCAGCGGCAGGACAGTATGCTATTGGGAATACAACAACACACACAGATCCAGATCGATGGAATAAAGTTGAGGGTCCAGAAACAAACCCCAGCATCCATCGTCAACTCATCTCTGACACAGAAGGGGAGATTATCCAAATGGGAACAAGAAAGCCTCTTCAATCAATGTCCATGGGAAACCCAGACAGCTACATCTGAAGAACGCTATTGGTTTGGATCTCAGACCACCTCAATATTGGGGAAAAACCTCACCCTAAAGACTGATGTCATGAGATAGCTAGAAAGAAGCGTAGGTCAAAGGCTCCTTAACATCAGAGTCTCCTTGCCATTTGCTGGGCGGAGGTAGAAATGGGTCTCTTCAATTAAGGGAAAGAGGTACACGAAGTACACCAATGGGTTTCCATCCAATGGAACCTCTTCACAACAGAGAAGCTAAGCATTCACAAATGCAAAAGATAGGAAACGGAACACGAGAGACTCCTTCCAAGTGGTGTATCTGAGAAGGGGTTCATATGGAAAGAGACGAAGAATGCACAGCACTCAGATTCCAAGAAACACCACCACCACCCTTGACCCTTCCCCTATGACCAACTCCGACCTGAAGCCTTTCTCTCCCTCTAACCTATCCCTAAAACATAACCCTCATCTAATCATATACATGTGGAATTCCTAGCATCCATCCATTCACACACGAGAGAGAAAGAGGAAGACACAGAGGGAATTGAGAACGGAAAAGAGAGGGACACAGCCAGAGAGAGACACGGAACCAAAGAGAGGAAAGGAGTCGATGGTCCAGACTTTTCCTCAATCTGTCTCGAAGGTAGAAGCAATGACAGCGCCCATCCACCCCAGAAGGGGGAAAAGGACGGAAGGTTTGCAGAGGAAAAGACAAGAACGCAGGGAGCCATTAGAAGCTCAGCCACCCGCAGAAGCCGAGCTGGGACACTTGAACAGAATCTCAATGGAAACAGGACCAGAAAGTTGGCTACTCTTTTCTACAAGAGAGGGAGACCTTCGAGTCTTCCTTTCGGTCCTCCAACTTGGATGCGGGGTCTCAAAACAGTCAGGAGGGGGAGTGCCTTTTCCTGGGTACCACGGCACATCCAGGCCTCGTTCTGCCCCATTCTGTGCTATGTCAGCCCTGGATGGAATCTTTCTTTCTGAAGTCTCAGCGCACGAGCTCCACGTGATATCGGCCCCAGGTGGAAAGGCATGGAGCTGCTCGTAGGCCGACAGACCTAGGAAGCAGATGGGAGAATGACCCCCACTCTGCAGATGGAGAGACTGGGGAAACCCTGAGGGGCATATGCTTGTCCAGGGCCACACCACTTATGAGAAGAAGGAGCCTGGTCTGAGAGCAGCAGGGCCCTCGGAGCTCAGGCCCTGGCTGCACCCAGGCCTCCCCAGGGCTGTGGGCTGGGCTGTGTGGGCGTCTCTGTGCCTGCACATGGCCTAAGGGGGGTGGTCGAGCAGTCAGAAACCCAGAGATTCCCTTGGGAAGTTTTGGGGAAGGGACCTCAGCACGAACCCCAGGCGATGATGTCACCTGCCGGCAACAGAACCCAACAGAACCCGCAACCCGGGTATCCAGGCCTCCAGAGCGGAGAGGAGCCCCCAGCCAGATCACTTGCTGCCAGGATGTTCTGCTGTTTGCCCATGCCCAGAGGCCGGGGCCTCAGGAGAGCTCACAGGCAGTGTGCGTGGGCACCCTGTCGACGTTGGCTCAGGACACCCCCGAGAGGCCTCTGGCCGTTTGCCCGGAGAAACAGAAAGGTAACACGGGGAGCCCCAGGCCGGGCCAGGCCACCTCGCCCATGCCACCCGGAAACACCGGGTCCTTTGCCTGTGTGTGTGGATGCGGGTTTCTCGGGGTGTGTCTCCCTCAAGGAAGCCCAGGCGGATGTGGGGTCAGAAGCCTGCGGACAAGTTGTGTCCACACCCCAGGGGAGAGCAGGCTGGGCCCGATGGGGAGTGTGCGGGCAGCGGCGGCCGCCCAGGCTGACCTCACACCCACAGGTGGGTCTCTTTCCTCCCGGGTGGGGATCTGAGCAGACACACGTCTCTGACCCTTCTGGGAAGAGAAGTTCGAGCAGGCAGAAGCAGCGGTTCCACTGGCCAGGCCCAGCTTGGAAAACTCCCAGCATGGCTGGCTGACGGTCACTGTCGTTGCAGAGCTTCCCACGTGATGAGGCCGAGGACGGGGACACCCCATCCACCTCCCGGAGGGAGGGGTCGGAGCACCACCCCCCCGCCCGTGAGGCCCAGTGCAGGCTCCAGGTGAGCGTGCCCACGGAGGCATCAGCCCCACCGGGGGAGAAGAGGAGGCGGGGAAGGCCTGCTGCAGAGACACCGCCTAGGATACACCCGCCGGCCCAGTCTGAGGCTGCCACGGAGCTCAGCACACCCGGCTCCGACCCAGAGTCCCGAGAACCCCGGCCTCTGAGGCAGCAGGAGGACCTGGAGCCCAGCACGCCAGAGCACAGAGGTGAGGACGCTGGGGCTGCTGCACGGGAGTGTGTGGGGACGGGGTGCTGAGCTACACAGGGACGAGTCCCCGAAAGCTGCTGCTGGGCCTGCAGCAAGCACTGGCCTCACACCCCCCGCCCCCCGTCTTGCACACTTCAGTCCCAAAAGACATCCGACGCTGGGTATTCTTTGGGAATCTCTTGGAAGCTTTCTGTCCCGGGATACGCACATGCCAAGGCTGGCCTGTGGGCAAACTTTGCTTCTCCCCCAGCTCTAGCACTGACCTCCAACTGGAACCAGGCTCCACTTCCCAGACCTGTCCCTACAGAGGTGGTGGCTCCAGGTGCAGGACCCAGGGATCCACCGAGGGCAGATGGAGAACCGAGACTTGCCCTCGCAGAGACACCAGGCCAGCTGGGTACTGGCCAGCACACTGGGCAGATCGGATCTCCGTGCCTGCAGGACCCCCAGCCCCAGGCACTGATGTCCCACCCCCTCAGCCAGAACCTCCACCTCCACGTGCACCTGTACCTGCTCGGGCTCTGGCAGGAGAACCCGAGGCAGAGGAGGAGTCACCGCCTCGGCAGGGAGAGCCTGCCCTGGCTCCCGCGCAACACCCAGACGCCCACGATGACTCACCCACCCCTGCAGGGAGAACGAGCCCCCGCTCTGGACAGACACCCAGAGCCCTTGCCGGAAACACCACGTCCAGGGGAGCGGTCGGCTCTGCAGCCTCCATCCCTGTCTGCTCACCGTGGACGCCGGCAACTCGGTCTGCCCCCAGGGGACATGGAGTTCCTTTCCCCTGAACTGCTTTGCATTTGGTTTGTTTCCACCTTTCTGGTGATGTTTTCTTTTTTGTATGGTTTCCTGTATTTTTGTTGGTTAAGTTGGGATTCGTAAACTTTCTCATCATTGTTGCAATTTGGGAACACTGTTGTGTAACTCTGGTGATACTGTGTTACCATCACCACTTGGTAGTTTCAGACCCGTTTGATCTTTATGCCCCACCCCCCAACAAAGCCTGGATTCAAGGCAAGCACGCCCTGTTCATCCCTTCCCCCGATCCTGAACACAATTTCATCTTTTCTTTGTGCATTCCTTCCTATATTCTTGGTGTCCCCAATCAATGACTCTCCGTGAAATGACTGAAGCAGTGTTTTTCGGACTCTCCACCTACTGTAAGACTCCATTGGAGAGTTCTCATTTTTATGTCATTTGAACTAGCCTTTGATATCTGAAAGGACGGTGTACGTCCTTTCAAGATACCATGTGCCAAACGAAGCCCTTTTGGCCACTGCCATCATTATCTCCAGGCAGGCATTGCTGTTTCAAGGGTGACATCTCAGCCAGAAGGCAGAGGCTGAGCTCGTCTTGTTGCACCAGCTCCCAAAAGAAGCCAAGAAAGGGAGCTGGAACAACAAACCACCCCAACGCCCAGGAAAGCGTTCTTCATGACAGAAGGCTAGAAAATGACCCAACATCCTTGTGGCCCAGAACCCCTCTAGAAAATCACTGTTCCATAAAAAAGAGAAACACATGGGAAGTTCCAAGGAGAGGCAATGCCCATGGCCAGTGTACTTTAGAGACGGCCTGAGCGCTCCGGGGAAGACACGCACCGACGGAACCCCTTGGGAAACAGCAGGGATTCTCCTCACCGTCGTAAGGGTTTCCTCTGGGGACAACCTGCCCTGGGCACCACATGAGGGAGCAGACCGGCTTCTCTTCCTCTGCCCCCACACCATTCACTCATGAAGGCAGCTCAGGTGTTCTCATGCCCTGCCTGCCTGCCTGCCTGGCTCATCCGTGAGCTGTGACCACCTCCAGGGCAGGACTCCACCTTCTCCTCTCTGTGTACCGTGCATCTGCACACAGTGGGCTTTCAGAACCTTAGACTTGAGCCATTCCCACTCAAGCCAGAACCCTCCCCAGGAAGGAAAACAGCTGTGGAGTCATTTTGGCCCCAGCACTGGTTCCGAAACCCTGGCGGCTCCTACAGCCTCTACGGCGTGAAGAGGGAGGTCCCTTTTGACAGAGCTTTCCGGCTCTCAGATCTAAGCTGTTGTTTCACTGTCAGCTGTGTCTCTTCCGTTGCAGCCAGGTGGGCCACGCTGCTCCAAAGGAGCTCACAAGCTGAGTTTCAAGGGAGGACAGGGATGGCTACAACGTGCTGCAAACTGAGTGAGGGTCCCCACAATCCTCAGCAAAGGTCTGTGGTGTGCAAGTGGGGAGTAGAGGGCCCCCAAGTTCCAAAGGAAGGGAGGTACTCGGGAGCTAAAGCCCTTGGCTGCTGTGGTAGCAGCTGCAGATGGCAGCTCGTCCACAGTGCACTTCGAATGAGGTCATATGAGCGGGACTCTGGAAATGGCTCCGAAATCGAGAGAAAGGGGTCAGGGTATGTGGGAAGCCGGCGGGGGTGGGGGGTGGATGAAGGAAGGTGTCCCTCCTCTCTCCAGTGCAATTTGGTTTGGTGAGTCTCAAAGCTACCAGATGGCACTTCCCAAGTCAGGCCCCCACAGGAATCAGGGTGGGCTGCGTGCCTCGGCCCCTGCCACAGGGACAAGCCACACCAGTGGCCTCCCTGAGCTCCAATGGCCGGATCTGGGGGTTCTGTCTGGGTGCACACCTCCTTGCTGTGGCCAAGTTCCCCCCTTCTCTGAGCACCAGCTTCATCCTCTCGAATGAGGACATCGAATGCTACCTTGGCACGTTACTCTCTTCATCCTGTGAAGACTCATTAGGCTTATCCTACAATTACTAGCTGGCCCGAAGAGATATCTCCTGAATCCAGATTAAGCTGGAGTCTCCCAGGCTCATCTGGCATGTCTTCCCTGAAGTCTGCCAAAACCCACACCATTGCATTTCCAGGGACTCCCCTTAGCCAGCTGGGCAGAAAACCCAGCATGCTTCAAACAAGCTGACAGACAAGCGGGAGAGGACTCACGGGCAGAAGGTTTCCCTCAGGTCTCGGGTGGAGCTCTGGGACCACAGCAGCAACGGGCCATCCCAGCCCCTGGGCTCAGCAGCGCCCTCATTCTCAGGCCGGCGGCTCTGCCCTGAGGGGAGCGGGAAGGTCACCAACTGCCGCAGGCGGACCTCACGCCCCTCCCACTGCTGGAGCCTGACCTCCCCCGGCCCCACCCCTTCCCCTACCCCAGCAGGACGACAGCTCGTCTTCCCCTGGCTTCCAACGTCAGGCCCGGCCCTGGGCCCCGATTGGGCACTGCCCCAGCCCGGAGCCAATCACAGTGGCCAGGGAGGTGGAACGCACCGATTGGCCAGGGCCAGGTCATGTGACCATACTCCCCAGGAAACTCAAATATTACCAAGGTTCCCTAAGAAACCAATGAACAAAATTATCCAGTAAAGGCAAACCGTACTTTTTAATGAGGCCAATGTCACAGAAAAAAAAAAAAAAAAGCTTCACCATGAACTGCTCAAGGAAGCTAGTAAATAAACTTTCAGAAAAGTTTAGTAGTTTTTTTTTTTTTTTTTTAATAGGGTGACGGAGAGCTATACCTTTCCCGTCTATGTGAATTTAGGTTTAAACTAGATTTCCCTTGGCTGTTATATAAGACAAAAAAACCCACATCACCCCCTTTCACTCACCCCCACCCCCCAAAAGTGTTTTAATGTATTGAATTTTTCTGTCCTCAGTTGTGTCTGATTCACGGCAACCCACGAACTCTACACAGCCAGGCTCTTCCGTCCATGGAATTCAGGGCAATTTTTTCTGTCCCAGTCAATGCCCACCCTGGGTGATCCAAAGGCAAGGGCTCAGAGGCCCCTGAGAGACTAACTCCTTTCAGCTGAGCACAGAGCTGGCTCCTCACTGGGATGCCTGTGGCCTGGGGCTCCCAGAGGGGAGAGCAGCACTCGCCCCACCGTGTGGTCACTGCTGGAAGTGCAGGCTGCTCCTCACTCCCCCTTGACAGTGTCCCTGACGGCAGAACAGTGTGAATCGAATCAAGGTGGTAATGCAAACTCCAATGCAACCAAACTCCCCACAAGGTCTCCAAAACCACTCAGGAACAGGGAATTGGAAACTGCAGGGGATGACATGAATGGAGATGGAGACTTGACACCTTACACCGAGTTCACTTCCACTTATCCCTAGACAAACTTTCCGTGAAAACTTGTCACCAATCTAGAAGAACAATGAGCAGAAACCGGACACGTGCTTTGAGTCTTCACACACAAAACTAAAAGGCAGTCCACAAAAAAACCCAGAGAATACAGTGGACTTGGCAAAATCAAAGATATCTACTGTGGGAAAGACCTCATGACAAAAGCAAAAGACAGGTCATACATCGCCAGACGAATGAGTGGAAACACAAAGCTTATCAAGGATGTGTCTCCAAACAGACAAAGAACACCAACACAACAAGCCTGTGAAAACTAGGGAAAGGTCTGAAGGGACACCAGACTGAGGAAGACACACACAGAGGATCCCGGATGATGTCCAGCACTGAGGGCCTGAAGAAACAACAGTCTAGTTGCACCCCCTCAGGCCTGTGTGACCGTGGATGAGGCCTCTGTTTCCCGGTGGCTCTGAGAGATGGACAGGGAGGAAGGGGAAGAGAAGTCACTTGCATTTCTAATACTCACAGCAAAGTCTTCCAACGAGAAGGGAATTATCACCCCCACTGACAATGCCATTCACTGAAGTGATATCCACGAGTCCATCTAACCCAGAAGGGAAGGATGGACCTGTTCTCACAAAACGGCGAGAGATGGAAGAAGGAAGATCAAGCCCACACCAATCACTGGAGAGAGAAGCTGTGCTCAGGGCTTGAAAAATTCCTATTGGTAAAATGATGTCACAGCCCCACAAGGCAATCCACAGCTTCGATGCTATTCCTCCCAAAATGCCAATGCATTTTCGCACCGAACAAAGAATTGCAAAAGGGGTTACGGAAACAGAAAAGAGCCTAAATTGTCAATACAATCCGACGAAAAGGCCCCGATACGGACATCCAAGGTTGTGTGAAAGGAAATTAGACGACCAAACTAGGATCCTCAGGAGAGTATCGGAGAAGGCAATGGCGACCCACTCCAGTACTCTTGCCTGGAAAATGCCCTGGACGGAGGAGCCTGGTAGGCTGCAGGCCATGGGGTCGCGCAGAGTCTGACACGACTGAAGTGACTTAGCAGCAGCAGCAGCAGCGGCAGGACAGTATGCTATTGGGAATACAACAACACACACAGATCCAGATCGATGGAATAAAGTTGAGGGTCCAGAAACAAACCCCAGCATCCATCGTCAACTCATCTCTGACACAGAAGGGGAGATTATCCAAATGGGAACAAGAAAGCCTCTTCAATCAATGTCCATGGGAAACCCAGACAGCTACATCTGAAGAACGCTATTGGTTTGGATCTCAGACCACCTCAATATTGGGGAAAAACCTCACCCTAAAGACTGATGTCATGAGATAGCTAGAAAGAAGCGTAGGTCAAAGGCTCCTTAACATCAGAGTCTCCTTGCCATTTGCTGGGCGGAGGTAGAAATGGGTCTCTTCAATTAAGGGAAAGAGGTACACGAAGTACACCAATGGGTTTCCATCCAATGGAACCTCTTCACAACAGAGAAGCTAAGCATTCACAAATGCAAAAGATAGGAAACGGAACACGAGAGACTCCTTCCAAGTGGTGTATCTGAGAAGGGGTTCATATGGAAAGAGACGAAGAATGCACAGCACTCAGATTCCAAGAAACACCACCACCACCCTTGACCCTTCCCCTATGACCAACTCCGACCTGAAGCCTTTCTCTCCCTCTAACCTATCCCTAAAACATAACCCTCATCTAATCATATACATGTGGAATTCCTAGCATCCATCCATTCACACACGAGAGAGAAAGAGGAAGACACAGAGGGAATTGAGAACGGAAAAGAGAGGGACACAGCCAGAGAGAGACACGGAACCAAAGAGAGGAAAGGAGTCGATGGTCCAGACTTTTCCTCAATCTGTCTCGAAGGTAGAAGCAATGACAGCGCCCATCCACCCCAGAAGGGGGAAAAGGACGGAAGGTTTGCAGAGGAAAAGACAAGAACGCAGGGAGCCATTAGAAGCTCAGCCACCCGCAGAAGCCGAGCTGGGACACTTGAACAGAATCTCAATGGAAACAGGACCAGAAAGTTGGCTACTCTTTTCTACAAGAGAGGGAGACCTTCGAGTCTTCCTTTCGGTCCTCCAACTTGGATGCGGGGTCTCAAAACAGTCAGGAGGGGGAGTGCCTTTTCCTGGGTACCACGGCACATCCAGGCCTCGTTCTGCCCCATTCTGTGCTATGTCAGCCCTGGATGGAATCTTTCTTTCTGAAGTCTCAGCGCACGAGCTCCACGTGATATCGGCCCCAGGTGGAAAGGCATGGAGCTGCTCGTAGGCCGACAGACCTAGGAAGCAGATGGGAGAATGACCCCCACTCTGCAGATGGAGAGACTGGGGAAACCCTGAGGGGCATATGCTTGTCCAGGGCCACACCACTTATGAGAAGAAGGAGCCTGGTCTGAGAGCAGCAGGGCCCTCGGAGCTCAGGCCCTGGCTGCACCCAGGCCTCCCCAGGGCTGTGGGCTGGGCTGTGTGGGCGTCTCTGTGCCTGCACATGGCCTAAGGGGGGTGGTCGAGCAGTCAGAAACCCAGAGATTCCCTTGGGAAGTTTTGGGGAAGGGACCTCAGCACGAACCCCAGGCGATGATGTCACCTGCCGGCAACAGAACCCAACAGAACCCGCAACCCGGGTATCCAGGCCTCCAGAGCGGAGAGGAGCCCCCAGCCAGATCACTTGCTGCCAGGATGTTCTGCTGTTTGCCCATGCCCAGAGGCCGGGGCCTCAGGAGAGCTCACAGGCAGTGTGCGTGGGCACCCTGTCGACGTTGGCTCAGGACACCCCCGAGAGGCCTCTGGCCGTTTGCCCGGAGAAACAGAAAGGTAACACGGGGAGCCCCAGGCCGGGCCAGGCCACCTCGCCCATGCCACCCGGAAACACCGGGTCCTTTGCCTGTGTGTGTGGATGCGGGTTTCTCGGGGTGTGTCTCCCTCAAGGAAGCCCAGGCGGATGTGGGGTCAGAAGCCTGCGGACAAGTTGTGTCCACACCCCAGGGGAGAGCAGGCTGGGCCCGATGGGGAGTGTGCGGGCAGCGGCGGCCGCCCAGGCTGACCTCACACCCACAGGTGGGTCTCTTTCCTCCCGGGTGGGGATCTGAGCAGACACACGTCTCTGACCCTTCTGGGAAGAGAAGTTCGAGCAGGCAGAAGCAGCGGTTCCACTGGCCAGGCCCAGCTTGGAAAACTCCCAGCATGGCTGGCTGACGGTCACTGTCGTTGCAGAGCTTCCCACGTGATGAGGCCGAGGACGGGGACACCCCATCCACCTCCCGGAGGGAGGGGTCGGAGCACCACCCCCCCGCCCGTGAGGCCCAGTGCAGGCTCCAGGTGAGCGTGCCCACGGAGGCATCAGCCCCACCGGGGGAGAAGAGGAGGCGGGGAAGGCCTGCTGCAGAGACACCGCCTAGGATACACCCGCCGGCCCAGTCTGAGGCTGCCACGGAGCTCAGCACACCCGGCTCCGACCCAGAGTCCCGAGAACCCCGGCCTCTGAGGCAGCAGGAGGACCTGGAGCCCAGCACGCCAGAGCACAGAGGTGAGGACGCTGGGGCTGCTGCACGGGAGTGTGTGGGGACGGGGTGCTGAGCTACACAGGGACGAGTCCCCGAAAGCTGCTGCTGGGCCTGCAGCAAGCACTGGCCTCACACCCCCCGCCCCCCGTCTTGCACACTTCAGTCCCAAAAGACATCCGACGCTGGGTATTCTTTGGGAATCTCTTGGAAGCTTTCTGTCCCGGGATACGCACATGCCAAGGCTGGCCTGTGGGCAAACTTTGCTTCTCCCCCAGCTCTAGCACTGACCTCCAACTGGAACCAGGCTCCACTTCCCAGACCTGTCCCTACAGAGGTGGTGGCTCCAGGTGCAGGACCCAGGGATCCACCGAGGGCAGATGGAGAACCGAGACTTGCCCTCGCAGAGACACCAGGCCAGCTGGGTACTGGCCAGCACACTGGGCAGATCGGATCTCCGTGCCTGCAGGACCCCCAGCCCCAGGCACTGATGTCCCACCCCCTCAGCCAGAACCTCCACCTCCACGTGCACCTGTACCTGCTCGGGCTCTGGCAGGAGAACCCGAGGCAGAGGAGGAGTCACCGCCTCGGCAGGGAGAGCCTGCCCTGGCTCCCGCGCAACACCCAGACGCCCACGATGACTCACCCACCCCTGCAGGGAGAACGAGCCCCCGCTCTGGACAGACACCCAGAGCCCTTGCCGGAAACACCACGTCCAGGGGAGCGGTCGGCTCTGCAGCCTCCATCCCTGTCTGCTCACCGTGGACGCCGGCAACTCGGTCTGCCCCCAGGGGACATGGAGTTCCTTTCCCCTGAACTGCTTTGCATTTGGTTTGTTTCCACCTTTCTGGTGATGTTTTCTTTTTTGTATGGTTTCCTGTATTTTTGTTGGTTAAGTTGGGATTCGTAAACTTTCTCATCATTGTTGCAATTTGGGAACACTGTTGTGTAACTCTGGTGATACTGTGTTACCATCACCACTTGGTAGTTTCAGACCCGTTTGATCTTTATGCCCCACCCCCCAACAAAGCCTGGATTCAAGGCAAGCACGCCCTGTTCATCCCTTCCCCCGATCCTGAACACAATTTCATCTTTTCTTTGTGCATTCCTTCCTATATTCTTGGTGTCCCCAATCAATGACTCTCCGTGAAATGACTGAAGCAGTGTTTTTCGGACTCTCCACCTACTGTAAGACTCCATTGGAGAGTTCTCATTTTTATGTCATTTGAACTAGCCTTTGATATCTGAAAGGACGGTGTACGTCCTTTCAAGATACCATGTGCCAAACGAAGCCCTTTTGGCCACTGCCATCATTATCTCCAGGCAGGCATTGCTGTTTCAAGGGTGACATCTCAGCCAGAAGGCAGAGGCTGAGCTCGTCTTGTTGCACCAGCTCCCAAAAGAAGCCAAGAAAGGGAGCTGGAACAACAAACCACCCCAACGCCCAGGAAAGCGTTCTTCATGACAGAAGGCTAGAAAATGACCCAACATCCTTGTGGCCCAGAACCCCTCTAGAAAATCACTGTTCCATAAAAAAGAGAAACACATGGGAAGTTCCAAGGAGAGGCAATGCCCATGGCCAGTGTACTTTAGAGACGGCCTGAGCGCTCCGGGGAAGACACGCACCGACGGAACCCCTTGGGAAACAGCAGGGATTCTCCTCACCGTCGTAAGGGTTTCCTCTGGGGACAACCTGCCCTGGGCACCACATGAGGGAGCAGACCGGCTTCTCTTCCTCTGCCCCCACACCATTCACTCATGAAGGCAGCTCAGGTGTTCTCATGCCCTGCCTGCCTGCCTGCCTGGCTCATCCGTGAGCTGTGACCACCTCCAGGGCAGGACTCCACCTTCTCCTCTCTGTGTACCGTGCATCTGCACACAGTGGGCTTTCAGAACCTTAGACTTGAGCCATTCCCACTCAAGCCAGAACCCTCCCCAGGAAGGAAAACAGCTGTGGAGTCATTTTGGCCCCAGCACTGGTTCCGAAACCCTGGCGGCTCCTACAGCCTCTACGGCGTGAAGAGGGAGGTCCCTTTTGACAGAGCTTTCCGGCTCTCAGATCTAAGCTGTTGTTTCACTGTCAGCTGTGTCTCTTCCGTTGCAGCCAGGTGGGCCACGCTGCTCCAAAGGAGCTCACAAGCTGAGTTTCAAGGGAGGACAGGGATGGCTACAACGTGCTGCAAACTGAGTGAGGGTCCCCACAATCCTCAGCAAAGGTCTGTGGTGTGCAAGTGGGGAGTAGAGGGCCCCCAAGTTCCAAAGGAAGGGAGGTACTCGGGAGCTAAAGCCCTTGGCCGCTGTGGT
This sequence comes from Giraffa tippelskirchi, assembly GCF_054371585.1. NCBI lineage: Eukaryota > Metazoa > Chordata > Mammalia > Artiodactyla > Giraffidae > Giraffa > Giraffa tippelskirchi. The sequence goes on along the minus strand of NC_137288.1, from coordinate 7,032,602 downwards.
AGCAGCTGCAGATGGCAGCTCGTCCACAGTGCACTTCGAATGAGGTCATATGAGCGGGACTCTGGAAATGGCTCCGAAATCGAGAGAAAGGGGTCAGGGTATGTGGGAAGCCGGCGGGGGTGGGGGGTGGATGAAGGAAGGTGTCCCTCCTCTCTCCAGTGCAATTTGGTTTGGTGAGTCTCAAAGCTACCAGATGGCACTTCCCAAGTCAGGCCCCCACAGGAATCAGGGTGGGCTGCGTGCCTCGGCCCCTGCCACAGGGACAAGCCACACCAGTGGCCTCCCTGAGCTCCAATGGCCGGATCTGGGGGTTCTGTCTGGGTGCACACCTCCTTGCTGTGGCCAAGTTCCCCCCTTCTCTGAGCACCAGCTTCATCCTCTCGAATGAGGACATCGAATGCTACCTTGGCACGTTACTCTCTTCATCCTGTGAAGACTCATTAGGCTTATCCTACAATTACTAGCTGGCCCGAAGAGATATCTCCTGAATCCAGATTAAGCTGGAGTCTCCCAGGCTCATCTGGCATGTCTTCCCTGAAGTCTGCCAAAACCCACACCATTGCATTTCCAGGGACTCCCCTTAGCCAGCTGGGCAGAAAACCCAGCATGCTTCAAACAAGCTGACAGACAAGCGGGAGAGGACTCACGGGCAGAAGGTTTCCCTCAGGTCTCGGGTGGAGCTCTGGGACCACAGCAGCAACGGGCCATCCCAGCCCCTGGGCTCAGCAGCGCCCTCATTCTCAGGCCGGCGGCTCTGCCCTGAGGGGAGCGGGAAGGTCACCAACTGCCGCAGGCGGACCTCACGCCCCTCCCACTGCTGGAGCCTGACCTCCCCCGGCCCCACCCCTTCCCCTACCCCAGCAGGACGACAGCTCGTCTTCCCCTGGCTTCCAACGTCAGGCCCGGCCCTGGGCCCCGATTGGGCACTGCCCCAGCCCGGAGCCAATCACAGTGGCCAGGGAGGTGGAACGCACCGATTGGCCAGGGCCAGGTCATGTGACCATACTCCCCAGGAAACTCAAATATTACCAAGGTTCCCTAAGAAACCAATGAACAAAATTATCCAGTAAAGGCAAACCGTACTTTTTAATGAGGCCAATGTCACAGAAAAAAAAAAAAAAAAAGCTTCACCATGAACTGCTCAAGGAAGCTAGTAAATAAACTTTCAGAAAAGTTTAGTAGTTTTTTTTTTTTTTTTTTAATAGGGTGACGGAGAGCTATACCTTTCCCGTCTATGTGAATTTAGGTTTAAACTAGATTTCCCTTGGCTGTTATATAAGACAAAAAAACCCACATCACCCCCTTTCACTCACCCCCACCCCCCAAAAGTGTTTTAATGTATTGAATTTTTCTGTCCTCAGTTGTGTCTGATTCACGGCAACCCACGAACTCTACACAGCCAGGCTCTTCCGTCCATGGAATTCAGGGCAATTTTTTCTGTCCCAGTCAATGCCCACCCTGGGTGATCCAAAGGCAAGGGCTCAGAGGCCCCTGAGAGACTAACTCCTTTCAGCTGAGCACAGAGCTGGCTCCTCACTGGGATGCCTGTGGCCTGGGGCTCCCAGAGGGGAGAGCAGCACTCGCCCCACCGTGTGGTCACTGCTGGAAGTGCAGGCTGCTCCTCACTCCCCCTTGACAGTGTCCCTGACGGCAGAACAGTGTGAATCGAATCAAGGTGGTAATGCAAACTCCAATGCAACCAAACTCCCCACAAGGTCTCCAAAACCACTCAGGAACAGGGAATTGGAAACTGCAGGGGATGACATGAATGGAGATGGAGACTTGACACCTTACACCGAGTTCACTTCCACTTATCCCTAGACAAACTTTCCGTGAAAACTTGTCACCAATCTAGAAGAACAATGAGCAGAAACCGGACACGTGCTTTGAGTCTTCACACACAAAACTAAAAGGCAGTCCACAAAAAAACCCAGAGAATACAGTGGACTTGGCAAAATCAAAGATATCTACTGTGGGAAAGACCTCATGACAAAAGCAAAAGACAGGTCATACATCGCCAGACGAATGAGTGGAAACACAAAGCTTATCAAGGATGTGTCTCCAAACAGACAAAGAACACCAACACAACAAGCCTGTGAAAACTAGGGAAAGGTCTGAAGGGACACCAGACTGAGGAAGACACACACAGAGGATCCCGGATGATGTCCAGCACTGAGGGCCTGAAGAAACAACAGTCTAGTTGCACCCCCTCAGGCCTGTGTGACCGTGGATGAGGCCTCTGTTTCCCGGTGGCTCTGAGAGATGGACAGGGAGGAAGGGGAAGAGAAGTCACTTGCATTTCTAATACTCACAGCAAAGTCTTCCAACGAGAAGGGAATTATCACCCCCACTGACAATGCCATTCACTGAAGTGATATCCACGAGTCCATCTAACCCAGAAGGGAAGGATGGACCTGTTCTCACAAAACGGCGAGAGATGGAAGAAGGAAGATCAAGCCCACACCAATCACTGGAGAGAGAAGCTGTGCTCAGGGCTTGAAAAATTCCTATTGGTAAAATGATGTCACAGCCCCACAAGGCAATCCACAGCTTCGATGCTATTCCTCCCAAAATGCCAATGCATTTTCGCACCGAACAAAGAATTGCAAAAGGGGTTACGGAAACAGAAAAGAGCCTAAATTGTCAATACAATCCGACGAAAAGGCCCCGATACGGACATCCAAGGTTGTGTGAAAGGAAATTAGACGACCAAACTAGGATCCTCAGGAGAGTATCGGAGAAGGCAATGGCGACCCACTCCAGTACTCTTGCCTGGAAAATGCCCTGGACGGAGGAGCCTGGTAGGCTGCAGGCCATGGGGTCGCGCAGAGTCTGACACGACTGAAGTGACTTAGCAGCAGCAGCAGCAGCGGCAGGACAGTATGCTATTGGGAATACAACAACACACACAGATCCAGATCGATGGAATAAAGTTGAGGGTCCAGAAACAAACCCCAGCATCCATCGTCAACTCATCTCTGACACAGAAGGGGAGATTATCCAAATGGGAACAAGAAAGCCTCTTCAATCAATGTCCATGGGAAACCCAGACAGCTACATCTGAAGAACGCTATTGGTTTGGATCTCAGACCACCTCAATATTGGGGAAAAACCTCACCCTAAAGACTGATGTCATGAGATAGCTAGAAAGAAGCGTAGGTCAAAGGCTCCTTAACATCAGAGTCTCCTTGCCATTTGCTGGGCGGAGGTAGAAATGGGTCTCTTCAATTAAGGGAAAGAGGTACACGAAGTACACCAATGGGTTTCCATCCAATGGAACCTCTTCACAACAGAGAAGCTAAGCATTCACAAATGCAAAAGATAGGAAACGGAACACGAGAGACTCCTTCCAAGTGGTGTATCTGAGAAGGGGTTCATATGGAAAGAGACGAAGAATGCACAGCACTCAGATTCCAAGAAACACCACCACCACCCTTGACCCTTCCCCTATGACCAACTCCGACCTGAAGCCTTTCTCTCCCTCTAACCTATCCCTAAAACATAACCCTCATCTAATCATATACATGTGGAATTCCTAGCATCCATCCATTCACACACGAGAGAGAAAGAGGAAGACACAGAGGGAATTGAGAACGGAAAAGAGAGGGACACAGCCAGAGAGAGACACGGAACCAAAGAGAGGAAAGGAGTCGATGGTCCAGACTTTTCCTCAATCTGTCTCGAAGGTAGAAGCAATGACAGCGCCCATCCACCCCAGAAGGGGGAAAAGGACGGAAGGTTTGCAGAGGAAAAGACAAGAACGCAGGGAGCCATTAGAAGCTCAGCCACCCGCAGAAGCCGAGCTGGGACACTTGAACAGAATCTCAATGGAAACAGGACCAGAAAGTTGGCTACTCTTTTCTACAAGAGAGGGAGACCTTCGAGTCTTCCTTTCGGTCCTCCAACTTGGATGCGGGGTCTCAAAACAGTCAGGAGGGGGAGTGCCTTTTCCTGGGTACCACGGCACATCCAGGCCTCGTTCTGCCCCATTCTGTGCTATGTCAGCCCTGGATGGAATCTTTCTTTCTGAAGTCTCAGCGCACGAGCTCCACGTGATATCGGCCCCAGGTGGAAAGGCATGGAGCTGCTCGTAGGCCGACAGACCTAGGAAGCAGATGGGAGAATGACCCCCACTCTGCAGATGGAGAGACTGGGGAAACCCTGAGGGGCATATGCTTGTCCAGGGCCACACCACTTATGAGAAGAAGGAGCCTGGTCTGAGAGCAGCAGGGCCCTCGGAGCTCAGGCCCTGGCTGCACCCAGGCCTCCCCAGGGCTGTGGGCTGGGCTGTGTGGGCGTCTCTGTGCCTGCACATGGCCTAAGGGGGGTGGTCGAGCAGTCAGAAACCCAGAGATTCCCTTGGGAAGTTTTGGGGAAGGGACCTCAGCACGAACCCCAGGCGATGATGTCACCTGCCGGCAACAGAACCCAACAGAACCCGCAACCCGGGTATCCAGGCCTCCAGAGCGGAGAGGAGCCCCCAGCCAGATCACTTGCTGCCAGGATGTTCTGCTGTTTGCCCATGCCCAGAGGCCGGGGCCTCAGGAGAGCTCACAGGCAGTGTGCGTGGGCACCCTGTCGACGTTGGCTCAGGACACCCCCGAGAGGCCTCTGGCCGTTTGCCCGGAGAAACAGAAAGGTAACACGGGGAGCCCCAGGCCGGGCCAGGCCACCTCGCCCATGCCACCCGGAAACACCGGGTCCTTTGCCTGTGTGTGTGGATGCGGGTTTCTCGGGGTGTGTCTCCCTCAAGGAAGCCCAGGCGGATGTGGGGTCAGAAGCCTGCGGACAAGTTGTGTCCACACCCCAGGGGAGAGCAGGCTGGGCCCGATGGGGAGTGTGCGGGCAGCGGCGGCCGCCCAGGCTGACCTCACACCCACAGGTGGGTCTCTTTCCTCCCGGGTGGGGATCTGAGCAGACACACGTCTCTGACCCTTCTGGGAAGAGAAGTTCGAGCAGGCAGAAGCAGCGGTTCCACTGGCCAGGCCCAGCTTGGAAAACTCCCAGCATGGCTGGCTGACGGTCACTGTCGTTGCAGAGCTTCCCACGTGATGAGGCCGAGGACGGGGACACCCCATCCACCTCCCGGAGGGAGGGGTCGGAGCACCACCCCCCCGCCCGTGAGGCCCAGTGCAGGCTCCAGGTGAGCGTGCCCACGGAGGCATCAGCCCCACCGGGGGAGAAGAGGAGGCGGGGAAGGCCTGCTGCAGAGACACCGCCTAGGATACACCCGCCGGCCCAGTCTGAGGCTGCCACGGAGCTCAGCACACCCGGCTCCGACCCAGAGTCCCGAGAACCCCGGCCTCTGAGGCAGCAGGAGGACCTGGAGCCCAGCACGCCAGAGCACAGAGGTGAGGACGCTGGGGCTGCTGCACGGGAGTGTGTGGGGACGGGGTGCTGAGCTACACAGGGACGAGTCCCCGAAAGCTGCTGCTGGGCCTGCAGCAAGCACTGGCCTCACACCCCCCGCCCCCCGTCTTGCACACTTCAGTCCCAAAAGACATCCGACGCTGGGTATTCTTTGGGAATCTCTTGGAAGCTTTCTGTCCCGGGATACGCACATGCCAAGGCTGGCCTGTGGGCAAACTTTGCTTCTCCCCCAGCTCTAGCACTGACCTCCAACTGGAACCAGGCTCCACTTCCCAGACCTGTCCCTACAGAGGTGGTGGCTCCAGGTGCAGGACCCAGGGATCCACCGAGGGCAGATGGAGAACCGAGACTTGCCCTCGCAGAGACACCAGGCCAGCTGGGTACTGGCCAGCACACTGGGCAGATCGGATCTCCGTGCCTGCAGGACCCCCAGCCCCAGGCACTGATGTCCCACCCCCTCAGCCAGAACCTCCACCTCCACGTGCACCTGTACCTGCTCGGGCTCTGGCAGGACAACCCGAGGCAGAGGAGGAGTCACCGCCTCGGCAGGGAGAGCCTGCCCTGGCTCCCGCGCAACACCCAGACGCCCACGATGACTCACCCACCCCTGCAGGGAGAACGAGCCCCCGCTCTGGACAGACACCCAGAGCCCTTGCCGGAAACACCACGTCCAGGGGAGCGGTCGGCTCTGCAGCCTCCATCCCTGTCTGCTCACCGTGGACGCCGGCAACTCGGTCTGCCCCCAGGGGACATGGAGTTCCTTTCCCCTGAACTGCTTTGCATTTGGTTTGTTTCCACCTTTCTGGTGATGTTTTCTTTTTTGTATGGTTTCCTGTATTTTTGTTGGTTAAGTTGGGATTCGTAAACTTTCTCATCATTGTTGCAATTTGGGAACACTGTTGTGTAACTCTGGTGATACTGTGTTACCATCACCACTTGGTAGTTTCAGACCCGTTTGATCTTTATGCCCCACCCCCCAACAAAGCCTGGATTCAAGGCAAGCACGCCCTGTTCATCCCTTCCCCCGATCCTGAACACAATTTCATCTTTTCTTTGTGCATTCCTTCCTATATTCTTGGTGTCCCCAATCAATGACTCTCCGTGAAATGACTGAAGCAGTGTTTTTCGGACTCTCCACCTACTGTAAGACTCCATTGGAGAGTTCTCATTTTTATGTCATTTGAACTAGCCTTTGATATCTGAAAGGACGGTGTACGTCCTTTCAAGATACCATGTGCCAAACGAAGCCCTTTTGGCCACTGCCATCATTATCTCCAGGCAGGCATTGCTGTTTCAAGGGTGACATCTCAGCCAGAAGGCAGAGGCTGAGCTCGTCTTGTTGCACCAGCTCCCAAAAGAAGCCAAGAAAGGGAGCTGGAACAACAAACCACCCCAACGCCCAGGAAAGCGTTCTTCATGACAGAAGGCTAGAAAATGACCCAACATCCTTGTGGCCCAGAACCCCTCTAGAAAATCACTGTTCCATAAAAAAGAGAAACACATGGGAAGTTCCAAGGAGAGGCAATGCCCATGGCCAGTGTACTTTAGAGACGGCCTGAGCGCTCCGGGGAAGACACGCACCGACGGAACCCCTTGGGAAACAGCAGGGATTCTCCTCACCGTCGTAAGGGTTTCCTCTGGGGACAACCTGCCCTGGGCACCACATGAGGGAGCAGACCGGCTTCTCTTCCTCTGCCCCCACACCATTCACTCATGAAGGCAGCTCAGGTGTTCTCATGCCCTGCCTGCCTGCCTGCCTGGCTCATCCGTGAGCTGTGACCACCTCCAGGGCAGGACTCCACCTTCTCCTCTCTGTGTACCGTGCATCTGCACACAGTGGGCTTTCAGAACCTTAGAGTTGAGCCATTCCCACTCAAGCCAGAACCCTCCCCAGGAAGGAAAACAGCTGTGGAGTCATTTTGGCCCCAGCACTGGTTCCGAAACCCTGGCGGCTCCTACAGCCTCTACGGCGTGAAGAGGGAGGTCCCTTTTGACAGAGCTTTCCGGCTCTCAGATCTAAGCTGTTGTTTCACTGTCAGCTGTGTCTCTTCCGTTGCAGCCAGGTGGGCCACGCTGCTCCAAAGGAGCTCACAAGCTGAGTTTCAAGGGAGGACAGGGATGGCTACAACGTGCTGCAAACTGAGTGAGGGTCCCCACAATCCTCAGCAAAGGTCTGTGGTGTGCAAGTGGGGAGTAGAGGGCCCCCAAGTTCCAAAGGAAGGGAGGTACTCGGGAGCTAAAGCCCTTGGCTGCTGTGGTAGCAGCTGCAGATGGCAGCTCGTCCACAGTGCACTTCAAATGAGGTCATATGAGCGGGACTCTGGAAATGGCTCCGAAATCGAGAGAAAGGGGTCAGGGTATGTGGGAAGCCGGCGGGGGTGGGGGGTGGATGAAGGAAGGTGTCCCTCCTCTCTCCAGTGCAATTTGGTTTGGTGAGTCTCAAAGCTACCAGATGGCACTTCCCAAGTCAGGCCCCCACAGGAATCAGGGTGGGCTGCGTGCCTCGGCCCCTGCCACAGGGACAAGCCACACCAGTGGCCTCCCTGAGCTCCAATGGCCGGATCTGGGGGTTCTGTCTGGGTGCACACCTCCTTGCTGTGGCCAAGTTCCCCCCTTCTCTGAGCACCAGCTTCATCCTCTCGAATGAGGACATCGAATGCTACCTTGGCACGTTACTCTCTTCATCCTGTGAAGACTCATTAGGCTTATCCTACAATTACTAGCTGGCCCGAAGAGATATCTCCTGAATCCAGATTAAGCTGGAGTCTCCCAGGCTCATCTGGCATGTCTTCCCTGAAGTCTGCCAAAACCCACACCATTGCATTTCCAGGGACTCCCCTTAGCCAGCTGGGCAGAAAACCCAGCATGCTTCAAACAAGCTGACAGACAAGCGGGAGAGGACTCACGGGCAGAAGGTTTCCCTCAGGTCTCGGGTGGAGCTCTGGGACCACAGCAGCAACGGGCCATCCCAGCCCCTGGGCTCAGCAGCGCCCTCATTCTCAGGCCGGCGGCTCTGCCCTGAGGGGAGCGGGAAGGTCACCAACTGCCGCAGGCGGACCTCACGCCCCTCCCACTGCTGGAGCCTGACCTCCCCCGGCCCCACCCCTTCCCCTACCCCAGCAGGACGACAGCTCGTCTTCCCCTGGCTTCCAACGTCAGGCCCGGCCCTGGGCCCCGATTGGGCACTGCCCCAGCCCGGAGCCAATCACAGTGGCCAGGGAGGTGGAACGCACCGATTGGCCAGGGCCAGGTCATGTGACCATACTCCCCAGGAAACTCAAATATTACCAAGGTTCCCTAAGAAACCAATGAACAAAATTATCCAGTAAAGGCAAACCGTACTTTTTAATGAGGCCAATGTCACAGAAAAAAAAAAAAAAAAAGCTTCACCATGAACTGCTCAAGGAAGCTAGTAAATAAACTTTCAGAAAAGTTTAGTAGTTTTTTTTTTTTTTTTTTAATAGGGTGACGGAGAGCTATACCTTTCCCGTCTATGTGAATTTAGGTTTAAACTAGATTTCCCTTGGCTGTTATATAAGACAAAAAAACCCACATCACCCCCTTTCACTCACCCCCACCCCCCAAAAGTGTTTTAATGTATTGAATTTTTCTGTCCTCAGTTGTGTCTGATTCACGGCAACCCACGAACTCTACACAGCCAGGCTCTTCCGTCCATGGAATTCAGGGCAATTTTTTCTGTCCCAGTCAATGCCCACCCTGGGTGATCCAAAGGCAAGGGCTCAGAGGCCCCTGAGAGACTAACTCCTTTCAGCTGAGCACAGAGCTGGCTCCTCACTGGGATGCCTGTGGCCTGGGGCTCCCAGAGGGGAGAGCAGCACTCGCCCCACCGTGTGGTCACTGCTGGAAATGCAGGCTGCTCCTCACTCCCCCTTGACAGTGTCCCTGACGGCAGAACAGTGTGGATCGAATCAAGGTGGTAATGCAAACTCCAATGCAACCAAACTCCCCACAAGGTCTCCAAAACCACTCAGGAACAGGGAATTGGAAACTGCAGGGGATGACATGAATGGAGATGGAGACTTGACACCTTACACCGAGTTCACTTCCACTTATCCCTAGACAAACTTTCCGTGAAAACTTGTCACCAATCTAGAAGAACAATGAGCAGAAACCGGACACGTGCTTTGAGTCTTCACACACAAAACTAAAAGGCAGTCCACAAAAAAACCCAGAGAATACAGTGGACTTGGCAAAATCAAAGATATCTACTGTGGGAAAGACCTCATGACAAAAGCAAAAGACAGGTCATACATCGCCAGACGAATGAGTGGAAACACAAAGCTTATCAAGGATGTGTCTCCAAACAGACAAAGAACACCAACACAACAAGCCTGTGAAAACTAGGGAAAGGTCTGAAGGGACACCAGACTGAGGAAGACACACACAGAGGATCCCGGATGATGTCCAGCACTGAGGGCCTGAAGAAACAACAGTCTAGTTGCACCCCCTCAGGCCTGTGTGACCGTGGATGAGGCCTCTGTTTCCCGGTGGCTCTGAGAGATGGACAGGGAGGAAGGGGAAGAGAAGTCACTTGCATTTCTAATACTCACAGCAAAGTCTTCCAACGAGAAGGGAATTATCACCCCCACTGACAATGCCATTCACTGAAGTGATATCCACGAGTCCATCTAACCCAGAAGGGAAGGATGGACCTGTTCTCACAAAACGGCGAGAGATGGAAGAAGGAAGATCAAGCCCACACCAATCACTGGAGAGAGAAGCTGTGCTCAGGGCTTGAAAAATTCCTATTGGTAAAATGATGTCACAGCCCCACAAGGCAATCCACAGCTTCGATGCTATTCCTCCCAAAATGCCAATGCATTTTCGCACCGAACAAAGAATTGCAAAAGGGGTTACGGAAACAGAAAAGAGCCTAAATTGTCAATACAATCCGACGAAAAGGCCCCGATACGGACATCCAAGGTTGTGTGAAAGGAAATTAGACGACCAAACTAGGATCCTCAGGAGAGTATCGGAGAAGGCAATGGCGACCCACTCCAGTACTCTTGCCTGGAAAATGCCCTGGACGGAGGAGCCTGGTAGGCTGCAGGCCATGGGGTCGCGCAGAGTCTGACACGACTGAAGTGACTTAGCAGCAGCAGCAGCAGCGGCAGGACAGTATGCTATTGGGAATACAACAACACACACAGATCCAGATCGATGGAATAAAGTTGAGGGTCCAGAAACAAACCCCAGCATCCATCGTCAACTCATCTCTGACACAGAAGGGGAGATTATCCAAATGGGAACAAGAAAGCCTCTTCAATCAATGTCCATGGGAAACCCAGACAGCTACATCTGAAGAACGCTATTGGTTTGGATCTCAGACCACCTCAATATTGGGGAAAAACCTCACCCTAAAGACTGATGTCATGAGATAGCTAGAAAGAAGCGTAGGTCAAAGGCTCCTTAACATCAGAGTCTCCTTGCCATTTGCTGGGCGGAGGTAGAAATGGGTCTCTTCAATTAAGGGAAAGAGGTACACGAAGTACACCAATGGGTTTCCATCCAATGGAACCTCTTCACAACAGAGAAGCTAAGCATTCACAAATGCAAAAGATAGGAAACGGAACACGAGAGACTCCTTCCAAGTGGTGTATCTGAGAAGGGGTTCATATGGAAAGAGACGAAGAATGCACAGCACTCAGATTCCAAGAAACACCACCACCACCCTTGACCCTTCCCCTATGACCAACTCCGACCTGAAGCCTTTCTCTCCCTCTAACCTATCCCTAAAACATAACCCTCATCTAATCATATACATGTGGAATTCCTAGCATCCATCCATTCACACACGAGAGAGAAAGAGGAAGACACAGAGGGAATTGAGAACGGAAAAGAGAGGGACACAGCCAGAGAGAGACACGGAACCAAAGAGAGGAAAGGAGTCGATGGTCCAGACTTTTCCTCAATCTGTCTCGAAGGTAGAAGCAATGACAGCGCCCATCCACCCCAGAAGGGGGAAAAGGACGGAAGGTTTGCAGAGGAAAAGACAAGAACGCAGGGAGCCATTAGAAGCTCAGCCACCCGCAGAAGCCGAGCTGGGACACTTGAACAGAATCTCAATGGAAACAGGACCAGAAAGTTGGCTACTCTTTTCTACAAGAGAGGGAGACCTTCGAGTCTTCCTTTCGGTCCTCCAACTTGGATGCGGGGTCTCAAAACAGTCAGGAGGGGGAGTGCCTTTTCCTGGGTACCACGGCACATCCAGGCCTCGTTCTGCCCCATTCTGTGCTATGTCAGCCCTGGATGGAATCTTTCTTTCTGAAGTCTCAGCGCACGAGCTCCACGTGATATCGGCCCCAGGTGGAAAGGCATGGAGCTGCTCGTAGGCCGACAGACCTAGGAAGCAGATGGGAGAATGACCCCCACTCTGCAGATGGAGAGACTGGGGAAACCCTGAGGGGCATATGCTTGTCCAGGGCCACACCACTTATGAGAAGAAGGAGCCTGGTCTGAGAGCAGCAGGGCCCTCGGAGCTCAGGCCCTGGCTGCACCCAGGCCTCCCCAGGGCTGTGGGCTGGGCTGTGTGGGCGTCTCTGTGCCTGCACATGGCCTAAGGGGGGTGGTCGAGCAGTCAGAAACCCAGAGATTCCCTTGGGAAGTTTTGGGGAAGGGACCTCAGCACGAACCCCAGGCGATGATGTCACCTGCCGGCAACAGAACCCAACAGAACCCGCAACCCGGGTATCCAGGCCTCCAGAGCGGAGAGGAGCCCCCAGCCAGATCACTTGCTGCCAGGATGTTCTGCTGTTTGCCCATGCCCAGAGGCCGGGGCCTCAGGAGAGCTCACAGGCAGTGTGCGTGGGCACCCTGTCGACGTTGGCTCAGGACACCCCCGAGAGGCCTCTGGCCGTTTGCCCGGAGAAACAGAAAGGTAACACGGGGAGCCCCAGGCCGGGCCAGGCCACCTCGCCCATGCCACCCGGAAACACCGGGTCCTTTGCCTGTGTGTGTGGATGCGGGTTTCTCGGGGTGTGTCTCCCTCAAGGAAGCCCAGGCGGATGTGGGGTCAGAAGCCTGCGGACAAGTTGTGTCCACACCCCAGGGGAGAGCAGGCTGGGCCCGATGGGGAGTGTGCGGGCAGCGGCGGCCGCCCAGGCTGACCTCACACCCACAGGTGGGTCTCTTTCCTCCCGGGTGGGGATCTGAGCAGACACACGTCTCTGACCCTTCTGGGAAGAGAAGTTCGAGCAGGCAGAAGCAGCGGTTCCACTGGCCAGGCCCAGCTTGGAAAACTCCCAGCATGGCTGGCTGACGGTCACTGTCGTTGCAGAGCTTCCCACGTGATGAGGCCGAGGACGGGGACACCCCATCCACCTCCCGGAGGGAGGGGTCGGAGCACCACCCCCCCGCCCGTGAGGCCCAGTGCAGGCTCCAGGTGAGCGTGCCCACGGAGGCATCAGCCCCACCGGGGGAGAAGAGGAGGCGGGGAAGGCCTGCTGCAGAGACACCGCCTAGGATACACCCGCCGGCCCAGTCTGAGGCTGCCACGGAGCTCAGCACACCCGGCTCCGACCCAGAGTCCCGAGAACCCCGGCCTCTGAGGCAGCAGGAGGACCTGGAGCCCAGCACGCCAGAGCACAGAGGTGAGGACGCTGGGGCTGCTGCACGGGAGTGTGTGGGGACGGGGTGCTGAGCTACACAGGGACGAGTCCCCGAAAGCTGCTGCTGGGCCTGCAGCAAGCACTGGCCTCACACCCCCCGCCCCCCGTCTTGCACACTTCAGTCCCAAAAGACATCCGACGCTGGGTATTCTTTGGGAATCTCTTGGAAGCTTTCTGTCCCGGGATACGCACATGCCAAGGCTGGCCTGTGGGCAAACTTTGCTTCTCCCCCAGCTCTAGCACTGACCTCCAACTGGAACCAGGCTCCACTTCCCAGACCTGTCCCTACAGAGGTGGTGGCTCCAGGTGCAGGACCCAGGGATCCACCGAGGGCAGATGGAGAACCGAGACTTGCCCTCGCAGAGACACCAGGCCAGCTGGGTACTGGCCAGCACACTGGGCAGATCGGATCTCCGTGCCTGCAGGACCCCCAGCCCCAGGCACTGATGTCCCACCCCCTCAGCCAGAACCTCCACCTCCACGTGCACCTGTACCTGCTCGGGCTCTGGCAGGAGAACCCGAGGCAGAGGAGGAGTCACCGCCTCGGCAGGGAGAGCCTGCCCTGGCTCCCGCGCAACACCCAGAGGCCCACGATGACTCACCCACCCCTGCAGGGAGAACGAGCCCCCGCTCTGGACAGACACCCAGAGCCCTTGCCGGAAACACCACGTCCAGGGGAGAGGTCGGCTCTGCAGCCTCCATCCCTGTCTGCTCACCGTGGACGCCGGCAACTCGGTCTGCCCCCAGGGGACATGGAGTTCCTTTCCCCTGAACTGCTTTGCATTTGGTTTGTTTCCACCTTTCTGGTGATGTTTTCTTTTTTGTATGGTTTCCTGTATTTTTGTTGGTTAAGTTGGGATTCGTAAACTTTCTCATCATTGTTGCAATTTGGGAACACTGTTGTGTAACTCTGGTGATACTGTGTTACCATCACCACTTGGTAGTTTCAGACCCGTTTGATCTTTATGCCCCACCCCCCAACAAAGCCTGGATTCAAGGCAAGCACGCCCTGTTCATCCCTTCCCCCGATCCTGAACACAATTTCATCTTTTCTTTGTGCATTCCTTCCTATATTCTTGGTGTCCCCAATCAATGACTCTCCGTGAAATGACTGAAGCAGTGTTTTTCGGACTCTCCACCTACTGTAAGACTCCATTGGAGAGTTCTCATTTTTATGTCATTTGAACTAGCCTTTGATATCTGAAAGGACGGTGTACGTCCTTTCAAGATACCATGTGCCAAACGAAGCCCTTTTGGCCACTGCCATCATTATCTCCAGGCAGGCATTGCTGTTTCAAGGGTGACATCTCAGCCAGAAGGCAGAGGCTGAGCTCGTCTTGTTGCACCAGCTCCCAAAAGAAGCCAAGAAAGGGAGCTGGAACAACAAACCACCCCAACGCCCAGGAAAGCGTTCTTCATGACAGAAGGCTAGAAAATGACCCAACATCCTTGTGGCCCAGAACCCCTCTAGAAAATCACTGTTCCATAAAAAAGAGAAACACATGGGAAGTTCCAAGGAGAGGCAATGCCCATGGCCAGTGTACTTTAGAGACGGCCTGAGCGCTCCGGGGAAGACACGCACCGACGGAACCCCTTGGGAAACAGCAGGGATTCTCCTCACCGTCGTAAGGGTTTCCTCTGGGGACAACCTGCCCTGGGCACCACATGAGGGAGCAGACCGGCTTCTCTTCCTCTGCCCCCACACCATTCACTCATGAAGGCAGCTCAGGTGTTCTCATGCCCTGCCTGCCTGCCTGCCTGGCTCATCCGTGAGCTGTGACCACCTCCAGGGCAGGACTCCACCTTCTCCTCTCTGTGTACCGTGCATCTGCACACAGTGGGCTTTCAGAACCTTAGACTTGAGCCATTCCCACTCAAGCCAGAACCCTCCCCAGGAAGGAAAACAGCTGTGGAGTCATTTTGGCCCCAGCACTGGTTCCGAAACCCTGGCGGCTCCTACAGCCTCTACGGCGTGAAGAGGGAGGTCCCTTTTGACAGAGCTTTCCGGCTCTCAGATCTAAGCTGTTGTTTCACTGTCAGCTGTGTCTCTTCCGTTGCAGCCAGGTGGGCCACGCTGCTCCAAAGGAGCTCACAAGCTGAGTTTCAAGGGAGGACAGGGATGGCTACAACGTGCTGCAAACTGAGTGAGGGTCCCCACAATCCTCAGCAAAGGTCTGTGGTGTGCAAGTGGGGAGTAGAGGGCCCCCAAGTTCCAAAGGAAGGGAGGTACTCGGGAGCTAAAGCCCTTGGCTGCTGTGGTAGCAGCTGCAGATGGCAGCTCGTCCACAGTGCACTTCAAATGAGGTCATATGAGCGGGACTCTGGAAATGGCTCCGAAATCGAGAGAAAGGGGTCAGGGTATGTGGGAAGCCGGCGGGGGTGGGGGGTGGATGAAGGAAGGTGTCCCTCCTCTCTCCAGTGCAATTTGGTTTGGTGAGTCTCAAAGCTACCAGATGGCACTTCCCAAGTCAGGCCCCCACAGGAATCAGGGTGGGCTGCGTGCCTCGGCCCCTGCCACAGGGACAAGCCACACCAGTGGCCTCCCTGAGCTCCAATGGCCGGATCTGGGGGTTCTGTCTGGGTGCACACCTCCTTGCTGTGGCCAAGTTCCCCCCTTCTCTGAGCACCAGCTTCATCCTCTCGAATGAGGACATCGAATGCTACCTTGGCACGTTACTCTCTTCATCCTGTGAAGACTCATTAGGCTTATCCTACAATTACTAGCTGGCCCGAAGAGATATCTCCTGAATCCAGATTAAGCTGGAGTCTCCCAGGCTCATCTGGCATGTCTTCCCTGAAGTCTGCCAAAACCCACACCATTGCATTTCCAGGGACTCCCCTTAGCCAGCTGGGCAGAAAACCCAGCATGCTTCAAACAAGCTGACAGACAAGCGGGAGAGGACTCACGGGCAGAAGGTTTCCCTCAGGTCTCGGGTGGAGCTCTGGGACCACAGCAGCAACGGGCCATCCCAGCCCCTGGGCTCAGCAGCGCCCTCATTCTCAGGCCGGCGGCTCTGCCCTGAGGGGAGCGGGAAGGTCACCAACTGCCGCAGGCGGACCTCACGCCCCTCCCACTGCTGGAGCCTGACCTCCCCCGGCCCCACCCCTTCCCCTACCCCAGCAGGACGACAGCTCGTCTTCCCCTGGCTTCCAACGTCAGGCCCGGCCCTGGGCCCCGATTGGGCACTGCCCCAGCCCGGAGCCAATCACAGTGGCCAGGGAGGTGGAACGCACCGATTGGCCAGGGCCAGGTCATGTGACCATACTCCCCAGGAAACTCAAATATTACCAAGGTTCCCTAAGAAACCAATGAACAAAATTATCCAGTAAAGGCAAACCGTACTTTTTAATGAGGCCAATGTCACAGAAAAAAAAAAAAAAAAAGCTTCACCATGAACTGCTCAAGGAAGCTAGTAAATAAACTTTCAGAAAAGTTTAGTAGTTTTTTTTTTTTTTTTTTAATAGGGTGACGGAGAGCTATACCTTTCCCGTCTATGTGAATTTAGGTTTAAACTAGATTTCCCTTGGCTGTTATATAAGACAAAAAAACCCACATCACCCCCTTTCACTCACCCCCACCCCCCAAAAGTGTTTTAATGTATTGAATTTTTCTGTCCTCAGTTGTGTCTGATTCACGGCAACCCACGAACTCTACACAGCCAGGCTCTTCCGTCCATGGAATTCAGGGCAATTTTTTCTGTCCCAGTCAATGCCCACCCTGGGTGATCCAAAGGCAAGGGCTCAGAGGCCCCTGAGAGACTAACTCCTTTCAGCTGAGCACAGAGCTGGCTCCTCACTGGGATGCCTGTGGCCTGGGGCTCCCAGAGGGGAGAGCAGCACTCGCCCCACCGTGTGGTCACTGCTGGAAGTGCAGGCTGCTCCTCACTCCCCCTTGACAGTGTCCCTGACGGCAGAACAGTGTGAATCGAATCAAGGTGGTAATGCAAACTCCAATGCAACCAAACTCCCCACAAGGTCTCCAAAACCACTCAGGAACAGGGAATTGGAAACTGCAGGGGATGACATGAATGGAGATGGAGACTTGACACCTTACACCGAGTTCACTTCCACTTATCCCTAGACAAACTTTCCGTGAAAACTTGTCACCAATCTAGAAGAACAATGAGCAGAAACCGGACACGTGCTTTGAGTCTTCACACACAAAACTAAAAGGCAGTCCACAAAAAAACCCAGAGAATACAGTGGACTTGGCAAAATCAAAGATATCTACTGTGGGAAAGACCTCATGACAAAAGCAAAAGACAGGTCATACATCGCCAGACGAATGAGTGGAAACACAAAGCTTATCAAGGATGTGTCTCCAAACAGACAAAGAACACCAACACAACAAGCCTGTGAAAACTAGGGAAAGGTCTGAAGGGACACCAGACTGAGGAAGACACACACAGAGGATCCCGGATGATGTCCAGCACTGAGGGCCTGAAGAAACAACAGTCTAGTTGCACCCCCTCAGGCCTGTGTGACCGTGGATGAGGCCTCTGTTTCCCGGTGGCTCTGAGAGATGGACAGGGAGGAAGGGGAAGAGAAGTCACTTGCATTTCTAATACTCACAGCAAAGTCTTCCAACGAGAAGGGAATTATCACCCCCACTGACAATGCCATTCACTGAAGTGATATCCACGAGTCCATCTAACCCAGAAGGGAAGGATGGACCTGTTCTCACAAAACGGCGAGAGATGGAAGAAGGAAGATCAAGCCCACACCAATCACTGGAGAGAGAAGCTGTGCTCAGGGCTTGAAAAATTCCTATTGGTAAAATGATGTCACAGCCCCACAAGGCAATCCACAGCTTCGATGCTATTCCTCCCAAAATGCCAATGCATTTTCGCACCGAACAAAGAATTGCAAAAGGGGTTACGGAAACAGAAAAGAGCCTAAATTGTCAATACAATCCGACGAAAAGGCCCCGATACGGACATCCAAGGTTGTGTGAAAGGAAATTAGACGACCAAACTAGGATCCTCAGGAGAGTATCGGAGAAGGCAATGGCGACCCACTCCAGTACTCTTGCCTGGAAAATGCCCTGGACGGAGGAGCCTGGTAGGCTGCAGGCCATGGGGTCGCGCAGAGTCTGACACGACTGAAGTGACTTAGCAGCAGCAGCAGCAGCGGCAGGACAGTATGCTATTGGGAATACAACAACACACACAGATCCAGATCGATGGAATAAAGTTGAGGGTCCAGAAACAAACCCCAGCATCCATCGTCAACTCATCTCTGACACAGAAGGGGAGATTATCCAAATGGGAACAAGAAAGCCTCTTCAATCAATGTCCATGGGAAACCCAGACAGCTACATCTGAAGAACGCTATTGGTTTGGATCTCAGACCACCTCAATATTGGGGAAAAACCTCACCCTAAAGACTGATGTCATGAGATAGCTAGAAAGAAGCGTAGGTCAAAGGCTCCTTAACATCAGAGTCTCCTTGCCATTTGCTGGGCGGAGGTAGAAATGGGTCTCTTCAATTAAGGGAAAGAGGTACACGAAGTACACCAATGGGTTTCCATCCAATGGAACCTCTTCACAACAGAGAAGCTAAGCATTCACAAATGCAAAAGATAGGAAACGGAACACGAGAGACTCCTTCCAAGTGGTGTATCTGAGAAGGGGTTCATATGGAAAGAGACGAAGAATGCACAGCACTCAGATTCCAAGAAACACCACCACCACCCTTGACCCTTCCCCTATGACCAACTCCGACCTGAAGCCTTTCTCTCCCTCTAACCTATCCCTAAAACATAACCCTCATCTAATCATATACATGTGGAATTCCTAGCATCCATCCATTCACACACGAGAGAGAAAGAGGAAGACACAGAGGGAATTGAGAACGGAAAAGAGAGGGACACAGCCAGAGAGAGACACGGAACCAAAGAGAGGAAAGGAGTCGATGGTCCAGACTTTTCCTCAATCTGTCTCGAAGGTAGAAGCAATGACAGCGCCCATCCACCCCAGAAGGGGGAAAAGGACGGAAGGTTTGCAGAGGAAAAGACAAGAACGCAGGGAGCCATTAGAAGCTCAGCCACCCGCAGAAGCCGAGCTGGGACACTTGAACAGAATCTCAATGGAAACAGGACCAGAAAGTTGGCTACTCTTTTCTACAAGAGAGGGATACCTTCGAGTCTTCCTTTCGGTCCTCCAACTTGGATGCGGGGTCTCAAAACAGTCAGGAGGGGGAGTGCCTTTTCCTGGGTACCACGGCACATCCAGGCCTCGTTCTGCCCCATTCTGTGCTATGTCAGCCCTGGATGGAATCTTTCTTTCTGAAGTCTCAGCGCACGAGCTCCACGTGATATCGGCCCCAGGTGGAAAGGCATGGAGCTGCTCGTAGGCCGACAGACCTAGGAAGCAGATGGGAGAATGACCCCCACTCTGCAGATGGAGAGACTGGGGAAACCCTGAGGGGCATATGCTTGTCCAGGGCCACACCACTTATGAGAAGAAGGAGCCTGGTCTGAGAGCAGCAGGGCCCTCGGAGCTCAGGCCCTGGCTGCACCCAGGCCTCCCCAGGGCTGTGGGCTGGGCTGTGTGGGCGTCTCTGTGCCTGCACATGGCCTAAGGGGGGTGGTCGAGCAGTCAGAAACCCAGAGATTCCCTTGGGAAGTTTTGGGGAAGGGACCTCAGCACGAACCCCAGGCGATGATGTCACCTGCCGGCAACAGAACCCAACAGAACCCGCAACCCGGGTATCCAGGCCTCCAGAGCGGAGAGGAGCCCCCAGCCAGATCACTTGCTGCCAGGATGTTCTGCTGTTTGCCCATGCCCAGAGGCCGGGGCCTCAGGAGAGCTCACAGGCAGTGTGCGTGGGCACCCTGTCGACGTTGGCTCAGGACACCCCCGAGAGGCCTCTGGCCGTTTGCCCGGAGAAACAGAAAGGTAACACGGGGAGCCCCAGGCCGGGCCAGGCCACCTCGCCCATGCCACCCGGAAACACCGGGTCCTTTGCCTGTGTGTGTGGATGCGGGTTTCTCGGGGTGTGTCTCCCTCAAGGAAGCCCAGGCGGATGTGGGGTCAGAAGCCTGCGGACAAGTTGTGTCCACACCCCAGGGGAGAGCAGGCTGGGCCCGATGGGGAGTGTGCGGGCAGCGGCGGCCGCCCAGGCTGACCTCACACCCACAGGTGGGTCTCTTTCCTCCCGGGTGGGGATCTGAGCAGACACACGTCTCTGACCCTTCTGGGAAGAGAAGTTCGAGCAGGCAGAAGCAGCGGTTCCACTGGCCAGGCCCAGCTTGGAAAACTCCCAGCATGGCTGGCTGACGGTCACTGTCGTTGCAGAGCTTCCCACGTGATGAGGCCGAGGACGGGGACACCCCATCCACCTCCCGGAGGGAGGGGTCGGAGCACCACCCCCCCGCCCGTGAGGCCCAGTGCAGGCTCCAGGTGAGCGTGCCCACGGAGGCATCAGCCCCACCGGGGGAGAAGAGGAGGCGGGGAAGGCCTGCTGCAGAGACACCGCCTAGGATACACCCGCCGGCCCAGTCTGAGGCTGCCACGGAGCTCAGCACACCCGGCTCCGACCCAGAGTCCCGAGAACCCCGGCCTCTGAGGCAGCAGGAGGACCTGGAGCCCAGCACGCCAGAGCACAGAGGTGAGGACGCTGGGGCTGCTGCACGGGAGTGTGTGGGGACGGGGTGCTGAGCTACACAGGGACGAGTCCCCGAAAGCTGCTGCTGGGCCTGCAGCAAGCACTGGCCTCACACCCCCCGCCCCCCGTCTTGCACACTTCAGTCCCAAAAGACATCCGACGCTGGGTATTCTTTGGGAATCTCTTGGAAGCTTTCTGTCCCGGGATACGCACATGCCAAGGCTGGCCTGTGGGCAAACTTTGCTTCTCCCCCAGCTCTAGCACTGACCTCCAACTGGAACCAGGCTCCACTTCCCAGACCTGTCCCTACAGAGGTGGTGGCTCCAGGTGCAGGACCCAGGGATCCACCGAGGGCAGATGGAGAACCGAGACTTGCCCTCGCAGAGACACCAGGCCAGCTGGGTACTGGCCAGCACACTGGGCAGATCGGATCTCCGTGCCTGCAGGACCCCCAGCCCCAGGCACTGATGTCCCACCCCCTCAGCCAGAACCTCCACCTCCACGTGCACCTGTACCTGCTCGGGCTCTGGCAGGAGAACCCGAGGCAGAGGAGGAGTCACCGCCTCGGCAGGGAGAGCCTGCCCTGGCTCCCGCGCAACACCCAGACGCCCACGATGACTCACCCACCCCTGCAGGGAGAACGAGCCCCCGCTCTGGACAGACACCCAGAGCCCTTGCCGGAAACACCACGTCCAGGGGAGCGGTCGGCTCTGCAGCCTCCATCCCTGTCTGCTCACCGTGGACGCCGGCAACTCGGTCTGCCCCCAGGGGACATGGAGTTCCTTTCCCCTGAACTGCTTTGCATTTGGTTTGTTTCCACCTTTCTGGTGATGTTTTCTTTTTTGTATGGTTTCCTGTATTTTTGTTGGTTAAGTTGGGATTCGTAAACTTTCTCATCATTGTTGCAATTTGGGAACACTGTTGTGTAACTCTGGTGATACTGTGTTACCATCACCACTTGGTAGTTTCAGACCCGTTTGATCTTTATGCCCCACCCCCCAACAAAGCCTGGATTCAAGGCAAGCACGCCCTGTTCATCCCTTCCCCCGATCCTGAACACAATTTCATCTTTTCTTTGTGCATTCCTTCCTATATTCTTGGTGTCCCCAATCAATGACTCTCCGTGAAATGACTGAAGCAGTGTTTTTCGGACTCTCCACCTACTGTAAGACTCCATTGGAGAGTTCTCATTTTTATGTCATTTGAACTAGCCTTTGATATCTGAAAGGACGGTGTACGTCCTTTCAAGATACCATGTGCCAAACGAAGCCCTTTTGGCCACTGCCATCATTATCTCCAGGCAGGCATTGCTGTTTCAAGGGTGACATCTCAGCCAGAAGGCAGAGGCTGAGCTCGTCTTGTTGCACCAGCTCCCAAAAGAAGCCAAGAAAGGGAGCTGGAACAACAAACCACCCCAACGCCCAGGAAAGCGTTCTTCATGACAGAAGGCTAGAAAATGACCCAACATCCTTGTGGCCCAGAACCCCTCTAGAAAATCACTGTTCCATAAAAAAGAGAAACACATGGGAAGTTCCAAGGAGAGGCAATGCCCATGGCCAGTGTACTTTAGAGACGGCCTGAGCGCTCCGGGGAAGACACGCACCGACGGAACCCCTTGGGAAACAGCAGGGATTCTCCTCACCGTCGTAAGGGTTTCCTCTGGGGACAACCTGCCCTGGGCACCACATGAGGGAGCAGACCGGCTTCTCTTCCTCTGCCCCCACACCATTCACTCATGAAGGCAGCTCAGGTGTTCTCATGCCCTGCCTGCCTGCCTGCCTGGCTCATCCGTGAGCTGTGACCACCTCCAGGGCAGGACTCCACCTTCTCCTCTCTGTGTACCGTGCATCTGCACACAGTGGGCTTTCAGAACCTTAGACTTGAGCCATTCCCACTCAAGCCAGAACCCTCCCCAGGAAGGAAAACAGCTGTGGAGTCATTTTGGCCCCAGCACTGGTTCCGAAACCCTGGCGGCTCCTACAGCCTCTACGGCGTGAAGAGGGAGGTCCCTTTTGACAGAGCTTTCCGGCTCTCAGATCTAAGCTGTTGTTTCACTGTCAGCTGTGTCTCTTCCGTTGCAGCCAGGTGGGCCACGCTGCTCCAAAGGAGCTCACAAGCTGAGTTTCAAGGGAGGACAGGGATGGCTACAACGTGCTGCAAACTGAGTGAGGGTCCCCACAATCCTCAGCAAAGGTCTGTGGTGTGCAAGTGGGGAGTAGAGGGCCCCCAAGTTCCAAAGGAAGGGAGGTACTCGGGAGCTAAAGCCCTTGGCTGCTGTGGTAGCAGCTGCAGATGGCAGCTCGTCCACAGTGCACTTCAAATGAGGTCATATGAGCGGGACTCTGGAAATGGCTCCGAAATCGAGAGAAAGGGGTCAGGGTATGTGGGAAGCCGGCGGGGGTGGGGGGTGGATGAAGGAAGGTGTCCCTCCTCTCTCCAGTGCAATTTGGTTTGGTGAGTCTCAAAGCTACCAGATGGCACTTCCCAAGTCAGGCCCCCACAGGAATCAGGGTGGGCTGCGTGCCTCGGCCCCTGCCACAGGGACAAGCCACACCAGTGGCCTCCCTGAGCTCCAATGGCCGGATCTGGGGGTTCTGTCTGGGTGCACACCTCCTTGCTGTGGCCAAGTTCCCCCCTTCTCTGAGCACCAGCTTCATCCTCTCGAATGAGGACATCGAATGCTACCTTGGCACGTTACTCTCTTCATCCTGTGAAGACTCATTAGGCTTATCCTACAATTACTAGCTGGCCCGAAGAGATATCTCCTGAATCCAGATTAAGCTGGAGTCTCCCAGGCTCATCTGGCATGTCTTCCCTGAAGTCTGCCAAAACCCACACCATTGCATTTCCAGGGACTCCCCTTAGCCAGCTGGGCAGAAAACCCAGCATGCTTCAAACAAGCTGACAGACAAGCGGGAGAGGACTCACGGGCAGAAGGTTTCCCTCAGGTCTCGGGTGGAGCTCTGGGACCACAGCAGCAACGGGCCATCCCAGCCCCTGGGCTCAGCAGCGCCCTCATTCTCAGGCCGGCGGCTCTGCCCTGAGGGGAGCGGGAAGGTCACCAACTGCCGCAGGCGGACCTCACGCCCCTCCCACTGCTGGAGCCTGACCTCCCCCGGCCCCACCCCTTCCCCTACCCCAGCAGGACGACAGCTCGTCTTCCCCTGGCTTCCAACGTCAGGCCCGGCCCTGGGCCCCGATTGGGCACTGCCCCAGCCCGGAGCCAATCACAGTGGCCAGGGAGGTGGAACGCACCGATTGGCCAGGGCCAGGTCATGTGACCATACTCCCCAGGAAACTCAAATATTACCAAGGTTCCCTAAGAAACCAATGAACAAAATTATCCAGTAAAGGCAAACCGTACTTTTTAATGAGGCCAATGTCACAGAAAAAAAAAAAAAAAAAGCTTCACCATGAACTGCTCAAGGAAGCTAGTAAATAAACTTTCAGAAAAGTTTAGTAGTTTTTTTTTTTTTTTTTTAATAGGGTGACGGAGAGCTATACCTTTCCCGTCTATGTGAATTTAGGTTTAAACTAGATTTCCCTTGGCTGTTATATAAGACAAAAAAACCCACATCACCCCCTTTCACTCACCCCCACCCCCCAAAAGTGTTTTAATGTATTGAATTTTTCTGTCCTCAGTTGTGTCTGATTCACGGCAACCCACGAACTCTACACAGCCAGGCTCTTCCGTCCATGGAATTCAGGGCAATTTTTTCTGTCCCAGTCAATGCCCACCCTGGGTGATCCAAAGGCAAGGGCTCAGAGGCCCCTGAGAGACTAACTCCTTTCAGCTGAGCACAGAGCTGGCTCCTCACTGGGATGCCTGTGGCCTGGGGCTCCCAGAGGGGAGAGCAGCACTCGCCCCACCGTGTGGTCACTGCTGGAAGTGCAGGCTGCTCCTCACTCCCCCTTGACAGTGTCCCTGACGGCAGAACAGTGTGAATCGAATCAAGGTGGTAATGCAAACTCCAATGCAACCAAACTCCCCACAAGGTCTCCAAAACCACTCAGGAACAGGGAATTGGAAACTGCAGGGGATGACATGAATGGAGATGGAGACTTGACACCTTACACCGAGTTCACTTCCACTTATCCCTAGACAAACTTTCCGTGAAAACTTGTCACCAATCTAGAAGAACAATGAGCAGAAACCGGACACGTGCTTTGAGTCTTCACACACAAAACTAAAAGGCAGTCCACAAAAAAACCCAGAGAATACAGTGGACTTGGCAAAATCAAAGATATCTACTGTGGGAAAGACCTCATGACAAAAGCAAAAGACAGGTCATACATCGCCAGACGAATGAGTGGAAACACAAAGCTTATCAAGGATGTGTCTCCAAACAGACAAAGAACACCAACACAACAAGCCTGTGAAAACTAGGGAAAGGTCTGAAGGGACACCAGACTGAGGAAGACACACACAGAGGATCCCGGATGATGTCCAGCACTGAGGGCCTGAAGAAACAACAGTCTAGTTGCACCCCCTCAGGCCTGTGTGACCGTGGATGAGGCCTCTGTTTCCCGGTGGCTCTGAGAGATGGACAGGGAGGAAGGGGAAGAGAAGTCACTTGCATTTCTAATACTCACAGCAAAGTCTTCCAACGAGAAGGGAATTATCACCCCCACTGACAATGCCATTCACTGAAGTGATATCCACGAGTCCATCTAACCCAGAAGGGAAGGATGGACCTGTTCTCACAAAACGGCGAGAGATGGAAGAAGGAAGATCAAGCCCACACCAATCACTGGAGAGAGAAGCTGTGCTCAGGGCTTGAAAAATTCCTATTGGTAAAATGATGTCACAGCCCCACAAGGCAATCCACAGCTTCGATGCTATTCCTCCCAAAATGCCAATGCATTTTCGCACCGAACAAAGAATTGCAAAAGGGGTTACGGAAACAGAAAAGAGCCTAAATTGTCAATACAATCCGACGAAAAGGCCCCGATACGGACATCCAAGGTTGTGTGAAAGGAAATTAGACGACCAAACTAGGATCCTCAGGAGAGTATCGGAGAAGGCAATGGCGACCCACTCCAGTACTCTTGCCTGGAAAATGCCCTGGACGGAGGAGCCTGGTAGGCTGCAGGCCATGGGGTCGCGCAGAGTCTGACACGACTGAAGTGACTTAGCAGCAGCAGCAGCAGCGGCAGGACAGTATGCTATTGGGAATACAACAACACACACAGATCCAGATCGATGGAATAAAGTTGAGGGTCCAGAAACAAACCCCAGCATCCATCGTCAACTCATCTCTGACACAGAAGGGGAGATTATCCAAATGGGAACAAGAAAGCCTCTTCAATCAATGTCCATGGGAAACCCAGACAGCTACATCTGAAGAACGCTATTGGTTTGGATCTCAGACCACCTCAATATTGGGGAAAAACCTCACCCTAAAGACTGATGTCATGAGATAGCTAGAAAGAAGCGTAGGTCAAAGGCTCCTTAACATCAGAGTCTCCTTGCCATTTGCTGGGCGGAGGTAGAAATGGGTCTCTTCAATTAAGGGAAAGAGGTACACGAAGTACACCAATGGGTTTCCATCCAATGGAACCTCTTCACAACAGAGAAGCTAAGCATTCACAAATGCAAAAGATAGGAAACGGAACACGAGAGACTCCTTCCAAGTGGTGTATCTGAGAAGGGGTTCATATGGAAAGAGACGAAGAATGCACAGCACTCAGATTCCAAGAAACACCACCACCACCCTTGACCCTTCCCCTATGACCAACTCCGACCTGAAGCCTTTCTCTCCCTCTAACCTATCCCTAAAACATAACCCTCATCTAATCATATACATGTGGAATTCCTAGCATCCATCCATTCACACACGAGAGAGAAAGAGGAAGACACAGAGGGAATTGAGAACGGAAAAGAGAGGGACACAGCCAGAGAGAGACACGGAACCAAAGAGAGGAAAGGAGTCGATGGTCCAGACTTTTCCTCAATCTGTCTCGAAGGTAGAAGCAATGACAGCGCCCATCCACCCCAGAAGGGGGAAAAGGACGGAAGGTTTGCAGAGGAAAAGACAAGAACGCAGGGAGCCATTAGAAGCTCAGCCACCCGCAGAAGCCGAGCTGGGACACTTGAACAGAATCTCAATGGAAACAGGACCAGAAAGTTGGCTACTCTTTTCTACAAGAGAGGGAGACCTTCGAGTCTTCCTTTCGGTCCTCCAACTTGGATGCGGGGTCTCAAAACAGTCAGGAGGGGGAGTGCCTTTTCCTGGGTACCACGGCACATCCAGGCCTCGTTCTGCCCCATTCTGTGCTATGTCAGCCCTGGATGGAATCTTTCTTTCTGAAGTCTCAGCGCACGAGCTCCACGTGATATCGGCCCCAGGTGGAAAGGCATGGAGCTGCTCGTAGGCCGACAGACCTAGGAAGCAGATGGGAGAATGACCCCCACTCTGCAGATGGAGAGACTGGGGAAACCCTGAGGGGCATATGCTTGTCCAGGGCCACACCACTTATGAGAAGAAGGAGCCTGGTCTGAGAGCAGCAGGGCCCTCGGAGCTCAGGCCCTGGCTGCACCCAGGCCTCCCCAGGGCTGTGGGCTGGGCTGTGTGGGCGTCTCTGTGCCTGCACATGGCCTAAGGGGGGTGGTCGAGCAGTCAGAAACCCAGAGATTCCCTTGGGAAGTTTTGGGGAAGGGACCTCAGCACGAACCCCAGGCGATGATGTCACCTGCCGGCAACAGAACCCAACAGAACCCGCAACCCGGGTATCCAGGCCTCCAGAGCGGAGAGGAGCCCCCAGCCAGATCACTTGCTGCCAGGATGTTCTGCTGTTTGCCCATGCCCAGAGGCCGGGGCCTCAGGAGAGCTCACAGGCAGTGTGCGTGGGCACCCTGTCGACGTTGGCTCAGGACACCCCCGAGAGGCCTCTGGCCGTTTGCCCGGAGAAACAGAAAGGTAACACGGGGAGCCCCAGGCCGGGCCAGGCCACCTCGCCCATGCCACCCGGAAACACCGGGTCCTTTGCCTGTGTGTGTGGATGCGGGTTTCTCGGGGTGTGTCTCCCTCAAGGAAGCCCAGGCGGATGTGGGGTCAGAAGCCTGCGGACAAGTTGTGTCCACACCCCAGGGGAGAGCAGGCTGGGCCCGATGGGGAGTGTGCGGGCAGCGGCGGCCGCCCAGGCTGACCTCACACCCACAGGTGGGTCTCTTTCCTCCCGGGTGGGGATCTGAGCAGACACACGTCTCTGACCCTTCTGGGAAGAGAAGTTCGAGCAGGCAGAAGCAGCGGTTCCACTGGCCAGGCCCAGCTTGGAAAACTCCCAGCATGGCTGGCTGACGGTCACTGTCGTTGCAGAGCTTCCCACGTGATGAGGCCGAGGACGGGGACACCCCATCCACCTCCCGGAGGGAGGGGTCGGAGCACCACCCCCCCGCCCGTGAGGCCCAGTGCAGGCTCCAGGTGAGCGTGCCCACGGAGGCATCAGCCCCACCGGGGGAGAAGAGGAGGCGGGGAAGGCCTGCTGCAGAGACACCGCCTAGGATACACCCGCCGGCCCAGTCTGAGGCTGCCACGGAGCTCAGCACACCCGGCTCCGACCCAGAGTCCCGAGAACCCCGGCCTCTGAGGCAGCAGGAGGACCTGGAGCCCAGCACGCCAGAGCACAGAGGTGAGGACGCTGGGGCTGCTGCACGGGAGTGTGTGGGGACGGGGTGCTGAGCTACACAGGGACGAGTCCCCGAAAGCTGCTGCTGGGCCTGCAGCAAGCACTGGCCTCACACCCCCCGCCCCCCGTCTTGCACACTTCAGTCCCAAAAGACATCCGACGCTGGGTATTCTTTGGGAATCTCTTGGAAGCTTTCTGTCCCGGGATACGCACATGCCAAGGCTGGCCTGTGGGCAAACTTTGCTTCTCCCCCAGCTCTAGCACTGACCTCCAACTGGAACCAGGCTCCACTTCCCAGACCTGTCCCTACAGAGGTGGTGGCTCCAGGTGCAGGACCCAGGGATCCACCGAGGGCAGATGGAGAACCGAGACTTGCCCTCGCAGAGACACCAGGCCAGCTGGGTACTGGCCAGCACACTGGGCAGATCGGATCTCCGTGCCTGCAGGACCCCCAGCCCCAGGCACTGATGTCCCACCCCCTCAGCCAGAACCTCCACCTCCACGTGCACCTGTACCTGCTCGGGCTCTGGCAGGAGAACCCGAGGCAGAGGAGGAGTCACCGCCTCGGCAGGGAGAGCCTGCCCTGGCTCCCGCGCAACACCCAGACGCCCACGATGACTCACCCACCCCTGCAGGGAGAACGAGCCCCCGCTCTGGACAGACACCCAGAGCCCTTGCCGGAAACACCACGTCCAGGGGAGCGGTCGGCTCTGCAGCCTCCATCCCTGTCTGCTCACCGTGGACGCCGGCAACTCGGTCTGCCCCCAGGGGACATGGAGTTCCTTTCCCCTGAACTGCTTTGCATTTGGTTTGTTTCCACCTTTCTGGTGATGTTTTCTTTTTTGTATGGTTTCCTGTATTTTTGTTGGTTAAGTTGGGATTCGTAAACTTTCTCATCATTGTTGCAATTTGGGAACACTGTTGTGTAACTCTGGTGATACTGTGTTACCATCACCACTTGGTAGTTTCAGACCCGTTTGATCTTTATGCCCCACCCCCCAACAAAGCCTGGATTCAAGGCAAGCACGCCCTGTTCATCCCTTCCCCCGATCCTGAACACAATTTCATCTTTTCTTTGTGCATTCCTTCCTATATTCTTGGTGTCCCCAATCAATGACTCTCCGTGAAATGACTGAAGCAGTGTTTTTCGGACTCTCCACCTACTGTAAGACTCCATTGGAGAGTTCTCATTTTTATGTCATTTGAACTAGCCTTTGATATCTGAAAGGACGGTGTACGTCCTTTCAAGATACCATGTGCCAAACGAAGCCCTTTTGGCCACTGCCATCATTATCTCCAGGCAGGCATTGCTGTTTCAAGGGTGACATCTCAGCCAGAAGGCAGAGGCTGAGCTCGTCTTGTTGCACCAGCTCCCAAAAGAAGCCAAGAAAGGGAGCTGGAACAACAAACCACCCCAACGCCCAGGAAAGCGTTCTTCATGACAGAAGGCTAGAAAATGACCCAACATCCTTGTGGCCCAGAACCCCTCTAGAAAATCACTGTTCCATAAAAAAGAGAAACACATGGGAAGTTCCAAGGAGAGGCAATGCCCATGGCCAGTGTACTTTAGAGACGGCCTGAGCGCTCCGGGGAAGACACGCACCGACGGAACCCCTTGGGAAACAGCAGGGATTCTCCTCACCGTCGTAAGGGTTTCCTCTGGGGACAACCTGCCCTGGGCACCACATGAGGGAGCAGACCGGCTTCTCTTCCTCTGCCCCCACACCATTCACTCATGAAGGCAGCTCAGGTGTTCTCATGCCCTGCCTGCCTGCCTGCCTGGCTCATCCGTGAGCTGTGACCACCTCCAGGGCAGGACTCCACCTTCTCCTCTCTGTGTACCGTGCATCTGCACACAGTGGGCTTTCAGAACCTTAGACTTGAGCCATTCCCACTCAAGCCAGAACCCTCCCCAGGAAGGAAAACAGCTGTGGAGTCATTTTGGCCCCAGCACTGGTTCCGAAACCCTGGCGGCTCCTACAGCCTCTACGGCGTGAAGAGGGAGGTCCCTTTTGACAGAGCTTTCCGGCTCTCAGATCTAAGCTGTTGTTTCACTGTCAGCTGTGTCTCTTCCGTTGCAGCCAGGTGGGCCACGCTGCTCCAAAGGAGCTCACAAGCTGAGTTTCAAGGGAGGACAGGGATGGCTACAACGTGCTGCAAACTGAGTGAGGGTCCCCACAATCCTCAGCAAAGGTCTGTGGTGTGCAAGTGGGGAGTAGAGGGCCCCCAAGTTCCAAAGGAAGGGAGGTACTCGGGAGCTAAAGCCCTTGGCTGCTGTGGTAGCAGCTGCAGATGGCAGCTCGTCCACAGTGCACTTCAAATGAGGTCATATGAGCGGGACTCTGGAAATGGCTCCGAAATCGAGAGAAAGGGGTCAGGGTATGTGGGAAGCCGGCGGGGGTGGGGGGTGGATGAAGGAAGGTGTCCCTCCTCTCTCCAGTGCAATTTGGTTTGGTGAGTCTCAAAGCTACCAGATGGCACTTCCCAAGTCAGGCCCCCACAGGAATCAGGGTGGGCTGCGTGCCTCGGCCCCTGCCACAGGGACAAGCCACACCAGTGGCCTCCCTGAGCTCCAATGGCCGGATCTGGGGGTTCTGTCTGGGTGCACACCTCCTTGCTGTGGCCAAGTTCCCCCCTTCTCTGAGCACCAGCTTCATCCTCTCGAATGAGGACATCGAATGCTACCTTGGCACGTTACTCTCTTCATCCTGTGAAGACTCATTAGGCTTATCCTACAATTACTAGCTGGCCCGAAGAGATATCTCCTGAATCCAGATTAAGCTGGAGTCTCCCAGGCTCATCTGGCATGTCTTCCCTGAAGTCTGCCAAAACCCACACCATTGCATTTCCAGGGACTCCCCTTAGCCAGCTGGGCAGAAAACCCAGCATGCTTCAAACAAGCTGACAGACAAGCGGGAGAGGACTCACGGGCAGAAGGTTTCCCTCAGGTCTCGGGTGGAGCTCTGGGACCACAGCAGCAACGGGCCATCCCAGCCCCTGGGCTCAGCAGCGCCCTCATTCTCAGGCCGGCGGCTCTGCCCTGAGGGGAGCGGGAAGGTCACCAACTGCCGCAGGCGGACCTCACGCCCCTCCCACTGCTGGAGCCTGACCTCCCCCGGCCCCACCCCTTCCCCTACCCCAGCAGGACGACAGCTCGTCTTCCCCTGGCTTCCAACGTCAGGCCCGGCCCTGGGCCCCGATTGGGCACTGCCCCAGCCCGGAGCCAATCACAGTGGCCAGGGAGGTGGAACGCACCGATTGGCCAGGGCCAGGTCATGTGACCATACTCCCCAGGAAACTCAAATATTACCAAGGTTCCCTAAGAAACCAATGAACAAAATTATCCAGTAAAGGCAAACCGTACTTTTTAATGAGGCCAATGTCACAGAAAAAAAAAAAAAAAAAGCTTCACCATGAACTGCTCAAGGAAGCTAGTAAATAAACTTTCAGAAAAGTTTAGTAGTTTTTTTTTTTTTTTTTAATAGGGTGACGGAGAGCTATACCTTTCCCGTCTATGTGAATTTAGGTTTAAACTAGATTTCCCTTGGCTGTTATATAAGACAAAAAAACCCACATCACCCCCTTTCACTCACCCCCACCCCCCAAAAGTGTTTTAATGTATTGAATTTTTCTGTCCTCAGTTGTGTCTGATTCACGGCAACCCACGAACTCTACACAGCCAGGCTCTTCCGTCCATGGAATTCAGGGCAATTTTTTCTGTCCCAGTCAATGCCCACCCTGGGTGATCCAAAGGCAAGGGCTCAGAGGCCCCTGAGAGACTAACTCCTTTCAGCTGAGCACAGAGCTGGCTCCTCACTGGGATGCCTGTGGCCTGGGGCTCCCAGAGGGGAGAGCAGCACTCGCCCCACCGTGTGGTCACTGCTGGAAGTGCAGGCTGCTCCTCACTCCCCCTTGACAGTGTCCCTGACGGCAGAACAGTGTGAATCGAATCAAGGTGGTAATGCAAACTCCAATGCAACCAAACTCCCCACAAGGTCTCCAAAACCACTCAGGAACAGGGAATTGGAAACTGCAGGGGATGACATGAATGGAGATGGAGACTTGACACCTTACACCGAGTTCACTTCCACTTATCCCTAGACAAACTTTCCGTGAAAACTTGTCACCAATCTAGAAGAACAATGAGCAGAAACCGGACACGTGCTTTGAGTCTTCACACACAAAACTAAAAGGCAGTCCACAAAAAAACCCAGAGAATACAGTGGACTTGGCAAAATCAAAGATATCTACTGTGGGAAAGACCTCATGACAAAAGCAAAAGACAGGTCATACATCGCCAGACGAATGAGTGGAAACACAAAGCTTATCAAGGATGTGTCTCCAAACAGACAAAGAACACCAACACAACAAGCCTGTGAAAACTAGGGAAAGGTCTGAAGGGACACCAGACTGAGGAAGACACACACAGAGGATCCCGGATGATGTCCAGCACTGAGGGCCTGAAGAAACAACAGTCTAGTTGCACCCCCTCAGGCCTGTGTGACCGTGGATGAGGCCTCTGTTTCCCGGTGGCTCTGAGAGATGGACAGGGAGGAAGGGGAAGAGAAGTCACTTGCATTTCTAATACTCACAGCAAAGTCTTCCAATGAGAAGGGAATTATCACCCCCACTGACAATGCCATGCACTGAAGTGATATCCACGAGTCCATCTAACCCAGAAGGGAAGGATGCACCTGTTCTCACAAAACGGCGAGAGATGGAAGAAGGAAGATCAAGCCCACACCAATCACTGGAGAGAGAAGCTGTGCTCAGGGCTTGAAAAATTCCTATTGGTAAAATGATGTCACAGCCCCACAAGGCAATCCACAGCTTCGATGCTATTCCTCCCAAAATGCCAATGCATTTTCGCACCGAACAAAGAATTGCAAAAGGGGTTACGGAAACAGAAAAGAGCCTAAATTGTCAATACAATCCGACGAAAAGGCCCCGATACGGACATCCAAGGTTGTGTGAAAGGAAATTAGACGACCAAACTAGGATCCTCAGGAGAGTATCGGAGAAGGCAATGGCGACCCACTCCAGTACTCTTGCCTGGAAAATGCCCTGGACGGAGGAGCCTGGTAGGCTGCAGGCCATGGGGTCGCGCAGAGTCTGACACGACTGAAGTGACTTAGCAGCAGCAGCAGCAGCGGCAGGACAGTATGCTATTGGGAATACAACAACACACACAGATCCAGATCGATGGAATAAAGTTGAGGGTCCAGAAACAAACCCCAGCATCCATCGTCAACTCATCTCTGACACAGAAGGGGAGATTATCCAAATGGGAACAAGAAAGCCTCTTCAATCAATGTCCATGGGAAACCCAGACAGCTACATCTGAAGAACGCTATTGGTTTGGATCTCAGACCACCTCAATATTGGGGAAAAACCTCACCCTAAAGACTGATGTCATGAGATAGCTAGAAAGAAGCGTAGGTCAAAGGCTCCTTAACATCAGAGTCTCCTTGCCATTTGCTGGGCGGAGGTAGAAATGGGTCTCTTCAATTAAGGGAAAGAGGTACACGAAGTACACCAATGGGTTTCCATCCAATGGAACCTCTTCACAACAGAGAAGCTAAGCATTCACAAATGCAAAAGATAGGAAACGGAACACGAGAGACTCCTTCCAAGTGGTGTATCTGAGAAGGGGTTCATATGGAAAGAGACGAAGAATGCACAGCACTCAGATTCCAAGAAACACCACCACCACCCTTGACCCTTCCCCTATGACCAACTCCGACCTGAAGCCTTTCTCTCCCTCTAACCTATCCCTAAAACATAACCCTCATCTAATCATATACATGTGGAATTCCTAGCATCCATCCATTCACACACGAGAGAGAAAGAGGAAGACACAGAGGGAATTGAGAACGGAAAAGAGAGGGACACAGCCAGAGAGAGACACGGAACCAAAGAGAGGAAAGGAGTCGATGGTCCAGACTTTTCCTCAATCTGTCTCGAAGGTAGAAGCAATGACAGCGCCCATCCACCCCAGAAGGGGGAAAAGGACGGAAGGTTTGCAGAGGAAAAGACAAGAACGCAGGGAGCCATTAGAAGCTCAGCCACCCGCAGAAGCCGAGCTGGGACACTTGAACAGAATCTCAATGGAAACAGGACCAGAAAGTTGGCTACTCTTTTCTACAAGAGAGGGAGACCTTCGAGTCTTCCTTTCGGTCCTCCAACTTGGATGCGGGGTCTCAAAACAGTCAGGAGGGGGAGTGCCTTTTCCTGGGTACCACGGCACATCCAGGCCTCGTTCTGCCCCATTCTGTGCTATGTCAGCCCTGGATGGAATCTTTCTTTCTGAAGTCTCAGCGCACGAGCTCCACGTGATATCGGCCCCAGGTGGAAAGGCATGGAGCTGCTCGTAGGCCGACAGACCTAGGAAGCAGATGGGAGAATGACCCCCACTCTGCAGATGGAGAGACTGGGGAAACCCTGAGGGGCATATGCTTGTCCAGGGCCACACCACTTATGAGAAGAAGGAGCCTGGTCTGAGAGCAGCAGGGCCCTCGGAGCTCAGGCCCTGGCTGCACCCAGGCCTCCCCAGGGCTGTGGGCTGGGCTGTGTGGGCGTCTCTGTGCCTGCACATGGCCTAAGGGGGGTGGTCGAGCAGTCAGAAACCCAGAGATTCCCTTGGGAAGTTTTGGGGAAGGGACCTCAGCACGAACCCCAGGCGATGATGTCACCTGCCGGCAACAGAACCCAACAGAACCCGCAACCCGGGTATCCAGGCCTCCAGAGCGGAGAGGAGCCCCCAGCCAGATCACTTGCTGCCAGGATGTTCTGCTGTTTGCCCATGCCCAGAGGCCGGGGCCTCAGGAGAGCTCACAGGCAGTGTGCGTGGGCACCCTGTCGACGTTGGCTCAGGACACCCCCGAGAGGCCTCTGGCCGTTTGCCCGGAGAAACAGAAAGGTAACACGGGGAGCCCCAGGCCGGGCCAGGCCACCTCGCCCATGCCACCCGGAAACACCGGGTCCTTTGCCTGTGTGTGTGGATGCGGGTTTCTCGGGGTGTGTCTCCCTCAAGGAAGCCCAGGCGGATGTGGGGTCAGAAGCCTGCGGACAAGTTGTGTCCACACCCCAGGGGAGAGCAGGCTGGGCCCGATGGGGAGTGTGCGGGCAGCGGCGGCCGCCCAGGCTGACCTCACACCCACAGGTGGGTCTCTTTCCTCCCGGGTGGGGATCTGAGCAGACACACGTCTCTGACCCTTCTGGGAAGAGAAGTTCGAGCAGGCAGAAGCAGCGGTTCCACTGGCCAGGCCCAGCTTGGAAAACTCCCAGCATGGCTGGCTGACGGTCACTGTCGTTGCAGAGCTTCCCACGTGATGAGGCCGAGGACGGGGACACCCCATCCACCTCCCGGAGGGAGGGGTCGGAGCACCACCCCCCCGCCCGTGAGGCCCAGTGCAGGCTCCAGGTGAGCGTGCCCACGGAGGCATCAGCCCCACCGGGGGAGAAGAGGAGGCGGGGAAGGCCTGCTGCAGAGACACCGCCTAGGATACACCCGCCGGCCCAGTCTGAGGCTGCCACGGAGCTCAGCACACCCGGCTCCGACCCAGAGTCCCGAGAACCCCGGCCTCTGAGGCAGCAGGAGGACCTGGAGCCCAGCACGCCAGAGCACAGAGGTGAGGACGCTGGGGCTGCTGCACGGGAGTGTGTGGGGACGGGGTGCTGAGCTACACAGGGACGAGTCCCCGAAAGCTGCTGCTGGGCCTGCAGCAAGCACTGGCCTCACACCCCCCGCCCCCCGTCTTGCACACTTCAGTCCCAAAAGACATCCGACGCTGGGTATTCTTTGGGAATCTCTTGGAAGCTTTCTGTCCCGGGATACGCACATGCCAAGGCTGGCCTGTGGGCAAACTTTGCTTCTCCCCCAGCTCTAGCACTGACCTCCAACTGGAACCAGGCTCCACTTCCCAGACCTGTCCCTACAGAGGTGGTGGCTCCAGGTGCAGGACCCAGGGATCCACCGAGGGCAGATGGAGAACCGAGACTTGCCCTCGCAGAGACACCAGGCCAGCTGGGTACTGGCCAGCACACTAGGCAGATCGGATCTCCGTGCCTGCAGGACCCCCAGCCCCAGGCACTGATGTCCCACCCCCTCAGCCAGAACCTCCACCTCCACGTGCACCTGTACCTGCTCGGGCTCTGGCAGGAGAACCCGAGGCAGAGGAGGAGTCACCGCCTCGGCAGGGAGAGCCTGCCCTGGCTCCCGCGCAACACCCAGACGCCCACGATGACTCACCCACCCCTGCAGGGAGAACGAGCCCCCGCTCTGGACAGACACCCAGAGCCCTTGCCGGAAACACCACGTCCAGGGGAGCGGTCGGCTCTGCAGCCTCCATCCCTGTCTGCTCACCGTGGACGCCGGCAACTCGGTCTGCCCCCAGGGGACATGGAGTTCCTTTCCCCTGAACTGCTTTGCATTTGGTTTGTTTCCACCTTTCTGGTGATGTTTTCTTTTTTGTATGGTTTCCTGTATTTTTGTTGGTTAAGTTGGGATTCGTAAACTTTCTCATCATTGTTGCAATTTGGGAACACTGTTGTGTAACTCTGGTGATACTGTGTTACCATCACCACTTGGTAGTTTCAGACCCGTTTGATCTTTATGCCCCACCCCCCAACAAAGCCTGGATTCAAGGCAAGCACGCCCTGTTCATCCCTTCCCCCGATCCTGAACACAATTTCATCTTTTCTTTGTGCATTCCTTCCTATATTCTTGGTGTCCCCAATCAATGACTCTCCGTGAAATGACTGAAGCAGTGTTTTTCGGACTCTCCACCTACTGTAAGACTCCATTGGAGAGTTCTCATTTTTATGTCATTTGAACTAGCCTTTGATATCTGAAAGGACGGTGTACGTCCTTTCAAGATACCATGTGCCAAACGAAGCCCTTTTGGCCACTGCCATCATTATCTCCAGGCAGGCATTGCTGTTTCAAGGGTGACATCTCAGCCAGAAGGCAGAGGCTGAGCTCGTCTTGTTGCACCAGCTCCCAAAAGAAGCCAAGAAAGGGAGCTGGAACAACAAACCACCCCAACGCCCAGGAAAGCGTTCTTCATGACAGAAGGCTAGAAAATGACCCAACATCCTTGTGGCCCAGAACCCCTCTAGAAAATCACTGTTCCATAAAAAAGAGAAACACATGGGAAGTTCCAAGGAGAGGCAATGCCCATGGCCAGTGTACTTTAGAGACGGCCTGAGCGCTCCGGGGAAGACACGCACCGACGGAACCCCTTGGGAAACAGCAGGGATTCTCCTCACCGTCGTAAGGGTTTCCTCTGGGGACAACCTGCCCTGGGCACCACATGAGGGAGCAGACCGGCTTCTCTTCCTCTGCCCCCACACCATTCACTCATGAAGGCAGCTCAGGTGTTCTCATGCCCTGCCTGCCTGCCTGCCTGGCTCATCCGTGAGCTGTGACCACCTCCAGGGCAGGACTCCACCTTCTCCTCTCTGTGTACCGTGCATCTGCACACAGTGGGCTTTCAGAACCTTAGACTTGAGCCATTCCCACTCAAGCCAGAACCCTCCCCAGGAAGGAAAACAGCTGTGGAGTCATTTTGGCCCCAGCACTGGTTCCGAAACCCTGGCGGCTCCTACAGCCTCTACGGCGTGAAGAGGGAGGTCCCTTTTGACAGAGCTTTCCGGCTCTCAGATCTAAGCTGTTGTTTCACTGTCAGCTGTGTCTCTTCCGTTGCAGCCAGGTGGGCCACGCTGCTCCAAAGGAGCTCACAAGCTGAGTTTCAAGGGAGGACAGGGATGGCTACAACGTGCTGCAAACTGAGTGAGGGTCCCCACAATCCTCAGCAAAGGTCTGTGGTGTGCAAGTGGGGAGTAGAGGGCCCCCAAGTTCCAAAGGAAGGGAGGTACTCGGGAGCTAAAGCCCTTGGCTGCTGTGGTAGCAGCTGCAGATGGCAGCTCGTCCACAGTGCACTTCGAATGAGGTCATATGAGCGGGACTCTGGAAATGGCTCCGAAATCGAGAGAAAGGGGTCAGGGTATGTGGGAAGCCGGCGGGGGTGGGGGGTGGATGAAGGAAGGTGTCCCTCCTCTCTCCAGTGCAATTTGGTTTGGTGAGTCTCAAAGCTACCAGATGGCACTTCCCAAGTCAGGCCCCCACAGGAATCAGGGTGGGCTGCGTGCCTCGGCCCCTGCCACAGGGACAAGCCACACCAGTGGCCTCCCTGAGCTCCAATGGCCGGATCTGGGGGTTCTGTCTGGGTGCACACCTCCTTGCTGTGGCCAAGTTCCCCCCTTCTCTGAGCACCAGCTTCATCCTCTCGAATGAGGACATCGAATGCTACCTTGGCACGTTACTCTCTTCATCCTGTGAAGACTCATTAGGCTTATCCTACAATTACTAGCTGGCCCGAAGAGATATCTCCTGAATCCAGATTAAGCTGGAGTCTCCCAGGCTCATCTGGCATGTCTTCCCTGAAGTCTGCCAAAACCCACACCATTGCATTTCCAGGGACTCCCCTTAGCCAGCTGGGCAGAAAACCCAGCATGCTTCAAACAAGCTGACAGACAAGCGGGAGAGGACTCACGGGCAGAAGGTTTCCCTCAGGTCTCGGGTGGAGCTCTGGGACCACAGCAGCAACGGGCCATCCCAGCCCCTGGGCTCAGCAGCGCCCTCATTCTCAGGCCGGCGGCTCTGCCCTGAGGGGAGCGGGAAGGTCACCAACTGCCGCAGGCGGACCTCACGCCCCTCCCACTGCTGGAGCCTGACCTCCCCCGGCCCCACCCCTTCCCCTACCCCAGCACGACGACAGCTCGTCTTCCCCTGGCTTCCAACGTCAGGCCCGGCCCTGGGCCCCGATTGGGCACTGCCCCAGCCCGGAGCCAATCACAGTGGCCAGGGAGGTGGAACGCACCGATTGGCCAGGGCCAGGTCATGTGACCATACTCCCCAGGAAACTCAAATATTACCAAGGTTCCCTAAGAAACCAATGAACAAAATTATCCAGTAAAGGCAAACCGTACTTTTTAATGAGGCCAATGTCACAGAAAAAAAAAAAAAAAAAAAAGCTTCACCATGAACTGCTCAAGGAAGCTAGTAAATAAACTTTCAGAAAAGTTTAGTAGTTTTTTTTTTTTTTTAATAGGGTGACGGAGAGCTATACCTTTCCCGTCTATGTGAATTTAGGTTTAAACTAGATTTCCCTTGGCTGTTATATAAGACAAAAAAACCCACATCACCCCCTTTCACTCACCCCCACCCCCCAAAAGTGTTTTAATGTATTGAATTTTTCTGTCCTCAGTTGTGTCTGATTCACGGCAACCCACGAACTCTACACAGCCAGGCTCTTCCGTCCATGGAATTCAGGGCAATTTTTTCTGTCCCAGTCAATGCCCACCCTGGGTGATCCAAAGGCAAGGGCTCAGAGGCTCCTGAGAGACTAACTCCTTTCAGCTGAGCACAGAGCTGGCTCCTCACTGGGATGCCTGTGGCCTGGGGCTCCCAGAGGGGAGAGCAGCACTCGCCCCACCGTGTGGTCACTGCTGGAAGTGCAGGCTGCTCCTCACTCCCCCTTGACAGTGTCCCTGACGGCAGAACAGTGTGAATCGAATCAAGGTGGTAATGCAAACTCCAATGCAACCAAACTCCCCACGAGGTCTCCAAAACCACTCAGGAACAGGGAATTGGAAACTGCAGGGGATGACATGAATGGAGATGGAGACTTGACACCTTACACCGAGTTCACTTCCACTTATCCCTAGACAAACTTTCCGTGAAAACTTGTCACCAATCTAGAAGAACAATGAGCAGAAACCGGACACGTGCTTTGAGTCTTCACACACAAAACTAAAAGGCAGTCCACAAAAAAACCCAGAGAATACAGTGGACTTGGCAAAATCAAAGATATCTACTGTGGGAAAGACCTCATGACAAAAGCAAAAGACAGGTCATACATCGCCAGACGAATGAGTGGAAACACAAAGCTTATCAAGGATGTGTCTCCAAACAGACAAAGAACACCAACACAACAAGCCTGTGAAAACTAGGGAAAGGTCTGAAGGGACACCAGACTGAGGAAGACACACACAGAGGATCCCGGATGATGTCCAGCACTGAGGGCCTGAAGAAACAACAGTCTAGTTGCACCCCCTCAGGCCTGTGTGACCGTGGATGAGGCCTCTGTTTCCCGGTGGCTCTGAGAGATGGACAGGGAGGAAGGGGAAGAGAAGTCACTTGCATTTCTAATACTCACAGGAAAGTCTTCCAACGAGAAGGGAATTATCACCCCCACTGACAATGCCATGCACTGAAGTGATATCCACGAGTCCATCTAACCCAGAAGGGAAGGATGGACCTGTTCTCACAAAACGGCGAGAGATGGAAGAAGGAAGATCAAGCCCACACCAATCACTGGAGAGAGAAGCTGTGCTCAGGGCTTGAAAAATTCCTATTGGTAAAATGATGTCACAGCCCCACAAGGCAATCCACAGCTTCGATGCTATTCCTCCCAAAATGCCAATGCATTTTCGCACCGAACAAAGAATTGCAAAAGGGGTTACGGAAACAGAAAAGAGCCTAAATTGTCAATACAATCCGACGAAAAGGCCCCGATACGGACATCCAAGGTTGTGTGAAAGGAAATTAGACGACCAAACTAGGATCCTCAGGAGAGTATCGGAGAAGGCAGTGGCGACCCACTCCAGTACTCTTGCCTGGAAAATGCCCTGGACGGAGGAGCCTGGTAGGCTGCAGGCCATGGGGTCGCGCAGAGTCTGACACGACTGAAGTGACTTAGCAGCAGCAGCAGCAGCGGCAGGACAGTATGCTATTGGGAATACAACAACACACACAGATCCAGATCGATGGAATAAAGTTGAGGGTCCAGAAACAAACCCCAGCATCCATCGTCAACTCATCTCTGACACAGAAGGGGAGATTATCCAAATGGGAACAAGAAAGCCTCTTCAATCAATGTCCATGGGAAACCCAGACAGCTACATCTGAAGAACGCTATTGGTTTGGATCTCAGACCACCTCAATATTGGGGAAAAACCTCACCCTAAAGACTGATGTCATGAGATAGCTAGAAAGAAGCGTAGGTCAAAGGCTCCTTAACATCAGAGTCTCCTTGCCATTTGCTGGGCGGAGGTAGAAATGGGTCTCTTCAATTAAGGGAAAGAGGTACACGAAGTACACCAATGGGTTTCCATCCAATGGAACCTCTTCACAACAGAGAAGCTAAGCATTCACAAATGCAAAAGATAGGAAACGGAACACGAGAGACTCCTTCCAAGTGGTGTATCTGAGAAGGGGTTCATATGGAAAGAGACGAAGAATGCACAGCACTCAGATTCCAAGAAACACCACCACCACCCTTGACCCTTCCCCTATGACCAACTCCGACCTGAAGCCTTTCTCTCCCTCTAACCTATCCCTAAAACATAACCCTCATCTAATCATATACATGTGGAATTCCTAGCATCCATCCATTCACACACGAGAGAGAAAGAGGAAGACACAGAGGGAATTGAGAAAGGAAAAGAGAGGGACACAGCCAGAGAGAGACACGGAACCAAAGAGAGGAAAGGAGTCGATGGTCCAGACTTTTCCTCAATCTGTCTCGAAGGTAGAAGCAATGACAGCGCCCATCCACCCCAGAAGGGGGAAAAGGACGGAAGGTTTGCAGAGGAAAAGACAAGAACGCAGGGAGCCATTAGAAGCTCAGCCACCCGCAGAAGCCGAGCTGGGACACTTGAACAGAATCTCAATGGAAACAGGACCAGAAAGTTGGCTACTCTTTTCTACAAGAGAGGGAGACCTTCGAGTCTTCCTTTCGGTCCTCCAACTTGGATGCGGGGTCTCAAAACAGTCAGGAGGGGGAGTGCCTTTTCCTGGGTACCACGGCACATCCAGGCCTCGTTCTGCCCCATTCTGTGCTATGTCAGCCCTGGATGGAATCTTTCTTTCTGAAGTCTCAGCGCACGAGCTCCACGTGATATCGGCCCCAGGTGGAAAGGCATGGAGCTGCTCGTAGGCCGACAGACCTAGGAAGCAGATGGGAGAATGACCCCCACTCTGCAGATGGAGAGACTGGGGAAACCCTGAGGGGCATATGCTTGTCCAGGGCCACACCACTTATGAGAAGAAGGAGCCTGGTCTGAGAGCAGCAGGGCCCTCGGAGCTCAGGCCCTGGCTGCACCCAGGCCTCCCCAGGGCTGTGGGCTGGGCTGTGTGGGCGTCTCTGTGCCTGCACATGGCCTAAGGGGGGTGGTCGAGCAGTCAGAAACCCAGAGATTCCCTTGGGAAGTTTTGGGGAAGGGACCTCAGCACGAACCCCAGGCGATGATGTCACCTGCCGGCAACAGAACCCAACAGAACCCGCAACCCGGGTATCCAGGCCTCCAGAGCGGAGAGGAGCCCCCAGCCAGATCACTTGCTGCCAGGATGTTCTGCTGTTTGCCCATGCCCAGAGGCCGGGGCCTCAGGAGAGCTCACAGGCAGTGTGCGTGGGCACCCTGTCGACGTTGGCTCAGGACACCCCCGAGAGGCCTCTGGCCGTTTGCCCGGAGAAACAGAAAGGTAACACGGGGAGCCCCAGGCCGGGCCAGGCCACCTCGCCCATGCCACCCGGAAACACCGGGTCCTTTGCCTGTGTGTGTGGATGCGGGTTTCTCGGGGTGTGTCTCCCTCAAGGAAGCCCAGGCGGATGTGGGGTCAGAAGCCTGCGGACAAGTTGTGTCCACACCCCAGGGGAGAGCAGGCTGGGCCCGATGGGGAGTGTGCGGGCAGCGGCGGCCGCCCAGGCTGACCTCACACCCACAGGTGGGTCTCTTTCCTCCCGGGTGGGGATCTGAGCAGACACACGTCTCTGACCCTTCTGGGAAGAGAAGTTCGAGCAGGCAGAAGCAGCGGTTCCACTGGCCAGGCCCAGCTTGGAAAACTCCCAGCATGGCTGGCTGACGGTCACTGTCGTTGCAGAGCTTCCCACGTGATGAGGCCGAGGACGGGGACACCCCATCCACCTCCCGGAGGGAGGGGTCGGAGCACCACCCCCCCGCCCGTGAGGCCCAGTGCAGGCTCCAGGTGAGCGTGCCCACGGAGGCATCAGCCCCACCGGGGGAGAAGAGGAGGCGGGGAAGGCCTGCTGCAGAGACACCGCCTAGGATACACCCGCCGGCCCAGTCTGAGGCTGCCACGGAGCTCAGCACACCCGGCTCCGACCCAGAGTCCCGAGAACCCCGGCCTCTGAGGCAGCAGGAGGACCTGGAGCCCAGCACGCCAGAGCACAGAGGTGAGGACGCTGGGGCTGCTGCACGGGAGTGTGTGGGGACGGGGTGCTGAGCTACACAGGGACGAGTCCCCGAAAGCTGCTGCTGGGCCTGCAGCAAGCACTGGCCTCACACCCCCCGCCCCCCGTCTTGCACACTTCAGTCCCAAAAGACATCCGACGCTGGGTATTCTTTGGGAATCTCTTGGAAGCTTTCTGTCCCAGGATACGCACATGCCAAGGCTGGCCTGTGGGCAAACTTTGCTTCTCCCCCAGCTCTAGCACTGACCTCCAACTGGAACCAGGCTCCACTTCCCAGACCTGTCCCTACAGAGGTGGTGGCTCCAGGTGCAGGACCCAGGGATCCACCGAGGGCAGATGGAGAACCGAGACTTGCCCTCGCAGAGACACCAGGCCAGCTGGGTACTGGCCAGCACACTGGGCAGATCGGATCTCCGTGCCTGCAGGACCCCCAGCCCCAGGCACTGATGTCCCACCCCCTCAGCCAGAACCTCCACCTCCACGTGCACCTGTACCTGCTCGGGCTCTGGCAGGAGAACCCGAGGCAGAGGAGGAGTCACCGCCTCGGCAGGGAGAGCCTGCCCTGGCTCCCGCGCAACACCCAGAGGCCCACGATGACTCACCCACCCCTGCAGGGAGAACGAGCCCCCGCTCTGGACAGACACCCAGAGCCCTTGCCGGAAACACCACGTCCAGGGGAGAGGTCGGCTCTGCAGCCTCCATCCCTGTCTGCTCACCGTGGACGCCGGCAACTCGGTCTGCCCCCAGGGGACATGGAGTTCCTTTCCCCTGAACTGCTTTGCATTTGGTTTGTTTCCACCTTTCTGGTGATGTTTTCTTTTTTGTATGGTTTCCTGTATTTTTGTTGGTTAAGTTGGGATTCGTAAACTTTCTCATCATTGTTGCAATTTGGGAACACTGTTGTGTAACTCTGGTGATACTGTGTTACCATCACCACTTGGTAGTTTCAGACCCGTTTGATCTTTATGCCCCACCCCCCAACAAAGCCTGGATTCAAGGCAAGCACGCCCTGTTCATCCCTTCCCCCGATCCTGAACACAATTTCATCTTTTCTTTGTGCATTCCTTCCTATATTCTTGGTGTCCCCAATCAATGACTCTCCGTGAAATGACTGAAGCAGTGTTTTTCGGACTCTCCACCTACTGTAAGACTCCATTGGAGAGTTCTCATTTTTATGTCATTTGAACT
Source organism: Giraffa tippelskirchi (assembly GCF_054371585.1). Taxonomy (NCBI): domain Eukaryota; kingdom Metazoa; phylum Chordata; class Mammalia; order Artiodactyla; family Giraffidae; genus Giraffa; species Giraffa tippelskirchi. Next base: position 6,987,901 of record NC_137288.1, on the reverse strand, counting down.
AGCCTTTGATATCTGAAAGGACGGTGTACGTCCTTTCAAGATACCATGTGCCAAACGAAGCCCTTTTGGCCACTGCCATCATTATCTCCAGGCAGGCATTGCTGTTTCAAGGGTGACATCTCAGCCAGAAGGCAGAGGCTGAGCTCGTCTTGTTGCACCAGCTCCCAAAAGAAGCCAAGAAAGGGAGCTGGAACAACAAACCACCCCAACGCCCAGGAAAGCGTTCTTCATGACAGAAGGCTAGAAAATGACCCAACATCCTTGTGGCCCAGAACCCCTCTAGAAAATCACTGTTCCATAAAAAAGAGAAACACATGGGAAGTTCCAAGGAGAGGCAATGCCCATGGCCAGTGTACTTTAGAGACGGCCTGAGCGCTCCGGGGAAGACACGCACCGACGGAACCCCTTGGGAAACAGCAGGGATTCTCCTCACCGTCGTAAGGGTTTCCTCTGGGGACAACCTGCCCTGGGCACCACATGAGGGAGCAGACCGGCTTCTCTTCCTCTGCCCCCACACCATTCACTCATGAAGGCAGCTCAGGTGTTCTCATGCCCTGCCTGCCTGCCTGCCTGGCTCATCCGTGAGCTGTGACCACCTCCAGGGCAGGACTCCACCTTCTCCTCTCTGTGTACCGTGCATCTGCACACAGTGGGCTTTCAGAACCTTAGACTTGAGCCATTCCCACTCAAGCCAGAACCCTCCCCAGGAAGGAAAACAGCTGTGGAGTCATTTTGGCCCCAGCACTGGTTCCGAAACCCTGGCGGCTCCTACAGCCTCTACGGCGTGAAGAGGGAGGTCCCTTTTGACAGAGCTTTCCGGCTCTCAGATCTAAGCTGTTGTTTCACTGTCAGCTGTGTCTCTTCCGTTGCAGCCAGGTGGGCCACGCTGCTCCAAAGGAGCTCACAAGCTGAGTTTCAAGGGAGGACAGGGATGGCTACAACGTGCTGCAAACTGAGTGAGGGTCCCCACAATCCTCAGCAAAGGTCTGTGGTGTGCAAGTGGGGAGTAGAGGGCCCCCAAGTTCCAAAGGAAGGGAGGTACTCGGGAGCTAAAGCCCTTGGCTGCTGTGGTAGCAGCTGCAGATGGCAGCTCGTCCACAGTGCACTTCAAATGAGGTCATATGAGCGGGACTCTGGAAATGGCTCCGAAATCGAGAGAAAGGGGTCAGGGTATGTGGGAAGCCGGCGGGGGTGGGGGGTGGATGAAGGAAGGTGTCCCTCCTCTCTCCAGTGCAATTTGGTTTGGTGAGTCTCAAAGCTACCAGATGGCACTTCCCAAGTCAGGCCCCCACAGGAATCAGGGTGGGCTGCGTGCCTCGGCCCCTGCCACAGGGACAAGCCACACCAGTGGCCTCCCTGAGCTCCAATGGCCGGATCTGGGGGTTCTGTCTGGGTGCACACCTCCTTGCTGTGGCCAAGTTCCCCCCTTCTCTGAGCACCAGCTTCATCCTCTCGAATGAGGACATCGAATGCTACCTTGGCACGTTACTCTCTTCATCCTGTGAAGACTCATTAGGCTTATCCTACAATTACTAGCTGGCCCGAAGAGATATCTCCTGAATCCAGATTAAGCTGGAGTCTCCCAAGCTCATCTGGCATGTCTTCCCTGAAGTCAGCCAAAACCCACACCATTGCATTTCCAGGGACTCCCCTTAGCCAGCTGGGCAGAAAACCCAGCATGCTTCAAACAAGCTGACAGACAAGCGGGAGAGGACTCACGGGCAGAAGGTTTCCCTCAGGTCTCGGGTGGAGCTCTGGGACCACAGCAGCAACGGGCCATCCCAGCCCCTGGGCTCAGCAGCGCCCTCATTCTCAGGCCGGCGGCTCTGCCCTGAGGGGAGCGGGAAGGTCACCAACTGCCGCAGGCGGACCTCACGCCCCTCCCACTGCTGGAGCCTGACCTCCCCCGGCCCCACCCCTTCCCCTACCCCAGCACGACGACAGCTCGTCTTCCCCTGGCTTCCAACGTCAGGCCCGGCCCTGGGCCCCGATTGGGCACTGCCCCAGCCCGGAGCCAATCACAGTGGCCAGGGAGGTGGAACGCACCGATTGGCCAGGGCCAGGTCATGTGACCATACTCCCCAGGAAACTCAAATATTACCAAGGTTCCCTAAGAAACCAATGAACAAAATTATCCAGTAAAGGCAAACCGTACTTTTTAATGAGGCCAATGTCACAGAAAAAAAAAAAAAAAAAGCTTCACCATGAACTGCTCAAGGAAGCTAGTAAATAAACTTTCAGAAAAGTTTAGTAGTTTTTTTTTTTTTTTAATAGGGTGACGGAGAGCTATACCTTTCCCGTCTATGTGAATTTAGGTTTAAACTAGATTTCCCTTGGCTGTTATATAAGACAAAAAAACCCACATCACCCCCTTTCACTCACCCCCACCCCCCAAAAGTGTTTTAATGTATTGAATTTTTCTGTCCTCAGTTGTGTCTGATTCACGGCAACCCACGAACTCTACACAGCCAGGCTCTTCCGTCCATGGAATTCAGGGCAATTTTTTCTGTCCCAGTCAATGCCCACCCTGGGTGATCCAAAGGCAAGGGCTCAGAGGCTCCTGAGAGACTAACTCCTTTCAGCTGAGCACAGAGCTGGCTCCTCACTGGGATGCCTGTGGCCTGGGGCTCCCAGAGGGGAGAGCAGCACTCGCCCCACCGTGTGGTCACTGCTGGAAGTGCAGGCTGCTCCTCACCCCCTTGACAGTGTCCCTGAGGGCAGAACAGTGTGAATCGAATCAAGGTGGAAATGCAAACTCCAATGCAACCAAACTCCCCACAAGGTCTCCAAAACCACTCAGGAACAGGGAATTGGAAACTGCAGGAGATGACATGAATGGAGATGGAGACTTGACACCTTACACCGAGTTCACTTCCAGTTATCCCTAGACAAACTTTCCATGAAAACCTGTCACAAATCAAGAAGAGCAATGAGCAGAAACCGGACACGTGCTTTGAGTCTTCACACACAAAACTAAAAGGCAGTCCACAAAAAAAAACCCAGAGAATACAGTGGACTTGGCAAAATCAAAGATATCTACTGTGGGAAAGACCTCATGACAAAAGCAAAAGTAAGGTCATACATCGCGAGACGAATGAGTGGAAACACAAAGCTTATCAAGGATGTGTCTCCAAACAGACAAAGAACACCAACACAACAAGCCTGTGAAAACTAGGGAAAGGTCTGAAGGGACACCAGACCGAGGAAGACACACACAGAGTATCCCGGATGATGTCCAGCACTGAGGGCCTGAAGAAACAACAGTCTAGTTGCACCCCCTCAGGCCTGTGTGACCGTGGATGAGGCCTCTGTTTCCCGGTGGCTCTGAGAGATGGACAGGGAGGAAGGGGAAGAGAAGTCACTTACATTTCTAATACTCACAGCAAAGTCTTCCAATGAGAAGGGAATTATCACCCCCACTGACAATGCCATTCTCTGAAGTGATACCCACGAGTCCATCTAACCCAGAAGGGAAGGATGCACCTGTTCTCACAAAACGGCGAGAGATGGAAGAAGGAAGATCAAGCCCACACCAATCACTGGAGAGAGAAGCTGTGCTCAGGGCTTGAAAGAATTCCTATTGGGAAAATGATGTCACAGCCCCACAAGGCAATCCACAGCTTCGATGCTATTCCTCCCAAAATGCCAATGCATTTTCGCACCGAACAAAGAATTGCAAAAGGGGTACGGAAACAGAAAAGAGCCTAAACTGTCAATACAATCCGACGAAAAAGCCCCGATACGGACATCCAAGCTTCTGTGAAAGGAAATTAGACGACCAATCTAGGATCCTCAGGAGAGTATCGGAGAAGGCAATGGCGACCCACTCCAGTACTCTTGCCTGGAAAATGTCCTGGACGGAGGAGCCTGGTAGGCTGCAGGCCATGGGGTCACGCAGAGTCAGACACGACTGAAGTGACTTCCCCGCAGCAGCAGCAGCAGGACAGTATGCTATTGGGAATACAACAACACACACAGATCCAGATCGATGGAATAAAGTTGAGGGTCCAGAAATAAACCCCAGCATCCATGGTCAACTCATCTCTGACACAGAAGGGGAGAATATCCAAATGGGAACAAGAAAGCCTCTTCAATCAATGTCCATGGGAAAACCAGACAGCTACATCTGAAGAACGCTATTGGTTTTGATCTCATACCACCTCAATATAGGGGGAAAACTTCACCCTAAAGACTGATGTCATGAGATAGCTGGAAAGAAGCGTAGGTCAAAGGCTCCTTAACATCAGAGTCTCCTTGCCATTTGCTGGGCGGAGGTCGAAATGGGTCTCTTCAAGTAAGGGAAAGAGGTACACGAAGTACACCCATGGGTTTCCATCCAATGGAACCTCTTCACAACAGAGAAGCTAAGCATTCACAAATGCAAAAGATAGGAAACAGAACACGAGAAACTCCTTGCAAGTGGTGTATCTGAGAAGGGGTTCATATGGAAAGAGACGAAGAATGCACAGCACTCAGATTCCAAGAAACAACACCACCACCACCCTTGACCCTTCCCCCATGACCAACTCCGACCTAAAGCCTTTCTCTCCCTCCAACCTATCCCTAAAACATAACCCTCATCTAATCATATACATGTGCATCCCTAGCATCCATCCATCCACACACGAGAGAGAAAGAGGAAGACACAGACGGAATTGAGAAAGGAAAAGAGAGGGACACAGCCAGAGAGAGACACGGAACCAAAGAGAGGAAAGGAGTCGACGGTCCAGACTTTTCCTCAATCTGTCTCGAAGGTAGAAGCAATGACAGCGCCCTTCCACCCCAGAAGGGGGAAAAGGACGGAAGGTTTGGAGAGGAAAAGACAAGAACGCAGGGAGCCATTAGAAGCTCAGCCACCCGCAGAAGCCGAGCTGGGACACTTGAACAGAATCTCAATGGAAACAGAGCACCAGAATGTTGGCTACTCTTTTCTATAAGAGAGGGAGACCTTCGAGTCTTCCTTTCGGTCCTCCAACTTGGATGCGGGGTCTCAAAACAGTCAGGAGGGGGAGTGCCTTTTCCTGGGTACCACGGCGCATCCAGGCCTCGTTCTGCCCCATTCTGTGCTGTGTCAGCCCTGGATGGAATCTCTCTTTCTGAAGTCTCAGCGCACAAGCTCCACGTGATATCGGCCCCAGGTGGAAAGGCATGGAGCTGCTCGTAGGCCGACAGACCTAGGAAGCAGATGGGAGAATGACCACCACTCTGCAGATGGAGAGACTGGGGCAACCCTGAGGGGCATATGCTTGTCCAGGGCCACACCACTTATGAGAAGAAGGAGCCTGGTCTGAGAGCAGCGGGGTCCTCGGAGCTCAGGCCCTGGCTGAACCCAGGCCTCCCCAGGGCTGTGGGCTGGGCTGTGTGGGTGTCACTGTGCCTGCACATGGCCTAAGGGGGGTGGTCGAGCAGTCAGAAACACAGAGATTCCCTTGGGATGTTTTGGGGAAGGGACCTCAGCACGGACCCCAGGAGATGATGTCACCTGCCGGCAACAGAACCCAACAGAACCCGCATCCCGGGTATCCAGGCCTCCAGAGCGGAGAGAAGCCCCCAGCCAGTTCACTTGCTGCCAAGATGTTCTGCTGTTTGCCCCTGCCCAGAGGCCGGGGCCTCAGGAGTGCACACAGGCAGTGTGAGCGGGCACCCTGTCGACGTTGGCTCAGGACACCCCCGAGACGCCTCTGGCCCTTTGGCCAGAGAAACAGAAAGGTAACACGGGGAGCCCCAGGCCGGGCCAGGCAGCCTCTCCCATGCCACCCGGAAACATCGGGTCCTTTGCCTGTGTGTGTGGATGCGGGTTTCTCGGGGTGTGTCTCCCTCAAGGAAGCCCAGGCGGATGTGGGGTCAGAAGCCTGCGGACAAGTTGTGTCCACACCCCAGGGGAGAGCAGGCTGGGCGGGATGGGGAGAGTGTGGGCAGCGGCGGCCGCCCAGGCTGACCTCACACCCTCAGGTGGGTCTCTTTCCTCCCGGGTGGGGATCTGAGCAGACACACGTCTCTGACCCTTCTGGGAAGAGAAGTTCGAGCAGGCAGAAGCAGCGGCTCCACTGGCCAGGCCCAGCTCGGAAAACTCCCAGCATGGCTGGCTGACGGTCACTGTCGTTGCAGAGCTTCCCACGTGATGAGGCCGAGGACGGGGATACCCCATCCACCTCCCGGAGGGAGGGGTCGGAGCACCACACCCCGCCCGTGAGGCCCAGTGCAGGCTCCAGGTGAGCGTGCCCACGGAGGCATCAGCCCCACCTGGGGGGAAGCGGAGGCGGGGAAGGCCTGCTGCCGAGACACCGCCCAGGATACACCCGGCGGCCCAGTCTGAGGCTGCCACGGAGCTCAGCACACCCGGCTCCGACCCAGAGTCCCGAGAACCCCGGCCTCTGAGGCAGCAGGAGGACCTGGAGCCCAGCACGCCAGAGCACAGAGGTGAGGACGCTGGGGCTGCTGCACGGGAGTGTGTGGGGAGGGCGTGCTGAGCTACACAGGGACGAGTCCCCGAAAGCTGCTGCTGGGCCTGCAGCAAGCGCTGGCCTCACACCCCCTGCCCCCCATCTTGCACACTTCAGTCCCAAAAGACATCCGACGCTGGGTATTCTTTGGGAATCTCTTGGAAGCTTTCTGTCCCGGGATACGCACATGCCAAGGCTGGCCTGTGGGCAAACTTTGCTTCTCCCCCAGCTCTAGCACTGGCCTCCAACTGGAACCAGGCTCCGCTTCCCAGACCTGTCCCTACAGAGGTGCTGGCTCCAGGTGCAGGACCCAGGGATCCACCGAGGGCAGATGGAGAACCGAGACTTGCCCTCGCAGAGACACCAGGCCAGCTGGGTACTGGCCAGCACACCGGGCAGATCCGATCTCCGTGCCTGCAGGACCCCCAGCCCCAGGCACTGATGTCCCACCCCCTCAGCCAGAACCTCCACCTCCACGTGCACCTGTACCTGCTCGGGCTCTGGCAGGACAACCCGAGGCAGAGGAGGAGTCACCGCCTCGGCAGGGAGAGCCTGCCCTGGCTCCCGCGCAACACCCAGACGCCCACGATGACTCACCCACCCCTGCAGGGAGAACGAGCCCCCGCTCTGGACAGACACCCAGAGCCCTTGCCGGAAACACCACGTCCAGGGGAGCGGTCGGCTCTGCAGCCTCCATCCCTGTCTGCTCACCGTGGACGCTGGCAACTCGGTCTGCCCCCAGGGCACATGGAGTTCCTTTCCCCTGAACTGCTTTGCATTTGGTTTGTTTCCACCTTTCTGGTGATGTTTTCTTTTTTGTATGGTTTCCTGTATTTTTGTTGGTTAAGTTGGGATTAGTAAACTTTTTCATCATTGTTGCAACTTGGGAACACTGTTGTGTAACTCTGGTGATACTGTGTTACCATCACCACTTTGTAGTTTCAGACCCGTTTGATCTTTATGCCCCACCCCCCAACAAAGCCTGGATTCAAGGCAAGCACGCCCTGTTCATCCCTTCCCCCGATCCTGAACACAATTTCATCCTTTCTTTGTGCATTCCTTCCTATATTCTTGGTGTCCCCAATCAATGACTCTCAGTGAAATGACTGAAGGAGTGTTTTTTGGACTCTCCAACTACTGTAAGACTCCATTGGAGAGTTCTCATTTTTATGTCATTTGAACTAGCCTTTGAGATCTGAAAGGACGGTGTACGTCCTTTCAAGATACCATGTGCCAAACGAAGCCCTTTTGGCCACTGCCGTCATTATCTCCAGGCAGGCATTGCTGTTTCAAGGGTGACATCTCAGCCAGAAGGCAGAGGCTGAGCTCGTCTTGTTGCACCAGCTCCCAAAAGAGCCAAGAAAGGGAGCTGGAACAACAAACCACCCCAACACCCAGGAAAGCGTTCTTCATGACAGAAGGCTAGAAAATGACCCAACATCCTTGTGGCCCAGAACCCCTCTAGAAAATCACTGTTCCATAAAAAAGAGAAACACATGGGAAGTTCCAAGGAGAGGCAATGCCCGTGGCCAGTGTACTTGAGAGACGGCCGGACCGCTCCGGGGAAGACACGCACCGACGGAACCCCTTGGGAAACAGCAGTGATAGTCCTCACCGTCGTAAGGGTTTCCTCTGGGGACAACCTGCCCGGGGCACCACACGAGGGAGCAGACCGGCTTCTCTTCCTCTGCCCCCACACCATTCACTCATGAAGGCAGCTCAGGTGTTCTCATGCCCTGCCTGCCTGCCTGCCTGGCTCATCCTTGAGCTGTGACCACCTACAGGGTGGGACTCCACCTTCTCCTCTCTGTGTACCGTGCATCTGCACACAGTGGGCTTTCAGGACCTTAGGAGACTTGAGCCATTCCCACTCGAGCCAGAACCCTCCCCAGGAAGGAAAACAGCTGTGGAGTCATTTTGGCCCCAGCACTGGTTCCAAAGCCTGGCGGCTCCTACAGCCTCTACGGTGTGAAGAGGGAGGTCCCTTCTGACAGAGCTTTCCAGGTCTCAGATCTAAGCTGTTGTTTCACTGTCAGCTGTGTCTCTTCCGTTGCAGCCAGGTGGGCCACGCTGCTCCAAAGGAGCGCACAAGCTGAGTTTCAAGGGAGGTATTGAGAGGACAGGGATGGCTACAACGTGCTGCAAACTGAGTGAGGGTCCCCACAATCCTCAGCAAAGGTCTGTGGTGTGCAAGTGGGGAGTAGAGGGCCCCCAAGTTCCAAAGGAAGGGAGGTACTTGGGAGCTAAAGCCCTTGGCTGCTGTGGTAGTAGCTGCAGATGGCAGCTCGTCCACAGTGCACTTCGAATGAGGTCATATGAGCGGGACTCTGGAAATGGCTCCGAAATCGGGAGAAAGGGGTCAGGGTATGTGGGAATCCGGTGGGGGTGGGGGGTGGATGAAGGAAGGTGTCCCTCCTCTCTCCAGTGCAATTTGGTTTGGTGAGTCTCAAACCTACCAGATGGCACTTCCCAAGTCAGGCCCTCACAGGAATCAGGGTGGGCTGCGTGCCTCGGCCCCTGCCACAGGGACAAGCCACACCAGTGGCCTCCCTGAGCTCCAATGGGCGGATCTGCGAGTTCTGTCTGGGTGCACACCTCCTTGCTGTGGCCAAGTTCCCCCTTCTCTGAGCACCAGCTTCATCCTCTCGAAAGAGGACATCGATTGCTACCTTGGCACGTTACTCTCTTCATCCTGTGAAGACTCATTAGGCTTATCCTACAATTACTAGCTGGCCCGAAGAGATATCTCCTGAATCCAGATTAAGCTGGAGTCTCCCAGGCTCATCTGGCATGTCTTCCCTGAAGTCTGCCAAAACCCACACCATTGCATTTCCAGGGACTCCCCTTAGCCAGCTGGGCAGAAAACCCAGCATGCTTCAAACAAGCTGACAGACAAGCGGGAGAGGACTCACGGGCAGACGGCTTCCCTCAGGTCTCGTGTGGAGCTCTGGGATCACAGCAGCAACGGGCCATCCCAGCCCCTGGGCTCAGCAGCGCCCTCATTCTCAGGCCGTCGGCTCTGCCCTGAGGGGAGCAGGAAGGTCACCAACTGCCGCAGGCGGACCTCACGCCCCTCCCACTGCTGGAGCCTGACCTCCCCCGGCCCCACCCCTTCCCCTACCCCAGCAGGACGACAGCTCGTCTTCCACTGGCTTCCAACGTGAGGCCCGGCCCTGGGCCCCGATTGGGCACTGCCCAGCCCGGAGCCAATCACAGTGGCCAGGGACGTGGAACGCACCGATTGGCCAGGGCCAGGTCATGTGACCATACTCCCCAGGAAACTCAAGCATTACCAAGGTTCCCTAAGAAACCAATGAACAGAATTATCCAGTAAAGGCAAACCGTGCTTTTTTATGAGGCCAATGTCACAGAAAAAAACAAAAAAAAAGCTTCACAATGTACTGCTCAAGGAATCTACTAAATAAACTTTCAGAAAAGCTTAGGAGTTTTTTTTTTTTTTTTAATAGGGTGACGGAGAGCTATACCTTTCCCATCTATGTGAATTTAGGTTTAAACTAGATTTCTCTTGGCTATCATATAAGACAGGAAAACCCCACATCACCCTCTTTCACTCCCCCCCACCCCCAAAAAGTGTTTTAATCTATTGAATTGTTGTGTCTGATTCGCGGCAACTCACGAACTCTACACAGCCAGGCTCTTCCGTCCATGGAATTCAGGGCAATTTTTTCTGTCCCAGTCAATGCCCACCCTGGGTGATCCAAAGGCAAGGGCTCAGAGGCTCCTGAGAGACTAACTCCTTTCAGCTCAGCACAGAGCTGGCTCCTCACTGGGATGCCTGTGGCCTGGGGCTCCCAGAGGGGAGAGCAGCACTCGCCCCACCGTGTGGTCACTGCTGGAAGTGCAGGCTGCTCCTCACCCCCTTGACAGTGTCCCTGAGGGCAGAACAGTGTGAATCGAATCAAGGTGGAAATGCAAACTCCAATGCAACCAAACTCCCCACGAGGTCTCCAAAACCACTCAGGAACAGGGAATTGGAAACTGCAGGAGATGACATGAATGGAGATGGAGACTTGACACCTTACACCGAGTTCACTTCCAGTTATCCCTAGACAAACTTTCCATGAAAACCTGTCACAAATCAAGAAGAGCAATGAGCAGAAACCGGACACGTGCTTTGAGTCTTCACACACAAAACTAAAAGGCAGTCCACAAAAAAAACCCAGAGAATACAGTGGACTTTGCAAAATCAAAGATATCTACTGTGGGAAAGACCTCATGACAAAAGCAAAAGTAAGGTCATACATCGCGAGACGAATGAGTGGAAACACAAAGCTTATCAAGGATGTGTCTCCAAACAGACAAAGAACACCAACACAACAAGCCTGTGAAAACTAGGGAAAGGTCTGAAGGGACACCAGACTGAGGAAGACACACACAGAGTATCCCGGATGATGTCCAGCACTGAGGGCCTGAAGAAACAACAGTCTAGTTGCACCCCCTCAGGCCTGTGTGACCGTGGATGAGGCCTCTGTTTCCTGGTGGCTCTGAGAGATGGACAGGGAGGAAAGGGAAGAGAAGTCACTTACATTTCTAATACTCACAGCAAAGTCTTCCAATGAGAAGGGAATTATCACCCCCACTGACAATGCCATTCACTGAAGTGATACCCACGAGTCCATCTAACCCAGAAGGGAAGGATGCACCTGTTCTCACAAAACGGCGAGAGATGGAAGAAGGAAGATCAAGCCCACACCAATCACTGGAGAGAGAAGCTGTGCTCAGGGCTTGAAAGAATTCCTATTGGGAAAATGATGTCACAGCCCCACAAGGCAATCCACAGCTTCGATGCTATTCCTCCCAAAATGCCAATGCATTTTCGCACCGAACAAAGAATTGCAAAAGGGGTACGGAAACAGAAAAGAGCCTAAACTGTCAATACAATCCGACGAAAAAGCCCCGATACGGACATCCAAGGTTCTGTGAAAGGAAATTAGACGACCAAACTAGGATCCTCAGGAGAGTATCGGAGAAGGCAATGGCGACCCACTCCAGTACTCTTGCCTGGAAAATGTCCTGGACGGAGGAGCCTGGTAGGCTGCAGGCCATGGGGTCACGCAGAGTCAGACACGACTGAAGTGACTTCCCCGCAGCAGCAGCAGCAGGACAGTATGCTATTGGGAATACAACAACACACACAGATCCAGATCGATGGAATAAAGTTGAGGGTCCAGAAATAAACCCCAGCATCCATGGTCAACTCATCTCTGACACAGAAGGGGAGAATATCCAAATGGGAACAAGAAAGCCTCTTCAATCAATGTCCATGGGAAAACCAGACAGCTACATCTGAAGAACGCTATTGGTTTTGATCTCATACCACCTCAATATAGGGGGAAAACTTCACCCTAAAGACTGATGTCATGAGATAGCTGGAAAGAAGCGTAGGTCAAAGGCTCCTTAACATCAGAGTCTCCTTGCCATTTGCTGGGCGGAGGTCGAAATGGGTCTCTTCAAGTAAGGGAAAGAGGTACACGAAGTACACCCATGGGTTTCCATCCAATGGAACCTCTTCACAACAGAGAAGCTAAGCATTCACAAATGCAAAAGATAGGAAACAGAACACGAGAAACTCCTTGCAAGTGGTGTATCTGAGAAGGGGTTCATATGGAAAGCGACGAAGAATGCACAGCACTCAGATTCCAAGAAACAACACCACCACCACCCTTGACCCTTCCCCCATGACCAACTCCGACCTAAAGCCTTTCTCTCCCTCCAACCTATCCCTAAAACATAACCCTCATCTAATCATATACATGTGCATCCCTAGCATCCATCCATCCACACACGAGAGAGAAAGAGGAAGACACAGACGGAATTGAGAAAGGAAAAGAGAGGGACACAGCCAGAGAGAGACACGGAACCAAAGAGAGGAAAGGAGTCGACGGTCCAGACTTTTCCTCAATCTGTCTCGAAGGTAGAAGCAATGACAGCGCCCTTCCACCCCAGAAGGGGGAAAAGGACGGAAGGTTTGGAGAGGAAAAGACAAGAACGCAGGGAGCCATTAGAAGCTCAGCCACCCGCAGAAGCCGAGCTGGGACACTTGAACAGAATCTCAATGGAAACAGAGCACCAGAATGTTGGCTACTCTTTTCTATAAGAGAGGGAGACCTTCGAGTCTTCCTTTCGGTCCTCCAACTTGGATGCGGGGTCTCAAAACAGTCAGGAGGGGGAGTGCCTTTTCCTGGGTACCACGGCGCATCCAGGCCTCGTTCTGCCCCATTCTGTGCTGTGTCAGCCCTGGATGGAATCTCTCTTTCTGAAGTCTCAGCGCACAAGCTCCACGTGATATCGGCCCCAGGTGGAAAGGCATGGAGCTGCTCGTAGGCCGACAGACCTAGGAAGCAGATGGGAGAATGACCACCACTCTGCAGATGGAGAGACTGGGGCAACCCTGAGGGGCATATGCTTGTCCAGGGCCACACCACTTATGAGAAGAAGGAGCCTGGTCTGAGAGCAGCGGGGTCCTCGGAGCTCAGGCCCTGGCTGAACCCAGGCCTCCCCAGGGCTGTGGGCTGGGCTGTGTGGGTGTCACTGTGCCTGCACATGGCCTAAGGGGGGTGGTCGAGCAGTCAGAAACACAGAGATTCCCTTGGGATGTTTTGGGGAAGGGACCTCAGCACGGACCCCAGGAGATGATGTCACCTGCCGGCAACAGAACCCAACAGAACCCGCATCCCGGGTATCCAGGCCTCCAGAGCGGAGAGAAGCCCCCAGCCAGTTCACTTGCTGCCAAGATGTTCTGCTGTTTGCCCCTGCCCAGAGGCCGGGGCCTCAGGAGTGCACACAGGCAGTGTGAGCGGGCACCCTGTCGACGTTGGCTCAGGACACCCCCGAGACGCCTCTGGCCCTTTGGCCAGAGAAACAGAAAGGTAACACGGGGAGCCCCAGGCCGGGCCAGGCAGCCTCTCCCATGCCACCCGGAAACATCGGGTCCTTTGCCTGTGTGTGTGGATGCGGGTTTCTCGGGGTGTGTCTCCCTCAAGGAAGCCCAGGCGGATGTGGGGTCAGAAGCCTGCGGACAAGTTGTGTCCACACCCCAGGGGAGAGCAGGCTGGGCGGGATGGGGAGAGTGTGGGCAGCGGCGGCCGCCCAGGCTGACCTCACACCCTCAGGTGGGTCTCTTTCCTCCCGGGTGGGGATCTGAGCAGACACACGTCTCTGACCCTTCTGGGAAGAGAAGTTCGAGCAGGCAGAAGCAGCGGCTCCACTGGCCAGGCCCAGCTTGGAAAACTCCCAGCATGGCTGGCTGACGGTCACTGTCGTTGCAGAGCTTCCCACGTGATGAGGCCGAGGACGGGGATACCCCATCCACCTCCCGGAGGGAGGGGTCGGAGCACCACACCCCGCCCGTGAGGCCCAGTGCAGGCTCCAGGTGAGCGTGCCCACGGAGGCATCAGCCCCACCTGGGGGGAAGCGGAGGCGGGGAAGGCCTGCTGCCGAGACACCGCCCAGGATACACCCGGCGGCCCAGTCTGAGGCTGCCACGGAGCTCAGCACACCCGGCTCCGACCCAGAGTCCCGAGAACCCCGGCCTCTGAGGCAGCAGGAGGACCTGGAGCCCAGCACGCCAGAGCACAGAGGTGAGGACGCTGGGGCTGCTGCACGGGAGTGTGTGGGGAGGGCGTGCTGAGCTACACAGGGACGAGTCCCCGAAAGCTGCTGCTGGGCCTGCAGCAAGCGCTGGCCTCACACCCCCTGCCCCCCATCTTGCACACTTCAGTCCCAAAAGACATCCGACGCTGGGTATTCTTTGGGAATCTCTTGGAAGCTTTCTGTCCCGGGATACGCACATGCCAAGGCTGGCCTGTGGGCAAACTTTGCTTCTCCCCCAGCTCTAGCACTGGCCTCCAACTGGAACCAGGCTCCGCTTCCCAGACCTGTCCCTACAGAGGTGCTGGCTCCAGGTGCAGGACCCAGGGATCCACCGAGGGCAGATGGAGAACCGAGACTTGCCCTCGCAGAGACACCAGGCCAGCTGGGTACTGGCCAGCACACCGGGCAGATCCGATCTCCGTGCCTGCAGGACCCCCAGCCCCAGGCACTGATGTCCCACCCCCTCAGCCAGAACCTCCACCTCCACGTGCACCTGTACCTGCTCGGGCTCTGGCAGGACAACCCGAGGCAGAGGAGGAGTCACCGCCTCGGCAGGGAGAGCCTGCCCTGGCTCCCGCGCAACACCCAGACGCCCACGATGACTCACCCACCCCTGCAGGGAGAACGAGCCCCCGCTCTGGACAGACACCCAGAGCCCTTGCCGGAAACACCACGTCCAGGGGAGCGGTCGGCTCTGCAGCCTCCATCCCTGTCTGCTCACCGTGGACGCTGGCAACTCGGTCTGCCCCCAGGGCACATGGAGTTCCTTTCCCCTGAACTGCTTTGCATTTGGTTTGTTTCCACCTTTCTGGTGATGTTTTCTTTTTTGTATGGTTTCCTGTATTTTTGTTGGTTAAGTTGGGATTAGTAAACTTTTTCATCATTGTTGCAACTTGGGAACACTGTTGTGTAACTCTGGTGATACTGTGTTACCATCACCACTTTGTAGTTTCAGACCCGTTTGATCTTTATGCCCCACCCCCCAACAAAGCCTGGATTCAAGGCAAGCACGCCCTGTTCATCCCTTCCCCCGATCCTGAACACAATTTCATCCTTTCTTTGTGCATTCCTTCCTATATTCTTGGTGTCCCCAATCAATGACTCTCAGTGAAATGACTGAAGGAGTGTTTTTTGGACTCTCCAACTACTGTAAGACTCCATTGGAGAGTTCTCATTTTTATGTCATTTGAACTAGCCTTTGAGATCTGAAAGGACGGTGTACGTCCTTTCAAGATACCATGTGCCAAACGAAGCCCTTTTGGCCACTGCCGTCATTATCTCCAGGCAGGCATTGCTGTTTCAAGGGTGACATCTCAGCCAGAAGGCAGAGGCTGAGCTCGTCTTGTTGCACCAGCTCCCAAAAGAGCCAAGAAAGGGAGCTGGAACAACAAACCACCCCAACACCCAGGAAAGCGTTCTTCATGACAGAAGGCTAGAAAATGACCCAACATCCTTGTGGCCCAGAACCCCTCTAGAAAATCACTGTTCCATAAAAAAGAGAAACACATGGGAAGTTCCAAGGAGAGGCAATGCCCGTGGCCAGTGTACTTGAGAGACGGCCGGACCGCTCCGGGGAAGACACGCACCGACGGAACCCCTTGGGAAACAGCAGTGATAGTCCTCACCGTCGTAAGGGTTTCCTCTGGGGACAACCTGCCCGGGGCACCACACGAGGGAGCAGACCGGCTTCTCTTCCTCTGCCCCCACACCATTCACTCATGAAGGCAGCTCAGGTGTTCTCATGCCCTGCCTGCCTGCCTGCCTGGCTCATCCTTGAGCTGTGACCACCTACAGGGTGGGACTCCACCTTCTCCTCTCTGTGTACCGTGCATCTGCACACAGTGGGCTTTCAGAACCTTAGGAGACTTGAGCCATTCCCACTCGAGCCAGAACCCTCCCCAGGAAGGAAAACAGCTGTGGAGTCATTTTGGCCCCAGCACTGGTTCCAAAGCCTGGCGGCTCCTACAGCCTCTACGGTGTGAAGAGGGAGGTCCCTTCTGACAGAGCTTTCCAGGTCTCAGATCTAAGCTGTTGTTTCACTGTCAGCTGTGTCTCTTCCGTTGCAGCCAGGTGGGCCACGCTGCTCCAAAGGAGCGCACAAGCTGAGTTTCAAGGGAGGTATTGAGAGGACAGGGATGGCTACAACGTGCTGCAAACTGAGTGAGGGTCCCCACAATCCTCAGCAAAGGTCTGTGGTGTGCAAGTGGGGAGTAGAGGGCCCCCAAGTTCCAAAGGAAGGGAGGTACTTGGGAGCTAAAGCCCTTGGCTGCTGTGGTAGTAGCTGCAGATGGCAGCTCGTCCACAGTGCACTTCGAATGAGGTCATATGAGCGGGACTCTGGAAATGGCTCCGAAATCGGGAGAAAGGGGTCAGGGTATGTGGGAATCCGGCGGGGGTGGGGGGTGGATGAAGGAAGGTGTCCCTCCTCTCTCCAGTGCAATTTGGTTTGGTGAGTCTCAAACCTACCAGATGGCACTTCCCAAGTCAGGCCCCCACAGGAATCAGGGTGGGCTGCGTGCCTCGGCCCCTGCCACAGGGACAAGCCACACCAGTGGCCTCCCTGAGCTCCAATGGGCGGATCTGCGAGTTCTGTCTGGGTGCACACCTCCTTGCTGTGGCCAAGTTCCCCCTTCTCTGAGCACCAGCTTCATCCTCTCGAAAGAGGACATCGATTGCTACCTTGGCACGTTACTCTCTTCATCCTGTGAAGACTCATTAGGCTTATCCTACAATTACTAGCTGGCCCGAAGAGATATCTCCTGAATCCAGATTAAGCTGGAGTCTCCCAGGCTCATCTGGCATGTCTTCCCTGAAGTCTGCCAAAACCCACACCATTGCATTTCCAGGGACTCCCCTTAGCCAGCTGGGCAGAAAACCCAGCATGCTTCAAACAAGCTGAAAGACAAGCGGGAGAGGACTCACGGGCAGACGGCTTCCCTCAGGTCTCGTGTGGAGCTCTGGGATCACAGCAGCAACGGGCCATCCCAGCCCCTGGGCTCAGCAGCGCCCTCATTCTCAGGCCGTCGGCTCTGCCCTGAGGGGAGCAGGAAGGTCACCAACTGCCGCAGGCGGACCTCACGCCCCTCCCACTGCTGGAGCCTGACCTCCCCCGGCCCCACCCCTTCCCCTACCCCAGCAGGACGACAGCTCGTCTTCCCCTGGCTTCCAACGTGAGGCCCGGCCCTGGGCCCCGATTGGGCACTGCCCAGCCCGGAGCCAATCACAGTGGCCAGGGACGTGGAACGCACCGATTGGCCAGGGCCAGGTCATGTGACCATACTCCCCAGGAAACTCAAGCATTACCAAGGTTCCCTAAGAAACCAATGAACAGAATTATCCAGTAAAGGCAAACCGTGCTTTTTTATGAGGCCAATGTCACAGAAAAAAACAAAAAAAAAGCTTCACAATGTCTGCTCAAGGAATCTACTAAATAAACTTTCAGAAAAGCTTAGGAGTTTTTTTTTTTTTTTTAATAGGGTGACGGAGAGCTATACCTTTCCCATCTATGTGAATTTAGGTTTAAACTAGATTTCTCTTGGCTATCATATAAGACAGGAAAACCCCACATCACCCTCTTTCACTCCCCCCCACCCCCAAAAAGTGTTTTAATCTATTGAATTGTTGTGTCTGATTCGCGGCAACTCACGAACTCTACACAGCCAGGCTCTTCCGTCCATGGAATTCAGGGCAATTTTTTCTGTCCCAGTCAATGCCCACCCTGGGTGATCCAAAGGCAAGGGCTCAGAGGCTCCTGAGAGACTAACTCCTTTCAGCTGAGCACAGAGCTGGCTCCTCACTGGGATGCCTGTGGCCTGGGGCTCCCAGAGGGGAGAGCAGCACTCGCCCCACCGTGTGGTCACTGCTGGAAGTGCAGGCTGCTCCTCACCCCCTTGACAGTGTCCCTGAGGGCAGAACAGTGTGAATCGAATCAAGGTGGAAATGCAAACTCCAATGCAACCAAACTCCCCACGAGGTCTCCAAAACCACTCAGGAACAGGGAATTGGAAACTGCAGGAGATGACATGAATGGAGATGGAGACTTGACACCTTACACCGAGTTCACTTCCAGTTATCCCTAGACAAACTTTCCATGAAAACCTGTCACAAATCAAGAAGAGCAATGAGCAGAAACCGGACACGTGCTTTGAGTCTTCACACACAAAACTAAAAGGCAGTCCACAAAAAAAACCCAGAGAATACAGTGGACTTTGCAAAATCAAAGATATCTACTGTGGGAAAGACCTCATGACAAAAGCAAAAGTAAGGTCATACATCGCGAGACGAATGAGTGGAAACACAAAGCTTATCAAGGATGTGTCTCCAAACAGACAAAGAACACCAACACAACAAGCCTGTGAAAACTAGGGAAAGGTCTGAAGGGACACCAGACTGAGGAAGACACACACAGAGTATCCCGGATGATGTCCAGCACTGAGGGCCTGAAGAAACAACAGTCTAGTTGCACCCCCTCAGGCCTGTGTGACCGTGGATGAGGCCTCTGTTTCCTGGTGGCTCTGAGAGATGGACAGGGAGGAAGGGGAAGAGAAGTCACTTACATTTCTAATACTCACAGCAAAGTCTTCCAATGAGAAGGGAATTATCACCCCCACTGACAATGCCATTCACTGAAGTGATACCCACGAGTCCATCTAACCCAGAAGGGAAGGATGCACCTGTTCTCACAAAACGGCGAGAGATGGAAGAAGGAAGATCAAGCCCACACCAATCACTGGAGAGAGAAGCTGTGCTCAGGGCTTGAAAGAATTCCTATTGGGAAAATGATGTCACAGCCCCACAAGGCAATCCACAGCTTCGATGCTATTCCTCCCAAAATGCCAATGCATTTTCGCACCGAACAAAGAATTGCAAAAGGGGTACGGAAACAGAAAAGAGCCTAAACTGTCAATACAATCTGACGAAAAAGCCCCGATACGGACATCCAAGGTTCTGTGAAAGGAAATTAGACGACCAAACTAGGATCCTCAGGAGAGTATCGGAGAAGGCAATGGCGACCCACTCCAGTACTCTTGCCTGGAAAATGTCCTGGACGGAGGAGCCTGGTAGGCTGCAGGCCATGGGGTCACGCAGAGTCAGACACGACTGAAGTGACTTCCCCGCAGCAGCAGCAGCAGGACAGTATGCTATTGGGAATACAACAACACACACAGATCCAGATCGATGGAATAAAGTTGAGGGTCCAGAAATAAACCCCAGCATCCATGGTCAACTCATCTCTGACACAGAAGGGGAGAATATCCAAATGGGAACAAGAAAGCCTCTTCAATCAATGTCCATGGGAAAACCAGACAGCTACATCTGAAGAACGCTATTGGTTTTGATCTCATACCACCTCAATATAGGGGGAAAACTTCACCCTAAAGACTGATGTCATGAGATAGCTGGAAAGAAGCGTAGGTCAAAGGCTCCTTAACATCAGAGTCTCCTTGCCATTTGCTGGGCGGAGGTCGAAATGGGTCTCTTCAAGTAAGGGAAAGAGGTACACGAAGTACACCCATGGGTTTCCATCCAATGGAACCTCTTCACAACAGAGAAGCTAAGCATTCACAAATGCAAAAGATAGGAAACAGAACACGAGAAACTCCTTGCAAGTGGTGTATCTGAGAAGGGGTTCATATGGAAAGCGACGAAGAATGCACAGCACTCAGATTCCAAGAAACAACACCACCACCACCCTTGACCCTTCCCCCATGACCAACTCCGACCTAAAGCCTTTCTCTCCCTCCAACCTATCCCTAAAACATAACCCTCATCTAATCATATACATGTGCATCCCTAGCATCCATCCATCCACACACGAGAGAGAAAGAGGAAGACACAGACGGAATTGAGAAAGGAAAAGAGAGGGACACAGCCAGAGAGAGACACGGAACCAAAGAGAGGAAAGGAGTCGACGGTCCAGACTTTTCCTCAATCTGTCTCGAAGGTAGAAGCAATGACAGCGCCCTTCCACCCCAGAAGGGGGAAAAGGACGGAAGGTTTGGAGAGGAAAAGACAAGAACGCAGGGAGCCATTAGAAGCTCAGCCACCCGCAGAAGCCGAGCTGGGACACTTGAACAGAATCTCAATGGAAACAGAGCACCAGAATGTTGGCTACTCTTTTCTATAAGAGAGGGAGACCTTCGAGTCTTCCTTTCGGTCCTCCAACTTGGATGCGGGGTCTCAAAACAGTCAGGAGGGGGAGTGCCTTTTCCTGGGTACCACGGCGCATCCAGGCCTCGTTCTGCCCCATTCTGTGCTGTGTCAGCCCTGGATGGAATCTCTCTTTCTGAAGTCTCAGCGCACAAGCTCCACGTGATATCGGCCCCAGGTGGAAAGGCATGGAGCTGCTCGTAGGCCGACAGACCTAGGAAGCAGATGGGAGAATGACCACCACTCTGCAGATGGAGAGACTGGGGCAACCCTGAGGGGCATATGCTTGTCCAGGGCCACACCACTTATGAGAAGAAGGAGCCTGGTCTGAGAGCAGCGGGGTCCTCGGAGCTCAGGCCCTGGCTGAACCCAGGCCTCCCCAGGGCTGTGGGCTGGGCTGTGTGGGTGTCACTGTGCCTGCACATGGCCTAAGGGGGGTGGTCGAGCAGTCAGAAACACAGAGATTCCCTTGGGATGTTTTGGGGAAGGGACCTCAGCACGGACCCCAGGAGATGATGTCACCTGCCGGCAACAGAACCCAACAGAACCCGCATCCCGGGTATCCAGGCCTCCAGAGCGGAGAGAAGCCCCCAGCCAGTTCACTTGCTGCCAAGATGTTCTGCTGTTTGCCCCTGCCCAGAGGCCGGGGCCTCAGGAGTGCACACAGGCAGTGTGAGCGGGCACCCTGTCGACGTTGGCTCAGGACACCCCCGAGACGCCTCTGGCCCTTTGGCCAGAGAAACAGAAAGGTAACACGGGGAGCCCCAGGCCGGGCCAGGCAGCCTCTCCCATGCCACCCGGAAACATCGGGTCCTTTGCCTGTGTGTGTGGATGCGGGTTTCTCGGGGTGTGTCTCCCTCAAGGAAGCCCAGGCGGATGTGGGGTCAGAAGCCTGCGGACAAGTTGTGTCCACACCCCAGGGGAGAGCAGGCTGGGCGGGATGGGGAGAGTGTGGGCAGCGGCGGCCGCCCAGGCTGACCTCACACCCTCAGGTGGGTCTCTTTCCTCCCGGGTGGGGATCTGAGCAGACACACGTCTCTGACCCTTCTGGGAAGAGAAGTTCGAGCAGGCAGAAGCAGCGGCTCCACTGGCCAGGCCCAGCTTGGAAAACTCCCAGCATGGCTGGCTGACGGTCACTGTCGTTGCAGAGCTTCCCACGTGATGAGGCCGAGGACGGGGATACCCCATCCACCTCCCGGAGGGAGGGGTCGGAGCACCACACCCCGCCCGTGAGGCCCAGTGCAGGCTCCAGGTGAGCGTGCCCACGGAGGCATCAGCCCCACCTGGGGGGAAGCGGAGGCGGGGAAGGCCTGCTGCCGAGACACCGCCCAGGATACACCCGGCGGCCCAGTCTGAGGCTGCCACGGAGCTCAGCACACCTGGCTCCGACCCAGAGTCCCGAGAACCCCGGCCTCTGAGGCAGCAGGAGGACCTGGAGCCCAGCACGCCAGAGCACAGAGGTGAGGACGCTGGGGCTGCTGCACGGGAGTGTGTGGGGAGGGCGTGCTGAGCTACACAGGGACGAGTCCCCGAAAGCTGCTGCTGGGCCTGCAGCAAGCGCTGGCCTCACACCCCCTGCCCCCCATCTTGCACACTTCAGTCCCAAAAGACATCCGACGCTGGGTATTCTTTGGGAATCTCTTGGAAGCTTTCTGTCCCGGGATACGCACATGCCAAGGCTGGCCTGTGGGCAAACTTTGCTTCTCCCCCAGCTCTAGCACTGGCCTCCAACTGGAACCAGGCTCCGCTTCCCAGACCTGTCCCTACAGAGGTGCTGGCTCCAGGTGCAGGACCCAGGGATCCACCGAGGGCAGATGGAGAACCGAGACTTGCCCTCGCAGAGACACCAGGCCAGCTGGGTACTGGCCAGCACACCGGGCAGATCCGATCTCCGTGCCTGCAGGACCCCCAGCCCCAGGCACTGATGTCCCACCCCCTCAGCCAGAACCTCCACCTCCACGTGCACCTGTACCTGCTCGGGCTCTGGCAGGACAACCCGAGGCAGAGGAGGAGTCACCGCCTCGGCAGGGAGAGCCTGCCCTGGCTCCCGCGCAACACCCAGACGCCCACGATGACTCACCCACCCCTGCAGGGAGAACGAGCCCCCGCTCTGGACAGACACCCAGAGCCCTTGCCGGAAACACCACGTCCAGGGGAGCGGTCGGCTCTGCAGCCTCCATCCCTGTCTGCTCACCGTGGACGCTGGCAACTCGGTCTGCCCCCAGGGCACATGGAGTTCCTTTCCCCTGAACTGCTTTGCATTTGGTTTGTTTCCACCTTTCTGGTGATGTTTTCTTTTTTGTATGGTTTCCTGTATTTTTGTTGGTTAAGTTGGGATTAGTAAACTTTTTCATCATTGTTGCAACTTGGGAACACTGTTGTGTAACTCTGGTGATACTGTGTTACCATCACCACTTTGTAGTTTCAGACCCGTTTGATCTTTATGCCCCACCCCCCAACAAAGCCTGGATTCAAGGCAAGCACGCCCTGTTCATCCCTTCCCCCGATCCTGAACACAATTTCATCCTTTCTTTGTGCATTCCTTCCTATATTCTTGGTGTCCCCAATCAATGACTCTCAGTGAAATGACTGAAGGAGTGTTTTTTGGACTCTCCAACTACTGTAAGACTCCATTGGAGAGTTCTCATTTTTATGTCATTTGAACTAGCCTTTGAGATCTGAAAGGACGGTGTACGTCCTTTCAAGATACCATGTGCCAAACGAAGCCCTTTTGGCCACTGCCGTCATTATCTCCAGGCAGGCATTGCTGTTTCAAGGGTGACATCTCAGCCAGAAGGCAGAGGCTGAGCTCGTCTTGTTGCACCAGCTCCCAAAAGAGCCAAGAAAGGGAGCTGGAACAACAAACCACCCCAACACCCAGGAAAGCGTTCTTCATGACAGAAGGCTAGAAAATGACCCAACATCCTTGTGGCCCAGAACCCCTCTAGAAAATCACTGTTCCATAAAAAAGAGAAACACATGGGAAGTTCCAAGGAGAGGCAATGCCCGTGGCCAGTGTACTTGAGAGACGGCCGGACCGCTCCGGGGAAGACACGCACCGACGGAACCCCTTGGGAAACAGCAGTGATAGTCCTCACCGTCGTAAGGGTTTCCTCTGGGGACAACCTGCCCGGGGCACCACACGAGGGAGCAGACCGGCTTCTCTTCCTCTGCCCCCACACCATTCACTCATGAAGGCAGCTCAGGTGTTCTCATGCCCTGCCTGCCTGCCTGCCTGGCTCATCCTTGAGCTGTGACCACCTCCAGGGCAGGACTCCACCTTCTCCTCTCTGTGTACCGTGAATCTGCACACAGTGGGATTGCAGAACCTTAGGAGACTTGAGCCATTCCCACTCGAGCCAGAACCCTCCCCAGGAAGGAAAACAGCTGTGGAGTCATTTTGGCCCCAGCACTGGTTCCAAAGCCTGGCGGCTCCTACAGCCTCTACGGTGTGAAGAGGGAGGTCCCTTCTGACAGAGCTTTCCAGGTCTCAGATCTAAGCTGTTGTTTCACTGTCAGCTGTGTCTCTTCCGTTGCAGCCAGGTGGGCCACGCTGCTCCAAAGGAGCGCACAAGCTGAGTTTCAAGGGAGGTATTGAGAGGACAGGGATGGCTACAACGTGCTGCAAACTGAGTGAGGGTCCCCACAATCCTCAGCAAAGGTCTGTGGTGTGCAAGTGGGGAGTAGAGGGCCCCCAAGTTCCAAAGGAAGGGAGGTACTTGGGAGCTAAAGCCCTTGGCTGCTGTGGTAGTAGCTGCAGATGGCAGCTCGTCCACAGTGCACTTCGAATGAGGTCATATGAGCGGGACTCTGGAAATGGCTCCGAAATCGGGAGAAAGGGGTCAGGGTATGTGGGAATCCGGCGGGGGTGGGGGGTGGATGAAGGAAGGTGTCCCTCCTCTCTCCAGTGCAATTTGGTTTGGTGAGTCTCAAACCTACCAGATGGCACTTCCCAAGTCAGGCCCCCACAGGAATCAGGGTGGGCTGCGTGCCTCGGCCCCTGCCACAGGGACAAGCCACACCAGTGGCCTCCCTGAGCTCCAATGGGCGGATCTGCGAGTTCTGTCTGGGTGCACACCTCCTTGCTGTGGCCAAGTTCCCCCTTCTCTGAGCACCAGCTTCATCCTCTCGAAAGAGGACATCGATTGCTACCTTGGCACGTTACTCTCTTCATCCTGTGAAGACTCATTAGGCTTATCCTACAATTACTAGCTGGCCCGAAGAGATATCTCCTGAATCCAGATTAAGCTGGAGTCTCCCAGGCTCATCTGGCATGTCTTCCCTGAAGTCTGCCAAAACCCACACCATTGCATTTCCAGGGACTCCCCTTAGCCAGCTGGGCAGAAAACCCAGCATGCTTCAAACAAGCTGACAGACAAGCGGGAGAGGACTCACGGGCAGACGGCTTCCCTCAGGTCTCGTGTGGAGCTCTGGGATCACAGCAGCAACGGGCCATCCCAGCCCCTGGGCTCAGCAGCGCCCTCATTCTCAGGCCGTCGGCTCTGCCCTGAGGGGAGCAGGAAGGTCACCAACTGCCGCAGGCGGACCTCACGCCCCTCCCACTGCTGGAGCCTGACCTCCCCCGGCCCCACCCCTTCCCCTACCCCAGCAGGACGACAGCTCGTCTTCCCCTGGCTTCCAACGTGAGGCCCGGCCCTGGGCCCCGATTGGGCACTGCCCAGCCCGGAGCCAATCACAGTGGCCAGGGACGTGGAACGCACCGATTGGCCAGGGCCAGGTCATGTGACCATACTCCCCAGGAAACTCAAGCATTACCAAGGTTCCCTAAGAAACCAATGAACAGAATTATCCAGTAAAGGCAAACCGTGCTTTTTTATGAGGCCAATGTCACAGAAAAAAACAAAAAAAAAGCTTCACAATGTCTGCTCAAGGAATCTACTAAATAAACTTTCAGAAAAGCTTAGGAGTTTTTTTTTTTTTTTAATAGGGTGACGGAGAGCTATACCTTTCCCATCTATGTGAATTTAGGTTTAAACTAGATTTCTCTTGGCTATCATATAAGACAGGAAAACCCCACATCACCCTCTTTCACTCCCCCCCACCCCCAAAAAGTGTTTTAATCTATTGAATTGTTGTGTCTGATTCGCGGCAACTCACGAACTCTACACAGCCAGGCTCTTCCGTCCATGGAATTCAGGGCAATTTTTTCTGTCCCAGTCAATGCCCACCCTGGGTGATCCAAAGGCAAGGGCTCAGAGGCTCCTGAGAGACTAACTCCTTTCAGCTGAGCACAGAGCTGGCTCCTCACTGGGATGCCTGTGGCCTGGGGCTCCCAGAGGGGAGAGCAGCACTCGCCCCACCGTGTGGTCACTGCTGGAAGTGCAGGCTGCTCCTCACCCCCTTGACAGTGTCCCTGAGGGCAGAACAGTGTGAATCGAATCAAGGTGGAAATGCAAACTCCAATGCAACCAAACTCCCCACGAGGTCTCCAAAACCACTCAGGAACAGGGAATTGGAAACTGCAGGAGATGACATGAATGGAGATGGAGACTTGACACCTTACACCGAGTTCACTTCCAGTTATCCCTAGACAAACTTTCCATGAAAACCTGTCACAAATCAAGAAGAGCAATGAGCAGAAACCGGACACGTGCTTTGAGTCTTCACACACAAAACTAAAAGGCAGTCCACAAAAAAAACCCAGAGAATACAGTGGACTTTGCAAAATCAAAGATATCTACTGTGGGAAAGACCTCATGACAAAAGCAAAAGTAAGGTCATACATCGCGAGACGAATGAGTGGAAACACAAAGCTTATCAAGGATGTGTCTCCAAACAGACAAAGAACACCAACACAACAAGCCTGTGAAAACTAGGGAAAGGTCTGAAGGGACACCAGACTGAGGAAGACACACACAGAGTATCCCGGATGATGTCCAGCACTGAGGGCCTGAAGAAACAACAGTCTAGTTGCACCCCCTCAGGCCTGTGTGACCGTGGATGAGGCCTCTGTTTCCTGGTGGCTCTGAGAGATGGACAGGGAGGAAGGGGAAGAGAAGTCACTTACATTTCTAATACTCACAGCAAAGTCTTCCAATGAGAAGGGAATTATCACCCCCACTGACAATGCCATTCACTGAAGTGATACCCACGAGTCCATCTAACCCAGAAGGGAAGGATGCACCTGTTCTCACAAAACGGCGAGAGATGGAAGAAGGAAGATCAAGCCCACACCAATCACTGGAGAGAGAAGCTGTGCTCAGGGCTTGAAAGAATTCCTATTGGGAAAATGATGTCACAGCCCCACAAGGCAATCCACAGCTTCGATGCTATTCCTCCCAAAATGCCAATGCATTTTCGCACCGAACAAAGAATTGCAAAAGGGGTACGGAAACAGAAAAGAGCCTAAACTGTCAATACAATCCGACGAAAAAGCCCCGATACGGACATCCAAGGTTCTGTGAAAGGAAATTAGACGACCAAACTAGGATCCTCAGGAGAGTATCGGAGAAGGCAATGGCGACCCACTCCAGTACTCTTGCCTGGAAAATGTCCTGGACGGAGGAGCCTGGTAGGCTGCAGGCCATGGGGTCACGCAGAGTCAGACACGACTGAAGTGACTTCCCCGCAGCAGCAGCAGCAGGACAGTATGCTATTGGGAATACAACAACACACACAGATCCAGATCGATGGAATAAAGTTGAGGGTCCAGAAATAAACCCCAGCATCCATGGTCAACTCATCTCTGACACAGAAGGGGAGAATATCCAAATGGGAACAAGAAAGCCTCTTCAATCAATGTCCATGGGAAAACCAGACAGCTACATCTGAAGAACGCTATTGGTTTTGATCTCATACCACCTCAATATAGGGGGAAAACTTCACCCTAAAGACTGATGTCATGAGATAGCTGGAAAGAAGCGTAGGTCAAAGGCTCCTTAACATCAGAGTCTCCTTGCCATTTGCTGGGCGGAGGTCGAAATGGGTCTCTTCAAGTAAGGGAAAGAGGTACACGAAGTACACCCATGGGTTTCCATCCAATGGAACCTCTTCACAACAGAGAAGCTAAGCATTCACAAATGCAAAAGATAGGAAACAGAACACGAGAAACTCCTTGCAAGTGGTGTATCTGAGAAGGGGTTCATATGGAAAGCGACGAAGAATGCACAGCACTCAGATTCCAAGAAACAACACCACCACCACCCTTGACCCTTCCCCCATGACCAACTCCGACCTAAAGCCTTTCTCTCCCTCTAACCTATCCCTAAAACATAACCCTCATCTAATCATATACATGTGCATCCCTAGCATCCATCCATCCACACACGAGAGAGAAAGAGGAAGACACAGACGGAATTGAGAAAGGAAAAGAGAGGGACACAGCCAGAGAGAGACACGGAACCAAAGAGAGGAAAGGAGTCGACGGTCCAGACTTTTCCTCAATCTGTCTCGAAGGTAGAAGCAATGACAGCGCCCTTCCACCCCAGAAGGGGGAAAAGGACGGAAGGTTTGGAGAGGAAAAGACAAGAACGCAGGGAGCCATTAGAAGCTCAGCCACCCGCAGAAGCCGAGCTGGGACACTTGAACAGAATCTCAATGGAAACAGAGCACCAGAATGTTGGCTACTCTTTTCTATAAGAGAGGGAGACCTTCGAGTCTTCCTTTCGGTCCTCCAACTTGGATGCGGGGTCTCAAAACAGTCAGGAGGGGGAGTGCCTTTTCCTGGGTACCACGGCGCATCCAGGCCTCGTTCTGCCCCATTCTGTGCTGTGTCAGCCCTGGATAGAATCTCTCTTTCTGAAGTCTCAGCGCACAAGCTCCACGTGATATCGGCCCCAGGTGGAAAGGCATGGAGCTGCTCGTAGGCCGACAGACCTAGGAAGCAGATGGGAGAATGACCACCACTCTGCAGATGGAGAGACTGGGGCAACCCTGAGGGGCATATGCTTGTCCAGGGCCACACCACTTATGAGAAGAAGGAGCCTGGTCTGAGAGCAGCGGGGTCCTCGGAGCTCAGGCCCTGGCTGAACCCAGGCCTCCCCAGGGCTGTGGGCTGGGCTGTGTGGGTGTCACTGTGCCTGCACATGGCCTAAGGGGGGTGGTCGAGCAGTCAGAAACACAGAGATTCCCTTGGGATGTTTTGGGGAAGGGACCTCAGCACGGACCCCAGGAGATGATGTCACCTGCCGGCAACAGAACCCAACAGAACCCGCATCCCGGGTATCCAGGCCTCCAGAGCGGAGAGAAGCCCCCAGCCAGTTCACTTGCTGCCAAGATGTTCTGCTGTTTGCCCCTGCCCAGAGGCCGGGGCCTCAGGAGTGCACACAGGCAGTGTGAGCGGGCACCCTGTCGACGTTGGCTCAGGACACCCCCGAGACGCCTCTGGCCCTTTGGCCAGAGAAACAGAAAGGTAACACGGGGAGCCCCAGGCCGGGCCAGGCAGCCTCTCCCATGCCACCCGGAAACATCGGGTCCTTTGCCTGTGTGTGTGGATGCGGGTTTCTCGGGGTGTGTCTCCCTCAAGGAAGCCCAGGCGGATGTGGGGTCAGAAGCCTGCGGACAAGTTGTGTCCACACCCCAGGGGAGAGCAGGCTGGGCGGGATGGGGAGAGTGTGGGCAGCGGCGGCCGCCCAGGCTGACCTCACACCCTCAGGTGGGTCTCTTTCCTCCCGGGTGGGGATCTGAGCAGACACACGTCTCTGACCCTTCTGGGAAGAGAAGTTCGAGCAGGCAGAAGCAGCGGCTCCACTGGCCAGGCCCAGCTTGGAAAACTCCCAGCATGGCTGGCTGACGGTCACTGTCGTTGCAGAGCTTCCCACGTGATGAGGCCGAGGACGGGGATACCCCATCCACCTCCCGGAGGGAGGGGTCGGAGCACCACACCCCGCCCGTGAGGCCCAGTGCAGGCTCCAGGTGAGCGTGCCCACGGAGGCATCAGCCCCACCTGGGGGGAAGCGGAGGCGGGGAAGGCCTGCTGCCGAGACACCGCCCAGGATACACCCGGCGGCCCAGTCTGAGGCTGCCACGGAGCTCAGCACACCCGGCTCCGACCCAGAGTCCCGAGAACCCCGGCCTCTGAGGCAGCAGGAGGACCTGGAGCCCAGCACGCCAGAGCACAGAGGTGAGGACGCTGGGGCTGCTGCACGGGAGTGTGTGGGGAGGGCGTGCTGAGCTACACAGGGACGAGTCCCCGAAAGCTGCTGCTGGGCCTGCAGCAAGCGCTGGCCTCACACCCCCTGCCCCCCATCTTGCACACTTCAGTCCCAAAAGACATCCGACGCTGGGTATTCTTTGGGAATCTCTTGGAAGCTTTCTGTCCCGGGATACGCACATGCCAAGGCTGGCCTGTGGGCAAACTTTGCTTCTCCCCCAGCTCTAGCACTGGCCTCCAACTGGAACCAGGCTCCGCTTCCCAGACCTGTCCCTACAGAGGTGCTGGCTCCAGGTGCAGGACCCAGGGATCCACCGAGGGCAGATGGAGAACCGAGACTTGCCCTCGCAGAGACACCAGGCCAGCTGGGTACTGGCCAGCACACCGGGCAGATCCGATCTCCGTGCCTGCAGGACCCCCAGCCCCAGGCACTGATGTCCCACCCCCTCAGCCAGAACCTCCACCTCCACGTGCACCTGTACCTGCTCGGGCTCTGGCAGGACAACCCGAGGCAGAGGAGGAGTCACCGCCTCGGCAGGGAGAGCCTGCCCTGGCTCCCGCGCAACACCCAGACGCCCACGATGACTCACCCACCCCTGCAGGGAGAACGAGCCCCCGCTCTGGACAGACACCCAGAGCCCTTGCCGGAAACACCACGTCCAGGGGAGCGGTCGGCTCTGCAGCCTCCATCCCTGTCTGCTCACCGTGGACGCTGGCAACTCGGTCTGCCCCCAGGGCACATGGAGTTCCTTTCCCCTGAACTGCTTTGCATTTGGTTTGTTTCCACCTTTCTGGTGATGTTTTCTTTTTTGTATGGTTTCCTGTATTTTTGTTGGTTAAGTTGGGATTAGTAAACTTTTTCATCATTGTTGCAACTTGGGAACACTGTTGTGTAACTCTGGTGATACTGTGTTACCATCACCACTTTGTAGTTTCAGACCCGTTTGATCTTTATGCCCCACCCCCCAACAAAGCCTGGATTCAAGGCAAGCACGCCCTGTTCATCCCTTCCCCCGATCCTGAACACAATTTCATCCTTTCTTTGTGCATTCCTTCCTATATTCTTGGTGTCCCCAATCAATGACTCTCAGTGAAATGACTGAAGGAGTGTTTTTTGGACTCTCCAACTACTGTAAGACTCCATTGGAGAGTTCTCATTTTTATGTCATTTGAACTAGCCTTTGAGATCTGAAAGGACGGTGTACGTCCTTTCAAGATACCATGTGCCAAACGAAGCCCTTTTGGCCACTGCCGTCATTATCTCCAGGCAGGCATTGCTGTTTCAAGGGTGACATCTCAGCCAGAAGGCAGAGGCTGAGCTCGTCTTGTTGCACCAGCTCCCAAAAGAGCCAAGAAAGGGAGCTGGAACAACAAACCACCCCAACACCCAGGAAAGCGTTCTTCATGACAGAAGGCTAGAAAATGACCCAACATCCTTGTGGCCCAGAACCCCTCTAGAAAATCACTGTTCCATAAAAAAGAGAAACACATGGGAAGTTCCAAGGAGAGGCAATGCCCGTGGCCAGTGTACTTGAGAGACGGCCGGACCGCTCCGGGGAAGACACGCACCGACGGAACCCCTTGGGAAACAGCAGTGATAGTCCTCACCGTCGTAAGGGTTTCCTCTGGGGACAACC
Organism: Giraffa tippelskirchi; assembly: GCF_054371585.1. Lineage (NCBI taxonomy): Eukaryota > Metazoa > Chordata > Mammalia > Artiodactyla > Giraffidae > Giraffa > Giraffa tippelskirchi. Next base: position 6,956,945 of record NC_137288.1, on the reverse strand, counting down.
TGCCCGGGGCACCACACGAGGGAGCATACCGGCTTCTCTTCCTCTGCCCCCACACCATTCACTCATGAAGGCAGCTCAGGTGTTCTCATGCCCTGCCTGCCTGCCTGCCTGGCTCATCCTTGAGCTGTGACCACCTACAGGGTGGGACTCCACCTTCTCCTCTCTGTGTACCGTGCATCTGCACACAGTGGGCTTTCAGAACCTTAGGAGACTTGAGCCATTCCCACTCGAGCCAGAACCCTCCCCAGGAAGGAAAACAGCTGTGGAGTCATTTTGGCCCCAGCACTGGTTCCAAAGCCTGGCGGCTCCTACAGCCTCTACGGTGTGAAGAGGGAGGTCCCTTCTGACAGAGCTTTCCAGGTCTCAGATCTAAGCTGTTGTTTCACTGTCAGCTGTGTCTCTTCCGTTGCAGCCAGGTGGGCCACGCTGCTCCAAAGGAGCGCACAAGCTGAGTTTCAAGGGAGGTATTGAGAGGACAGGGATGGCTACAACGTGCTGCAAACTGAGTGAGGGTCCCCACAATCCTCAGCAAAGGTCTGTGGTGTGCAAGTGGGGAGTAGAGGGCCCCCAAGTTCCAAAGGAAGGGAGGTACTCGGGAGCTAAAGCCCTTGGCTGCTGTGGTAGTAGCTGCAGATGGCAGCTCGTCCACAGTGCACTTCGAATGAGGTCATATGAGCGGGACTCTGGAAATGGCTCCGAAATCGGGAGAAAGGGGTCAGGGTATGTGGGAATCCGGCGGGGGTGGGGGGTGGATGAAGGAAGGTGTCCCTCCTCTCTCCAGTGCAATTTGGTTTGGTGAGTCTCAAACCTACCAGATGGCACTTCCCAAGTCAGGCCCCCGCAGGAATCAGGGTGGGCTGCGTGCCTCGGCCCCTGCCACAGGGACAAGCCACACCAGTGGCCTCCCTGAGCTCCAATGGCCGGATCTGCGAGTTCTGTCTGGGTGCACACCTCCTTGCTGTGGCCATGTTCCCCCCTTCTCTGAGCACCAGCTTCATCCTCTCGAAAGAGGACATCGATTGCTACCTTGGCACGTTACTCTCTTCATCCTGTGAAGACTCATTAGGCTTATCCTACAATTACTAGCTGGCCCGAAGAGATATCTCCTGAATCCAGATTAAGCTGGAGTCTCCCAGGCTCATCTGGCATGTCTTCCCTGAAGTCTGCCAAAACCCACACCATTGCATTTCCAGGGACTCCCCTTAGCCAGCTGGGCAGAAAACCCAGCATGCTTCAAACAAGCTGACAGACAAGCGGGAGAGGACTCACGGGCAGACGGCTTCCCTCAGGTCTCGTGTGGAGCTCTGGGATCACAGCAGCAACGGGCCATCCCAGCCCCTGGGCTCAGCAGCGCCCTCATTCTCAGGCCGTCGGCTCTGCCCTGAGGGGAGCAGGAAGGTCACCAACTGCCGCAGGCGGACCTCACGCCCCTCCCACTGCTGGAGCCTGACCTCCCCCGGCCCCACCCCTTCCCCTACCCCAGCAGGACGACAGCTCGTCTTCCCCTGGCTTCCAACGTGAGGCCCGGCCCTGGGCCCCGATTGGGCACTGCCCAGCCCGGAGCCAATCACAGTGGCCAGGGACGTGGAACGCACCGATTGGCCAGGGCCAGGTCATGTGACCATACTCCCCAGGAAACTCAAACATTACCAAGGTTCCCTAAGAAACCAATGAACAGAATTATCCAGTAAAGGCAAACCGTGTTTTTTTATGAGGCCAATGTCACAGAAAAAAACAAAAAAAAAGCTTCACAATGTACTGCTCAAGGAATCTACTAAATAAACTTTCAGAAAAGCTTAGGAGTTTTTTTTTTTTTTTTAATAGGGTGACGGAGAGCTATACCTTTCCCATCTATGTGAATTTAGGTTTAAACTAGATTTCTCTTGGCTATCATATAAGACAGGAAAACCCCACATCACCCTCTTTCACTCCCCCCACCCCCAAAAAGTGTTTTAATCTATTGAATTGTTGTGTCTGATTCGCGGCAACTCACGAACTCTACACAGCCAGGCTCTTCCGTCCATGGAATTCAGGGCAATTTTTTCTGTCCCAGTCAATGCCCACCCTGGGTGATCCAAAGGCAAGGGCTCAGAGGCTCCTGAGAGACTAACTCCTTTCAGCTGAGCACAGAGCTGGCTCCTCACTGGGATGCCTGTGGCCTGGGGCTCCCAGAGGGGAGAGCAGCACTCGCCCCACCGTGTGGTCACTGCTGGAAGTGCAGGCTGCTCCTCACCCCCTTGACAGTGTCCCTGAGGGCAGAACAGTGTGAATCGAATCAAGGTGGAAATGCAAACTCCAATGCAACCAAACTCCCCACGAGGTCTCCAAAACCACTCAGGAACAGGGAATTGGAAACTGCAGGAGATGACATGAATGGAGATGGAGACTTGACACCTTACACCGAGTTCACTTCCAGTTATCCCTAGACAAACTTTCCATGAAAACCTGTCACAAATCAAGAAGAGCAATGAGCAGAAACCGGACACGTGCTTTGAGTCTTCACACACAAAACTAAAAGGCAGTCCACAAAAAAAACCCAGAGAATACAGTGGACTTTGCAAAATCAAAGATATCTACTGTGGGAAAGACCTCATGACAAAAGCAAAAGTAAGGTCATACATCGCGAGACGAATGAGTGGAAACACAAAGCTTATCAAGGATGTGTCTCCAAACAGACAAAGAACACCAACACAACAAGCCTGTGAAAACTAGGGAAAGGTCTGAAGGGACACCAGACTGAGGAAGACACACACAGAGTATCCCGGATGATGTCCAGCACTGAGGGCCTGAAGAAACAACAGTCTAGTTGCACCCCCTCAGGCCTGTGTGACCGTGGATGAGGCCTCTGTTTCCTGGTGGCTCTGAGAGATGGACAGGGAGGAAGGGGAAGAGAAGTCACTTACATTTCTAATACTCACAGCAAAGTCTTCCAATGAGAAGGGAATTATCACCCCCACTGACAATGCCATTCACTGAAGTGATACCCACGAGTCCATCTAACCCAGAAGGGAAGGATGCACCTGTTCTCACAAAACGGCGAGAGATGGAAGAAGGAAGATCAAGCCCACACCAATCACTGGAGAGAGAAGCTGTGCTCAGGGCTTGAAAGAATTCCTATTGGGAAAATGATGTCACAGCCCCACAAGGCAATCCACAGCTTCGATGCTATTCCTCCCAAAATGCCAATGCATTTTCGCACCGAACAAAGAATTGCAAAAGGGGTACGGAAACAGAAAAGAGCCTAAACTGTCAATACAATCCGACGAAAAAGCCCCGATACGGACATCCAAGGTTCTGTGAAAGGAAATTAGACGACCAAACTAGGATCCTCAGGAGAGTATCGGAGAAGGCAATGGCGACCCACTCCAGTACTCTTGCCTGGAAAATGTCCTGGACGGAGGAGCCTGGTAGGCTGCAGGCCATGGGGTCACGCAGAGTCAGACACGACTGAAGTGACTTCCCCGCAGCAGCAGCAGCAGGACAGTATGCTATTGGGAATACAACAACACACACAGATCCAGATCGATGGAATAAAGTTGAGGGTCCAGAAATAAACCCCAGCATCCATGATCAACTCATCTCTGACACAGAAGGGGAGAATATCCAAATGGGAACAAGAAAGCCTCTTCAATCAATGTCCATGGGAAAACCAGACAGCTACATCTGAAGAACGCTATTGGTTTTGATCTCATACCACCTCAATATAGGGGGAAAACTTCACCCTAAAGACTGATGTCATGAGATAGCTGGAAAGAAGCGTAGGTCAAAGGCTCCTTAACATCAGAGTCTCCTTGCCATTTGCTGGGCGGAGGTCGAAATGGGTCTCTTCAAGTAAGGGAAAGAGGTACACGAAGTACACCCATGGGTTTCCATCCAATGGAACCTCTTCACAACAGAGAAGCTAAGCATTCACAAATGCAAAAGATAGGAAACAGAACACGAGAAACTCCTTGCAAGTGGTGTATCTGAGAAGGGGTTCATATGGAAAGCGACGAAGAATGCACAGCACTCAGATTCCAAGAAACAACACCACCACCACCCTTGACCCTTCCCCCATGACCAACTCCGACCTAAAGCCTTTCTCTCCCTCCAACCTATCCCTAAAACATAACCCTCATCTAATCATATACATGTGCATCCCTAGCATCCATCCATCCACACACGAGAGAGAAAGAGGAAGACACAGACGGAATTGAGAAAGGAAAAGAGAGGGACACAGCCAGAGAGAGACACGGAACCAAAGAGAGGAAAGGAGTCGACGGTCCAGACTTTTCCTCAATCTGTCTCGAAGGTAGAAGCAATGACAGCGCCCTTCCACCCCAGAAGGGGGAAAAGGACGGAAGGTTTGGAGAGGAAAAGACAAGAACGCAGGGAGCCATTAGAAGCTCAGCCACCCGCAGAAGCCGAGCTGGGACACTTGAACAGAATCTCAATGGAAACAGAGCACCAGAATGTTGGCTACTCTTTTCTATAAGAGAGGGAGACCTTCGAGTCTTCCTTTCGGTCCTCCAACTTGGATGCGGGGTCTCAAAACAGTCAGGAGGGGGAGTGCCTTTTCCTGGGTACCACGGCGCATCCAGGCCTCGTTCTGCCCCATTCTGTGCTGTGTCAGCCCTGGATGGAATCTCTCTTTCTGAAGTCTCAGCGCACAAGCTCCACGTGATATCGGCCCCAGGTGGAAAGGCATGGAGCTGCTCGTAGGCCGACAGACCTAGGAAGCAGATGGGAGAATGACCCCCACTCTGCAGATGGAGAGACTGGGGCAACCCTGAGGGGCATATGCTTGTCCAGGGCCACACCACTTATGAGAAGAAGGAGCCTGGTCTGAGAGCAGCGGGGTCCTCGGAGCTCAGGCCCTGGCTGAACCCAGGCCTCCCCAGGGCTGTGGGCTGGGCTGTGTGGGTGTCACTGTGCCTGCACATGGCCTAAGGGGGGTGGTCGAGCAGTCAGAAACACAGAGATTCCCTTGGGATGTTTTGGGGAAGGGACCTCAGCACGGACCCCAGGAGATGATGTCACCTGCCGGCAACAGAACCCAACAGAACCCGCATCCCGGGTATCCAGGCCTCCAGAGCGGAGAGAAGCCCCCAGCCAGTTCACTTGCTGCCAAGATGTTCTGCTGTTTGCCCCTGCCCAGAGGCCGGGGCCTCAGGAGTGCACACAGGCAGTGTGAGCGGGCACCCTGTCGACGTTGGCTCAGGACACCCCCGAGACGCCTCTGGCCCTTTGGCCAGAGAAACAGAAAGGTAACACGGGGAGCCCCAGGCCGGGCCAGGCAGCCTCTCCCATGCCACCCGGAAACATCGGGTCCTTTGCCTGTGTGTGTGGATGCGGGTTTCTCGGGGTGTGTCTCCCTCAAGGAAGCCCAGGCGGATGTGGGGTCAGAAGCCTGCGGACAAGTTGTGTCCACACCCCAGGGGAGAGCAGGCTGGGCGGGATGGGGAGAGTGTGGGCAGCGGCGGCCGCCCAGGCTGACCTCACACCCTCAGGTGGGTCTCTTTCCTCCCGGGTGGGGATCTGAGCAGACACACGTCTCTGACCCTTCTGGGAAGAGAAGTTCGAGCAGGCAGAAGCAGCGGCTCCACTGGCCAGGCCCAGCTCGGAAAACTCCCAGCATGGCTGGCTGACGGTCACTGTCGTTGCAGAGCTTCCCACGTGATGAGGCCGAGGACGGGGATACCCCATCCACCTCCCGGAGGGAGGGGTCGGAGCACCACACCCCGCCCGTGAGGCCCAGTGCAGGCTCCAGGTGAGCGTGCCCACGGAGGCATCAGCCCCACCTGGGGGGAAGCGGAGGCGGGGAAGGCCTGCTGCCGAGACACCGCCCAGGATACACCCGGCGGCCCAGTCTGAGGCTGCCACGGAGCTCAGCACACCCGGCTCCGACCCAGAGTCCCGAGAACCCCGGCCTCTGAGGCAGCAGGAGGACCTGGAGCCCAGCACGCCAGAGCACAGAGGTGAGGACGCTGGGGCTGCTGCACGGGAGTGTGTGGGGAGGGCGTGCTGAGCTACACAGGGACGAGTCCCCGAAAGCTGCTGCTGGGCCTGCAGCAAGCGCTGGCCTCACACCCCCTGCCCCCCATCTTGCACACTTCAGTCCCAAAAGACATCCGACGCTGGGTATTCTTTGGGAATCTCTTGGAAGCTTTCTGTCCCGGGATACGCACATGCCAAGGCTGGCCTGTGGGCAAACTTTGCTTCTCCCCCAGCTCTAGCACTGGCCTCCAACTGGAACCAGGCTCTGCTTCCCAGACCTGTCCCTACAGAGGTGCTGGCTCCAGGTGCAGGACCCAGGGATCCACCGAGGGCAGATGGAGAACCGAGACTTGCCCTCGCAGAGACACCAGGCCAGCTGGGTACTGGCCAGCACACCGGGCAGATCCGATCTCCGTGCCTGCAGGACCCCCAGCCCCAGGCACTGATGTCCCACCCCCTCAGCCAGAACCTCCACCTCCACGTGCACCTGTACCTGCTCGGGCTCTGGCAGGACAACCCGAGGCAGAGGAGGAGTCACCGCCTCGGCAGGGAGAGCCTGCCCTGGCTCCCGCGCAACACCCAGACGCCCACGATGACTCACCCACCCCTGCAGGGAGAACGAGCCCCCGCTCTGGACAGACACCCAGAGCCCTTGCCGGAAACACCACGTCCAGGGGAGCGGTCGGCTCTGCAGCCTCCATCCCTGTCTGCTCACCGTGGACGCTGGCAACTCGGTCTGCCCCCAGGGCACATGGAGTTCCTTTCCCCTGAACTGCTTTGCATTTGGTTTGTTTCCACCTTTCTGGTGATGTTTTCTTTTTTGTATGGTTTCCTGTATTTTTGTTGGTTAAGTTGGGATTAGTAAACTTTTTCATCATTGTTGCAACTTGGGAACACTGTTGTGTAACTCTGGTGATACTGTGTTACCATCACCACTTTGTAGTTTCAGACCCGTTTGATCTTTATGCCCCACCCCCCAACAAAGCCTGGATTCAAGGCAAGCACGCCCTGTTCATCCCTTCCCCCGATCCTGAACACAATTTCATCCTTTCTTTGTGCATTCCTTCCTATATTCTTGGTGTCCCCAATCAATGACTCTCAGTGAAATGACTGAAGGAGTGTTTTTTGGACTCTCCAACTACTGTAAGACTCCATTGGAGAGTTCTCATTTTTATGTCATTTGAACTAGCCTTTGAGATCTGAAAGGACGGTGTACGTCCTTTCAAGATACCATGTGCCAAACGAAGCCCTTTTGGCCACTGCCGTCATTATCTCCAGGCAGGCATTGCTGTTTCAAGGGTGACATCTCAGCCAGAAGGCAGAGGCTGAGCTCGTCTTGTTGCACCAGCTCCCAAAAGAGCCAAGAAAGGGAGCTGGAACAACAAACCACCCCAACACCCAGGAAAGCGTTCTTCATGACAGAAGGCTAGAAAATGACCCAACATCCTTGTGGCCCAGAACCCCTCTAGAAAATCACTGTTCCATAAAAAAGAGAAACACATGGGAAGTTCCAAGGAGAGGCAATGCCCGTGGCCAGTGTACTTGAGAGACGGCCGGACCGCTCCGGGGAAGACACGCACCGACGGAACCCCTTGGGAAACAGCAGTGATAGTCCTCACCGTCGTAAGGGTTTCCTCTGGGGACAACCTGCCCGGGGCACCACACGAGGGAGCATACCGGCTTCTCTTCCTCTGCCCCCACACCATTCACTCATGAAGGCAGCTCAGGTGTTCTCATGCCCTGCCTGCCTGCCTGCCTGGCTCATCCTTGAGCTGTGACCACCTACAGGGTGGGACTCCACCTTCTCCTCTCTGTGTACCGTGCATCTGCACACAGTGGGCTTTCAGAACCTTAGGAGACTTGAGCCATTCCCACTCGAGCCAGAACCCTCCCCAGGAAGGAAAACAGCTGTGGAGTCATTTTGGCCCCAGCACTGGTTCCAAAGCCTGGCGGCTCCTACAGCCTCTACGGTGTGAAGAGGGAGGTCCCTTCTGACAGAGCTTTCCAGGTCTCAGATCTAAGCTGTTGTTTCACTGTCAGCTGTGTCTCTTCCGTTGCAGCCAGGTGGGCCACGCTGCTCCAAAGGAGCGCACAAGCTGAGTTTCAAGGGAGGTATTGAGAGGACAGGGATGGCTACAACGTGCTGCAAACTGAGTGAGGGTCCCCACAATCCTCAGCAAAGGTCTGTGGTGTGCAAGTGGGGAGTAGAGGGCCCCCAAGTTCCAAAGGAAGGGAGGTACTCGGGAGCTAAAGCCCTTGGCTGCTGTGGTAGTAGCTGCAGATGGCAGCTCGTCCACAGTGCACTTCGAATGAGGTCATATGAGCGGGACTCTGGAAATGGCTCCGAAATCGGGAGAAAGGGGTCAGGGTATGTGGGAATCCGGCGGGGGTGGGGGGTGGATGAAGGAAGGTGTCCCTCCTCTCTCCAGTGCAATTTGGTTTGGTGAGTCTCAAACCTACCAGATGGCACTTCCCAAGTCAGGCCCCCGCAGGAATCAGGGTGGGCTGCGTGCCTCGGCCCCTGCCACAGGGACAAGCCACACCAGTGGCCTCCCTGAGCTCCAATGGCCGGATCTGCGAGTTCTGTCTGGGTGCACACCTCCTTGCTGTGGCCATGTTCCCCCCTTCTCTGAGCACCAGCTTCATCCTCTCGAAAGAGGACATCGATTGCTACCTTGGCACGTTACTCTCTTCATCCTGTGAAGACTCATTAGGCTTATCCTACAATTACTAGCTGGCCCGAAGAGATATCTCCTGAATCCAGATTAAGCTGGAGTCTCCCAGGCTCATCTGGCATGTCTTCCCTGAAGTCTGCCAAAACCCACACCATTGCATTTCCAGGGACTCCCCTTAGCCAGCTGGGCAGAAAACCCAGCATGCTTCAAACAAGCTGACAGACAAGCGGGAGAGGACCCACGGGCAGACGGCTTCCCTCAGGTCTCGTGTGGAGCTCTGGGATCACAGCAGCAACGGGCCATCCCAGCCCCTGGGCTCAGCAGCGCCCTCATTCTCAGGCCGTCGGCTCTGCCCTGAGGGGAGCAGGAAGGTCACCAACTGCCGCAGGCGGACCTCACGCCCCTCCCACTGCTGGAGCCTGACCTCCCCCGGCCCCACCACTTCCCCTACCCCAGCAGGACGACAGCTCGTCTTCCCCTGGCTTCCAACGTGAGGCCCGGCCCTGGGCCCCGATTGGGCACTGCCCCAGCCCGGAGCCAATCACAGTGGCCAGGGACGTGGAACGCACCGATTGGCCAGGGCCAGGTCATGTGACCATACTCCCCAGGAAACTCAAATATTACCAAGGTTCCCTAAGAAACCAATGAACAGAATTATCCAGTAAAGGCAAACCGTGCTTTCTAATGAGGCCAATGTCACAGAAAAAAAAAAAAAAAAAGCTTCACAATGAACTGCTCAAGGAATCTACTAAATAAACTTTCAGAAAAGTTTAGGAATTTTTTTTTTTAATAGGGTGACGGAGAGCTATACCTTTCCCATCTATGTGAATTTAGGTTTAAACTAGATTTCTCTTGGCTATTATATAAGACAGGAAAACCCCACATCACCCCCTTTCACTCCCCCCCACCCCCAAAAAGTGTTTTAATCTATTGAATTTTTGTGTCCTCAGTTGTGTCTGATTCGCGGCAACTCACGAACTCTACACAGCCAGGCTCTTCCGTCCATGGAATTCAGGGCAATTTTTTCTGTCCCAGTAAATGCCCACCCTGGGTGATCCAAAGGCAAGGGCTCAGAGGCTCCTGAGAGACTAACTCTTTTCAGCTGAGCACAGAGCTGGCTCCTCACTGGGATGCCTGTGGCCTGGGGCTCCCAGAGGGGAGAGCAGCACTCGCCCCACCGTGTGGTCACTGCTGGAAGTGCAGGCTGCTCCTCACCCCCTTGACAGTGTCCCTGAGGGCAGAACAGTGTGAATCGAATCAAGGTGGAAATGCAAACTCCAATGCAACCAAACTCCCCACGAGTTCTCCAAAACCACTCAGGAACAGGGAATTGGAAACTGCAGGGGATGACATGAATGGAGATGGAGACTTGACACCTTACACCGAGTTCACTTCCAGTTATCCCTAGACAAACTTTCCATGAAAACTTGTCACAAATCTCGAAGAACAATGAGCAGAAACCGGACACGTGCTTTGAGTCTTCACACACAAAACTAAAAGGCAGTCCACAAAAAAAAAAAACCCAGAGAATACAGTGGACTTTGCAAAATCAAAGATATCTACTGTGGGAAAGACCTCATGACAAAAGCAAAAGACAGGTCATACATCGCGTGACGAATGAGTGGAAACACAAAGCTTATCAAGGATGTGTCTCCAAACAGATAAAGAACACCAACACAACAAGCCTGTGAAAACTAGGGAAAGGTCTGAAGGGACACCAGACTGAGGAAGACACACACAGAGTATCCCGGATGATGTCCAGCACTGAGGGCCTGAAGAAACAACAGTCTAGTTGCAGCCCCTCAGGCCTGTGTGACCGTGGATGAGGCCTCTGCTTCCCGGTGGCTCTGAGAGATGGACAGGGAGGAAGGGGAAGAGAAGTCACTTACATTTCTAATACTCACAGCAAAGTCTTCCAATGAGAAGGGAATTATCACCCCCACTGACAATGCCATTCACTGAAGTGATACCCACGAGTCCATCTAACCCAGAAGGGAAGGATGGACCTGTTCTCACAAAACGGCGAGAGATGGAAGAAGGAAGATCAAGCCCACACCAATCACTGGAGAGAGAAGCTGTGCTCAGGGCTTGAAAGAATTCCTATTGGGAAAATGATGTCACAGCCCCACAAGGCAATCCACAGCTTCGATGCTAATCCTCCCAAAATGCCAATGCATTTTCGTACCGAACAAAGAATTGCAAAAGGTGTACGGAAACAGAAAAGAGCCTAAACTGTCAATACAATCCGACGAAAAAGCCCCGATACGGACATCCAAGGTTCTGTGAGAGGAAATTAGACGACCAAACTAGGATCCTCAGGAGAGTATCGGAGAAGGCAATGGCGACCCACTCCAGTACTCTTGCCTGGAAAATGTCCTGGACGGAGGAGCCTGGTAGGCTGCAGGCCATGGGGTCACGCAGAGTCAGACACGACTGAAGTGACTTCCCCGCAGCAGCAGCAGCAGGACAGTATGCTATTGGGAATACAACAACACACACAGATCCAGATCGATGGAATAAAGTTGAGGGTCCAGAAACAAACCCCAGCATCCATGGTCAACTCATCTCTGACACAGAAGGGGAGAATATCCAAATGGGAACAAGAAAGCCTCTTCAATCAATGTCCATGGGAAAACCAGACAGCTACATCTGAAGCACGCTATTGGTTTTGATCTCATACCACCTCAATATAGGGGGAAAACCTCACCCTAAAGACTGATGTCATGAGATAGCTGGAAAGAAGCGTAGGTCAAAGGCTCCTTAACATCAGAGTCTCCTTGCCATTTGCTGGGCGGAGGTCGAAATGGGTCTCTTCAAGTAAGGCAAAGAGGTACACGAAGTACACCCATGGGTTTCCATCCAATGGAACCTCTTCACAACAGAGAAGCTAAGCATTCACAAATGCAAAAGATAGGAAACAGAACACGAGAAACTCCTTGCAAGTGGTGTATCTGAGAAGGGGTTCATATGGAAAGAGACGAAGAATGCACAGCACTCAGATTCCAAGAAACAACACCACCACCACCCTTGACCCTTCCCCCATGACCAACTCCGACCTAAAGCCTTTCTCTCCCTCTAACCTATCCCTAAAACATAACCCTCATCTAATCATATACATGTGCATCCCTAGCATCCATCCATCCACACACGAGAGAGAAAGAGGAAGACACAGACGGAATTGAGAAAGGAAAATAGAGGGACACAGCCAGAGAGAGACACAGAACCAAAGAGAGGAAAGGAGTCGACGGTCCAGACTTTTCCTCAATCTGTCTCGAAGGTAGAAGCAATGACAGCGCCCTTCCACCCCAGAAGGGGGAAAAGGACGGAAGGTTTGGAGAGGAAAAGACAAGAACGCAGGGAGCCATTAGAAGCTCAGCCACCCGCAGAAGCCGAGCTGGGACACTTGAACAGAATCTCAATGGAAACAGAGCACCAGAATGTTGGCTACTCTTTTCTATAAGAGAGGGAGACCTTCGAGTCTTCCTTTCGGTCCTCCAACTTGGATGCGGGGTCTCAAAACAGTCAGGAGGGGGAGTGCCTTTTCCTGGGTACCACGGCGCATCCAGGCCTCGTTCTGCCCCATTCTGTGCTGTGTCAGCCCTGGATGGAATCTCTCTTTCTGAAGTCTCAGTGCACAAGCTCCACGTGATATCGGCCCCAGGTGGAAAGGCATGGAGCTGCTCGTAGGCCGACAGACCTAGGAAGCAGATGGGAGAATGACCACCACTCTGCAGATGGAGAGACTGGGGCAACCCTGAGGGGCATATGCTTGTCCAGGGCCACACCACTTATGAGAAGAAGGAGCCTGGTCTGAGAGCAGCGGGGTCCTCGGAGCTCAGGCCCTGGCTGAACCCAGGCCTCCCCAGGGCTGTGGGCTGGGCTGTGTGGGTGTCACTGTGCCTGCACATGGCCTAAGGGGGGTGGTCGAGCAGTCAGAAACACAGAGATTCCCTTGGGATGTTTTGGGGAAGGGACCTCAGCACGGACCCCAGGAGATGATGTCACCTGCCGGCAACAGAACCCAACAGAACCCGCATCCCGGGTATCCAGGCCTCCAGAGCGGAGAGAAGCCCCCAGCCAGTTCACTTGCTGCCAAGATGTTCTGCTGTTTGCCCCTGCCCAGAGGCCAGGGCCTCAGGAGTGCACACAGGCAGTGTGAGCGGGCACCCTGTCGACGTTGGCTCAGGACACCCCCGAGACGCCTCTGGCCCTTTGGCCAGAGAAACAGAAAGGTAACACGGGGAGCCCCAGGCCGGGCCAGGCAGCCTCTCCCATGCCACCCGGAAACATCGGGTCCTTTGCCTGTGTGTGTGGATGCGGGTTTCTCGGGGTGTGTCTCCCTCAAGGAAGCCCAGGCGGATGTGGGGTCAGAAGCCTGCGGACAAGTTGTGTCCACACCCCAGGGGAGAGCAGGCTGGGCGGGATGGGGAGAGTGTGGGCAGCGGCGGCCGCCCAGGCTGACCTCACACCCTCAGGTGGGTCTCTTTCCTCCCGGGTGGGGATCTGAGCAGACACACGTCTCTGACCCTTCTGGGAAGAGAAGTTCGAGCAGGCAGAAGCAGCGGCTCCACTGGCCAGGCCCAGCTCGGAAAACTCCCAGCATGGCTGGCTGACGGTCACTGTCGTTGCAGAGCTTCCCACGTGATGAGGCCGAGGACGGGGATACCCCATCCACCTCCCGGAGGGAGGGGTCGGAGCACCACCCCCCCGCCCGTGAGGCCCAGTGCAGGCTCCAGGTGAGCGTGCCCACGGAGGCATCAGCCCCACCGGGGGAGAAGCGGAGGCGGGGAAGGCCTGCTGCCGAGACACCGCCCAGGATACACCCGGCGGCCCAGTCTGAGGCTGCCACGGAGCTCAGCACACCCGGCTCCGACCCAGAGTCCCGAGAACCCCGGCCTCTGAGGCAGCAGGAGGACCTGGAGCCCAGCACGCCAGAGCACAGAGGTGAGGACGCTGGGGCTGCTGCACGGGAGTGTGTGGGGAGGGGGTGCTGAGCTACACAGGGACGAGTCCCCGAAAGCTGCTGCTGGGCCTGCAGCAAGCGCTGGCCTCACACCCCCCGCCCCCCATCTTGCACACTTCAGTCCCAAAAGACACCCGACGCTGGGTATTCTTTGGGAATCTCTTGGAAGCTTTCTGTCCCGGGAGACGCACATGCCAAGGCTGGCCTGTGGGCAAACTTTGCTTCTCCCCCAGCTCTAGCACTGGCCTCCAACTGGAACCAGGCTCCGCTTCCCAGACCTGTCCCTACAGAGGTGCTGGCTCCAGGTGCAGGACCCAGGGATCCACCGAGGGCAGATGGAGAACCGAGACTTGCCCTCGCAGAGACACCAGGCCAGCTGGGTACTGGCCAGCACACCGGGCAGATCCGATCTCCGTGCCTGCAGGACCCCCAGCCCCAGGCACTGATGTCCCACCCCCTCAGCCAGAACCTCCACCTCCACGTGCACCTGTACCTGCTCGGGCTCTGGCAGGACAACCCGAGGCAGAGGAGGAGTCACCGCCTCGGCAGGGAGAGCCTGCCCTGGCTCCCGCGCAACACCCAGACGCCCACGATGACTCACCCACCCCTGCAGGGAGAACGAGCCCCCGCTCTGGACAGACACCCAGAGCCCTTGCCGGAAACACCACGTCCAGGGGAGCGGTCGGCTCTGCAGCCTCCATCCCTGTCTGCTCACCGTGGACGCTGGCAACTCGGTCTGCCCCCAGGGCACATGGAGTTCCTTTCCCCTGAACTGCTTTGCATTTGGTTTGTTTCCACCTTTCTGGTGATGTTTTCTTTTTTGTATGGTTTCCTGTATTTTTGTTGGTTAAGTTGGGATTAGTAAACTTTTTCATCATTGTTGCAACTTGGGAACACTGTTGTGTAACTCTGGTGATACTGTGTTACCATCACCACTTTGTAGTTTCAGACCCGTTTGATCTTTATGCCCCACCCCCCAACAAAGCCTGGATTCAAGGCAAGCACGCCCTGTTCATCCCTTCCCCCGATCCTGAACACAATTTCATCCTTTCTTTGTGCATTCCTTCCTATATTCTTGGTGTCCCCAATCAATGACTCTCAGTGAAATGACTGAAGGAGTGTTTTTTGGACTCTCCAACTACTGTAAGACTCCATTGGAGAGTTCTCATTTTTATGTCATTTGAACTAGCCTTTGAGATCTGAAAGGACGGTGTACGTCCTTTCAAGATACCATGTGCCAAACGAAGCCCTTTTGGCCACTGCCGTCATTATCTCCAGGCAGGCATTGCTGTTTCAAGGGTGACATCTCAGCCAGAAGGCAGAGGCTGAGCTCGTCTTGTTGCACCAGCTCCCAAAAGAGCCAAGAAAGGGAGCTGGAACAACAAACCACCCCAACACCCAGGAAAGCGTTCTTCATGACAGAAGGCTAGAAAATGACCCAACATCCTTGTGGCCCAGAACCCCTCTAGAAAATCACTGTTCCATAAAAAAGAGAAACACATGGGAAGTTCCAAGGAGAGGCAATGCCCGTGGCCAGTGTACTTGAGAGACGGCCGGACCGCTCCGGGGAAGACACGCACCGACGGAACCCCTTGGGAAACAGCAGTGATAGTCCTCACCGTCGTAAGGGTTTCCTCTGGGGACAACCTGCCCGGGGCACCACACGAGGGAGCAGACCGGCTTCTCTTCCTCTGCCCCCACACCATTCACTCATGAAGGCAGCTCAGGTGTTCTCATGCCCTGCCTGCCTGCCTGCCTGGCTCATCCTTGAGCTGTGACCACCTACAGGGTGGGACTCCACCTTCTCCTCTCTGTGTACCGTGCATCTGCACACAGTGGGCTTTCAGAACCTTAGGAGACTTGAGCCATTCCCACTCGAGCCAGAACCCTCCCCAGGAAGGAAAACAGCTGTGGAGTCATTTTGGCCCCAGCACTGGTTCCAAAGCCTGGCGGCTCCTACAGCCTCTACGGTGTGAAGAGGGAGGTCCCTTCTGACAGAGCTTTCCAGGTCTCAGATCTAAGCTGTTGTTTCACTGTCAGCTGTGTCTCTTCCGTTGCAGCCAGGTGGGCCACGCTGCTCCAAAGGAGCGCACAAGCTGAGTTTCAAGGGAGGTATTGAGAGGACAGGGATGGCTACAACGTGCTGCAAACTGAGTGAGGGTCCCCACAATCCTCAGCAAAGGTCTGTGGTGTGCAAGTGGGGAGTAGAGGGCCCCCAAGTTCCAAAGGAAGGGAGGTACTCGGGAGCTAAAGCCCTTGGCTGCTGTGGTAGTAGCTGCAGATGGCAGCTCGTCCACAGTGCACTTCGAATGAGGTCATATGAGCGGGACTCTGGAAATGGCTCCGAAATCGGGAGAAAGGGGTCAGGGTATGTGGGAATCCGGCGGGGGTGGGGGGTGGATGAAGGAAGGTGTCCCTCCTCTCTCCAGTGCAATTTGGTTTGGTGAGTCTCAAACCTACCAGATGGCACTTCCCAAGTCAGGCCCCCGCAGGAATCAGGGTGGGCTGCGTGCCTCGGCCCCTGCCACAGGGACAAGCCACACCAGTGGCCTCCCTGAGCTCCAATGGCCGGATCTGCGAGTTCTGTCTGGGTGCACACCTCCTTGCTGTGGCCATGTTCCCCCCTTCTCTGAGCACCAGCTTCATCCTCTCGAAAGAGGACATCGATTGCTACCTTGGCACGTTACTCTCTTCATCCTGTGAAGACTCATTAGGCTTATCCTACAATTACTAGCTGGCCCGAAGAGATATCTCCTGAATCCAGATTAAGCTGGAGTCTCCCAGGCTCATCTGGCATGTCTTCCCTGAAGTCTGCCAAAACCCACACCATTGCATTTCCAGGGACTCCCCTTAGCCAGCTGGGCAGAAAACCCAGCATGCTTCAAACAAGCTGACAGACAAGCGGGAGAGGACCCACGGGCAGACGGCTTCCCTCAGGTCTCGTGTGGAGCTCTGGGATCACAGCAGCAACGGGCCATCCCAGCCCCTGGGCTCAGCAGCGCCCTCATTCTCAGGCCGTCGGCTCTGCCCTGAGGGGAGCGGGAAGGTCACCAACTGCCGCAGGCGGACCTCACGCCCCTCCCACTGCTGGAGCCTGACCTCCCCCGGCCCCACCCCTTCCCCTACCCCAGCAGGACGACAGCTCGTCTTCCCCTGGCTTCCAACGTGAGGCCCGGCCCTGGGCCCCGATTGGGCACTGCCCCAGCCCGGAGCCAATCACAGTGGCCAGGGACGTGGAACGCACCGATTGGCCAGGGCCAGGTCATGTGACCATACTCCCCAGGAAACTCAAATATTACCAAGGTTCCCTAAGAAACCAATGAACAGAATTATCCAGTAAAGGCAAACCGTGCTTTCTAATGAGGCCAATGTCACAGAAAAAAAAAAAAAAAAAGCTTCACAATGAACTGCTCAAGGAATCTACTAAATAAACTTTCAGAAAAGTTTAGGAATTTTTTTTTTTTAATAGGGTGACGGAGAGCTATACCTTTCCCATCTATGTGAATTTAGGTTTAAACTAGATTTCTCTTGGCTATTATATAAGACAGGAAAACCCCACATCACCCCCTTTCACTCCCCCCCACCCCCAAAAAGTGTTTTAATCTATTGAATTTTTGTGTCCTCAGTTGTGTCTGATTCGCGGCAACTCACGAACTCTACACAGCCAGGCTCTTCCGTCCATGGAATTCAGGGCAATTTTTTCTGTCCCAGTAAATGCCCACCCTGGGTGATCCAAAGGCAAGGGCTCAGAGGCTCCTGAGAGACTAACTCTTTTCAGCTGAGCACAGAGCTGGCTCCTCACTGGGATGCCTGTGGCCTGGGGCTCCCAGAGGGGAGAGCAGCACTCGCCCCACCGTGTGGTCACTGCTGGAAGTGCAGGCTGCTCCTCACCCCCTTGACAGTGTCCCTGAGGGCAGAACAGTGTGAATCGAATCAAGGTGGAAATGCAAACTCCAATGCAACCAAACTCCCCACGAGGTCTCCAAAACCACTCAGGAACAGGGAATTGGAAACTGCAGGGGATGACATGAATGGAGATGGAGACTTGACACCTTACACCGAGTTCACTTCCAGTTATCCCTAGACAAACTTTCCGTGAAAACTTGTCACAAATCTCGAAGAACAATGAGCAGAAACCGGACACGTGCTTTGAGTCTTCACACACAAAACTAAAAGGCAGTCCACAAAAAAAAAAAAAACCAGAGAATACAGTGGACTTTGCAAAATCAAAGATATCTACTGTGGGAAAGACCTCATGACAAAAGCAAAAGACAGGTCATACATCGCGTGACGAATGAGTGGAAACACAAAGCTTATCAAGGATGTGTCTCCAAACAGATAAAGAACACCAACACAACAAGCCTGTGAAAACTAGGGAAAGGTCTGAAGGGACACCAGACTGAGGAAGACACACACAGAGTATCCCGGATGATGTCCAGCACTGAGGGCCTGAAGAAACAACAGTCTAGTTGCAGCCCCTCAGGCCTGTGTGACCGTGGATGAGGCCTCTGCTTCCCGGTGGCTCTGAGAGATGGACAGGGAGGAAGGGGAAGAGAAGTCACTTACATTTCTAATACTCACAGCAAAGTCTTCCAATGAGAAGGGAATTATCACCCCCACTGACAATGCCATTCACTGAAGTGATACCCACGAGTCCATCTAACCCAGAAGGGAAGGATGGACCTGTTCTCACAAAACGGCGAGAGATGGAAGAAGGAAGATCAAGCCCACACCAATCACTGGAAAGAGAAGCTGTGCTCAGGGCTTGAAAGAATTCCTATTGGGAAAATGATGTCACAGCCCCACAAGGCAATCCACAGCTTCGATGCTAATCCTCCCAAAATGCCAATGCATTTTCGTACCGAACAAAGAATTGCAAAAGGTGTACGGAAACAGAAAAGAGCCTAAACTGTCAATACAATCCGACGAAAAAGCCCCGATACGGACATCCAAGGTTCTGTGAGAGGAAATTAGACGACCAAACTAGGATCCTCAGGAGAGTATCGGAGAAGGCAATGGCGACCCACTCCAGTACTCTTGCCTGGAAAATGTCCTGGACGGAGGAGCCTGGTAGGCTGCAGGCCATGGGGTCACGCAGAGTCAGACACGACTGAAGTGACTTCCCCGCAGCAGCAGCAGCAGGACAGTATGCTATTGGGAATACAACAACACACACAGATCCAGATCGATGGAATAAAGTTGAGGGTCCAGAAACAAACCCCAGCATCCATGGTCAACTCATCTCTGACACAGAAGGGGAGAATATCCAAATGGGAACAAGAAAGCCTCTTCAATCAATGTCCATGGGAAAACCAGACAGCTACATCTGAAGCACGCTATTGGTTTTGATCTCATACCACCTCAATATAGGGGGAAAACCTCACCCTAAAGACTGATGTCATGAGATAGCTGGAAAGAAGCGTAGGTCAAAGGCTCCTTAACATCAGAGTCTCCTTGCCATTTGCTGGGCGGAGGTCGAAATGGGTCTCTTCAAGTAAGGCAAAGAGGTACACGAAGTACACCCATGGGTTTCCATCCAATGGAACCTCTTCACAACAGAGAAGCTAAGCATTCACAAATGCAAAAGATAGGAAACAGAACACGAGAAACTCCTTGCAAGTGGTGTATCTGAGAAGGGGTTCATATGGAAAGAGACGAAGAATGCACAGCACTCAGATTCCAAGAAACAACACCACCACCACCCTTGACCCTTCCCCCATGACCAACTCCGACCTAAAGCCTTTCTCTCCCTCTAACCTATCCCTAAAACATAACCCTCATCTAATCATATACATGTGCATCCCTAGCATCCATCCATCCACACACGAGAGAGAAAGAGGAAGACACAGACGGAATTGAGAAAGGAAAATAGAGGGACACAGCCAGAGAGAGACACAGAACCAAAGAGAGGAAAGGAGTCGACGGTCCAGACTTTTCCTCAATCTGTCTCGAAGGTAGAAGCAATGACAGCGCCCTTCCACCCCAGAAGGGGGAAAAGGACGGAAGGTTTGGAGAGGAAAAGACAAGAACGCAGGGAGCCATTAGAAGCTCAGCCACCCGCAGAAGCCGAGCTGGGACACTTGAACAGAATCTCAATGGAAACAGAGCACCAGAATGTTGGCTACTCTTTTCTATAAGAGAGGGAGACCTTCGAGTCTTCCTTTCGGTCCTCCAACTTGGATGCGGGGTCTCAAAACAGTCAGGAGGGGGAGTGCCTTTTCCTGGGTACCACGGCGCATCCAGGCCTCGTTCTGCCCCATTCTGTGCTGTGTCAGCCCTGGATGGAATCTCTCTTTCTGAAGTCTCAGCGCACAAGCTCCACGTGATATCGGCCCCAGGTGGAAAGGCATGGAGCTGCTCGTAGGCCGACAGACCTAGGAAGCAGATGGGAGAATGACCACCACTCTGCAGATGGAGAGACTGGGGCAACCCTGAGGGGCATATGCTTGTCCAGGGCCACACCACTTATGAGAAGAAGGAGCCTGGTCTGAGAGCAGCGGGGTCCTCGGAGCTCAGGCCCTGGCTGAACCCAGGCCTCCCCAGGGCTGTGGGCTGGGCTGTGTGGGTGTCACTGTGCCTGCACATGGCCTAAGGGGGGTGGTCGAGCAGTCAGAAACACAGAGATTCCCTTGGGATGTTTTGGGGAAGGGACCTCAGCACGGACCCCAGGAGATGATGTCACCTGCCGGCAACAGAACCCAACAGAACCCGCATCCCGGGTATCCAGGCCTCCAGAGCGGAGAGAAGCCCCCAGCCAGTTCACTTGCTGCCAAGATGTTCTGCTGTTTGCCCCTGCCCAGAGGCCAGGGCCTCAGGAGTGCACACAGGCAGTGTGAGCGGGCACCCTGTCGACGTTGGCTCAGGACACCCCCGAGACGCCTCTGGCCCTTTGGCCAGAGAAACAGAAAGGTAACACGGGGAGCCCCAGGCCGGGCCAGGCAGCCTCTCCCATGCCACCCGGAAACATCGGGTCCTTTGCCTGTGTGTGTGGATGCGGGTTTCTCGGGGTGTGTCTCCCTCAAGGAAGCCCAGGCGGATGTGGGGTCAGAAGCCTGCGGACAAGTTGTGTCCACACCCCAGGGGAGAGCAGGCTGGGCGGGATGGGGAGAGTGTGGGCAGCGGCGGCCGCCCAGGCTGACCTCACACCCTCAGGTGGGTCTCTTTCCTCCCGGGTGGGGATCTGAGCAGACACACGTCTCTGACCCTTCTGGGAAGAGAAGTTCGAGCAGGCAGAAGCAGCGGCTCCACTGGCCAGGCCCAGCTCGGAAAACTCCCAGCATGGCTGGCTGACGGTCACTGTCGTTGCAGAGCTTCCCACGTGATGAGGCCGAGGACGGGGATACCCCATCCACCTCCCGGAGGGAGGGGTCGGAGCACCACCCCCCCGCCCGTGAGGCCCAGTGCAGGCTCCAGGTGAGCGTGCCCACGGAGGCATCAGCCCCACCGGGGGAGAAGCGGAGGCGGGGAAGGCCTGCTGCCGAGACACCGCCCAGGATACACCCGGCGGCCCAGTCTGAGGCTGCCACGGAGCTCAGCACACCCGGCTCCGACCCAGAGTCCCGAGAACCCCGGCCTCTGAGGCAGCAGGAGGACCTGGAGCCCAGCACGCCAGAGCACAGAGGTGAGGACGCTGGGGCTGCTGCACGGGAGTGTGTGGGGAGGGGGTGCTGAGCTACACAGGGACGAGTCCCCGAAAGCTGCTGCTGGGCCTGCAGCAAGCGCTGGCCTCACACCCCCCGCCCCCCATCTTGCACACTTCAGTCCCAAAAGACACCCGACGCTGGGTATTCTTTGGGAATCTCTTGGAAGCTTTCTGTCCCGGGAGACGCACATGCCAAGGCTGGCCTGTGGGCAAACTTTGCTTCTCCCCCAGCTCTAGCACTGGCCTCCAACTGGAACCAGGCTCCGCTTCCCAGACCTGTCCCTACAGAGGTGCTGGCTCCAGGTGCAGGACCCAGGGATCCACCGAGGGCAGATGGAGAACCGAGACTTGCCCTCGCAGAGACACCAGGCCAGCTGGGTACTGGCCAGCACACCGGGCAGATCCGATCTCCGTGCCTGCAGGACCCCCAGCCCCAGGCACTGATGTCCCACCCCCTCAGCCAGAACCTCCACCTCCACGTGCACCTGTACCTGCTCGGGCTCTGGCAGGACAACCCGAGGCAGAGGAGGAGTCACCGCCTCGGCAGGGAGAGCCTGCCCTGGCTCCCGCGCAACACCCAGACGCCCACGATGACTCACCCACCCCTGCAGGGAGAACGAGCCCCCGCTCTGGACAGACACCCAGAGCCCTTGCCGGAAACACCACGTCCAGGGGAGCGGTCGGCTCTGCAGCCTCCATCCCTGTCTGCTCACCGTGGACGCTGGCAACTCGGTCTGCCCCCAGGGCACATGGAGTTCCTTTCCCCTGAACTGCTTTGCATTTGGTTTGTTTCCACCTTTCTGGTGATGTTTTCTTTTTTGTATGGTTTCCTGTATTTTTGTTGGTTAAGTTGGGATTAGTAAACTTTTTCATCATTGTTGCAACTTGGGAACACTGTTGTGTAACTCTGGTGATACTGTGTTACCATCACCACTTTGTAGTTTCAGACCCGTTTGATCTTTATGCCCCACCCCCCAACAAAGCCTGGATTCAAGGCAAGCACGCCCTGTTCATCCCTTCCCCCGATCCTGAACACAATTTCATCCTTTCTTTGTGCATTCCTTCCTATATTCTTGGTGTCCCCAATCAATGACTCTCAGTGAAATGACTGAAGGAGTGTTTTTTGGACTCTCCAACTACTGTAAGACTCCATTGGAGAGTTCTCATTTTTATGTCATTTGAACTAGCCTTTGAGATCTGAAAGGACGGTGTACGTCCTTTCAAGATACCATGTGCCAAACGAAGCCCTTTTGGCCACTGCCGTCATTATCTCCAGGCAGGCATTGCTGTTTCAAGGGTGACATCTCAGCCAGAAGGCAGAGGCTGAGCTCGTCTTGTTGCACCAGCTCCCAAAAGAGCCAAGAAAGGGAGCTGGAACAACAAACCACCCCAACACCCAGGAAAGCGTTCTTCATGACAGAAGGCTAGAAAATGACCCAACATCCTTGTGGCCCAGAACCCCTCTAGAAAATCACTGTTCCATAAAAAAGAGAAACACATGGGAAGTTCCAAGGAGAGGCAATGCCCGTGGCCAGTGTACTTGAGAGACGGCCGGACCGCTCCGGGGAAGACACGCACCGACGGAACCCCTTGGGAAACAGCAGTGATAGTCCTCACCGTCGTAAGGGTTTCCTCTGGGGACAACCTGCCCGGGGCACCACACGAGGGAGCAGACCGGCTTCTCTTCCTCTGCCCCCACACCATTCACTCATGAAGGCAGCTCAGGTGTTCTCATGCCCTGCCTGCCTGCCTGCCTGGCTCATCCTTGAGCTGTGACCACCTACAGGGTGGGACTCCACCTTCTCCTCTCTGTGTACCGTGCATCTGCACACAGTGGGCTTTCAGAACCTTAGGAGACTTGAGCCATTCCCACTCGAGCCAGAACCCTCCCCAGGAAGGAAAACAGCTGTGGAGTCATTTTGGCCCCAGCACTGGTTCCAAAGCCTGGCGGCTCCTACAGCCTCTACGGTGTGAAGAGGGAGGTCCCTTCTGACAGAGCTTTCCAGGTCTCAGATCTAAGCTGTTGTTTCACTGTCAGCTGTGTCTCTTCCGTTGCAGCCAGGTGGGCCACGCTGCTCCAAAGGAGCGCACAAGCTGAGTTTCAAGGGAGGTATTGAGAGGACAGGGATGGCTACAACGTGCTGCAAACTGAGTGAGGGTCCCCACAATCCTCAGCAAAGGTCTGTGGTGTGCAAGTGGGGAGTAGAGGGCCCCCAAGTTCCAAAGGAAGGGAGGTACTCGGGAGCTAAAGCCCTTGGCTGCTGTGGTAGTAGCTGCAGATGGCAGCTCGTCCACAGTGCACTTCGAATGAGGTCATATGAGCGGGACTCTGGAAATGGCTCCGAAATCGGGAGAAAGGGGTCAGGGTATGTGGGAATCCGGCGGGGGTGGGGGGTGGATGAAGGAAGGTGTCCCTCCTCTCTCCAGTGCAATTTGGTTTGGTGAGTCTCAAACCTACCAGATGGCACTTCCCAAGTCAGGCCCCCGCAGGAATCAGGGTGGGCTGCGTGCCTCGGCCCCTGCCACAGGGACAAGCCACACCAGTGGCCTCCCTGAGCTCCAATGGCCGGATCTGCGAGTTCTGTCTGGGTGCACACCTCCTTGCTGTGGCCATGTTCCCCCCTTCTCTGAGCACCAGCTTCATCCTCTCGAAAGAGGACATCGATTGCTACCTTGGCACGTTACTCTCTTCATCCTGTGAAGACTCATTAGGCTTATCCTACAATTACTAGCTGGCCCGAAGAGATATCTCCTGAATCCAGATTAAGCTGGAGTCTCCCAGGCTCATCTGGCATGTCTTCCCTGAAGTCTGCCAAAACCCACACCATTGCATTTCCAGGGACTCCCCTTAGCCAGCTGGGCAGAAAACCCAGCATGCTTCAAACAAGCTGACAGACAAGCGGGAGAGGACCCACGGGCAGACGGCTTCCCTCAGGTCTCGTGTGGAGCTCTGGGATCACAGCAGCAACGGGCCATCCCAGCCCCTGGGCTCAGCAGCGCCCTCATTCTCAGGCCGTCGGCTCTGCCCTGAGGGGAGCGGGAAGGTCACCAACTGCCGCAGGCGGACCTCACGCCCCTCCCACTGCTGGAGCCTGACCTCCCCCGGCCCCACCCCTTCCCCTACCCCAGCAGGACGACAGCTCGTCTTCCCCTGGCTTCCAACGTGAGGCCCGGCCCTGGGCCCCGATTGGGCACTGCCCCAGCCCGGAGCCAATCACAGTGGCCAGGGACGTGGAACGCACCGATTGGCCAGGGCCAGGTCATGTGACCATACTCCCCAGGAAACTCAAATATTACCAAGGTTCCCTAAGAAACCAATGAACAGAATTATCCAGTAAAGGCAAACCGTGCTTTCTAATGAGGCCAATGTCACAGAAAAAAAAAAAAAAAAAAGCTTCACAATGAACTGCTCAAGGAATCTACTAAATAAACTTTCAGAAAAGTTTAGGAATTTTTTTTTTTTAATAGGGTGACGGAGAGCTATACCTTTCCCATCTATGTGAATTTAGGTTTAAACTAGATTTCTCTTGGCTATTATATAAGACAGGAAAACCCCACATCACCCCCTTTCACTCCCCCCCACCCCCAAAAAGTGTTTTAATCTATTGAATTTTTGTGTCCTCAGTTGTGTCTGATTCGCGGCAACTCACGAACTCTACACAGCCAGGCTCTTCCGTCCATGGAATTCAGGGCAATTTTTTCTGTCCCAGTAAATGCCCACCCTGGGTGATCCAAAGGCAAGGGCTCAGAGGCTCCTGAGAGACTAACTCTTTTCAGCTGAGCACAGAGCTGGCTCCTCACTGGGATGCCTGTGGCCTGGGGCTCCCAGAGGGGAGAGCAGCACTCGCCCCACCGTGTGGTCACTGCTGGAAGTGCAGGCTGCTCCTCACCCCCTTGACAGTGTCCCTGAGGGCAGAACAGTGTGAATCGAATCAAGGTGGAAATGCAAACTCCAATGCAACCAAACTCCCCACGAGGTCTCCAAAACCACTCAGGAACAGGGAATTGGAAACTGCAGGGGATGACATGAATGGAGATGGAGACTTGACACCTTACACCGAGTTCACTTCCAGTTATCCCTAGACAAACTTTCCGTGAAAACTTGTCACAAATCTCGAAGAACAATGAGCAGAAACCGGACACGTGCTTTGAGTCTTCACACACAAAACTAAAAGGCAGTCCACAAAAAAAAAAAAACCCAGAGAATACAGTGGACTTTGCAAAATCAAAGATATCTACTGTGGGAAAGACCTCATGACAAAAGCAAAAGACAGGTCATACATCGCGTGACGAATGAGTGGAAACACAAAGCTTATCAAGGATGTGTCTCCAAACAGATAAAGAACACCAACACAACAAGCCTGTGAAAACTAGGGAAAGGTCTGAAGGGACACCAGACTGAGGAAGACACACACAGAGGATCCCGGATGATGTCCAGCACTGAGGGCCTGAAGAAACAACAGTCTAGTTGCAGCCCCTCAGGCCTGTGTGACCGTGGATGAGGCCTCTGCTTCCCGGTGGCTCTGAGAGATGGACAGGGAGGAAGGGGAAGAGAAGTCACTTACATTTCTAATACTCACAGCAAAGTCTTCCAACGAGAAGGGAATTATCACCCCCACTGACAATGCCATTCACTGAAGTGATACCCACGAGTCCATCTAACCCAGAAGGGAAGGATGGACCTGTTCTCACAAAACGGCGAGAGATGGAAGAAGGAAGATCAAGCCCACACCAATCACTGGAAAGAGAAGCTGTGCTCAGGGCTTGAAAGAATTCCTATTGGGAAAATGATGTCACAGCCCCACAAGGCAATCCACAGCTTCGATGCTAATCCTCCCAAAATGCCAATGCATTTTCGTACCGAACAAAGAATTGCAAAAGGTGTACGGAAACAGAAAAGAGCCTAAACTGTCAATACAATCCGACGAAAAAGCCCCGATACGGACATCCAAGGTTCTGTGAGAGGAAATTAGACGACCAAACTAGGATCCTCAGGAGAGTATCGGAGAAGGCAATGGCGACCCACTCCAGTACTCTTGCCTGGAAAATGTCCTGGACGGAGGAGCCTGGTAGGCTGCAGGCCATGGGGTCACGCAGAGTCAGACACGACTGAAGTGACTTCCCCGCAGCAGCAGCAGCAGGACAGTATGCTATTGGGAATACAACAACACACACAGATCCAGATCGATGGAATAAAGTTGAGGGTCCAGAAACAAACCCCAGCATCCATGGTCAACTCATCTCTGACACAGAAGGGGAGAATATCCAAATGGGAACAAGAAAGCCTCTTCAATCAATGTCCATGGGAAAACCAGACAGCTACATCTGAAGCACGCTATTGGTTTTGATCTCATACCACCTCAATATAGGGGGAAAACCTCACCCTAAAGACTGATGTCATGAGATAGCTGGAAAGAAGCGTAGGTCAAAGGCTCCTTAACATCAGAGTCTCCTTGCCATTTGCTGGGTGGAGGTCGAAATGGGTCTCTTCAAGTAAGGCAAAGAGGTACACGAAGTACACCCATGGGTTTCCATCCAATGGAACCTCTTCACAACAGAGAAGCTAAGCATTCACAAATGCAAAAGATAGGAAACAGAACACGAGAAACTCCTTGCAAGTGGTGTATCTGAGAAGGGGTTCATATGGAAAGAGACGAAGAATGCACAGCACTCAGATTCCAAGAAACAACACCACCACCACCCTTGACCCTTCCCCCATGACCAACTCCGACCTAAAGCCTTTCTCTCCCTCTAACCTATCCCTAAAACATAACCCTCATCTAATCATATACATGTGCATCCCTAGCATCCATCCATCCACACACGAGAGAGAAAGAGGAAGACACAGACGGAATTGAGAAAGGAAAATAGAGGGACACAGCCAGAGAGAGACACAGAACCAAAGAGAGGAAAGGAGTCGACGGTCCAGACTTTTCCTCAATCTGTCTCGAAGGTAGAAGCAATGACAGCGCCCTTCCACCCCAGAAGGGGGAAAAGGACGGAAGGTTTGGAGAGGAAAAGACAAGAACGCAGGGAGCCATTAGAAGCTCAGCCACCCGCAGAAGCCGAGCTGGGACACTTGAACAGAATCTCAATGGAAACAGAGCACCAGAATGTTGGCTACTCTTTTCTATAAGAGAGGGAGACCTTCGAGTCTTCCTTTCGGTCCTCCAACTTGGATGCGGGGTCTCAAAACAGTCAGGAGGGGGAGTGCCTTTTCCTGGGTACCACGGCGCATCCAGGCCTCGTTCTGCCCCATTCTGTGCTGTGTCAGCCCTGGATGGAATCTCTCTTTCTGAAGTCTCAGCGCACAAGCTCCACGTGATATCGGCCCCAGGTGGAAAGGCATGGAGCTGCTCGTAGGCCGACAGACCTAGGAAGCAGATGGGAGAATGACCACCACTCTGCAGATGGAGAGACTGGGGCAACCCTGAGGGGCATATGCTTGTCCAGGGCCACACCACTTATGAGAAGAAGGAGCCTGGTCTGAGAGCAGCGGGGTCCTCGGAGCTCAGGCCCTGGCTGAACCCAGGCCTCCCCAGGGCTGTGGGCTGGGCTGTGTGGGTGTCACTGTGCCTGCACATGGCCTAAGGGGGGTGGTCGAGCAGTCAGAAACACAGAGATTCCCTTGGGATGTTTTGGGGAAGGGACCTCAGCACGGACCCCAGGAGATGATGTCACCTGCCGGCAACAGAACCCAACAGAACCCGCATCCCGGGTATCCAGGCCTCCAGAGCGGAGAGAAGCCCCCAGCCAGTTCACTTGCTGCCAAGATGTTCTGCTGTTTGCCCCTGCCCAGAGGCCAGGGCCTCAGGAGTGCACACAGGCAGTGTGAGCGGGCACCCTGTCGACGTTGGCTCAGGACACCCCCGAGACGCCTCTGGCCCTTTGGCCAGAGAAACAGAAAGGTAACACGGGGAGCCCCAGGCCGGGCCAGGCAGCCTCTCCCATGCCACCCGGAAACATCGGGTCCTTTGCCTGTGTGTGTGGATGCGGGTTTCTCGGGGTGTGTCTCCCTCAAGGAAGCCCAGGCGGATGTGGGGTCAGAAGCCTGCGGACAAGTTGTGTCCACACCCCAGGGGAGAGCAGGCTGGGCGGGATGGGGAGAGTGTGGGCAGCGGCGGCCGCCCAGGCTGACCTCACACCCTCAGGTGGGTCTCTTTCCTCCCGGGTGGGGATCTGAGCAGACACACGTCTCTGACCCTTCTGGGAAGAGAAGTTCGAGCAGGCAGAAGCAGCGGCTCCACTGGCCAGGCCCAGCTCGGAAAACTCCCAGCATGGCTGGCTGACGGTCACTGTCGTTGCAGAGCTTCCCACGTGATGAGGCCGAGGACGGGGATACCCCATCCACCTCCCGGAGGGAGGGGTCGGAGCACCACCCCCCCGCCCGTGAGGCCCAGTGCAGGCTCCAGGTGAGCGTGCCCACGGAGGCATCAGCCCCACCGGGGGAGAAGCGGAGGCGGGGAAGGCCTGCTGCCGAGACACCGCCCAGGATACACCCGGCGGCCCAGTCTGAGGCTGCCACGGAGCTCAGCACACCCGGCTCCGACCCAGAGTCCCGAGAACCCCGGCCTCTGAGGCAGCAGGAGGACCTGGAGCCCAGCACGCCAGAGCACAGAGGTGAGGACGCTGGGGCTGCTGCACGGGAGTGTGTGGGGAGGGGGTGCTGAGCTACACAGGGACGAGTCCCCGAAAGCTGCTGCTGGGCCTGCAGCAAGCGCTGGCCTCACACCCCCCGCCCCCCATCTTGCACACTTCAGTCCCAAAAGACACCCGACGCTGGGTATTCTTTGGGAATCTCTTGGAAGCTTTCTGTCCCGGGAGACGCACATGCCAAGGCTGGCCTGTGGGCAAACTTTGCTTCTCCCCCAGCTCTAGCACTGGCCTCCAACTGGAACCAGGCTCCGCTTCCCAGACCTGTCCCTACAGAGGTGGTGGCTCCAGGTGCAGGACCCAGGGATCCACCGAGGGCAGATGGAGAACCGAGACTTGCCCTCGCAGAGACACCAGGCCAGCTGGGTACTGGCCAGCACACCGGGCAGATCCGATCTCCGTGCCTGCAGGACCCCCAGCCCCAGGCACTGATGTCCCACCCCCTCAGCCAGAACCTCCACCTCCACGTGCACCTGTACCTGCTCGGGCTCTGGCAGGACAACCCGAGGCAGAGGAGGAGTCACCGCCTCGGCAGGGAGAGCCTGCCCTGGCTCCCGCGCAACACCCAGACGCCCACGATGACTCACCCACCCCTGCAGGGAGAACGAGCCCCCGCTCTGGACAGACACCCAGAGCCCTTGCCGGAAACACCACGTCCAGGGGAGCGGTCGGCTCTGCAGCCTCCATCCCTGTCTGCTCACCGTGGACGCTGGCAACTCGGTCTGCCCCCAGGGCACATGGAGTTCCTTTCCCCTGAACTGCTTTGCATTTGGTTTGTTTCCACCTTTCTGGTGATGTTTTCTTTTTTGTATGGTTTCCTGTATTTTTGTTGGTTAAGTTGGGATTAGTAAACTTTTTCATCATTGTTGCAACTTGGGAACACTGTTGTGTAACTCTGGTGATACTGTGTTACCATCACCACTTTGTAGTTTCAGACCCGTTTGATCTTTATGCCCCACCCCCCAACAAAGCCTGGATTCAAGGCAAGCACGCCCTGTTCATCCCTTCCCCCGATCCTGAACACAATTTCATCCTTTCTTTGTGCATTCCTTCCTATATTCTTGGTGTCCCCAATCAATGACTCTCAGTGAAATGACTGAAGGAGTGTTTTTTGGACTCTCCAACTACTGTAAGACTCCATTGGAGAGTTCTCATTTTTATGTCATTTGAACTAGCCTTTGAGATCTGAAAGGACGGTGTACGTCCTTTCAAGATACCATGTGCCAAACGAAGCCCTTTTGGCCACTGCCGTCATTATCTCCAGGCAGGCATTGCTGTTTCAAGGGTGACATCTCAGCCAGAAGGCAGAGGCTGAGCTCGTCTTGTTGCACCAGCTCCCAAAAGAGCCAAGAAAGGGAGCTGGAACAACAAACCACCCCAACACCCAGGAAAGCGTTCTTCATGACAGAAGGCTAGAAAATGACCCAACATCCTTGTGGCCCAGAACCCCTCTAGAAAATCACTGTTCCATAAAAAAGAGAAACACATGGGAAGTTCCAAGGAGAGGCAATGCCCGTGGCCAGTGTACTTGAGAGACGGCCGGACCGCTCTGGGGAAGACACGCACCGACGGAACCCCTTGGGAAACAGCAGTGATAGTCCTCACCGTCGTAAGGGTTTCCTCTGGGGACAACCTGCCCGGGGCACCACACGAGGGAGCAGACCGGCTTCTCTTCCTCTGCCCCCACACCATTCACTCATGAAGGCAGCTCAGGTGTTCTCATGCCCTGCCTGCCTGCCTGCCTGGCTCATCCTTGAGCTGTGACCACCTACAGGGTGGGACTCCACCTTCTCCTCTCTGTGTACCGTGCATCTGCACACAGTGGGCTTTCAGAACCTTAGGAGACTTGAGCCATTCCCACTCGAGCCAGAACCCTCCCCAGGAAGGAAAACAGCTGTGGAGTCATTTTGGCCCCAGCACTGGTTCCAAAGCCTGGCGGCTCCTACAGCCTCTACGGTGTGAAGAGGGAGGTCCCTTCTGACAGAGCTTTCCAGGTCTCAGATCTAAGCTGTTGTTTCACTGTCAGCTGTGTCTCTTCCGTTGCAGCCAGGTGGGCCACGCTGCTCCAAAGGAGCGCACAAGCTGAGTTTCAAGGGAGGTATTGAGAGGACAGGGATGGCTACAACGTGCTGCAAACTGAGTGAGGGTCCCCACAATCCTCAGCAAAGGTCTGTGGTGTGCAAGTGGGGAGTAGAGGGCCCCCAAGTTCCAAAGGAAGGGAGGTACTCGGGAGCTAAAGCCCTTGGCTGCTGTGGTAGTAGCTGCAGATGGCAGCTCGTCCACAGTGCACTTCGAATGAGGTCATATGAGCGGGACTCTGGAAATGGCTCCGAAATCGGGAGAAAGGGGTCAGGGTATGTGGGAATCCGGCGGGGGTGGGGGGTGGATGAAGGAAGGTGTCCCTCCTCTCTCCAGTGCAATTTGGTTTGGTGAGTCTCAAACCTACCAGATGGCACTTCCCAAGTCAGGCCCCCGCAGGAATCAGGGTGGGCTGCGTGCCTCGGCCCCTGCCACAGGGACAAGCCACACCAGTGGCCTCCCTGAGCTCCAATGGCCGGATCTGCGAGTTCTGTCTGGGTGCACACCTCCTTGCTGTGGCCATGTTCCCCCCTTCTCTGAGCACCAGCTTCATCCTCTCGAAAGAGGACATCGATTGCTACCTTGGCACGTTACTCTCTTCATCCTGTGAAGACTCACTAGGCTTATCCTACAATTACTAGCTGGCCCGAAGAGATATCTCCTGAATCCAGATTAAGCTGGAGTCTCCCAGGCTCATCTGGCATGTCTTCCCTGAAGTCTGCCAAAACCCACACCATTGCATTTCCAGGGACTCCCCTTAGCCAGCTGGGCAGAAAACCCAGCATGCTTCAAACAAGCTGACAGACAAGCGGGAGAGGACTCACGGGCAGACGGCTTCCCTCAGGTCTCGGGTGGAGCTCTGGGATCACAGCAGCAACGGGCCATCCCAGCCCCTGGGCTCAGCAGCACCCTCATTCTCAGGCCGGCGGCTCTGCCCTGAGGGGAGCAGGAAGGTCACCAACTGCCGCAGGCGGACCTCATGCCCCTCCCACTGCTGGAGCCTGACCTCCCCCGGCCCCACCCCTTCCCCTACCCCAGCACGACGACAGCTCGTCTTCCCCTGGCTTCCAACGTGAGGCCCGGCCCTGGGCCCCGATTGGGCACTGCCCCAGCCCGGAGCCAATCACAGTGGCCAGGGAGGTGGAACGCACCGATTGGCCAGGGCCAGGTCATGTGACCATACTCCCCAGGAAACTCAAATATTACCAAGTTTCCCTAAGAAACCAATGAACATAATTATCCAGTAAAGGCAAACCGTACTTTTTAAGGAGGCCAATGTCACAGAAAAAAAAAAAAATGCTTCACAATGAACTGCTCAAGGAAGCTACTAAATAAACTTTCAGAAAAGTTTAGTTTTTTTTTTTTTAATAGGGTGACGGAGAGCTATACCTTTCCCATCTATGTGAATTTAGGTTTAAACTAGATTTCCCTTGGCTATTATATAAGACAAAAAAACCCACATCCAACCCTTTCACTACCCCCCACCCCCAAAAAGTATTTTAATCTATTGAATTTTTGTGTCCTCAGTTGTGTCTGATTCGCGGCAACTCATGAACTCTACACAGCCAGGCTCTTCCATCCATGGAATTCAGGGCAATTTTTTCTGTCCCAGTAAATGCCCACCCTGGGTGATCCAAAGGCAAGGGCTCAGATGCTCCTGAGAGACTTACTCCTTTCAGCTGTGCACAGAGCTGGCTCCTCACTGGGATGCCTGTGGCCTGGGGCTCCCAGAGGGGAGAGCAGCACTCGCCCCACCGTGTGGTCACTGCTGGAAGTGCAGGCTGCTCCTCACTCCCCCTTGACAGTGTCCCTGACGGCAGAACATTGTGAAGCCAATCAAGGTGGAAATGCAAACTCCAATGCAACCAAACTTTCCACAAGGTCTCCAAAACCACTCAGGAACAGGGAATTGGAAACTGCAGGGGATGACATGAATGGAGATGGAGACTTGACAGCTTACACCGAGTTCACTTCCAGTTATCCCTAGACAAACTTTCCATGAAAACTTGTCACAAATCTCGAAGAACAATGAGCAGAAACCGGACACGTGCTTTGAGTCTTCACACACAAAACTAAAAGGCAGTCCCGTGGCCGAGACAGGGGACCCATACAGTGGCCTAACTGATAACCCAGACTCAAATTCAAGGTCATGTGGCACTAACACGTTACCCTGACCCATATACCTGGCCACGTGGCCCAGATATATGACCCCCCACTCATATTCCGGGTCAGCTGGCCAAGACACGTGACCACAAAGAGTTGTCTAGATTTCTATCCCAGACTCACACTGAAAGTCACGTGGCCCAGACACATGACCCAGACTCATATTCCTGGTCACGTGGCCCAGACATGTGATGAAGACTGGTATTCCAGGTCATGTGGCCCAGACCGGTGACCCCTAAAGTGGCCTAGACTCATAACCCAGACTCAAATTCAAGGTCACGTAGCGCAGACACGTTACCTCGACTCATATTATGGGTCACGTGGCCCAGACACGTGACAGAAAAAGTTGTCTAGACTCGTATCCCAGACTCATATTCAAGGTCATGTGGCCCAGACACATGACGCTGACTCATATTCCAGGTCACGTGCCCCAGACACGTGACACCAAACGTGGCGTAGACTCATAACCTAGAGTCATATTAAAGTTCACGTGTCCCAGACACGTGTCTCTGACTCATATTCCAGGTCACGTGGCCCAGACCCTTGACCCTGACTCATATTCCAGGTCA
The DNA here is from genome assembly GCF_054371585.1 of Giraffa tippelskirchi. NCBI lineage: Eukaryota > Metazoa > Chordata > Mammalia > Artiodactyla > Giraffidae > Giraffa > Giraffa tippelskirchi. Next base: position 6,923,225 of record NC_137288.1, on the reverse strand, counting down.
CGTGCCCCAGACACGTGACACCAAAAGTGGCGTAGACTCATAACCTAGCGTCATATTAAAGTTCACGTGTCCCAGACACGTGACCCTGACTCATAATCCATTCCGTGTCACGTGGCAGAGACACTTGACCTCGACTCATATTCCGGGTCACGTGGCCCCGACACGTGTCCCAGACTCATATGCCCGGTCACGTGGCCCAGACAAGTGATCCTGACTCATATTCCTCGTCACGTGGCCCAGACACTTGACCCTGACTCATATTCAAGGTCACGTGGCCCAGACACGTGACCGCGACTCATATTCCGGGTCACGTGGCCCAGTCGCGTGACCCCAAAAAGTTGTCTAGACTCGTATCACAGACTCATGTTCAAGGTCACGTGGGCCAGACACGTGTCCCTGACTCATATTCCAGGTCACGTGGCCCAGACAGGTGACCCCTAAAGTGACCTAGACCCATAACCCAGAATCAAATTCAAGGTCACGTAGCCCAGACACGTTACCGAAAAAGTTGTCTAGACTCGTATCCCAGACTCATATTCAAGGTCAGGTGGCCCAGACACGTGACCCGGACTCATGTTCCCGGTCACGTGGCCCAGGCACGTGACCCTGACTCATATTCCAGGTCACGTGCCCCAGACACGTGACACCAAAAGTGGCGTAGACTCATAACCTAGTCTCATATTCAAGGTCATGTGTCCCAGACACGTGACCCTGACTCATAATCCTGGTCACGTGGCCCCGACACGTGACCGTGACTCATATTCCGGGTCACGTGGCCCAGTTGTGTGACCTAAATAAGTTGTCCAGACTCGTATCCAAGACTCATATTCTAGGTCACGTGGCCCAGACACGTGACCCACACTCAGATTCAAAGTCACGTGGCCCAGACACGTGACACCAAAATTGGCGTAGACTCATAACCCAGACTCATATTCACGATCACGTGGCCCAGACTCGCAACCCTGACTCCTATTCCTGGTCACGTGTCCCAGACACTTGACCCAGACTCATATTCCGGGTCACGTGGCCCAGACACGTGACCCAAAAAGTTGTCTAGGCTCGTATCCCAGACTCATATTCAAGGTCACGTGGCCCAGACACGTGGCCTTTGCGGGGGGCAACCTGCGAGCAGGACGTGCTTTGAAGAACTGCCTTGTTAACTCAGGGGTTAATTCCAGGGCAACCTGGCACGCAGGCTCTGCTTTGAGAGCTGGGGCCGCCTTTGTTAACTCAAGGGTCGAGTCCAGACATAGTTCTCTGTCCCGCCACCTCTTATTGTTTACTAGGGAAACTCCTTGCAGCTTTCTGGAGCGCATCTGACACAGGACAAATGGCTTTTTATGACCTAAGTCCTGAGAAACACAATCATGGGAAAATCATGGGAGTTTGGTTAATAGATTTATGTTTTTTAGGTGATTTCTGATGCATGTTACTTAGGTAATTTTTAATAATAGTATTGTATAAGAATTTCCTGGTATAAGGGTATATAATTCTGTGTGTAAGAATAAACAGGTGTCACTGGCATTGCAGGTTGCAGTGATCCTCTCAACGCCCCGCTGTATCTGTGTCTCTCTGTGTCTCTGTGTCTGTTTCTTTTCTTAGCCGAGGAATCCCGCGTCCGTGCCTACGTTGACTCGTCGGCTGGCTCCGACAAAGTGGCGCCCAACGTGGGGCATCGACGTTTAGGAGATTCTCGGCCGCTGCCCGGAGATAAAACGCGTGTATAGGTAAAGAAAATCCTGCATAAAAAAAGAAAAATAAGGTAGGGGCAGGAAGGTTTATAGTTGAGAGTAAAAAATGGGGCAAGATCATAGTCGTCAAGTGTTTGTTCATATGTTATATGTAATGTTAAGAGACCGAGGGGTCAAAGTATCTAAGCCTAAATTACGCACATTCTTGCAGTTTATTGAAGAAGTCTGTCCATGGTTCCCTGAGGAAGGAACTATGAGTTTAGAGATTTGGAAAAAGATTGGTAAGCAGATTCAAACACATTATTCACTTTATGGCCCTTCCAAAGTTCCAGTAGAAACTTTCTCATTGTGGACTTTAATCCGTGATTGCCTTGATTTTAGTCATGAAGAGGGTTCTAAAATTAATCAAATGGTTGATGAAGAGCCAATTTATGCTACTCCAGAGGGTCGAGACAGATTGGTTACCTTGTCCCCTCTTGCAAAAACGGAGGATGGGCTGTCTCCCTCTGATGAGGAAGATTTAGATGAACAAGCAGCTGAATATCACCAGGATGATTGGGATCTGTTAGCTGAGGAGTCACCTCCTGCTGTTAATAAAATGGTGCAACAGTCCTGTTGTGCTCCCATGGAGCATCTTACTTTAAAAGAACCACCTCCTCAAAAAATTGTGGTACCTGCTGCACCACCCGCTTATGCCGCTTCTATTATTGCTGGGTTAGATCCTCCTCCTGCTCAGGCCACTGTGCAAGTTCAGGTTTTTTCCCCGTTGCAGCAGGCCATTCATCAGGCATATAAAGATGGAGAAAATGTTTCTGGTTTCCCAGTTCTATTTCCAGTACTGGAAAATGCTGGTCAGCGATATTATGATCCTCTTCCCTTTAAACAGTTAAAAGAACTTAAAGTCGCCTGTGCACAATATGGGGCTACTGCACCTTTTACACAGGCTATGATTGAGAATTTAGGAGCCTTAAATCTGCCTCCTAATGATTGGAAACAAATCGCTCGTGCATGTCTTTCGGGCGGTGATTATTTATTGTGGAAATCAGAATTTGCAGAACAATGTCACTATATAGCTGAAATTAATCAAAGACAAGGAATTCCCACAACTTATGAAATGTTGGTAGGGGAAGGTGCATTTCAGGCTACCAATGCACAGCTGAATTATCAGCCAGGAGCATATCCTCAAATTTCCAACGCCGCACGACAGGCTTGGAGGAAATTGCCATGTCCCTCTAATAGATCAGAGGATCTTGCAAAGATACGGCAGGGGCCTGACGAGCCCTATCAAGATTTTGTTGCCCGGCTTTTGGAAGCTGTGGGAAAAATAATGTCTGATGATCAAGCAGGTATGATTTTAACTAAGCAATTGGCTTATGAAAATGCTAACTCTGCCTGTCAGGCTGCCTTGCGGCCATATAGAAAGAAGGGGGCTTTGTCTGATTATATTCGTATTTGTGCTGATATTGGTCCATCTTATATGCAGGGAATTGCTATTGCAGCTGCTTTGCAAGGGAAAAACATAAAAGAGGTATTATTTCAGCAGCAGCGCAAAAAGGAGATGATGAAAAATTCGTCCAATGCTGTTTGTTATGCCTGCGGCCAAGTAGGACATCGAGCTGCAGCCTGTCCTCAGAGGACTAACAGGGGGACAAGAGGTATAGCCCCGAATGTATGCCCTAGATGTAAGAGAGGAAGACATTGGATGAAAGACTGTAGGTCAAAAACAGATTCACAGGGCAATCCATTACCCCCCTTGCAGGGAAACTGGGTGAGGGGCCAGCCCCTGGCCCCGAAACAATGTTATGGGGCAATTCAGCAGACTTCTCCAGTAGAAAGCGGGTCTCAGACTTGTTTAGAGCCACCTCAGGGAGCGCTGGATTGGACTTGTGTGCCTCCTCCTACACAATACTAACCCCTGAAATGGGAATTCAGACTATTGCTACTGGAGTGTTTGGGCCATTGCCTGAAGGGACAGTAGGCTTACTGTTAGGGAGAAGTAGTACCACTTTAAAGGGCCTTAGTGTCGCTCCAGGGGTTATAGATTCAGATTATCATGGAGAAATTAAAATTATGGCAGAATCACCTCGTACTATTAGTACTATCCATTCAGGACAAAGAATTGCACAACTTGTTCTCCTCCCTCTTAAAGTCACAGGGCATGAGATTCAAAAGACACGTGGCACTGCTGCCTTTGGGTCTTCAGATGCCTATTGGGTCCAAGCTATTAAAGAATCCAGGCCTGAATTGGAGCTAAAAATTAATGGGAAAAATTTTAAAGGAATTTTGGATACTGGAGCTGATGTATCTGTTATTGCTGAGCATCATTGGCCCAGCGGATGGCCTAAACATATAGCTATTTCCACTTTGCAAGGAATTGGGCAGTCCAGTAATCCAGAACAGAGTGCAGAGCTACTGCATTGGCAAGATCAAGACGGCCATCAAGGCGAGATGCGTCCTTACATACTACCTAGATTGCCAGTTAATCTTTGGGGAAGGGATGTTATGTCAAAAATGGGAGTCTTTCTTTACAGTCCAAGCACTGCAATAAGTTCACAAATGTTTGATCAGGGTCTTTTGCCTCACCAGGGCCTGGGTAAGCATGGTCAGGGAAGAATTGCGCCAATTCAGCCTCAAAAGCTGGCACCAAGAGCAGGGTTAGGATATTTTCAGTGGGGACTACTGATTGTCCTGTTACTCACGCTGATCCTATTGTTTGGAAAACTGAGGAACCTGTGTGGGTAGATCAGTGGCCCCTAACTATAGAAAAAATGCTGGCTGCACAACAACTGGTACAGGAACAGTTGGCTTTGGGCCATATAGAACCTTCTAATTCACCTTGGAATTCACCCATTTTTGTTATCAAAAAGAAATCTGGAAAATGGCGCTTATTGCAAGACCTTCGTCAGGTTAACAAAGCCATGCAGATCATGGGTGCTTTGCAGCCCGGGTTGCCTTCTCCAATGGCAATTCCTAGGGGAGCTCATATAATTATTATTGACTTAAAAGATTGCTTTTATACCATTCCCCTTGCACCTCAGGATTGTTATCGTTTTGCATTTAGTGTTCCTGCTGTTAACTTTTCACGGCCCATGAAGAGGTATCAATGGAAGGTGTTGCCTCAAGGAATGGCTAATAGTCCTACATTATGCCAAAAGTTTGTAGATGCAGCCCTAACCGATGTGCGTGAAAGGTTTTCAGATATTTACATGCTTCATTATATAGATGATATTCTTTTGGCTCATACTGATTATGCCTATTTGTTAAAAGCCTTTTCTGAAGTAGAGATTGCATTAAAGTCTAGAGGTTTAATTATAGCTACTGAAAAAATTCAAACTTTTCCTCCATACTCCTATTTGGGCTTCCGTTTGGAAAAGGAAAAATTCTCTGTCCCTCATCTTCAGTTACGAAGAGATGGATTACGTACTTTAAATGATTGTCAAAAGTTGCTGGGAGACATTAATTGGATACGCCCTTACTTACGCCTCCCTACTGTAAGTTGGAAACCATTGTTTGATATTTTGAAAGGAGATTCATCACCTACATCTCCTCGGCAACTAACGCCACAAGGAGAGTTGGCTCTGCAAACTGTGGAAAGGGCACTTGCTGAACAATACACAGCGTATTGTGATTACACCCGGCCATGGGGATTATATATACTTGCTACTCAACATTCACCCACAGGAGTCCTATATCAGGATAAGCCATTAAAATGGATTTATTTGGCAGCTTCTCCTGTGCGGGCCCTTGATTCCTACCATGTTCAGGTTGCTAGGGTAATTGCTAGAGGTCGAAAAGACTCTATTATGTATTTGGGCAAAGATCCCTCCTTTATATGTGTCCCTTTTTCATCTGAACAGCAAAACTGGCTTTTCCAGTTCTCTGATGACTGGGTGCTTGCCTTAGCTGACTTCCCTGGACAACTAATTCAGCATTACCCAGCTGATAAGTTGTTGCAATTTGCTTTACAACATCCATTTGTTTTCCCTACTATTGTAAAAGAGCATCCTATTCCTAATGCTGTAACTATTTTTAACGATGGCTCTTCTAATGGAATAGCTAGTCTTGTTGTCAGTCAACAAACATATTTTACTCAAACTACTTATGAATCAGCACAAGAAGTTGAGTTGTATGCGGTGCTGAGAGCTCTTCATACAGTTTCTTCTGCCTTTAATTTATACTCAGATAGTCATTATGTAGTCAGAGCCATGTCTGTCATAGAAACAGTCCCGCTGATTGGCTCAATTAAAACTTCAATCTTTGATTTGTTTTTTCGTATCCAAAAGGCTATACAAACTCGTGTCAACCCCTGTTTCTTTGGCTATATACGAGCTCATTCGGCTCTGCCTGGACCCCTTGCTCAGGGTAATAAGATAGCAGATGCCCTGACAAAAAACATTTATTTTCAAGATGCAGCCTTAGCTGCCAAAGCTTCTCATGCCATACATCATCAAAATAGTCATTCTTTACGCTTGCAGTTTCAGATTCCCAGAGAAACGGCACGACAAATTGTTAAAAGCTGTTCAACATGTCCTCAGTTCTTTGTTGTTCCCTCTTTTGGTGTCAACCCTCGTGGCCTCCGTCCTAATGATCTTTGGCAAATGGACGTTACTCATATGGCTGAGTTTGGAAAGCTGAAGTATCTTCATGTTACTATTGATACCAATTCTGGCTTCCTTATGGCTACAGCACTTTCTGGAGAGGCTAGTAAAAATTGTATTCAACATTGCCTCCGCTGTTTTGCTGCCATGGGAATACCCCGTGTGTTAAAAACTGATAATGGTCCTGGCTACACTGGACGTAAATTTCGTTCCTTTTGTGACACTTTTTCTATACTGCATAAAACTGGCATCCCTTATAATCCTCAAGGACAAGGAATTGTTGAACGAGCTCACTTAACCCTTAAACATCAACTGAAAAAACTAAAAAGGGGGAATTGGGTGCAGGGCAGTATTCCTTCTCTATTGAGCCATGCTTTATATGTTTTGAATTTTTTGACCTTTGATAATAAAGGCAATACTGCCGCCCAGCGCTTCTGGATGCAGGATCCACCACGAAAGTTCCCACTCGTACGATGGAAGGATCCTATGAACGGATCTTGGAATGGTCCTGATCCTGTATTAATATGGGGGAGAGGCCATGTTTGTGTGTTTCCGCAGAATGCCGAAGCGCCGCGCTGGCTCCCGGAAAGGCTGGTACGCGCGTCGGAGGCAGTCCTTGACAGCTCAGGTGAGGCGAATAACGGACAGCGATGATTCGTCTCTTCCATCATCACAGCAAGTACAAGCCCTTTTGCGGCTGGCCCAACAAGGGTCTGATCAACACATCTCTCCTTTTAGAGTGTGGATTCAATTATTATTGCTTTTGCAAAATCTTTCTGATGTTCAGGGAAAGGTATATTGGGCCTATGTCCCTGACCCTCTCTTGTTACAGCCAGTCACCTGGGAGATGGCATTTATTCCTGTATACGTTAATGACACTATTACACTGGGAGGATCTTCAGATAAACATATTATTCCACAAAATGCTTCTCTAAATTATACAGGGTTTTCTGCAAAACTTCCTATATGTATGTATAAAAACTATAATGCTTCTAGCTGTCCTTTAATTACAGAAACCTTCTACAGAACCAAGATTGCTGCTCAGAATACATGGATACTACGTTTCCCATCAATAACAGAAAAGGCTGGACAGACCCAACAGCAGAATGGAATAGGGCCTAAAGACATTCCCTTTTGTGGACTTGGACTAAGGGAACAGCAGATTTATGTGCCTTGGACATCATGTAGAAACGAAACTGCTACCACGTATACCATCTATAATGAGACACAAAGGCTTTGGGACTGGGGTCCTGATTTGATGACTGCACAAGGGTCTGGCTATCGAGAGCTTCATCCTCCCATTTGGAATCTCGGCGGTGATAAGATCTTCCAGACAGACCTGTGGAAGCTTGCTGCCGCTACAAGCAAGACAGTGAGGTTGTCATATACAGGCGCAAACCATCTGAATGAACCTTACAGATATCCTCGTGCTTGTGTACCTTTACCTTTCATGATAATAAGGGGGTCTGTTGTTATTCGTAAACAATTTGGTATGTATAATATTACCTGTTTAAACTGTACATTGCCAAATTGTATTCGAGGAATTGACGACAAGTCAGGCTTGCTTATTGTAAAGCAACCTCCTTTTGTTGTTATCCCTGTAAATGTGTCAGAATCCTGGTATGAAGATACAGGAGTAGAATTGTGGGAACGCCTGAATAATGCACTCTCCAGGCCTCGGAGAGGAATAGGTTTAGTTATACTAGGGATAATTTCTCTGATAACGTTAATAGCATCCACTATTTCTGCTTCTATTGCTCTTAGCCAGCCTATTCATACTGCTGCCTTTGTAGATGGGCTTGCCAAAAATGCATCCAATGCTTTAGGAATACAAGAAGATATTGATAAACGTTTAGAAGATCGCTTAAATGCTCTGTATGATTCTGTGTTATACTTAGGAGAACAAATGCAAGAGCTGAGGTTTAGGAGTAAGTTGAGATGTCATGCTAATTATTATTGGATATGTGTCACTCAAAAAGAGTATAATGAATCAGATACATCGTGGCAACATATTAAAGCTCATCTTGCTGGAATATGGAGTCACGATAACCTTTCTATAGATTTGATAAAGTTACATCAAGAAATTCTAAACATTGAAGATTCACTCTCTCCAAACACGGATATTGGCTCCGCTGTTAATGGATTTCTAGAAGGGCTATTTTCCCATTTTCCTACTCTGAGTACATTTTGGCATTATATTCTCAGTCTTATGGTTGTACTGGCCGTTTTACTGCTGTTGATGTGTCTCATTCCATGCTGCATCAAGCATTTAATTTCAGAGCTGCTTGACATCAAAGCAGCTATTGATGCTGCTCGTCTAAAGCACAAAAATCAGTGCTTTAGTAAATAAATAGGGGGGAGCTGCGGGGGGCAACCTGCGAGCAGGACGTGCTTTGAAGAACTGCCTTGTTAACTCAGGGGTTAATTCCAGGGCAACCTGGCACGCAGGCTCTGCTTTGAGAGCTGGGGCCGCCTTTGTTAACTCAAGGGTCGAGTCCAGACATAGTTCTCTGTCCCGCCACCTCTTATTGTTTACTAGGGAAACTCCTTGCAGCTTTCTGGAGCGCATCTGACACAGGACAAATGGCTTTTTATGACCTAAGTCCTGAGAAACACAATCATGGGAAAATCATGGGAGTTTGGTTAATAGATTTATGTTTTTTAGGTGATTTCTGATGCATGTTACTTAGGTAATTTTTAATAATAGTATTGTAAAAGAATTTCCTGGTATAAGGGTATATAATTCTGTGTGTAAGAATAAACAGGTGTCACTGGCATTGCAGGTTGCAGTGATCCTCTCAACGCCCCGCTGTGTCTGTGTCTCTCTGTGTCTCTGTGTCTGTTTCTTTTCTTAGCCGAGGAATCCCACGTCCGTGCCTACGTTGACTCGTCGGCTGGCTCCGACAGCCTTGACTCATATTCCTCGTCACGTGGCCCAGACACTTGACCCTGACTCATATTCAAGGTCACGTGGCCCAGACACGTGACCGCGACTCATATTCCGGGTCACGTGGCCCAGTCGCGTGACCCCAAAAAGTTTTCTAGACTCGTATCACAGACTCATGTTCAAGGTCACGTGGGCCAGACACGTGTCCCTGACTCATATTCCAGGTCACGTGGCCCAGACAGGTGACCCCTAAAGTGACCTAGACCCATAACCCAGAATCAAATTCAAGGTCACGTAGCCCAGACACGTTACCGAAAAAGTTGTCTAGACTCGTATCCCAGACTCATATTCAAGGTCAGGTGGCCCAGACACGTGACCCGGACTCATGTTCCCGGTCACGTGGCCCAGGCACGTGACCCTGACTCATATTCCAGGTCACGTGCCCCAGACACGTGACACCAAAAGTGGCGTAGACTCATAACCTAGTCTCATATTCAAGGTCATGTGTCCCAGACACGTGACCCTGACTCATAATCCTGGTCACGTGGCCCCGACACGTGACCGTGACTCATATTCCGGGTCACGTGGCCCAGTTGTGTGACCTAAATAAGTTGTCCAGACTCGTATCCAAGACTCATATTCTAGGTCACGTGGCCCAGACACGTGACCCACACTCAGATTCAAAGTCACGTGGCCCAGACACGTGACACCAAAATTGGCGTAGACTCATAACCCAGACTCATATTCACGATCACGTGGCCCAGACTCGCAACCCTGACTCCTATTCCTGGTCACGTGTCCCAGACACTTGACCCAGACTCATATTCCGGGTCACGTGGCCCAGACACGTGACCCAAAAAGTTGTCTAGGCTCGTATCCCAGACTCATATTCAAGGTCACGTGGCCCAGACACGTGGCCTTTGCGGGGGGCAACCTGCGAGCAGGACGTGCTTTGAAGAACTGCCTTGTTAACTCAGGGGTTAATTCCAGGGCAACCTGGCACGCAGGCTCTGCTTTGAGAGCTGGGGCCGCCTTTGTTAACTCAAGGGTCGAGTCCAGACATAGTTCTCTGTCCCGCCACCTCTTATTGTTTACTAGGGAAACTCCTTGCAGCTTTCTGGAGCGCATCTGACACAGGACAAATGGCTTTTTATGACCTAAGTCCTGAGAAACACAATCATGGGAAAATCATGGGAGTTTGGTTAATAGATTTATGTTTTTTAGGTGATTTCTGATGCATGTTACTTAGGTAATTTTTAATAATAGTATTGTATAAGAATTTCCTGGTATAAGGGTATATAATTCTGTGTGTAAGAATAAACAGGTGTCACTGGCATTGCAGGTTGCAGTGATCCTCTCAACGCCCCGCTGTATCTGTGTCTCTCTGTGTCTCTGTGTCTGTTTCTTTTCTTAGCCGAGGAATCCCGCGTCCGTGCCTACGTTGACTCGTCGGCTGGCTCCGACAAAGTGGCGCCCAACGTGGGGCATCGACGTTTAGGAGATTCTCGGCCGCTGCCCGGAGATAAAACGCGTGTATAGGTAAAGAAAATCCTGCATAAAAAAAGAAAAATAAGGTAGGGGCAGGAAGGTTTATAGTTGAGAGTAAAAAATGGGGCAAGATCATAGTCGTCAAGTGTTTGTTCATATGTTATATGTAATGTTAAGAGACCGAGGGGTCAAAGTATCTAAGCCTAAATTACGCACATTCTTGCAGTTTATTGAAGAAGTCTGTCCATGGTTCCCTGAGGAAGGAACTATGAGTTTAGAGATTTGGAAAAAGATTGGTAAGCAGATTCAAACACATTATTCACTTTATGGCCCTTCCAAAGTTCCAGTAGAAACTTTCTCATTGTGGACTTTAATCCGTGATTGCCTTGATTTTAGTCATGAAGAGGGTTCTAAAATTAATCAAATGGTTGATGAAGAGCCAATTTATGCTACTCCAGAGGGTCGAGACAGATTGGTTACCTTGTCCCCTCTTGCAAAAACGGAGGATGGGCTGTCTCCCTCTGATGAGGAAGATTTAGATGAACAAGCAGCTGAATATCACCAGGATGATTGGGATCTGTTAGCTGAGGAGTCACCTCCTGCTGTTAATAAAATGGTGCAACAGTCCTGTTGTGCTCCCATGGAGCATCTTACTTTAAAAGAACCACCTCCTCAAAAAATTGTGGTACCTGCTGCACCACCCGCTTATGCCGCTTCTATTATTGCTGGGTTAGATCCTCCTCCTGCTCAGGCCACTGTGCAAGTTCAGGTTTTTTCCCCGTTGCAGCAGGCCATTCATCAGGCATATAAAGATGGAGAAAATGTTTCTGGTTTCCCAGTTCTATTTCCAGTACTGGAAAATGCTGGTCAGCGATATTATGATCCTCTTCCCTTTAAACAGTTAAAAGAACTTAAAGTCGCCTGTGCACAATATGGGGCTACTGCACCTTTTACACAGGCTATGATTGAGAATTTAGGAGCCTTAAATCTGCCTCCTAATGATTGGAAACAAATCGCTCGTGCATGTCTTTCGGGCGGTGATTATTTATTGTGGAAATCAGAATTTGCAGAACAATGTCACTATATAGCTGAAATTAATCAAAGACAAGGAATTCCCACAACTTATGAAATGTTGGTAGGGGAAGGTGCATTTCAGGCTACCAATGCACAGCTGAATTATCAGCCAGGAGCATATCGTCAAATTTCCAACGCCGCACGACAGGCTTGGAGGAAATTGCCATGTCCCTCTAATAGATCAGAGGATCTTGCAAAGATACGGCAGGGGCCTGACGAGCCCTATCAAGATTTTGTTGCCCGGCTTTTGGAAGCTGTGGGAAAAATAATGTCTGATGATCAAGCAGGTATGATTTTAACTAAGCAATTGGCTTATGAAAATGCTAACTCTGCCTGTCAGGCTGCCTTGCGGCCATATAGAAAGAAGGGGGCTTTGTCTGATTATATTCGTATTTGTGCTGATATTGGTCCATCTTATATGCAGGGAATTGCTATTGCAGCTGCTTTGCAAGGGAAAAACATAAAAGAGGTATTATTTCAGCAGCAGCGCAAAAAGGAGATGATGAAAAATTCGTCCAATGCTGTTTGTTATGCCTGCGGCCAAGTAGGACATCGAGCTGCAGCCTGTCCTCAGAGGACTAACAGGGGGACAAGAGGTATAGCCCCGAATGTATGCCCTAGATGTAAGAGAGGAAGACATTGGATGAAAGACTGTAGGTCAAAAACAGATTCACAGGGCAATCCATTACCCCCCTTGCAGGGAAACTGGGTGAGGGGCCAGCCCCTGGCCCCGAAACAATGTTATGGGGCAATTCAGCAGACTTCTCCAGTAGAAAGCGGGTCTCAGACTTGTTTAGAGCCACCTCAGGGAGCGCTGGATTGGACTTGTGTGCCTCCTCCTACACAATACTAACCCCTGAAATGGGAATTCAGACTATTGCTACTGGAGTGTTTGGGCCATTGCCTGAAGGGACAGTAGGCTTACTGTTAGGGAGAAGTAGTACCACTTTAAAGGGCCTTAGTGTCGCTCCAGGGGTTATAGATTCAGATTATCATGGAGAAATTAAAATTATGGCAGAATCACCTCGTACTATTAGTACTATCCATTCAGGACAAAGAATTGCACAACTTGTTCTCCTCCCTCTTAAAGTCACAGGGCATGAGATTCAAAAGACACGTGGCACTGCTGCCTTTGGGTCTTCAGATGCCTATTGGGTCCAAGCTATTAAAGAATCCAGGCCTGAATTGGAGCTAAAAATTAATGGGAAAAATTTTAAAGGAATTTTGGATACTGGAGCTGATGTATCTGTTATTGCTGAGCATCATTGGCCCAGCGGATGGCCTAAACATATAGCTATTTCCACTTTGCAAGGAATTGGGCAGTCCAGTAATCCAGAACAGAGTGCAGAGCTACTGCATTGGCAAGATCAAGACGGCCATCAAGGCGAGATGCGTCCTTACATACTACCTAGATTGCCAGTTAATCTTTGGGGAAGGGATGTTATGTCAAAAATGGGAGTCTTTCTTTACAGTCCAAGCACTGCAATAAGTTCACAAATGTTTGATCAGGGTCTTTTGCCTCACCAGGGCCTGGGTAAGCATGGTCAGGGAAGAATTGCGCCAATTCAGCCTCAAAAGCTGGCACCAAGAGCAGGGTTAGGATATTTTCAGTGGGGACTACTGATTGTCCTGTTACTCACGCTGATCCTATTGTTTGGAAAACTGAGGAACCTGTGTGGGTAGATCAGTGGCCCCTAACTATAGAAAAAATGCTGGCTGCACAACAACTGGTACAGGAACAGTTGGCTTTGGGCCATATAGAACCTTCTAATTCACCTTGGAATTCACCCATTTTTGTTATCAAAAAGAAATCTGGAAAATGGCGCTTATTGCAAGACCTTCGTCAGGTTAACAAAGCCATGCAGATCATGGGTGCTTTGCAGCCCGGGTTGCCTTCTCCAATGGCAATTCCTAGGGGAGCTCATATAATTATTATTGACTTAAAAGATTGCTTTTATACCATTCCCCTTGCACCTCAGGATTGTTATCGTTTTGCATTTAGTGTTCCTGCTGTTAACTTTTCACGGCCCATGAAGAGGTATCAATGGAAGGTGTTGCCTCAAGGAATGGCTAATAGTCCTACATTATGCCAAAAGTTTGTAGATGCAGCCCTAACCGATGTGCGTGAAAGGTTTTCAGATATTTACATGCTTCATTATATAGATGATATTCTTTTGGCTCATACTGATTATGCCTATTTGTTAAAAGCCTTTTCTGAAGTAGAGATTGCATTAAAGTCTAGAGGTTTAATTATAGCTACTGAAAAAATTCAAACTTTTCCTCCATACTCCTATTTGGGCTTCCGTTTGGAAAAGGAAAAATTCTCTGTCCCTCATCTTCAGTTACGAAGAGATGGATTACGTACTTTAAATGATTGTCAAAAGTTGCTGGGAGACATTAATTGGATACGCCCTTACTTACGCCTCCCTACTGTAAGTTTGAAACCATTGTTTGATATTTTGAAAGGAGATTCATCACCTACATCTCCTCGGCAACTAACGCCACAAGGAGAGTTGGCTCTGCAAACTGTGGAAAGGGCACTTGCTGAACAATACACAGCGTATTGTGATTACACCCGGCCATGGGGATTATATATACTTGCTACTCAACATTCACCCACAGGAGTCCTATATCAGGATAAGCCATTAAAATGGATTTATTTGGCAGCTTCTCCTGTGCGGGCCCTTGATTCCTACCATGTTCAGGTTGCTAGGGTAATTGCTAGAGGTCGAAAAGACTCTATTATGTATTTGGGCAAAGATCCCTCCTTTATATGTGTCCCTTTTTCATCTGAACAGCAAAACTGGCTTTTCCAGTTCTCTGATGACTGGGTGCTTGCCTTAGCTGACTTCCCTGGACAACTAATTCAGCATTACCCAGCTGATAAGTTGTTGCAATTTGCTTTACAACATCCATTTGTTTTCCCTACTATTGTAAAAGAGCATCCTATTCCTAATGCTGTAACTATTTTTAACGATGGCTCTTCTAATGGAATAGCTAGTCTTGTTGTCAGTCAACAAACATATTTTACTCAAACTACTTATGAATCAGCACAAGAAGTTGAGTTGTATGCGGTGCTGAGAGCTCTTCATACAGTTTCTTCTGCCTTTAATTTATACTCAGATAGTCATTATGTAGTCAGAGCCATGTCTGTCATAGAAACAGTCCCGCTGATTGGCTCAATTAAAACTTCAATCTTTGATTTGTTTTTTCCTATCCAAAAGGCTATACAAACTCGTGTCAACCCCTGTTTCTTTGGCTATATACGAGCTCATTCGGCTCTGCCTGGACCCCTTGCTCAGGGTAATAAGATAGCAGATGCCCTGACAAAAAACATTTATTTTCAAGATGCAGCCTTAGCTGCCAAAGCTTCTCATGCCATACATCATCAAAATAGTCATTCTTTACGCTTGCAGTTTCAGATTCCCAGAGAAACGGCACGACAAATTGTTAAAAGCTGTTCAACATGTCCTCAGTTCTTTGTTGTTCCCTCTTTTGGTGTCAACCCTCGTGGCCTCCGTCCTAATGATCTTTGGCAAATGGACGTTACTCATATGGCTGAGTTTGGAAAGCTGAAGTATCTTCATGTTACTATTGATACCAATTCTGGCTTCCTTATGGCTACAGCACTTTCTGGAGAGGCTAGTAAAAATTGTATTCAACATTGCCTCCGCTGTTTTGCTGCCATGGGAATACCCCGTGTGTTAAAAACTGATAATGGTCCTGGCTACACTGGACGTAAATTTCGTTCCTTTTGTGACACTTTTTCTATACTGCATAAAACTGGCATCCCTTATAATCCTCAAGGACAAGGAATTGTTGAACGAGCTCACTTAACCCTTAAACATCAACTGAAAAAACTAAAAAGGGGGAATTGGGTGCAGGGCAGTATTCCTTCTCTATTGAGCCATGCTTTATATGTTTTGAATTTTTTGACCTTTGATAATAAAGGCAATACTGCCGCCCAGCGCTTCTGGATGCAGGATCCACCACGAAAGTTCCCACTCGTACGATGGAAGGATCCTATGAACGGATCTTGGAATGGTCCTGATCCTGTATTAATATGGGGGAGAGGCCATGTTTGTGTGTTTCCGCAGAATGCCGAAGCGCCGCGCTGGCTCCCGGAAAGGCTGGTACGCGCGTCGGAGGCAGTCCTTGACAGCTCAGGTGAGGCGAATAACGGACAGCGATGATTCGTCTCTTCCATCATCACAGCAAGTACAAGCCCTTTTGCGGCTGGCCCAACAAGGGTCTGATCAACACATCTCTCCTTTTAGAGTGTGGATTCAATTATTATTGCTTTTGCAAAATCTTTCTGATGTTCAGGGAAAGGTATATTGGGCCTATGTCCCTGACCCTCTCTTGTTACAGCCAGTCACCTGGGAGATGGCATTTATTCCTGTATACGTTAATGACACTATTACACTGGGAGGATCTTCAGATAAACATATTATTCCACAAAATGCTTCTCTAAATTATACAGGGTTTTCTGCAAAACTTCCTATATGTATGTATAAAAACTATAATGCTTCTAGCTGTCCTTTAATTACAGAAACCTTCTACAGAACCAAGATTGCTGCTCAGAATACATGGATACTACGTTTCCCATCAATAACAGAAAAGGCTGGACAGACCCAACAGCAGAATGGAATAGGGCCTAAAGACATTCCCTTTTGTGGACTTGGACTAAGGGAACAGCAGATTTATGTGCCTTGGACATCATGTAGAAACGAAACTGCTACCACGTATACCATCTATAATGAGACACAAAGGCTTTGGGACTGGGGTCCTGATTTGATGACTGCACAAGGGTCTGGCTATCGAGAGCTTCATCCTCCCATTTGGAATCTCGGCGGTGATAAGATCTTCCAGACAGACCTGTGGAAGCTTGCTGCCGCTACAAGCAAGACAGTGAGGTTGTCATATACAGGCGCAAACCATCTGAATGAACCTTACAGATATCCTCGTGCTTGTGTACCTTTACCTTTCATGATAATAAGGGGGTCTGTTGTTATTCGTAAACAATTTGGTATGTATAATATTACCTGTTTAAACTGTACATTGCCAAATTGTATTCGAGGAATTGACGACAAGTCAGGCTTGCTTATTGTAAAGCAACCTCCTTTTGTTGTTATCCCTGTAAATGTGTCAGAATCCTGGTATGAAGATACAGGAGTAGAATTGTGGGAACGCCTGAATAATGCACTCTCCAGGCCTCGGAGAGGAATAGGTTTAGTTATACTAGGGATAATTTCTCTGATAACGTTAATAGCATCCACTATTTCTGCTTCTATTGCTCTTAGCCAGCCTATTCATACTGCTGCCTTTGTAGATGGGCTTGCCAAAAATGCATCCAATGCTTTAGGAATACAAGAAGATATTGATAAACGTTTAGAAGATCGCTTAAATGCTCTGTATGATTCTGTGTTATACTTAGGAGAACAAATGCAAGAGCTGAGGTTTAGGAGTAAGTTGAGATGTCATGCTAATTATTATTGGATATGTGTCACTCAAAAAGAGTATAATGAATCAGATACATCGTGGCAACATATTAAAGCTCATCTTGCTGGAATATGGAGTCACGATAACCTTTCTATAGATTTGATAAAGTTACATCAAGAAATTCTAAACATTGAAGATTCACTCTCTCCAAACACGGATATTGGCTCCGCTGTTAATGGATTTCTAGAAGGGCTATTTTCCCATTTTCCTACTCTGAGTACATTTTGGCATTATATTCTCAGTCTTATGGTTGTACTGGCCGTTTTACTGCTGTTGATGTGTCTCATTCCATGCTGCATCAAGCATTTAATTTCAGAGCTGCTTGACATCAAAGCAGCTATTGATGCTGCTCGTCTAAAGCACAAAAATCAGTGCTTTAGTAAATAAATAGGGGGGAGCTGCGGGGGGCAACCTGCGAGCAGGACGTGCTTTGAAGAACTGCCTTGTTAACTCAGGGGTTAATTCCAGGGCAACCTGGCACGCAGGCTCTGCTTTGAGAGCTGGGGCCGCCTTTGTTAACTCAAGGGTCGAGTCCAGACATAGTTCTCTGTCCCGCCACCTCTTATTGTTTACTAGGGAAACTCCTTGCAGCTTTCTGGAGCGCATCTGACACAGGACAAATGGCTTTTTATGACCTAAGTCCTGAGAAACACAATCATGGGAAAATCATGGGAGTTTGGTTAATAGATTTATGTTTTTTAGGTGATTTCTGATGCATGTTACTTAGGTAATTTTTAATAATAGTATTGTATAAGAATTTCCTGGTATAAGGGTATATAATTCTGTGTGTAAGAATAAACAGGTGTCACTGGCATTGCAGGTTGCAGTGATCCTCTCAACGCCCCGCTGTATCTGTGTCTCTCTGTGTCTCTGTGTCTGTTTCTTTTCTTAGCCGAGGAATCCCGCGTCCGTGCCTACGTTGACTCGTCGGCTGGCTCCGACAAAGTGGCGCCCAACGTGGGGCATCGACGTTTAGGAGATTCTCGGCCGCTGCCCGGAGATAAAACGCGCGTATAGGTAAAGAAAATCCTGCATAAAAAAAGAAAAATAAGGTAGGGGCAGGAAGGTTTATAGTTGAGAGTAAAAAATGGGGCAAGATCATAGTCGTCAAGTGTTTGTTCATATGTTATATGTAATGTTAAGAGACCGAGGGGTCAAAGTATCTAAGCCTAAATTACGCACATTCTTGCAGTTTATTGAAGAAGTCTGTCCATGGTTCCCTGAGGAAGGAACTATGAGTTTAGAGATTTGGAAAAAGATTGGTAAGCAGATTCAAACACATTTTTCACTTTATGGCCCTTCCAAAGTTCCAGTAGAAACTTTCTCATTGTGGACTTTAATCCGTGATTGCCTTGATTTTAGTCATGAAGAGGGTTCTAAAATTAATCAAATGGTTGATGAAGAGCCAATTTATGCTACTCCAGAGGGTCGAGACAGATTGGTTACCTTGTCCCCTCTTGCAAAAACGGAGGATGGGCTGTCTCCCTCTGATGAGGAAGATTTAGATGAACAAGCAGCTGAATATCACCAGGATGATTGGGATCTGTTAGCTGAGGAGTCACCTCCTGCTGTTAATAAAATGGTGCAACAGTCCTGTTGTGCTCCCATGGAGCATCTTACTTTAAAAGAACCACCTCCTCAAAAAATTGTGGTACCTGCTGCACCACCCGCTTATGCCGCTTCTATTATTGCTGGGTTAGATCCTCCTCCTGCTCAGGCCACGGTGCAAGTTCAGGTTTTTTCCCCGTTGCAGCAGGCCATTCATCAGGCATATAAAGATGGAGAAAATGTTTCTGGTTTCCCAGTTCTATTTCCAGTACTGGAAAATGCTGGTCAGCGATATTATGATCCTCTTCCCTTTAAACAGTTAAAAGAACTTAAAGTCGCCTGTGCACAATATGGGGCTACTGCACCTTTTACACAGGCTATGATTGAGAATTTAGGAGCCTTAAATCTGCCTCCTAATGATTGGAAACAAATCGCTCGTGCATGTCTTTCGGGCGGTGATTATTTATTGTGGAAATCCGAATTTGCAGAACAATGTCACTATATAGCTGAAATTAATCAAAGACAAGGAATTCCCACAACTTATGAAATGTTGGTAGGGGAAGGTGCATTTCAGGCTACCAATGCACAGCTGAATTATCAGCCAGGAGCATATCCTCAAATTTCCAACGCCGCACGACAGGCTTGGAGGAAATTGCCATGTCCCTCTAATAGATCAGAGGATCTTGCAAAGATACGGCAGGGGCCTGACGAGCCCTATCAAGATTTTGTTGCCCGGCTTTTGGAAGCTGTGGGAAAAATAATGTCTGATGATCAAGCAGGTATGATTTTAACTAAGCAATTGGCTTATGAAAATGCTAACTCTGCCTGTCAGGCTGCCTTGCGGCCATATAGAAAGAAGGGGGCTTTGTCTGATTATATTCGTATTTGTGCTGATATTGGTCCATCTTATATGCAGGGAATTGCTATTGCAGCTGCTTTGCAAGGGAAAAACATAAAAGAGGTATTATTTCAGCAGCAGCGCAAAAAGGAGATGATGAAAAATTCGTCCAATGCTGTTTGTTATGCCTGCGGCCAAGTAGGACATCGAGCTGCAGCCTGTCCTCAGAGGACTAACAGGGGGACAAGAGGTATAGCCCCGAATGTATGCCCTAGATGTAAGAGAGGAAGACATTGGATGAAAGACTGTAGGTCAAAAACAGATTCACAGGGCAATCCATTACCCCTCTTGCAGGGAAACTGGGTGAGGGGCCAGCCCCTGGCCCCGAAACAATGTTATGGGGCAATTCAGCAGGCTTCTCCAGTAGAAAGCGGGTCTCAGACCTGTTTAGAGCCACCTCAGGGAGCGCTGGATTGGACTTGTGTGCCTCCTCCTACACAATACTAACCCCTGAAATGGGAATTCAGACTATTGCTACTGGAGTGTTTGGGCCATTGCCTGAAGGGACAGTAGGCTTACTGTTAGGGAGAAGTAGTACCACTTTAAAGGGCCTTAGTGTCGCTCCAGGGGTTATAGATTCAGATTATCATGGAGAAATTAAAATTATGGCAGAATCACCTCGTACTATTAGTACTATCCATTCAGGACAAAGAATTGCACAACTTGTTCTCCTCCCTCTTAAAGTCACAGGGCATGAGATTCAAAAGACACGTGGCATTGCTGCCTTTGGGTCTTCAGATGCCTATTGGGTCCAAGCTATTAAAGAATCCAGGCCTGAATTGGAGCTAAAAATTAATGGGAAAAATTTTAAAGGAATTTTGGATACTGGAGCTGATGTATCTGTTATTGCTGAGCATCATTGGCCCAGCGGATGGCCTAAACATATAGCTATTTCCACTTTGCAAGGAATTGGGCAGTCCAGTAATCCAGAACAGAGTGCAGAGCTACTGCATTGGCAAGATCAAGACGGCCATCAAGGCGAGATGCGTCCTTACATACTACCTAGATTGCCAGTTAATCTTTGGGGAAGGGATGTTATGTCAAAAATGGGAGTCTTTCTTTACAGTCCAAGCACTGCAATAAGTTCACAAATGTTTGATCAGGGTCTTTTGCCTCACCAGGGCCTGGGTAAGCATGGTCAGGGAAGAATTGCGCCAATTCAGCCTCAAAAGCTGGCACCAAGAGCAGGGTTAGGATATTTTCAGTGGGGACTACTGATTGTCCTGTTACTCACGCTGATCCTATTGTTTGGAAAACTGAGGAACCTGTGTGGGTAGATCAGTGGCCCCTAACTATAGAAAAAATGCTGGCTGCACAACAACTGGTACAGGAACAGTTGGCTTTGGGCCATATAGAACCTTCTAATTCACCTTGGAATTCACCCATTTTTGTTATCAAAAAGAAATCTGGAAAATGGCGCTTATTGCAAGACCTTCGTCAGGTTAACAAAGCCATGCAGATCATGGGTGCTTTGCAGCCCGGGTTGCCTTCTCCAATGGCAATTCCTAGGGGAGCTCATATAATTATTATTGACTTAAAAGATTGCTTTTATACCATTCCCCTTGCACCTCAGGATTGTTACCGTTTTGCATTTAGTGTTCCTGCTGTTAACTTTTCACGGCCCATGAAGAGGTATCAATGGAAGGTGTTGCCTCAAGGAATGGCTAATAGTCCTACATTATGCCAAAAGTTTGTAGATGCAGCCCTAACCGATGTGCGTGAAAGGTTTTCAGATATTTACATGCTTCATTATATAGATGATATTCTTTTGGCTCATACTGATTATGCCTATTTGTTAAAAGCCTTTTCTGAAGTAGAGATTGCATTAAAGTCTAGAGGTTTAATTATAGCTACTGAAAAAATTCAAACTTTTCCTCCATACTCCTATTTGGGCTTCCGTTTGGAAAAGGAAAAATTCTCTGTCCCTCATCTTCAGTTACGAAGAGATGGATTACGTACTTTAAATGATTTTTCAAAAGTTGCTGGGAGACATTAATTGGATACGCCCTTACTTACGCCTCCCTACTGTAAGTTGGAAACCATTGTTTGATATTTTGAAAGGAGATTCATCACCTACATCTCCTCGGCAACTAACGCCACAAGGAGAGTTGGCTCTGCAAACTGTGGAAAGGGCACTTGCTGAACAATACACAGCGTATTGTGATTACACCCGGCCATGGGGATTATATATACTTGCTACTCAACATTCACCCACAGGAGTCCTATATCAGGATAAGCCATTAAAATGGATTTATTTGGCAGCTTCTCCTGTGCGGGCCCTTGATTCCTACCATGTTCAGGTTGCTAGGGTAATTGCTAGAGGTCGAAAAGACTCTATTATGTATTTGGGCAAAGATCCCTCCTTTATATGTGTCCCTTTTTCATCTGAACAGCAAAACTGGCTTTTCCAGTTCTCTGATGACTGGGTGCTTGCCTTAGCTGACTTCCCTGGACAACTAATTCAGCATTACCCAGCTGATAAGTTGTTGCAATTTGCTTTACAACATCCATTTGTTTTCCCTACTATTGTAAAAGAGCATCCTATTCCTAATGCTGTAACTATTTTTAACGATGGCTCTTCTAATGGAATAGCTAGTCTTGTTGTCAGTCAACAAACATATTTTACTCAAACTACTTATGAATCAGCACAAGAAGTTGAGTTGTATGCGGTGCTGAGAGCTCTTCATACAGTTTCTTCTGCCTTTAATTTATACTCAGATAGTCATTATGTAGTCAGAGCCATGTCTGTCATAGAAACAGTCCCGCTGATTGGCTCAATTAAAACTTCAATCTTTGATTTGTTTTTTCCTATCCAAAAGGCTATACAAACTCGTGTCAACCCCTGTTTCTTTGGCTATATACGAGCTCATTCGGCTCTGCCTGGACCCCTTGCTCAGGGTAATAAGATAGCAGATGCCCTGACAAAAAACATTTATTTTCAAGATGCAGCCTTAGCTGCCAAAGCTTCTCATGCCATACATCATCAAAATAGTCATTCTTTACGCTTGCAGTTTCAGATTCCCAGAGAAACGGCACGACAAATTGTTAAAAGCTGTTCAACATGTCCTCAGTTCTTTGTTGTTCCCTCTTTTGGTGTCAACCCTCGTGGCCTCCGTCCTAATGATCTTTGGCAAATGGACGTTACTCATATGGCTGAGTTTGGAAAGCTGAAGTATCTTCATGTTACTATTGATACCAATTCTGGCTTCCTTATGGCTACAGCACTTTCTGGAGAGGCTAGTAAAAATTGTATTCAACATTGCCTCCGCTGTTTTGCTGCCATGGGAATACCCCGTGTGTTAAAAACTGATAATGGTCCTGGCTACACTGGACGTAAATTTCGTTCCTTTTGTGACACTTTTTCTATACTGCATAAAACTGGCATCCCTTATAATCCTCAAGGACAAGGAATTGTTGAACGAGCTCACTTAACCCTTAAACATCAACTGAAAAAACTAAAAAGGGGGAATTGGGTGCAGGGCAGTATTCCTTCTCTATTGAGCCATGCTTTATATGTTTTGAATTTTTTGACCTTTGATAATAAAGGCAATACTGCCGCCCAGCGCTTCTGGATGCAGGATCCACCACGAAAGTTCCCACTCGTACGATGGAAGGATCCTATGAACGGATCTTGGAATGGTCCTGATCCTGTATTAATATGGGGGAGAGGCCATGTTTGTGTGTTTCCGCAGAATGCCGAAGCGCCGCGCTGGCTCCCGGAAAGGCTGGTACGCGCGTCGGAGGCAGTCCTTGACAGCTCAGGTGAGGCGAATAACGGACAGCGATGATTCGTCTCTTCCATCATCACAGCAAGTACAAGCCCTTTTGCGGCTGGCCCAACAAGGGTCTGATCAACACATCTCTCCTTTTAGAGTGTGGATTCAATTATTATTGCTTTTGCAAAATCTTTCTGATGTTCAGGGAAAGGTATATTGGGCCTATGTCCCTGACCCTCTCTTGTTACAGCCAGTCACCTGGGAGATGGCATTTATTCCTGTATACGTTAATGACACTATTACACTGGGAGGATCTTCAGATAAACATATTATTCCACAAAATGCTTCTCTAAATTATACAGGGTTTTCTGCAAAACTTCCTATATGTATGTATAAAAACTATAATGCTTCTAGCTGTCCTTTAATTACAGAAACCTTCTACAGAACCAAGATTGCTGCTCAGAATACATGGATACTACGTTTCCCATCAATAACAGAAAAGGCTGGACAGACCCAACAGCAGAATGGAATAGGGCCTAAAGACATTCCCTTTTGTGGACTTGGACTAAGGGAACAGCAGATTTATGTGCCTTGGACATCATGTAGAAACGAAACTGCTACCACGTATACCATCTATAATGAGACACAAAGGCTTTGGGACTGGGGTCCTGATTTGATGACTGCACAAGGGTCTGGCTATCGAGAGCTTCATCCTCCCATTTGGAATCTCGGCGGTGATAAGATCTTCCAGACAGACCTGTGGAAGCTTGCTGCCGCTACAAGCAAGACAGTGAGGTTGTCATATACAGGCGCAAACCATCTGAATGAACCTTACAGATATCCTCGTGCTTGTGTACCTTTACCTTTCATGATAATAACGGGGTCTGTTGTTATTCATAAACAATTTGGTATGTATAATATTACCTGTTTAAACTGTACATTGTCAAATTGTATTCGAGGAATTGACGACAAGTCAGGCTTGCTTATTGTAAAGCAACCTCCTTTTGTTGTTATCCCTGTAAATGTGTCAGAATCCTGGTATGAAGATACAGGAGTAGAATTGTGGGAACGCCTGAATAATGCACTCTCCAGGCCTCGGAGAGGAATAGGTTTAGTTATACTAGGGATAATTTCTCTGATAACGTTAATAGCATCCACTGTTTCTGCTTCTATTGCTCTTAGCCAGCCTATTCATACTGCTGCCTTTGTAGATGGGCTTGCCAAAAATGCATCCAATGCTTTAGGAATACAAGAAGATATTGATAAACGTTTAGAAGATCGCTTAAATGCTCTGTATGATTCTGTGTTATACTTAGGAGAACAAATGCAAGAGCTGAGGTTTAGGAGTAAGTTGAGATGTCATGCTAATTATTATTGGATATGTGTCACTCAAAAAGAGTATAATGAATCAGATACATCGTGGCAACATATTAAAGCTCATCTTGCTGGAATATGGAGTCACGATAACCTTTCTATAGATTTGATAAAGTTACATCAAGAAATTCTAAACATTGAAGATTCACTCTCTCCAAACACGGATATTGGCTCCGCTGTTAATGGATTTCTAGAAGGGCTATTTTCCCATTTTCCTACTCTGAGTACATTTTGGCATTATATTCTCAGTCTTATGGTTGTACTGGCCGTTTTACTGCTGTTGATGTGTCTCATTCCATGCTGCATCAAGCATTTAATTTCAGAGCTGCTTGACATCAAAGCAGCTATTGATGCTGCTCGTCTAAAGCACAAAAATCAGTGCTTTAGTAAATAAATAGGGGGGAGCTGCGGGGGGCAACCTGCGAGCAGGACGTGCTTTGAAGAACAGCCTTGTTAACTCAGGGGTTAATTCCAGGGCAACCTGGCACGCAGGCTCTGCTTTGAGAGCTGGGGCCGCCTTTGTTAACTCAAGGGTCGAGTCCAGACATAGTTCTCTGTCCCGCCACCTCTTATTGTTTACTAGGGAAACTCCTTGCAGCTTTCTGGAGCGCATCTGACACAGGACAAATGGCTTTTTATGACCTAAGTCCTGAGAAACACAATCATGGGAAAATCATGGGAGTTTGGTTAATAGATTTATGTTTTTTAGGTGATTTCTGATGCATGTTACTTAGGTAATTTTTAATAATAGTATTGTATAAGAATTTCCTGGTATAAGGGTATATAATTCTGTGTGTAAGAATAAACAGGTGTCACTGGCATTGCAGGTTGCAGTGATCCTCTCAACGCCCCGCTGTGTCTGTGTCTCTCTGTGTCTCTGTGTCTGTTTCTTTTCTTAGCCGAGGAATCCGACGTCCGTGCCTACGTTGACTCGTCGGCTGGCTCCGACAGCCTTGACTCATATTCCTCATCACGTGGCCCAGACACATGACCCTGACTCATATTCAAGGTCACGTGGCCCAGACACGTGACCGCGACTCATATTCCGGGTCACGGGGCCCAGTCACGTGACCCCAAAAAGTTGTCTAGACTCGTATCCCAGACTCATATTCAAGGTCACGTGGCCCAGACACGTGACCCGGACTCATATTCCCGGTCACGTGGCCCAGACCCTTGACCCTGACTCATATTCCAGGTCACGTGCCCCAGACACGTGACACCAAAAGTGGCGTAGACTCATAACCTAGTGTCATATTAAAGTTCACGTGTCCCAGACACGTGACCCTGACTCATAATCCAGGTCACGTGTCCCAGACACGTGACCCCGACTCATATTCCGTGTCACGTGGCAGAGACACTTGACCTCGACTCATATTCCGGGTCACGTGGCCCCGACACGTGTCCCAGACGCATATGCCCGGTCACGTGGCCCAGACAAGTGATCCTGACTCATATTCCTCGTCACGTGGCCCAGACACTTGACTCTGACTCATATTAAAGGTCACGTGGCCCAGACACGTGACCGCGACTCATATTCCGGGTCACGTGGCCCAGTCGCGTGACCCCAAAAAGTTTTCTAGACTCGTATCACAGACTCATATTCCAGGTCACGTGGGCCAGACAGGTGACCCCTAAAGTGACCTAGAGCCATAACCCAGAATCAAATACAAGGTCACGTAGCCCAGACACGTTACCGAAAAAGTTGTCTAGACTCGTATCCCAGACTCATATTCAAGGTCAGGTGGCCCAGACACGTGACCCGGACTCATGTTCCCGGTCACGTGGCCCAGGCACGTGACCCTGACTCATATTCCAGGTCACGTGCCCCAGACACGTGACACCAAGAGTGGCGTAGACTCATAACCTAGTCTCATATTCAAGGTCATGTGTCCCAGGCACGTGACCCTGACTCATATTCCAGGTCACGTGCCCCAGACACGTGACACCAAAAGTGGCGTAGACTCATAACCTAGTCTCATATTCAAGGTCATGTGTCCCAGACACGTGACCCCGACTCATGTTCCGGGTCACGTGGCCCCGACACGTGACCGTGACTCATATTCCGGGTCACGTGGCCCAGTCGCGTGACCTAAATAAGTTGTCCAGACTCGTATCCAAGACTCATATTCTAGGTCACGTGGCCCAGACACGTGACCCACACTCAGATTCAAAGTCACGTGGCCCAGGCACGTGACACCAAAATTGGCGTAGACTCATAACCCAGACTCATACTCACGATCACGTGGCCCAGACTCGCAACCCTGACTCATATTCCTGGTCACGTGTCCCAGACACTTGACCCTGACTCATATTCCTGGTCACGTGTCCCAGACACTTGACCCAGACTCATATTCCGCGTCACGTGGCCCAGACCCTTGACCCTGACTCATACTCCAGGTCACGTGCCCCAGACACGTGACACCAAAAGTGGCGTAGACTCATAACCTAGCGTCATATTAAAGTTCACGTGTCCCAGACACGTGACCCTGACTCATAATCCAGGTCACGTGTCCCAGACACGTGACCCCAACTCATATTCCGTGTCACGTGGCAGAGACACTTGACCTCGACTCATATTCCGGGTCACGTGGCCCCGACACGTGTCCCAGACTCATATGCCCGGTCACGTGGCCCAGACACGTGACCGCGACTCATATTCCGGGTCACGTGGCCCAGTCGCGTGACCCCAAAAAGTTGTCTAGACTCGTATCACAGACTCATGTTCAAGGTCACGTGGGCCAGACACGTGTCCCTGACTCATATTCCAGGTCACGTGGCCCAGACAGGTGACCCCTAAAGTGACCTAGACCCATAACCCAGAATCAAATTCAAGGTCACGTAGCGCAGACACATTACCTCGACTCATATTATGGGTCACGTGGCCCAGACACGTGACAGAAAAAGTTGTCTAGACTCGTATCCCAGACTCCTGTTCCCGGTCACGTGGCCCAGGCACGTGACCCTGACTCATATTCCAGGTCACGTGCCCCAGACACGTGACACCAAGAGTGGCGTAGACTCATAACCTAGTCTCATATTCAAGGTCATGTGTCCCAGGCACGTGACCCTGACTCATATTCCAGGTCACGTGCCCCAGACACGTGACACCAAAAGTGGCGTAGACTCATAACCTAGTCTCATATTCAAGGTCATGTGTCCCAGACACGTGACCCCGACTCATATTCCGGGTCACGTGGCCCAGACACGTGACCGTGACTCATATTCCGGGTCACGTGGCCCAGGCACGTGACCTAAACAAGTTGTCCAGACTCGTATCCAAGACTCATATTCTAGGTCACGTGGCCCAGACACGTGACCCACACCCAGATTCAAAGTCACGTGGCCCAGACACGTGACACCAAACGTGGCGTAGACTCATAACCTAGAGTCATATTAAAGTTCACGTGTCCCAGACACGTGTCCCTGACTCATATTCCAGGTCACGTGGCCCAGACCCTTGACCCTGACTCATATTCCAGGTCACGTGCCCCAGACACGTGACACCAAAAGTGGCGTAGACTCATAACCTAGTCTCATATTCAAGGTCATGTGTCCCAGACACGTGACCCTGACTCATAATCCTGGTCACGTGTCCCAGACACGTGACCCCGACTCATATTCCGGGTCACGTGGCCCCGACACGTGACCGTGACTCATATTCCGGGTCACGTGGCCCAGTTGCGTGACCTAAATAAGTTGTCCAGACTCGTATCCAAGACTCATATTCTAGGTCACGTGGCCCAGACACGTGACCCACACTCAGATTCAAAGTCACGTGGCCCAGACACGTGACACCAAAATTGGCATAGACTCATAACCCAGACTCATATTCACGATCACGTGGCCCAGACTCGCAACCCTGACTCCTATTCCTGGTCACGTGTCCCAGACACTTGACCCAGACTCATATTCCGGGTCACGTGGCCCAGACACGTGACCCAAAAAGTTGTCTAGGCTCGTATCCCAGACTCATATTCAAGGTCACGTGGCCCAGACACGTGGCCTTTGCGGGGGGCAACCTGCGAGCAGGACGTGCTTTGAAGAACTGCCTTGTTAACTCAGGGGTTAATTCCAGGGCAACCTGGCACGCAGGCTCTGCTTTGAGAGCTGGGGCCGCCTTTGTTAACTCAAGGGTCGAGTCCAGACATAGTTCTCTGTCCCGCCACCTCTTATTGTTTACTAGGGAAACTCCTTGCAGCTTTCTGGAGCGCATCTGACACAGGACAAATGGCTTTTTATGACCTAAGTCCTGAGAAACACAATCATGGGAAAATCATGGGAGTTTGGTTAATAGATTTATGTTTTTTAGGTGATTTCTGATGCATGTTACTTAGGTAATTTTTAATAATAGTATTGTATAAGAATTTCCTGGTATAAGGGTATATAATTCTGTGTGTAAGAATAAACAGGTGTCACTGGCATTGCAGGTTGCAGTGATCCTCTCAACGCCCCGCTGTGTCTGTGTCTCTCTGTGTCTCTGTGTCTGTTTCTTTTCTTAGCCGAGGAATCCGACGTCCGTGCCTACGTTGACTCGTCGGCTGGCTCCGACAGCCTTGACTCATATTCCTCGTCACGTGGCCCAGACACGTGACCCTGACTCATATTCAAGGTCACGTGGCCCAGACACGTGACCACGACTCATATTCCGGGTCACGGGGCCCAGTCACGTGACCCCAAAAAGTTGTCTAGACTCGTATCCCAGACACATATTCAAGGTCACGTGGCCCAGACACGTGACCCGGACTCATATTCCCAGTCACGTGGCCCAGACCCTTGACCCTGACTCATATTCCAGGTCACGTGCCCCAGACACGTGACACCAAAAGTGGTGTAGACTCATAACCTAGTGTCATATTAAAGTTCACGTGTCCCAGACACGTGACCCTGACTCATAATCCAGGTCACGTGTCCCAGACACGTGACCCCGACTCATATTCCGTGTCACGTGGCAGAGACACTTGACCTCGACTCATATTCCGGGTCACGTGGCCCCGACACGTGTCCCAGACTCATATGCCCGGTCACGTGGCCCAGACAAGTGATCCTGACTCATATTCCTCGTCACGTGGCCCAGACACTTGACTCTGACTCATATTAAAGGTCACGTGGCCCAGACACGTGACCGCGACTCATATTCCGGGTCACGTGGCCCAGTCGCGTGACCCCAAAAAGTTGTCTAGGCTCGTATCACAGACTCATATTCCAGGTCACGTGGGCCAGACAGGTGACCCCTAAAGTGACCTAGACCCATAACCCAGAATCAAATTCAAGGTCACGTAGCCCAGACACGTTACCGAAAAAGTTGTCTAGACTCGTATCCCAGACTCATATTCAAGGTCAGGTGGCCCAGACACGTGACCCGGACTCATGTTCCCGGTCACGTGGCCCAGGCACGTGACCCTGACTCATATTCCAGGTCACGTGCCCCAGACACGTGACACCAAGAGTGGCGTAGACTCATAACCTAGTCTCATATTCAAGGTCATGTGTCCCAGGCACGTGACCCTGACTCATATTCCAGGTCTCGTGCCCCAAAACACGTGACACCAAAAGTGGCGTAGACTCATAACCTAGTCTCATATTCAAGGTCATGTGTCCCAGACACGTGACCCCGACTCATATTCCGGGTCACGTGGCCCCGACACGTGACCGTGACTCATATTCCGGGTCACGTGGCCCAGTCGCGTGACCTAAATAAGTTGTCCAGACTCGTATCCAAGACTCATATTCTAGGTCACGTGGCCCAGACACGTGACCCACACTCAGATTCAAAGTCACGTGGCCCAGGCACGTGACACCAAAATTGGCGTAGACTCATAACCCAGACTCATACTCACGATCACGTGGCCCAGACTCGCAACCCTGACTCATATTCCTGGTCACGTGTCCCAGACACTTGACCCTGACTCATATTCCTGGTCACGTGTCCCAGACACTTGACCCAGACTCATATTCCGCGTCACGTGGCCCAGACCCTTGACCCTGACTCATACTCCAGGTCACGTGCCCCAGACACGTGACACCAAAAGTGGCGTAGACTCATAACCTAGCGTCATATTAAAGTTCACGTGGCCCAGACACGTGACCGCGACTCATATTCCGGGTCACGTGGCCCAGTCGCGTGACCCCAAAAAGTTGTCTAGACTCGTATCACAGACTCATGTTCAAGGTCACGTGGGCCAGACACGTGTCCCTGACTCATATTCCAGGTCACGTGGCCCAGACAGGTGACCCCTAAAGTGACCTAGACCCATAACCCAGAATCAAATTCAAGGTCACGTAGCGCAGACACATTACCTCGACTCATATTATGGGTCACGTGGCCCAGACACGTGACAGAAAAAGTTGTCTAGACTCGTATCCCAGACTCCTGTTCCCGGTCACGTGGCCCAGGCACGTGACCCTGACTCATATTCCAGGTCACGTGCCCCAGACACGTGACACCAAGAGTGGCGTAGACTCATAACCTAGTCTCATATTCAAGGTCATGTGTCCCAGGCACGTGACCCTGACTCATATTCCAGGTCACGTGCCCCAGACACGTGACACCAAAAGTGGCGTAGACTCATAACCTAGTCTCATATTCAAGGTCATGTGTCCCAGACACGTGACCCCGACTCATATTCCGGGTCACGTGGCCCAGACACGTGACCGTGACTCATATTCCGGGTCACGTGGCCCAGGCACGTGACCTAAATAAGTTGTCCAGACTCGTATCCAAGACTCATATTCTAGGTCACGTGGCCCAGACACGTGACCCACACTCAGATTCAAAGTCACGTGGCCCAGGCACGTGACACCAAACGTGGCGTAGACTCATAACCTAGAGTCATATTAAAGTTCACGTGTCCCAGACACGTGTCCCTGACTCATATTCCAGGTCACGTGGCCCAGACCCTTGACCCTGACTCATATTCCAGGTCACGTGCCCCAGACACGTGACACCAAAAGTGGCGTAGACTCATAACCTAGTCTCATATTCAAGGTCATGTGTCCCAGACACGTGACCCTGACTCATAATCCTGGTCACGTGTCCCAGACACGTGACCCCGACTCATATTCCGGGTCACGTGGCCCCGACACGTGACCGTGACTCATATTCCGGGTCACGTGGCCCAGTTGCGTGACCTAAATAAGTTGTCCAGACTCGTATCCAAGACTCATATTCTAGGTCACGTGGCCCAGACACGTGACCCACACTCAGATTCAAAGTCACGTGCCCCAGACACGTGACACCAAGAGTGGCGTAGACTCATAACCTACTCTCATATTCAAGGTCATGTGTCCCAGGCACGTGACCCTGACTCATATTCCAGGTCACGTGCCCCAGACACGTGACACCAAAAGTGGCGTAGACTCATAACCTAGTCTCATATTCAAGGTCATGTGTCCCAGACACGTGACCCCGACTCATATTCCGGGTCACGTGGCCCCGACACGTGACCGTGACTCATATTCCGGGTCACGTGGCCCAGTCGCGTGACCTAAATAAGTTGTCCAGACTCGTATCCAAGACTCATATTCTAGGTCACGTGGCCCAGACACGTGACCCACACTCAGATTCAAAGTCACGTGGCCCAGGCACGTGACACCAAAATTGGCGTAGACTCATAACCCAGACTCATACTCACGATCACGTGGCCCAGACTCGCAACCCTGACTCATATTCCTGGTCACGTGTCCCAGACACTTGACCCTGACTCATATTCCTGGTCACGTGTCCCAGACACTTGACCCAGACTCATATTCCGCGTCACGTGGCCCAGACCCTTGACCCTGACTCATACTCCAGGTCACGTGCCCCAGACACGTGACACCAAAAGTGGCGTAGACTCATAACCTAGCGTCATATTAAAGTTCACGTGTCCCAGACACGTGACCCTGACTCATAATCCAGGTCACGTGTCCCAGACACGTGACCCCGACTCATATTCCGTGTCACGTGGCAGAGACACTTGACCTCGACTCATATTCCGGGTCACGTGGCCCCGACACGTGTCCCAGACTCATATGCCCGGTCACGTGGCCCAGACACGTGACCGCGACTCATATTCCGGGTCACGTGGCCCAGTCGCGTGACCCCAAAAAGTTGTCTAGACTCGTATCACAGACTCATGTTCAAGGTCACGTGGGCCAGACACGTGTCCCTGACTCATATTCCAGGTCACGTGGCCCAGACAGGTGACCCCTAAAGTGACCTAGACCCATAACCCAGAATCAAATTCAAGGTCACGTAGCGCAGACACATTACCTCGACTCATATTATGGGTCACGTGGCGCAGACACGTGACAGAAAAAGTTGTCTAGACTCGTATCCCAGACTCCTGTTCCCGGTCACGTGGCCCAGGCACGTGACCCTGACTCATATTCCAGGTCACGTGCCCCAGACACGTGACACCAAGAGTGGCGTAGACTCATAACCTAGTCTCATATTCAAGGTCATGTGTCCCAGGCACGTGACCCTGACTCATATTCCAGGTCACGTGCCCCAGACACGTGACACCAAAAGTGGCATAGACTCATAACCTAGTCTCATATTCAAGGTCATGTGTCCCAGACACGTGACCCCGACTCATATTCCGGGTCACGTGGCCCAGACACGTGACCGTGACTCATATTCCGGGTCACGTGGCCCAGGCACGTGACCTAAATAAGTTGTCCAGACTCGTATCCAAGACTCATATTCTAGGTCACGTGGCCCAGACACGTGACCCACACTCAGATTCAAAGTCACGTGGCCCAGACACGTGACACCAAACGTGGCGTAGACTCATAACCTAGAGTCATATTAAAGTTCACGTGTCCCAGACACGTGTCCCTGACTCATATTCCAGGTCACGTGGCCCAGACCCTTGACCCTGACTCATATTCCAGGTCACGTGCCCCAGACACGTGACACCAAAAGTGGCGTAGACTCATAACCTAGTCTCATATTCAAGGTTATGTGTCCCAGACACGTGACCCTGACTCATAATCCTGGTCACGTGTCCCAGACACGTGACCCCGACTCATATTCCGGGTCACGTGGCCCCGATACGTGACCGTGACTCATATTCCGGGTCACGTGGCCCAGTTGCGTGACCTAAATAAGTTGTCCAGACTCGTATCCAAGACTCATATTCTAGGTCACGTGGCCCAGACACGTGACCCACACTCAGATTCAAAGTCACGTGGCCCAGACACGTGACACCAAAATTGGCGTAGACTCATAACCCAGACTCATATTCACGATCACGTGGCCCAGACTCGCAACCCTGACTCCTATTCCTGGTCACGTGTCCCAGACACTTGACCCAGACTCATATTCCGGGTCACGTGGCCCAGACACGTGACCCAAAAAGTTGTCTAGGCTCGTATCCCAGACTCATATTCAAGGTCACGTGGCCCAGACACGTGGCCTTTGCGGGGGGCAACCTGCGAGCAGGACGTGCTTTGAAGAACTGCCTTGTTAACTCAGGGGTTAATTCCAGGGCAACCTGGCACGCAGGCTCTGCTTTGAGAGCTGGGGCCGCCTTTGTTAACTCAAGGGTCGAGTCCAGACATAGTTCTCTGTCCCGCCACCTCTTATTGTTTACTAGGGAAACTCCTTGCAGCTTTCTGGAGCGCATCTGACACAGGACAAATGGCTTTTTATGACCTAAGTCCTGAGAAACACAATCATGGGAAAATCATGGGAGTTTGGTTAATAGATTTATGTTTTTTAGGTGATTTCTGATGCATGTTACTTAGGTAATTTTTAATAATAGTATTGTATAAGAATTTCCTGGTATAAGGGTATATAATTCTGTGTGTAAGAATAAACAGGTGTCACTGGCATTGCAGGTTGCAGTGATCCTCTCAACGCCCCGCTGTATCTGTGTCTCTCTGAGTCTGTTTCTTTTCTTAGCCGAGGAATCCCACGTCCGTGCCTACGTTGACTCGTCGGCTGGCTCCGACAAAGTGGCGCCCAACGTGGGGCATCGACGTTTAGGAGATTCTCGGCCGCTGCCCGGAGATAAAACGCGCGTATAGGTAAAGAAAATCCTGCATAAAAAAAGAAAAATAAGGTAGGGGCAGGAAGGTTTATAGTTGAGAGTAAAAAATGGGGCAAGATCATAGTCGTCAAGTGTTTGTTCATATGTTATATGTAATGTTAAGAGACCGAGGGGTCAAAGTATCTAAGCCTAAATTACGCACATTCTTGCAGTTTATTGAAGAAGTCTGTCCATGGTTCCCTGAGGAAGGAACTATGAGTTTAGAGATTTGGAAAAAGATTGGTAAGCAGATTCAAACACATTATTCACTTTATGGCCCTTCCAAAGTTCCAGTAGAAACTTTCTCATTGTGGACTTTAATCCGTGATTGCCTTGATTTTAGTCATGAAGAGGGTTCTAAAATTAATCAAATGGTTGATGAAGAGCCAATTTATGCTACTCCAGAGGGTCGAGACAGATTGGTTACCTTGTCCCCTCTTGCAAAAACGGAGGATGGGCTGTCTCCCTCTGATGAGGAAGATTTAGATGAACAAGCAGCTGAATATCACCAGGATGATTGGGATCTGTTAGCTGAGGAGTCACCTCCTGCTGTTAATAAAATGGTGCAACAGTCCTGTTGTGCTCCCATGGAGCATCTTACTTTAAAAGAACCACCTCCTCAAAAAATTGTGGTACCTGCTGCACCACCCGCTTATGCCGCTTCTATTATTGCTGGGTTAGATCCTCCTCCTGCTCAGGCCACGGTGCAAGTTCAGGTTTTTTCCCCGTTGCAGCAGGCCATTCATCAGGCATATAAAGATGGAGAAAATGTTTCTGGTTTCCCAGTTCTATTTCCAGTACTGGAAAATGCTGGTCAGCGATATTATGATCCTCTTCCCTTTAAACAGTTAAAAGAACTTAAAGTCGCCTGTGCACAATATGGGGCTACTGCACCTTTTACACAGGCTATGATTGAGAATTTAGGAGCCTTAAATCTGCCTCCTAATGATTGGAAACAAATCGCTCGTGCATGTCTTTCGGGCGGTGATTATTTATTGTGGAAATCCGAATTTGCAGAACAATGTCACTATATAGCTGAAATTAATCAAAGACAAGGAATTCCCACAACTTATGAAATGTTGGTAGGGGAAGGTGCATTTCAGGCTACCAATGCACAGCTGAATTATCAGCCAGGAGCATATCCTCAAATTTCCAACGCCGCACGACAGGCTTGGAGGAAATTGCCATGTCCCTCTAATAGATCAGAGGATCTTGCAAAGATACGGCAGGGGCCTGACGAGCCCTATCAAGATTTTGTTGCCCGGCTTTTGGAAGCTGTGGGAAAAATAATGTCTGATGATCAAGCAGGTATGATTTTAACTAAGCAATTGGCTTATGAAAATGCTAACTCTGCCTGTCAGGCTGCCTTGCGGCCATATAGAAAGAAGGGGGCTTTGTCTGATTATATTCGTATTTGTGCTGATATTGGTCCATCTTATATGCAGGGAATTGCTATTGCAGCTGCTTTGCAAGGGAAAAACATAAAAGAGGTATTATTTCAGCAGCAGCGCAAAAAGGAGATGATGAAAAATTCGTCCAATGCTGTTTGTTATGCCTGCGGCCAAGTAGGACATCGAGCTGCAGCCTGTCCTCAGAGGACTAACAGGGGGACAAGAGGTATAGCCCCGAATGTATGCCCTAGATGTAAGAGAGGAAGACATTGGATGAAAGACTGTAGGTCAAAAACAGATTCACAGGGCAATCCATTACCCCTCTTGCAGGGAAACTGGGTGAGGGGCCAGCCCCTGGCCCCGAAACAATGTTATGGGGCAATTCAGCAGGCTTCTCCAGTAGAAAGCGGGTCTCAGACCTGTTTAGAGCCACCTCAGGGAGCGCTGGATTGGACTTGTGTGCCTCCTCCTACACAATACTAACCCCTGAAATGGGAATTCAGACTATTGCTACTGGAGTGTTTGGGCCATTGCCTGAAGGGACAGTAGGCTTACTGTTAGGGAGAAGTAGTACCACTTTAAAGGGCCTTAGTGTCGCTCCAGGGGTTATAGATTCAGATTATCATGGAGAAATTAAAATTATGGCAGAATCACCTCGTACTATTAGTACTATCCATTCAGGACAAAGAATTGCACAACTTGTTCTCCTCCCTCTTAAAGTCACAGGGCATGAGATTCAAAAGACACGTGGCACTGCTGCCTTTGGGTCTTCAGATGCCTATTGGGTCCAAGCTATTAAAGAATCCAGGCCTGAATTGGAGCTAAAAATTAATGGGAAAAATTTTAAAGGAATTTTGGATACTGGAGCTGATGTATCTGTTATTGCTGAGCATCATTGGCCCAGCGGATGGCCTAAACATATAGCTATTTCCACTTTGCAAGGAATTGGGCAGTCCAGTAATCCAGAACAGAGTGCAGAGCTACTGCATTGGCAAGATCAAGACGGCCATCAAGGCGAGATGCGTCCTTACATACTACCTAGATTGCCAGTTAATCTTTGGGGAAGGGATGTTATGTCAAAAATGGGAGTCTTTCTTTACAGTCCAAGCACTGCAATAAGTTCACAAATGTTTGATCAGGGTCTTTTGCCTCACCAGGGCCTGGGTAAGCATGGTCAGGGAAGAATTGCGCCAATTCAGCCTCAAAAGCTGGCACCAAGAGCAGGGTTAGGATATTTTCAGTGGGGACTACTGATTGTCCTGTTACTCACGCTGATCCTATTGTTTGGAAAACTGAGGAACCTGTGTGGGTAGATCAGTGGCCCCTAACTATAGAAAAAATGCTGGCTGCACAACAACTGGTACAGGAACAGTTGGCTTTGGGCCATATAGAACCTTCTAATTCACCTTGGAATTCACCCATTTTTGTTATCAAAAAGAAATCTGGAAAATGGCGCTTATTGCAAGACCTTCGTCAGGTTAACAAAGCCATGCAGATCATGGGTGCTTTGCAGCCCGGGTTGCCTTCTCCAATGGCAATTCCTAGGGGAGCTCATATAATTATTATTGACTTAAAAGATTGCTTTTATACCATTCCCCTTGCACCTCAGGATTGTTATCGTTTTGCATTTAGTGTTCCTGCTGTTAACTTTTCACGGCCCATGAAGAGGTATCAATGGAAGGTGTTGCCTCAAGGAATGGCTAATAGTCCTACATTATGCCAAAAGTTTGTAGATGCAGCCCTAACCGATGTGCGTGAAAGGTTTTCAGATATTTACATGCTTCATTATATAGATGATATTCTTTTGGCTCATACTGATTATGCCTATTTGTTAAAAGCCTTTTCTGAAGTAGAGATTGCATT
This sequence comes from Giraffa tippelskirchi, assembly GCF_054371585.1. NCBI lineage: Eukaryota > Metazoa > Chordata > Mammalia > Artiodactyla > Giraffidae > Giraffa > Giraffa tippelskirchi. Next base: position 6,885,182 of record NC_137288.1, on the reverse strand, counting down.
AAAGTCTAGAGGTTTAATTATAGCTACTGAAAAAATTCAAACTTTTCCTCCATACTCCTATTTGGGCTTCCGTTTGGAAAAGGAAAAATTCTCTGTCCCTCATCTTCAGTTACGAAGAGATGGATTACGTACTTTAAATGATTTTTCAAAAGTTGCTGGGAGACATTAATTGGATACGCCCTTACTTACGCCTCCCTACTGTAAGTTGGAAACCATTGTTTGATATTTTGAAAGGAGATTCATCACCTACATCTCCTCGGCAACTAACGCCACAAGGAGAGTTGGCTCTGCAAACTGTGGAAAGGGCACTTGCTGAACAATACACAGCGTATTGTGATTACACCCGGCCATGGGGATTATATATACTTGCTACTCAACATTCACCCACAGGAGTCCTATATCAGGATAAGCCATTAAAATGGATTTATTTGGCAGCTTCTCCTGTGCGGGCCCTTGATTCCTACCATGTTCAGGTTGCTAGGGTAATTGCTAGAGGTCGAAAAGACTCTATTATGTATTTGGGCAAAGATCCCTCCTTTATATGTGTCCCTTTTTCATCTGAACAGCAAAACTGGCTTTTCCAGTTCTCTGATGACTGGGTGCTTGCCTTAGCTGACTTCCCTGGACAACTAATTCAGCATTACCCAGCTGATAAGTTGTTGCAATTTGCTTTACAACATCCATTTGTTTTCCCTACTATTGTAAAAGAGCATCCTATTCCTAATGCTGTAACTATTTTTAACGATGGCTCTTCTAATGGAATAGCTAGTCTTGTTGTCAGTCAACAAACATATTTTACTCAAACTACTTATGAATCAGCACAAGAAGTTGAGTTGTATGCGGTGCTGAGAGCTCTTCATACAGTTTCTTCTGCCTTTAATTTATACTCAGATAGTCATTATGTAGTCAGAGCCATGTCTGTCATAGAAACAGTCCCGCTGATTGGCTCAATTAAAACTTCAATCTTTGATTTGTTTTTTCGTATCCAAAAGGCTATACAAACTCGTGTCAACCCCTGTTTCTTTGGCTATATACGAGCTCATTCGGCTCTGCCTGGACCCCTTGCTCAGGGTAATAAGATAGCAGATGCCCTGACAAAAAACATTTATTTTCAAGATGCAGCCTTAGCTGCCAAAGCTTCTCATGCCATACATCATCAAAATAGTCATTCTTTACGCTTGCAGTTTCAGATTCCCAGAGAAACGGCACGACAAATTGTTAAAAGCTGTTCAACATGTCCTCAGTTCTTTGTTGTTCCCTCTTTTGGTGTCAACCCTCGTGGCCTCCGTCCTAATGATCTTTGGCAAATGGACGTTACTCATATGGCTGAGTTTGGAAAGCTGAAGTATCTTCATGTTACTATTGATACCAATTCTGGCTTCCTTATGGCTACAGCACTTTCTGGAGAGGCTAGTAAAAATTGTATTCAACATTGCCTCCGCTGTTTTGCTGCCATGGGAATACCCCGTGTGTTAAAAACTGATAATGGTCCTGGCTACACTGGACGTAAATTTCGTTCCTTTTGTGACACTTTTTCTATACTGCATAAAACTGGCATCCCTTATGATCCTCAAGGACAAGGAATTGTTGAACGAGCTCACTTAACCCTTAAACATCAACTGAAAAAACTAAAAAGGGGGAATTGGGTGCAGGGCAGTATTCCTTCTCTATTGAGCCATGCTTTATATGTTTTGAATTTTTTGACCTTTGATAATAAAGGCAATACTGCCGCCCAGCGCTTCTGGATGCAGGATCCACCACGAAAGTTCCCACTCGTACGATGGAAGGATCCTATGAACGGATCTTGGAATGGTCCTGATCCTGTATTAATATGGGGGAGAGGCCATGTTTGTGTGTTTCCGCAGAATGCCGAAGCGCCGCGCTGGCTCCCGGAAAGGCTGGTACGCGCGTCGGAGGCAGTCCTTGACAGCTCAGGTGAGGCGAATAACGGACAGCGATGATTCGTCTCTTCCATCATCACAGCAAGTACAAGCCCTTTTGCGGCTGGCCCAACAAGGGTCTGATCAACACATCTCTCCTTTTAGAGTGTGGATTCAATTATTATTGCTTTTGCAAAATCTTTCTGATGTTCAGGGAAAGGTATATTGGGCCTATGTCCCTGACCCTCTCTTGTTACAGCCAGTCACCTGGGAGATGGCATTTATTCCTGTATACGTTAATGACACTATTACACTGGGAGGATCTTCAGATAAACATATTATTCCACAAAATGCTTCTCTAAATTATACAGGGTTTTCTGCAAAACTTCCTATATGTATGTATAAAAACTATAATGCTTCTAGCTGTCCTTTAATTACAGAAACCTTCTACAGAACCAAGATTGCTGCTCAGAATACATGGATACTACGTTTCCCATCAATAACAGAAAAGGCTGGACAGACCCAACAGCAGAATGGAATAGGGCCTAAAGACATTCCCTTTTGTGGACTTGGACTAAGGGAACAGCAGATTTATGTGCCTTGGACATCATGTAGAAACGAAACTGCTACCACGTATACCATCTATAATGAGACACAAAGGCTTTGGGACTGGGGTCCTGATTTGATGACTGCACAAGGGTCTGGCTATCGAGAGCTTCATCCTCCCATTTGGAATCTCGGCGGTGATAAGATCTTCCAGACAGACCTGTGGAAGCTTGCTGCCGCTACAAGCAAGACAGTGAGGTTGTCATATACAGGCGCAAACCATCTGAATGAACCTTACAGATATCCTCGTGCTTGTGTACCTTTACCTTTCATGATAATAACGGGGTCTGTTGTTATTCATAAACAATTTGGTATGTATAATATTACCTGTTTAAACTGTACATTGCCAAATTGTATTCGAGGAATTGACGACAAGTCAGGCTTGCTTATTGTAAAGCAACCTCCTTTTGTTGTTATCCCTGTAAATGTGTCAGAATCCTGGTATGAAGATACAGGAGTAGAATTGTGGGAACGCCTGAATAATGCACTCTCCAGGCCTCGGAGAGGAATAGGTTTAGTTATACTAGGGATAATTTCTCTGATAACGTTAATAGCATCCACTATTTCTGCTTCTATTGCTCTTAGCCAGCCTATTCATACTGCTGCCTTTGTAGATGGGCTTGCCAAAAATGCATCCAATGCTTTAGGAATACAAGAAGATATTGATAAACGTTTAGAAGATCGCTTAAATGCTCTGTATGATTCTGTGTTATACTTAGGAGAACAAATGCAAGAGCTGAGGTTTAGGAGTAAGTTGAGATGTCATGCTAATTATTATTGGATATGTGTCACTCAAAAAGAGTATAATGAATCAGATACATCGTGGCAACATATTAAAGCTCATCTTGCTGGAATATGGAGTCACGATAACCTTTCTATAGATTTGATAAAGTTACATCAAGAAATTCTAAACATTGAAGATTCACTCTCTCCAAACACGGATATTGGCTCCGCTGTTAATGGATTTCTAGAAGGGCTATTTTCCCATTTTCCTACTCTGAGTACATTTTGGCATTATATTCTCAGTCTTATGGTTGTACTGGCCGTTTTACTGCTGTTGATGTGTCTCATTCCATGCTGCATCAAGCATTTAATTTCAGAGCTGCTTGACATCAAAGCAGCTATTGATGCTGCTCGTCTAAAGCACAAAAATCAGTGCTTTAGTAAATAAATAGGGGGGAGCTGCGGGGGGCAACCTGCGAGCAGGACGTGCTTTGAAGAACTGCCTTGTTAACTCAGGGGTTAATTCCAGGGCAACCTGGCACGCAGGCTCTGCTTTGAGAGCTGGGGCCGCCTTTGTTAACTCAAGGGTCGAGTCCAGACATAGTTCTCTGTCCCGCCACCTCTTATTGTTTACTAGGGAAACTCCTTGCAGCTTTCTGGAGCGCATCTGACACAGGACAAATGGCTTTTTATGACCTAAGTCCTGAGAAACACAATCATGGGAAAATCATGGGAGTTTGGTTAATAGATTTATGTTTTTTAGGTGATTTCTGATGCATGTTACTTAGGTAATTTTTAATAATAGTATTGTATAAGAATTTCCTGGTATAAGGGTATATAATTCTGTGTGTAAGAATAAACAGGTGTCACTGGCATTGCAGGTTGCAGTGATCCTCTCAACGCCCCGCTGTGTCTGTGTCTCTCTGTGTCTCTGTGTCTGTTTCTTTTCTTAGCCGAGGAATCCCACGTCCGTGCCTACGTTGACTCGTCGGCTGGCTCCGACAGCCTTGACTCATATTCCTCGTCATGTGGCCCAGACACGTGACCCTGCCTCATATTCAAGGTCACGTGGCCCAGACACGTGACCGCGACTCATATTCCGGGTCACGGGGCCCAGTCACGTGACCCCAAAAAGTTGTCTAGACTCGTATCCCAGACTCATATTCAAGGTCACGTGGCCCAGACACGTGACCCTGACTCATATTCCCGGTCACGTGGCCCAGACCCTTGACCCTGACTCATATTCCAGGTCACGTGCCCCAGACACGTGACACCAAAAGTGGCGTAGACTCATAACCTAGCGTCATATTAAAGTTCACGTGTCCCAGACACGTGACCCTGACTCATAATCCAGGTCACGTGTCCCAGACACGTGACCCCGACTCATATTCCGTGTCACGTGGCAGAGACACTTGACCTCGACTCACATTCCGGGTCACGTGGCCCGACACGTGTCCCAGACGCATATGCCCGGTCACGTGGCCCAGACAAGTGATCCTGACTCATATTCCTCGTCACGAGGCCCAGACACTTGACTCTGACTCATATTAAAGGTCACGTGGCCCAGACACGTGACCGCGACTCATATTCCGGGTCACGTGGCCCAGTCGCGTGACCCCAAAAAGTTGTCTAGACTCGTTTCACAGACTCATATTCCAGGTCACGTGGGCCAGACAGGTGACCCCTAAAGTGACCTAGACCCATAACCCAGAATCAAATTCAAGGTCACGTAGCCCAGACACGTTACCGAAAAAGTTGTCTAGACTCGTATCCCAGACTCATATTCAAGGTCAGGTGGCCCAGACACGTGACCCGGACTCATGTTCCCGGTCACGTGGCCCAGGCACGTGACCCTGACTCATATTCCAGGTCATGTGCCCCAGACACGTGACACCAAGAGTGGCGTAGACTCATAACCTAGTCTCATATTCCAGGTCATGTGTCCCAGGCACGTGACCCTGACTCATATTCCAGGTCACGTGCCCCAGACACGTGACACCAAAAGTGGCGTAGACTCATAACCTAGTCTCATATTCAAGGTCATGTGTCCCAGACACGTGACCCCGACTCATATTCCGGGTCACGTGGCCCCGACACGTGACCGTGACTCATATTCCGGGTCACGTGGCCCAGTCGCGTGACCTAAATAAGTTGTCTAGACTCGTATCCAAGACTCATATTCTAGGTCACGTGGCCCAGACACGTGACCCACACTCAGATTCAAAGTCACGTGGCCCAGGCACGTGACACCAAAATTGGCGAAGACTCATAACCCAGACTCATATTCACGATCACGTGGCCCAGACTCGCAACCCTGACTCATATTCCTGGTCACGTGTCCCAGACACTTGACCCTGACTCATATTCCTGGTCACGTGTCCCAGACACTTGACCCAGACTCATATTCCGGGTCACGTGGCCCCGACACGTGACCCAAAAAGTTGTCTAGGCTCGTATCCCAGACTCATTTTCAAGGTCACGTGGCCCAGACACGTGGCCTTGACTCATATTCCTCGTCACGTGGCCCAGACCCTTGACCCTGACTCATACTCCAGGTCACGTGCCCCAGACACGTGACACCAAAAGTGGCGTAGACTCATAACCTAGCGTTATATTAAAGTTCACGTGGCCCAGACACGTGACCCTGACTCATAATCCAGGTCACGTGTCCCAGACACGTGACCCCGACTCATATTCCGTGTCACGTGGCAGAGACACTTGACCTCGACTCATATTCCGGGTCACGTGGCCCCGACACGTGTCCCAGACTCATATGCCCGGTCACGTGGCCCAGACACGTGACCGCGACTCATATTCCGGGTCACGTGGCCCAGTCGCGTGACCCCAAAAAGTTGTATAGAATCGTATCACAGACTCATGTTCAAGGTCACGTGGGCCAGACACGTGTCCCTGACTCATATTCCAGGTCACGTGGCCCAGACAGGTGACCCCTAAAGTGACCTAGACCTTTAACCCAGAATCAAATTCAAGGTCACGTAGCGCAGACACATTACCTCGACTCATATTATGGGTCACGTGGCCCAGACACGTGACAGAAAAAGTTGTCTAGACTCGTATCCCAGACTCATATTCAAGGTCATGTGGCCCAGACACGTGACCCTGACTCATATTCCAGGTCACGTGCCCCAGACACGTGACACCAAACGTGGCGTAGACTCATAACCTAGAGTCATATTAAAGTTCACGTGTCCCAGACACGTGTCCCTGACTCATATTCCAGGTCACGTGGCCCAGACCCTTGACCCTGACTCATATTCCAGGTCACGTGCCCCAGACACGTGACACCAAAAGTGGCGTAGACTCATAACCTAGCGTCATATTAAAGTTCACGTGTCCCAGACACGTGACCCTGACTCATAATCCAGGTCACGTGTCCCAGACACGTGTCCCCGACTCATATTCCGTGTCACGTGGCAGAGACACTTGACCTCGACTCATATTCCGGGTCACGTGGCCCCGACACCTGTCCCAGACTCATATGCCCGGTCCCGTGGCCCAGACAAGTGATCCTGACTCATATTCCTCGTCACGTGGCCCAGACACTTGACCCTGACTCATATTCAAGGTCACGTGGCCCAGACACGTGACTGCGACTCATATTCCGGGTCACGTGGCCCAGTCGCGTGACCCCAAAAAGTTGTCTAGACTCGTATCACAGACTCATGTTCAAGGTCACGTGGGCCAGACACGTGTCCCTGACTCATATTCCAGGTCACGTGGCCCAGACAGGTGACCCCTAAAGTGACCTAGACCCATAACCCAGAATCAAATTCAAGGTCACGTAGCCCAGACACGTTACCGAAAAAGTTGTCTAGACTCGTATCCCAGACTCATATTCAAGGTCAGGTGGCCCAGACACGTGACCCGGACTCATGTTCCCGGTCACGTGGCCCAGGCACGTGACCCTGACTCATATTCCAGGTCACGTGCCCCAGACACGTGACACCAAGAGTGGCGTAGACTCATAACCTAGTCTCATATTCAAGGTCATGTGTCCCAGTCACGTGACCCTGACTCATATTCCAGGTCACGTGCCCCAGACACGTGACACCAAAAGTGGCGTAGACTCATAACCTAGTCTCATATTCAAGGTCATGTGTCCCAGACACGTGACCCTGACTCATAATCCTGGTCACGTGTCCCAGACACGTGACCCCGACTCATATTCCGGGTCACGTGGCCCCGACACGTGACCGTGACTCATATTCCGGGTCACGTGGCCCAGTCGCGTGACCTAAATAAGTTGTCCAGACTCGTATCCAAGACTCATATTCTAGGTCACGTGGCCCAGACACGTGACCCACACTCAGATTCAAAGTCACGTGGCCCAGGCACGTGACACCAAAATTGGCGTAGACTCATAACCCAGACTCATATTCACGATCACGTGGCCCAGACTCGCAACCCTGACTCATATTCCTGGTCACGTGTCCCAGACACTTGACCCTGACTCATATTCCTGGTCACGTGTCCCAGACACTTGACCCAGACTCATATTCCGGGTCACGTGTCCCAGACCCTTGACCCTGACTCATACTCCAGGTCACGTGCCCCAGACACGTGACACCAAAAGTGGCGTAGACTCATAACCTAGCGTCATATTAAAGTTCACGTGTCCCAGACACGTGACCCTGACTCATAATCCAGGTCACGTGTCCCAGACACGTGACCCCGACTCATATTCCGTGTCACGTGGCAGAGACACTTGACCTCGACTCATATTCCGGGTCACGTGGCCCCGACACGTGTCCCAGACTCATATGCCCGGTCACGTGGCCCAGACAAGTGATCCTGACTCATATTCCTCGTCACGTGGCCCAGACACTTGACCCTGACTCATATTCAAGGTCACGTGGCCCAGACACGTGACCGCGACTCATATTCCGGGTCACGTGGCCCAGTCGCGTGACCCCAAAAAGTTGTCTAGACTCGTATCACAGACTCATGTTCAAGGTCACGTGGGCCAGACACGTGTCCCTGACTCATATTCCAGGTCACGTGGCCCAGACAGGTGACCCCTAAAGTGACCTAGACCCATAACCCAGAATCAAATTCAAGGTCACGTAGCCCAGACACGTTACCGAAAAAGTTGTCTAGACTCGTATCCCAGACTCATATTCAAGGTCACGTGGCCCAGGCACGTGACCCTGACTCATATTCCAGGTCACGTGCCCCAGACACGTGACACCAAAAGTGGCGTAGACTCATAACCTAGTCTCATATTCAAGGTCATGTGTCCCAGACACGTGACCCTGACTCATAATCCTGGTCACGTGTCCCAGACACGTGACCCCGACTCATATTCCGGGTCACGTGGCCCCGACACGTGACCGTGACTCATATTCCGGGTCACGTGGCCCAGTTGCGTGACCTAAATAAGTTGTCCAGACTCGTATCCAAGACTCATATTCTAGGTCACGTGGCCCAGACACGTGACCCACACTCAGATTCAAAGTCACGTGGCCCAGACACGTGACACCAAAATTGGCGTAGACTCATAACCCAGACTCATATTCACGATCACGTGGCCCAGACTCGCAACCCTGACTCCTATTCCTGGTCACGTGTCCCAGACACTTGACCCAGACTCATATTCCGGGTCACGTGGCCCAGACACGTGACCCAAAAAGTTGTCTAGGCTCGTATCCCAGACTCATATTCAAGGTCACGTGGCCCAGACACGTGGCCTTTGCGGGGGGCAACCTGCGAGCAGGACGTGCTTTGAAGAACTGCCTTGTTAACTCAGGGGTTAATTCCAGGGCAACCTGGCACGCAGGCTCTGCTTTGAGAGCTGGGGCCGCCTTTGTTAACTCAAGGGTCGAGTCCAGACATAGTTCTCTGTCCCGCCACCTCTTATTGTTTACTAGGGAAACTCCTTGCAGCTTTCTGGAGCGCATCTGACACAGGACAAATGGCTTTTTATGACCTAAGTCCTGAGAAACACAATCATGGGAAAATCATGGGAGTTTGGTTAATAGATTTATGTTTTTTAGGTGATTTCTGATGCATGTTACTTAGGTAATTTTTAATAATAGTATTGTATAAGAATTTCCTGGTATAAGGGTATATAATTCTGTGTGTAAGAATAAACAGGTGTCACTGGCATTGCAGGTTGCAGTGATCCTCTCAACGCCCCGCTGTGTCTGTGTCTCTCTGTGTCTCTGTGTCTGTTTCTTTTCTTAGCCGAGGAATCCCGCGTCCGTGCCTACGTTGACTCGTCGGCTTGCTCCGACAAAGTGGCGCCCAACGTGGGGCATCGACGTTTAGGAGATTCTCGGCCGCTGCCTGGAGATAAAACGCGCGTATAGGTAAAGAAAATCCTGCATAAAAAAAGAAAAATAAGGTAGGGGCAGGAAGGTTTATAGTTGAGAGTAAAAAATGGGGCAAGATCATAGTCGTCAAGTGTTTGTTCATATGTTATATGTAATGTTAAGAGACCGAGGGGTCAAAGTATCTAAGCCTAAATTACGCACATTCTTGCAGTGTATTGAAGAAGTCTGTCCATGGTTCCCTGAGGAAGGAACTATGAGTTTAGAGATTTGGAAAAAGATTGGTAAGCAGATTCAAACACATTATTCACTTTATGGCCCTTCCAAAGTTCCAGTAGAAACTTTCTCATTGTGGACTTTAATCCGTGATTGCCTTGATTTTAGTCATGAAGAGGGTTCTAAAATTAATCAAATGGTTGATGAAGAGCCAATTTATGCTACTCCAGAGGGTCGAGACAGATTGGTTACCTTGTCCCCTCTTGCAAAAACGGAGGATGGGCTGTCTCCCTCTGATGAGGAAGATTTAGATGAACAAGCAGCTGAATATCACCAGGATGATTGGGATCTGTTAGCTGAGGAGTCACCTCCTGCTGTTAATAAAATGGTGCAACAGTCCTGTTGTGCTCCCATGGAGCATCTTACTTTAAAAGAACCACCTCCTCAAAAAATTGTGGTACCTGCTGCACCACCCGCTTATGCCGCTTCTATTATTGCTGGGTTAGATCCTCCTCCTGCTCAGGCCACTGTGCAAGTTCAGGTTTTTTCCCCGTTGCAGCAGGCCATTCATCAGGCATATAAAGATGGAGAAAATGTTTCTGGTTTCCCAGTTCTATTTCCAGTACTGGAAAATGCTGGTCAGCGATATTATGATCCTCTTCCCTTTAAACAGTTAAAAGAACTTAAAGTCGCCTGTGCACAATATGGGGCTACTGCACCTTTTACACAGGCTATGATTGAGAATTTAGGAGCCTTAAATCTGCCTCCTAATGATTGGAAACAAATCGCTCGTGCATGTCTTTCGGGCGGTGATTATTTATTGTGGAAATCCGAATTTGCAGAACAATGTCACTATATAGCTGAAATTAATCAAAGACAAGGAATTCCCACAACTTATGAAATGTTGGTAGGGGAAGGTGCATTTCAGGCTACCAATGCACAGCTGAATTATCAGCCAGGAGCATATCGTCAAATTTCCAACGCCGCACGACAGGCTTGGAGGAAATTGCCATGTCCCTCTAATAGATCAGAGGATCTTGCAAAGATACGGCAGGGGCCTGACGAGCCCTATCAAGATTTTGTTGCCCGGCTTTTGGAAGCTGTGGGAAAAATAATGTCTGATGATCAAGCAGGTATGATTTTAACTAAGCAATTGGCTTATGAAAATGCTAACTCTGCCTGTCAGGCTGCCTTGCGGCCATATAGAAAGAAGGGGGCTTTGTCTGATTATATTCGTATTTGTGCTGATATTGGTCCATCTTATATGCAGGGAATTGCTATTGCAGCTGCTTTGCAAGGGAAAAACATAAAAGAGGTATTATTTCAGCAGCAGCGCAAAAAGGAGATGATGAAAAATTCGTCCAATGCTGTTTGTTATGCCTGCGGCCAAGTAGGACATCGAGCTGCAGCCTGTCCTCAGAGGACTAACAGGGGGACAAGAGGTATAGCCCCGAATGTATGCCCTAGATGTAAGAGAGGAAGACATTGGATGAAAGACTGTAGGTCAAAAACAGATTCACAGGGCAATCCATTACCCCTCTTGCAGGGAAACTGGGTGAGGGGCCAGCCCCTGGCCCCGAAACAATGTTATGGGGCAATTCAGCAGGCTTCTCCAGTAGAAAGCGGGTCTCAGACCTGTTTAGAGCCACCTCAGGGAGCGCTGGATTGGACTTGTGTGCCTCCTCCTACACAATACTAACCCCTGAAATGGGAATTCAGACTATTGCTACTGGAGTGTTTGGGCCATTGCCTGAAGGGACAGTAGGCTTACTGTTAGGGAGAAGTAGTACCACTTTAAAGGGCCTTAGTGTCGCTCCAGGGGTTATAGATTCAGATTATCATGGAGAAATTAAAATTATGGCAGAATCACCTCGTACTATTAGTACTATCCATTCAGGACAAAGAATTGCACAACTTGTTCTCCTCCCTCTTAAAGTCACAGGGCATGAGATTCAAAAGACACGTGGCATTGCTGCCTTTGGGTCTTCAGATGCCTATTGGGTCCAAGCTATTAAAGAATCCAGGCCTGAATTGGAGCTAAAAATTAATGGGAAAAATTTTAAAGGAATTTTGGATACTGGAGCTGATGTATCTGTTATTGCTGAGCATCATTGGCCCAGCGGATGGCCTAAACATATAGCTATTTCCACTTTGCAAGGAATTGGGCAGTCCAGTAATCCAGAACAGAGTGCAGAGCTACTGCATTGGCAAGATCAAGACGGCCATCAAGGCGAGATGCGTCCTTACATACTACCTAGATTGCCAGTTAATCTTTGGGGAAGGGATGTTATGTCAAAAATGGGAGTCTTTCTTTACAGTCCAAGCACTGCAATAAGTTCACAAATGTTTGATCAGGGTCTTTTGCCTCACCAGGGCCTGGGTAAGCATGGTCAGGGAAGAATTGCGCCAATTCAGCCTCAAAAGCTGGCACCAAGAGCAGGGTTAGGATATTTTCAGTGGGGACTACTGATTGTCCTGTTACTCACGCTGATCCTATTGTTTGGAAAACTGAGGAACCTGTGTGGGTAGATCAGTGGCCCCTAACTATAGAAAAAATGCTGGCTGCACAACAACTGGTACAGGAACAGTTGGCTTTGGGCCATATAGAACCTTCTAATTCACCTTGGAATTCACCCATTTTTGTTATCAAAAAGAAATCTGGAAAATGGCGCTTATTGCAAGACCTTCGTCAGGTTAACAAAGCCATGCAGATCATGGGTGCTTTGCAGCCCGGGTTGCCTTCTCCAATGGCAATTCCTAGGGGAGCTCATATAATTATTATTGACTTAAAAGATTGCTTTTATACCATTCCCCTTGCACCTCAGGATTGTTACCGTTTTGCATTTAGTGTTCCTGCTGTTAACTTTTCACGGCCCATGAAGAGGTATCAATGGAAGGTGTTGCCTCAAGGAATGGCTAATAGTCCTACATTATGCCAAAAGTTTGTAGATGCAGCCCTAACCGATGTGCGTGAAAGGTTTTCAGATATTTACATGCTTCATTATATAGATGATATTCTTTTGGCTCATACTGATTATGCCTATTTGTTAAAAGCCTTTTCTGAAGTAGAGATTGCATTAAAGTCTAGAGGTTTAATTATAGCTACTGAAAAAATTCAAACTTTTCCTCCATACTCCTATTTGGGCTTCCGTTTGGAAAAGGAAAAATTCTCTGTCCCTCATCTTCAGTTACGAAGAGATGGATTACGTACTTTAAATGATTTTTCAAAAGTTGCTGGGAGACATTAATTGGATACGCCCTTACTTACGCCTCCCTACTGTAAGTTGGAAACCATTGTTTGATATTTTGAAAGGAGATTCATCACCTACATCTCCTCGGCAACTAACGCCACAAGGAGAGTTGGCTCTGCAAACTGTGGAAAGGGCACTTGCTGAACAATACACAGCGTATTGTGATTACACCCGGCCATGGGGATTATATATACTTGCTACTCAACATTCACCCACAGGAGTCCTATATCAGGATAAGCCATTAAAATGGATTTATTTGGCAGCTTCTCCTGTGCGGGCCCTTGATTCCTACCATGTTCAGGTTGCTAGGGTAATTGCTAGAGGTCGAAAAGACTCTATTATGTATTTGGGCAAAGATCCCTCCTTTATATGTGTCCCTTTTTCATCTGAACAGCAAAACTGGCTTTTCCAGTTCTCTGATGACTGGGTGCTTGCCTTAGCTGACTTCCCTGGACAACTAATTCAGCATTACCCAGCTGATAAGTTGTTGCAATTTGCTTTACAACATCCATTTGTTTTCCCTACTATTGTAAAAGAGCATCCTATTCCTAATGCTGTAACTATTTTTAACGATGGCTCTTCTAATGGAATAGCTAGTCTTGTTGTCAGTCAACAAACATATTTTACTCAAACTACTTATGAATCAGCACAAGAAGTTGAGTTGTATGCGGTGCTGAGAGCTCTTCATACAGTTTCTTCTGCCTTTAATTTATACTCAGATAGTCATTATGTAGTCAGAGCCATGTCTGTCATAGAAACAGTCCCGCTGATTGGCTCAATTAAAACTTCAATCTTTGATTTGTTTTTTCGTATCCAAAAGGCTATACAAACTCGTGTCAACCCCTGTTTCTTTGGCTATATACGAGCTCATTCGGCTCTGCCTGGACCCCTTGCTCAGGGTAATAAGATAGCAGATGCCCTGACAAAAAACATTTATTTTCAAGATGCAGCCTTAGCTGCCAAAGCTTCTCATGCCATACATCATCAAAATAGTCATTCTTTACGCTTGCAGTTTCAGATTCCCAGAGAAACGGCACGACAAATTGTTAAAAGCTGTTCAACATGTCCTCAGTTCTTTGTTGTTCCCTCTTTTGGTGTCAACCCTCGTGGCCTCCGTCCTAATGATCTTTGGCAAATGGACGTTACTCATATGGCTGAGTTTGGAAAGCTGAAGTATCTTCATGTTACTATTGATACCAATTCTGGCTTCCTTATGGCTACAGCACTTTCTGGAGAGGCTAGTAAAAATTGTATTCAACATTGCCTCCGCTGTTTTGCTGCCATGGGAATACCCCGTGTGTTAAAAACTGATAATGGTCCTGGCTACACTGGACGTAAATTTCGTTCCTTTTGTGACACTTTTTCTATACTGCATAAAACTGGCATCCCTTATAATCCTCAAGGACAAGGAATTGTTGAACGAGCTCACTTAACCCTTAAACATCAACTGAAAAAACTAAAAAGGGGGAATTGGGTGCAGGGCAGTATTCCTTCTCTATTGAGCCATGCTTTATATGTTTTGAATTTTTTGACCTTTGATAATAAAGGCAATACTGCCGCCCAGCGCTTCTGGATGCAGGATCCACCACGAAAGTTCCCACTCGTACGATGGAAGGATCCTATGAACGGATCTTGGAATGGTCCTGATCCTGTATTAATATGGGGGAGAGGCCATGTTTGTGTGTTTCCGCAGAATGCCGAAGCGCCGCGCTGGCTCCCGGAAAGGCTGGTACGCGCGTCGGAGGCAGTCCTTGACAGCTCAGGTGAGGCGAATAACGGACAGCGATGATTCGTCTCTTCCATCATCACAGCAAGTACAAGCCCTTTTGCGGCTGGCCCAACAAGGGTCTGATCAACACATCTCTCCTTTTAGAGTGTGGATTCAATTATTATTGCTTTTGCAAAATCTTTCTGATGTTCAGGGAAAGGTATATTGGGCCTATGTCCCTGACCCTCTCTTGTTACAGCCAGTCACCTGGGAGATGGCATTTATTCCTGTATACGTTAATGACACTATTACACTGGGAGGATCTTCAGATAAACATATTATTCCACAAAATGCTTCTCTAAATTATACAGGGTTTTCTGCAAAACTTCCTATATGTATGTATAAAAACTATAATGCTTCTAGCTGTCCTTTAATTACAGAAACCTTCTACAGAACCAAGATTGCTGCTCAGAATACATGGATACTACGTTTCCCATCAATAACAGAAAAGGCTGGACAGACCCAACAGCAGAATGGAATAGGGCCTAAAGACATTCCCTTTTGTGGACTTGGACTAAGGGAACAGCAGATTTATGTGCCTTGGACATCATGTAGAAACGAAACTGCTACCACGTATACCATCTATAATGAGACACAAAGGCTTTGGGACTGGGGTCCTGATTTGATGACTGCACAAGGGTCTGGCTATCGAGAGCTTCATCCTCCCATTTGGAATCTCGGCGGTGATAAGATCTTCCAGACAGACCTGTGGAAGCTTGCTGCCGCTACAAGCAAGACAGTGAGGTTGTCATATACAGGCGCAAACCATCTGAATGAACCTTACAGATATCCTCGTGCTTGTGTACCTTTACCTTTCATGATAATAAGGGGGTCTGTTGTTATTCGTAAACAATTTGGTATGTATAATATTACCTGTTTAAACTGTACATTGCCAAATTGTATTCGAGGAATTGACGACAAGTCAGGCTTGCTTATTGTAAAGCAACCTCCTTTTGTTGTTATCCCTGTAAATGTGTCAGAATCCTGGTATGAAGATACAGGAGTAGAATTGTGGGAACGCCTGAATAATGCACTCTCCAGGCCTCGGAGAGGAATAGGTTTAGTTATACTAGGGATAATTTCTCTGATAACGTTAATAGCATCCACTGTTTCTGCTTCTATTGCTCTTAGCCAGCCTATTCATACTGCTGCCTTTGTAGATGGGCTTGCCAAAAATGCATCCAATGCTTTAGGAATACAAGAAGATATTGATAAACGTTTAGAAGATCGCTTAAATGCTCTGTATGATTCTGTGTTATACTTAGGAGAACAAATGCAAGAGCTGAGGTTTAGGAGTAAGTTGAGATGTCATGCTAATTATTATTGGATATGTGTCACTCAAAAAGAGTATAATGAATCAGATACATCGTGGCAACATATTAAAGCTCATCTTGCTGGAATATGGAGTCACGATAACCTTTCTATAGATTTGATAAAGTTACATCAAGAAATTCTAAACATTGAAGATTCACTCTCTCCAAACACGGATATTGGCTCCGCTGTTAATGGATTTCTAGAAGGGCTATTTTCCCATTTTCCTACTCTGAGTACATTTTGGCATTATATTCTCAGTCTTATGGTTGTACTGGCCGTTTTACTGCTGTTGATGTGTCTCATTCCATGCTGCATCAAGCATTTAATTTCAGAGCTGCTTGACATCAAAGCAGCTATTGATGCTGCTCGTCTAAAGCACAAAAATCAGTGCTTTAGTAAATAAATAGGGGGGAGCTGCGGGGGGCAACCTGCGAGCAGGACGTGCTTTGAAGAACAGCCTTGTTAACTCAGGGGTTAATTCCAGGGCAACCTGGCACGCAGGCTCTGCTTTGAGAGCTGGGGCCGCCTTTGTTAACTCAAGGGTCGAGTCCAGACATAGTTCTCTGTCCCGCCACCTCTTATTGTTTACTAGGGAAACTCCTTGCAGCTTTCTGGAGCGCATCTGACACAGGACAAATGGCTTTTTATGACCTAAGTCCTGAGAAACACAATCATGGGAAAATCATGGGAGTTTGGTTAATAGATTTATGTTTTTTAGGTGATTTCTGATGCATGTTACTTAGGTAATTTTTAATAATAGTATTGTATAAGAATTTCCTGGTATAAGGGTATATAATTCTGTGTGTAAGAATAAACAGGTGTCACTGGCATTGCAGGTTGCAGTGATCCTCTCAACGCCCCGCTGTGTCTGTGTCTCTCTGTGTCTCTGTGTCTGTTTCTTTTCTTAGCCGAGGAATCCGACGTCTGTGCCTACGTTGACTCGTCGGCTGGCTCCGACAGCCTTGACTCATATTCCTCATCACGTGGCCCAGACACATGACCCTGACTCATATTCAAGGTCACGTGGCCCAGACACGTGACCGCGACTCATATTCCGGGTCACGGGGCCCAGTCACGTGACCCCAAAAAGTTGTCTAGACTCGTATCCCAGACTCATATTCAAGGTCACGTGGCCCAGACACGTGACCCGGACTCATATTCCCGGTCACGTGGCCCAGACCCTTGACCCTGACTCATATTCCAGGTCACGTGCCCCAGACACGTGACACCAAAAGTGGCGTAGACTCATAACCTAGTGTCATATTAAAGTTCACGTGTCCCAGACACGTGACCCTGACTCATAATCCAGGTCACGTGTCCCAGACACGTGACCCCGACTCATATTCCGTGTCACGTGGCAGAGACACTTGACCTCGACTCATATTCCGGGTCACGTGGCCCCGACACGTGTCCCAGACGCATATGCCCGGTCACGTGGCCCAGACAAGTGATCCTGACTCATATTCCTCGTCACGTGGCCCAGACACTTGACTCTGACTCATATTAAAGGTCACGTGGCCCAGACACGTGACCGCGACTCATATTCCGGGTCACGTGGCCCAGTCGCGTGACCCCAAAAAGTTTTCTAGACTCGTATCACAGACTCATATTCCAGGTCACGTGGGCCAGACAGGTGACCCCTAAAGTGACCTAGAGCCATAACCCAGAATCAAATACAAGGTCACGTAGCCCAGACACGTTACCGAAAAAGTTGTCTAGACTCGTATCCCAGACTCATATTCAAGGTCAGGTGGCCCAGACACGTGACCCGGACTCATGTTCCCGGTCACGTGGCCCAGGCACGTGACCCTGACTCATATTCCAGGTCACGTGCCCCAGACACGTGACACCAAGAGTGGCGTAGACTCATAACCTAGTCTCATATTCAAGGTCATGTGTCCCAGGCACGTGACCCTGACTCATATTCCAGGTCACGTGCCCCAGACACGTGACACCAAAAGTGGCGTAGACTCATAACCTAGTCTCATATTCAAGGTCATGTGTCCCAGACACGTGACCCCGACTCATGTTCCGGGTCACGTGGCCCCGACACGTGACCGTGACTCATATTCCGGGTCACGTGGCCCAGTCGCGTGACCTAAATAAGTTGTCCAGACTCGTATCCAAGACTCATATTCTAGGTCACGTGGCCCAGACACGTGACCCACACTCAGATTCAAAGTCACGTGGCCCAGGCACGTGACACCAAAATTGGCGTAGACTCATAACCCAGACTCATACTCACGATCACGTGGCCCAGACTCGCAACCCTGACTCATATTCCTGGTCACGTGTCCCAGACACTTGACCCTGACTCATATTCCTGGTCACGTGTCCCAGACACTTGACCCAGACTCATATTCCGCGTCACGTGGCCCAGACCCTTGACCCTGACTCATACTCCAGGTCACGTGCCCCAGACACGTGACACCAAAAGTGGCGTAGACTCATAACCTAGCGTCATATTAAAGTTCACGTGTCCCAGACACGTGACCCTGACTCATAATCCAGGTCACGTGTCCCAGACACGTGACCCCAACTCATATTCCGTGTCACGTGGCAGAGACACTTGACCTCGACTCATATTCCGGGTCACGTGGCCCCGACACGTGTCCCAGACTCATATGCCCGGTCACGTGGCCCAGACACGTGACCGCGACTCATATTCCGGGTCACGTGGCCCAGTCGCGTGACCCCAAAAAGTTGTCTAGACTCGTATCACAGACTCATGTTCAAGGTCACGTGGGCCAGACACGTGTCCCTGACTCATATTCCAGGTCACGTGGCCCAGACAGGTGACCCCTAAAGTGACCTAGACCCATAACCCAGAATCAAATTCAAGGTCACGTAGCGCAGACACATTACCTCGACTCATATTATGGGTCACGTGGCCCAGACACGTGACAGAAAAAGTTGTCTAGACTCGTATCCCAGACTCCTGTTCCCGGTCACGTGGCCCAGGCACGTGACCCTGACTCATATTCCAGGTCACGTGCCCCAGACACGTGACACCAAGAGTGGCGTAGACTCATAACCTAGTCTCATATTCAAGGTCATGTGTCCCAGGCACGTGACCCTGACTCATATTCCAGGTCACGTGCCCCAGACACGTGACACCAAAAGTGGCGTAGACTCATAACCTAGTCTCATATTCAAGGTCATGTGTCCCAGACACGTGACCCCGACTCATATTCCGGGTCACGTGGCCCAGACACGTGACCGTGACTCATATTCCGGGTCACGTGGCCCAGGCACGTGACCTAAACAAGTTGTCCAGACTCGTATCCAAGACTCATATTCTAGGTCACGTGGCCCAGACACGTGACCCACACCCAGATTCAAAGTCACGTGGCCCAGACACGTGACACCAAACGTGGCGTAGACTCATAACCTAGAGTCATATTAAAGTTCACGTGTCCCAGACACGTGTCCCTGACTCATATTCCAGGTCACGTGGCCCAGACCCTTGACCCTGACTCATATTCCAGGTCACGTGCCCCAGACACGTGACACCAAAAGTGGCGTAGACTCATAACCTAGTCTCATATTCAAGGTCATGTGTCCCAGACACGTGACCCTGACTCATAATCCTGGTCACGTGTCCCAGACACGTGACCCCGACTCATATTCCGGGTCACGTGGCCCCGACACGTGACCGTGACTCATATTCCGGGTCACGTGGCCCAGTTGCGTGACCTAAATAAGTTGTCCAGACTCGTATCCAAGACTCATATTCTAGGTCACGTGGCCCAGACACGTGACCCACACTCAGATTCAAAGTCACGTGGCCCAGACACGTGACACCAAAATTGGCATAGACTCATAACCCAGACTCATATTCACGATCACGTGGCCCAGACTCGCAACCCTGACTCCTATTCCTGGTCACGTGTCCCAGACACTTGACCCAGACTCATATTCCGGGTCACGTGGCCCAGACACGTGACCCAAAAAGTTGTCTAGGCTCGTATCCCAGACTCATATTCAAGGTCACGTGGCCCAGACACGTGGCCTTTGCGGGGGGCAACCTGCGAGCAGGACGTGCTTTGAAGAACTGCCTTGTTAACTCAGGGGTTAATTCCAGGGCAACCTGGCACGCAGGCTCTGCTTTGAGAGCTGGGGCCGCCTTTGTTAACTCAAGGGTCGAGTCCAGACATAGTTCTCTGTCCCGCCACCTCTTATTGTTTACTAGGGAAACTCCTTGCAGCTTTCTGGAGCGCATCTGACACAGGACAAATGGCTTTTTATGACCTAAGTCCTGAGAAACACAATCATGGGAAAATCATGGGAGTTTGGTTAATAGATTTATGTTTTTTAGGTGATTTCTGATGCATGTTACTTAGGTAATTTTTAATAATAGTATTGTATAAGAATTTCCTGGTATAAGGGTATATAATTCTGTGTGTAAGAATAAACAGGTGTCACTGGCATTGCAGGTTGCAGTGATCCTCTCAACGCCCCGCTGTGTCTGTGTCTCTCTGTGTCTCTGTGTCTGTTTCTTTTCTTAGCCGAGGAATCCGACGTCCGTGCCTACGTTGACTCGTCGGCTGGCTCCGACAGCCTTGACTCATATTCCTCGTCACGTGGCCCAGACACGTGACCCTGACTCATATTCAAGGTCACGTGGCCCAGACACGTGACCACGACTCATATTCCGGGTCACGGGGCCCAGTCACGTGACCCCAAAAAGTTGTCTAGACTCGTATCCCAGACACATATTCAAGGTCACGTGGCCCAGACACGTGACCCGGACTCATATTCCCAGTCACGTGGCCCAGACCCTTGACCCTGACTCATATTCCAGGTCACGTGCCCCAGACACGTGACACCAAAAGTGGTGTAGACTCATAACCTAGTGTCATATTAAAGTTCACGTGTCCCAGACACGTGACCCTGACTCATAATCCAGGTCACGTGTCCCAGACACGTGACCCCGACTCATATTCCGTGTCACGTGGCAGAGACACTTGACCTCGACTCATATTCCGGGTCACGTGGCCCCGACACGTGTCCCAGACTCATATGCCCGGTCACGTGGCCCAGACAAGTGATCCTGACTCATATTCCTCGTCACGTGGCCCAGACACTTGACTCTGACTCATATTAAAGGTCACGTGGCCCAGACACGTGACCGCGACTCATATTCCGGGTCACGTGGCCCAGTCGCGTGACCCCAAAAAGTTGTCTAGGCTCGTATCACAGACTCATATTCCAGGTCACGTGGGCCAGACAGGTGACCCCTAAAGTGACCTAGACCCATAACCCAGAATCAAATTCAAGGTCACGTAGCCCAGACACGTTACCGAAAAAGTTGTCTAGACTCGTATCCCAGACTCATATTCAAGGTCAGGTGGCCCAGACACGTGACCCGGACTCATGTTCCCGGTCACGTGGCCCAGGCACGTGACCCTGACTCATATTCCAGGTCACGTGCCCCAGACACGTGACACCAAGAGTGGCGTAGACTCATAACCTAGTCTCATATTCAAGGTCATGTGTCCCAGGCACGTGACCCTGACTCATATTCCAGGTCTCGTGCCCCAAAACACGTGACACCAAAAGTGGCGTAGACTCATAACCTAGTCTCATATTCAAGGTCATGTGTCCCAGACACGTGACCCCGACTCATATTCCGGGTCACGTGGCCCCGACACGTGACCGTGACTCATATTCCGGGTCACGTGGCCCAGTCGCGTGACCTAAATAAGTTGTCCAGACTCGTATCCAAGACTCATATTCTAGGTCACGTGGCCCAGACACGTGACCCACACTCAGATTCAAAGTCACGTGGCCCAGGCACGTGACACCAAAATTGGCGTAGACTCATAACCCAGACTCATACTCACGATCACGTGGCCCAGACTCGCAACCCTGACTCATATTCCTGGTCACGTGTCCCAGACACTTGACCCTGACTCATATTCCTGGTCACGTGTCCCAGACACTTGACCCAGACTCATATTCCGCGTCACGTGGCCCAGACCCTTGACCCTGACTCATACTCCAGGTCACGTGCCCCAGACACGTGACACCAAAAGTGGCGTAGACTCATAACCTAGCGTCATATTAAAGTTCACGTGGCCCAGACACGTGACCGCGACTCATATTCCGGGTCACGTGGCCCAGTCGCGTGACCCCAAAAAGTTGTCTAGACTCGTATCACAGACTCATGTTCAAGGTCACGTGGGCCAGACACGTGTCCCTGACTCATATTCCAGGTCACGTGGCCCAGACAGGTGACGCCTAAAGTGACCTAGACCCATAACCCAGAATCAAATTCAAGGTCACGTAGCGCAGACACATTACCTCGACTCATATTATGGGTCACGTGGCCCAGACACGTGACAGAAAAAGTTGTCTAGACTCGTATCCCAGACTCCTGTTCCCGGTCACGTGGCCCAGGCACGTGACCCTGACTCATATTCCAGGTCACGTGCCCCAGACACGTGACACCAATAGTGGCGTAGACTCATAACCTAGTCTCATATTCAAGGTCATGTGTCCCAGGCACGTGACCCTGACTCATATTCCAGGTCACGTGCCCCAGACACGTGACACCAAAAGTGGCGTAGACTCATAACCTAGTCTCATATTCAAGGTCATGTGTCCCAGACACGTGACCCCGACTCATATTCCGGGTCACGTGGCCCAGACACGTGACCGTGACTCATATTCCGGGTCACGTGGCCCAGGCACGTGACCTAAATAAGTTGTCCAGACTCGTATCCAAGACTCATATTCTAGGTCACGTGGCCCAGACACGTGACCCACACTCAGATTCAAAGTCACGTGGCCCAGGCACGTGACACCAAACGTGGCGTAGACTCATAACCTAGAGTCATATTAAAGTTCACGTGTCCCAGACACGTGTCCCTGACTCATATTCCAGGTCACGTGGCCCAGACCCTTGACCCTGACTCATATTCCAGGTCACGTGCCCCAGACACGTGACACCAAAAGTGGCGTAGACTCATAACCTAGTCTCATATTCAAGGTCATGTGTCCCAGACACGTGACCCTGACTCATAATCCTGGTCACGTGTCCCAGACACGTGACCCCGACTCATATTCCGGGTCACGTGGCCCCGACACGTGACCGTGACTCATATTCCGGGTCACGTGGCCCAGTTGCGTGACCTAAATAAGTTGTCCAGACTCGTATCCAAGACTCATATTCTAGGTCACGTGGCCCAGACACGTGACCCACACTCAGATTCAAAGTCACGTGCCCCAGACACGTGACACCAAGAGTGGCGTAGACTCATAACCTACTCTCATATTCAAGGTCATGTGTCCCAGGCACGTGACCCTGACTCATATTCCAGGTCACGTGCCCCAGACACGTGACACCAAAAGTGGCGTAGACTCATAACCTAGTCTCATATTCAAGGTCATGTGTCCCAGACACGTGACCCCGACTCATATTCCGGGTCACGTGGCCCCGACACGTGACCGTGACTCATATTCCGGGTCACGTGGCCCAGTCGCGTGACCTAAATAAGTTGTCCAGACTCGTATCCAAGACTCATATTCTAGGTCACGTGGCCCAGACACGTGACCCACACTCAGATTCAAAGTCACGTGGCCCAGGCACGTGACACCAAAATTGGCGTAGACTCATAACCCAGACTCATACTCACGATCACGTGGCCCAGACTCGCAACCCTGACTCATATTCCTGGTCACGTGTCCCAGACACTTGACCCTGACTCATATTCCTGGTCACGTGTCCCAGACACTTGACCCAGACTCATATTCCGCGTCACGTGGCCCAGACCCTTGACCCTGACTCATACTCCAGGTCACGTGCCCCAGACACGTGACACCAAAAGTGGCGTAGACTCATAACCTAGCGTCATATTAAAGTTCACGTGTCCCAGACACGTGACCCTGACTCATAATCCAGGTCACGTGTCCCAGACACGTGACCCCGACTCATATTCCGTGTCACGTGGCAGAGACACTTGACCTCGACTCATATTCCGGGTCACTTGGCCCCGACACGTGTCCCAGACTCATATGCCCGGTCACGTGGCCCAGACACGTGACCGCGACTCATATTCCGGGTCACGTGGCCCAGTCGCGTGACCCCAAAAAGTTGTCTAGACTCGTATCACAGACTCATGTTCAAGGTCACGTGGGCCAGACACGTGTCCCTGACTCATATTCCAGGTCACGTGGCCCAGACAGGTGACCCCTAAAGTGACCTAGACCCATAACCCAGAATCAAATTCAAGGTCACGTAGCGCAGACACATTACCTCGACTCATATTATGGGTCACGTGGCGCAGACACGTGACAGAAAAAGTTGTCTAGACTCGTATCCCAGACTCCTGTTCCCGGTCACGTGGCCCAGGCACGTGACCCTGACTCATATTCCAGGTCACGTGCCCCAGACACGTGACACCAAGAGTGGCGTAGACTCATAACCTAGTCTCATATTCAAGGTCATGTGTCCCAGGCACGTGACCCTGACTCATATTCCAGGTCACGTGCCCCAGACACGTGACACCAAAAGTGGCATAGACTCATAACCTAGTCTCATATTCAAGGTCATGTGTCCCAGACACGTGACCCCGACTCATATTCCGGGTCACGTGGCCCAGACACGTGACCGTGACTCATATTCCGGGTCACGTGGCCCAGGCACGTGACCTAAATAAGTTGTCCAGACTCGTATCCAAGACTCATATTCTAGGTCACGTGGCCCAGACACGTGACCCACACTCAGATTCAAAGCCACGTGGCCCAGACACGTGACACCAAACGTGGCGTAGACTCATAACCTAGAGTCATATTAAAGTTCACGTGTCCCAGACACGTGTCCCTGACTCATATTCCAGGTCACGTGGCCCAGACCCTTGACCCTGACTCATATTCCAGGTCACGTGCCCCAGACACGTGACACCAAAAGTGGCGTAGACTCATAACCTAGTCTCATATTCAAGGTCATGTGTCCCAGACACGTGACCCTGACTCATAATCCTGGTCACGTGTCCCAGACACGTGACCCCGACTCATATTCCGGGTCACGTGGCCCCGACACGTGACCGTGACTCATATTCCGGGTCACGTGGCCCAGTTGCGTGACCTAAATAAGTTGTCCAGACTCGTATCCAAGACTCATATTCTAGGTCACGTGGCCCAGACACGTGACCCACACTCAGATTCAAAGTCACGTGGCCCAGACACGTGACACCAAAATTGGCGTAGACTCATAACCCAGACTCATATTCACGATCACGTGGCCCAGACTCGCAACCCTGACTCCTATTCCTGGTCACGTGTCCCAGACACTTGACCCAGACTCATATTCCGGGTCACGTGGCGCAGACACGTGACCCAAAAAGTTGTCTAGGCTCGTATCCCAGACTCATATTCAAGGTCACGTGGCCCAGACACGTGGCCTTTGCGGGGGGCAACCTGCGAGCAGGACGTGCTTTGAAGAACTGCCTTGTTAACTCAGGGGTTAATTCCAGGGCAACCTGGCACGCAGGCTCTGCTTTGAGAGCTGGGGCCGCCTTTGTTAACTCAAGGGTCGAGTCCAGACATAGTTCTCTGTCCCGCCACCTCTTATTGTTTACTAGGGAAACTCCTTGCAGCTTTCTGGAGCGCATCTGACACAGGACAAATGGCTTTTTATGACCTAAGTCCTGAGAAACACAATCATGGGAAAATCATGGGAGTTTGGTTAATAGATTTATGTTTTTTAGGTGATTTCTGATGCATGTTACTTAGGTAATTTTTAATAATAGTATTGTATAAGAATTTCCTGGTATAAGGGTATATAATTCTGTGTGTAAGAATAAACAGGTGTCACTGGCATTGCAGGTTGCAGTGATCCTCTCAACGCCCCGCTGTATCTGTGTCTCTCTGAGTCTGTTTCTTTTCTTAGCCGAGGAATCCCACGTCCGTGCCTACGTTGACTCGTCGGCTGGCTCCGACAAAGTGGCGCCCAACGTGGGGCATCGACGTTTAGGAGATTCTCGGCCGCTGCCCGGAGATAAAACGCGCGTATAGGTAAAGAAAATCCTGCATAAAAAAAGAAAAATAAGGTAGGGGCAGGAAGGTTTATAGTTGAGAGTAAAAAATGGGGCAAGATCATAGTCGTCAAGTGTTTGTTCATATGTTATATGTAATGTTAAGAGACCGAGGGGTCAAAGTATCTAAGCCTAAATTACGCACATTCTTGCAGTTTATTGAAGAAGTCTGTCCATGGTTCCCTGAGGAAGGAACTATGAGTTTAGAGATTTGGAAAAAGATTGGTAAGCAGATTCAAACACATTATTCACTTTATGGCCCTTCCAAAGTTCCAGTAGAAACTTTCTCATTGTGGACTTTAATCCGTGATTGCCTTGATTTTAGTCATGAAGAGGGTTCTAAAATTAATCAAATGGTTGATGAAGAGCCAATTTATGCTACTCCAGAGGGTCGAGACAGATTGGTTACCTTGTCCCCTCTTGCAAAAACGGAGGATGGGCTGTCTCCCTCTGATGAGGAAGATTTAGATGAACAAGCAGCTGAATATCACCAGGATGATTGGGATCTGTTAGCTGAGGAGTCACCTCCTGCTGTTAATAAAATGGTGCAACAGTCCTGTTGTGCTCCCATGGAGCATCTTACTTTAAAAGAACCACCTCCTCAAAAAATTGTGGTACCTGCTGCACCACCCGCTTATGCCGCTTCTATTATTGCTGGGTTAGATCCTCCTCCTGCTCAGGCCACTGTGCAAGTTCAGGTTTTTTCCCCGTTGCAGCAGGCCATTCATCAGGCATATAAAGATGGAGAAAATGTTTCTGGTTTCCCAGTTCTATTTCCAGTACTGGAAAATGCTGGTCAGCGATATTATGATCCTCTTCCCTTTAAACAGTTAAAAGAACTTAAAGTCGCCTGTGCACAATATGGGGCTACTGCACCTTTTACACAGGCTATGATTGAGAATTTAGGAGCCTTAAATCTGCCTCCTAATGATTGGAAACAAATCGCTCGTGCATGTCTTTCGGGCGGTGATTATTTATTGTGGAAATCCGAATTTGCAGAACAATGTCACTATATAGCTGAAATTAATCAAAGACAAGGAATTCCCACAACTTATGAAATGTTGGTAGGGGAAGGTGCATTTCAGGCTACCAATGCACAGCTGAATTATCAGCCAGGAGCATATCCTCAAATTTCCAACGCCGCACGACAGGCTTGGAGGAAATTGCCATGTCCCTCTAATAGATCAGAGGATCTTGCAAAGATACGGCAGGGGCCTGACGAGCCCTATCAAGATTTTGTTGCCCGGCTTTTGGAAGCTGTGGGAAAAATAATGTCTGATGATCAAGCAGGTATGATTTTAACTAAGCAATTGGCTTATGAAAATGCTAACTCTGCCTGTCAGGCTGCCTTGCGGCCATATAGAAAGAAGGGGGCTTTGTCTGATTATATTCGTATTTGTGCTGATATTGGTCCATCTTATATGCAGGGAATTGCTATTGCAGCTGCTTTGCAAGGGAAAAACATAAAAGAGGTATTATTTCAGCAGCAGCGCAAAAAGGAGATGATGAAAAATTCGTCCAATGCTGTTTGTTATGCCTGCGGCCAAGTAGGACATCGAGCTGCAGCCTGTCCTCAGAGGACTAACAGGGGGACAAGAGGTATAGCCCCGAATGTATGCCCTAGATGTAAGAGAGGAAGACATTGGATGAAAGACTGTAGGTCAAAAACAGATTCACAGGGCAATCCATTACCCCTCTTGCAGGGAAACTGGGTGAGGGGCCAGCCCCTGGCCCCGAAACAATGTTATGGGGCAATTCAGCAGGCTTCTCCAGTAGAAAGCGGGTCTCAGACCTGTTTAGAGCCACCTCAGGGAGCGCTGGATTGGACTTGTGTGCCTCCTCCTACACAATACTAACCCCTGAAATGGGAATTCAGACTATTGCTACTGGAGTGTTTGGGCCATTGCCTGAAGGGACAGTAGGCTTACTGTTAGGGAGAAGTAGTACCACTTTAAAGGGCCTTAGTGTCGCTCCAGGGGTTATAGATTCAGATTATCATGGAGAAATTAAAATTATGGCAGAATCACCTCGTACTATTAGTACTATCCATTCAGGACAAAGAATTGCACAACTTGTTCTCCTCCCTCTTAAAGTCACAGGGCATGAGATTCAAAAGACACATGGCACTGCTGCCTTTGGGTCTTCAGATGCCTATTGGGTCCAAGCTATTAAAGAATCCAGGCCTGAATTGGAGCTAAAAATTAATGGGAAAAATTTTAAAGGAATTTTGGATACTGGAGCTGATGTATCTGTTATTGCTGAGCATCATTGGCCCAGCGGATGGCCTAAACATATAGCTATTTCCACTTTGCAAGGAATTGGGCAGTCCAGTAATCCAGAACAGAGTGCAGAGCTACTGCATTGGCAAGATCAAGACGGCCATCAAGGCGAGATGCGTCCTTACATACTACCTAGATTGCCAGTTAATCTTTGGGGAAGGGATGTTATGTCAAAAATGGGAGTCTTTCTTTACAGTCCAAGCACTGCAATAAGTTCACAAATGTTTGATCAGGGTCTTTTGCCTCACCAGGGCCTGGGTAAGCATGGTCAGGGAAGAATTGCGCCAATTCAGCCTCAAAAGCTGGCACCAAGAGCAGGGTTAGGATATTTTCAGTGGGGACTACTGATTGTCCTGTTACTCACGCTGATCCTATTGTTTGGAAAACTGAGGAACCTGTGTGGGTAGATCAGTGGCCCCTAACTATAGAAAAAATGCTGGCTGCACAACAACTGGTACAGGAACAGTTGGCTTTGGGCCATATAGAACCTTCTAATTCACCTTGGAATTCACCCATTTTTGTTATCAAAAAGAAATCTGGAAAATGGCGCTTATTGCAAGACCTTCGTCAGGTTAACAAAGCCATGCAGATCATGGGTGCTTTGCAGCCCGGGTTGCCTTCTCCAATGGCAATTCCTAGGGGAGCTCATATAATTATTATTGACTTAAAAGATTGCTTTTATACCATTCCCCTTGCACCTCAGGATTGTTACCGTTTTGCATTTAGTGTTCCTGCTGTTAACTTTTCACGGCCCATGAAGAGGTATCAATGGAAGGTGTTGCCTCAAGGAATGGCTAATAGTCCTACATTATGCCAAAAGTTTGTAGATGCAGCCCTAACCGATGTGCGTGAAAGGTTTTCAGATATTTACATGCTTCATTATATAGATGATATTCTTTTGGCTCATACTGA
This sequence comes from Giraffa tippelskirchi, assembly GCF_054371585.1. NCBI lineage: Eukaryota > Metazoa > Chordata > Mammalia > Artiodactyla > Giraffidae > Giraffa > Giraffa tippelskirchi. The sequence goes on along the minus strand of NC_137288.1, from coordinate 6,855,903 downwards.
TTATGCCTATTTGTTAAAAGCCTTTTCTGAAGTAGAGATTGCATTAAAGTCTAGAGGTTTAATTATAGCTACTGAAAAAATTCAAACTTTTCCTCCATACTCCTATTTGGGCTTCCGTTTGGAAAAGGAAAAATTCTCTGTCCCTCATCTTCAGTTACGAAGAGATGGATTACGTACTTTAAATGATTGTCAAAAGTTGCTGGGAGACATTAATTGGATACGCCCTTACTTACGCCTCCCTACTGTAAGTTGGAAACCATTGTTTGATATTTTGAAAGGAGATTCATCACCTACATCTCCTCGGCAACTAACGCCACAAGGAGAGTTGGCTCTGCAAACTGTGGAAAGGGCACTTGCTGAACAATACACAGCGTATTGTGATTACACCCGGCCATGGGGATTATATATACTTGCTACTCAACATTCACCCACAGGAGTCCTATATCAGGATAAGCCATTAAAATGGATTTATTTGGCAGCTTCTCCTGTGCGGGCCCTTGATTCCTACCATGTTCAGGTTGCTAGGGTAATTGCTAGAGGTCGAAAAGACTCTATTATGTATTTGGGCAAAGATCCCTCCTTTATATGTGTCCCTTTTTCATCTGAACAGCAAAACTGGCTTTTCCAGTTCTCTGATGACTGGGTGCTTGCCTTAGCTGACTTCCCTGGACAACTAATTCAGCATTACCCAGCTGATAAGTTGTTGCAATTTGCTTTACAACATCCATTTGTTTTCCCTACTATTGTAAAAGAGCATCCTATTCCTAATGCTGTAACTATTTTTAACGATGGCTCTTCTAATGGAATAGCTAGTCTTGTTGTCAGTCAACAAACATATTTTACTCAAACTACTTATGAATCAGCACAAGAAGTTGAGTTGTATGCGGTGCTGAGAGCTCTTCATACAGTTTCTTCTGCCTTTAATTTATACTCAGATAGTCATTATGTAGTCAGAGCCATGTCTGTCATAGAAACAGTCCCGCTGATTGGCTCAATTAAAACTTCAATCTTTGATTTGTTTTTTCCTATCCAAAAGGCTATACAAACTCGTGTCAAGCCCTGTTTCTTTGGCTATATACGAGCTCATTCGGCTCTGCCTGGACCCCTTGCTCAGGGTAATAAGATAGCAGATGCCCTGACAAAAAACATTTATTTTCAAGATGCAGCCTTAGCTGCCAAAGCTTCTCATGCCATACATCATCAAAATAGTCATTCTTTACGCTTGCAGTTTCAGATTCCCAGAGAAACGGCACGACAAATTGTTAAAAGCTGTTCAACATGTCCTCAGTTCTTTGTTGTTCCCTCTTTTGGTGTCAACCCTCGTGGCCTCCGTCCTAATGATCTTTGGCAAATGGACGTTACTCATATGGCTGAGTTTGGAAAGCTGAAGTATCTTCATGTTACTATTGATACCAATTCTGGCTTCCTTATGGCTACAGCACTTTCTGGAGAGGCTAGTAAAAATTGTATTCAACATTGCCTCCGCTGTTTTGCTGCCATGGGAATACCCCGTGTGTTAAAAACTGATAATGGTCCTGGCTACACTGGACGTAAATTTCGTTCCTTTTGTGACACTTTTTCTATACTGCATAAAACTGGCATCCCTTATGATCCTCAAGGACAAGGAATTGTTGAACGAGCTCACTTAACCCTTAAACATCAACTGAAAAAACTAAAAAGGGGGAATTGGGTGCAGGGCAGTATTCCTTCTCTATTGAGCCATGCTTTATATGTTTTGAATTTTTTGACCTTTGATAATAAAGGCAATACTGCCGCCCAGCGCTTCTGGATGCAGGATCCACCACGAAAGTTCCCACTCGTACGATGGAAGGATCCTATGAACGGATCTTGGAATGGTCCTGATCCTGTATTAATATGGGGGAGAGGCCATGTTTGTGTGTTTCCGCAGAATGCCGAAGCGCCGCGCTGGCTCCCGGAAAGGCTGGTACGCGCGTCGGAGGCAGTCCTTGACAGCTCAGGTGAGGCGAATAACGGACAGCGATGATTCGTCTCTTCCATCATCACAGCAAGTACAAGCCCTTTTGCGGCTGGCCCAACAAGGGTCTGATCAACACATCTCTCCTTTTAGAGTGTGGATTCAATTATTATTGCTTTTGCAAAATCTTTCTGATGTTCAGGGAAAGGTATATTGGGCCTATGTCCCTGACCCTCTCTTGTTACAGCCAGTCACCTGGGAGATGGCATTTATTCCTGTATACGTTAATGACACTATTACACTGGGAGGATCTTCAGATAAACATATTATTCCACAAAATGCTTCTCTAAATTATACAGGGTTTTCTGCAAAACTTCCTATATGTATGTATAAAAACTATAATGCTTCTAGCTGTCCTTTAATTACAGAAACCTTCTACAGAACCAAGATTGCTGCTCAGAATACATGGATACTACGTTTCCCATCAATAACAGAAAAGGCTGGACAGACCCAACAGCAGAATGGAATAGGGCCTAAAGACATTCCCTTTTGTGGACTTGGACTAAGGGAACAGCAGATTTATGTGCCTTGGACATCATGTAGAAACGAAACTGCTACCACGTATACCATCTATAATGAGACACAAAGGCTTTGGGACTGGGGTCCTGATTTGATGACTGCACAAGGGTCTGGCTATCGAGAGCTTCATCCTCCCATTTGGAATCTCGGCGGTGATAAGATCTTCCAGACAGACCTGTGGAAGCTTGCTGCCGCTACAAGCAAGACAGTGAGGTTGTCATATACAGGCGCAAACCATCTGAATGAACCTTACAGATATCCTCGTGCTTGTGTACCTTTACCTTTCATGATAATAACGGGGTCTGTTGTTATTCATAAACAATTTGGTATGTATAATATTACCTGTTTAAACTGTACATTGCCAAATTGTATTCGAGGAATTGACGACAAGTCAGGCTTGCTTATTGTAAAGCAACCTCCTTTTGTTGTTATCCCTGTAAATGTGTCAGAATCCTGGTATGAAGATACAGGAGTAGAATTGTGGGAACGCCTGAATAATGCACTCTCCAGGCCTCGGAGAGGAATAGGTTTAGTTATACTAGGGATAATTTCTCTGATAACGTTAATAGCATCCACTATTTCTGCTTCTATTGCTCTTAGCCAGCCTATTCATACTGCTGCCTTTGTAGATGGGCTTGCCAAAAATGCATCCAATGCTTTAGGAATACAAGAAGATATTGATAAACGTTTAGAAGATCGCTTAAATGCTCTGTATGATTCTGTGTTATACTTAGGAGAACAAATGCAAGAGCTGAGGTTTAGGAGTAAGTTGAGATGTCATGCTAATTATTATTGGATATGTGTCACTCAAAAAGAGTATAATGAATCAGATACATCGTGGCAACATATTAAAGCTCATCTTGCTGGAATATGGAGTCACGATAACCTTTCTATAGATTTGATAAAGTTACATCAAGAAATTCTAAACATTGAAGATTCACTCTCTCCAAACACGGATATTGGCTCCGCTGTTAATGGATTTCTAGAAGGGCTATTTTCCCATTTTCCTACTCTGAGTACATTTTGGCATTATATTCTCAGTCTTATGGTTGTACTGGCCGTTTTACTGCTGTTGATGTGTCTCATTCCATGCTGCATCAAGCATTTAATTTCAGAGCTGCTTGACATCAAAGCAGCTATTGATGCTGCTCGTCTAAAGCACAAAAATCAGTGCTTTAGTAAATAAATAGGGGGGAGCTGCGGGGGGCAACCTGCGAGCAGGACGTGCTTTGAAGAACTGCCTTGTTAACTCAGGGGTTAATTCCAGGGCAACCTGGCACGCAGGCTCTGCTTTGAGAGCTGGGGCCGCCTTTGTTAACTCAAGGGTCGAGTCCAGACATAGTTCTCTGTCCCGCCACCTCTTATTGTTTACTAGGGAAACTCCTTGCAGCTTTCTGGAGCGCATCTGACACAGGACAAATGGCTTTTTATGACCTAAGTCCTGAGAAACACAATCATGGGAAAATCATGGGAGTTTGGTTAATAGATTTATGTTTTTTAGGTGATTTCTGATGCATGTTACTTAGGTAATTTTTAATAATAGTATTGTATAAGAATTTCCTGGTATAAGGATATATAATTCTGTGTGTAAGAATAAACAGGTGTCACTGGCATTGCAGGTTGCAGTGATCCTCTCAACGCCCCGCTGTGTCTGTGTCTCTCTGTGTCTCTGTGTCTGTTTCTTTTCTTAGCCGAGGAATCCCACGTCCGTGCCTACGTTGACTCGTCGGCTGGCTCCGACAGCCTTGACTCATATTCCTCGTCACGTGGCCCAGACACGTGACCCTGCCTCATATTCAAGGTCACGTGGCCCAGACACGTGACCGCGACTCATATTCCGGGTCACGGGGCCCAGTCACGTGACCCCAAAAAGTTGTCTAGACTCGTATCCCAGACTCATATTCAAGGTCACGTGGCCCAGACACGTGACCCTGACTCATATTCCAGGTCACGTGCCCCAGACACGTGACACCAAAAGTGGTGTAGACTCATAACCTAGTGTCATATTAAAGTTCACGTGTCCCAGACACGTGACCCTGACTCATAATCCAGGTCACGTGTCCCAGACACGTGACCCCGACTCATATTCCGTGTCACGTGGCAGAGACACTTGACCTCGACTCATATTCCGGGTCACGTGGCCCCGACACGTGTCCCAGACTCATATGCCCGGTCACGTGGCCCAGACAAGTGATCCTGACTCATATTCCTCGTCACGTGGCCCAGACACTTGACTCTGACTCATATTAAAGGTCACGTGGCCCAGACACGTGACCGCGACTCATATTCCGGGTCACGTGGCCCAGTCGCGTGACCCCAAAAAGTTGTCTAGGCTCGTATCACAGACTCATATTCCAGGTCACGTGGGCCAGACAGGTGACCCCTAAAGTGACCTAGACCCATAACCCAGAATCAAATTCAAGGTCACGTAGCCCAGACACGTTACCGAAAAAGTTGTCTAGACTCGTATCCCAGACTCATATTCAAGGTCAGGTGGCCCAGACACGTGACCCGGACTCATGTTCCCGGTCACGTGGCCCAGGCACGTGACCCTGACTCATATTCCAGGTCACGTGCCCCAGACACGTGACACCAAGAGTGGCGTAGACTCATAACCTAGTCTCATATTCAAGGTCATGTGTCCCAGGCACGTGACCCTGACTCAATTTCCAGGTCTCGTGCCCCAAAACACGTGACACCAAAAGTGGCGTAGACTCATAACCTAGTCTCATATTCAAGGTCATGTGTCCCAGACACGTGACCTCGACTCATATTCCGGGTCACGTGGCCCCGACACGTGACCGTGACTCATATTCCGGGTCACGTGGCCCAGTCGCGTGACCTAAATAAGTTGTCCAGACTCGTATCCAAGACTCATATTCTAGGTCACGTGGCCCAGACACGTGACCCACACTCAGATTCAAAGTCACGTGGCCCAGGCACGTGACACCAAAATTGGCGTAGACTCATAACCCAGACTCATACTCACGATCACGTGGCCCAGACTCGCAACCCTGACTCATATTCCTGGTCACGTGTCCCAGACACTTGACCCTGACTCATATTCCTGGTCACGTGTCCCAGACACTTGACCCAGACTCATATTCCGCGTCACGTGGCCCAGACCCTTGACCCTGACTCATACTCCAGGTCACGTGCCCCAGACACGTGACACCAAAAGTGGCGTAGACTCATAACCTAGCGTCATATTAAAGTTCACGTGGCCCAGACACGTGACCGCGACTCATATTCCGGGTCACGTGGCCCAGTCGCGTGACCCCAAAAAGTTGTCTAGACTCGTATCACAGACTCATGTTCAAGGTCACGTGGGCCAGACACGTGTCCCTGACTCATATTCCAGGTCACGTGGCCCAGACAGGTGACCCCTAAAGTGACCTAGACCCATAACCCAGAATCAAATTCAAGGTCACGTAGCGCAGACACATTACCTCGACTCATATTATGGGTCACGTGGCCCAGACACGTGACAGAAAAAGTTGTCTAGACTCGTATCCCAGACTCCTGTTCCCGGTCACGTGGCCCAGGCACGTGACCCTGACTCATATTCCAGGTCACGTGCCCCAGACACGTGACACCAATAGTGGCGTAGACTCATAACCTAGTCTCATATTCAAGGTCATGTGTCCCAGGCACGTGACCCTGACTCATATTCCAGGTCACGTGCCCCAGACACGTGACACCAAAAGTGGCGTAGACTCATAACCTAGTCTCATATTCAAGGTCATGTGTCCCAGACACGTGACCCCGACTCATATTCCGGGTCACGTGGCCCAGACACGTGACCGTGACTCATATTCCGGGTCACGTGGCCCAGGCACGTGACCTAAATAAGTTGTCCAGACTCGTATCCAAGACTCATATTCTAGGTCACGTGGCCCAGACACGTGACCCACACTCAGATTCAAAGTCACGTGGCCCAGGCACGTGACACCAAACGTGGCGTAGACTCATAACCTAGAGTCATATTAAAGTTCACGTGTCCCAGACACGTGTCCCTGACTCATATTCCAGGTCACGTGGCCCAGACCCTTGACCCTGACTCATATTCCAGGTCACGTGCCCCAGACACGTGACACCAAAAGTGGCGTAGACTCATAACCTAGTCTCATATTCAAGGTCATGTGTCCCAGACACGTGACCCTGACTCATAATCCTGGTCACGTGTCCCAGACACGTGACCCCGACTCATATTCCGGGTCACGTGGCCCCGACACGTGACCGTGACTCATATTCCGGGTCACGTGGCCCAGTTGCGTGACCTAAATAAGTTGTCCAGACTCGTATCCAAGACTCATATTCTAGGTCACGTGGCCCAGACACGTGACCCACACTCAGATTCAAAGTCACGTGCCCCAGACACGTGACACCAAGAGTGGCGTAGACTCATAACCTACTCTCATATTCAAGGTCATGTGTCCCAGGCACGTGACCCTGACTCATATTCCAGGTCACGTGCCCCAGACACGTGACACCAAAAGTGGCGTAGACTCATAACCTAGTCTCATATTCAAGGTCATGTGTCCCAGACACGTGACCCCGACTCATATTCCGGGTCACGTGGCCCCGACACGTGACCGTGACTCATATTCCGGGTCACGTGGCCCAGTCGCGTGACCTAAATAAGTTGTCCAGACTCGTATCCAAGACTCATATTCTAGGTCACGTGGCCCAGACACGTGACCCACACTCAGATTCAAAGTCACGTGGCCCAGGCACGTGACACCAAAATTGGCGTAGACTCATAACCCAGACTCATACTCACGATCACGTGGCCCAGACTCGCAACCCTGACTCATATTCCTGGTCACGTGTCCCAGACACTTGACCCTGACTCATATTCCTGGTCACGTGTCCCAGACACTTGACCCAGACTCATATTCCGCGTCACGTGGCCCAGACCCTTGACCCTGACTCATACTCCAGGTCACGTGCCCCAGACACGTGACACCAAAAGTGGCGTAGACTCATAACCTAGCGTCATATTAAAGTTCACGTGTCCCAGACACGTGACCCTGACTCATAATCCAGGTCACGTGTCCCAGACACGTGACCCCGACTCATATTCCGTGTCACGTGGCAGAGACACTTGACCTCGACTCATATTCCGGGTCACTTGGCCCCGACACGTGTCCCAGACTCATATGCCCGGTCACGTGGCCCAGACACGTGACCGCGACTCATATTCCGGGTCACGTGGCCCAGTCGCGTGACCCCAAAAAGTTGTCTAGACTCGTATCACAGACTCATGTTCAAGGTCACGTGGGCCAGACACGTGTCCCTGACTCATATTCCAGGTCACGTGGCCCAGACAGGTGACCCCTAAAGTGACCTAGACCCATAACCCAGAATCAAATTCAAGGTCACGTAGCGCAGACACATTACCTCGACTCATATTATGGGTCACGTGGCGCAGACACGTGACAGAAAAAGTTGTCTAGACTCGTATCCCAGACTCCTGTTCCCGGTCACGTGGCCCAGGCACGTGACCCTGACTCATATTCCAGGTCACGTGCCCCAGACACGTGACACCAAGAGTGGCGTAGACTCATAACCTAGTCTCATATTCAAGGTCATGTGTCCCAGGCACGTGACCCTGACTCATATTCCAGGTCACGTGCCCCAGACACGTGACACCAAAAGTGGCGTAGACTCATAACCTAGTCTCATATTCAAGGTCATGTGTCCCAGACACGTGACCCCGACTCATATTCCGGGTCACGTGGCCCAGACACGTGACCGTGACTCATATTCCGGGTCACGTGGCCCAGGCACGTGACCTAAATAAGTTGTCCAGACTCGTATCCAAGACTCATATTCTAGGTCACGTGGCCCAGACACGTGACCCACACTCAGATTCAAAGCCACGTGGCCCAGACACGTGACACCAAACGTGGCGTAGACTCATAACCTAGAGTCATATTAAAGTTCACGTGTCCCAGACACGTGTCCCTGACTCATATTCCAGGTCACGTGGCCCAGACCCTTGACCCTGACTCATATTCCAGGTCACGTGCCCCAGACACGTGACACCAAAAGTGGCGTAGACTCATAACCTAGTCTCATATTCAAGGTCATGTGTCCCAGACACGTGACCCTGACTCATAATCCTGGTCACGTGTCCCAGACACGTGACCCCGACTCATATTCCGGGTCACGTGGCCCCGACACGTGACCGTGACTCATATTCCGGGTCACGTGGCCCAGTTGCGTGACCTAAATAAGTTGTCCAGACTCGTATCCAAGACTCATATTCTAGGTCACGTGGCCCAGACACGTGACCCACACTCAGATTCAAAGTCACGTGGCCCAGACACGTGACACCAAAATTGGCGTAGACTCATAACCCAGACTCATATTCACGATCACGTGGCCCAGACTCGCAACCCTGACTCCTATTCCTGGTCACGTGTCCCAGACACTTGACCCAGACTCATATTCCGGGTCACGTGGCCCAGACACGTGACCCAAAAAGTTGTCTAGGCTCGTATCCCAGACTCATATTCAAGGTCACGTGGCCCAGACACGTGGCCTTTGCGGGGGGCAACCTGCGAGCAGGACGTGCTTTGAAGAACTGCCTTGTTAACTCAGGGGTTAATTCCAGGGCAACCTGGCACGCAGGCTCTGCTTTGAGAGCTGGGGCCGCCTTTGTTAACTCAAGGGTCGAGTCCAGACATAGTTCTCTGTCCCGCCACCTCTTATTGTTTACTAGGGAAACTCCTTGCAGCTTTCTGGAGCGCATCTGACACAGGACAAATGGCTTTTTATGACCTAAGTCCTGAGAAACACAATCATGGGAAAATCATGGGAGTTTGGTTAATAGATTTATGTTTTTTAGGTGATTTCTGATGCATGTTACTTAGGTAATTTTTAATAATAGTATTGTATAAGAATTTCCTGGTATAAGGGTATATAATTCTGTGTGTAAGAATAAACAGGTGTCACTGGCATTGCAGGTTGCAGTGATCCTCTCAACGCCCCGCTGTATCTGTGTCTCTCTGAGTCTGTTTCTTTTCTTAGCCGAGGAATCCCACGTCCGTGCCTACGTTGACTCGTCGGCTGGCTCCGACAAAGTGGCGCCCAACGTGGGGCATCGACGTTTAGGAGATTCTCGGCCGCTGCCCGGAGATAAAACGCGCGTATAGGTAAAGAAAATCCTGCATAAAAAAAGAAAAATAAGGTAGGGGCAGGAAGGTTTATAGTTGAGAGTAAAAAATGGGGCAAGATCATAGTCGTCAAGTGTTTGTTCATATGTTATATGTAATGTTAAGAGACCGAGGGGTCAAAGTATCTAAGCCTAAATTACGCACATTCTTGCAGTTTATTGAAGAAGTCTGTCCATGGTTCCCTGAGGAAGGAACTATGAGTTTAGAGATTTGGAAAAAGATTGGTAAGCAGATTCAAACACATTATTCACTTTATGGCCCTTCCAAAGTTCCAGTAGAAACTTTCTCATTGTGGACTTTAATCCGTGATTGCCTTGATTTTAGTCATGAAGAGGGTTCTAAAATTAATCAAATGGTTGATGAAGAGCCAATTTATGCTACTCCAGAGGGTCGAGACAGATTGGTTACCTTGTCCCCTCTTGCAAAAACGGAGGATGGGCTGTCTCCCTCTGATGAGGAAGATTTAGATGAACAAGCAGCTGAATATCACCAGGATGATTGGGATCTGTTAGCTGAGGAGTCACCTCCTGCTGTTAATAAAATGGTGCAACAGTCCTGTTGTGCTCCCATGGAGCATCTTACTTTAAAAGAACCACCTCCTCAAAAAATTGTGGTACCTGCTGCACCACCCGCTTATGCCGCTTCTATTATTGCTGGGTTAGATCCTCCTCCTGCTCAGGCCACTGTGCAAGTTCAGGTTTGTTCCCCGTTGCAGCAGGCCATTCATCAGGCATATAAAGATGGAGAAAATGTTTCTGGTTTCCCAGTTCTATTTCCAGTACTGGAAAATGCTGGTCAGCGATATTATGATCCTCTTCCCTTTAAACAGTTAAAAGAACTTAAAGTCGCCTGTGCACAATATGGGGCTACTGCACCTTTTACACAGGCTATGATTGAGAATTTAGGAGCCTTAAATCTGCCTCCTAATGATTGGAAACAAATCGCTCGTGCATGTCTTTCGGGCGGTGATTATTTATTGTGGAAATCAGAATTTGCAGAACAATGTCACTATATAGCTGAAATTAATCAAAGACAAGGAATTCCCACAACTTATGAAATGTTGGTAGGGGAAGGTGCATTTCAGGCTACCAATGCACAGCTGAATTATCAGCCAGGAGCATATCCTCAAATTTCCAACGCCGCACGACAGGCTTGGAGGAAATTGCCATGTCCCTCTAATAGATCAGAGGATCTTGCAAAGATACGGCAGGGGCCTGACGAGCCCTATCAAGATTTTGTTGCCCGGCTTTTGGAAGCTGTGGGAAAAATAATGTCTGATGATCAAGCAGGTATGATTTTAACTAAGCAATTGGCTTATGAAAATGCTAACTCTGCCTGTCAGGCTGCCTTGCGGCCATATAGAAAGAAGGGGGCTTTGTCTGATTATATTCGTATTTGTGCTGATATTGGTCCATCTTATATGCAGGGAATTGCTATTGCAGCTGCTTTGCAAGGGAAAAACATAAAAGAGGTATTATTTCAGCAGCAGCGCAAAAAGGAGATGATGAAAAATTCGTCCAATGCTGTTTGTTATGCCTGCGGCCAAGTAGGACATCGAGCTGCAGCCTGTCCTCAGAGGACTAACAGGGGGACAAGAGGTATAGCCCCGAATGTATGCCCTAGATGTAAGAGAGGAAGACATTGGATGAAAGACTGTAGGTCAAAAACAGATTCACAGGGCAATCCATTACCCCCCTTGCAGGGAAACTGGGTGAGGGGCCAGCCCCTGGCCCCGAAACAATGTTATGGGGCAATTCAGCAGACTTCTCCAGTAGAAAGCGGGTCTCAGACCTGTTTAGAGCCACCTCAGGGAGCGCTGGATTGGACTTGTGTGCCTCCTCCTACACAATACTAACCCCTGAAATGGGAATTCAGACTATTGCTACTGGAGTGTTTGGGCCATTGCCTGAAGGGACAGTAGGCTTACTGTTAGGGAGAAGTAGTACCACTTTAAAGGGCCTTAGTGTCGCTCCAGGGGTTATAGATTCAGATTATCATGGAGAAATTAAAATTATGGCAGAATCACCTCGTACTATTAGTACTATCCATTCAGGACAAAGAATTGCACAACTTGTTCTCCTCCCTCTTAAAGTCACAGGGCATGAGATTCAAAAGACACGTGGCACTGCTGCCTTTGGGTCTTCAGATGCCTATTGGGTCCAAGCTATTAAAGAATCCAGGCCTGAATTGGAGCTAAAAATTAATGGGAAAAATTTTAAAGGAATTTTGGATACTGGAGCTGATGTATCTGTTATTGCTGAGCATCATTGGCCCAGCGGATGGCCTAAACATATAGCTATTTCCACTTTGCAAGGAATTGGGCAGTCCAGTAATCCAGAACAGAGTGCAGAGCTACTGCATTGGCAAGATCAAGACGGCCATCAAGGCGAGATGCGTCCTTACATACTACCTAGATTGCCAGTTAATCTTTGGGGAAGGGATGTTATGTCAAAAATGGGAGTCTTTCTTTACAGTCCAAGCACTGCAATAAGTTCACAAATGTTTGATCAGGGTCTTTTGCCTCACCAGGGCCTGGGTAAGCATGGTCAGGGAAGAATTGCGCCAATTCAGCCTCAAAAGCTGGCACCAAGAGCAGGGTTAGGATATTTTCAGTGGGGACTACTGATTGTCCTGTTACTCACGCTGATCCTATTGTTTGGAAAACTGAGGAACCTGTGTGGGTAGATCAGTGGCCCCTAACTATAGAAAAAATGCTGGCTGCACAACAACTGGTACAGGAACAGTTGGCTTTGGGCCATATAGAACCTTCTAATTCACCTTGGAATTCACCCATTTTTGTTATCAAAAAGAAATCTGGAAAATGGCGCTTATTGCAAGACCTTCGTCAGGTTAACAAAGCCATGCAGATCATGGGTGCTTTGCAGCCCGGGTTGCCTTCTCCAATGGCAATTCCTAGGGGAGCTCATATAATTATTATTGACTTAAAAGATTGCTTTTATACCATTCCCCTTGCACCTCAGGATTGTTATCGTTTTGCATTTAGTGTTCCTGCTGTTAACTTTTCACGGCCCATGAAGAGGTATCAATGGAAGGTGTTGCCTCAAGGAATGGCTAATAGTCCTACATTATGCCAAAAGTTTGTAGATGCAGCCCTAACCGATGTGCGTGAAAGGTTTTCAGATATTTACATGCTTCATTATATAGATGATATTCTTTTGGCTCATACTGATTATGCCTATTTGTTAAAAGCCTTTTCTGAAGTAGAGATTGCATTAAAGTCTAGAGGTTTAATTATAGCTACTGAAAAAATTCAAACTTTTCCTCCATACTCCTATTTGGGCTTCCGTTTGGAAAAGGAAAAATTCTCTGTCCCTCATCTTCAGTTACGAAGAGATGGATTACGTACTTTAAATGATTGTCAAAAGTTGCTGGGAGACATTAATTGGATACGCCCTTACTTACGCCTCCCTACTGTAAGTTGGAAACCATTGTTTGATATTTTGAAAGGAGATTCATCACCTACATCTCCTCGGCAACTAACGCCACAAGGAGAGTTGGCTCTGCAAACTGTGGAAAGGGCACTTGCTGAACAATACACAGCGTATTGTGATTACACCCGGCCATGGGGATTATATATACTTGCTACTCAACATTCACCCACAGGAGTCCTATATCAGGATAAGCCATTAAAATGGATTTATTTGGCAGCTTCTCCTGTGCGGGCCCTTGATTCCTACCATGTTCAGGTTGCTAGGGTAATTGCTAGAGGTCGAAAAGACTCTATTATGTATTTGGGCAAAGATCCCTCCTTTATATGTGTCCCTTTTTCATCTGAACAGCAAAACTGGCTTTTCCAGTTCTCTGATGACTGGGTGCTTGCCTTAGCTGACTTCCCTGGACAACTAATTCAGCATTACCCAGCTGATAAGTTGTTGCAATTTGCTTTACAACATCCATTTGTTTTCCCTACTATTGTAAAAGAGCATCCTATTCCTAATGCTGTAACTATTTTTAACGATGGCTCTTCTAATGGAATAGCTAGTCTTGTTGTCAGTCAACAAACATATTTTACTCAAACTACTTATGAATCAGCCCAAGAAGTTGAGTTGTATGCGGTGCTGAGAGCTCTTCATACAGTTTCTTCTGCCTTTAATTTATACTCAGATAGTCATTATGTAGTCAGAGCCATGTCTGTCATAGAAACAGTCCCGCTGATTGGCTCAATTAAAACTTCAATCTTTGATTTGTTTTTTCCTATCCAAAAGGCTATACAAACTCGTGTCAAGCCCTGTTTCTTTGGCTATATACGAGCTCATTCGGCTCTGCCTGGACCCCTTGCTCAGGGTAATAAGATAGCAGATGCCCTGACAAAAAACATTTATTTTCAAGATGCAGCCTTAGCTGCCAAAGCTTCTCATGCCATACATCATCAAAATAGTCATTCTTTACGCTTGCAGTTTCAGATTCCCAGAGAAACGGCACGACAAATTGTTAAAAGCTGTTCAACATGTCCTCAGTTCTTTGTTGTTCCCTCTTTTGGTGTCAACCCTCGTGGCCTCCGTCCTAATGATCTTTGGCAAATGGACGTTACTCATATGGCTGAGTTTGGAAAGCTGAAGTATCTTCATGTTACTATTGATACCAATTCTGGCTTCCTTATGGCTACAGCACTTTCTGGAGAGGCTAGTAAAAATTGTATTCAACATTGCCTCCGCTGTTTTGCTGCCATGGGAATACCCCGTGTGTTAAAAACTGATAATGGTCCTGGCTACACTGGACGTAAATTTCGTTCCTTTTGTGACACTTTTTCTATACTGCATAAAACTGGCATCCCTTATGATCCTCAAGGACAAGGAATTGTTGAACGAGCTCACTTAACCCTTAAACATCAACTGAAAAAACTAAAAAGGGGGAATTGGGTGCAGGGCAGTATTCCTTCTCTATTGAGCCATGCTTTATATGTTTTGAATTTTTTGACCTTTGATAATAAAGGCAATACTGCCGCCCAGCGCTTCTGGATGCAGGATCCACCACGAAAGTTCCCACTCGTACGATGGAAGGATCCTATGAACGGATCTTGGAATGGTCCTGATCCTGTATTAATATGGGGGAGAGGCCATGTTTGTGTGTTTCCGCAGAATGCCGAAGCGCCGCGCTGGCTCCCGGAAAGGCTGGTACGCGCGTCGGAGGCAGTCCTTGACAGCTCAGGTGAGGCGAATAACGGACAGCGATGATTCGTCTCTTCCATCATCACAGCAAGTACAAGCCCTTTTGCGGCTGGCCCAACAAGGGTCTGATCAACACATCTCTCCTTTTAGAGTGTGGATTCAATTATTATTGCTTTTGCAAAATCTTTCTGATGTTCAGGGAAAGGTATATTGGGCCTATGTCCCTGACCCTCTCTTGTTACAGCCAGTCACCTGGGAGATGGCATTTATTCCTGTATACGTTAATGACACTATTACACTGGGAGGATCTTCAGATAAACATATTATTCCACAAAATGCTTCTCTAAATTATACAGGGTTTTCTGCAAAACTTCCTATATGTATGTATAAAAACTATAATGCTTCTAGCTGTCCTTTAATTACAGAAACCTTCTACAGAACCAAGATTGCTGCTCAGAATACATGGATACTACGTTTCCCATCAATAACAGAAAAGGCTGGACAGACCCAACAGCAGAATGGAATAGGGCCTAAAGACATTCCCTTTTGTGGACTTGGACTAAGGGAACAGCAGATTTATGTGCCTTGGACATCATGTAGAAACGAAACTGCTACCACGTATACCATCTATAATGAGACACAAAGGCTTTGGGACTGGGGTCCTGATTTGATGACTGCACAAGGGTCTGGCTATCGAGAGCTTCATCCTCCCATTTGGAATCTCGGCGGTGATAAGATCTTCCAGACAGACCTGTGGAAGCTTGCTGCCGCTACAAGCAAGACAGTGAGGTTGTCATATACAGGCACAAACCATCTGAATGAACCTTACAGATATCCTCGTGCTTGTGTACCTTTACCTTTCATGATAATAACGGGGTCTGTTGTTATTCATAAACAATTTGGTATGTATAATATTACCTGTTTAAACTGTACATTGCCAAATTGTATTCGAGGAATTGACGACAAGTCAGGCTTGCTTATTGTAAAGCAACCTCCTTTTGTTGTTATCCCTGTAAATGTGTCAGAATCCTGGTATGAAGATACAGGAGTAGAATTGTGGGAACGCCTGAATAATGCACTCTCCAGGCCTCGGAGAGGAATAGGTTTAGTTATACTAGGGATAATTTCTCTGATAACGTTAATAGCATCCACTATTTCTGCTTCTATTGCTCTTAGCCAGCCTATTCATACTGCTGCCTTTGTAGATGGGCTTGCCAAAAATGCATCCAATGCTTTAGGAATACAAGAAGATATTGATAAACGTTTAGAAGATCGCTTAAATGCTCTGTATGATTCTGTGTTATACTTAGGAGAACAAATGCAAGAGCTGAGGTTTAGGAGTAAGTTGAGATGTCATGCTAATTATTATTGGATATGTGTCACTCAAAAAGAGTATAATGAATCAGATACATCGTGGCAACATATTAAAGCTCATCTTGCTGGAATATGGAGTCACGATAACCTTTCTATAGATTTGATAAAGTTACATCAAGAAATTCTAAACATTGAAGATTCACTCTCTCCAAACACGGATATTGGCTCCGCTGTTAATGGATTTCTAGAAGGGCTATTTTCCCATTTTCCTACTCTGAGTACATTTTGGCATTATATTCTCAGTCTTATGGTTGTACTGGCCGTTTTACTGCTGTTGATGTGTCTCATTCCATGCTGCATCAAGCATTTAATTTCAGAGCTGCTTGACATCAAAGCAGCTATTGATGCTGCTCGTCTAAAGCACAAAAATCAGTGCTTTAGTAAATAAATAGGGGGGAGCTGCGGGGGGCAACCTGCGAGCAGGACGTGCTTTGAAGAACTGCCTTGTTAACTCAGGGGTTAATTCCAGGGCAACCTGGCACGCAGGCTCTGCTTTGAGAGCTGGGGCCGCCTTTGTTAACTCAAGGGTCGAGTCCAGACATAGTTCTCTGTCCCGCCACCTCTTATTGTTTACTAGGGAAACTCCTTGCAGCTTTCTGGAGCGCATCTGACACAGGACAAATGGCTTTTTATGACCTAAGTCCTGAGAAACACAATCATGGGAAAATCATGGGAGTTTGGTTAATAGATTTATGTTTTTTAGGTGATTTCTGATGCATGTTACTTAGGTAATTTTTAATAATAGTATTGTATAAGAATTTCCTGGTATAAGGGTATATAATTCTGTGTGTAAGAATAAACAGGTGTCACTGGCATTGCAGGTTGCAGTGATCCTCTCAACGCCCCGCTGTGTCTGTGTCTCTCTGTGTCTCTGTGTCTGTTTCTTTTCTTAGCCGAGGAATCCCACGTCCGTGCCTACGTTGACTCGTCGGCTGGCTCCGACAGCCTTGACTCATATTCCTCGTCACGTGGCCCAGACACGTGACCCTGACTCATATTCAAGGTCACGTGGCCCAGACACGTGACCGCGACTCATATTCCGGGTCACGGGGCCCAGTCACGTGACCCCAAAAAGTTGTCTAGACTCGTATCCCAGACTCATATTCAAGGTCACGTGGCCCAGACACGTGACCCTGACTCATATTCCCGGTCACGTGGCCCAGACCCTTGACCCTGACTCATATTCCAGGTCACGTGCCCCAGACACGTGACACCAAAAGTGGCGTAGACTCATAACCTAGCGTCATATTAAAGTTCACGTGTCCCAGACACGTGACCCTGACTCATAATCCAGGTCACGTGTCCCAGACACGTGACCCCGACTCATATTCCGTGTCACGTGGCAGAGACACTTGACCTCGACTCACATTCCGGGTCACGTGGCCCCGACACGTGTCCCAGACGCATATGCCCGGTCACGTGGCCCAGACAAGTGATCCTGACTCATATTCCTCGTCACGTGGCCCAGACACTTGACTCTGACTCATATTAAAGGTCACGTGGCCCAGACACGTGACCGCGACTCATATTCCGGGTCACGAGGCCCAGTCGCGTGACCCCAAAAAGTTGTCTAGACTCGTATCACAGACTCATATTCCAGGTCACGTGGGCCAGACAGGTGACCCCTAAAGTGACCTAGACCCATAACCCAGAATCAAATTCAAGGTCCCGTAGCCCAGACACGTTACCGAAAAAGTTGTCTAGACTCGTATCCCAGACTCATATTCAAGGTCAGGTGGCCCAGACACGTGACCCGGACTCATGTTCCCGGTCACGTGGCCCAGGCACGTGACCCTGACTCATATTCCAGGTCACGTGCCCCAGACACGTGACACCAAGAGTGGCGTAGACTCATAACCTAGTCTCATATTCAAGGTCATGTGTCCCAGGCACGTGACCCCGACTCATATTCCGGATCACGTGGCCCCGACACGTGACCGTGACTCATATTCCGGGTCACGTGGCCCAGACACGTGACCCAAAAAGTTGTCTAGGCTCGTATCCCAGACTCATATTCAAGGTCACGTGGCCCAGACACGTGGCCTTTGCGGGGGGCAACCTGCGAGCAGGACGTGCTTTGAAGAACTGCCTTGTTAACTCAGGGGTTAATTCCAGGGCAACCTGGCACGCAGGCTCTGCTTTGAGAGCTGGGGCCGCCTTTGTTAACTCAAGGGTCGAGTCCAGACATAGTTCTCTGTCCCGCCACCTCTTATTGTTTACTAGGGAAACTCCTTGCAGCTTTCTGGAGCGCATCTGACACAGGACAAATGGCTTTTTATGACCTAAGTCCTGAGAAACACAATCATGGGAAAATCATGGGAGTTTGGTTAATAGATTTATGTTTTTTAGGTGATTTCTGATGCATGTTACTTAGGTAATTTTTAATAATAGTATTGTATAAGAATTTCCTGGTATAAGGGTATATAATTCTGTGTGTAAGAATAAACAGGTGTCACTGGCATTGCAGGTTGCAGTGATCCTCTCAACGCCCCGCTGTGTCTGTGTCTCTCTGTGTCTCTGTGTCTGTTTCTTTTCTTAGCCGAGGAATCCCACGTCCGTGCCTACGTTGACTCGTCGGCTGGCTCCGACAAAGTGGCGCCCAACGTGGGGCATCGACGTTTAGGAGATTCTCGGCCGCTGCCCGGAGATAAAACGCGCGTATAGGTAAAGAAAATCCTGCATAAAAAAAGAAAAATAAGGTAGGGGCAGGAAGGTTTATAGTTGAGAGTAAAAAATGGGGCAAGATCATAGTCGTCAAGTGTTTGTTCATATGTTATATGTAATGTTAAGAGACCGAGGGGTCAAAGTATCTAAGCCTAAATTACGCACATTCTTGCAGTGTATTGAAGAAGTCTGTCCATGGTTCCCTGAGGAAGGAACTATGAGTTTAGAGATTTGGAAAAAGATTGGTAAGCAGATTCAAACACATTATTCACTTTATGGCCCTTCCAAAGTTCCAGTAGAAACTTTCTCATTGTGGACTTTAATCCGTGATTGCCTTGATTTTAGTCATGAAGAGGGTTCTAAAATTAATCAAATGGTTGATGAAGAGCCAATTTATGCTACTCCAGAGGGTCGAGACAGATTGGTTACCTTGTCCCCTCTTGCAAAAACGGAGGATGGGCTGTCTCCCTCTGATGAGGAAGATTTAGATGAACAAGCAGCTGAATATCACCAGGATGATTGGGATCTGTTAGCTGAGGAGTCACCTCCTGCTGTTAATAAAATGGTGCAACAGTCCTGTTGTGCTCCCATGGAGCATCTTACTTTAAAAGAACCACCTCCTCAAAAAATTGTGGTACCTGCTGCACCACCCGCTTATGCCGCTTCTATTATTGCTGGGTTAGATCCTCCTCCTGCTCAGGCCACTGTGCAAGTTCAGGTTTTTTCCCCGTTGCAGCAGGCCATTCATCAGGCATATAAAGATGGAGAAAATGTTTCTGGTTTCCCAGTTCTATTTCCAGTACTGGAAAATGCTGGTCAGCGATATTATGATCCTCTTCCCTTTAAACAGTTAAAAGAACTTAAAGTCGCCTGTGCACAATATGGGGCTACTGCACCTTTTACACAGGCTATGATTGAGAATTTAGGAGCCTTAAATCTGCCTCCTAATGATTGGAAACAAATCGCTCGTGCATGTCTTTCGGGCGGTGATTATTTATTGTGGAAATCCGAATTTGCAGAACAATGTCACTATATAGCTGAAATTAATCAAAGACAAGGAATTCCCACAACTTATGAAATGTTGGTAGGGGAAGGTGCATTTCAGGCTACCAATGCACAGCTGAATTATCAGCCAGGAGCA
This sequence comes from Giraffa tippelskirchi, assembly GCF_054371585.1. Lineage (NCBI taxonomy): Eukaryota > Metazoa > Chordata > Mammalia > Artiodactyla > Giraffidae > Giraffa > Giraffa tippelskirchi. The sequence continues at coordinate 6,835,896 of NC_137288.1, read as the reverse complement.
TATCGTCAAATTTCCAACGCCGCACGACAGGCTTGGAGGAAATTGCCATGTCCCTCTAATAGATCAGAGGATCTTGCAAAGATACGGCAGGGGCCTGACGAGCCCTATCAAGATTTTGTTGCCCGGCTTTTGGAAGCTGTGGGAAAAATAATGTCTGATGATCAAGCAGGTATGATTTTAACTAAGCAATTGGCTTATGAAAATGCTAACTCTGCCTGTCAGGCTGCCTTGCGGCCATATAGAAAGAAGGGGGCTTTGTCTGATTATATTCGTATTTGTGCTGATATTGGTCCATCTTATATGCAGGGAATTGCTATTGCAGCTGCTTTGCAAGGGAAAAACATAAAAGAGGTATTATTTCAGCAGCAGCGCAAAAAGGAGATGATGAAAAATTCGTCCAATGCTGTTTGTTATGCCTGCGGCCAAGTAGGACATCGAGCTGCAGCCTGTCCTCAGAGGACTAACAGGGGGACAAGAGGTATAGCCCCGAATGTATGCCCTAGATGTAAGAGAGGAAGACATTGGATGAAAGACTGTAGGTCAAAAACAGATTCACAGGGCAATCCATTACCCCCCTTGCAGGGAAACTGGGTGAGGGGCCAGCCCCTGGCCCCGAAACAATGTTATGGGGCAATTCAGCAGACTTCTCCAGTAGAAAGCGGGTCTCAGACCTGTTTAGAGCCACCTCAGGGAGCGCTGGATTGGACTTGTGTGCCTCCTCCTACACAATACTAACCCCTGAAATGGGAATTCAGACTATTGCTACTGGAGTGTTTGGGCCATTGCCTGAAGGGACAGTAGGCTTACTGTTAGGGAGAAGTAGTACCACTTTAAAGGGCCTTAGTGTCGCTCCAGGGGTTATAGATTCAGATTATCATGGAGAAATTAAAATTATGGCAGAATCACCTCGTACTATTAGTACTATCCATTCAGGACAAAGAATTGCACAACTTGTTCTCCTCCCTCTTAAAGTCACAGGGCATGAGATTCAAAAGACATGTGGCACTGCTGCCTTTGGGTCTTCAGATGCCTATTGGGTCCAAGCTATTAAAGAATCCAGGCCTGAATTGGAGCTAAAAATTAATGGGAAAAATTTTAAAGGAATTTTGGATACTGGAGCTGATGTATCTGTTATTGCTGAGCATCATTGGCCCAGCGGATGGCCTAAACATATAGCTATTTCCACTTTGCAAGGAATTGGGCAGTCCAGTAATCCAGAACAGAGTGCAGAGCTACTGCACTGGCAAGATCAAGACGGCCATCAAGGCGAGATGCGTCCTTACATACTACCTAGATTGCCAGTTAATCTTTGGGGAAGGGATGTTATGTCAAAAATGGGAGTCTTTCTTTACAGTCCAAGCACTGCAATAAGTTCACAAATGTTTGATCAGGGTCTTTTGCCTCACCAGGGCCTGGGTAAGCATGGTCAGGGAAGAATTGCGCCAATTCAGCCTCAAAAGCTGGCACCAAGAGCAGGGTTAGGATATTTTCAGTGGGGACTACTGATTGTCCTGTTACTCACGCTGATCCTATTGTTTGGAAAACTGAGGAACCTGTGTGGGTAGATCAGTGGCCCCTAACTATAGAAAAAATGCTGGCTGCACAACAACTGGTACAGGAACAGTTGGCTTTGGGCCATATAGAACCTTCTAATTCACCTTGGAATTCACCCATTTTTGTTATCAAAAAGAAATCTGGAAAATGGCGCTTATTGCAAGACCTTCGTCAGGTTAACAAAGCCATGCAGATCATGGGTGCTTTGCAGCCCGGGTTGCCTTCTCCAATGGCAATTCCTAGGGGAGCTCATATAATTATTATTGACTTAAAAGATTGCTTTTATACCATTCCCCTTGCACCTCAGGATTGTTATCGTTTTGCATTTAGTGTTCCTGCTGTTAACTTTTCACGGCCCATGAAGAGGTATCAATGGAAGGTGTTGCCTCAAGGAATGGCTAATAGTCCTACATTATGCCAAAAGTTTGTAGATGCAGCCCTAACCGATGTGCGTGAAAGGTTTTCAGATATTTACATGCTTCATTATATAGATGATATTCTTTTGGCTCATACTGATTATGCCTATTTGTTAAAAGCCTTTTCTGAAGTAGAGATTGCATTAAAGTCTAGAGGTTTAATTATAGCTACTGAAAAAATTCAAACTTTTCCTCCATACTCCTATTTGGGCTTCCGTTTGGAAAAGGAAAAATTCTCTGTCCCTCATCTTCAGTTACGAAGAGATGGATTACGTACTTTAAATGATTGTCAAAAGTTGCTGGGAGACATTAATTGGATACGCCCTTACTTACGCCTCCCTACTGTAAGTTTGAAACCATTGTTTGATATTTTGAAAGGAGATTCATCACCTACATCTCCTCGGCAACTAACGCCACAAGGAGAGTTGGCTCTGCAAACTGTGGAAAGGGCACTTGCTGAACAATACACAGCGTATTGTGATTACACCCGGCCATGGGGATTATATATACTTGCTACTCAACATTCACCCACAGGAGTCCTATATCAGGATAAGCCATTAAAATGGATTTATTTGGCAGCTTCTCCTGTGCGGGCCCTTGATTCCTACCATGTTCAGGTTGCTAGGGTAATTGCTAGAGGTCGAAAAGACTCTATTATGTATTTGGGCAAAGATCCCTCCTTTATATGTGTCCCTTTTTCATCTGAACAGCAAAACTGGCTTTTCCAGTTCTCTGATGACTGGGTGCTTGCCTTAGCTGACTTCCCTGGACAACTAATTCAGCATTACCCAGCTGATAAGTTGTTGCAATTTGCTTTACAACATCCATTTGTTTTCCCTACTATTGTAAAAGAGCATCCTATTCCTAATGCTGTAACTATTTTTAACGATGGCTCTTCTAATGGAATAGCTAGTCTTGTTGTCAGTCAACAAACATATTTTACTCAAACTACTTATGAATCAGCACAAGAAGTTGAGTTGTATGCGGTGCTGAGAGCTCTTCATACAGTTTCTTCTGCCTTTAATTTATACTCAGATAGTCATTATGTAGTCAGAGCCATGTCTGTCATAGAAACAGTCCCGCTGATTGGCTCAATTAAAACTTCAATCTTTGATTTGTTTTTTCGTATCCAAAAGGCTATACAAACTCGTGTCAACCCCTGTTTCTTTGGCTATATACGAGCTCATTCGGCTCTGCCTGGACCCCTTGCTCAGGGTAATAAGATAGCAGATGCCCTGACAAAAAACATTTATTTTCAAGATGCAGCCTTAGCTGCCAAAGCTTCTCATGCCATACATCATCAAAATAGTCATTCTTTACGCTTGCAGTTTCAGATTCCCAGAGAAACGGCACGACAAATTGTTAAAAGCTGTTCAACATGTCCTCAGTTCTTTGTTGTTCCCTCTTTTGGTGTCAACCCTCGTGGCCTCCGTCCTAATGATCTTTGGCAAATGGACGTTACTCATATGGCTGAGTTTGGAAAGCTGAAGTATCTTCATGTTACTATTGATACCAATTCTGGCTTCCTTATGGCTACAGCACTTTCTGGAGAGGCTAGTAAAAATTGTATTCAACATTGCCTCCGCTGTTTTGCTGCCATGGGAATACCCCGTGTGTTAAAAACTGATAATGGTCCTGGCTACACTGGACGTAAATTTCGTTCCTTTTGTGACACTTTTTCTATACTGCATAAAACTGGCATCCCTTATGATCCTCAGGGACAAGGAATTGTTGAACGAGCTCACTTAACCCTTAAACATCAACTGAAAAAACTAAAAAGGGGGAATTGGGTGCAGGGCAGTATTCCTTCTCTATTGAGCCATGCTTTATATGTTTTGAATTTTTTGACCTTTGATAATAAAGGCAATACTGCCGCCCAGCGCTTCTGGATGCAGGATCCACCACGAAAGTTCCCACTCGTACGATGGAAGGATCCTATGAACGGATCTTGGAATGGTCCTGATCCTGTATTAATATGGGGGAGAGGCCATGTTTGTGTGTTTCCGCAGAATGCCGAAGCGCCGCGCTGGCTCCCGGAAAGGCTGGTACGCGCGTCGGAGGCAGTCCTTGACAGCTCAGGTGAGGCGAATAACGGACAGCGATGATTCGTCTCTTCCATCATCACAGCAAGTACAAGCCCTTTTGCGGCTGGCCCAACAAGGGTCTGATCAACACATCTCTCCTTTTAGAGTGTGGATTCAATTATTATTGCTTTTGCAAAATCTTTCTGATGTTCAGGGAAAGGTATATTGGGCCTATGTCCCTGACCCTCTCTTGTTACAGCCAGTCACCTGGGAGATGGCATTTATTCCTGTATACGTTAATGACACTATTACACTGGGAGGATCTTCAGATAAACATATTATTCCACAAAATGCTTCTCTAAATTATACAGGGTTTTCTGCAAAACTTCCTATATGTATGTATAAAAACTATAATGCTTCTAGCTGTCCTTTAATTACAGAAACCTTCTACAGAACCAAGATTGCTGCTCAGAATACATGGATACTACGTTTCCCATCAATAACAGAAAAGGCTGGACAGACCCAACAGCAGAATGGAATAGGGCCTAAAGACATTCCCTTTTGTGGACTTGGACTAAGGGAACAGCAGATTTATGTGCCTTGGACATCATGTAGAAACGAAACTGCTACCACGTATACCATCTATAATGAGACACAAAGGCTTTGGGACTGGGGTCCTGATTTGATGACTGCACAAGGGTCTGGCTATCGAGAGCTTCATCCTCCCATTTGGAATCTCGGCGGTGATAAGATCTTCCAGACAGACCTGTGGAAGCTTGCTGCCGCTACAAGCAAGACAGTGAGGTTGTCATATACAGGCGCAAACCATCTGAATGAACCTTACAGATATCCTCGTGCTTGTGTACCTTTACCTTTCATGATAATAACGGGGTCTGTTGTTATTCGTAAACAATTTGGTATGTATAATATTACCTGTTTAAACTGTACATTGTCAAATTGTATTCGAGGAATTGACGACAAGTCAGGCTTGCTTATTGTAAAGCAACCTCCTTTTGTTGTTATCCCTGTAAATGTGTCAGAATCCTGGTATGAAGATACAGGAGTAGAATTGTGGGAACGCCTGAATAATGCACTCTCCAGGCCTCGGAGAGGAATAGGTTTAGTTATACTAGGGATAATTTCTCTGATAACGTTAATAGCATCCACTATTTCTGCTTCTATTGCTCTTAGCCAGCCTATTCATACTGCTGCCTTTGTAGATGGGCTTGCCAAAAATGCATCCAATGCTTTAGGAATACAAGAAGATATTGATAAACGTTTAGAAGATCGCTTAAATGCTCTGTATGATTCTGTGTTATACTTAGGAGAACAAATGCAAGAGCTGAGGTTTAGGAGTAAGTTGAGATGTCATGCTAATTATTATTGGATATGTGTCACTCAAAAAGAGTATAATGAATCAGATACATCGTGGCAACATATTAAAGCTCATCTTGCTGGAATATGGAGTCACGATAACCTTTCTATAGATTTGATAAAGTTACATCAAGAAATTCTAAACATTGAAGATTCACTCTCTCCAAACACGGATATTGGCTCCGCTGTTAATGGATTTCTAGAAGGGCTATTTTCCCATTTTCCTACTCTGAGTACATTTTGGCATTATATTCTCAGTCTTATGGTTGTACTGGCCGTTTCACTGCTGTTGATGTGTCTCATTCCATGCTGCATCAAGCATTTAATTTCAGAGCTGCTTGACATCAAAGCAGCTATTCATGCTGCTCGTCTAAAGCACAAAAATCAGTGCTTTAGTAAATAAATAGGGGGGAGCTGCGGGGGGCAACCTGCGAGCAGGACGTGCTTTGAAGAACTGCCTTGTTAACTCAGGGGTTAATTCCAGGGCAACATGGCACGCAGGCTCTGCTTTGAGAGCTGGGGCCGCCTTTGTTAACTCAAGGGTCGAGTCCAGACATAGTTCTCTGTCCCGCCACCTCTTATTGTTTACTAGGGAAACTCCTTGCAGCTTTCTGGAGCGCATCTGACACAGGACAAATGGCTTTTTATGACCTAAGTCCTGAGAAACACAATCATGGGAAAATCATGGGAGTTTGGTTAATAGATTTATGTTTTTTAGGTGATTTCTGATGCATGTTACTTAGGTAATTTTTAATAATAGTATTGTATAAGAATTTCCTGGTATAAGGGTATATAATTCTGTGTGTAAGAATAAACAGGTGTCACTGGCATTGCAGGTTGCAGTGATCCTCTCAACGCCCCGCTGTGTCTGTGTCTCTCTGTGTCTCTGTGTCTGTTTCTTTTCTTAGCCGAGGAATCCCACGTCCGTGCCTACGTTGACTCGTCGGCTGGCTCCGACAGCCTTGACTCATATTCCTCGTCACGTGGCCCAGACACGTGACCCTGACTCATATTCAAGGTCACGTGGCCCAGACACGTGACCGCGACTCATATTCCGGGTCACGGGGCCCAGTCACGTGACCCCAAAAAGTTGTCTAGACTCGTATCCCAGACTCATATTCCCGGTCACGTGGCCCAGACCCTTGACCCTGACTCATATTCCAGGTCACGTGCCCCAGACACGTGACACCAAAAGTGGCGTAGACTCATAACCTAGCGTCATATTAAAGTTCACGTGTCCCAGACACGTGACCCTGACTCATAATCCAGGTCACGTGTCCCAGACACGTGACCCCGACTCCTATTCCGTGTCACGTGGCAGAGACACTTGACCTCGACTCATATTCCGGGTAACGTGGCCCCGACACGTGTCCCAGACACATATGCCCGGTCACGTGGCCCAGACAAGTGATCCTGACTCATATTCCTCATCACGTGGCCCAGACACTTGACTCTGACACATATTAAAGGTCACGTGGCCCAGACACGTGACCGCGACTCATATTCCGGGTCACGTGGCCCAGTCGCGTGACCCCAAAAAGTTGTCTAGACTCGTATCACAGACTCATATTCCAGGTCCCGTGGGCCAGACAGGTGACCCCTAAAGTGACCTAGACCCATAACCCAGAATCAAATTCAAGGTCACGTAGCCCAGACACGTTACCGAAAAAGTTGTCTAGACTCATATCCCAGACTCATATTCAAGGTCAGGTGGCCCAGACACGTGACCCGGACTCATGTTCCCGGTCACGTGGCCCAGGCACGTGACCCTGACTCATATTCCAGGTCACGTGCCCCAGACACGTGACACCAAGAGTGGCGTAGACTCATAACCTAGTCTCATATTCAAGGTCATGTGTCCCAGGCACGTGACCCTGACTCATATTCCAGGTCACGTGCCCCAGTCACGTGACACCAAAAGTGGCGTAGACTCATAACCTAGTCTCATATTCAAGGTCATGTGTCCCAGAAACGTGACCCCGACTCATATTCCGGGTCACGTGGCCCCGACACGTGACCGTAACTCATATTCCGGGTCACGTGGCCCAGTCGCGTGACCTAAATAAGTTGTCCAGACTCGTATCCAAGACTCATATTCTAGGTCACGTGGCCCAGACACGTGACCCACACTCAGATTCAAAGTCACGTGGCCCAGGCACGTGACACCAAAATTGGCGTAGACTCATAACCCAGACTCATATTCACGATCACGTGGCCCAGACTCGCAACCCTGACTCATATTCCTGGTCACGTGTCCCAGACACTTGACCCTGACTCATATTCCTGGTCACGTGTCCCAGACACTTGACCCAGACTCATATTCCGGGTCACGTGGCCCAGACACGTGTCCCAGACTCATATGCCCTGTCACGTGGCCCAGACTCGTGACCGCGACTCATATTCCGGGTCACGTGGCCCAGTCGCGTGACCCCAAAAAGTTGTCTAGACTCGTATCACAGACTCATGTTCAAGGTCACGTGGGCCAGACACGTGTCCCTGACTCATATTCCAGGTCACGTGGCCCAGACAGGTGACCCCTAAAGTGACCTAGACCCATAACCCAGAATCAAATTCAAGGTCACGTAGCGCAGACACATTACCTCGACTCATATTATGGGTCACGTGGCCCAGACACGTGACAGAAAAAGTTGTCTAGACTCGTATCCCAGACTCATATTCAAGGACATGTGGCCCAGACACGTGACCCTGACTCATATTCCTGGTCACGTGCCCCAGACACGTGACACCAAACGTGGCGTAGACTCATAACCTAGAGTCATATTAAAGTTCACGTGTCCCAGACACGTGTCCCTGACTCATATTCCAGGTCACGTGGCCCAGACCCTTGACCCTGACTCATATTCCAGGTCACGTGCCCCAGACACGTGACACCAAAAGTGGCGTAGACTCATAACCTAGCGTCATAGTAAAGTTCACGTGTCCCAGACACGTGACCCCGACTCATATTCCGTGTCACGTGGCAGAGACACTTGACCTCGACTCATATTCCGGGTCACGTGGCCCCGACACGTGTCCCAGACTCATATGCCCGGTCACGTGGCCCAGACAAGTGATCCTGACTCATATTCCTCGTCACGTGGCCCAGACACTTGACCCTGACTCATATTCAAGGTCACGTGGCCCAGACACGTGACCGCGACTCATATTCCGGGTCACGTGGCCCAGTCGCGTGACCCCAAAAAGTTGTCTAGACTCGTATCACAGACTAATGTTCAAGGTCACGTGGGCCAGACACGTGTCCCTGACTCATATTCCAGGTCACGTGGCCCAGACAGGTGACCCCTAAAGTGACCTAGACCCATAACCCAGAATCAAATTCAAGGTCACGTAGCCCAGACACGTTACCGAAAAAGTTGTCTAGACTCGTATCCCAGACTCATATTCAAGGTCAGGTGGCCCAGACACGTGACCCGGACTCATGTTCCCGGTCACGTGGCCCAGGCACGTGACCCTGACTCATATTCCAGGTCACGTGCCCCAGACACGTGACACCAAAAGTGGCGTAGACTCATAACCTAGTCTCATATTCAAGGTCATGTGTCCCAGACACGTGACCCTGACTCATAATCCTGGTCACGTGTCCCAGACACGTGACCCCGACTCATATTCTGGGTCACGTGGCCCCGACACGTGACCGTGACTCATATTCCGGGTCACGTGGCCCAGTTGCGTGACCTAAATAAGTTGTCCAGACTCGTATCCAAGACTCATATTCTAGGTCACGTGGCCCAGACACGTGACCCACACTCAGATTCAAAGTCACGTGGCCCAGACACGTGACACCAAAATTGGCGTAGACTCATAACCCAGACTCATATTCACGATCACGTGGCCCAGACTCGCAACCCTGACTCCTATTCCTGGTCACGTGTCCCAGACACTTGACCCAGACTCATATTCCGGGTCACGTGGCCCAGACACGTGACCCAAAAAGTTGTCTAGGCTCGTATCCCAGACTCATATTCAAGGTCATGTGGCCCAGACACGTGGCCTTTGCGGGGGGCAACCTGCGAGCAGGACGTGCTTTGAAGAACTGCCTTGTTAACTCAGGGGTTAATTCCAAGGCAACCTGGCATGCAGGCTCTGCTTTGAGAGCTGGGGCCGCCTTTGTTAACTCAAGGGTCGAGTCCAGACATAGTTCTCTGTCCCGCCACCTCTTATTGTTTACTAGGGAAACTCCTTGCAGCTTTCTGGAGCGCATCTGACACAGGACAAATGGCTTTTTATGACCTAAGTCCTGAGAAACACAATCATGGGAAAATCATGGGAGTTTGGTTAATAGATTTATGTTTTTTAGGTGATTTCTGATGCATGTTACTTAGGTAATTTTTAATAATAGTATTGTATAAGAATTTCCTGGTATAAGGGTATATAATTCTGTGTGTAAGAATAAACAGGTGTCACTGGCATTGCAGGTTGCAGTGATCCTCTCAACGCCCCGCTGTATCTGTGTCTCTCTGTGTCTCTGTGTCTGTTTCTTTTCTTAGCCGAGGAATCCCGCGTCCGTGCCTACGTTGACTCGTCGGCTGGCTCCGACAAAGTGGCGCCCAACGTGGGGCATCGACGTTTAGGAGATTCTCGGCCGCTGCCCGGAGATAAAACGCGCGTATAGGTAAAGAAAATCCTGCATAAAAAAAGAAAAATAAGGTAGGGGCAGGAAGGTTTATAGTTGAGAGTAAAAAATGGGGCAAGATCATAGTCGTCAAGTGTTTGTTCATATGTTATATGTAATGTTAAGAGACCGAGGGGTCAAAGTATCTAAGCCTAAATTACGCACATTCTTGCAGTTTATTGAAGAAGTCTGTCCATGGTTCCCTGAGGAAGGAACTATGAGTTTAGAGATTTGGAAAAAGATTGGTAAGCAGATTCAAACACATTATTCACTTTATGGCCCTTCCAAAGTTCCAGTAGAAACTTTCTCATTGTGGACTTTAATCCGTGATTGCCTTGATTTTAGTCATGAAGAGGGTTCTAAAATTAATCAAATGGTTGATGAAGAGCCAATTTATGCTACTCCAGAGGGTCGAGACAGATTGGTTACCTTGTCCCCTCTTGCAAAAACGGAGGATGGGCTGTCTCCCTCTGATGAGGAAGATTTAGATGAACAAGCAGCTGAATATCACCAGGATGATTGGGATCTGTTAGCTGAGGAGTCACCTCCTGCTGTTAATAAAATGGTGCAACAGTCCTGTTGTGCTCCCATGGAGCATCTTACTTTAAAAGAACCACCTCCTCAAAAAATTGTGGTACCTGCTGCACCACCCGCTTATGCCGCTTCTATTATTGCTGGGTTAGATCCTCCTCCTGCTCAGGCCACTGTGCAAGTTCAGGTTTTTTCCCCGTTGCAGCAGGCCATTCATCAGGCATATAAAGATGGAGAAAATGTTTCTGGTTTCCCAGTTCTATTTCCAGTACTGGAAAATGCTGGTCAGCGATATTATGATCCTCTTCCCTTTAAACAGTTAAAAGAACTTAAAGTCGCCTGTGCACAATATGGGGCTACTGCACCTTTTACACAGGCTATGATTGAGAATTTAGGAGCCTTAAATCTGCCTCCTAATGATTGGAAACAAATCGCTCGTGCATGTCTTTCGGGCGGTGATTATTTATTGTGGAAATCAGAATTTGCAGAACAATGTCACTATATAGCTGAAATTAATCAAAGACAAGGAATTCCCACAACTTATGAAATGTTGGTAGGGGAAGGTGCATTTCAGGCTACCAATGCACAGCTGAATTATCAGCCAGGAGCATATCCTCAAATTTCCAACGCCGCACGACAGGCTTGGAGGAAATTGCCATGTCCCTCTAATAGATCAGAGGATCTTGCAAAGATACGGCAGGGGCCTGACGAGCCCTATCAAGATTTTGTTGCCCGGCTTTTGGAAGCTGTGGGAAAAATAATGTCTGATGATCAAGCAGGTATGATTTTAACTAAGCAATTGGCTTATGAAAATGCTAACTCTGCCTGTCAGGCTGCCTTGCGGCCATATAGAAAGAAGGGGGCTTTGTCTGATTATATTCGTATTTGTGCTGATATTGGTCCATCTTATATGCAGGGAATTGCTATTGCAGCTGCTTTGCAAGGGAAAAACATAAAAGAGGTATTATTTCAGCAGCAGCGCAAAAAGGAGATGATGAAAAATTCGTCCAATGCTGTTTGTTATGCCTGCGGCCAAGTAGGACATCGAGCTGCAGCCTGTCCTCAGAGGACTAACAGGGGGACAAGAGGTATAGCCCCGAATGTATGCCCTAGATGTAAGAGAGGAAGACATTGGATGAAAGACTGTAGGTCAAAAACAGATTCACAGGGCAATCCATTACCCCCCTTGCAGGGAAACTGGGTGAGGGGCCAGCCCCTGGCCCCGAAACAATGTTATGGGGCAATTCAGCAGACTTCTCCAGTAGAAAGCGGGTCTCAGACCTGTTTAGAGCCACCTCAGGGAGCGCTGGATTGGACTTGTGTGCCTCCTCCTACACAATACTAACCCCTGAAATGGGAATTCAGACTATTGCTACTGGAGTGTTTGGGCCATTGCCTGAAGGGACAGTAGGCTTACTGTTAGGGAGAAGTAGTACCACTTTAAAGGGCCTTAGTGTCGCTCCAGGGGTTATAGATTCAGATTATCATGGAGAAATTAAAATTATGGCAGAATCACCTCGTACTATTAGTACTATCCATTCAGGACAAAGAATTGCACAACTTGTTCTCCTCCCTCTTAAAGTCACAGGGCATGAGATTCAAAAGACACGTGGCACTGCTGCCTTTGGGTCTTCAGATGCCTATTGGGTCCAAGCTATTAAAGAATCCAGGCCTGAATTGGAGCTAAAAATTAATGGGAAAAATTTTAAAGGAATTTTGGATACTGGAGCTGATGTATCTGTTATTGCTGAGCATCATTGGCCCAGCGGATGGCCTAAACATATAGCTATTTCCACTTTGCAAGGAATTGGGCAGTCCAGTAATCCAGAACAGAGTGCAGAGCTACTGCATTGGCAAGATCAAGACGGCCATCAAGGCGAGATGCGTCCTTACATACTACCTAGATTGCCAGTTAATCTTTGGGGAAGGGATGTTATGTCAAAAATGGGAGTCTTTCTTTACAGTCCAAGCACTGCAATAAGTTCACAAATGTTTGATCAGGGTCTTTTGCCTCACCAGGGCCTGGGTAAGCATGGTCAGGGAAGAATTGCGCCAATTCAGCCTCAAAAGCTGGCACCAAGAGCAGGGTTAGGATATTTTCAGTGGGGACTACTGATTGTCCTGTTACTCACGCTGATCCTATTGTTTGGAAAACTGAGGAACCTGTGTGGGTAGATCAGTGGCCCCTAACTATAGAAAAAATGCTGGCTGCACAACAACTGGTACAGGAACAGTTGGCTTTGGGCCATATAGAACCTTCTAATTCACCTTGGAATTCACCCATTTTTGTTATCAAAAAGAAATCTGGAAAATGGCGCTTATTGCAAGACCTTCGTCAGGTTAACAAAGCCATGCAGATCATGGGTGCTTTGCAGCCCGGGTTGCCTTCTCCAATGGCAATTCCTAGGGGAGCTCATATAATTATTATTGACTTAAAAGATTGCTTTTATACCATTCCCCTTGCACCTCAGGATTGTTATCGTTTTGCATTTAGTGTTCCTGCTGTTAACTTTTCACGGCCCATGAAGAGGTATCAATGGAAGGTGTTGCCTCAAGGAATGGCTAATAGTCCTACATTATGCCAAAAGTTTGTAGATGCAGCCCTAACCGATGTGCGTGAAAGGTTTTCAGATATTTACATGCTTCATTATATAGATGATATTCTTTTGGCTCATACTGATTATGCCTATTTGTTAAAAGCCTTTTCTGAAGTAGAGATTGCATTAAAGTCTAGAGGTTTAATTATAGCTACTGAAAAAATTCAAACTTTTCCTCCATACTCCTATTTGGGCTTCCGTTTGGAAAAGGAAAAATTCTCTGTCCCTCATCTTCAGTTACGAAGAGATGGATTACGTACTTTAAATGATTTTCAAAAGTTGCTGGGAGACATTAATTGGATACGCCCTTACTTACGCCTCCCTACTGTAAGTTGGAAACCATTGTTTGATATTTTGAAAGGAGATTCATCACCTACATCTCCTCGGCAACTAACGCCACAAGGAGAGTTGGCTCTGCAAACTGTGGAAAGGGCACTTGCTGAACAATACACAGCGTATTGTGATTACACCCGGCCATGGGGATTATATATACTTGCTACTCAACATTCACCCACAGGAGTCCTATATCAGGATAAGCCATTAAAATGGATTTATTTGGCAGCTTCTCCTGTGCGGGCCCTTGATTCCTACCATGTTCAGGTTGCTAGGGTAATTGCTAGAGGTCGAAAAGACTCTATTATGTATTTGGGCAAAGATCCCTCCTTTATATGTGTCCCTTTTTCATCTGAACAGCAAAACTGGCTTTTCCAGTTCTCTGATGACTGGGTGCTTGCCTTAGCTGACTTCCCTGGACAACTAATTCAGCATTACCCAGCTGATAAGTTGTTGCAATTTGCTTTACAACATCCATTTGTTTTCCCTACTATTGTAAAAGAGCATCCTATTCCTAATGCTGTAACTATTTTTAACGATGGCTCTTCTAATGGAATAGCTAGTCTTGTTGTCAGTCAACAAACATATTTTACTCAAACTACTTATGAATCAGCACAAGAAGTTGAGTTGTATGCGGTGCTGAGAGCTCTTCATACAGTTTCTTCTGCCTTTAATTTATACTCAGATAGTCATTATGTAGTCAGAGCCATGTCTGTCATAGAAACAGTCCCGCTGATTGGCTCAATTAAAACTTCAATCTTTGATTTGTTTTTTCGTATCCAAAAGGCTATACAAACTCGTGTCAACCCCTGTTTCTTTGGCTATATACGAGCTCATTCGGCTCTGCCTGGACCCCTTGCTCAGGGTAATAAGATAGCAGATGCCCTGACAAAAAACATTTATTTTCAAGATGCAGCCTTAGCTGCCAAAGCTTCTCATGCCATACATCATCAAAATAGTCATTCTTTACGCTTGCAGTTTCAGATTCCCAGAGAAACGGCACGACAAATTGTTAAAAGCTGTTCAACATGTCCTCAGTTCTTTGTTGTTCCCTCTTTTGGTGTCAACCCTCGTGGCCTCCGTCCTAATGATCTTTGGCAAATGGACGTTACTCATATGGCTGAGTTTGGAAAGCTGAAGTATCTTCATGTTACTATTGATACCAATTCTGGCTTCCTTATGGCTACAGCACTTTCTGGAGAGGCTAGTAAAAATTGTATTCAACATTGCCTCCGCTGTTTTGCTGCCATGGGAATACCCCGTGTGTTAAAAACTGATAATGGTCCTGGCTACACTGGATGTGAATTTCGTTCCTTTTGTGACACTTTTTCTATACTGCATAAAACTGGCATCCCTTATAATCCTCAAGGACAAGGAATTGTTGAACGAGCTCACTTAACCCTTAAACATCAACTGAAAAAACTAAAAAGGGGGAATTGGGTGCAGGGCAGTATTCCTTCTCTATTGAGCCATGCTTTATATGTTTTGAATTTTTTGACCTTTGATAATAAAGGCAATACTGCCGCCCAGCGCTTCTGGATGCAGGATCCACCACGAAAGTTCCCACTCGTACGATGGAAGGATCCTATGAACGGATCTTGGAACGGTCCTGATCCTGTATTAATATGGGGGAGAGGCCATGTTTGTGTGTTTCCGCAGAATGCCGAAGCGCCGCGCTGGCTCCCGGAAAGGCTGGTACGCGCGTCGGAGGCAGTCCTTGACAGCTCAGGTGAGGCGAATAACGGACAGCGATGATTCGTCTCTTCCATCATCACAGCAAGTACAAGCCCTTTTGCGGCTGGCCCAACAAGGGTCTGATCAACACATCTCTCCTTTTAGAGTGTGGATTCAATTATTATTGCTTTTGCAAAATCTTTCTGATGTTCAGGGAAAGGTATATTGGGCCTATGTCCCTGACCCTCTCTTGTTACAGCCAGTCACCTGGGAGATGGCATTTATTCCTGTATACGTTAATGACACTATTACACTGGGAGGATCTTCAGATAAACATATTATTCCACAAAATGCTTCTCTAAATTATACAGGGTTTTCTGCAAAACTTCCTATATGTATGTATAAAAACTATAATGCTTCTAGCTGTCCTTTAATTACAGAAACCTTCTACAGAACCAAGATTGCTGCTCAGAATACATGGATACTACGTTTCCCATCAATAACAGAAAAGGCTGGACAGACCCAACAGCAGAATGGAATAGGGCCTAAAGACATTCCCTTTTGTGGACTTGGACTAAGGGAACAGCAGATTTATGTGCCTTGGACATCATGTAGAAACGAAACTGCTACCACGTATACCATCTATAATGAGACACAAAGGCTTTGGGACTGGGGTCCTGATTTGATGACTGCACAAGGGTCTGGCTATCGAGAGCTTCATCCTCCCATTTGGAATCTCGGCGGTGATAAGATCTTCCAGACAGACCTGTGGAAGCTTGCTGCCGCTACAAGCAAGACAGTGAGGTTGTCATATACAGGCGCAAACCATCTGAATGAACCTTACAGATATCCTCGTGCTTGTGTACCTTTACCTTTCATGATAATAACGGGGTCTGTTGTTATTCGTAAACAATTTGGTATGTATAATATTACCTGTTTAAACTGTACATTGTCAAATTGCATTCGAGGAATTGACGACAAGTCAGGCTTGCTTATTGTAAAGCAACCTCCTTTTGTTGTTATCCCTGTAAATGTGTCAGAATCCTGGTATGAAGATACAGGAGTAGAATTGTGGGAACACCTGAATAATGCACTCTCCAGGCCTCGGAGAGGAATAGGTTTAGTTATACTAGGGATAATTTCTCTGATAACGTTAATAGCATCCACTATTTCTGCTTCTATTGCTCTTAGCCAGCCTATTCATACTGCTGCCTTTGTAGATGGGCTTGCCAAAAATGCATCCAATGCTTTAGGAATACAAGAAGATATTGATAAACGTTTAGAAGATCGCTTAAATGCTCTGTATGATTCTGTGTTATACTTAGGAGAACAAATGCAAGAGCTGAGGTTTAGGAGTAAGTTGAGATGTCATGCTAATTATTATTGGATATGTGTCACTCAAAAAGAGTATAATGAATCAGATACATCGTGGCAACATATTAAAGCTCATCTTGCTGGAATATGGAGTCACGATAACCTTTCTATAGATTTGATAAAGTTACATCAAGAAATTCTAAACATTGAAGATTCACTCTCTCCAAACACGGATATTGTCTCCGCTGTTAATGGATTTCTAGAAGGGCTATTTTCCCATTTTCCTACTCTGAGTACATTTTGGCATTATATTCTCAGTCTTATGGTTGTACTGGCCGTTTTACTGCTGTTGATGTGTCTCATTCCATGCTGCATCAAGCATTTAATTTCAGAGCTGCTTGACATCAAAGGAGCTATTCATGCTGCTCGTCTAAAGCACAAAAATCAGTGCTTTAGTAAATAAATAGGGGGGAGCTGCGGGGGGCAACCTGCGAGCAGGACGTGCTTTGAAGAACTGCCTTGTTAACTCAGGGGTTAATTCCAGGGCAACATGGCACGCAGGCTCTGCTTTGAGAGCTGGGGCCGCCTTTGTTAACTCAAGGGTCGAGTCCAGACATAGTTCTCTGTCCCGCCACCTCTTATTGTTTACTAGGGAAACTCCTTGCAGCTTTCTGGAGCGCATCTGACACAGGACAAATGGCTTTTTATGACCTAAGTCCTGAGAAACACAATCATGGGAAAATCATGGGAGTTTGGTTAATAGATTTATGTTTTTTAGGTGATTTCTGATGCATGTTACTTAGGTAATTTTTAATAATAGTATTGTATAAGAATTTCCTGGTATAAGGGTATATAATTCTGTGTGTAAGAATAAACAGGTGTCACTGGCATTGCAGGTTGCAGTGATCCTCTCAACGCCCCGCTGTGTCTGTGTCTCTCTGTGTCTCTGTGTCTGTTTCTTTTCTTAGCCGAGGAATCCCACGTCCGTGCCTACGTTGACTCGTCGGCTGGCTCCGACAGCCTTGACTCATATTCCTCGTCACGTGGCCCAGACACGTGACCCTGACTCATATTCAAGGTCACGTGGCCCAGACACGTGACCGCGACTCATATTCCGTGTCACGGGGCCCAGTCACGTGACCCCAAAAAGTTGTCTAGACTCGTATCCCAGACTCATATTCCCGGTCACGTGGCCCAGACCCTTGACCCTGACTCATATTCCAGGTCACGTGCCCCAGACACGTGACACCAAAAGTGGCGTAGACTCATAACCTAGCGTCATATTAAAGTTCAGGTGTCCCAGACACGTGACCCTGACTCATAATCCAGGTCACGTGTCCCAGACACGTGACCCCGACTCCTATTCCGTGTCACGTGGCAGAGACACTTGACCTCGACTCATATTCCGGGTCACGTGGCCCCGACACGTGTCCCAGACACATATGCCCGGTCACGTGGCCCAGACAAGTGATCCTGACTCATATTCCTCATCACGTGGCCCAGACACTTGACTCTGACACATATTAAAGGTCACGTGGCCCAGACACGTGACCGCGACTCATATTCCGGGTCACGTGGCCCAGTCGCGTGACCCCAAAAAGTTGTCTAGACTCGTATCACAGACTCATATTCCAGGTCCCGTGGGCCAGACAGGTGACCCCTAAAGTGACCTAGACCCATAACCCAGAATCAAATTCAAGGTCACGTAGCCCAGACACGTTACCGAAAAAGTTGTCTAGACTCATATCCCAGACTCTTATTCAAGGTCAGGTGGCCCAGACACGTGACCCGGACTCATGTTCCCGGTCACGTGGCCCAGGCACGTGACCCTGACTCATATTCCAGGTCACGTGCCCCAGACACGTGACACCAAGAGTGGCGTAGACTCATAACCTAGTCTCATATTCAAGGTCATGTGTCCCAGGCACGTGACCCTGACTCATATTCCAGGTCACGTGCCCCAGTCACGTGACACCAAAAGTGGCGTAGACTCATAACCTAGTCTCATATTCAAGGTCATGTGTCCCAGACACGTGACCCCGACTGATATTCCGGGTCACGTGGCCCCGACACGTGACCGTAACTCATATTCCGGGTCACGTGGCCCAGTCGCGTGACCTAAATAAGTTGTCCAGACTCGTATCCAAGACTCATATTCTAGGTCACGTGGCCCAGACACGTGACCCACACTCAGATTCAAAGTCACGTGGCCCAGGCACGTGACACCAAAATTGGCGTAGACTCATAACCCAGACTCATATTCACGATCACGTGGCCCAGACTCGCAACCCTGACTCATATTCCTGGTCACGTGTCCCAGACACTTGACCCTGACTCATATTCCTGGTCACGTGTCCCAGACACTTGACCCAGACTCATATTCCGGGTCACGTGGCCCAGACACGTGTCCCAGACTCATATGCCCGGTCACGTGGCCCAGACTCGTGACCGCGACTCATATTCCGGGTCACGTGGCCCAGTCGCGTGACCCCAAAAAGTTGTCTAGACTCGTATCACAGACTCATGTTCAAGGTCACGTGGGCCAGACACGTGTCCCTGACTCATATTCCAGGTCACGTGGCCCAGACAGGTGACCCCTAAAGTGACCTAGACCCATAACCCAGAATCAAATTCAAGGTCACGTAGCGCAGACACATTACCTCGACTCATATTATGGGTCACGTGGCCCAGACACGTGACAGAAAAAGTTGTCTAGACTCGTATCCCAGACTCATATTCAAGGTCATGTGGCCCAGACACGTGACCCTGACTCATATTCCTGGTCACGTGCCCCAGACACGTGACACCAAACGTGGCGTAGACTCATAACCTAGAGTCATATTAAAGTTCACGTGTCCCAGACACGTGTCCCTGACTCATATTCCAGGTCACGTGGCCCAGACCCTTGACCCTGACTCATATTCCAGGTCACGTGCCCCAGACACGTGACACCAAAAGTGGCGTAGACTCATAACCTAGCGTCATAGTAAAGTTCACGTGTCCCAGACACGTGACCCCGACTCATATTCCGTGTCACGTGGCAGAGACACTTGACCTCGACTCATATTCCGGGTCACGTGGCCCCGACACGTGTCCCAGACTCATATGCCCGGTCACGTGGCCCAGACAAGTGATCCTGACTCATATTCCTCGTCACGTGGCCCAGACACTTGACCCTGACTCATATTCAAGGTCACGTGGCCCAGACACGTGACCGCGACTCATATTCCGGGTCACGTGGCCCAGTCGCGTGACCCCAAAAAGTTGTCTAGACTCGTATCACAGACTAATGTTCAAGGTCACGTGGGCCAGACACGTGTCCCTGACTCATATTCCAGGTCACGTGGCCCAGACAGGTGACCCCTAAAGTGACCTAGACCCATAACCCAGAATCAAATTCAAGGTCACGTAGCCCAGACACGTTACCGAAAAAGTTGTCTAGACTCGTATCCCAGACTCATATTCAAGGTCAGGTGGCCCAGACACGTGACCCGGACTCATGTTCCCGGTCACGTGGCCCAGGCACGTGACCCTGACTCATATTCCAGGTCACGTGCCCCAGACACGTGACACCAAAAGTGGCGTAGACTCATAACCTAGTCTCATATTCAAGGTCATGTGTCCCAGACACGTGACCCTGACTCATAATCC
The DNA here is from genome assembly GCF_054371585.1 of Giraffa tippelskirchi. Lineage (NCBI taxonomy): Eukaryota > Metazoa > Chordata > Mammalia > Artiodactyla > Giraffidae > Giraffa > Giraffa tippelskirchi. The sequence goes on along the minus strand of NC_137288.1, from coordinate 6,815,795 downwards.
TGGTCACGTGTCCCAGACACGTGACCCCGACTCATATTCTGGGTCACGTGGCCCCGACACGTGACCGTGACTCATATTCCGGGTCACGTGGCCCAGTTGCGTGACCTAAATAAGTTGTCCAGACTCGTATCCAAGACTCATATTCTAGGTCACGTGGCCCAGACACGTGACCCACACTCAGATTCAAAGTCACGTGGCCCAGACACGTGACACCAAAATTGGCGTAGACTCATAACCCAGACTCATATTCACGATCACGTGGCCCAGACTCGCAACCCTGACTCCTATTCCTGGTCACGTGTCCCAGACACTTGACCCAGACTCATATTCCGGGTCACGTGGCCCAGACACGTGACCCAAAAAGTTGTCTAGGCTCGTATCCCAGACTCATATTCAAGGTCACGTGGCCCAGACACGTGGCCTTTGCGGGGGGCAACCTGCGAGCAGGACGTGCTTTGAAGAACTGCCTTGTTAACTCAGGGGTTAATTCCAAGGCAACCTGGCATGCAGGCTCTGCTTTGAGAGCTGGGGCCGCCTTTGTTAACTCAAGGGTCGAGTCCAGACATAGTTCTCTGTCCCGCCACCTCTTATTGTTTACTAGGGAAACTCCTTGCAGCTTTCTGGAGCGCATCTGACACAGGACAAATGGCTTTTTATGACCTAAGTCCTGAGAAACACAATCATGGGAAAATCATGGGAGTTTGGTTAATAGATTTATGTTTTTTAGGTGATTTCTGATGCATGTTACTTAGGTAATTTTTAATAATAGTATTGTATAAGAATTTCCTGGTATAAGGGTATATAATTCTGTGTGTAAGAATAAACAGGTGTCACTGGCATTGCAGGTTGCAGTGATCCTCTCAACGCCCCGCTGTATCTGTGTCTCTCTGTGTCTCTGTGTCTGTTTCTTTTCTTAGCCGAGGAATCCCGCGTCCGTGCCTACGTTGACTCGTCGGCTGGCTCCGACAAAGTGGCGCCCAACGTGGGGCATCGACGTTTAGGAGATTCTCGGCCGCTGCCCGGAGATAAAACGCGCGTATAGGTAAAGAAAATCCTGCATAAAAAAAGAAAAATAAGGTAGGGGCAGGAAGGTTTATAGTTGAGAGTAAAAAATGGGGCAAGATCATAGTCGTCAAGTGTTTGTTCATATGTTATATGTAATGTTAAGAGACCGAGGGGTCAAAGTATCTAAGCCTAAATTACGCACATTCTTGCAGTGTATTGAAGAAGTCTGTCCATGGTTCCCTGAGGAAGGAACTATGAGTTTAGAGATTTGGAAAAAGATTGGTAAGCAGATTCAAACACATTATTCACTTTATGGCCCTTCCAAAGTTCCAGTAGAAACTTTCTCATTGTGGACTTTAATCCGTGATTGCCTTGATTTTAGTCATGAAGAGGGTTCTAAAATTAATCAAATGGTTGATGAAGAGCCAATTTATGCTACTCCAGAGGGTCGAGACAGATTGGTTACCTTGTCCCCTCTTGCAAAAACGGAGGATGGGCTGTCTCCCTCTGATGAGGAAGATTTAGATGAACAAGCAGCTGAATATCACCAGGATGATTGGGATCTGTTAGCTGAGGAGTCACCTCCTGCTGTTAATAAAATGGTGCAACAGTCCTGTTGTGCTCCCATGGAGCATCTTACTTTAAAAGAACCACCTCCTCAAAAAATTGTGGTACCTGCTGCACCACCCGCTTATGCCGCTTCTATTATTGCTGGGTTAGATCCTCCTCCTGCTCAGGCCACTGTGCAAGTTCAGGTTTTTTCCCCGTTGCAGCAGGCCATTCATCAGGCATATAAAGATGGAGAAAATGTTTCTGGTTTCCCAGTTCTATTTCCAGTACTGGAAAATGCTGGTCAGCGATATTATGATCCTCTTCCCTTTAAACAGTTAAAAGAACTTAAAGTCGCCTGTGCACAATATGGGGCTACTGCACCTTTTACACAGGCTATGATTGAGAATTTAGGAGCCTTAAATCTGCCTCCTAATGATTGGAAACAAATCGCTCGTGCATGTCTTTCGGGCGGTGATTATTTATTGTGGAAATCCGAATTTGCAGAACAATGTCACTATATAGCTGAAATTAATCAAAGACAAGGAATTCCCACAACTTATGAAATGTTGGTAGGGGAAGGTGCATTTCAGGCTACCAATGCACAGCTGAATTATCAGCCAGGAGCATATCCTCAAATTTCCAACGCCGCACGACAGGCTTGGAGGAAATTGCCATGTCCCTCTAATAGATCAGAGGATCTTGCAAAGATACGGCAGGGGCCTGACGAGCCCTATCAAGATTTTGTTGCCCGGCTTTTGGAAGCTGTGGGAAAAATAATGTCTGATGATCAAGCAGGTATGATTTTAACTAAGCAATTGGCTTATGAAAATGCTAACTCTGCCTGTCAGGCTGCCTTGCGGCCATATAGAAAGAAGGGGGCTTTGTCTGATTATATTCGTATTTGTGCTGATATTGGTCCATCTTATATGCAGGGAATTGCTATTGCAGCTGCTTTGCAAGGGAAAAACATAAAAGAGGTATTATTTCAGCAGCAGCGCAAAAAGGAGATGATGAAAAATTCGTCCAATGCTGTTTGTTATGCCTGCGGCCAAGTAGGACATCGAGCTGCAGCCTGTCCTCAGAGGACTAACAGGGGGACAAGAGGTATAGCCCCGAATGTATGCCCTAGATGTAAGAGAGGAAGACATTGGATGAAAGACTGTAGGTCAAAAACAGATTCACAGGGCAATCCATTACCCCCCTTGCAGGGAAACTGGGTGAGGGGCCAGCCCCTGGCCCCGAAACAATGTTATGGGGCAATTCAGCAGACTTCTCCAGTAGAAAGCGGGTCTCAGACCTGTTTAGAGCCACCTCAGGGAGCGCTGGATTGGACTTGTGTGCCTCCTCCTACACAATACTAACCCCTGAAATGGGAATTCAGACTATTGCTACTGGAGTGTTTGGGCCATTGCCTGAAGGGACAGTAGGCTTACTGTTAGGGAGAAGTAGTACCACTTTAAAGGGCCTTAGTGTCGCTCCAGGGGTTATAGATTCAGATTATCATGGAGAAATTAAAATTATGGCAGAATCACCTCGTACTATTAGTACTATCCATTCAGGACAAAGAATTGCACAACTTGTTCTCCTCCCTCTTAAAGTCACAGGGCATGAGATTCAAAAGACACGTGGCACTGCTGCCTTTGGGTCTTCAGATGCCTATTGGGTCCAAGCTATTAAAGAATCCAGGCCTGAATTGGAGCTAAAAATTAATGGGAAAAATTTTAAAGGAATTTTGGATACTGGAGCTGATGTATCTGTTATTGCTGAGCATCATTGGCCCAGCGGATGGCCTAAACATATAGCTATTTCCACTTTGCAAGGAATTGGGCAGTCCAGTAATCCAGAACAGAGTGCAGAGCTACTGCATTGGCAAGATCAAGACGGCCATCAAGGCGAGATGCGTCCTTACATACTACCTAGATTGCCAGTTAATCTTTGGGGAAGGGATGTTATGTCAAAAATGGGAGTCTTTCTTTACAGTCCAAGCACTGCAATAAGTTCACAAATGTTTGATCAGGGTCTTTTGCCTCACCAGGGCCTGGGTAAGCATGGTCAGGGAAGAATTGCGCCAATTCAGCCTCAAAAGCTGGCACCAAGAGCAGGGTTAGGATATTTTCAGTGGGGACTACTGATTGTCCTGTTACTCACGCTGATCCTATTGTTTGGAAAACTGAGGAACCTGTGTGGGTAGATCAGTGGCCCCTAACTATAGAAAAAATGCTGGCTGCACAACAACTGGTACAGGAACAGTTGGCTTTGGGCCATATAGAACCTTCTAATTCACCTTGGAATTCACCCATTTTTGTTATCAAAAAGAAATCTGGAAAATGGCGCTTATTGCAAGACCTTCGTCAGGTTAACAAAGCCATGCAGATCATGGGTGCTTTGCAGCCCGGGTTGCCTTCTCCAATGGCAATTCCTAGGGGAGCTCATATAATTATTATTGACTTAAAAGATTGCTTTTATACCATTCCCCTTGCACCTCAGGATTGTTATCGTTTTGCATTTAGTGTTCCTGCTGTTAACTTTTCACGGCCCATGAAGAGGTATCAATGGAAGGTGTTGCCTCAAGGAATGGCTAATAGTCCTACATTATGCCAAAAGTTTGTAGATGCAGCCCTAACCGATGTGCGTGAAAGGTTTTCAGATATTTACATGCTTCATTATATAGATGATATTCTTTTGGCTCATACTGATTATGCCTATTTGTTAAAAGCCTTTTCTGAAGTAGAGATTGCATTAAAGTCTAGAGGTTTAATTATAGCTACTGAAAAAATTCAAACTTTTCCTCCATACTCCTATTTGGGCTTCCGTTTGGAAAAGGAAAAATTCTCTGTCCCTCATCTTCAGTTACGAAGAGATGGATTACGTACTTTAAATGATTTTCAAAAGTTGCTGGGAGACATTAATTGGATACGCCCTTACTTACGCCTCCCTACTGTAAGTTGGAAACCATTGTTTGATATTTTGAAAGGAGATTCATCACCTACATCTCCTCGGCAACTAACGCCACAAGGAGAGTTGGCTCTGCAAACTGTGGAAAGGGCACTTGCTGAACAATACACAGCGTATTGTGATTACACCCGGCCATGGGGATTATATATACTTGCTACTCAACATTCACCCACAGGAGTCCTATATCAGGATAAGCCATTAAAATGGATTTATTTGGCAGCTTCTCCTGTGCGGGCCCTTGATTCCTACCATGTTCAGGTTGCTAGGGTAATTGCTAGAGGTCGAAAAGACTCTATTATGTATTTGGGCAAAGATCCCTCCTTTATATGTGTCCCTTTTTCATCTGAACAGCAAAACTGGCTTTTCCAGTTCTCTGATGACTGGGTGCTTGCCTTAGCTGACTTCCCTGGACAACTAATTCAGCATTACCCAGCTGATAAGTTGTTGCAATTTGCTTTACAACATCCATTTGTTTTCCCTACTATTGTAAAAGAGCATCCTATTCCTAATGCTGTAACTATTTTTAACGATGGCTCTTCTAATGGAATAGCTAGTCTTGTTGTCAGTCAACAAACATATTTTACTCAAACTACTTATGAATCAGCCCAAGAAGTTGAGTTGTATGCGGTGCTGAGAGCTCTTCATACAGTTTCTTCTGCCTTTAATTTATACTCAGATAGTCATTATGTAGTCAGAGCCATGTCTGTCATAGAAACAGTCCCGCTGATTGGCTCAATTAAAACTTCAATCTTTGATTTGTTTTTTCGTATCCAAAAGGCTATACAAACTCGTGTCAACCCCTGTTTCTTTGGCTATATACGAGCTCATTCGGCTCTGCCTGGACCCCTTGCTCAGGGTAATAAGATAGCAGATGCCCTGACAAAAAACATTTATTTTCAAGATGCAGCCTTAGCTGCCAAAGCTTCTCATGCCATACATCATCAAAATAGTCATTCTTTACGCTTGCAGTTTCAGATTCCCAGAGAAACGGCACGACAAATTGTTAAAAGCTGTTCAACATGTCCTCAGTTCTTTGTTGTTCCCTCTTTTGGTGTCAACCCTCGTGGCCTCCGTCCTAATGATCTTTGGCAAATGGACGTTACTCATATGGCTGAGTTTGGAAAGCTGAAGTATCTTCATGTTACTATTGATACCAATTCTGGCTTCCTTATGGCTACAGCACTTTCTGGAGAGGCTAGTAAAAATTGTATTCAACATTGCCTCCGCTGTTTTGCTGCCATGGGAATACCCCGTGTGTTAAAAACTGATAATGGTCCTGGCTACACTGGACGTAAATTTCGTTCCTTTTGTGACACTTTTTCTATACTGCATAAAACTGGCATCCCTTATAATCCTCAAGGACAAGGAATTGTTGAACGAGCTCACTTAACCCTTAAACATCAACTGAAAAAACTAAAAAAGGGGGAATTGGGTGCAGGGCAGTATTCCTTCTCTATTGAGCCATGCTTTATATGTTTTGAATTTTTTGACCTTTGATAATAAAGGCAATACTGCCGCCCAGCGCTTCTGGATGCAGGATCCACCACGAAAGTTCCCACTCGTACGATGGAAGGATCCTATGAACGGATCTTGGAATGGTCCTGATCCTGTATTAATATGGGGGAGAGGCCATGTTTGTGTGTTTCCGCAGAATGCCGAAGCGCCGCGCTGGCTCCCGGAAAGGCTGGTACGCGCGTCGGAGGCAGTCCTTGACAGCTCAGGTGAGGCGAATAACGGACAGCGATGATTCGTCTCTTCCATCATCACAGCAAGTACAAGCCCTTTTGCGGCTGGCCCAACAAGGGTCTGATCAACACATCTCTCCTTTTAGAGTGTGGATTCAATTATTATTGCTTTTGCAAAATCTTTCTGATGTTCAGGGAAAGGTATATTGGGCCTATGTCCCTGACCCTCTCTTGTTACAGCCAGTCACCTGGGAGATGGCATTTATTCCTGTATACGTTAATGACACTATTACACTGGGAGGATCTTCAGATAAACATATTATTCCACAAAATGCTTCTCTAAATTATACAGGGTTTTCTGCAAAACTTCCTATATGTATGTATAAAAACTATAATGCTTCTAGCTGTCCTTTAATTACAGAAACCTTCTACAGAACCAAGATTGCTGCTCAGAATACATGGATACTACGTTTCCCATCAATAACAGAAAAGGCTGGACAGACCCAACAGCAGAATGGAATAGGGCCTAAAGACATTCCCTTTTGTGGACTTGGACTAAGGGAACAGCAGATTTATGTGCCTTGGACATCATGTAGAAACGAAACTGCTACCACGTATACCATCTATAATGAGACACAAAGGCTTTGGGACTGGGGTCCTGATTTGATGACTGCACAAGGGTCTGGCTATCGAGAGCTTCATCCTCCCATTTGGAATCTCGGCGGTGATAAGATCTTCCAGACAGACCTGTGGAAGCTTGCTGCCGCTACAAGCAAGACAGTGAGGTTGTCATATACAGGCGCAAACCATCTGAATGAACCTTACAGATATCCTCGTGCTTGTGTACCTTTACCTTTCATGATAATAACGGGGTCTGTTGTTATTCGTAAACAATTTGGTATGTATAATATTACCTGTTTAAACTGTACATTGTCAAATTGTATTCGAGGAATTGACGACAAGTCAGGCTTGCTTATTGTAAAGCAACCTCCTTTTGTTGTTATCCCTGTAAATGTGTCAGAATCCTGGTATGAAGATACAGGAGTAGAATTGTGGGAACGCCTGAATAATGCACTCTCCAGGCCTCGGAGAGGAATAGGTTTAGTTATACTAGGGATAATTTCTCTGATAACGTTAATAGCATCCACTGTTTCTGCTTCTATTGCTCTTAGCCAGCCTATTCATACTGCTGCCTTTGTAGATGGGCTTGCCAAAAATGCATCCAATGCTTTAGGAATACAAGAAGATATTGATAAACGTTTAGAAGATCGCTTAAATGCTCTGTATGATTCTGTGTTATACTTAGGAGAACAAATGCAAGAGCTGAGGTTTAGGAGTAAGTTGAGATGTCATGCTAATTATTATTGGATATGTGTCACTCAAAAAGAGTATAATGAATCAGATACATCGTGGCAACATATTAAAGCTCATCTTGCTGGAATATGGAGTCACGATAACCTTTCTATAGATTTGATAAAGTTACATCAAGAAATTCTAAACATTGAAGATTCACTCTCTCCAAACACGGATATTGGCTCCGCTGTTAATGGATTTCTAGAAGGGCTATTTTCCCATTTTCCTACTCTGAGTACATTTTGGCATTATATTCTCAGTCTTATGGTTGTACTGGCCGTTTTACTGCTGTTGATGTGTCTCATTCCATGCTGCATCAAGCATTTAATTTCAGAGCTGCTTGACATCAAAGCAGCTATTGATGCTGCTCGTCTAAAGCACAAAAATCAGTGCTTTAGTAAATAAATAGGGGGGAGCTGCGGGGGGCAACCTGCGAGCAGGACGTGCTTTGAAGAACAGCCTTGTTAACTCAGGGGTTAATTCCAGGGCAACCTGGCACGCAGGCTCTGCTTTGAGAGCTGGGGCCGCCTTTGTTAACTCAAGGGTCGAGTCCAGACATAGTTCTCTGTCCCGCCACCTCTTATTGTTTACTAGGGAAACTCCTTGCAGCTTTCTGGAGCGCATCTGACACAGGACAAATGGCTTTTTATGACCTAAGTCCTGAGAAACACAATCATGGGAAAATCATGGGAGTTTGGTTAATAGATTTATGTTTTTTAGGTGATTTCTGATGCATGTTACTTAGGTAATTTTTAATAATAGTATTGTATAAGAATTTCCTGGTATAAGGGTATATAATTCTGTGTGTAAGAATAAACAGGTGTCACTGGCATTGCAGGTTGCAGTGATCCTCTCAACGCCCCGCTGTGTCTGTGTCTCTCTGTGTCTCTGTGTCTGTTTCTTTTCTTAGCCGAGGAATCCCACGTCCGTGCCTACGTTGACTCGTCGGCTGGCTCCGACAGCCTTGACTCATATTCCTCGTCACGTGGCCCAGACACGTGACCCTGACTCATATTCAAGGTCACGTGGCCGAGACACGTGACCGCGACTCATATTCCGGGTCACGGGGCCCAGTCACGTGACCCCAAAAAGTTGTCTAGACTCGTATCCCAGACTCATATTCAAGGTCACGTGGCCCAGACACGTGACCCTGACTCATATTCCCGGTCACGTGGCCCAGACCCTTGACCCTGACTCATATTCCAGGTCACGTGCCCCAGACACGTGACACCAAAAGTGGCGTAGACTCATAACCTAGCGTCATATTAAAGTTCACGTGTCCCAGACACGTGACCCTGACTCATAATCCAGGTCACGTGTCCCAGACACGTGACCCCGACTCATATTCCGTGTCACGTGGCAGAGACACTTGACCTCGACTCACATTCCGGGTCACGTGGCCCCGACACGTGTCCCAGACGCATATGCCCGGTCACGTGGCCCAGACAAGTGATCCTGACTCATATTCCTCGTCACGTGGCCCAGACACTTGACTCTGACTCATATTAAAGGTCACGTGGCCCAGACACGTGACCGCGACTCATATTCCGGGTCACGAGGCCCAGTCGCGTGACCCCAAAAAGTTGTCTAGACTCGTATCACAGACTCATATTCCAGGTCACGTGGGCCAGACAGGTGACCCCTAAAGTGACCTAGACCCATAACCCAGAATCAAATTCAAGGTCCCGTAGCCCAGACACGTTACCGAAAAAGTTGTCTAGACTCGTATCCCAGACTCATATTCAAGGTCAGGTGGCCCAGACACGTGACCCGGACTCATGTTCCCGGTCACGTGGCCCAGGCACGTGACCCTGACTCATATTCCAGGTCACGTGCCCCAGACACGTGACACCAAGAGTGGCGTAGACTCATAACCTAGTCTCATATTCAAGGTCATGTGTCCCAGGCACGTGACCCCGACTCATATTCCGGATCACGTGGCCCCGACACGTGACCGTGACTCATATTCCGGGTCACGTGGCCCAGACACGTGACCCAAAAAGTTGTCTAGGCTCGTATCCCAGACTCATATTCAAGGTCACGTGGCCCAGACACGTGGCCTTTGCGGGGGGCAACCTGCGAGCAGGACGTGCTTTGAAGAACTGCCTTGTTAACTCAGGGGTTAATTCCAGGGCAACCTGGCACGCAGGCTCTGCTTTGAGAGCTGGGGCCGCCTTTGTTAACTCAAGGGTCGAGTCCAGACATAGTTCTCTGTCCCGCCACCTCTTATTGTTTACTAGGGAAACTCCTTGCAGCTTTCTGGAGCGCATCTGACACAGGACAAATGGCTTTTTATGACCTAAGTCCTGAGAAACACAATCATGGGAAAATCATGGGAGTTTGGTTAATAGATTTATGTTTTTTAGGTGATTTCTGATGCATGTTACTTAGGTAATTTTTAATAATAGTATTGTATAAGAATTTCCTGGTATAAGGGTATATAATTCTGTGTGTAAGAATAAACAGGTGTCACTGGCATTGCAGGTTGCAGTGATCCTCTCAACGCCCCGCTGTGTCTGTGTCTCTCTGTGTCTCTGTGTCTGTTTCTTTTCTTAGCCGAGGAATCCCACGTCCGTGCCTACGTTGACTCGTCGGCTGGCTCCGACAAAGTGGCGCCCAACGTGGGGCATCGACGTTTAGGAGATTCTCGGCCGCTGCCCGGAGATAAAACGCGCGTATAGGTAAAGAAAATCCTGCATAAAAAAACAAAAATAAGGTAGGGGCAGGAAGGTTTATAGTTGAGAGTAAAAAATGGGGCAAGATCATAGTCGTCAAGTGTTTGTTCATATGTTATATGTAATGTTAAGAGACCGAGGGGTCAAAGTATCTAAGCCTAAATTACGCACATTCTTGCAGTGTATTGAAGAAGTCTGTCCATGGTTCCCTGAGGAAGGAACTATGAGTTTAGAGATTTGGAAAAAGATTGGTAAGCAGATTCAAACACATTATTCACTTTATGGCCCTTCCAAAGTTCCAGTAGAAACTTTCTCATTGTGGACTTTAATCCGTGATTGCCTTGATTTTAGTCATGAAGAGGGTTCTAAAATTAATCAAATGGTTGATGAAGAGCCAATTTATGCTACTCCAGAGGGTCGAGACAGATTGGTTACCTTGTCCCCTCTTGCAAAAACGGAGGATGGGCTGTCTCCCTCTGATGAGGAAGATTTAGATGAACAAGCAGCTGAATATCACCAGGATGATTGGGATCTGTTAGCTGAGGAGTCACCTCCTGCTGTTAATAAAATGGTGCAACAGTCCTGTTGTGCTCCCATGGAGCATCTTACTTTAAAAGAACCACCTCCTCAAAAAATTGTGGTACCTGCTGCACCACCCGCTTATGCCGCTTCTATTATTGCTGGGTTAGATCCTCCTCCTGCTCAGGCCACTGTGCAAGTTCAGGTTTTTTCCCCGTTGCAGCAGGCCATTCATCAGGCATATAAAGATGGAGAAAATGTTTCTGGTTTCCCAGTTCTATTTCCAGTACTGGAAAATGCTGGTCAGCGATATTATGATCCTCTTCCCTTTAAACAGTTAAAAGAACTTAAAGTCGCCTGTGCACAATATGGGGCTACTGCACCTTTTACACAGGCTATGATTGAGAATTTAGGAGCCTTAAATCTGCCTCCTAATGATTGGAAACAAATCGCTCGTGCATGTCTTTCGGGCGGTGATTATTTATTGTGGAAATCCGAATTTGCAGAACAATGTCACTATATAGCTGAAATTAATCAAAGACAAGGAATTCCCACAACTTATGAAATGTTGGTAGGGGAAGGTGCATTTCAGGCTACCAATGCACAGCTGAATTATCAGCCAGGAGCATATCGTCAAATTTCCAACGCCGCACGACAGGCTTGGAGGAAATTGCCATGTCCCTCTAATAGATCAGAGGATCTTGCAAAGATACGGCAGGGGCCTGACGAGCCCTATCAAGATTTTGTTGCCCGGCTTTTGGAAGCTGTGGGAAAAATAATGTCTGATGATCAAGCAGGTATGATTTTAACTAAGCAATTGGCTTATGAAAATGCTAACTCTGCCTGTCAGGCTGCCTTGCGGCCATATAGAAAGAAGGGGGCTTTGTCTGATTATATTCGTATTTGTGCTGATATTGGTCCATCTTATATGCAGGGAATTGCTATTGCAGCTGCTTTGCAAGGGAAAAACATAAAAGAGGTATTATTTCAGCAGCAGCGCAAAAAGGAGATGATGAAAAATTCGTCCAATGCTGTTTGTTATGCCTGCGGCCAAGTAGGACATCGAGCTGCAGCCTGTCCTCAGAGGACTAACAGGGGGACAAGAGGTATAGCCCCGAATGTATGCCCTAGATGTAAGAGAGGAAGACATTGGATGAAAGACTGTAGGTCAAAAACAGATTCACAGGGCAATCCATTACCCCCCTTGCAGGGAAACTGGGTGAGGGGCCAGCCCCTGGCCCCGAAACAATGTTATGGGGCAATTCAGCAGACTTCTCCAGTAGAAAGCGGGTCTCAGACCTGTTTAGAGCCACCTCAGGGAGCGCTGGATTGGACTTGTGTGCCTCCTCCTACACAATACTAACCCCTGAAATGGGAATTCAGACTATTGCTACTGGAGTGTTTGGGCCATTGCCTGAAGGGACAGTAGGCTTACTGTTAGGGAGAAGTAGTACCACTTTAAAGGGCCTTAGTGTCGCTCCAGGGGTTATAGATTCAGATTATCATGGAGAAATTAAAATTATGGCAGAATCACCTCGTACTATTAGTACTATCCATTCAGGACAAAGAATTGCACAACTTGTTCTCCTCCCTCTTAAAGTCACAGGGCATGAGATTCAAAAGACATGTGGCACTGCTGCCTTTGGGTCTTCAGATGCCTATTGGGTCCAAGCTATTAAAGAATCCAGGCCTGAATTGGAGCTAAAAATTAATGGGAAAAATTTTAAAGGAATTTTGGATACTGGAGCTGATGTATCTGTTATTGCTGAGCATCATTGGCCCAGCGGATGGCCTAAACATATAGCTATTTCCACTTTGCAAGGAATTGGGCAGTCCAGTAATCCAGAACAGAGTGCAGAGCTACTGCACTGGCAAGATCAAGACGGCCATCAAGGCGAGATGCGTCCTTACATACTACCTAGATTGCCAGTTAATCTTTGGGGAAGGGATGTTATGTCAAAAATGGGAGTCTTTCTTTACAGTCCAAGCACTGCAATAAGTTCACAAATGTTTGATCAGGGTCTTTTGCCTCACCAGGGCCTGGGTAAGCATGGTCAGGGAAGAATTGCGCCAATTCAGCCTCAAAAGCTGGCACCAAGAGCAGGGTTAGGATATTTTCAGTGGGGACTACTGATTGTCCTGTTACTCACGCTGATCCTATTGTTTGGAAAACTGAGGAACCTGTGTGGGTAGATCAGTGGCCCCTAACTATAGAAAAAATGCTGGCTGCACAACAACTGGTACAGGAACAGTTGGCTTTGGGCCATATAGAACCTTCTAATTCACCTTGGAATTCACCCATTTTTGTTATCAAAAAGAAATCTGGAAAATGGCGCTTATTGCAAGACCTTCGTCAGGTTAACAAAGCCATGCAGATCATGGGTGCTTTGCAGCCCGGGTTGCCTTCTCCAATGGCAATTCCTAGGGGAGCTCATATAATTATTATTGACTTAAAAGATTGCTTTTATACCATTCCCCTTGCACCTCAGGATTGTTATCGTTTTGCATTTAGTGTTCCTGCTGTTAACTTTTCACGGCCCATGAAGAGGTATCAATGGAAGGTGTTGCCTCAAGGAATGGCTAATAGTCCTACATTATGCCAAAAGTTTGTAGATGCAGCCCTAACCGATGTGCGTGAAAGGTTTTCAGATATTTACATGCTTCATTATATAGATGATATTCTTTTGGCTCATACTGATTATGCCTATTTGTTAAAAGCCTTTTCTGAAGTAGAGATTGCATTAAAGTCTAGAGGTTTAATTATAGCTACTGAAAAAATTCAAACTTTTCCTCCATACTCCTATTTGGGCTTCCGTTTGGAAAAGGAAAAATTCTCTGTCCCTCATCTTCAGTTACGAAGAGATGGATTACGTACTTTAAATGATTGTCAAAAGTTGCTGGGAGACATTAATTGGATACGCCCTTACTTACGCCTCCCTACTGTAAGTTTGAAACCATTGTTTGATATTTTGAAAGGAGATTCATCACCTACATCTCCTCGGCAACTAACGCCACAAGGAGAGTTGGCTCTGCAAACTGTGGAAAGGGCACTTGCTGAACAATACACAGCGTATTGTGATTACACCCGGCCATGGGGATTATATATACTTGCTACTCAACATTCACCCACAGGAGTCCTATATCAGGATAAGCCATTAAAATGGATTTATTTGGCAGCTTCTCCTGTGCGGGCCCTTGATTCCTACCATGTTCAGGTTGCTAGGGTAATTGCTAGAGGTCGAAAAGACTCTATTATGTATTTGGGCAAAGATCCCTCCTTTATATGTGTCCCTTTTTCATCTGAACAGCAAAACTGGCTTTTCCAGTTCTCTGATGACTGGGTGCTTGCCTTAGCTGACTTCCCTGGACAACTAATTCAGCATTACCCAGCTGATAAGTTGTTGCAATTTGCTTTACAACATCCATTTGTTTTCCCTACTATTGTAAAAGAGCATCCTATTCCTAATGCTGTAACTATTTTTAACGATGGCTCTTCTAATGGAATAGCTAGTCTTGTTGTCAGTCAACAAACATATTTTACTCAAACTACTTATGAATCAGCACAAGAAGTTGAGTTGTATGCGGTGCTGAGAGCTCTTCATACAGTTTCTTCTGCCTTTAATTTATACTCAGATAGTCATTATGTAGTCAGAGCCATGTCTGTCATAGAAACAGTCCCGCTGATTGGCTCAATTAAAACTTCAATCTTTGATTTGTTTTTTCGTATCCAAAAGGCTATACAAACTCGTGTCAACCCCTGTTTCTTTGGCTATATACGAGCTCATTCGGCTCTGCCTGGACCCCTTGCTCAGGGTAATAAGATAGCAGATGCCCTGACAAAAAACATTTATTTTCAAGATGCAGCCTTAGCTGCCAAAGCTTCTCATGCCATACATCATCAAAATAGTCATTCTTTACGCTTGCAGTTTCAGATTCCCAGAGAAACGGCACGACAAATTGTTAAAAGCTGTTCAACATGTCCTCAGTTCTTTGTTGTTCCCTCTTTTGGTGTCAACCCTCGTGGCCTCCGTCCTAATGATCTTTGGCAAATGGACGTTACTCATATGGCTGAGTTTGGAAAGCTGAAGTATCTTCATGTTACTATTGATACCAATTCTGGCTTCCTTATGGCTACAGCACTTTCTGGAGAGGCTAGTAAAAATTGTATTCAACATTGCCTCCGCTGTTTTGCTGCCATGGGAATACCCCGTGTGTTAAAAACTGATAATGGTCCTGGCTACACTGGACGTGAATTTCGTTCCTTTTGTGACACTTTTTCTATACTGCATAAAACTGGCATCCCTTATAATCCTCAAGGACAAGGAATTGTTGAACGAGCTCACTTAACCCTTAAACATCAACTGAAAAAACTAAAAAGGGGGAATTGGGTGCAGGGCAGTATTCCTTCTCTATTGAGCCATGCTTTATATGTTTTGAATTTTTTGACCTTTGATAATAAAGGCAATACTGCCGCCCAGCGCTTCTGGATGCAGGATCCACCACGAAAGTTCCCACTCGTACGATGGAAGGATCCTATGAACGGATCTTGGAATGGTCCTGATCCTGTATTAATATGGGGGAGAGGCCATGTTTGTGTGTTTCCGCAGAATGCCGAAGCGCCGCGCTGGCTCCCGGAAAGGCTGGTACGCGCGTCGGAGGCAGTCCTTGACAGCTCAGGTGAGGCGAATAACGGACAGCGATGATTCGTCTCTTCCATCATCACAGCAAGTACAAGCCCTTTTGCGGCTGGCCCAACAAGGGTCTGATCAACACATCTCTCCTTTTAGAGTGTGGATTCAATTATTATTGCTTTTGCAAAATCTTTCTGATGTTCAGGGAAAGGTATATTGGGCCTATGTCCCTGACCCTCTCTTGTTACAGCCAGTCACCTGGGAGATGGCATTTATTCCTGTATACGTTAATGACACTATTACACTGGGAGGATCTTCAGATAAACATATTATTCCACAAAATGCTTCTCTAAATTATACAGGGTTTTCTGCAAAACTTCCTATATGTATGTATAAAAACTATAATGCTTCTAGCTGTCCTTTAATTACAGAAACCTTCTACAGAACCAAGATTGCTGCTCAGAATACATGGATACTACGTTTCCCATCAATAACAGAAAAGGCTGGACAGACCCAACAGCAGAATGGAATAGGGCCTAAAGACATTCCCTTTTGTGGACTTGGACTAAGGGAACAGCAGATTTATGTGCCTTGGACATCATGTAGAAACGAAACTGCTACCACGTATACCATCTATAATGAGACACAAAGGCTTTGGGACTGGGGTCCTGATTTGATGACTGCACAAGGGTCTGGCTATCGAGAGCTTCATCCTCCCATTTGGAATCTCGGCGGTGATAAGATCTTCCAGACAGACCTGTGGAAGCTTGCTGCCGCTACAAGCAAGACAGTGAGGTTGTCATATACAGGCGCAAACCATCTGAATGAACCTTACAGATATCCTCGTGCTTGTGTACCTTTACCTTTCATGATAATAACGGGGTCTGTTGTTATTCGTAAACAATTTGGTATGTATAATATTACCTGTTTAAACTGTACATTGTCAAATTGTATTCGAGGAATTGACGACAAGTCAGGCTTGCTTATTGTAAAGCAACCTCCTTTTGTTGTTATCCCTGTAAATGTGTCAGAATCCTGGTATGAAGATACAGGAGTAGAATTGTGGGAACGCCTGAATAATGCACTCTCCAGGCCTCGGAGAGGAATAGGTTTAGTTATACTAGGGATAATTTCTCTGATAACGTTAATAGCATCCACTATTTCTGCTTCTATTGCTCTTAGCCAGCCTATTCATACTGCTGCCTTTGTAGATGGGCTTGCCAAAAATGCATCCAATGCTTTAGGAATACAAGAAGATATTGATAAACGTTTAGAAGATCGCTTAAATGCTCTGTATGATTCTGTGTTATACTTAGGAGAACAAATGCAAGAGCTGAGGTTTAGGAGTAAGTTGAGATGTCATGCTAATTATTATTGGATATGTGTCACTCAAAAAGAGTATAATGAATCAGATACATCGTGGCAACATATTAAAGCTCATCTTGCTGGAATATGGAGTCACGATAACCTTTCTATAGATTTGATAAAGTTACATCAAGAAATTCTAAACATTGAAGATTCACTCTCTCCAAACACGGATATTGGCTCCGCTGTTAATGGATTTCTAGAAGGGCTATTTTCCCATTTTCCTACTCTGAGTACATTTTGGCATTATATTCTCAGTCTTATGGTTGTACTGGCCGTTTTACTGCTGTTGATGTGTCTCATTCCATGCTGCATCAAGCATTTAATTTCAGAGCTGCTTGACATCAAAGCAGCTATTGATGCTGCTCGTCTAAAGCACAAAAATCAGTGCTTTAGTAAATAAATAGGGGGGAGCTGCGGGGGGCAACCTGCGAGCAGGACGTGCTTTGAAGAACTGCCTTGTTAACTCAGGGGTTAATTCCAGGGCAACCTGGCACGCAGGCTCTGCTTTGAGAGCTGGGGCCGCCTTTGTTAACTCAAGGGTCGAGTCCAGACATAGTTCTCTGTCCCGCCACCTCTTATTGTTTACTAGGGAAACTCCTTGCAGCTTTCTGGAGCGCATCTGACACAGGACAAATGGCTTTTTATGACCTAAGTCCTGAGAAACACAATCATGGGAAAATCATGGGAGTTTGGTTAATAGATTTATGTTTTTTAGGTGATTTCTGATGCATGTTACTTAGGTAATTTTTAATAATAGTATTGTATAAGAATTTCCTGGTATAAGGGTATATAATTCTGTGTGTAAGAATAAACAGGTGTCACTGGCATTGCAGGTTGCAGTGATCCTCTCAACGCCCCGCTGTGTCTGTGTCTCTCTGTGTCTCTGTGTCTGTTTCTTTTCTTAGCCGAGGAATCCCACGTCCGTGCCTACGTTGACTCGTCGGCTGGCTCCGACAAAGTGGCGCCCAACGTGGGGCATCGACGTTTAGGAGATTCTCGGCCGCTGCCCGGAGATAAAACGCGCGTATAGGTAAAGAAAATCCTGCATAAAAAAAGAAAAATAAGGTAGGGGCAGGAAGGTTTATAGTTGAGAGTAAAAAATGGGGCAAGATCATAGTCGTCAAGTGTTTGTTCATATGTTATATGTAATGTTAAGAGACCGAGGGGTCAAAGTATCTAAGCCTAAATTACGCACATTCTTGCAGTGTATTGAAGAAGTCTGTCCATGGTTCCCTGAGGAAGGAACTATGAGTTTAGAGATTTGGAAAAAGATTGGTAAGCAGATTCAAACACATTATTCACTTTATGGCCCTTCCAAAGTTCCAGTAGAAACTTTCTCATTGTGGACTTTAATCCGTGATTGCCTTGATTTTAGTCATGAAGAGGGTTCTAAAATTAATCAAATGGTTGATGAAGAGCCAATTTATGCTACTCCAGAGGGTCGAGACAGATTGGTTACCTTGTCCCCTCTTGCAAAAACGGAGGATGGGCTGTCTCCCTCTGATGAGGAAGATTTAGATGAACAAGCAGCTGAATATCACCAGGATGATTGGGATCTGTTAGCTGAGGAGTCACCTCCTGCTGTTAATAAAATGGTGCAACAGTCCTGTTGTGCTCCCATGGAGCATCTTACTTTAAAAGAACCACCTCCTCAAAAAATTGTGGTACCTGCTGCACCACCCGCTTATGCCGCTTCTATTATTGCTGGGTTAGATCCTCCTCCTGCTCAGGCCACTGTGCAAGTTCAGGTTTTTTCCCCGTTGCAGCAGGCCATTCATCAGGCATATAAAGATGGAGAAAATGTTTCTGGTTTCCCAGTTCTATTTCCAGTACTGGAAAATGCTGGTCAGCGATATTATGATCCTCTTCCCTTTAAACAGTTAAAAGAACTTAAAGTCGCCTGTGCACAATATGGGGCTACTGCACCTTTTACACAGGCTATGATTGAGAATTTAGGAGCCTTAAATCTGCCTCCTAATGATTGGAAACAAATCGCTCGTGCATGTCTTTCGGGCGGTGATTATTTATTGTGGAAATCCGAATTTGCAGAACAATGTCACTATATAGCTGAAATTAATCAAAGACAAGGAATTCCCACAACTTATGAAATGTTGGTAGGGGAAGGTGCATTTCAGGCTACCAATGCACAGCTGAATTATCAGCCAGGAGCATATCGTCAAATTTCCAACGCCGCACGACAGGCTTGGAGGAAATTGCCATGTCCCTCTAATAGATCAGAGGATCTTGCAAAGATACGGCAGGGGCCTGACGAGCCCTATCAAGATTTTGTTGCCCGGCTTTTGGAAGCTGTGGGAAAAATAATGTCTGATGATCAAGCAGGTATGATTTTAACTAAGCAATTGGCTTATGAAAATGCTAACTCTGCCTGTCAGGCTGCCTTGCGGCCATATAGAAAGAAGGGGGCTTTGTCTGATTATATTCGTATTTGTGCTGATATTGGTCCATCTTATATGCAGGGAATTGCTATTGCAGCTGCTTTGCAAGGGAAAAACATAAAAGAGGTATTATTTCAGCAGCAGCGCAAAAAGGAGATGATGAAAAATTCGTCCAATGCTGTTTGTTATGCCTGCGGCCAAGTAGGACATCGAGCTGCAGCCTGTCCTCAGAGGACTAACAGGGGGACAAGAGGTATAGCCCCGAATGTATGCCCTAGATGTAAGAGAGGAAGACATTGGATGAAAGACTGTAGGTCAAAAACAGATTCACAGGGCAATCCATTACCCCCCTTGCAGGGAAACTGGGTGAGGGGCCAGCCCCTGGCCCCGAAACAATGTTATGGGGCAATTCAGCAGACTTCTCCAGTAGAAAGCGGGTCTCAGACCTGTTTAGAGCCACCTCAGGGAGCGCTGGATTGGACTTGTGTGCCTCCTCCTACACAATACTAACCCCTGAAATGGGAATTCAGACTATTGCTACTGGAGTGTTTGGGCCATTGCCTGAAGGGACAGTAGGCTTACTGTTAGGGAGAAGTAGTACCACTTTAAAGGGCCTTAGTGTCGCTCCAGGGGTTATAGATTCAGATTATCATGGAGAAATTAAAATTATGGCAGAATCACCTCGTACTATTAGTACTATCCATTCAGGACAAAGAATTGCACAACTTGTTCTCCTCCCTCTTAAAGTCACAGGGCATGAGATTCAAAAGACATGTGGCACTGCTGCCTTTGGGTCTTCAGATGCCTATTGGGTCCAAGCTATTAAAGAATCCAGGCCTGAATTGGAGCTAAAAATTAATGGGAAAAATTTTAAAGGAATTTTGGATACTGGAGCTGATGTATCTGTTATTGCTGAGCATCATTGGCCCAGCGGATGGCCTAAACATATAGCTATTTCCACTTTGCAAGGAATTGGGCAGTCCAGTAATCCAGAACAGAGTGCAGAGCTACTGCACTGGCAAGATCAAGACGGCCATCAAGGCGAGATGCGTCCTTACATACTACCTAGATTGCCAGTTAATCTTTGGGGAAGGGATGTTATGTCAAAAATGGGAGTCTTTCTTTACAGTCCAAGCACTGCAATAAGTTCACAAATGTTTGATCAGGGTCTTTTGCCTCACCAGGGCCTGGGTAAGCATGGTCAGGGAAGAATTGCGCCAATTCAGCCTCAAAAGCTGGCACCAAGAGCAGGGTTAGGATATTTTCAGTGGGGACTACTGATTGTCCTGTTACTCACGCTGATCCTATTGTTTGGAAAACTGAGGAACCTGTGTGGGTAGATCAGTGGCCCCTAACTATAGAAAAAATGCTGGCTGCACAACAACTGGTACAGGAACAGTTGGCTTTGGGCCATATAGAACCTTCTAATTCACCTTGGAATTCACCCATTTTTGTTATCAAAAAGAAATCTGGAAAATGGCGCTTATTGCAAGACCTTCGTCAGGTTAACAAAGCCATGCAGATCATGGGTGCTTTGCAGCCCGGGTTGCCTTCTCCAATGGCAATTCCTAGGGGAGCTCATATAATTATTATTGACTTAAAAGATTGCTTTTATACCATTCCCCTTGCACCTCAGGATTGTTATCGTTTTGCATTTAGTGTTCCTGCTGTTAACTTTTCACGGCCCATGAAGAGGTATCAATGGAAGGTGTTGCCTCAAGGAATGGCTAATAGTCCTACATTATGCCAAAAGTTTGTAGATGCAGCCCTAACCGATGTGCGTGAAAGGTTTTCAGATATTTACATGCTTCATTATATAGATGATATTCTTTTGGCTCATACTGATTATGCCTATTTGTTAAAAGCCTTTTCTGAAGTAGAGATTGCATTAAAGTCTAGAGGTTTAATTATAGCTACTGAAAAAATTCAAACTTTTCCTCCATACTCCTATTTGGGCTTCCGTTTGGAAAAGGAAAAATTCTCTGTCCCTCATCTTCAGTTACGAAGAGATGGATTACGTACTTTAAATGATTTTCAAAAGTTGCTGGGAGACATTAATTGGATACGCCCTTACTTACACCTCCCTACTGTAAGTTGGAAACCATTGTTTGATATTTTGAAAGGAGATTCATCACCTACATCTCCTCGGCAACTAACGCCACAAGGAGAGTTGGCTCTGCAAACTGTGGAAAGGGCACTTGCTGAACAATACACAGCGTATTGTGATTACACCCGGCCATGGGGATTATATATACTTGCTACTCAACATTCACCCACAGGAGTCCTATATCAGGATAAGCCATTAAAATGGATTTATTTGGCAGCTTCTCCTGTGCGGGCCCTTGATTCCTACCATGTTCAGGTTGCTAGGGTAATTGCTAGAGGTCGAAAAGACTCTATTATGTATTTGGGCAAAGATCCCTCCTTTATATGTGTCCCTTTTTCATCTGAACAGCAAAACTGGCTTTTCCAGTTCTCTGATGACTGGGTGCTTGCCTTAGCTGACTTCCCTGGACAACTAATTCAGCATTACCCAGCTGATAAGTTGTTGCAATTTGCTTTACAACATCCATTTGTTTTCCCTACTATTGTAAAAGAGCATCCTATTCCTAATGCTGTAACTATTTTTAACGATGGCTCTTCTAATGGAATAGCTAGTCTTGTTGTCAGTCAACAAACATATTTTACTCAAACTACTTATGAATCAGCACAAGAAGTTGAGTTGTATGCGGTGCTGAGAGCTCTTCATACAGTTTCTTCTGCCTTTAATTTATACTCAGATAGTCATTATGTAGTCAGAGCCATGTCTGTCATAGAAACAGTCCCGCTGATTGGCTCAATTAAAACTTCAATCTTTGATTTGTTTTTTCGTATCCAAAAGGCTATACAAACTCGTGTCAACCCCTGTTTCTTTGGCTATATACGAGCTCATTCGGCTCTGCCTGGACCCCTTGCTCAGGGTAATAAGATAGCAGATGCCCTGACAAAAAACATTTATTTTCAAGATGCAGCCTTAGCTGCCAAAGCTTCTCATGCCATACATCATCAAAATAGTCATTCTTTACGCTTGCAGTTTCAGATTCCCAGAGAAACGGCACGACAAATTGTTAAAAGCTGTTCAACATGTCCTCAGTTCTTTGTTGTTCCCTCTTTTGGTGTCAACCCTCGTGGCCTCCGTCCTAATGATCTTTGGCAAATGGACGTTACTCATATGGCTGAGTTTGGAAAGCTGAAGTATCTTCATGTTACTATTGATACCAATTCTGGCTTCCTTATGGCTACAGCACTTTCTGGAGAGGCTAGTAAAAGTTGTATTCAACATTGCCTCCGCTGTTTTGCTGCCATGGGAATACCCCGTGTGTTAAAAACTGATAATGGTCCTGGCTACACTGGACGTGAATTTCGTTCCTTTTGTGACACTTTTTCTATACTGCATAAAACTGGCATCCCTTATAATCCTCAAGGACAAGGAATTGTTGAACGAGCTCACTTAACCCTTAAACATCAACTGAAAAAACTAAAAAGGGGGAATTGGGTGCAGGGCAGTATTCCTTCTCTATTGAGCCATGCTTTATATGTTTTGAATTTTTTGACCTTTGATAATAAAGGCAATACTGCCGCCCAGCGCTTCTGGATGCAGGATCCACCACGAAAGTTCCCACTCGTACGATGGAAGGATCCTATGAACGGATCTTGGAACGGTCCTGATCCTGTATTAATATGGGGGAGAGGCCATGTTTGTGTGTTTCCGCAGAATGCCGAAGCGCCGCGCTGGCTCCCGGAAAGGCTGGTATGCGCGTCGGAGGCAGTCCTTGACAGCTCAGGTGAGGCGAATAACGGACAGCGATGATTCGTCTCTTCCATCATCACAGCAAGTACAAGCCCTTTTGCGGCTGGCCCAACAAGGGTCTGATCAACACATCTCTCCTTTTAGAGTGTGGATTCAATTATTATTGCTTTTGCAAAATCTTTCTGATGTTCAGGGAAAGGTATATTGGGCCTATGTCCCTGACCCTCTCTTGTTACAGCCAGTCACCTGGGAGATGGCATTTATTCCTGTATACGTTAATGACACTATTACACTGGGAGGATCTTCAGATAAACATATTATTCCACAAAATGCTTCTCTAAATTATACAGGGTTTTCTGCAAAACTTCCTATATGTATGTATAAAAACTATAATGCTTCTAGCTGTCCTTTAATTACAGGAACCTTCTACAGAACCAAGATTGCTGCTCAGAATACATGGATACTACGTTTCCCATCAATAACAGAAAAGGCTGGACAGACCCAACAGCAGAATGGAATAGGGCCTAAAGACATTCCCTTTTGTGGACTTGGACTAAGGGAACAGCAGATTTATGTGCCTTGGACATCATGTAGAAACGAAACTGCTACCACGTATACCATCTATAATGAGACACAAAGGCTTTGGGACTGGGGTCCTGATTTGATGACTGCACAAGGGTCTGGCTATCGAGAGCTTCATCCTCCCATTTGGAATCTCGGCGGTGATAAGATCTTCCAGACAGACCTGTGGAAGCTTGCTGCCGCTACAAGCAAGACAGTGAGGTTGTCATATACAGGCGCAAACCATCTGAATGAACCTTACAGATATCCTCGTGCTTGTGTACCTTTACCTTTCATGATAATAACGGGGTCTGTTGTTATTCGTAAACAATTTGGTATGTATAATATTACCTGTTTAAACTGTACATTGTCAAATTGTATTCGAGGAATTGACGACAAGTCAGGCTTGCTTATTGTAAAGCAACCTCCTTTTGTTGTTATCCCTGTAAATGTGTCAGAATCCTGGTATGAAGATACAGGAGTAGAATTGTGGGAACACCTGAATAATGCACTCTCCAGGCCTCGGAGAGGAATAGGTTTAGTTATACTAGGGATAATTTCTCTGATAACGTTAATAGCATCCACTATTTCTGCTTCTATTGCTCTTAGCCAGCCTATTCATACTGCTGCCTTTGTAGATGGGCTTGCCAAAAATGCATCCAATGCTTTAGGAATACAAGAAGATATTGATAAACGTTTAGAAGATCGCTTAAATGCTCTGTATGATTCTGTGTTATACTTAGGAGAACAAATGCAAGAGCTGAGGTTTAGGAGTAAGTTGAGATGTCATGCTAATTATTATTGGATATGTGTCACTCAAAAAGAGTATAATGAATCAGATACATCGTGGCAACATATTAAAGCTCATCTTGCTGGAATATGGAGTCACGATAAACTTTCTATAGATTTGATAAAGTTACATCAAGAAATTCTAAACATTGAAGATTCACTCTCTCCAAACACGGATATTGGCTCCGCTGTTAATGGATTTCTAGAAGGGCTATTTTCCCATTTTCCTACTCTGAGTACATTTTGGCATTATATTCTCAGTCTTATGGTTGTACTGGCCGTTTCACTGCTGTTGATGTGTCTCATTCCATGCTGCATCAAGCATTTAATTTCAGAGCTGCTTGACATCAAAGCAGCTATTCATGCTGCTCGTCTAAAGCACAAAAATCAGTGCTTTAGTAAATAAATAGGGGGGAGCTGCGGGGGGCAACCTGCGAGCAGGACGTGCTTTGAAGAACTGCCTTGTTAACTCAGGGGTTAATTCCAGGGCAACATGGCACGCAGGCTCTGCTTTGAGAGCTGGGGCCGCCTTTGTTAACTCAAGGGTCGAGTCCAGACATAGTTCTCTGTCCCGCCACCTCTTATTGTTTACTAGGGAAACTCCTTGCAGCTTTCTGGAGCGCATCTGACACAGGACAAATGGCTTTTTATGACCTAAGTCCTGAGAAACACAATCATGGGAAAATCATGGGAGTTTGGTTAATAGATTTATGTTTTTTAGGTGATTTCTGATGCATGTTACTTAGGTAATTTTTAATAATAGTATTGTATAAGAATTTCCTGGTATAAGGGTATATAATTCTGTGTGTAAGAATAAACAGGTGTCACTGGCATTGCAGGTTGCAGTGATCCTCTCAACGCCCCGCTGTGTCTGTGTCTCTCTGTGTCTCTGTGTCTGTTTCTTTTCTTAGCCGAGGAATCCCACGTCCGTGCCTACGTTGACTCGTCGGCTGGCTCCGACAGCCTTGACTCATATTCCTCGTCACGTGGCCCAGACACGTGACCCTGACTCATATTCAAGGTCACGTGGCCCAGACACGTGACCGCGACTCATATTCCGGGTCACGGGGCCCAGTCACGTGACCCCAAAAAGTTGTCTAGACTCGTATCCCAGACTCATATTCAAGGTCACGTGGCCCAGACACGTGACCCGGACTCATGTTCCCGGTCACGTGGCCCAGGCACGTGACCCTGACCCATATTCCAGGTCACGTGCCCCAGACACGTGACACAAAAAGTGGCGTAGACTCATAACCTAGTCTCATATTCAAGGTCATGTGTCCCAGACATGTGACCCTGACTCATAATCCTGGTCACGTGTCCCAGACACGTGACCCGGACTCATATTCCGTGTCACGTGGCAGAGACACTTGACCTCGACTCACATTCCGGGTCACGTGGCCCGGACACGTGTCCCAGACGCATATGCCCGGTCACGTGGCCCAGACAAGTGATCCTGACTCATATTCCTCGTCACGTGACCCAGACACTTGACTCTGACTCATATTAAAGGTCACGTGGCCCAGACACGTGACCGCGACTCATATTCCGGGTCACGTGGCCCAGTCGCGTGACCCCAAAAAGTTGTCTAGACTCGTATCACAGACTCATATTCCAGGTCACGTGGGCCAGACAGGTGACCCCTAAAGTGACCTAGACCCATAACCCAGAATCAAATTCAAGGTCACGTAGCCCAGACACGTTACCGAAAATGTTGTCTAGACTCGTATCCCAGACTCATATTCAAGGTCAGGTGGCCCAGACACGTGACCCAGACTCATGTTCCCGGTCACGTGGCCCAGGCACGTGACCCTGACTCATATTCCAGGTCACGTGCCCCAGACACGTGACACCAAGAGTGGCATAGACTCATAACCTAGTCTCATATTCAAGGTCATGTGTCCCAGGCACGTGACCCTGACTCATATTCCAGGTCACGTGCCCCAGACACGTGACACCAAAAGTGGCGTAGACTCATAACCTAGTCTCATATTCAAGGTCATGTGTCCCAGACACGTGACCGCGACTCATATTCCGGGTCACGTGGCCCCGACTCGTGACCGTGACTCATATTCCGGGTCACGTGGCCCAGTCGCGTGACCTAAATAAGTTGTCCAGACTCGTATCCAAGACTCATATTCTAGGTCACGTGGCCCAGACACGTGACCCACACTCAGATTAAAAGTCACGTGGCCCAGGCACGTGACACCAAAATTGGCGTAGACTCATAACCCAGACTCATATTCACGATAACGTGGCCCAGACTCGCAACCCTGACTCATATTCCTGGTCACGTGTCCCAGACACTTGACCCTGACTCATATTCCTGGTCACGTGTCCCAGACACTTGACCCAGACTCATATTCCGGGTCACGTGGCCCAGACCCTTGACCCTGACTCATACTCCAGGTCACGTGCCCCAGACACGTGACACCAAAAGTGGCGTAGACTCATAACCTAGTCTCATATTCAAGGTCATGTGTCCCAGACACGTGACCCCGACCCATATTCCGTGTCACGTGGCAGAGACACTTGACCTCGACTCATATTCTGGGTCACGTGGCCCCGACACGTGTCCCAGACTCATATGCCCGGTCACGTGGCCCAGACACGTGACCGCGACTCATATTCCGGGTCACATGGCCCAGTCGCGTGACCCCAAAAAGTTGTCTAGACTCGTATCACAGACTCATGTTCCCGTCACGTGGCCCAGGCACGTGACCCTGACTCATATTCCAGGTCACGTGCCCCAGACACGTGACACCAAAAGTGGCGTAGACTCATAACCTAGTCTCATATTCAAGGTCATGTGTCCCAGACACGTGACCCTGACTCATAATCCTGGTCACGTGTCCCAGACACGTGACCCCGACTCATATTCCGGGTCACGTGGCCCCGACACGTGACCGTGACTCATATTCCGGGTCACGTGGCCCAGTTGCGTGACCTAAATAAGTTGTCCAGACTCGTATCCAAGACTCATATTCTAGGTCACGTGGCCCAGACACGTGACCCACACTCAGATTCAAAGTCACGTGGCCCAGACACGTGACACCAAAATTGGCGTAGACTCATAACCCAGACTCATATTCACGATCACGTGGCCCAGACTCGCAACCCTGACTCCTATTCCTGGTCACGTGTCCCAGACACTTGACCCAGACTCATATTCCGGGTCACGTGGCCCAGACACGTGACCCAAAAAGTTGTCTAGGCTCGTATCCCAGACTCATATTCAAGGTCACGTGGCCCAGACACGTGGCCTTTGCGGGGGGCAAC
Source organism: Giraffa tippelskirchi (assembly GCF_054371585.1). NCBI lineage: Eukaryota > Metazoa > Chordata > Mammalia > Artiodactyla > Giraffidae > Giraffa > Giraffa tippelskirchi. Next base: position 6,788,237 of record NC_137288.1, on the reverse strand, counting down.
CTGCGAGCAGGACGTGCTTTGAAGAACTGCCTTGTTAACTCAGGGGTTAATTCCAGGGCAACCTGGCACGCAGGCTCTGCTTTGAGAGCTGGGGCCGCCTTTGTTAACTCAAGGGTCGAGTCCAGACATAGTTCTCTGTCCCGCCACCTCTTATTGTTTACTAGGGAAACTCCTTGCAGCTTTCTGGAGCGCATCTGACACAGGACAAATGGCTTTTTATGACCTAAGTCCTGAGAAACACAATCATGGGAAAATCATGGGAGTTTGGTTAATAGATTTATGTTTTTTAGGTGATTTCTGATGCATGTTACTTAGGTAATTTTTAATAATAGTATTGTATAAGAATTTCCTGGTATAAGGGTATATAATTCTGTGTGTAAGAATAAACAGGTGTCACTGGCATTGCAGGTTGCAGTGATCCTCTCAACGCCCCGCTGTATCTGTGTCTCTCTGTGTCTCTGTGTCTGTTTCTTTTCTTAGCCGAGGAATCCCGCGTCCGTGCCTACGTTGACTCGTCGGCTGGCTCCGACAAAGTGGCGCCCAACGTGGGGCATCGACGTTTAGGAGATTCTCGGCCGCTGCCCGGAGATAAAACGCGCGTATAGGTAAAGAAAATCCTGCATAAAAAAAGAAAAATAAGGTAGGGGCAGGAAGGTTTATAGTTGAGAGTAAAAAATGGGGCAAGATCATAGTCGTCAAGTGTTTGTTCATATGTTATATGTAATGTTAAGAGACCGAGGGGTCAAAGTATCTAAGCCTAAATTACGCACATTCTTGCAGTTTATTGAAGAAGTCTGTCCATGGTTCCCTGAGGAAGGAACTATGAGTTTAGAGATTTGGAAAAAGATTGGTAAGCAGATTCAAACACATTATTCACTTTATGGCCCTTCCAAAGTTCCAGTAGAAACTTTCTCATTGTGGACTTTAATCCGTGATTGCCTTGATTTTAGTCATGAAGAGGGTTCTAAAATTAATCAAATGGTTGATGAAGAGCCAATTTATGCTACTCCAGAGGGTCGAGACAGATTGGTTACCTTGTCCCCTCTTGCAAAAACGGAGGATGGGCTGTCTCCCTCTGATGAGGAAGATTTAGATGAACAAGCAGCTGAATATCACCAGGATGATTGGGATCTGTTAGCTGAGGAGTCACCTCCTGCTGTTAATAAAATGGTGCAACAGTCCTGTTGTGCTCCCATGGAGCATCTTACTTTAAAAGAACCACCTCCTCAAAAAATTGTGGTACCTGCTGCACCACCCGCTTATGCCGCTTCTATTATTGCTGGGTTAGATCCTCCTCCTGCTCAGGCCACTGTGCAAGTTCAGGTTTTTTCCCCGTTGCAGCAGGCCATTCATCAGGCATATAAAGATGGAGAAAATGTTTCTGGTTTCCCAGTTCTATTTCCAGTACTGGAAAATGCTGGTCAGCGATATTATGATCCTCTTCCCTTTAAACAGTTAAAAGAACTTAAAGTCGCCTGTGCACAATATGGGGCTACTGCACCTTTTACACAGGCTATGATTGAGAATTTAGGAGCCTTAAATCTGCCTCCTAATGATTGGAAACAAATCGCTCGTGCATGTCTTTCGGGCGGTGATTATTTATTGTGGAAATCAGAATTTGCAGAACAATGTCACTATATAGCTGAAATTAATCAAAGACAAGGAATTCCCACAACTTATGAAATGTTGGTAGGGGAAGGTGCATTTCAGGCTACCAATGCACAGCTGAATTATCAGCCAGGAGCATATCCTCAAATTTCCAACGCCGCACGACAGGCTTGGAGGAAATTGCCATGTCCCTCTAATAGATCAGAGGATCTTGCAAAGATACGGCAGGGGCCTGACGAGCCCTATCAAGATTTTGTTGCCCGGCTTTTGGAAGCTGTGGGAAAAATAATGTCTGATGATCAAGCAGGTATGATTTTAACTAAGCAATTGGCTTATGAAAATGCTAACTCTGCCTGTCAGGCTGCCTTGCGGCCATATAGAAAGAAGGGGGCTTTGTCTGATTATATTCGTATTTGTGCTGATATTGGTCCATCTTATATGCAGGGAATTGCTATTGCAGCTGCTTTGCAAGGGAAAAACATAAAAGAGGTATTATTTCAGCAGCAGCGCAAAAAGGAGATGATGAAAAATTCGTCCAATGCTGTTTGTTATGCCTGCGGCCAAGTAGGACATCGAGCTGCAGCCTGTCCTCAGAGGACTAACAGGGGGACAAGAGGTATAGCCCCGAATGTATGCCCTAGATGTAAGAGAGGAAGACATTGGATGAAAGACTGTAGGTCAAAAACAGATTCACAGGGCAATCCATTACCCCCCTTGCAGGGAAACTGGGTGAGGGGCCAGCCCCTGGCCCCGAAACAATGTTATGGGGCAATTCAGCAGACTTCTCCAGTAGAAAGCGGGTCTCAGACCTGTTTAGAGCCACCTCAGGGAGCGCTGGATTGGACTTGTGTGCCTCCTCCTACACAATACTAACCCCTGAAATGGGAATTCAGACTATTGCTACTGGAGTGTTTGGGCCATTGCCTGAAGGGACAGTAGGCTTACTGTTAGGGAGAAGTAGTACCACTTTAAAGGGCCTTAGTGTCGCTCCAGGGGTTATAGATTCAGATTATCATGGAGAAATTAAAATTATGGCAGAATCACCTCGTACTATTAGTACTATCCATTCAGGACAAAGAATTGCACAACTTGTTCTCCTCCCTCTTAAAGTCACAGGGCATGAGATTCAAAAGACACGTGGCACTGCTGCCTTTGGGTCTTCAGATGCCTATTGGGTCCAAGCTATTAAAGAATCCAGGCCTGAATTGGAGCTAAAAATTAATGGGAAAAATTTTAAAGGAATTTTGGATACTGGAGCTGATGTATCTGTTATTGCTGAGCATCATTGGCCCAGCGGATGGCCTAAACATATAGCTATTTCCACTTTGCAAGGAATTGGGCAGTCCAGTAATCCAGAACAGAGTGCAGAGCTACTGCATTGGCAAGATCAAGACGGCCATCAAGGCGAGATGCGTCCTTACATACTACCTAGATTGCCAGTTAATCTTTGGGGAAGGGATGTTATGTCAAAAATGGGAGTCTTTCTTTACAGTCCAAGCACTGCAATAAGTTCACAAATGTTTGATCAGGGTCTTTTGCCTCACCAGGGCCTGGGTAAGCATGGTCAGGGAAGAATTGCGCCAATTCAGCCTCAAAAGCTGGCACCAAGAGCAGGGTTAGGATATTTTCAGTGGGGACTACTGATTGTCCTGTTACTCACGCTGATCCTATTGTTTGGAAAACTGAGGAACCTGTGTGGGTAGATCAGTGGCCCCTAACTATAGAAAAAATGCTGGCTGCACAACAACTGGTACAGGAACAGTTGGCTTTGGGCCATATAGAACCTTCTAATTCACCTTGGAATTCACCCATTTTTGTTATCAAAAAGAAATCTGGAAAATGGCGCTTATTGCAAGACCTTCGTCAGGTTAACAAAGCCATGCAGATCATGGGTGCTTTGCAGCCCGGGTTGCCTTCTCCAATGGCAATTCCTAGGGGAGCTCATATAATTATTATTGACTTAAAAGATTGCTTTTATACCATTCCCCTTGCACCTCAGGATTGTTATCGTTTTGCATTTAGTGTTCCTGCTGTTAACTTTTCACGGCCCATGAAGAGGTATCAATGGAAGGTGTTGCCTCAAGGAATGGCTAATAGTCCTACATTATGCCAAAAGTTTGTAGATGCAGCCCTAACCGATGTGCGTGAAAGGTTTTCAGATATTTACATGCTTCATTATATAGATGATATTCTTTTGGCTCATACTGATTATGCCTATTTGTTAAAAGCCTTTTCTGAAGTAGAGATTGCATTAAAGTCTAGAGGTTTAATTATAGCTACTGAAAAAATTCAAACTTTTCCTCCATACTCCTATTTGGGCTTCCGTTTGGAAAAGGAAAAATTCTCTGTCCCTCATCTTCAGTTACGAAGAGATGGATTACGTACTTTAAATGATTGTCAAAAGTTGCTGGGAGACATTAATTGGATACGCCCTTACTTACGCCTCCCTACTGTAAGTTGGAAACCATTGTTTGATATTTTGAAAGGAGATTCATCACCTACATCTCCTCGGCAACTAACGCCACAAGGAGAGTTGGCTCTGCAAACTGTGGAAAGGGCACTTGCTGAACAATACACAGCGTATTGTGATTACACCCGGCCATGGGGATTATATATACTTGCTACTCAACATTCACCCACAGGAGTCCTATATCAGGATAAGCCATTAAAATGGATTTATTTGGCAGCTTCTCCTGTGCGGGCCCTTGATTCCTACCATGTTCAGGTTGCTAGGGTAATTGCTAGAGGTCGAAAAGACTCTATTATGTATTTGGGCAAAGATCCCTCCTTTATATGTGTCCCTTTTTCATCTGAACAGCAAAACTGGCTTTTCCAGTTCTCTGATGACTGGGTGCTTGCCTTAGCTGACTTCCCTGGACAACTAATTCAGCATTACCCAGCTGATAAGTTGTTGCAATTTGCTTTACAACATCCATTTGTTTTCCCTACTATTGTAAAAGAGCATCCTATTCCTAATGCTGTAACTATTTTTAACGATGGCTCTTCTAATGGAATAGCTAGTCTTGTTGTCAGTCAACAAACATATTTTACTCAAACTACTTATGAATCAGCACAAGAAGTTGAGTTGTATGCGGTGCTGAGAGCTCTTCATACAGTTTCTTCTGCCTTTAATTTATACTCAGATAGTCATTATGTAGTCAGAGCCATGTCTGTCATAGAAACAGTCCCGCTGATTGGCTCAATTAAAACTTCAATCTTTGATTTGTTTTTTCGTATCCAAAAGGCTATACAAACTCGTGTCAACCCCTGTTTCTTTGGCTATATACGAGCTCATTCGGCTCTGCCTGGACCCCTTGCTCAGGGTAATAAGATAGCAGATGCCCTGACAAAAAACATTTATTTTCAAGATGCAGCCTTAGCTGCCAAAGCTTCTCATGCCATACATCATCAAAATAGTCATTCTTTACGCTTGCAGTTTCAGATTCCCAGAGAAACGGCACGACAAATTGTTAAAAGCTGTTCAACATGTCCTCAGTTCTTTGTTGTTCCCTCTTTTGGTGTCAACCCTCGTGGCCTCCGTCCTAATGATCTTTGGCAAATGGACGTTACTCATATGGCTGAGTTTGGAAAGCTGAAGTATCTTCATGTTACTATTGATACCAATTCTGGCTTCCTTATGGCTACAGCACTTTCTGGAGAGGCTAGTAAAAATTGTATTCAACATTGCCTCCGCTGTTTTGCTGCCATGGGAATACCCCGTGTGTTAAAAACTGATAATGGTCCTGGCTACACTGGACGTAAATTTCGTTCCTTTTGTGACACTTTTTCTATACTGCATAAAACTGGCATCCCTTATAATCCTCAAGGACAAGGAATTGTTGAACGAGCTCACTTAACCCTTAAACATCAACTGAAAAAACTAAAAAGGGGGAATTGGGTGCAGGGCAGTATTCCTTCTCTATTGAGCCATGCTTTATATGTTTTGAATTTTTTGACCTTTGATAATAAAGGCAATACTGCCGCCCAGCGCTTCTGGATGCAGGATCCACCACGAAAGTTCCCACTCGTACGATGGAAGGATCCTATGAACGGATCTTGGAATGGTCCTGATCCTGTATTAATATGGGGGAGAGGCCATGTTTGTGTGTTTCCGCAGAATGCCGAAGCGCCGCGCTGGCTCCCGGAAAGGCTGGTACGCGCGTCGGAGGCAGTCCTTGACAGCTCAGGTGAGGCGAATAACGGACAGCGATGATTCGTCTCTTCCATCATCACAGCAAGTACAAGCCCTTTTGCGGCTGGCCCAACAAGGGTCTGATCAACACATCTCTCCTTTTAGAGTGTGGATTCAATTATTATTGCTTTTGCAAAATCTTTCTGATGTTCAGGGAAAGGTATATTGGGCCTATGTCCCTGACCCTCTCTTGTTACAGCCAGTCACCTGGGAGATGGCATTTATTCCTGTATACGTTAGTGACACTATTACACTGGGAGGATCTTCAGATAAACATATTATTCCACAAAATGCTTCTCTAAATTATACAGGGTTTTCTGCAAAACTTCCTATATGTATGTATAAAAACTATAATGCTTCTAGCTGTCCTTTAATTACAGAAACCTTCTACAGAACCAAGATTGCTGCTCAGAATACATGGATACTACGTTTCCCATCAATAACAGAAAAGGCTGGACAGACCCAACAGCAGAATGGAATAGGGCCTAAAGACATTCCCTTTTGTGGACTTGGACTAAGGGAACAGCAGATTTATGTGCCTTGGACATCATGTAGAAACGAAACTGCTACCACGTATACCATCTATAATGAGACACAAAGGCTTTGGGACTGGGGTCCTGATTTGATGACTGCACAAGGGTCTGGCTATCGAGAGCTTCATCCTCCCATTTGGAATCTCGGCGGTGATAAGATCTTCCAGACAGACCTGTGGAAGCTTGCTGCCGCTACAAGCAAGACAGTGAGGTTGTCATATACAGGCGCAAACCATCTGAATGAACCTTACAGATATCCTCGTGCTTGTGTACCTTTACCTTTCATGATAATAACGGGGTCTGTTGTTATTCGTAAACAATTTGGTATGTATAATATTACCTGTTTAAACTGTACATTGTCAAATTGTATTCGAGGAATTGACGACAAGTCAGGCTTGCTTATTGTAAAGCAACCTCCTTTTGTTGTTATCCCTGTAAATGTGTCAGAATCCTGGTATGAAGATACAGGAGTAGAATTGTGGGAACGCCTGAATAATGCACTCTCCAGGCCTCGGAGAGGAATAGGTTTAGTTATACTAGGGATAATTTCTCTGATAACGTTAATAGCATCCACTATTTCTGCTTCTATTGCTCTTAGCCAGCCTATTCATACTGCTGCCTTTGTAGATGGGCTTGCCAAAAATGCATCCAATGCTTTAGGAATACAAGAAGATATTGATAAACGTTTAGAAGATCGCTTAAATGCTCTGTATGATTCTGTGTTATACTTAGGAGAACAAATGCAAGAGCTGAGGTTTAGGAGTAAGTTGAGATGTCATGCTAATTATTATTGGATATGTGTCACTCAAAAAGAGTATAATGAATCAGATACATCGTGGCAACATATTAAAGCTCATCTTGCTGGAATATGGAGTCACGATAACCTTTCTATAGATTTGATAAAGTTACATCAAGAAATTCTAAACATTGAAGATTCACTCTCTCCAAACACGGATATTGGCTCCGCTGTTAATGGATTTCTAGAAGGGCTATTTTCCCATTTTCCTACTCTGAGTACATTTTGGCATTATATTCTCAGTCTTATGGTTGTACTGGCCGTTTTACTGCTGTTGATGTGTCTCATTCCATGCTGCATCAAGCATTTAATTTCAGAGCTGCTTGACATCAAAGCAGCTATTCATGCTGCTCGTCTAAAGCACAAAAATCAGTGCTTTAGTAAATAAGTAGGGGGGAGCTGCGGGGGGCAACCTGCGAGCAGGACGTGCTTTGAAGAACTGCCTTGTTAACTCAGGGGTTAATTCCAGGGCAACCTGGCACGCAGGCTCTGCTTTGAGAGCTGGGGCCGCCTTTGTTAACTCAAGGGTCGAGTCCAGACATAGTTCTCTGTCCCGCCACCTCTTATCGTTTACTAGGGAAACTCCTTGCAGCTTTCTGGAGCGCATCTGACACAGGACAAATGGCTTTTTATGACCTAAGTCCTGAGAAACACAATCATGGGAAAATCATGGGAGTTTGGTTAATAGATTTATGTTTTTTAGGTGATTTCTGATGCATGTTACTTAGGTAATTTTTAATAATAGTATTGTATAAGAATTTCCTGGTATAAGGGTATATAATTCTGTGTGTAAGAATAAACAGGTGTCACTGGCATTGCAGGTTGCAGTGATCCTCTCAACGCCCCGCTGTGTCTGTGTCTCTCTGTGTCTCTGTGTCTGTTTCTTTTCTTAGCCGAGGAATCCCACGTCCGTGCCTACGTTGACTCGTCGGCTGGCTCCGACAGCCTTGACTCATATTCCTCGTCACGTGGCCCAGACACGTGACCCTGACTCATATTCAAGGTCACGTGGCCCAGACACGTGACCGCGACTCATATTCCGGGTCACGGGGCCCAGTCACGTGACGCAAAAAAGTTGTCTAGACTCGTATCCCAGACTCATATTCAAGGTCATGTGGCCCAGACACGTGACCCTGACTCATATTCCCGGTCACGTGGCCCAGACCCTTGACCCTGACTCATATTCCAGGTCACGTGCCCCAGACACGTGACACCAAAAGTGGCGTAGACTCATAACCTAGCGTCATATGAAAGTTCACGTGTCCCAGACACGTGACCCTGACTCATAATCCAGGTCACGTGTCCCAGACACGTGACCCCGACTCATATTCCGTGTCACGTGGCAGAGACACTTGACCTCGACTCATATTCCGGGTCACGTGGCCCCGACACGTGTCCCAGACGCATATGCCCGGTCACGTGGCCCAGACAAGTGATCCTGACTCATATTCCTCATCACGTGGCCCAGACACTTGACTCTGACTCATATTAAAGGTCACGTGGCCCAGACACGTGACCGCGACTCATATTCCCGGTCACGTGGCCCAGTCCCGCGACCCCAAAAAGTTGTCTAGACTCGTATCCCAGACTCATATTCAAGGTCACGTGGCCCAGACACGTGGCCTTTGCGGGGGGCAACCTGCGAGCAGGACGTGCTTTGAAGAACTGCCTTGTTAACTCAGGGGTTAATTCCAGGGCAACCTGGCACGCAGGCTCTGCTTTGAGAGCTGGGGCCGCCTTTGTTAACTCAAGGGTCGAGTCCAGACATAGTTCTCTGTCCCGCCACCTCTTATTGTTTACTAGGGAAACTCCTTGCAGCTTTCTGGAGCGCATCTGACACAGGACAAATGGCTTTTTATGACCTAAGTCCTGAGAAACACAATCATGGGAAAATCATGGGAGTTTGGTTAATAGATTTATGTTTTTTAGGTGATTTCTGATGCATGTTACTTAGGTAATTTTTAATAATAGTATTGTATAAGAATTTCCTGGTATAAGGGTATATAATTCTGTGTGTAAGAATAAACAGGTGTCACTGGCATTGCAGGTTGCAGTGATCCTCTCAACGCCCCGCTGTGTCTGTGTCTCTCTGTGTCTCTGTGTCTGTTTCTTTTCTTAGCCGAGGAATCCGACGTCCGTGCCTACGTTGACTCGTCGGCTGGCTCCGACAGCCTTGACTCATATTCCTCGTCACGTGGCCCAGACACGTGACCCTGACTCATATTCAAGGTCACGTGGCCCAGACACGTGACCACGACTCATATTCCGGGTCACGGGGCCCAGTCACGTGACCCCAAAAAGTTGTCTAGACTCGTATCCCAGACTCATATTCAAGGTCACGTGGCCCAGACACGTGACCCGGACTCATATTCCCAGTCATGTGGCCCAGACCCTTGACCCTGACTCATATTCCAGGTCACGTGCCCCAGACACGTGACACCAAAAGTGGCGTAGACTCATAACCTAGTGTCATATTAAAGTTCACGTGTCCCAGACACGTGACCCTGACTCATAATCCAGGTCACGTGTCCCAGACACGTGACCCCGACTCATATTCCGTGTCACGTGGCAGAGACACTTGACCTCGACTCATATTCCGGGTCACGTGGCCCCGACACGTGTCCCAGACTCTTATGCCCGGTCACGTGGCCCAGACAAGTGATCCTGACTCATATTCCTCGTCACGTGGCCCAGACACTTGACTCTGACTCATATTAAAGGTCACGTGGCCCAGACACGTGACCGCGACTCATATTCCGGGTCACGTGGCCCAGTCGCGTGACCCCAAAAAGTTGTCTAGGCTCGTATCACAGACTCATATTCCAGGTCACGTGGGCCAGACAGGTGACCCCTAAAGTGACCTAGACCCATAACCCAGAATCAAATTCAAGGTCACATAGCCCAGACACGTTACCGAACAAGTTGTCTAGACTCGTATCCCAGACTCATATTCAAGGTCAGGTGGCCCAGACACGTGACCCGGACTCATGTTCCCGGTCACGTGGCCCAGGCACGTGACCCTGACTCATATTCCAGGTCACGTGCCCCAGACACGTGACACCAAGAGTGGCGTAGACTCATAACCTAGTCTCATATTCAAGGTCATGTGTCCCAGGCACGTGACCCTGACTCATATTCCAGGTCACGTGCCCCAGACACGTGACACCAAAAGTGGCGTAGACTCATAACCTAGTCTCATATTCAAGGTCATGTGTCCCAGACACGTGACCCCGACTCATATTCCGGGTCACGTGGCCCCGACACGTGACCGTGACTCATATTCCGGGTCACGTGGCCCAGTCGCGTGACCTAAATAAGTTGTCCAGACTCGTATCCAAGACTCATATTCTAGGTCACGTGGCCCAGACACGTGACCCACACTCAGATTCAAAGTCACGTGGCCCAGGCACGTGACACCAAAATTGGCGTAGACTCATAACCCAGACTCATACTCACGATCACGTGGCCCAGACTCGCAACCCTGACTCATATTCCTGGTCACGTGTCCCAGACACTTGACCCTGACTCATATTCCTGGTCACGTGTCCCAGACACTTGACCCAGACTCATATTCCGCGTCACGTGGCCCAGACCCTTGACCCTGACTCATACTCCAGGTCACGTGCCCCAGACACGTGACACCAAAAGTGGCGTAGACTCATAACCTAGCGTCATATTAAAGTTCACGTGTCCCAGACACGTGACCCTGACTCATAATCCAGGTCACGTGTCCCAGACACGTGACCCCGACTCATATTCCGTGTCACGTGGCAGAGACACTTGACCTCGACTCATATTCCGGGTCACGTGGCCCCGACACGTGTCCCAGACTCATATGCCCGGTCACGTGGCCCAGACACGTGACCGGGACTCATATTCCGGGTCACGTGGCCCAGTCGCGTGACCCCAAAAAGTTGTCTAGACTCGTATCACAGACTCATGTTCAAGGTCACGTGGGCCAGACACGTGTCCCTGACTCATATTCCAGGTCACGTGGCCCAGACAGGTGACCCCTAAAGTGACCTAGACCCATAACCCAGAATCAAATTCAAGGTCACGTAGCGCAGACACATTACCTCGACTCATATTATGGGTCACGTGGCCCAGACACGTGACAGAAAAAGTTGTCTAGACTCGTATCCCAGACTCCTGTTCCCGGTCACGTGGCCCAGGCACGTGACCCTGACTCATATTCCAGGTCACGTGCCCCAGACACGTGACACCAAGAGAGGCGTAGACTCATAACCTAGTCTCATATTCAAGGTCATGTGTCCCAGGCACGTGACCCTGACTCATATTCCAGGTCACGTGCCCCAGACACGTGACACCAAAAGTGGCGTAGACTCATAACCTAGTCTCATATTCAAGGTCATGTGTCCCAGACACGTGACCCCGACTCATATTCCGGGTCACGTGGCCCAGACACGTGACCGTGACTCATATTCCGGGTCACGTGGCCCAGGCACGTGACCTAAATAAGTTGTCCAGACTCGTATCCAAGACTCATATTCTAGGTCACGTGGCCCAGACACGTGACCCACACTCAGATTCAAAGTCACGTGGCCCAGACACGTGACACCAAACGTGGCGTAGACTCATAACCTAGAGTCATATTAAAGTTCACGTGTCCCAGACACGTGTCCCTGACTCATATTCCAGGTCACGTGGCCCAGACCCTTGACCCTGACTCATATTCCAGGTCACGTGCCCCAGACACGTGACACCAAAAGTGGCGTAGACTCATAACCTAGTCTCATATTCAAGGTCATGTGTCCCAGACACGTGACCCTGACTCATAATCCTGGTCACGTGTCCCAGACACGTGACCCCGACTCATATTCCGGGTCACGTGGCCCCGACACGTGACCGTGACTCATATTCCGGGTCACGTGGCCCAGTTGCGTGACCTAAATAAGTTGTCCAGACTCGTATCCAAGACTCATATTCTAGGTCACGTGGCCCAGACACGTGACCCACACTCAGATTCAAAGTCACGTGGCCCAGACACGTGACACCAAAATTGGCGTAGACTCATAACCCAGACTCATATTCACGATCACGTGGCCCAGACTCGCAACCCTGACTCCTATTCCTGGTCACGTGTCCCAGACACTTGACCCAGACTCATATTCCGGGTCACGTGGCCCAGACACGTGACCCAAAAAGTTGTCTAGGCTCGTATCCCAGACTCATATTCAAGGTCACGTGGCCCAGACACGTGGCCTTTGCGGGGGGCAACCTGCGAGCAGGACGTGCTTTGAAGAACTGCCTTGTTAACTCAGGGGTTAATTCCAGGGCAACCTGGCACGCAGGCTCTGCTTTGAGAGCTGGGGCCGCCTTTGTTAACTCAAGGGTCGAGTCCAGACATAGTTCTCTGTCCCGCCACCTCTTATTGTTTACTAGGGAAACTCCTTGCAGCTTTCTGGAGCGCATCTGACACAGGACAAATGGCTTTTTACGACCTAAGTCCTGAGAAACACAATCATGGGAAAATCATGGGAGTTTGGTTAATAGATTTATGTTTTTTAGGTGATTTCTGATGCATGTTACTTAGGTAATTTTTAATAATAGTATTGTATAAGAATTTCCTGGTATAAGGGTATATAATTCTGTGTGTAAGAATAAACAGGTGTCACTGGCATTGCAGGTTGCAGTGATCCTCTCAACGCCCCGCTGTGTCTGTGTCTCTCTGTGTCTCTGTGTCTGTTTCTTTTCTTAGCCGAGGAATCCGACGTCCGTGCCTACGTTGACTCGTCGGCTGGCTCCGACAGCCTTGACTCATATTCCTCGTCACGTGGCCCAGACACGTGACCCTGACTCATATTCAAGGTCACGTGGCCCAGACACGTGACCACGACTCATATTCCGGGTCACGGGGCCCAGTCACGTGACCCCAAAAAGTTGTCTAGACTCGTATCCCAGACTCATATTCAAGGTCACGTGGCCCAGACACGTGACCCGGACTCATATTCCCAGTCACGTGGCCCAGACCCTTGACCCTGACTCATATTCCAGGTCACGTGCCCCAGACACGTGACACCAAAAGTGGCGTAGACTCATAACCTAGTGTCATATTAAAGTTCACGTGTCCCAGACACGTGACCCTGACTCATAATCCAGGTCACGTGTCCCAGACACGTGACCCCGACTCATATTCCGTGTCACGTGGCAGAGACACTTGACCTCGACTCATATTCCGGGTCACGTGGCCCCGACACGTGTCCCAGACTCATATGCCCGGTCACGTGGCCCAGACAAGTGATCCTGACTCATATTCCTCGTCACGTGGCCCAGACACTTGACTCTGACTCATATTAAAGGTCACGTGGCCCAGACACGTGACCGCGACTCATATTCCGGGTCACGTGGCCCAGTCGCGTGACCCCAAAAAGTTGTCTAGGCTCGTATCACAGACTCATATTCCAGGTCACGTGGGCCAGACAGGTGACCCCTAAAGTGACCTAGACCCATAACCCAGAATCAAATTCAAGGTCACGTAGCCCAGACACGTTACCGAAAAAGTTGTCTAGACTCGTATCCCAGACTCATATTCAAGGTCAGGTGGCGCAGACACGTGACCCGGACTCATGTTCCCGGTCACGTGGCCCAGGCACGTGACCCTGACTCATATTCCAGGTCACGTGCCCCAGACACGTGACACCAAGAGTGGCGTAGACTCATAACCTAGTCTCATATTCAAGGTCATGTGTCCCAGGCACGTGACCCTGACTCATATTCCAGGTCACGTGCCCCAGACACGTGACACCAAAAGTGGCGTAGACTCATAACCTAGTCTCATATTCAAGGTCATGTGTCCCAGACACGTGACCCCGACTCATATTCCGGGTCACGTGGCCCCGACACGTGACCGTGACTCATATTCCGGGTCACGTGGCCCAGTCGCGTGACCTAAATAAGTTGTCCAGACTCGTATCCAAGACTCATATTCTAGGTCACGTGGCCCAGACACGTGACCCACACTCAGATTCAAAGTCACGTGGCCCAGGCACGTGACACCAAAATTGGCGTAGACTCATAACCCAGACTCATACTCACGATCACGTGGCCCAGACTCGCAACCCTGACTCATATTCCTGGTCACGTGTCCCAGACACTTGACCCTGACTCATATTCCTGGTCACGTGTCCCAGACACTTGACCCAGACTCATATTCCGCGTCACGTGGCCCAGACCCTTGACCCTGACTCATACTCCAGGTCACGTGCCCCAGACACGTGACACCAAAAGTGGCGTAGACTCATAACCTAGCGTCATATTAAAGTTCACGTGTCCCAGACACGTGACCCTGACTCATAATCCAGGTCACGTGTCCCAGACACGTGACCCCGACTCATATTCCGTGTCACGTGGCAGAGACACTTGACCTCGACTCATATTCCGGGTCACGTGGCCCCGACACGTGTCCCAGACTCATATGCCCGGTCACGTGGCCCAGACACGTGACCGGGACTCATATTCCGGGTCACGTGGCCCAGTCGCGTGACCCCAAAAAGTTGTCTAGACTCGTATCACAGACTCATGTTCAAGGTCACGTGGGCCAGACACGTGTCCCTGACTCATATTCCAGGTCACGTGGCCCAGACAGGTGACCCCTAAAGTGACCTAGACCCATAACCCAGAATCAAATTCAAGGTCACGTAGCGCAGACACATTACCTCGACTCATATTATGGGTCACGTGGCCCAGACACGTGACAGAAAAAGTTGTCTAGACTCGTATCCCCGACTCCTGTTCCCGGTCACGTGGCCCAGGCACGTGACCCTGACTCATATTCCAGGTCACGTGCCCCAGACACGTGACACCAAGAGTGGCGTAGACTCATAACCTAGTCTCATATTCAAGGTCATGTGTCCCAGGCACGTGACCCTGACTCATATTCCAGGTCACGTGCCCCAGACACGTGACACCAAGAGTGGCGTAGACTCATAACCTAGTCTCATATTCAAGGTCATGTGTCCCAGACACGTGACCCCGACTCATATTCCGGGTCACGTGGCCCAGACACGTGACCGTGACTCATATTCCGGGTCACGTGGCCCAGGCACGTGACCTAAATAAGTTGTCCAGACTCGTATCCAAGACTCATATTCTAGGTCACGTGGCCCAGACACGTGACCCACACTCAGATTCAAAGTCACGTGGCCCAGACACGTGACACCAAACGTGGCGTAGACTCATAACCTAGAGTCATATTAAAGTTCACGTGTCCCAGACACGTGTCCCTGACTCATATTCCAGGTCACGTGGCCCAGACCCTTGACCCTGACTCATATTCCAGGTCACGTGCCCCAGACACGTGACACCAAAAGTGGCGTAGACTCATAACCTAGTCTCATATTCAAGGTCATGTGTCCCAGACACGTGACCCTGACTCATAATCCTGGTCACGTGTCCCAGACACGTGACCCCGACTCATATTCCGGGTCACGTGGCCCCGACACGTGACCGTGACTCATATTCCGGGTCACGTGGCCCAGTTGCGTGACCTAAATAAGTTGTCCCGACTCGTATCCAAGACTCATATTCTAGGCCACGTGGCCCAGACACGTGACCCACACTCAGATTCAAAGTCACGTGGCCCAGGCACGTGACACCAAAATTGGCGTAGACTCATAACCCAGACTCATACTCACGATCACGTGGCCCAGACTCGCAACCCTGACTCATATTCCTGGTCACGTGTCCCAGACACTTGACCCTGACTCATATTCCTGGTCACGTGTCCCAGACACTTGACCCAGACTCATATTCCGCGTCACGTGGCCCAGACCCTTGACCCTGACTCATACTCCAGGTCACGTGCCCCAGACACGTGACACCAAAATTGGCGTAGACTCATAACCCAGACTCATATTCACGATCACGTGGCCCAGACTCGCAACCCTGACTCCTATTCCTGGTCACGTGTCCCAGACACTTGACCCAGACTCATATTCCGGGTCACGTGGCCCAGACACGTGACCCAAAAAGTTGTCTAGGCTCGTATCCCAGACTCAAATTCAAGGTCACGTGGCCCAGACACGTGGCCTTTGCGGGGGGCAACCTGCGAGCAGGACGTGCTTTGAAGAACTGCCTTGTTAACTCAGGGGTTAATTCCAGGGCAACCTGGCACGCAGGCTCTGCTTTGAGAGCTGGGGCCGCCTTTGTTAACTCAAGGGTCGAGTCCAGACATAGTTCTCTGTCCCGCCACCTCTTATTGTTTACTAGGGAAACTCCTTGCAGCTTTCTGGAGCGCATCTGACACAGGACAAATGGCTTTTTATGACCTAAGTCCTGAGAAACACAATCATGGGAAAATCATGGGAGTTTGGTTAATAGATTTATGTTTTTTAGGTGATTTCTGATGCATGTTACTTAGGTAATTTTTAATAATAGTATTGTATAAGAATTTCCTGGTATAAGGGTATATAATTCTGTGTGTAAGAATAAACAGGTGTCACTGGCATTGCAGGTTGCAGTGATCCTCTCAACGCCCCGCTGTATCTGTGTCTCTCTGTGTCTCTGTGTCTGTTTCTTTTCTTAGCCGAGGAATCCCGCGTCCGTGCCTACGTTGACTCGTCGGCTGGCTCCGACAAAGTGGCGCCCAACGTGGGGCATCGACGTTTAGGAGATTCTCGGCCGCTGCCCGGAGATAAAACGCGCGTATAGGTAAAGAAAATCCTGCATAAAAAAAGAAAAATAAGGTAGGGGCAGGAAGGTTTATAGTTGAGAGTAAAAAATGGGGCAAGATCATAGTCGTCAAGTGTTTGTTCATATGTTATATGTAATGTTAAGAGACCGAGGGGTCAAAGTATCTAAGCCTAAATTACGCACATTCTTGCAGTTTATTGAAGAAGTCTGTCCATGGTTCCCTGAGGAAGGAACTATGAGTTTAGAGATTTGGAAAAAGATTGGTAAGCAGATTCAAACACATTATTCACTTTATGGCCCTTCCAAAGTTCCAGTAGAAACTTTCTCATTGTGGACTTTAATCCGTGATTGCCTTGATTTTAGTCATGAAGAGGGTTCTAAAATTAATCAAATGGTTGATGAAGAGCCAATTTATGCTACTCCAGAGGGTCGAGACAGATTGGTTACCTTGTCCCCTCTTGCAAAAACGGAGGATGGGCTGTCTCCCTCTGATGAGGAAGATTTAGATGAACAAGCAGCTGAATATCACCAGGATGATTGGGATCTGTTAGCTGAGGAGTCACCTCCTGCTGTTAATAAAATGGTGCAACAGTCCTGTTGTGCTCCCATGGAGCATCTTACTTTAAAAGAACCACCTCCTCAAAAAATTGTGGTACCTGCTGCACCACCCGCTTATGCCGCTTCTATTATTGCTGGGTTAGATCCTCCTCCTGCTCAGGCCACTGTGCAAGTTCAGGTTTTTTCCCCGTTGCAGCAGGCCATTCATCAGGCATATAAAGATGGAGAAAATGTTTCTGGTTTCCCAGTTCTATTTCCAGTACTGGAAAATGCTGGTCAGCGATATTATGATCCTCTTCCCTTTAAACAGTTAAAAGAACTTAAAGTCGCCTGTGCACAATATGGGGCTACTGCACCTTTTACACAGGCTATGATTGAGAATTTAGGAGCCTTAAATCTGCCTCCTAATGATTGGAAACAAATCGCTCGTGCATGTCTTTCGGGCGGTGATTATTTATTGTGGAAATCAGAATTTGCAGAACAATGTCACTATATAGCTGAAATTAATCAAAGACAAGGAATTCCCACAACTTATGAAATGTTGGTAGGGGAAGGTGCATTTCAGGCTACCAATGCACAGCTGAATTATCAGCCAGGAGCATATCCTCAAATTTCCAACGCCGCACGACAGGCTTGGAGGAAATTGCCATGTCCCTCTAATAGATCAGAGGATCTTGCAAAGATACGGCAGGGGCCTGACGAGCCCTATCAAGATTTTGTTGCCCGGCTTTTGGAAGCTGTGGGAAAAATAATGTCTGATGATCAAGCAGGTATGATTTTAACTAAGCAATTGGCTTATGAAAATGCTAACTCTGCCTGTCAGGCTGCCTTGCGGCCATATAGAAAGAAGGGGGCTTTGTCTGATTATATTCGTATTTGTGCTGATATTGGTCCATCTTATATGCAGGGAATTGCTATTGCAGCTGCTTTGCAAGGGAAAAACATAAAAGAGGTATTATTTCAGCAGCAGCGCAAAAAGGAGATGACGAAAAATTCGTCCAATGCTGTTTGTTATGCCTGCGGCCAAGTAGGACATCGAGCTGCAGCCTGTCCTCAGAGGACTAACAGGGGGACAAGAGGTATAGCCCCGAATGTATGCCCTAGATGTAAGAGAGGAAGACATTGGATGAAAGACTGTAGGTCAAAAACAGATTCACAGGGCAATCCATTACCCCCCTTGCAGGGAAACTGGGTGAGGGGCCAGCCCCTGGCCCCGAAACAATGTTATGGGGCAATTCAGCAGACTTCTCCAGTAGAAAGCGGGTCTCAGACCTGTTTAGAGCCACCTCAGGGAGCGCTGGATTGGACTTGTGTGCCTCCTCCTACACAATACTAACCCCTGAAATGGGAATTCAGACTATTGCTACTGGAGTGTTTGGGCCATTGCCTGAAGGGACAGTAGGCTTACTGTTAGGGAGAAGTAGTACCACTTTAAAGGGCCTTAGTGTCGCTCCAGGGGTTATAGATTCAGATTATCATGGAGAAATTAAAATTATGGCAGAATCACCTCGTACTATTAGTACTATCCATTCAGGACAAAGAATTGCACAACTTGTTCTCCTCCCTCTTAAAGTCACAGGGCATGAGATTCAAAAGACACGTGGCACTGCTGCCTTTGGGTCTTCAGATGCCTATTGGGTCCAAGCTATTAAAGAATCCAGGCCTGAATTGGAGCTAAAAATTAATGGGAAAAATTTTAAAGGAATTTTGGATACTGGAGCTGATGTATCTGTTATTGCTGAGCATCATTGGCCCAGCGGATGGCCTAAACATATAGCTATTTCCACTTTGCAAGGAATTGGGCAGTCCAGTAATCCAGAACAGAGTGCAGAGCTACTGCATTGGCAAGATCAAGACGGCCATCAAGGCGAGATGCGTCCTTACATACTACCTAGATTGCCAGTTAATCTTTGGGGAAGGGATGTTATGTCAAAAATGGGAGTCTTTCTTTACAGTCCAAGCACTGCAATAAGTTCACAAATGTTTGATCAGGGTCTTTTGCCTCACCAGGGCCTGGGTAAGCATGGTCAGGGAAGAATTGCGCCAATTCAGCCTCAAAAGCTGGCACCAAGAGCAGGGTTAGGATATTTTCAGTGGGGACTACTGATTGTCCTGTTACTCACGCTGATCCTATTGTTTGGAAAACTGAGGAACCTGTGTGGGTAGATCAGTGGCCCCTAACTATAGAAAAAATGCTGGCTGCACAACAACTGGTACAGGAACAGTTGGCTTTGGGCCATATAGAACCTTCTAATTCACCTTGGAATTCACCCATTTTTGTTATCAAAAAGAAATCTGGAAAATGGCGCTTATTGCAAGACCTTCGTCAGGTTAACAAAGCCATGCAGATCATGGGTGCTTTGCAGCCCGGGTTGCCTTCTCCAATGGCAATTCCTAGGGGAGCTCATATAATTATTATTGACTTAAAAGATTGCTTTTATACCATTCCCCTTGCACCTCAGGATTGTTATCGTTTTGCATTTAGTGTTCCTGCTGTTAACTTTTCACGGCCCATGAAGAGGTATCAATGGAAGGTGTTGCCTCAAGGAATGGCTAATAGTCCTACATTATGCCAAAAGTTTGTAGATGCAGCCCTAACCGATGTGCGTGAAAGGTTTTCAGATATTTACATGCTTCATTATATAGATGATATTCTTTTGGCTCATACTGATTATGCCTATTTGTTAAAAGCCTTTTCTGAAGTAGAGATTGCATTAAAGTCTAGAGGTTTAATTATAGCTACTGAAAAAATTCAAACTTTTCCTCCATACTCCTATTTGGGCTTCCGTTTGGAAAAGGAAAAATTCTCTGTCCCTCATCTTCAGTTACGAAGAGATGGATTACGTACTTTAAATGATTGTCAAAAGTTGCTGGGAGACATTAATTGGATACGCCCTTACTTACGCCTCCCTACTGTAAGTTTGAAACCATTGTTTGATATTTTGAAAGGAGATTCATCACCTACATCTCCTCGGCAACTAACGCCACAAGGAGAGTTGGCTCTGCAAACTGTGGAAAGGGCACTTGCTGAACAATACACAGCGTATTGTGATTACACCCGGCCATGGGGATTATATATACTTGCTACTCAACATTCACCCACAGGAGTCCTATATCAGGATAAGCCATTAAAATGGATTTATTTGGCAGCTTCTCCTGTGCGGGCCCTTGATTCCTACCACGTTCAGGTTGCTAGGGTAATTGCTAGAGGTCGAAAAGACTCTATTATGTATTTGGGCAAAGATCCCTCCTTTATATGTGTCCCTTTTTCATCTGAACAGCAAAACTGGCTTTTCCAGTTCTCTGATGACTGGGTGCTTGCCTTAGCTGACTTCCCTGGACAACTAATTCAGCATTACCCAGCTGATAAGTTGTTGCAATTTGCTTTACAACATCCATTTGTTTTCCCTACTATTGTAAAAGAGCATCCTATTCCTAATGCTGTAACTATTTTTAACGATGGCTCTTCTAATGGAATAGCTAGTCTTGTTGTCAGTCAACAAACATATTTTACTCAAACTACTTATGAATCAGCACAAGAAGTTGAGTTGTATGCGGTGCTGAGAGCTCTTCATACAGTTTCTTCTGCCTTTAATTTATACTCAGATAGTCATTATGTAGTCAGAGCCATGTCTGTCATAGAAACAGTCCCGCTGATTGGCTCAATTAAAACTTCAATCTTTGATTTGTTTTTTCGTATCCAAAAGGCTATACAAACTCGTGTCAACCCCTGTTTCTTTGGCTATATACGAGCTCATTCGGCTCTGCCTGGACCCCTTGCTCAGGGTAATAAGATAGCAGATGCCCTGACAAAAAACATTTATTTTCAAGATGCAGCCTTAGCTGCCAAAGCTTCTCATGCCATACATCATCAAAATAGTCATTCTTTACGCTTGCAGTTTCAGATTCCCAGAGAAACGGCACGACAAATTGTTAAAAGCTGTTCAACATGTCCTCAGTTCTTTGTTGTTCCCTCTTTTGGTGTCAACCCTCGTGGCCTCCGTCCTAATGATCTTTGGCAAATGGACGTTACTCATATGGCTGAGTTTGGAAAGCTGAAGTATCTTCATGTTACTATTGATACCAATTCTGGCTTCCTTATGGCTACAGCACTTTCTGGAGAGGCTAGTAAAAATTGTATTCAACATTGCCTCCGCTGTTTTGCTGCCATGGGAATACCCCGTGTGTTAAAAACTGATAATGGTCCTGGCTACACTGGACGTGAATTTCGTTCCTTTTGTGACACTTTTTCTATACTGCATAAAACTGGCATCCCTTATAATCCTCAAGGACAAGGAATTGTTGAACGAGCTCACTTAACCCTTAAACATCAACTGAAAAAACTAAAAAGGGGGAATTGGGTGCAGGGCAGTATTCCTTCTCTATTGAGCCATGCTTTATATGTTTTGAATTTTTTGACCTTTGATAATAAAGGCAATACTGCCGCCCAGCGCTTCTGGATGCAGGATCCACCACGAAAGTTCCCACTCGTACGATGGAAGGATCCTATGAACGGATCTTGGAATGGTCCTGATCCTGTATTAATATGGGGGAGAGGCCATGTTTGTGTGTTTCCGCAGAATGCCGAAGCGCCGCGCTGGCTCCCGGAAAGGCTGGTACGCGCGTCGGAGGCAGTCCTTGACAGCTCAGGTGAGGCGAATAACGGACAGCGATGATTCGTCTCTTCCATCATCACAGCAAGTACAAGCCCTTTTGCGGCTGGCCCAACAAGGGTCTGATCAACACATCTCTCCTTTTAGAGTGTGGATTCAATTATTATTGCTTTTGCAAAATCTTTCTGATGTTCAGGGAAAGGTATATTGGGCCTATGTCCCTGACCCTCTCTTGTTACAGCCAGTCACCTGGGAGATGGCATTTATTCCTGTATACGTTAATGACACTATTACACTGGGAGGATCTTCAGATAAACATATTATTCCACAAAATGCTTCTCTAAATTATACAGGGTTTTCTGCAAAACTTCCTATATGTATGTATAAAAACTATAATGCTTCTAGCTGTCCTTTAATTACAGAAACCTTCTACAGAACCAAGATTGCTGCTCAGAATACATGGATACTACGTTTCCCATCAATAACAGAAAAGGCTGGACAGACCCAACAGCAGAATGGAATAGGGCCTAAAGACATTCCCTTTTGTGGACTTGGACTAAGGGAACAGCAGATTTATGTGCCTTGGACATCATGTAGAAACGAAACTGCTACCACGTATACCATCTATAATGAGACACAAAGGCTTTGGGACTGGGGTCCTGATTTGATGACTGCACAAGGGTCTGGCTATCGAGAGCTTCATCCTCCCATTTGGAATCTCGGCGGTGATAAGATCTTCCAGACAGACCTGTGGAAGCTTGCTGCCGCTACAAGCAAGACAGTGAGGTTGTCATATACAGGCGCAAACCATCTGAATGAACCTTACAGATATCCTCGTGCTTGTGTACCTTTACCTTTCATGATAATAACGGGGTCTGTTGTTATTCATAAACAATTTGGTATGTATAATATTACCTGTTTAAACTGTACATTGTCAAATTGTATTCGAGGAATTGACGACAAGTCAGGCTTGCTTATTGTAAAGCAACCTCCTTTTGTTGTTATCCCTGTAAATGTGTCAGAATCCTGGTATGAAGATACAGGAGTAGAATTGTGGGAACGCCTGAATAATGCACTCTCCAGGCCTCGGAGAGGAATAGGTTTAGTTATACTAGGGATAATTTCTCTGATAACGTTAATAGCATCCACTGTTTCTGCTTCTATTGCTCTTAGCCAGCCTATTCATACTGCTGCCTTTGTAGATGGGCTTGCCAAAAATGCATCCAATGCTTTAGGAATACAAGAAGATATTGATAAACGTTTAGAAGATCGCTTAAATGCTCTGTATGATTCTGTGTTATACTTAGGAGAACAAATGCAAGAGCTGAGGTTTAGGAGTAAGTTGAGATGTCATGCTAATTATTATTGGATATGTGTCACTCAAAAAGAGTATAATGAATCAGATACATCGTGGCAACATATTAAAGCTCATCTTGCTGGAATATGGAGTCACGATAACCTTTCTATAGATTTGATAAAGTTACATCAAGAAATTCTAAACATTGAAGATTCACTCTCTCCAAACACGGATATTGGCTCCGCTGTTAATGGATTTCTAGAAGGGCTATTTTCCCATTTTCCTACTCTGAGTACATTTTGGCATTATATTCTCAGTCTTATGGTTGTACTGGCCGTTTTACTGCTGTTGATGTGTCTCATTCCATGCTGCATCAAGCATTTAATTTTAGAGCTGCTTGACATCAAAGCAGCTATTGATGCTGCTCGTCTAAAGCACAAAAATCAGTGCTTTAGTAAATAAATAGGGGGGAGCTGCGGGGGGCAACCTGCGAGCAGGACGTGCTTTGAAGAACAGCCTTGTTAACTCAGGGGTTAATTCCAGGGCAACCTGGCACGCAGGCTCTGCTTTGAGAGCTGGGGCCGCCTTTGTTAACTCAAGGGTCGAGTCCAGACATAGTTCTCTGTCCCGCCACCTCTTATTGTTTACTAGGGAAACTCCTTGCAGCTTTCTGGAGCGCATCTGACACAGGACAAATGGCTTTTTATGACCTAAGTCCTGAGAAACACAATCATGGGAAAATCATGGGAGTTTGGTTAATAGATTTATGTTTTTTAGGTGATTTCTGATGCATGTTACTTAGGTAATTTTTAATAATAGTATTGTATAAGAATTTCCTGGTATAAGGGTATATAATTCTGTGTGTAAGAATAAACAGGTGTCACTGGCATTGCAGGTTGCAGTGATCCTCTCAACGCCCCGCTGTGTCTGTGTCTCTCTGTGTCTCCGTGTCTGTTTCTTTTCTTAGCCGAGGAATCCCACGTCCGTGCCTACGTTGACTCGTCGGCTGGCTCCGACAGCCTTGACTCATATTCCTCGTCACGTGGCCCAGACACGTGACCCTGACTCATATTCAAGGTCACGTGGCCCAGACACGTGACCGCGACTCATATTCCGGGTCACGGGGCCCAGTCACGTGACCCCAAAAAGTTGTCTAGACTCGTATCCCAGACTCATATTCAAGGTCACGTGGCCCAGACACGTGACCCGGACTCATATTCCCGGTCACGTGGCCCAGACCCTTGACCCTGACTCATATTCCAGGTCACGTGCCCCAGACACGTGACACCAAAAGTGGCGTAGACTCATAACCTAGCGTCATATTAAAGTTCACGTGTCCCAGACACATGACCCTGACTCATAATCCAGGTCACGTGTCCCAGACACGTGACCCCGACTCATATTCCGTGTCACGTGGCAGAGACACTTGACCTCGACTCATATTCCGGGTCACGTGGCCCCGACACGTGTCCCAGACGCATATGCCCGGTCACGTGGCCCAGACAAGTGATCCTGACTCATATTCCTCGTCACGTGGCCAGACACTTGACTCTGACTCATATTAAAGGTCACGTGGCCCAGACACGTGACCGCGACTCATATTCCGGGTCACGTGGCCCAGTCGCGTGACCCCCAAAATTTGTCTAGGCTCGTATCACACACTCATATTCCAGGTCACGTGGGCCAGACAGGTGACCCCTTAAGTGACCTAGACCCATAACCCAGAATCAAATTCAAGGTCACGTAGCCCAGACACGTTACCGAAAAAGTTGTCTAGACTCGTATCCCAGACTCATATTCAAGGTCAGGTGGCCCAGACACGTGACCCGGACTCATGTTCCCGGTCACGTGGCCCAGGCACGTGACCCTGACTCATATTCCAGGTCACGTGCCCCAGACACGTGACACCAAGAGTGGCGTAGACTCATAACCTAGTCTCATATTCAAGGTCATGTGTCCCAGGCACGTGACCCTGACTCATATTCCAGGTCACGTGCCCCAGACACGTGACACCAAAAGTGGCGTAGACTCATAACCTAGTCTCATATTCAAGGTCATGTGTCCCAGACACGTGACCCCGACTCATATTCCGGGTCACGTGGCCCCGACACGTGACCGTGACTCATATTCCGGGTCACGTGGCCCAGTCGCGTGACCTAAATAAGTTGTCCAGACTCGTATCCAAGACTCATATTCTAGGTCACGTGGCCCAGACACGTGACCCACACTCAGATTCAAAGTCACGTGGCCCAGGCAAGTGACACCAAAATTGGCGTAGACTCATAACCCAGACTCATACTCACGATCACGTGGCCCAGACTCGCAACCCTGACTCATATTCCTGGTCACGTGTCCCAGACACTTGACCCAGACTCATATTCCAGGTCACGTGGCCCAGACCCTTGACCCTGACTCATACTCCAGGTCACGTGCCGCAGACACGTGACACCAAAAGTGGCGTAGACTCATAACCTAGCGTCATATTAAAGTTCACGTGTCCCAGACACGTGACCCTGACTCATAATCCAGGTCACGTGTCCCAGACACGTGACCCCGACTCATATTCCGTGTCACGTGGCAGAGACACTTGACCTCGACTCATATTCCGGGTCACGTGGCCCCGACACGTGTCCCAGACTCATATGCCCGGTCACGTGGCCCAGACACGTGACCGCGACTCATATTCCGGGTCACGTGGCCCAGTCGCGTGACCCCAAAAAGTTGTCTAGACTCGTATCACAGACTCATGTTCAAGGTCACGTGGGCCAGACACGTGTCCCTGACTCATATTCCAGGTCACGTGGCCCAGACAGGTGACCCCTAAAGTGACCTAGACCCATAACCCAGAATCAAATTCAAGGTCACGTAGCGCAGACACATTACCTCGACTCATATTATGGGTCACGTGGCCCAGACACGTGACAGAAAAAGTTGTCTAGACTCGTATCCCAGACTCATATTCAAGGTCATGTGGCCCAGACACGTGACCCTGACTCATATTCCAGGTCACGTGCCCCAGACACGTGACACCAAACGTGGCGTAGACTCATAACCTAGAGTCATATTAAAGTTCACGTGTCCCAGACACGTGTCCCTGACTCATATTCCAGGTCACGTGGCCCAGACCCTTGACCCTGACTCATATTCCAGGTCACGTGCCCCAGACACGTGACACCAAAAGTGGCGTAGACTCATAACCTAGCGTCATATTAAAGTTCACGTGTCCCAGACACGTGACCCTGACTCATAATCCAGGTCACGTGTCCCAGACACGTGACCCCGACTCATATTCCGTGTCACGTGGCAGAGACACTTGACCTCGACTCATATTCCGGGTCACGTGGCCCCGACACCTGTCCCAGACTCATATGCCCGGTCACGTGGCCCAGACAAGTGATCCTGACTCATATTCCTCGTCACGTGGCCCAGACACTTGACCCTGACTCATATTCAAGGTCACGTGGCCCAGACACGTGACCGCGACTCATATTCCGGGTCACGTGGCCCAGTCGCGTGACCCCAAAAAGTTGTCTAGACTCGTATCACAGACTCATGTTCAAGGTCACGTGGGCCAGACACGTGTCCCTGACTCATATTCCAGGTCACGTGGCCCAGACAGGTGACCCCTAAAGTGACCTAGACCCATAACCCAGAATCAAATTCAAGGTCACGTAGCCCAGACAGGTTACCGAAAAAGTTGTCTAGACTCGTATCCCAGACTCATATTCAAGGTCAGGTGGCCCAGACACGTGACCCGGACTCATGTTCCCGGTCACGTGGCCCAGGCACGTGACGCTGAACCATATTCCAGGTCACGTGCCCCAGACACGTGACACCAAAAGTGGCGTAGACTCATAACCTAGTCTCATATTCAAGGTCATGTGTCCCAGACACGTGACCCCGACTCATATTCTGGGTCACGTGGCCCCGACATGTGACCGTGACTCATATTCCGGGTCACGTGGCCCAGTTGCGTGACCTAAATAAGTTGTCCAGACTCGTATCCAAGACTCATATTCTAGGTCACGTGGCCCAGACACGTGACCCACACTCAGATTCAAAGTCACGTGGCCCAGACACGTGACACCAAAATTGGCGTAGACTCATAACCCAGACTCATATTCACGACCACGTGGCCCAGACTCGCAACCCTGACTCCTATTCCTGGTCACGTGTCCCAGACACTTGACCCAGACTCATATTCCGGGTCACGTGGCCCAGACACGTGACCGCGACTCATATTCCGGGTCACGGGGCCCAGTCACGTGACCCCAAAAAGTTGTCTAGACTCGTATCCCAGACTCATATTCAAGGTCACGTGGCCCAGACACGTGACCCGGACTCATATTCCGGGTCACGTGGCCCAGACCCTTGACCCTGACTCATACTCCAGGTCACGTGCCCCAGACACGAGACACCAAAAGTGGCGTAGACTCATAACCTAGCGTCATATTAAAGTTCACGTGTCCCAGACACGTGACCCTGACTCATAATCCAGGTCACGTGTCCCAGACACGTGACCCCGACTCATATTCCGTGTCACGTGGCAGAGACACTTGACCTCGACTCATATTCCGGGTCACGTGGCCCCGACACGTGTCCCAGACGCATATGCCCGGTCACGTGGCCCAGACAAGTGATCCTGACTCATATTCCTCGTCACGTGGCCCAGACACTTGACTCTGACTCATATTAAAGGTCACGTGGCCCAGACACGTGACCGCGACTCATATTCCGGGTCACGTGGCCCAGTCGCGTGACCCCAAAAAGTTGTCTAGACTCGTATCACAGACTCATATTCCAGGTCACGTGGGCCAGACAGGTGACCCCTAAAGTGACCTAGACCCATAACCCAGAATCAAATTCAAGGTCACGTAGCCCAGACACGTTACCGAAAAAGTTGTCTAGACTCGTATCCCAGACTCATATTCAAGGTCAGGTGGCCCAGACACGTGACCCGGACTCATGTTCCCGGTCACGTGGCCCAGGCACGTGACCCTGACTCATATTCCAGGTCATGTGCCCCAGACACGTGACACCAAGAGTGGCGTAGACTCATAACCTAGTCTCATATTCAAGGTCATGTGTCCCAGGCACGTGACCCTGACTCATATTCCAGGTCACGTGCCCCAGACACGTGACACCAAAAGTGGCGTAGACTCATAACCTAGTGTCATATTCAAGGTCATGTGTCCCAGACACGTGACCCCGACTCATATTCCGGGTCACGTGGCCCCGACACGTGACCGTGACTCATATTCCGGGTCACGTGGCCCAGTCACGTGACCTAAATAAGTTGTCTAGACTCGTATCCAAGACTCATATTCTAGGTCACGTGGCCCAGACACGTGACCCACACTCAGATTCAAAGTCACGTGGCCCAGGCACGTGACACCAAAATTGGCGTAGACTCATAACCCAGACTCATATTCACGATCACGTGGCCCAGACTCGCAACCCTGATTCATATTCCTGGTCACGTGTCCCAGACACTTGACCCTGACTCATATTCCTGGTCACGTGTCCCAGACACTTGACCCAGACTCATATTCCGGGTCACGTGGCCCAGACACGTGACCCAAAAAGTTGTCTAGGCTCGTATCCCAGACTCATTTTCAAGGTCACGTGGCCCAGACACGTGGCCTTGACTCATATTCCTCGTCACGTGGCCCAGACCCTTGACCCTGACTCATACTCCAGGTCACGTGCCCCAGACACGTGACACCAAAAGTGGCGTACACTCATAACCTAGCGTCATATTAAAGTTCACGTGTCCCAGACACGTGACCCTGACTCATAATCCAGGTCACGTGTCCCAGACACGTGACCCCGACTCATATTCCGTGTCACGTGGCAGAGACACTTGACCTCGACTCATATTCCGGGTCACGTGGCCCCGACACGTGTCCCAGACTCATATGCCCGGTCACGTGGCCCAGACACGTGACCGCAACTCATATTCCGGGTCACGTGGCCCAGTCGCGTGACCCCAAAAAGTTGTCTAGACTCGTATCACAGACTCATGTTCAAGGTCACGTGGGCCAGACACGTGTCCCTGACTCATATTCCAGGTCACGTGGCCCAGACAGGTGACCCCTAAAGTGACCTAGACCCATAACCCAGAATCAAATTCAAGGTCACGTAGCGCAGACACATTACCTCGACTCATATTATGGGTCACGTGGCCCAGACACGTGACAGAAAAAGTTGTCTAGACTCGTATCCCAGACTCATATTCAAGGTCATGTGGCCCAGACACGTGACCCTGACTCATATTCCAGGTCACGTGCCCCAGACACGTGACACCAAACGTGGCGTAGACTCATAACCTAGAGTCATATTAAAGTTCACGAGTCCCAGACACGTGTCCCTGACTCATATTCCAGGTCACGTGGCCCAGACCCTTGACCCTGACTCATATTCCAGGTCACGTGCCCCAGACACGTGACACCAAAAGTGGCGTAGACTCATAACCTAGCGTCATATTAAAGTTCACGTGTCCCAGACACGTGACCCTGACTCATAATCCAGGTCACGTGTCCCAGACACGTGACCCCGACTCATATTCCGTGTCACGTGGCAGAGACACTTGACCTCGACTCATATTCCGGGTCACGTGGCCCCGACACCTGTCCCAGACTCATATGCCCGGTCACGTGGCCCAGACAAGATATCCTGACTCATATTCCTCGTCACGTGGCCCAGACACTTGACCCTGACTCATATTCAAGGTCACGTGGCCCAGACACGTGACTGCGACTCATATTCCGGGTCACGTGGCCCAGTCGCGTGACCCCAAAAAGTTGTCTAGACTCGTATCACAGACTCATGTTCAAGGTCACGTGGGCCAGACACGTGTCCCTGACTCATATTCCAGGTCACGTGGCCCAGACAGGTGACCCCTAAAGTGACCTAGACCCATAACCCAGAATCAAATTCAAGGTCACGTAGCCCAGACACGTTACCGAAAAAGTTGTCTAGACTCGTATCCCAGACTCATATTCAAGGTCAGGTGGCCCAGACACGTGACCCGGACTCATGTTCCCGGTCACGTGGCCCAGGCACGTGACCCTGACTCATATTCCAGGTCACGTGCCCCAGACACGTGACACCAAAAGTGGCATAGACTCATAACCTAGTCTCATATTCAAGGTCATGTGTCCCAGACACGTGACCCTGACTCATAATCCTGGTCACGTGTCCCAGACACGTGACCCCGACTCATATTCCGGGTCACGTGGCCCTGACACGTGACCGTGACTCATATTCCGGGTCACGTGGCCCAGTTGCGTGACCTAAATAAGTTGTCCAGACTCGTATCCAAGACTCATATTCTAGGTCACGTGGCCCAGACACGTGACCCACACTCAGATTCAAAGTCACGTGGCCCAGACACGTGACACCAAAATTGGCGTAGACTCATAACCCAGACTCATATTCACGATCACGTGGCCCAGACTCGCAACCCTGACTCCTATTCCTGGTCACGTGTCCCAGACACTTGACCCAGACTCATATTCCGGGTCACGTGGCCCAGACACGTGACCCAAAAAGTTCTCTAGGCTCGTATCCCAGACTCATATTCAAGGTCACGTGGCCCAGACACGTGGCCTTTGCGGGGGGCAACCTGCGAGCAGGACGTGCTTTGAAGAACTGCCTTGTTAACTCAGGGGTTAATTCCAGGGCAACCTGGCACGCAGGCTCTGCTTTGAGAGCTGGGGCCGCCTTTGTTAACTCAAGGGTCGAGTCCAGACATAGTTCTCTGTCCCGCCACCTCTTATTGTTTACTAGGGAAACTCCTTGCAGCTTTCTGGAGCGCATCTGACACAGGACAAATGGCTTTTTATGACCTAAGTCCTGAGAAACACAATCATGGGAAAATCATGGGAGTTTGGTTAATAGATTTATGTTTTTTAGGTGATTTCTGATGCATGTTACTTAGGTAATTTTTAATAATAGTATTGTATAAGAATTTCCTGGTATAAGGGTATATAATTCTGTGTGTAAGAATAAACAGGTGTCACTGGCATTGCAGGTTGCAGTGATCCTCTCAACGCCCCGCTGTATCTGTGTCTCTCTGTGTCTCTGTGTCTGTTTCTTTTCTTAGCCGAGGAATCCCGCGTCCGTGCCTACGTTGACTCGTCGGCTGGCTCCGACAAAGTGGCGCCCAACGTGGGGCATCGACGTTTAGGAGATTCTCGGCCGCTGCCCGGAGATAAAACGCGCGTATAGGTAAAGAAAATCCTGCATAAAAAAAGAAAAATAAGGTAGGGGCAGGAAGGTTTATAGTTGAGAGTAAAAAATGGGGCAAGATCATAGTCGTCAAGTGTTTGTTCATATGTTATATGTAATGTTAAGAGACCGAGGGGTCAAAGTATCTAAGCCTAAATTACGCACATTCTTGCAGTTTATTGAAGAAGTCTGTCCATGGTTCCCTGAGGAAGGAACTATGAGTTTAGAGATTTGGAAAAAGATTGGTAAGCAGATTCAAACACATTATTCACTTTATGGCCCTTCCAAAGTTCCAGTAGAAACTTTCTCATTGTGGACTTTAATCCGTGATTGCCTTGATTTTAGTCATGAAGAGGGTTCTAAAATTAATCAAATGGTTGATGAAGAGCCAATTTATGCTACTCCAGAGGGTCGAGACAGATTGGTTACCTTGTCCCCTCTTGCAAAAACGGAGGATGGGCTGTCTCCCTCTGATGAGGAAGATTTAGATGAACAAGCAGCTGAATATCACCAGGATGATTGGGATCTGTTAGCTGAGGAGTCACCTCCTGCTGTTAATAAAATGGTGCAACAGTCCTGTTGTGCTCCCATGGAGCATCTTACTTTAAAAGAACCACCTCCTCAAAAAATTGTGGTACCTGCTGCACCACCCGCTTATGCCGCTTCTATTATTGCTGGGTTAGATCCTCCTCCTGCTCAGGCCACTGTGCAAGTTCAGGTTTTTTCCCCGTTGCAGCAGGCCATTCATCAGGCATATAAAGATGGAGAAAATGTTTCTGGTTTCCCAGTTCTATTTCCAGTACTGGAAAATGCTGGTCAGCGATATTATGATCCTCTTCCCTTTAAACAGTTAAAAGAACTTAAAGTCGCCTGTGCACAATATGGGGCTACTGCACCTTTTACACAGGCTATGATTGAGAATTTAGGAGCCTTAAATCTGCCTCCTAATGATTGGAAACAAATCGCTCGTGCATGTCTTTCGGGCGGTGATTATTTATTGTGGAAATCCGAATTTGCAGAACAATGTCACTATATAGCTGAAATTAATCAAAGACAAGGAATTCCCACAACTTATGAAATGTTGGTAGGGGAAGGTGCATTTCAGGCTACCAATGCACAGCTGAATTATCAGCCAGGAGCATATCGTCAAATTTCCAACGCCGCACGACAGGCTTGGAGGAAATTGCCATGTCCCTCTAATAGATCAGAGGATCTTGCAAAGATACGGCAGGGGCCTGACGAGCCCTATCAAGATTTTGTTGCCCGGCTTTTGGAAGCTGTGGGAAAAATAATGTCTGATGATCAAGCAGGTATGATTTTAACTAAGCAATTGGCTTATGAAAATGCTAACTCTGCCTGTCAGGCTGCCTTGCGGCCATATAGAAAGAAGGGGGCTTTGTCTGATTATATTCGTATTTGTGCTGATATTGGTCCATCTTATATGCAGGGAATTGCTATTGCAGCTGCTTTGCAAGGGAAAAACATAAAAGAGGTATTATTTCAGCAGCAGCGCAAAAAGGAGATGATGAAAAATTCGTCCAATGCTGTTTGTTATGCCTGCGGCCAAGTAGGACATCGAGCTGCAGCCTGTCCTCAGAGGACTAACAGGGGGACAAGAGGTATAGCCCCGAATGTATGCCCTAGATGTAAGAGAGGAAGACATTGGATGAAAGACTGTAGGTCAAAAACAGATTCACAGGGCAATCCATTACCCCCCTTGCAGGGAAACTGGGTGAGGGGCCAGCCCCTGGCCCCGAAACAATGTTATGGGGCAATTCAGCAGACTTCTCCAGTAGAAAGCGGGTCTCAGACCTGTTTAGAGCCACCTCAGGGAGCGCTGGATTGGACTTGTGTGCCTCCTCCTACACAATACTAACCCCTGAAATGGGAATTCAGACTATTGCTACTGGAGTGTTTGGGCCATTGCCTGAAGGGACAGTAGGCTTACTGTTAGGGAGAAGTAGTACCACTTTAAAGGGCCTTAGTGTCGCTCCAGGGGTTATAGATTCAGATTATCATGGAGAAATTAAAATTATGGCAGAATCACCTCGTACTATTAGTACTATCCATTCAGGACAAAGAATTGCACAACTTGTTCTCCTCCCTCTTAAAGTCACAGGGCATGAGATTCAAAAGACACGTGGCACTGCTGCCTTTGGGTCTTCAGATGCCTATTGGGTCCAAGCTATTAAAGAATCCAGGCCTGAATTGGAGCTAAAAATTAATGGGAAAAATTTTAAAGGAATTTTGGATACTGGAGCTGATGTATCTGTTATTGCTGAGCATCATTGGCCCAGCGGATGGCCTAAACATATAGCTATTTCCACTTTGCAAGGAATTGGGCAGTCCAGTAATCCAGAACAGAGTGCAGAGCTACTGCATTGGCAAGATCAAGACGGCCATCAAGGCGAGATGCGTCCTTACATACTACCTAGATTGCCAGTTAATCTTTGGGGAAGGGATGTTATGTCAAAAATGGGAGTCTTTCTTTACAGTCCAAGCACTGCAATAAGTTCACAAATGTTTGATCAGGGTCTTTTGCCTCACCAGGGCCTGGGTAAGCATGGTCAGGGAAGAATTGCGCCAATTCAGCCTCAAAAGCTGGCACCAAGAGCAGGGTTAGGATATTTTCAGTGGGGACTACTGATTGTCCTGTTACTCACGCTGATCCTATTGTTTGGAAAACTGAGGAACCTGTGTGGGTAGATCAGTGGCCCCTAACTATAGAAAAAATGCTGGCTGCACAACAACTGGTACAGGAACAGTTGGCTTTGGGCCATATAGAACCTTCTAATTCACCTTGGAATTCACCCATTTTTGTTATCAAAAAGAAATCTGGAAAATGGCGCTTATTGCAAGACCTTCGTCAGGTTAACAAAGCCATGCAGATCATGGGTGCTTTGCAGCCCGGGTTGCCTTCTCCAATGGCAATTCCTAGGGGAGCTCATATAATTATTATTGACTTAAAAGATTGCTTTTATACCATTCCCCTTGCACCTCAGGATTGTTATCGTTTTGCATTTAGTGTTCCTGCTGTTAACTTTTCACGGCCCATGAAGAGGTATCAATGGAAGGTGTTGCCTCAAGGAATGGCTAATAGTCCTACATTATGCCAAAAGTTTGTAGATGCAGCCCTAACCGATGTGCGTGAAAGGTTTTCAGATATTTACATGCTTCATTATATAGATGATATTCTTTTGGCTCATACTGATTATGCCTATTTGTTAAAAGCCTTTTCTGAAGTAGAGATTGCATTAAAGTCTAGAGGTTTAATTATAGCTACTGAAAAAATTCAAACTTTTCCTCCATACTCCTATTTGGGCTTCCGTTTGGAAAAGGAAAAATTCTCTGTCCCTCATCTTCAGTTACGAAGAGATGGATTACGTACTTTAAATGATTTTCAAAAGTTGCTGGGAGACATTAATTGGATACGCCCTTACTTACGCCTCCCTACTGTAAGTTGGAAACCATTGTTTGATATTTTGAAAGGAGATTCATCACCTACATCTCCTCGGCAACTAACGCCACAAGGAGAGTTGGCTCTGCAAACTGTGGAAAGGGCACTTGCTGAACAATACACAGCGTATTGTGATTACACCCGGCCATGGGGATTATATATACTTGCTACTCAACATTCACCCACAGGAGTCCTATATCAGGATAAGCCATTAAAATGGATTTATTTGGCAGCTTCTCCTGTGCGGGCCCTTGATTCCTACCATGTTCAGGTTGCTAGGGTAATTGCTAGAGGTCGAAAAGACTCTATTATGTATTTGGGCAAAGATCCCTCCTTTATATGTGTCCCTTTTTCATCTGAACAGCAAAACTGGCTTTTCCAGTTCTCTGATGACTGGGTGCTTGCCTTAGCTGACTTCCCTGGACAACTAATTCAGCATTACCCAGCTGATAAGTTGTTGCAATTTGCTTTACAACATCCATTTGTTTTCCCTACTATTGTAAAAGAGCATCCTATTCCTAATGCTGTAACTATTTTTAACGATGGCTCTTCTAATGGAATAGCTAGTCTTGTTGTCAGTCAACAAACATATTTTACTCAAACTACTTATGAATCAGCACAAGAAGTTGAGTTGTATGCGGTGCTGAGAGCTCTTCATACAGTTTCTTCTGCCTTTAATTTATACTCAGATAGTCATTATGTAGTCAGAGCCATGTCTGTCATAGAAACAGTCCCGCTGATTGGCTCAATTAAAACTTCAATCTTTGATTGGTTTTTTCGTATCCAAAAGGCTATACAAACTCGTGTCAACCCCTGTTTCTTTGGCTATATACGAGCTCATTCGGCTCTGCCTGGACCCCTTGCTCAGGGTAATAAGATAGCAGATGCCCTGACAAAAAACATTTATTTTCAAGATGCAGCCTTAGCTGCCAAAGCTTCTCATGCCATACATCATCAAAATAGTCATTCTTTACGCTTGCAGTTTCAGATTCCCAGAGAAACGGCACGACAAATTGTTAAAAGCTGTTCAACATGTCCTCAGTTCTTTGTTGTTCCCTCTTTTGGTGTCAACCCTCGTGGCCTCCGTCCTAATGATCTTTGGCAAATGGACGTTACTCATATGGCTGAGTTTGGAAAGCTGAAGTATCTTCATGTTACTATTGATACCAATTCTGGCTTCCTTATGGCTACAGCACTTTCTGGAGAGGCTAGTAAAAATTGTATTCAACATTGCCTCCGCTGTTTTGCTGCCATGGGAATACCCCGTGTGTTAAAAACTGATAATGGTCCTGGCTACACTGGACGTGAATTTCGTTCCTTTTGTGACACTTTTTCTATACTGCATAAAACTGGCATCCCTTATAATCCTCAAGGACAAGGAATTGTTGAACGAGCTCACTTAACCCTTAAACATCAACTGAAAAAACTAAAAAAGGGGGAATTGGGTGCAGGGCAGTATTCCTTCTCTATTGAGCCATGCTTTATATGTTTTGAATTTTTTGACCTTTGATAATAAAGGCAATACTGCCGCCCAGCGCTTCTGGATGCAGGATCCACCACGAAAGTTCCCACTCGTACGATGGAAGGATCCTATGAACGGATCTTGGAATGGTCCTGATCCTGTATTAATATGGGGGAGAGGCCATGTTTGTGTGTTTCCGCAGAATGCCGAAGCGCCGCGCTGGCTCCCGGAAAGGCTGGTACGCGCGTCGGAGGCAGTCCTTGACAGCTCAGGTGAGGCGAATAACGGACAGCGATGATTCGTCTCTTCCATCATCACAGCAAGTACAAGCCCTTTTGCGGCTGGCCCAACAAGGGTCTGATCAACACATCTCTCCTTTTAGAGTGTGGATTCAATTATTATTGCTTTTGCAAAATCTTTCTGATGTTCAGGGAAAGGTATATTGGGCCTATGTCCCTGACCCTCTCTTGTTACAGCCAGTCACCTGGGAGATGGCATTTATTCCTGTATACGTTAGTGACACTATTACACTGGGAGGATCTTCAGATAAACATATTATTCCACAAAATGCTTCTCTAAATTATACAGGGTTTTCTGCAAAACTTCCTATATGTATGTATAAAAACTATAATGCTTCTAGCTGTCCTTTAATTACAGAAACCTTCTACAGAACCAAGATTGCTGCTCAGAATACATGGATACTACGTTTCCCATCAATAACAGAAAAGGCTGGACAGACCCAACAGCAGAATGGAATAGGGCCTAAAGACATTCCCTTTTGTGGACTTGGACTAAGGGAACAGCAGATTTATGTGCCTTGGACATCATGTAGAAACGAAACTGCTACCACGTATACCATCTATAATGAGACACAAAGGCTTTGGGACTGGGGTCCTGATTTGATGACTGCACAAGGGTCTGGCTATCGAGAGCTTCATCCTCCCATTTGGAATCTCGGCGGTGATAAGATCTTCCAGACAGACCTGTGGAAGCTTGCTGCCGCTACAAGCAAGACAGTGAGGTTGTCATATACAGGCGCAAACCATCTGAATGAACCTTACAGATATCCTCGTGCTTGTGTACCTTTACCTTTCATGATAATAACGGGGTCTGTTGTTATTCGTAAACAATTTGGTATGTATAATATTACCTGTTTAAACTGTACATTGTCAAATTGTATTCGAGGAATTGACGACAAGTCAGGCTTGCTTATTGTAAAGCAACCTCCTTTTGTTGTTATCCCTGTAAATGTGTCAGAATCCTGGTATGAAGATACAGGAGTAGAATTGTGGGAACGCCTGAATAATGCACTCTCCAGGCCTCGGAGAGGAATAGGTTTAGTTATACTAGGGATAATTTCTCTGATAACGTTAATAGCATCCACTATTTCTGCTTCTATTGCTCTTAGCCAGCCTATTCATACTGCTGCCTTTGTAGATGGGCTTGCCAAAAATGCATCCAATGCTTTAGGAATACAAGAAGATATTGATAAACGTTTAGAAGATCGCTTAAATGCTCTGTATGATTCTGTGTTATACTTAGGAGAACAAATGCAAGAGCTGAGGTTTAGGAGTAAGTTGAGATGTCATGCTAATTATTATTGGATATGTGTCACTCAAAAAGAGTATAATGAATCAGATACATCGTGGCAACATATTAAAGCTCATCTTGCTGGAATATGGAGTCACGATAACCTTTCTATAGATTTGATAAAGTTACATCAAGAAATTCTAAACATTGAAGATTCACTCTCTCCAAACACGGATATTGGCTCCGCTGTTAATGGATTTCTAGAAGGGCTATTTTCCCATTTTCCTACTCTGAGTACATTTTGGCATTATATTCTCAGTCTTATGGTTGTACTGGCCGTTTTACTGCTGTTGATGTGTCTCATTCCATGCTGCATCAAGCATTTAATTTCAGAGCTGCTTGACATCAAAGCAGCTATTGATGCTGCTCGTCTAAAGCACAAAAATCAGTGCTTTAGTAAATAAATAGGGGGGAGCTGCGGGGGGCAACCTGCGAGCAGGACGTGCTTTGAAGAACTGCCTTGTTAACTCAGGGGTTAATTCCAGGGCAACCTGGCACGCAGGCTCTGCTTTGAGAGCTGGGGCCGCCTTTGTTAACTCAAGGGTCGAGTCCAGACATAGTTCTCTGTCCCGCCACCTCTTATTGTTTACTAGGGAAACTCCTTGCAGCTTTCTGGAGCGCATCTGACACAGGACAAATGGCTTTTTATGACCTAAGTCCTGAGAAACACAATCATGGGAAAATCATGGGAGTTTGGTTAATAGATTTATGTTTTTTAGGTGATTTCTGATGCATGTTACTTAGGTAATTTTTAATAATAGTATTGTATAAGAATTTCCTTGTATAAGGGTATATAATTCTGTGTGTAAGAATAAACAGGTGTCACTGGCATTGCAGGTTGCAGTGATCCTCTCAACGCCCCGCTGTGTCTGTGTCTCTCTGTGTCTCTGTGTCTGTTTCTTTTCTTAGCCGAGGAATCCCACGTCCGTGCCTACGTTGACTCGTCGGCTGGCTCCGACAGCCTTGACTCATATTCCTCGCCACGTGGCCCAGACACGTGACCCTGACTCATATTCAAGGTCACGTGGCCCAGACACGTGACCGCGACTCATATTCCGGGTCACGGGGCCCAATCACGTGACCCCAAAAAGTTGTCTAGACTCGTATCCCAGACTCATATTCAAGGTCACGTGGCCCAGACACGTGACCCGGACTCATATTCCCGGTCACGTGGCCCAGACCCTTGACCCTGACTCATATTCCAGGTCACGTGCCCCAGACACATGACACCAAAAGTGGCGTAGACTCATAACCTAGCGTCATATTAAAGTTCACGTGTCCCAGACACGTGACCCTGACTCATAATCCCGACTCATATTCCGTGTCACGTGGCAGAGACACTTGACCTCGACTCATATTCCGGGTCACGTGGCCCCGACACGTGTCCCAGACGCATATGCCCAGTCACGTGGCCCAGACAAGTGATCCTGACTCATATTCCTCGTCACGTGGCCCAGACACTTGACTCTGACTCATATTAAAGGTCACGTGGCCCAGACACGTGACCGCGACTCATATTCCGGGTCACGTGGCCCAGTCGCGTGACCCCAAAAAGTTGTCTAGACTCGTATCACAGACTCATATTCCAGGTCACGTGGGCCAGACAGGTGACCCCTAAAGTGACCTAGACCCATAACCCAGAATCAAATTCAAGGTCACGTAGCCCAGACACGTTACCGAAAAAGTTGTCTAGACTCGTATCCCAGACTCATATTCAAGGTCAGGTGGCCCAGACACGTGACCCGGACTCATGTTCCCGGTCACGTGGCCCAGGCACGTGACCCTGACTCATATTCCAGGTCATGTGCCCCAGACACGTGACACCAAGAGTGGCGTAGACTCATAACCTAGTCTCATATTCAAGGTCATGTGTCCCAGGCACGTGACCCTGACTCATATTCCAGGTCACGTGCCCCAGACACGTGACACCAAAAGTGGCGTAGACTCATAACCTAGTGTCATATTCAAGGTCATGTGTCCCAGACACGTGACCCCGACTCATATTCCGGGTCACGTGGCCCCGACACGTGACCGTGACTCATATTCCGGGTCACGTGGCCCAGTCACGTGACCTAAATAAGTTGTCTAGACTCGTATCCAAGACTCATATTCTAGGTCACGTGGCCCAGACACGTGACCCACACTCAGATTCAAAGTCACGTGGCCCAGGCACGTGACACCAAAATTGGCGTAGACTCATAACCCAGACTCATATTCACGATCACGTGGCCCAGACTCGCAACCCTGACTCATATTCCTGGTCACGTGTCCCAGACACTTGACCCTGACTCATATTCCTGGTCACGTGTCCCAGACACTTGACCCAGACTCATATTCCGGGTCACGTGGCCCAGACACGTGACCCAAAAAGTTGTCTAGGCTCGTATCCCAGACTCATTTTCAAGGTCACGTGGCCCAGACACGTGGCCTTGACTCATATTCCTCGTCACGTGGCCCAGACCCTTGACCCTGACTCATACTCCAGGTCACGTGCCCCAGACACGTGACACCAAAAGTGGCGTAGACTCATAACCTAGCGTCATATTAAAGTTCACGTGTCCCAGACACGTGACCCTGACTCATAATCCAGGTCACGTGTCCCAGACACGTGACCCCGACTCATATTCCGTGTCACGTGGCAGAGACACTTGACCTCGACTCATATTCCGGGTCACGTGGCCCCGACACGTGTCCCAGACTCATATGCCCGGTCACGTGGCCCAGACACGTGACCGCGACTCATATTCCGGGTCACGTGGCCCAGTCGCGTGACCCCAAAAAGTTGTCTAGACTCGTATCACAGACTCATGTTCAAGGTCACGTGGGCCAGACACGTGTCCCTGACTCATATTCCAGGTCACGTGGCCCAGACAGGTGACCCCTAAAGTGACCTAGACCCATAACCCAGAATCAAATTCAAGGTCACGTAGCGCAGACACATTACCTCGACTCCTATTATGGGTCACGTGGCCCAGACACGTGACAGAAAAAGTTGTCTAGACTCGTATCCCAGACTCATATTCAAGGTCATGTGGCCCAGACACGTGACCCTGACTCATATTCCAGGTCACGTGCCCCAGACACGTGACACCAAACGTGGCGTAGACTCATAACCTAGAGTCATATTAAAGTTCACGAGTCCCAGGCACGTGTCCCTGACTCATATTCCAGGTCACGTGGCCCAGACCCTTGACCCTGACTCATATTCCAGGTCACGTGCCCCAGACACGTGACACCAAAAGTGGCGTAGACTCATAACCTAGCGTCATATTAAAGTTCACGTGTCCCAGACACGTGACCCTGACTCATAATCCAGGTCACGTGTCCCAGACACGTGACCCCGACTCATATTCCGTGTCACGTGGCAGAGACACTTGACCTCGACTCATATTCCGGGTCACGTGGCCCCGACACCTGTCCCAGACTCATATGCCCGGTCACGTGGCCCAGACAAGATATCCTGACTCATATTCCTCGTCACGTGGCCCAGACACTTGACCCTGACTCATATTCAAGGTCACGTGGCCCAGACACGTGACTGCGACTCATATTCCGGGTCACGTGGCCCAGTCGCGTGACCCCAAAAAGTTGTCTAGACTCGTATCACAGACTCATGTTCAAGGTCACGTGGGCCAGACACGTGTCCCTGACTCATATTCCAGGTCACGTGGCCCAGACAGGTGACCCCTAAAGTGACCTAGACCCATAACCCAGAATCAAATTCAAGGTCACGTAGCCCAGACACGTTACCGAAAAAGTTGTCTAGACTCGTATCCCAGACTCATATTCAAGGTCAGGTGGCCCAGACACGTGACCCGGACTCATGTTCCCGGTCACGTGGCCCAGGCACGTGACCCTGACTCATATTCCAGGTCACGTGCCCCAGACACGTGACACCAAAAGTGGCATAGACTCATAACCTAGTCTCATATTCACGGTCATGTGTCCCAGACACGTGACCCTGACTCATAATCCTGGTCACGTGTCCCAGACACGTGACCCCGACTCATATTCCGGGTCACGTGGCCCCGACACGTGACCGTGAGTCATATTCCGGGTCACGTGGCCCAGTCGCGTGACCTAAATAAGTTGTCCAGACTCGTATCCAAGACTCATATTCTAGGTCACGTGGCCCAGACACGTGACCCACACTCAGATTCAAAGTCACGTGGCCCAGACACGTGACACCAAAATTGGCGTAGACTCATAACCCAGACTCATATTCACGATCACGTGGCCCAGACTCGTAACCCTGACTCCTATTCCTGGTCACGTGTCCCAGACACTTGACCCAGACTCATATTCCGGGTCACGTGGCCCAGACACGTGACCCAAAAAGTTGTCTAGGCTCGTATCCCAGACTCATATTCAAGGTCACGTGGCCCAGACACGTGGCCTTTGCGGGGGGCAACCTGCGAGCAGGACGTGCTTTGAAGAACTGCCTTGTTAACTCAGGGGTTAATTCCAGGGCAACCTGGCACGCAGGCTCTGCTTTGAGAGCTGGGGCCGCCTTTGTTAACTCAAGGGTCGAGTCCAGACATAGTTCTCTGTCCCGCCACCTCTTATTGTTTACTAGGGAAACTCCTTGCAGCTTTCTGGAGCGCATCTGACACAGGACAAATGGCTTTTTATGACCTAAGTCCTGAGAAACACAATCATGGGAAAATCATGGGAGTTTGGTTAATAGATTTATGTTTTTTAGGTGATTTCTGATGCATGTTACTTAGGTAATTTTTAATAATAGTATTGTATAAGAATTTCCTGGTATAAGGGTATATAATTCTGTGTGTAAGAATAAACAGGTGTCACTGGCATTGCAGGTTGCAGTGATCCTCTCAACGCCCCGCTGTATCTGTGTCTCTCTGTGTCTCTGTGTCTGTTTCTTTTCTTAGCCGAGGAATCCCGCGTCCGTGCCTACGTTGACTCGTCGGCTGGCTCCGACAAAGTGGCGCCCAACGTGGGGCATCGACGTTTAGGAGATTCTCGGCCGCTGCCCGGAGATAAAACGCGCGTATAGGTAAAGAAAATCCTGCATAAAAAAAGAAAAATAAGGTAGGGGCAGGAAGGTTTATAGTTGAGAGTAAAAAATGGGGCAACATCATAGTCGTCAAGTGTTTGTTCATATGTTATATGTAATGTTAAGAGACCGAGGGGTCAAAGTATCTAAGCCTAAATTACGCACATTCTTGCAGTTTATTGAAGAAGTCTGTCCATGGTTCCCTGAGGAAGGAACTATGAGTTTAGAGATTTGGAAAAAGATTGGTAAGCAGATTCAAACACATTATTCACTTTATGGCCCTTCCAAAGTTCCAGTAGAAACTTTCTCATTGTGGACTTTAATCCGTGATTGCCTTGATTTTAGTCATGAAGAGGGTTCTAAAATTAATCAAATGGTTGATGAAGAGCCAATTTATGCTACTCCAGAGGGTCGAGACAGATTGGTTACCTTGTCCCCTCTTGCAAAAACGGAGGATGGGCTGTCTCCCTCTGATGAGGAAGATTTAGATGAACAAGCAGCTGAATATCACCAGGATGATTGGGATCTGTTAGCTGAGGAGTCACCTCCTGCTGTTAATAAAATGGTGCAACAGTCCTGTTGTGCTCCCATGGAGCATCTTACTTTAAAAGAACCACCTCCTCAAAAAATTGTGGTACCTGCTGCACCACCCGCTTATGCCGCTTCTATTATTGCTGGGTTAGATCCTCCTCCTGCTCAGGCCACTGTGCAAGTTCAGGTTTTTTCCCCGTTGCAGCAGGCCATTCATCAGGCATATAAAGATGGAGAAAATGTTTCTGGTTTCCCAGTTCTATTTCCAGTACTGGAAAATGCTGGTCAGCGATATTATGATCCTCTTCCCTTTAAACAGTTAAAAGAACTTAAAGTCGCCTGTGCACAATATGGGGCTACTGCACCTTTTACACAGGCTATGATTGAGAATTTAGGAGCCTTAAATCTGCCTCCTAATGATTGGAAACAAATCGCTCGTGCATGTCTTTCGGGCGGTGATTATTTATTGTGGAAATCAGAATTTGCAGAACAATGTCACTATATAGCTGAAATTAATCAAAGACAAGGAATTCCCACAACTTATGAAATGTTGGTAGGGGAAGGTGCATTTCAGGCTACCAATGCACAGCTGAATTATCAGCCAGGAGCATATCGTCAAATTTCCAACGCCGCACGACAGGCTTGGAGGAAATTGCCATGTCCCTCTAATAGATCAGAGGATCTTGCAAAGATACGGCAGGGGCCTGACGAGCCCTATCAAGATTTTGTTGCCCGGCTTTTGGAAGCTGTGGGAAAAATAATGTCTGATGATCAAGCAGGTATGATTTTAACTAAGCAATTGGCTTATGAAAATGCTAACTCTGCCTGTCAGGCTGCCTTGCGGCCA
Source organism: Giraffa tippelskirchi (assembly GCF_054371585.1). Lineage (NCBI taxonomy): Eukaryota > Metazoa > Chordata > Mammalia > Artiodactyla > Giraffidae > Giraffa > Giraffa tippelskirchi. Next base: position 6,743,853 of record NC_137288.1, on the reverse strand, counting down.
TATAGAAAGAAGGGGGCTTTGTCTGATTATATTCGTATTTGTGCTGATATTGGTCCATCTTATATGCAGGGAATTGCTATTGCAGCTGCTTTGCAAGGGAAAAACATAAAAGAGGTATTATTTCAGCAGCAGCGCAAAAAGGAGATGATGAAAAATTCGTCCAATGCTGTTTGTTATGCCTGCGGCCAAGTAGGACATCGAGCTGCAGCCTGTCCTCAGAGGACTAACAGGGGGACAAGAGGTATAGCCCCGAATGTATGCCCTAGATGTAAGAGAGGAAGACATTGGATGAAAGACTGTAGGTCAAAAACAGATTCACAGGGCAATCCATTACCCCCCTTGCAGGGAAACTGGGTGAGGGGCCAGCCCCTGGCCCCGAAACAATGTTATGGGGCAATTCAGCAGACTTCTCCAGTAGAAAGCGGGTCTCAGACCTGTTTAGAGCCACCTCAGGGAGCGCTGGATTGGACTTGTGTGCCTCCTCCTACACAATACTAACCCCTGAAATGGGAATTCAGACTATTGCTACTGGAGTGTTTGGGCCATTGCCTGAAGGGACAGTAGGCTTACTGTTAGGGAGAAGTAGTACCACTTTAAAGGGCCTTAGTGTCGCTCCAGGGGTTATAGATTCAGATTATCATGGAGAAATTAAAATTATGGCAGAATCACCTCGTACTATTAGTACTATCCATTCAGGACAAAGAATTGCACAACTTGTTCTCCTCCCTCTTAAAGTCACAGGGCATGAGATTCAAAAGACACGTGGCACTGCTGCCTTTGGGTCTTCAGATGCCTATTGGGTCCAAGCTATTAAAGAATCCAGGCCTGAATTGGAGCTAAAAATTAATGGGAAAAATTTTAAAGGAATTTTGGATACTGGAGCTGATGTATCTGTTATTGCTGAGCATCATTGGCCCAGCGGATGGCCTAAACATATAGCTATTTCCACTTTGCAAGGAATTGGGCAGTCCAGTAATCCAGAACAGAGTGCAGAGCTACTGCATTGGCAAGATCAAGACGGCCATCAAGGCGAGATGCGTCCTTACATACTACCTAGATTGCCAGTTAATCTTTGGGGAAGGGATGTTATGTCAAAAATGGGAGTCTTTCTTTACAGTCCAAGCACTGCAATAAGTTCACAAATGTTTGATCAGGGTCTTTTGCCTCACCAGGGCCTGGGTAAGCATGGTCAGGGAAGAATTGCGCCAATTCAGCCTCAAAAGCTGGCACCAAGAGCAGGGTTAGGATATTTTCAGTGGGGACTACTGATTGTCCTGTTACTCACGCTGATCCTATTGTTTGGAAAACTGAGGAACCTGTGTGGGTAGATCAGTGGCCCCTAACTATAGAAAAAATGCTGGCTGCACAACAACTGGTACAGGAACAGTTGGCTTTGGGCCATATAGAACCTTCTAATTCACCTTGGAATTCACCCATTTTTGTTATCAAAAAGAAATCTGGAAAATGGCGCTTATTGCAAGACCTTCGTCAGGTTAACAAAGCCATGCAGATCATGGGTGCTTTGCAGCCCGGGTTGCCTTCTCCAATGGCAATTCCTAGGGGAGCTCATATAATTATTATTGACTTAAAAGATTGCTTTTATACCATTCCCCTTGCACCTCAGGATTGTTATCGTTTTGCATTTAGTGTTCCTGCTGTTAACTTTTCACGGCCCATGAAGAGGTATCAATGGAAGGTGTTGCCTCAAGGAATGGCTAATAGTCCTACATTATGCCAAAAGTTTGTAGATGCAGCCCTAACCGATGTGCGTGAAAGGTTTTCAGATATTTACATGCTTCATTATATAGATGATATTCTTTTGGCTCATACTGATTATGCCTATTTGTTAAAAGCCTTTTCTGAAGTAGAGATTGCATTAAAGTCTAGAGGTTTAATTATAGCTACTGAAAAAATTCAAACTTTTCCTCCATACTCCTATTTGGGCTTCCGTTTGGAAAAGGAAAAATTCTCTGTCCCTCATCTTCAGTTACGAAGAGATGGATTACGTACTTTAAATGATTTTCAAAAGTTGCTGGGAGACATTAATTGGATACGCCCTTACTTACGCCTCCCTACTGTAAGTTGGAAACCATTGTTTGATATTTTGAAAGGAGATTCATCACCTACATCTCCTCGGCAACTAACGCCACAAGGAGAGTTGGCTCTGCAAACTGTGGAAAGGGCACTTGCTGAACAATACACAGCGTATTGTGATTACACCCGGCCATGGGGATTATATATACTTGCTACTCAACATTCACCCACAGGAGTCCTATATCAGGATAAGCCATTAAAATGGATTTATTTGGCAGCTTCTCCTGTGCGGGCCCTTGATTCCTACCATGTTCAGGTTGCTAGGGTAATTGCTAGAGGTCGAAAAGACTCTATTATGTATTTGGGCAAAGATCCCTCCTTTATATGTGTCCCTTTTTCATCTGAACAGCAAAACTGGCTTTTCCAGTTCTCTGATGACTGGGTGCTTGCCTTAGCTGACTTCCCTGGACAACTAATTCAGCATTACCCAGCTGATAAGTTGTTGCAATTTGCTTTACAACATCCATTTGTTTTCCCTACTATTGTAAAAGAGCATCCTATTCCTAATGCTGTAACTATTTTTAACGATGGCTCTTCTAATGGAATAGCTAGTCTTGTTGTCAGTCAACAAACATATTTTACTCAAACTACTTATGAATCAGCCCAAGAAGTTGAGTTGTATGCGGTGCTGAGAGCTCTTCATACAGTTTCTTCTGCCTTTAATTTATACTCAGATAGTCATTATGTAGTCAGAGCCATGTCTGTCATAGAAACAGTCCCGCTGATTGGCTCAATTAAAACTTCAATCTTTGATTTGTTTTTTCGTATCCAAAAGGCTATACAAACTCGTGTCAACCCCTGTTTCTTTGGCTATATACGAGCTCATTCGGCTCTGCCTGGACCCCTTGCTCAGGGTAATAAGATAGCAGATGCCCTGACAAAAAACATTTATTTTCAAGATGCAGCCTTAGCTGCCAAAGCTTCTCATGCCATACATCATCAAAATAGTCATTCTTTACGCTTGCAGTTTCAGATTCCCAGAGAAACGGCACGACAAATTGTTAAAAGCTGTTCAACATGTCCTCAGTTCTTTGTTGTTCCCTCTTTTGGTGTCAACCCTCGTGGCCTCCGTCCTAATGATCTTTGGCAAATGGACGTTACTCATATGGCTGAGTTTGGAAAGCTGAAGTATCTTCATGTTACTATTGATACCAATTCTGGCTTCCTTATGGCTACAGCACTTTCTGGAGAGGCTAGTAAAAATTGTATTCAACATTGCCTCCGCTGTTTTGCTGCCATGGGAATACCCCGTGTGTTAAAAACTGATAATGGTCCTGGCTACACTGGACGTAAATTTCGTTCCTTTTGTGACACTTTTTCTATACTGCATAAAACTGGCATCCCTTATAATCCTCAAGGACAAGGAATTGTTGAACGAGCTCACTTAACCCTTAAACATCAACTGAAAAAACTAAAAAAGGGGGAATTGGGTGCAGGGCAGTATTCCTTCTCTATTGAGCCATGCTTTATATGTTTTGAATTTTTTGACCTTTGATAATAAAGGCAATACTGCCGCCCAGCGCTTCTGGATGCAGGATCCACCACGAAAGTTCCCACTCGTACGATGGAAGGATCCTATGAACGGATCTTGGAATGGTCCTGATCCTGTATTAATATGGGGGAGAGGCCATGTTTGTGTGTTTCCGCAGAATGCCGAAGCGCCGCGCTGGCTCCCGGAAAGGCTGGTACGCGCGTCGGAGGCAGTCCTTGACAGCTCAGGTGAGGCGAATAACGGACAGCGATGATTCGTCTCTTCCATCATCACAGCAAGTACAAGCCCTTTTGCGGCTGGCCCAACAAGGGTCTGATCAACACATCTCTCCTTTTAGAGTGTGGATTCAATTATTATTGCTTTTGCAAAATCTTTCTGATGTTCAGGGAAAGGTATATTGGGCCTATGTCCCTGACCCTCTCTTGTTACAGCCAGTCACCTGGGAGATGGCATTTATTCCTGTATACGTTAATGACACTATTACACTGGGAGGATCTTCAGATAAACATATTATTCCACAAAATGCTTCTCTAAATTATACAGGGTTTTCTGCAAAACTTCCTATATGTATGTATAAAAACTATAATGCTTCTAGCTGTCCTTTAATTACAGAAACCTTCTACAGAACCAAGATTGCTGCTCAGAATACATGGATACTACGTTTCCCATCAATAACAGAAAAGGCTGGACAGACCCAACAGCAGAATGGAATAGGGCCTAAAGACATTCCCTTTTGTGGACTTGGACTAAGGGAACAGCAGATTTATGTGCCTTGGACATCATGTAGAAACGAAACTGCTACCACGTATACCATCTATAATGAGACACAAAGGCTTTGGGACTGGGGTCCTGATTTGATGACTGCACAAGGGTCTGGCTATCGAGAGCTTCATCCTCCCATTTGGAATCTCGGCGGTGATAAGATCTTCCAGACAGACCTGTGGAAGCTTGCTGCCGCTACAAGCAAGACAGTGAGGTTGTCATATACAGGCGCAAACCATCTGAATGAACCTTACAGATATCCTCGTGCTTGTGTACCTTTACCTTTCATGATAATAACGGGGTCTGTTGTTATTCGTAAACAATTTGGTATGTATAATATTACCTGTTTAAACTGTACATTGTCAAATTGTATTCGAGGAATTGACGACAAGTCAGGCTTGCTTATTGTAAAGCAACCTCCTTTTGTTGTTATCCCTGTAAATGTGTCAGAATCCTGGTATGAAGATACAGGAGTAGAATTGTGGGAACGCCTGAATAATGCACTCTCCAGGCCTCGGAGAGGAATAGGTTTAGTTATACTAGGGATAATTTCTCTGATAACGTTAATAGCATCCACTATTTCTGCTTCTATTGCTCTTAGCCAGCCTATTCATACTGCTGCCTTTGTAGATGGGCTTGCCAAAAATGCATCCAATGCTTTAGGAATACAAGAAGATATTGATAAACGTTTAGAAGATCGCTTAAATGCTCTGTATGATTCTGTGTTATACTTAGGAGAACAAATGCAAGAGCTGAGGTTTAGGAGTAAGTTGAGATGTCATGCTAATTATTATTGGATATGTGTCACTCAAAAAGAGTATAATGAATCAGATACATCGTGGCAACATATTAAAGCTCATCTTGCTGGAATATGGAGTCACGATAACCTTTCTATAGATTTGATAAAGTTACATCAAGAAATTCTAAACATTGAAGATTCACTCTCTCCAAACACGGATATTGGCTCCGCTGTTAATGGATTTCTAGAAGGGCTATTTTCCCATTTTCCTACTCTGAGTACATTTTGGCATTATATTCTCAGTCTTATGGTTGTACTGGCCGTTTTACTGCTGTTGATGTGTCTCATTCCATGCTGCATCAAGCATTTAATTTCAGAGCTGCTTGACATCAAAGCAGCTATTGATGCTGCTCGTCTAAAGCACAAAAATCAGTGCTTTAGTAAATAAATAGGGGGGAGCTGCGGGGGGCAACCTGCGAGCAGGACGTGCTTTGAAGAACTGCCTTGTTAACTCAGGGGTTAATTCCAGGGCAACCTGGCACGCAGGCTCTGCTTTGAGAGCTGGGGCCGCCTTTGTTAACTCAAGGGTCGAGTCCAGACATAGTTCTCTGTCCCGCCACCTCTTATTGTTTACTAGGGAAACTCCTTGCAGCTTTCTGGAGCGCATCTGACACAGGACAAATGGCTTTTTATGACCTAAGTCCTGAGAAACACAATCATGGGAAAATCATGGGAGTTTGGTTAATAGATTTATGTTTTTTAGGTGATTTCTGATGCATGTTACTTAGGTAATTTTTAATAATAGTATTGTATAAGAATTTCCTTGTATAAGGGTATATAATTCTGTGTGTAAGAATAAACAGGTGTCACTGGCATTGCAGGTTGCAGTGATCCTCTCAACGCCCCGCTGTGTCTGTGTCTCTCTGTGTCTCTGTGTCTGTTTCTTTTCTTAGCCGAGGAATCCCACGTCCGTGCCTACGTTGACTCGTCGGCTGGCTCCGACAGCCTTGACTCATATTCCTCGTCACGTGGCCCAGACACGTGACCCTGACTCATATTCAAGGTCACGTGGCCCAGACACGTGACCGCGACTCATATTCCGGGTCACGGGGCCCAATCACGTGACCCCAAAAAGTTGTCTAGACTCGTATCCCAGACTCATATTCAAGGTCACGTGGCCCAGACACGTGACCCGGACTCATATTCCCGGTCACGTGGCCCAGACCCTTGACCCTGACTCATATTCCAGGTCACGTGCCCCAGACACATGACACCAAAAGTGGCGTAGACTCATAACCTAGCATCATATTAAAGTTCACGTGTCCCAGACACGTGACCCTGACTCATAATCCAGGTCACGTGTCCCAGACACGTGACCCCGACTCATATTCCATGTCACGTGGCAGAGACACTTGACCTCGACTCATATTCCGGGTCACGTGGCGCCGACACGTGTCCCAGACGCATATGCCCAGTCACGTGGCCCAGACAAGTGATCCTGACTCATATTCCTCGTCACGTGGCCCAGACACTTGACTCTGACTCATATTAAAGGTCACGTGGCCCAGACACGTGACCGCGACTCATATTCCGGGTCACGTGGCCCAGTCGCGTGACCCCAAAAAGTTGTCTAGACTCGTATCACAGACTCATATTCCAGGTCACGTGGGCCAGACAGGTGACCCCTAAAGTGACCTAGACCCATAACCCAGAATCAAATTCAAGGTCACGTAGCCCAGACACGTTACCGAAAAAGTTGTCTAGACTCGTATCCCAGACTCATATTCAAGGTCAGGTGGCCCAGACACGTGACCCGGACTCATGTTCCCGGTCACGTGGCCCAGGCACGTGACCCTGACTCATATTCCAGGTCATGTGCCCCAGACACGTGACACCAAGAGTGGCGTAGACTCATAACCTAGTCTCATATTCAAGGTCATGTGTCCCAGGCACGTGACCCTGACTCATATTCCAGGTCACGTGCCCCAGACACGTGACACCAAAAGTGGCGTAGACTCATAACCTAGTGTCATATTCAAGGTCATGTGTCCCAGACACGTGACCCCGACTCATATTCCGGGTCACGTGGCCCCGACACGTGACCGTGACTCATATTCCGGGTCACGTGGCCCAGTCACGTGACCTAAATAAGTTGTCTAGACTCGTATCCAAGACTCATATTCTAGGTCACGTGGCCCAGACACGTGACCCACACTCAGATTCAAAGTCACGTGGCCCAGGCACGTGACACCAAAATTGGCGTAGACTCATAACCCAGACTCATATTCACGATCACGTGGCCCAGACTCGCAACCCTGACTCATATTCCTGGTCACGTGTCCCAGACACTTGACCCTGACTCATATTCCTGGTCACGTGTCCCAGACACTTGACCCAGACTCATATTCCGGGTCACGTGGCCCAGACACGTGACCCAAAAAGTTGTCTAGGCTCGTATCCCAGACTCATTTTCAAGGTCACGTGGCCCAGACACGTGGCCTTGACTCATATTCCTCGTCACGAGGCCCAGACCCTTGACCCTGACTCATACTCCAGGTCACGTGCCCCAGACACGTGACACCAAAAGTGGCGTAGACTCATAACCTAGCGTCATATTAAAGTTCACGTGTCCCAGACACGTGACCCTGACTCATAATCCAGGTCACGTGTCCCAGACACGTGACCCCGACTCATATTCCGTGTCACGTGGCAGAGACACTTGACCTCGACTCATATTCCGGGTCACGTGGCCCCGACACGTGTCCCAGACTCATATGCCCGGTCACGTGGCCCAGACACGTGACCGCGACTCATATTCCGGGTCACGTGGCCCAGTCGCGTGACCCCAAAAAGTTGTCTAGACTCGTATCACAGACTCATGTTCAAGGTCACGTGGGCCAGACACGTGTCCCTGACTCATATTCCAGGTCACGTGGCCCAGACAGGTGACCCCTAAAGTGACCTAGACCCATAACCCAGAATCAAATTCAAGGTCACGTAGCGCAGACACATTACCTCGACTCCTATTATGGGTCACGTGGCCCAGACACGTGACAGAAAAAGTTGTCTAGACTCGTATCCCAGACTCATATTCAAGGTCATGTGGCCCAGACACGTGACCCTGACTCATATTCCAGGTCACGTGCCCCAGACACGTGACACCAAACGTGGCGTAGACTCATAACCTAGAGTCATATTAAAGTTCACGAGTCCCAGGCACGTGTCCCTGACTCATATTCCAGGTCACGTGGCCCAGACCCTTGACCCTGACTCATATTCCAGGTCACGTGCCCCAGACACGTGACACCAAAAGTGGCGTAGACTCATAACCTAGCGTCATATTAAAGTTCACGTGTCCCAGACACGTGACCCTGACTCATAATCCAGGTCACGTGTCCCAGACACGTGACCCCGACTCATATTCCGTGTCACGTGGCAGAGACACTTGACCTCGACTCATATTCCGGGTCACGTGGCCCCGACACCTGTCCCAGACTCATATGCCCGGTCACGTGGCCCAGACAAGATATCCTGACTCATATTCCTCGTCACGTGGCCCAGACACGTGACCCTGACTCATATTCAAGGTCACGTGGCCCAGACACGTGACCGCGACTCATATTCCGGGTCACGGGGCCCAGTCACGTGACGCAAAAAAGTTGTCTAGACTCGTATCCCAGACTCATATTCAAGGTCATGTGGCCCAGACACGTGACCCTGACTCATATTCCCGGTCACGTGGCCCAGACCCTTGACCCTGACTCATATTCCAGGTCACGTGCCCCAGACACGTGACACCAAAAGTGGCGTAGACTCATAACCTAGCGTCATATGAAAGTTCACGTGTCCCAGACACGTGACCCTGACTCATAATCCAGGTCACGTGTCCCAGACACGTGACCCCGACTCATATTCCGGGTCACGTGGCCCCGACACGTGTCCCAGACGCATATGCCCGGTCACGTGGCCCAGACAAGTGATCCTGACTCATATTCCTCGTCACGTGGCCCAGACACTTGACTCTGACTCATATTAAAGGTCACGTGGCCCAGACACGTGACCGCGACTCATATTCCCGGTCACGTGGCCCAGTCCCGCGACCCCAAAAAGTTGTCTAGACTCGTATCCCAGACTCATATTCAAGGTCACGTGGCCCAGACACGTGGCCTTTGCGGGGGGCAACCTGCGAGCAGGACGTGCTTTGAAGAACTGCCTTGTTAACTCAGGGGTTAATTCCAGGGCAACCTGGCACGCAGGCTCTGCTTTGAGAGCTGGGGCCGCCTTTGTTAACTCAAGGGTCGAGTCCAGACATAGTTCTCTGTCCCGCCACCTCTTATTGTTTACTAGGGAAACTCCTTGCAGCTTTCTGGAGCGCATCTGACACAGGACAAATGGCTTTTTATGACCTAAGTCCTGAGAAACACAATCATGGGAAAATCATGGGAGTTTGGTTAATAGATTTATGTTTTTTAGGTGATTTCTGATGCATGTTACTTAGGTAATTTTTAATAATAGTATTGTATAAGAATTTCCTGGTATAAGGGTATATAATTCTGTGTGTAAGAATAAACAGGTGTCACTGGCATTGCAGGTTGCAGTGATCCTCTCAACGCCCCGCTGTGTCTGTGTCTCTCTGTGTCTCTGTGTCTGTTTCTTTTCTTAGCCGAGGAATCCGACGTCCGTGCCTACGTTGACTCGTCGGCTGGCTCCGACAGCCTTGACTCATATTCCTCGTCACGTGGCCCAGACACGTGACCCTGACTCATATTCAAGGTCACGTGGCCCAGACACGTGACCACGACTCATATTCCGGGTCACGGGGCCCAGTCACGTGACCCCAAAAAGTTGTCTAGACTCGTATCCCAGACTCATATTCAAGGTCACGTGGCCCAGACACGTGACCCGGACTCATATTCCCAGTCATGTGGCCCAGACCCTTGACCCTGACTCATATTCCAGGTCACGTGCCCCAGACACGTGACACCAAAAGTGGCGTAGACTCATAACCTAGTGTCATATTAAAGTTCACGTGTCCCAGACACGTGACCCTGACTCATAATCCAGGTCACGTGTCCCAGACACGTGACCCCGACTCATATTCCGTGTCACGTGGCAGAGACACTTGACCTCGACTCATATTCCGGGTCACGTGGCCCCGACACGTGTCCCAGACTCATATGCCCGGTCACGTGGCCCAGACAAGTGATCCTGACTCATATTCCTCGTCACGTGGCCCAGACACTTGACTCTGACTCATATTAAAGGTCACGTGGCCCAGACACGTGACCGCGACTCATATTCCGGGTCACGTGGCCCAGTCGCGTGACCCCAAAAAGTTGTCTAGGCTCGTATCACAGACTCATATTCCAGGTCACGTGGGCCAGACAGGTGACCCCTAAAGTGACCTAGACCCATAACCCAGAATCAAATTCAAGGTCACGTAGCCCAGACACGTTACCGAAAAAGTTGTCTAGACTCGTATCCCAGACTCATATTCAAGGTCAGGTGGCCCAGACACGTGACCCGGACTCATGTTCCCGGTCACGTGGCCCAGGCACGTGACCCTGACTCATATTCCAGGTCACGTGCCCCAGACACGTGACACCAAGAGTGGCGTAGACTCATAACCTAGTCTCATATTCAAGGTCATGTGTCCCAGGCACGTGACCCTGACTCATATTCCAGGTCACGTGCCCCAGACACGTGACACCAAAAGTGGCGTAGACTCATAACCTAGTCTCATATTCAAGGTCATGTGTCCCAGACACGTGACCCCGACTCATATTCCGGGTCACGTGGCCCCGACACGTGACCGTGACTCATATTCCGGGTCACGTGGCCCAGTCGCGTGACCTAAATAAGTTGTCCAGACTCGTATCCAAGACTCATATTCTAGGTCACGTGGCCCAGACACGTGACCCACACTCAGATTCAAAGTCACGTGGCCCAGGCACGTGACACCAAAATTGGCGTAGACTCATAACCCAGACTCATACTCACGATCACGTGGCCCAGACTCGCAACCCTGACTCATATTCCTGGTCACGTGTCCCAGACACTTGACCCTGACTCATATTCCTGGTCACGTGTCCCAGACACTTGACCCAGACTCATATTCCGCGTCACGTGGCCCAGACCCTTGACCCTGACTCATACTCCAGGTCACGTGCCCCAGACACGTGACACCAAAAGTGGCGTAGACTCATAACCTAGCCTCATATTAAAGTTCACGTGTCCCAGACACGTGACCCTGACTCATAATCCAGGTCACGTGTCCCAGACACGTGACCCCGACTCATATTCCGTGTCACGTGGCAGAGACACTTGACCTCGACTCATATTCCGGGTCACGTGGCCCCGACACGTGTCCCAGACTCATATGCCCGGTCACGTGGCCCAGACACGTGACCGCGACTCATATTCCGGGTCACGTGGCCCAGTCGCGTGACCCCAAAAAGTTGTCTAGACTCGTATCACAGACTCATGTTCAAGGTCACGTGGGCCAGACACGTGTCCCTGACACATATTCCAGGTCACGTGGCCCAGACAGGTGACCCCTAAAGTGACCTAGACCCATAACCCAGAATCAAATTCAAGGTCACGTAGCGCAGACACATTACCTCGACTCATATTATGGGTCACGTGGCCCAGACACGTGACAGAAAAAGTTGTCTAGACTCGTATCCCAGACTCCTGTTCCCGGTCACGTGGCCCAGGCACGTGACCCTGACTCATATTCCAGGTCACGTGCCCCAGACACGTGACACCAAGAGTGGCGTAGACTCATAACCTAGTCTCATATTCAAGGTCATGTGTCCCAGGCACGTGACCCTGACTCATATTCCAGGTCACGTGCCCCAGACACGTGACACCAAAAGTGGCGTAGACTCATAACCTAGTCTCATATTCAAGGTCATGTGTCCCAGACACGTGACCCCGACTCATATTCCGGGTCACGTGGCCCAGACACGTGACCGTGACTCATATTCCGGGTCACGTGGCCCAGGCACGTGACCTAAATAAGTTGTCCAGACTCGTATCCAAGACTCATATTCTAGGTCACGTGGCCCAGACACGTGACCCACACTCAGATTCAAAGTCACGTGGCCCAGACACGTGACACCAAACGTGGCGTAGACTCATAACCTAGAGTCATATTAAAGTTCACGTGTCCCAGACACGTGTCCCTGACTCATATTCCAGGTCACGTGGCCCAGACCCTTGACCCTGACTCATATTCCAGGTCACGTGCCCCAGACACGTGACACCAAAAGTGGCGTAGACTCATAACCTAGTCTCATATTCAAGGTCATGTGTCCCAGACACGTGACCCTGACTCATAATCCTGGTCACGTGTCCCAGACACGTGACCCCGACTCATATTCCGGGTCACGTGGCCCCGACACGTGACCGTGACTCATATTCCGGGTCACGTGGCCCAGTTGCGTGACCTAAATAAGTTGTCCAGACTCGTATCCAAGACTCATATTCTAGGTCACGTGGCCCAGACACGTGACCCACACTCAGATTCAAAGTCATGTGGCCCAGACACGTGACACCAAAATTGGCGTAGACTCATAACCCAGACTCATATTCACGATCACGTGGCCCAGACTCGCAACCCTGACTCCTATTCCTGGTCACGTGTCCCAGACACTTGACCCAGACTCATATTCCGGGTCACGTGGCCCAGACACGTGACCCAAAAAGTTGTCTAGGCTCGTATCCCAGACTCATATTCAAGGTCACGTGGCCCAGACACGTGGCCTTTGCGGGGGGCAACCTGCGAGCAGGACGTGCTTTGAAGAACTGCCTTGTTAACTCAGGGGTTAATTCCAGGGCAACCTGGCACGCAGGCTCTGCTTTGAGAGCTGGGGCCGCCTTTGTTAACTCAAGGGTCGAGTCCAGACATAGTTCTCTGTCCCGCCACCTCTTATTGTTTACTAGGGAAACTCCTTGCAGCTTTCTGGAGCGCATCTGACACAGGACAAATGGCTTTTTACGACCTAAGTCCTGAGAAACACAATCATGGGAAAATCATGGGAGTTTGGTTAATAGATTTATGTTTTTTAGGTGATTTCTGATGCATGTTACTTAGGTAATTTTTAATAATAGTATTGTATAAGAATTTCCTGGTATAAGGGTATATAATTCTGTGTGTAAGAATAAACAGGTGTCACTGGCATTGCAGGTTGCAGTGATCCTCTCAACGCCCCGCTGTGTCTGTGTCTCTCTGTGTCTCTGTGTCTGTTTCTTTTCTTAGCCGAGGAATCCGACGTCCGTGCCTACGTTGACTCGTCGGCTGGCTCCGACAGCCTTGACTCATATTCCTCGTCACGTGGCCCAGACACGTGACCCTGACTCATATTCAAGGTCACGTGGCCCAGACACGTGACCACGACTCATATTCCGGGTCACGGGGCCCAGTCACGTGACCCCAAAAAGTTGTCTAGACTCGTATCCCAGACTCATATTCAAGGTCACGTGGCCCAGACACGTGACCCGGACTCATATTCCCAGTCACGTGGCCCAGACCCTTGACCCTGACTCATATTCCAGGTCACGTGCCCCAGACACGTGACACCAAAAGTGGCGTAGACTCATAACCTAGTGTCATATTAAAGTTCACGTGTCCCAGACACGTGACCCTGACTCATAATCCAGGTCACGTGTCCCAGACACGTGACCCCGACTCATATTCCGTGTCACGTGGCAGTGACACTTGACCTCGACTCATATTCCGGGTCACGTGGCCCCGACACGTGTCCCAGACTCATATGCCCGGTCACGTGGCCCAGACAAGTGATCCTGACTCATATTCCTCGTCACGTGGCCCAGACACTTGACTCTGACTCATATTAAAGGTCACGTGGCCCAGACACGTGACCGCGACTCATATTCCGGGTCACGTGGCCCAGTCGCGTGACCCCAAAAAGTTGTCTAGGCTCGTATCACAGACTCATATTCCAGGTCACGTGGGCCAGACAGGTGACCCCTAAAGTGACCTAGACCCATAACCCAGAATCAAATTCAAGGTCACGTAGCCCAGACACGTTACCGAAAAAGTTGTCTAGACTCGTATCCCAGACTCATATTCAAGGTCAGGTGGCCCAGACACGTGACCCGGACTCATGTTCCCGGTCACGTGGCCCAGGCACGTGACCCTGACTCATATTCCAGGTCACGTGCCCCAGACACGTGACACCAAGAGTGGCGTAGACTCATAACCTAGTCTCATATTCAAGGTCATGTGTCCCAGGCACGTGACCCTGACTCATATTCCAGGTCACGTGCCCCAGACACGTGACACCAAAAGTGGCGTAGACTCATAACCTAGTCTCATATTCAAGGTCATGTGTCCCAGACACGTGACCCCGACTCATATTCCGGGTCACGTGGCCCCGACACGTGACCGTGACTCATATTCCGGGTCACGTGGCCCAGTCGCGTGACCTAAATAAGTTGTCCAGACTCGTATCCAAGACTCATATTCTAGGTCACGTGGCCCAGACACGTGACCCACACTCAGATTCAAAGTCACGTGGCCCAGGCACGTGACACCAAAATTGGCGTAGACTCATAACCCAGACTCATACTCACGATCACGTGGCCCAGACTCGCAACCCTGACTCATATTCCTGGTCACGTGTCCCAGACACTTGACCCTGACTCATATTCCTGGTCACGTGTCCCAGACACTTGACCCAGACTCATATTCCGCGTCACGTGGCCCAGACCCTTGACCCTGACTCATACTCCAGGTCACGTGCCCCAGACACGTGACACCAAAATTGGCGTAGACTCATAACCCAGACTCATATTCACGATCACGTGGCCCAGACTCGCAACCCTGACTCCTATTCCTGGTCACGTGTCCCAGACACTTGACCCAGACTCATATTCCGGGTCACGTGGCCCAGACACGTGACCCAAAAAGTTGTCTAGGCTCGTATCCCAGACTCAAATTCAAGGTCACGTGGCCCAGACACGTGGCCTTTGCGGGGGGCAACCTGCGAGCAGGACGTGCTTTGAAGAACTGCCTTGTTAACTCAGGGGTTAATTCCAGGGCAACCTGGCACGCAGGCTCTGCTTTGAGAGCTGGGGCCGCCTTTGTTAACTCAAGGGTCGAGTCCAGACATAGTTCTCTGTCCCGCCACCTCTTATTGTTTACTAGGGAAACTCCTTGCAGCTTTCTGGAGCGCATCTGACACAGGACAAATGGCTTTTTATGACCTAAGTCCTGAGAAACACAATCATGGGAAAATCATGGGAGTTTGGTTAATAGATTTATGTTTTTTAGGTGATTTCTGATGCATGTTACTTAGGTAATTTTTAATAATAGTATTGTATAAGAATTTCCTGGTATAAGGGTATATAATTCTGTGTGTAAGAATAAACAGGTGTCACTGGCATTGCAGGTTGCAGTGATCCTCTCAACGCCCCGCTGTATCTGTGTCTCTCTGTGTCTCTGTGTCTGTTTCTTTTCTTAGCCGAGGAATCCCGCGTCCGTGCCTACGTTGACTCGTCGGCTGGCTCCGACAAAGTGGCGCCCAACGTGGGGCATCGACGTTTAGGAGATTCTCGGCCGCTGCCCGGAGATAAAACGCGCGTATAGGTAAAGAAAATCCTGCATAAAAAAAGAAAAATAAGGTAGGGGCAGGAAGGTTTATAGTTGAGAGTAAAAAATGGGGCAAGATCATAGTCGTCAAGTGTTTGTTCATATGTTATATGTAATGTTAAGAGACCGAGGGGTCAAAGTATCTAAGCCTAAATTACGCACATTCTTGCAGTTTATTGAAGAAGTCTGTCCATGGTTCCCTGAGGAAGGAACTATGAGTTTAGAGATTTGGAAAAAGATTGGTAAGCAGATTCAAACACATTATTCACTTTATGGCCCTTCCAAAGTTCCAGTAGAAACTTTCTCATTGTGGACTTTAATCCGTGATTGCCTTGATTTTAGTCATGAAGAGGGTTCTAAAATTAATCAAATGGTTGATGAAGAGCCAATTTATGCTACTCCAGAGGGTCGAGACAGATTGGTTACCTTGTCCCCTCTTGCAAAAACGGAGGATGGGCTGTCTCCCTCTGATGAGGAAGATTTAGATGAACAAGCAGCTGAATATCACCAGGATGATTGGGATCTGTTAGCTGAGGAGTCACCTCCTGCTGTTAATAAAATGGTGCAACAGTCCTGTTGTGCTCCCATGGAGCATCTTACTTTAAAAGAACCACCTCCTCAAAAAATTGTGGTACCTGCTGCACCACCCGCTTATGCCGCTTCTATTATTGCTGGGTTAGATCCTCCTCCTGCTCAGGCCACTGTGCAAGTTCAGGTTTTTTCCCCGTTGCAGCAGGCCATTCATCAGGCATATAAAGATGGAGAAAATGTTTCTGGTTTCCCAGTTCTATTTCCAGTACTGGAAAATGCTGGTCAGCGATATTATGATCCTCTTCCCTTTAAACAGTTAAAAGAACTTAAAGTCGCCTGTGCACAATATGGGGCTACTGCACCTTTTACACAGGCTATGATTGAGAATTTAGGAGCCTTAAATCTGCCTCCTAATGATTGGAAACAAATCGCTCGTGCATGTCTTTCGGGCGGTGATTATTTATTGTGGAAATCAGAATTTGCAGAACAATGTCACTATATAGCTGAAATTAATCAAAGACAAGGAATTCCCACAACTTATGAAATGTTGGTAGGGGAAGGTGCATTTCAGGCTACCAATGCACAGCTGAATTATCAGCCAGGAGCATATCCTCAAATTTCCAACGCCGCACGACAGGCTTGGAGGAAATTGCCATGTCCCTCTAATAGATCAGAGGATCTTGCAAAGATACGGCAGGGGCCTGACGAGCCCTATCAAGATTTTGTTGCCCGGCTTTTGGAAGCTGTGGGAAAAATAATGTCTGATGATCAAGCAGGTATGATTTTAACTAAGCAATTGGCTTATGAAAATGCTAACTCTGCCTGTCAGGCTGCCTTGCGGCCATATAGAAAGAAGGGGGCTTTGTCTGATTATATTCGTATTTGTGCTGATATTGGTCCATCTTATATGCAGGGAATTGCTATTGCAGCTGCTTTGCAAGGGAAAAACATAAAAGAGGTATTATTTCAGCAGCAGCGCAAAAAGGAGATGACGAAAAATTCGTCCAATGCTGTTTGTTATGCCTGCGGCCAAGTAGGACATCGAGCTGCAGCCTGTCCTCAGAGGACTAACAGGGGGACAAGAGGTATAGCCCCGAATGTATGCCCTAGATGTAAGAGAGGAAGACATTGGATGAAAGACTGTAGGTCAAAAACAGATTCACAGGGCAATCCATTACCCCCCTTGCAGGGAAACTGGGTGAGGGGCCAGCCCCTGGCCCCGAAACAATGTTATGGGGCAATTCAGCAGACTTCTCCAGTAGAAAGCGGGTCTCAGACCTGTTTAGAGCCACCTCAGGGAGCGCTGGATTGGACTTGTGTGCCTCCTCCTACACAATACTAACCCCTGAAATGGGAATTCAGACTATTGCTACTGGAGTGTTTGGGCCATTGCCTGAAGGGACAGTAGGCTTACTGTTAGGGAGAAGTAGTACCACTTTAAAGGGCCTTAGTGTCGCTCCAGGGGTTATAGATTCAGATTATCATGGAGAAATTAAAATTATGGCAGAATCACCTCGTACTATTAGTACTATCCATTCAGGACAAAGAATTGCACAACTTGTTCTCCTCCCTCTTAAAGTCACAGGGCATGAGATTCAAAAGACACGTGGCACTGCTGCCTTTGGGTCTTCAGATGCCTATTGGGTCCAAGCTATTAAAGAATCCAGGCCTGAATTGGAGCTAAAAATTAATGGGAAAAATTTTAAAGGAATTTTGGATACTGGAGCTGATGTATCTGTTATTGCTGAGCATCATTGGCCCAGCGGATGGCCTAAACATATAGCTATTTCCACTTTGCAAGGAATTGGGCAGTCCAGTAATCCAGAACAGAGTGCAGAGCTACTGCATTGGCAAGATCAAGACGGCCATCAAGGCGAGATGCGTCCTTACATACTACCTAGATTGCCAGTTAATCTTTGGGGAAGGGATGTTATGTCAAAAATGGGAGTCTTTCTTTACAGTCCAAGCACTGCAATAAGTTCACAAATGTTTGATCAGGGTCTTTTGCCTCACCAGGGCCTGGGTAAGCATGGTCAGGGAAGAATTGCGCCAATTCAGCCTCAAAAGCTGGCACCAAGAGCAGGGTTAGGATATTTTCAGTGGGGACTACTGATTGTCCTGTTACTCACGCTGATCCTATTGTTTGGAAAACTGAGGAACCTGTGTGGGTAGATCAGTGGCCCCTAACTATAGAAAAAATGCTGGCTGCACAACAACTGGTACAGGAACAGTTGGCTTTGGGCCATATAGAACCTTCTAATTCACCTTGGAATTCACCCATTTTTGTTATCAAAAAGAAATCTGGAAAATGGCGCTTATTGCAAGACCTTCGTCAGGTTAACAAAGCCATGCAGATCATGGGTGCTTTGCAGCCCGGGTTGCCTTCTCCAATGGCAATTCCTAGGGGAGCTCATATAATTATTATTGACTTAAAAGATTGCTTTTATACCATTCCCCTTGCACCTCAGGATTGTTATCGTTTTGCATTTAGTGTTCCTGCTGTTAACTTTTCACGGCCCATGAAGAGGTATCAATGGAAGGTGTTGCCTCAAGGAATGGCTAATAGTCCTACATTATGCCAAAAGTTTGTAGATGCAGCCCTAACCGATGTGCGTGAAAGGTTTTCAGATATTTACATGCTTCATTATATAGATGATATTCTTTTGGCTCATACTGATTATGCCTATTTGTTAAAAGCCTTTTCTGAAGTAGAGATTGCATTAAAGTCTAGAGGTTTAATTATAGCTACTGAAAAAATTCAAACTTTTCCTCCATACTCCTATTTGGGCTTCCGTTTGGAAAAGGAAAAATTCTCTGTCCCTCATCTTCAGTTACGAAGAGATGGATTACGTACTTTAAATGATTGTCAAAAGTTGCTGGGAGACATTAATTGGATACGCCCTTACTTACGCCTCCCTACTGTAAGTTTGAAACCATTGTTTGATATTTTGAAAGGAGATTCATCACCTACATCTCCTCGGCAACTAACGCCACAAGGAGAGTTGGCTCTGCAAACTGTGGAAAGGGCACTTGCTGAACAATACACAGCGTATTGTGATTACACCCGGCCATGGGGATTATATATACTTGCTACTCAACATTCACCCACAGGAGTCCTATATCAGGATAAGCCATTAAAATGGATTTATTTGGCAGCTTCTCCTGTGCGGGCCCTTGATTCCTACCACGTTCAGGTTGCTAGGGTAATTGCTAGAGGTCGAAAAGACTCTATTATGTATTTGGGCAAAGATCCCTCCTTTATATGTGTCCCTTTTTCATCTGAACAGCAAAACTGGCTTTTCCAGTTCTCTGATGACTGGGTGCTTGCCTTAGCTGACTTCCCTGGACAACTAATTCAGCATTACCCAGCTGATAAGTTGTTGCAATTTGCTTTACAACATCCATTTGTTTTCCCTACTATTGTAAAAGAGCATCCTATTCCTAATGCTGTAACTATTTTTAACGATGGCTCTTCTAATGGAATAGCTAGTCTTGTTGTCAGTCAACAAACATATTTTACTCAAACTACTTATGAATCAGCACAAGAAGTTGAGTTGTATGCGGTGCTGAGAGCTCTTCATACAGTTTCTTCTGCCTTTAATTTATACTCAGATAGTCATTATGTAGTCAGAGCCATGTCTGTCATAGAAACAGTCCCGCTGATTGGCTCAATTAAAACTTCAATCTTTGATTTGTTTTTTCGTATCCAAAAGGCTATACAAACTCGTGTCAACCCCTGTTTCTTTGGCTATATACGAGCTCATTCGGCTCTGCCTGGACCCCTTGCTCAGGGTAATAAGATAGCAGATGCCCTGACAAAAAACATTTATTTTCAAGATGCAGCCTTAGCTGCCAAAGCTTCTCATGCCATACATCATCAAAATAGTCATTCTTTACGCTTGCAGTTTCAGATTCCCAGAGAAACGGCACGACAAATTGTTAAAAGCTGTTCAACATGTCCTCAGTTCTTTGTTGTTCCCTCTTTTGGTGTCAACCCTCGTGGCCTCCGTCCTAATGATCTTTGGCAAATGGACGTTACTCATATGGCTGAGTTTGGAAAGCTGAAGTATCTTCATGTTACTATTGATACCAATTCTGGCTTCCTTATGGCTACAGCACTTTCTGGAGAGGCTAGTAAAAATTGTATTCAACATTGCCTCCGCTGTTTTGCTGCCATGGGAATACCCCGTGTGTTAAAAACTGATAATGGTCCTGGCTACACTGGACGTGAATTTCGTTCCTTTTGTGACACTTTTTCTATACTGCATAAAACTGGCATCCCTTATAATCCTCAAGGACAAGGAATTGTTGAACGAGCTCACTTAACCCTTAAACATCAACTGAAAAAACTAAAAAGGGGGAATTGGGTGCAGGGCAGTATTCCTTCTCTATTGAGCCATGCTTTATATGTTTTGAATTTTTTGACCTTTGATAATAAAGGCAATACTGCCGCCCAGCGCTTCTGGATGCAGGATCCACCACGAAAGTTCCCACTCGTACGATGGAAGGATCCTATGAACGGATCTTGGAATGGTCCTGATCCTGTATTAATATGGGGGAGAGGCCATGTTTGTGTGTTTCCGCAGAATGCCGAAGCGCCGCGCTGGCTCCCGGAAAGGCTGGTACGCGCGTCGGAGGCAGTCCTTGACAGCTCAGGTGAGGCGAATAACGGACAGCGATGATTCGTCTCTTCCATCATCACAGCAAGTACAAGCCCTTTTGCGGCTGGCCCAACAAGGGTCTGATCAACACATCTCTCCTTTTAGAGTGTGGATTCAATTATTATTGCTTTTGCAAAATCTTTCTGATGTTCAGGGAAAGGTATATTGGGCCTATGTCCCTGACCCTCTCTTGTTACAGCCAGTCACCTGGGAGATGGCATTTATTCCTGTATACGTTAATGACACTATTACACTGGGAGGATCTTCAGATAAACATATTATTCCACAAAATGCTTCTCTAAATTATACAGGGTTTTCTGCAAAACTTCCTATATGTATGTATAAAAACTATAATGCTTCTAGCTGTCCTTTAATTACAGAAACCTTCTACAGAACCAAGATTGCTGCTCAGAATACATGGATACTACGTTTCCCATCAATAACAGAAAAGGCTGGACAGACCCAACAGCAGAATGGAATAGGGCCTAAAGACATTCCCTTTTGTGGACTTGGACTAAGGGAACAGCAGATTTATGTGCCTTGGACATCATGTAGAAACGAAACTGCTACCACGTATACCATCTATAATGAGACACAAAGGCTTTGGGACTGGGGTCCTGATTTGATGACTGCACAAGGGTCTGGCTATCGAGAGCTTCATCCTCCCATTTGGAATCTCGGCGGTGATAAGATCTTCCAGACAGACCTGTGGAAGCTTGCTGCCGCTACAAGCAAGACAGTGAGGTTGTCATATACAGGCGCAAACCATCTGAATGAACCTTACAGATATCCTCGTGCTTGTGTACCTTTACCTTTCATGATAATAACGGGGTCTGTTGTTATTCATAAACAATTTGGTATGTATAATATTACCTGTTTAAACTGTACATTGTCAAATTGTATTCGAGGAATTGACGACAAGTCAGGCTTGCTTATTGTAAAGCAACCTCCTTTTGTTGTTATCCCTGTAAATGTGTCAGAATCCTGGTATGAAGATACAGGAGTAGAATTGTGGGAACGCCTGAATAATGCACTCTCCAGGCCTCGGAGAGGAATAGGTTTAGTTATACTAGGGATAATTTCTCTGATAACGTTAATAGCATCCACTGTTTCTGCTTCTATTGCTCTTAGCCAGCCTATTCATACTGCTGCCTTTGTAGATGGGCTTGCCAAAAATGCATCCAATGCTTTAGGAATACAAGAAGATATTGATAAACGTTTAGAAGATCGCTTAAATGCTCTGTATGATTCTGTGTTATACTTAGGAGAACAAATGCAAGAGCTGAGGTTTAGGAGTAAGTTGAGATGTCATGCTAATTATTATTGGATATGTGTCACTCAAAAAGAGTATAATGAATCAGATACATCGTGGCAACATATTAA
This sequence comes from Giraffa tippelskirchi, assembly GCF_054371585.1. NCBI lineage: Eukaryota > Metazoa > Chordata > Mammalia > Artiodactyla > Giraffidae > Giraffa > Giraffa tippelskirchi. The sequence goes on along the minus strand of NC_137288.1, from coordinate 6,721,573 downwards.
AGCTCATCTTGCTGGAATATGGAGTCACGATAACCTTTCTATAGATTTGATAAAGTTACATCAAGAAATTCTAAACATTGAAGATTCACTCTCTCCAAACACGGATATTGGCTCCGCTGTTAATGGATTTCTAGAAGGGCTATTTTCCCATTTTCCTACTCTGAGTACATTTTGGCATTATATTCTCAGTCTTATGGTTGTACTGGCCGTTTTACTGCTGTTGATGTGTCTCATTCCATGCTGCATCAAGCATTTAATTTTAGAGCTGCTTGACATCAAAGCAGCTATTGATGCTGCTCGTCTAAAGCACAAAAATCAGTGCTTTAGTAAATAAATAGGGGGGAGCTGCGGGGGGCAACCTGCGAGCAGGACGTGCTTTGAAGAACAGCCTTGTTAACTCAGGGGTTAATTCCAGGGCAACCTGGCACGCAGGCTCTGCTTTGAGAGCTGGGGCCGCCTTTGTTAACTCAAGGGTCGAGTCCAGACATAGTTCTCTGTCCCGCCACCTCTTATTGTTTACTAGGGAAACTCCTTGCAGCTTTCTGGAGCGCATCTGACACAGGACAAATGGCTTTTTATGACCTAAGTCCTGAGAAACACAATCATGGGAAAATCATGGGAGTTTGGTTAATAGATTTATGTTTTTTAGGTGATTTCTGATGCATGTTACTTAGGTAATTTTTAATAATAGTATTGTATAAGAATTTCCTGGTATAAGGGTATATAATTCTGTGTGTAAGAATAAACAGGTGTCACTGGCATTGCAGGTTGCAGTGATCCTCTCAACGCCCCGCTGTGTCTGTGTCTCTCTGTGTCTCCGTGTCTGTTTCTTTTCTTAGCCGAGGAATCCCACGTCCGTGCCTACGTTGACTCGTCGGCTGGCTCCGACAGCCTTGACTCATATTCCTCGTCACGTGGCCCAGACACGTGACCCTGACTCATATTCAAGGTCACGTGGCCCAGACACGTGACCGCGACTCATATTCCGGGTCACGGGGCCCAGTCACGTGACCCCAAAAAGTTGTCTAGACTCGTATCCCAGACTCATATTCAAGGTCACGTGGCCCAGACACGTGACCCGGACTCATATTCCCGGTCACGTGGCCCAGACCCTTGACCCTGACTCATATTCCAGGTCACGTGCCCCAGACACGTGACACCAAAAGTGGCGTAGACTCATAACCTAGCGTCATATTAAAGTTCACGTGTCCCAGACACATGACCCTGACTCATAATCCAGGTCACGTGTCCCAGACACGTGACCCCGACTCATATTCCGTGTCACGTGGCAGAGACACTTGACCTCGACTCATATTCCGGGTCACGTGGCCCCGACACGTGTCCCAGACGCATATGCCCGGTCACGTGGCCCAGACAAGTGATCCTGACTCATATTCCTCGTCACGTGGCCAGACACTTGACTCTGACTCATATTAAAGGTCACGTGGCCCAGACACGTGACCGCGACTCATATTCCGGGTCACGTGGCCCAGTCGCGTGACCCCCAAAATTTGTCTAGGCTCGTATCACACACTCATATTCCAGGTCACGTGGGCCAGACAGGTGACCCCTTAAGTGACCTAGACCCATAACCCAGAATCAAATTCAAGGTCACGTAGCCCAGACACGTTACCGAAAAAGTTGTCTAGACTCGTATCCCAGACTCATATTCAAGGTCAGGTGGCCCAGACACGTGACCCGGACTCATGTTCCCGGTCACGTGGCCCAGGCACGTGACCCTGACTCATATTCCAGGTCACGTGCCCCAGACACGTGACACCAAGAGTGGCGTAGACTCATAACCTAGTCTCATATTCAAGGTCATGTGTCCCAGGCACGTGACCCTGACTCATATTCCAGGTCACGTGCCCCAGACACGTGACACCAAAAGTGGCGTAGACTCATAACCTAGTCTCATATTCAAGGTCATGTGTCCCAGACACGTGACCCCGACTCATATTCCGGGTCACGTGGCCCCGACACGTGACCGTGACTCATATTCCGGGTCACGTGGCCCAGTCGCGTGACCTAAATAAGTTGTCCAGACTCGTATCCAAGACTCATATTCTAGGTCACGTGGCCCAGACACGTGACCCACACTCAGATTCAAAGTCACGTGGCCCAGGCAAGTGACACCAAAATTGGCGTAGACTCATAACCCAGACTCATACTCACGATCACGTGGCCCAGACTCGCAACCCTGACTCATATTCCTGGTCACGTGTCCCAGACACTTGACCCAGACTCATATTCCAGGTCACGTGGCCCAGACCCTTGACCCTGACTCATACTCCAGGTCACGTGCCGCAGACACGTGACACCAAAAGTGGCGTAGACTCATAACCTAGCGTCATATTAAAGTTCACGTGTCCCAGACACGTGACCCTGACTCATAATCCAGGTCACGTGTCCCAGACACGTGACCCCGACTCATATTCCGTGTCACGTGGCAGAGACACTTGACCTCGACTCATATTCCGGGTCACGTGGCCCCGACACGTGTCCCAGACTCATATGCCCGGTCACGTGGCCCAGACACGTGACCGCGACTCATATTCCGGGTCACGTGGCCCAGTCGCGTGACCCCAAAAAGTTGTCTAGACTCGTATCACAGACTCATGTTCAAGGTCACGTGGGCCAGACACGTGTCCCTGACTCATATTCCAGGTCACGTGGCCCAGACAGGTGACCCCTAAAGTGACCTAGACCCATAACCCAGAATCAAATTCAAGGTCACGTAGCGCAGACACATTACCTCGACTCATATTATGGGTCACGTGGCCCAGACACGTGACAGAAAAAGTTGTCTAGACTCGTATCCCAGACTCATATTCAAGGTCATGTGGCCCAGACACGTGACCCTGACTCATATTCCAGGTCACGTGCCCCAGACACGTGACACCAAACGTGGCGTAGACTCATAACCTAGAGTCATATTAAAGTTCACGTGTCCCAGACACGTGTCCCTGACTCATATTCCAGGTCACGTGGCCCAGACCCTTGACCCTGACTCATATTCCAGGTCACGTGCCCCAGACACGTGACACCAAAAGTGGCGTAGACTCATAACCTAGCGTCATATTAAAGTTCACGTGTCCCAGACACGTGACCCTGACTCATAATCCAGGTCACGTGTCCCAGACACGTGACCCCGACTCATATTCCGTGTCACGTGGCAGAGACACTTGACCTCGACTCATATTCCGGGTCACGTGGCCCCGACACCTGTCCCAGACTCATATGCCCGGTCACGTGGCCCAGACAAGTGATCCTGACTCATATTCCTCGTCACGTGGCCCAGACACTTGACCCTGACTCATATTCAAGGTCACGTGGCCCAGACACGTGACCGCGACTCATATTCCGGGTCACGTGGCCCAGTCGCGTGACCCCAAAAAGTTGTCTAGACTCGTATCACAGACTCATGTTCAAGGTCACGTGGGCCAGACACGTGTCCCTGACTCATATTCCAGGTCACGTGGCCCAGACAGGTGACCCCTAAAGTGACCTAGACCCATAACCCAGAATCAAATTCAAGGTCACGTAGCCCAGACAGGTTACCGAAAAAGTTGTCTAGACTCGTATCCCAGACTCATATTCAAGGTCAGGTGGCCCAGACACGTGACCCGGACTCATGTTCCCGGTCACGTGGCCCAGGCACGTGACCCTGAACCATATTCCAGGTCACGTGCCCCAGACACGTGACACCAAAAGTGGCGTAGACTCATAACCTAGTCTCATATTCAAGGTCATGTGTCCCAGACACGTGACCCCGACTCATATTCTGGGTCACGTGGCCCCGACATGTGACCGTGACTCATATTCCGGGTCACGTGGCCCAGTTGCGTGACCTAAATAAGTTGTCCAGACTCGTATCCAAGACTCATATTCTAGGTCACGTGGCCCAGACACGTGACCCACACTCAGATTCAAAGTCACGTGGCCCAGACACGTGACACCAAAATTGGCGTAGACTCATAACCCAGACTCATATTCACGATCACGTGGCCCAGACTCGCAACCCTGACTCCTATTCCTGGTCACGTGTCCCAGACACTTGACCCAGACTCATATTCCGGGTCACGTGGCCCAGACACGTGACCCAAAAAGTTGTCTAGGCTCGTATCCCAGACTCATATTCAAGGTCACGTGGCCCAGACACGTGGCCTTTGCGGGGGGCAACCTGCGAGCAGGACGTGCTTTGAAGAACTGCCTTGTTAACTCAGGGGTTAATTCCAGGGCAACCTGGCACGCAGGCTCTGCTTTGAGAGCTGGGGCCGCCTTTGTTAACTCAAGGGTCGAGTCCAGACATAGTTCTCTGTCCCGCCACCTCTTATTGTTTACTAGGGAAACTCCTTGCAGCTTTCTGGAGCGCATCTGACACAGGACAAATGGCTTTTTATGACCTAAGTCCTGAGAAACACAATCATGGGAAAATCATGGGAGTTTGGTTAATAGATTTATGTTTTTTAGGTGATTTCTGATGCATGTTACTTAGGTAATTTTTAATAATAGTATTGTATAAGAATTTCCTGGTATAAGGGTATATAATTCTGTGTGTAAGAATAAACAGGTGTCACTGGCATTGCAGGTTGCAGTGATCCTCTCAACGCCCCGCTGTATCTGTGTCTCTCTGTGTCTCTGTGTCTGTTTCTTTTCTTAGCCGAGGAATCCCGCGTCCGTGCCTACGTTGACTCGTCGGCTGGCTCCGACAAAGTTGCGCCCAACGTGGGGCATCGACGTTTAGGAGATTCTCGGCCGCTGCCCGGAGATAAAACGCGCGTATAGGTAAAGAAAATCCTGCATAAAAAAAGAAAAATAAGGTAGGGGCAGGAAGGTTTATAGTTGAGAGTAAAAAATGGGGCAAGATCATAGTCGTCAAGTGTTTGTTCATATGTTATATGTAATGTTAAGAGACCGAGGGGTCAAAGTATCTAAGCCTAAATTACGCACATTCTTGCAGTTTATTGAAGAAGTCTGTCCATGGTTCCCTGAGGAAGGAACTATGAGTTTAGAGATTTGGAAAAAGATTGGTAAGCAGATTCAAACACATTATTCACTTTATGGCCCTTCCAAAGTTCCAGTAGAAACTTTCTCATTGTGGACTTTAATCCGTGATTGCCTTGATTTTAGTCATGAAGAGGGTTCTAAAATTAATCAAATGGTTGATGAAGAGCCAATTTATGCTACTCCAGAGGGTCGAGACAGATTGGTTACCTTGTCCCCTCTTGCAAAAACGGAGGATGGGCTGTCTCCCTCTGATGAGGAAGATTTAGATGAACAAGCAGCTGAATATCACCAGGATGATTGGGATCTGTTAGCTGAGGAGTCACCTCCTGCTGTTAATAAAATGGTGCAACAGTCCTGTTGTGCTCCCATGGAGCATCTTACTTTAAAAGAACCACCTCCTCAAAAAATTGTGGTACCTGCTGCACCACCCGCTTATGCCGCTTCTATTATTGCTGGGTTAGATCCTCCTCCTGCTCAGGCCACTGTGCAAGTTCAGGTTTTTTCCCCGTTGCAGCAGGCCATTCATCAGGCATATAAAGATGGAGAAAATGTTTCTGGTTTCCCAGTTCTATTTCCAGTACTGGAAAATGCTGGTCAGCGATATTATGATCCTCTTCCCTTTAAACAGTTAAAAGAACTTAAAGTCGCCTGTGCACAATATGGGGCTACTGCACCTTTTACACAGGCTATGATTGAGAATTTAGGAGCCTTAAATCTGCCTCCTAATGATTGGAAACAAATCGCTCGTGCATGTCTTTCGGGCGGTGATTATTTATTGTGGAAATCCGAATTTGCAGAACAATGTCACTATATAGCTGAAATTAATCAAAGACAAGGAATTCCCACAACTTATGAAATGTTGGTAGGGGAAGGTGCATTTCAGGCTACCAATGCACAGCTGAATTATCAGCCAGGAGCATATCGTCAAATTTCCAACGCCGCACGACAGGCTTGGAGGAAATTGCCATGTCCCTCTAATAGATCAGAGGATCTTGCAAAGATACGGCAGGGGCCTGACGAGCCCTATCAAGATTTTGTTGCCCGGCTTTTGGAAGCTGTGGGAAAAATAATGTCTGATGATCAAGCAGGTATGATTTTAACTAAGCAATTGGCTTATGAAAATGCTAACTCTGCCTGTCAGGCTGCCTTGCGGCCATATAGAAAGAAGGGGGCTTTGTCTGATTATATTCGTATTTGTGCTGATATTGGTCCATCTTATATGCAGGGAATTGCTATTGCAGCTGCTTTGCAAGGGAAAAACATAAAAGAGGTATTATTTCAGCAGCAGCGCAAAAAGGAGATGATGAAAAATTCGTCCAATGCTGTTTGTTATGCCTGCGGCCAAGTAGGACATCGAGCTGCAGCCTGTCCTCAGAGGACTAACAGGGGGACAAGAGGTATAGCCCCGAATGTATGCCCTAGATGTAAGAGAGGAAGACATTGGATGAAAGACTGTAGGTCAAAAACAGATTCACAGGGCAATCCATTACCCCCCTTGCAGGGAAACTGGGTGAGGGGCCAGCCCCTGGCCCCGAAACAATGTTATGGGGCAATTCAGCAGACTTCTCCAGTAGAAAGCGGGTCTCAGACCTGTTTAGAGCCACCTCAGGGAGCGCTGGATTGGACTTGTGTGCCTCCTCCTACACAATACTAACCCCTGAAATGGGAATTCAGACTATTGCTACTGGAGTGTTTGGGCCATTGCCTGAAGGGACAGTAGGCTTACTGTTAGGGAGAAGTAGTACCACTTTAAAGGGCCTTAGTGTCGCTCCAGGGGTTATAGATTCAGATTATCATGGAGAAATTAAAATTATGGCAGAATCACCTCGTACTATTAGTACTATCCATTCAGGACAAAGAATTGCACAACTTGTTCTCCTCCCTCTTAAAGTCACAGGGCATGAGATTCAAAAGACACGTGGCACTGCTGCCTTTGGGTCTTCAGATGCCTATTGGGTCCAAGCTATTAAAGAATCCAGGCCTGAATTGGAGCTAAAAATTAATGGGAAAAATTTTAAAGGAATTTTGGATACTGGAGCTGATGTATCTGTTATTGCTGAGCATCATTGGCCCAGCGGATGGCCTAAACATATAGCTATTTCCACTTTGCAAGGAATTGGGCAGTCCAGTAATCCAGAACAGAGTGCAGAGCTACTGCATTGGCAAGATCAAGACGGCCATCAAGGCGAGATGCGTCCTTACATACTACCTAGATTGCCAGTTAATCTTTGGGGAAGGGATGTTATGTCAAAAATGGGAGTCTTTCTTTACAGTCCAAGCACTGCAATAAGTTCACAAATGTTTGATCAGGGTCTTTTGCCTCACCAGGGCCTGGGTAAGCATGGTCAGGGAAGAATTGCGCCAATTCAGCCTCAAAAGCTGGCACCAAGAGCAGGGTTAGGATATTTTCAGTGGGGACTACTGATTGTCCTGTTACTCACGCTGATCCTATTGTTTGGAAAACTGAGGAACCTGTGTGGGTAGATCAGTGGCCCCTAACTATAGAAAAAATGCTGGCTGCACAACAACTGGTACAGGAACAGTTGGCTTTGGGCCATATAGAACCTTCTAATTCACCTTGGAATTCACCCATTTTTGTTATCAAAAAGAAATCTGGAAAATGGCGCTTATTGCAAGACCTTCGTCAGGTTAACAAAGCCATGCAGATCATGGGTGCTTTGCAGCCCGGGTTGCCTTCTCCAATGGCAATTCCTAGGGGAGCTCATATAATTATTATTGACTTAAAAGATTGCTTTTATACCATTCCCCTTGCACCTCAGGATTGTTATCGTTTTGCATTTAGTGTTCCTGCTGTTAACTTTTCACGGCCCATGAAGAGGTATCAATGGAAGGTGTTGCCTCAAGGAATGGCTAATAGTCCTACATTATGCCAAAAGTTTGTAGATGCAGCCCTAACCGATGTGCGTGAAAGGTTTTCAGATATTTACATGCTTCATTATATAGATGATATTCTTTTGGCTCATACTGATTATGCCTATTTGTTAAAAGCCTTTTCTGAAGTAGAGATTGCATTAAAGTCTAGAGGTTTAATTATAGCTACTGAAAAAATTCAAACTTTTCCTCCATACTCCTATTTGGGCTTCCGTTTGGAAAAGGAAAAATTCTCTGTCCCTCATCTTCAGTTACGAAGAGATGGATTACGTACTTTAAATGATTTTCAAAAGTTGCTGGGAGACATTAATTGGATACGCCCTTACTTACGCCTCCCTACTGTAAGTTGGAAACCATTGTTTGATATTTTGAAAGGAGATTCATCACCTACATCTCCTCGGCAACTAACGCCACAAGGAGAGTTGGCTCTGCAAACTGTGGAAAGGGCACTTGCTGAACAATACACAGCGTATTGTGATTACACCCGGCCATGGGGATTATATATACTTGCTACTCAACATTCACCCACAGGAGTCCTATATCAGGATAAGCCATTAAAATGGATTTATTTGGCAGCTTCTCCTGTGCGGGCCCTTGATTCCTACCATGTTCAGGTTGCTAGGGTAATTGCTAGAGGTCGAAAAGACTCTATTATGTATTTGGGCAAAGATCCCTCCTTTATATGTGTCCCTTTTTCATCTGAACAGCAAAACTGGCTTTTCCAGTTCTCTGATGACTGGGTGCTTGCCTTAGCTGACTTCCCTGGACAACTAATTCAGCATTACCCAGCTGATAAGTTGTTGCAATTTGCTTTACAACATCCATTTGTTTTCCCTACTATTGTAAAAGAGCATCCTATTCCTAATGCTGTAACTATTTTTAACGATGGCTCTTCTAATGGAATAGCTAGTCTTGTTGTCAGTCAACAAACATATTTTACTCAAACTACTTATGAATCAGCACAAGAAGTTGAGTTGTATGCGGTGCTGAGAGCTCTTCATACAGTTTCTTCTGCCTTTAATTTATACTCAGATAGTCATTATGTAGTCAGAGCCATGTCTGTCATAGAAACAGTCCCGCTGATTGGCTCAATTAAAACTTCAATCTTTGATTTGTTTTTTCGTATCCAAAAGGCTATACAAACTCGTGTCAACCCCTGTTTCTTTGGCTATATACGAGCTCATTCGGCTCTGCCTGGACCCCTTGCTCAGGGTAATAAGATAGCAGATGCCCTGACAAAAAACATTTATTTTCAAGATGCAGCCTTAGCTGCCAAAGCTTCTCATGCCATACATCATCAAAATAGTCATTCTTTACGCTTGCAGTTTCAGATTCCCAGAGAAACGGCACGACAAATTGTTAAAAGCTGTTCAACATGTCCTCAGTTCTTTGTTGTTCCCTCTTTTGGTGTCAACCCTCGTGGCCTCCGTCCTAATGATCTTTGGCAAATGGACGTTACTCATATGGCTGAGTTTGGAAAGCTGAAGTATCTTCATGTTACTATTGATACCAATTCTGGCTTCCTTATGGCTACAGCACTTTCTGGAGAGGCTAGTAAAAATTGTATTCAACATTGCCTCCGCTGTTTTGCTGCCATGGGAATACCCCGTGTGTTAAAAACTGATAATGGTCCTGGCTACACTGGACGTGAATTTCGTTCCTTTTGTGACACTTTTTCTATACTGCATAAAACTGGCATCCCTTATAATCCTCAAGGACAAGGAATTGTTGAACGAGCTCACTTAACCCTTAAACATCAACTGAAAAAACTAAAAAAGGGGGAATTGGGTGCAGGGCAGTATTCCTTCTCTATTGAGCCATGCTTTATATGTTTTGAATTTTTTGACCTTTGATAATAAAGGCAATACTGCCGCCCAGCGCTTCTGGATGCAGGATCCACCACGAAAGTTCCCACTCGTACGATGGAAGGATCCTATGAACGGATCTTGGAATGGTCCTGATCCTGTATTAATATGGGGGAGAGGCCATGTTTGTGTGTTTCCGCAGAATGCCGAAGCGCCGCGCTGGCTCCCGGAAAGGCTGGTACGCGCGTCGGAGGCAGTCCTTGACAGCTCAGGTGAGGCGAATAACGGACAGCGATGATTCGTCTCTTCCATCATCACAGCAAGTACAAGCCCTTTTGCGGCTGGCCCAACAAGGGTCTGATCAACACATCTCTCCTTTTAGAGTGTGGATTCAATTATTATTGCTTTTGCAAAATCTTTCTGATGTTCAGGGAAAGGTATATTGGGCCTATGTCCCTGACCCTCTCTTGTTACAGCCAGTCACCTGGGAGATGGCATTTATTCCTGTATACGTTAGTGACACTATTACACTGGGAGGATCTTCAGATAAACATATTATTCCACAAAATGCTTCTCTAAATTATACAGGGTTTTCTGCAAAACTTCCTATATGTATGTATAAAAACTATAATGCTTCTAGCTGTCCTTTAATTACAGAAACCTTCTACAGAACCAAGATTGCTGCTCAGAATACATGGATACTACGTTTCCCATCAATAACAGAAAAGGCTGGACAGACCCAACAGCAGAATGGAATAGGGCCTAAAGACATTCCCTTTTGTGGACTTGGACTAAGGGAACAGCAGATTTATGTGCCTTGGACATCATGTAGAAACGAAACTGCTACCACGTATACCATCTATAATGAGACACAAAGGCTTTGGGACTGGGGTCCTGATTTGATGACTGCACAAGGGTCTGGCTATCGAGAGCTTCATCCTCCCATTTGGAATCTCGGCGGTGATAAGATCTTCCAGACAGACCTGTGGAAGCTTGCTGCCGCTACAAGCAAGACAGTGAGGTTGTCATATACAGGCGCAAACCATCTGAATGAACCTTACAGATATCCTCGTGCTTGTGTACCTTTACCTTTCATGATAATAACGGGGTCTGTTGTTATTCGTAAACAATTTGGTATGTATAATATTACCTGTTTAAACTGTACATTGTCAAATTGTATTCGAGGAATTGACGACAAGTCAGGCTTGCTTATTGTAAAGCAACCTCCTTTTGTTGTTATCCCTGTAAATGTGTCAGAATCCTGGTATGAAGATACAGGAGTAGAATTGTGGGAACGCCTGAATAATGCACTCTCCAGGCCTCGGAGAGGAATAGGTTTAGTTATACTAGGGATAATTTCTCTGATAACGTTAATAGCATCCACTATTTCTGCTTCTATTGCTCTTAGCCAGCCTATTCATACTGCTGCCTTTGTAGATGGGCTTGCCAAAAATGCATCCAATGCTTTAGGAATACAAGAAGATATTGATAAACGTTTAGAAGATCGCTTAAATGCTCTGTATGATTCTGTGTTATACTTAGGAGAACAAATGCAAGAGCTGAGGTTTAGGAGTAAGTTGAGATGTCATGCTAATTATTATTGGATATGTGTCACTCAAAAAGAGTATAATGAATCAGATACATCGTGGCAACATATTAAAGCTCATCTTGCTGGAATATGGAGTCACGATAACCTTTCTATAGATTTGATAAAGTTACATCAAGAAATTCTAAACATTGAAGATTCACTCTCTCCAAACACGGATATTGGCTCCGCTGTTAATGGATTTCTAGAAGGGCTATTTTCCCATTTTCCTACTCTGAGTACATTTTGGCATTATATTCTCAGTCTTATGGTTGTACTGGCCGTTTTACTGCTGTTGATGTGTCTCATTCCATGCTGCATCAAGCATTTAATTTCAGAGCTGCTTGACATCAAAGCAGCTATTGATGCTGCTCGTCTAAAGCACAAAAATCAGTGCTTTAGTAAATAAATAGGGGGGAGCTGCGGGGGGCAACCTGCGAGCAGGACGTGCTTTGAAGAACTGCCTTGTTAACTCAGGGGTTAATTCCAGGGCAACCTGGCACGCAGGCTCTGCTTTGAGAGCTGGGGCCGCCTTTGTTAACTCAAGGGTCGAGTCCAGACATAGTTCTCTGTCCCGCCACCTCTTATTGTTTACTAGGGAAACTCCTTGCAGCTTTCTGGAGCGCATCTGACACAGGACAAATGGCTTTTTATGACCTAAGTCCTGAGAAACACAATCATGGGAAAATCATGGGAGTTTGGTTAATAGATTTATGTTTTTTAGGTGATTTCTGATGCATGTTACTTAGGTAATTTTTAATAATAGTATTGTATAAGAATTTCCTTGTATAAGGGTATATAATTCTGTGTGTAAGAATAAACAGGTGTCACTGGCATTGCAGGTTGCAGTGATCCTCTCAACGCCCCGCTGTGTCTGTGTCTCTCTGTGTCTCTGTGTCTGTTTCTTTTCTTAGCCGAGGAATCCCACGTCCGTGCCTACGTTGACTCGTCGGCTGGCTCCGACAGCCTTGACTCATATTCCTCGCCACGTGGCCCAGACACGTGACCCTGACTCATATTCAAGGTCACGTGGCCCAGACACGTGACCGCGACTCATATTCCGGGTCACGGGGCCCAATCACGTGACCCCAAAAAGTTGTCTAGACTCGTATCCCAGACTCATATTCAAGGTCACGTGGCCCAGACACGTGACCCGGACTCATATTCCCGGTCACGTGGCCCAGACCCTTGACCCTGACTCATATTCCAGGTCACGTGCCCCAGACACATGACACCAAAAGTGGCGTAGACTCATAACCTAGCGTCATATTAAAGTTCACGTGTCCCAGACACGTGACCCTGACTCATAATCCCGACTCATATTCTGTGTCACGTGGCAGAGACACTTGACCTCGACTCATATTCCGGGTCACGTGGCCCCGACACGTGTCCCAGACGCATATGCCCAGTCACGTGGCCCAGACAAGTGATCCTGACTCATATTCCTCGTCACGTGGCCCAGACACTTGACTCTGACTCATATTAAAGGTCACGTGGCCCAGACACGTGACCGCGACTCATATTCCGGGTCACGTGGCCCAGTCGCGTGACCCCAAAAAGTTGTCTAGACTCGTATCACAGACTCATATTCCAGGTCACGTGGGCCAGACAGGTGACCCCTAAAGTGACCTAGACCCATAACCCAGAATCAAATTCAAGGTCACGTAGCCCAGACACGTTACCGAAAAAGTTGTCTAGACTCGTATCCCAGACTCATATTCAAGGTCAGGTGGCCCAGACACGTGACCCGGACTCATGTTCCCGGTCACGTGGCCCAGGCACGTGACCCTGACTCATATTCCAGGTCATGTGCCCCAGACACGTGACACCAAGAGTGGCGTAGACTCATAACCTAGTCTCATATTCAAGGTCATGTGTCCCAGGCACGTGACCCTGACTCATATTCCAGGTCACGTGCCCCAGACACGTGACACCAAAAGTGGCGTAGACTCATAACCTAGTGTCATATTCAAGGTCATGTGTCCCAGACACGTGACCCAGACTCATATTCCGGGTCACGTGGCCCCGACACGTGACCGTGACTCATATTCCGGGTCACGTGGCCCAGTCACGTGACCTAAATAAGTTGTCTAGACTCGTATCCAAGACTCATATTCTAGGTCACGTGGCCCAGACACGTGACCCACACTCAGATTCAAAGTCACGTGGCCCAGGCACGTGACACCAAAATTGGCGTAGACTCATAACCCAGACTCATATTCACGATCACGTGGCCCAGACTCGCAACCCTGACTCATATTCCTGGTCACGTGTCCCAGACACTTGACCCTGACTCATATTCCTGGTCACGTGTCCCAGACACTTGACCCAGACTCATATTCCGGGTCACGTGGCCCAGACACGTGACCCAAAAAGTTGTCTAGGCTCGTATCCCAGACTCATTTTCAAGGTCACGTGGCCCAGACACGTGGCCTTGACTCATATTCCTCGTCACGTGGCCCAGACCCTTGACCCTGACTCATACTCCAGGTCACGTGCCCCAGACACGTGACACCAAAAGTGGCGTAGACTCATAACCTAGCGTCATATTAAAGTTCACGTGTCCCAGACACGTGACCCTGACTCATAATCCAGGTCACGTGTCCCAGACACGTGACCCCGACTCATATTCCGTGTCACGTGGCAGAGACACTTGACCTCGACTCATATTCCGGGTCACGTGGCCCCGACACGTGTCCCAGACTCATATGCCCGGTCACGTGGCCCAGACACGTGACCGCGACTCATATTCCGGGTCACGTGGCCCAGTCGCGTGACCCCAAAAAGTTGTCTAGACTCGTATCACAGACTCATGTTCAAGGTCACGTGGGCCAGACACGTGTCCCTGACTCATATTCCAGGTCACGTGGCCCAGACAGGTGACCCCTAAAGTGACCTAGACCCATAACCCAGAATCAAATTCAAGGTCACGTAGCGCAGACACATTACCTCGACTCCTATTATGGGTCACGTGGCCCAGACACGTGACAGAAAAAGTTGTCTAGACTCGTATCCCAGACTCATATTCAAGGTCATGTGGCCCAGACACGTGACCCTGACTCATATTCCAGGTCACGTGCCCCAGACACGTGACACCAAACATGGCGTAGACTCATAACCTAGAGTCATATTAAAGTTCACGAGTCCCAGGCACGTGTCCCTGACTCATATTCCAGGTCACGTGGCCCAGACCCTTGACCCTGACTCATATTCCAGGTCACGTGCCCCAGACACGTGACACCAAAAGTGGCGTAGACTCATAACCTAGCGTCATATTAAAGTTCACGTGTCCCAGACACGTGACCCTGACTCATAATCCAGGTCACGTGTCCCAGACACGTGACCCCGACTCATATTCCGTGTCACGTGGCAGAGACACTTGACCTCGACTCATATTCCGGGTCACGTGGCCCCGACACCTGTCCCAGACTCATATGCCCGGTCACGTGGCCCAGACAAGATATCCTGACTCATATTCCTCGTCACGTGGCCCAGACACTTGACCCTGACTCATATTCAAGGTCACGTGGCCCAGACACGTGACTGCGACTCATATTCCGGGTCACGTGGCCCAGTCGCGTGACCCCAAAAAGTTGTCTAGACTCGTATCACAGACTCATGTTCAAGGTCACGTGGGCCAGACACGTGTCCCTGACTCATATTCCAGGTCACGTGGCCCAGACAGGTGACCCCTAAAGTGACCTAGACCCATAACCCAGAATCAAATTCAAGGTCACGTAGCCCAGACACGTTACCGAAAAAGTTGTCTAGACTCGTATCCCAGACTCATATTCAAGGTCAGGTGGCCCAGACACGTGACCCGGACTCATGTTCCCGGTCACGTGGCCCAGGCACGTGACCCTGACTCATATTCCAGGTCACGTGCCCCAGACACGTGACACCAAAAGTGGCATAGACTCATAACCTAGTCTCATATTCACGGTCATGTGTCCCAGACACGTGACCCTGACTCATAATCCTGGTCACGTGTCCCAGACACGTGACCCCGACTCATATTCCGGGTCACGTGGCCCCGACACGTGACCGTGAGTCATATTCCGGGTCACGTGGCCCAGTCGCGTGACCTAAATAAGTTGTCCAGACTCGTATCCAAGACTCATATTCTAGGTCACGTGGCCCAGACACGTGACCCACACTCAGATTCAAAGTCACGTGGCCCAGACACGTGACACCAAAATTGGCGTAGACTCATAACCCAGACTCATATTCACGATCACGTGGCCCAGACTCGTAACCCTGACTCCTATTCCTGGTCACGTGTCCCAGACACTTGACCCAGACTCATATTCCGGGTCACGTGGCCCAGACACGTGACCCAAAAAGTTGTCTAGGCTCGTATCCCAGACTCATATTCAAGGTCACGTGGCCCAGACACGTGGCCTTTGCGGGGGGCAACCTGCGAGCAGGACGTGCTTTGAAGAACTGCCTTGTTAACTCAGGGGTTAATTCCAGGGCAACCTGGCACGCAGGCTCTGCTTTGAGAGCTGGGGCCGCCTTTGTTAACTCAAGGGTCGAGTCCAGACATAGTTCTCTGTCCCGCCACCTCTTATTGTTTACTAGGGAAACTCCTTGCAGCTTTCTGGAGCGCATCTGACACAGGACAAATGGCTTTTTATGACCTAAGTCCTGAGAAACACAATCATGGGAAAATCATGGGAGTTTGGTTAATAGATTTATGTTTTTTAGGTGATTTCTGATGCATGTTACTTAGGTAATTTTTAATAATAGTATTGTATAAGAATTTCCTGGTATAAGGGTATATAATTCTGTGTGTAAGAATAAACAGGTGTCACTGGCATTGCAGGTTGCAGTGATCCTCTCAACGCCCCGCTGTATCTGTGTCTCTCTGTGTCTCTGTGTCTGTTTCTTTTCTTAGCCGAGGAATCCCGCGTCCGTGCCTACGTTGACTCGTCGGCTGGCTCCGACAAAGTGGCGCCCAACGTGGGGCATCGACGTTTAGGAGATTCTCGGCCGCTGCCCGGAGATAAAACGCGCGTATAGGTAAAGAAAATCCTGCATAAAAAAAGAAAAATAAGGTAGGGGCAGGAAGGTTTATAGTTGAGAGTAAAAAATGGGGCAAGATCATAGTCGTCAAGTGTTTGTTCATATGTTATATGTAATGTTAAGAGACCGAGGGGTCAAAGTATCTAAGCCTAAATTACGCACATTCTTGCAGTTTATTGAAGAAGTCTGTCCATGGTTCCCTGAGGAAGGAACTATGAGTTTAGAGATTTGGAAAAAGATTGGTAAGCAGATTCAAACACATTATTCACTTTATGGCCCTTCCAAAGTTCCAGTAGAAACTTTCTCATTGTGGACTTTAATCCGTGATTGCCTTGATTTTAGTCATGAAGAGGGTTCTAAAATTAATCAAATGGTTGATGAAGAGCCAATTTATGCTACTCCAGAGGGTCGAGACAGATTGGTTACCTTGTCCCCTCTTGCAAAAACGGAGGATGGGCTGTCTCCCTCTGATGAGGAAGATTTAGATGAACAAGCAGCTGAATATCACCAGGATGATTGGGATCTGTTAGCTGAGGAGTCACCTCCTGCTGTTAATAAAATGGTGCAACAGTCCTGTTGTGCTCCCATGGAGCATCTTACTTTAAAAGAACCACCTCCTCAAAAAATTGTGGTACCTGCTGCACCACCCGCTTATGCCGCTTCTATTATTGCTGGGTTAGATCCTCCTCCTGCTCAGGCCACTGTGCAAGTTCAGGTTTTTTCCCCGTTGCAGCAGGCCATTCATCAGGCATATAAAGATGGAGAAAATGTTTCTGGTTTCCCAGTTCTATTTCCAGTACTGGAAAATGCTGGTCAGCGATATTATGATCCTCTTCCCTTTAAACAGTTAAAAGAACTTAAAGTCGCCTGTGCACAATATGGGGCTACTGCACCTTTTACACAGGCTATGATTGAGAATTTAGGAGCCTTAAATCTGCCTCCTAATGATTGGAAACAAATCGCTCGTGCATGTCTTTCGGGCGGTGATTATTTATTGTGGAAATCCGAATTTGCAGAACAATGTCACTATATAGCTGAAATTAATCAAAGACAAGGAATTCCCACAACTTATGAAATGTTGGTAGGGGAAGGTGCATTTCAGGCTACCAATGCACAGCTGAATTATCAGCCAGGAGCATATCCTCAAATTTCCAACGCCGCACGACAGGCTTGGAGGAAATTGCCATGTCCCTCTAATAGATCAGAGGATCTTGCAAAGATACGGCAGGGGCCTGACGAGCCCTATCAAGATTTTGTTGCCCGGCTTTTGGAAGCTGTGGGAAAAATAATGTCTGATGATCAAGCAGGTATGATTTTAACTAAGCAATTGGCTTATGAAAATGCTAACTCTGCCTGTCAGGCTGCCTTGCGGCCATATAGAAAGAAGGGGGCTTTGTCTGATTATATTCGTATTTGTGCTGATATTGGTCCATCTTATATGCAGGGAATTGCTATTGCAGCTGCTTTGCAAGGGAAAAACATAAAAGAGGTATTATTTCAGCAGCAGCGCAAAAAGGAGATGACGAAAAATTCGTCCAATGCTGTTTGTTATGCCTGCGGCCAAGTAGGACATCGAGCTGCAGCCTGTCCTCAGAGGACTAACAGGGGGACAAGAGGTATAGCCCCGAATGTATGCCCTAGATGTAAGAGAGGAAGACATTGGATGAAAGACTGTAGGTCAAAAACAGATTCACAGGGCAATCCATTACCCCCCTTGCAGGGAAACTGGGTGAGGGGCCAGCCCCTGGCCCCGAAACAATGTTATGGGGCAATTCAGCAGACTTCTCCAGTAGAAAGCGGGTCTCAGACCTGTTTAGAGCCACCTCAGGGAGCGCTGGATTGGACTTGTGTGCCTCCTCCTACACAATACTAACCCCTGAAATGGGAATTCAGACTATTGCTACTGGAGTGTTTGGGCCATTGCCTGAAGGGACAGTAGGCTTACTGTTAGGGAGAAGTAGTACCACTTTAAAGGGCCTTAGTGTCGCTCCAGGGGTTATAGATTCAGATTATCATGGAGAAATTAAAATTATGGCAGAATCACCTCGTACTATTAGTACTATCCATTCAGGACAAAGAATTGCACAACTTGTTCTCCTCCCTCTTAAAGTCACAGGGCATGAGATTCAAAAGACACGTGGCACTGCTGCCTTTGGGTCTTCAGATGCCTATTGGGTCCAAGCTATTAAAGAATCCAGGCCTGAATTGGAGCTAAAAATTAATGGGAAAAATTTTAAAGGAATTTTGGATACTGGAGCTGATGTATCTGTTATTGCTGAGCATCATTGGCCCAGCGGATGGCCTAAACATATAGCTATTTCCACTTTGCAAGGAATTGGGCAGTCCAGTAATCCAGAACAGAGTGCAGAGCTACTGCATTGGCAAGATCAAGACGGCCATCAAGGCGAGATGCGTCCTTACATACTACCTAGATTGCCAGTTAATCTTTGGGGAAGGGATGTTATGTCAAAAATGGGAGTCTTTCTTTACAGTCCAAGCACTGCAATAAGTTCACAAATGTTTGATCAGGGTCTTTTGCCTCACCAGGGCCTGGGTAAGCATGGTCAGGGAAGAATTGCGCCAATTCAGCCTCAAAAGCTGGCACCAAGAGCAGGGTTAGGATATTTTCAGTGGGGACTACTGATTGTCCTGTTACTCACGCTGATCCTATTGTTTGGAAAACTGAGGAACCTGTGTGGGTAGATCAGTGGCCCCTAACTATAGAAAAAATGCTGGCTGCACAACAACTGGTACAGGAACAGTTGGCTTTGGGCCATATAGAACCTTCTAATTCACCTTGGAATTCACCCATTTTTGTTATCAAAAAGAAATCTGGAAAATGGCGCTTATTGCAAGACCTTCGTCAGGTTAACAAAGCCATGCAGATCATGGGTGCTTTGCAGCCCGGGTTGCCTTCTCCAATGGCAATTCCTAGGGGAGCTCATATAATTATTATTGACTTAAAAGATTGCTTTTATACCATTCCCCTTGCACCTCAGGATTGTTATCGTTTTGCATTTAGTGTTCCTGCTGTTAACTTTTCACGGCCCATGAAGAGGTATCAATGGAAGGTGTTGCCTCAAGGAATGGCTAATAGTCCTACATTATGCCAAAAGTTTGTAGATGCAGCCCTAACCGATGTGCGTGAAAGGTTTTCAGATATTTACATGCTTCATTATATAGATGATATTCTTTTGGCTCATACTGATTATGCCTATTTGTTAAAAGCCTTTTCTGAAGTAGAGATTGCATTAAAGTCTAGAGGTTTAATTATAGCTACTGAAAAAATTCAAACTTTTCCTCCATACTCCTATTTGGGCTTCCGTTTGGAAAAGGAAAAATTCTCTGTCCCTCATCTTCAGTTACGAAGAGATGGATTACGTACTTTAAATGATTTTCAAAAGTTGCTGGGAGACATTAATTGGATACGCCCTTACTTACGCCTCCCTACTGTAAGTTGGAAACCATTGTTTGATATTTTGAAAGGAGATTCATCACCTACATCTCCTCGGCAACTAACGCCACAAGGAGAGTTGGCTCTGCAAACTGTGGAAAGGGCACTTGCTGAACAATACACAGCGTATTGTGATTACACCCGGCCATGGGGATTATATATACTTGCTACTCAACATTCACCCACAGGAGTCCTATATCAGGATAAGCCATTAAAATGGATTTATTTGGCAGCTTCTCCTGTGCGGGCCCTTGATTCCTACCATGTTCAGGTTGCTAGGGTAATTGCTAGAGGTCGAAAAGACTCTATTATGTATTTGGGCAAAGATCCCTCCTTTATATGTGTCCCTTTTTCATCTGAACAGCAAAACTGGCTTTTCCAGTTCTCTGATGACTGGGTGCTTGCCTTAGCTGACTTCCCTGGACAACTAATTCAGCATTACCCAGCTGATAAGTTGTTGCAATTTGCTTTACAACATCCATTTGTTTTCCCTACTATTGTAAAAGAGCATCCTATTCCTAATGCTGTAACTATTTTTAACGATGGCTCTTCTAATGGAATAGCTAGTCTTGTTGTCAGTCAACAAACATATTTTACTCAAACTACTTATGAATCAGCACAAGAAGTTGAGTTGTATGCGGTGCTGAGAGCTCTTCATACAGTTTCTTCTGCCTTTAATTTATACTCAGATAGTCATTATGTAGTCAGAGCCATGTCTGTCATAGAAACAGTCCCGCTGATTGGCTCAATTAAAACTTCAATCTTTGATTTGTTTTTTCGTATCCAAAAGGCTATACAAACTCGTGTCAACCCCTGTTTCTTTGGCTATATACGAGCTCATTCGGCTCTGCCTGGACCCCTTGCTCAGGGTAATAAGATAGCAGATGCCCTGACAAAAAACATTTATTTTCAAGATGCAGCCTTAGCTGCCAAAGCTTCTCATGCCATACATCATCAAAATAGTCATTCTTTACGCTTGCAGTTTCAGATTCCCAGAGAAACGGCACGACAAATTGTTAAAAGCTGTTCAACATGTCCTCAGTTCTTTGTTGTTCCCTCTTTTGGTGTCAACCCTCGTGGCCTCCGTCCTAATGATCTTTGGCAAATGGACGTTACTCATATGGCTGAGTTTGGAAAGCTGAAGTATCTTCATGTTACTATTGATACCAATTCTGGCTTCCTTATGGCTACAGCACTTTCTGGAGAGGCTAGTAAAAATTGTATTCAACATTGCCTCCGCTGTTTTGCTGCCATGGGAATACCCCGTGTGTTAAAAACTGATAATGGTCCTGGCTACACTGGACGTGAATTTCGTTCCTTTTGTGACACTTTTTCTATACTGCATAAAACTGGCATCCCTTATAATCCTCAAGGACAAGGAATTGTTGAACGAGCTCACTTAACCCTTAAACATCAACTGAAAAAACTAAAAAAGGGGGAATTGGGTGCAGGGCAGTATTCCTTCTCTATTGAGCCATGCTTTATATGTTTTGAATTTTTTGACCTTTGATAATAAAGGCAATACTGCCGCCCAGCGCTTCTGGATGCAGGATCCACCACGAAAGTTCCCACTCGTACGATGGAAGGATCCTATGAACGGATCTTGGAATGGTCCTGATCCTGTATTAATATGGGGGAGAGGCCATGTTTGTGTGTTTCCGCAGAATGCCGAAGCGCCGCGCTGGCTCCCGGAAAGGCTGGTACGCGCGTCGGAGGCAGTCCTTGACAGCTCAGGTGAGGCGAATAACGGACAGCGATGATTCGTCTCTTCCATCATCACAGCAAGTACAAGCCCTTTTGCGGCTGGCCCAACAAGGGTCTGATCAACACATCTCTCCTTTTAGAGTGTGGATTCAATTATTATTGCTTTTGCAAAATCTTTCTGATGTTCAGGGAAAGGTATATTGGGCCTATGTCCCTGACCCTCTCTTGTTACAGCCAGTCACCTGGGAGATGGCATTTATTCCTGTATACGTTAGTGACACTATTACACTGGGAGGATCTTCAGATAAACATATTATTCCACAAAATGCTTCTCTAAATTATACAGGGTTTTCTGCAAAACTTCCTATATGTATGTATAAAAACTATAATGCTTCTAGCTGTCCTTTAATTACAGAAACCTTCTACAGAACCAAGATTGCTGCTCAGAATACATGGATACTACGTTTCCCATCAATAACAGAAAAGGCTGGACAGACCCAACAGCAGAATGGAATAGGGCCTAAAGACATTCCCTTTTGTGGACTTGGACTAAGGGAACAGCAGATTTATGTGCCTTGGACATCATGTAGAAACGAAACTGCTACCACGTATACCATCTATAATGAGACACAAAGGCTTTGGGACTGGGGTCCTGATTTGATGACTGCACAAGGGTCTGGCTATCGAGAGCTTCATCCTCCCATTTGGAATCTCGGCGGTGATAAGATCTTCCAGACAGACCTGTGGAAGCTTGCTGCCGCTACAAGCAAGACAGTGAGGTTGTCATATACAGGCGCAAACCATCTGAATGAACCTTACAGATATCCTCGTGCTTGTGTACCTTTACCTTTCATGATAATAACGGGGTCTGTTGTTATTCGTAAACAATTTGGTATGTATAATATTACCTGTTTAAACTGTACATTGTCAAATTGTATTCGAGGAATTGACGACAAGTCAGGCTTGCTTATTGTAAAGCAACCTCCTTTTGTTGTTATCCCTGTAAATGTGTCAGAATCCTGGTATGAAGATACAGGAGTAGAATTGTGGGAACGCCTGAATAATGCACTCTCCAGGCCTCGGAGAGGAATAGGTTTAGTTATACTAGGGATAATTTCTCTGATAACGTTAATAGCATCCACTATTTCTGCTTCTATTGCTCTTAGCCAGCCTATTCATACTGCTGCCTTTGTAGATGGGCTTGCCAAAAATGCATCCAATGCTTTAGGAATACAAGAAGATATTGATAAACGTTTAGAAGATCGCTTAAATGCTCTGTATGATTCTGTGTTATACTTAGGAGAACAAATGCAAGAGCTGAGGTTTAGGAGTAAGTTGAGATGTCATGCTAATTATTATTGGATATGTGTCACTCAAAAAGAGTATAATGAATCAGATACATCGTGGCAACATATTAAAGCTCATCTTGCTGGAATATGGAGTCACGATAACCTTTCTATAGATTTGATAAAGTTACATCAAGAAATTCTAAACATTGAAGATTCACTCTCTCCAAACACGGATATTGGCTCCGCTGTTAATGGATTTCTAGAAGAGCTATTTTCCCATTTTCCTACTCTAAGTACATTTTGGCATTATATTCTCAGTCTTATGGTTGTACTGGCCGTTTCACTGCTGTTGATGTGTCTCATTCCATGCTGCATCAAGCATTTAATTTCAGAGCTGCTTGACATCAAAGCAGCTATTCATGCTGCTCGTCTAAAGCACAAAAATCAGTGCTTTAGTAAATAAATAGGGGGGAGCTGCGGGGGGCAACCTGCGAGCAGGACGTGCTTTGAAGAACTGCCTTGTTAACTCAGGGGTTAATTCCAGGGCAACATGGCACGCAGGCTCTGCTTTGAGAGCTGGGGCCGCCTTTGTTAACTCAAGGGTCGAGTCCAGACATAGTTCTCTGTCCCGCCACCTCTTATTGTTTACTAGGGAAACTCCTTGCAGCTTTCTGGAGCGCATCTGACACAGGACAAATGGCTTTTTATGACCTAAGTCCTGAGAAACACAATCATGGGAAAATCATGGGAGTTTGGTTAATAGATTTATGTTTTTTAGGTGATTTCTGATGCATGTTACTTAGGTAATTTTTAATAATAGTATTGTATAAGAATTTCCTGGTATAAGGGTATATAATTCTGTGTGTAAGAATAAACAGGTGTCACTGGCATTGCAGGTTGCAGTGATCCTCTCAACGCCCCGCTGTGTCTGTGTCTCTCTGTGTCTCCGTGTCTGTTTCTTTTCTTAGCCGAGGAATCCCACGTCCGTGCCTACGTTGACTCGTCGGCTGGCTCCGACAGCCTTGACTCATATTCCTCGTCACGTGGCCCAGACACGTGACCCTGACTCATATTCAAGGTCACGTGGCCCAGACACGTGACCGCGACTCATATTCCGGGTCACGGGGCCCAGTCACGTGACCCCAAAAAGTTGTCTAGACTCGTATCCCAGACTCATATTCAAGGTCACGTGGCCCAGACACGTGACCCGGACTCATATTCCCGGTCACGTGGCCCAGACCCTTGACCCTGACTCATATTCCAGGTCACGTGCCCCAGACACGTGACACCAAAAGTGGCGTAGACTCATAACCTAGCGTCATATTAAAGTTCACGTGTCCCAGACACGTGACCCCGACTCATATTCCGTGTCACGTGGCAGAGACACTTGACCTCGACTCATATTCCGGGTCACGTGGCCCCGACACGTGTCCCAGACGCATATGCCCGGTCACGTGGCCCAGACAAGTGATCCTGACTCATATTCCTCGTCACGTGGCCAGACACTTGACTCTGACTCATATTAAAGGTCACGTGGCCCAGACACGTGACCGCGACTCATATTCCGGGTCACGTGGCCCAGTCGCGTGACCCCCAAAATTTGTCTAGGCTCGTATCACACACTCATATTCCAGGTCACGTGGGCCAGACAGGTGACCCCTAAAGTGACCTAGACCCATAACCCAGAATCAAATTCAAGGTCACGTAGCCCAGACACGTTACCGAAAAAGTTGTCTAGACTCGTATCCCAGACTCATATTCAAGGTCAGGTGGCCCAGACATGTGACCCGGACTCATGTTCCCGGTCACGTGGCCCAGGCACGTGACCCTGACTCATATTCCAGGTCACGTGCCCCAGACACGTGACACCAAGAGTGGCGTAGACTCATAACCTAGTCTCATATTCAAGGTCATGTGTCCCAGGCACGTGACCCTGACTCATATTCCAGGTCACGTGCCCCAGACACGTGACACCAAAAGTGGCGTAGACTCATAACCTAGTCTCATATTCAAGGTCATGTGTCCCAGACACGTGACCCCGACTCATATTCCGGGTCACGTGGCCCCGACACGTGACCGTGACTCATATTCCGGGTCACGTGGCCCAGTCGCGTGACCTAAATAAGTTGTCCAGACTCGTATCCAAGACTCATATTCTAGGTCACGTGGCCCAGACACGTGACCCACACTCAGATTCAAAGTCACGTGGCCCAGGCAAGTGACACCAAAATTGGCGTAGACTCATAACCCAGACTCATACTCACGATCACGTGGCCCAGACTCGCAACCCTGACTCATATTCCTGGTCACGTGTCCCAGACACTTGACCCAGACTCATATTCCAGGTCACGTGGCCCAGACCCTTGACCCTGACTCATACTCCAGGTCACGTGCCCCAGACACGTGACACCAAAAGTGGCGTAGACTCATAACCTAGCGTCATATTAAAGTTCACGTGTCCCAGACACGTGACCCTGACTCATAATCCAGGTCACGTGTCCCAGACACGTGACCCCGACTCATATTCCGTGTCACGTGGCAGAGACACTTGACCTCGACTCATATTCCGGGTCACGTGGCCCCGACACGTGTCCCAGACTCATATGCCCGGTCACGTGGCCCAGACACGTGACCGCGACTCATATTCCGGGTCACGTGGCCCAGTCGCGTGACCCCAAAAAGTTGTCTAGACTCGTATCACAGACTCATGTTCAAGGTCACGTGGGCCAGACACGTGTCCCTGACTCATATTCCAGGTCACGTGGCCCAGACAGGTGACCCCTAAAGTGACCTAGACCCATAACCCAGAATCAAATTCAAGGTCACGTAGCGCAGACACATTACCTCGACTCATATTATGGGTCACGTGGCCCAGACACGTGACAGAAAAAGTTGTCTAGACTCGTATCCCAGACTCATATTCAAGGTCATGTGGCCCAGACACGTGACCCTGACTCATATTCCAGGTCACGTGCCCCAGACACGTGACACCAAACGTGGCGTAGACTCATAACCTAGAGTCATATTAAAGTTCACGTGTCCCAGACACGTGTCCCTGACTCATATTCCAGGTCACGTGGCCCAGACCCTTGACCCTGACTCATATTCCAGCTCACGTGCCCCAGACACGTGACACCAAAAGTGGCGTAGACTCATAACCTAGCGTCATATTAAAGTTCACGTGACCCAGACACGTGACCCTGACTCATAATCCAGGTCACGTGTCCCAGACACGTGACCCCGACTCATATTCCGTGTCACGTGGCAGAGACACTTGACCTCGACTCATATTCCGGGTCACGTGGCCCCGACACCTGTCCCAGACTCATATGCCCGGTCACGTGGCCCAGACAAGTGATCCTGACTCATATTCCTCGTCACGTGGCCCAGACACTTGACCCTGACTCATATTCAAGGTCACGTGGCCCAGACACGTGACCGCGACTCATATTCCGGGTCACGTGGCCCAGTCGCGTGACCCCAAAAAGTTGTCTAGACTCGTATCACAGACTCATGTTCAAGGTCACGTGGGCCAGACACGTGTCCCTGACTCATATTCCAGGTCACGTGGCCCAGACAGGTGACCCCTAAAGTGACCTAGACCCATAACCCAGAATCAAATTCAAGGTCACGTAGCCCAGACAGGTTACCGAAAAAGTTGTCTAGACTCGTATCCCAGACTCATATTCAAGGTCAGGTGGCCCAGACACGTGACCCGGACTCATGTTCCCGGTCACGTGGCCCAGGCACGTGACCCTGAACCATATTCCAGGTCACGTGCCCCAGACACGTGACACCAAAAGTGGCGTAGACTCATAACCTAGTCTCATATTCAAGGTCATGTGTCCCAGACACGTGACCCCGACTCATATTCTGGGTCACGTGGCCCCGACATGTGACCGTGACTCATATTCCGGGTCACGTGGCCCAGTTGCGTGACCTAAATAAGTTGTCCAGACTCGTATCCAAGACTCATATTCTAGGTCACGTGGCCCAGACACGTGACCCACACTCAGATTCAAAGTCACGTGGCCCAGACACGTGACACCAAAATTGGCGTAGACTCATAACCCAGACTCATATTCACAATCACGTGGCCCAGACTCGCAACCCTGACTCCTATTCCTGGTCACGTGTCCCAGACACTTGACCCAGACTCATATTCCGGGTCACGTGGCCCAGACACGTGACCCAAAAAGTTGTCTAGGCTCGTATCCCAGACTCATATTCAAGGTCACGTGGCCCAGACACGTGGCCTTTGCGGGGGGCAACCTGCGAGCAGGACGTGCTTTGAAGAACTGCCTTGTTAACTCAGGGGTTAATTCCAGGGCAACCTGGCACGCAGGCTCTGCTTTGAGAGCTGGGGCCGCCTTTGTTAACTCAAGGGTCGAGTCCAGACATAGTTCTCTGTCCCGCCACCTCTTATTGTTTACTAGGGAAACTCCTTGCAGCTTTCTGGAGCGCATCTGACACAGGACAAATGGCTTTTTATGACCTAAGTCCTGAGAAACACAATCATGGGAAAATCATGGGAGTTTGGTTAATAGATTTATGTTTTTTAGGTGATTTCTGATGCATGTTACTTAGGTAATTTTTAATAATAGTATTGTATAAGAATTTCCTGGTATAAGGGTATATAATTCTGTGTGTAAGAATAAACAGGTGTCACTGGCATTGCAGGTTGCAGTGATCCTCTCAACGCCCCGCTGTGTCTGTGTCTCTCTGTGTCTCTGTGTCTGTTTCTTTTCTTAGCCGAGGAATCCCACGTCCGTGCCTACGTTGACTCGTCGGCTGGCTCCGACAGCCTTGACTCATATTCCTCGTCACGTGGCCCAGACACGTGACCCTGACTCATATTCAAGGTCACGTGGCCCAGACACGTGACCGCGACTCATATTCCGGGTCACGGGGCCCAGTCACGTGACCCCAAAAAGTTGTCTAGACTCGTATCCCAGACTCATATTCAAGGTCACGTGGCCCAGACACGTGACCCGGACTCATATTCCGGGTCACGTGGCCCAGACCCTTGACCCTGACTCATACTCCAGGTCACGTGCCCCAGACACGTGACACCAAAAGTGGCGTAGACTCATAACCTAGCGTCATATTAAAGTTCACGTGTCCCAGACACGTGACCCTGACTCATAATCCAGGTCACGTGTCCCAGACACGTGACCCCGACTCATATTCCGTGTCACGTGGCAGAGACACTTGACCTCGACTCATATTCCGGGTCACGTGGCCCCGACACGTGTCCCAGACGCATATGCCCGGTCACGTGGCCCAGACAAGTGATCCTGACTCATATTCCTCGTCACGTGGCCCAGACACTTGACTCTGACTCATATTAAAGGTCACGTGGCCCAGTCACGTGACCGCGACTCATATTCCGGGTCACGTGGCCCAGTCGCGTGACCCCAAAAAGTTGTCTAGACTCGTATCACAGACTCATATTCCAGGTCACGTGGGCCAGACAGGTGACCCCTAAAGTGACCTAGACCCATAACCCAGAATCAAATTCAAGGTCACGTAGCCCAGACACGTTACCGAAAAAGTTGTCTAGACTCGTATCCCAGACTCATATTCAAGGTCAGGTGGCCCAGACACGTGACCCGGACTCATGTTCCCGGTCACGTGGCCCAGGCACGTGACCCTGACTCATATTCCAGGTCATGTGCCCCAGACACGTGACACCAAGAGTGGCGTAGACTCATAACCTAGTCTCATATTCAAGGTCATGTGTCCCAGGCACGTGACCCTGACTCATATTCCAGGTCACGTGCCCCAGACACGTGACACCAAAAGTGGCGTAGACTCATAACCTAGTGTCATATTCAAGGTCATGTGTCCCAGACACGTGACCCCGACTCATATTCCGGGTCACGTGGCCCCGACACGTGACCGTGACTCATATTCCGGGTCACGTGGCCCAGTCACGTGACCTAAATAAGTTGTCTAGACTCGTATCCAAGACTCATATTCTAGGTCACGTGGCCCAGACACGTGACCCACACTCAGATTCAAAGTCACGTGGCCCAGGCACGTGACACCAAAATTGGCGTAGACTCATAACCCAGACTCATATTCACGATCACGTGGCCCAGACTCGCAACCCTGATTCATATTCCTGGTCACGTGTCCCAGACACTTGACCCTGACTCATATTCCTGGTCACGTGTCCCAGACACTTGACCCAGACTCATATTCCGGGTCACGTGGCCCAGACACGTGACCCAAAAAGTTGTCTAGGCTCGTATCCCAGACTCATTTTCAAGGTCACGTGCCCCAGACACGTGACACCAAAAGTGGCGTAGACTCATAACCTAGCGTCATATTAAAGTTCACGTGTCCCAGACACGTGACCCCGACTCATATTCCGTGTCACGTGGCAGAGACACTTGACCTCGACTCATATTCCGGGTCACGTGGCCCCGACACGTGTCCCAGACGCATATGCCCGGTCACGTGGCCCAGACAAGTGATCCTGACTCATATTCCTCGTCACGTGGCCAGACACTTGACTCTGACTCATATTAAAGGTCACGTGGCCCAGACACGTGACCGCGACTCATATTCCGGGTCACGTGGCCCAGTCGCGTGACCCCCAAAATTTGTCTAGGCTCGTATCACACACTCATATTCCAGGTCACGTGGGCCAGACAGGTGACCCATAAAGTGACCTAGACCCATAACCCAGAATCAAATTCAAGGTCACGTAGCCCAGACACGTTACCGAAAAAGTTGTCTAGACTCGTATCCCAGACTCATATTCAAGGTCAGGTGGCCCAGACACGTGACCCGGACTCATGTTCCCGGTCACGTGGCCCAGGCACGTGACCCTGACTCATATTCCAGGTCACGTGCCCCAGACACGTGACACCAAGAGTGGCGTAGACTCATAACCTAGTCTCATATTCAAGGTCATGTGTCCCAGGCACGTGACCCTGACTCATATTCCAGGTCACGTGCCCCAGACACGTGACACCAAAAGTGGCGTAGACTCATAACCTAGTCTCATATTCAAGGTCATGTGTCCCAGACACGTGACCCCGACTCATATTCCGGGTCACGTGGCCCCGACACGTGACCGTGACTCATATTCCGGGTCACGTGGCCCAGTCGCGTGACCTAAATAAGTTGTCCAGACTCGTATCCAAGACTCATATTCTAGGTCACGTGGCCCTGACACGTGACCCACACTCAGATTCAAAGTCACGTGGCCCAGGCAAGTGACACCAAAATTGGCGTAGACTCATAACCCAGACTCATACTCACGATCACGTGGCCCAGACTCGCAACCCTGACTCATATTCCTGGTCACGTGTCCCAGACACTTGACCCAGACTCATATTCCAGGTCACGTGGCCCAGACCCTTGACCCTGACTCATACTCCAGGTCACGTGCCCCAGACACGTGACACCAAAAGTGGCGTAGACTCATAACCTAGCGTCATATTAAAGTTCACGTGTCCCAGACACGTGACCCTGACTCATAATCCAGGTCACGTGTCCCAGACACGTGACCCCGACTCATATTCCGTGTCACGTGGCAGAGACACTTGACCTCGACTCATATTCCGGGTCACGTGGCCCCGACACGTGTCCCAGACTCATATGCCCGGTCACGTGGCCCAGACACGTGACCGCGACTCATATTCCGGGTCACGTGGCCCAGTCGCGTGACCCCAAAAAGTTGTCTAGACTCGTATCACAGACTCATGTTCAAGGTCACGTGGGCCAGACACGTGTCCCTGACTCATATTCCAGGTCACGTGGCCCAGACAGGTGACCCCTAAAGTGACCTAGACCCATAACCCAGAATCAAATTCAAGGTCACGTAGCGCAGACACATTACCTCGACTCATATTATGGGTCACGTGGCCCAGACACGTGACAGAAAAAGTTGTCTAGACTCGTATCCCAGACTCATATTCAAGGTCATGTGGCCCAGACACGTGACCCTGACTCATATTCCAGGTCACGTGCCCCAGACACGTGACACCAAACGTGGCGTAGACTCATAACCTAGAGTCATATTAAAGTTCACGTGTCCCAGACACGTGTCCCTGACTCATATTCCAGGTCACGTGGCC
This sequence comes from Giraffa tippelskirchi, assembly GCF_054371585.1. NCBI lineage: Eukaryota > Metazoa > Chordata > Mammalia > Artiodactyla > Giraffidae > Giraffa > Giraffa tippelskirchi. The sequence continues at coordinate 6,690,716 of NC_137288.1, read as the reverse complement.
CAGACCCTTGACCCTGACTCATATTCCAGGTCACGTGCCCCAGACACGTGACACCAAAAGTGGCGTAGACTCATAACCTAGCGTCATATTAAAGTTCACGTGACCCAGACACGTGACCCTGACTCATAATCCAGGTCACGTGTCCCAGACACGTGACCCCGACTCATATTCCATGTCACGTGGCAGAGACACTTGACCTCGACTCATATTCCGGGTCACGTGGCCCCGACACCTGTCCCAGACTCATATGCCCGGTCACGTGGCCCAGACAAGTGATCCTGACTCATATTCCTCGTCACGTGGCCCAGACACTTGACCCTGACTCATATTCAAGGTCACGTGGCCCAGACACGTGACCGCGACTCATATTCCGGGTCACGTGGCCCAGTCGCGTGACCCCAAAAAGTTGTCTAGACTCGTATCACAGACTCATGTTCAAGGTCACGTGGGCCAGACACGTGTCCCTGACTCATATTCCAGGTCACGTGGCCCAGACAGGTGACCCCTAAAGTGACCTAGACCCATAACCCAGAATCAAATTCAAGGTCACGTAGCCCAGACAGGTTACCGAAAAAGTTGTCTAGACTCGTATCCCAGACTCATATTCAAGGTCAGGTGGCCCAGACACGTGACCCGGACTCATGTTCCCGGTCACGTGGCCCAGGCACGTGACCCTGAACCATATTCCAGGTCACGTGCCCCAGACACGTGACACCAAAAGTGGCGTAGACTCATAACCTAGTCTCATATTCAAGGTCATGTGTCCCAGACACGTGACCCCGACTCATATTCTGGGTCACGTGGCCCCGACATGTGACCGTGACTCATATTCCGGGTCACGTGGCCCAGTTGCGTGACCTAAATAAGTTGTCCAGACTCGTATCCAAGACTCATATTCTAGGTCACGTGGCCCAGACACGTGACCCACACTCAGATTCAAAGTCACGTGGCCCAGACACGTGACACCAAAATTGGCGTAGACTCATAACCCAGACTCATATTCACGACCACGTGGCCCAGACTCGCAACCCTGACTCCTATTCCTGGTCACGTGTCCCAGACACTTGACCCAGACTCATATTCCGGGTCACGTGGCCCAGACACGTGACCGCGACTCATATTCCGGGTCACGGGGCCCAGTCACGTGACCCCAAAAAGTTGTCTAGACTCGTATCCCAGACTCATATTCAAGGTCACGTGGCCCAGACACGTGACCCGGACTCATATTCCGGGTCACGTGGCCCAGACCCTTGACCCTGACTCATACTCCAGGTCACGTGCCCCAGACACGTGACACCAAAAGTGGCGTAGACTCATAACCTAGCGTCATATTAAAGTTCACGTGTCCCAGACACGTGACCCTGACTCATAATCCAGGTCACGTGTCCCAGACACGTGACCCCGACTCATATTCCGTGTCACGTGGCAGAGACACTTGACCTCGACTCATATTCCGGGTCACGTGGCCCCGACACGTGTTCCAGACGCATATGCCCGGTCACGTGGCCCAGACAAGTGATCCTGACTCATATTCCTCGTCACGTGGCCCAGACACTTGACTCTGACTCATATTAAAGGTCACGTGGCCCAGACACGTGACCGCGACTCATATTCCGGGTCACGTGGCCCAGTCGCGTGACCCCAAAAAGTTGTCTAGACTCGTATCACAGACTCATATTCCAGGTCACGTGGGCCAGACAGGTGACCCCTAAAGTGACCTAGACCCATAACCCAGAATCAAATTCAAGGTCACGTAGCCCAGACACGTTACCGAAAAAGTTGTCTAGACTCGTATCCCAGACTCATATTCAAGGTCAGGTGGCCCAGACACGTGACCCGGACTCATGTTCCCGGTCACGTGGCCCAGGCACGTGACCCTGACTCATATTCCAGGTCATGTGCCCCAGACACGTGACACCAAGAGTGGCGTAGACTCATAACCTAGTCTCATATTCAAGGTCATGTGTCCCAGGCACGTGACCCTGACTCATATTCCAGGTCACGTGCCCCAGACACGTGACACCAAAAGTGGCGTAGACTCATAACCTAGTGTCATATTCAAGGTCATGTGTCCCAGACACGTGACCCCGACTCATATTCCGGGTCACGTGGCCCCGACACGTGACCGTGACTCATATTCCGGGTCACGTGGCCCAGTCACGTGACCTAAATAAGTTGTCTAGACTCGTATCCAAGACTCATATTCTAGGTCACGTGGCCCAGACACGTGACCCACACTCAGATTCAAAGTCACGTGGCCCAGGCACGTGACACCAAAATTGGCGTAGACTCATAACCCAGACTCATATTCACGATCACGTGGCCCAGACTCGCAACCCTGATTCATATTCCTGGTCACGTGTCCCAGACACTTGACCCTGACTCATATTCCTGGTCACGTGTCCCAGACACTTGACCCAGACTCATATTCCGGGTCACGTGGCCCAGACACGTGACCCAAAAAGTTGTCTAGGCTCGTATCCCAGACTCATTTTCAAGGTCACGTGGCCCAGACACGTGGCCTTGACTCATATTCCTCGTCACGTGGCCCAGACCCTTGACCCTGACTCATACTCCAGGTCACGTGCCCCAGACACGTGACACCAAAAGTGGCGTAGACTCATAACCTAGCGTCATATTAAAGTTCACGTGTCCCAGACACGTGACCCTGACTCATAATCCAGGTCACGTGTCCCAGACACGTGACCCCGACTCATATTCCGTGTCACGTGGCAGAGACACTTGACCTCGACTCATATTCCGGGTCACGTGGCCCCGACACGTGTCCCAGACTCATATGCCCGGTCACGTGGCCCAGACACGTGACCGCAACTCATATTCCGGGTCACGTGGCCCAGTCGCGTGACCCCAAAAAGTTGTCTAGACTCGTATCACAGACTCATGTTCAAGGTCACGTGGGCCAGACACGTGTCCCTGACTCATATTCCAGGTCACGTGGCCCAGACAGGTGACCCCTAAAGTGACCTAGACCCATAACCCAGAATCAAATTCAAGGTCACGTAGCGCAGACACATTACCTCGACTCATATTATGGGTCACGGGGCCCAGACACGTGACAGAAAAAGTTGTCTAGACTCGTATCCCAGACTCATATTCAAGGTCATGTGGCCCAGACACGTGACCCTGACTCATATTCCAGGTCACGTGCCCCAGACACGTGACACCAAACGTGGCGTAGACTCATAACCTAGAGTCATATTAAAGTTCACGAGTCCCAGACACGTGTCCCTGACTCATATTCCAGGTCACGTGGCCCAGACCCTTGACCCTGACTCATATTCCAGGTCACGTGCCCCAGACACGTGACACCAAAAGTGGCGTAGACTCATAACCTAGCGTCATATTAAAGTTCACGTGTCCCAGACACGTGACCCTGACTCATAATCCAGGTCACGTGTCCCAGACACGTGACCCCGACTCATATTCCGTGTCACGTGGCAGAGACACTTGACCTCGACTCATATTCCGGGTCACGTGGCCCCGACACCTGTCCCAGACTCATATGCCCGGTCACGTGGCCCAGACAAGATATCCTGACTCATATTCCTCGTCACGTGGCCCAGACACTTGACCCTGACTCATATTCAAGGTCACGTGGCCCAGACACGTGACTGCGACTCATATTCCGGGTCACGTGGCCCAGTCGCGTGACCCCAAAAAGTTGTCTAGACTCGTATCACAGACTCATGTTCAAGGTCACGTGGGCCAGACACGTGTCCCTGACTCATATTCCAGGTCACGTGGCCCAGACAGGTGACCCCTAAAGTGACCTAGACCCATAACCCAGAATCAAATTCAAGGTCACGTAGCCCAGACACGTTACCGAAAAAGTTGTCTAGACTCGTATCCCAGACTCATATTCAAGGTCAGGTGGCCCAGACACGTGACCCGGACTCATGTTCCCGGTCACGTGGCCCAGGCACGTGACCCTGACTCATATTCCAGGTCACGTGCCCCAGACACGTGACACCAAAAGTGGCATAGACTCATAACCTAGTCTCATATTCAAGGTCATGTGTCCCAGACACGTGACCCTGACTCATAATCCTGGTCACGTGTCCCAGACACGTGACCCCGACTCATATTCCGGGTCACGTGGCCCTGACACGTGACCGTGACTCATATTCCGGGTCACGTGGCCCAGTTGCGTGACCTAAATAAGTTGTCCAGACTCGTATCCAAGACTCATATTCTAGGTCACGTGGCCCAGACACGTGACCCACACTCAGATTCAAAGTCACGTGGCCCAGACACGTGACACCAAAATTGGCGTAGACTCATAACCCAGACTCATATTCACGATCACGTGGCCCAGACTCGCAACCCTGACTCCTATTCCTGGTCACGTGTCCCAGACACTTGACCCAGACTCATATTCCGGGTCACGTGGCCCAGACACGTGACCCAAAAAGTTGTCTAGGCTCGTATCCCAGACTCATATTCAAGGTCACGTGGCCCAGACACGTGGCCTTTGCGGGGGGCAACCTGCGAGCAGGACGTGCTTTGAAGAACTGCCTTGTTAACTCAGGGGTTAATTCCAGGGCAACCTGGCACGCAGGCTCTGCTTTGAGAGCTGGGGCCGCCTTTGTTAACTCAAGGGTCGAGTCCAGACATAGTTCTCTGTCCCGCCACCTCTTATTGTTTACTAGGGAAACTCCTTGCAGCTTTCTGGAGCGCATCTGACACAGGACAAATGGCTTTTTATGACCTAAGTCCTGAGAAACACAATCATGGGAAAATCATGGGAGTTTGGTTAATAGATTTATGTTTTTTAGGTGATTTCTGATGCATGTTACTTAGGTAATTTTTAATAATAGTATTGTATAAGAATTTCCTGGTATAAGGGTATATAATTCTGTGTGTAAGAATAAACAGGTGTCACTGGCATTGCAGGTTGCAGTGATCCTCTCAACGCCCCGCTGTATCTGTGTCTCTCTGTGTCTCTGTGTCTGTTTCTTTTCTTAGCCGAGGAATCCCGCGTCCGTGCCTACGTTGACTCGTCGGCTGGCTCCGACAAAGTTGCGCCCAACGTGGGGCATCGACGTTTAGGAGATTCTCGGCCGCTGCCCGGAGATAAAACGCGCGTATAGGTAAAGAAAATCCTGCATAAAAAAAGAAAAATAAGGTAGGGGCAGGAAGGTTTATAGTTGAGAGTAAAAAATGGGGCAAGATCATAGTCGTCAAGTGTTTGTTCATATGTTATATGTAATGTTAAGAGACCGAGGGGTCAAAGTATCTAAGCCTAAATTACGCACATTCTTGCAGTTTATTGAAGAAGTCTGTCCATGGTTCCCTGAGGAAGGAACTATGAGTTTAGAGATTTGGAAAAAGATTGGTAAGCAGATTCAAACACATTATTCACTTTATGGCCCTTCCAAAGTTCCAGTAGAAACTTTCTCATTGTGGACTTTAATCCGTGATTGCCTTGATTTTAGTCATGAAGAGGGTTCTAAAATTAATCAAATGGTTGATGAAGAGCCAATTTATGCTACTCCAGAGGGTCGAGACAGATTGGTTACCTTGTCCCCTCTTGCAAAAACGGAGGATGGGCTGTCTCCCTCTGATGAGGAAGATTTAGATGAACAAGCAGCTGAATATCACCAGGATGATTGGGATCTGTTAGCTGAGGAGTCACCTCCTGCTGTTAATAAAATGGTGCAACAGTCCTGTTGTGCTCCCATGGAGCATCTTACTTTAAAAGAACCACCTCCTCAAAAAATTGTGGTACCTGCTGCACCACCCGCTTATGCCGCTTCTATTATTGCTGGGTTAGATCCTCCTCCTGCTCAGGCCACTGTGCAAGTTCAGGTTTTTTCCCCGTTGCAGCAGGCCATTCATCAGGCATATAAAGATGGAGAAAATGTTTCTGGTTTCCCAGTTCTATTTCCAGTACTGGAAAATGCTGGTCAGCGATATTATGATCCTCTTCCCTTTAAACAGTTAAAAGAACTTAAAGTCGCCTGTGCACAATATGGGGCTACTGCACCTTTTACACAGGCTATGATTGAGAATTTAGGAGCCTTAAATCTGCCTCCTAATGATTGGAAACAAATCGCTCGTGCATGTCTTTCGGGCGGTGATTATTTATTGTGGAAATCCGAATTTGCAGAACAATGTCACTATATAGCTGAAATTAATCAAAGACAAGGAATTCCCACAACTTATGAAATGTTGGTAGGGGAAGGTGCATTTCAGGCTACCAATGCACAGCTGAATTATCAGCCAGGAGCATATCGTCAAATTTCCAACGCCGCACGACAGGCTTGGAGGAAATTGCCATGTCCCTCTAATAGATCAGAGGATCTTGCAAAGATACGGCAGGGGCCTGACGAGCCCTATCAAGATTTTGTTGCCCGGCTTTTGGAAGCTGTGGGAAAAATAATGTCTGATGATCAAGCAGGTATGATTTTAACTAAGCAATTGGCTTATGAAAATGCTAACTCTGCCTGTCAGGCTGCCTTGCGGCCATATAGAAAGAAGGGGGCTTTGTCTGATTATATTCGTATTTGTGCTGATATTGGTCCATCTTATATGCAGGGAATTGCTATTGCAGCTGCTTTGCAAGGGAAAAACATAAAAGAGGTATTATTTCAGCAGCAGCGCAAAAAGGAGATGATGAAAAATTCGTCCAATGCTGTTTGTTATGCCTGCGGCCAAGTAGGACATCGAGCTGCAGCCTGTCCTCAGAGGACTAACAGGGGGACAAGAGGTATAGCCCCGAATGTATGCCCTAGATGTAAGAGAGGAAGACATTGGATGAAAGACTGTAGGTCAAAAACAGATTCACAGGGCAATCCATTACCCCCCTTGCAGGGAAACTGGGTGAGGGGCCAGCCCCTGGCCCCGAAACAATGTTATGGGGCAATTCAGCAGACTTCTCCAGTAGAAAGCGGGTCTCAGACCTGTTTAGAGCCACCTCAGGGAGCGCTGGATTGGACTTGTGTGCCTCCTCCTACACAATACTAACCCCTGAAATGGGAATTCAGACTATTGCTACTGGAGTGTTTGGGCCATTGCCTGAAGGGACAGTAGGCTTACTGTTAGGGAGAAGTAGTACCACTTTAAAGGGCCTTAGTGTCGCTCCAGGGGTTATAGATTCAGATTATCATGGAGAAATTAAAATTATGGCAGAATCACCTCGTACTATTAGTACTATCCATTCAGGACAAAGAATTGCACAACTTGTTCTCCTCCCTCTTAAAGTCACAGGGCATGAGATTCAAAAGACACGTGGCACTGCTGCCTTTGGGTCTTCAGATGCCTATTGGGTCCAAGCTATTAAAGAATCCAGGCCTGAATTGGAGCTAAAAATTAATGGGAAAAATTTTAAAGGAATTTTGGATACTGGAGCTGATGTATCTGTTATTGCTGAGCATCATTGGCCCAGCGGATGGCCTAAACATATAGCTATTTCCACTTTGCAAGGAATTGGGCAGTCCAGTAATCCAGAACAGAGTGCAGAGCTACTGCATTGGCAAGATCAAGACGGCCATCAAGGCGAGATGCGTCCTTACATACTACCTAGATTGCCAGTTAATCTTTGGGGAAGGGATGTTATGTCAAAAATGGGAGTCTTTCTTTACAGTCCAAGCACTGCAATAAGTTCACAAATGTTTGATCAGGGTCTTTTGCCTCACCAGGGCCTGGGTAAGCATGGTCAGGGAAGAATTGCGCCAATTCAGCCTCAAAAGCTGGCACCAAGAGCAGGGTTAGGATATTTTCAGTGGGGACTACTGATTGTCCTGTTACTCACGCTGATCCTATTGTTTGGAAAACTGAGGAACCTGTGTGGGTAGATCAGTGGCCCCTAACTATAGAAAAAATGCTGGCTGCACAACAACTGGTACAGGAACAGTTGGCTTTGGGCCATATAGAACCTTCTAATTCACCTTGGAATTCACCCATTTTTGTTATCAAAAAGAAATCTGGAAAATGGCGCTTATTGCAAGACCTTCGTCAGGTTAACAAAGCCATGCAGATCATGGGTGCTTTGCAGCCCGGGTTGCCTTCTCCAATGGCAATTCCTAGGGGAGCTCATATAATTATTATTGACTTAAAAGATTGCTTTTATACCATTCCCCTTGCACCTCAGGATTGTTATCGTTTTGCATTTAGTGTTCCTGCTGTTAACTTTTCACGGCCCATGAAGAGGTATCAATGGAAGGTGTTGCCTCAAGGAATGGCTAATAGTCCTACATTATGCCAAAAGTTTGTAGATGCAGCCCTAACCGATGTGCGTGAAAGGTTTTCAGATATTTACATGCTTCATTATATAGATGATATTCTTTTGGCTCATACTGATTATGCCTATTTGTTAAAAGCCTTTTCTGAAGTAGAGATTGCATTAAAGTCTAGAGGTTTAATTATAGCTACTGAAAAAATTCAAACTTTTCCTCCATACTCCTATTTGGGCTTCCGTTTGGAAAAGGAAAAATTCTCTGTCCCTCATCTTCAGTTACGAAGAGATGGATTACGTACTTTAAATGATTTTCAAAAGTTGCTGGGAGACATTAATTGGATACGCCCTTACTTACGCCTCCCTACTGTAAGTTGGAAACCATTGTTTGATATTTTGAAAGGAGATTCATCACCTACATCTCCTCGGCAACTAACGCCACAAGGAGAGTTGGCTCTGCAAACTGTGGAAAGGGCACTTGCTGAACAATACACAGCGTATTGTGATTACACCCGGCCATGGGGATTATATATACTTGCTACTCAACATTCACCCACAGGAGTCCTATATCAGGATAAGCCATTAAAATGGATTTATTTGGCAGCTTCTCCTGTGCGGGCCCTTGATTCCTACCATGTTCAGGTTGCTAGGGTAATTGCTAGAGGTCGAAAAGACTCTATTATGTATTTGGGCAAAGATCCCTCCTTTATATGTGTCCCTTTTTCATCTGAACAGCAAAACTGGCTTTTCCAGTTCTCTGATGACTGGGTGCTTGCCTTAGCTGACTTCCCTGGACAACTAATTCAGCATTACCCAGCTGATAAGTTGTTGCAATTTGCTTTACAACATCCATTTGTTTTCCCTACTATTGTAAAAGAGCATCCTATTCCTAATGCTGTAACTATTTTTAACGATGGCTCTTCTAATGGAATAGCTAGTCTTGTTGTCAGTCAACAAACATATTTTACTCAAACTACTTATGAATCAGCACAAGAAGTTGAGTTGTATGCGGTGCTGAGAGCTCTTCATACAGTTTCTTCTGCCTTTAATTTATACTCAGATAGTCATTATGTAGTCAGAGCCATGTCTGTCATAGAAACAGTCCCGCTGATTGGCTCAATTAAAACTTCAATCTTTGATTTGTTTTTTCGTATCCAAAAGGCTATACAAACTCGTGTCAACCCCTGTTTCTTTGGCTATATACGAGCTCATTCGGCTCTGCCTGGACCCCTTGCTCAGGGTAATAAGATAGCAGATGCCCTGACAAAAAACATTTATTTTCAAGATGCAGCCTTAGCTGCCAAAGCTTCTCATGCCATACATCATCAAAATAGTCATTCTTTACGCTTGCAGTTTCAGATTCCCAGAGAAACGGCACGACAAATTGTTAAAAGCTGTTCAACATGTCCTCAGTTCTTTGTTGTTCCCTCTTTTGGTGTCAACCCTCGTGGCCTCCGTCCTAATGATCTTTGGCAAATGGACGTTACTCATATGGCTGAGTTTGGAAAGCTGAAGTATCTTCATGTTACTATTGATACCAATTCTGGCTTCCTTATGGCTACAGCACTTTCTGGAGAGGCTAGTAAAAATTGTATTCAACATTGCCTCCGCTGTTTTGCTGCCATGGGAATACCCCGTGTGTTAAAAACTGATAATGGTCCTGGCTACACTGGACGTGAATTTCGTTCCTTTTGTGACACTTTTTCTATACTGCATAAAACTGGCATCCCTTATAATCCTCAAGGACAAGGAATTGTTGAACGAGCTCACTTAACCCTTAAACATCAACTGAAAAAACTAAAAAAGGGGGAATTGGGTGCAGGGCAGTATTCCTTCTCTATTGAGCCATGCTTTATATGTTTTGAATTTTTTGACCTTTGATAATAAAGGCAATACTGCCGCCCAGCGCTTCTGGATGCAGGATCCACCACGAAAGTTCCCACTCGTACGATGGAAGGATCCTATGAACGGATCTTGGAATGGTCCTGATCCTGTATTAATATGGGGGAGAGGCCATGTTTGTGTGTTTCCGCAGAATGCCGAAGCGCCGCGCTGGCTCCCGGAAAGGCTGGTACGCGCGTCGGAGGCAGTCCTTGACAGCTCAGGTGAGGCGAATAACGGACAGCGATGATTCGTCTCTTCCATCATCACAGCAAGTACAAGCCCTTTTGCGGCTGGCCCAACAAGGGTCTGATCAACACATCTCTCCTTTTAGAGTGTGGATTCAATTATTATTGCTTTTGCAAAATCTTTCTGATGTTCAGGGAAAGGTATATTGGGCCTATGTCCCTGACCCTCTCTTGTTACAGCCAGTCACCTGGGAGATGGCATTTATTCCTGTATACGTTAGTGACACTATTACACTGGGAGGATCTTCAGATAAACATATTATTCCACAAAATGCTTCTCTAAATTATACAGGGTTTTCTGCAAAACTTCCTATATGTATGTATAAAAACTATAATGCTTCTAGCTGTCCTTTAATTACAGAAACCTTCTACAGAACCAAGATTGCTGCTCAGAATACATGGATACTACGTTTCCCATCAATAACAGAAAAGGCTGGACAGACCCAACAGCAGAATGGAATAGGGCCTAAAGACATTCCCTTTTGTGGACTTGGACTAAGGGAACAGCAGATTTATGTGCCTTGGACATCATGTAGAAACGAAACTGCTACCACGTATACCATCTATAATGAGACACAAAGGCTTTGGGACTGGGGTCCTGATTTGATGACTGCACAAGGGTCTGGCTATCGAGAGCTTCATCCTCCCATTTGGAATCTCGGCGGTGATAAGATCTTCCAGACAGACCTGTGGAAGCTTGCTGCCGCTACAAGCAAGACAGTGAGGTTGTCATATACAGGCGCAAACCATCTGAATGAACCTTACAGATATCCTCGTGCTTGTGTACCTTTACCTTTCATGATAATAACGGGGTCTGTTGTTATTCGTAAACAATTTGGTATGTATAATATTACCTGTTTAAACTGTACATTGTCAAATTGTATTCGAGGAATTGACGACAAGTCAGGCTTGCTTATTGTAAAGCAACCTCCTTTTGTTGTTATCCCTGTAAATGTGTCAGAATCCTGGTATGAAGATACAGGAGTAGAATTGTGGGAACGCCTGAATAATGCACTCTCCAGGCCTCGGAGAGGAATAGGTTTAGTTATACTAGGGATAATTTCTCTGATAACGTTAATAGCATCCACTATTTCTGCTTCTATTGCTCTTAGCCAGCCTATTCATACTGCTGCCTTTGTAGATGGGCTTGCCAAAAATGCATCCAATGCTTTAGGAATACAAGAAGATATTGATAAACGTTTAGAAGATCGCTTAAATGCTCTGTATGATTCTGTGTTATACTTAGGAGAACAAATGCAAGAGCTGAGGTTTAGGAGTAAGTTGAGATGTCATGCTAATTATTATTGGATATGTGTCACTCAAAAAGAGTATAATGAATCAGATACATCGTGGCAACATATTAAAGCTCATCTTGCTGGAATATGGAGTCACGATAACCTTTCTATAGATTTGATAAAGTTACATCAAGAAATTCTAAACATTGAAGATTCACTCTCTCCAAACACGGATATTGGCTCCGCTGTTAATGGATTTCTAGAAGGGCTATTTTCCCATTTTCCTACTCTGAGTACATTTTGGCATTATATTCTCAGTCTTATGGTTGTACTGGCCGTTTTACTGCTGTTGATGTGTCTCATTCCATGCTGCATCAAGCATTTAATTTCAGAGCTGCTTGACATCAAAGCAGCTATTGATGCTGCTCGTCTAAAGCACAAAAATCAGTGCTTTAGTAAATAAATAGGGGGGAGCTGCGGGGGGCAACCTGCGAGCAGGACGTGCTTTGAAGAACTGCCTTGTTAACTCAGGGGTTAATTCCAGGGCAACCTGGCACGCAGGCTCTGCTTTGAGAGCTGGGGCCGCCTTTGTTAACTCAAGGGTCGAGTCCAGACATAGTTCTCTGTCCCGCCACCTCTTATTGTTTACTAGGGAAACTCCTTGCAGCTTTCTGGAGCGCATCTGACACAGGACAAATGGCTTTTTATGACCTAAGTCCTGAGAAACACAATCATGGGAAAATCATGGGAGTTTGGTTAATAGATTTATGTTTTTTAGGTGATTTCTGATGCATGTTACTTAGGTAATTTTTAATAATAGTATTGTATAAGAATTTCCTTGTATAAGGGTATATAATTCTGTGTGTAAGAATAAACAGGTGTCACTGGCATTGCAGGTTGCAGTGATCCTCTCAACGCCCCGCTGTGTCTGTGTCTCTCTGTGTCTCTGTGTCTGTTTCTTTTCTTAGCCGAGGAATCCCACGTCCGTGCCTACGTTGACTCGTCGGCTGGCTCCGACAGCCTTGACTCATATTCCTCGCCACGTGGCCCAGACACGTGACCCTGACTCATATTCAAGGTCACGTGGCCCAGACACGTGACCGCGACTCATATTCCGGGTCACGGGGCCCAATCACGTGACCCCAAAAAGTTGTCTAGACTCGTATCCCAGACTCATATTCAAGGTCACGTGGCCCAGACACGTGACCCGGACTCATATTCCCGGTCACGTGGCCCAGACCCTTGACCCTGACTCATATTCCAGGTCACGTGCCCCAGACACATGACACCAAAAGTGGCGTAGACTCATAACCTAGCGTCATATTAAAGTTCACGTGTCCCAGACACGTGACCCTGACTCATAATCCCGACTCATATTCTGTGTCACGTGGCAGAGACACTTGACCTCGACTCATATTCCGGGTCACGTGGCCCCGACACGTGTCCCAGACGCATATGCCCAGTCACGTGGCCCAGACAAGTGATCCTGACTCATATTCCTCGTCACGTGGCCCAGACACTTGACTCTGACTCATATTAAAAGTCACGTGGCCCAGACACGTGACCGCGACTCATATTCCGGGTCACGTGGCCCAGTCGCGTGACCCCAAAAAGTTGTCTAGACTCGTATCACAGACTCATATTCCAGGTCACGTGGGCCAGACAGGTGACCCCTAAAGTGACCTAGACCCATAACCCAGAATCAAATTCAAGGTCACGTAGCCCAGACACGTTACCGAAAAAGTTGTCTAGACTCGTATCCCAGACTCATATTCAAGGTCAGGTGGCCCAGACACGTGACCCGGACTCATGTTCCCGGTCACGTGGCCCAGGCACGTGACCCTGACTCATATTCCAGGTCATGTGCCCCAGACACGTGACACCAAGAGTGGCGTAGACTCATAACCTAGTCTCATATTCAAGGTCATGTGTCCCAGGCACGTGACCCTGACTCATATTCCAGGTCACGTGCCCCAGACACGTGACACCAAAAGTGGCGTAGACTCATAACCTAGTGTCATATTCAAGGTCATGTGTCCCAGACACGTGACCCAGACTCATATTCCGGGTCACGTGGCCCCGACACGTGACCGTGACTCATATTCCGGGTCACGTGGCCCAGTCACGTGACCTAAATAAGTTGTCTAGACTCGTATCCAAGACTCATATTCTAGGTCACGTGGCCCAGACACGTGACCCACACTCAGATTCAAAGTCACGTGGCCCAGGCACGTGACACCAAAATTGGCGTAGACTCATAACCCAGACTCATATTCACGATCACGTGGCCCAGACTCGCAACCCTGACTCATATTCCTGGTCACGTGTCCCAGACACTTGACCCTGACTCATATTCCTGGTCACGTGTCCCAGACACTTGACCCAGACTCATATTCCGGGTCACGTGGCCCAGACACGTGACCCAAAAAGTTGTCTAGGCTCGTATCCCAGACTCATTTTCAAGGTCACGTGGCCCAGACACGTGGCCTTGACTCATATTCCTCGTCACGTGGCCCAGACCCTTGACCCTGACTCATACTCCAGGTCACGTGCCCCAGACACGTGACACCAAAAGTGGCGTAGACTCATAACCTAGCGTCATATTAAAGTTCACGTGTCCCAGACACGTGACCCTGACTCATAATCCAGGTCACGTGTCCCAGACACGTGACCCCGACTCATATTCCGTGTCACGTGGCAGAGACACTTGACCTCGACTCATATTCCGGGTCACGTGGCCCCGACACGTGTCCCAGACTCATATGCCCGGTCACGTGGCCCAGACACGTGACCGCGACTCATATTCCGGGTCACGTGGCCCAGTCGCGTGACCCCAAAAAGTTGTCTAGACTCGTATCACAGACTCATGTTCAAGGTCACGTGGGCCAGACACGTGTCCCTGACTCATATTCCAGGTCACGTGGCCCAGACAGGTGACCCCTAAAGTGACCTAGACCCATAACCCAGAATCAAATTCAAGGTCACGTAGCGCAGACACATTACCTCGACTCCTATTATGGGTCACGTGGCCCAGACACGTGACAGAAAAAGTTGTCTAGACTCGTATCCCAGACTCATATTCAAGGTCATGTGGCCCAGACACGTGACCCTGACTCATATTCCAGGTCACGTGCCCCAGACACGTGACACCAAACATGGCGTAGACTCATAACCTAGAGTCATATTAAAGTTCACGAGTCCCAGGCACGTGTCCCTGACTCATATTCCAGGTCACGTGGCCCAGACCCTTGACCCTGACTCATATTCCAGGTCACGTGCCCCAGACACGTGACACCAAAAGTGGCGTAGACTCATAACCTAGCGTCATATTAAAGTTCACGTGTCCCAGACACGTGACCCTGACTCATAATCCAGGTCACGTGTCCCAGACACGTGACCCCGACTCATATTCCGTGTCACGTGGCAGAGACACTTGACCTCGACTCATATTCCGGGTCACGTGGCCCCGACACCTGTCCCAGACTCATATGCCCGGTCACGTGGCCCAGACAAGATATCCTGACTCATATTCCTCGTCACGTGGCCCAGACACTTGACCCTGACTCATATTCAAGGTCACGTGGCCCAGACACGTGACTGCGACTCATATTCCGGGTCACGTGGCCCAGTCGCGTGACCCCAAAAAGTTGTCTAGACTCGTATCACAGACTCATGTTCAAGGTCACGTGGGCCAGACACGTGTCCCTGACTCATATTCCAGGTCACGTGGCCCAGACAGGTGACCCCTAAAGTGACCTAGACCCATAACCCAGAATCAAATTCAAGGTCACGTAGCCCAGACACGTTACCGAAAAAGTTGTCTAGACTCGTATCCCAGACTCATATTCAAGGTCAGGTGGCCCAGACACGTGACCCGGACTCATGTTCCCGGTCACGTGGCCCAGGCACGTGACCCTGACTCATATTCCAGGTCACGTGCCCCAGACACGTGACACCAAAAGTGGCATAGACTCATAACCTAGTCTCATATTCACGGTCATGTGTCCCAGACACGTGACCCTGACTCATAATCCTGGTCACGTGTCCCAGACACGTGACCCCGACTCATATTCCGGGTCACGTGGCCCCGACACGTGACCGTGAGTCATATTCCGGGTCACGTGGCCCAGTCGCGTGACCTAAATAAGTTGTCCAGACTCGTATCCAAGACTCATATTCTAGGTCACGTGGCCCAGACACGTGACCCACACTCAGATTCAAAGTCACGTGGCCCAGACACGTGACACCAAAATTGGCGTAGACTCATAACCCAGACTCATATTCACGATCACGTGGCCCAGACTCGTAACCCTGACTCCTATTCCTGGTCACGTGTCCCAGACACTTGACCCAGACTCATATTCCGGGTCACGTGGCCCAGACACGTGACCCAAAAAGTTGTCTAGGCTCGTATCCCAGACTCATATTCAAGGTCACGTGGCCCAGACACGTGGCCTTTGCGGGGGGCAACCTGCGAGCAGGACGTGCTTTGAAGAACTGCCTTGTTAACTCAGGGGTTAATTCCAGGGCAACCTGGCACGCAGGCTCTGCTTTGAGAGCTGGGGCCGCCTTTGTTAACTCAAGGGTCGAGTCCAGACATAGTTCTCTGTCCCGCCACCTCTTATTGTTTACTAGGGAAACTCCTTGCAGCTTTCTGGAGCGCATCTGACACAGGACAAATGGCTTTTTATGACCTAAGTCCTGAGAAACACAATCATGGGAAAATCATGGGAGTTTGGTTAATAGATTTATGTTTTTTAGGTGATTTCTGATGCATGTTACTTAGGTAATTTTTAATAATAGTATTGTATAAGAATTTCCTGGTATAAGGGTATATAATTCTGTGTGTAAGAATAAACAGGTGTCACTGGCATTGCAGGTTGCAGTGATCCTCTCAACGCCCCGCTGTATCTGTGTCTCTCTGTGTCTCTGTGTCTGTTTCTTTTCTTAGCCGAGGAATCCCGCGTCCGTGCCTACGTTGACTCGTCGGCTGGCTCCGACAAAGTGGCGCCCAACGTGGGGCATCGACGTTTAGGAGATTCTCGGCCGCTGCCCGGAGATAAAACGCGCGTATAGGTAAAGAAAATCCTGCATAAAAAAAGAAAAATAAGGTAGGGGCAGGAAGGTTTATAGTTGAGAGTAAAAAATGGGGCAAGATCATAGTCGTCAAGTGTTTGTTCATATGTTATATGTAATGTTAAGAGACCGAGGGGTCAAAGTATCTAAGCCTAAATTACGCACATTCTTGCAGTTTATTGAAGAAGTCTGTCCATGGTTCCCTGAGGAAGGAACTATGAGTTTAGAGATTTGGAAAAAGATTGGTAAGCAGATTCAAACACATTATTCACTTTATGGCCCTTCCAAAGTTCCAGTAGAAACTTTCTCATTGTGGACTTTAATCCGTGATTGCCTTGATTTTAGTCATGAAGAGGGTTCTAAAATTAATCAAATGGTTGATGAAGAGCCAATTTATGCTACTCCAGAGGGTCGAGACAGATTGGTTACCTTGTCCCCTCTTGCAAAAACGGAGGATGGGCTGTCTCCCTCTGATGAGGAAGATTTAGATGAACAAGCAGCTGAATATCACCAGGATGATTGGGATCTGTTAGCTGAGGAGTCACCTCCTGCTGTTAATAAAATGGTGCAACAGTCCTGTTGTGCTCCCATGGAGCATCTTACTTTAAAAGAACCACCTCCTCAAAAAATTGTGGTACCTGCTGCACCACCCGCTTATGCCGCTTCTATTATTGCTGGGTTAGATCCTCCTCCTGCTCAGGCCACTGTGCAAGTTCAGGTTTTTTCCCCGTTGCAGCAGGCCATTCATCAGGCATATAAAGATGGAGAAAATGTTTCTGGTTTCCCAGTTCTATTTCCAGTACTGGAAAATGCTGGTCAGCGATATTATGATCCTCTTCCCTTTAAACAGTTAAAAGAACTTAAAGTCGCCTGTGCACAATATGGGGCTACTGCACCTTTTACACAGGCTATGATTGAGAATTTAGGAGCCTTAAATCTGCCTCCTAATGATTGGAAACAAATCGCTCGTGCATGTCTTTCGGGCGGTGATTATTTATTGTGGAAATCCGAATTTGCAGAACAATGTCACTATATAGCTGAAATTAATCAAAGACAAGGAATTCCCACAACTTATGAAATGTTGGTAGGGGAAGGTGCATTTCAGGCTACCAATGCACAGCTGAATTATCAGCCAGGAGCATATCCTCAAATTTCCAACGCCGCACGACAGGCTTGGAGGAAATTGCCATGTCCCTCTAATAGATCAGAGGATCTTGCAAAGATACGGCAGGGGCCTGACGAGCCCTATCAAGATTTTGTTGCCCGGCTTTTGGAAGCTGTGGGAAAAATAATGTCTGATGATCAAGCAGGTATGATTTTAACTAAGCAATTGGCTTATGAAAATGCTAACTCTGCCTGTCAGGCTGCCTTGCGGCCATATAGAAAGAAGGGGGCTTTGTCTGATTATATTCGTATTTGTGCTGATATTGGTCCATCTTATATGCAGGGAATTGCTATTGCAGCTGCTTTGCAAGGGAAAAACATAAAAGAGGTATTATTTCAGCAGCAGCGCAAAAAGGAGATGACGAAAAATTCGTCCAATGCTGTTTGTTATGCCTGCGGCCAAGTAGGACATCGAGCTGCAGCCTGTCCTCAGAGGACTAACAGGGGGACAAGAGGTATAGCCCCGAATGTATGCCCTAGATGTAAGAGAGGAAGACATTGGATGAAAGACTGTAGGTCAAAAACAGATTCACAGGGCAATCCATTACCCCCCTTGCAGGGAAACTGGGTGAGGGGCCAGCCCCTGGCCCCGAAACAATGTTATGGGGCAATTCAGCAGACTTCTCCAGTAGAAAGCGGGTCTCAGACCTGTTTAGAGCCACCTCAGGGAGCGCTGGATTGGACTTGTGTGCCTCCTCCTACACAATACTAACCCCTGAAATGGGAATTCAGACTATTGCTACTGGAGTGTTTGGGCCATTGCCTGAAGGGACAGTAGGCTTACTGTTAGGGAGAAGTAGTACCACTTTAAAGGGCCTTAGTGTCGCTCCAGGGGTTATAGATTCAGATTATCATGGAGAAATTAAAATTATGGCAGAATCACCTCGTACTATTAGTACTATCCATTCAGGACAAAGAATTGCACAACTTGTTCTCCTCCCTCTTAAAGTCACAGGGCATGAGATTCAAAAGACACGTGGCACTGCTGCCTTTGGGTCTTCAGATGCCTATTGGGTCCAAGCTATTAAAGAATCCAGGCCTGAATTGGAGCTAAAAATTAATGGGAAAAATTTTAAAGGAATTTTGGATACTGGAGCTGATGTATCTGTTATTGCTGAGCATCATTGGCCCAGCGGATGGCCTAAACATATAGCTATTTCCACTTTGCAAGGAATTGGGCAGTCCAGTAATCCAGAACAGAGTGCAGAGCTACTGCATTGGCAAGATCAAGACGGCCATCAAGGCGAGATGCGTCCTTACATACTACCTAGATTGCCAGTTAATCTTTGGGGAAGGGATGTTATGTCAAAAATGGGAGTCTTTCTTTACAGTCCAAGCACTGCAATAAGTTCACAAATGTTTGATCAGGGTCTTTTGCCTCACCAGGGCCTGGGTAAGCATGGTCAGGGAAGAATTGCGCCAATTCAGCCTCAAAAGCTGGCACCAAGAGCAGGGTTAGGATATTTTCAGTGGGGACTACTGATTGTCCTGTTACTCACGCTGATCCTATTGTTTGGAAAACTGAGGAACCTGTGTGGGTAGATCAGTGGCCCCTAACTATAGAAAAAATGCTGGCTGCACAACAACTGGTACAGGAACAGTTGGCTTTGGGCCATATAGAACCTTCTAATTCACCTTGGAATTCACCCATTTTTGTTATCAAAAAGAAATCTGGAAAATGGCGCTTATTGCAAGACCTTCGTCAGGTTAACAAAGCCATGCAGATCATGGGTGCTTTGCAGCCCGGGTTGCCTTCTCCAATGGCAATTCCTAGGGGAGCTCATATAATTATTATTGACTTAAAAGATTGCTTTTATACCATTCCCCTTGCACCTCAGGATTGTTATCGTTTTGCATTTAGTGTTCCTGCTGTTAACTTTTCACGGCCCATGAAGAGGTATCAATGGAAGGTGTTGCCTCAAGGAATGGCTAATAGTCCTACATTATGCCAAAAGTTTGTAGATGCAGCCCTAACCGATGTGCGTGAAAGGTTTTCAGATATTTACATGCTTCATTATATAGATGATATTCTTTTGGCTCATACTGATTATGCCTATTTGTTAAAAGCCTTTTCTGAAGTAGAGATTGCATTAAAGTCTAGAGGTTTAATTATAGCTACTGAAAAAATTCAAACTTTTCCTCCATACTCCTATTTGGGCTTCCGTTTGGAAAAGGAAAAATTCTCTGTCCCTCATCTTCAGTTACGAAGAGATGGATTACGTACTTTAAATGATTTTCAAAAGTTGCTGGGAGACATTAATTGGATACGCCCTTACTTACGCCTCCCTACTGTAAGTTGGAAACCATTGTTTGATATTTTGAAAGGAGATTCATCACCTACATCTCCTCGGCAACTAACGCCACAAGGAGAGTTGGCTCTGCAAACTGTGGAAAGGGCACTTGCTGAACAATACACAGCGTATTGTGATTACACCCGGCCATGGGGATTATATATACTTGCTACTCAACATTCACCCACAGGAGTCCTATATCAGGATAAGCCATTAAAATGGATTTATTTGGCAGCTTCTCCTGTGCGGGCCCTTGATTCCTACCATGTTCAGGTTGCTAGGGTAATTGCTAGAGGTCGAAAAGACTCTATTATGTATTTGGGCAAAGATCCCTCCTTTATATGTGTCCCTTTTTCATCTGAACAGCAAAACTGGCTTTTCCAGTTCTCTGATGACTGGGTGCTTGCCTTAGCTGACTTCCCTGGACAACTAATTCAGCATTACCCAGCTGATAAGTTGTTGCAATTTGCTTTACAACATCCATTTGTTTTCCCTACTATTGTAAAAGAGCATCCTATTCCTAATGCTGTAACTATTTTTAACGATGGCTCTTCTAATGGAATAGCTAGTCTTGTTGTCAGTCAACAAACATATTTTACTCAAACTACTTATGAATCAGCACAAGAAGTTGAGTTGTATGCGGTGCTGAGAGCTCTTCATACAGTTTCTTCTGCCTTTAATTTATACTCAGATAGTCATTATGTAGTCAGAGCCATGTCTGTCATAGAAACAGTCCCGCTGATTGGCTCAATTAAAACTTCAATCTTTGATTGGTTTTTTCGTATCCAAAAGGCTATACAAACTCGTGTCAACCCCTGTTTCTTTGGCTATATACGAGCTCATTCGGCTCTGCCTGGACCCCTTGCTCAGGGTAATAAGATAGCAGATGCCCTGACAAAAAACATTTATTTTCAAGATGCAGCCTTAGCTGCCAAAGCTTCTCATGCCATACATCATCAAAATAGTCATTCTTTACGCTTGCAGTTTCAGATTCCCAGAGAAACGGCACGACAAATTGTTAAAAGCTGTTCAACATGTCCTCAGTTCTTTGTTGTTCCCTCTTTTGGTGTCAACCCTCGTGGCCTCCGTCCTAATGATCTTTGGCAAATGGACGTTACTCATATGGCTGAGTTTGGAAAGCTGAAGTATCTTCATGTTACTATTGATACCAATTCTGGCTTCCTTATGGCTACAGCACTTTCTGGAGAGGCTAGTAAAAATTGTATTCAACATTGCCTCCGCTGTTTTGCTGCCATGGGAATACCCCGTGTGTTAAAAACTGATAATGGTCCTGGCTACACTGGACGTGAATTTCGTTCCTTTTGTGACACTTTTTCTATACTGCATAAAACTGGCATCCCTTATAATCCTCAAGGACAAGGAATTGTTGAACGAGCTCACTTAACCCTTAAACATCAACTGAAAAAACTAAAAAAGGGGGAATTGGGTGCAGGGCAGTATTCCTTCTCTATTGAGCCATGCTTTATATGTTTTGAATTTTTTGACCTTTGATAATAAAGGCAATACTGCCGCCCAGCGCTTCTGGATGCAGGATCCACCACGAAAGTTCCCACTCGTACGATGGAAGGATCCTATGAACGGATCTTGGAATGGTCCTGATCCTGTATTAATATGGGGGAGAGGCCATGTTTGTGTGTTTCCGCAGAATGCCGAAGCGCCGCGCTGGCTCCCGGAAAGGCTGGTACGCGCGTCGGAGGCAGTCCTTGACAGCTCAGGTGAGGCGAATAACGGACAGCGATGATTCGTCTCTTCCATCATCACAGCAAGTACAAGCCCTTTTGCGGCTGGCCCAACAAGGGTCTGATCAACACATCTCTCCTTTTAGAGTGTGGATTCAATTATTATTGCTTTTGCAAAATCTTTCTGATGTTCAGGGAAAGGTATATTGGGCCTATGTCCCTGACCCTCTCTTGTTACAGCCAGTCACCTGGGAGATGGCATTTATTCCTGTATACGTTAGTGACACTATTACACTGGGAGGATCTTCAGATAAACATATTATTCCACAAAATGCTTCTCTAAATTATACAGGGTTTTCTGCAAAACTTCCTATATGTATGTATAAAAACTATAATGCTTCTAGCTGTCCTTTAATTACAGAAACCTTCTACAGAACCAAGATTGCTGCTCAGAATACATGGATACTACGTTTCCCATCAATAACAGAAAAGGCTGGACAGACCCAACAGCAGAATGGAATAGGGCCTAAAGACATTCCCTTTTGTGGACTTGGACTAAGGGAACAGCAGATTTATGTGCCTTGGACATCATGTAGAAACGAAACTGCTACCACGTATACCATCTATAATGAGACACAAAGGCTTTGGGACTGGGGTCCTGATTTGATGACTGCACAAGGGTCTGGCTATCGAGAGCTTCATCCTCCCATTTGGAATCTCGGCGGTGATAAGATCTTCCAGACAGACCTGTGGAAGCTTGCTGCCGCTACAAGCAAGACAGTGAGGTTGTCATATACAGGCGCAAACCATCTGAATGAACCTTACAGATATCCTCGTGCTTGTGTACCTTTACCTTTCATGATAATAACGGGGTCTGTTGTTATTCGTAAACAATTTGGTATGTATAATATTACCTGTTTAAACTGTACATTGTCAAATTGTATTCGAGGAATTGACGACAAGTCAGGCTTGCTTATTGTAAAGCAACCTCCTTTTGTTGTTATCCCTGTAAATGTGTCAGAATCCTGGTATGAAGATACAGGAGTAGAATTGTGGGAACGCCTGAATAATGCACTCTCCAGGCCTCGGAGAGGAATAGGTTTAGTTATACTAGGGATAATTTCTCTGATAACGTTAATAGCATCCACTATTTCTGCTTCTATTGCTCTTAGCCAGCCTATTCATACTGCTGCCTTTGTAGATGGGCTTGCCAAAAATGCATCCAATGCTTTAGGAATACAAGAAGATATTGATAAACGTTTAGAAGATCGCTTAAATGCTCTGTATGATTCTGTGTTATACTTAGGAGAACAAATGCAAGAGCTGAGGTTTAGGAGTAAGTTGAGATGTCATGCTAATTATTATTGGATATGTGTCACTCAAAAAGAGTATAATGAATCAGATACATCGTGGCAACATATTAAAGCTCATCTTGCTGGAATATGGAGTCACGATAACCTTTCTATAGATTTGATAAAGTTACATCAAGAAATTCTAAACATTGAAGATTCACTCTCTCCAAACACGGATATTGGCTCCGCTGTTAATGGATTTCTAGAAGGGCTATTTTCCCATTTTCCTACTCTGAGTACATTTTGGCATTATATTCTCAGTCTTATGGTTGTACTGGCCGTTTTACTGCTGTTGATGTGTCTCATTCCATGCTGCATCAAGCATTTAATTTCAGAGCTGCTTGACATCAAAGCAGCTATTGATGCTGCTCGTCTAAAGCACAAAAATCAGTGCTTTAGTAAATAAATAGGGGGGAGCTGCGGGGGGCAACCTGCGAGCAGGACGTGCTTTGAAGAACTGCCTTGTTAACTCAGGGGTTAATTCCAGGGCAACCTGGCACGCAGGCTCTGCTTTGAGAGCTGGGGCCGCCTTTGTTAACTCAAGGGTCGAGTCCAGACATAGTTCTCTGTCCCGCCACCTCTTATTGTTTACTAGGGAAACTCCTTGCAGCTTTCTGGAGCGCATCTGACACAGGACAAATGGCTTTTTATGACCTAAGTCCTGAGAAACACAATCATGGGAAAATCATGGGAGTTTGGTTAATAGATTTATGTTTTTTAGGTGATTTCTGATGCATGTTACTTAGGTAATTTTTAATAATAGTATTGTATAAGAATTTCCTTGTATAAGGGTATATAATTCTGTGTGTAAGAATAAACAGGTGTCACTGGCATTGCAGGTTGCAGTGATCCTCTCAACGCCCCGCTGTGTCTGTGTCTCTCTGTGTCTCTGTGTCTGTTTCTTTTCTTAGCCGAGGAATCCCACGTCCGTGCCTACGTTGACTCGTCGGCTGGCTCCGACAGCCTTGACTCATATTCCTCGCCACGTGGCCCAGACACGTGACCCTGACTCATATTCAAGGTCACGTGGCCCAGACACGTGACCGCGACTCATATTCCGGGTCACGGGGCCCAATCACGTGACCCCAAAAAGTTGTCTAGACTCGTATCCCAGACTCATATTCAAGGTCACGTGGCCCAGACACGTGACCCGGACTCATATTCCCGGTCACGTGGCCCAGACCCTTGACCCTGACTCATATTCCAGGTCACGTGCCCCAGACACATGACACCAAAAGTGGCGTAGACTCATAACCTAGCGTCATATTAAAGTTCACGTGTCCCAGACACGTGACCCTGACTCATAATCCCGACTCATATTCCGTGTCACGTGGCAGAGACACTTGACCTCGACTCATATTCCGGGTCACGTGGCCCCGACACGTGTCCCAGACGCATATGCCCAGTCACGTGGCCCAGACAAGTGATCCTGACTCATATTCCTCGTCACGTGGCCCAGACACTTGACTCTGACTCATATTAAAGGTCACGTGGCCCAGACACGTGACCGCGACTCATATTCCGGGTCACGTGGCCCAGTCGCGTGACCCCAAAAAGTTGTCTAGACTCGTATCACAGACTCATATTCCAGGTCACGTGGGCCAGACAGGTGACCCCTAAAGTGACCTAGACCCATAACCCAGAATCAAATTCAAGGTCACGTAGCCCAGACACGTTACCGAAAAAGTTGTCTAGACTCGTATCCCAGACTCATATTCAAGGTCAGGTGGCCCAGACACGTGACCCGGACTCATGTTCCCGGTCACGTGGCCCAGGCACGTGACCCTGACTCATATTCCAGGTCATGTGCCCCAGACACGTGACACCAAGAGTGGCGTAGACTCATAACCTAGTCTCATATTCAAGGTCATGTGTCCCAGGCACGTGACCCTGACTCATATTCCAGGTCACGTGCCCCAGACACGTGACACCAAAAGTGGCGTAGACTCATAACCTAGTGTCATATTCAAGGTCATGTGTCCCAGACACGTGACCCCGACTCATATTCCGGGTCACGTGGCCCCGACACGTGACCGTGACTCATATTCCGGGTCACGTGGCCCAGTCACGTGACCTAAATAAGTTGTCTAGACTCGTATCCAAGACTCATATTCTAGGTCACGTGGCCCAGACACGTGACCCACACTCAGATTCAAAGTCACGTGGCCCAGGCACGTGACACCAAAATTGGCGTAGACTCATAACCCAGACTCATATTCACGATCACGTGGCCCAGACTCGCAACCCTGACTCATATTCCTGGTCACGTGTCCCAGACACTTGACCCTGACTCATATTCCTGGTCACGTGTCCCAGACACTTGACCCAGACTCATATTCCGGGTCACGTGGCCCAGACACGTGACCCAAAAAGTTGTCTAGGCTCGTATCCCAGACTCATTTTCAAGGTCACGTGGCCCAGACACGTGGCCTTGACTCATATTCCTCGTCACGTGGCCCAGACCCTTGACCCTGACTCATACTCCAGGTCACGTGCCCCAGACACGTGACACCAAAAGTGGCGTAGACTCATAACCTAGCGTCATATTAAAGTTCACGTGTCCCAGACACGTGACCCTGACTCATAATCCAGGTCACGTGTCCCAGACACGTGACCCCGACTCATATTCCGTGTCACGTGGCAGAGACACTTGACCTCGACTCATATTCCGGGTCACGTGGCCCCGACACGTGTCCCAGACTCATATGCCCGGTCACGTGGCCCAGACACGTGACCGCGACTCATATTCCGGGTCACGTGGCCCAGTCGCGTGACCCCAAAAAGTTGTCTAGACTCGTATCACAGACTCATGTTCAAGGTCACGTGGGCCAGACACGTGTCCCTGACTCATATTCCAGGTCACGTGGCCCAGACAGGTGACCCCTAAAGTGACCTAGACCCATAACCCAGAATCAAATTCAAGGTCACGTAGCGCAGACACATTACCTCGACTCCTATTATGGGTCACGTGGCCCAGACACGTGACAGAAAAAGTTGTCTAGACTCGTATCCCAGACTCATATTCAAGGTCATGTGGCCCAGACACGTGACCCTGACTCATATTCCAGGTCACGTGCCCCAGACACGTGACACCAAACGTGGCGTAGACTCATAACCTAGAGTCATATTAAAGTTCACGAGTCCCAGGCACGTGTCCCTGACTCATATTCCAGGTCACGTGGCCCAGACCCTTGACCCTGACTCATATTCCAGGTCACGTGCCCCAGACACGTGACACCAAAAGTGGCGTAGACTCATAACCTAGCGTCATATTAAAGTTCACGTGTCCCAGACACGTGACCCTGACTCATAATCCAGGTCACGTGTCCCAGACACGTGACCCCGACTCATATTCCGTGTCACGTGGCAGAGACACTTGACCTCGACTCATATTCCGGGTCACGTGGCCCCGACACCTGTCCCAGACTCATATGCCCGGTCACGTGGCCCAGACAAGATATCCTGACTCATATTCCTCGTCACGTGGCCCAGACACTTGACCCTGACTCATATTCAAGGTCACGTGGCCCAGACACGTGACTGCGACTCATATTCCGGGTCACGTGGCCCAGTCGCGTGACCCCAAAAAGTTGTCTAGACTCGTATCACAGACTCATGTTCAAGGTCACGTGGGCCAGACACGTGTCCCTGACTCATATTCCAGGTCACGTGGCCCAGACAGGTGACCCCTAAAGTGACCTAGACCCATAACCCAGAATCAAATTCAAGGTCACGTAGCCCAGACACGTTACCGAAAAAGTTGTCTAGACTCGTATCCCAGACTCATATTCAAGGTCAGGTGGCCCAGACACGTGACCCGGACTCATGTTCCCGGTCACGTGGCCCAGGCACGTGACCCTGACTCATATTCCAGGTCACGTGCCCCAGACACGTGACACCAAAAGTGGCATAGACTCATAACCTAGTCTCATATTCACGGTCATGTGTCCCAGACACGTGACCCTGACTCATAATCCTGGTCACGTGTCCCAGACACGTGACCCCGACTCATATTCCGGGTCACGTGGCCCCGACACGTGACCGTGAGTCATATTCCGGGTCACGTGGCCCAGTCGCGTGACCTAAATAAGTTGTCCAGACTCGTATCCAAGACTCATATTCTAGGTCACGTGGCCCAGACACGTGACCCACACTCAGATTCAAAGTCACGTGGCCCAGACACGTGACACCAAAATTGGCGTAGACTCATAACCCAGACTCATATTCACGATCACGTGGCCCAGACTCGTAACCCTGACTCCTATTCCTGGTCACGTGTCCCAGACACTTGACCCAGACTCATATTCCGGGTCACGTGGCCCAGACACGTGACCCAAAAAGTTGTCTAGGCTCGTATCCCAGACTCATATTCAAGGTCACGTGGCCCAGACACGTGGCCTTTGCGGGGGGCAACCTGCGAGCAGGACGTGCTTTGAAGAACTGCCTTGTTAACTCAGGGGTTAATTCCAGGGCAACCTGGCACGCAGGCTCTGCTTTGAGAGCTGGGGCCGCCTTTGTTAACTCAAGGGTCGAGTCCAGACATAGTTCTCTGTCCCGCCACCTCTTATTGTTTACTAGGGAAACTCCTTGCAGCTTTCTGGAGCGCATCTGACACAGGACAAATGGCTTTTTATGACCTAAGTCCTGAGAAACACAATCATGGGAAAATCATGGGAGTTTGGTTAATAGATTTATGTTTTTTAGGTGATTTCTGATGCATGTTACTTAGGTAATTTTTAATAATAGTATTGTATAAGAATTTCCTGGTATAAGGGTATATAATTCTGTGTGTAAGAATAAACAGGTGTCACTGGCATTGCAGGTTGCAGTGATCCTCTCAACGCCCCGCTGTATCTGTGTCTCTCTGTGTCTCTGTGTCTGTTTCTTTTCTTAGCCGAGGAATCCCGCGTCCGTGCCTACGTTGACTCGTCGGCTGGCTCCGACAAAGTGGCGCCCAACGTGGGGCATCGACGTTTAGGAGATTCTCGGCCGCTGCCCGGAGATAAAACGCGCGTATAGGTAAAGAAAATCCTGCATAAAAAAAGAAAAATAAGGTAGGGGCAGGAAGGTTTATAGTTGAGAGTAAAAAATGGGGCAAGATCATAGTCGTCAAGTGTTTGTTCATATGTTATATGTAATGTTAAGAGACCGAGGGGTCAAAGTATCTAAGCCTAAATTACGCACATTCTTGCAGTTTATTGAAGAAGTCTGTCCATGGTTCCCTGAGGAAGGAACTATGAGTTTAGAGATTTGGAAAAAGATTGGTAAGCAGATTCAAACACATTATTCACTTTATGGCCCTTCCAAAGTTCCAGTAGAAACTTTCTCATTGTGGACTTTAATCCGTGATTGCCTTGATTTTAGTCATGAAGAGGGTTCTAAAATTAATCAAATGGTTGATGAAGAGCCAATTTATGCTACTCCAGAGGGTCGAGACAGATTGGTTACCTTGTCCCCTCTTGCAAAAACGGAGGATGGGCTGTCTCCCTCTGATGAGGAAGATTTAGATGAACAAGCAGCTGAATATCACCAGGATGATTGGGATCTGTTAGCTGAGGAGTCACCTCCTGCTGTTAATAAAATGGTGCAACAGTCCTGTTGTGCTCCCATGGAGCATCTTACTTTAAAAGAACCACCTCCTCAAAAAATTGTGGTACCTGCTGCACCACCCGCTTATGCCGCTTCTATTATTGCTGGGTTAGATCCTCCTCCTGCTCAGGCCACTGTGCAAGTTCAGGTTTTTTCCCCGTTGCAGCAGGCCATTCATCAGGCATATAAAGATGGAGAAAATGTTTCTGGTTTCCCAGTTCTATTTCCAGTACTGGAAAATGCTGGTCAGCGATATTATGATCCTCTTCCCTTTAAACAGTTAAAAGAACTTAAAGTCGCCTGTGCACAATATGGGGCTACTGCACCTTTTACACAGGCTATGATTGAGAATTTAGGAGCCTTAAATCTGCCTCCTAATGATTGGAAACAAATCGCTCGTGCATGTCTTTCGGGCGGTGATTATTTATTGTGGAAATCCGAATTTGCAGAACAATGTCACTATATAGCTGAAATTAATCAAAGACAAGGAATTCCCACAACTTATGAAATGTTGGTAGGGGAAGGTGCATTTCAGGCTACCAATGCACAGCTGAATTATCAGCCAGGAGCATATCGTCAAATTTCCAACGCCGCACGACAGGCTTGGAGGAAATTGCCATGTCCCTCTAATAGATCAGAGGATCTTGCAAAGATACGGCAGGGGCCTGACGAGCCCTATCAAGATTTTGTTGCCCGGCTTTTGGAAGCTGTGGGAAAAATAATGTCTGATGATCAAGCAGGTATGATTTTAACTAAGCAATTGGCTTATGAAAATGCTAACTCTGCCTGTCAGGCTGCCTTGCGGCCATATAGAAAGAAGGGGGCTTTGTCTGATTATATTCGTATTTGTGCTGATATTGGTCCATCTTATATGCAGGGAATTGCTATTGCAGCTGCTTTGCAAGGGAAAAACATAAAAGAGGTATTATTTCAGCAGCAGCGCAAAAAGGAGATGATGAAAAATTCGTCCAATGCTGTTTGTTATGCCTGCGGCCAAGTAGGACATCGAGCTGCAGCCTGTCCTCAGAGGACTAACAGGGGGACAAGAGGTATAGCCCCGAATGTATGCCCTAGATGTAAGAGAGGAAGACATTGGATGAAAGACTGTAGGTCAAAAACAGATTCACAGGGCAATCCATTACCCCCCTTGCAGGGAAACTGGGTGAGGGGCCAGCCCCTGGCCCCGAAACAATGTTATGGGGCAATTCAGCAGACTTCTCCAGTAGAAAGCGGGTCTCAGACCTGTTTAGAGCCACCTCAGGGAGCGCTGGATTGGACTTGTGTGCCTCCTCCTACACAATACTAACCCCTGAAATGGGAATTCAGACTATTGCTACTGGAGTGTTTGGGCCATTGCCTGAAGGGACAGTAGGCTTACTGTTAGGGAGAAGTAGTACCACTTTAAAGGGCCTTAGTGTCGCTCCAGGGGTTATAGATTCAGATTATCATGGAGAAATTAAAATTATGGCAGAATCACCTCGTACTATTAGTACTATCCATTCAGGACAAAGAATTGCACAACTTGTTCTCCTCCCTCTTAAAGTCACAGG
Source organism: Giraffa tippelskirchi (assembly GCF_054371585.1). Taxonomy (NCBI): domain Eukaryota; kingdom Metazoa; phylum Chordata; class Mammalia; order Artiodactyla; family Giraffidae; genus Giraffa; species Giraffa tippelskirchi. Next base: position 6,660,433 of record NC_137288.1, on the reverse strand, counting down.
GCATGAGATTCAAAAGACACGTGGCACTGCTGCCTTTGGGTCTTCAGATGCCTATTGGGTCCAAGCTATTAAAGAATCCAGGCCTGAATTGGAGCTAAAAATTAATGGGAAAAATTTTAAAGGAATTTTGGATACTGGAGCTGATGTATCTGTTATTGCTGAGCATCATTGGCCCAGCGGATGGCCTAAACATATAGCTATTTCCACTTTGCAAGGAATTGGGCAGTCCAGTAATCCAGAACAGAGTGCAGAGCTACTGCATTGGCAAGATCAAGACGGCCATCAAGGCGAGATGCGTCCTTACATACTACCTAGATTGCCAGTTAATCTTTGGGGAAGGGATGTTATGTCAAAAATGGGAGTCTTTCTTTACAGTCCAAGCACTGCAATAAGTTCACAAATGTTTGATCAGGGTCTTTTGCCTCACCAGGGCCTGGGTAAGCATGGTCAGGGAAGAATTGCGCCAATTCAGCCTCAAAAGCTGGCACCAAGAGCAGGGTTAGGATATTTTCAGTGGGGACTACTGATTGTCCTGTTACTCACGCTGATCCTATTGTTTGGAAAACTGAGGAACCTGTGTGGGTAGATCAGTGGCCCCTAACTATAGAAAAAATGCTGGCTGCACAACAACTGGTACAGGAACAGTTGGCTTTGGGCCATATAGAACCTTCTAATTCACCTTGGAATTCACCCATTTTTGTTATCAAAAAGAAATCTGGAAAATGGCGCTTATTGCAAGACCTTCGTCAGGTTAACAAAGCCATGCAGATCATGGGTGCTTTGCAGCCCGGGTTGCCTTCTCCAATGGCAATTCCTAGGGGAGCTCATATAATTATTATTGACTTAAAAGATTGCTTTTATACCATTCCCCTTGCACCTCAGGATTGTTATCGTTTTGCATTTAGTGTTCCTGCTGTTAACTTTTCACGGCCCATGAAGAGGTATCAATGGAAGGTGTTGCCTCAAGGAATGGCTAATAGTCCTACATTATGCCAAAAGTTTGTAGATGCAGCCCTAACCGATGTGCGTGAAAGGTTTTCAGATATTTACATGCTTCATTATATAGATGATATTCTTTTGGCTCATACTGATTATGCCTATTTGTTAAAAGCCTTTTCTGAAGTAGAGATTGCATTAAAGTCTAGAGGTTTAATTATAGCTACTGAAAAAATTCAAACTTTTCCTCCATACTCCTATTTGGGCTTCCGTTTGGAAAAGGAAAAATTCTCTGTCCCTCATCTTCAGTTACGAAGAGATGGATTACGTACTTTAAATGATTTTCAAAAGTTGCTGGGAGACATTAATTGGATACGCCCTTACTTACGCCTCCCTACTGTAAGTTGGAAACCATTGTTTGATATTTTGAAAGGAGATTCATCACCTACATCTCCTCGGCAACTAACGCCACAAGGAGAGTTGGCTCTGCAAACTGTGGAAAGGGCACTTGCTGAACAATACACAGCGTATTGTGATTACACCCGGCCATGGGGATTATATATACTTGCTACTCAACATTCACCCACAGGAGTCCTATATCAGGATAAGCCATTAAAATGGATTTATTTGGCAGCTTCTCCTGTGCGGGCCCTTGATTCCTACCATGTTCAGGTTGCTAGGGTAATTGCTAGAGGTCGAAAAGACTCTATTATGTATTTGGGCAAAGATCCCTCCTTTATATGTGTCCCTTTTTCATCTGAACAGCAAAACTGGCTTTTCCAGTTCTCTGATGACTGGGTGCTTGCCTTAGCTGACTTCCCTGGACAACTAATTCAGCATTACCCAGCTGATAAGTTGTTGCAATTTGCTTTACAACATCCATTTGTTTTCCCTACTATTGTAAAAGAGCATCCTATTCCTAATGCTGTAACTATTTTTAACGATGGCTCTTCTAATGGAATAGCTAGTCTTGTTGTCAGTCAACAAACATATTTTACTCAAACTACTTATGAATCAGCCCAAGAAGTTGAGTTGTATGCGGTGCTGAGAGCTCTTCATACAGTTTCTTCTGCCTTTAATTTATACTCAGATAGTCATTATGTAGTCAGAGCCATGTCTGTCATAGAAACAGTCCCGCTGATTGGCTCAATTAAAACTTCAATCTTTGATTTGTTTTTTCGTATCCAAAAGGCTATACAAACTCGTGTCAACCCCTGTTTCTTTGGCTATATACGAGCTCATTCGGCTCTGCCTGGACCCCTTGCTCAGGGTAATAAGATAGCAGATGCCCTGACAAAAAACATTTATTTTCAAGATGCAGCCTTAGCTGCCAAAGCTTCTCATGCCATACATCATCAAAATAGTCATTCTTTACGCTTGCAGTTTCAGATTCCCAGAGAAACGGCACGACAAATTGTTAAAAGCTGTTCAACATGTCCTCAGTTCTTTGTTGTTCCCTCTTTTGGTGTCAACCCTCGTGGCCTCCGTCCTAATGATCTTTGGCAAATGGACGTTACTCATATGGCTGAGTTTGGAAAGCTGAAGTATCTTCATGTTACTATTGATACCAATTCTGGCTTCCTTATGGCTACAGCACTTTCTGGAGAGGCTAGTAAAAATTGTATTCAACATTGCCTCCGCTGTTTTGCTGCCATGGGAATACCCCGTGTGTTAAAAACTGATAATGGTCCTGGCTACACTGGACGTAAATTTCGTTCCTTTTGTGACACTTTTTCTATACTGCATAAAACTGGCATCCCTTATAATCCTCAAGGACAAGGAATTGTTGAACGAGCTCACTTAACCCTTAAACATCAACTGAAAAAACTAAAAAAGGGGGAATTGGGTGCAGGGCAGTATTCCTTCTCTATTGAGCCATGCTTTATATGTTTTGAATTTTTTGACCTTTGATAATAAAGGCAATACTGCCGCCCAGCGCTTCTGGATGCAGGATCCACCACGAAAGCTCCCACTCGTACGATGGAAGGATCCTATGAACGGATCTTGGAATGGTCCTGATCCTGTATTAATATGGGGGAGAGGCCATGTTTGTGTGTTTCCGCAGAATGCCGAAGCGCCGCGCTGGCTCCCGGAAAGGCTGGTACGCGCGTCGGAGGCAGTCCTTGACAGCTCAGGTGAGGCGAATAACGGACAGCGATGATTCGTCTCTTCCATCATCACAGCAAGTACAAGCCCTTTTGCGGCTGGCCCAACAAGGGTCTGATCAACACATCTCTCCTTTTAGAGTGTGGATTCAATTATTATTGCTTTTGCAAAATCTTTCTGATGTTCAGGGAAAGGTATATTGGGCCTATGTCCCTGACCCTCTCTTGTTACAGCCAGTCACCTGGGAGATGGCATTTATTCCTGTATACGTTAATGACACTATTACACTGGGAGGATCTTCAGATAAACATATTATTCCACAAAATGCTTCTCTAAATTATACAGGGTTTTCTGCAAAACTTCCTATATGTATGTATAAAAACTATAATGCTTCTAGCTGTCCTTTAATTACAGAAACCTTCTACAGAACCAAGATTGCTGCTCAGAATACATGGATACTACGTTTCCCATCAATAACAGAAAAGGCTGGACAGACCCAACAGCAGAATGGAATAGGGCCTAAAGACATTCCCTTTTGTGGACTTGGACTAAGGGAACAGCAGATTTATGTGCCTTGGACATCATGTAGAAACGAAACTGCTACCACGTATACCATCTATAATGAGACACAAAGGCTTTGGGACTGGGGTCCTGATTTGATGACTGCACAAGGGTCTGGCTATCGAGAGCTTCATCCTCCCATTTGGAATCTCGGCGGTGATAAGATCTTCCAGACAGACCTGTGGAAGCTTGCTGCCGCTACAAGCAAGACAGTGAGGTTGTCATATACAGGCGCAAACCATCTGAATGAACCTTACAGATATCCTCGTGCTTGTGTACCTTTACCTTTCATGATAATAACGGGGTCTGTTGTTATTCGTAAACAATTTGGTATGTATAATATTACCTGTTTAAACTGTACATTGTCAAATTGTATTCGAGGAATTGACGACAAGTCAGGCTTGCTTATTGTAAAGCAACCTCCTTTTGTTGTTATCCCTGTAAATGTGTCAGAATCCTGGTATGAAGATACAGGAGTAGAATTGTGGGAACGCCTGAATAATGCACTCTCCAGGCCTCGGAGAGGAATAGGTTTAGTTATACTAGGGATAATTTCTCTGATAACGTTAATAGCATCCACTATTTCTGCTTCTATTGCTCTTAGCCAGCCTATTCATACTGCTGCCTTTGTAGATGGGCTTGCCAAAAATGCATCCAATGCTTTAGGAATACAAGAAGATATTGATAAACGTTTAGAAGATCGCTTAAATGCTCTGTATGATTCTGTGTTATACTTAGGAGAACAAATGCAAGAGCTGAGGTTTAGGAGTAAGTTGAGATGTCATGCTAATTATTATTGGATATGTGTCACTCAAAAAGAGTATAATGAATCAGATACATCGTGGCAACATATTAAAGCTCATCTTGCTGGAATATGGAGTCACGATAACCTTTCTATAGATTTGATAAAGTTACATCAAGAAATTCTAAACATTGAAGATTCACTCTCTCCAAACACGGATATTGGCTCCGCTGTTAATGGATTTCTAGAAGGGCTATTTTCCCATTTTCCTACTCTGAGTACATTTTGGCATTATATTCTCAGTCTTATGGTTGTACTGGCCGTTTTACTGCTGTTGATGTGTCTCATTCCATGCTGCATCAAGCATTTAATTTCAGAGCTGCTTGACATCAAAGCAGCTATTGATGCTGCTCGTCTAAAGCACAAAAATCAGTGCTTTAGTAAATAAATAGGGGGGAGCTGCGGGGGGCAACCTGCGAGCAGGACGTGCTTTGAAGAACTGCCTTGTTAACTCAGGGGTTAATTCCAGGGCAACCTGGCACGCAGGCTCTGCTTTGAGAGCTGGGGCCGCCTTTGTTAACTCAAGGGTCGAGTCCAGACATAGTTCTCTGTCCCGCCACCTCTTATTGTTTACTAGGGAAACTCCTTGCAGCTTTCTGGAGCGCATCTGACACAGGACAAATGGCTTTTTATGACCTAAGTCCTGAGAAACACAATCATGGGAAAATCATGGGAGTTTGGTTAATAGATTTATGTTTTTTAGGTGATTTCTGATGCATGTTACTTAGGTAATTTTTAATAATAGTATTGTATAAGAATTTCCTTGTATAAGGGTATATAATTCTGTGTGTAAGAATAAACAGGTGTCACTGGCATTGCAGGTTGCAGTGATCCTCTCAACGCCCCGCTGTGTCTGTGTCTCTCTGTGTCTCTGTGTCTGTTTCTTTTCTTAGCCGAGGAATCCCACGTCCGTGCCTACGTTGACTCGTCGGCTGGCTCCGACAGCCTTGACTCATATTCCTCGTCACGTGGCCCAGACACGTGACCCTGACTCATATTCAAGGTCACGTGGCCCAGACACGTGACCGCGACTCATATTCCGGGTCACGGGGCCCAATCACGTGACCCCAAAAAGTTGTCTAGACTCGTATCCCAGACTCATATTCAAGGTCACGTGGCCCAGACACGTGACCCGGACTCATATTCCCGGTCACGTGGCCCAGACCCTTGACCCTGACTCATATTCCAGGTCACGTGCCCCAGACACATGACACCAAAAGTGGCGTAGACTCATAACCTAGCATCATATTAAAGTTCACGTGTCCCAGACACGTGACCCTGACTCATAATCCAGGTCACGTGTCCCAGACACGTGACCCCGACTCATATTCCGTGTCACGTGGCAGAGACACTTGACCTCGACTCATATTCCGGGTCACGTGGCCCCGACACGTGTCCCAGACGCATATGCCCAGTCACGTGGCCCAGACAAGTGATCCTGACTCATATTCCTCGTCACGTGGCCCAGACACTTGACTCTGACTCATATTAAAGGTCACGTGGCCCAGACACGTGACCGCGACTCATATTCCGGGTCACGTGGCCCAGTCGCGTGACCCCAAAAAGTTGTCTAGACTCGTATCACAGACTCATATTCCAGGTCACGTGGGCCAGACAGGTGACCCCTAAAGTGACCTAGACCCATAACCCAGAATCAAATTCAAGGTCACGTAGCCCAGACACGTTACCGAAAAAGTTGTCTAGACTCGTATCCCAGACTCATATTCAAGGTCAGGTGGCCCAGACACGTGACCCGGACTCATGTTCCCGGTCACGTGGCCCAGGCACGTGACCCTGACTCATATTCCAGGTCATGTGCCCCAGACACGTGACACCAAGAGTGGCGTAGACTCATAACCTAGTCTCATATTCAAGGTCATGTGTCCCAGGCACGTGACCCTGACTCATATTCCAGGTCACGTGCCCCAGACACGTGACACCAAAAGTGGCGTAGACTCATAACCTAGTGTCATATTCAAGGTCATGTGTCCCAGACACGTGACCCCGACTCATATTCCGGGTCACGTGGCCCCGACACGTGACCGTGACTCATATTCCGGGTCACGTGGCCCAGTCACGTGACCTAAATAAGTTGTCTAGACTCGTATCCAAGACTCATATTCTAGGTCACGTGGCCCAGACACGTGACCCACACTCAGATTCAAAGTCACGTGGCCCAGGCACGTGACACCAAAATTGGCGTAGACTCACAACCCAGACTCATATTCACGATCACGTGGCCCAGACTCGCAACCCTGACTCATATTCCTGGTCACGTGTCCCAGACACTTGACCCTGACTCATATTCCTGGTCACGTGTCCCAGACACTTGACCCAGACTCATATTCCGGGTCACGTGGCCCAGACACGTGACCCAAAAAGTTGTCTAGGCTCGTATCCCAGACTCATTTTCAAGGTCACGTGGCCCAGACACGTGGCCTTGACTCATATTCCTCGTCACGTGGCCCAGACCCTTGACCCTGACTCATACTCCAGGTCACGTGCCCCAGACACGTGACACCAAAAGTGGCGTAGACTCATAACCTAGCGTCATATTAAAGTTCACGTGTCCCAGACACGTGACCCTGACTCATAATCCAGGTCACGTGTCCCAGACACGTGACCCCGACTCATATTCCGTGTCACGTGGCAGAGACACTTGACCTCGACTCATATTCCGGGTCACGTGGCCCCGACACGTGTCCCAGACTCATATGCCCGGTCACGTGGCCCAGACACGTGACCGCGACTCATATTCCGGGTCACGTGGCCCAGTCGCGTGACCCCAAAAAGTTGTCTAGACTCGTATCACAGACTCATGTTCAAGGTCACGTGGGCCAGACACGTGTCCCTGACTCATATTCCAGGTCACGTGGCCCAGACAGGTGACCCCTAAAGTGACCTAGACCCATAACCCAGAATCAAATTCAAGGTCACGTAGCGCAGACACATTACCTCGACTCCTATTATGGGTCACGTGGCCCAGACACGTGACAGAAAAAGTTGTCTAGACTCGTATCCCAGACTCATATTCAAGGTCATGTGGCCCAGACACGTGACCCTGACTCATATTCCAGGTCACGTGCCCCAGACACGTGACACCAAACGTGGCGTAGACTCATAACCTAGAGTCATATTAAAGTTCACGAGTCCCAGGCACGTGTCCCTGACTCATATTCCAGGTCACGTGGCCCAGACCCTTGACCCTGACTCATATTCCAGGTCACGTGCCCCAGACACGTGACACCAAAAGTGGCGTAGACTCATAACCTAGCGTCATATTAAAGTTCACGTGTCCCAGACACGTGACCCTGACTCATAATCCAGGTCACGTGTCCCAGACACGTGACCCCGACTCATATTCCGTGTCACGTGGCAGAGACACTTGACCTCGACTCATATTCCGGGTCACGTGGCCCCGACACCTGTCCCAGACTCATATGCCCGGTCACGTGGCCCAGACAAGATATCCTGACTCATATTCCTCGTCACGTGGCCCAGACACTTGACCCTGACTCATATTCAAGGTCACGTGGCCCAGACACGTGACTGCGACTCATATTCCGGGTCACGTGGCCCAGTCGCGTGACCCCAAAAAGTTGTCTAGACTCGTATCACAGACTCATGTTCAAGGTCACGTGGGCCAGACACGTGTCCCTGACTCATATTCCAGGTCACGTGGCCCAGACAGGTGACCCCTAAAGTGACCTAGACCCATAACCCAGAATCAAATTCAAGGTCACGTAGCCCAGACACGTTACCGAAAAAGTTGTCTAGACTCGTATCCCAGACTCATATTCAAGGTCAGGTGGCCCAGACACGTGACCCGGACTCATGTTCCCGGTCACGTGGCCCAGGCACGTGACCCTGACTCATATTCCAGGTCACGTGCCCCAGACACGTGACACCAAAAGTGGCATAGACTCATAACCTAGTCTCATATTCACGGTCATGTGTCCCAGACACGTGACCCTGACTCATAATCCTGGTCACGTGTCCCAGACACGTGACCCCGACTCATATTCCGGGTCACGTGGCCCCGACACGTGACCGTGAGTCATATTCCGGGTCACGTGGCCCAGTCGCGTGACCTAAATAAGTTGTCCAGACTCGTATCCAAGACTCATATTCTAGGTCACGTGGCCCAGACACGTGACCCACACTCAGATTCAAAGTCACGTGGCCCAGACACGTGACACCAAAATTGGCGTAGACTCATAACCCAGACTCATATTCACGATCACGTGGCCCAGACTCGTAACCCTGACTCCTATTCCTGGTCACGTGTCCCAGACACTTGACCCAGACTCATATTCCGGGTCACGTGGCCCAGACACGTGACCCAAAAAGTTGTCTAGGCTCGTATCCCAGACTCATATTCAAGGTCACGTGGCCCAGACACGTGGCCTTTGCGGGGGGCAACCTGCGAGCAGGACGTGCTTTGAAGAACTGCCTTGTTAACTCAGGGGTTAATTCCAGGGCAACCTGGCACGCAGGCTCTGCTTTGAGAGCTGGGGCCGCCTTTGTTAACTCAAGGGTCGAGTCCAGACATAGTTCTCTGTCCCGCCACCTCTTATTGTTTACTAGGGAAACTCCTTGCAGCTTTCTGGAGCGCATCTGACACAGGACAAATGGCTTTTTATGACCTAAGTCCTGAGAAACACAATCATGGGAAAATCATGGGAGTTTGGTTAATAGATTTATGTTTTTTAGGTGATTTCTGATGCATGTTACTTAGGTAATTTTTAATAATAGTATTGTATAAGAATTTCCTGGTATAAGGGTATATAATTCTGTGTGTAAGAATAAACAGGTGTCACTGGCATTGCAGGTTGCAGTGATCCTCTCAACGCCCCGCTGTATCTGTGTCTCTCTGTGTCTCTGTGTCTGTTTCTTTTCTTAGCCGAGGAATCCCGCGTCCGTGCCTACGTTGACTCGTCGGCTGGCTCCGACAAAGTGGCGCCCAACGTGGGGCATCGACGTTTAGGAGATTCTCGGCCGCTGCCCGGAGATAAAACGCGCGTATAGGTAAAGAAAATCCTGCATAAAAAAAGAAAAATAAGGTAGGGGCAGGAAGGTTTATAGTTGAGAGTAAAAAATGGGGCAAGATCATAGTCGTCAAGTGTTTGTTCATATGTTATATGTAATGTTAAGAGACCGAGGGGTCAAAGTATCTAAGCCTAAATTACGCACATTCTTGCAGTTTATTGAAGAAGTCTGTCCATGGTTCCCTGAGGAAGGAACTATGAGTTTAGAGATTTGGAAAAAGATTGGTAAGCAGATTCAAACACATTATTCACTTTATGGCCCTTCCAAAGTTCCAGTAGAAACTTTCTCATTGTGGACTTTAATCCGTGATTGCCTTGATTTTAGTCATGAAGAGGGTTCTAAAATTAATCAAATGGTTGATGAAGAGCCAATTTATGCTACTCCAGAGGGTCGAGACAGATTGGTTACCTTGTCCCCTCTTGCAAAAATGGAGGATGGGCTGTCTCCCTCTGATGAGGAAGATTTAGATGAACAAGCAGCTGAATATCACCAGGATGATTGGGATCTGTTAGCTGAGGAGTCACCTCCTGCTGTTAATAAAATGGTGCAACAGTCCTGTTGTGCTCCCATGGAGCATCTTACTTTAAAAGAACCACCTCCTCAAAAAATTGTGGTACCTGCTGCACCACCCGCTTATGCCGCTTCTATTATTGCTGGGTTAGATCCTCCTCCTGCTCAGGCCACTGTGCAAGTTCAGGTTTTTTCCCCGTTGCAGCAGGCCATTCATCAGGCATATAAAGATGGAGAAAATGTTTCTGGTTTCCCAGTTCTATTTCCAGTACTGGAAAATGCTGGTCAGCGATATTATGATCCTCTTCCCTTTAAACAGTTAAAAGAACTTAAAGTCGCCTGTGCACAATATGGGGCTACTGCACCTTTTACACAGGCTATGATTGAGAATTTAGGAGCCTTAAATCTGCCTCCTAATGATTGGAAACAAATCGCTCGTGCATGTCTTTCGGGCGGTGATTATTTATTGTGGAAATCAGAATTTGCAGAACAATGTCACTATATAGCTGAAATTAATCAAAGACAAGGAATTCCCACAACTTATGAAATGTTGGTAGGGGAAGGTGCATTTCAGGCTACCAATGCACAGCTGAATTATCAGCCAGGAGCATATCGTCAAATTTCCAACGCCGCACGACAGGCTTGGAGGAAATTGCCATGTCCCTCTAATAGATCAGAGGATCTTGCAAAGATACGGCAGGGGCCTGACGAGCCCTATCAAGATTTTGTTGCCCGGCTTTTGGAAGCTGTGGGAAAAATAATGTCTGATGATCAAGCAGGTATGATTTTAACTAAGCAATTGGCTTATGAAAATGCTAACTCTGCCTGTCAGGCTGCCTTGCGGCCATATAGAAAGAAGGGGGCTTTGTCTGATTATATTCGTATTTGTGCTGATATTGGTCCATCTTATATGCAGGGAATTGCTATTGCAGCTGCTTTGCAAGGGAAAAACATAAAAGAGGTATTATTTCAGCAGCAGCGCAAAAAGGAGATGATGAAAAATTCGTCCAATGCTGTTTGTTATGCCTGCGGCCAAGTAGGACATCGAGCTGCAGCCTGTCCTCAGAGGACTAACAGGGGGACAAGAGGTATAGCCCCGAATGTATGCCCTAGATGTAAGAGAGGAAGACATTGGATGAAAGACTGTAGGTCAAAAACAGATTCACAGGGCAATCCATTACCCCCCTTGCAGGGAAACTGGGTGAGGGGCCAGCCCCTGGCCCCGAAACAATGTTATGGGGCAATTCAGCAGACTTCTCCAGTAGAAAGCGGGTCTCAGACCTGTTTAGAGCCACCTCAGGGAGCGCTGGATTGGACTTGTGTGCCTCCTCCTACACAATACTAACCCCTGAAATGGGAATTCAGACTATTGCTACTGGAGTGTTTGGGCCATTGCCTGAAGGGACAGTAGGCTTACTGTTAGGGAGAAGTAGTACCACTTTAAAGGGCCTTAGTGTCGCTCCAGGGGTTATAGATTCAGATTATCATGGAGAAATTAAAATTATGGCAGAATCACCTCGTACTATTAGTACTATCCATTCAGGACAAAGAATTGCACAACTTGTTCTCCTCCCTCTTAAAGTCACAGGGCATGAGATTCAAAAGACACGTGGCACTGCTGCCTTTGGGTCTTCAGATGCCTATTGGGTCCAAGCTATTAAAGAATCCAGGCCTGAATTGGAGCTAAAAATTAATGGGAAAAATTTTAAAGGAATTTTGGATACTGGAGCTGATGTATCTGTTATTGCTGAGCATCATTGGCCCAGCGGATGGCCTAAACATATAGCTATTTCCACTTTGCAAGGAATTGGGCAGTCCAGTAATCCAGAACAGAGTGCAGAGCTACTGCATTGGCAAGATCAAGACGGCCATCAAGGCGAGATGCGTCCTTACATACTACCTAGATTGCCAGTTAATCTTTGGGGAAGGGATGTTATGTCAAAAATGGGAGTCTTTCTTTACAGTCCAAGCACTGCAATAAGTTCACAAATGTTTGATCAGGGTCTTTTGCCTCACCAGGGCCTGGGTAAGCATGGTCAGGGAAGAATTGCGCCAATTCAGCCTCAAAAGCTGGCACCAAGAGCAGGGTTAGGATATTTTCAGTGGGGACTACTGATTGTCCTGTTACTCACGCTGATCCTATTGTTTGGAAAACTGAGGAACCTGTGTGGGTAGATCAGTGGCCCCTAACTATAGAAAAAATGCTGGCTGCACAACAACTGGTACAGGAACAGTTGGCTTTGGGCCATATAGAACCTTCTAATTCACCTTGGAATTCACCCATTTTTGTTATCAAAAAGAAATCTGGAAAATGGCGCTTATTGCAAGACCTTCGTCAGGTTAACAAAGCCATGCAGATCATGGGTGCTTTGCAGCCCGGGTTGCCTTCTCCAATGGCAATTCCTAGGGGAGCTCATATAATTATTATTGACTTAAAAGATTGCTTTTATACCATTCCCCTTGCACCTCAGGATTGTTATCGTTTTGCATTTAGTGTTCCTGCTGTTAACTTTTCACGGCCCATGAAGAGGTATCAATGGAAGGTGTTGCCTCAAGGAATGGCTAATAGTCCTACATTATGCCAAAAGTTTGTAGATGCAGCCCTAACCGATGTGCGTGAAAGGTTTTCAGATATTTACATGCTTCATTATATAGATGATATTCTTTTGGCTCATACTGATTATGCCTATTTGTTAAAAGCCTTTTCTGAAGTAGAGATTGCATTAAAGTCTAGAGGTTTAATTATAGCTACTGAAAAAATTCAAACTTTTCCTCCATACTCCTATTTGGGCTTCCGTTTGGAAAAGGAAAAATTCTCTGTCCCTCATCTTCAGTTACGAAGAGATGGATTACGTACTTTAAATGATTTTCAAAAGTTGCTGGGAGACATTAATTGGATACGCCCTTACTTACGCCTCCCTACTGTAAGTTGGAAACCATTGTTTGATATTTTGAAAGGAGATTCATCACCTACATCTCCTCGGCAACTAACGCCACAAGGAGAGTTGGCTCTGCAAACTGTGGAAAGGGCACTTGCTGAACAATACACAGCGTATTGTGATTACACCCGGCCATGGGGATTATATATACTTGCTACTCAACATTCACCCACAGGAGTCCTATATCAGGATAAGCCATTAAAATGGATTTATTTGGCAGCTTCTCCTGTGCGGGCCCTTGATTCCTACCATGTTCAGGTTGCTAGGGTAATTGCTAGAGGTCGAAAAGACTCTATTATGTATTTGGGCAAAGATCCCTCCTTTATATGTGTCCCTTTTTCATCTGAACAGCAAAACTGGCTTTTCCAGTTCTCTGATGACTGGGTGCTTGCCTTAGCTGACTTCCCTGGACAACTAATTCAGCATTACCCAGCTGATAAGTTGTTGCAATTTGCTTTACAACATCCATTTGTTTTCCCTACTATTGTAAAAGAGCATCCTATTCCTAATGCTGTAACTATTTTTAACGATGGCTCTTCTAATGGAATAGCTAGTCTTGTTGTCAGTCAACAAACATATTTTACTCAAACTACTTATGAATCAGCCCAAGAAGTTGAGTTGTATGCGGTGCTGAGAGCTCTTCATACAGTTTCTTCTGCCTTTAATTTATACTCAGATAGTCATTATGTAGTCAGAGCCATGTCTGTCATAGAAACAGTCCCGCTGATTGGCTCAATTAAAACTTCAATCTTTGATTTGTTTTTTCGTATCCAAAAGGCTATACAAACTCGTGTCAACCCCTGTTTCTTTGGCTATATACGAGCTCATTCGGCTCTGCCTGGACCCCTTGCTCAGGGTAATAAGATAGCAGATGCCCTGACAAAAAACATTTATTTTCAAGATGCAGCCTTAGCTGCCAAAGCTTCTCATGCCATACATCATCAAAATAGTCATTCTTTACGCTTGCAGTTTCAGATTCCCAGAGAAACGGCACGACAAATTGTTAAAAGCTGTTCAACATGTCCTCAGTTCTTTGTTGTTCCCTCTTTTGGTGTCAACCCTCGTGGCCTCCGTCCTAATGATCTTTGGCAAATGGACGTTACTCATATGGCTGAGTTTGGAAAGCTGAAGTATCTTCATGTTACTATTGATACCAATTCTGGCTTCCTTATGGCTACAGCACTTTCTGGAGAGGCTAGTAAAAATTGTATTCAACATTGCCTCCGCTGTTTTGCTGCCATGGGAATACCCCGTGTGTTAAAAACTGATAATGGTCCTGGCTACACTGGACGTGAATTTCGTTCCTTTTGTGACACTTTTTCTATACTGCATAAAACTGGCATCCCTTATAATCCTCAAGGACAAGGAATTGTTGAACGAGCTCACTTAACCCTTAAACATCAACTGAAAAAACTAAAAAAGGGGGAATTGGGTGCAGGGCAGTATTCCTTCTCTATTGAGCCATGCTTTATATGTTTTGAATTTTTTGACCTTTGATAATAAAGGCAATACTGCCGCCCAGCGCTTCTGGATGCAGGATCCACCACGAAAGTTCCCACTCGTACGATGGAAGGATCCTATGAACGGATCTTGGAATGGTCCTGATCCTGTATTAATATGGGGGAGAGGCCATGTTTGTGTGTTTCCGCAGAATGCCGAAGCGCCGCGCTGGCTCCCGGAAAGGCTGGTACGCGCGTCGGAGGCAGTCCTTGACAGCTCAGGTGAGGCGAATAACGGACAGCGATGATTCGTCTCTTCCATCATCACAGCAAGTACAAGCCCTTTTGCGGCTGGCCCAACAAGGGTCTGATCAACACATCTCTCCTTTTAGAGTGTGGATTCAATTATTATTGCTTTTGCAAAATCTTTCTGATGTTCAGGGAAAGGTATATTGGGCCTATGTCCCTGACCCTCTCTTGTTACAGCCAGTCACCTGGGAGATGGCATTTATTCCTGTATACGTTAATGACACTATTACACTGGGAGGATCTTCAGATAAACATATTATTCCACAAAATGCTTCTCTAAATTATACAGGGTTTTCTGCAAAACTTCCTATATGTATGTATAAAAACTATAATGCTTCTAGCTGTCCTTTAATTACAGAAACCTTCTACAGAACCAAGATTGCTGCTCAGAATACATGGATACTACGTTTCCCATCAATAACAGAAAAGGCTGGACAGACCCAACAGCAGAATGGAATAGGGCCTAAAGACATTCCCTTTTGTGGACTTGGACTAAGGGAACAGCAGATTTATGTGCCTTGGACATCATGTAGAAACGAAACTGCTACCACGTATACCATCTATAATGAGACACAAAGGCTTTGGGACTGGGGTCCTGATTTGATGACTGCACAAGGGTCTGGCTATCGAGAGCTTCATCCTCCCATTTGGAATCTCGGCGGTGATAAGATCTTCCAGACAGACCTGTGGAAGCTTGCTGCCGCTACAAGCAAGACAGTGAGGTTGTCATATACAGGCGCAAACCATCTGAATGAACCTTACAGATATCCTCGTGCTTGTGTACCTTTACCTTTCATGATAATAACGGGGTCTGTTGTTATTCGTAAACAATTTGGTATGTATAATATTACCTGTTTAAACTGTACATTGTCAAATTGTATTCGAGGAATTGACGACAAGTCAGGCTTGCTTATTGTAAAGCAACCTCCTTTTGTTGTTATCCCTGTAAATGTGTCAGAATCCTGGTATGAAGATACAGGAGTAGAATTGTGGGAACGCCTGAATAATGCACTCTCCAGGCCTCGGAGAGGAATAGGTTTAGTTATACTAGGGATAATTTCTCTGATAACGTTAATAGCATCCACTATTTCTGCTTCTATTGCTCTTAGCCAGCCTATTCATACTGCTGCCTTTGTAGATGGGCTTGCCAAAAATGCATCCAATGCTTTAGGAATACAAGAAGATATTGATAAACGTTTAGAAGATCGCTTAAATGCTCTGTATGATTCTGTGTTATACTTAGGAGAACAAATGCAAGAGCTGAGGTTTAGGAGTAAGTTGAGATGTCATGCTAATTATTATTGGATATGTGTCACTCAAAAAGAGTATAATGAATCAGATACATCGTGGCAACATATTAAAGCTCATCTTGCTGGAATATGGAGTCACGATAACCTTTCTATAGATTTGATAAAGTTACATCAAGAAATTCTAAACATTGAAGATTCACTCTCTCCAAACACGGATATTGGCTCCGCTGTTAATGGATTTCTAGAAGGGCTATTTTCCCATTTTCCTACTCTGAGTACATTTTGGCATTATATTCTCAGTCTTATGGTTGTACTGGCCGTTTTACTGCTGTTGATGTGTCTCATTCCATGCTGCATCAAGCATTTAATTTCAGAGCTGCTTGACATCAAAGCAGCTATTGATGCTGCTCGTCTAAAGCACAAAAATCAGTGCTTTAGTAAATAAATAGGGGGGAGCTGCGGGGGGCAACCTGCGAGCAGGACGTGCTTTGAAGAACTGCCTTGTTAACTCAGGGGTTAATTCCAGGGCAACCTGGCACGCAGGCTCTGCTTTGAGAGCTGGGGCCGCCTTTGTTAACTCAAGGGTCGAGTCCAGACATAGTTCTCTGTCCCGCCATCTCTTATTGTTTACTAGGGAAACTCCTTGCAGCTTTCTGGAGCGCATCTGACACAGGACAAATGGCTTTTTATGACCTAAGTCCTGAGAAACACAATCATGGGAAAATCATGGGAGTTTGGTTAATAGATTTATGTTTTTTAGGTGATTTCTGATGCATGTTACTTAGGTAATTTTTAATAATAGTATTGT
Source organism: Giraffa tippelskirchi (assembly GCF_054371585.1). Classification (NCBI taxonomy): domain Eukaryota; kingdom Metazoa; phylum Chordata; class Mammalia; order Artiodactyla; family Giraffidae; genus Giraffa; species Giraffa tippelskirchi. The sequence continues at coordinate 6,643,724 of NC_137288.1, read as the reverse complement.
ATAAGAATTTCCTGGTATAAGGGTATATAATTCTGTGTGTAAGAATAAACAGGTGTCACTGGCATTGCAGGTTGCAGTGATCCTCTCAACGCCCCGCTGTGTCTGTGTCTCTCTGTGTCTCTGTGTCTGTTTCTTTTCTTAGCCGAGGAATCCCACGTCCGTGCCTACGTTGACTCGTCGGCTGGCTCCGACAGCCTTGACTCATATTCCTCGCCACGTGGCCCAGACACGTGACCCTGACTCATATTCAAGGTCACGTGGCCCAGACACGTGACCGCGACTCATATTCCGGGTCACGGGGCCCAGTCACGTGACCCCAAAAAGTTGTCTAGACTCGTATCCCAGACTCATATTCAAGGTCACGTGGCCCAGACACGTGACCCTGACTCATATTCCCGGTAACGTGGCCCAGACCCTTGACCCTGACTCATATTCCAGGTCACGTGCCCCAGACACATGACACCAAAAGTGGCGTAGACTCATAACCTAGCGTCATATTAAAGTTCACGTGTCCCAGACACGTGACCCTGACTCATAATCCAGGTCAAGTGTCCCAGACACGTGACCCCGACTCATATTCCGTGTCACGTGGCAGAGACACTTGACCTCGACTCATATTCCGGGTCACGTGGCCCCGAAACGTGTCCCAGACGCATATGCCCGGTCACGTGGCCCAGACAAGTGATCCTGACTCATATTCCTCGTCACGTGGCCCAGACACTTGACTCTGACTCATATTAAAGGTCACGTGGCCCAGACACGTGACCGCGACTCATATTCCGGGTCACGTGGCCCAGTCGCGTGACCCCAAAAAGTTGTCTAGACTCGTATCACAGACTCATATTCCAGGTCACGTGGGCCAGACAGGTGACCCCTAAAGTGACCTAGACCCATAACCCAGAATCAAATTCAAGGTCACGTAGCCCAGACATGTTACCGAAAAAGTTGTCTAGACTCGTATCCCAGACTCATATTCAAGGTCAGGTGGCCCAGACACGTGACCCGGACTCATGTTCCCGGTCACGTGGCCCAGGCACGTGACCCTGACTCATATTCCAGGTCATGTGCCCGAGACACGTGACACCAAGAGTGGCGTAGACTCATAACCTAGTCTCATATTCAAGGTCATGTGTCCCAGGCACGTGACCCTGACTCATATTCCAGGTCACGTGCCCCAGACACGTGACACCAAAAGTGGCGTAGACTCATAACCTAGTCTCATATTCAAGGTCATGTGTCCCAGACACGTGACCCCGACTCATATTCCGGGTCACGTGGCCCCGACACGTGACCGTGACTCATATTCCGGGTCACGTGGCCCAGTCGCGTGACCTAAATAAGTTGTCCAGACTCGTATCCAAGACTCATATTCTAGGTCACGTGGCCCAGACACGTGACCCACACTCAGATTCAAAGTCACGTGGCCCAGGCACGTGACACCAAAATTGGCGTAGACTCATAACCCAGACTCATATTCACGATCACGTGGCCCAGACTCGCAACCTTGACTCATATTCCTGGTCACGTGTCCCAGACACTTGACCCTGACTCATATTCCTGGTCACGTGTCCCAGACACTTGACCCAGACTCATATTCCGGGTCACGTGGCCCAGACCCTTGACCCTGACTCATACTCCAGGTCACGTGCCCCAGACACGTGACACCAAAAGTGGCGTAGACTCATAACCTAGCGTCATAATAAAGTTCACGTGTCCCAGACACGTGACCCTGACTCATAATCCAGGTCACGTGTCCCAGACACGTGACCCCGACTCATATTCCGTGTCACGTGGCAGAGACACTTGACCTCGACTCATATTCCGGGTCACGTGGCCCCGACACGTGTCCCAGACTCATATGCCCGGTCACGTGGCCCAGACACGTGACCGCGACTCATATTCCGGATCACGTGGCCCAGTCGCGTGACCCCAAAAAGTTGTCTAGACTCGTATCACAGACTCATGTTCAAGGTCACGTGGGCCAGACACGTGTCCCTGACTCATATTCCAGGTCACGTGGCCCAGACAGGTGACCCCTAAAGTGACCTAGACCCATAACCCAGAATCAAATTCAAGGTCACGTAGCGCAGACACATTACCTCGACTCATATTATGGGTCACGTGGCCCAGACACGTGACAGAAAAAGTTGTCTAGACTCGTATCCCAGACTCATATTCCAGGTCACGTGCCCCAGACACGTGACACCAAACGTGGCGTAGACTCATAACCTAGAGTCATATTAAAGTTCACGTGTCCCAGACACGTGTCCCTGACTCATATTCCAGGTCACGTGGCCCAGACCCTTGACCCTGACTCATATTCCAGGTCACGTGCCCCAGACACGTGACACCAAAAGTGGCGTAGACTCATAACCTAGCGTCATATTAAAGTTCACGTGTCCCAGACACGTGACCCTGACTCATAATCCAGGTCACGTGTCCCAGACACGTGACCCCGACTCATATTCCGTGTCACGTGGCAGAGACACTTGACCTCGACTCATATTCCGGGTCACGTGGCCCCGACACGTGTCCCAGACTCATATGCCCGGCCACGTGGCCCAGACAAGTGATCCTGACTCATATTCCTCGTCACGTGGCCCAGACACTTGACCCTGACTCATATTCAAGGTCACGTGGCCCAGACACGTGACCGCGACTCATATTCCGAGTCACGTGGCCCAGTCGCGTGACCCCAAAAAGTTGTCTAGACTCGTATCACAGACTCATGTTCAAGGTCACGTGGGCCAGACACGTGTCCCTGACTCATATTCCAGGTCACGTGGCCCAGACAGGTGACCCCTAAAGTGACCTAGACCCATAACCCAGAATCAAATTCAAGGTCACGTAGCCCAGACACGTTACCGAAAAAGTTGTCTAGACTCGTATCCCAGACTCATATTCAAGGTCAGGTGGCCCAGACACGTGACACCAAAAGTGGCGTAGACTCATAACCTAGTCTCATATTCAAGGTCATGTGTCCCAGACACGTGACCCTGACTCATAATCCTGGTCACGTGTCCCAGACACGTGACCCCGACTCATATTCCGGGTCACGTGGCCCCGACACGTGACCGTGACTCATATTCCAGGTCACGTGGCCCAGTTGCGTGACCTAAATAAGTTGTCCAGACTCGTATCCAAGACTCATATTCTAGGTCACGTGGCCCAGACACGTGACCCACACTCAGATTCAAAGTCACGTGGCCCAGACACGTGACACCAAAATTGGCGTAGACTCATAACCCAGACTCATATTCACGATCACGTGGCCCAGACTCGCAACCCTGACTCCTATTCCTGGTCACGTGTCCCAGACACTTGACCCAGACTCATATTCCGGGTCACGTGGCCCAGACACGTGACCCAAAAAGTTGTCTAGGCTCGTATCCCAGACTCATATTCAAGGTCACGTGGCCCAGACACGTGGCCTTTGCGGGGGGCAACCTGCGAGCAGGACGTGCTTTGAAGAACTGCCTTGTTAACTCAGGGGTTAATTCCAGGGCAACCTGGCACGCAGGCTCTGCTTTGAGAGCTGGGGCCGCCTTTGTTAACTCAAGGGTCGAGTCCAGACATAGTTCTCTGTCCCGCCACCTCTTATTGTTTACTAGGGAAACTCCTTGCAGCTTTCTGGAGCGCATCTGACACAGGACAAATGGCTTTTTATGACCTAAGTCCTGAGAAACACAATCATGGGAAAATCATGGGAGTTTGGTTAATAGATTTATGTTTTTTAGGTGATTTCTGATGCATGTTACTTAGGTAATTTTTAATAATAGTATTGTATAAGAATTTCCTGGTATAAGGGTATATAATTCTGTGTGTAAGAATAAACAGGTGTCACTGGCATTGCAGGTTGCAGTGATCCTCTCAACGCCCCGCTGTATCTGTGTCTCTCTGTGTCTCTGTGTCTGTTTCTTTTCTTAGCCGAGGAATCCCGCGTCCGTGCCTACGTTGACTCGTCGGCTGGCTCCGACAAAGTGGCGCCCAACGTGGGGCATCGACGTTTAGGAGATTCTCGGCCGCTGCCCGGAGATAAAACGCGCGTATAGGTAAAGAAAATCCTGCATAAAAAAAGAAAAATAAGGTAGGGGCAGGAAGGTTTATAGTTGAGAGTAAAAAATGGGGCAAGATCATAGTCGTCAAGTGTTTGTTCATATGTTATATGTAATGTTAAGAGACCGAGGGGTCAAAGTATCTAAGCCTAAATTACGCACATTCTTGCAGTTTATTGAAGAAGTCTGTCCATGGTTCCCTGAGGAAGGAACTATGAGTTTAGAGATTTGGAAAAAGATTGGTAAGCAGATTCAAACACATTATTCACTTTATGGCCCTTCCAAAGTTCCAGTAGAAACTTTCTCATTGTGGACTTTAATCCGTGATTGCCTTGATTTTAGTCATGAAGAGGGTTCTAAAATTAATCAAATGGTTGATGAAGAGCCAATTTATGCTACTCCAGAGGGTCGAGACAGATTGGTTACCTTGTCCCCTCTTGCAAAAACGGAGGATGGGCTGTCTCCCTCTGATGAGGAAGATTTAGATGAACAAGCAGCTGAATATCACCAGGATGATTGGGATCTGTTAGCTGAGGAGTCACCTCCTGCTGTTAATAAAATGGTGCAACAGTCCTGTTGTGCTCCCATGGAGCATCTTACTTTAAAAGAACCACCTCCTCAAAAAATTGTGGTACCTGCTGCACCACCCGCTTATGCCGCTTCTATTATTGCTGGGTTAGATCCTCCTCCTGCTCAGGCCACTGTGCAAGTTCAGGTTTTTTCCCCGTTGCAGCAGGCCATTCATCAGGCATATAAAGATGGAGAAAATGTTTCTGGTTTCCCAGTTCTATTTCCAGTACTGGAAAATGCTGGTCAGCGATATTATGATCCTCTTCCCTTTAAACAGTTAAAAGAACTTAAAGTCGCCTGTGCACAATATGGGGCTACTGCACCTTTTACACAGGCTATGATTGAGAATTTAGGAGCCTTAAATCTGCCTCCTAATGATTGGAAACAAATCGCTCGTGCATGTCTTTCGGGCGGTGATATTTATTGTGGAAATCAGAATTTGCAGAACAATGTCACTATATAGCTGAAATTAATCAAAGACAAGGAATTCCCACAACTTATGAAATGTTGGTAGGGGAAGGTGCATTTCAGGCTACCAATGCACAGCTGAATTATCAGCCAGGAGCATATCGTCAAATTTCCAACGCCGCACGACAGGCTTGGAGGAAATTGCCATGTCCCTCTAATAGATCAGAGGATCTTGCAAAGATACGGCAGGGGCCTGACGAGCCCTATCAAGATTTTGTTGCCCGGCTTTTGGAAGCTGTGGGAAAAATAATGTCTGATGATCAAGCAGGTATGATTTTAACTAAGCAATTGGCTTATGAAAATGCTAACTCTGCCTGTCAGGCTGCCTTGCGGCCATATAGAAAGAAGGGGGCTTTGTCTGATTATATTCGTATTTGTGCTGATATTGGTCCATCTTATATGCAGGGAATTGCTATTGCAGCTGCTTTGCAAGGGAAAAACATAAAAGAGGTATTATTTCAGCAGCAGCGCAAAAAGGAGATGATGAAAAATTCGTCCAATGCTGTTTGTTATGCCTGCGGCCAAGTAGGACATCGAGCTGCAGCCTGTCCTCAGAGGACTAACAGGGGGACAAGAGGTATAGCCCCGAATGTATGGCCTAGATGTAAGAGAGGAAGACATTGGATGAAAGACTGTAGGTCAAAAACAGATTCACAGGGCAATCCATTACCCCCCTTGCAGGGAAACTGGGTGAGGGGCCAGCCCCTGGCCCCGAAACAATGTTATGGGGCAATTCAGCAGACTTCTCCAGTAGAAAGCGGGTCTCAGACCTGTTTAGAGCCACCTCAGGGAGCGCTGGATTGGACTTGTGTGCCTCCTCCTACACAATACTAACCCCTGAAATGGGAATTCAGACTATTGCTACTGGAGTGTTTGGGCCATTGCCTGAAGGGACAGTAGGCTTACTGTTAGGGAGAAGTAGTACCACTTTAAAGGGCCTTAGTGTCGCTCCAGGGGTTATAGATTCAGATTATCATGGAGAAATTAAAATTATGGCAGAATCACCTCGTACTATTAGTACTATCCATTCAGGACAAAGAATTGCACAACTTGTTCTCCTCCCTCTTAAAGTCACAGGGCATGAGATTCAAAAGACACGTGGCACTGCTGCCTTTGGGTCTTCAGATGCCTATTGGGTCCAAGCTATTAAAGAATCCAGGCCTGAATTGGAGCTAAAAATTAATGGGAAAAATTTTAAAGGAATTTTGGATACTGGAGCTGATGTATCTGTTATTGCTGAGCATCATTGGCCCAGCGGATGGCCTAAACATATAGCTATTTCCACTTTGCAAGGAATTGGGCAGTCCAGTAATCCAGAACAGAGTGCAGAGCTACTGCATTGGCAAGATCAAGACGGCCATCAAGGCGAGATGCGTCCTTACATACTACCTAGATTGCCAGTTAATCTTTGGGGAAGGGATGTTATGTCAAAAATGGGAGTCTTTCTTTACAGTCCAAGCACTGCAATAAGTTCACAAATGTTTGACCAGGGTCTTTTGCCTCACCAGGGCCTGGGTAAGCATGGTCAGGGAAGAATTGCGCCAATTCAGCCTCAAAAGCTGGCACCAAGAGCAGGGTTAGGATATTTTCAGTGGGGACTACTGATTGTCCTGTTACTCACGCTGATCCTATTGTTTGGAAAACTGAGGAACCTGTGTGGGTAGATCAGTGGCCCCTAACTATAGAAAAAATGCTGGCTGCACAACAACTGGTACAGGAACAGTTGGCTTTGGGCCATATAGAACCTTCTAATTCACCTTGGAATTCACCCATTTTTGTTATCAAAAAGAAATCTGGAAAATGGCGCTTATTGCAAGACCTTCGTCAGGTTAACAAAGCCATGCAGATCATGGGTGCTTTGCAGCCCGGGTTGCCTTCTCCAATGGCAATTCCTAGGGGAGCTCATATAATTATTATTGACTTAAAAGATTGCTTTTATACCATTCCCCTTGCACCTCAGGATTGTTATCGTTTTGCATTTAGTGTTCCTGCTGTTAACTTTTCACGGCCCATGAAGAGGTATCAATGGAAGGTGTTGCCTCAAGGAATGGCTAATAGTCCTACATTATGCCAAAAGTTTGTAGATGCAGCCCTAACCGATGTGCGTGAAAGGTTTTCAGATATTTACATGCTTCATTATATAGATGATATTCTTTTGGCTCATACTGATTATGCCTATTTGTTAAAAGCCTTTTCTGAAGTAGAGATTGCATTAAAGTCTAGAGGTTTAATTATAGCTACTGAAAAAATTCAAACTTTTCCTCCATACTCCTATTTGGGCTTCCGTTTGGAAAAGGAAAAATTCTCTGTCCCTCATCTTCAGTTACGAAGAGATGGATTACGTACTTTAAATGATTTTCAAAAGTTGCTGGGAGACATTAATTGGATACGCCCTTACTTACGCCTCCCTACTGTAAGTTGGAAACCATTGTTTGATATTTTGAAAGGAGATTCATCACCTACATCTCCTCGGCAACTAACGCCACAAGGAGAGTTGGCTCTGCAAACTGTGGAAAGGGCACTTGCTGAACAATACACAGCGTATTGTGATTACACCCGGCCATGGGGATTATATATACTTGCTACTCAACATTCACCCACAGGAGTCCTATATCAGGATAAGCCATTAAAATGGATTTATTTGGCAGCTTCTCCTGTGCGGGCCCTTGATTCCTACCATGTTCAGGTTGCTAGGGTAATTGCTAGAGGTCGAAAAGACTCTATTATGTATTTGGGCAAAGATCCCTCCTTTATATGTGTCCCTTTTTCATCTGAACAGCAAAACTGGCTTTTCCAGTTCTCTGATGACTGGGTGCTTGCCTTAGCTGACTTCCCTGGACAACTAATTCAGCATTACCCAGCTGATAAGTTGTTGCAATTTGCTTTACAACATCCATTTGTTTTCCCTACTATTGTAAAAGAGCATCCTATTCCTAATGCTGTAACTATTTTTAACGATGGCTCTTCTAATGGAATAGCTAGTCTTGTTGTCAGTCAACAAACATATTTTACTCAAACTACTTATGAATCAGCACAAGAAGTTGAGTTGTATGCGGTGCTGAGAGCTCTTCATACAGTTTCTTCTGCCTTTAATTTATACTCAGATAGTCATTATGTAGTCAGAGCCATGTCTGTCATAGAAACAGTCCCGCTGATTGGCTCAATTAAAACTTCAATCTTTGATTGGTTTTTTCGTATCCAAAAGGCTATACAAACTCGTGTCAACCCCTGTTTCTTTGGCTATATACGAGCTCATTCGGCTCTGCCTGGACCCCTTGCTCAGGGTAATAAGATAGCAGATGCCCTGACAAAAAACATTTATTTTCAAGATGCAGCCTTAGCTGCCAAAGCTTCTCATGCCATACATCATCAAAATAGTCATTCTTTACGCTTGCAGTTTCAGATTCCCAGAGAAACGGCACGACAAATTGTTAAAAGCTGTTCAACATGTCCTCAGTTCTTTGTTGTTCCCTCTTTTGGTGTCAACCCTCGTGGCCTCCGTCCTAATGATCTTTGGCAAATGGACGTTACTCATATGGCTGAGTTTGGAAAGCTGAAGTATCTTCATGTTACTATTGATACCAATTCTGGCTTCCTTATGGCTACAGCACTTTCTGGAGAGGCTAGTAAAAATTGTATTCAACATTGCCTCCGCTGTTTTGCTGCCATGGGAATACCCCGTGTGTTAAAAACTGATAATGGTCCTGGCTACACTGGACGTGAATTTCGTTCCTTTTGTGACACTTTTTCTATACTGCATAAAACTGGCATCCCTTATAATCCTCAAGGACAAGGAATTGTTGAACGAGCTCACTTAACCCTTAAACATCAACTGAAAAAACTAAAAAGGGGGAATTGGGTGCAGGGCAGTATTCCTTCTCTATTGAGCCATGCTTTATATGTTTTGAATTTTTTGACCTTTGATAATAAAGGCAATACTGCCGCCCAGCGCTTCTGGATGCAGGATCCACCACGAAAGTTCCCACTCGTACGATGGAAGGATCCTATGAACGGATCTTGGAATGGTCCTGATCCTGTATTAATATGGGGGAGAGGCCATGTTTGTGTGTTTCCGCAGAATGCCGAAGCGCCGCGCTGGCTCCCGGAAAGGCTGGTACGCGCGTCGGAGGCAGTCCTTGACAGCTCAGGTGAGGCGAATAACGGACAGCGATGATTCGTCTCTTCCATCATCACAGCAAGTACAAGCCCTTTTGCGGCTGGCCCAACAAGGGTCTGATCAACACATCTCTCCTTTTAGAGTGTGGATTCAATTATTATTGCTTTTGCAAAATCTTTCTGATGTTCAGGGAAAGGTATATTGGGCCTATGTCCCTGACCCTCTCTTGTTACAGCCAGTCACCTGGGAGATGGCATTTATTCCTGTATACGTTAATGACACTATTACACTGGGAGGATCTTCAGATAAACATATTATTCCACAAAATGCTTCTCTAAATTATACAGGGTTTTCTGCAAAACTTCCTATATGTATGTATAAAAACTATAATGCTTCTAGCTGTCCTTTAATTACAGAAACCTTCTACAGAACCAAGATTGCTGCTCAGAATACATGGATACTACGTTTCCCATCAATAACAGAAAAGGCTGGACAGACCCAACAGCAGAATGGAATAGGGCCTAAAGACATTCCCTTTTGTGGACTTGGACTAAGGGAACAGCAGATTTATGTGCCTTGGACATCATGTAGAAACGAAACTGCTACCACGTATACCATCTATAATGAGACACAAAGGCTTTGGGACTGGGGTCCTGATTTGATGACTGCACAAGGGTCTGGCTATCGAGAGCTTCATCCTCCCATTTGGAATCTCGGCGGTGATAAGATCTTCCAGACAGACCTGTGGAAGCTTGCTGCCGCTACAAGCAAGACAGTGAGGTTGTCATATACAGGCGCAAACCATCTGAATGAACCTTACAGATATCCTCGTGCTTGTGTACCTTTACCTTTCATGATAATAACGGGGTCTGTTGTTATTCGTAAACAATTTGGTATGTATAATATTACCTGTTTAAACTGTACATTGTCAAATTGTATTCGAGGAATTGACGACAAGTCAGGCTTGCTTATTGTAAAGCAACCTCCTTTTGTTGTTATCCCTGTAAATGTGTCAGAATCCTGGTATGAAGATACAGGAGTAGAATTGTGGGAACGCCTGAATAATGCACTCTCCAGGCCTCGGAGAGGAATAGGTTTAGTTATACTAGGGATAATTTCTCTGATAACGTTAATAGCATCCACTATTTCTGCTTCTATTGCTCTTAGCCAGCCTATTCATACTGCTGCCTTTGTAGATGGGCTTGCCAAAAATGCATCCAATGCTTTAGGAATACAAGAAGATATTGATAAACGTTTAGAAGATCGCTTAAATGCTCTGTATGATTCTGTGTTATACTTAGGAGAACAAATGCAAGAGCTGAGGTTTAGGAGTAAGTTGAGATGTCATGCTAATTATTATTGGATATGTGTCACTCAAAAAGAGTATAATGAATCAGATACATCGTGGCAACATATTAAAGCTCATCTTGCTGGAATATGGAGTCACGATAACCTTTCTATAGATTTGATAAAGTTACATCAAGAAATTCTAAACATTGAAGATTCACTCTCTCCAAACACGGATATTGGCTCCGCTGTTAATGGATTTCTAGAAGGGCTATTTTCCCATTTTCCTACTCTGAGTACATTTTGGCATTATATTCTCAGTCTTATGGTTGTACTGGCCGTTTTACTGCTGTTGATGTGTCTCATTCCATGCTGCATCAAGCATTTAATTTCAGAGCTGCTTGACATCAAAGCAGCTATTGATGCTGCTCGTCTAAAGCACAAAAATCAGTGCTTTAGTAAATAAATAGGGGGGAGCTGCGGGGGGCAACCTGCGAGCAGGACGTGCTTTGAAGAACTGCCTTGTTAACTCAGGGGTTAATTCCAGGGCAACCTGGCACGCAGGCTCTGCTTTGAGAGCTGGGGCCGCCTTTGTTAACTCAAGGGTCGAGTCCAGACATAGTTCTCTGTCCCGCCACCTCTTATTGTTTACTAGGGAAACTCCTTGCAGCTTTCTGGAGCGCATCTGACACAGGACAAATGGCTTTTTATGACCTAAGTCCTGAGAAACACAATCATGGGAAAATCATGGGAGTTTGGTTAATAGATTTATGTTTTTTAGGTGATTTCTGATGCATGTTACTTAGGTAATTTTTAATAATAGTATTGTATAAGAATTTCCTGGTATAAGGGTATATAATTCTGTGTGTAAGAATAAACAGGTGTCACTGGCATTGCAGGTTGCAGTGATCCTCTCAACGCCCCGCTGTGTCTGTGTCTCTCTGTGTCTCTGTGTCTGTTTCTTTTCTTAGCCGAGGAATCCCACGTCCGTGCCTACGTTGACTCGTCGGCTGGCTCCGACAGCCTTGACTCATATTCCTCGCCACGTGGCCCAGACACGTGACCCTGACTCATATTCAAGGTCACGTGGCCCAGACACGTGACCGCGACTCATATTCCGGGTCACGGGGCCCAGTCACGTGACCCCAAAAAGTTGTCTAGACTCGTATCCCAGACTCATATTCAAGGTCACGTGGCCCAGACACGTGACCCGGACTCATATTCCCGGTCACGTGGCCCAGACCCTTGACCCTGACTCATATTCCAGGTCACGTGCCCCAGACACATGACACCAAAAGTGGCGTAGACTCATAACCTAGCGTCATATTAAAGTTCACGTGTCCCAGACACGTGACCCTGACTCATAATCCAGGTCACGTGGCCCAGACACGTGACCCTGACTCATATTCAAGGTCACGTGGCCCAGACACGTGACCGCGACTCATATTCCGGGTCACGGGGCCCAGTCACGTGACCCCAAAAAGTTGTCTAGACTCGTATCCCAGACTCATATTCAAGGTCACGTGGCCCAGACACGTGACCCTGACTCATATTCCCGGTCACGTGGCCCAGACCCTTGACCCTGACTCATATTCCAGGTCACGTGCCCCAGACACGTGACACCAAAAGTGGCGTAGACTCATAACCTAGCGTCATATTAAAGTTCACGTGTCCCAGACACGTGACCCTGACTCATAATCCAGGTCACGTGTCCCAGACACGTGACCCCGACTCATATTCCGTGTCACGTGGCAGAGACACTTGACCTCGACTCATATTCCGGGTCACGTGGCCCCGACACGTGTCCCAGACACATATGCCCGGTCACGTGGCCCAGACAAGTGATCCTGACTCATATTCCTCATCACGTGGCCCAGACACTTGACTCTGACACATATTAAAGGTCACGTGGCCCAGACACGTGACCGCGACTCATATTCCGGGTCACGTGGCCCAGTCGCGTGACCCCAAAAAGTTGTCTAGACTCGTATCACAGACTCATATTCCAGGTCCCGTGGGCCAGACAGGTGACCCCTAAAGTGACCTAGACCCATAACCCAGAATCAAATTCAAGGTCACGTAGCCCAGACACGTTACCGAAAAAGTTGTCTAGACTCATATCCCAGACTCATATTCAAGGTCAGGTGGCCCAGACACGTGACCCGGACTCATGTTCCCGGTCACGTGGCCCAGGCACGTGACCCTGACTCATATTCCAGGTCACGTGCCCCAGACACGTGACACCAAGAGTGGCGTAGACTCATAACCTAGTCTCATATTCAAGGTCATGTGTCCCAGGCACGTGACCCTGACTCATATTCCAGGTCACGTGCCCCAGTCACGTGACACCAAAAGTGGCGTAGACTCATAACCTAGTCTCATATTCAAGGTCATGTGTCCCAGACATGTGACCCCGACTCATATTCCGGGTCACGTGGCCCCGACACGTGACCGTGACTCATATTCCGGGTCACGTGGCCCAGTCGCGTGACCTAAATAAGTTGTCCAGACTCGTATCCAAGATTCATATTCTAGGTCACGTGGCCCAGACACGTGACCCACACTCAGATTCAAAGTCACGTGGCCCAGGCACGTGACACCAAAATTGGCGTAGACTCATAACCCAGACTCATATTCACAATCACGTGGCCCAGACTCGCAACCCTGACTCATATTCCTGGTCACGTGTCCCAGACACTTGACCCTGACTCATATTCCTGGTCACGTGTCCCAGACACTTGACCCAGACTCATATTCCGGGTCACGTGGCCCAGACCCTTGACCCTGACTCATACTCCAAGTCACGTGCCCCAGACACGTGACACCAAAAGTGGCGTAGACTCATAACCTAGCGTCATATTAAAGTTCACGTGTCCCAGACACGTGACCGCGACTCATATTCCGGGTCACGTGGCCCAGTCGCGTGACCCCAAAAAGTTGTCTAGACTCGTATCACAGACTCATGTTCAAGGTCACGTGGGCCAGACACGTGTCCCTGACTCATATTCCAGGTCACGTGGCCCAGACAGGTGACCCCTAAAGTGACCTAGACCCATAACCCAGAATCAAATTCAAGGTCACGTAGCGCAGACACATTACCTCGACTCATATTATGGGTCACGTGGCCCAGACACGTGACAGAAAATGTTGTCTAGACTCGTATCCCAGACTCATATTCAAGGTCATGTGGCCCAGACACGTGACCCTGACTCATATTCCAGGTCACGTGCCCCAGACACGTGACACCAAACGTGGCGTAGACTCATAACCTAGAGTCATATTAAAGTTAACGTGTCCCAGACACGTGTCCCTGACTCATATTCCAGGTCACGTGGCCCAGACCCTTGACCCTGACTCATATTCCAGGTCACGTGCCCCAGACACGTGACACCAAAAGTGGCGTAGACTCATAACCTAGCGTCATATTAAAGTTCACGTGTCCCAGACACGTCACCCTGATTCATAATCCAGGTCACGTGTCCCAGACACGTGACCCCGACTCATATTCCGTGTCACGTGGCAGAGACACTTGACCTCGACTCATATTCCGGGTCACGTGGCCCCGACACGTGTCCCAGACTCATATGCCCGGTCACGTGGCCCAGACAAGTGATCCTGACTCATATTCCTCGTCACGTGGCCCAGACACTTGACCCTGACTCATATTCAAGGTCACGTGGCCCAGACACGTGACCGCGACTCATATTCCGGGTCACGTGGCCCAGTCGCGTGACCCCAAAAAGTTGTCTAGACTCGTATCACAGACTCATGTTCAAGGTCACGTGGGCCAGACACGTGTCCCTGACTCATATTCCAGGTCACGTGGCCCAGACAGGTGACCCCTAAAGTGACCTAGACCCATAACCCAGAATCAAATTCAAGGTCACGTAGCCCAGACACGTTACCGAAAAAGTTGTCTAGACTCGTATCCCAGACTCATATTCAAGGTCAGGTGGCCCAGACACGTGACCCGGACTCATGTTCCCGGTCACGTGGCCCAGGCACGTGACCCTGACTCATATTCCAGGTCACGTGCCCCAGACACGTGACACCAAAAGTGGCGTAGACTCATAACCTAGTCTCATATTCAAGGTCATGTGTCCCAGACACGTGACCCTGACTCATAATCCTGGTCACGTGTCCCAGACACGTGACCCCGACTCATATTCTGGGTTACGTGGCCCCGACACGAGACCGTGACTCATATTCCGGGTCACGTTGCCCAGTTGCGTGACCTAAATAAGTTGTCCAGACTCGTATCCAAGACTCATATTCTAGGTCACGTGGCCCAGACACGTGACCCACACTCAGATTCAAAGTCACGTGGCCCAGACACGTGACACCAAAATTGGCGTAGACTCATAACCCAGACTCATATTCACGACCACGTGGCCCAGACTCGCAACCCTGACTCCTATTCCTGGTCACGTGTCCCAGACACTTGACCCAGACTCATATTCCGGGTCACGTGGCCCAGACACGTGACCCAAAAAGTTGTCTAGGCTCGTATCCCAGACTCATATTCAAGGTCACGTGGCCCAGACACGTGGCCTTTGCGGGGGGCAACCTGCGAGCAGGACGTGCTTTGAAGAACTGCCTTGTTAACTCAGGGGTTAATTCCAGGGCAACCTGGCACGCAGGCTCTGCTTTGAGAGCTGGGGCCGCCTTTGTTAACTCAAGGGTCGAGTCCAGACATAGTTCTCTGTCCCGCCACCTCTTATTGTTTACTAGGGAAACTCCTTGCAGCTTTCTGGAGCGCATCTGACACAGGACAAATGGCTTTTTATGACCTAAGTCCTGAGAAACACAATCATGGGAAAATCATGGGAGTTTGGTTAATAGATTTATGTTTTTTAGGTGATTTCTGATGCATGTTACTTAGGTAATTTTTAATAATAGTATTGTATAAGAATTTCCTGGTATAAGGGTATATAATTCTGTGTGTAAGAATAAACAGGTGTCACTGGCATTGCAGGTTGCAGTGATCCTCTCAACGCCCCGCTGTATCTGTGTCTCTCTGTGTCTCTGTGTCTGTTTCTTTTCTTAGCCGAGGAATCCCGCGTCCGTGCCTACGTTGACTCGTCGGCTGGCTCCGACAAAGTGGCGCCCAACGTGGGGCATCGACGTTTAGGAGATTCTCGGCCGCTGCCCGGAGATAAAACGCGCGTATAGGTAAAGAAAATCCTGCATAAAAAAAGAAAAATAAGGTAGGGGCAGGAAGGTTTATAGTTGAGAGTAAAAAATGGGGCAAGATCATAGTCGTCAAGTGTTTGTTCATATGTTATATGTAATGTTAAGAGACCGAGGGGTCAAAGTATCTAAGCCTAAATTACGCACATTCTTGCAGTTTATTGAAGAAGTCTGTCCATGGTTCCCTGAGGAAGGAACTATGAGTTTAGAGATTTGGAAAAAGATTGGTAAGCAGATTCAAACACATTATTCACTTTATGGCCCTTCCAAAGTTCCAGTAGAAACTTTCTCATTGTGGACTTTAATCCGTGATTGCCTTGATTTTAGTCATGAAGAGGGTTCTAAAATTAATCAAATGGTTGATGAAGAGCCAATTTATGCTACTCCAGAGGGTCGAGACAGATTGGTTACCTTGTCCCCTCTTGCAAAAACGGAGGATGGGCTGTCTCCCTCTGATGAGGAAGATTTAGATGAACAAGCAGCTGAATATCACCAGGATGATTGGGATCTGTTAGCTGAGGAGTCACCTCCTGCTGTTAATAAAATGGTGCAACAGTCCTGTTGTGCTCCCATGGAGCATCTTACTTTAAAAGAACCACCTCCTCAAAAAATTGTGGTACCTGCTGCACCACCCGCTTATGCTGCTTCTATTATTGCTGGGTTAGATCCTCCTCCTGCTCAGGCCACTGTGCAAGTTCAGGTTTTTTCCCCATTGCAGCAGGCCATTCATCAGGCATATAAAGATGGAGAAAATGTTTCTGGTTTCCCAGTTCTATTTCCAGTACTGGAAAATGCTGGTCAGCGATATTATGATCCTCTTCCCTTTAAACAGTTAAAAGAACTTAAAGTCGCCTGTGCACAATATGGGGCTACTGCACCTTTTACACAGGCTATGATTGAGAATTTAGGAGCCTTAAATCTGCCTCCTAATGATTGGAAACAAATCGCTCGTGCATGTCTTTCGGGCGGTGATTATTTATTGTGGAAATCCGAATTTGCAGAACAATGTCACTATATAGCTGAAATTAATCAAAGACAAGGAATTCCCACAACTTATGAAATGTTGGTAGGGGAAGGTGCATTTCAGGCTACCAATGCACAGCTGAATTATCAGCCAGGAGCATATCCTCAAATTTCCAACGCCGCACGACAGGCTTGGAGGAAATTGCCATGTCCCTCTAATAGATCAGAGGATCTTGCAAAGATACGGCAGGGGCCTGACGAGCCCTATCAAGATTTTGTTGCCCGGCTTTTGGAAGCTGTGGGAAAAATAATGTCTGATGATCAAGCAGGTATGATTTTAACTAAGCAATTGGCTTATGAAAATGCTAACTCTGCCTGTCAGGCTGCCTTGCGGCCATATAGAAAGAAGGGGGCTTTGTCTGATTATATTCGTATTTGTGTTGATATTGGTCCATCTTATATGCAGGGAATTGCTATTGCAGCTGCTTTGCAAGGGAAAAACATAAAAGAGGTATTATTTCAGCAGCAGCGCAAAAAGGAGATGATGAAAAATTCGTCCAATGCTGTTTGTTATGCCTGCGGCCAAGTAGGACATCGAGCTGCAGCCTGTCCTCAGAGGACTAACAGGGGGACAAGAGGTATAGCCCCGAATGTATGGCCTAGATGTAAGAGAGGAAGACATTGGATGAAAGACTGTAGGTCAAAAACAGATTCACAGGGCAATCCATTACCCCCCTTGCAGGGAAACTGGGTGAGGGGCCAGCCCCTGGCCCCGAAACAATGTTATGGGGCAATTCAGCAGACTTCTCCAGTAGAAAGCGGGTCTCAGACCTGTTTAGAGCCACCTCAGGGAGCGCTGGATTGGACTTGTGTGCCTCCTCCTACACAATACTAACCCCTGAAATGGGAATTCAGACTATTGCTACTGGAGTGTTTGGGCCATTGCCTGAAGGGACAGTAGGCTTACTGTTAGGGAGAAGTAGTACCACTTTAAAGGGCCTTAGTGTCGCTCCAGGGGTTATAGATTCAGATTATCATGGAGAAATTAAAATTATGGCAGAATCACCTCGTACTATTAGTACTATCCATTCAGGACAAAGAATTGCACAACTTGTTCTCCTCCCTCTTAAAGTCACAGGGCATGAGATTCAAAAGACACGTGGCACTGCTGCCTTTGGGTCTTCAGATGCCTATTGGGTCCAAGCTATTAAAGAATCCAGGCCTGAATTGGAGCTAAAAATTAATGGGAAAAATTTTAAAGGAATTTTGGATACTGGAGCTGATGTATCTGTTATTGCTGAGCATCATTGGCCCAGCGGATGGCCTAAACATATAGCTATTTCCACTTTGCAAGGAATTGGGCAGTCCAGTAATCCAGAACAGAGTGCAGAGCTACTGCATTGGCAAGATCAAGACGGCCATCAAGGCGAGATGCGTCCTTACATACTACCTAGATTGCCAGTTAATCTTTGGGGAAGGGATGTTATGTCAAAAATGGGAGTCTTTCTTTACAGTCCAAGCACTGCAATAAGTTCACAAATGTTTGATCAGGGTCTTTTGCCTCACCAGGGCCTGGGTAAGCATGGTCAGGGAAGAATTGCGCCAATTCAGCCTCAAAAGCTGGCACCAAGAGCAGGGTTAGGATATTTTCAGTGGGGACTACTGATTGTCCTGTTACTCACGCTGATCCTATTGTTTGGAAAACTGAGGAACCTGTGTGGGTAGATCAGTGGCCCCTAACTATAGAAAAAATGCTGGCTGCACAACAACTGGTACAGGAACAGTTGGCTTTGGGCCATATAGAACCTTCTAATTCACCTTGGAATTCACCCATTTTTGTTATCAAAAAGAAATCTGGAAAATGGCGCTTATTGCAAGACCTTCGTCAGGTTAACAAAGCCATGCAGATCATGGGTGCTTTGCAGCCCGGGTTGCCTTCTCCAATGGCAATTCCTAGGGGAGCTCATATAATTATTATTGACTTAAAAGATTGCTTTTATACCATTCCCCTTGCACCTCAGGATTGTTATCGTTTTGCATTTAGTGTTCCTGCTGTTAACTTTTCACGGCCCATGAAGAGGTATCAATGGAAGGTGTTGCCTCAAGGAATGGCTAATAGTCCTACATTATGCCAAAAGTTTGTAGATGCAGCCCTAACCGATGTGCGTGAAAGGTTTTCAGATATTTACATGCTTCATTATATAGATGATATTCTTTTGGCTCATACTGATTATGCCTATTTGTTAAAAGCCTTTTCTGAAGTAGAGATTGCATTAAAGTCTAGAGGTTTAATTATAGCTACTGAAAAAATTCAAACTTTTCCTCCATACTCCTATTTGGGCTTCCGTTTGGAAAAGGAAAAATTCTCTGTCCCTCATCTTCAGTTACGAAGAGATGGATTACGTACTTTAAATGATTTTCAAAAGTTGCTGGGAGACATTAATTGGATACGCCCTTACTTACGCCTCCCTACTGTAAGTTGGAAACCATTGTTTGATATTTTGAAAGGAGATTCATCACCTACATCTCCTCGGCAACTAACGCCACAAGGAGAGTTGGCTCTGCAAACTGTGGAAAGGGCACTTGCTGAACAATACACAGCGTATTGTGATTACACCCGGCCATGGGGATTATATATACTTGCTACTCAACATTCACCCACAGGAGTCCTATATCAGGATAAGCCATTAAAATGGATTTATTTGGCAGCTTCTCCTGTGCGGGCCCTTGATTCCTACCATGTTCAGGTTGCTAGGGTAATTGCTAGAGGTCGAAAAGACTCTATTATGTATTTGGGCAAAGATCCCTCCTTTATATGTGTCCCTTTTTCATCTGAACAGCAAAACTGGCTTTTCCAGTTCTCTGATGACTGGGTGCTTGCCTTAGCTGACTTCCCTGGACAACTAATTCAGCATTACCCAGCTGATAAGTTGTTGCAATTTGCTTTACAACATCCATTTGTTTTCCCTACTATTGTAAAAGAGCATCCTATTCCTAATGCTGTAACTATTTTTAACGATGGCTCTTCTAATGGAATAGCTAGTCTTGTTGTCAGTCAACAAACATATTTTACTCAAACTACTTATGAATCAGCACAAGAAGTTGAGTTGTATGCGGTGCTGAGAGCTCTTCATACAGTTTCTTCTGCCTTTAATTTATACTCAGATAGTCATTATGTAGTCAGAGCCATGTCTGTCATAGAAACAGTCCCGCTGATTGGCTCAATTAAAACTTCAATCTTTGATTTGTTTTTTCGTATCCAAAAGGCTATACAAACTCGTGTCAACCCCTGTTTCTTTGGCTATATACGAGCTCATTCGGCTCTGCCTGGACCCCTTGCTCAGGGTAATAAGATAGCAGATGCCCTGACAAAAAACATTTATTTTCAAGATGCAGCCTTAGCTGCCAAAGCTTCTCATGCCATACATCATCAAAATAGTCATTCTTTACGCTTGCAGTTTCAGATTCCCAGAGAAACGGCACGACAAATTGTTAAAAGCTGTTCAACATGTCCTCAGTTCTTTGTTGTTCCCTCTTTTGGTGTCAACCCTCGTGGCCTCCGTCCTAATGATCTTTGGCAAATGGACGTTACTCATATGGCTGAGTTTGGAAAGCTGAAGTATCTTCATGTTACTATTGATACCAATTCTGGCTTCCTTATGGCTACAGCACTTTCTGGAGAGGCTAGTAAAAATTGTATTCAACATTGCCTCCGCTGTTTTGCTGCCATGGGAATACCCCGTGTGTTAAAAACTGATAATGGTCCTGGCTACACTGGACGTGAATTTCGTTCCTTTTGTGACACTTTTTCTATACTGCATAAAACTGGCATCCCTTATAATCCTCAAGGACAAGGAATTGTTGAACGAGCTCACTTAACCCTTAAACATCAACTGAAAAAACTAAAAAGGGGGAATTGGGTGCAGGGCAGTATTCCTTCTCTATTGAGCCATGCTTTATATGTTTTGAATTTTTTGACCTTTGATAATAAAGGCAATACTGCCGCCCAGCGCTTCTGGATGCAGGATCCACCACGAAAGTTCCCACTCGTACGATGGAAGGATCCTATGAACGGATCTTGGAATGGTCCTGATCCTGTATTAATATGGGGGAGAGGCCATGTTTGTGTGTTTCCGCAGAATGCCGAAGCGCCGCGCTGGCTCCCGGAAAGGCTGGTACGCGCGTCGGAGGCAGTCCTTGACAGCTCAGGTGAGGCGAATAACGGACAGCGATGATTCGTCTCTTCCATCATCACAGCAAGTACAAGCCCTTTTGCGGCTGGCCCAACAAGGGTCTGATCAACACATCTCTCCTTTTAGAGTGTGGATTCAATTATTATTGCTTTTGCAAAATCTTTCTGATGTTCAGGGAAAGGTATATTGGGCCTATGTCCCTGACCCTCTCTTGTTACAGCCAGTCACCTGGGAGATGGCATTTATTCCTGTATACGTTAGTGACACTATTACACTGGGAGGATCTTCAGATAAACATATTATTCCACAAAATGCTTCTCTAAATTATACAGGGTTTTCTGCAAAACTTCCTATATGTATGTATAAAAACTATAATGCTTCTAGCTGTCCTTTAATTACAGAAACCTTCTACAGAACCAAGATTGCTGCTCAGAATACATGGATACTACGTTTCCCATCAATAACAGAAAAGGCTGGACAGACCCAACAGCAGAATGGAATAGGGCCTAAAGACATTCCCTTTTGTGGACTTGGACTAAGGGAACAGCAGATTTATGTGCCTTGGACATCATGTAGAAACGAAACTGCTACCACGTATACCATCTATAATGAGACACAAAGGCTTTGGGACTGGGGTCCTGATTTGATGACTGCACAAGGGTCTGGCTATCGAGAGCTTCATCCTCCCATTTGGAATCTCGGCGGTGATAAGATCTTCCAGACAGACCTGTGGAAGCTTGCTGCCGCTACAAGCAAGACAGTGAGGTTGTCATATACAGGCGCAAACCATCTGAATGAACCTTACAGATATCCTCGTGCTTGTGTACCTTTACCTTTCATGATAATAACGGGGTCTGTTGTTATTCGTAAACAATTTGGTATGTATAATATTACCTGTTTAAACTGTACATTGTCAAATTGTATTCGAGGAATTGACGACAAGTCAGGCTTGCTTATTGTAAAGCAACCTCCTTTTGTTGTTATCCCTGTAAATGTGTCAGAATCCTGGTATGAAGATACAGGAGTAGAATTGTGGGAACGCCTGAATAATGCACTCTCCAGGC
The DNA here is from genome assembly GCF_054371585.1 of Giraffa tippelskirchi. Taxonomy (NCBI): domain Eukaryota; kingdom Metazoa; phylum Chordata; class Mammalia; order Artiodactyla; family Giraffidae; genus Giraffa; species Giraffa tippelskirchi. Next base: position 6,621,817 of record NC_137288.1, on the reverse strand, counting down.
CTCGGAGAGGAATAGGTTTAGTTATACTAGGGATAATTTCTCTGATAACGTTAATAGCATCCACTATTTCTGCTTCTATTGCTCTTAGCCAGCCTATTCATACTGCTGCCTTTGTAGATGGGCTTGCCAAAAATGCATCCAATGCTTTAGGAATACAAGAAGATATTGATAAACGTTTAGAAGATCGCTTAAATGCTCTGTATGATTCTGTGTTATACTTAGGAGAACAAATGCAAGAGCTGAGGTTTAGGAGTAAGTTGAGATGTCATGCTAATTATTATTGGATATGTGTCACTCAAAAAGAGTATAATGAATCACATACATCGTGGCAACATATTAAAGCTCATCTTGCTGGAATATGGAGTCACGATAACCTTTCTATAGATTTGATAAAGTTACATCAAGAAATTCTAAACATTGAAGATTCACTCTCTCCAAACACGGATATTGGCTCCGCTGTTAATGGATTTCTAGAAGGGCTATTTTCCCATTTTCCTACTCTGAGTACATTTTGGCATTATATTCTCAGTCTTATGGTTGTACTGGCCGTTTTACTGCTGTTGATGTGTCTCATTCCATGCTGCATCAAGCATTTAATTTCAGAGCTGCTTGACATCAAAGCAGCTATTCATGCTGCTCGTCTAAAGCACAAAAATCAGTGCTTTAGTAAATAAACAGGGGGGAGCTGCGGGGGGCAACCTGCGAGCAGGACGTGCTTTGAAGAACTGCCTTGTTAACTCAGGGGTTAATTCCAGGGCAACATGGCACGCAGGCTCTGCTTTGAGAGCTGGGGCCGCCTTTGTTAACTCAAGGGTCGAGTCCAGACATAGTTTTCTGTCCCGCCACCTCTTATTGTTTACTAGGGAAACTCCTTGCAGCTTTCTGGAGCGCATCTGACACAGGACAAATGGCTTTTTATGACCTAAGTCCTGAGAAACACAATCATGGGAAAATCATGGGAGTTTGGTTAATAGATTTATGTTTTTTAGGTGATTTCTGATGCATGTTACTTAGGTAATTTTTAATAATAGTATTGTATAAGAATTTCCTGGTATAAGGGTATATAATTCTGTGTGTAAGAATAAACAGGTGTCACTGGCATTGCAGGTTGCAGTGATCCTCTCAACGCCCCGCTGTGTCTGTGTCTCTCTGTGTCTCTGTGTCTGTTTCTTTTCTTAGCCGAGGAATCCCACGTCCGTGCCTACGTTGACTCGTCGGCTGGCTCCGACAGCCTTGACTCATATTCCTCGTCACGTGGCCCAGACACGTGACCCTGACTCATATTCAAGGTCACGTGGCCCAGACACGTGACCGCGACTCATATTCCGGGTCACGGGGCCCAGTCACGTGACCCCAAAAAGTTGTCTAGACTCGTATCCCAGACTCATATTCAAGGTCACGTGGCCCAGACACGTGACCCTGACTCATATTCCCGGTCACGTGGCCCAGACCCTTGACCCTGACTCATATTCCAGGTCACGTGCCCCAGACACGTGACACCAAAAGTGGCGTAGACTCATAACCTAGCGTCATATTAAAGTTCACGTGTCCCAGACACGTGACCCTGACTCATAATCCAGGTCACGTGTCCCAGACACTTGACCTCGACTCATATTCCGGGTCACGTGGCCCCGACACGTGTCCCAGACACATATGCCCGGTCACGTGGCCCAGACAAGTGATCCTGACTCATATTCCTCATCACGTGGCCCAGACACTTGACTCTGACACATATTAAAGGTCACGTGGCCCAGACACGTGACCGCGACTCATATTCCGGGTCACGTGGCCCAGTCGCGTGACCCCAAAAAGTTGTCTAGACTCGTATCACAGACTCATATTCCAGGTCCCGTGGGCCAGACAGGTGACCCCTAAAGTGACCTAGACCCATAACCCAGAATCAAATTCAAGGTCACGTAGCCCAGACACGATACCGAAAAAGTTGTCTAGACTCATATCCCAGACTCATATTCAAGGTCAGGTGGCCCAGACACGTGACCCGGACTCATGTTCCCGGTCACGTGGCCCAGGCACGTGACCCTGACTCATATTCCAGGTCAAGTGCCCCAGACACGTGACACCAAGAGTGGCGTAGACTCATAACCTAGTCTCATATTCAAGGTCATGTGTCCCAGGCACGTGACCCTGACTCATATTCCAGGTCACGTGCCCCAGTCACGTGACACCAAAAGTGGCGTAGACTCATAACCTAGTCTCATATTCAAGGTCATGTGTCCCAGACACGTGACCCCGACTCATATTCCGGGTCACGTGGCCCCGACACGTGACCGTAACTCATATTCCGGGTCACGTGGCCCAGTCGCGTGACCTAAATAAGTTGTCCAGACTCGTATCCAAGACTCATATTCTAGGTCACGTGGCCCAGACACGTGACCCACACTCAGATTCAAAGTCACGTGGCCCAGGCACGTGACACCAAAATTGGCGTAGACTCATAACCCAGACTCATATTCACAATCACGTGGCCCAGACTCGCAACCCTGACTCATATTCCTGGTCACGTGTCCCAGACACTTGACCCTGACTCATATTCCTGGTCACGTGTCCCAGACACTTGACCCAGACTCATATTCCGGGTCACGTGGCCCAGACCCTTGACCCTGACTCATACTCCAAGTCACGTGCCCCAGACACGTGACACCAAAAGTGGCGTAGACTCATAACCTAGCGTCATATTAAAGTTCACGTGTCCCAGACACGTGACCGCGACTCATATTCCGGGTCACGTGGCCCAGTCGCGTGACCCCAAAAAGTTGTCTAGACTCGTATCACAGACTCATGTTCAAGGTCACGTGGGCCAGACACGTGTCCCTGACTCATATTCCAGGTCACGTGGCCCAGACAGGTGACCCCTAAAGTGACCTAGACCCATAACCCAGAATCAAATTCAAGGTCACGTAGCGCAGACACATTACCTCGACTCATATTATGGGTCACGTGGCCCAGACACGTGACAGAAAATGTTGTCTAGACTCGTATCCCAGACTCATATTCAAGGTCATGTGGCCCAGACACGTGACCCTGACTCATATTCCAGGTCACGTGCCCCAGACACGTGACACCAAACGTGGCGTAGACTCATAACCTAGAGTCATATTAAAGTTAACGTGTCCCAGACACGTGTCCCTGACTCATATTCCAGGTCACGTGGCCCAGACCCTTGACCCTGACTCATATTCCAGGTCACGTGCCCCAGACACGTGACACCAAAAGTGGCGTAGACTCATAACCTAGCGTCATATTAAAGTTCACGTGTCCCAGACACGTCACCCTGATTCATAATCCAGGTCACGTGTCCCAGACACGTGACCCCGACTCATATTCCGTGTCACGTGGCAGAGACACTTGACCTCGACTCATATTCCGGGTCACGTGGCCCCGACACGTGTCCCAGACTCATATGCCCGGTCACGTGGCCCAGACAAGTGATCCTGACTCATATTCCTCGTCACGTGGCCCAGACACTTGACCCTGACTCATATTCAAGGTCACGTGGCCCAGACACGTGACCGCGACTCATATTCCGGGTCACGTGGCCCAGTCGCGTGACCCCAAAAAGTTGTCTAGACTCGTATCACAGACTCATGTTCAAGGTCACGTGGGCCAGACACGTGTCCCTGACTCATATTCCAGGTCACGTGGCCCAGACAGGTGACCCCTAAAGTGACCTAGACCCATAACCCAGAATCAAATTCAAGGTCACGTAGCCCAGACACGTTACCGAAAAAGTTGTCTAGACTCGTATCCCAGACTCATATTCAAGGTCAGGTGGCCCAGACACGTGACCCGGACTCATGTTCCCGGTCACGCGCGTGACCCTGACTCATATTCCAGGTCACGTGCCCCAGACACGTGACACCAAAAGTGGCGTAGACTCATAACCTAGTCTCATATTCAAGGTCATGTGTCCCAGACACGTGACCCTGACTCATAATCCTGGTCACGTGTCCCAGACACGTGACCCCGACTCATATTCTGGGTCACGTGGCCCCGACACGAGACCGTGACTCATATTCCGGGTCACGTTGCCCAGTTGCGTGACCTAAATAAGTTGTCCAGACTCGTATCCAAGACTCATATTCTAGGTCACGTGGCCCAGACACGTGACCCACACTCAGATTCAAAGTCACGTGGCCCAGACACGTGACACCAAAATTGGCGTAGACTCATAACCCAGACTCATATTCACGACCACGTGGCCCAGACTCGCAACCCTGACTCCTATTCCTGGTCACGTGTCCCAGACACTTGACCCAGACTCATATTCCGGGTCACGTGGCCCAGACACGTGACCCAAAAAGTTGTCTAGGCTCGTATCCCAGACTCATATTCAAGGTCACGTGGCCCAGACACGTGGCCTTTGCGGGGGGCAACCTGCGAGCAGGACGTGCTTTGAAGAACTGCCTTGTTAACTCAGGGGTTAATTCCAGGGCAACCTGGCACGCAGGCTCTGCTTTGAGAGCTGGGGCCGCCTTTGTTAACTCAAGGGTCGAGTCCAGACATAGTTCTCTGTCCCGCCACCTCTTATTGTTTACTAGGGAAACTCCTTGCAGCTTTCTGGAGCGCATCTGACACAGGACAAATGGCTTTTTATGACCTAAGTCCTGAGAAACACAATCATGGGAAAATCATGGGAGTTTGGTTAATAGATTTATGTTTTTTAGGTGATTTCTGATGCATGTTACTTAGGTAATTTTTAATAATAGTATTGTATAAGAATTTCCTGGTATAAGGGTATATAATTCTGTGTGTAAGAATAAACAGGTGTCACTGGCATTGCAGGTTGCAGTGATCCTCTCAACGCCCCGCTGTATCTGTGTCTCTCTGTGTCTCTGTGTCTGTTTCTTTTCTTAGCCGAGGAATCCCGCGTCCGTGCCTACGTTGACTCGTCGGCTGGCTCCGACAAAGTGGCGCCCAACGTGGGGCATCGACGTTTAGGAGATTCTCGGCCGCTGCCCGGAGATAAAACGCGCGTATAGGTAAAGAAAATCCTGCATAAAAAAAGAAAAATAAGGTAGGGGCAGGAAGGTTTATAGTTGAGAGTAAAAAATGGGGCAAGATCATAGTCGTCAAGTGTTTGTTCATATGTTATATGTAATGTTAAGAGACCGAGGGGTCAAAGTATCTAAGCCTAAATTACGCACATTCTTGCAGTTTATTGAAGAAGTCTGTCCATGGTTCCCTGAGGAAGGAACTATGAGTTTAGAGATTTGGAAAAAGATTGGTAAGCAGATTCAAACACATTATTCACTTTATGGCCCTTCCAAAGTTCCAGTAGAAACTTTCTCATTGTGGACTTTAATCCGTGATTGCCTTGATTTTAGTCATGAAGAGGGTTCTAAAATTAATCAAATGGTTGATGAAGAGCCAATTTATGCTACTCCAGAGGGTCGAGACAGATTGGTTACCTTGTCCCCTCTTGCAAAAACGGAGGATGGGCTGTCTCCCTCTGATGAGGAAGATTTAGATGAACAAGCAGCTGAATATCACCAGGATGATTGGGATCTGTTAGCTGAGGAGTCACCTCCTGCTGTTAATAAAATGGTGCAACAGTCCTGTTGTGCTCCCATGGAGCATCTTACTTTAAAAGAACCACCTCCTCAAAAAATTGTGGTACCTGCTGCACCACCCGCTTATGCTGCTTCTATTATTGCTGGGTTAGATCCTCCTCCTGCTCAGGCCACTGTGCAAGTTCAGGTTTTTTCCCCATTGCAGCAGGCCATTCATCAGGCATATAAAGATGGAGAAAATGTTTCTGGTTTCCCAGTTCTATTTCCAGTACTGGAAAATGCTGGTCAGCGATATTATGATCCTCTTCCCTTTAAACAGTTAAAAGAACTTAAAGTCGCCTGTGCACAATATGGGGCTACTGCACCTTTTACACAGGCTATGATTGAGAATTTAGGAGCCTTAAATCTGCCTCCTAATGATTGGAAACAAATCGCTCGTGCATGTCTTTCGGGCGGTGATTATTTATTGTGGAAATCCGAATTTGCAGAACAATGTCACTATATAGCTGAAATTAATCAAAGACAAGGAATTCCCACAACTTATGAAATGTTGGTAGGGGAAGGTGCATTTCAGGCTACCAATGCACAGCTGAATTATCAGCCAGGAGCATATCCTCAAATTTCCAACGCCGCACGACAGGCTTGGAGGAAATTGCCATGTCCCTCTAATAGATCAGAGGATCTTGCAAAGATACGGCAGGGGCCTGACGAGCCCTATCAAGATTTTGTTGCCCGGCTTTTGGAAGCTGTGGGAAAAATAATGTCTGATGATCAAGCAGGTATGATTTTAACTAAGCAATTGGCTTATGAAAATGCTAACTCTGCCTGTCAGGCTGCCTTGCGGCCATATAGAAAGAAGGGGGCTTTGTCTGATTATATTCGTATTTGTGTTGATATTGGTCCATCTTATATGCAGGGAATTGCTATTGCAGCTGCTTTGCAAGGGAAAAACATAAAAGAGGTATTATTTCAGCAGCAGCGCAAAAAGGAGATGATGAAAAATTCGTCCAATGCTGTTTGTTATGCCTGCGGCCAAGTAGGACATCGAGCTGCAGCCTGTCCTCAGAGGACTAACAGGGGGACAAGAGGTATAGCCCCGAATGTATGGCCTAGATGTAAGAGAGGAAGACATTGGATGAAAGACTGTAGGTCAAAAACAGATTCACAGGGCAATCCATTACCCCCCTTGCAGGGAAACTGGGTGAGGGGCCAGCCCCTGGCCCCGAAACAATGTTATGGGGCAATTCAGCAGACTTCTCCAGTAGAAAGCGGGTCTCAGACCTGTTTAGAGCCACCTCAGGGAGCGCTGGATTGGACTTGTGTGCCTCCTCCTACACAATACTAACCCCTGAAATGGGAATTCAGACTATTGCTACTGGAGTGTTTGGGCCATTGCCTGAAGGGACAGTAGGCTTACTGTTAGGGAGAAGTAGTACCACTTTAAAGGGCCTTAGTGTCGCTCCAGGGGTTATAGATTCAGATTATCATGGAGAAATTAAAATTATGGCAGAATCACCTCGTACTATTAGTACTATCCATTCAGGACAAAGAATTGCACAACTTGTTCTCCTCCCTCTTAAAGTCACAGGGCATGAGATTCAAAAGACACGTGGCACTGCTGCCTTTGGGTCTTCAGATGCCTATTGGGTCCAAGCTATTAAAGAATCCAGGCCTGAATTGGAGCTAAAAATTAATGGGAAAAATTTTAAAGGAATTTTGGATACTGGAGCTGATGTATCTGTTATTGCTGAGCATCATTGGCCCAGCGGATGGCCTAAACATATAGCTATTTCCACTTTGCAAGGAATTGGGCAGTCCAGTAATCCAGAACAGAGTGCAGAGCTACTGCATTGGCAAGATCAAGACGGCCATCAAGGCGAGATGCGTCCTTACATACTACCTAGATTGCCAGTTAATCTTTGGGGAAGGGATGTTATGTCAAAAATGGGAGTCTTTCTTTACAGTCCAAGCACTGCAATAAGTTCACAAATGTTTGATCAGGGTCTTTTGCCTCACCAGGGCCTGGGTAAGCATGGTCAGGGAAGAATTGCGCCAATTCAGCCTCAAAAGCTGGCACCAAGAGCAGGGTTAGGATATTTTCAGTGGGGACTACTGATTGTCCTGTTACTCACGCTGATCCTATTGTTTGGAAAACTGAGGAACCTGTGTGGGTAGATCAGTGGCCCCTAACTATAGAAAAAATGCTGGCTGCACAACAACTGGTACAGGAACAGTTGGCTTTGGGCCATATAGAACCTTCTAATTCACCTTGGAATTCACCCATTTTTGTTATCAAAAAGAAATCTGGAAAATGGCGCTTATTGCAAGACCTTCGTCAGGTTAACAAAGCCATGCAGATCATGGGTGCTTTGCAGCCCGGGTTGCCTTCTCCAATGGCAATTCCTAGGGGAGCTCATATAATTATTATTGACTTAAAAGATTGCTTTTATACCATTCCCCTTGCACCTCAGGATTGTTATCGTTTTGCATTTAGTGTTCCTGCTGTTAACTTTTCACGGCCCATGAAGAGGTATCAATGGAAGGTGTTGCCTCAAGGAATGGCTAATAGTCCTACATTATGCCAAAAGTTTGTAGATGCAGCCCTAACCGATGTGCGTGAAAGGTTTTCAGATATTTACATGCTTCATTATATAGATGATATTCTTTTGGCTCATACTGATTATGCCTATTTGTTAAAAGCCTTTTCTGAAGTAGAGATTGCATTAAAGTCTAGAGGTTTAATTATAGCTACTGAAAAAATTCAAACTTTTCCTCCATACTCCTATTTGGGCTTCCGTTTGGAAAAGGAAAAATTCTCTGTCCCTCATCTTCAGTTACGAAGAGATGGATTACGTACTTTAAATGATTTTCAAAAGTTGCTGGGAGACATTAATTGGATACGCCCTTACTTACGCCTCCCTACTGTAAGTTGGAAACCATTGTTTGATATTTTGAAAGGAGATTCATCACCTACATCTCCTCGGCAACTAACGCCACAAGGAGAGTTGGCTCTGCAAACTGTGGAAAGGGCACTTGCTGAACAATACACAGCGTATTGTGATTACACCCGGCCATGGGGATTATATATACTTGCTACTCAACATTCACCCACAGGAGTCCTATATCAGGATAAGCCATTAAAATGGATTTATTTGGCAGCTTCTCCTGTGCGGGCCCTTGATTCCTACCATGTTCAGGTTGCTAGGGTAATTGCTAGAGGTCGAAAAGACTCTATTATGTATTTGGGCAAAGATCCCTCCTTTATATGTGTCCCTTTTTCATCTGAACAGCAAAACTGGCTTTTCCAGTTCTCTGATGACTGGGTGCTTGCCTTAGCTGACTTCCCTGGACAACTAATTCAGCATTACCCAGCTGATAAGTTGTTGCAATTTGCTTTACAACATCCATTTGTTTTCCCTACTATTGTAAAAGAGCATCCTATTCCTAATGCTGTAACTATTTTTAACGATGGCTCTTCTAATGGAATAGCTAGTCTTGTTGTCAGTCAACAAACATATTTTACTCAAACTACTTATGAATCAGCACAAGAAGTTGAGTTGTATGCGGTGCTGAGAGCTCTTCATACAGTTTCTTCTGCCTTTAATTTATACTCAGATAGTCATTATGTAGTCAGAGCCATGTCTGTCATAGAAACAGTCCCGCTGATTGGCTCAATTAAAACTTCAATCTTTGATTTGTTTTTTCGTATCCAAAAGGCTATACAAACTCGTGTCAACCCCTGTTTCTTTGGCTATATACGAGCTCATTCGGCTCTGCCTGGACCCCTTGCTCAGGGTAATAAGATAGCAGATGCCCTGACAAAAAACATTTATTTTCAAGATGCAGCCTTAGCTGCCAAAGCTTCTCATGCCATACATCATCAAAATAGTCATTCTTTACGCTTGCAGTTTCAGATTCCCAGAGAAACGGCACGACAAATTGTTAAAAGCTGTTCAACATGTCCTCAGTTCTTTGTTGTTCCCTCTTTTGGTGTCAACCCTCGTGGCCTCCGTCCTAATGATCTTTGGCAAATGGACGTTACTCATATGGCTGAGTTTGGAAAGCTGAAGTATCTTCATGTTACTATTGATACCAATTCTGGCTTCCTTATGGCTACAGCACTTTCTGGAGAGGCTAGTAAAAATTGTATTCAACATTGCCTCCGCTGTTTTGCTGCCATGGGAATACCCCGTGTGTTAAAAACTGATAATGGTCCTGGCTACACTGGACGTGAATTTCGTTCCTTTTGTGACACTTTTTCTATACTGCATAAAACTGGCATCCCTTATAATCCTCAAGGACAAGGAATTGTTGAACGAGCTCACTTAACCCTTAAACATCAACTGAAAAAACTAAAAAGGGGGAATTGGGTGCAGGGCAGTATTCCTTCTCTATTGAGCCATGCTTTATATGTTTTGAATTTTTTGACCTTTGATAATAAAGGCAATACTGCCGCCCAGCGCTTCTGGATGCAGGATCCACCACGAAAGTTCCCACTCGTACGATGGAAGGATCCTATGAACGGATCTTGGAATGGTCCTGATCCTGTATTAATATGGGGGAGAGGCCATGTTTGTGTGTTTCCGCAGAATGCCGAAGCGCCGCGCTGGCTCCCGGAAAGGCTGGTACGCGCGTCGGAGGCAGTCCTTGACAGCTCAGGTGAGGCGAATAACGGACAGCGATGATTCGTCTCTTCCATCATCACAGCAAGTACAAGCCCTTTTGCGGCTGGCCCAACAAGGGTCTGATCAACACATCTCTCCTTTTAGAGTGTGGATTCAATTATTATTGCTTTTGCAAAATCTTTCTGATGTTCAGGGAAAGGTATATTGGGCCTATGTCCCTGACCCTCTCTTGTTACAGCCAGTCACCTGGGAGATGGCATTTATTCCTGTATACGTTAGTGACACTATTACACTGGGAGGATCTTCAGATAAACATATTATTCCACAAAATGCTTCTCTAAATTATACAGGGTTTTCTGCAAAACTTCCTATATGTATGTATAAAAACTATAATGCTTCTAGCTGTCCTTTAATTACAGAAACCTTCTACAGAACCAAGATTGCTGCTCAGAATACATGGATACTACGTTTCCCATCAATAACAGAAAAGGCTGGACAGACCCAACAGCAGAATGGAATAGGGCCTAAAGACATTCCCTTTTGTGGACTTGGACTAAGGGAACAGCAGATTTATGTGCCTTGGACATCATGTAGAAACGAAACTGCTACCACGTATACCATCTATAATGAGACACAAAGGCTTTGGGACTGGGGTCCTGATTTGATGACTGCACAAGGGTCTGGCTATCGAGAGCTTCATCCTCCCATTTGGAATCTCGGCGGTGATAAGATCTTCCAGACAGACCTGTGGAAGCTTGCTGCCGCTACAAGCAAGACAGTGAGGTTGTCATATACAGGCGCAAACCATCTGAATGAACCTTACAGATATCCTCGTGCTTGTGTACCTTTACCTTTCATGATAATAACGGGGTCTGTTGTTATTCGTAAACAATTTGGTATGTATAATATTACCTGTTTAAACTGTACATTGTCAAATTGTATTCGAGGAATTGACGACAAGTCAGGCTTGCTTATTGTAAAGCAACCTCCTTTTGTTGTTATCCCTGTAAATGTGTCAGAATCCTGGTATGAAGATACAGGAGTAGAATTGTGGGAACGCCTGAATAATGCACTCTCCAGGCCTCGGAGAGGAATAGGTTTAGTTATACTAGGGATAATTTCTCTGATAACGTTAATAGCATCCACTATTTCTGCTTCTATTGCTCTTAGCCAGCCTATTCATACTGCTGCCTTTGTAGATGGGCTTGCCAAAAATGCATCCAATGCTTTAGGAATACAAGAAGATATTGATAAACGTTTAGAAGATCGCTTAAATGCTCTGTATGATTCTGTGTTATACTTAGGAGAACAAATGCAAGAGCTGAGGTTTAGGAGTAAGTTGAGATGTCATGCTAATTATTATTGGATATGTGTCACTCAAAAAGAGTATAATGAATCACATACATCGTGGCAACATATTAAAGCTCATCTTGCTGGAATATGGAGTCACGATAACCTTTCTATAGATTTGATAAAGTTACATCAAGAAATTCTAAACATTGAAGATTCACTCTCTCCAAACACGGATATTGGCTCCGCTGTTAATGGATTTCTAGAAGGGCTATTTTCCCATTTTCCTACTCTGAGTACATTTTGGCATTATATTCTCAGTCTTATGGTTGTACTGGCCGTTTTACTGCTGTTGATGTGTCTCATTCCATGCTGCATCAAGCATTTAATTTCAGAGCTGCTTGACATCAAAGCAGCTATTCATGCTGCTCGTCTAAAGCACAAAAATCAGTGCTTTAGTAAATAAACAGGGGGGAGCTGCGGGGGGCAACCTGCGAGCAGGACGTGCTTTGAAGAACTGCCTTGTTAACTCAGGGGTTAATTCCAGGGCAACATGGCACGCAGGCTCTGCTTTGAGAGCTGGGGCCGCCTTTGTTAACTCAAGGGTCGAGTCCAGACATAGTTTTCTGTCCCGCCACCTCTTATTGTTTACTAGGGAAACTCCTTGCAGCTTTCTGGAGCGCATCTGACACAGGACAAATGGCTTTTTATGACCTAAGTCCTGAGAAACACAATCATGGGAAAATCATGGGAGTTTGGTTAATAGATTTATGTTTTTTAGGTGATTTCTGATGCATGTTACTTAGGTAATTTTTAATAATAGTATTGTATAAGAATTTCCTGGTATAAGGGTATATAATTCTGTGTGTAAGAATAAACAGGTGTCACTGGCATTGCAGGTTGCAGTGATCCTCTCAACGCCCCGCTGTGTCTGTGTCTCTCTGTGTCTCTGTGTCTGTTTCTTTTCTTAGCCGAGGAATCCCACGTCCGTGCCTACGTTGACTCGTCGGCTGGCTCCGACAGCCTTGACTCATATTCCTCGTCACGTGGCCCAGACACGTGACCCTGACTCATATTCAAGGTCACGTGGCCCAGACACGTGACCGCGACTCATATTCCGGGTCACGGGGCCCAGTCACGTGACCCCAAAAAGTTGTCTAGACTCGTATCCCAGACTCATATTCAAGGTCACGTGGCCCAGACACGTGACCCTGACTCATATTCCCGGTCACGTGGCCCAGACCCTTGACCCTGACTCATATTCCAGGTCACGTGCCCCAGACACGTGACACCAAAAGTGGCGTAGACTCATAACCTAGCGTCATATTAAAGTTCACGTGTCCCAGACACGTGACCCTGACTCATAATCCAGGTCACGTGTCCCAGACACTTGACCTCGACTCATATTCCGGGTCACGTGGCCCCGACACGTGTCCCAGACACATATGCCCGGTCACGTGGCCCAGACAAGTGATCCTGACTCATATTCCTCATCACGTGGCCCAGACACTTGACTCTGACACATATTAAAGGTCACGTGGCCCAGACACGTGACCGCGACTCATATTCCGGGTCACGTGGCCCAGTCGCGTGACCCCAAAAAGTTGTCTAGACTCGTATCACAGACTCATATTCCAGGTCCCGTGGGCCAGACAGGTGACCCCTAAAGTGACCTAGACCCATAACCCAGAATCAAATTCAAGGTCACGTAGCCCAGACACGATACCGAAAAAGTTGTCTAGACTCATATCCCAGACTCATATTCAAGGTCAGGTGGCCCAGACACGTGACCCGGACTCATGTTCCCGGTCACGTGGCCCAGGCACGTGACCCTGACTCATATTCCAGGTCAAGTGCCCCAGACACGTGACACCAAGAGTGGCGTAGACTCATAACCTAGTCTCATATTCAAGGTCATGTGTCCCAGGCACGTGACCCTGACTCATATTCCAGGTCACGTGCCCCAGTCACGTGACACCAAAAGTGGCGTAGACTCATAACCTAGTCTCATATTCAAGGTCATGTGTCCCAGACACGTGACCCCGACTCATATTCCGGGTCACGTGGCCCCGACACGTGACCGTAACTCATATTCCGGGTCACGTGGCCCAGTCGCGTGACCTAAATAAGTTGTCCAGACTCGTATCCAAGACTCATATTCTAGGTCACGTGGCCCAGACACGTGACCCACACTCAGATTCAAAGTCACGTGGCCCAGGCACGTGACACCAAAATTGGCGTAGACTCATAACCCAGACTCATATTCACAATCACGTGGCCCAGACTCGCAACCCTGACTCATATTCCTGGTCACGTGTCCCAGACACTTGACCCTGACTCATATTCCTGGTCACGTGTCCCAGACACTTGACCCAGACTCATATTCCGGGTCACGTGGCCCAGACCCTTGACCCTGACTCATACTCCAAGTCACGTGCCCCAGACACGTGACACCAAAAGTGGCGTAGACTCATAACCTAGCGTCATATTAAAGTTCACGTGTCCCAGACACGTGACCGCGACTCATATTCCGGGTCACGTGGCCCAGTCGCGTGACCCCAAAAAGTTGTCTAGACTCGTATCACAGACTCATGTTCAAGGTCACGTGGGCCAGACACGTGTCCCTGACTCATATTCCAGGTCACGTGGCCCAGACAGGTGACCCCTAAAGTGACCTAGACCCATAACCCAGAATCAAATTCAAGGTCACGTAGCGCAGACACATTACCTCGACTCATATTATGGGTCACGTGGCCCAGACACGTGACAGAAAATGTTGTCTAGACTCGTATCCCAGACTCATATTCAAGGTCATGTGGCCCAGACACGTGACCCTGACTCATATTCCAGGTCACGTGCCCCAGACACGTGACACCAAACGTGGCGTAGACTCATAACCTAGAGTCATATTAAAGTTAACGTGTCCCAGACACGTGTCCCTGACTCATATTCCAGGTCACGTGGCCCAGACCCTTGACCCTGACTCATATTCCAGGTCACGTGCCCCAGACACGTGACACCAAAAGTGGCGTAGACTCATAACCTAGCGTCATATTAAAGTTCACGTGTCCCAGACACGTCACCCTGATTCATAATCCAGGTCACGTGTCCCAGACACGTGACCCCGACTCATATTCCGTGTCACGTGGCAGAGACACTTGACCTCGACTCATATTCCGGGTCACGTGGCCCCGACACGTGTCCCAGACTCATATGCCCGGTCACGTGGCCCAGACAAGTGATCCTGACTCATATTCCTCGTCACGTGGCCCAGACACTTGACCCTGACTCATATTCAAGGTCACGTGGCCCAGACACGTGACCGCGACTCATATTCCGGGTCACGTGGCCCAGTCGCGTGACCCCAAAAAGTTGTCTAGACTCGTATCACAGACTCATGTTCAAGGTCACGTGGGCCAGACACGTGTCCCTGACTCATATTCCAGGTCACGTGGCCCAGACAGGTGACCCCTAAAGTGACCTAGACCCATAACCCAGAATCAAATTCAAGGTCACGTAGCCCAGACACGTTACCGAAAAAGTTGTCTAGACTCGTATCCCAGACTCATATTCAAGGTCAGGTGGCCCAGACACGTGACCCGGACTCATGTTCCCGGTCACGCGCGTGACCCTGACTCATATTCCAGGTCACGTGCCCCAGACACGTGACACCAAAAGTGGCGTAGACTCATAACCTAGTCTCATATTCAAGGTCATGTGTCCCAGACACGTGACCCTGACTCATAATCCTGGTCACGTGTCCCAGACACGTGACCCCGACTCATATTCTGGGTCACGTGGCCCCGACACGAGACCGTGACTCATATTCCGGGTCACGTTGCCCAGTTGCGTGACCTAAATAAGTTGTCCAGACTCGTATCCAAGACTCATATTCTAGGTCACGTGGCCCAGACACGTGACCCACACTCAGATTCAAAGTCACGTGGCCCAGACACGTGACACCAAAATTGGCGTAGACTCATAACCCAGACTCATATTCACGACCACGTGGCCCAGACTCGCAACCCTGACTCCTATTCCTGGTCACGTGTCCCAGACACTTGACCCAGACTCATATTCCGGGTCACGTGGCCCAGACACGTGACCCAAAAAGTTGTCTAGGCTCGTATCCCAGACTCATATTCAAGGTCACGTGGCCCAGACACGTGGCCTTTGCGGGGGGCAACCTGCGAGCAGGACGTGCTTTGAAGAACTGCCTTGTTAACTCAGGGGTTAATTCCAGGGCAACCTGGCACGCAGGCTCTGCTTTGAGAGCTGGGGCCGCCTTTGTTAACTCAAGGGTCGAGTCCAGACATAGTTCTCTGTCCCGCCACCTCTTATTGTTTACTAGGGAAACTCCTTGCAGCTTTCTGGAGCGCATCTGACACAGGACAAATGGCTTTTTATGACCTAAGTCCTGAGAAACACAATCATGGGAAAATCATGGGAGTTTGGTTAATAGATTTATGTTTTTTAGGTGATTTCTGATGCATGTTACTTAGGTAATTTTTAATAATAGTATTGTATAAGAATTTCCTGGTATAAGGGTATATAATTCTGTGTGTAAGAATAAACAGGTGTCACTGGCATTGCAGGTTGCAGTGATCCTCTCAACGCCCCGCTGTATCTGTGTCTCTCTGTGTCTCTGTGTCTGTTTCTTTTCTTAGCCGAGGAATCCCGCGTCCGTGCCTACGTTGACTCGTCGGCTGGCTCCGACAAAGTGGCGCCCAACGTGGGGCATCGACGTTTAGGAGATTCTCGGCCGCTGCCCGGAGATAAAACGCGCGTATAGGTAAAGAAAATCCTGCATAAAAAAAGAAAAATAAGGTAGGGGCAGGAAGGTTTATAGTTGAGAGTAAAAAATGGGGCAAGATCATAGTCGTCAAGTGTTTGTTCATATGTTATATGTAATGTTAAGAGACCGAGGGGTCAAAGTATCTAAGCCTAAATTACGCACATTCTTGCAGTTTATTGAAGAAGTCTGTCCATGGTTCCCTGAGGAAGGAACTATGAGTTTAGAGATTTGGAAAAAGATTGGTAAGCAGATTCAAACACATTATTCACTTTATGGCCCTTCCAAAGTTCCAGTAGAAACTTTCTCATTGTGGACTTTAATCCGTGATTGCCTTGATTTTAGTCATGAAGAGGGTTCTAAAATTAATCAAATGGTTGATGAAGAGCCAATTTATGCTACTCCAGAGGGTCGAGACAGATTGGTTACCTTGTCCCCTCTTGCAAAAACGGAGGATGGGCTGTCTCCCTCTGATGAGGAAGATTTAGATGAACAAGCAGCTGAATATCACCAGGATGATTGGGATCTGTTAGCTGAGGAGTCACCTCCTGCTGTTAATAAAATGGTGCAACAGTCCTGTTGTGCTCCCATGGAGCATCTTACTTTAAAAGAACCACCTCCTCAAAAAATTGTGGTACCTGCTGCACCACCCGCTTATGCTGCTTCTATTATTGCTGGGTTAGATCCTCCTCCTGCTCAGGCCACTGTGCAAGTTCAGGTTTTTTCCCCATTGCAGCAGGCCATTCATCAGGCATATAAAGATGGAGAAAATGTTTCTGGTTTCCCAGTTCTATTTCCAGTACTGGAAAATGCTGGTCAGCGATATTATGATCCTCTTCCCTTTAAACAGTTAAAAGAACTTAAAGTCGCCTGTGCACAATATGGGGCTACTGCACCTTTTACACAGGCTATGATTGAGAATTTAGGAGCCTTAAATCTGCCTCCTAATGATTGGAAACAAATCGCTCGTGCATGTCTTTCGGGCGGTGATTATTTATTGTGGAAATCAGAATTTGCAGAACAATGTCACTATATAGCTGAAATTAATCAAAGACAAGGAATTCCCACAACTTATGAAATGTTGGTAGGGGAAGGTGCATTTCAGGCTACCAATGCACAGCTGAATTATCAGCCAGGAGCATATCCTCAAATTTCCAACGCCGCACGACAGGCTTGGAGGAAATTGCCATGTCCCTCTAATAGATCAGAGGATCTTGCAAAGATACGGCAGGGGCCTGACGAGCCCTATCAAGATTTTGTTGCCCGGCTTTTGGAAGCTGTGGGAAAAATAATGTCTGATGATCAAGCAGGTATGATTTTAACTAAGCAATTGGCTTATGAAAATGCTAACTCTGCCTGTCAGGCTGCCTTGCGGCCATATAGAAAGAAGGGGGCTTTGTCTGATTATATTCGTATTTGTGCTGATATTGGTCCATCTTATATGCAGGGAATTGCTATTGCAGCTGCTTTGCAAGGGAAAAACATAAAAGAGGTATTATTTCAGCAGCAGCGCAAAAAGGAGATGATGAAAAATTCGTCCAATGCTGTTTGTTATGCCTGCGGCCAAGTAGGACATCGAGCTGCAGCCTGTCCTCAGAGGACTAACAGGGGGACAAGAGGTATAGCCCCGAATGTATGCCCTAGATGTAAGAGAGGAAGACATTGGATGAAAGACTGTAGGTCAAAAACAGATTCACAGGGCAATCCATTACCCCCCTTGCAGGGAAACTGGGTGAGGGGCCAGCCCCTGGCCCCGAAACAATGTTATGGGGCAATTCAGCAGACTTCTCCAGTAGAAAGCGGGTCTCAGACCTGTTTAGAGCCACCTCAGGGAGCGCTGGATTGGACTTGTGTGCCTCCTCCTACACAATACTAACCCCTGAAATGGGAATTCAGACTATTGCTACTGGAGTGTTTGGGCCATTGCCTGAAGGGACAGTAGGCTTACTGTTAGGGAGAAGTAGTACCACTTTAAAGGGCCTTAGTGTCGCTCCAGGGGTTATAGATTCAGATTATCATGGAGAAATTAAAATTATGGCAGAATCACCTCGTACTATTAGTACTATCCATTCAGGACAAAGAATTGCACAACTTGTTCTCCTCCCTCTTAAAGTCACAGGGCATGAGATTCAAAAGACACGTGGCACTGCTGCCTTTGGGTCTTCAGATGCCTATTGGGTCCAAGCTATTAAAGAATCCAGGCCTGAATTGGAGCTAAAAATTAATGGGAAAAATTTTAAAGGAATTTTGGATACTGGAGCTGATGTATCTGTTATTGCTGAGCATCATTGGCCCAGCGGATGGCCTAAACATATAGCTATTTCCACTTTGCAAGGAATTGGGCAGTCCAGTAATCCAGAACAGAGTGCAGAGCTACTGCATTGGCAAGATCAAGACGGCCATCAAGGCGAGATGCGTCCTTACATACTACCTAGATTGCCAGTTAATCTTTGGGGAAGGGATGTTATGTCAAAAATGGGAGTCTTTCTTTACAGTCCAAGCACTGCAATAAGTTCACAAATGTTTGATCAGGGTCTTTTGCCTCACCAGGGCCTGGGTAAGCATGGTCAGGGAAGAATTGCGCCAATTCAGCCTCAAAAGCTGGCACCAAGAGCAGGGTTAGGATATTTTCAGTGGGGACTACTGATTGTCCTGTTACTCACGCTGATCCTATTGTTTGGAAAACTGAGGAACCTGTGTGGGTAGATCAGTGGCCCCTAACTATAGAAAAAATGCTGGCTGCACAACAACTGGTACAGGAACAGTTGGCTTTGGGCCATATAGAACCTTCTAATTCACCTTGGAATTCACCCATTTTTGTTATCAAAAAGAAATCTGGAAAATGGCGCTTATTGCAAGACCTTCGTCAGGTTAACAAAGCCATGCAGATCATGGGTGCTTTGCAGCCCGGGTTGCCTTCTCCAATGGCAATTCCTAGGGGAGCTCATATAATTATTATTGACTTAAAAGATTGCTTTTATACCATTCCCCTTGCACCTCAGGATTGTTATCGTTTTGCATTTAGTGTTCCTGCTGTTAACTTTTCACGGCCCATGAAGAGGTATCAATGGAAGGTGTTGCCTCAAGGAATGGCTAATAGTCCTACATTATGCCAAAAGTTTGTAGATGCAGCCCTAACCGATGTGCGTGAAAGGTTTTCAGATATTTACATGCTTCATTATATAGATGATATTCTTTTGGCTCATACTGATTATGCCTATTTGTTAAAAGCCTTTTCTGAAGTAGAGATTGCATTAAAGTCTAGAGGTTTAATTATAGCTACTGAAAAAATTCAAACTTTTCCTCCATACTCCTATTTGGGCTTCCGTTTGGAAAAGGAAAAATTCTCTGTCCCTCATCTTCAGTTACGAAGAGATGGATTACGTACTTTAAATGATTTTCAAAAGTTGCTGGGAGACATTAATTGGATACGCCCTTACTTACGCCTCCCTACTGTAAGTTGGAAACCATTGTTTGATATTTTGAAAGGAGATTCATCACCTACATCTCCTCGGCAACTAACGCCACAAGGAGAGTTGGCTCTGCAAACTGTGGAAAGGGCACTTGCTGAACAATACACAGCGTATTGTGATTACACCCGGCCATGGGGATTATATATACTTGCTACTCAACATTCACCCACAGGAGTCCTATATCAGGATAAGCCATTAAAATGGATTTATTTGGCAGCTTCTCCTGTGCGGGCCCTTGATTCCTACCATGTTCAGGTTGCTAGGGTAATTGCTAGAGGTCGAAAAGACTCTATTATGTATTTGGGCAAAGATCCCTCCTTTATATGTGTCCCTTTTTCATCTGAACAGCAAAACTGGCTTTTCCAGTTCTCTGATGACTGGGTGCTTGCCTTAGCTGACTTCCCTGGACAACTAATTCAGCATTACCCAGCTGATAAGTTGTTGCAATTTGCTTTACAACATCCATTTGTTTTCCCTACTATTGTAAAAGAGCATCCTATTCCTAATGCTGTAACTATTTTTAACGATGGCTCTTCTAATGGAATAGCTAGTCTTGTTGTCAGTCAACAAACATATTTTACTCAAACTACTTATGAATCAGCACAAGAAGTTGAGTTGTATGCGGTGCTGAGAGCTCTTCATACAGTTTCTTCTGCCTTTAATTTATACTCAGATAGTCATTATGTAGTCAGAGCCATGTCTGTCATAGAAACAGTCCCGCTGATTGGCTCAATTAAAACTTCAATCTTTGATTTGTTTTTTCGTATCCAAAAGGCTATACAAACTCGTGTCAACCCCTGTTTCTTTGGCTATATACGAGCTCATTCGGCTCTGCCTGGACCCCTTGCTCAGGGTAATAAGATAGCAGATGCCCTGACAAAAAACATTTATTTTCAAGATGCAGCCTTAGCTGCCAAAGCTTCTCATGCCATACATCATCAAAATAGTCATTCTTTACGCTTGCAGTTTCAGATTCCCAGAGAAACGGCACGACAAATTGTTAAAAGCTGTTCAACATGTCCTCAGTTCTTTGTTGTTCCCTCTTTTGGTGTCAACCCTCGTGGCCTCCGTCCTAATGATCTTTGGCAAATGGACGTTACTCATATGGCTGAGTTTGGAAAGCTGAAGTATCTTCATGTTACTATTGATACCAATTCTGGCTTCCTTATGGCTACAGCACTTTCTGGAGAGGCTAGTAAAAATTGTATTCAACATTGCCTCCGCTGTTTTGCTGCCATGGGAATACCCCGTGTGTTAAAAACTGATAATGGTCCTGGCTACACTGGACGTGAATTTCGTTCCTTTTGTGACACTTTTTCTATACTGCATAAAACTGGCATCCCTTATAATCCTCAAGGACAAGGAATTGTTGAACGAGCTCACTTAACCCTTAAACATCAACTGAAAAAACTAAAAAGGGGGAATTGGGTGCAGGGCAGTATTCCTTCTCTATTGAGCCATGCTTTATATGTTTTGAATTTTTTGACCTTTGATAATAAAGGCAATACTGCCGCCCAGCGCTTCTGGATGCAGGATCCACCACGAAAGTTCCCACTCGTACGATGGAAGGATCCTATGAACGGATCTTGGAATGGTCCTGATCCTGTATTAATATGGGGGAGAGGCCATGTTTGTGTGTTTCCGCAGAATGCCGAAGCGCCGCGCTGGCTCCCGGAAAGGCTGGTACGCGCGTCGGAGGCAGTCCTTGACAGCTCAGGTGAGGCGAATAACGGACAGCGATGATTCGTCTCTTCCATCATCACAGCAAGTACAAGCCCTTTTGCGGCTGGCCCAACAAGGGTCTGATCAACACATCTCTCCTTTTAGAGTGTGGATTCAATTATTATTGCTTTTGCAAAATCTTTCTGATGTTCAGGGAAAGGTATATTGGGCCTATGTCCCTGACCCTCTCTTGTTACAGCCAGTCACCTGGGAGATGGCATTTATTCCTGTATACGTTAATGACACTATTACACTGGGAGGATCTTCAGATAAACATATTATTCCACAAAATGCTTCTCTAAATTATACAGGGTTTTCTGCAAAACTTCCTATATGTATGTATAAAAACTATAATGCTTCTAGCTGTCCTTTAATTACAGAAACCTTCTACAGAACCAAGATTGCTGCTCAGAATACATGGATACTACGTTTCCCATCAATAACAGAAAAGGCTGGACAGACCCAACAGCAGAATGGAATAGGGCCTAAAGACATTCCCTTTTGTGGACTTGGACTAAGGGAACAGCAGATTTATGTGCCTTGGACATCATGTAGAAACGAAACTGCTACCACGTATACCATCTATAATGAGACACAAAGGCTTTGGGACTGGGGTCCTGATTTGATGACTGCACAAGGGTCTGGCTATCGAGAGCTTCATCCTCCCATTTGGAATCTCGGCGGTGATAAGATCTTCCAGACAGACCTGTGGAAGCTTGCTGCCGCTACAAGCAAGACAGTGAGGTTGTCATATACAGGCGCAAACCATCTGAATGAACCTTACAGATATCCTCGTGCTTGTGTACCTTTACCTTTCATGATAATAACGGGGTCTGTTGTTATTCATAAACAATTTGGTATGTATAATATTACCTGTTTAAACTGTACATTGTCAAATTGTATTCGAGGAATTGACGACAAGTCAGGCTTGCTTATTGTAAAGCAACCTCCTTTTGTTGTTATCCCTGTAAATGTGTCAGAATCCTGGTATGAAGATACAGGAGTAGAATTGTGGGAACGCCTGAATAATGCACTCTCCAGGCCTCGGAGAGGAATAGGTTTAGTTATACTAGGGATAATTTCTCTGATAACGTTAATAGCATCCACTATTTCTGCTTCTATTGCTCTTAGCCAGCCTATTCATACTGCTGCCTTTGTAGATGGGCTTGCCAAAAATGCATCCAATGCTTTAGGAATACAAGAAGATATTGATAAACGTTTAGAAGATCGCTTAAATGCTCTGTATGATTCTGTGTTATACTTAGGAGAACAAATGCAAGAGCTGAGGTTTAGGAGTAAGTTGAGATGTCATGCTAATTATTATTGGATATGTGTCACTCAAAAAGAGTATAATGAATCACATACATCGTGGCAACATATTAAAGCTCATCTTGCTGGAATATGGAGTCACGATAACCTTTCTATAGATTTGATAAAGTTACATCAAGAAATTCTAAACATTGAAGATTCACTCTCTCCAAACACGGATATTGGCTCCGCTGTTAATGGATTTCTAGAAGGGCTATTTTCCCATTTTCCTACTCTGAGTACATTTTGGCATTATATTCTCAGTCTTATGGTTGTACTGGCCGTTTTACTGCTGTTGATGTGTCTCATTCCATGCTGCATCAAGCATTTAATTTCAGAGCTGCTTGACATCAAAGCAGCTATTCATGCTGCTCGTCTAAAGCACAAAAATCAGTGCTTTAGTAAATAAACAGGGGGGAGCTGCGGGGGGCAACCTGCGAGCAGGACGTGCTTTGAAGAACTGCCTTGTTAACTCAGGGGTTAATTCCAGGGCAACATGGCACGCAGGCTCTGCTTTGAGAGCTGGGGCCGCCTTTGTTAACTCAAGGGTCGAGTCCAGACATAGTTCTCTGTCCCGCCACCTCTTATTGTTTACTAGGGAAACTCCTTGCAGCTTTCTGGAGCGCATCTGACACAGGACAAATGGCTTTTTATGACCTAAGTCCTGAGAAACACAATCATGGGAAAATCATGGGAGTTTGGTTAATAGATTTATGTTTTTTAGGTGATTTCTGATACATGTTACTTAGGTAATTTTTAATAATAGTATTGTATAAGAATTTCCTGGTATAAGGGTATATAATTCTGTGTGTAAGAATAAACAGGTGTCACTGGCATTGCAGGTTGCAGTGATCCTCTCAACGCCCCGCTGTGTCTGTGTCTCTCTG
The DNA here is from genome assembly GCF_054371585.1 of Giraffa tippelskirchi. Lineage (NCBI taxonomy): Eukaryota > Metazoa > Chordata > Mammalia > Artiodactyla > Giraffidae > Giraffa > Giraffa tippelskirchi. The sequence goes on along the minus strand of NC_137288.1, from coordinate 6,598,189 downwards.
TGTCTCTGTGTCTGTTTCTTTTCTTAGCCGAGGAATCCCACGTCCGTGCCTACGTTGACTCGTCGGCTGGCTCCGACAGCCTTGACTCATATTCCTCGTCACGTGGCCCAGACACGTGACCCTGACTCATATTCAAGGTCACGTGGCCCAGACACGTGACCGCGACTCATATTCCGGGTCACGGGGCCCAGTCACGTGACCCCAAAAAGTTGTCTAGACTCGTATCCCAGACTCATATTCAAGTTCACGTGGCCCAGACACGTGACCCTGACTCATATTCCCGGTCACGTGGCCCAGACCCTTGACCCTGACTCATATTCCAGGTCACGTGCCCCAGACACGTGACACCAAAAGTGGCGTAGACTCATAACCTAGCGTCATATTAAAGTTCACGTGTCCCAGACACGTGACCCTGACTCATAATCCAGGTCACGTGTCCCAGACACTTGACCTCGACTCATATTCCGGGTCACGTGGCCCCGACACGTGTCCCAGACACATATGCCCGGTCACGTGGCCCAGACAAGTGATCCTGACTCATATTCCTCATCACGTGGCCCAGACACTTGACTCTGACACATATTAAAGGTCACGTGGCCCAGACACGTGACCGCGACTCATATTCCGGGTCACGTGGCCCAGTCGCGTGACCCCAAAAAGTTGTCTAGACTCGTATCACAGACTCATATTCCAGGTCCCGTGGGCCAGACAGGTGACCCCTAAAGTGACCTAGACCCATAACCCAGAATCAAATTCAAGGTCACGTAGCCCAGACACGATACCGAAAAAGTTGTCTAGACTCATATCCCAGACTCATATTCAAGGTCAGGTGGCCCAGACACGTGACCCGGACTCATGTTCCCGGTCACGTGGCCCAGGCACGTGACCCTGACTCATATTCCAGGTCACGTGCCCCAGACACGTGACACCAAGAGTGGCGTAGACTCATAACCTAGTCTCATATTCAAGGTCATGTGTCCCAGGCACGTGACCCTGACTCATATTCCAGGTCACGTGCCCCAGTCACGTGACACCAAAAGTGGCGTAGACTCATAACCTAGTCTCATATTCAAGGTCATGTGTCCCAGACACGTGACCCCGACTCATATTCCGGGTCACGTGGCCCCGACACGTGACCGTAACTCATATTCCGGGTCACGTGGCCCAGTCGCGTGACCTAAATAAGTTGTCCAGACTCGTATCCAAGACTCATATTCTAGGTCACGTGGCCCAGACACGTGACCCACACTCAGATTCAAAGTCACGTGGCCCAGGCACGTGACACCAAAATTGGCGTAGACTCATAACCCAGACTCATATTCACAATCACGTGGCCCAGACTCGCAACCCTGATTCATATTCCTGGTCACGTGTCCCAGACACTTGACCCTGACTCATATTCCTGGTCACGTGTCCCAGACACTTGACCCAGACTCATATTCCGGGTCACGTGGCCCAGACCCTTGACCCTGACTCATACTCCAAGTCACGTGCCCCAGACACGTGACACCAAAAGTGGCGTAGACTCATAACCTAGCGTCATATTAAAGTTCACGTGTCCCAGACACGTGACCGCGACTCATATTCCGGGTCACGTGGCCCAGTCGCGTGACCCCAAAAAGTTGTCTAGACTCGTATCACAGACTCATGTTCAAGGTCACGTGGGCCAGACACGTGTCCCTGACTCATATTCCAGGTCACGTGGCCCAGACAGGTGACCCCTAAAGTGACCTAGACCCATAACCCAGAATCAAATTCAAGGTCACGTAGCGCAGACACATTACCTCGACTCATATTATGGGTCACGTGGCCCAGACACGTGACAGAAAATGTTGTCTAGACTCGTATCCCAGACTCATATTCAAGGTCATGTGGCCCAGACACGTGACCCTGACTCATATTCCAGGTCACGTGCCCCAGACACGTGACACCAAACGTGGCGTAGACTCATAACCTAGAGTCATATTAAAGTTAACGTGTCCCAGACACGTGTCCCTGACTCATATTCCAGGTCACGTGGCCCAGACCCTTGACCCTGACTCATATTCCAGGTCACGTGCCCCAGACACGTGACACCAAAAGTGGCGTAGACTCATAACCTAGCGTCATATTAAAGTTCACGTGTCCCAGACACGTCACCCTGATTCATAATCCAGGTCACGTGTCCCAGACACGTGACCCCGACTCATATTCCGTGTCACGTGGCAGAGACACTTGACCTCGACTCATATTCCGGGTCACGTGGCCCCGACACGTGTCCCAGACTCATATGCCCGGTCACGTGGCCCAGACAAGTGATCCTGACTCATATTCCTCGTCACGTGGCCCAGACACTTGACCCTGACTCATATTCAAGGTCACGTGGCCCAGACACGTGACCGCGACTCATATTCCGGGTCACGTGGCCCAGTCGCGTGACCCCAAAAAGTTGTCTAGACTCGTATCACAGACTCATGTTCAAGGTCACGTGGGCCAGACACGTGTCCCTGACTCATATTCCAGGTCACGTGGCCCAGACAGGTGACCCCTAAAGTGACCTAGACCCATAACCCAGAATCAAATTCAAGGTCACGTAGCCCAGACACGTTACCGAAAAAGTTGTCTAGACTCGTATCCCAGACTCATATTCAAGGTCAGGTGGCCCAGACACGTGACCCGGACTCATGTTCCCGGTCACGCGCGTGACCCTGACTCATATTCCAGGTCACGTGCCCCAGACACGTGACACCAAAAGTGGCGTAGACTCATAACCTAGTCTCATATTCAAGGTCATGTGTCCCAGACACGACCCCGACTCATATTCTGGGTCACGTGGCCCCGACACGAGACCGTGACTCATATTCCGGGTCACGTGGCCCAGTTGCGTGACCTAAATAAGTTGTCCAGACTCGTATCCAAGACTCATATTCTAGGTCACGTGGCCCAGACACGTGACCCACACTCAGATTCAAAGTCACGTGGCCCAGACACGTGACACCAAAATTGGCGTAGACTCATAACCCAGACTCATATTCACGACCACGTGGCCCAGACTCGCAACCCTGACTCCTATTCCTGGTCACGTGTCCCAGACACTTGACCCAGACTCATATTCCGGGTCACGTGGCCCAGACACGTGACCCAAAAAGTTGTCTAGGCTCGTATCCCAGACTCATATTCAAGGTCACGTGGCCCAGACACGTGGCCTTTGCGGGGGGCAACCTGCGAGCAGGACGTGCTTTGAAGAACTGCCTTGTTAACTCAGGGGTTAATTCCAGGGCAACCTGGCACGCAGGCTCTGCTTTGAGAGCTGGGGCCGCCTTTGTTAACTCAAGGGTCGAGTCCAGACATAGTTCTCTGTCCCGCCACCTCTTATTGTTTACTAGGGAAACTCCTTGCAGCTTTCTGGAGCGCATCTGACACAGGACAAATGGCTTTTTATGACCTAAGTCCTGAGAAACACAATCATGGGAAAATCATGGGAGTTTGGTTAATAGATTTATGTTTTTTAGGTGATTTCTGATGCATGTTACTTAGGTAATTTTTAATAATAGTATTGTATAAGAATTTCCTGGTATAAGGGTATATAATTCTGTGTGTAAGAATAAACAGGTGTCACTGGCATTGCAGGTTGCAGTGATCCTCTCAACGCCCCGCTGTATCTGTGTCTCTCTGTGTCTCTGTGTCTGTTTCTTTTCTTAGCCGAGGAATCCCGCGTCCGTGCCTACGTTGACTCGTCGGCTGGCTCCGACAAAGTGGCGCCCAACGTGGGGCATCGACGTTTAGGAGATTCTCGGCCGCTGCCCGGAGATAAAACGCGCGTATAGGTAAAGAAAATCCTGCATAAAAAAAGAAAAATAAGGTAGGGGCAGGAAGGTTTATAGTTGAGAGTAAAAAATGGGGCAAGATCATAGTCGTCAAGTGTTTGTTCATATGTTATATGTAATGTTAAGAGACCGAGGGGTCAAAGTATCTAAGCCTAAATTACGCACATTCTTGCAGTTTATTGAAGAAGTCTGTCCATGGTTCCCTGAGGAAGGAACTATGAGTTTAGAGATTTGGAAAAAGATTGGTAAGCAGATTCAAACACATTATTCACTTTATGGCCCTTCCAAAGTTCCAGTAGAAACTTTCTCATTGTGGACTTTAATCCGTGATTGCCTTGATTTTAGTCATGAAGAGGGTTCTAAAATTAATCAAATGGTTGATGAAGAGCCAATTTATGCTACTCCAGAGGGTCGAGACAGATTGGTTACCTTGTCCCCTCTTGCAAAAACGGAGGATGGGCTGTCTCCCTCTGATGAGGAAGATTTAGATGAACAAGCAGCTGAATATCACCAGGATGATTGGGATCTGTTAGCTGAGGAGTCACCTCCTGCTGTTAATAAAATGGTGCAACAGTCCTGTTGTGCTCCCATGGAGCATCTTACTTTAAAAGAACCACCTCCTCAAAAAATTGTGGTACCTGCTGCACCACCCGCTTATGCCGCTTCTATTATTGCTGGGTTAGATCCTCCTCCTGCTCAGGCCACTGTGCAAGTTCAGGTTTTTTCCCCATTGCAGCAGGCCATTCATCAGGCATATAAAGATGGAGAAAATGTTTCTGGTTTCCCAGTTCTATTTCCAGTACTGGAAAATGCTGGTCAGCGATATTATGATCCTCTTCCCTTTAAACAGTTAAAAGAACTTAAAGTCGCCTGTGCACAATATGGGGCTACTGCACCTTTTACACAGGCTATGATTGAGAATTTAGGAGCCTTAAATCTGCCTCCTAATGATTGGAAACAAATCGCTCGTGCATGTCTTTCGGGCGGTGATTATTTATTGTGGAAATCAGAATTTGCAGAACAATGTCACTATATAGCTGAAATTAATCAAAGACAAGGAATTCCCACAACTTATGAAATGTTGGTAGGGGAAGGTGCATTTCAGGCTACCAATGCACAGCTGAATTATCAGCCAGGAGCATATCGTCAAATTTCCAACGCCGCACGACAGGCTTGGAGGAAATTGCCATGTCCCTCTAATAGATCAGAGGATCTTGCAAAGATACGGCAGGGGCCTGACGAGCCCTATCAAGATTTTGTTGCCCGGCTTTTGGAAGCTGTGGGAAAAATAATGTCTGATGATCAAGCAGGTATGATTTTAACTAAGCAATTGGCTTATGAAAATGCTAACTCTGCCTGTCAGGCTGCCTTGCGGCCATATAGAAAGAAGGGGGCTTTGTCTGATTATATTCGTATTTGTGCTGATATTGGTCCATCTTATATGCAGGGAATTGCTATTGCAGCTGCTTTGCAAGGGAAAAACATAAAAGAGGTATTATTTCAGCAGCAGCGCAAAAAGGAGATGATGAAAAATTCGTCCAATGCTGTTTGTTATGCCTGCGGCCAAGTAGGACATCGAGCTGCAGCCTGTCCTCAGAGGACTAACAGGGGGACAAGAGGTATAGCCCCGAATGTATGCCCTAGATGTAAGAGAGGAAGACATTGGATGAAAGACTGTAGGTCAAAAACAGATTCACAGGGCAATCCATTACCCCCCTTGCAGGGAAACTGGGTGAGGGGCCAGCCCCTGGCCCCGAAACAATGTTATGGGGCAATTCAGCAGACTTCTCCAGTAGAAAGCGGGTCTCAGACCTGTTTAGAGCCACCTCAGGGAGCGCTGGATTGGACTTGTGTGCCTCCTCCTACACAATACTAACCCCTGAAATGGGAATTCAGACTATTGCTACTGGAGTGTTTGGGCCATTGCCTGAAGGGACAGTAGGCTTACTGTTAGGGAGAAGTAGTACCACTTTAAAGGGCCTTAGTGTCGCTCCAGGGGTTATAGATTCAGATTATCATGGAGAAATTAAAATTATGGCAGAATCACCTCGTACTATTAGTACTATCCATTCAGGACAAAGAATTGCACAACTTGTTCTCCTCCCTCTTAAAGTCACAGGGCATGAGATTCAAAAGACACGTGGCACTGCTGCCTTTGGGTCTTCAGATGCCTATTGGGTCCAAGCTATTAAAGAATCCAGGCCTGAATTGGAGCTAAAAATTAATGGGAAAAATTTTAAAGGAATTTTGGATACTGGAGCTGATGTATCTGTTATTGCTGAGCATCATTGGCCCAGCGGATGGCCTAAACATATAGCTATTTCCACTTTGCAAGGAATTGGGCAGTCCAGTAATCCAGAACAGAGTGCAGAGCTACTGCACTGGCAAGATCAAGACGGCCATCAAGGCGAGATGCGTCCTTACATACTACCTAGATTGCCAGTTAATCTTTGGGGAAGGGATGTTATGTCAAAAATGGGAGTCTTTCTTTACAGTCCAAGCACTGCAATAAGTTCACAAATGTTTGATCAGGGTCTTTTGCCTCACCAGGGCCTGGGTAAGCATGGTCAGGGAAGAATTGCGCCAATTCAGCCTCAAAAGCTGGCACCAAGAGCAGGGTTAGGATATTTTCAGTGGGGACTACTGATTGTCCTGTTACTCACGCTGATCCTATTGTTTGGAAAACTGAGGAACCTGTGTGGGTAGATCAGTGGCCCCTAACTATAGAAAAAATGCTGGCTGCACAACAACTGGTACAGGAACAGTTGGCTTTGGGCCATATAGAACCTTCTAATTCACCTTGGAATTCACCCATTTTTGTTATCAAAAAGAAATCTGGAAAATGGCGCTTATTGCAAGACCTTCGTCAGGTTAACAAAGCCATGCAGATCATGGGTGCTTTGCAGCCCGGGTTGCCTTCTCCAATGGCAATTCCTAGGGGAGCTCATATAATTATTATTGACTTAAAAGATTGCTTTTATACCATTCCCCTTGCACCTCAGGATTGTTATCGTTTTGCATTTAGTGTTCCTGCTGTTAACTTTTCACGGCCCATGAAGAGGTATCAATGGAAGGTGTTGCCTCAAGGAATGGCTAATAGTCCTACATTATGCCAAAAGTTTGTAGATGCAGCCCTAACCGATGTGCGTGAAAGGTTTTCAGATATTTACATGCTTCATTATATAGATGATATTCTTTTGGCTCATACTGATTATGCCTATTTGTTAAAAGCCTTTTCTGAAGTAGAGATTGCATTAAAGTCTAGAGGTTTAATTATAGCTACTGAAAAAATTCAAACTTTTCCTCCATACTCCTATTTGGGCTTCCGTTTGGAAAAGGAAAAATTCTCTGTCCCTCATCTTCAGTTACGAAGAGATGGATTACGTACTTTAAATGATTTTCAAAAGTTGCTGGGAGACATTAATTGGATACGCCCTTACTTACGCCTCCCTACTGTAAGTTGGAAACCATTGTTTGATATTTTGAAAGGAGATTCATCACCTACATCTCCTCGGCAACTAACGCCACAAGGAGAGTTGGCTCTGCAAACTGTGGAAAGGGCACTTGCTGAACAATACACAGCGTATTGTGATTACACCCGGCCATGGGGATTATATATACTTGCTACTCAACATTCACCCACAGGAGTCCTATATCAGGATAAGCCATTAAAATGGATTTATTTGGCAGCTTCTCCTGTGCGGGCCCTTGATTCCTACCATGTTCAGGTTGCTAGGGTAATTGCTAGAGGTCGAAAAGACTCTATTATGTATTTGGGCAAAGATCCCTCCTTTATATGTGTCCCTTTTTCATCTGAACAGCAAAACTGGCTTTTCCAGTTCTCTGATGACTGGGTGCTTGCCTTAGCTGACTTCCCTGGACAACTAATTCAGCATTACCCAGCTGATAAGTTGTTGCAATTTGCTTTACAACATCCATTTGTTTTCCCTACTATTGTAAAAGAGCATCCTATTCCTAATGCTGTAACTATTTTTAACGATGGCTCTTCTAATGGAATAGCTAGTCTTGTTGTCAGTCAACAAACATATTTTACTCAAACTACTTATGAATCAGCACAAGAAGTTGAGTTGTATGCGGTGCTGAGAGCTCTTCATACAGTTTCTTCTGCCTTTAATTTATACTCAGATAGTCATTATGTAGTCAGAGCCATGTCTGTCATAGAAACAGTCCCGCTGATTGGCTCAATTAAAACTTCAATCTTTGATTTGTTTTTTCGTATCCAAAAGGCTATACAAACTCGTGTCAACCCCTGTTTCTTTGGCTATATACGAGCTCATTCGGCTCTGCCTGGACCCCTTGCTCAGGGTAATAAGATAGCAGATGCCCTGACAAAAAACATTTATTTTCAAGATGCAGCCTTAGCTGCCAAAGCTTCTCATGCCATACATCATCAAAATAGTCATTCTTTACGCTTGCAGTTTCAGATTCCCAGAGAAACGGCACGACAAATTGTTAAAAGCTGTTCAACATGTCCTCAGTTCTTTGTTGTTCCCTCTTTTGGTGTCAACCCTCGTGGCCTCCGTCCTAATGATCTTTGGCAAATGGACGTTACTCATATGGCTGAGTTTGGAAAGCTGAAGTATCTTCATGTTACTATTGATACCAATTCTGGCTTCCTTATGGCTACAGCACTTTCTGGAGAGGCTAGTAAAAATTGTATTCAACATTGCCTCCGCTGTTTTGCTGCCATGGGAATACCCCGTGTGTTAAAAAGTGATAATGGTCCTGGCTACACTGGACGTAAATTTTGTTCCTTTTGTGACACTTTTTCTATACTGCATAAAACTGGCATCCCTTATAATCCTCAAGGACAAGGAATTGTTGAACGAGCTCACTTAACCCTTAAACATCAACTGAAAAAACTAAAAAGGGGGAATTGGGTGCAGGGCAGTATTCCTTCTCTATTGAGCCATGCTTTATATGTTTTGAATTTTTTGACCTTTGATAATAAAGGCAATACTGCCGCCCAGCGCTTCTGGATGCAGGATCCACCACGAAAGTTCCCACTCGTACGATGGAAGGATCCTATGAACGGATCTTGGAATGGTCCTGATCCTGTATTAATATGGGGGAGAGGCCATGTTTGTGTGTTTCCGCAGAATGCCGAAGCGCCGCGCTGGCTCCCGGAAAGGCTGGTACGCGCGTCGGAGGCAGTCCTTGACAGCTCAGGTGAGGCGAATAACGGACAGCGATGATTCGTCTCTTCCATCATCACAGCAAGTACAAGCCCTTTTGCGGCTGGCCCAACAAGGGTCTGATCAACACATCTCTCCTTTTAGAGTGTGGATTCAATTATTATTGCTTTTGCAAAATCTTTCTGATGTTCAGGGAAAGGTATATTGGGCCTATGTCCCTGACCCTCTCTTGTTACAGCCAGTCACCTGGGAGATGGCATTTATTCCTGTATACGTTAGTGACACTATTACACTGGGAGGATCTTCAGATAAACATATTATTCCACAAAATGCTTCTCTAAATTATACAGGGTTTTCTGCAAAACTTCCTATATGTATGTATAAAAACTATAATGCTTCTAGCTGTCCTTTAATTACAGAAACCTTCTACAGAACCAAGATTGCTGCTCAGAATACATGGATACTACGTTTCCCATCAATAACAGAAAAGGCTGGACAGACCCAACAGCAGAATGGAATAGGGCCTAAAGACATTCCCTTTTGTGGACTTGGACTAAGGGAACAGCAGATTTATGTGCCTTGGACATCATGTAGAAACGAAACTGCTACCACGTATACCATCTATAATGAGACACAAAGGCTTTGGGACTGGGGTCCTGATTTGATGACTGCACAAGGGTCTGGCTATCGAGAGCTTCATCCTCCCATTTGGAATCTCGGCGGTGATAAGATCTTCCAGACAGACCTGTGGAAGCTTGCTGCCGCTACAAGCAAGACAGTGAGGTTGTCATATACAGGCGCAAACCATCTGAATGAACCTTACAGATATCCTCGTGCTTGTGTACCTTTACCTTTCATGATAATAACGGGGTCTGTTGTTATTCGTAAACAATTTGGTATGTATAATATTACCTGTTTAAACTGTACATTGTCAAATTGTATTCGAGGAATTGACGACAAGTCAGGCTTGCTTATTGTAAAGCAACCTCCTTTTGTTGTTATCCCTGTAAATGTGTCAGAATCCTGGTATGAAGATACAGGAGTAGAATTGTGGGAACGCCTGAATAATGCACTCTCCAGGCCTCGGAGAGGAATAGGTTTAGTTATACTAGGGATAATTTCTCTGATAACGTTAATAGCATCCACTGTTTCTGCTTCTATTGCTCTTAGCCAGCCTATTCATACTGCTGCCTTTGTAGATGGGCTTGCCAAAAATGCATCCAATGCTTTAGGAATACAAGAAGATATTGATAAACGTTTAGAAGATCGCTTAAATGCTCTGTATGATTCTGTGTTATACTTAGGAGAACAAATGCAAGAGCTGAGGTTTAGGAGTAAGTTGAGATGTCATGCTAATTATTATTGGATATGTGTCACTCAAAAAGAGTATAATGAATCAGATACATCGTGGCAACATATTAAAGCTCATCTTGCTGGAATATGGAGTCACGATAACCTTTCTATAGATTTGATAAAGTTACATCAAGAAATTCTAAACATTGAAGATTCACTCTCTCCAAACACGGATATTGGCTCCGCTGTTAATGGATTTCTAGAAGGGCTATTTTCCCATTTTCCTACTCTGAGTACATTTTGGCATTATATTCTCAGTCTTATGGTTGTACTGGCCGTTTCACTGCTGTTGATGTGTCTCATTCCATGCTGCATCAAGCATTTAATTTCAGAGCTGCTTGACATCAAAGCAGCTATTCATGCTGCTCGTCTAAAGCACAAAAATCAGTGCTTTAGTAAATAAGTAGGGGGGAGCTGCGGGGGGCAACCTGCGAGCAGGACGTGCTTTGAAGAACTGCCTTGTTAACTCAGGGGTTAATTCCAGGGCAACCTGGCACGCAGGCTCTGCTTTGAGAGCTGGGGCCGCCTTTGTTAACTCAAGGGTCGAGTCCAGACATAGTTCTCTGTCCCGCCACCTCTTATTGTTTACTAGGGAAACTCCTTGCAGCTTTCTGGAGCGCATCTGACACAGGACAAATGGCTTTTTATGACCTAAGTCCTGAGAAACACAATCATGGGAAAATTATGGGAGTTTGGTTAATAGATTTATGTTTTTTAGGTGATTTCTGATGCATGTTACTTAGGTAATTTTTAATAATAGTATTGTATAAGAATTTCCTGGTATAAGGGTATATAATTCTGTGTGTAAGAATAAACAGGTGTCACTGGCATTGCAGGTTGCAGTGATCCTCTCAACGCCCCGCTGTGTCTGTGTCTCTCTGTGTCTCTGTGTCTGTTTCTTTTCTTAGCCGAGGAATCCCACGTCCGTGCCTACGTTGACTCGTCGGCTGGCTCCGACAGCCTTGACTCATATTCCTCGTCACGTGGCCCAGACACGTGACCCTGACTCATATTCAAGGTCACGTGGCCCAGACACGTGACCGCGACTCATATTCCGGGTCACGGGGCCCAGTCACGTGACCCCAAAAAGTTGTCTAGACTCGTATCCCAGACTCATATTCAAGGTCACGTGGCCCAGACACGTGACCCTGACTCATATTCCCGGTCACGTGGCCCAGACCCTTGACCCTGACTCATATTCCAGGTCACGTGCCCCAGACACGTGACACCAAAAGTGGCGTAGACTCATAACCTAGCGTCATATTAAAGTTCCCGTGTCCCAGACACGTGACCCTGACTCATAATCCAGGTCACGTGTCCCAGACACGTGACCCCGACTCATATTCCGTGTCACGTGGCAGAGACACTTGACCTCGACTCATATTCCGGGTCACGTGGCCCCGACACGTGTCCCAGACGCATATGCCCGGTCACGTGGCCCAGACAAGTGATCCTGACTCATATTCCTCGTCACATGGCCCAGACACTTGACTCTGACTCATATTAAAGGTCACGTGGCCCAGACACGTGACCGCGGCTCATATTCCGGGTCACGTGGCCCAGTCGCGTGACCCCAAAAAGTTGTCTAGACTCGTATCACAGACTCATATTCCAGGTCACGTGGGCCAGACAGGTGACCCCTAAAGTGACCTAGACCCATAACCCAGAATCAAATTCAAGGTCACGTAGCCCAGACACGTTACCGAAAAAGTTGTCTAGACTCGTATCCCAGACTCATATTCAAGGTCAGGTGGCCCAGACACGTGACCCGGACTCATGTTCCCGGTCACGTGGTACAGGCACGTGACCCTGACTCATATTCCAGGTCACGTGCCCCAGACACGTGACACCAAGAGTGGCGTAGACTCATAACCTAGTCTCATATTCAAGGTCATGTGTCCCAGGCACGTGACCCTGACTCATATTCCAGGTCACGTGCCCCAGACACGTGACACCAAAAGTGGTGTAGACTCATAACCTAGTCTCATATTCAAGGTCATGTGTCCCAGACACGTGACCCCGACTCATATTCCGGGTCACGTGGCCCCGATACGTGACCGTGACTCATATTCCGGGTCACGTGGCCCAGTCGCGTGACCTAAATTAGTTGTCCAGACTCGTATCCAAGACTCATATACTAGGTCACGTGGCCCAGACACGTGACCCACACTCAGATTCAAAGTCACGTGGCCCAGGCACGTGACACCAAAATTGGCGTAGACTCATAACCCAGACTCATATTCACGATCACGTGGCCCAGACTCGCAACCCTGACTCATATTCCTGGTCACGTGTCCCAGACACTTGACCCTGACTCATATTCCTGGTCACGTGTCCCAGACACTTGACCCAGACTCATATTCCGGGTCACGTGGCCCAGACGCTTGACCCTGACTCATACTCCAGGTCACGTGCCCCAGACACGTGACACCAAAAGTGGCGTAGACTCATAACCTAGCGTCATATTAAAGTTCACGTGTCCCAGACACGAGACCCTGACTCATAATCCAGGTCACGTGTCCCAGACACGTGACCCTGACTCATATTCCGTGTCACGTGGCAGAGACACTTGACCTCGACTCATATTCCGGGTCACGTGGCCCCGACACGTGTCCCAGACTCATATGCCCGGTCACGTGGCCCAGACACGTGACCGCGACTCATATTCCGGGTCACGTGGCCCAGTCGCGTGACCCCAAAAAGTTGTCTAGACTCGTATCACAGACTCAAGTTCAAGGTCACGTGGGCCAGACACGTGTCCCTGACTCATATTCCAGGTCACGTGGCCCAGACAGGTGACCCCTAAAGTGACCTAGACCCATAACCCAGAATCAAATTCAAGGTCACGTAGCGCAGACACATTACCTCGACTCATATTATGGGTCACGTGGCCCAGACACGTGACAGAAAAAGTTGTCTAGACTCGTATCCCAGACTCATATTCAAGGTCATGTGGCCCAGACACGTGACCCTGACTCATATTCCAGGTCACGTGCCCCAGACACGTGACACCAAACGTGGCGTAGACTCATAACCTAGAGTCATATTAAAGTACACGTGTCCCAGACACGTGTCCCTGACTCATATTCCTGGTCACGTGGCCCAGACCCTTGACCCAGACTCATATTCCGGGTCACGTGGTCCAGACCCTTGACCCTGACTCATACTCCAGGTCACGTGCCCCAGACACGTGACACCAAAAGTGGCGTAGACTCATAACCTAGCGTCATATTAAAGTTCACGTGTCCCAGACACGTGACCCTGACTCATAATCCAGGTCACGTGTCCCAGACACGTGACCCCGACTCATATTCCGTGTCACGTGGCAGAGACACTTGACCTCGACTCATATTCCGGGTCACGTGGCCCCGACACGTGTCCCAGACTCATATGCCCGGTCACGTGGCCCAGACACGTGACCGCGACTCATATTCCGGGTCACGTGCCCCAGACACGTGACACCAAACGTGGCGTAGACTCATAACCTAGAGTCATATTAAAGTTCACGTGTCCCAGACACGTGTCCCTGACTCATATTCCAGGTCACGTGGCCCAGACCCTTGACCCTGACTCATATTCCAGGTCACGTGCCCCAGACACGTGACACCAAAAGTGGCGTAGACTCATAACCTAGCGTCATAGTAAAGTTCACGTGTCCCAGACACGTGACCCTGACTCATAATCCAGGTCACGTGTCCCAGACACGTGACCCCGACTCATATTCCGTGTCACGTGGCAGAGACACTTGACCTCGACTCATATTCCGGGTCACGTGGCCCCGACACGTGTCCCAGACGCATATGCCCAGTCACGTGGCCCAGACAAGTGATCCTGACTCATATTCCTCGTCACGTGGCCCAGACACTTGACCTGACTCATATTCAAGGTCACGTGGCCCAGACACGTGACCGCGACTCATATTCCGGGTCACGTGGCCCAGTCGCGTGACCCCAAAAAGTTGTCTAGACTCGTATCACAGACTCAAGTTCAAGGTCACGTGGGCCAGACACGTGTCCCTGACTCATATTCCAGGTCACGTGGCCCAGACAGGTGACCCCTAAAGTGACCTAGACCCATAACCCAGAATCAAATTCAAGGTCACGTAGCGCAGACACATTACCTCGACTCATATTATGGGTCACGTGGCCCAGACACGTGACAGAAAAAGTTGTCTAGACTCGTATCCCAGACTCATATTCAAGGTCATGTGGCCCAGACACGTGACCCTGACTCATATTCCAGGTCACGTGCCCCAGACACGTGACACCAAACGTGGCGTAGACTCATAACCTAGAGTCATATTAAAGTTCACGTGTCCCAGACACGTGTCCCTGACTCATATTCCCGGTCACGTGGCCCAGACCCTTGACCCAGACTCATATTCCGGGTCACGTGGTCCAGACCCTTGACCCTGACTCATACTCCAGGTCACGTGCCCCAGACACGTGACACCAAAAGTGGCGTAGACTCATAACCTAGCGTCATATTAAAGTTCACGTGTCCCAGACACGTGACCCTGACTCATAATCCAGGTCACGTGTCCCAGACACGTGACCCCGACTCATATTCCGTGTCACGTGGCAGAGACACTTGACCTCGACTCATATTCCGGGTCACGTGGCCCCGACACGTGTCCCAGACTCATATGCCCGGTCACGTGGCCCAGACACGTGACCGCGACTCATATTCCGGGTCACGTGCCCCAGACACGTGACACCAAACGTGGCGTAGACTCATAACCTAGAGTCATATTAAAGTTCACGTGTCCCAGACACGTGTCCCTGACTCATATTCCAGGTCACGTGGCCCAGACCCTTGACCCTGACTCATATTCCAGGTCACGTGCCCCAGACACGTGACACCAAAAGTGGCGTAGACTCATAACCTAGCGTCATATTAAAGTTCACGTGTCCCAGACACGTGACCCTGACTCATAATCCAGGTCACGTGTCCCAGACACGTGACCCCGACTCATATTCCGTGTCACGTGGCAGAGACACTTGACCTCGACTCATATTCCGGGTCACGTGGCCCCGACACGTGTCCCAGACGCATATGCCCAGTCACGTGGCCCAGACAAGTGATCTTGACTCATATTCCTCGTCACGTGGCCCAGACACTTGACCTGACTCATATTCAAGGTCACGTGGCCCAGACACGTGACCGCGACTCATATTCCGGGTCACGTGGCCCAGTCGCGTGACCCCAAAAAGTTGTCTAGACTCGTATCACAGACTCATGTTCAAGGTCACGTGGGCCAGACACGTGTCCCTGACTCATATTCCAGGTCACGTGGCCCAGACAGGTGACCCCTAAAGTGACCTAGACCCATAACCCAGAATCAAATTCAAGGTCACGTAGCCCAGACACGTTACCGAAAAAGTTGTCTAGACTCGTATCCCAGACTCATATTCAAGGTCAGGTGGCCCAGACACGTGACCCGGACTCATGTTCCCGGTCACGTGGCCCAGGCACGTGACCCTGACTCATATTCCAGGTCATGTGCCCCAGACACGTGACACCAAGAGTGGCGTAGACTCATAACCTAGCCTCATATTCAAGGTCATGTGTCCCAGGCACGTGACCCTGACTCATATTCCAGGTCACGTGCCCCAGACACGTGACACCAAAAGTGGCGTAGACTCATAACCTAGTCTCATATTCAAGGTCATGTGTCCCAGACACGTGACCCCGACTCATATTCCGGGTCACGTGGCCCAGTCGCGTGACCTAAATAAGTTGTCTAGACTCGTATTCAAGACTCATATTCTAGGTCACGTGGCCCAGACACGTGACCCACACTCAGATTCAAAGTCACGTGGCCCAGGCACGTGACACCAAAATTGGCGTAGACTCATAACCCAGACTCATATTCACGATCACGTGGCCCAGACTCGCAACCCTGACACATATTCCTGGTCACGTGTCCCAGACACTTGACCCTGACTCATATTCCTGGTCACGTGTCCCAGACTTTTGACCCAGACTCATATTCCGGGTCACGTGGCCCAGACACGTGACCCAAAAAGTTGTCTAGACCCGTACCACAGACTCATGTTCAAGGTCACGTGGGCCAGACACGTGTCCCTGACTCATATTCCAGGTCACGTGGCCCAGACAGGTGACCCCTAAAGTGACCTAGACCCATAACCCAGAATCAAATTCAAGGTCACGTAGCGCAGACACATTACCTCGACTCATATTATGGGTCACGTGGCCCAGACACGTGACAGAAAAAGTTGTCTAGACTCGTATCCCGGACTCATATTCAAGGTCATGTGGCCCAGACACGTGACCCTGACTCATATTCCAGGTCACGTGCCCCAGACACGTGACACCAAACGTGGCGTAGACTCATAACCTAGAGTCATATTAAAGTTCACGTGTCCCAGACACGTGTCCCTGACTCATATTCCAGGTCACGTGGCCCAGACCCTTGACCCTGACTCATATTCCAGGTCACGTGCCCCAGACACGTGACACCAAAAGTGGTGTAGACTCATAACCTAGCGTCATATTAAAGTTCACGTGTCCCAGACACGTGACCCTGACTCATATTCCTGGTCACGTGTCCCAGACACTTGACCCAGACTCATATTCCTGGTCACGTGTCCCAGACACTTGACCCAGACTCATATTCCGGGTCACGTGGCCCAGACACGCAAAGCTGACTCATATTCCTGGTCACGTGTCCCAGACACTTGACCCTGACTCATATTCCTGGTCACGTGTCCCAGACACTTGACCCAGACTCATATTCCGGGTCACGTGGCCCAGACACGTGACCCAAAAAGTTGTCTAGGCTCGTATCCCAGACTCATTTTCAAGGTCACGTGGCCCAGACACGTGGCCTTGACTCATATTCCTCGTCACGTGGCCCAGACCCTTGACCCTGACTCATACTCCAGGTCACGTGCCCCAGACACGTGACACCAAAAGTGGCGTAGACTCATAACCTAGCGTCATATTAAAGTTCACGTGTCCCAGACACGTGACCCTGACTCATAATCCAGGTCACGTGTCCCAGACACGTGACCCCGACTCATATTCCGTGTCACGTGGCAGAGACACTTGACCTCGACTCATATTCCGGGTCACGTGGCCCCGACACGTGTCCCAGACTCATATGCCCGGTCACGTGGCCCAGACACGTGACCGCGACTCATATTCCGGGTCACGTGGCCCAGTCGCGTGACCCCAAAAAGTTGTCTAGACTCGTATCACAGACTCATGTTCAAGGTCACGTGGGCCAGACACGTGTCCCTGACTCATATTCCAGGTCACGTGGCCCAGACAGGTGACCCCTAAAGTGACCTAGACCCATAACCCAGAATCAAATTCAAGGTCACGTAGCGCAGACACATTACCTCGACTCATATTATGGGTCACGGGGCCCAGACACGTGACAGAAAAAGTTGTCTAGACTCGTATCCCAGACTCATATTCAAGGTCATGTGGCCCAGACACGTAACCCTGACTGATATTCCAGGTCACGTGCCCCAGACACGTGACACCAAACGTGGTGTAGACTCATAACCTAGAGTCATATTAAAGTTCACGTGTCCCAGACACGTGTCCCTGACTCATATTCCAGGTCACGTGGCCCAGACCCTTGACCCTGACTCATATTCCAGGTCACGTGCCCCAGACACGTGACACCAAAAGTGGCGTAGACTCATAACCTAGCGTCATATTAAAGTTCACGTGTCCCAGACACGTGACCCTGACTCATAATCCAGGTCACGTGTCCCAGACACGTGACCCCGACTCATATTCCGTGTCACGTGGCAGAGACACTTGACCTCGACTCATATTCCGGGTCACGTGGCCCCGACACGTGTCCCAGACTCATATGCCCGGTCACGTGGCCCAGACAAGTGATCCTGACTCATATTCCTCGTCACGTGGCCCAGACACTTGACCCTGACTCATATTCAAGGTCACGTGGCCCAGACACGTGACCGCGACTCATATTCCGGGTCACGTGGCCCAGTCGCGTGACCCCAAAAAGTTGTCTAGACTCGTATCACAGACTCATGTTCAAGGTCACGTGGGCCAGACACGTGTCTCTGACTCATATTCCAGGTCACGTGGCCCAGACAGGTGACCCCTAAAGTGACCTAGACCCATAACCCAGAATCAAATTCAAGGTCACGTAGCCCAGACAGGTTACCGAAAAAGTTGTCTAGACTCGTATCCCAGACTCATATTCAAGGTCAGGTGGCCCAGACACGTGACCCGAACTCATGTTCCCGGTCACGTGGCCCAGGCACGTGACCCTGACTCATATTCCAGGTCACGTGCCCCAGACACGTGACACCAAAAGTGGCGTAGACTCATAACCTAGTCTCATATTCAAGGTCATGTGTCCCAGACACGTGACCCTGACTCATAATCCTGGTCACGTGTCCCAGACACGTGACCCCGACTCATATTCCGGGTCATGTGGCCCCGACACGAGACCGTGACTCATATTCCGGGTCACGTGGCCCAGTTGCGTGACCTAAATAAGTTGTCCAGACTCGTATCCAAGACTCATATTCTAGGTCACGTGGCCCAGACACGTGACCCACACTCAGATTCAAAGTCACGTGGCCCAGACACGTGACACCAAAATTGGCGTAGACTCATAACCCAGACTCATATTCACGATCACGTGGCCCAGACTCGCAACCCTGACTCCTATTCCTGGTCACGTGTCCCAGACACTTGACCCAGACTCATATTCCGGGTCACGTGGCCCAGACACGTGACCCAAAAAGTTGTCTAGGCTCGTATCCCAGACTCATATTCAAGGTCACGTGGCCCAGACACGTGGCCTTTGCGGGGGGCAACCGGCGAGCAGGACGTGCTTTGAAGAACTGCCTTGTTAACTCAGGGGTTAATTCCAGGGCAACCTGGCACGCAGGCTCTGCTTTGAGAGCTGGGGCCGCCTTTGTTAACTCAAGGGTCGAGTCCAGACATAGTTCTCTGTCCCGCCACCTCTTATTGTTTACTAGGGAAACTCCTTGCAGCTTTCTGGAGCGCATCTGACACAGGACAAATGGCTTTTTATGACCTAAGTCCTGAGAAACACAATCATGGGAAAATCATGGGAGTTTGGTTAATAGATTTATGTTTTTTAGGTGATTTCTGATGCATGTTACTTAGGTAATTTTTAATAATAGTATTGTATAAGAATTTCCTGGTATAAGGGTATATAATTCTGTGTGTAAGAATAAACAGGTGTCACTGGCATTGCAGGTTGCAGTGATCCTCTCAACGCCCCGCTGTATCTGTGTCTCTCTGTGTCTCTGTGTCTGTTTCTTTTCTTAGCCGAGGAATCCCACGTCCGTGCCTACGTTGACTCGTCGGCTGGCTCCGACAAAGTGGCGCCCAACGTGGGGCATCGACGTTTAGGAGATTCTCGGCCGCTGCCCGGAGATAAAACGCGCGTATAGGTAAAGAAAATCCTGCATAAAAAAAGAAAAATAAGGTAGGGGCAGGAAGGTTTATAGTTGAGAGTAAAAAATGGGGCAAGATCATAGTCGTCAAGTGTTTGTTCATATGTTATATGTAATGTTAAGAGACCGAGGGGTCAAAGTATCTAAGCCTAAATTACGCACATTCTTGCAGTTTATTGAAGAAGTCTGTCCATGGTTCCCTGAGGAAGGAACTATGAGTTTAGAGATTTGGAAAAAGATTGGTAAGCAGATTCAAACACATTATTCACTTTATGGCCCTTCCAAAGTTCCAGTAGAAACTTTCTCATTGTGGACTTTAATCCGTGATTGCCTTGATTTTAGTCATGAAGAGGGTTCTAAAATTAATCAAATGGTTGATGAAGAGCCAATTTATGCTACTCCAGAGGGTCGAGACAGATTGGTTACCTTGTCCCCTCTTGCAAAAATGGAGGATGGGCTGTCTCCCTCTGATGAGGAAGATTTAGATGAACAAGCAGCTGAATATCACCAGGATGATTGGGATCTGTTAGCTGAGGAGTCACCTCCTGCTGTTAATAAAATGGTGCAACAGTCCTGTTGTGCTCCCATGGAGCATCTTACTTTAAAAGAACCACCTCCTCAAAAAATTGTGGTACCTGCTGCACCACCCGCTTATGCCGCTTCTATTATTGCTGGGTTAGATCCTCCTCCTGCTCAGGCCACTGTGCAAGTTCAGGTTTTTTCCCCGTTGCAGCAGGCCATTCATCAGGCATATAAAGATGGAGAAAATGTTTCTGGTTTCCCAGTTCTATTTCCAGTACTGGAAAATGCTGGTCAGCGATATTATGATCCTCTTCCCTTTAAACAGTTAAAAGAACTTAAAGTCGCCTGTGCACAATATGGGGCTACTGCACCTTTTACACAGGCTATGATTGAGAATTTAGGAGCCTTAAATCTGCCTCCTAATGATTGGAAACAAATCGCTCGTGCATGTCTTTCGGGCGGTGATTATTTATTGTGGAAATCAGAATTTGCAGAACAATGTCACTATATAGCTGAAATTAATCAAAGACAAGGAATTCCCACAACTTATGAAATGTTGGTAGGGGAAGGTGCATTTCAGGCTACCAATGCACAGCTGAATTATCAGCCAGGAGCATATCCTCAAATTTCCAACGCCGCACGACAGGCTTGGAGGAAATTGCCATGTCCCTCTAATAGATCAGAGGATCTTGCAAAGATACGGCAGGGGCCTGACGAGCCCTATCAAGATTTTGTTGCCCGGCTTTTGGAAGCTGTGGGAAAAATAATGTCTGATGATCAAGCAGGTATGATTTTAACTAAGCAATTGGCTTATGAAAATGCTAACTCTGCCTGTCAGGCTGCCTTGCGGCCATATAGAAAGAAGGGGGCTTTGTCTGATTATATTCGTATTTGTGCTGATATTGGTCCATCTTATATGCAGGGAATTGCTATTGCAGCTGCTTTGCAAGGGAAAAACATAAAAGAGGTATTATTTCAGCAGCAGCGCAAAAAGGAGATGATGAAAAATTCGTCCAATGCTGTTTGTTATGCCTGCAGCCAAGTAGGACATCGAGCTGCAGCCTGTCCTCAGAGGACTAACAGGGGGACAAGAGGTATAGCCCCGAATGTATGCCCTAGATGTAAGAGAGGAAGACATTGGATGAAAGACTGTAGGTCAAAAACAGATTCACAGGGCAATCCATTACCCCCCTTGCAGGGAAACTGGGTGAGGGGCCAGCCCCTGGCCCCGAAACAATGTTATGGGGCAATTCAGCAGACTTCTCCAGTAGAAAGCGGGTCTCAGACCTGTTTAGAGCCACCTCAGGGAGCGCTGGATTGGACTTGTGTGCCTCCTCCTACACAATACTAACCCCTGAAATGGGAATTCAGACTATTGCTACTGGAGTGTTTGGGCCATTGCCTGAAGGGACAGTAGGCTTACTGTTAGGGAGAAGTAGTACCACTTTAAAGGGCCTTAGTGTCGCTCCAGGGGTTATAGATTCAGATTATCATGGAGAAATTAAAATTATGGCAGAATCACCTCGTACTATTAGTACTATCCATTCAGGACAAAGAATTGCACAACTTGTTCTCCTCCCTCTTAAAGTCACAGGGCATGAGATTCAAAAGACACGTGGCACTGCTGCCTTTGGGTCTTCAGATGCCTATTGGGTCCAAGCTATTAAAGAATCCAGGCCTGAATTGGAGCTAAAAATTAATGGGAAAAATTTTAAAGGAATTTTGGATACTGGAGCTGATGTATCTGTTATTGCTGAGCATCATTGGCCCAGCGGATGGCCTAAACATATAGCTATTTCCACTTTGCAAGGAATTGGGCAGTCCAGTAATCCAGAACAGAGTGCAGAGCTACTGCACTGGCAAGATCAAGACGGCCATCAAGGCGAGATGCGTCCTTACATACTACCTAGATTGCCAGTTAATCTTTGGGGAAGGGATGTTATGTCAAAAATGGGAGTCTTTCTTTACAGTCCAAGCACTGCAATAAGTTCACAAATGTTTGATCAGGGTCTTTTGCCTCACCAGGGCCTGGGTAAGCATGGTCAGGGAAGAATTGCGCCAATTCAGCCTCAAAAGCTGGCACCAAGAGCAGGGTTAGGATATTTTCAGTGGGGACTACTGATTGTCCTGTTACTCACGCTGATCCTATTGTTTGGAAAACTGAGGAACCTGTGTGGGTAGATCAGTGGCCCCTAACTATAGAAAAAATGCTGGCTGCACAACAACTGGTACAGGAACAGTTGGCTTTGGGCCATATAGAACCTTCTAATTCACCTTGGAATTCACCCATTTTTGTTATCAAAAAGAAATCTGGAAAATGGCGCTTATTGCAAGACCTTCGTCAGGTTAACAAAGCCATGCAGATCATGGGTGCTTTGCAGCCCGGGTTGCCTTCTCCAATGGCAATTCCTAGGGGAGCTCATATAATTATTATTGACTTAAAAGATTGCTTTTATACCATTCCCCTTGCACCTCAGGATTGTTATCGTTTTGCATTTAGTGTTCCTGCTGTTAACTTTTCACGGCCCATGAAGAGGTATCAATGGAAGGTGTTGCCTCAAGGAATGGCTAATAGTCCTACATTATGCCAAAAGTTTGTAGATGCAGCCCTAACCGATGTGCGTGAAAGGTTTTCAGATATTTACATGCTTCATTATATAGATGATATTCTTTTGGCTCATACTGATTATGCCTATTTGTTAAAAGCCTTTTCTGAAGTAGAGATTGCATTAAAGTCTAGAGGTTTAATTATAGCTACTGAAAAAATTCAAACTTTTCCTCCATACTCCTATTTGGGCTTCCGTTTGGAAAAGGAAAAATTCTCTGTCCCTCATCTTCAGTTACGAAGAGATGGATTACGTACTTTAAATGATTTTCAAAAGTTGCTGGGAGACATTAATTGGATACGCCCTTACTTACGCCTCCCTACTGTAAGTTGGAAACCATTGTTTGATATTTTGAAAGGAGATTCATCACCTACATCTCCTCGGCAACTAACGCCACAAGGAGAGTTGGCTCTGCAAACTGTGGAAAGGGCACTTGCTGAACAATACACAGCGTATTGTGATTACACCCGGCCATGGGGATTATATATACTTGCTACTCAACATTCACCAACAGGAGTCCTATATCAGGATAAGCCATTAAAATGGATTTATTTGGCAGCTTCTCCTGTGCGGGCCCTTGATTCCTACCATGTTCAGGTTGCTAGGGTAATTGCTAGAGGTCGAAAAGACTCTATTATGTATTTGGGCAAAGATCCCTCCTTTATATGTGTCCCTTTTTCATCTGAACAGCAAAACTGGCTTTTCCAGTTCTCTGATGACTGGGTGCTTGCCTTAGCTGACTTCCCTGGACAACTAATTCAGCATTACCCAGCTGATAAGTTGTTGCAATTTGCTTTACAACATCCATTTGTTTTCCCTACTATTGTAAAAGAGCATCCTATTCCTAATGCTGTAACTATTTTTAACGATGGCTCTTCTAATGGAATAGCTAGTCTTGTTGTCAGTCAACAAACATATTTTACTCAAACTACTTATGAATCAGCACAAGAAGTTGAGTTGTATGCGGTGCTGAGAGCTCTTCATACAGTTTCTTCTGCCTTTAATTTATACTCAGATAGTCATTATGTAGTCAGAGCCATGTCTGTCATAGAAACAGTCCCGCTGATTGGCTCAATTAAAACTTCAATCTTTGATTTGTTTTTTCGTATCCAAAAGGCTATACAAACTCGTGTCAACCCCTGTTTCTTTGGCTATATACGAGCTCATTCGGCTCTGCCTGGACCCCTTGCTCAGGGTAATAAGATAGCAGATGCCCTGACAAAAAACATTTATTTTCAAGATGCAGCCTTAGCTGCCAAAGCTTCTCATGCCATACATCATCAAAATAGTCATTCTTTACGCTTGCAGTTTCAGATTCCCAGAGAAACGGCACGACAAATTGTTAAAAGCTGTTCAACATGTCCTCAGTTCTTTGTTGTTCCCTCTTTTGGTGTCAACCCTCGTGGCCTCCGTCCTAATGATCTTTGGCAAATGGACGTTACTCATATGGCTGAGTTTGGAAAGCTGAAGTATCTTCATGTTACTATTGATACCAATTCTGGCTTCCTTATGGCTACAGCACTTTCTGGAGAGGCTAGTAAAAATTGTATTCAACATTGCCTCCGCTGTTTTGCTGCCATGGGAATACCCCGTGTGTTAAAAACTGATAATGGTCCTGGCTACACTGGACGTAAATTTCGTTCCTTTTGTGACACTTTTTCTATACTGCATAAAACTGGCATCCCTTATAATCCTCAAGGACAAGGAATTGTTGAACGAGCTCACTTAACCCTTAAACATCAACTGAAAAAACTAAAAAGGGGGAATTGGGTGCAGGGCAGTATTCCTTCTCTATTGAGCCATGCTTTATATGTTTTGAATTTTTTGACCTTTGATAATAAAGGCAATACTGCCGCCCAGCGCTTCTGGATGCAGGATCCACCACGAAAGTTCCCACTCGTACGATGGAAGGATCCTATGAACGGATCTTGGAATGGTCCTGATCCTGTATTAATATGGGGGAGAGGCCATGTTTGTGTGTTTCCGCAGAATGCCGAAGCGCCGCGCTGGCTCCCGGAAAGGCTGGTACGCGCGTCGGAGGCAGTCCTTGACAGCTCAGGTGAGGCGAATAACGGACAGCGATGATTCGTCTCTTCCATCATCACAGCAAGTACAAGCCCTTTTGCGGCTGGCCCAACAAGGGTCTGATCAACACATCTCTCCTTTTAGAGTGTGGATTCAATTATTATTGCTTTTGCAAAATCTTTCTGATGTTCAGGGAAAGGTATATTGGGCCTATGTCCCTGACCCTCTCTTGTTACAGCCAGTCACCTGGGAGATGGCATTTATTCCTGTATACGTTAGTGACACTATTACACTGGGAGGATCTTCAGATAAACATATTATTCCACAAAATGCTTCTCTAAATTATACAGGGTTTTCTGCAAAACTTCCTATATGTATGTATAAAAACTATAATGCTTCTAGCTGTCCTTTAATTACAGAAACCTTCTACAGAACCAAGATTGCTGCTCAGAATACATGGATACTACGTTTCCCATCAATAACAGAAAAGGCTGGACAGACCCAACAGCAGAATGGAATAGGGCCTAAAGACATTCCCTTTTGTGGACTTGGACTAAGGGAACAGCAGATTTATGTGCCTTGGACATCATGTAGAAACGAAACTGCTACCACGTATACCATCTATAATGAGACACAAAGGCTTTGGGACTGGGGTCCTGATTTGATGACTGCACAAGGGTCTGGCTATCGAGAGCTTCATCCTCCCATTTGGAATCTCGGCGGTGATAAGAT
Organism: Giraffa tippelskirchi; assembly: GCF_054371585.1. Taxonomy (NCBI): domain Eukaryota; kingdom Metazoa; phylum Chordata; class Mammalia; order Artiodactyla; family Giraffidae; genus Giraffa; species Giraffa tippelskirchi. The sequence goes on along the minus strand of NC_137288.1, from coordinate 6,572,546 downwards.
CTTCCAGACAGACCTGTGGAAGCTTGCTGCCGCTACAAGCAAGACAGTGAGGTTGTCATATACAGGCGCAAACCATCTGAATGAACCTTACAGATATCCTCGTGCTTGTGTACCTTTACCTTTCATGATAATAACGGGGTCTGTTGTTATTCGTAAACAATTTGGTATGTATAATATTACCTGTTTAAACTGTACATTGTCAAATTGTATTCGAGGAATTGACGACAAGTCAGGCTTGCTTATTGTAAAGCAACCTCCTTTTGTTGTTATCCCTGTAAATGTGTCAGAATCCTGGTATGAAGATACAGGAGTAGAATTGTGGGAACGCCTGAATAATGCACTCTCCAGGCCTCGGAGAGGAATAGGTTTAGTTATACTAGGGATAATTTCTCTGATAACGTTAATAGCATCCACTATTTCTGCTTCTATTGCTCTTAGCCAGCCTATTCATACTGCTGCCTTTGTAGATGGGCTTGCCAAAAATGCATCCAATGCTTTAGGAATACAAGAAGATATTGATAAACGTTTAGAAGATCGCTTAAATGCTCTGTATGATTCTGTGTTATACTTAGGAGAACAAATGCAAGAGCTGAGGTTTAGGAGTAAGTTGAGATGTCATGCTAATTATTATTGGATATGTGTCACTCAAAAAGAGTATAATGAATCAGATACATCGTGGCAACATATTAAAGCTCATCTTGCTGGAATATGGAGTCACGATAACCTTTCTATAGATTTGATAAAGTTACATCAAGAAATTCTAAACATTGAAGATTCACTCTCTCCAAACACGGATATTGGCTCCGCTGTTAATGGATTTCTAGAAGGGCTATTTTCCCATTTTCCTACTCTGAGTACATTTTGGCATTATATTCTCAGTCTTATGGTTGTACTGGCCATTTTACTGCTGTTGATGTGTCTCATTCCATGCTGCATCAAGCATTTAATTTCAGAGCTGCTTGACATCAAAGCAGCTATTCATGCTGCTCGTCTAAAGCACAAAAATCAGTGCTTTAGTAAATAAGTAGGGGGGAGCTGCGGGGGGCAACCTGCGAGCAGGACGTGCTTTGAAGAACTGCCTTGTTAACTCAGGGGTTAATTCCAGGGCAACCTGGCACGCAGGCTCTGCTTTGAGAGCTGGGGCCGCCTTTGTTAACTCAAGGGTCGAGTCCAGACATAGTTCTCTGTCCCGCCACCTCCTATTGTTTACTAGGGAAACTCCTTGCAGCTTTCTGGAGCGCATCTGACACAGGACAAATGGCTTTTTATGACCTAAGTCCTGAGAAACACAATCATGGGAAAATCATGGGAGTTTGGTTAATAGATTTATGTTTTTTAGGTGATTTCTGATGCATGTTACTTAGGTAATTTTTAATAATAGTATTGTATAAGAATTTCCTGGTATAAGGGTATATAATTCTGTGTGTAAGAATAAACAGGTGTCACTGGCATTGCAGGTTGCAGTGATCCTCTCAACGCCCCGCTGTGTCTGTGTCTCTCTGTGTCTCTGTGTCTGTTTCTTTTCTTAGCCGAGGAATCCCACGTCCGTGCCTACGTTGACTCGTCGGCTGGCTCCGACAGCCTTGACTCATATTCCTCGTCACGTGGCCCAGACACGTGACCCTGACTCATATTCAAGGTCACGTGGCCCAGACACGTGACCGCGACTCATATTCCGGGTCACGGGGCCCAGTCACGTGACCCCAAAAAGTTGTCTAGACTCGTATCCCAGACTCATATTCAAGGTCACGTGGCCCAGACACGTGACCCTGACTCATATTCCCGGTCACGTGGCCCAGACCCTTGACCCTGACTCATATTCCAGGTCACGTGCCCCAGACACGTGACACCAAAAGTGGCGTAGACTCATAACCTAGCGTCATATTAAAGTTCACGTGTCCCAGACACGTGACCCTGACTCATAATCCAGGTCACGTGTCCCAGACACGTGACCCCGACTCATATTCCGTGTCACGTGGCAGAGACACTTGACCTTGACTCATATTCCGGGTCACGTGGCAGAGACACTTGACCTTGACTCATATTCCGGGTCACGTGGCCCCGAAACGCGTCCCGGACGCATATGCCCGTTCACGTGGCCCAGACAAGTGATCCTGACTCATATTCCTCGTCACGTGGCCCAGACACTTGACTCTGACTCATATTAAAGGTCACGTGGCCCAGACACGTGACCGCGACTCATATTCCGGGTCACGTGGCCCAGTCGCGTGACCCCAAAAAGTTGTCTAGATTCCTATCACAGACTCATATTCCAGGTCACGTGGGCCAGACAGGTGACCCCTAAAGTGACCTAGACCCATAACCCAGAATCAAATTCAAGGTCACGTAGCCCAGACACGTTACCGAAAAAGTTGTCTGGACTCGTATCCCAGACTCATATTCAAGGTCAGGTGGCCCAGACACGTGACCCGGACTCATGTTCCCGGTCACGTGGCCCAGGCACGTGACCCTGACTCATTCCAGGTCATGTGCCCCAGACACGTGACACCAAGAGTGGCGTAGACTCACAACCTAGTCTCATATTCAAGGTCATGTGTCCCAGGCACGTGACCCTGACTCATATTCCAGGTCACGTGCCCCAGACACGTGACACCAAAAGTGGCGTAGACTCATAACCTAGTCTCATATTCAAGGTCATGTGTCCCAGACACGTGACCCTGACTCATAATCCTGGTCACGTGTGCCAGACACGTGACCCCGACTCATATTCTGGGTCACGTGCCCCCGAGACGTGACCGTGACTCATATTCCGGGTCACGTGGCCCAGTTGCATGACCTAAATAAGTTGTCCAGACTCGTATCCAAGACTCATATTCTAGGTCACGTGGCCCAGACACGTGACCCACACTCAGATTCAAAGTCACGTGGCCCAGACACGTGACACCAAAATTGGCGTAGACTCATAACCCAGACCCATATTCACGATCACGTGGCCCAGACTCGCAACCCTGACTCCTATTCCTGGTCACGTGTCCCAGACACTTGACCCAGACTCATATTCCGGGTCACGTGGCCCAGACACGTGACCCAAAAAGTTGTCTAGGCTCGTATCCCAGACTCATATTCAAGGTCACGTGGCCCAGACACGTGGCCTTTGCGGGGGGCAACCTGCGAGCAGGACGTGCTTTGAAGAACTGCCTTGTTAACTCAGGGGTTAATTCCAGGGCAACCTGGCACGCAGGCTCTGCTTTGAGAGCTGGGGCCGCCTTTGTTAACTCAAGGGTCGAGTCCAGACATAGTTCTCTGTTCCGCCACCTCTTATTGTTTACTAGGGAAACTCCTTGCAGCTTTCTGGAGCGCATCTGACACAGGACAAATGGCTTTTTATGACCTAAGTCCTGAGAAACACAATCATGGGAAAATCATGGGAGTTTGGTTAATAGATTTATGTTTTTTAGGTGATTTCTGATGCATGTTACTTAGGTAATTTTTAATAATAGTATTGTATAAGAATTTCCTGGTATAAGGGTATATAATTCTGTGTGTAAGAATAAACAGGTGTCACTGGCATTGCAGGTTGCAGTGATCCTCTCAACGCCCCGGTGTATCTGTGTCTCTCTGTGTCTCTGTGTCTGTTTCTTTTCTTAGCCGAGGAATCCCGCGTCCGTGCCTACGTTGACTCGTCGGCTGGCTCCGACAAAGTGGCGCCCAACGTGGGGCATCGACGTTTAGGAGATTCTCGGCCGCTGCCCGGAGATAAAACGCGCGTATAGGTAAAGAAAATCCTGCATAAAAAAAAGAAAAATAAGGTAGGGGCAGGAAGGTTTATAGTTGAGAGTAAAAAATGGGGCAAGATCATAGTCGTCAAGTGTTTGTTCATATGTTATATGTAATGTTAAGAGACCGAGGGGTCAAAGTATCTAAGCCTAAATTACGCACATTCTTGCAGTTTATTGAAGAAGTCTGTCCATGGTTCCCTGAGGAAGGAACTATGAGTTTAGAGATTTGGAAAAAGATTGGTAAGCAGATTCAAACACATTATTCACTTTATGGCCCTTCCAAAGTTCCAGTAGAAACTTTCTCATTGTGGACTTTAATCCGTGATTGCCTTGATTTTAGTCATGAAGAGGGTTCTAAAATTAATCAAATGGTTGATGAAGAGCCAATTTATGCTACTCCAGAGGGTCGAGACAGATTGGTTACCTTGTCCCCTCTTGCAAAAACGGAGGATGGGCTGTCTCCCTCTGATGAGGAAGATTTAGATGAACAAGCAGCTGAATATCACCAGGATGATTGGGATCTGTTAGCTGAGGAGTCACCTCCTGCTGTTAATAAAATGGTGCAACAGTCCTGTTGTGCTCCCATGGAGCATCTTACTTTAAAAGAACCACCTCCTCAAAAAATTGTGGTACCTGCTGCACCACCCGCTTATGCCGCTTCTATTATTGCTGGGTTAGATCCTCCTCCTGCTCAGGCCACTGTGCAAGTTCAGGTTTTTTCCCCGTTGCAGCAGGCCATTCATCAGGCATATAAAGATGGAGAAAATGTTTCTGGTTTCCCAGTTCTATTTCCAGTACTGGAAAATGCTGGTCAGCGATATTATGATCCTCTTCCCTTTAAACAGTTAAAAGAACTTAAAGTCGCCTGTGCACAATATGGGGCTACTGCACCTTTTACACAGGCTATGATTGAGAATTTAGGAGCCTTAAATCTGCCTCCTAATGATTGGAAACAAATCGCTCGTGCATGTCTTTCGGGCGGTGATTATTTATTGTGGAAATCCGAATTTGCAGAACAATGTCACTATATAGCTGAAATTAATCAAAGACAAGGAATTCCCACAACTTATGAAATGTTGGTAGGGGAAGGTGCATTTCAGGCTACCAATGCACAGCTGAATTATCAGCCAGGAGCATATCGTCAAATTTCCAACGCCGCACGACAGGCTTGGAGGAAATTGCCATGTCCCTCTAATAGATCAGAGGATCTTGCAAAGATACGGCAGGGGCCTGACGAGCCCTATCAAGATTTTGTTGCCCGGCTTTTGGAAGCTGTGGGAAAAATAATGTCTGATGATCAAGCAGGTATGATTTTAACTAAGCAATTGGCTTATGAAAATGCTAACTCTGCCTGTCAGGCTGCCTTGCGGCCATATAGAAAGAAGGGGGCTTTGTCTGATTATATTCGTATTTGTGCTGATATTGGTCCATCTTATATGCAGGGAATTGCTATTGCAGCTGCTTTGCAAGGGAAAAACATAAAAGAGGTATTATTTCAGCAGCAGCGCAAAAAGGAGATGATGAAAAATTCGTCCAATGCTGTTTGTTATGCCTGCGGCCAAGTAGGACATCGAGCTGCAGCCTGTCCTCAGAGGACTAACAGGGGGACAAGAGGTATAGCCCCGAATGTATGCCCTAGATGTAAGAGAGGAAGACATTGGATGAAAGACTGTAGGTCAAAAACAGATTCACAGGGCAATCCATTACCCCCCTTGCAGGGAAACTGGGTGAGGGGCCAGCCCCTGGCCCCGAAACAATGTTATGGGGCAATTCAGCAGACTTCTCCAGTAGAAAGCGGGTCTCAGACCTGTTTAGAGCCACCTCAGGGAGCGCTGGATTGGACTTGTGTGCCTCCTCCTACACAATACTAACCCCTGAAATGGGAATTCAGACTATTGCTACTGGAGTGTTTGGGCCATTGCCTGAAGGGACAGTAGGCTTACTGTTAGGGAGAAGTAGTACCACTTTAAAGGGCCTTAGTGTCGCTCCAGGGGTTATAGATTCAGATTATCATGGAGAAATTAAAATTATGGCAGAATCACCTCGTACTATTAGTACTATCCATTCAGGACAAAGAATTGCACAACTTGTTCTCCTCCCTCTTAAAGTCACAGGGCATGAGATTCAAAAGACACGTGGCACTGCTGCCTTTGGGTCTTCAGATGCCTATTGGGTCCAAGCTATTAAAGAATCCAGGCCTGAATTGGAGCTAAAAATTAATGGGAAAAATTTTAAAGGAATTTTGGATACTGGAGCTGATGTATCTGTTATTGCTGAGCATCATTGGCCCAGCGGATGGCCTAAACATATAGCTATTTCCACTTTGCAAGGAATTGGGCAGTCCAGTAATCCAGAACAGAGTGCAGAGCTACTGCATTGGCAAGATCAAGACGGCCATCAAGGCGAGATGCGTCCTTACATACTACCTAGATTGCCAGTTAATCTTTGGGGAAGGGATGTTATGTCAAAAATGGGAGTCTTTCTTTACAGTCCAAGCACTGCAATAAGTTCACAAATGTTTGATCAGGGTCTTTTGCCTCACCAGGGCCTGGGTAAGCATGGTCAGGGAAGAATTGCGCCAATTCAGCCTCAAAAGCTGGCACCAAGAGCAGGGTTAGGATATTTTCAGTGGGGACTACTGATTGTCCTGTTACTCACGCTGATCCTATTGTTTGGAAAACTGAGGAACCTGTGTGGGTAGATCAGTGGCCCCTAACTATAGAAAAAATGCTGGCTGCACAACAACTGGTACAGGAACAGTTGGCTTTGGGCCATATAGAACCTTCTAATTCACCTTGGAATTCACCCATTTTTGTTATCAAAAAGAAATCTGGAAAATGGCGCTTATTGCAAGACCTTCGTCAGGTTAACAAAGCCATGCAGATCATGGGTGCTTTGCAGCCCGGGTTGCCTTCTCCAATGGCAATTCCTAGGGGAGCTCATATAATTATTATTGACTTAAAAGATTGCTTTTATACCATTCCCCTTGCACCTCAGGATTGTTATCGTTTTGCATTTAGTGTTCCTGCTGTTAACTTTTCACGGCCCATGAAGAGGTATCAATGGAAGGTGTTGCCTCAAGGAATGGCTAATAGTCCTACATTATGCCAAAAGTTTGTAGATGCAGCCCTAACCGATGTGCGTGAAAGGTTTTCAGATATTTACATGCTTCATTATATAGATGATATTCTTTTGGCTCATACTGATTATGCCTATTTGTTAAAAGCCTTTTCTGAAGTAGAGATTGCATTAAAGTCTAGAGGTTTAATTATAGCTACTGAAAAAATTCAAACTTTTCCTCCATACTCCTATTTGGGCTTCCGTTTGGAAAAGGAAAAATTCTCTGTCCCTCATCTTCAGTTACGAAGAGATGGATTACGTACTTTAAATGATTTTCAAAAGTTGCTGGGAGACATTAATTGGATACGCCCTTACTTACGCCTCCCTACTGTAAGTTGGAAACCATTGTTTGATATTTTGAAAGGAGATTCATCACCTACATCTCCTCGGCAACTAACGCCACAAGGAGAGTTGGCTCTGCAAACTGTGGAAAGGGCACTTGCTGAACAATACACAGCGTATTGTGATTACACCCGGCCATGGGGATTATATATACTTGCTACTCAACATTCACCCACAGGAGTCCTATATCAGGATAAGCCATTAAAATGGATTTATTTGGCAGCTTCTCCTGTGCGGGCCCTTGATTCCTACCATGTTCAGGTTGCTAGGGTAATTGCTAGAGGTCGAAAAGACTCTATTATGTATTTGGGCAAAGATCCCTCCTTTATATGTGTCCCTTTTTCATCTGAACAGCAAAACTGGCTTTTCCAGTTCTCTGATGACTGGGTGCTTGCCTTAGCTGACTTCCCTGGACAACTAATTCAGCATTACCCAGCTGATAAGTTGTTGCAATTTGCTTTACAACATCCATTTGTTTTCCCTACTATTGTAAAAGAGCATCCTATTCCTAATGCTGTAACTATTTTTAACGATGGCTCTTCTAATGGAATAGCTAGTCTTGTTGTCAGTCAACAAACATATTTTACTCAAACTACTTATGAATCAGCACAAGAAGTTGAGTTGTATGCGGTGCTGAGAGCTCTTCATACAGTTTCTTCTGCCTTTAATTTATACTCAGATAGTCATTATGTAGTCAGAGCCATGTCTGTCATAGAAACAGTCCCGCTGATTGGCTCAATTAAAACTTCAATCTTTGATTGGTTTTTTCGTATCCAAAAGGCTATACAAACTCGTGTCAACCCCTGTTTCTTTGGCTATATACGAGCTCATTCGGCTCTGCCTGGACCCCTTGCTCAGGGTAATAAGATAGCAGATGCCCTGACAAAAAACATTTATTTTCAAGATGCAGCCTTAGCTGCCAAAGCTTCTCATGCCATACATCATCAAAATAGTCATTCTTTATGCTTGCAGTTTCAGATTCCCAGAGAAACGGCACGACAAATTGTTAAAAGCTGTTCAACATGTCCTCAGTTCTTTGTTGTTCCCTCTTTTGGTGTCAACCCTCGTGGCCTCCGTCCTAATGATCTTTGGCAAATGGACGTTACTCATATGGCTGAGTTTGGAAAGCTGAAGTATCTTCATGTTACTATTGATACCAATTCTGGCTTCCTTATGGCTACAGCACTTTCTGGAGAGGCTAGTAAAAATTGTATTCAACATTGCCTCCGTTGTTTTGCTGCCATGGGAATACCCCGTGTGTTAAAAACTGATAATGGTCCTGGCTACACTGGACGTAAATTTCGTTCCTTTTGTGACACTTTTTCTATACTGCATAAAACTGGCATCCCTTATAATCCTCAAGGACAAGGAATTGTTGAACGAGCTCACTTAACCCTTAAACATCAACTGAAAAAACTAAAAAGGGGGAATTGGGTGCAGGGCAGTATTCCTTCTCTATTGAGCCATGCTTTATATGTTTTGAATTTTTTGACCTTTGATAATAAAGGCAATACTGCCGCCCAGCGCTTCTGGATGCAGGATCCACCACGAAAGTTCCCACTCGTACGATGGAAGGATCCTATGAACGGATCTTGGAATGGTCCTGATCCTGTATTAATATGGGGGAGAGGCCATGTTTGTGTGTTTCCGCAGAATGCCGAAGCGCCGCGCTGGCTCCCGGAAAGGCTGGTACGCGCGTCGGAGGCAGTCCTTGACAGCTCAGGTGAGGCGAATAACGGACAGCGATGATTCGTCTCTTCCATCATCACAGCAAGTACAAGCCCTTTTGCGGCTGGCCCAACAAGGGTCTGATCAACACATCTCTCCTTTTAGAGTGTGGATTCAATTATTATTGCTTTTGCAAAATCTTTCTGATGTTCAGGGAAAGGTATATTGGGCCTATGTCCCTGACCCTCTCTTGTTACAGCCAGTCACCTGGGAGATGGCATTTATTCCTGTATACGTTAATGACACTATTACACTGGGAGGATCTTCAGATAAACATATTATTCCACAAAATGCTTCTCTAAATTATACAGGGTTTTCTGCAAAACTTCCTATATGTATGTATAAAAACTATAATGCTTCTAGCTGTCCTTTAATTACAGAAACCTTCTACAGAACCAAGATTGCTGCTCAGAATACATGGATACTACGTTTCCCATCAATAACAGAAAAGGCTGGACAGACCCAACAGCAGAATGGAATAGGGCCTAAAGACATTCCCTTTTGTGGACTTGGACTAAGGGAACAGCAGATTTATGTGCCTTGGACATCATGTAGAAACGAAACTGCTACCACGTATACCATCTATAATGAGACACAAAGGCTTTGGGACTGGGGTCCTGATTTGATGACTGCACAAGGGTCTGGCTATCGAGAGCTTCATCCTCCCATTTGGAATCTCGGCGGTGATAAGATCTTCCAGACAGACCTGTGGAAGCTTGCTGCCGCTACAAGCAAGACAGTGAGGTTGTCATATACAGGCGCAAACCATCTGAATGAACCTTACAGATATCCTCGTGCTTGTGTACCTTTACCTTTCATGATAATAACGGGGTCTGTTGTTATTCGTAAACAATTTGGTATGTATAATATTACCTGTTTAAACTGTACATTGTCAAATTGTATTCGAGGAATTGACGACAAGTCAGGCTTGCTTATTGTAAAGCAACCTCCTTTTGTTGTTATCCCTGTAAATGTGTCAGAATCCTGGTATGAAGATACAGGAGTAGAATTGTGGGAACGCCTGAATAATGCACTCTCCAGGCCTCGGAGAGGAATAGGTTTAGTTATACTAGGGATAATTTCTCTGATAACGTTAATAGCATCCACTATTTCTGCTTCTATTGCTCTTAGCCAGCCTATTCATACTGCTGCCTTTGTAGATGGGCTTGCCAAAAATGCATCCAATGCTTTAGGAATACAAGAAGATATTGATAAACGTTTAGAAGATCGCTTAAATGCTCTGTATGATTCTGTGTTATACTTAGGAGAACAAATGCAAGAGCTGAGGTTTAGGAGTAAGTTGAGATGTCATGCTAATTATTATTGGATATGTGTCACTCAAAAAGAGTATAATGAATCACATACATCGTGGCAACATATTAAAGCTCATCTTGCTGGAATATGGAGTCACGATAACCTTTCTATAGATTTGATAAAGTTACATCAAGAAATTCTAAACATTGAAGATTCACTCTCTCCAAACACGGATATTGGCTCCGCTGTTAATGGATTTCTAGAAGGGCTATTTTCCCATTTTCCTACTCTGAGTACATTTTGGCATTATATTCTCAGTCTTATGGTTGTACTGGCCGTTTTACTGCTGTTGATGTGTCTCATTCCATGCTGCATCAAGCATTTAATTTCAGAGCTGCTTGACATCAAAGCAGCTATTCATGCTGCTCGTCTAAAGCACAAAAATCAGTGCTTTAGTAAATAAATAGGGGGGAGCTGCAGGGGGCAACCTGCGAGCAGGACGTGCTTTGAAGAACTGCCTTGTTAACTCAGGGGTTAATTCCAGGGCAACCTGGCACGCAGGCTCTGCTTTGAGAGCTGGGGCCGCCTTTGTTAACTCAAGGGTCGAGTCCAGACATAGTTCTCTGTCCCGCCACCTCTTATTGTTTACTAGGGAAACTCCTTGCAGCTTTCTAGAGCACATCTGACACAGGACAAATGGCTTTTTATGACCTAAGTCCTGAGAAACACAATCATGGGAAAATCATGGGAGTTTGGTTAATAGATTTATGTTTTTTAGGTGATTTCTGATACATGTTACTTAGGTAATTTTTAATAATAGTATTGTATAAGAATTTCCTCGTATAAGGGTATATAATTCTGTGTGTAAGAATAAACAGGTGTCACTGGCATTGCAGGTTGCAGTGATCCTCTCAACGCCCCGCTGTGTCTGTGTCTCTCTGTGTCTCTGTGTCTGTTTCTTTTCTTAGCCGAGGAATCCCACGTCCGTGCCTACGTTGACTCGTCGGCTGGCTCCGACAGCCTTGACTCATATTCCTCGTCACGTGGCCCAGACACGTGACCCTGACTCATATTCAAGGTCACGTGGCACAGACACGTGACCGCGACTCATATTCCGGGTCACGTGGCCCAGTCACGTGACCCCAAAAAGTTGTCTAGACTCGTATCACAGACTCATGTTCAAGGTCACGTGGGCCAGACACGTGTCCCTGACTCATATTCCAGGTCACGTGGCCCAGACAGGTGACCCCTAAAGTGACCTAGACCCATAACCCAGAATCAAATTCAAGGTCACGTAGCGCAGACACATTACCTCGACTCATATTATGGGTCACGTGGCCCAGACACGTGACAGAAAAAGTTGTCTAGACTCGTATCCCAGACTCATATTCAAGGTCATGTGGCCCAGACACGTGACCCTGACTCATATTCCAGGTCACGTGCCCCAGACACGTGACACCAAACGTGGCGTAGACTCATAACCTAGAGTCATATTAAAGTTCACGTGTCCCAGACACGTGTCCCTGACTCATATTCCAGGTCACGTGGCCCAGACCCTTGACCCTGACTCATATTCCAGGTCACGTGCCCCAGACACGTGACACCAAAAGTGGCGTAGACTCATAACCTAGCGTCATATTAAAGTTCACGTGTCCCAGACACGTGACCCTGACTCATAATCCAGGTCACGTGTCCCAGACACGTGACCCCGACTCATATTCCATGTCACGTGGCAGAGACACTTGACCTCGACTCATATTCCGGATCACGTGGCCCCGACAAGTGATCCTGACTCATATTGCTCGTCACGTGGAACAGACACGTGACCCTGACTCATAATCCAGGTCACGTGTCCCAGACACGTGACCCCGACTCATATTCCATGTCACGTGGCAGAGACACTTGACCTCGACTCATATTCCGGATCACGTGGCCCCGACAAGTGATCCTGACTCATATTGCTCGTCACGTGGAACAGACACTTGACCCTGACTCATATTCAAGGTCACGTGGCCCAGACACGTGACCGCGACTCATATTCCGGGTCTCGTGGCCCAGTCGCGTGACCCCAAAAAGTTGTCTAGACTCGTATCACAGACTCATGTTCAAGGTCACGTGGGCCAGACACGTGTCCCTGACTCATATTCCAGGTCACGTGGCCCAGACAGGTGACCCCTAAAGTGACCTAGACCCATAACCCAGAATCAAATTCAAGGTCACGTAGCCCAGACACGTTACCGAAAAAGTTGTCTAGACTCGTATCCCAGACTCATATTCAAGGTCAGGTGGCCCAGACACGTGACCCGGACTCATGTTCCCGGTCACGTGACCCAGGCCCGTGACCCTGACTCATATTCCAGGTCACGTGCCCCAGACACGTGACACCAAAAGTGGCGTAGACTCATAACCTAGTCTCATATTCAAGGTCATGTGTCCCAGACACGTGACCCTGACTCATAATCCTGGTCACGTGTCCCAGACACGTGACCCCGACTCATATTCCGGGTCACGTGGCCCCGACACGTGACCGTGACTCATATTCCGGGTCACGTGGCCCAGTTGCGTGACCTAAATAAGTTGTCCAGACTCGTATCCAAGACTCATATTCTAGGTCACGTGGCCCAGACACGTGACCCACACTCAGATTCAAAGTCACGTGGCCCAGACACGTGACACCAAAATTGGCGTAGACTCATAACCCAGACTCATATTCACGATCACGTGGCCCAGACTCGCAACCCTGACTCCTATTCCTGGTCACGTGTCCCAGACACTTGACCCAGACTCATATTCCGGGTCACGTGGCCCAGACACGTGACCCAAAAAGTTGTCTAGGCTCGTATCCCAGACTCATATTCAAGGTCACGTGGCCCAGACACGTGGCCTTTGCGGGGGGCAACCTGCGAGCAGGACGTGCTTTGAAGAACTGCCTTGTTAACTCAGGGGTTAATTCCAGGGCAACCTGGCACGCAGGCTCTGCTTTGAGAGCTGGGGCCGCCTTTGTTAACTCAAGGGTCGAGTCCAGACATAGTTCTCTGTCCCGCCACCTCTTATTGTTTACTAGGGAAACTCCTTGCAGCTTTCTGGAGCGCATCTGACACAGGACAAATGGCTTTTTATGACCTAAGTCCTGAGAAACACAATCATGGGAAAATCATGGGAGTTTGGTTAATAGATTTATGTTTTTTAGGTGATTTCTGATGCATGTTACTTAGGTAATTTTTAATAATAGTATTGTATAAGAATTTCCTGGTATAAGGGTATATAATTCTGTGTGTAAGAATAAACAGGTGTCACTGGCATTGCAGGTTGCAGTGATCCTCTCAACGCCCCGCTGTGTCTGTGTCTCTCTGTGTCTCTGTGTCTGTTTCTTTTCTTAGCCGAGGAATCCCACGTCCGTGCCTACGTTGACTCGTCGGCTGGCTCCGACAGCCTTGACTCATATTCCTCGTCACGTGGCCCAGACACGTGACCCTGACTCATATTCAAGGTCACGTGGCCCAGACACGTGACCGCGACTCATATTCCGGGTCACGGGGCCCAGTCACGGGACCCCAAAAAGTTGTCTAGACTCGTATCCCAGACTCATATTCAAGGTCACGTGGCCCAGACACGTGACCCTGACTCATATTCCCGGTCACGTGGCCCAGACCCTTGACCCTGACTCATATTCCAGGTCACGTGCCCCAGACACGTGACACCAAAAGTGGCGTAGACTCATAACCTAGCGTCATATTAAAGTTCACGTGTCCCAGACACGTGACCCTGACTCATAATCCAGGTCACGTGTCCCAGACACGTGACCCCGACTCATATTCCGTGTCACGTGGCAGAGACACTTGACCTCGACTCATATTCCGGGTCACGTGGCCCCGACACGTGTCCCAGACGCATATGCCCGGTCCCGTGGCCCAGACAAGTGATCCTGACTCATATTCCTCGTCACGTGGCCCAGACACTTGACTCTGACTCATATTCAAGGTCACGTGGCCCAGACACGTGACCGCGACTCATATTCCAGGTCACGTGGCCCAGTCGCGTGACCCCAAAAAGTTGTCTAGACTCGTATCACAGACTCATATTCCAGGTCACGTGGGCCAGACAGGTGACCCCTAAAGTGACCTAGACCCATAACCCAGAATCAAATTCAAGGTCACGTAGCCCAGACACGTTACCGAAAATGTTGTCTAGACTCGTATCCCAGACTCATATTCAAGGTCAGGTGGCCCAGACACGTGACCCGGACTCATATTCCAGGTCACGTGCCCCAGACACGTGACACCAAGAGTGGCGTAGACTCATAACCTAGTCTCATATTCTAGGTCACGTGGCCCAGACACGTGACCCACACTCAGATTCAAAGTCACGTGGCCCAGGCACGTGACACCAAAATTGGCGTAGACTCATAACCCAGACACATATTCACGATCACGTGGCCCAGACTCGCAACCCTGACTCATATTCCTGGTCACGTGTCCCAGACACTTGACCCTGACTCATATTCCTGGTCACGTGTCCCAGACACTTGACCCAGACTCATATTCCGGGTCACGTGGCCCAGACACGTGACCCAAAAAGTTGTCTAGGCTCGTATCCCAGACTCATTTTCAAGGTCACGTGGCCCAGACACGTGGCCTTGACTCATATTCCTCGTCACGTGGCCCAGACCCTTGACCCTGACTCATACTCCAGGTCACGTGCCCCAGACACGTGACACCAAAAGTGGCGTAGACTCATAACCTAGCGTCATATTAAAGTTCACGTGTCCCAGACACGTGACCCTGACTCATAATCCAGGTCACGTGTCCCAGACACGTGACCCCGACTCATATTCCGTGTCACGTGGCAGAGACACTTGACCTCGACTCATATTCCGGGTCACGTGGCTCCGACACGTGTCCCAGACTCATATGCCCGGTCACGTGGCCCAGACACGTGACCGCGACTCATATTCCGGGTCACGTGGCCCAGTCGCGTGACCCCGAAAAGTTGTCTAGACTCGTATCACAGACTCATGTTCAAGGTCACGTGGGCCAGACACGTGTCCCTGACTCATATTCCAGGTCACGTGGCCCAGACAGGTGACCCCTAAAGTGACCTAGACCCATAACCCAGAATCAAATTCAAGGTCTCGTAGCGCAGACACATTACCTCGACTCATATTATGGGTCACGGGGCCCAGACACGTGACAGAAAAAGTTGTCTAGACTCGTATCCCAGACTCATATTCAAGGTCATGTGGCCCAGACACGTAACCCTGACTCATATTCCGGGTCACGTGGCCCCGAAACGCGTCCCGGACGCATATGCCCGTTCACGTGGCCCAGACAAGTGATCCTGACTCATATTCCTCGTCACGTGGCCCAGACACTTGACTCTGACTCATATTAAAGGTCACGTGGCCCAGACACGTGACCGCGACTCATATTCCGGGTCACGTGGCCCAGTCGCGTGACCCCAAAAAGTTGTCTAGATTCCTATCACAGACTCATATTCCAGGTCACGTGGGCCAGACAGGTGACCCCTAAAGTGACCTAGACCCATAACCCAGAATCAAATTCAAGGTCACGTAGCCCAGACACGTTACCGAAAAAGTTGTCTGGACTCGTATCCCAGACTCATATTCAAGGTCAGGTGGCCCAGACACGTGACCCGGACTCATGTTCCCGGTCACGTGGCCCAGGCACGTGACCCTGACTCATATTCCAGGTCATGTGCCCCAGACACGTGACACCAAGAGTGGCGTAGACTCACAACCTAGTCTCATATTCAAGGTCATGTGTCCCAGGCACGTGACCCTGACTCATATTCCAGGTCACGTGGCCCAGACCCTTGACCCTGACTCATATTCCAGGTCACGTGCCCCAGACACGTGACACCAAAAGTGGCGTAGACTCATAACCTAGCGTCATATTAAAGTTCACGTGTCCCAGACACGTGACCCTGACTCATAATCCAGGTCACGTGTCCCAGACACGTGACCCCGACTCATATTCCGGGTCACGTGGCCCCGACACGTGTCCCAGACTCATATGCCCGGTCACGTGGCCCAGACAAGTGATCCTGACTCATATTCCTCGTCACGTGGCCCAGACACTTGACCCTGACTCATATTCAAGGTCACGTGGCCCAGACACGTGACCGCGACTCATATTCCGGGTCACGTGGCCCAGTCGCGTGACCCCAAAAAGATGTCTAGACTCGTATCACAGACTCATGTTCAAGGTCACGTGGGCCAGACACGTGTCTCTGACTCATATTCCAGGTCACGTGGCCCAGACAGGTGACCCCTAAAGTGACCTAGACCCATAACCCAGAATCAAATTCAAGGTCACGTAGCCCAGACACGTTACCGAAAAAGTTGTCTAGACTCGTATCCCAGACTCATATTCAAGGTCAGGTGGCCCAGACACGTGACCCGGACTCATGTTCCCGGTCACGTGGCCCAGGCACGTGACCCTGACTCATATTCCAGGTCACGTGCCCCAGACACGTGACACCAAAAGTGGCGTAGACTCATAACCTAGTCTCATATTCAAGGTCATGTGTCCCAGACACGTGACCCTGACTCATAATCCTCGTCACGTGTCCCAGACACGTGACCCCGACTCATATTCCGGGTCATGTGGCCCCGACACGAGACCGTGACTCATATTCCGGGTCACGTGGCCCAGTTGCGTGACCTAAATAAGTTGTCCAGACTCGTATCCAAGACTCATATTCTAGGTCACGTGGCCCAGACACGTGACCCACACTCAGATTCAAAGTCACGTGGCCCAGACACGTGACACCAAAATTGGCATAGACTCATAACCCAGACTCATATTCACGATCACGTGGCCCAGACTCGCAACCCTGACTCCTATTCCTGGTCACGTGTCCCAGACACTTGACCCAGACTCATATTCCGGGTCACGTGGCCCAGACACGTGACCCAAAAAGTTGTCTAGGCTCGTATCCCAGACTCATATTCAAGGTCACGTGGCCCAGACACGTGGCCTTTGCGGGGGGCAACCTTCGAGCAGGACGTGCTTTGAAGAACTGCCTTGTTAACTCAGGGGTTATTTCCAGGGCAACCTGGCACGCAGGCTCTGCTTTGAGAGCTGGGGCCGCCTTTGTTAACTCAAGGGTCGAGTCCAGACATAGTTCTCTGTCCCGCCACCTCTTATTGTTTACTAGGGAAACTCCTTGCAGCTTTCTGGAGCGCATCTGACACAGGACAAATGGCTTTTTATGACCTAAGTCCTGAGAAACACAATCATGGGAAAATCATGGGAGTTTGGTTAATAGATTTATGTTTTTTAGGTGATTTCTGATGCATGTTACTTAGGTAATTTTTAATAATAGTATTGTATAAGAATTTCCTGGTATAAGGGTATATAATTCTGTGTGTAAGAATAAACAGGTGTCACTGGCATTGCAGGTTGCAGTGATCCTCTCAACGCCCCGCTGTATCTGTGTCTCTCTGTGTCTCTGTGTCTGTTTCTTTTCTTAGCCGAGGAATCCCGCGTCCGTGCCTACGTTGACTCGTCGGCTGGCTCCGACAAAGTGGCGCCCAACGTGGGGCATCGACGTTTAGGAGATTCTCGGCCGCTGCCCGGAGATAAAACGCGCGTATAGGTAAAGAAAATCCTGCATAAAAAAAAGAAAAATAAGGTAGGGGCAGGAAGGTTTATAGTTGAGAGTAAAAAATGGGGCAAGATCATAGTCGTCAAGTGTTTGTTCATATGTTATATGTAATGTTAAGAGACCGAGGGGTCAAAGTATCTAAGCCTAAATTACGCACATTCTTGCAGTTTATTGAAGAAGTCTGTCCATGGTTCCCTGAGGAAGGAACTATGAGTTTAGAGATTTGGAAAAAGATTGGTAAGCAGATTCAAACACATTATTCACTTTATGGCCCTTCCAAAGTTCCAGTAGAAACTTTCTCATTGTGGACTTTAATCCGTGATTGCCTTGATTTTAGTCATGAAGAGGGTTCTAAAATTAATCAAATGGTTGATGAAGAGCCAATTTATGCTACTCCAGAGGGTCGAGACAGATTGGTTACCTTGTCCCCTCTTGCAAAAACGGAGGATGGGCTGTCTCCCTCTGATGAGGAAGATTTAGATGAACAAGCAGCTGAATATCACCAGGATGATTGGGATCTGTTAGCTGAGGAGTCACCTCCTGCTGTTAATAAAATGGTGCAACAGTCCTGTTGTGCTCCCATGGAGCATCTTACTTTAAAAGAACCACCTCCTCAAAAAATTGTGGTACCTGCTGCACCACCCGCTTATGCCGCTTCTATTATTGCTGGGTTAGATCCTCCTCCTGCTCAGGCCACTGTGCAAGTTCAGGTTTTTTCCCCGTTGCAGCAGGCCATTCATCAGGCATATAAAGATGGAGAAAATGTTTCTGGTTTCCCAGTTCTATTTCCAGTACTGGAAAATGCTGGTCAGCGATATTATGATCCTCTTCCCTTTAAACAGTTAAAAGAACTTAAAGTCGCCTGTGCACAATATGGGGCTACTGCACCTTTTACACAGGCTATGATTGAGAATTTAGGAGCCTTAAATCTGCCTCCTAATGATTGGAAACAAATCGCTCGTGCATGTCTTTCGGGCGGTGATTATTTATTGTGGAAATCCGAATTTGCAGAACAATCAGAATTTCACTATATAGCTGAAATTAATCAAAGACAAGGAATTCCCACAACTTATGAAATGTTGGTAGGGGAAGGTGCATTTCAGGCTACCAATGCACAGCTGAATTATCAGCCAGGAGCATATCGTCAAATTTCCAACGCCGCACGACAGGCTTGGAGGAAATTGCCATGTCCCTCTAATAGATCAGAGGATCTTGCAAAGATACGGCAGGGGCCTGACGAGCCCTATCAAGATTTTGTTGCCCGGCTTTTGGAAGCTGTGGGAAAAATAATGTCTGATGATCAAGCAGGTATGATTTTAACTAAGCAATTGGCTTATGAAAATGCTAACTCTGCCTGTCAGGCTGCCTTGCGGCCATATAGAAAGAAGGGGGCTTTGTCTGATTATATTCGTATTTGTGCTGATATTGGTCCATCTTATATGCAGGGAATTGCTATTGCAGCTGCTTTGCAAGGGAAAAACATAAAAGAGGTATTATTTCAGCAGCAGCGCAAAAAGGAGATGATGAAAAATTCGTCCAATGCTGTTTGTTATGCCTGCGGCCAAGTAGGACATCGAGCTGCAGCCTGTCCTCAGAGGACTAACAGGGGGACAAGAGGTATAGCCCCGAATGTATGCCCTAGATGTAAGAGAGGAAGACATTGGATGAAAGACTGTAGGTCAAAAACAGATTCACAGGGCAATCCATTACCCCCCTTGCAGGGAAACTGGGTGAGGGGCCAGCCCCTGGCCCCGAAACAATGTTATGGGGCAATTCAGCAGACTTCTCCAGTAGAAAGCGGGTCTCAGACCTGTTTAGAGCCACCTCAGGGAGCGCTGGATTGGACTTGTGTGCCTCCTCCTACACAATACTAACCCCTGAAATGGGAATTCAGACTATTGCTACTGGAGTGTTTGGGCCATTGCCTGAAGGGACAGTAGGCTTACTGTTAGGGAGAAGTAGTACCACTTTAAAGGGCCTTAGTGTCGCTCCAGGGGTTATAGATTCAGATTATCATGGAGAAATTAAAATTATGGCAGAATCACCTCGTACTATTAGTACTATCCATTCAGGACAAAGAATTGCACAACTTGTTCTCCTCCCTCTTAAAGTCACAGGGCATGAGATTCAAAAGACACGTGGCACTGCTGCCTTTGGGTCTTCAGATGCCTATTGGGTCCAAGCTATTAAAGAATCCAGGCCTGAATTGGAGCTAAAAATTAATGGGAAAAATTTTAAAGGAATTTTGGATACTGGAGCTGATGTATCTGTTATTGCTGAGCATCATTGGCCCAGCGGATGGCCTAAACATATAGCTATTTCCACTTTGCAAGGAATTGGGCAGTCCAGTAATCCAGAACAGAGTGCAGAGCTACTGCATTGGCAAGATCAAGACGGCCATCAAGGCGAGATGCGTCCTTACATACTACCTAGATTGCCAGTTAATCTTTGGGGAAGGGATGTTATGTCAAAAATGGGAGTCTTTCTTTACAGTCCAAGCACTGCAATAAGTTCACAAATGTTTGATCAGGGTCTTTTGCCTCACCAGGGCCTGGGTAAGCATGGTCAGGGAAGAATTGCGCCAATTCAGCCTCAAAAGCTGGCACCAAGAGCAGGGTTAGGATATTTTCAGTGGGGACTACTGATTGTCCTGTTACTCACGCTGATCCTATTGTTTGGAAAACTGAGGAACCTGTGTGGGTAGATCAGTGGCCCCTAACTATAGAAAAAATGCTGGCTGCACAACAACTGGTACAGGAACAGTTGGCTTTGGGCCATATAGAACCTTCTAATTCACCTTGGAATTCACCCATTTTTGTTATCAAAAAGAAATCTGGAAAATGGCGCTTATTGCAAGACCTTCGTCAGGTTAACAAAGCCATGCAGATCATGGGTGCTTTGCAGCCCGGGTTGCCTTCTCCAATGGCAATTCCTAGGGGAGCTCATATAATTATTATTGACTTAAAAGATTGCTTTTATACCATTCCCCTTGCACCTCAGGATTGTTATCGTTTTGCATTTAGTGTTCCTGCTGTTAACTTTTCACGGCCCATGAAGAGGTATCAATGGAAGGTGTTGCCTCAAGGAATGGCTAATAGTCCTACATTATGCCAAAAGTTTGTAGATGCAGCCCTAACCGATGTGCGTGAAAGGTTTTCAGATATTTACATGCTTCATTATATAGATGATATTCTTTTGGCTCATACTGATTATGCCTATTTGTTAAAAGCCTTTTCTGAAGTAGAGATTGCATTAAAGTCTAGAGGTTTAATTATAGCTACTGAAAAAATTCAAACTTTTCCTCCATACTCCTATTTGGGCTTCCGTTTGGAAAAGGAAAAATTCTCTGTCCCTCATCTTCAGTTACGAAGAGATGGATTACGTACTTTAAATGATTTTCAAAAGTTGCTGGGAGACATTAATTGGATACGCCCTTACTTACGCCTCCCTACTGTAAGTTGGAAACCATTGTTTGATATTTTGAAAGGAGATTCATCACCTACATCTCCTCGGCAACTAACGCCACAAGGAGAGTTGGCTCTGCAAACTGTGGAAAGGGCACTTGCTGAACAATACACAGCGTATTGTGATTACACCCGGCCATGGGGATTATATATACTTGCTACTCAACATTCACCCACAGGAGTCCTATATCAGGATAAGCCATTAAAATGGATTTATTTGGCAGCTTCTCCTGTGCGGGCCCTTGATTCCTACCATGTTCAGGTTGCTAGGGTAATTGCTAGAGGTCGAAAAGACTCTATTATGTATTTGGGCAAAGATCCCTCCTTTATATGTGTCCCTTTTTCATCTGAACAGCAAAACTGGCTTTTCCAGTTCTCTGATGACTGGGTGCTTGCCTTAGCTGACTTCCCTGGACAACTAATTCAGCATTACCCAGCTGATAAGTTGTTGCAATTTGCTTTACAACATCCATTTGTTTTCCCTACTATTGTAAAAGAGCATCCTATTCCTAATGCTGTAACTATTTTTAACGATGGCTCTTCTAATGGAATAGCTAGTCTTGTTGTCAGTCAACAAACATATTTTACTCAAACTACTTATGAATCAGCACAAGAAGTTGAGTTGTATGCGGTGCTGAGAGCTCTTCATACAGTTTCTTCTGCCTTTAATTTATACTCAGATAGTCATTATGTAGTCAGAGCCATGTCTGTCATAGAAACAGTCCCGCTGATTGGCTCAATTAAAACTTCAATCTTTGATTGGTTTTTTCGTATCCAAAAGGCTATACAAACTCGTGTCAACCCCTGTTTCTTTGGCTATATACGAGCTCATTCGGCTCTGCCTGGACCCCTTGCTCAGGGTAATAAGATAGCAGATGCCCTGACAAAAAACATTTATTTTCAAGATGCAGCCTTAGCTGCCAAAGCTTCTCATGCCATACATCATCAAAATAGTCATTCTTTACGCTTGCAGTTTCAGATTCCCAGAGAAACGGCACGACAAATTGTTAAAAGCTGTTCAACATGTCCTCAGTTCTTTGTTGTTCCCTCTTTTGGTGTCAACCCTCGTGGCCTCCGTCCTAATGATCTTTGGCAAATGGACGTTACTCATATGGCTGAGTTTGGAAAGCTGAAGTATCTTCATGTTACTATTGATACCAATTCTGGCTTCCTTATGGCTACAGCACTTTCTGGAGAGGCTAGTAAAAATTGTATTCAACATTGCCTCCGCTGTTTTGCTGCCATGGGAATACCCCGTGTGTTAAAAACTGATAATGGTCCTGGCTACACTGGACGTAAATTTCGTTCCTTTTGTGACACTTTTTCTATACTGCATAAAACTGGCATCCCTTATAATCCTCAAGGACAAGGAATTGTTGAACGAGCTCACTTAACCCTTAAACATCAACTGAAAAAACTAAAAAGGGGGAATTGGGTGCAGGGCAGTATTCCTTCTCTATTGAGCCATGCTTTATATGTTTTGAATTTTTTGACCTTTGATAATAAAGGCAATACTGCCGCCCAGCGCTTCTGGATGCAGGATCCACCACGAAAGTTCCCACTCGTACGATGGAAGGATCCTATGAACGGATCTTGGAATGGTCCTGATCCTGTATTAATATGGGGGAGAGGCCATGTTTGTGTGTTTCCGCAGAATGCCGAAGCGCCGCGCTGGCTCCCGGAAAGGCTGGTACGCGCGTCGGAGGCAGTCCTTGACAGCTCAGGTGAGGCGAATAACGGACAGCGATGATTCGTCTCTTCCATCATCACAGCAAGTACAAGCCCTTTTGCGGCTGGCCCAACAAGGGTCTGATCAACACATCTCTCCTTTTAGAGTGTGGATTCAATTATTATTGCTTTTGCAAAATCTTTCTGATGTTCAGGGAAAGGTATATTGGGCCTATGTCCCTGACCCTCTCTTGTTACAGCCAGTCACCTGGGAGATGGCATTTATTCCTGTATACGTTAATGACACTATTACACTGGGAGGATCTTCAGATAAACATATTATTCCACAAAATGCTTCTCTAAATTATACAGGGTTTTCTGCAAAACTTCCTATATGTATGTATAAAAACTATAATGCTTCTAGCTGTCCTTTAATTACAGAAACCTTCTACAGAACCAAGATTGCTGCTCAGAATACATGGATACTACGTTTCCCATCAATAACAGAAAAGGCTGGACAGACCCAACAGCAGAATGGAATAGGGCCTAAAGACATTCCCTTTTGTGGACTTGGACTAAGGGAACAGCAGATTTATGTGCCTTGGACATCATGTAGAAACGAAACTGCTACCACGTATACCATCTATAATGAGACACAAAGGCTTTGGGACTGGGGTCCTGATTTGATGACTGCACAAGGGTCTGGCTATCGAGAGCTTCATCCTCCCATTTGGAATCTCGGCGGTGATAAGATCTTCCAGACAGACCTGTGGAAGCTTGCTGCCGCTACAAGCAAGACAGTGAGGTTGTCATATACAGGCGCAAACCATCTGAATGAACCTTACAGATATCCTCGTGCTTGTGTACCTTTACCTTTCATGATAATAACGGGGTCTGTTGTTATTCGTAAACAATTTGGTATGTATAATATTACCTGTTTAAACTGTACATTGTCAAATTGTATTCGAGGAATTGACGACAAGTCAGGCTTGCTTATTGTAAAGCAACCTCCTTTTGTTGTTATCCCTGTAAATGTGTCAGAATCCTGGTATGAAGATACAGGAGTAGAATTGTGGGAACGCCTGAATAATGCACTCTCCAGGCCTCGGAGAGGAATAGGTTTAGTTATACTAGGGATAATTTCTCTGATAACGTTAATAGCATCCACTATTTCTGCTTCTATTGCTCTTAGCCAGCCTATTCATACTGCTGCCTTTGTAGATGGGCTTGCCAAAAATGCATCCAATGCTTTAGGAATACAAGAAGATATTGATAAACGTTTAGAAGATCGCTTAAATGCTCTGTATGATTCTGTGTTATACTTAGGAGAACAAATGCAAGAGCTGAGGTTTAGGAGTAAGTTGAGATGTCATGCTAATTATTATTGGATATGTGTCACTCAAAAAGAGTATAATGAATCACATACATCGTGGCAACATATTAAAGCTCATCTTGCTGGAATATGGAGTCACGATAACCTTTCTATAGATTTGATAAAGTTACATCAAGAAATTCTAAACATTGAAGATTCACTCTCTCCAAACACGGATATTGGCTCCGCTGTTAATGGATTTCTAGAAGGGCTATTTTCCCATTTTCCTACTCTGAGTACATTTTGGCATTATATTCTCAGTCTTATGGTTGTACTGGCCGTTTTACTGCTGTTGATGTGTCTCATTCCATGCTGCATCAAGCATTTAATTTCAGAGCTGCTTGACATCAAAGCAGCTATTCATGCTGCTCGTCTAAAGCACAAAAATCAGTGCTTTAGTAAATAAATAGGGGGGAGCTGCAGGGGGCAACCTGCGAGCAGGACGTGCTTTGAAGAACTGCCTTGTTAACTCAGGGGTTAATTCCAGGGCAACCTGGCACGCAGGCTCTGCTTTGAGAGCTGGGGCCGCCTTTGTTAACTCAAGGGTCGAGTCCAGACATAGTTCTCTGTCCCGCCACCTCTTATTGTTTACTAGGGAAACTCCTTGCAGCTTTCTAGAGCACATCTGACACAGGACAAATGGCTTTTTATGACCTAAGTCCTGAGAAACACAATCATGGGAAAATCATGGGAGTTTCGTTAATAGATTTATGTTTTTTAGGTGATTTCTGATACATGTTACTTAGGTAATTTTTAATAATAGTATTGTATAAGAATTTCCTCGTATAAGGGTATATAATTCTGTGTGTAAGAATAAACAGGTGTCACTGGCATTGCAGGTTGCAGTGATCCTCTCAACGCCCCGCTGTGTCTGTGTCTCTCTGTGTCTCTGTGTCTGTTTCTTTTCTTAGCCGAGGAATCCCACGTCCGTGCCTACGTTGACTCGTCGGCTGGCTCCGACAGCCTTGACTCATATTCCTCGTCACGTGGCCCAGACACGTGACCCTGACTCATATTCAAGGTCACGTGGCACAGACACGTGACCGCGACTCATATTCCGGGTCACGTGGCCCAGTCGCGTGACCCCAAAAAGTTGTCTAGACTCGTATCACAGACTCATGTTCAAGGTCACGTGGGCCAGACACGTGTCCCTGACTCATATTCCAGGTCACGTGGCCCAGACAGGTGACCCCTAAAGTGACCTAAACCCATAACCCAGAATCAAATTCAAGGTCACGTAGCGCAGACACATTACCTCGACTCATATTATGGGTCACGTGGCCCAGACACGTGACAGAAAAAGTTGTCTAGACTCGTATCCCAGACTCATATTCAAGGTCATGTGGCCCAGACACGTGACCCTGACTCATATTCCAGGTCACGTGCCCCAGACACGTGACACCAAACGTGGCG
The DNA here is from genome assembly GCF_054371585.1 of Giraffa tippelskirchi. Taxonomy (NCBI): domain Eukaryota; kingdom Metazoa; phylum Chordata; class Mammalia; order Artiodactyla; family Giraffidae; genus Giraffa; species Giraffa tippelskirchi. The sequence continues at coordinate 6,546,816 of NC_137288.1, read as the reverse complement.
TAGACTCATAACCTAGAGTCATATTAAAGTTCACGTGTCCCAGACACGTGTCCCTGACTCATATTCCAGGTCACGTGGCCCAGACCCTTGACCCTGACTCATATTCCAGGTCACGTGCCCCAGACACGTGACACCAAAAGTGGCGTAGACTCATAACCTAGCGTCATATTAAAGTTCACGTGTCCCAGACACGTGACCCTGACTCATAATCCAGGTCACGTGTCCCAGACACGTGACCCCGACTCATATTCCATGTCACGTGGCAGAGACACTTGACCTCGACTCATATTCCGGATCACGTGGCCCCGACAAGTGATCCTGACTCATATTGCTCGTCACGTGGAACAGACACTTGACCCTGACTCATATTCAAGGTCACGTGGCCCAGACACGTGACCGCGACTCATATTCCGGGTCTCGTGGCCCAGTCGCGTGACCCCAAAAAGTTGTCTAGACTCGTATCACAGACTCATGTTCAAGGTCACGTGGGCCAGACACGTGTCCCTGACTCATATTCCAGGTCACGTGGCCCAGACAGGTGACCCCTAAAGTGACCTAGACCCATAACCCAGAATCAAATTCAAGGTCACGTAGCCCAGACACGTTACCGAAAAAGTTGTCTAGACTCGTATCCCAGACTCATATTCAAGGTCAGGTGGCCCAGACACGTGACCCGGACCCATGTTCCCGGTCACGTGACCCAGGCCCGTGACCCTGACTCATATTCCAGGTCACGTGCCCCAGACACGTGACACCAAAAGTGGCGTAGACTCATAACCTAGTCTCATATTCAAGGTCATGTGTCCCAGACACGTGACCCTGACTCATAATCCTGGTCACGACCCCGACTCATATTCCGGGTCACGTGGCCCCGACACGTGACCGTGACTCATATTCCGGGTCACGTGGCCCAGTTGCGTGACCTAAATAAGTTGTCCAGACTCGTATCCAAGACTCATATTCTAGGTCACGTGGCCCAGACACGTGACCCACACTCAGATTCAAAGTCACGTGGCCCAGACACGTGACACCAAAATTGGCGTAGACTCATAACCCAGACTCATATTCACGATCACGTGGCCCAGACTCGCAACCCTGACTCCTATTCCTGGTCACGTGTCCCAGACACTTGACCCAGACTCATATTCCGGGTCACGTGGCCCAGACACGTGACCCAAAAAGTTGTCTAGGCTCGTATCCCAGACTCATATTCAAGGTCACGTGGCCCAGACACGTGGCCTTTGCGGGGGGCAACCTGCGAGCAGGACGTGCTTTGAAGAACTGCCTTGTTAACTCAGGGGTTAATTCCAGGGCAACCTGGCACGCAGGCTCTGCTTTGAGAGCTGGGGCCGCCTTTGTTAACTCAAGGGTCGAGTCCAGACATAGTTCTCTGTCCCGCCACCTCTTATTGTTTACTAGGGAAACTCCTTGCAGCTTTCTGGAGCGCATCTGACACAGGACAAATGGCTTTTTATGACCTAAGTCCTGAGAAACACAATCATGGGAAAATCATGGGAGTTTGGTTAATAGATTTATGTTTTTTAGGTGATTTCTGATGCATGTTACTTAGGTAATTTTTAATAATAGTATTGTATAAGAATTTCCTGGTATAAGGGTATATAATTCTGTGTGTAAGAATAAACAGGTGTCACTGGCATTGCAGGTTGCAGTGATCCTCTCAACGCCCCGCTGTATCTGTGTCTCTCTGTGTCTCTGTGTCTGTTTCTTTTCTTAGCCGAGGAATCCCGCGTCCGTGCCTACGTTGACTCGTCGGCTGGCTCCGACAAAGTGGCGCCCAACGTGGGGCATCGACGTTTAGGAGATTCTCGGCCGCTGCCCGGAGATAAAACGCGCGTATAGGTAAAGAAAATCCTGCATAAAAAAAGAAAAATAAGGTAGGGGCAGGAAGGTTTATAGTTGAGAGTAAAAAATGGGGCAAGATCATAGTCGTCAAGTGTTTGTTCATATGTTATATGTAATGTTAAGAGACCGAGGGGTCAAAGTATCTAAGCCTAAATTACGCACATTCTTGCAGTTTATTGAAGAAGTCTGTCCATGGTTCCCTGAGGAAGGAACTATGAGTTTAGAGATTTGGAAAAAGATTGGTAAGCAGATTCAAACACATTATTCACTTTATGGCCCTTCCAAAGTTCCAGTAGAAACTTTCTCATTGTGGACTTTAATCCGTGATTGCCTTGATTTTAGTCATGAAGAGGGTTCTAAAATTAATCAAATGGTTGATGAAGAGCCAATTTATGCTACTCCAGAGGGTCGAGACAGATTGGTTACCTTGTCCCCTCTTGCAAAAACGGAGGATGGGCTGTCTCCCTCTGATGAGGAAGATTTAGATGAACAAGCAGCTGAATATCACCAGGATGATTGGGATCTGTTAGCTGAGGAGTCACCTCCTGCTGTTAATAAAATGGTGCAACAGTCCTGTTGTGCTCCCATGGAGCATCTTACTTTAAAAGAACCACCTCCTCAAAAAATTGTGGTACCTGCTGCACCACCCGCTTATGCCGCTTCTATTATTGCTGGGTTAGATCCTCCTCCTGCTCAGGCCACTGTGCAAGTTCAGGTTTTTTCCCCGTTGCAGCAGGCCATTCATCAGGCATATAAAGATGGAGAAAATGTTTCTGGTTTCCCAGTTCTATTTCCAGTACTGGAAAATGCTGGTCAGCGATATTATGATCCTCTTCCCTTTAAACAGTTAAAAGAACTTAAAGTCGCCTGTGCACAATATGGGGCTACTGCACCTTTTACACAGGCTATGATTGAGAATTTAGGAGCCTTAAATCTGCCTCCTAATGATTGGAAACAAATCGCTCGTGCATGTCTTTCGGGCGGTGATATTTATTGTGGAAATCAGAATTTGCAGAACAATGTCACTATATAGCTGAAATTAATCAAAGACAAGGAATTCCCACAACTTATGAAATGTTGGTAGGGGAAGGTGCATTTCAGGCTACCAATGCACAGCTGAATTATCAGCCAGGAGCATATCGTCAAATTTCCAACGCCGCACGACAGGCTTGGAGGAAATTGCCATGTCCCTCTAATAGATCAGAGGATCTTGCAAAGATACGGCAGGGGCCTGACGAGCCCTATCAAGATTTTGTTGCCCGGCTTTTGGAAGCTGTGGGAAAAATAATGTCTGATGATCAAGCAGGTATGATTTTAACTAAGCAATTGGCTTATGAAAATGCTAACTCTGCCTGTCAGGCTGCCTTGCGGCCATATAGAAAGAAGGGGGCTTTGTCTGATTATATTCGTATTTGTGCTGATATTGGTCCATCTTATATGCAGGGAATTGCTATTGCAGCTGCTTTGCAAGGGAAAAACATAAAAGAGGTATTATTTCAGCAGCAGCGCAAAAAGGAGATGATGAAAAATTCGTCCAATGCTGTTTGTTATGCCTGCGGCCAAGTAGGACATCGAGCTGCAGCCTGTCCTCAGAGGACTAACAGGGGGACAAGAGGTATAGCCCCGAATGTATGGCCTAGATGTAAGAGAGGAAGACATTGGATGAAAGACTGTAGGTCAAAAACAGATTCACAGGGCAATCCATTACCCCCCTTGCAGGGAAACTGGGTGAGGGGCCAGCCCCTGGCCCCGAAACAATGTTATGGGGCAATTCAGCAGACTTCTCCAGTAGAAAGCGGGTCTCAGACCTGTTTAGAGCCACCTCAGGGAGCGCTGGATTGGACTTGTGTGCCTCCTCCTACACAATACTAACCCCTGAAATGGGAATTCAGACTATTGCTACTGGAGTGTTTGGGCCATTGCCTGAAGGGACAGTAGGCTTACTGTTAGGGAGAAGTAGTACCACTTTAAAGGGCCTTAGTGTCGCTCCAGGGGTTATAGATTCAGATTATCATGGAGAAATTAAAATTATGGCAGAATCACCTCGTACTATTAGTACTATCCATTCAGGACAAAGAATTGCACAACTTGTTCTCCTCCCTCTTAAAGTCACAGGGCATGAGATTCAAAAGACACGTGGCACTGCTGCCTTTGGGTCTTCAGATGCCTATTGGGTCCAAGCTATTAAAGAATCCAGGCCTGAATTGGAGCTAAAAATTAATGGGAAAAATTTTAAAGGAATTTTGGATACTGGAGCTGATGTATCTGTTATTGCTGAGCATCATTGGCCCAGCGGATGGCCTAAACATATAGCTATTTCCACTTTGCAAGGAATTGGGCAGTCCAGTAATCCAGAACAGAGTGCAGAGCTACTGCATTGGCAAGATCAAGACGGCCATCAAGGCGAGATGCGTCCTTACATACTACCTAGATTGCCAGTTAATCTTTGGGGAAGGGATGTTATGTCAAAAATGGGAGTCTTTCTTTACAGTCCAAGCACTGCAATAAGTTCACAAATGTTTGACCAGGGTCTTTTGCCTCACCAGGGCCTGGGTAAGCATGGTCAGGGAAGAATTGCGCCAATTCAGCCTCAAAAGCTGGCACCAAGAGCAGGGTTAGGATATTTTCAGTGGGGACTACTGATTGTCCTGTTACTCACGCTGATCCTATTGTTTGGAAAACTGAGGAACCTGTGTGGGTAGATCAGTGGCCCCTAACTATAGAAAAAATGCTGGCTGCACAACAACTGGTACAGGAACAGTTGGCTTTGGGCCATATAGAACCTTCTAATTCACCTTGGAATTCACCCATTTTTGTTATCAAAAAGAAATCTGGAAAATGGCGCTTATTGCAAGACCTTCGTCAGGTTAACAAAGCCATGCAGATCATGGGTGCTTTGCAGCCCGGGTTGCCTTCTCCAATGGCAATTCCTAGGGGAGCTCATATAATTATTATTGACTTAAAAGATTGCTTTTATACCATTCCCCTTGCACCTCAGGATTGTTATCGTTTTGCATTTAGTGTTCCTGCTGTTAACTTTTCACGGCCCATGAAGAGGTATCAATGGAAGGTGTTGCCTCAAGGAATGGCTAATAGTCCTACATTATGCCAAAAGTTTGTAGATGCAGCCCTAACCGATGTGCGTGAAAGGTTTTCAGATATTTACATGCTTCATTATATAGATGATATTCTTTTGGCTCATACTGATTATGCCTATTTGTTAAAAGCCTTTTCTGAAGTAGAGATTGCATTAAAGTCTAGAGGTTTAATTATAGCTACTGAAAAAATTCAAACTTTTCCTCCATACTCCTATTTGGGCTTCCGTTTGGAAAAGGAAAAATTCTCTGTCCCTCATCTTCAGTTACGAAGAGATGGATTACGTACTTTAAATGATTTTCAAAAGTTGCTGGGAGACATTAATTGGATACGCCCTTACTTACGCCTCCCTACTGTAAGTTGGAAACCATTGTTTGATATTTTGAAAGGAGATTCATCACCTACATCTCCTCGGCAACTAACGCCACAAGGAGAGTTGGCTCTGCAAACTGTGGAAAGGGCACTTGCTGAACAATACACAGCGTATTGTGATTACACCCGGCCATGGGGATTATATATACTTGCTACTCAACATTCACCCACAGGAGTCCTATATCAGGATAAGCCATTAAAATGGATTTATTTGGCAGCTTCTCCTGTGCGGGCCCTTGATTCCTACCATGTTCAGGTTGCTAGGGTAATTGCTAGAGGTCGAAAAGACTCTATTATGTATTTGGGCAAAGATCCCTCCTTTATATGTGTCCCTTTTTCATCTGAACAGCAAAACTGGCTTTTCCAGTTCTCTGATGACTGGGTGCTTGCCTTAGCTGACTTCCCTGGACAACTAATTCAGCATTACCCAGCTGATAAGTTGTTGCAATTTGCTTTACAACATCCATTTGTTTTCCCTACTATTGTAAAAGAGCATCCTATTCCTAATGCTGTAACTATTTTTAACGATGGCTCTTCTAATGGAATAGCTAGTCTTGTTGTCAGTCAACAAACATATTTTACTCAAACTACTTATGAATCAGCCCAAGAAGTTGAGTTGTATGCGGTGCTGAGAGCTCTTCATACAGTTTCTTCTGCCTTTAATTTATACTCAGATAGTCATTATGTAGTCAGAGCCATGTCTGTCATAGAAACAGTCCCGCTGATTGGCTCAATTAAAACTTCAATCTTTGATTGGTTTTTTCGTATCCAAAAGGCTATACAAACTCGTGTCAACCCCTGTTTCTTTGGCTATATACGAGCTCATTCGGCTCTGCCTGGACCCCTTGCTCAGGGTAATAAGATAGCAGATGCCCTGACAAAAAACATTTATTTTCAAGATGCAGCCTTAGCTGCCAAAGCTTCTCATGCCATACATCATCAAAATAGTCATTCTTTACGCTTGCAGTTTCAGATTCCCAGAGAAACGGCACGACAAATTGTTAAAAGCTGTTCAACATGTCCTCAGTTCTTTGTTGTTCCCTCTTTTGGTGTCAACCCTCGTGGCCTCCGTCCTAATGATCTTTGGCAAATGGACGTTACTCATATGGCTGAGTTTGGAAAGCTGAAGTATCTTCATGTTACTATTGATACCAATTCTGGCTTCCTTATGGCTACAGCACTTTCTGGAGAGGCTAGTAAAAATTGTATTCAACATTGCCTCCGCTGTTTTGCTGCCATGGGAATACCCCGTGTGTTAAAAACTGATAATGGTCCTGGCTACACTGGACGTGAATTTCGTTCCTTTTGTGACACTTTTTCTATACTGCATAAAACTGGCATCCCTTATAATCCTCAAGGACAAGGAATTGTTGAACGAGCTCACTTAACCCTTAAACATCAACTGAAAAAACTAAAAAAGGGGGAATTGGGTGCAGGGCAGTATTCCTTCTCTATTGAGCCATGCTTTATATGTTTTGAATTTTTTGACCTTTGATAATAAAGGCAATACTGCCGCCCAGCGCTTCTGGATGCAGGATCCACCACGAAAGTTCCCACTCGTACGATGGAAGGATCCTATGAACGGATCTTGGAATGGTCCTGATCCTGTATTAATATGGGGGAGAGGCCATGTTTGTGTGTTTCCGCAGAATGCCGAAGCGCCGCGCTGGCTCCCGGAAAGGCTGGTACGCGCGTCGGAGGCAGTCCTTGACAGCTCAGGTGAGGCGAATAACGGACAGCGATGATTCGTCTCTTCCATCATCACAGCAAGTACAAGCCCTTTTGCGGCTGGCCCAACAAGGGTCTGATCAACACATCTCTCCTTTTAGAGTGTGGATTCAATTATTATTGCTTTTGCAAAATCTTTCTGATGTTCAGGGAAAGGTATATTGGGCCTATGTCCCTGACCCTCTCTTGTTACAGCCAGTCACCTGGGAGATGGCATTTATTCCTGTATACGTTAATGACACTATTACACTGGGAGGATCTTCAGATAAACATATTATTCCACAAAATGCTTCTCTAAATTATACAGGGTTTTCTGCAAAACTTCCTATATGTATGTATAAAAACTATAATGCTTCTAGCTGTCCTTTAATTACAGAAACCTTCTACAGAACCAAGATTGCTGCTCAGAATACATGGATACTACGTTTCCCATCAATAACAGAAAAGGCTGGACAGACCCAACAGCAGAATGGAATAGGGCCTAAAGACATTCCCTTTTGTGGACTTGGACTAAGGGAACAGCAGATTTATGTGCCTTGGACATCATGTAGAAACGAAACTGCTACCACGTATACCATCTATAATGAGACACAAAGGCTTTGGGACTGGGGTCCTGATTTGATGACTGCACAAGGGTCTGGCTATCGAGAGCTTCATCCTCCCATTTGGAATCTCGGCGGTGATAAGATCTTCCAGACAGACCTGTGGAAGCTTGCTGCCGCTACAAGCAAGACAGTGAGGTTGTCATATACAGGCGCAAACCATCTGAATGAACCTTACAGATATCCTCGTGCTTGTGTACCTTTACCTTTCATGATAATAACGGGGTCTGTTGTTATTCGTAAACAATTTGGTATGTATAATATTACCTGTTTAAACTGTACATTGTCAAATTGTATTCGAGGAATTGACGACAAGTCAGGCTTGCTTATTGTAAAGCAACCTCCTTTTGTTGTTATCCCTGTAAATGTGTCAGAATCCTGGTATGAAGATACAGGAGTAGAATTGTGGGAACGCCTGAATAATGCACTCTCCAGGCCTCGGAGAGGAATAGGTTTAGTTATACTAGGGATAATTTCTCTGATAACGTTAATAGCATCCACTATTTCTGCTTCTATTGCTCTTAGCCAGCCTATTCATACTGCTGCCTTTGTAGATGGGCTTGCCAAAAATGCATCCAATGCTTTAGGAATACAAGAAGATATTGATAAACGTTTAGAAGATCGCTTAAATGCTCTGTATGATTCTGTGTTATACTTAGGAGAACAAATGCAAGAGCTGAGGTTTAGGAGTAAGTTGAGATGTCATGCTAATTATTATTGGATATGTGTCACTCAAAAAGAGTATAATGAATCAGATACATCGTGGCAACATATTAAAGCTCATCTTGCTGGAATATGGAGTCACGATAACCTTTCTATAGATTTGATAAAGTTACATCAAGAAATTCTAAACATTGAAGATTCACTCTCTCCAAACACGGATATTGGCTCCGCTGTTAATGGATTTCTAGAAGGGCTATTTTCCCATTTTCCTACTCTGAGTACATTTTGGCATTATATTCTCAGTCTTATGGTTGTACTGGCCGTTTTACTGCTGTTGATGTGTCTCATTCCATGCTGCATCAAGCATTTAATTTCAGAGCTGCTTGACATCAAAGCAGCTATTGATGCTGCTCGTCTAAAGCACAAAAATCAGTGCTTTAGTAAATAAATAGGGGGGAGCTGCGGGGGGCAACCTGCGAGCAGGACGTGCTTTGAAGAACTGCCTTGTTAACTCAGGGGTTAATTCCAGGGCAACCTGGCACGCAGGCTCTGCTTTGAGAGCTGGGGCCGCCTTTGTTAACTCAAGGGTCGAGTCCAGACATAGTTCTCTGTCCCGCCATCTCTTATTGTTTACTAGGGAAACTCCTTGCAGCTTTCTGGAGCGCATCTGACACAGGACAAATGGCTTTTTATGACCTAAGTCCTGAGAAACACAATCATGGGAAAATCATGGGAGTTTGGTTAATAGATTTATGTTTTTTAGGTGATTTCTGATGCATGTTACTTAGGTAATTTTTAATAATAGTATTGTATAAGAATTTCCTGGTATAAGGGTATATAATTCTGTGTGTAAGAATAAACAGGTGTCACTGGCATTGCAGGTTGCAGTGATCCTCTCAACGCCCCGCTGTGTCTGTGTCTCTCTGTGTCTCTGTGTCTGTTTCTTTTCTTAGCCGAGGAATCCCACGTCCGTGCCTACGTTGACTCGTCGGCTGGCTCCGACAGCCTTGACTCATATTCCTCGCCACGTGGCCCAGACACGTGACCCTGACTCATATTCAAGGTCACGTGGCCCAGACACGTGACCGCGACTCATATTCCGGGTCACGGGGCCCAGTCACGTGACCCCAAAAAGTTGTCTAGACTCGTATCCCAGACTCATATTCAAGGTCACGTGGCCCAGACACGTGACCCTGACTCATATTCCCGGTAACGTGGCCCAGACCCTTGACCCTGACTCATATTCCAGGTCACGTGCCCCAGACACATGACACCAAAAGTGGCGTAGACTCATAACCTAGCGTCATATTAAAGTTCACGTGTCCCAGACACGTGACCCTGACTCATAATCCAGGTCAAGTGTCCCAGACACGTGACCCCGACTCATATTCCGTGTCACGTGGCAGAGACACTTGACCTCGACTCATATTCCGGGTCACGTGGCCCCGAAACGTGTCCCAGACGCATATGCCCGGTCACGTGGCCCAGACAAGTGATCCTGACTCATATTCCTCGTCACGTGGCCCAGACACTTGACTCTGACTCATATTAAAGGTCACGTGGCCCAGACACGTGACCGCGACTCATATTCCGGGTCACGTGGCCCAGTCGCGTGACCCCAAAAAGTTGTCTAGACTCGTATCACAGACTCATATTCCAGGTCACGTGGGCCAGACAGGTGACCCCTAAAGTGACCTAGACCCATAACCCAGAATCAAATTCAAGGTCACGTAGCCCAGACATGTTACCGAAAAAGTTGTCTAGACTCGTATCCCAGACTCATATTCAAGGTCAGGTGGCCCAGACACGTGACCCGGACTCATGTTCCCGGTCACGTGGCCCAGGCACGTGACCCTGACTCATATTCCAGGTCATGTGCCCGAGACACGTGACACCAAGAGTGGCGTAGACTCATAACCTAGTCTCATATTCAAGGTCATGTGTCCCAGGCACGTGACCCTGACTCATATTCCAGGTCACGTGCCCCAGACACGTGACACCAAAAGTGGCGTAGACTCATAACCTAGTCTCATATTCAAGGTCATGTGTCCCAGACACGTGACCCCGACTCATATTCCGGGTCACGTGGCCCCGACACGTGACCGTGACTCATATTCCGGGTCACGTGGCCCAGTCGCGTGACCTAAATAAGTTGTCCAGACTCGTATCCAAGACTCATATTCTAGGTCACGTGGCCCAGACACGTGACCCACACTCAGATTCAAAGTCACGTGGCCCAGGCACGTGACACCAAAATTGGCGTAGACTCATAACCCAGACTCATATTCACGATCACGTGGCCCAGACTCGCAACCTTGACTCATATTCCTGGTCACGTGTCCCAGACACTTGACCCTGACTCATATTCCTGGTCACGTGTCCCAGACACTTGACCCAGACTCATATTCCGGGTCACGTGGCCCAGACCCTTGACCCTGACTCATACTCCAGGTCACGTGCCCCAGACACGTGACACCAAAAGTGGCGTAGACTCATAACCTAGCGTCATAATAAAGTTCACGTGTCCCAGACACGTGACCCTGACTCATAATCCAGGTCACGTGTCCCAGACACGTGACCCCGACTCATATTCCGTGTCACGTGGCAGAGACACTTGACCTCGACTCATATTCCGGGTCACGTGGCCCCGACACGTGTCCCAGACTCATATGCCCGGTCACGTGGCCCAGACACGTGACCGCGACTCATATTCCGGATCACGTGGCCCAGTCGCGTGACCCCAAAAAGTTGTCTAGACTCGTATCACAGACTCATGTTCAAGGTCACGTGGGCCAGACACGTGTCCCTGACTCATATTCCAGGTCACGTGGCCCAGACAGGTGACCCCTAAAGTGACCTAGACCCATAACCCAGAATCAAATTCAAGGTCACGTAGCGCAGACACATTACCTCGACTCATATTATGGGTCACGTGGCCCAGACACGTGACAGAAAAAGTTGTCTAGACTCGTATCCCAGACTCATATTCCAGGTCACGTGCCCCAGACACGTGACACCAAACGTGGCGTAGACTCATAACCTAGAGTCATATTAAAGTTCACGTGTCCCAGACACGTGTCCCTGACTCATATTCCAGGTCACGTGGCCCAGACCCTTGACCCTGACTCATATTCCAGGTCACGTGCCCCAGACACGTGACACCAAAAGTGGCGTAGACTCATAACCTAGCGTCATATTAAAGTTCACGTGTCCCAGACACGTGACCCTGACTCATAATCCAGGTCACGTGTCCCAGACACGTGACCCCGACTCATATTCCGTGTCACGTGGCAGAGACACTTGACCTCGACTCATATTCCGGGTCACGTGGCCCCGACACGTGTCCCAGACTCATATGCCCGGCCACGTGGCCCAGACAAGTGATCCTGACTCATATTCCTCGTCACGTGGCCCAGACACTTGACCCTGACTCATATTCAAGGTCACGTGGCCCAGACACGTGACCGCGACTCATATTCCGAGTCACGTGGCCCAGTCGCGTGACCCCAAAAAGTTGTCTAGACTCGTATCACAGACTCATGTTCAAGGTCACGTGGGCCAGACACGTGTCCCTGACTCATATTCCAGGTCACGTGGCCCAGACAGGTGACCCCTAAAGTGACCTAGACCCATAACCCAGAATCAAATTCAAGGTCACGTAGCCCAGACACGTTACCGAAAAAGTTGTCTAGACTCGTATCCCAGACTCATATTCAAGGTCAGGTGGCCCAGACACGTGACACCAAAAGTGGCGTAGACTCATAACCTAGTCTCATATTCAAGGTCATGTGTCCCAGACACGTGACCCTGACTCATAATCCTGGTCACGTGTCCCAGACACGTGACCCCGACTCATATTCCGGGTCACGTGGCCCCGACACGTGACCGTGACTCATATTCCAGGTCACGTGGCCCAGTTGCGTGACCTAAATAAGTTGTCCAGACTCGTATCCAAGACTCATATTCTAGGTCACGTGGCCCAGACACGTGACCCACACTCAGATTCAAAGTCACGTGGCCCAGACACGTGACACCAAAATTGGCGTAGACTCATAACCCAGACTCATATTCACGATCACGTGGCCCAGACTCGCAACCCTGACTCCTATTCCTGGTCACGTGTCCCAGACACTTGACCCAGACTCATATTCCGGGTCACGTGGCCCAGACACGTGACCCAAAAAGTTGTCTAGGCTCGTATCCCAGACTCATATTCAAGGTCACGTGGCCCAGACACGTGGCCTTTGCGGGGGGCAACCTGCGAGCAGGACGTGCTTTGAAGAACTGCCTTGTTAACTCAGGGGTTAATTCCAGGGCAACCTGGCACGCAGGCTCTGCTTTGAGAGCTGGGGCCGCCTTTGTTAACTCAAGGGTCGAGTCCAGACATAGTTCTCTGTCCCGCCACCTCTTATTGTTTACTAGGGAAACTCCTTGCAGCTTTCTGGAGCGCATCTGACACAGGACAAATGGCTTTTTATGACCTAAGTCCTGAGAAACACAATCATGGGAAAATCATGGGAGTTTGGTTAATAGATTTATGTTTTTTAGGTGATTTCTGATGCATGTTACTTAGGTAATTTTTAATAATAGTATTGTATAAGAATTTCCTGGTATAAGGGTATATAATTCTGTGTGTAAGAATAAACAGGTGTCACTGGCATTGCAGGTTGCAGTGATCCTCTCAACGCCCCGCTGTATCTGTGTCTCTCTGTGTCTCTGTGTCTGTTTCTTTTCTTAGCCGAGGAATCCCGCGTCCGTGCCTACGTTGACTCGTCGGCTGGCTCCGACAAAGTGGCGCCCAACGTGGGGCATCGACGTTTAGGAGATTCTCGGCCGCTGCCCGGAGATAAAACGCGCGTATAGGTAAAGAAAATCCTGCATAAAAAAAGAAAAATAAGGTAGGGGCAGGAAGGTTTATAGTTGAGAGTAAAAAATGGGGCAAGATCATAGTCGTCAAGTGTTTGTTCATATGTTATATGTAATGTTAAGAGACCGAGGGGTCAAAGTATCTAAGCCTAAATTACGCACATTCTTGCAGTTTATTGAAGAAGTCTGTCCATGGTTCCCTGAGGAAGGAACTATGAGTTTAGAGATTTGGAAAAAGATTGGTAAGCAGATTCAAACACATTATTCACTTTATGGCCCTTCCAAAGTTCCAGTAGAAACTTTCTCATTGTGGACTTTAATCCGTGATTGCCTTGATTTTAGTCATGAAGAGGGTTCTAAAATTAATCAAATGGTTGATGAAGAGCCAATTTATGCTACTCCAGAGGGTCGAGACAGATTGGTTACCTTGTCCCCTCTTGCAAAAACGGAGGATGGGCTGTCTCCCTCTGATGAGGAAGATTTAGATGAACAAGCAGCTGAATATCACCAGGATGATTGGGATCTGTTAGCTGAGGAGTCACCTCCTGCTGTTAATAAAATGGTGCAACAGTCCTGTTGTGCTCCCATGGAGCATCTTACTTTAAAAGAACCACCTCCTCAAAAAATTGTGGTACCTGCTGCACCACCCGCTTATGCCGCTTCTATTATTGCTGGGTTAGATCCTCCTCCTGCTCAGGCCACTGTGCAAGTTCAGGTTTTTTCCCCGTTGCAGCAGGCCATTCATCAGGCATATAAAGATGGAGAAAATGTTTCTGGTTTCCCAGTTCTATTTCCAGTACTGGAAAATGCTGGTCAGCGATATTATGATCCTCTTCCCTTTAAACAGTTAAAAGAACTTAAAGTCGCCTGTGCACAATATGGGGCTACTGCACCTTTTACACAGGCTATGATTGAGAATTTAGGAGCCTTAAATCTGCCTCCTAATGATTGGAAACAAATCGCTCGTGCATGTCTTTCGGGCGGTGATATTTATTGTGGAAATCAGAATTTGCAGAACAATGTCACTATATAGCTGAAATTAATCAAAGACAAGGAATTCCCACAACTTATGAAATGTTGGTAGGGGAAGGTGCATTTCAGGCTACCAATGCACAGCTGAATTATCAGCCAGGAGCATATCGTCAAATTTCCAACGCCGCACGACAGGCTTGGAGGAAATTGCCATGTCCCTCTAATAGATCAGAGGATCTTGCAAAGATACGGCAGGGGCCTGACGAGCCCTATCAAGATTTTGTTGCCCGGCTTTTGGAAGCTGTGGGAAAAATAATGTCTGATGATCAAGCAGGTATGATTTTAACTAAGCAATTGGCTTATGAAAATGCTAACTCTGCCTGTCAGGCTGCCTTGCGGCCATATAGAAAGAAGGGGGCTTTGTCTGATTATATTCGTATTTGTGCTGATATTGGTCCATCTTATATGCAGGGAATTGCTATTGCAGCTGCTTTGCAAGGGAAAAACATAAAAGAGGTATTATTTCAGCAGCAGCGCAAAAAGGAGATGATGAAAAATTCGTCCAATGCTGTTTGTTATGCCTGCGGCCAAGTAGGACATCGAGCTGCAGCCTGTCCTCAGAGGACTAACAGGGGGACAAGAGGTATAGCCCCGAATGTATGGCCTAGATGTAAGAGAGGAAGACATTGGATGAAAGACTGTAGGTCAAAAACAGATTCACAGGGCAATCCATTACCCCCCTTGCAGGGAAACTGGGTGAGGGGCCAGCCCCTGGCCCCGAAACAATGTTATGGGGCAATTCAGCAGACTTCTCCAGTAGAAAGCGGGTCTCAGACCTGTTTAGAGCCACCTCAGGGAGCGCTGGATTGGACTTGTGTGCCTCCTCCTACACAATACTAACCCCTGAAATGGGAATTCAGACTATTGCTACTGGAGTGTTTGGGCCATTGCCTGAAGGGACAGTAGGCTTACTGTTAGGGAGAAGTAGTACCACTTTAAAGGGCCTTAGTGTCGCTCCAGGGGTTATAGATTCAGATTATCATGGAGAAATTAAAATTATGGCAGAATCACCTCGTACTATTAGTACTATCCATTCAGGACAAAGAATTGCACAACTTGTTCTCCTCCCTCTTAAAGTCACAGGGCATGAGATTCAAAAGACACGTGGCACTGCTGCCTTTGGGTCTTCAGATGCCTATTGGGTCCAAGCTATTAAAGAATCCAGGCCTGAATTGGAGCTAAAAATTAATGGGAAAAATTTTAAAGGAATTTTGGATACTGGAGCTGATGTATCTGTTATTGCTGAGCATCATTGGCCCAGCGGATGGCCTAAACATATAGCTATTTCCACTTTGCAAGGAATTGGGCAGTCCAGTAATCCAGAACAGAGTGCAGAGCTACTGCATTGGCAAGATCAAGACGGCCATCAAGGCGAGATGCGTCCTTACATACTACCTAGATTGCCAGTTAATCTTTGGGGAAGGGATGTTATGTCAAAAATGGGAGTCTTTCTTTACAGTCCAAGCACTGCAATAAGTTCACAAATGTTTGACCAGGGTCTTTTGCCTCACCAGGGCCTGGGTAAGCATGGTCAGGGAAGAATTGCGCCAATTCAGCCTCAAAAGCTGGCACCAAGAGCAGGGTTAGGATATTTTCAGTGGGGACTACTGATTGTCCTGTTACTCACGCTGATCCTATTGTTTGGAAAACTGAGGAACCTGTGTGGGTAGATCAGTGGCCCCTAACTATAGAAAAAATGCTGGCTGCACAACAACTGGTACAGGAACAGTTGGCTTTGGGCCATATAGAACCTTCTAATTCACCTTGGAATTCACCCATTTTTGTTATCAAAAAGAAATCTGGAAAATGGCGCTTATTGCAAGACCTTCGTCAGGTTAACAAAGCCATGCAGATCATGGGTGCTTTGCAGCCCGGGTTGCCTTCTCCAATGGCAATTCCTAGGGGAGCTCATATAATTATTATTGACTTAAAAGATTGCTTTTATACCATTCCCCTTGCACCTCAGGATTGTTATCGTTTTGCATTTAGTGTTCCTGCTGTTAACTTTTCACGGCCCATGAAGAGGTATCAATGGAAGGTGTTGCCTCAAGGAATGGCTAATAGTCCTACATTATGCCAAAAGTTTGTAGATGCAGCCCTAACCGATGTGCGTGAAAGGTTTTCAGATATTTACATGCTTCATTATATAGATGATATTCTTTTGGCTCATACTGATTATGCCTATTTGTTAAAAGCCTTTTCTGAAGTAGAGATTGCATTAAAGTCTAGAGGTTTAATTATAGCTACTGAAAAAATTCAAACTTTTCCTCCATACTCCTATTTGGGCTTCCGTTTGGAAAAGGAAAAATTCTCTGTCCCTCATCTTCAGTTACGAAGAGATGGATTACGTACTTTAAATGATTTTCAAAAGTTGCTGGGAGACATTAATTGGATACGCCCTTACTTACGCCTCCCTACTGTAAGTTGGAAACCATTGTTTGATATTTTGAAAGGAGATTCATCACCTACATCTCCTCGGCAACTAACGCCACAAGGAGAGTTGGCTCTGCAAACTGTGGAAAGGGCACTTGCTGAACAATACACAGCGTATTGTGATTACACCCGGCCATGGGGATTATATATACTTGCTACTCAACATTCACCCACAGGAGTCCTATATCAGGATAAGCCATTAAAATGGATTTATTTGGCAGCTTCTCCTGTGCGGGCCCTTGATTCCTACCATGTTCAGGTTGCTAGGGTAATTGCTAGAGGTCGAAAAGACTCTATTATGTATTTGGGCAAAGATCCCTCCTTTATATGTGTCCCTTTTTCATCTGAACAGCAAAACTGGCTTTTCCAGTTCTCTGATGACTGGGTGCTTGCCTTAGCTGACTTCCCTGGACAACTAATTCAGCATTACCCAGCTGATAAGTTGTTGCAATTTGCTTTACAACATCCATTTGTTTTCCCTACTATTGTAAAAGAGCATCCTATTCCTAATGCTGTAACTATTTTTAACGATGGCTCTTCTAATGGAATAGCTAGTCTTGTTGTCAGTCAACAAACATATTTTACTCAAACTACTTATGAATCAGCACAAGAAGTTGAGTTGTATGCGGTGCTGAGAGCTCTTCATACAGTTTCTTCTGCCTTTAATTTATACTCAGATAGTCATTATGTAGTCAGAGCCATGTCTGTCATAGAAACAGTCCCGCTGATTGGCTCAATTAAAACTTCAATCTTTGATTGGTTTTTTCGTATCCAAAAGGCTATACAAACTCGTGTCAACCCCTGTTTCTTTGGCTATATACGAGCTCATTCGGCTCTGCCTGGACCCCTTGCTCAGGGTAATAAGATAGCAGATGCCCTGACAAAAAACATTTATTTTCAAGATGCAGCCTTAGCTGCCAAAGCTTCTCATGCCATACATCATCAAAATAGTCATTCTTTACGCTTGCAGTTTCAGATTCCCAGAGAAACGGCACGACAAATTGTTAAAAGCTGTTCAACATGTCCTCAGTTCTTTGTTGTTCCCTCTTTTGGTGTCAACCCTCGTGGCCTCCGTCCTAATGATCTTTGGCAAATGGACGTTACTCATATGGCTGAGTTTGGAAAGCTGAAGTATCTTCATGTTACTATTGATACCAATTCTGGCTTCCTTATGGCTACAGCACTTTCTGGAGAGGCTAGTAAAAATTGTATTCAACATTGCCTCCGCTGTTTTGCTGCCATGGGAATACCCCGTGTGTTAAAAACTGATAATGGTCCTGGCTACACTGGACGTGAATTTCGTTCCTTTTGTGACACTTTTTCTATACTGCATAAAACTGGCATCCCTTATAATCCTCAAGGACAAGGAATTGTTGAACGAGCTCACTTAACCCTTAAACATCAACTGAAAAAACTAAAAAGGGGGAATTGGGTGCAGGGCAGTATTCCTTCTCTATTGAGCCATGCTTTATATGTTTTGAATTTTTTGACCTTTGATAATAAAGGCAATACTGCCGCCCAGCGCTTCTGGATGCAGGATCCACCACGAAAGTTCCCACTCGTACGATGGAAGGATCCTATGAACGGATCTTGGAATGGTCCTGATCCTGTATTAATATGGGGGAGAGGCCATGTTTGTGTGTTTCCGCAGAATGCCGAAGCGCCGCGCTGGCTCCCGGAAAGGCTGGTACGCGCGTCGGAGGCAGTCCTTGACAGCTCAGGTGAGGCGAATAACGGACAGCGATGATTCGTCTCTTCCATCATCACAGCAAGTACAAGCCCTTTTGCGGCTGGCCCAACAAGGGTCTGATCAACACATCTCTCCTTTTAGAGTGTGGATTCAATTATTATTGCTTTTGCAAAATCTTTCTGATGTTCAGGGAAAGGTATATTGGGCCTATGTCCCTGACCCTCTCTTGTTACAGCCAGTCACCTGGGAGATGGCATTTATTCCTGTATACGTTAATGACACTATTACACTGGGAGGATCTTCAGATAAACATATTATTCCACAAAATGCTTCTCTAAATTATACAGGGTTTTCTGCAAAACTTCCTATATGTATGTATAAAAACTATAATGCTTCTAGCTGTCCTTTAATTACAGAAACCTTCTACAGAACCAAGATTGCTGCTCAGAATACATGGATACTACGTTTCCCATCAATAACAGAAAAGGCTGGACAGACCCAACAGCAGAATGGAATAGGGCCTAAAGACATTCCCTTTTGTGGACTTGGACTAAGGGAACAGCAGATTTATGTGCCTTGGACATCATGTAGAAACGAAACTGCTACCACGTATACCATCTATAATGAGACACAAAGGCTTTGGGACTGGGGTCCTGATTTGATGACTGCACAAGGGTCTGGCTATCGAGAGCTTCATCCTCCCATTTGGAATCTCGGCGGTGATAAGATCTTCCAGACAGACCTGTGGAAGCTTGCTGCCGCTACAAGCAAGACAGTGAGGTTGTCATATACAGGCGCAAACCATCTGAATGAACCTTACAGATATCCTCGTGCTTGTGTACCTTTACCTTTCATGATAATAACGGGGTCTGTTGTTATTCGTAAACAATTTGGTATGTATAATATTACCTGTTTAAACTGTACATTGTCAAATTGTATTCGAGGAATTGACGACAAGTCAGGCTTGCTTATTGTAAAGCAACCTCCTTTTGTTGTTATCCCTGTAAATGTGTCAGAATCCTGGTATGAAGATACAGGAGTAGAATTGTGGGAACGCCTGAATAATGCACTCTCCAGGCCTCGGAGAGGAATAGGTTTAGTTATACTAGGGATAATTTCTCTGATAACGTTAATAGCATCCACTATTTCTGCTTCTATTGCTCTTAGCCAGCCTATTCATACTGCTGCCTTTGTAGATGGGCTTGCCAAAAATGCATCCAATGCTTTAGGAATACAAGAAGATATTGATAAACGTTTAGAAGATCGCTTAAATGCTCTGTATGATTCTGTGTTATACTTAGGAGAACAAATGCAAGAGCTGAGGTTTAGGAGTAAGTTGAGATGTCATGCTAATTATTATTGGATATGTGTCACTCAAAAAGAGTATAATGAATCAGATACATCGTGGCAACATATTAAAGCTCATCTTGCTGGAATATGGAGTCACGATAACCTTTCTATAGATTTGATAAAGTTACATCAAGAAATTCTAAACATTGAAGATTCACTCTCTCCAAACACGGATATTGGCTCCGCTGTTAATGGATTTCTAGAAGGGCTATTTTCCCATTTTCCTACTCTGAGTACATTTTGGCATTATATTCTCAGTCTTATGGTTGTACTGGCCGTTTTACTGCTGTTGATGTGTCTCATTCCATGCTGCATCAAGCATTTAATTTCAGAGCTGCTTGACATCAAAGCAGCTATTGATGCTGCTCGTCTAAAGCACAAAAATCAGTGCTTTAGTAAATAAATAGGGGGGAGCTGCGGGGGGCAACCTGCGAGCAGGACGTGCTTTGAAGAACTGCCTTGTTAACTCAGGGGTTAATTCCAGGGCAACCTGGCACGCAGGCTCTGCTTTGAGAGCTGGGGCCGCCTTTGTTAACTCAAGGGTCGAGTCCAGACATAGTTCTCTGTCCCGCCACCTCTTATTGTTTACTAGGGAAACTCCTTGCAGCTTTCTGGAGCGCATCTGACACAGGACAAATGGCTTTTTATGACCTAAGTCCTGAGAAACACAATCATGGGAAAATCATGGGAGTTTGGTTAATAGATTTATGTTTTTTAGGTGATTTCTGATGCATGTTACTTAGGTAATTTTTAATAATAGTATTGTATAAGAATTTCCTGGTATAAGGGTATATAATTCTGTGTGTAAGAATAAACAGGTGTCACTGGCATTGCAGGTTGCAGTGATCCTCTCAACGCCCCGCTGTGTCTGTGTCTCTCTGTGTCTCTGTGTCTGTTTCTTTTCTTAGCCGAGGAATCCCACGTCCGTGCCTACGTTGACTCGTCGGCTGGCTCCGACAGCCTTGACTCATATTCCTCGCCACGTGGCCCAGACACGTGACCCTGACTCATATTCAAGGTCACGTGGCCCAGACACGTGACCGCGACTCATATTCCGGGTCACGAGGCCCAGTCACGTGACCCCAAAAAGTTGTCTAGACTCGTATCCCAGACTCATATTCAAGGTCACGTGGCCCAGACACGTGACCCTGACTCATATTCCCTGTCACGTGGCCCAGACCCTTGACCCTGACTCATATTCCAGGTCACGTGCCCCAGACACATGACACCAAAAGTGGCGTAGACTCATAACCTAGCGTCATATTAAAGTTCACGTGTCCCAGACACGTGACCCTGACTCATAATCCAGGTCACGTGGCCCAGACACGTGACCCTGACTCATATTCAAGGTCACGTGGCCCAGACACGTGACCGCGACTCATATTCCGGGTCACGGGGCCCAGTCACGTGACCCCAAAAAGTTGTCTAGACTCGTATCCCAGACTCATATTCAAGGTCACGTGGCCCAGACACGTGACCCTGACTCATATTCCCGGTCACGTGGCCCAGACCCTTGACCCTGACTCATATTCCAGGTCACGTGCCCCAGACACGTGACACCAAAAGTGGCGTAGACTCATAACCTAGCGTCATATTAAAGTTCACGTGTCCCAGACACGTGACCCTGACTCATAATCCAGGTCACGTGTCCCAGACACGTGACCCCGACTCATATTCCGTGTCACGTGGCAGAGACACTTGACCTCGACTCATATTCCGGGTCACGTGGCCCGGACACGTGTCCCAGACACATATGCCCGGTCACGTGGCCCAGACAAGTGATCCTGACTCATATTCCTCATCACGTGGCCCAGACACTTGACTCTGACACATATTAAAGGTCACGTGGCCCAGACACGTGACCGCGACTCATATTCCGGGTCACGTGGCCCAGTCGCGTGACCCCAAAAAGTTGTCTAGACTCGTATCACAGACTCATATTCCAGGTCCCGTGGGCCAGACAGGTGACCCCTAAAGTGACCTAGACCCATAACCCAGAATCAAATTCAAGGTCACGTAGCCCAGACACGTTACCGAAAAAGTTGTCTAGACTCATATCCCAGACTCATATTCAAGGTCAGGTGGCCCAGACACGTGACCCGGACTCATGTTCCCGGTCACGTGGCCCAGGCACGTGACCCTGACTCATATTCCAGGTCACGTGCCCCAGACACGTGACACCAAGAGTGGCGTAGACTCATAACCTAGTCTCATATTCAAGGTCATGTGTCCCAGGCACGTGACCCTGACTCATATTCCAGGTCACGTGCCCCAGTCACGTGACACCAAAAGTGGCGTAGACTCATAACCTAGTCTCATATTCAAGGTCATGTGTCCCAGACACGTGACCCCGACTCATATTCCGGGTCACGTGGCCCCGACACGTGACCGTGACTCATATTCCGGGTCACGTGGCCCAGTCGCGTGACCTAAATAAGTTGTCCAGACTCGTATCCAAGATTCATATTCTAGGTCACGTGGCCCAGACACGTGACCCACACTCAGATTCAAAGTCACGTGGCCCAGGCACGTGACACCAAAATTGGCGTAGACTCATAACCCAGACTCATATTCACAATCACGTGGCCCAGACTCGCAACCCTGACTCATATTCCTGGTCACGTGTCCCAGACACTTGACCCTGACTCATATTCCTGGTCACGTGTCCCAGACACTTGACCCAGACTCATATTCCGGGTCACGTGGCCCAGACCCTTGACCCTGACTCATACTCCAAGTCACGTGCCCCAGACACGTGACACCAAAAGTGGCGTAGACTCATAACCTAGCGTCATATTAAAGTTCACGTGTCCCAGACACGTGACCGCGACTCATATTCCGGGTCACGTGGCCCAGTCGCGTGACCCCAAAAAGTTGTCTAGACTCGTATCACAGACTCATGTTCAAGGTCACGTGGGCCAGACACGTGTCCCTGACTCATATTCCAGGTCACGTGGCCCAGACAGGTGACCCCTAAAGTGACCTAGACCCATAACCCAGAATCAAATTCAAGGTCACGTAGCGCAGACACATTACCTCGACTCATATTATGGGTCACGTGGCCCAGACACGTGACAGAAAATGTTGTCTAGACTCGTATCCCAGACTCATATTCAAGGTCATGTGGCCCAGACACGTGACCCTGACTCATATTCCAGGTCACGTGCCCCAGACACGTGACACCAAACGTGGCGTAGACTCATAACCTAGAGTCATATTAAAGTTAACGTGTCCCAGACACGTGTCCCTGACTCATATTCCAGGTCACGTGGCCCAGACCCTTGACCCTGACTCATATTCCAGGTCACGTGCCCCAGACACGTGACACCAAAAGTGGCGTAGACTCATAACCTAGCGTCATATTAAAGTTCACGTGTCCCAGACACGTCACCCTGATTCATAATCCCGGTCACGTGTCCCAGACACGTGACCCCGACTCATATTCCGTGTCACGTGGCAGAGACACTTGACCTCGACTCATATTCCGGGTCACGTGGCCCCGACACGTGTCCCAGACTCATATGCCCGGTCACGTGGCCCAGACAAGTGATCCTGACTCATATTCCTCGTCACGTGGCCCAGACACTTGACCCTGACTCATATTCAAGGTCACGTGGCCCAGACACGTGACCGCGACTCATATTCCGGGTCACGTGGCCCAGTCGCGTGACCCCAAAAAGTTGTCTAGACTCGTATCACAGACTCATGTTCAAGGTCACGTGGGCCAGACACGTGTCCCTGACTCATATTCCAGGTCACGTGGCCCAGACAGGTGACCCCTAAAGTGACCTAGACCCATAACCCAGAATCAAATTCAAGGTCACGTAGCCCAGACACGTTACCGAAAAAGTTGTCTAGACTCGTATCCCAGACTCATATTCAAGGTCAGGTGGCCCAGACACGTGACCCGGACTCATGTTCCCGGTCACGTGGCCCAGGCACGTGACCCTGACTCATATTCCAGGTCACGTGCCCCAGACACGTGACACCAAAAGTGGCGTAGACTCATAACCTAGTCTCATATTCAAGGTCATGTGTCCCAGACACGTGACCCTGACTCATAATCCTGGTCACGTGTCCCAGACACGTGACCCCGACTCATATTCTGGGTTACGTGGCCCCGACACGAGACCGTGACTCATATTCCGGGTCACGTTGCCCAGTTGCGTGACCTAAATAAGTTGTCCAGACTCGTATCCAAGACTCATATTCTAGGTCACGTGGCCCAGACACGTGACCCACACTCAGATTCAAAGTCACGTGGCCCAGACACGTGACACCAAAATTGGCGTAGACTCATAACCCAGACTCATATTCACGACCACGTGGCCCAGACTCGCAACCCTGACTCCTATTCCTGGTCACGTGTCCCAGACACTTGACCCAGACTCATATTCCGGGTCACGTGGCCCAGACACGTGACCCAAAAAGTTGTCTAGGCTCGTATCCCAGACTCATATTCAAGGTCACGTGGCCCAGACACGTGGCCTTTGCGGGGGGCAACCTGCGAGCAGGACGTGCTTTGAAGAACTGCCTTGTTAACTCAGGGGTTAATTCCAGGGCAACCTGGCACGCAGGCTCTGCTTTGAGAGCTGGGGCCGCCTTTGTTAACTCAAGGGTCGAGTCCAGACATAGTTCTCTGTCCCGCCACCTCTTATTGTTTACTAGGGAAACTCCTTGCAGCTTTCTGGAGCGCATCTGACACAGGACAAATGGCTTTTTATGACCTAAGTCCTGAGAAACACAATCATGGGAAAATCATGGGAGTTTGGTTAATAGATTTATGTTTTTTAGGTGATTTCTGATGCATGTTACTTAGGTAATTTTTAATAATAGTATTGTATAAGAATTTCCTGGTATAAGGGTATATAATTCTGTGTGTAAGAATAAACAGGTGTCACTGGCATTGCAGGTTGCAGTGATCCTCTCAACGCCCCGCTGTATCTGTGTCTCTCTGTGTCTCTGTGTCTGTTTCTTTTCTTAGCCGAGGAATCCCGCGTCCGTGCCTACGTTGACTCGTCGGCTGGCTCCGACAAAGTGGCGCCCAACGTGGGGCATCGACGTTTAGGAGATTCTCGGCCGCTGCCCGGAGATAAAACGCGCGTATAGGTAAAGAAAATCCTGCATAAAAAAAGAAAAATAAGGTAGGGGCAGGAAGGTTTATAGTTGAGAGTAAAAAATGGGGCAAGATCATAGTCGTCAAGTGTTTGTTCATATGTTATATGTAATGTTAAGAGACCGAGGGGTCAAAGTATCTAAGCCTAAATTACGCACATTCTTGCAGTTTATTGAAGAAGTCTGTCCATGGTTCCCTGAGGAAGGAACTATGAGTTTAGAGATTTGGAAAAAGATTGGTAAGCAGATTCAAACACATTATTCACTTTATGGCCCTTCCAAAGTTCCAGTAGAAACTTTCTCATTGTGGACTTTAATCCGTGATTGCCTTGATTTTAGTCATGAAGAGGGTTCTAAAATTAATCAAATGGTTGATGAAGAGCCAATTTATGCTACTCCAGAGGGTCGAGACAGATTGGTTACCTTGTCCCCTCTTGCAAAAACGGAGGATGGGCTGTCTCCCTCTGATGAGGAAGATTTAGATGAACAAGCAGCTGAATATCACCAGGATGATTGGGATCTGTTAGCTGAGGAGTCACCTCCTGCTGTTAATAAAATGGTGCAACAGTCCTGTTGTGCTCCCATGGAGCATCTTACTTTAAAAGAACCACCTCCTCAAAAAATTGTGGTACCTGCTGCACCACCCGCTTATGCTGCTTCTATTATTGCTGGGTTAGATCCTCCTCCTGCTCAGGCCACTGTGCAAGTTCAGGTTTTTTCCCCATTGCAGCAGGCCATTCATCAGGCATATAAAGATGGAGAAAATGTTTCTGGTTTCCCAGTTCTATTTCCAGTACTGGAAAATGCTGGTCAGCGATATTATGATCCTCTTCCCTTTAAACAGTTAAAAGAACTTAAAGTCGCCTGTGCACAATATGGGGCTACTGCACCTTTTACACAGGCTATGATTGAGAATTTAGGAGCCTTAAATCTGCCTCCTAATGATTGGAAACAAATCGCTCGTGCATGTCTTTCGGGCGGTGATTATTTATTGTGGAAATCCGAATTTGCAGAACAATGTCACTATATAGCTGAAATTAATCAAAGACAAGGAATTCCCACAACTTATGAAATGTTGGTAGGGGAAGGTGCATTTCAGGCTACCAATGCACAGCTGAATTATCAGCCAGGAGCATATCGTCAAATTTCCAACGCCGCACGACAGGCTTGGAGGAAATTGCCATGTCCCTCTAATAGATCAGAGGATCTTGCAAAGATACGGCAGGGGCCTGACGAGCCCTATCAAGATTTTGTTGCCCGGCTTTTGGAAGCTGTGGGAAAAATAATGTCTGATGATCAAGCAGGTATGATTTTAACTAAGCAATTGGCTTATGAAAATGCTAACTCTGCCTGTCAGGCTGCCTTGCGGCCATATAGAAAGAAGGGGGCTTTGTCTGATTATATTCGTATTTGTGTTGATATTGGTCCATCTTATATGCAGGGAATTGCTATTGCAGCTGCTTTGCAAGGGAAAAACATAAAAGAGGTATTATTTCAGCAGCAGCGCAAAAAGGAGATGATGAAAAATTCGTCCAATGCTGTTTGTTATGCCTGCGGCCAAGTAGGACATCGAGCTGCAGCCTGTCCTCAGAGGACTAACAGGGGGACAAGAGGTATAGCCCCGAATGTATGGCCTAGATGTAAGAGAGGAAGACATTGGATGAAAGACTGTAGGTCAAAAACAGATTCACAGGGCAATCCATTACCCCCCTTGCAGGGAAACTGGGTGAGGGGCCAGCCCCTGGCCCCGAAACAATGTTATGGGGCAATTCAGCAGACTTCTCCAGTAGAAAGCGGGTCTCAGACCTGTTTAGAGCCACCTCAGGGAGCGCTGGATTGGACTTGTGTGCCTCCTCCTACACAATACTAACCCCTGAAATGGGAATTCAGACTATTGCTACTGGAGTGTTTGGGCCATTGCCTGAAGGGACAGTAGGCTTACTGTTAGGGAGAAGTAGTACCACTTTAAAGGGCCTTAGTGTCGCTCCAGGGGTTATAGATTCAGATTATCATGGAGAAATTAAAATTATGGCAGAATCACCTCGTACTATTAGTACTATCCATTCAGGACAAAGAATTGCACAACTTGTTCTCCTCCCTCTTAAAGTCACAGGGCATGAGATTCAAAAGACACGTGGCACTGCTGCCTTTGGGTCTTCAGATGCCTATTGGGTCCAAGCTATTAAAGAATCCAGGCCTGAATTGGAGCTAAAAATTAATGGGAAAAATTTTAAAGGAATTTTGGATACTGGAGCTGATGTATCTGTTATTGCTGAGCATCATTGGCCCAGCGGATGGCCTAAACATATAGCTATTTCCACTTTGCAAGGAATTGGGCAGTCCAGTAATCCAGAACAGAGTGCAGAGCTACTGCATTGGCAAGATCAAGACGGCCATCAAAGCGAGATGCGTCCTTACATACTACCTAGATTGCCAGTTAATCTTTGGGGAAGGGATGTTATGTCAAAAATGGGAGTCTTTCTTTACAGTCCAAGCACTGCAATAAGTTCACAAATGTTTGATCAGGGTCTTTTGCCTCACCAGGGCCTGGGTAAGCATGGTCAGGGAAGAATTGCGCCAATTCAGCCTCAAAAGCTGGCACCAAGAGCAGGGTTAGGATATTTTCAGTGGGGACTACTGATTGTCCTGTTACTCACGCTGATCCTATTGTTTGGAAAACTGAGGAACCTGTGTGGGTAGATCAGTGGCCCCTAACTATAGAAAAAATGCTGGCTGCACAACAACTGGTACAGGAACAGTTGGCTTTGGGCCATATAGAACCTTCTAATTCACCTTGGAATTCACCCATTTTTGTTATCAAAAAGAAATCTGGAAAATGGCGCTTATTGCAAGACCTTCGTCAGGTTAACAAAGCCATGCAGATCATGGGTGCTTTGCAGCCCGGGTTGCCTTCTCCAATGGCAATTCCTAGGGGAGCTCATATAATTATTATTGACTTAAAAGATTGCTTTTATACCATTCCCCTTGCACCTCAGGATTGTTATCGTTTTGCATTTAGTGTTCCTGCTGTTAACTTTTCACGGCCCATGAAGAGGTATCAATGGAAGGTGTTGCCTCAAGGAATGGCTAATAGTCCTACATTATGCCAAAAGTTTGTAGATGCAGCCCTAACCGATGTGCGTGAAAGGTTTTCAGATATTTACATGCTTCATTATATAGATGATATTCTTTTGGCTCATACTGATTATGCCTATTTGTTAAAAGCCTTTTCTGAAGTAGAGATTGCATTAAAGTCTAGAGGTTTAATTATAGCTACTGAAAAAATTCAAACTTTTCCTCCATACTCCTATTTGGGCTTCCGTTTGGAAAAGGAAAAATTCTCTGTCCCTCATCTTCAGTTACGAAGAGATGGATTACGTACTTTAAATGATTTTCAAAAGTTGCTGGGAGACATTAATTGGATACGCCCTTACTTACGCCTCCCTACTGTAAGTTGGAAACCATTGTTTGATATTTTGAAAGGAGATTCATCACCTACATCTCCTCGGCAACTAACGCCACAAGGAGAGTTGGCTCTGCAAACTGTGGAAAGGGCACTTGCTGAACAATACACAGCGTATTGTGATTACACCCGGCCATGGGGATTATATATACTTGCTACTCAACATTCACCCACAGGAGTCCTATATCAGGATAAGCCATTAAAATGGATTTATTTGGCAGCTTCTCCTGTGCGGGCCCTTGATTCCTACCATGTTCAGGTTGCTAGGGTAATTGCTAGAGGTCGAAAAGACTCTATTATGTATTTGGGCAAAGATCCCTCCTTTATATGTGTCCCTTTTTCATCTGAACAGCAAAACTGGCTTTTCCAGTTCTCTGATGACTGGGTGCTTGCCTTAGCTGACTTCCCTGGACAACTAATTCAGCATTACCCAGCTGATAAGTTGTTGCAATTTGCTTTACAACATCCATTTGTTTTCCCTACTATTGTAAAAGAGCATCCTATTCCTAATGCTGTAACTATTTTTAACGATGGCTCTTCTAATGGAATAGCTAGTCTTGTTGTCAGTCAACAAACATATTTTACTCAAACTACTTATGAATCAGCACAAGAAGTTGAGTTGTATGCGGTGCTGAGAGCTCTTCATACAGTTTCTTCTGCCTTTAATTTATACTCAGATAGTCATTATGTAGTCAGAGCCATGTCTGTCATAGAAACAGTCCCGCTGATTGGCTCAATTAAAACTTCAATCTTTGATTTGTTTTTTCGTATCCAAAAGGCTATACAAACTCGTGTCAACCCCTGTTTCTTTGGCTATATACGAGCTCATTCGGCTCTGCCTGGACCCCTTGCTCAGGGTAATAAGATAGCAGATGCCCTGACAAAAAACATTTATTTTCAAGATGCAGCCTTAGCTGCCAAAGCTTCTCATGCCATACATCATCAAAATAGTCATTCTTTACGCTTGCAGTTTCAGATTCCCAGAGAAACGGCACGACAAATTGTTAAAAGCTGTTCAACATGTCCTCAGTTCTTTGTTGTTCCCTCTTTTGGTGTCAACCCTCGTGGCCTCCGTCCTAATGATCTTTGGCAAATGGACGTTACTCATATGGCTGAGTTTGGAAAGCTGAAGTATCTTCATGTTACTATTGATACCAATTCTGGCTTCCTTATGGCTACAGCACTTTCTGGAGAGGCTAGTAAAAATTGTATTCAACATTGCCTCCGCTGTTTTGCTGCCATGGGAATACCCCGTGTGTTAAAAACTGATAATGGTCCTGGCTACACTGGACGTGAATTTCGTTCCTTTTGTGACACTTTTTCTATACTGCATAAAACTGGCATCCCTTATAATCCTCAAGGACAAGGAATTGTTGAACGAGCTCACTTAACCCTTAAACATCAACTGAAAAAACTAAAAAGGGGGAATTGGGTGCAGGGCAGTATTCCTTCTCTATTGAGCCATGCTTTATATGTTTTGAATTTTTTGACCTTTGATAATAAAGGCAATACTGCCGCCCAGCGCTTCTGGATGCAGGATCCACCACGAAAGTTCCCACTCGTACGATGGAAGGATCCTATGAACGGATCTTGGAATGGTCCTGATCCTGTATTAATATGGGGGAGAGGCCATGTTTGTGTGTTTCCGCAGAATGCCGAAGCGCCGCGCTGGCTCCCGGAAAGGCTGGTACGCGCGTCGGAGGCAGTCCTTGACAGCTCAGGTGAGGCGAATAACGGACAGCGATGATTCGTCTCTTCCATCATCACAGCAAGTACAAGCCCTTTTGCGGCTGGCCCAACAAGGGTCTGATCAACACATCTCTCCTTTTAGAGTGTGGATTCAATTATTATTGCTTTTGCAAAATCTTTCTGATGTTCAGGGAAAGGTATATTGGGCCTATGTCCCTGACCCTCTCTTGTTACAGCCAGTCACCTGGGAGATGGCATTTATTCCTGTATACGTTAGTGACACTATTACACTGGGAGGATCTTCAGATAAACATATTATTCCACAAAATGCTTCTCTAAATTATACAGGGTTTTCTGCAAAACTTCCTATATGTATGTATAAAAACTATAATGCTTCTAGCTGTCCTTTAATTACAGAAACCTTCTACAGAACCAAGATTGCTGCTCAGAATACATGGATACTACGTTTCCCATCAATAACAGAAAAGGCTGGACAGACCCAACAGCAGAATGGAATAGGGCCTAAAGACATTCCCTTTTGTGGACTTGGACTAAGGGAACAGCAGATTTATGTGCCTTGGACATCATGTAGAAACGAAACTGCTACCACGTATACCATCTATAATGAGACACAAAGGCTTTGGGACTGGGGTCCTGATTTGATGACTGCACAAGGGTCTGGCTATCGAGAGCTTCATC
Organism: Giraffa tippelskirchi; assembly: GCF_054371585.1. Classification (NCBI taxonomy): domain Eukaryota; kingdom Metazoa; phylum Chordata; class Mammalia; order Artiodactyla; family Giraffidae; genus Giraffa; species Giraffa tippelskirchi. Next base: position 6,516,155 of record NC_137288.1, on the reverse strand, counting down.
CTCCCATTTGGAATCTCGGCGGTGATAAGATCTTCCAGACAGACCTGTGGAAGCTTGCTGCCGCTACAAGCAAGACAGTGAGGTTGTCATATACAGGCGCAAACCATCTGAATGAACCTTACAGATATCCTCGTGCTTGTGTACCTTTACCTTTCATGATAATAACGGGGTCTGTTGTTATTCGTAAACAATTTGGTATGTATAATATTACCTGTTTAAACTGTACATTGTCAAATTGTATTCGAGGAATTGACGACAAGTCAGGCTTGCTTATTGTAAAGCAACCTCCTTTTGTTGTTATCCCTGTAAATGTGTCAGAATCCTGGTATGAAGATACAGGAGTAGAATTGTGGGAACGCCTGAATAATGCACTCTCCAGGCCTCGGAGAGGAATAGGTTTAGTTATACTAGGGATAATTTCTCTGATAACGTTAATAGCATCCACTATTTCTGCTTCTATTGCTCTTAGCCAGCCTATTCATACTGCTGCCTTTGTAGATGGGCTTGCCAAAAATGCATCCAATGCTTTAGGAATACAAGAAGATATTGATAAACGTTTAGAAGATCGCTTAAATGCTCTGTATGATTCTGTGTTATACTTAGGAGAACAAATGCAAGAGCTGAGGTTTAGGAGTAAGTTGAGATGTCATGCTAATTATTATTGGATATGTGTCACTCAAAAAGAGTATAATGAATCACATACATCGTGGCAACATATTAAAGCTCATCTTGCTGGAATATGGAGTCACGATAACCTTTCTATAGATTTGATAAAGTTACATCAAGAAATTCTAAACATTGAAGATTCACTCTCTCCAAACACGGATATTGGCTCCGCTGTTAATGGATTTCTAGAAGGGCTATTTTCCCATTTTCCTACTCTGAGTACATTTTGGCATTATATTCTCAGTCTTATGGTTGTACTGGCCGTTTTACTGCTGTTGATGTGTCTCATTCCATGCTGCATCAAGCATTTAATTTCAGAGCTGCTTGACATCAAAGCAGCTATTCATGCTGCTCGTCTAAAGCACAAAAATCAGTGCTTTAGTAAATAAACAGGGGGGAGCTGCGGGGGGCAACCTGCGAGCAGGACGTGCTTTGAAGAACTGCCTTGTTAACTCAGGGGTTAATTCCAGGGCAACATGGCACGCAGGCTCTGCTTTGAGAGCTGGGGCCGCCTTTGTTAACTCAAGGGTCGAGTCCAGACATAGTTTTCTGTCCCGCCACCTCTTATTGTTTACTAGGGAAACTCCTTGCAGCTTTCTGGAGCGCATCTGACACAGGACAAATGGCTTTTTATGACCTAAGTCCTGAGAAACACAATCATGGGAAAATCATGGGAGTTTGGTTAATAGATTTATGTTTTTTAGGTGATTTCTGATGCATGTTACTTAGGTAATTTTTAATAATAGTATTGTATAAGAATTTCCTGGTATAAGGGTATATAATTCTGTGTGTAAGAATAAACAGGTGTCACTGGCATTGCAGGTTGCAGTGATCCTCTCAACGCCCCGCTGTGTCTGTGTCTCTCTGTGTCTCTGTGTCTGTTTCTTTTCTTAGCCGAGGAATCCCACGTCCGTGCCTACGTTGACTCGTCGGCTGGCTCCGACAGCCTTGACTCATATTCCTCGTCACGTGGCCCAGACACGTGACCCTGACTCATATTCAAGGTCACGTGGCCCAGACACGTGACCGCGACTCATATTCCGGGTCACGGGGCCCAGTCACGTGACCCCAAAAAGTTGTCTAGACTCGTATCCCAGACTCATATTCAAGGTCACGTGGCCCAGACACGTGACCCTGACTCATATTCCCGGTCACGTGGCCCAGACCCTTGACCCTGACTCATATTCCAGGTCACGTGCCCCAGACACGTGACACCAAAAGTGGCGTAGACTCATAACCTAGCGTCATATTAAAGTTCACGTGTCCCAGACACGTGACCCTGACTCATAATCCAGGTCACGTGTCCCAGACACTTGACCTCGACTCATATTCCGGGTCACGTGGCCCCGACACGTGTCCCAGACACATATGCCCGGTCACGTGGCCCAGACAAGTGATCCTGACTCATATTCCTCATCACGTGGCCCAGACACTTGACTCTGACACATATTAAAGGTCACGTGGCCCAGACACGTGACCGCGACTCATATTCCGGGTCACGTGGCCCAGTCGCGTGACCCCAAAAAGTTGTCTAGACTCGTATCACAGACTCATATTCCAGGTCCCGTGGGCCAGACAGGTGACCCCTAAAGTGACCTAGACCCATAACCCAGAATCAAATTCAAGGTCACGTAGCCCAGACACGATACCGAAAAAGTTGTCTAGACTCATATCCCAGACTCATATTCAAGGTCAGGTGGCCCAGACACGTGACCCGGACTCATGTTCCCGGTCACGTGGCCCAGGCACGTGACCCTGACTCATATTCCAGGTCAAGTGCCCCAGACACGTGACACCAAGAGTGGCGTAGACTCATAACCTAGTCTCATATTCAAGGTCATGTGTCCCAGGCACGTGACCCTGACTCATATTCCAGGTCACGTGCCCCAGTCACGTGACACCAAAAGTGGCGTAGACTCATAACCTAGTCTCATATTCAAGGTCATGTGTCCCAGACACGTGACCCCGACTCATATTCCGGGTCACGTGGCCCCGACACGTGACCGTAACTCATATTCCGGGTCACGTGGCCCAGTCGCGTGACCTAAATAAGTTGTCCAGACTCGTATCCAAGACTCATATTCTAGGTCACGTGGCCCAGACACGTGACCCACACTCAGATTCAAAGTCACGTGGCCCAGGCACGTGACACCAAAATTGGCGTAGACTCATAACCCAGACTCATATTCACAATCACGTGGCCCAGACTCGCAACCCTGACTCATATTCCTGGTCACGTGTCCCAGACACTTGACCCTGACTCATATTCCTGGTCACGTGTCCCAGACACTTGACCCAGACTCATATTCCGGGTCACGTGGCCCAGACCCTTGACCCTGACTCATACTCCAAGTCACGTGCCCCAGACACGTGACACCAAAAGTGGCGTAGACTCATAACCTAGCGTCATATTAAAGTTCACGTGTCCCAGACACGTGACCGCGACTCATATTCCGGGTCACGTGGCCCAGTCGCGTGACCCCAAAAAGTTGTCTAGACTCGTATCACAGACTCATGTTCAAGGTCACGTGGGCCAGACACGTGTCCCTGACTCATATTCCAGGTCACGTGGCCCAGACAGGTGACCCCTAAAGTGACCTAGACCCATAACCCAGAATCAAATTCAAGGTCACGTAGCGCAGACACATTACCTCGACTCATATTATGGGTCACGTGGCCCAGACACGTGACAGAAAATGTTGTCTAGACTCGTATCCCAGACTCATATTCAAGGTCATGTGGCCCAGACACGTGACCCTGACTCATATTCCAGGTCACGTGCCCCAGACACGTGACACCAAACGTGGCGTAGACTCATAACCTAGAGTCATATTAAAGTTAACGTGTCCCAGACACGTGTCCCTGACTCATATTCCAGGTCACGTGGCCCAGACCCTTGACCCTGACTCATATTCCAGGTCACGTGCCCCAGACACGTGACACCAAAAGTGGCGTAGACTCATAACCTAGCGTCATATTAAAGTTCACGTGTCCCAGACACGTCACCCTGATTCATAATCCAGGTCACGTGTCCCAGACACGTGACCCCGACTCATATTCCGTGTCACGTGGCAGAGACACTTGACCTCGACTCATATTCCGGGTCACGTGGCCCCGACACGTGTCCCAGACTCATATGCCCGGTCACGTGGCCCAGACAAGTGATCCTGACTCATATTCCTCGTCACGTGGCCCAGACACTTGACCCTGACTCATATTCAAGGTCACGTGGCCCAGACACGTGACCGCGACTCATATTCCGGGTCACGTGGCCCAGTCGCGTGACCCCAAAAAGTTGTCTAGACTCGTATCACAGACTCATGTTCAAGGTCACGTGGGCCAGACACGTGTCCCTGACTCATATTCCAGGTCACGTGGCCCAGACAGGTGACCCCTAAAGTGACCTAGACCCATAACCCAGAATCAAATTCAAGGTCACGTAGCCCAGACACGTTACCGAAAAAGTTGTCTAGACTCGTATCCCAGACTCATATTCAAGGTCAGGTGGCCCAGACACGTGACCCGGACTCATGTTCCCGGTCACGCGCGTGACCCTGACTCATATTCCAGGTCACGTGCCCCAGACACGTGACACCAAAAGTGGCGTAGACTCATAACCTAGTCTCATATTCAAGGTCATGTGTCCCAGACACGTGACCCTGACTCATAATCCTGGTCACGTGTCCCAGACACGTGACCCCGACTCATATTCTGGGTCACGTGGCCCCGACACGAGACCGTGACTCATATTCCGGGTCACGTTGCCCAGTTGCGTGACCTAAATAAGTTGTCCAGACTCGTATCCAAGACTCATATTCTAGGTCACGTGGCCCAGACACGTGACCCACACTCAGATTCAAAGTCACGTGGCCCAGACACGTGACACCAAAATTGGCGTAGACTCATAACCCAGACTCATATTCACGACCACGTGGCCCAGACTCGCAACCCTGACTCCTATTCCTGGTCACGTGTCCCAGACACTTGACCCAGACTCATATTCCGGGTCACGTGGCCCAGACACGTGACCCAAAAAGTTGTCTAGGCTCGTATCCCAGACTCATATTCAAGGTCACGTGGCCCAGACACGTGGCCTTTGCGGGGGGCAACCTGCGAGCAGGACGTGCTTTGAAGAACTGCCTTGTTAACTCAGGGGTTAATTCCAGGGCAACCTGGCACGCAGGCTCTGCTTTGAGAGCTGGGGCCGCCTTTGTTAACTCAAGGGTCGAGTCCAGACATAGTTCTCTGTCCCGCCACCTCTTATTGTTTACTAGGGAAACTCCTTGCAGCTTTCTGGAGCGCATCTGACACAGGACAAATGGCTTTTTATGACCTAAGTCCTGAGAAACACAATCATGGGAAAATCATGGGAGTTTGGTTAATAGATTTATGTTTTTTAGGTGATTTCTGATGCATGTTACTTAGGTAATTTTTAATAATAGTATTGTATAAGAATTTCCTGGTATAAGGGTATATAATTCTGTGTGTAAGAATAAACAGGTGTCACTGGCATTGCAGGTTGCAGTGATCCTCTCAACGCCCCGCTGTATCTGTGTCTCTCTGTGTCTCTGTGTCTGTTTCTTTTCTTAGCCGAGGAATCCCGCGTCCGTGCCTACGTTGACTCGTCGGCTGGCTCCGACAAAGTGGCGCCCAACGTGGGGCATCGACGTTTAGGAGATTCTCGGCCGCTGCCCGGAGATAAAACGCGCGTATAGGTAAAGAAAATCCTGCATAAAAAAAGAAAAATAAGGTAGGGGCAGGAAGGTTTATAGTTGAGAGTAAAAAATGGGGCAAGATCATAGTCGTCAAGTGTTTGTTCATATGTTATATGTAATGTTAAGAGACCGAGGGGTCAAAGTATCTAAGCCTAAATTACGCACATTCTTGCAGTTTATTGAAGAAGTCTGTCCATGGTTCCCTGAGGAAGGAACTATGAGTTTAGAGATTTGGAAAAAGATTGGTAAGCAGATTCAAACACATTATTCACTTTATGGCCCTTCCAAAGTTCCAGTAGAAACTTTCTCATTGTGGACTTTAATCCGTGATTGCCTTGATTTTAGTCATGAAGAGGGTTCTAAAATTAATCAAATGGTTGATGAAGAGCCAATTTATGCTACTCCAGAGGGTCGAGACAGATTGGTTACCTTGTCCCCTCTTGCAAAAACGGAGGATGGGCTGTCTCCCTCTGATGAGGAAGATTTAGATGAACAAGCAGCTGAATATCACCAGGATGATTGGGATCTGTTAGCTGAGGAGTCACCTCCTGCTGTTAATAAAATGGTGCAACAGTCCTGTTGTGCTCCCATGGAGCATCTTACTTTAAAAGAACCACCTCCTCAAAAAATTGTGGTACCTGCTGCACCACCCGCTTATGCTGCTTCTATTATTGCTGGGTTAGATCCTCCTCCTGCTCAGGCCACTGTGCAAGTTCAGGTTTTTTCCCCATTGCAGCAGGCCATTCATCAGGCATATAAAGATGGAGAAAATGTTTCTGGTTTCCCAGTTCTATTTCCAGTACTGGAAAATGCTGGTCAGCGATATTATGATCCTCTTCCCTTTAAACAGTTAAAAGAACTTAAAGTCGCCTGTGCACAATATGGGGCTACTGCACCTTTTACACAGGCTATGATTGAGAATTTAGGAGCCTTAAATCTGCCTCCTAATGATTGGAAACAAATCGCTCGTGCATGTCTTTCGGGCGGTGATTATTTATTGTGGAAATCAGAATTTGCAGAACAATGTCACTATATAGCTGAAATTAATCAAAGACAAGGAATTCCCACAACTTATGAAATGTTGGTAGGGGAAGGTGCATTTCAGGCTACCAATGCACAGCTGAATTATCAGCCAGGAGCATATCCTCAAATTTCCAACGCCGCACGACAGGCTTGGAGGAAATTGCCATGTCCCTCTAATAGATCAGAGGATCTTGCAAAGATACGGCAGGGGCCTGACGAGCCCTATCAAGATTTTGTTGCCCGGCTTTTGGAAGCTGTGGGAAAAATAATGTCTGATGATCAAGCAGGTATGATTTTAACTAAGCAATTGGCTTATGAAAATGCTAACTCTGCCTGTCAGGCTGCCTTGCGGCCATATAGAAAGAAGGGGGCTTTGTCTGATTATATTCGTATTTGTGTTGATATTGGTCCATCTTATATGCAGGGAATTGCTATTGCAGCTGCTTTGCAAGGGAAAAACATAAAAGAGGTATTATTTCAGCAGCAGCGCAAAAAGGAGATGATGAAAAATTCGTCCAATGCTGTTTGTTATGCCTGCGGCCAAGTAGGACATCGAGCTGCAGCCTGTCCTCAGAGGACTAACAGGGGGACAAGAGGTATAGCCCCGAATGTATGGCCTAGATGTAAGAGAGGAAGACATTGGATGAAAGACTGTAGGTCAAAAACAGATTCACAGGGCAATCCATTACCCCCCTTGCAGGGAAACTGGGTGAGGGGCCAGCCCCTGGCCCCGAAACAATGTTATGGGGCAATTCAGCAGACTTCTCCAGTAGAAAGCGGGTCTCAGACCTGTTTAGAGCCACCTCAGGGAGCGCTGGATTGGACTTGTGTGCCTCCTCCTACACAATACTAACCCCTGAAATGGGAATTCAGACTATTGCTACTGGAGTGTTTGGGCCATTGCCTGAAGGGACAGTAGGCTTACTGTTAGGGAGAAGTAGTACCACTTTAAAGGGCCTTAGTGTCGCTCCAGGGGTTATAGATTCAGATTATCATGGAGAAATTAAAATTATGGCAGAATCACCTCGTACTATTAGTACTATCCATTCAGGACAAAGAATTGCACAACTTGTTCTCCTCCCTCTTAAAGTCACAGGGCATGAGATTCAAAAGACACGTGGCACTGCTGCCTTTGGGTCTTCAGATGCCTATTGGGTCCAAGCTATTAAAGAATCCAGGCCTGAATTGGAGCTAAAAATTAATGGGAAAAATTTTAAAGGAATTTTGGATACTGGAGCTGATGTATCTGTTATTGCTGAGCATCATTGGCCCAGCGGATGGCCTAAACATATAGCTATTTCCACTTTGCAAGGAATTGGGCAGTCCAGTAATCCAGAACAGAGTGCAGAGCTACTGCATTGGCAAGATCAAGACGGCCATCAAGGCGAGATGCGTCCTTACATACTACCTAGATTGCCAGTTAATCTTTGGGGAAGGGATGTTATGTCAAAAATGGGAGTCTTTCTTTACAGTCCAAGCACTGCAATAAGTTCACAAATGTTTGATCAGGGTCTTTTGCCTCACCAGGGCCTGGGTAAGCATGGTCAGGGAAGAATTGCGCCAATTCAGCCTCAAAAGCTGGCACCAAGAGCAGGGTTAGGATATTTTCAGTGGGGACTACTGATTGTCCTGTTACTCACGCTGATCCTATTGTTTGGAAAACTGAGGAACCTGTGTGGGTAGATCAGTGGCCCCTAACTATAGAAAAAATGCTGGCTGCACAACAACTGGTACAGGAACAGTTGGCTTTGGGCCATATAGAACCTTCTAATTCACCTTGGAATTCACCCATTTTTGTTATCAAAAAGAAATCTGGAAAATGGCGCTTATTGCAAGACCTTCGTCAGGTTAACAAAGCCATGCAGATCATGGGTGCTTTGCAGCCCGGGTTGCCTTCTCCAATGGCAATTCCTAGGGGAGCTCATATAATTATTATTGACTTAAAAGATTGCTTTTATACCATTCCCCTTGCACCTCAGGATTGTTATCGTTTTGCATTTAGTGTTCCTGCTGTTAACTTTTCACGGCCCATGAAGAGGTATCAATGGAAGGTGTTGCCTCAAGGAATGGCTAATAGTCCTACATTATGCCAAAAGTTTGTAGATGCAGCCCTAACCGATGTGCGTGAAAGGTTTTCAGATATTTACATGCTTCATTATATAGATGATATTCTTTTGGCTCATACTGATTATGCCTATTTGTTAAAAGCCTTTTCTGAAGTAGAGATTGCATTAAAGTCTAGAGGTTTAATTATAGCTACTGAAAAAATTCAAACTTTTCCTCCATACTCCTATTTGGGCTTCCGTTTGGAAAAGGAAAAATTCTCTGTCCCTCATCTTCAGTTACGAAGAGATGGATTACGTACTTTAAATGATTTTCAAAAGTTGCTGGGAGACATTAATTGGATACGCCCTTACTTACGCCTCCCTACTGTAAGTTGGAAACCATTGTTTGATATTTTGAAAGGAGATTCATCACCTACATCTCCTCGGCAACTAACGCCACAAGGAGAGTTGGCTCTGCAAACTGTGGAAAGGGCACTTGCTGAACAATACACAGCGTATTGTGATTACACCCGGCCATGGGGATTATATATACTTGCTACTCAACATTCACCCACAGGAGTCCTATATCAGGATAAGCCATTAAAATGGATTTATTTGGCAGCTTCTCCTGTGCGGGCCCTTGATTCCTACCATGTTCAGGTTGCTAGGGTAATTGCTAGAGGTCGAAAAGACTCTATTATGTATTTGGGCAAAGATCCCTCCTTTATATGTGTCCCTTTTTCATCTGAACAGCAAAACTGGCTTTTCCAGTTCTCTGATGACTGGGTGCTTGCCTTAGCTGACTTCCCTGGACAACTAATTCAGCATTACCCAGCTGATAAGTTGTTGCAATTTGCTTTACAACATCCATTTGTTTTCCCTACTATTGTAAAAGAGCATCCTATTCCTAATGCTGTAACTATTTTTAACGATGGCTCTTCTAATGGAATAGCTAGTCTTGTTGTCAGTCAACAAACATATTTTACTCAAACTACTTATGAATCAGCACAAGAAGTTGAGTTGTATGCGGTGCTGAGAGCTCTTCATACAGTTTCTTCTGCCTTTAATTTATACTCAGATAGTCATTATGTAGTCAGAGCCATGTCTGTCATAGAAACAGTCCCGCTGATTGGCTCAATTAAAACTTCAATCTTTGATTTGTTTTTTCGTATCCAAAAGGCTATACAAACTCGTGTCAACCCCTGTTTCTTTGGCTATATACGAGCTCATTCGGCTCTGCCTGGACCCCTTGCTCAGGGTAATAAGATAGCAGATGCCCTGACAAAAAACATTTATTTTCAAGATGCAGCCTTAGCTGCCAAAGCTTCTCATGCCATACATCATCAAAATAGTCATTCTTTACGCTTGCAGTTTCAGATTCCCAGAGAAACGGCACGACAAATTGTTAAAAGCTGTTCAACATGTCCTCAGTTCTTTGTTGTTCCCTCTTTTGGTGTCAACCCTCGTGGCCTCCGTCCTAATGATCTTTGGCAAATGGACGTTACTCATATGGCTGAGTTTGGAAAGCTGAAGTATCTTCATGTTACTATTGATACCAATTCTGGCTTCCTTATGGCTACAGCACTTTCTGGAGAGGCTAGTAAAAATTGTATTCAACATTGCCTCCGCTGTTTTGCTGCCATGGGAATACCCCGTGTGTTAAAAACTGATAATGGTCCTGGCTACACTGGACGTGAATTTCGTTCCTTTTGTGACACTTTTTCTATACTGCATAAAACTGGCATCCCTTATAATCCTCAAGGACAAGGAATTGTTGAACGAGCTCACTTAACCCTTAAACATCAACTGAAAAAACTAAAAAGGGGGAATTGGGTGCAGGGCAGTATTCCTTCTCTATTGAGCCATGCTTTATATGTTTTGAATTTTTTGACCTTTGATAATAAAGGCAATACTGCCGCCCAGCGCTTCTGGATGCAGGATCCACCACGAAAGTTCCCACTCGTACGATGGAAGGATCCTATGAACGGATCTTGGAATGGTCCTGATCCTGTATTAATATGGGGGAGAGGCCATGTTTGTGTGTTTCCGCAGAATGCCGAAGCGCCGCGCTGGCTCCCGGAAAGGCTGGTACGCGCGTCGGAGGCAGTCCTTGACAGCTCAGGTGAGGCGAATAACGGACAGCGATGATTCGTCTCTTCCATCATCACAGCAAGTACAAGCCCTTTTGCGGCTGGCCCAACAAGGGTCTGATCAACACATCTCTCCTTTTAGAGTGTGGATTCAATTATTATTGCTTTTGCAAAATCTTTCTGATGTTCAGGGAAAGGTATATTGGGCCTATGTCCCTGACCCTCTCTTGTTACAGCCAGTCACCTGGGAGATGGCATTTATTCCTGTATACGTTAGTGACACTATTACACTGGGAGGATCTTCAGATAAACATATTATTCCACAAAATGCTTCTCTAAATTATACAGGGTTTTCTGCAAAACTTCCTATATGTATGTATAAAAACTATAATGCTTCTAGCTGTCCTTTAATTACAGAAACCTTCTACAGAACCAAGATTGCTGCTCAGAATACATGGATACTACGTTTCCCATCAATAACAGAAAAGGCTGGACAGACCCAACAGCAGAATGGAATAGGGCCTAAAGACATTCCCTTTTGTGGACTTGGACTAAGGGAACAGCAGATTTATGTGCCTTGGACATCATGTAGAAACGAAACTGCTACCACGTATACCATCTATAATGAGACACAAAGGCTTTGGGACTGGGGTCCTGATTTGATGACTGCACAAGGGTCTGGCTATCGAGAGCTTCATCCTCCCATTTGGAATCTCGGCGGTGATAAGATCTTCCAGACAGACCTGTGGAAGCTTGCTGCCGCTACAAGCAAGACAGTGAGGTTGTCATATACAGGCGCAAACCATCTGAATGAACCTTACAGATATCCTCGTGCTTGTGTACCTTTACCTTTCATGATAATAACGGGGTCTGTTGTTATTCGTAAACAATTTGGTATGTATAATATTACCTGTTTAAACTGTACATTGTCAAATTGTATTCGAGGAATTGACGACAAGTCAGGCTTGCTTATTGTAAAGCAACCTCCTTTTGTTGTTATCCCTGTAAATGTGTCAGAATCCTGGTATGAAGATACAGGAGTAGAATTGTGGGAACGCCTGAATAATGCACTCTCCAGGCCTCGGAGAGGAATAGGTTTAGTTATACTAGGGATAATTTCTCTGATAACGTTAATAGCATCCACTATTTCTGCTTCTATTGCTCTTAGCCAGCCTATTCATACTGCTGCCTTTGTAGATGGGCTTGCCAAAAATGCATCCAATGCTTTAGGAATACAAGAAGATATTGATAAACGTTTAGAAGATCGCTTAAATGCTCTGTATGATTCTGTGTTATACTTAGGAGAACAAATGCAAGAGCTGAGGTTTAGGAGTAAGTTGAGATGTCATGCTAATTATTATTGGATATGTGTCACTCAAAAAGAGTATAATGAATCACATACATCGTGGCAACATATTAAAGCTCATCTTGCTGGAATATGGAGTCACGATAACCTTTCTATAGATTTGATAAAGTTACATCAAGAAATTCTAAACATTGAAGATTCACTCTCTCCAAACACGGATATTGGCTCCGCTGTTAATGGATTTCTAGAAGGGCTATTTTCCCATTTTCCTACTCTGAGTACATTTTGGCATTATATTCTCAGTCTTATGGTTGTACTGGCCGTTTTACTGCTGTTGATGTGTCTCATTCCATGCTGCATCAAGCATTTAATTTCAGAGCTGCTTGACATCAAAGCAGCTATTCATGCTGCTCGTCTAAAGCACAAAAATCAGTGCTTTAGTAAATAAACAGGGGGGAGCTGCGGGGGGCAACCTGCGAGCAGGACGTGCTTTGAAGAACTGCCTTGTTAACTCAGGGGTTAATTCCAGGGCAACATGGCACGCAGGCTCTGCTTTGAGAGCTGGGGCCGCCTTTGTTAACTCAAGGGTCGAGTCCAGACATAGTTTTCTGTCCCGCCACCTCTTATTGTTTACTAGGGAAACTCCTTGCAGCTTTCTGGAGCGCATCTGACACAGGACAAATGGCTTTTTATGACCTAAGTCCTGAGAAACACAATCATGGGAAAATCATGGGAGTTTGGTTAATAGATTTATGTTTTTTAGGTGATTTCTGATGCATGTTACTTAGGTAATTTTTAATAATAGTATTGTATAAGAATTTCCTGGTATAAGGGTATATAATTCTGTGTGTAAGAATAAACAGGTGTCACTGGCATTGCAGGTTGCAGTGATCCTCTCAACGCCCCGCTGTGTCTGTGTCTCTCTGTGTCTCTGTGTCTGTTTCTTTTCTTAGCCGAGGAATCCCACGTCCGTGCCTACGTTGACTCGTCGGCTGGCTCCGACAGCCTTGACTCATATTCCTCGTCACGTGGCCCAGACACGTGACCCTGACTCATATTCAAGGTCACGTGGCCCAGACACGTGACCGCGACTCATATTCCGGGTCACGGGGCCCAGTCACGTGACCCCAAAAAGTTGTCTAGACTCGTATCCCAGACTCATATTCAAGGTCACGTGGCCCAGACACGTGACCCTGACTCATATTCCCGGTCACGTGGCCCAGACCCTTGACCCTGACTCATATTCCAGGTCACGTGCCCCAGACACGTGACACCAAAAGTGGCGTAGACTCATAACCTAGCGTCATATTAAAGTTCACGTGTCCCAGACACGTGACCCTGACTCATAATCCAGGTCACGTGTCCCAGACACTTGACCTCGACTCATATTCCGGGTCACGTGGCCCCGACACGTGTCCCAGACACATATGCCCGGTCACGTGGCCCAGACAAGTGATCCTGACTCATATTCCTCATCACGTGGCCCAGACACTTGACTCTGACACATATTAAAGGTCACGTGGCCCAGACACGTGACCGCGACTCATATTCCGGGTCACGTGGCCCAGTCGCGTGACCCCAAAAAGTTGTCTAGACTCGTATCACAGACTCATATTCCAGGTCCCGTGGGCCAGACAGGTGACCCCTAAAGTGACCTAGACCCATAACCCAGAATCAAATTCAAGGTCACGTAGCCCAGACACGATACCGAAAAAGTTGTCTAGACTCATATCCCAGACTCATATTCAAGGTCAGGTGGCCCAGACACGTGACCCGGACTCATGTTCCCGGTCACGTGGCCCAGGCACGTGACCCTGACTCATATTCCAGGTCAAGTGCCCCAGACACGTGACACCAAGAGTGGCGTAGACTCATAACCTAGTCTCATATTCAAGGTCATGTGTCCCAGGCACGTGACCCTGACTCATATTCCAGGTCACGTGCCCCAGTCACGTGACACCAAAAGTGGCGTAGACTCATAACCTAGTCTCATATTCAAGGTCATGTGTCCCAGACACGTGACCCCGACTCATATTCCGGGTCACGTGGCCCCGACACGTGACCGTAACTCATATTCCGGGTCACGTGGCCCAGTCGCGTGACCTAAATAAGTTGTCCAGACTCGTATCCAAGACTCATATTCTAGGTCACGTGGCCCAGACACGTGACCCACACTCAGATTCAAAGTCACGTGGCCCAGGCACGTGACACCAAAATTGGCGTAGACTCATAACCCAGACTCATATTCACAATCACGTGGCCCAGACTCGCAACCCTGACTCATATTCCTGGTCACGTGTCCCAGACACTTGACCCTGACTCATATTCCTGGTCACGTGTCCCAGACACTTGACCCAGACTCATATTCCGGGTCACGTGGCCCAGACCCTTGACCCTGACTCATACTCCAAGTCACGTGCCCCAGACACGTGACACCAAAAGTGGCGTAGACTCATAACCTAGCGTCATATTAAAGTTCACGTGTCCCAGACACGTGACCGCGACTCATATTCCGGGTCACGTGGCCCAGTCGCGTGACCCCAAAAAGTTGTCTAGACTCGTATCACAGACTCATGTTCAAGGTCACGTGGGCCAGACACGTGTCCCTGACTCATATTCCAGGTCACGTGGCCCAGACAGGTGACCCCTAAAGTGACCTAGACCCATAACCCAGAATCAAATTCAAGGTCACGTAGCGCAGACACATTACCTCGACTCATATTATGGGTCACGTGGCCCAGACACGTGACAGAAAATGTTGTCTAGACTCGTATCCCAGACTCATATTCAAGGTCATGTGGCCCAGACACGTGACCCTGACTCATATTCCAGGTCACGTGCCCCAGACACGTGACACCAAACGTGGCGTAGACTCATAACCTAGAGTCATATTAAAGTTAACGTGTCCCAGACACGTGTCCCTGACTCATATTCCAGGTCACGTGGCCCAGACCCTTGACCCTGACTCATATTCCAGGTCACGTGCCCCAGACACGTGACACCAAAAGTGGCGTAGACTCATAACCTAGCGTCATATTAAAGTTCACGTGTCCCAGACACGTCACCCTGATTCATAATCCAGGTCACGTGTCCCAGACACGTGACCCCGACTCATATTCCGTGTCACGTGGCAGAGACACTTGACCTCGACTCATATTCCGGGTCACGTGGCCCCGACACGTGTCCCAGACTCATATGCCCGGTCACGTGGCCCAGACAAGTGATCCTGACTCATATTCCTCGTCACGTGGCCCAGACACTTGACCCTGACTCATATTCAAGGTCACGTGGCCCAGACACGTGACCGCGACTCATATTCCGGGTCACGTGGCCCAGTCGCGTGACCCCAAAAAGTTGTCTAGACTCGTATCACAGACTCATGTTCAAGGTCACGTGGGCCAGACACGTGTCCCTGACTCATATTCCAGGTCACGTGGCCCAGACAGGTGACCCCTAAAGTGACCTAGACCCATAACCCAGAATCAAATTCAAGGTCACGTAGCCCAGACACGTTACCGAAAAAGTTGTCTAGACTCGTATCCCAGACTCATATTCAAGGTCAGGTGGCCCAGACACGTGACCCGGACTCATGTTCCCGGTCACGCGCGTGACCCTGACTCATATTCCAGGTCACGTGCCCCAGACACGTGACACCAAAAGTGGCGTAGACTCATAACCTAGTCTCATATTCAAGGTCATGTGTCCCAGACACGTGACCCTGACTCATAATCCTGGTCACGTGTCCCAGACACGTGACCCCGACTCATATTCTGGGTCACGTGGCCCCGACACGAGACCGTGACTCATATTCCGGGTCACGTTGCCCAGTTGCGTGACCTAAATAAGTTGTCCAGACTCGTATCCAAGACTCATATTCTAGGTCACGTGGCCCAGACACGTGACCCACACTCAGATTCAAAGTCACGTGGCCCAGACACGTGACACCAAAATTGGCGTAGACTCATAACCCAGACTCATATTCACGACCACGTGGCCCAGACTCGCAACCCTGACTCCTATTCCTGGTCACGTGTCCCAGACACTTGACCCAGACTCATATTCCGGGTCACGTGGCCCAGACACGTGACCCAAAAAGTTGTCTAGGCTCGTATCCCAGACTCATATTCAAGGTCACGTGGCCCAGACACGTGGCCTTTGCGGGGGGCAACCTGCGAGCAGGACGTGCTTTGAAGAACTGCCTTGTTAACTCAGGGGTTAATTCCAGGGCAACCTGGCACGCAGGCTCTGCTTTGAGAGCTGGGGCCGCCTTTGTTAACTCAAGGGTCGAGTCCAGACATAGTTCTCTGTCCCGCCACCTCTTATTGTTTACTAGGGAAACTCCTTGCAGCTTTCTGGAGCGCATCTGACACAGGACAAATGGCTTTTTATGACCTAAGTCCTGAGAAACACAATCATGGGAAAATCATGGGAGTTTGGTTAATAGATTTATGTTTTTTAGGTGATTTCTGATGCATGTTACTTAGGTAATTTTTAATAATAGTATTGTATAAGAATTTCCTGGTATAAGGGTATATAATTCTGTGTGTAAGAATAAACAGGTGTCACTGGCATTGCAGGTTGCAGTGATCCTCTCAACGCCCCGCTGTATCTGTGTCTCTCTGTGTCTCTGTGTCTGTTTCTTTTCTTAGCCGAGGAATCCCGCGTCCGTGCCTACGTTGACTCGTCGGCTGGCTCCGACAAAGTGGCGCCCAACGTGGGGCATCGACGTTTAGGAGATTCTCGGCCGCTGCCCGGAGATAAAACGCGCGTATAGGTAAAGAAAATCCTGCATAAAAAAAGAAAAATAAGGTAGGGGCAGGAAGGTTTATAGTTGAGAGTAAAAAATGGGGCAAGATCATAGTCGTCAAGTGTTTGTTCATATGTTATATGTAATGTTAAGAGACCGAGGGGTCAAAGTATCTAAGCCTAAATTACGCACATTCTTGCAGTTTATTGAAGAAGTCTGTCCATGGTTCCCTGAGGAAGGAACTATGAGTTTAGAGATTTGGAAAAAGATTGGTAAGCAGATTCAAACACATTATTCACTTTATGGCCCTTCCAAAGTTCCAGTAGAAACTTTCTCATTGTGGACTTTAATCCGTGATTGCCTTGATTTTAGTCATGAAGAGGGTTCTAAAATTAATCAAATGGTTGATGAAGAGCCAATTTATGCTACTCCAGAGGGTCGAGACAGATTGGTTACCTTGTCCCCTCTTGCAAAAACGGAGGATGGGCTGTCTCCCTCTGATGAGGAAGATTTAGATGAACAAGCAGCTGAATATCACCAGGATGATTGGGATCTGTTAGCTGAGGAGTCACCTCCTGCTGTTAATAAAATGGTGCAACAGTCCTGTTGTGCTCCCATGGAGCATCTTACTTTAAAAGAACCACCTCCTCAAAAAATTGTGGTACCTGCTGCACCACCCGCTTATGCTGCTTCTATTATTGCTGGGTTAGATCCTCCTCCTGCTCAGGCCACTGTGCAAGTTCAGGTTTTTTCCCCATTGCAGCAGGCCATTCATCAGGCATATAAAGATGGAGAAAATGTTTCTGGTTTCCCAGTTCTATTTCCAGTACTGGAAAATGCTGGTCAGCGATATTATGATCCTCTTCCCTTTAAACAGTTAAAAGAACTTAAAGTCGCCTGTGCACAATATGGGGCTACTGCACCTTTTACACAGGCTATGATTGAGAATTTAGGAGCCTTAAATCTGCCTCCTAATGATTGGAAACAAATCGCTCGTGCATGTCTTTCGGGCGGTGATTATTTATTGTGGAAATCAGAATTTGCAGAACAATGTCACTATATAGCTGAAATTAATCAAAGACAAGGAATTCCCACAACTTATGAAATGTTGGTAGGGGAAGGTGCATTTCAGGCTACCAATGCACAGCTGAATTATCAGCCAGGAGCATATCCTCAAATTTCCAACGCCGCACGACAGGCTTGGAGGAAATTGCCATGTCCCTCTAATAGATCAGAGGATCTTGCAAAGATACGGCAGGGGCCTGACGAGCCCTATCAAGATTTTGTTGCCCGGCTTTTGGAAGCTGTGGGAAAAATAATGTCTGATGATCAAGCAGGTATGATTTTAACTAAGCAATTGGCTTATGAAAATGCTAACTCTGCCTGTCAGGCTGCCTTGCGGCCATATAGAAAGAAGGGGGCTTTGTCTGATTATATTCGTATTTGTGCTGATATTGGTCCATCTTATATGCAGGGAATTGCTATTGCAGCTGCTTTGCAAGGGAAAAACATAAAAGAGGTATTATTTCAGCAGCAGCGCAAAAAGGAGATGATGAAAAATTCGTCCAATGCTGTTTGTTATGCCTGCGGCCAAGTAGGACATCGAGCTGCAGCCTGTCCTCAGAGGACTAACAGGGGGACAAGAGGTATAGCCCCGAATGTATGCCCTAGATGTAAGAGAGGAAGACATTGGATGAAAGACTGTAGGTCAAAAACAGATTCACAGGGCAATCCATTACCCCCCTTGCAGGGAAACTGGGTGAGGGGCCAGCCCCTGGCCCCGAAACAATGTTATGGGGCAATTCAGCAGACTTCTCCAGTAGAAAGCGGGTCTCAGACCTGTTTAGAGCCACCTCAGGGAGCGCTGGATTGGACTTGTGTGCCTCCTCCTACACAATACTAACCCCTGAAATGGGAATTCAGACTATTGCTACTGGAGTGTTTGGGCCATTGCCTGAAGGGACAGTAGGCTTACTGTTAGGGAGAAGTAGTACCACTTTAAAGGGCCTTAGTGTCGCTCCAGGGGTTATAGATTCAGATTATCATGGAGAAATTAAAATTATGGCAGAATCACCTCGTACTATTAGTACTATCCATTCAGGACAAAGAATTGCACAACTTGTTCTCCTCCCTCTTAAAGTCACAGGGCATGAGATTCAAAAGACACGTGGCACTGCTGCCTTTGGGTCTTCAGATGCCTATTGGGTCCAAGCTATTAAAGAATCCAGGCCTGAATTGGAGCTAAAAATTAATGGGAAAAATTTTAAAGGAATTTTGGATACTGGAGCTGATGTATCTGTTATTGCTGAGCATCATTGGCCCAGCGGATGGCCTAAACATATAGCTATTTCCACTTTGCAAGGAATTGGGCAGTCCAGTAATCCAGAACAGAGTGCAGAGCTACTGCATTGGCAAGATCAAGACGGCCATCAAGGCGAGATGCGTCCTTACATACTACCTAGATTGCCAGTTAATCTTTGGGGAAGGGATGTTATGTCAAAAATGGGAGTCTTTCTTTACAGTCCAAGCACTGCAATAAGTTCACAAATGTTTGATCAGGGTCTTTTGCCTCACCAGGGCCTGGGTAAGCATGGTCAGGGAAGAATTGCGCCAATTCAGCCTCAAAAGCTGGCACCAAGAGCAGGGTTAGGATATTTTCAGTGGGGACTACTGATTGTCCTGTTACTCACGCTGATCCTATTGTTTGGAAAACTGAGGAACCTGTGTGGGTAGATCAGTGGCCCCTAACTATAGAAAAAATGCTGGCTGCACAACAACTGGTACAGGAACAGTTGGCTTTGGGCCATATAGAACCTTCTAATTCACCTTGGAATTCACCCATTTTTGTTATCAAAAAGAAATCTGGAAAATGGCGCTTATTGCAAGACCTTCGTCAGGTTAACAAAGCCATGCAGATCATGGGTGCTTTGCAGCCCGGGTTGCCTTCTCCAATGGCAATTCCTAGGGGAGCTCATATAATTATTATTGACTTAAAAGATTGCTTTTATACCATTCCCCTTGCACCTCAGGATTGTTATCGTTTTGCATTTAGTGTTCCTGCTGTTAACTTTTCACGGCCCATGAAGAGGTATCAATGGAAGGTGTTGCCTCAAGGAATGGCTAATAGTCCTACATTATGCCAAAAGTTTGTAGATGCAGCCCTAACCGATGTGCGTGAAAGGTTTTCAGATATTTACATGCTTCATTATATAGATGATATTCTTTTGGCTCATACTGATTATGCCTATTTGTTAAAAGCCTTTTCTGAAGTAGAGATTGCATTAAAGTCTAGAGGTTTAATTATAGCTACTGAAAAAATTCAAACTTTTCCTCCATACTCCTATTTGGGCTTCCGTTTGGAAAAGGAAAAATTCTCTGTCCCTCATCTTCAGTTACGAAGAGATGGATTACGTACTTTAAATGATTTTCAAAAGTTGCTGGGAGACATTAATTGGATACGCCCTTACTTACGCCTCCCTACTGTAAGTTGGAAACCATTGTTTGATATTTTGAAAGGAGATTCATCACCTACATCTCCTCGGCAACTAACGCCACAAGGAGAGTTGGCTCTGCAAACTGTGGAAAGGGCACTTGCTGAACAATACACAGCGTATTGTGATTACACCCGGCCATGGGGATTATATATACTTGCTACTCAACATTCACCCACAGGAGTCCTATATCAGGATAAGCCATTAAAATGGATTTATTTGGCAGCTTCTCCTGTGCGGGCCCTTGATTCCTACCATGTTCAGGTTGCTAGGGTAATTGCTAGAGGTCGAAAAGACTCTATTATGTATTTGGGCAAAGATCCCTCCTTTATATGTGTCCCTTTTTCATCTGAACAGCAAAACTGGCTTTTCCAGTTCTCTGATGACTGGGTGCTTGCCTTAGCTGACTTCCCTGGACAACTAATTCAGCATTACCCAGCTGATAAGTTGTTGCAATTTGCTTTACAACATCCATTTGTTTTCCCTACTATTGTAAAAGAGCATCCTATTCCTAATGCTGTAACTATTTTTAACGATGGCTCTTCTAATGGAATAGCTAGTCTTGTTGTCAGTCAACAAACATATTTTACTCAAACTACTTATGAATCAGCCCAAGAAGTTGAGTTGTATGCGGTGCTGAGAGCTCTTCATACAGTTTCTTCTGCCTTTAATTTATACTCAGATAGTCATTATGTAGTCAGAGCCATGTCTGTCATAGAAACAGTCCCGCTGATTGGCTCAATTAAAACTTCAATCTTTGATTTGTTTTTTCGTATCCAAAAGGCTATACAAACTCGTGTCAACCCCTGTTTCTTTGGCTATATACGAGCTCATTCGGCTCTGCCTGGACCCCTTGCTCAGGGTAATAAGATAGCAGATGCCCTGACAAAAAACATTTATTTTCAAGATGCAGCCTTAGCTGCCAAAGCTTCTCATGCCATACATCATCAAAATAGTCATTCTTTACGCTTGCAGTTTCAGATTCCCAGAGAAACGGCACGACAAATTGTTAAAAGCTGTTCAACATGTCCTCAGTTCTTTGTTGTTCCCTCTTTTGGTGTCAACCCTCGTGGCCTCCGTCCTAATGATCTTTGGCAAATGGACGTTACTCATATGGCTGAGTTTGGAAAGCTGAAGTATCTTCATGTTACTATTGATACCAATTCTGGCTTCCTTATGGCTACAGCACTTTCTGGAGAGGCTAGTAAAAATTGTATTCAACATTGCCTCCGCTGTTTTGCTGCCATGGGAATACCCCGTGTGTTAAAAACTGATAATGGTCCTGGCTACACTGGACGTGAATTTCGTTCCTTTTGTGACACTTTTTCTATACTGCATAAAACTGGCATCCCTTATAATCCTCAAGGACAAGGAATTGTTGAACGAGCTCACTTAACCCTTAAACATCAACTGAAAAAACTAAAAAGGGGGAATTGGGTGCAGGGCAGTATTCCTTCTCTATTGAGCCATGCTTTATATGTTTTGAATTTTTTGACCTTTGATAATAAAGGCAATACTGCCGCCCAGCGCTTCTGGATGCAGGATCCACCACGAAAGTTCCCACTCGTACGATGGAAGGATCCTATGAACGGATCTTGGAATGGTCCTGATCCTGTATTAATATGGGGGAGAGGCCATGTTTGTGTGTTTCCGCAGAATGCCGAAGCGCCGCGCTGGCTCCCGGAAAGGCTGGTACGCGCGTCGGAGGCAGTCCTTGACAGCTCAGGTGAGGCGAATAACGGACAGCGATGATTCGTCTCTTCCATCATCACAGCAAGTACAAGCCCTTTTGCGGCTGGCCCAACAAGGGTCTGATCAACACATCTCTCCTTTTAGAGTGTGGATTCAATTATTATTGCTTTTGCAAAATCTTTCTGATGTTCAGGGAAAGGTATATTGGGCCTATGTCCCTGACCCTCTCTTGTTACAGCCAGTCACCTGGGAGATGGCATTTATTCCTGTATACGTTAATGACACTATTACACTGGGAGGATCTTCAGATAAACATATTATTCCACAAAATGCTTCTCTAAATTATACAGGGTTTTCTGCAAAACTTCCTATATGTATGTATAAAAACTATAATGCTTCTAGCTGTCCTTTAATTACAGAAACCTTCTACAGAACCAAGATTGCTGCTCAGAATACATGGATACTACGTTTCCCATCAATAACAGAAAAGGCTGGACAGACCCAACAGCAGAATGGAATAGGGCCTAAAGACATTCCCTTTTGTGGACTTGGACTAAGGGAACAGCAGATTTATGTGCCTTGGACATCATGTAGAAACGAAACTGCTACCACGTATACCATCTATAATGAGACACAAAGGCTTTGGGACTGGGGTCCTGATTTGATGACTGCACAAGGGTCTGGCTATCGAGAGCTTCATCCTCCCATTTGGAATCTCGGCGGTGATAAGATCTTCCAGACAGACCTGTGGAAGCTTGCTGCCGCTACAAGCAAGACAGTGAGGTTGTCATATACAGGCGCAAACCATCTGAATGAACCTTACAGATATCCTCGTGCTTGTGTACCTTTACCTTTCATGATAATAACGGGGTCTGTTGTTATTCATAAACAATTTGGTATGTATAATATTACCTGTTTAAACTGTACATTGTCAAATTGTATTCGAGGAATTGACGACAAGTCAGGCTTGCTTATTGTAAAGCAACCTCCTTTTGTTGTTATCCCTGTAAATGTGTCAGAATCCTGGTATGAAGATACAGGAGTAGAATTGTGGGAACGCCTGAATAATGCACTCTCCAGGCCTCGGAGAGGAATAGGTTTAGTTATACTAGGGATAATTTCTCTGATAACGTTAATAGCATCCACTATTTCTGCTTCTATTGCTCTTAGCCAGCCTATTCATACTGCTGCCTTTGTAGATGGGCTTGCCAAAAATGCATCCAATGCTTTAGGAATACAAGAAGATATTGATAAACGTTTAGAAGATCGCTTAAATGCTCTGTATGATTCTGTGTTATACTTAGGAGAACAAATGCAAGAGCTGAGGTTTAGGAGTAAGTTGAGATGTCATGCTAATTATTATTGGATATGTGTCACTCAAAAAGAGTATAATGAATCACATACATCGTGGCAACATATTAAAGCTCATCTTGCTGGAATATGGAGTCACGATAACCTTTCTATAGATTTGATAAAGTTACATCAAGAAATTCTAAACATTGAAGATTCACTCTCTCCAAACACGGATATTGGCTCCGCTGTTAATGGATTTCTAGAAGGGCTATTTTCCCATTTTCCTACTCTGAGTACATTTTGGCATTATATTCTCAGTCTTATGGTTGTACTGGCCGTTTTACTGCTGTTGATGTGTCTCATTCCATGCTGCATCAAGCATTTAATTTCAGAGCTGCTTGACATCAAAGCAGCTATTCATGCTGCTCGTCTAAAGCACAAAAATCAGTGCTTTAGTAAATAAACAGGGGGGAGCTGCGGGGGGCAACCTGCGAGCAGGACGTGCTTTGAAGAACTGCCTTGTTAACTCAGGGGTTAATTCCAGGGCAACATGGCACGCAGGCTCTGCTTTGAGAGCTGGGGCCGCCTTTGTTAACTCAAGGGTCGAGTCCAGACATAGTTCTCTGTCCCGCCACCTCTTATTGTTTACTAGGGAAACTCCTTGCAGCTTTCTGGAGCGCATCTGACACAGGACAAATGGCTTTTTATGACCTAAGTCCTGAGAAACACAATCATGGGAAAATCATGGGAGTTTGGTTAATAGATTTATGTTTTTTAGGTGATTTCTGATACATGTTACTTAGGTAATTTTTAATAATAGTATTGTATAAGAATTTCCTGGTATAAGGGTATATAATTCTGTGTGTAAGAATAAACAGGTGTCACTGGCATTGCAGGTTGCAGTGATCCTCTCAACGCCCCGCTGTGTCTGTGTCTCTCTGTGTCTCTGTGTCTGTTTCTTTTCTTAGCCGAGGAATCCCACGTCCGTGCCTACGTTGACTCGTCGGCTGGCTCCGACAGCCTTGACTCATATTCCTCGTCACGTGGCCCAGACACGTGACCCTGACTCATATTCAAGGTCACGTGGCCCAGACACGTGACCGCGACTCATATTCCGGGTCACGGGGCCCAGTCACGTGACCCCAAAAAGTTGTCTAGACTCGTATCCCAGACTCATATTCAAGTTCACGTGGCCCAGACACGTGACCCTGACTCATATTCCCGGTCACGTGGCCCAGACCCTTGACCCTGACTCATATTCCAGGTCACGTGCCCCAGACACGTGACACCAAAAGTGGCGTAGACTCATAACCTAGCGTCATATTAAAGTTCACGTGTCCCAGACACGTGACCCTGACTCATAATCCAGGTCACGTGTCCCAGACACTTGACCTCGACTCATATTCCGGGTCACGTGGCCCCGACACGTGTCCCAGACACATATGCCCGGTCACGTGGCCCAGACAAGTGATCCTGACTCATATTCCTCATCACGTGGCCCAGACACTTGACTCTGACACATATTAAAGGTCACGTGGCCCAGACACGTGACCGCGACTCATATTCCGGGTCACGTGGCCCAGTCGCGTGACCCCAAAAAGTTGTCTAGACTCGTATCACAGACTCATATTCCAGGTCCCGTGGGCCAGACAGGTGACCCCTAAAGTGACCTAGACCCATAACCCAGAATCAAATTCAAGGTCACGTAGCCCAGACACGATACCGAAAAAGTTGTCTAGACTCATATCCCAGACTCATATTCAAGGTCAGGTGGGCCAGACACGTGACCCGGACTCATGTTCCCGGTCACGTGGCCCAGGCACGTGACCCTGACTCATATTCCAGGTCACGTGCCCCAGACACGTGACACCAAGAGTGGCGTAGACTCATAACCTAGTCTCATATTCAAGGTCATGTGTCCCAGGCACGTGACCCTGACTCATATTCCAGGTCACG
Organism: Giraffa tippelskirchi; assembly: GCF_054371585.1. Lineage (NCBI taxonomy): Eukaryota > Metazoa > Chordata > Mammalia > Artiodactyla > Giraffidae > Giraffa > Giraffa tippelskirchi. The sequence goes on along the minus strand of NC_137288.1, from coordinate 6,491,131 downwards.
TGCCCCAGTCACGTGACACCAAAAGTGGCGTAGACTCATAACCTAGTCTCATATTCAAGGTCATGTGTCCCAGACACGTGACCCCGACTCATATTCCGGGTCACGTGGCCCCGACACGTGACCGTAACTCATATTCCGGGTCACGTGGCCCAGTCGCGTGACCTAAATAAGTTGTCCAGACTCGTATCCAAGACTCATATTCTAGGTCACGTGGCCCAGACACGTGACCCACACTCAGATTCAAAGTCACGTGGCCCAGGCACGTGACACCAAAATTGGCGTAGACTCATAACCCAGACTCATATTCACAATCACGTGGCCCAGACTCGCAACCCTGATTCATATTCCTGGTCACGTGTCCCAGACACTTGACCCTGACTCATATTCCTGGTCACGTGTCCCAGACACTTGACCCAGACTCATATTCCGGGTCACGTGGCCCAGACCCTTGACCCTGACTCATACTCCAAGTCACGTGCCCCAGACACGTGACACCAAAAGTGGCGTAGACTCATAACCTAGCGTCATATTAAAGTTCACGTGTCCCAGACACGTGACCGCGACTCATATTCCGGGTCACGTGGCCCAGTCGCGTGACCCCAAAAAGTTGTCTAGACTCGTATCACAGACTCATGTTCAAGGTCACGTGGGCCAGACACGTGTCCCTGACTCATATTCCAGGTCACGTGGCCCAGACAGGTGACCCCTAAAGTGACCTAGACCCATAACCCAGAATCAAATTCAAGGTCACGTAGCGCAGACACATTACCTCGACTCATATTATGGGTCACGTGGCCCAGACACGTGACAGAAAATGTTGTCTAGACTCGTATCCCAGACTCATATTCAAGGTCATGTGGCCCAGACACGTGACCCTGACTCATATTCCAGGTCACGTGCCCCAGACACGTGACACCAAACGTGGCGTAGACTCATAACCTAGAGTCATATTAAAGTTAACGTGTCCCAGACACGTGTCCCTGACTCATATTCCAGGTCACGTGGCCCAGACCCTTGACCCTGACTCATATTCCAGGTCACGTGCCCCAGACACGTGACACCAAAAGTGGCGTAGACTCATAACCTAGCGTCATATTAAAGTTCACGTGTCCCAGACACGTCACCCTGATTCATAATCCAGGTCACGTGTCCCAGACACGTGACCCCGACTCATATTCCGTGTCACGTGGCAGAGACACTTGACCTCGACTCATATTCCGGGTCACGTGGCCCCGACACGTGTCCCAGACTCATATGCCCGGTCACGTGGCCCAGACAAGTGATCCTGACTCATATTCCTCGTCACGTGGCCCAGACACTTGACCCTGACTCATATTCAAGGTCACGTGGCCCAGACACGTGACCGCGACTCATATTCCGGGTCACGTGGCCCAGTCGCGTGACCCCAAAAAGTTGTCTAGACTCGTATCACAGACTCATGTTCAAGGTCACGTGGGCCAGACACGTGTCCCTGACTCATATTCCAGGTCACGTGGCCCAGACAGGTGACCCCTAAAGTGACCTAGACCCATAACCCAGAATCAAATTCAAGGTCACGTAGCCCAGACACGTTACCGAAAAAGTTGTCTAGACTCGTATCCCAGACTCATATTCAAGGTCAGGTGGCCCAGACACGTGACCCGGACTCATGTTCCCGGTCACGCGCGTGACCCTGACTCATATTCCAGGTCACGTGCCCCAGACACGTGACACCAAAAGTGGCGTAGACTCATAACCTAGTCTCATATTCAAGGTCATGTGTCCCAGACACGACCCCGACTCATATTCTGGGTCACGTGGCCCCGACACGAGACCGTGACTCATATTCCGGGTCACGTGGCCCAGTTGCGTGACCTAAATAAGTTGTCCAGACTCGTATCCAAGACTCATATTCTAGGTCACGTGGCCCAGACACGTGACCCACACTCAGATTCAAAGTCACGTGGCCCAGACACGTGACACCAAAATTGGCGTAGACTCATAACCCAGACTCATATTCACGACCACGTGGCCCAGACTCGCAACCCTGACTCCTATTCCTGGTCACGTGTCCCAGACACTTGACCCAGACTCATATTCCGGGTCACGTGGCCCAGACACGTGACCCAAAAAGTTGTCTAGGCTCGTATCCCAGACTCATATTCAAGGTCACGTGGCCCAGACACGTGGCCTTTGCGGGGGGCAACCTGCGAGCAGGACGTGCTTTGAAGAACTGCCTTGTTAACTCAGGGGTTAATTCCAGGGCAACCTGGCACGCAGGCTCTGCTTTGAGAGCTGGGGCCGCCTTTGTTAACTCAAGGGTCGAGTCCAGACATAGTTCTCTGTCCCGCCACCTCTTATTGTTTACTAGGGAAACTCCTTGCAGCTTTCTGGAGCGCATCTGACACAGGACAAATGGCTTTTTATGACCTAAGTCCTGAGAAACACAATCATGGGAAAATCATGGGAGTTTGGTTAATAGATTTATGTTTTTTAGGTGATTTCTGATGCATGTTACTTAGGTAATTTTTAATAATAGTATTGTATAAGAATTTCCTGGTATAAGGGTATATAATTCTGTGTGTAAGAATAAACAGGTGTCACTGGCATTGCAGGTTGCAGTGATCCTCTCAACGCCCCGCTGTATCTGTGTCTCTCTGTGTCTCTGTGTCTGTTTCTTTTCTTAGCCGAGGAATCCCGCGTCCGTGCCTACGTTGACTCGTCGGCTGGCTCCGACAAAGTGGCGCCCAACGTGGGGCATCGACGTTTAGGAGATTCTCGGCCGCTGCCCGGAGATAAAACGCGCGTATAGGTAAAGAAAATCCTGCATAAAAAAAGAAAAATAAGGTAGGGGCAGGAAGGTTTATAGTTGAGAGTAAAAAATGGGGCAAGATCATAGTCGTCAAGTGTTTGTTCATATGTTATATGTAATGTTAAGAGACCGAGGGGTCAAAGTATCTAAGCCTAAATTACGCACATTCTTGCAGTTTATTGAAGAAGTCTGTCCATGGTTCCCTGAGGAAGGAACTATGAGTTTAGAGATTTGGAAAAAGATTGGTAAGCAGATTCAAACACATTATTCACTTTATGGCCCTTCCAAAGTTCCAGTAGAAACTTTCTCATTGTGGACTTTAATCCGTGATTGCCTTGATTTTAGTCATGAAGAGGGTTCTAAAATTAATCAAATGGTTGATGAAGAGCCAATTTATGCTACTCCAGAGGGTCGAGACAGATTGGTTACCTTGTCCCCTCTTGCAAAAACGGAGGATGGGCTGTCTCCCTCTGATGAGGAAGATTTAGATGAACAAGCAGCTGAATATCACCAGGATGATTGGGATCTGTTAGCTGAGGAGTCACCTCCTGCTGTTAATAAAATGGTGCAACAGTCCTGTTGTGCTCCCATGGAGCATCTTACTTTAAAAGAACCACCTCCTCAAAAAATTGTGGTACCTGCTGCACCACCCGCTTATGCTGCTTCTATTATTGCTGGGTTAGATCCTCCTCCTGCTCAGGCCACTGTGCAAGTTCAGGTTTTTTCCCCATTGCAGCAGGCCATTCATCAGGCATATAAAGATGGAGAAAATGTTTCTGGTTTCCCAGTTCTATTTCCAGTACTGGAAAATGCTGGTCAGCGATATTATGATCCTCTTCCCTTTAAACAGTTAAAAGAACTTAAAGTCGCCTGTGCACAATATGGGGCTACTGCACCTTTTACACAGGCTATGATTGAGAATTTAGGAGCCTTAAATCTGCCTCCTAATGATTGGAAACAAATCGCTCGTGCATGTCTTTCGGGCGGTGATTATTTATTGTGGAAATCAGAATTTGCAGAACAATGTCACTATATAGCTGAAATTAATCAAAGACAAGGAATTCCCACAACTTATGAAATGTTGGTAGGGGAAGGTGCATTTCAGGCTACCAATGCACAGCTGAATTATCAGCCAGGAGCATATCCTCAAATTTCCAACGCCGCACGACAGGCTTGGAGGAAATTGCCATGTCCCTCTAATAGATCAGAGGATCTTGCAAAGATACGGCAGGGGCCTGACGAGCCCTATCAAGATTTTGTTGCCCGGCTTTTGGAAGCTGTGGGAAAAATAATGTCTGATGATCAAGCAGGTATGATTTTAACTAAGCAATTGGCTTATGAAAATGCTAACTCTGCCTGTCAGGCTGCCTTGCGGCCATATAGAAAGAAGGGGGCTTTGTCTGATTATATTCGTATTTGTGCTGATATTGGTCCATCTTATATGCAGGGAATTGCTATTGCAGCTGCTTTGCAAGGGAAAAACATAAAAGAGGTATTATTTCAGCAGCAGCGCAAAAAGGAGATGATGAAAAATTCGTCCAATGCTGTTTGTTATGCCTGCGGCCAAGTAGGACATCGAGCTGCAGCCTGTCCTCAGAGGACTAACAGGGGGACAAGAGGTATAGCCCCGAATGTATGCCCTAGATGTAAGAGAGGAAGACATTGGATGAAAGACTGTAGGTCAAAAACAGATTCACAGGGCAATCCATTACCCCCCTTGCAGGGAAACTGGGTGAGGGGCCAGCCCCTGGCCCCGAAACAATGTTATGGGGCAATTCAGCAGACTTCTCCAGTAGAAAGCGGGTCTCAGACCTGTTTAGAGCCACCTCAGGGAGCGCTGGATTGGACTTGTGTGCCTCCTCCTACACAATACTAACCCCTGAAATGGGAATTCAGACTATTGCTACTGGAGTGTTTGGGCCATTGCCTGAAGGGACAGTAGGCTTACTGTTAGGGAGAAGTAGTACCACTTTAAAGGGCCTTAGTGTCGCTCCAGGGGTTATAGATTCAGATTATCATGGAGAAATTAAAATTATGGCAGAATCACCTCGTACTATTAGTACTATCCATTCAGGACAAAGAATTGCACAACTTGTTCTCCTCCCTCTTAAAGTCACAGGGCATGAGATTCAAAAGACACGTGGCACTGCTGCCTTTGGGTCTTCAGATGCCTATTGGGTCCAAGCTATTAAAGAATCCAGGCCTGAATTGGAGCTAAAAATTAATGGGAAAAATTTTAAAGGAATTTTGGATACTGGAGCTGATGTATCTGTTATTGCTGAGCATCATTGGCCCAGCGGATGGCCTAAACATATAGCTATTTCCACTTTGCAAGGAATTGGGCAGTCCAGTAATCCAGAACAGAGTGCAGAGCTACTGCACTGGCAAGATCAAGACGGCCATCAAGGCGAGATGCGTCCTTACATACTACCTAGATTGCCAGTTAATCTTTGGGGAAGGGATGTTATGTCAAAAATGGGAGTCTTTCTTTACAGTCCAAGCACTGCAATAAGTTCACAAATGTTTGATCAGGGTCTTTTGCCTCACCAGGGCCTGGGTAAGCATGGTCAGGGAAGAATTGCGCCAATTCAGCCTCAAAAGCTGGCACCAAGAGCAGGGTTAGGATATTTTCAGTGGGGACTACTGATTGTCCTGTTACTCACGCTGATCCTATTGTTTGGAAAACTGAGGAACCTGTGTGGGTAGATCAGTGGCCCCTAACTATAGAAAAAATGCTGGCTGCACAACAACTGGTACAGGAACAGTTGGCTTTGGGCCATATAGAACCTTCTAATTCACCTTGGAATTCACCCATTTTTGTTATCAAAAAGAAATCTGGAAAATGGCGCTTATTGCAAGACCTTCGTCAGGTTAACAAAGCCATGCAGATCATGGGTGCTTTGCAGCCCGGGTTGCCTTCTCCAATGGCAATTCCTAGGGGAGCTCATATAATTATTATTGACTTAAAAGATTGCTTTTATACCATTCCCCTTGCACCTCAGGATTGTTATCGTTTTGCATTTAGTGTTCCTGCTGTTAACTTTTCACGGCCCATGAAGAGGTATCAATGGAAGGTGTTGCCTCAAGGAATGGCTAATAGTCCTACATTATGCCAAAAGTTTGTAGATGCAGCCCTAACCGATGTGCGTGAAAGGTTTTCAGATATTTACATGCTTCATTATATAGATGATATTCTTTTGGCTCATACTGATTATGCCTATTTGTTAAAAGCCTTTTCTGAAGTAGAGATTGCATTAAAGTCTAGAGGTTTAATTATAGCTACTGAAAAAATTCAAACTTTTCCTCCATACTCCTATTTGGGCTTCCGTTTGGAAAAGGAAAAATTCTCTGTCCCTCATCTTCAGTTACGAAGAGATGGATTACGTACTTTAAATGATTTTCAAAAGTTGCTGGGAGACATTAATTGGATACGCCCTTACTTACGCCTCCCTACTGTAAGTTGGAAACCATTGTTTGATATTTTGAAAGGAGATTCATCACCTACATCTCCTCGGCAACTAACGCCACAAGGAGAGTTGGCTCTGCAAACTGTGGAAAGGGCACTTGCTGAACAATACACAGCGTATTGTGATTACACCCGGCCATGGGGATTATATATACTTGCTACTCAACATTCACCCACAGGAGTCCTATATCAGGATAAGCCATTAAAATGGATTTATTTGGCAGCTTCTCCTGTGCGGGCCCTTGATTCCTACCATGTTCAGGTTGCTAGGGTAATTGCTAGAGGTCGAAAAGACTCTATTATGTATTTGGGCAAAGATCCCTCCTTTATATGTGTCCCTTTTTCATCTGAACAGCAAAACTGGCTTTTCCAGTTCTCTGATGACTGGGTGCTTGCCTTAGCTGACTTCCCTGGACAACTAATTCAGCATTACCCAGCTGATAAGTTGTTGCAATTTGCTTTACAACATCCATTTGTTTTCCCTACTATTGTAAAAGAGCATCCTATTCCTAATGCTGTAACTATTTTTAACGATGGCTCTTCTAATGGAATAGCTAGTCTTGTTGTCAGTCAACAAACATATTTTACTCAAACTACTTATGAATCAGCACAAGAAGTTGAGTTGTATGCGGTGCTGAGAGCTCTTCATACAGTTTCTTCTGCCTTTAATTTATACTCAGATAGTCATTATGTAGTCAGAGCCATGTCTGTCATAGAAACAGTCCCGCTGATTGGCTCAATTAAAACTTCAATCTTTGATTTGTTTTTTCGTATCCAAAAGGCTATACAAACTCGTGTCAACCCCTGTTTCTTTGGCTATATACGAGCTCATTCGGCTCTGCCTGGACCCCTTGCTCAGGGTAATAAGATAGCAGATGCCCTGACAAAAAACATTTATTTTCAAGATGCAGCCTTAGCTGCCAAAGCTTCTCATGCCATACATCATCAAAATAGTCATTCTTTACGCTTGCAGTTTCAGATTCCCAGAGAAACGGCACGACAAATTGTTAAAAGCTGTTCAACATGTCCTCAGTTCTTTGTTGTTCCCTCTTTTGGTGTCAACCCTCGTGGCCTCCGTCCTAATGATCTTTGGCAAATGGACGTTACTCATATGGCTGAGTTTGGAAAGCTGAAGTATCTTCATGTTACTATTGATACCAATTCTGGCTTCCTTATGGCTACAGCACTTTCTGGAGAGGCTAGTAAAAATTGTATTCAACATTGCCTCCGCTGTTTTGCTGCCATGGGAATACCCCGTGTGTTAAAAAGTGATAATGGTCCTGGCTACACTGGACGTAAATTTTGTTCCTTTTGTGACACTTTTTCTATACTGCATAAAACTGGCATCCCTTATAATCCTCAAGGACAAGGAATTGTTGAACGAGCTCACTTAACCCTTAAACATCAACTGAAAAAACTAAAAAGGGGGAATTGGGTGCAGGGCAGTATTCCTTCTCTATTGAGCCATGCTTTATATGTTTTGAATTTTTTGACCTTTGATAATAAAGGCAATACTGCCGCCCAGCGCTTCTGGATGCAGGATCCACCACGAAAGTTCCCACTCGTACGATGGAAGGATCCTATGAACGGATCTTGGAATGGTCCTGATCCTGTATTAATATGGGGGAGAGGCCATGTTTGTGTGTTTCCGCAGAATGCCGAAGCGCCGCGCTGGCTCCCGGAAAGGCTGGTACGCGCGTCGGAGGCAGTCCTTGACAGCTCAGGTGAGGCGAATAACGGACAGCGATGATTCGTCTCTTCCATCATCACAGCAAGTACAAGCCCTTTTGCGGCTGGCCCAACAAGGGTCTGATCAACACATCTCTCCTTTTAGAGTGTGGATTCAATTATTATTGCTTTTGCAAAATCTTTCTGATGTTCAGGGAAAGGTATATTGGGCCTATGTCCCTGACCCTCTCTTGTTACAGCCAGTCACCTGGGAGATGGCATTTATTCCTGTATACGTTAGTGACACTATTACACTGGGAGGATCTTCAGATAAACATATTATTCCACAAAATGCTTCTCTAAATTATACAGGGTTTTCTGCAAAACTTCCTATATGTATGTATAAAAACTATAATGCTTCTAGCTGTCCTTTAATTACAGAAACCTTCTACAGAACCAAGATTGCTGCTCAGAATACATGGATACTACGTTTCCCATCAATAACAGAAAAGGCTGGACAGACCCAACAGCAGAATGGAATAGGGCCTAAAGACATTCCCTTTTGTGGACTTGGACTAAGGGAACAGCAGATTTATGTGCCTTGGACATCATGTAGAAACGAAACTGCTACCACGTATACCATCTATAATGAGACACAAAGGCTTTGGGACTGGGGTCCTGATTTGATGACTGCACAAGGGTCTGGCTATCGAGAGCTTCATCCTCCCATTTGGAATCTCGGCGGTGATAAGATCTTCCAGACAGACCTGTGGAAGCTTGCTGCCGCTACAAGCAAGACAGTGAGGTTGTCATATACAGGCGCAAACCATCTGAATGAACCTTACAGATATCCTCGTGCTTGTGTACCTTTACCTTTCATGATAATAACGGGGTCTGTTGTTATTCGTAAACAATTTGGTATGTATAATATTACCTGTTTAAACTGTACATTGTCAAATTGTATTCGAGGAATTGACGACAAGTCAGGCTTGCTTATTGTAAAGCAACCTCCTTTTGTTGTTATCCCTGTAAATGTGTCAGAATCCTGGTATGAAGATACAGGAGTAGAATTGTGGGAACGCCTGAATAATGCACTCTCCAGGCCTCGGAGAGGAATAGGTTTAGTTATACTAGGGATAATTTCTCTGATAACGTTAATAGCATCCACTATTTCTGCTTCTATTGCTCTTAGCCAGCCTATTCATACTGCTGCCTTTGTAGATGGGCTTGCCAAAAATGCATCCAATGCTTTAGGAATACAAGAAGATATTGATAAACGTTTAGAAGATCGCTTAAATGCTCTGTATGATTCTGTGTTATACTTAGGAGAACAAATGCAAGAGCTGAGGTTTAGGAGTAAGTTGAGATGTCATGCTAATTATTATTGGATATGTGTCACTCAAAAAGAGTATAATGAATCAGATACATCGTGGCAACATATTAAAGCTCATCTTGCTGGAATATGGAGTCACGATAACCTTTCTATAGATTTGATAAAGTTACATCAAGAAATTCTAAACATTGAAGATTCACTCTCTCCAAACACGGATATTGGCTCCGCTGTTAATGGATTTCTAGAAGGGCTATTTTCCCATTTTCCTACTCTGAGTACATTTTGGCATTATATTCTCAGTCTTATGGTTGTACTGGCCGTTTCACTGCTGTTGATGTGTCTCATTCCATGCTGCATCAAGCATTTAATTTCAGAGCTGCTTGACATCAAAGCAGCTATTCATGCTGCTCGTCTAAAGCACAAAAATCAGTGCTTTAGTAAATAAGTAGGGGGGAGCTGCGGGGGGCAACCTGCGAGCAGGACGTGCTTTGAAGAACTGCCTTGTTAACTCAGGGGTTAATTCCAGGGCAACCTGGCACGCAGGCTCTGCTTTGAGAGCTGGGGCCGCCTTTGTTAACTCAAGGGTCGAGTCCAGACATAGTTCTCTGTCCCGCCACCTCTTATTGTTTACTAGGGAAACTCCTTGCAGCTTTCTGGAGCGCATCTGACACAGGACAAATGGCTTTTTATGACCTAAGTCCTGAGAAACACAATCATGGGAAAATTATGGGAGTTTGGTTAATAGATTTATGTTTTTTAGGTGATTTCTGATGCATGTTACTTAGGTAATTTTTAATAATAGTATTGTATAAGAATTTCCTGGTATAAGGGTATATAATTCTGTGTGTAAGAATAAACAGGTGTCACTGGCATTGCAGGTTGCAGTGATCCTCTCAACGCCCCGCTGTGTCTGTGTCTCTCTGTGTCTCTGTGTCTGTTTCTTTTCTTAGCCGAGGAATCCCACGTCCGTGCCTACGTTGACTCGTCGGCTGGCTCCGACAGCCTTGACTCATATTCCTCGTCACGTGGCCCAGACACGTGACCCTGACTCATATTCAAGGTCACGTGGCCCAGACACGTGACCGCGACTCATATTCCGGGTCACGGGGCCCAGTCACGTGACCCCAAAAAGTTGTCTAGACTCGTATCCCAGACTCATATTCAAGGTCACGTGGCCCAGACACGTGACCCTGACTCATATTCCCGGTCACGTGGCCCAGACCCTTGACCCTGACTCATATTCCAGGTCACGTGCCCCAGACACGTGACACCAAAAGTGGCGTAGACTCATAACCTAGCGTCATATTAAAGTTCCCGTGTCCCAGACACGTGACCCTGACTCATAATCCAGGTCACGTGTCCCAGACACGTGACCCCGACTCATATTCCGTGTCACGTGGCAGAGACACTTGACCTCGACTCATATTCCGGGTCACGTGGCCCCGACACGTGTCCCAGACGCATATGCCCGGTCACGTGGCCCAGACAAGTGATCCTGACTCATATTCCTCGTCACATGGCCCAGACACTTGACTCTGACTCATATTAAAGGTCACGTGGCCCAGACACGTGACCGCGGCTCATATTCCGGGTCACGTGGCCCAGTCGCGTGACCCCAAAAAGTTGTCTAGACTCGTATCACAGACTCATATTCCAGGTCACGTGGGCCAGACAGGTGACCCCTAAAGTGACCTAGACCCATAACCCAGAATCAAATTCAAGGTCACGTAGCCCAGACACGTTACCGAAAAAGTTGTCTAGACTCGTATCCCAGACTCATATTCAAGGTCAGGTGGCCCAGACACGTGACCCGGACTCATGTTCCCGGTCACGTGGTACAGGCACGTGACCCTGACTCATATTCCAGGTCACGTGCCCCAGACACGTGACACCAAGAGTGGCGTAGACTCATAACCTAGTCTCATATTCAAGGTCATGTGTCCCAGGCACGTGACCCTGACTCATATTCCAGGTCACGTGCCCCAGACACGTGACACCAAAAGTGGTGTAGACTCATAACCTAGTCTCATATTCAAGGTCATGTGTCCCAGACACGTGACCCCGACTCATATTCCGGGTCACGTGGCCCCGATACGTGACCGTGACTCATATTCCGGGTCACGTGGCCCAGTCGCGTGACCTAAATTAGTTGTCCAGACTCGTATCCAAGACTCATATACTAGGTCACGTGGCCCAGACACGTGACCCACACTCAGATTCAAAGTCACGTGGCCCAGGCACGTGACACCAAAATTGGCGTAGACTCATAACCCAGACTCATATTCACGATCACGTGGCCCAGACTCGCAACCCTGACTCATATTCCTGGTCACGTGTCCCAGACACTTGACCCTGACTCATATTCCTGGTCACGTGTCCCAGACACTTGACCCAGACTCATATTCCGGGTCACGTGGCCCAGACGCTTGACCCTGACTCATACTCCAGGTCACGTGCCCCAGACACGTGACACCAAAAGTGGCGTAGACTCATAACCTAGCGTCATATTAAAGTTCACGTGTCCCAGACACGAGACCCTGACTCATAATCCAGGTCACGTGTCCCAGACACGTGACCCTGACTCATATTCCGTGTCACGTGGCAGAGACACTTGACCTCGACTCATATTCCGGGTCACGTGGCCCCGACACGTGTCCCAGACTCATATGCCCGGTCACGTGGCCCAGACACGTGACCGCGACTCATATTCCGGGTCACGTGGCCCAGTCGCGTGACCCCAAAAAGTTGTCTAGACTCGTATCACAGACTCAAGTTCAAGGTCACGTGGGCCAGACACGTGTCCCTGACTCATATTCCAGGTCACGTGGCCCAGACAGGTGACCCCTAAAGTGACCTAGACCCATAACCCAGAATCAAATTCAAGGTCACGTAGCGCAGACACATTACCTCGACTCATATTATGGGTCACGTGGCCCAGACACGTGACAGAAAAAGTTGTCTAGACTCGTATCCCAGACTCATATTCAAGGTCATGTGGCCCAGACACGTGACCCTGACTCATATTCCAGGTCACGTGCCCCAGACACGTGACACCAAACGTGGCGTAGACTCATAACCTAGAGTCATATTAAAGTACACGTGTCCCAGACACGTGTCCCTGACTCATATTCCTGGTCACGTGGCCCAGACCCTTGACCCAGACTCATATTCCGGGTCACGTGGTCCAGACCCTTGACCCTGACTCATACTCCAGGTCACGTGCCCCAGACACGTGACACCAAAAGTGGCGTAGACTCATAACCTAGCGTCATATTAAAGTTCACGTGTCCCAGACACGTGACCCTGACTCATAATCCAGGTCACGTGTCCCAGACACGTGACCCCGACTCATATTCCGTGTCACGTGGCAGAGACACTTGACCTCGACTCATATTCCGGGTCACGTGGCCCCGACACGTGTCCCAGACTCATATGCCCGGTCACGTGGCCCAGACACGTGACCGCGACTCATATTCCGGGTCACGTGCCCCAGACACGTGACACCAAACGTGGCGTAGACTCATAACCTAGAGTCATATTAAAGTTCACGTGTCCCAGACACGTGTCCCTGACTCATATTCCAGGTCACGTGGCCCAGACCCTTGACCCTGACTCATATTCCAGGTCACGTGCCCCAGACACGTGACACCAAAAGTGGCGTAGACTCATAACCTAGCGTCATAGTAAAGTTCACGTGTCCCAGACACGTGACCCTGACTCATAATCCAGGTCACGTGTCCCAGACACGTGACCCCGACTCATATTCCGTGTCACGTGGCAGAGACACTTGACCTCGACTCATATTCCGGGTCACGTGGCCCCGACACGTGTCCCAGACGCATATGCCCAGTCACGTGGCCCAGACAAGTGATCCTGACTCATATTCCTCGTCACGTGGCCCAGACACTTGACCTGACTCATATTCAAGGTCACGTGGCCCAGACACGTGACCGCGACTCATATTCCGGGTCACGTGGCCCAGTCGCGTGACCCCAAAAAGTTGTCTAGACTCGTATCACAGACTCAAGTTCAAGGTCACGTGGGCCAGACACGTGTCCCTGACTCATATTCCAGGTCACGTGGCCCAGACAGGTGACCCCTAAAGTGACCTAGACCCATAACCCAGAATCAAATTCAAGGTCACGTAGCGCAGACACATTACCTCGACTCATATTATGGGTCACGTGGCCCAGACACGTGACAGAAAAAGTTGTCTAGACTCGTATCCCAGACTCATATTCAAGGTCATGTGGCCCAGACACGTGACCCTGACTCATATTCCAGGTCACGTGCCCCAGACACGTGACACCAAACGTGGCGTAGACTCATAACCTAGAGTCATATTAAAGTTCACGTGTCCCAGACACGTGTCCCTGACTCATATTCCCGGTCACGTGGCCCAGACCCTTGACCCAGACTCATATTCCGGGTCACGTGGTCCAGACCCTTGACCCTGACTCATACTCCAGGTCACGTGCCCCAGACACGTGACACCAAAAGTGGCGTAGACTCATAACCTAGCGTCATATTAAAGTTCACGTGTCCCAGACACGTGACCCTGACTCATAATCCAGGTCACGTGTCCCAGACACGTGACCCCGACTCATATTCCGTGTCACGTGGCAGAGACACTTGACCTCGACTCATATTCCGGGTCACGTGGCCCCGACACGTGTCCCAGACTCATATGCCCGGTCACGTGGCCCAGACACGTGACCGCGACTCATATTCCGGGTCACGTGCCCCAGACACGTGACACCAAACGTGGCGTAGACTCATAACCTAGAGTCATATTAAAGTTCACGTGTCCCAGACACGTGTCCCTGACTCATATTCCAGGTCACGTGGCCCAGACCCTTGACCCTGACTCATATTCCAGGTCACGTGCCCCAGACACGTGACACCAAAAGTGGCGTAGACTCATAACCTAGCGTCATATTAAAGTTCACGTGTCCCAGACACGTGACCCTGACTCATAATCCAGGTCACGTGTCCCAGACACGTGACCCCGACTCATATTCCGTGTCACGTGGCAGAGACACTTGACCTCGACTCATATTCCGGGTCACGTGGCCCCGACACGTGTCCCAGACGCATATGCCCAGTCACGTGGCCCAGACAAGTGATCTTGACTCATATTCCTCGTCACGTGGCCCAGACACTTGACCTGACTCATATTCAAGGTCACGTGGCCCAGACACGTGACCGCGACTCATATTCCGGGTCACGTGGCCCAGTCGCGTGACCCCAAAAAGTTGTCTAGACTCGTATCACAGACTCATGTTCAAGGTCACGTGGGCCAGACACGTGTCCCTGACTCATATTCCAGGTCACGTGGCCCAGACAGGTGACCCCTAAAGTGACCTAGACCCATAACCCAGAATCAAATTCAAGGTCACGTAGCCCAGACACGTTACCGAAAAAGTTGTCTAGACTCGTATCCCAGACTCATATTCAAGGTCAGGTGGCCCAGACACGTGACCCGGACTCATGTTCCCGGTCACGTGGCCCAGGCACGTGACCCTGACTCATATTCCAGGTCATGTGCCCCAGACACGTGACACCAAGAGTGGCGTAGACTCATAACCTAGCCTCATATTCAAGGTCATGTGTCCCAGGCACGTGACCCTGACTCATATTCCAGGTCACGTGCCCCAGACACGTGACACCAAAAGTGGCGTAGACTCATAACCTAGTCTCATATTCAAGGTCATGTGTCCCAGACACGTGACCCCGACTCATATTCCGGGTCACGTGGCCCAGTCGCGTGACCTAAATAAGTTGTCTAGACTCGTATTCAAGACTCATATTCTAGGTCACGTGGCCCAGACACGTGACCCACACTCAGATTCAAAGTCACGTGGCCCAGGCACGTGACACCAAAATTGGCGTAGACTCATAACCCAGACTCATATTCACGATCACGTGGCCCAGACTCGCAACCCTGACACATATTCCTGGTCACGTGTCCCAGACACTTGACCCTGACTCATATTCCTGGTCACGTGTCCCAGACTTTTGACCCAGACTCATATTCCGGGTCACGTGGCCCAGACACGTGACCCAAAAAGTTGTCTAGACCCGTACCACAGACTCATGTTCAAGGTCACGTGGGCCAGACACGTGTCCCTGACTCATATTCCAGGTCACGTGGCCCAGACAGGTGACCCCTAAAGTGACCTAGACCCATAACCCAGAATCAAATTCAAGGTCACGTAGCGCAGACACATTACCTCGACTCATATTATGGGTCACGTGGCCCAGACACGTGACAGAAAAAGTTGTCTAGACTCGTATCCCGGACTCATATTCAAGGTCATGTGGCCCAGACACGTGACCCTGACTCATATTCCAGGTCACGTGCCCCAGACACGTGACACCAAACGTGGCGTAGACTCATAACCTAGAGTCATATTAAAGTTCACGTGTCCCAGACACGTGTCCCTGACTCATATTCCAGGTCACGTGGCCCAGACCCTTGACCCTGACTCATATTCCAGGTCACGTGCCCCAGACACGTGACACCAAAAGTGGTGTAGACTCATAACCTAGCGTCATATTAAAGTTCACGTGTCCCAGACACGTGACCCTGACTCATATTCCTGGTCACGTGTCCCAGACACTTGACCCAGACTCATATTCCTGGTCACGTGTCCCAGACACTTGACCCAGACTCATATTCCGGGTCACGTGGCCCAGACACGCAAAGCTGACTCATATTCCTGGTCACGTGTCCCAGACACTTGACCCTGACTCATATTCCTGGTCACGTGTCCCAGACACTTGACCCAGACTCATATTCCGGGTCACGTGGCCCAGACACGTGACCCAAAAAGTTGTCTAGGCTCGTATCCCAGACTCATTTTCAAGGTCACGTGGCCCAGACACGTGGCCTTGACTCATATTCCTCGTCACGTGGCCCAGACCCTTGACCCTGACTCATACTCCAGGTCACGTGCCCCAGACACGTGACACCAAAAGTGGCGTAGACTCATAACCTAGCGTCATATTAAAGTTCACGTGTCCCAGACACGTGACCCTGACTCATAATCCAGGTCACGTGTCCCAGACACGTGACCCCGACTCATATTCCGTGTCACGTGGCAGAGACACTTGACCTCGACTCATATTCCGGGTCACGTGGCCCCGACACGTGTCCCAGACTCATATGCCCGGTCACGTGGCCCAGACACGTGACCGCGACTCATATTCCGGGTCACGTGGCCCAGTCGCGTGACCCCAAAAAGTTGTCTAGACTCGTATCACAGACTCATGTTCAAGGTCACGTGGGCCAGACACGTGTCCCTGACTCATATTCCAGGTCACGTGGCCCAGACAGGTGACCCCTAAAGTGACCTAGACCCATAACCCAGAATCAAATTCAAGGTCACGTAGCGCAGACACATTACCTCGACTCATATTATGGGTCACGGGGCCCAGACACGTGACAGAAAAAGTTGTCTAGACTCGTATCCCAGACTCATATTCAAGGTCATGTGGCCCAGACACGTAACCCTGACTGATATTCCAGGTCACGTGCCCCAGACACGTGACACCAAACGTGGTGTAGACTCATAACCTAGAGTCATATTAAAGTTCACGTGTCCCAGACACGTGTCCCTGACTCATATTCCAGGTCACGTGGCCCAGACCCTTGACCCTGACTCATATTCCAGGTCACGTGCCCCAGACACGTGACACCAAAAGTGGCGTAGACTCATAACCTAGCGTCATATTAAAGTTCACGTGTCCCAGACACGTGACCCTGACTCATAATCCAGGTCACGTGTCCCAGACACGTGACCCCGACTCATATTCCGTGTCACGTGGCAGAGACACTTGACCTCGACTCATATTCCGGGTCACGTGGCCCCGACACGTGTCCCAGACTCATATGCCCGGTCACGTGGCCCAGACAAGTGATCCTGACTCATATTCCTCGTCACGTGGCCCAGACACTTGACCCTGACTCATATTCAAGGTCACGTGGCCCAGACACGTGACCGCGACTCATATTCCGGGTCACGTGGCCCAGTCGCGTGACCCCAAAATGTTGTCTAGACTCGTATCACAGACTCATGTTCAAGGTCACGTGGGCCAGACACGTGTCTCTGACTCATATTCCAGGTCACGTGGCCCAGACAGGTGACCCCTAAAGTGACCTAGACCCATAACCCAGAATCAAATTCAAGGTCACGTAGCCCAGACAGGTTACCGAAAAAGTTGTCTAGACTCGTATCCCAGACTCATATTCAAGGTCAGGTGGCCCAGACACGTGACCCGAACTCATGTTCCCGGTCACGTGGCCCAGGCACGTGACCCTGACTCATATTCCAGGTCACGTGCCCCAGACACGTGACACCAAAAGTGGCGTAGACTCATAACCTAGTCTCATATTCAAGGTCATGTGTCCCAGACACGTGACCCTGACTCATAATCCTGGTCACGTGTCCCAGACACGTGACCCCGACTCATATTCCGGGTCATGTGGCCCCGACACGAGACCGTGACTCATATTCCGGGTCACGTGGCCCAGTTGCGTGACCTAAATAAGTTGTCCAGACTCGTATCCAAGACTCATATTCTAGGTCACGTGGCCCAGACACGTGACCCACACTCAGATTCAAAGTCACGTGGCCCAGACACGTGACACCAAAATTGGCGTAGACTCATAACCCAGACTCATATTCACGATCACGTGGCCCAGACTCGCAACCCTGACTCCTATTCCTGGTCACGTGTCCCAGACACTTGACCCAGACTCATATTCCGGGTCACGTGGCCCAGACACGTGACCCAAAAAGTTGTCTAGGCTCGTATCCCAGACTCATATTCAAGGTCACGTGGCCCAGACACGTGGCCTTTGCGGGGGGCAACCTGCGAGCAGGACGTGCTTTGAAGAACTGCCTTGTTAACTCAGGGGTTAATTCCAGGGCAACCTGGCACGCAGGCTCTGCTTTGAGAGCTGGGGCCGCCTTTGTTAACTCAAGGGTCGAGTCCAGACATAGTTCTCTGTCCCGCCACCTCTTATTGTTTACTAGGGAAACTCCTTGCAGCTTTCTGGAGCGCATCTGACACAGGACAAATGGCTTTTTATGACCTAAGTCCTGAGAAACACAATCATGGGAAAATCATGGGAGTTTGGTTAATAGATTTATGTTTTTTAGGTGATTTCTGATGCATGTTACTTAGGTAATTTTTAATAATAGTATTGTATAAGAATTTCCTGGTATAAGGGTATATAATTCTGTGTGTAAGAATAAACAGGTGTCACTGGCATTGCAGGTTGCAGTGATCCTCTCAACGCCCCGCTGTATCTGTGTCTCTCTGTGTCTCTGTGTCTGTTTCTTTTCTTAGCCGAGGAATCCCACGTCCGTGCCTACGTTGACTCGTCGGCTGGCTCCGACAAAGTGGCGCCCAACGTGGGGCATCGACGTTTAGGAGATTCTCGGCCGCTGCCCGGAGATAAAACGCGCGTATAGGTAAAGAAAATCCTGCATAAAAAAAGAAAAATAAGGTAGGGGCAGGAAGGTTTATAGTTGAGAGTAAAAAATGGGGCAAGATCATAGTCGTCAAGTGTTTGTTCATATGTTATATGTAATGTTAAGAGACCGAGGGGTCAAAGTATCTAAGCCTAAATTACGCACATTCTTGCAGTTTATTGAAGAAGTCTGTCCATGGTTCCCTGAGGAAGGAACTATGAGTTTAGAGATTTGGAAAAAGATTGGTAAGCAGATTCAAACACATTATTCACTTTATGGCCCTTCCAAAGTTCCAGTAGAAACTTTCTCATTGTGGACTTTAATCCGTGATTGCCTTGATTTTAGTCATGAAGAGGGTTCTAAAATTAATCAAATGGTTGATGAAGAGCCAATTTATGCTACTCCAGAGGGTCGAGACAGATTGGTTACCTTGTCCCCTCTTGCAAAAATGGAGGATGGGCTGTCTCCCTCTGATGAGGAAGATTTAGATGAACAAGCAGCTGAATATCACCAGGATGATTGGGATCTGTTAGCTGAGGAGTCACCTCCTGCTGTTAATAAAATGGTGCAACAGTCCTGTTGTGCTCCCATGGAGCATCTTACTTTAAAAGAACCACCTCCTCAAAAAATTGTGGTACCTGCTGCACCACCCGCTTATGCCGCTTCTATTATTGCTGGGTTAGATCCTCCTCCTGCTCAGGCCACTGTGCAAGTTCAGGTTTTTTCCCCGTTGCAGCAGGCCATTCATCAGGCATATAAAGATGGAGAAAATGTTTCTGGTTTCCCAGTTCTATTTCCAGTACTGGAAAATGCTGGTCAGCGATATTATGATCCTCTTCCCTTTAAACAGTTAAAAGAACTTAAAGTCGCCTGTGCACAATATGGGGCTACTGCACCTTTTACACAGGCTATGATTGAGAATTTAGGAGCCTTAAATCTGCCTCCTAATGATTGGAAACAAATCGCTCGTGCATGTCTTTCGGGCGGTGATTATTTATTGTGGAAATCAGAATTTGCAGAACAATGTCACTATATAGCTGAAATTAATCAAAGACAAGGAATTCCCACAACTTATGAAATGTTGGTAGGGGAAGGTGCATTTCAGGCTACCAATGCACAGCTGAATTATCAGCCAGGAGCATATCCTCAAATTTCCAACGCCGCACGACAGGCTTGGAGGAAATTGCCATGTCCCTCTAATAGATCAGAGGATCTTGCAAAGATACGGCAGGGGCCTGACGAGCCCTATCAAGATTTTGTTGCCCGGCTTTTGGAAGCTGTGGGAAAAATAATGTCTGATGATCAAGCAGGTATGATTTTAACTAAGCAATTGGCTTATGAAAATGCTAACTCTGCCTGTCAGGCTGCCTTGCGGCCATATAGAAAGAAGGGGGCTTTGTCTGATTATATTCGTATTTGTGCTGATATTGGTCCATCTTATATGCAGGGAATTGCTATTGCAGCTGCTTTGCAAGGGAAAAACATAAAAGAGGTATTATTTCAGCAGCAGCGCAAAAAGGAGATGATGAAAAATTCGTCCAATGCTGTTTGTTATGCCTGCAGCCAAGTAGGACATCGAGCTGCAGCCTGTCCTCAGAGGACTAACAGGGGGACAAGAGGTATAGCCCCGAATGTATGCCCTAGATGTAAGAGAGGAAGACATTGGATGAAAGACTGTAGGTCAAAAACAGATTCACAGGGCAATCCATTACCCCCCTTGCAGGGAAACTGGGTGAGGGGCCAGCCCCTGGCCCCGAAACAATGTTATGGGGCAATTCAGCAGACTTCTCCAGTAGAAAGCGGGTCTCAGACCTGTTTAGAGCCACCTCAGGGAGCGCTGGATTGGACTTGTGTGCCTCCTCCTACACAATACTAACCCCTGAAATGGGAATTCAGACTATTGCTACTGGAGTGTTTGGGCCATTGCCTGAAGGGACAGTAGGCTTACTGTTAGGGAGAAGTAGTACCACTTTAAAGGGCCTTAGTGTCGCTCCAGGGGTTATAGATTCAGATTATCATGGAGAAATTAAAATTATGGCAGAATCACCTCGTACTATTAGTACTATCCATTCAGGACAAAGAATTGCACAACTTGTTCTCCTCCCTCTTAAAGTCACAGGGCATGAGATTCAAAAGACACGTGGCACTGCTGCCTTTGGGTCTTCAGATGCCTATTGGGTCCAAGCTATTAAAGAATCCAGGCCTGAATTGGAGCTAAAAATTAATGGGAAAAATTTTAAAGGAATTTTGGATACTGGAGCTGATGTATCTGTTATTGCTGAGCATCATTGGCCCAGCGGATGGCCTAAACATATAGCTATTTCCACTTTGCAAGGAATTGGGCAGTCCAGTAATCCAGAACAGAGTGCAGAGCTACTGCACTGGCAAGATCAAGACGGCCATCAAGGCGAGATGCGTCCTTACATACTACCTAGATTGCCAGTTAATCTTTGGGGAAGGGATGTTATGTCAAAAATGGGAGTCTTTCTTTACAGTCCAAGCACTGCAATAAGTTCACAAATGTTTGATCAGGGTCTTTTGCCTCACCAGGGCCTGGGTAAGCATGGTCAGGGAAGAATTGCGCCAATTCAGCCTCAAAAGCTGGCACCAAGAGCAGGGTTAGGATATTTTCAGTGGGGACTACTGATTGTCCTGTTACTCACGCTGATCCTATTGTTTGGAAAACTGAGGAACCTGTGTGGGTAGATCAGTGGCCCCTAACTATAGAAAAAATGCTGGCTGCACAACAACTGGTACAGGAACAGTTGGCTTTGGGCCATATAGAACCTTCTAATTCACCTTGGAATTCACCCATTTTTGTTATCAAAAAGAAATCTGGAAAATGGCGCTTATTGCAAGACCTTCGTCAGGTTAACAAAGCCATGCAGATCATGGGTGCTTTGCAGCCCGGGTTGCCTTCTCCAATGGCAATTCCTAGGGGAGCTCATATAATTATTATTGACTTAAAAGATTGCTTTTATACCATTCCCCTTGCACCTCAGGATTGTTATCGTTTTGCATTTAGTGTTCCTGCTGTTAACTTTTCACGGCCCATGAAGAGGTATCAATGGAAGGTGTTGCCTCAAGGAATGGCTAATAGTCCTACATTATGCCAAAAGTTTGTAGATGCAGCCCTAACCGATGTGCGTGAAAGGTTTTCAGATATTTACATGCTTCATTATATAGATGATATTCTTTTGGCTCATACTGATTATGCCTATTTGTTAAAAGCCTTTTCTGAAGTAGAGATTGCATTAAAGTCTAGAGGTTTAATTATAGCTACTGAAAAAATTCAAACTTTTCCTCCATACTCCTATTTGGGCTTCCGTTTGGAAAAGGAAAAATTCTCTGTCCCTCATCTTCAGTTACGAAGAGATGGATTACGTACTTTAAATGATTTTCAAAAGTTGCTGGGAGACATTAATTGGATACGCCCTTACTTACGCCTCCCTACTGTAAGTTGGAAACCATTGTTTGATATTTTGAAAGGAGATTCATCACCTACATCTCCTCGGCAACTAACGCCACAAGGAGAGTTGGCTCTGCAAACTGTGGAAAGGGCACTTGCTGAACAATACACAGCGTATTGTGATTACACCCGGCCATGGGGATTATATATACTTGCTACTCAACATTCACCCACAGGAGTCCTATATCAGGATAAGCCATTAAAATGGATTTATTTGGCAGCTTCTCCTGTGCGGGCCCTTGATTCCTACCATGTTCAGGTTGCTAGGGTAATTGCTAGAGGTCGAAAAGACTCTATTATGTATTTGGGCAAAGATCCCTCCTTTATATGTGTCCCTTTTTCATCTGAACAGCAAAACTGGCTTTTCCAGTTCTCTGATGACTGGGTGCTTGCCTTAGCTGACTTCCCTGGACAACTAATTCAGCATTACCCAGCTGATAAGTTGTTGCAATTTGCTTTACAACATCCATTTGTTTTCCCTACTATTGTAAAAGAGCATCCTATTCCTAATGCTGTAACTATTTTTAACGATGGCTCTTCTAATGGAATAGCTAGTCTTGTTGTCAGTCAACAAACATATTTTACTCAAACTACTTATGAATCAGCACAAGAAGTTGAGTTGTATGCGGTGCTGAGAGCTCTTCATACAGTTTCTTCTGCCTTTAATTTATACTCAGATAGTCATTATGTAGTCAGAGCCATGTCTGTCATAGAAACAGTCCCGCTGATTGGCTCAATTAAAACTTCAATCTTTGATTTGTTTTTTCGTATCCAAAAGGCTATACAAACTCGTGTCAACCCCTGTTTCTTTGGCTATATACGAGCTCATTCGGCTCTGCCTGGACCCCTTGCTCAGGGTAATAAGATAGCAGATGCCCTGACAAAAAACATTTATTTTCAAGATGCAGCCTTAGCTGCCAAAGCTTCTCATGCCATACATCATCAAAATAGTCATTCTTTACGCTTGCAGTTTCAGATTCCCAGAGAAACGGCACGACAAATTGTTAAAAGCTGTTCAACATGTCCTCAGTTCTTTGTTGTTCCCTCTTTTGGTGTCAACCCTCGTGGCCTCCGTCCTAATGATCTTTGGCAAATGGACGTTACTCATATGGCTGAGTTTGGAAAGCTGAAGTATCTTCATGTTACTATTGATACCAATTCTGGCTTCCTTATGGCTACAGCACTTTCTGGAGAGGCTAGTAAAAATTGTATTCAACATTGCCTCCGCTGTTTTGCTGCCATGGGAATACCCCGTGTGTTAAAAACTGATAATGGTCCTGGCTACACTGGACGTGAATTTCGTTCCTTTTGTGACACTTTTTCTATACTGCATAAAACTGGCATCCCTTATAATCCTCAAGGACAAGGAATTGTTGAACGAGCTCACTTAACCCTTAAACATCAACTGAAAAAACTAAAAAGGGGGAATTGGGTGCAGGGCAGTATTCCTTCTCTATTGAGCCATGCTTTATATGTTTTGAATTTTTTGACCTTTGATAATAAAGGCAATACTGCCGCCCAGCGCTTCTGGATGCAGGATCCACCACGAAAGTTCCCACTCGTACGATGGAAGGATCCTATGAACGGATCTTGGAATGGTCCTGATCCTGTATTAATATGGGGGAGAGGCCATGTTTGTGTGTTTCCGCAGAATGCCGAAGCGCCGCGCTGGCTCCCGGAAAGGCTGGTACGCGCGTCGGAGGCAGTCCTTGACAGCTCAGGTGAGGCGAATAACGGACAGCGATGATTCGTCTCTTCCATCATCACAGCAAGTACAAGCCCTTTTGCGGCTGGCCCAACAAGGGTCTGATCAACACATCTCTCCTTTTAGAGTGTGGATTCAATTATTATTGCTTTTGCAAAATCTTTCTGATGTTCAGGGAAAGGTATATTGGGCCTATGTCCCTGACCCTCTCTTGTTACAGCCAGTCACCTGGGAGATGGCATTTATTCCTGTATACGTTAGTGACACTATTACACTGGGAGGATCTTCAGATAAACATATTATTCCACAAAATGCTTCTCTAAATTATACAGGGTTTTCTGCAAAACTTCCTATATGTATGTATAAAAACTATAATGCTTCTAGCTGTCCTTTAATTACAGAAACCTTCTACAGAACCAAGATTGCTGCTCAGAATACATGGATACTACGTTTCCCATCAATAACAGAAAAGGCTGGACAGACCCAACAGCAGAATGGAATAGGGCCTAAAGACATTCCCTTTTGTGGACTTGGACTAAGGGAACAGCAGATTTATGTGCCTTGGACATCATGTAGAAACGAAACTGCTACCACGTATACCATCTATAATGAGACACAAAGGCTTTGGGACTGGGGTCCTGATTTGATGACTGCACAAGGGTCTGGCTATCGAGAGCTTCATCCTCCCATTTGGAATCTCGGCGGTGATAAGATCTTCCAGACAGACCTGTGGAAGCTTGCTGCCGCTACAAGCAAGACAGTGAGGTTGTCATATACAGGCGCAAACCATCTGAATGAACCTTACAGATATCCTCGTGCTTGTGTACCTTTACCTTTCATGATAATAACGGGGTCTGTTGTTATTCGTAAACAATTTGGTATGTATAATATTACCTGTTTAAACTGTACATTGTCAAATTGTATTCGAGGAATTGACGACAAGTCAGGCTTGCTTATTGTAAAGCAACCTCCTTTTGTTGTTATCCCTGTAAATGTGTCAGAATCCTGGTATGAAGATACAGGAGTAGAATTGTGGGAACGCCTGAATAATGCACTCTCCAGGCCTCGGAGAGGAATAGGTTTAGTTATACTAGGGATAATTTCTCTGATAACGTTAATAGCATCCACTATTTCTGCTTCTATTGCTCTTAGCCAGCCTATTCATACTGCTGCCTTTGTAGATGGGCTTGCCAAAAATGCATCCAATGCTTTAGGAATACAAGAAGATATTGATAAACGTTTAGAAGATCGCTTAAATGCTCTGTATGATTCTGTGTTATACTTAGGAGAACAAATGCAAGAGCTGAGGTTTAGGAGTAAGTTGAGATGTCATGCTAATTATTATTGGATATGTGTCACTCAAAAAGAGTATAATGAATCACATACATCGTGGCAACATATTAAAGCTCATCTTGCTGGAATATGGAGTCACGATAACCTTTCTATAGATTTGATAAAGTTACATCAAGAAATTCTAAACATTGAAGATTCACTCTCTCCAAACACGGATATTGGCTCCGCTGTTAATGGATTTCTAGAAGGGCTATTTTCCCATTTTCCTACTCTGAGTACATTTTGGCATTATATTCTCAGTCTTATGGTTGTACTGGCCATTTTACTGCTGTTGATGTGTCTCATTCCATGCTGCATCAAGCATTTAATTTCAGAGCTGCTTGACATCAAAGCAGCTATTCATGCTGCTCGTCTAAAGCACAAAAATCAGTGCTTTAGTAAATAAGTAGGGGGGAGCTGCGGGGGGCAACCTGCGAGCAGGACGTGCTTTGAAGAACTGCCTTGTTAACTCAGGGGTTAATTCCAGGGCAACCTGGCACGCAGGCTCTGCTTTGAGAGCTGGGGCCGCCTTTGTTAACTCAAGGGTCGAGTCCAGACATAGTTCTCTGTCCCGCCACCTCCTATTGTTTACTAGGGAAACTCCTTGCAGCTTTCTGGAGCGCATCTGACACAGGACAAATGGCTTTTTATGACCTAAGTCCTGAGAAACACAATCATGGGAAAATCATGGGAGTTTGGTTAATAGATTTATGTTTTTTAGGTGATTTCTGATGCATGTTACTTAGGTAATTTTTAATAATAGTATTGTATAAGAATTTCCTGGTATAAGGGTATATAATTCTGTGTGTAAGAATAAACAGGTGTCACTGGCATTGCAGGTTGCAGTGATCCTCTCAACGCCCCGCTGTGTCTGTGTCTCTCTGTGTCTCTGTGTCTGTTTCTTTTCTTAGCCGAGGAATCCCACGTCCGTGCCTACGTTGACTCGTCGGCTGGCTCCGACAGCCTTGACTCATATTCCTCGTCACGTGGCCCAGACACGTGACCCTGACTCATATTCAAGGTCACGTGGCCCAGACACGTGACCGCGACTCATATTCCGGGTCACGGGGCCCAGTCACGTGACCCCAAAAAGTTGTCTAGACTCGTATCCCAGACTCATATTCAAGGTCACGTGGCCCAGACACGTGACCCTGACTCATATTCCCGGTCACGTGGCCCAGACCCTTGACCCTGACTCATATTCCAGGTCACGTGCCCCAGACACGTGACACCAAAAGTGGCGTAGACTCATAACCTAGCGTCATATTAAAGTTCACGTGTCCCAGACACGTGACCCTGACTCATAATCCAGGTCACGTGTCCCAGACACGTGACCCCGACTCATATTCCGTGTCACGTGGCAGAGACACTTGACCTTGACTCATATTCCGGGTCACGTGGCAGAGACACTTGACCTTGACTCATATTCCGGGTCACGTGGCCCCGAAACGCGTCCCGGACGCATATGCCCGTTCACGTGGCCCAGACAAGTGATCCTGACTCATATTCCTCGTCACGTGGCCCAGACACTTGACTCTGACTCATATTAAAGGTCACGTGGCCCAGACACGTGACCGCGACTCATATTCCGGGTCACGTGGCCCAGTCGCGTGACCCCAAAAAGTTGTCTAGATTCCTATCACAGACTCATATTCCAGGTCACGTGGGCCAGACAGGTGACCCCTAAAGTGACCTAGACCCATAACCCAGAATCAAATTCAAGGTCACGTAGCCCAGACACGTTACCGAAAAAGTTGTCTGGACTCGTATCCCAGACTCATATTCAAGGTCAGGTGGCCCAGACACGTGACCCGGACTCATGTTCCCGGTCACGTGGCCCAGGCACGTGACCCTGACTCATTCCAGGTCATGTGCCCCAGACACGTGACACCAAGAGTGGCGTAGACTCACAACCTAGTCTCATATTCAAGGTCATGTGTCCCAGGCACGTGACCCTGACTCATATTCCAGGTCACGTGCCCCAGACACGTGACACCAAAAGTGGCGTAGACTCATAACCTAGTCTCATATTCAAGGTCATGTGTCCCAGACACGTGACCCTGACTCATAATCCTGGTCACGTGTGCCAGACACGTGACCCCGACTCATATTCTGGGTCACGTGCCCCCGAGACGTGACCGTGACTCATATTCCGGGTCACGTGGCCCAGTTGCATGACCTAAATAAGTTGTCCAGACTCGTATCCAAGACTCATATTCTAGGTCACGTGGCCCAGACACGTGACCCACACTCAGATTCAAAGTCACGTGGCCCAGACACGTGACACCAAAATTGGCGTAGACTCATAACCCAGACCCATATTCACGATCACGTGGCCCAGACTCGCAACCCTGACTCCTATTCCTGGTCACGTGTCCCAGACACTTGACCCAGACTCATATTCCGGGTCACGTGGCCCAGACACGTGACCCAAAAAGTTGTCTAGGCTCGTATCCCAGACTCATATTCAAGGTCACGTGGCCCAGACACGTGGCCTTTGCGGGGGGCAACCTGCGAGCAGGACGTGCTTTGAAGAACTGCCTTGTTAACTCAGGGGTTAATTCCAGGGCAACCTGGCACGCAGGCTCTGCTTTGAGAGCTGGGGCCGCCTTTGTTAACTCAAGGGTCGAGTCCAGACATAGTTCTCTGTTCCGCCACCTCTTATTGTTTACTAGGGAAACTCCTTGCAGCTTTCTGGAGCGCATCTGACACAGGACAAATGGCTTTTTATGACCTAAGTCCTGAGAAACACAATCATGGGAAAATCATGGGAGTTTGGTTAATAGATTTATGTTTTTTAGGTGATTTCTGATGCATGTTACTTAGGTAATTTTTAATAATAGTATTGTATAAGAATTTCCTGGTATAAGGGTATATAATTCTGTGTGTAAGAATAAACAGGTGTCACTGGCATTGCAGGTTGCAGTGATCCTCTCAACGCCCCGGTGTATCTGTGTCTCTCTGTGTCTCTGTGTCTGTTTCTTTTCTTAGCCGAGGAATCCCGCGTCCGTGCCTACGTTGACTCGTCGGCTGGCTCCGACAAAGTGGCGCCCAACGTGGGGCATCGACGTTTAGGAGATTCTCGGCCGCTGCCCGGAGATAAAACGCGCGTATAGGTAAAGAAAATCCTGCATAAAAAAAAGAAAAATAAGGTAGGGGCAGGAAGGTTTATAGTTGAGAGTAAAAAATGGGGCAAGATCATAGTCGTCAAGTGTTTGTTCATATGTTATATGTAATGTTAAGAGACCGAGGGGTCAAAGTATCTAAGCCTAAATTACGCACATTCTTGCAGTTTATTGAAGAAGTCTGTCCATGGTTCCCTGAGGAAGGAACTATGAGTTTAGAGATTTGGAAAAAGATTGGTAAGCAGATTCAAACACATTATTCACTTTATGGCCCTTCCAAAGTTCCAGTAGAAACTTTCTCATTGTGGACTTTAATCCGTGATTGCCTTGATTTTAGTCATGAAGAGGGTTCTAAAATTAATCAAATGGTTGATGAAGAGCCAATTTATGCTACTCCAGAGGGTCGAGACAGATTGGTTACCTTGTCCCCTCTTGCAAAAACGGAGGATGGGCTGTCTCCCTCTGATGAGGAAGATTTAGATGAACAAGCAGCTGAATATCACCAGGATGATTGGGATCTGTTAGCTGAGGAGTCACCTCCTGCTGTTAATAAAATGGTGCAACAGTCCTGTTGTGCTCCCATGGAGCATCTTACTTTAAAAGAACCACCTCCTCAAAAAATTGTGGTACCTGCTGCACCACCCGCTTATGCCGCTTCTATTATTGCTGGGTTAGATCCTCCTCCTGCTCAGGCCACTGTGCAAGTTCAGGTTTTTTCCCCGTTGCAGCAGGCCATTCATCAGGCATATAAAGATGGAGAAAATGTTTCTGGTTTCCCAGTTCTATTTCCAGTACTGGAAAATGCTGGTCAGCGATATTATGATCCTCTTCCCTTTAAACAGTTAAAAGAACTTAAAGTCGCCTGTGCACAATATGGGGCTACTGCACCTTTTACACAGGCTATGATTGAGAATTTAGGAGCCTTAAATCTGCCTCCTAATGATTGGAAACAAATCGCTCGTGCATGTCTTTCGGGCGGTGATTATTTATTGTGGAAATCCGAATTTGCAGAACAATGTCACTATATAGCTGAAATTAATCAAAGACAAGGAATTCCCACAACTTATGAAATGTTGGTAGGGGAAGGTGCATTTCAGGCTACCAATGCACAGCTGAATTATCAGCCAGGAGCATATCGTCAAATTTCCAACGCCGCACGACAGGCTTGGAGGAAATTGCCATGTCCCTCTAATAGATCAGAGGATCTTGCAAAGATACGGCAGGGGCCTGACGAGCCCTATCAAGATTTTGTTGCCCGGCTTTTGGAAGCTGTGGGAAAAATAATGTCTGATGATCAAGCAGGTATGATTTTAACTAAGCAATTGGCTTATGAAAATGCTAACTCTGCCTGTCAGGCTGCCTTGCGGCCATATAGAAAGAAGGGGGCTTTGTCTGATTATATTCGTATTTGTGCTGATATTGGTCCATCTTATATGCAGGGAATTGCTATTGCAGCTGCTTTGCAAGGGAAAAACATAAAAGAGGTATTATTTCAGCAGCAGCGCAAAAAGGAGATGATGAAAAATTCGTCCAATGCTGTTTGTTATGCCTGCGGCCAAGTAGGACATCGAGCTGCAGCCTGTCCTCAGAGGACTAACAGGGGGACAAGAGGTATAGCCCCGAATGTATGCCCTAGATGTAAGAGAGGAAGACATTGGATGAAAGACTGTAGGTCAAAAACAGATTCACAGGGCAATCCATTACCCCCCTTGCAGGGAAACTGGGTGAGGGGCCAGCCCCTGGCCCCGAAACAATGTTATGGGGCAATTCAGCAGACTTCTCCAGTAGAAAGCGGGTCTCAGACCTGTTTAGAGCCACCTCAGGGAGCGCTGGATTGGACTTGTGTGCCTCCTCCTACACAATACTAACCCCTGAAATGGGAATTCAGACTATTGCTACTGGAGTGTTTGGGCCATTGCCTGAAGGGACAGTAGGCTTACTGTTAGGGAGAAGTAGTACCACTTTAAAGGGCCTTAGTGTCGCTCCAGGGGTTATAGATTCAGATTATCATGGAGAAATTAAAATTATGGCAGAATCACCTCGTACTATTAGTACTATCCATTCAGGACAAAGAATTGCACAACTTGTTCTCCTCCCTCTTAAAGTCACAGGGCATGAGATTCAAAAGACACGTGGCACTGCTGCCTTTGGGTCTTCAGATGCCTATTGGGTCCAAGCTATTAAAGAATCCAGGCCTGAATTGGAGCTAAAAATTAATGGGAAAAATTTTAAAGGAATTTTGGATACTGGAGCTGATGTATCTGTTATTGCTGAGCATCATTGGCCCAGCGGATGGCCTAAACATATAGCTATTTCCACTTTGCAAGGAATTGGGCAGTCCAGTAATCCAGAACAGAGTGCAGAGCTACTGCATTGGCAAGATCAAGACGGCCATCAAGGCGAGATGCGTCCTTACATACTACCTAGATTGCCAGTTAATCTTTGGGGAAGGGATGTTATGTCAAAAATGGGAGTCTTTCTTTACAGTCCAAGCACTGCAATAAGTTCACAAATGTTTGATCAGGGTCTTTTGCCTCACCAGGGCCTGGGTAAGCATGGTCAGGGAAGAATTGCGCCAATTCAGCCTCAAAAGCTGGCACCAAGAGCAGGGTTAGGATATTTTCAGTGGGGACTACTGATTGTCCTGTTACTCACGCTGATCCTATTGTTTGGAAAACTGAGGAACCTGTGTGGGTAGATCAGTGGCCCCTAACTATAGAAAAAATGCTGGCTGCACAACAACTGGTACAGGAACAGTTGGCTTTGGGCCATATAGAACCTTCTAATTCACCTTGGAATTCACCCATTTTTGTTATCAAAAAGAAATCTGGAAAATGGCGCTTATTGCAAGACCTTCGTCAGGTTAACAAAGCCATGCAGATCATGGGTGCTTTGCAGCCCGGGTTGCCTTCTCCAATGGCAATTCCTAGGGGAGCTCATATAATTATTATTGACTTAAAAGATTGCTTTTATACCATTCCCCTTGCACCTCAGGATTGTTATCGTTTTGCATTTAGTGTTCCTGCTGTTAACTTTTCACGGCCCATGAAGAGGTATCAATGGAAGGTGTTGCCTCAAGGAATGGCTAATAGTCCTACATTATGCCAAAAGTTTGTAGATGCAGCCCTAACCGATGTGCGTGAAAGGTTTTCAGATATTTACATGCTTCATTATATAGATGATATTCTTTTGGCTCATACTGATTATGCCTATTTGTTAAAAGCCTTTTCTGAAGTAGAGATTGCATTAAAGTCTAGAGGTTTAATTATAGCTACTGAAAAAATTCAAACTTTTCCTCCATACTCCTATTTGGGCTTCCGTTTGGAAAAGGAAAAATTCTCTGTCCCTCATCTTCAGTTACGAAGAGATGGATTACGTACTTTAAATGATTTTCAAAAGTTGCTGGGAGACATTAATTGGATACGCCCTTACTTACGCCTCCCTACTGTAAGTTGGAAACCATTGTTTGATATTTTGAAAGGAGATTCATCACCTACATCTCCTCGGCAACTAACGCCACAAGGAGAGTTGGCTCTGCAAACTGTGGAAAGGGCACTTGCTGAACAATACACAGCGTATTGTGATTACACCCGGCCATGGGGATTATATATACTTGCTACTCAACATTCACCCACAGGAGTCCTATATCAGGATAAGCCATTAAAATGGATTTATTTGGCAGCTTCTCCTGTGCGGGCCCTTGATTCCTACCATGTTCAGGTTGCTAGGGTAATTGCTAGAGGTCGAAAAGACTCTATTATGTATTTGGGCAAAGATCCCTCCTTTATATGTGTCCCTTTTTCATCTGAACAGCAAAACTGGCTTTTCCAGTTCTCTGATGACTGGGTGCTTGCCTTAGCTGACTTCCCTGGACAACTAATTCAGCATTACCCAGCTGATAAGTTGTTGCAATTTGCTTTACAACATCCATTTGTTTTCCCTACTATTGTAAAAGAGCATCCTATTCCTAATGCTGTAACTATTTTTAACGATGGCTCTTCTAATGGAATAGCTAGTCTTGTTGTCAGTCAACAAACATATTTTACTCAAACTACTTATGAATCAGCACAAGAAGTTGAGTTGTATGCGGTGCTGAGAGCTCTTCATACAGTTTCTTCTGCCTTTAATTTATACTCAGATAGTCATTATGTAGTCAGAGCCATGTCTGTCATAGAAACAGTCCCGCTGATTGGCTCAATTAAAACTTCAATCTTTGATTGGTTTTTTCGTATCCAAAAGGCTATACAAACTCGTGTCAACCCCTGTTTCTTTGGCTATATACGAGCTCATTCGGCTCTGCCTGGACCCCTTGCTCAGGGTAATAAGATAGCAGATGCCCTGACAAAAAACATTTATTTTCAAGATGCAGCCTTAGCTGCCAAAGCTTCTCATGCCATACATCATCAAAATAGTCATTCTTTATGCTTGCAGTTTCAGATTCCCAGAGAAACGGCACGACAAATTGTTAAAAGCTGTTCAACATGTCCTCAGTTCTTTGTTGTTCCCTCTTTTGGTGTCAACCCTCGTGGCCTCCGTCCTAATGATCTTTGGCAAATGGACGTTACTCATATGGCTGAGTTTGGAAAGCTGAAGTATCTTCATGTTACTATTGATACCAATTCTGGCTTCCTTATGGCTACAGCACTTTCTGGAGAGGCTAGTAAAAATTGTATTCAACATTGCCTCCGCTGTTTTGCTGCCATGGGAATACCCCGTGTGTTAAAAACTGATAATGGTCCTGGCTACACTGGACGTAAATTTCGTTCCTTTTGTGACACTTTTTCTATACTGCATAAAACTGGCATCCCTTATAATCCTCAAGGACAAGGAATTGTTGAACGAGCTCACTTAACCCTTAAACATCAACTGAAAAAACTAAAAAGGGGGAATTGGGTGCAGGGCAGTATTCCTTCTCTATTGAGCCATGCTTTATATGTTTTGAATTTTTTGACCTTTGATAATAAAGGCAATACTGCCGCCCAGCGCTTCTGGATGCAGGATCCACCACGAAAGTTCCCACTCGTACGATGGAAGGATCCTATGAACGGATCTTGGAATGGTCCTGATCCTGTATTAATATGGGGGAGAGGCCATGTTTGTGTGTTTCCGCAGAATGCCGAAGCGCCGCGCTGGCTCCCGGAAAGGCTGGTACGCGCGTCGGAGGCAGTCCTTGACAGCTCAGGTGAGGCGAATAACGGACAGCGATGATTCGTCTCTTCCATCATCACAGCAAGTACAAGCCCTTTTGCGGCTGGCCCAACAAGGGTCTGATCAACACATCTCTCCTTTTAGAGTGTGGATTCAATTATTATTGCTTTTGCAAAATCTTTCTGATGTTCAGGGAAAGGTATATTGGGCCTATGTCCCTGACCCTCTCTTGTTACAGCCAGTCACCTGGGAGATGGCATTTATTCCTGTATACGTTAATGACACTATTACACTGGGAGGATCTTCAGATAAACATATTATTCCACAAAATGCTTCTCTAAATTATACAGGGTTTTCTGCAAAACTTCCTATATGTATGTATAAAAACTATAATGCTTCTAGCTGTCCTTTAATTACAGAAACCTTCTACAGAACCAAGATTGCTGCTCAGAATACATGGATACTACGTTTCCCATCAATAACAGAAAAGGCTGGACAGACCCAACAGCAGAATGGAATAGGGCCTAAAGACATTCCCTTTTGTGGACTTGGACTAAGGGAACAGCAGATTTATGTGCCTTGGACATCATGTAGAAACGAAACTGCTACCACGTATACCATCTATAATGAGACACAAAGGCTTTGGGACTGGGGTCCTGATTTGATGACTGCACAAGGGTCTGGCTATCGAGAGCTTCATCCTCCCATTTGGAATCTCGGCGGTGATAAGATCTTCCAGACAGACCTGTGGAAGCTTGCTGCCGCTACAAGCAAGACAGTGAGGTTGTCATATACAGGCGCAAACCATCTGAATGAACCTTACAGATATCCTCGTGCTTGTGTACCTTTACCTTTCATGATAATAACGGGGTCTGTTGTTATTCGTAAACAATTTGGTATGTATAATATTACCTGTTTAAACTGTACATTGTCAAATTGTATTCGAGGAATTGACGACAAGTCAGGCTTGCTTATTGTAAAGCAACCTCCTTTTGTTGTTATCCCTGTAAATGTGTCAGAATCCTGGTATGAAGATACAGGAGTAGAATTGTGGGAACGCCTGAATAATGCACTCTCCAGGCCTCGGAGAGGAATAGGTTTAGTTATACTAGGGATAATTTCTCTGATAACGTTAATAGCATCCACTATTTCTGCTTCTATTGCTCTTAGCCAGCCTATTCATACTGCTGCCTTTGTAGATGGGCTTGCCAAAAATGCATCCAATGCTTTAGGAATACAAGAAGATATTGATAAACGTTTAGAAGATCGCTTAAATGCTCTGTATGATTCTGTGTTATACTTAGGAGAACAAATGCAAGAGCTGAGGTTTAGGAGTAAGTTGAGATGTCATGCTAATTATTATTGGATATGTGTCACTCAAAAAGAGTATAATGAATCACATACATCGTGGCAACATATTAAAGCTCATCTTGCTGGAATATGGAGTCACGATAACCTTTCTATAGATTTGATAAAGTTACATCAAGAAATTCTAAACATTGAAGATTCACTCTCTCCAAACACGGATATTGGCTCCGCTGTTAATGGATTTCTAGAAGGGCTATTTTCCCATTTTCCTACTCTGAGTACATTTTGGCATTATATTCTCAGTCTTATGGTTGTACTGGCCGTTTTACTGCTGTTGATGTGTCTCATTCCATGCTGCATCAAGCATTTAATTTCAGAGCTGCTTGACATCAAAGCAGCTATTCATGCTGCTCGTCTAAAGAACAAAAATCAGTGCTTTAGTAAATAAATAGGGGGGAGCTGCAGGGGGCAACCTGCGAGCAGGACGTGCTTTGAAGAACTGCCTTGTTAACTCAGGGGTTAATTCCAGGGCAACCTGGCACGCAGGCTCTGCTTTGAGAGCTGGGGCCGCCTTTGTTAACTCAAGGGTCGAGTCCAGACATAGTTCTCTGTCCCGCCACCTCTTATTGTTTACTAGGGAAACTCCTTGCAGCTTTCTAGAGCACATCTGACACAGGACAAATGGCTTTTTATGACCTAAGTCCTGAGAAACACAATCATGGGAAAATCATGGGAGTTTGGTTAATAGATTTATGTTTTTTAGGTGATTTCTGATACATGTTACTTAGGTAATTTTTAATAATAGTATTGTATAAGAATTTCCTCGTATAAGGGTATATAATTCTGTGTGTAAGAATAAACAGGTGTCACTGGCATTGCAGGTTGCAGTGATCCTCTCAACGCCCCGCTGTGTCTGTGTCTCTCTGTGTCTCTGTGTCTGTTTCTTTTCTTAGCCGAGGAATCCCACGTCCGTGCCTACGTTGACTCGTCGGCTGGCTCCGACAGCCTTGACTCATATTCCTCGTCACGTGGCCCAGACACGTGACCCTGACTCATATTCAAGGTCACGTGGCACAGACACGTGACCGCGACTCATATTCCGGGTCACGTGGCCCAGTCACGTGACCCCAAAAAGTTGTCTAGACTCGTATCACAGACTCATGTTCAAGGTCACGTGGGCCAGACACGTGTCCCTGACTCATATTCCAGGTCACGTGGCCCAGACAGGTGACCCCTAAAGTGACCTAGACCCATAACCCAGAATCAAATTCAAGGTCACGTAGCGCAGACACATTACCTCGACTCATATTATGGGTCACGTGGCCCAGACACGTGACAGAAAAAGTTGTCTAGACTCGTATCCCAGACTCATATTCAAGGTCATGTGGCCCAGACACGTGACCCTGACTCATATTCCAGGTCACGTGCCCCAGACACGTGACACCAAACGTGGCGTAGACTCATAACCTAGAGTCATATTAAAGTTCACGTGTCCCAGACACGTGTCCCTGACTCATATTCCAGGTCACGTGGCCCAGACCCTTGACCCTGACTCATATTCCAGGTCACGTGCCCCAGACACGTGACACCAAAAGTGGCGTAGACTCATAACCTAGCGTCATATTAAAGTTCACGTGTCCCAGACACGTGACCCTGACTCATAATCCAGGTCACGTGTCCCAGACACGTGACCCCGACTCATATTCCATGTCACGTGGCAGAGACACTTGACCTCGACTCATATTCCGGATCACGTGGCCCCGACAAGTGATCCTGACTCATATTGCTCGTCACGTGGAACAGACACGTGACCCTGACTCATAATCCAGGTCACGTGTCCCAGACACGTGACCCCGACTCATATTCCATGTCACGTGGCAGAGACACTTGACCTCGACTCATATTCCGGATCACGTGGCCCCGACAAGTGATCCTGACTCATATTGCTCGTCACGTGGAACAGACACTTGACCCTGACTCATATTCAAGGTCACGTGGCCCAGACACGTGACCGCGACTCATATTCCGGGTCTCGTGGCCCAGTCGCGTGACCCCAAAAAGTTGTCTAGACTCGTATCACAGACTCATGTTCAAGGTCACGTGGGCCAGACACGTGTCCCTGACTCATATTCCAGGTCACGTGGCCCAGACAGGTGACCCCTAAAGTGACCTAGACCCATAACCCAGAATCAAATTCAAGGTCACGTAGCCCAGACACGTTACCGAAAAAGTTGTCTAGACTCGTATCCCAGACTCATATTCAAGGTCAGGTGGCCCAGACACGTGACCCGGACTCATGTTCCCGGTCACGTGACCCAGGCCCGTGACCCTGACTCATATTCCAGGTCACGTGCCCCAGACACGTGACACCAAAAGTGGCGTAGACTCATAACCTAGTCTCATATTCAAGGTCATGTGTCCCAGACACGTGACCCTGACTCATAATCCTGGTCACGTGTCCCAGACACGTGACCCCGACTCATATTCCGGGTCACGTGGCCCCGACACGTGACCGTGACTCATATTCCGGGTCACGTGGCCCAGTTGCGTGACCTAAATAAGTTGTCCAGACTCGTATCCAAGACTCATATTCTAGGTCACGTGGCCCAGACACGTGACCCACACTCAGATTCAAAGTCACGTGGCCCAGACACGTGACACCAAAATTGGCGTAGACTCATAACCCAGACTCATATTCACGATCACGTGGCCCAGACTCGCAACCCTGACTCCTATTCCTGGTCACGTGTCCCAGACACTTGACCCAGACTCATATTCCGGGTCACGTGGCCCAGACACGTGACCCAAAAAGTTGTCTAGGCTCGTATCCCAGACTCATATTCAAGGTCACGTGGCCCAGACACGTGGCCTTTGCGGGGGGCAACCTGCGAGCAGGACGTGCTTTGAAGAACTGCCTTGTTAACTCAGGGGTTAATTCCAGGGCAACCTGGCACGCAGGCTCTGCTTTGAGAGCTGGGGCCGCCTTTGTTAACTCAAGGGTCGAGTCCAGACATAGTTCTCTGTCCCGCCACCTCTTATTGTTTACTAGGGAAACTCCTTGCAGCTTTCTGGAGCGCATCTGACACAGGACAAATGGCTTTTTATGACCTAAGTCCTGAGAAACACAATCATGGGAAAATCATGGGAGTTTGGTTAATAGATTTATGTTTTTTAGGTGATTTCTGATGCATGTTACTTAGGTAATTTTTAATAATAGTATTGTATAAGAATTTCCTGGTATAAGGGTATATAATTCTGTGTGTAAGAATAAACAGGTGTCACTGGCATTGCAGGTTGCAGTGATCCTCTCAACGCCCCGCTGTGTCTGTGTCTCTCTGTGTCTCTGTGTCTGTTTCTTTTCTTAGCCGAGGAATCCCACGTCCGTGCCTACGTTGACTCGTCGGCTGGCTCCGACAGCCTTGACTCATATTCCTCGTCACGTGGCCCAGACACGTGACCCTGACTCATATTCAAGGTCACGTGGCCCAGACACGTGACCGCGACTCATATTCCGGGTCACGGGGCCCAGTCACGGGACCCCAAAAAGTTGTCTAGACTCGTATCCCAGACTCATATTCAAGGTCACGTGGCCCAGACACGTGACCCTGACTCATATTCCCGGTCACGTGGCCCAGACCCTTGACCCTGACTCATATTCCAGGTCACGTGCCCCAGACACGTGACACCAAAAGTGGCGTAGACTCATAACCTAGCGTCATATTAAAGTTCACGTGTCCCAGACACGTGACCCTGACTCATAATCCAGGTCACGTGTCCCAGACACGTGACCCCGACTCATATTCCGTGTCACGTGGCAGAGACACTTGACCTCGACTCATATTCCGGGTCACGTGGCCCCGACACGTGTCCCAGACGCATATGCCCGGTCACGTGGCCCAGACAAGTGATCCTGACTCATATTCCTCGTCACGTGGCCCAGACACTTGACTCTGACTCATATTCAAGGTCACGTGGCCCAGACACGTGACCGCGACTCATATTCCAGGTCACGTGGCCCAGTCGCGTGACCCCAAAAAGTTGTCTAGACTCGTATCACAGACTCATATTCCAGGTCACGTGGGCCAGACAGGTGACCCCTAAAGTGACCTAGACCCATAACCCTGAATCAAATTCAAGGTCACGTAGCCCAGACACGTTACCGAAAATGTTGTCTAGACTCGTATCCCAGACTCATATTCAAGGTCAGGTGGCCCAGACACGTGACCCGGACTCATATTCCAGGTCACGTGCCCCAGACACGTGACACCAAGAGTGGCGTAGACTCATAACCTAGTCTCATATTCTAGGTCACGTGGCCCAGACACGTGACCCACACTCAGATTCAAAGTCACGTGGCCCAGGCACGTGACACCAAAATTGGCGTAGACTCATAACCCAGACACATATTCACGATCACGTGGCCCAGACTCGCAACCCTGACTCATATTCCTGGTCACGTGTCCCAGACACTTGACCCTGACTCATATTCCTGGTCACGTGTCCCAGACACTTGACCCAGACTCATATTCCGGGTCACGTGGCCCAGACACGTGACCCAAAAAGTTGTCTAGGCTCGTATCCCAGACTCATTTTCAAGGTCACGTGGCCCAGACACGTGGCCTTGACTCATATTCCTCGTCACGTGGCCCAGACCCTTGACCCTGACTCATACTCCAGGTCACGTGCCCCAGACACGTGACACCAAAAGTGGCGTAGACTCATAACCTAGCGTCATATTAAAGTTCACGTGTCCCAGACACGTGACCCTGACTCATAATCCAGGTCACGTGTCCCAGACACGTGACCCCGACTCATATTCCGTGTCACGTGGCAGAGACACTTGACCTCGACTCATATTCCGGGTCACGTGGCTCCGACACGTGTCCCAGACTCATATGCCCGGTCACGTGGCCCAGACACGTGACCGCGACTCATATTCCGGGTCACGTGGCCCAGTCGCGTGACCCCGAAAAGTTGTCTAGACTCGTATCACAGACTCATGTTCAAGGTCACGTGGGCCAGACACGTGTCCCTGACTCATATTCCAGGTCACGTGGCCCAGACAGGTGACCCCTAAAGTGACCTAGACCCATAACCCAGAATCAAATTCAAGGTCTCGTAGCGCAGACACATTACCTCGACTCATATTATGGGTCACGGGGCCCAGACACGTGACAGAAAAAGTTGTCTAGACTCGTATCCCAGACTCATATTCAAGGTCATGTGGCCCAGACACGTAACCCTGACTCATATTCCGGGTCACGTGGCCCCGAAACGCGTCCCGGACGCATATGCCCGTTCACGTGGCCCAGACAAGTGATCCTGACTCATATTCCTCGTCACGTGGCCCAGACACTTGACTCTGACTCATATTAAAGGTCACGTGGCCCAGACACGTGACCGCGACTCATATTCCGGGTCACGTGGCCCAGTCGCGTGACCCCAAAAAGTTGTCTAGATTCCTATCACAGACTCATATTCCAGGTCACGTGGGCCAGACAGGTGACCCCTAAAGTGACCTAGACCCATAACCCAGAATCAAATTCAAGGTCACGTAGCCCAGACACGTTACCGAAAAAGTTGTCTGGACTCGTATCCCAGACTCATATTCAAGGTCAGGTGGCCCAGACACGTGACCCGGACTCATGTTCCCGGTCACGTGGCCCAGGCACGTGACCCTGACTCATATTCCAGGTCATGTGCCCCAGACACGTGACACCAAGAGTGGCGTAGACTCACAACCTAGTCTCATATTCAAGGTCATGTGTCCCAGGCACGTGACCCTGACTCATATTCCAGGTCACGTGGCCCAGACCCTTGACCCTGACTCATATTCCAGGTCACGTGCCCCAGACACGTGACACCAAAAGTGGCGTAGACTCATAACCTAGCGTCATATTAAAGTTCACGTGTCCCAGACACGTGACCCTGACTCATAATCCAGGTCACGTGTCCCAGACACGTGACCCCGACTCATATTCCGGGTCACGTGGCCCCGACACGTGTCCCAGACTCATATGCCCGGTCACGTGGCCCAGACAAGTGATCCTGACTCATATTCCTCGTCACGTGGCCCAGACACTTGACCCTGACTCATATTCAAGGTCACGTGGCCCAGACACGTGACCGCGACTCATATTCCGGGTCACGTGGCCCAGTCGCGTGACCCCAAAAAGATGTCTAGACTCGTATCACAGACTCATGTTCAAGGTCACGTGGGCCAGACACGTGTCTCTGACTCATATTCCAGGTCACGTGGCCCAGACAGGTGACCCCTAAAGTGACCTAGACCCATAACCCAGAATCAAATTCAAGGTCACGTAGCCCAGACACGTTACCGAAAAAGTTGTCTAGACTCGTATCCCAGACTCATATTCAAGGTCAGGTGGCCCAGACACGTGACCCGGACTCATGTTCCCGGTCACGTGGCCCAGGCACGTGACCCTGACTCATATTCCAGGTCACGTGCCCCAGACACGTGACACCAAAAGTGGCGTAGACTCATAACCTAGTCTCATATTCAAGGTCATGTGTCCCAGACACGTGACCCTGACTCATAATCCTCGTCACGTGTCCCAGACACGTGACCCCGACTCATATTCCGGGTCATGTGGCCCCGACACGAGACCGTGACTCATATTCCGGGTCACGTGGCCCAGTTGCGTGACCTAAATAAGTTGTCCAGACTCGTATCCAAGACTCATATTCTAGGTCACGTGGCCCAGACACGTGACCCACACTCAGATTCAAAGTCACGTGGCCCAGACACGTGACACCAAAATTGGCATAGACTCATAACCCAGACTCATATTCACGATCACGTGGCCCAGACTCGCAACCCTGACTCCTATTCCTGGTCACGTGTCCCAGACACTTGACCCAGACTCATATTCCGGGTCACGTGGCCCAGACACGTGACCCAAAAAGTTGTCTAGGCTCGTATCCCAGACTCATATTCAAGGTCACGTGGCCCAGACACGTGGCCTTTGCGGGGGGCAACCTTCGAGCAGGACGTGCTTTGAAGAACTGCCTTGTTAACTCAGGGGTTATTTCCAGGGCAACCTGGCACGCAGGCTCTGCTTTGAGAGCTGGGGCCGCCTTTGTTAACACAAGGGTCGAGTCCAGACATAGTTCTCTGTCCCGCCACCTCTTATTGTTTACTAGGGAAACTCCTTGCAGCTTTCTGGAGCGCATCTGACACAGGACAAATGGCTTTTTATGACCTAAGTCCTGAGAAACACAATCATGGGAAAATCATGGGAGTTTGGTTAATAGATTTATGTTTTTTAGGTGATTTCTGATGCATGTTACTTAGGTAATTTTTAATAATAGTATTGTATAAGAATTTCCTGGTATAAGGGTATATAATTCTGTGTGTAAGAATAAACAGGTGTCACTGGCATTGCAGGTTGCAGTGATCCTCTCAACGCCCCGCTGTATCTGTGTCTCTCTGAGTCTCTGTGTCTGTTTCTTTTCTTAGCCGAGGAATCCCGCGTCCGTGCCTACGTTGACTCGTCGGCTGGCTCCGACAAAGTGGCGCCCAACGTGGGGCATCGACGTTTAGGAGATTCTCGGCCGCTGCCCGGAGATAAAACGCGCGTATAGGTAAAGAAAATCCTGCATAAAAAAAAGAAAAATAAGGTAGGGGCAGGAAGGTTTATAGTTGAGAGTAAAAAATGGGGCAAGATCATAGTCGTCAAGTGTTTGTTCATATGTTATATGTAATGTTAAGAGACCGAGGGGTCAAAGTATCTAAGCCTAAATTACGCACATTCTTGCAGTTTATTGAAGAAGTCTGTCCATGGTTCCCTGAGGAAGGAACTATGAGTTTAGAGATTTGGAAAAAGATTGGTAAGCAGATTCAAACACATTATTCACTTTATGGCCCTTCCAAAGTTCCAGTAGAAACTTTCTCATTGTGGACTTTAATCCGTGATTGCCTTGATTTTAGTCATGAAGAGGGTTCTAAAATTAATCAAATGGTTGATGAAGAGCCAATTTATGCTACTCCAGAGGGTCGAGACAGATTGGTTACCTTGTCCCCTCTTGCAAAAACGGAGGATGGGCTGTCTCCCTCTGATGAGGAAGATTTAGATGAACAAGCAGCTGAATATCACCAGGATGATTGGGATCTGTTAGCTGAGGAGTCACCTCCTGCTGTTAATAAAATGGTGCAACAGTCCTGTTGTGCTCCCATGGAGCATCTTACTTTAAAAGAACCACCTCCTCAAAAAATTGTGGTACCTGCTGCACCACCCGCTTATGCCGCTTCTATTATTGCTGGGTTAGATCCTCCTCCTGCTCAGGCCACTGTGCAAGTTCAGGTTTTTTCCCCGTTGCAGCAGGCCATTCATCAGGCATATAAAGATGGAGAAAATGTTTCTGGTTTCCCAGTTCTATTTCCAGTACTGGAAAATGCTGGTCAGCGATATTATGATCCTCTTCCCTTTAAACAGTTAAAAGAACTTAAAGTCGCCTGTGCACAATATGGGGCTACTGCACCTTTTACACAGGCTATGATTGAGAATTTAGGAGCCTTAAATCTGCCTCCTAATGATTGGAAACAAATCGCTCGTGCATGTCTTTCGGGCGGTGATTATTTATTGTGGAAATCCGAATTTGCAGAACAATCAGAATTTCACTATATAGCTGAAATTAATCAAAGACAAGGAATTCCCACAACTTATGAAATGTTGGTAGGGGAAGGTGCATTTCAGGCTACCAATGCACAGCTGAATTATCAGCCAGGAGCATATCGTCAAATTTCCAACGCCGCACGACAGGCTTGGAGGAAATTGCCATGTCCCTCTAATAGATCAGAGGATCTTGCAAAGATACGGCAGGGGCCTGACGAGCCCTATCAAGATTTTGTTGCCCGGCTTTTGGAAGCTGTGGGAAAAATAATGTCTGATGATCAAGCAGGTATGATTTTAACTAAGCAATTGGCTTATGAAAATGCTAACTCTGCCTGTCAGGCTGCCTTGCGGCCATATAGAAAGAAGGGGGCTTTGTCTGATTATATTCGTATTTGTGCTGATATTGGTCCATCTTATATGCAGGGAATTGCTATTGCAGCTGCTTTGCAAGGGAAAAACATAAAAGAGGTATTATTTCAGCAGCAGCGCAAAAAGGAGATGATGAAAAATTCGTCCAATGCTGTTTGTTATGCCTGCGGCCAAGTAGGACATCGAGCTGCAGCCTGTCCTCAGAGGACTAACAGGGGGACAAGAGGTATAGCCCCGAATGTATGCCCTAGATGTAAGAGAGGAAGACATTGGATGAAAGACTGTAGGTCAAAAACAGATTCACAGGGCAATCCATTACCCCCCTTGCAGGGAAACTGGGTGAGGGGCCAGCCCCTGGCCCCGAAACAATGTTATGGGGCAATTCAGCAGACTTCTCCAGTAGAAAGCGGGTCTCAGACCTGTTTAGAGCCACCTCAGGGAGCGCTGGATTGGACTTGTGTGCCTCCTCCTACACAATACTAACCCCTGAAATGGGAATTCAGACTATTGCTACTGGAGTGTTTGGGCCATTGCCTGAAGGGACAGTAGGCTTACTGTTAGGGAGAAGTAGTACCACTTTAAAGGGCCTTAGTGTCGCTCCAGGGGTTATAGATTCAGATTATCATGGAGAAATTAAAATTATGGCAGAATCACCTCGTACTATTAGTACTATCCATTCAGGA
This sequence comes from Giraffa tippelskirchi, assembly GCF_054371585.1. NCBI lineage: Eukaryota > Metazoa > Chordata > Mammalia > Artiodactyla > Giraffidae > Giraffa > Giraffa tippelskirchi. The sequence continues at coordinate 6,446,616 of NC_137288.1, read as the reverse complement.
CAAAGAATTGCACAACTTGTTCTCCTCCCTCTTAAAGTCACAGGGCATGAGATTCAAAAGACACGTGGCACTGCTGCCTTTGGGTCTTCAGATGCCTATTGGGTCCAAGCTATTAAAGAATCCAGGCCTGAATTGGAGCTAAAAATTAATGGGAAAAATTTTAAAGGAATTTTGGATACTGGAGCTGATGTATCTGTTATTGCTGAGCATCATTGGCCCAGCGGATGGCCTAAACATATAGCTATTTCCACTTTGCAAGGAATTGGGCAGTCCAGTAATCCAGAACAGAGTGCAGAGCTACTGCATTGGCAAGATCAAGACGGCCATCAAGGCGAGATGCGTCCTTACATACTACCTAGATTGCCAGTTAATCTTTGGGGAAGGGATGTTATGTCAAAAATGGGAGTCTTTCTTTACAGTCCAAGCACTGCAATAAGTTCACAAATGTTTGATCAGGGTCTTTTGCCTCACCAGGGCCTGGGTAAGCATGGTCAGGGAAGAATTGCGCCAATTCAGCCTCAAAAGCTGGCACCAAGAGCAGGGTTAGGATATTTTCAGTGGGGACTACTGATTGTCCTGTTACTCACGCTGATCCTATTGTTTGGAAAACTGAGGAACCTGTGTGGGTAGATCAGTGGCCCCTAACTATAGAAAAAATGCTGGCTGCACAACAACTGGTACAGGAACAGTTGGCTTTGGGCCATATAGAACCTTCTAATTCACCTTGGAATTCACCCATTTTTGTTATCAAAAAGAAATCTGGAAAATGGCGCTTATTGCAAGACCTTCGTCAGGTTAACAAAGCCATGCAGATCATGGGTGCTTTGCAGCCCGGGTTGCCTTCTCCAATGGCAATTCCTAGGGGAGCTCATATAATTATTATTGACTTAAAAGATTGCTTTTATACCATTCCCCTTGCACCTCAGGATTGTTATCGTTTTGCATTTAGTGTTCCTGCTGTTAACTTTTCACGGCCCATGAAGAGGTATCAATGGAAGGTGTTGCCTCAAGGAATGGCTAATAGTCCTACATTATGCCAAAAGTTTGTAGATGCAGCCCTAACCGATGTGCGTGAAAGGTTTTCAGATATTTACATGCTTCATTATATAGATGATATTCTTTTGGCTCATACTGATTATGCCTATTTGTTAAAAGCCTTTTCTGAAGTAGAGATTGCATTAAAGTCTAGAGGTTTAATTATAGCTACTGAAAAAATTCAAACTTTTCCTCCATACTCCTATTTGGGCTTCCGTTTGGAAAAGGAAAAATTCTCTGTCCCTCATCTTCAGTTACGAAGAGATGGATTACGTACTTTAAATGATTTTCAAAAGTTGCTGGGAGACATTAATTGGATACGCCCTTACTTACGCCTCCCTACTGTAAGTTGGAAACCATTGTTTGATATTTTGAAAGGAGATTCATCACCTACATCTCCTCGGCAACTAACGCCACAAGGAGAGTTGGCTCTGCAAACTGTGGAAAGGGCACTTGCTGAACAATACACAGCGTATTGTGATTACACCCGGCCATGGGGATTATATATACTTGCTACTCAACATTCACCCACAGGAGTCCTATATCAGGATAAGCCATTAAAATGGATTTATTTGGCAGCTTCTCCTGTGCGGGCCCTTGATTCCTACCATGTTCAGGTTGCTAGGGTAATTGCTAGAGGTCGAAAAGACTCTATTATGTATTTGGGCAAAGATCCCTCCTTTATATGTGTCCCTTTTTCATCTGAACAGCAAAACTGGCTTTTCCAGTTCTCTGATGACTGGGTGCTTGCCTTAGCTGACTTCCCTGGACAACTAATTCAGCATTACCCAGCTGATAAGTTGTTGCAATTTGCTTTACAACATCCATTTGTTTTCCCTACTATTGTAAAAGAGCATCCTATTCCTAATGCTGTAACTATTTTTAACGATGGCTCTTCTAATGGAATAGCTAGTCTTGTTGTCAGTCAACAAACATATTTTACTCAAACTACTTATGAATCAGCACAAGAAGTTGAGTTGTATGCGGTGCTGAGAGCTCTTCATACAGTTTCTTCTGCCTTTAATTTATACTCAGATAGTCATTATGTAGTCAGAGCCATGTCTGTCATAGAAACAGTCCCGCTGATTGGCTCAATTAAAACTTCAATCTTTGATTGGTTTTTTCGTATCCAAAAGGCTATACAAACTCGTGTCAACCCCTGTTTCTTTGGCTATATACGAGCTCATTCGGCTCTGCCTGGACCCCTTGCTCAGGGTAATAAGATAGCAGATGCCCTGACAAAAAACATTTATTTTCAAGATGCAGCCTTAGCTGCCAAAGCTTCTCATGCCATACATCATCAAAATAGTCATTCTTTACGCTTGCAGTTTCAGATTCCCAGAGAAACGGCACGACAAATTGTTAAAAGCTGTTCAACATGTCCTCAGTTCTTTGTTGTTCCCTCTTTTGGTGTCAACCCTCGTGGCCTCCGTCCTAATGATCTTTGGCAAATGGACGTTACTCATATGGCTGAGTTTGGAAAGCTGAAGTATCTTCATGTTACTATTGATACCAATTCTGGCTTCCTTATGGCTACAGCACTTTCTGGAGAGGCTAGTAAAAATTGTATTCAACATTGCCTCCGCTGTTTTGCTGCCATGGGAATACCCCGTGTGTTAAAAACTGATAATGGTCCTGGCTACACTGGACGTAAATTTCGTTCCTTTTGTGACACTTTTTCTATACTGCATAAAACTGGCATCCCTTATAATCCTCAAGGACAAGGAATTGTTGAACGAGCTCACTTAACCCTTAAACATCAACTGAAAAAACTAAAAAGGGGGAATTGGGTGCAGGGCAGTATTCCTTCTCTATTGAGCCATGCTTTATATGTTTTGAATTTTTTGACCTTTGATAATAAAGGCAATACTGCCGCCCAGCGCTTCTGGATGCAGGATCCACCACGAAAGTTCCCACTCGTACGATGGAAGGATCCTATGAACGGATCTTGGAATGGTCCTGATCCTGTATTAATATGGGGGAGAGGCCATGTTTGTGTGTTTCCGCAGAATGCCGAAGCGCCGCGCTGGCTCCCGGAAAGGCTGGTACGCGCGTCGGAGGCAGTCCTTGACAGCTCAGGTGAGGCGAATAACGGACAGCGATGATTCGTCTCTTCCATCATCACAGCAAGTACAAGCCCTTTTGCGGCTGGCCCAACAAGGGTCTGATCAACACATCTCTCCTTTTAGAGTGTGGATTCAATTATTATTGCTTTTGCAAAATCTTTCTGATGTTCAGGGAAAGGTATATTGGGCCTATGTCCCTGACCCTCTCTTGTTACAGCCAGTCACCTGGGAGATGGCATTTATTCCTGTATACGTTAATGACACTATTACACTGGGAGGATCTTCAGATAAACATATTATTCCACAAAATGCTTCTCTAAATTATACAGGGTTTTCTGCAAAACTTCCTATATGTATGTATAAAAACTATAATGCTTCTAGCTGTCCTTTAATTACAGAAACCTTCTACAGAACCAAGATTGCTGCTCAGAATACATGGATACTACGTTTCCCATCAATAACAGAAAAGGCTGGACAGACCCAACAGCAGAATGGAATAGGGCCTAAAGACATTCCCTTTTGTGGACTTGGACTAAGGGAACAGCAGATTTATGTGCCTTGGACATCATGTAGAAACGAAACTGCTACCACGTATACCATCTATAATGAGACACAAAGGCTTTGGGACTGGGGTCCTGATTTGATGACTGCACAAGGGTCTGGCTATCGAGAGCTTCATCCTCCCATTTGGAATCTCGGCGGTGATAAGATCTTCCAGACAGACCTGTGGAAGCTTGCTGCCGCTACAAGCAAGACAGTGAGGTTGTCATATACAGGCGCAAACCATCTGAATGAACCTTACAGATATCCTCGTGCTTGTGTACCTTTACCTTTCATGATAATAACGGGGTCTGTTGTTATTCGTAAACAATTTGGTATGTATAATATTACCTGTTTAAACTGTACATTGTCAAATTGTATTCGAGGAATTGACGACAAGTCAGGCTTGCTTATTGTAAAGCAACCTCCTTTTGTTGTTATCCCTGTAAATGTGTCAGAATCCTGGTATGAAGATACAGGAGTAGAATTGTGGGAACGCCTGAATAATGCACTCTCCAGGCCTCGGAGAGGAATAGGTTTAGTTATACTAGGGATAATTTCTCTGATAACGTTAATAGCATCCACTATTTCTGCTTCTATTGCTCTTAGCCAGCCTATTCATACTGCTGCCTTTGTAGATGGGCTTGCCAAAAATGCATCCAATGCTTTAGGAATACAAGAAGATATTGATAAACGTTTAGAAGATCGCTTAAATGCTCTGTATGATTCTGTGTTATACTTAGGAGAACAAATGCAAGAGCTGAGGTTTAGGAGTAAGTTGAGATGTCATGCTAATTATTATTGGATATGTGTCACTCAAAAAGAGTATAATGAATCACATACATCGTGGCAACATATTAAAGCTCATCTTGCTGGAATATGGAGTCACGATAACCTTTCTATAGATTTGATAAAGTTACATCAAGAAATTCTAAACATTGAAGATTCACTCTCTCCAAACACGGATATTGGCTCCGCTGTTAATGGATTTCTAGAAGGGCTATTTTCCCATTTTCCTACTCTGAGTACATTTTGGCATTATATTCTCAGTCTTATGGTTGTACTGGCCGTTTTACTGCTGTTGATGTGTCTCATTCCATGCTGCATCAAGCATTTAATTTCAGAGCTGCTTGACATCAAAGCAGCTATTCATGCTGCTCGTCTAAAGCACAAAAATCAGTGCTTTAGTAAATAAATAGGGGGGAGCTGCAGGGGGCAACCTGCGAGCAGGACGTGCTTTGAAGAACTGCCTTGTTAACTCAGGGGTTAATTCCAGGGCAACCTGGCACGCAGGCTCTGCTTTGAGAGCTGGGGCCGCCTTTGTTAACTCAAGGGTCGAGTCCAGACATAGTTCTCTGTCCCGCCACCTCTTATTGTTTACTAGGGAAACTCCTTGCAGCTTTCTAGAGCACATCTGACACAGGACAAATGGCTTTTTATGACCTAAGTCCTGAGAAACACAATCATGGGAAAATCATGGGAGTTTGGTTAATAGATTTATGTTTTTTAGGTGATTTCTGATACATGTTACTTAGGTAATTTTTAATAATAGTATTGTATAAGAATTTCCTCGTATAAGGGTATATAATTCTGTGTGTAAGAATAAACAGGTGTCACTGGCATTGCAGGTTGCAGTGATCCTCTCAACGCCCCGCTGTGTCTGTGTCTCTCTGTGTCTCTGTGTCTGTTTCTTTTCTTAGCCGAGGAATCCCACGTCCGTGCCTACGTTGACTCGTCGGCTGGCTCCGACAGCCTTGACTCATATTCCTCGTCACGTGGCCCAGACACGTGACCCTGACTCATATTCAAGGTCACGTGGCACAGACACGTGACCGCGACTCATATTCCGGGTCACGTGGCCCAGTCGCGTGACCCCAAAAAGTTGTCTAGACTCGTATCACAGACTCATGTTCAAGGTCACGTGGGCCAGACACGTGTCCCTGACTCATATTCCAGGTCACGTGGCCCAGACAGGTGACCCCTAAAGTGACCTAAACCCATAACCCAGAATCAAATTCAAGGTCACGTAGCGCAGACACATTACCTCGACTCATATTATGGGTCACGTGGCCCAGACACGTGACAGAAAAAGTTGTCTAGACTCGTATCCCAGACTCATATTCAAGGTCATGTGGCCCAGACACGTGACCCTGACTCATATTCCAGGTCACGTGCCCCAGACACGTGACACCAAACGTGGCGTAGACTCATAACCTAGAGTCATATTAAAGTTCACGTGTCCCAGACACGTGTCCCTGACTCATATTCCAGGTCACGTGGCCCAGACCCTTGACCCTGACTCATATTCCAGGTCACGTGCCCCAGACACGTGACACCAAAAGTGGCGTAGACTCATAACCTAGCGTCATATTAAAGTTCACGTGTCCCAGACACGTGACCCTGACTCATAATCCAGGTCACGTGTCCCAGACACGTGACCCCGACTCATATTCCATGTCACGTGGCAGAGACACTTGACCTCGACTCATATTCCGGATCACGTGGCCCCGACAAGTGATCCTGACTCATATTGCTCGTCACGTGGAACAGACACTTGACCCTGACTCATATTCAAGGTCACGTGGCCCAGACACGTGACCGCGACTCATATTCCGGGTCTCGTGGCCCAGTCGCGTGACCCCAAAAAGTTGTCTAGACTCGTATCACAGACTCATGTTCAAGGTCACGTGGGCCAGACACGTGTCCCTGACTCATATTCCAGGTCACGTGGCCCAGACAGGTGACCCCTAAAGTGACCTAGACCCATAACCCAGAATCAAATTCAAGGTCACGTAGCCCAGACACGTTACCGAAAAAGTTGTCTAGACTCGTATCCCAGACTCATATTCAAGGTCAGGTGGCCCAGACACGTGACCCGGACTCATGTTCCCGGTCACGTGACCCAGGCCCGTGACCCTGACTCATATTCCAGGTCACGTGCCCCAGACACGTGACACCAAAAGTGGCGTAGACTCATAACCTAGTCTCATATTCAAGGTCATGTGTCCCAGACACGTGACCCTGACTCATAATCCTGGTCACGACCCCGACTCATATTCCGGGTCACGTGGCCCCGACACGTGACCGTGACTCATATTCCGGGTCACGTGGCCCAGTTGCGTGACCTAAATAAGTTGTCCAGACTCGTATCCAAGACTCATATTCTAGGTCACGTGGCCCAGACACGTGACCCACACTCAGATTCAAAGTCACGTGGCCCAGACACGTGACACCAAAATTGGCGTAGACTCATAACCCAGACTCATATTCACGATCACGTGGCCCAGACTCGCAACCCTGACTCCTATTCCTGGTCACGTGTCCCAGACACTTGACCCAGACTCATATTCCGGGTCACGTGGCCCAGACACGTGACCCAAAAAGTTGTCTAGGCTCGTATCCCAGACTCATATTCAAGGTCACGTGGCCCAGACACGTGGCCTTTGCGGGGGGCAACCTGCGAGCAGGACGTGCTTTGAAGAACTGCCTTGTTAACTCAGGGGTTAATTCCAGGGCAACCTGGCACGCAGGCTCTGCTTTGAGAGCTGGGGCCGCCTTTGTTAACTCAAGGGTCGAGTCCAGACATAGTTCTCTGTCCCGCCACCTCTTATTGTTTACTAGGGAAACTCCTTGCAGCTTTCTGGAGCGCATCTGACACAGGACAAATGGCTTTTTATGACCTAAGTCCTGAGAAACACAATCATGGGAAAATCATGGGAGTTTGGTTAATAGATTTATGTTTTTTAGGTGATTTCTGATGCATGTTACTTAGGTAATTTTTAATAATAGTATTGTATAAGAATTTCCTGGTATAAGGGTATATAATTCTGTGTGTAAGAATAAACAGGTGTCACTGGCATTGCAGGTTGCAGTGATCCTCTCAACGCCCCGCTGTATCTGTGTCTCTCTGTGTCTCTGTGTCTGTTTCTTTTCTTAGCCGAGGAATCCCGCGTCCGTGCCTACGTTGACTCGTCGGCTGGCTCCGACAAAGTGGCGCCCAACGTGGGGCATCGACGTTTAGGAGATTCTCGGCCGCTGCCCGGAGATAAAACGCGCGTATAGGTAAAGAAAATCCTGCATAAAAAAAGAAAAATAAGGTAGGGGCAGGAAGGTTTATAGTTGAGAGTAAAAAATGGGGCAAGATCATAGTCGTCAAGTGTTTGTTCATATGTTATATGTAATGTTAAGAGACCGAGGGGTCAAAGTATCTAAGCCTAAATTACGCACATTCTTGCAGTTTATTGAAGAAGTCTGTCCATGGTTCCCTGAGGAAGGAACTATGAGTTTAGAGATTTGGAAAAAGATTGGTAAGCAGATTCAAACACATTATTCACTTTATGGCCCTTCCAAAGTTCCAGTAGAAACTTTCTCATTGTGGACTTTAATCCGTGATTGCCTTGATTTTAGTCATGAAGAGGGTTCTAAAATTAATCAAATGGTTGATGAAGAGCCAATTTATGCTACTCCAGAGGGTCGAGACAGATTGGTTACCTTGTCCCCTCTTGCAAAAACGGAGGATGGGCTGTCTCCCTCTGATGAGGAAGATTTAGATGAACAAGCAGCTGAATATCACCAGGATGATTGGGATCTGTTAGCTGAGGAGTCACCTCCTGCTGTTAATAAAATGGTGCAACAGTCCTGTTGTGCTCCCATGGAGCATCTTACTTTAAAAGAACCACCTCCTCAAAAAATTGTGGTACCTGCTGCACCACCCGCTTATGCCGCTTCTATTATTGCTGGGTTAGATCCTCCTCCTGCTCAGGCCACTGTGCAAGTTCAGGTTTTTTCCCCGTTGCAGCAGGCCATTCATCAGGCATATAAAGATGGAGAAAATGTTTCTGGTTTCCCAGTTCTATTTCCAGTACTGGAAAATGCTGGTCAGCGATATTATGATCCTCTTCCCTTTAAACAGTTAAAAGAACTTAAAGTCGCCTGTGCACAATATGGGGCTACTGCACCTTTTACACAGGCTATGATTGAGAATTTAGGAGCCTTAAATCTGCCTCCTAATGATTGGAAACAAATCGCTCGTGCATGTCTTTCGGGCGGTGATTATTTATTGTGGAAATCCGAATTTGCAGAACAATCAGAATTTCACTATATAGCTGAAATTAATCAAAGACAAGGAATTCCCACAACTTATGAAATGTTGGTAGGGGAAGGTGCATTTCAGGCTACCAATGCACAGCTGAATTATCAGCCAGGAGCATATCGTCAAATTTCCAACGCCGCACGACAGGCTTGGAGGAAATTGCCATGTCCCTCTAATAGATCAGAGGATCTTGCAAAGATACGGCAGGGGCCTGACGAGCCCTATCAAGATTTTGTTGCCCGGCTTTTGGAAGCTGTGGGAAAAATAATGTCTGATGATCAAGCAGGTATGATTTTAACTAAGCAATTGGCTTATGAAAATGCTAACTCTGCCTGTCAGGCTGCCTTGCGGCCATATAGAAAGAAGGGGGCTTTGTCTGATTATATTCGTATTTGTGCTGATATTGGTCCATCTTATATGCAGGGAATTGCTATTGCAGCTGCTTTGCAAGGGAAAAACATAAAAGAGGTATTATTTCAGCAGCAGCGCAAAAAGGAGATGATGAAAAATTCGTCCAATGCTGTTTGTTATGCCTGCGGCCAAGTAGGACATCGAGCTGCAGCCTGTCCTCAGAGGACTAACAGGGGGACAAGAGGTATAGCCCCGAATGTATGCCCTAGATGTAAGAGAGGAAGACATTGGATGAAAGACTGTAGGTCAAAAACAGATTCACAGGGCAATCCATTACCCCCCTTGCAGGGAAACTGGGTGAGGGGCCAGCCCCTGGCCCCGAAACAATGTTATGGGGCAATTCAGCAGACTTCTCCAGTAGAAAGCGGGTCTCAGACCTGTTTAGAGCCACCTCAGGGAGCGCTGGATTGGACTTGTGTGCCTCCTCCTACACAATACTAACCCCTGAAATGGGAATTCAGACTATTGCTACTGGAGTGTTTGGGCCATTGCCTGAAGGGACAGTAGGCTTACTGTTAGGGAGAAGTAGTACCACTTTAAAGGGCCTTAGTGTCGCTCCAGGGGTTATAGATTCAGATTATCATGGAGAAATTAAAATTATGGCAGAATCACCTCGTACTATTAGTACTATCCATTCAGGACAAAGAATTGCACAACTTGTTCTCCTCCCTCTTAAAGTCACAGGGCATGAGATTCAAAAGACACGTGGCACTGCTGCCTTTGGGTCTTCAGATGCCTATTGGGTCCAAGCTATTAAAGAATCCAGGCCTGAATTGGAGCTAAAAATTAATGGGAAAAATTTTAAAGGAATTTTGGATACTGGAGCTGATGTATCTGTTATTGCTGAGCATCATTGGCCCAGCGGATGGCCTAAACATATAGCTATTTCCACTTTGCAAGGAATTGGGCAGTCCAGTAATCCAGAACAGAGTGCAGAGCTACTGCATTGGCAAGATCAAGACGGCCATCAAGGCGAGATGCGTCCTTACATACTACCTAGATTGCCAGTTAATCTTTGGGGAAGGGATGTTATGTCAAAAATGGGAGTCTTTCTTTACAGTCCAAGCACTGCAATAAGTTCACAAATGTTTGATCAGGGTCTTTTGCCTCACCAGGGCCTGGGTAAGCATGGTCAGGGAAGAATTGCGCCAATTCAGCCTCAAAAGCTGGCACCAAGAGCAGGGTTAGGATATTTTCAGTGGGGACTACTGATTGTCCTGTTACTCACGCTGATCCTATTGTTTGGAAAACTGAGGAACCTGTGTGGGTAGATCAGTGGCCCCTAACTATAGAAAAAATGCTGGCTGCACAACAACTGGTACAGGAACAGTTGGCTTTGGGCCATATAGAACCTTCTAATTCACCTTGGAATTCACCCATTTTTGTTATCAAAAAGAAATCTGGAAAATGGCGCTTATTGCAAGACCTTCGTCAGGTTAACAAAGCCATGCAGATCATGGGTGCTTTGCAGCCCGGGTTGCCTTCTCCAATGGCAATTCCTAGGGGAGCTCATATAATTATTATTGACTTAAAAGATTGCTTTTATACCATTCCCCTTGCACCTCAGGATTGTTATCGTTTTGCATTTAGTGTTCCTGCTGTTAACTTTTCACGGCCCATGAAGAGGTATCAATGGAAGGTGTTGCCTCAAGGAATGGCTAATAGTCCTACATTATGCCAAAAGTTTGTAGATGCAGCCCTAACCGATGTGCGTGAAAGGTTTTCAGATATTTACATGCTTCATTATATAGATGATATTCTTTTGGCTCATACTGATTATGCCTATTTGTTAAAAGCCTTTTCTGAAGTAGAGATTGCATTAAAGTCTAGAGGTTTAATTATAGCTACTGAAAAAATTCAAACTTTTCCTCCATACTCCTATTTGGGCTTCCGTTTGGAAAAGGAAAAATTCTCTGTCCCTCATCTTCAGTTACGAAGAGATGGATTACGTACTTTAAATGATTTTCAAAAGTTGCTGGGAGACATTAATTGGATACGCCCTTACTTACGCCTCCCTACTGTAAGTTGGAAACCATTGTTTGATATTTTGAAAGGAGATTCATCACCTACATCTCCTCGGCAACTAACGCCACAAGGAGAGTTGGCTCTGCAAACTGTGGAAAGGGCACTTGCTGAACAATACACAGCGTATTGTGATTACACCCGGCCATGGGGATTATATATACTTGCTACTCAACATTCACCCACAGGAGTCCTATATCAGGATAAGCCATTAAAATGGATTTATTTGGCAGCTTCTCCTGTGCGGGCCCTTGATTCCTACCATGTTCAGGTTGCTAGGGTAATTGCTAGAGGTCGAAAAGACTCTATTATGTATTTGGGCAAAGATCCCTCCTTTATATGTGTCCCTTTTTCATCTGAACAGCAAAACTGGCTTTTCCAGTTCTCTGATGACTGGGTGCTTGCCTTAGCTGACTTCCCTGGACAACTAATTCAGCATTACCCAGCTGATAAGTTGTTGCAATTTGCTTTACAACATCCATTTGTTTTCCCTACTATTGTAAAAGAGCATCCTATTCCTAATGCTGTAACTATTTTTAACGATGGCTCTTCTAATGGAATAGCTAGTCTTGTTGTCAGTCAACAAACATATTTTACTCAAACTACTTATGAATCAGCACAAGAAGTTGAGTTGTATGCGGTGCTGAGAGCTCTTCATACAGTTTCTTCTGCCTTTAATTTATACTCAGATAGTCATTATGTAGTCAGAGCCATGTCTGTCATAGAAACAGTCCCGCTGATTGGCTCAATTAAAACTTCAATCTTTGATTTGTTTTTTCGTATCCAAAAGGCTATACAAACTCGTGTCAACCCCTGTTTCTTTGGCTATATACGAGCTCATTCGGCTCTGCCTGGACCCCTTGCTCAGGGTAATAAGATAGCAGATGCCCTGACAAAAAACATTTATTTTCAAGATGCAGCCTTAGCTGCCAAAGCTTCTCATGCCATACATCATCAAAATAGTCATTCTTTACGCTTGCAGTTTCAGATTCCCAGAGAAACGGCACGACAAATTGTTAAAAGCTGTTCAACATGTCCTCAGTTCTTTGTTGTTCCCTCTTTTGGTGTCAACCCTCGTGGCCTCCGTCCTAATGATCTTTGGCAAATGGACGTTACTCATATGGCTGAGTTTGGAAAGCTGAAGTATCTTCATGTTACTATTGATACCAATTCTGGCTTCCTTATGGCTACAGCACTTTCTGGAGAGGCTAGTAAAAATTGTATTCAACATTGCCTCCGCTGTTTTGCTGCCATGGGAATACCCCGTGTGTTAAAAACTGATAATGGTCCTGGCTACACTGGACGTAAATTTCGTTCCTTTTGTGACACTTTTTCTATACTGCATAAAACTGGCATCCCTTATAATCCTCAAGGACAAGGAATTGTTGAACGAGCTCACTTAACCCTTAAACATCAACTGAAAAAACTAAAAAGGGGGAATTGGGTGCAGGGCAGTATTCCTTCTCTATTGAGCCATGCTTTATATGTTTTGAATTTTTTGACCTTTGATAATAAAGGCAATACTGCCGCCCAGCGCTTCTGGATGCAGGATCCACCACGAAAGTTCCCACTCGTACGATGGAAGGATCCTATGAACGGATCTTGGAATGGTCCTGATCCTGTATTAATATGGGGGAGAGGCCATGTTTGTGTGTTTCCGCAGAATGCCGAAGCGCCGCGCTGGCTCCCGGAAAGGCTGGTACGCGCGTCGGAGGCAGTCCTTGACAGCTCAGGTGAGGCGAATAACGGACAGCGATGATTCGTCTCTTCCATCATCACAGCAAGTACAAGCCCTTTTGCGGCTGGCCCAACAAGGGTCTGATCAACACATCTCTCCTTTTAGAGTGTGGATTCAATTATTATTGCTTTTGCAAAATCTTTCTGATGTTCAGGGAAAGGTATATTGGGCCTATGTCCCTGACCCTCTCTTGTTACAGCCAGTCACCTGGGAGATGGCATTTATTCCTGTATACGTTAATGACACTATTACACTGGGAGGATCTTCAGATAAACATATTATTCCACAAAATGCTTCTCTAAATTATACAGGGTTTTCTGCAAAACTTCCTATATGTATGTATAAAAACTATAATGCTTCTAGCTGTCCTTTAATTACAGAAACCTTCTACAGAACCAAGATTGCTGCTCAGAATACATGGATACTACGTTTCCCATCAATAACAGAAAAGGCTGGACAGACCCAACAGCAGAATGGAATAGGGCCTAAAGACATTCCCTTTTGTGGACTTGGACTAAGGGAACAGCAGATTTATGTGCCTTGGACATCATGTAGAAACGAAACTGCTACCACGTATACCATCTATAATGAGACACAAAGGCTTTGGGACTGGGGTCCTGATTTGATGACTGCACAAGGGTCTGGCTATCGAGAGCTTCATCCTCCCATTTGGAATCTCGGCGGTGATAAGATCTTCCAGACAGACCTGTGGAAGCTTGCTGCCGCTACAAGCAAGACAGTGAGGTTGTCATATACAGGCGCAAACCATCTGAATGAACCTTACAGATATCCTCGTGCTTGTGTACCTTTACCTTTCATGATAATAACGGGGTCTGTTGTTATTCGTAAACAATTTGGTATGTATAATATTACCTGTTTAAACTGTACATTGTCAAATTGTATTCGAGGAATTGACGACAAGTCAGGCTTGCTTATTGTAAAGCAACCTCCTTTTGTTGTTATCCCTGTAAATGTGTCAGAATCCTGGTATGAAGATACAGGAGTAGAATTGTGGGAACGCCTGAATAATGCACTCTCCAGGCCTCGGAGAGGAATAGGTTTAGTTATACTAGGGATAATTTCTCTGATAACGTTAATAGCATCCACTATTTCTGCTTCTATTGCTCTTAGCCAGCCTATTCATACTGCTGCCTTTGTAGATGGGCTTGCCAAAAATGCATCCAATGCTTTAGGAATACAAGAAGATATTGATAAACGTTTAGAAGATCGCTTAAATGCTCTGTATGATTCTGTGTTATACTTAGGAGAACAAATGCAAGAGCTGAGGTTTAGGAGTAAGTTGAGATGTCATGCTAATTATTATTGGATATGTGTCACTCAAAAAGAGTATAATGAATCACATACATCGTGGCAACATATTAAAGCTCATCTTGCTGGAATATGGAGTCACGATAACCTTTCTATAGATTTGATAAAGTTACATCAAGAAATTCTAAACATTGAAGATTCACTCTCTCCAAACACGGATATTGGCTCCGCTGTTAATGGATTTCTAGAAGGGCTATTTTCCCATTTTCCTACTCTGAGTACATTTTGGCATTATATTCTCAGTCTTATGGTTGTACTGGCCGTTTTACTGCTGTTGATGTGTCTCATTCCATGCTGCATCAAGCATTTAATTTCAGAGCTGCTTGACATCAAAGCAGCTATTCATGCTGCTCGTCTAAAGCACAAAAATCAGTGCTTTAGTAAATAAATAGGGGGGAGCTGCAGGGGGCAACCTGCGAGCAGGACGTGCTTTGAAGAACTGCCTTGTTAACTCAGGGGTTAATTCCAGGGCAACCTGGCACGCAGGCTCTGCTTTGAGAGCTGGGGCCGCCTTTGTTAACTCAAGGGTCGAGTCCAGACATAGTTCTCTGTCCCGCCACCTCTTATTGTTTACTAGGGAAACTCCTTGCAGCTTTCTAGAGCACATCTGACACAGGACAAATGGCTTTTTATGACCTAAGTCCTGAGAAACACAATCATGGGAAAATCATGGGAGTTTGGTTAATAGATTTATGTTTTTTAGGTGATTTCTGATACATGTTACTTAGGTAATTTTTAATAATAGTATTGTATAAGAATTTCCTCGTATAAGGGTATATAATTCTGTGTGTAAGAATAAACAGGTGTCACTGGCATTGCAGGTTGCAGTGATCCTCTCAACGCCCCGCTGTGTCTGTGTCTCTCTGTGTCTCTGTGTCTGTTTCTTTTCTTAGCCGAGGAATCCCACGTCCGTGCCTACGTTGACTCGTCGGCTGGCTCCGACAGCCTTGACTCATATTCCTCGTCACGTGGCCCAGACACGTGACCCTGACTCATATTCAAGGTCACGTGGCACAGACACGTGACCGCGACTCATATTCCGGGTCACGTGGCCCAGTCGCGTGACCCCAAAAAGTTGTCTAGACTCGTATCACAGACTCATGTTCAAGGTCACGTGGGCCAGACACGTGTCCCTGACTCATATTCCAGGTCACGTGGCCCAGACAGGTGACCCCTAAAGTGACCTAGACCCATAACCCAGAATCAAATTCAAGGTCACGTAGCGCAGACACATTACCTCGACTCATATTATGGGTCACGTGGCCCAGACACGTGACAGAAAAAGTTGTCTAGACTCGTATCCCAGACTCATATTCAAGGTCATGTGGCCCAGACACGTGACCCTGACTCATATTCCAGGTCACGTGCCCCAGACACGTGACACCAAACGTGGCGTAGACTCATAACCTAGAGTCATATTAAAGTTCACGTGTCCCAGACACGTGTCCCTGACTCATATTCCAGGTCACGTGGCCCAGACCCTTGACCCTGACTCATATTCCAGGTCACGTGCCCCAGACACGTGACACCAAAAGTGGCGTAGACTCATAACCTAGCGTCATATTAAAGTTCACGTGTCCCAGACACGTGACCCTGACTCATAATCCAGGTCACGTGTCCCAGACACGTGACCCCGACTCATATTCCATGTCACGTGGCAGAGACACTTGACCTCGACTCATATTCCGGATCACGTGGCCCCGACAAGTGATCCTGACTCATATTGCTCGTCACGTGGAACAGACACTTGACCCTGACTCATATTCAAGGTCACGTGGCCCAGACACGTGACCGCGACTCATATTCCGGGTCTCGTGGCCCAGTCGCGTGACCCCAAAAAGTTGTCTAGACTCGTATCACAGACTCATGTTCAAGGTCACGTGGGCCAGACACGTGTCCCTGACTCATATTCCAGGTCACGTGGCCCAGACAGGTGACCCCTAAAGTGACCTAGACCCATAACCCAGAATCAAATTCAAGGTCACGTAGCCCAGACACGTTACCGAAAAAGTTGTCTAGACTCGTATCCCAGACTCATATTCAAGGTCAGGTGGCCCAGACACGTGACCCGGACTCATGTTCCCGGTCACGTGACCCAGGCCCGTGACCCTGACTCATATTCCAGGTCACGTGCCCCAGACACGTGACACCAAAAGTGGCGTAGACTCATAACCTAGTCTCATATTCAAGGTCATGTGTCCCAGACACGTGACCCTGACTCATAATCCTGGTCACGACCCCGACTCATATTCCGGGTCACGTGGCCCCGACACGTGACCGTGACTCATATTCCGGGTCACGTGGCCCAGTTGCGTGACCTAAATAAGTTGTCCAGACTCGTATCCAAGACTCATATTCTAGGTCACGTGGCCCAGACACGTGACCCACACTCAGATTCAAAGTCACGTGGCCCAGACACGTGACACCAAAATTGGCGTAGACTCATAACCCAGACTCATATTCACGATCACGTGGCCCAGACTCGCAACCCTGACTCCTATTCCTGGTCACGTGTCCCAGACACTTGACCCAGACTCATATTCCGGGTCACGTGGCCCAGACACGTGACCCAAAAAGTTGTCTAGGCTCGTATCCCAGACTCATATTCAAGGTCACGTGGCCCAGACACGTGGCCTTTGCGGGGGGCAACCTGCGAGCAGGACGTGCTTTGAAGAACTGCCTTGTTAACTCAGGGGTTAATTCCAGGGCAACCTGGCACGCAGGCTCTGCTTTGAGAGCTGGGGCCGCCTTTGTTAACTCAAGGGTCGAGTCCAGACATAGTTCTCTGTCCCGCCACCTCTTATTGTTTACTAGGGAAACTCCTTGCAGCTTTCTGGAGCGCATCTGACACAGGACAAATGGCTTTTTATGACCTAAGTCCTGAGAAACACAATCATGGGAAAATCATGGGAGTTTGGTTAATAGATTTATGTTTTTTAGGTGATTTCTGATGCATGTTACTTAGGTAATTTTTAATAATAGTATTGTATAAGAATTTCCTGGTATAAGGGTATATAATTCTGTGTGTAAGAATAAACAGGTGTCACTGGCATTGCAGGTTGCAGTGATCCTCTCAACGCCCCGCTGTGTCTGTGTCTCTCTGTGTCTCTGTGTCTGTTTCTTTTCTTAGCCGAGGAATCCCACGTCCGTGCCTACGTTGACTCGTCGGCTGGCTCCGACAGCCTTGACTCATATTCCTCGTCACGTGGCCCAGACACGTGACCCTGACTCATATTCAAGGTCACGTGGCCCAGACACGTGACCGCGACTCATATTCCGGGTCACGGGGCCCAGTCACGTGACCCCAAAAAGTTGTCTAGACTCGTATCCCAGACTCATATTCAAGGTCACGTGGCCCAGACACGTGACCCTGACTCATATTCCCGGTCACGTGGCCCAGACCCTTGACCCTGACTCATATTCCAGGTCACGTGCCCCAGACACGTGACACCAAAAGTGGCGTAGACTCATAACCTAGCGTCATATTAAAGTTCCCGTGTCCCAGACACGTGACCCTGACTCATAATCCAGGTCACGTGTCCCAGACACGTGACCCCGACTCATATTCCGTGTCACGTGGCAGAGACACTTGACCTCGACTCATATTCCGGGTCACGTGGCCCCGACACGTGTCCCAGACGCATATGCCCGGTCACGTGGCCCAGACAAGTGATCCTGACTCATATTCCTCGTCACATGGCCCAGACACTTGACTCTGACTCATATTAAAGGTCACGTGGCCCAGACACGTGACCGCGGCTCATATTCCGGGTCACGTGGCCCAGTCGCGTGACCCCAAAAAGTTGTCTAGACTCGTATCACAGACTCATATTCCAGGTCACGTGGGCCAGACAGGTGACCCCTAAAGTGACCTAGACCCATAACCCAGAATCAAATTCAAGGTCACGTAGCCCAGACACGTTACCGAAAAAGTTGTCTAGACTCGTATCCCAGACTCATATTCAAGGTCAGGTGGCCCAGACACGTGACCCGGACTCATGTTCCCGGTCACGTGGTACAGGCACGTGACCCTGACTCATATTCCAGGTCACGTGCCCCAGACACGTGACACCAAGAGTGGCGTAGACTCATAACCTAGTCTCATATTCAAGGTCATGTGTCCCAGGCACGTGACCCTGACTCATATTCCAGGTCACGTGCCCCAGACACGTGACACCAAAAGTGGTGTAGACTCATAACCTAGTCTCATATTCAAGGTCATGTGTCCCAGACACGTGACCCCGACTCATATTCCGGGTCACGTGGCCCCGATACGTGACCGTGACTCATATTCCGGGTCACGTGGCCCAGTCGCGTGACCTAAATTAGTTGTCCAGACTCGTATCCAAGACTCATATACTAGGTCACGTGGCCCAGACACGTGACCCACACTCAGATTCAAAGTCACGTGGCCCAGGCACGTGACACCAAAATTGGCGTAGACTCATAACCCAGACTCATATTCACGATCACGTGTCCCAGACACGTGACCCCGACTCATATTCCGTGTCACGTGGCAGAGACACTTGACCTCGACTCATATTCCGGGTCACGTGGCCCCGACACGTGTCCCAGACTCATATGCCCGGTCACGTGGCCCAGACACGTGACCGCGACTCATATTCCGGGTCACGTGCCCCAACACGTGACACCAAACGTGGCGTAGACTCATAACCTAGAGTCATATTAAAGTTCACGTGTCCCAGACACGTGTCCCTGACTCATATTCCAGGTCACGTGGCCCAGACCCTTGACCCTGACTCATATTCCAGGTCACGTGCCCCAGACACGTGACACCAAAAGTGGCGTAGACTCATAACCTAGCGTCATAGTAAAGTTCACGTGTCCCAGACACGTGACCCTGACTCATAATCCAGGTCACGTGTCCCAGACACGTGACCCCGACTCATATTCCGTGTCACGTGGCAGAGACACTTGACCTCGACTCATATTCCGGGTCACGTGGCCCCGACACGTGTCCCAGACGCATATGCCCAGTCACGTGGCCCAGACAAGTGATCCTGACTCATATTCCTCGTCACGTGGCCCAGACACTTGACCTGACTCATATTCAAGGTCACGTGGCCCAGACACGTGACCGCGACTCATATTCCGGGTCACGTGGCCCAGTCGCGTGACCCCAAAAAGTTGTCTAGACTCGTATCACAGACTCAAGTTCAAGGTCACGTGGGCCAGACACGTGTCCCTGACTCATATTCCAGGTCACGTGGCCCAGACAGGTGACCCCTAAAGTGACCTAGACCCATAACCCAGAATCAAATTCAAGGTCACGTAGCGCAGACACATTACCTCGACTCATATTATGGGTCACGTGGCCCAGACACGTGACAGAAAAAGTTGTCTAGACTCGTATCCCAGACTCATATTCAAGGTCATGTGGCCCAGACACGTGACCCTGACTCATATTCCAGGTCACGTGCCCCAGACACGTGACACCAAACGAGGCGTAGACTCATAACCTAGAGTCATATTAAAGTTCACGTGTCCCAGACACGTGTCCCTGACTCATATTCCCGGTCACGTGGCCCAGACCCTTGACCCAGACTCATATTCCGGGTCTCGTGGTCCAGACCCTTGACCCTGACTCATACTCCAGGTCACGTGCCCCAGACACGTGACACCAAAAGTGGCGTAGACTCATAACCTAGCGTCATATTAAAGTTCACGTGTCCCAGACACGTGACCCTGACTCATAATCCAGGTCACGTGTCCCAGACACGTGACCCCGACTCATATTCCGTGTCACGTGGCAGAGACACTTTACCTCGACTCATATTCCGGGTCACGTGGCCCCGACACGTGTCCCAGACTCATATGCCCGGTCACGTGGCCCAGACACGTGACCGCGACTCATATTCCGGGTCACGTGCCCCAGACACGTGACACCAAACGTGGCGTAGACTCATAACCTAGAGTCATATTAAAGTTCACGTGTCCCAGACACGTGTCCCTGACTCATATTCCAGGTCACGTGGCCCAGACCCTTGACCCTGACTCATATTCCAGGTCACGTGCCCCAGACACGTGACACCAAAAGTGGCGTAGACTCATAACCTAGCGTCATATTAAAGTTCACGTGTCCCAGACACGTGACCCTGACTCATAATCCAGGTCACGTGTCCCAGACACGTGACCCCGACTCATATTCCGTGTCACGTGGCAGAGACACTTGACCTCGACTCATATTCCGGGTCACGTGGCCCCGACACGTGTCCCAGACGCATATGCCCAGTCACGTGGCCCAGACAAGTGATCTTGACTCATATTCCTCGTCACGTGGCCCAGACACTTGACCTGACTCATATTCAAGGTCACGTGGCCCAGACACGTGACCGCGACTCATATTCCGGGTCACGTGGCCCAGTCGCGTGACCCCAAAAAGTTGTCTAGACTCGTATCACAGACTCATGTTCAAGGTCACGTGGGCCAGACACGTGTCCCTGACTCATATTCCAGGTCACGTGGCCCAGACAGGTGACCCCTAAAGTGACCTAGACCCATAACCCAGAATCAAATTCAAGGTCACGTAGCCCAGACACGTTACCGAAAAAGTTGTCTAGACTCGTATCCCAGACTCATATTCAAGGTCAGGTGGCCCAGACACGTGACCCGGACTCATGTTCCCGGTCACGTGGCCCAGGCACGTGACCCTGACTCATATTCCAGGTCATGTGCCCCAGACACGTGACACCAAGAGTGGCGTAGACTCATAACCTAGCCTCATATTCAAGGTCATGTGTCCCAGGCACGTGACCCTGACTCATATTCCAGGTCACGTGCCCCAGACACGTGACACCAAAAGTGGCGTAGACTCATAACCTAGTCTCATATTCAAGGTCATGTGTCCCAGACACGTGACCCCGACTCATATTCCGGGTCACGTGGCCCAGTCGCGTGACCTAAATAAGTTGTCTAGACTCGTATTCAAGACTCATATTCTAGGTCACGTGGCCCAGACACGTGACCCACACTCAGATTCAAAGTCACGTGGCCCAGGCACGTGACACCAAAATTGGCGTAGACTCATAACCCAGACTCATATTCACGATCACGTGGCCCAGACTCGCAACCCTGACACATATTCCTGGTCACGTGTCCCAGACACTTGACCCTGACTCATATTCCTGGTCACGTGTCCCAGACTTTTGACCCAGACTCATATTCCGGGTCACGTGGCCCAGACACGTGACCCAAAAAGTTGTCTAGACCCGTACCACAGACTCATGTTCAAGGTCACGTGGGCCAGACACGTGTCCCTGACTCATATTCCAGGTCACGTGGCCCAGACAGGTGACCCCTAAAGTGACCTAGACCCATAACCCAGAATCAAATTCAAGGTCACGTAGCGCAGACACATTACCTCGACTCATATTATGGGTCACGTGGCCCAGACACGTGACAGAAAAAGTTGTCTAGACTCGTATCCCGGACTCATATTCAAGGTCATGTGGCCCAGACACGTGACCCTGACTCATATTCCAGGTCACGTGCCCCAGACACGTGACACCAAACGTGGCGTAGACTCATAACCTAGAGTCATATTAAAGTTCACGTGTCCCAGACACGTGTCCCTGACTCATATTCCAGGTCACGTGGCCCAGACCCTTGACCCTGACTCATATTCCAGGTCACGTGCCCCAGACACGTGACACCAAAAGTGGTGTAGACTCATAACCTAGCGTCATATTAAAGTTCACGTGTCCCAGACACGTGACCCTGACTCATATTCCTGGTCACGTGTCCCAGACACTTGACCCAGACTCATATTCCTGGTCACGTGTCCCAGACACTTGACCCAGACTCATATTCCGGGTCACGTGGCCCAGACACGCAAAGCTGACTCATATTCCTGGTCACGTGTCCCAGACACTTGACCCTGACTCATATTCCTGGTCACGTGTCCCAGACACTTGACCCAGACTCATATTCCGGGTCACGTGGCCCAGACACGTGACCCAAAAAGTTGTCTAGGCTCGTATCCCAGACTCATTTTCAAGGTCACGTGGCCCAGACAAGTGATCCTGACTCATATTCCTCGTCACGTGGCCCAGACACTTGACTCTGACTCATATTAAAGGTCACGTGGCCCAGACACGTGACCGCGACTCATATTCCGGGTCACGTGGCCCAGTCGCGTGACCCCAAAAAGTTGTCTAGATTCCTATCACAGACTCATATTCCAGGTCACGTGGGCCAGACAGGTGACCCCTAAAGTGACCTAGACCCATAACCCAGAATCAAATTCAAGGTCACGTAGCCCAGACACGTTACCGAAAAAGTTGTCTGGACTCGTATCCCAGACTCATATTCAAGGTCAGGTGGCCCAGACACGTGACCCGGACTCATGTTCCCGGTCACGTGGCCCAGGCACGTGACCCTGACTCATTCCAGGTCATGTGCCCCAGACACGTGACACCAAGAGTGGCGTAGACTCACAACCTAGTCTCATATTCAAGGTCATGTGTCCCAGGCACGTGACCCTGACTCATATTCCAGGTCACGTGCCCCAGACACGTGACACCAAAAGTGGCGTAGACTCATAACCTAGTCTCATATTCAAGGTCATGTGTCCCAGACACGTGACCCTGACTCATAATCCTGGTCACGTGTGCCAGACACGTGACCCCGACTCATATTCTGGGTCACGTGCCCCCGAGACGTGACCGTGACTCATATTCCGGGTCACGTGGCCCAGTTGCATGACCTAAATAAGTTGTCCAGACTCGTATCCAAGACTCATATTCTAGGTCACGTGGCCCAGACACGTGACCCACACTCAGATTCAAAGTCACGTGGCCCAGACACGTGACACCAAAATTGGCGTAGACTCATAACCCAGACCCATATTCACGATCACGTGGCCCAGACTCGCAACCCTGACTCCTATTCCTGGTCACGTGTCCCAGACACTTGACCCAGACTCATATTCCGGGTCACGTGGCCCAGACACGTGACCCAAAAAGTTGTCTAGGCTCGTATCCCAGACTCATATTCAAGGTCACGTGGCCCAGACACGTGGCCTTTGCGGGGGGCAACCTGCGAGCAGGACGTGCTTTGAAGAACTGCCTTGTTAACTCAGGGGTTAATTCCAGGGCAACCTGGCACGCAGGCTCTGCTTTGAGAGCTGGGGCCGCCTTTGTTAACTCAAGGGTCGAGTCCAGACATAGTTCTCTGTTCCGCCACCTCTTATTGTTTACTAGGGAAACTCCTTGCAGCTTTCTGGAGCGCATCTGACACAGGACAAATGGCTTTTTATGACCTAAGTCCTGAGAAACACAATCATGGGAAAATCATGGGAGTTTGGTTAATAGATTTATGTTTTTTAGGTGATTTCTGATGCATGTTACTTAGGTAATTTTTAATAATAGTATTGTATAAGAATTTCCTGGTATAAGGGTATATAATTCTGTGTGTAAGAATAAACAGGTGTCACTGGCATTGCAGGTTGCAGTGATCCTCTCAACGCCCCGGTGTATCTGTGTCTCTCTGTGTCTCTGTGTCTGTTTCTTTTCTTAGCCGAGGAATCCCGCGTCCGTGCCTACGTTGACTCGTCGGCTGGCTCCGACAAAGTGGCGCCCAACGTGGGGCATCGACGTTTAGGAGATTCTCGGCCGCTGCCCGGAGATAAAACGCGCGTATAGGTAAAGAAAGTCCTGCATAAAAAAAAGAAAAATAAGGTAGGGGCAGGAAGGTTTATAGTTGAGAGTAAAAAATGGGGCAAGATCATAGTCGTCAAGTGTTTGTTCATATGTTATATGTAATGTTAAGAGACCGAGGGGTCAAAGTATCTAAGCCTAAATTACGCACATTCTTGCAGTTTATTGAAGAAGTCTGTCCATGGTTCCCTGAGGAAGGAACTATGAGTTTAGAGATTTGGAAAAAGATTGGTAAGCAGATTCAAACACATTATTCACTTTATGGCCCTTCCAAAGTTCCAGTAGAAACTTTCTCATTGTGGACTTTAATCCGTGATTGCCTTGATTTTAGTCATGAAGAGGGTTCTAAAATTAATCAAATGGTTGATGAAGAGCCAATTTATGCTACTCCAGAGGGTCGAGACAGATTGGTTACCTTGTCCCCTCTTGCAAAAACGGAGGATGGGCTGTCTCCCTCTGATGAGGAAGATTTAGATGAACAAGCAGCTGAATATCACCAGGATGATTGGGATCTGTTAGCTGAGGAGTCACCTCCTGCTGTTAATAAAATGGTGCAACAGTCCTGTTGTGCTCCCATGGAGCATCTTACTTTAAAAGAACCACCTCCTCAAAAAATTGTGGTACCTGCTGCACCACCCGCTTATGCCGCTTCTATTATTGCTGGGTTAGATCCTCCTCCTGCTCAGGCCACTGTGCAAGTTCAGGTTTTTTCCCCGTTGCAGCAGGCCATTCATCAGGCATATAAAGATGGAGAAAATGTTTCTGGTTTCCCAGTTCTATTTCCAGTACTGGAAAATGCTGGTCAGCGATATTATGATCCTCTTCCCTTTAAACAGTTAAAAGAACTTAAAGTCGCCTGTGCACAATATGGGGCTACTGCACCTTTTACACAGGCTATGATTGAGAATTTAGGAGCCTTAAATCTGCCTCCTAATGATTGGAAACAAATCGCTCGTGCATGTCTTTCGGGCGGTGATTATTTATTGTGGAAATCCGAATTTGCAGAACAATGTCACTATATAGCTGAAATTAATCAAAGACAAGGAATTCCCACAACTTATGAAATGTTGGTAGGGGAAGGTGCATTTCAGGCTACCAATGCACAGCTGAATTATCAGCCAGGAGCATATCGTCAAATTTCCAACGCCGCACGACAGGCTTGGAGGAAATTGCCATGTCCCTCTAATAGATCAGAGGATCTTGCAAAGATACGGCAGGGGCCTGACGAGCCCTATCAAGATTTTGTTGCCCGGCTTTTGGAAGCTGTGGGAAAAATAATGTCTGATGATCAAGCAGGTATGATTTTAACTAAGCAATTGGCTTATGAAAATGCTAACTCTGCCTGTCAGGCTGCCTTGCGGCCATATAGAAAGAAGGGGGCTTTGTCTGATTATATTCGTATTTGTGCTGATATTGGTCCATCTTATATGCAGGGAATTGCTATTGCAGCTGCTTTGCAAGGGAAAAACATAAAAGAGGTATTATTTCAGCAGCAGCGCAAAAAGGAGATGATGAAAAATTCGTCCAATGCTGTTTGTTATGCCTGCGGCCAAGTAGGACATCGAGCTGCAGCCTGTCCTCAGAGGACTAACAGGGGGACAAGAGGTATAGCCCCGAATGTATGCCCTAGATGTAAGAGAGGAAGACATTGGATGAAAGACTGTAGGTCAAAAACAGATTCACAGGGCAATCCATTACCCCCCTTGCAGGGAAACTGGGTGAGGGGCCAGCCCCTGGCCCCGAAACAATGTTATGGGGCAATTCAGCAGACTTCTCCAGTAGAAAGCGGGTCTCAGACCTGTTTAGAGCCACCTCAGGGAGCGCTGGATTGGACTTGTGTGCCTCCTCCTACACAATACTAACCCCTGAAATGGGAATTCAGACTATTGCTACTGGAGTGTTTGGGCCATTGCCTGAAGGGACAGTAGGCTTACTGTTAGGGAGAAGTAGTACCACTTTAAAGGGCCTTAGTGTCGCTCCAGGGGTTATAGATTCAGATTATCATGGAGAAATTAAAATTATGGCAGAATCACCTCGTACTATTAGTACTATCCATTCAGGACAAAGAATTGCACAACTTGTTCTCCTCCCTCTTAAAGTCACAGGGCATGAGATTCAAAAGACACGTGGCACTGCTGCCTTTGGGTCTTCAGATGCCTATTGGGTCCAAGCTATTAAAGAATCCAGGCCTGAATTGGAGCTAAAAATTAATGGGAAAAATTTTAAAGGAATTTTGGATACTGGAGCTGATGTATCTGTTATTGCTGAGCATCATTGGCCCAGCGGATGGCCTAAACATATAGCTATTTCCACTTTGCAAGGAATTGGGCAGTCCAGTAATCCAGAACAGAGTGCAGAGCTACTGCATTGGCAAGATCAAGACGGCCATCAAGGCGAGATGCGTCCTTACATACTACCTAGATTGCCAGTTAATCTTTGGGGAAGGGATGTTATGTCAAAAATGGGAGTCTTTCTTTACAGTCCAAGCACTGCAATAAGTTCACAAATGTTTGATCAGGGTCTTTTGCCTCACCAGGGCCTGGGTAAGCATGGTCAGGGAAGAATTGCGCCAATTCAGCCTCAAAAGCTGGCACCAAGAGCAGGGTTAGGATATTTTCAGTGGGGACTACTGATTGTCCTGTTACTCACGCTGATCCTATTGTTTGGAAAACTGAGGAACCTGTGTGGGTAGATCAGTGGCCCCTAACTATAGAAAAAATGCTGGCTGCACAACAACTGGTACAGGAACAGTTGGCTTTGGGCCATATAGAACCTTCTAATTCACCTTGGAATTCACCCATTTTTGTTATCAAAAAGAAATCTGGAAAATGGCGCTTATTGCAAGACCTTCGTCAGGTTAACAAAGCCATGCAGATCATGGGTGCTTTGCAGCCCGGGTTGCCTTCTCCAATGGCAATTCCTAGGGGAGCTCATATAATTATTATTGACTTAAAAGATTGCTTTTATACCATTCCCCTTGCACCTCAGGATTGTTATCGTTTTGCATTTAGTGTTCCTGCTGTTAACTTTTCACGGCCCATGAAGAGGTATCAATGGAAGGTGTTGCCTCAAGGAATGGCTAATAGTCCTACATTATGCCAAAAGTTTGTAGATGCAGCCCTAACCGATGTGCGTGAAAGGTTTTCAGATATTTACATGCTTCATTATATAGATGATATTCTTTTGGCTCATACTGATTATGCCTATTTGTTAAAAGCCTTTTCTGAAGTAGAGATTGCATTAAAGTCTAGAGGTTTAATTATAGCTACTGAAAAAATTCAAACTTTTCCTCCATACTCCTATTTGGGCTTCCGTTTGGAAAAGGAAAAATTCTCTGTCCCTCATCTTCAGTTACGAAGAGATGGATTACGTACTTTAAATGATTTTCAAAAGTTGCTGGGAGACATTAATTGGATACGCCCTTACTTACGCCTCCCTACTGTAAGTTGGAAACCATTGTTTGATATTTTGAAAGGAGATTCATCACCTACATCTCCTCGGCAACTAACGCCACAAGGAGAGTTGGCTCTGCAAACTGTGGAAAGGGCACTTGCTGAACAATACACAGCGTATTGTGATTACACCCGGCCATGGGGATTATATATACTTGCTACTCAACATTCACCCACAGGAGTCCTATATCAGGATAAGCCATTAAAATGGATTTATTTGGCAGCTTCTCCTGTGCGGGCCCTTGATTCCTACCATGTTCAGGTTGCTAGGGTAATTGCTAGAGGTCGAAAAGACTCTATTATGTATTTGGGCAAAGATCCCTCCTTTATATGTGTCCCTTTTTCATCTGAACAGCAAAACTGGCTTTTCCAGTTCTCTGATGACTGGGTGCTTGCCTTAGCTGACTTCCCTGGACAACTAATTCAGCATTACCCAGCTGATAAGTTGTTGCAATTTGCTTTACAACATCCATTTGTTTTCCCTACTATTGTAAAAGAGCATCCTATTCCTAATGCTGTAACTATTTTTAACGATGGCTCTTCTAATGGAATAGCTAGTCTTGTTGTCAGTCAACAAACATATTTTACTCAAACTACTTATGAATCAGCACAAGAAGTTGAGTTGTATGCGGTGCTGAGAGCTCTTCATACAGTTTCTTCTGCCTTTAATTTATACTCAGATAGTCATTATGTAGTCAGAGCCATGTCTGTCATAGAAACAGTCCCGCTGATTGGCTCAATTAAAACTTCAATCTTTGATTGGTTTTTTCGTATCCAAAAGGCTATACAAACTCGTGTCAACCCCTGTTTCTTTGGCTATATACGAGCTCATTCGGCTCTGCCTGGACCCCTTGCTCAGGGTAATAAGATAGCAGATGCCCTGACAAAAAACATTTATTTTCAAGATGCAGCCTTAGCTGCCAAAGCTTCTCATGCCATACATCATCAAAATAGTCATTCTTTACGCTTGCAGTTTCAGATTCCCAGAGAAACGGCACGACAAATTGTTAAAAGCTGTTCAACATGTCCTCAGTTCTTTGTTGTTCCCTCTTTTGGTGTCAACCCTCGTGGCCTCCGTCCTAATGATCTTTGGCAAATGGACGTTACTCATATGGCTGAGTTTGGAAAGCTGAAGTATCTTCATGTTACTATTGATACCAATTCTGGCTTCCTTATGGCTACAGCACTTTCTGGAGAGGCTAGTAAAAATTGTATTCAACATTGCCTCCGCTGTTTTGCTGCCATGGGAATACCCCGTGTGTTAAAAACTGATAATGGTCCTGGCTACACTGGACGTAAATTTCGTTCCTTTTGTGACACTTTTTCTATACTGCATAAAACTGGCATCCCTTATAATCCTCAAGGACAAGGAATTGTTGAACGAGCTCACTTAACCCTTAAACATCAACTGAAAAAACTAAAAAGGGGGAATTGGGTGCAGGGCAGTATTCCTTCTCTATTGAGCCATGCTTTATATGTTTTGAATTTTTTGACCTTTGATAATAAAGGCAATACTGCCGCCCAGCGCTTCTGGATGCAGGATCCACCACGAAAGTTCCCACTCGTACGATGGAAGGATCCTATGAACGGATCTTGGAATGGTCCTGATCCTGTATTAATATGGGGGAGAGGCCATGTTTGTGTGTTTCCGCAGAATGCCGAAGCGCCGCGCTGGCTCCCGGAAAGGCTGGTACGCGCGTCGGAGGCAGTCCTTGACAGCTCAGGTGAGGCGAATAACGGACAGCGATGATTCGTCTCTTCCATCATCACAGCAAGTACAAGCCCTTTTGCGGCTGGCCCAACAAGGGTCTGATCAACACATCTCTCCTTTTAGAGTGTGGATTCAATTATTATTGCTTTTGCAAAATCTTTCTGATGTTCAGGGAAAGGTATATTGGGCCTATGTCCCTGACCCTCTCTTGTTACAGCCAGTCACCTGGGAGATGGCATTTATTCCTGTATACGTTAATGACACTATTACACTGGGAGGATCTTCAGATAAACATATTATTCCACAAAATGCTTCTCTAAATTATACAGGGTTTTCTGCAAAACTTCCTATATGTATGTATAAAAACTATAATGCTTCTAGCTGTCCTTTAATTACAGAAACCTTCTACAGAACCAAGATTGCTGCTCAGAATACATGGATACTACGTTTCCCATCAATAACAGAAAAGGCTGGACAGACCCAACAGCAGAATGGAATAGGGCCTAAAGACATTCCCTTTTGTGGACTTGGACTAAGGGAACAGCAGATTTATGTGCCTTGGACATCATGTAGAAACGAAACTGCTACCACGTATACCATCTATAATGAGACACAAAGGCTTTGGGACTGGGGTCCTGATTTGATGACTGCACAAGGGTCTGGCTATCGAGAGCTTCATCCTCCCATTTGGAATCTCGGCGGTGATAAGATCTTCCAGACAGACCTGTGGAAGCTTGCTGCCGCTACAAGCAAGACAGTGAGGTTGTCATATACAGGCGCAAACCATCTGAATGAACCTTACAGATATCCTCGTGCTTGTGTACCTTTACCTTTCATGATAATAACGGGGTCTGTTGTTATTCGTAAACAATTTGGTATGTATAATATTACCTGTTTAAACTGTACATTGTCAAATTGTATTCGAGGAATTGACGACAAGTCAGGCTTGCTTATTGTAAAGCAACCTCCTTTTGTTGTTATCCCTGTAAATGTGTCAGAATCCTGGTATGAAGATACAGGAGTAGAATTGTGGGAACGCCTGAATAATGCACTCTCCAGGCCTCGGAGAGGAATAGGTTTAGTTATACTAGGGATAATTTCTCTGATAACGTTAATAGCATCCACTATTTCTGCTTCTATTGCTCTTAGCCAGCCTATTCATACTGCTGCCTTTGTAGATGGGCTTGCCAAAAATGCATCCAATGCTTTAGGAATACAAGAAGATATTGATAAACGTTTAGAAGATCGCTTAAATGCTCTGTATGATTCTGTGTTATACTTAGGAGAACAAATGCAAGAGCTGAGGTTTAGGAGTAAGTTGAGATGTCATGCTAATTATTATTGGATATGTGTCACTCAAAAAGAGTATAATGAATCACATACATCGTGGCAACATATTAAAGCTCATCTTGCTGGAATATGGAGTCACGATAACCTTTCTATAGATTTGATAAAGTTACATCAAGAAATTCTAAACATTGAAGATTCACTCTCTCCAAACACGGATATTGGCTCCGCTGTTAATGGATTTCTAGAAGGGCTATTTTCCCATTTTCCTACTCTGAGTACATTTTGGCATTATATTCTCAGTCTTATGGTTGTACTGGCCGTTTTACTGCTGTTGATGTGTCTCATTCCATGCTGCATCAAGCATTTAATTTCAGAGCTGCTTGACATCAAAGCAGCTATTCATGCTGCTCGTCTAAAGCACAAAAATCAGTGCTTTAGTAAATAAATAGGGGGGAGCTGCAGGGGGCAACCTGCGAGCAGGACGTGCTTTGAAGAACTGCCTTGTTAACTCAGGGGTTAATTCCAGGGCAACCTGGCACGCAGGCTCTGCTTTGAGAGCTGGGGCCGCCTTTGTTAACTCAAGGGTCGAGTCCAGACATAGTTCTCTGTCCCGCCACCTCTTATTGTTTACTAGGGAAACTCCTTGCAGCTTTCTAGAGCACATCTGACACAGGACAAATGGCTTTTTATGACCTAAGTCCTGAGAAACACAATCATGGGAAAATCATGGGAGTTTGGTTAATAGATTTATGTTTTTTAGGTGATTTCTGATACATGTTACTTAGGTAATTTTTAATAATAGTATTGTATAAGAATTTCCTCGTATAAGGGTATATAATTCTGTGTGTAAGAATAAACAGGTGTCACTGGCATTGCAGGTTGCAGTGATCCTCTCAACGCCCCGCTGTGTCTGTGTCTCTCTGTGTCTCTGTGTCTGTTTCTTTTCTTAGCCGAGGAATCCCACGTCCGTGCCTACGTTGACTCGTCGGCTGGCTCCGACAGCCTTGACTCATATTCCTCGTCACGTGGCCCAGACACGTGACCCTGACTCATATTCAAGGTCACGTGGCACAGACACGTGACCGCGACTCATATTCCGGGTCACGTGGCCCAGTCGCGTGACCCCAAAAAGTTGTCTAGACTCGTATCACAGACTCATGTTCAAGGTCACGTGGGCCAGACACGTGTCCCTGACTCATATTCCAGGTCACGTGGCCCAGACAGGTGACCCCTAAAGTGACCTAAACCCATAACCCAGAATCAAATTCAAGGTCACGTAGCGCAGACACATTACCTCGACTCATATTATGGGTCACGTGGCCCAGACACGTGACAGAAAAAGTTGTCTAGACTCGTATCCCAGACTCATATTCAAGGTCATGTGGCCCAGACACGTGACCCTGACTCATATTCCAGGTCACGTGCCCCAGACACGTGACACCAAACGTGGCGTAGACTCATAACCTAGAGTCATATTAAAGTTCACGTGTCCCAGACACGTGTCCCTGACTCATATTCCAGGTCACGTGGCCCAGACCCTTGACCCTGACTCATATTCCAGGTCACGTGCCCCAGACACGTGACACCAAAAGTGGCGTAGACTCATAACCTAGCGTCATATTAAAGTTCACGTGTCCCAGACACGTGACCCTGACTCATAATCCAGGTCACGTGTCCCAGACACGTGACCCCGACTCATATTCCATGTCACGTGGCAGAGACACTTGACCTCGACTCATATTCCGGATCACGTGGCCCCGACAAGTGATCCTGACTCATATTGCTCGTCACGTGGAACAGACACTTGACCCTGACTCATATTCAAGGTCACGTGGCCCAGACACGTGACCGCGACTCATATTCCGGGTCTCGTGGCCCAGTCGCGTGACCCCAAAAAGTTGTCTAGACTCGTATCACAGACTCATGTTCAAGGTCACGTGGGCCAGACACGTGTCCCTGACTCATATTCCAGGTCACGTGGCCCAGACAGGTGACCCCTAAAGTGACCTAGACCCATAACCCAGAATCAAATTCAAGGTCACGTAGCCCAGACACGTTACCGAAAAAGTTGTCTAGACTCGTATCCCAGACTCATATTCAAGGTCAGGTGGCCCAGACACGTGACCCGGACTCATGTTCCCGGTCACGTGACCCAGGCCCGTGACCCTGACTCATATTCCAGGTCACGTGCCCCAGACACGTGACACCAAAAGTGGCGTAGACTCATAACCTAGTCTCATATTCAAGGTCATGTGTCCCAGACACGTGACCCTGACTCATAATCCTGGTCACGACCCCGACTCATATTCCGGGTCACGTGGCCCCGACACGTGACCGTGACTCATATTCCGGGTCACGTGGCCCAGTTGCGTGACCTAAATAAGTTGTCCAGACTCGTATCCAAGACTCATATTCTAGGTCACGTGGCCCAGACACGTGACCCACACTCAGATTCAAAGTCACGTGGCCCAGACACGTGACACCAAAATTGGCGTAGACTCATAACCCAGACTCATATTCACGATCACGTGGCCCAGACTCGCAACCCTGACTCCTATTCCTGGTCACGTGTCCCAGACACTTGACCCAGACTCATATTCCGGGTCACGTGGCCCAGACACGTGACCCAAAAAGTTGTCTAGGCTCGTATCCCAGACTCATATTCAAGGTCACGTGGCCCAGACACGTGGCCTTTGCGGGGGGCAACCTGCGAGCAGGACGTGCTTTGAAGAACTGCCTTGTTAACTCAGG
This sequence comes from Giraffa tippelskirchi, assembly GCF_054371585.1. Classification (NCBI taxonomy): domain Eukaryota; kingdom Metazoa; phylum Chordata; class Mammalia; order Artiodactyla; family Giraffidae; genus Giraffa; species Giraffa tippelskirchi. The sequence goes on along the minus strand of NC_137288.1, from coordinate 6,413,502 downwards.
GGTTAATTCCAGGGCAACCTGGCACGCAGGCTCTGCTTTGAGAGCTGGGGCCGCCTTTGTTAACTCAAGGGTCGAGTCCAGACATAGTTCTCTGTCCCGCCACCTCTTATTGTTTACTAGGGAAACTCCTTGCAGCTTTCTGGAGCGCATCTGACACAGGACAAATGGCTTTTTATGACCTAAGTCCTGAGAAACACAATCATGGGAAAATCATGGGAGTTTGGTTAATAGATTTATGTTTTTTAGGTGATTTCTGATGCATGTTACTTAGGTAATTTTTAATAATAGTATTGTATAAGAATTTCCTGGTATAAGGGTATATAATTCTGTGTGTAAGAATAAACAGGTGTCACTGGCATTGCAGGTTGCAGTGATCCTCTCAACGCCCCGCTGTATCTGTGTCTCTCTGTGTCTCTGTGTCTGTTTCTTTTCTTAGCCGAGGAATCCCGCGTCCGTGCCTACGTTGACTCGTCGGCTGGCTCCGACAAAGTGGCGCCCAACGTGGGGCATCGACGTTTAGGAGATTCTCGGCCGCTGCCCGGAGATAAAACGCGCGTATAGGTAAAGAAAATCCTGCATAAAAAAAGAAAAATAAGGTAGGGGCAGGAAGGTTTATAGTTGAGAGTAAAAAATGGGGCAAGATCATAGTCGTCAAGTGTTTGTTCATATGTTATATGTAATGTTAAGAGACCGAGGGGTCAAAGTATCTAAGCCTAAATTACGCACATTCTTGCAGTTTATTGAAGAAGTCTGTCCATGGTTCCCTGAGGAAGGAACTATGAGTTTAGAGATTTGGAAAAAGATTGGTAAGCAGATTCAAACACATTATTCACTTTATGGCCCTTCCAAAGTTCCAGTAGAAACTTTCTCATTGTGGACTTTAATCCGTGATTGCCTTGATTTTAGTCATGAAGAGGGTTCTAAAATTAATCAAATGGTTGATGAAGAGCCAATTTATGCTACTCCAGAGGGTCGAGACAGATTGGTTACCTTGTCCCCTCTTGCAAAAACGGAGGATGGGCTGTCTCCCTCTGATGAGGAAGATTTAGATGAACAAGCAGCTGAATATCACCAGGATGATTGGGATCTGTTAGCTGAGGAGTCACCTCCTGCTGTTAATAAAATGGTGCAACAGTCCTGTTGTGCTCCCATGGAGCATCTTACTTTAAAAGAACCACCTCCTCAAAAAATTGTGGTACCTGCTGCACCACCCGCTTATGCCGCTTCTATTATTGCTGGGTTAGATCCTCCTCCTGCTCAGGCCACTGTGCAAGTTCAGGTTTTTTCCCCGTTGCAGCAGGCCATTCATCAGGCATATAAAGATGGAGAAAATGTTTCTGGTTTCCCAGTTCTATTTCCAGTACTGGAAAATGCTGGTCAGCGATATTATGATCCTCTTCCCTTTAAACAGTTAAAAGAACTTAAAGTCGCCTGTGCACAATATGGGGCTACTGCACCTTTTACACAGGCTATGATTGAGAATTTAGGAGCCTTAAATCTGCCTCCTAATGATTGGAAACAAATCGCTCGTGCATGTCTTTCGGGCGGTGATTATTTATTGTGGAAATCCGAATTTGCAGAACAATCAGAATTTCACTATATAGCTGAAATTAATCAAAGACAAGGAATTCCCACAACTTATGAAATGTTGGTAGGGGAAGGTGCATTTCAGGCTACCAATGCACAGCTGAATTATCAGCCAGGAGCATATCGTCAAATTTCCAACGCCGCACGACAGGCTTGGAGGAAATTGCCATGTCCCTCTAATAGATCAGAGGATCTTGCAAAGATACGGCAGGGGCCTGACGAGCCCTATCAAGATTTTGTTGCCCGGCTTTTGGAAGCTGTGGGAAAAATAATGTCTGATGATCAAGCAGGTATGATTTTAACTAAGCAATTGGCTTATGAAAATGCTAACTCTGCCTGTCAGGCTGCCTTGCGGCCATATAGAAAGAAGGGGGCTTTGTCTGATTATATTCGTATTTGTGCTGATATTGGTCCATCTTATATGCAGGGAATTGCTATTGCAGCTGCTTTGCAAGGGAAAAACATAAAAGAGGTATTATTTCAGCAGCAGCGCAAAAAGGAGATGATGAAAAATTCGTCCAATGCTGTTTGTTATGCCTGCGGCCAAGTAGGACATCGAGCTGCAGCCTGTCCTCAGAGGACTAACAGGGGGACAAGAGGTATAGCCCCGAATGTATGCCCTAGATGTAAGAGAGGAAGACATTGGATGAAAGACTGTAGGTCAAAAACAGATTCACAGGGCAATCCATTACCCCCCTTGCAGGGAAACTGGGTGAGGGGCCAGCCCCTGGCCCCGAAACAATGTTATGGGGCAATTCAGCAGACTTCTCCAGTAGAAAGCGGGTCTCAGACCTGTTTAGAGCCACCTCAGGGAGCGCTGGATTGGACTTGTGTGCCTCCTCCTACACAATACTAACCCCTGAAATGGGAATTCAGACTATTGCTACTGGAGTGTTTGGGCCATTGCCTGAAGGGACAGTAGGCTTACTGTTAGGGAGAAGTAGTACCACTTTAAAGGGCCTTAGTGTCGCTCCAGGGGTTATAGATTCAGATTATCATGGAGAAATTAAAATTATGGCAGAATCACCTCGTACTATTAGTACTATCCATTCAGGACAAAGAATTGCACAACTTGTTCTCCTCCCTCTTAAAGTCACAGGGCATGAGATTCAAAAGACACGTGGCACTGCTGCCTTTGGGTCTTCAGATGCCTATTGGGTCCAAGCTATTAAAGAATCCAGGCCTGAATTGGAGCTAAAAATTAATGGGAAAAATTTTAAAGGAATTTTGGATACTGGAGCTGATGTATCTGTTATTGCTGAGCATCATTGGCCCAGCGGATGGCCTAAACATATAGCTATTTCCACTTTGCAAGGAATTGGGCAGTCCAGTAATCCAGAACAGAGTGCAGAGCTACTGCATTGGCAAGATCAAGACGGCCATCAAGGCGAGATGCGTCCTTACATACTACCTAGATTGCCAGTTAATCTTTGGGGAAGGGATGTTATGTCAAAAATGGGAGTCTTTCTTTACAGTCCAAGCACTGCAATAAGTTCACAAATGTTTGATCAGGGTCTTTTGCCTCACCAGGGCCTGGGTAAGCATGGTCAGGGAAGAATTGCGCCAATTCAGCCTCAAAAGCTGGCACCAAGAGCAGGGTTAGGATATTTTCAGTGGGGACTACTGATTGTCCTGTTACTCACGCTGATCCTATTGTTTGGAAAACTGAGGAACCTGTGTGGGTAGATCAGTGGCCCCTAACTATAGAAAAAATGCTGGCTGCACAACAACTGGTACAGGAACAGTTGGCTTTGGGCCATATAGAACCTTCTAATTCACCTTGGAATTCACCCATTTTTGTTATCAAAAAGAAATCTGGAAAATGGCGCTTATTGCAAGACCTTCGTCAGGTTAACAAAGCCATGCAGATCATGGGTGCTTTGCAGCCCGGGTTGCCTTCTCCAATGGCAATTCCTAGGGGAGCTCATATAATTATTATTGACTTAAAAGATTGCTTTTATACCATTCCCCTTGCACCTCAGGATTGTTATCGTTTTGCATTTAGTGTTCCTGCTGTTAACTTTTCACGGCCCATGAAGAGGTATCAATGGAAGGTGTTGCCTCAAGGAATGGCTAATAGTCCTACATTATGCCAAAAGTTTGTAGATGCAGCCCTAACCGATGTGCGTGAAAGGTTTTCAGATATTTACATGCTTCATTATATAGATGATATTCTTTTGGCTCATACTGATTATGCCTATTTGTTAAAAGCCTTTTCTGAAGTAGAGATTGCATTAAAGTCTAGAGGTTTAATTATAGCTACTGAAAAAATTCAAACTTTTCCTCCATACTCCTATTTGGGCTTCCGTTTGGAAAAGGAAAAATTCTCTGTCCCTCATCTTCAGTTACGAAGAGATGGATTACGTACTTTAAATGATTTTCAAAAGTTGCTGGGAGACATTAATTGGATACGCCCTTACTTACGCCTCCCTACTGTAAGTTGGAAACCATTGTTTGATATTTTGAAAGGAGATTCATCACCTACATCTCCTCGGCAACTAACGCCACAAGGAGAGTTGGCTCTGCAAACTGTGGAAAGGGCACTTGCTGAACAATACACAGCGTATTGTGATTACACCCGGCCATGGGGATTATATATACTTGCTACTCAACATTCACCCACAGGAGTCCTATATCAGGATAAGCCATTAAAATGGATTTATTTGGCAGCTTCTCCTGTGCGGGCCCTTGATTCCTACCATGTTCAGGTTGCTAGGGTAATTGCTAGAGGTCGAAAAGACTCTATTATGTATTTGGGCAAAGATCCCTCCTTTATATGTGTCCCTTTTTCATCTGAACAGCAAAACTGGCTTTTCCAGTTCTCTGATGACTGGGTGCTTGCCTTAGCTGACTTCCCTGGACAACTAATTCAGCATTACCCAGCTGATAAGTTGTTGCAATTTGCTTTACAACATCCATTTGTTTTCCCTACTATTGTAAAAGAGCATCCTATTCCTAATGCTGTAACTATTTTTAACGATGGCTCTTCTAATGGAATAGCTAGTCTTGTTGTCAGTCAACAAACATATTTTACTCAAACTACTTATGAATCAGCACAAGAAGTTGAGTTGTATGCGGTGCTGAGAGCTCTTCATACAGTTTCTTCTGCCTTTAATTTATACTCAGATAGTCATTATGTAGTCAGAGCCATGTCTGTCATAGAAACAGTCCCGCTGATTGGCTCAATTAAAACTTCAATCTTTGATTTGTTTTTTCGTATCCAAAAGGCTATACAAACTCGTGTCAACCCCTGTTTCTTTGGCTATATACGAGCTCATTCGGCTCTGCCTGGACCCCTTGCTCAGGGTAATAAGATAGCAGATGCCCTGACAAAAAACATTTATTTTCAAGATGCAGCCTTAGCTGCCAAAGCTTCTCATGCCATACATCATCAAAATAGTCATTCTTTACGCTTGCAGTTTCAGATTCCCAGAGAAACGGCACGACAAATTGTTAAAAGCTGTTCAACATGTCCTCAGTTCTTTGTTGTTCCCTCTTTTGGTGTCAACCCTCGTGGCCTCCGTCCTAATGATCTTTGGCAAATGGACGTTACTCATATGGCTGAGTTTGGAAAGCTGAAGTATCTTCATGTTACTATTGATACCAATTCTGGCTTCCTTATGGCTACAGCACTTTCTGGAGAGGCTAGTAAAAATTGTATTCAACATTGCCTCCGCTGTTTTGCTGCCATGGGAATACCCCGTGTGTTAAAAACTGATAATGGTCCTGGCTACACTGGACGTAAATTTCGTTCCTTTTGTGACACTTTTTCTATACTGCATAAAACTGGCATCCCTTATAATCCTCAAGGACAAGGAATTGTTGAACGAGCTCACTTAACCCTTAAACATCAACTGAAAAAACTAAAAAGGGGGAATTGGGTGCAGGGCAGTATTCCTTCTCTATTGAGCCATGCTTTATATGTTTTGAATTTTTTGACCTTTGATAATAAAGGCAATACTGCCGCCCAGCGCTTCTGGATGCAGGATCCACCACGAAAGTTCCCACTCGTACGATGGAAGGATCCTATGAACGGATCTTGGAATGGTCCTGATCCTGTATTAATATGGGGGAGAGGCCATGTTTGTGTGTTTCCGCAGAATGCCGAAGCGCCGCGCTGGCTCCCGGAAAGGCTGGTACGCGCGTCGGAGGCAGTCCTTGACAGCTCAGGTGAGGCGAATAACGGACAGCGATGATTCGTCTCTTCCATCATCACAGCAAGTACAAGCCCTTTTGCGGCTGGCCCAACAAGGGTCTGATCAACACATCTCTCCTTTTAGAGTGTGGATTCAATTATTATTGCTTTTGCAAAATCTTTCTGATGTTCAGGGAAAGGTATATTGGGCCTATGTCCCTGACCCTCTCTTGTTACAGCCAGTCACCTGGGAGATGGCATTTATTCCTGTATACGTTAATGACACTATTACACTGGGAGGATCTTCAGATAAACATATTATTCCACAAAATGCTTCTCTAAATTATACAGGGTTTTCTGCAAAACTTCCTATATGTATGTATAAAAACTATAATGCTTCTAGCTGTCCTTTAATTACAGAAACCTTCTACAGAACCAAGATTGCTGCTCAGAATACATGGATACTACGTTTCCCATCAATAACAGAAAAGGCTGGACAGACCCAACAGCAGAATGGAATAGGGCCTAAAGACATTCCCTTTTGTGGACTTGGACTAAGGGAACAGCAGATTTATGTGCCTTGGACATCATGTAGAAACGAAACTGCTACCACGTATACCATCTATAATGAGACACAAAGGCTTTGGGACTGGGGTCCTGATTTGATGACTGCACAAGGGTCTGGCTATCGAGAGCTTCATCCTCCCATTTGGAATCTCGGCGGTGATAAGATCTTCCAGACAGACCTGTGGAAGCTTGCTGCCGCTACAAGCAAGACAGTGAGGTTGTCATATACAGGCGCAAACCATCTGAATGAACCTTACAGATATCCTCGTGCTTGTGTACCTTTACCTTTCATGATAATAACGGGGTCTGTTGTTATTCGTAAACAATTTGGTATGTATAATATTACCTGTTTAAACTGTACATTGTCAAATTGTATTCGAGGAATTGACGACAAGTCAGGCTTGCTTATTGTAAAGCAACCTCCTTTTGTTGTTATCCCTGTAAATGTGTCAGAATCCTGGTATGAAGATACAGGAGTAGAATTGTGGGAACGCCTGAATAATGCACTCTCCAGGCCTCGGAGAGGAATAGGTTTAGTTATACTAGGGATAATTTCTCTGATAACGTTAATAGCATCCACTATTTCTGCTTCTATTGCTCTTAGCCAGCCTATTCATACTGCTGCCTTTGTAGATGGGCTTGCCAAAAATGCATCCAATGCTTTAGGAATACAAGAAGATATTGATAAACGTTTAGAAGATCGCTTAAATGCTCTGTATGATTCTGTGTTATACTTAGGAGAACAAATGCAAGAGCTGAGGTTTAGGAGTAAGTTGAGATGTCATGCTAATTATTATTGGATATGTGTCACTCAAAAAGAGTATAATGAATCACATACATCGTGGCAACATATTAAAGCTCATCTTGCTGGAATATGGAGTCACGATAACCTTTCTATAGATTTGATAAAGTTACATCAAGAAATTCTAAACATTGAAGATTCACTCTCTCCAAACACGGATATTGGCTCCGCTGTTAATGGATTTCTAGAAGGGCTATTTTCCCATTTTCCTACTCTGAGTACATTTTGGCATTATATTCTCAGTCTTATGGTTGTACTGGCCGTTTTACTGCTGTTGATGTGTCTCATTCCATGCTGCATCAAGCATTTAATTTCAGAGCTGCTTGACATCAAAGCAGCTATTCATGCTGCTCGTCTAAAGCACAAAAATCAGTGCTTTAGTAAATAAATAGGGGGGAGCTGCAGGGGGCAACCTGCGAGCAGGACGTGCTTTGAAGAACTGCCTTGTTAACTCAGGGGTTAATTCCAGGGCAACCTGGCACGCAGGCTCTGCTTTGAGAGCTGGGGCCGCCTTTGTTAACTCAAGGGTCGAGTCCAGACATAGTTCTCTGTCCCGCCACCTCTTATTGTTTACTAGGGAAACTCCTTGCAGCTTTCTAGAGCACATCTGACACAGGACAAATGGCTTTTTATGACCTAAGTCCTGAGAAACACAATCATGGGAAAATCATGGGAGTTTGGTTAATAGATTTATGTTTTTTAGGTGATTTCTGATACATGTTACTTAGGTAATTTTTAATAATAGTATTGTATAAGAATTTCCTCGTATAAGGGTATATAATTCTGTGTGTAAGAATAAACAGGTGTCACTGGCATTGCAGGTTGCAGTGATCCTCTCAACGCCCCGCTGTGTCTGTGTCTCTCTGTGTCTCTGTGTCTGTTTCTTTTCTTAGCCGAGGAATCCCACGTCCGTGCCTACGTTGACTCGTCGGCTGGCTCCGACAGCCTTGACTCATATTCCTCGTCACGTGGCCCAGACACGTGACCCTGACTCATATTCAAGGTCACGTGGCACAGACACGTGACCGCGACTCATATTCCGGGTCACGTGGCCCAGTCGCGTGACCCCAAAAAGTTGTCTAGACTCGTATCACAGACTCATGTTCAAGGTCACGTGGGCCAGACACGTGTCCCTGACTCATATTCCAGGTCACGTGGCCCAGACAGGTGACCCCTAAAGTGACCTAGACCCATAACCCAGAATCAAATTCAAGGTCACGTAGCGCAGACACATTACCTCGACTCATATTATGGGTCACGTGGCCCAGACACGTGACAGAAAAAGTTGTCTAGACTCGTATCCCAGACTCATATTCAAGGTCATGTGGCCCAGACACGTGACCCTGACTCATATTCCAGGTCACGTGCCCCAGACACGTGACACCAAACGTGGCGTAGACTCATAACCTAGAGTCATATTAAAGTTCACGTGTCCCAGACACGTGTCCCTGACTCATATTCCAGGTCACGTGGCCCAGACCCTTGACCCTGACTCATATTCCAGGTCACGTGCCCCAGACACGTGACACCAAAAGTGGCGTAGACTCATAACCTAGCGTCATATTAAAGTTCACGTGTCCCAGACACGTGACCCTGACTCATAATCCAGGTCACGTGTCCCAGACACGTGACCCCGACTCATATTCCATGTCACGTGGCAGAGACACTTGACCTCGACTCATATTCCGGATCACGTGGCCCCGACAAGTGATCCTGACTCATATTGCTCGTCACGTGGAACAGACACTTGACCCTGACTCATATTCAAGGTCACGTGGCCCAGACACGTGACCGCGACTCATATTCCGGGTCTCGTGGCCCAGTCGCGTGACCCCAAAAAGTTGTCTAGACTCGTATCACAGACTCATGTTCAAGGTCACGTGGGCCAGACACGTGTCCCTGACTCATATTCCAGGTCACGTGGCCCAGACAGGTGACCCCTAAAGTGACCTAGACCCATAACCCAGAATCAAATTCAAGGTCACGTAGCCCAGACACGTTACCGAAAAAGTTGTCTAGACTCGTATCCCAGACTCATATTCAAGGTCAGGTGGCCCAGACACGTGACCCGGACTCATGTTCCCGGTCACGTGACCCAGGCCCGTGACCCTGACTCATATTCCAGGTCACGTGCCCCAGACACGTGACACCAAAAGTGGCGTAGACTCATAACCTAGTCTCATATTCAAGGTCATGTGTCCCAGACACGTGACCCTGACTCATAATCCTGGTCACGACCCCGACTCATATTCCGGGTCACGTGGCCCCGACACGTGACCGTGACTCATATTCCGGGTCACGTGGCCCAGTTGCGTGACCTAAATAAGTTGTCCAGACTCGTATCCAAGACTCATATTCTAGGTCACGTGGCCCAGACACGTGACCCACACTCAGATTCAAAGTCACGTGGCCCAGACACGTGACACCAAAATTGGCGTAGACTCATAACCCAGACTCATATTCACGATCACGTGGCCCAGACTCGCAACCCTGACTCCTATTCCTGGTCACGTGTCCCAGACACTTGACCCAGACTCATATTCCGGGTCACGTGGCCCAGACACGTGACCCAAAAAGTTGTCTAGGCTCGTATCCCAGACTCATATTCAAGGTCACGTGGCCCAGACACGTGGCCTTTGCGGGGGGCAACCTGCGAGCAGGACGTGCTTTGAAGAACTGCCTTGTTAACTCAGGGGTTAATTCCAGGGCAACCTGGCACGCAGGCTCTGCTTTGAGAGCTGGGGCCGCCTTTGTTAACTCAAGGGTCGAGTCCAGACATAGTTCTCTGTCCCGCCACCTCTTATTGTTTACTAGGGAAACTCCTTGCAGCTTTCTGGAGCGCATCTGACACAGGACAAATGGCTTTTTATGACCTAAGTCCTGAGAAACACAATCATGGGAAAATCATGGGAGTTTGGTTAATAGATTTATGTTTTTTAGGTGATTTCTGATGCATGTTACTTAGGTAATTTTTAATAATAGTATTGTATAAGAATTTCCTGGTATAAGGGTATATAATTCTGTGTGTAAGAATAAACAGGTGTCACTGGCATTGCAGGTTGCAGTGATCCTCTCAACGCCCCGCTGTGTCTGTGTCTCTCTGTGTCTCTGTGTCTGTTTCTTTTCTTAGCCGAGGAATCCCACGTCCGTGCCTACGTTGACTCGTCGGCTGGCTCCGACAGCCTTGACTCATATTCCTCGTCACGTGGCCCAGACACGTGACCCTGACTCATATTCAAGGTCACGTGGCCCAGACACGTGACCGCGACTCATATTCCGGGTCACGGGGCCCAGTCACGTGACCCCAAAAAGTTGTCTAGACTCGTATCCCAGACTCATATTCAAGGTCACGTGGCCCAGACACGTGACCCTGACTCATATTCCCGGTCACGTGGCCCAGACCCTTGACCCTGACTCATATTCCAGGTCACGTGCCCCAGACACGTGACACCAAAAGTGGCGTAGACTCATAACCTAGCGTCATATTAAAGTTCCCGTGTCCCAGACACGTGACCCTGACTCATAATCCAGGTCACGTGTCCCAGACACGTGACCCCGACTCATATTCCGTGTCACGTGGCAGAGACACTTGACCTCGACTCATATTCCGGGTCACGTGGCCCCGACACGTGTCCCAGACGCATATGCCCGGTCACGTGGCCCAGACAAGTGATCCTGACTCATATTCCTCGTCACATGGCCCAGACACTTGACTCTGACTCATATTAAAGGTCACGTGGCCCAGACACGTGACCGCGGCTCATATTCCGGGTCACGTGGCCCAGTCGCGTGACCCCAAAAAGTTGTCTAGACTCGTATCACAGACTCATATTCCAGGTCACGTGGGCCAGACAGGTGACCCCTAAAGTGACCTAGACCCATAACCCAGAATCAAATTCAAGGTCACGTAGCCCAGACACGTTACCGAAAAAGTTGTCTAGACTCGTATCCCAGACTCATATTCAAGGTCAGGTGGCCCAGACACGTGACCCGGACTCATGTTCCCGGTCACGTGGTACAGGCACGTGACCCTGACTCATATTCCAGGTCACGTGCCCCAGACACGTGACACCAAGAGTGGCGTAGACTCATAACCTAGTCTCATATTCAAGGTCATGTGTCCCAGGCACGTGACCCTGACTCATATTCCAGGTCACGTGCCCCAGACACGTGACACCAAAAGTGGTGTAGACTCATAACCTAGTCTCATATTCAAGGTCATGTGTCCCAGACACGTGACCCCGACTCATATTCCGGGTCACGTGGCCCCGATACGTGACCGTGACTCATATTCCGGGTCACGTGGCCCAGTCGCGTGACCTAAATTAGTTGTCCAGACTCGTATCCAAGACTCATATACTAGGTCACGTGGCCCAGACACGTGACCCACACTCAGATTCAAAGTCACGTGGCCCAGGCACGTGACACCAAAATTGGCGTAGACTCATAACCCAGACTCATATTCACGATCACGTGTCCCAGACACGTGACCCCGACTCATATTCCGTGTCACGTGGCAGAGACACTTGACCTCGACTCATATTCCGGGTCACGTGGCCCCGACACGTGTCCCAGACTCATATGCCCGGTCACGTGGCCCAGACACGTGACCGCGACTCATATTCCGGGTCACGTGCCCCAACACGTGACACCAAACGTGGCGTAGACTCATAACCTAGAGTCATATTAAAGTTCACGTGTCCCAGACACGTGTCCCTGACTCATATTCCAGGTCACGTGGCCCAGACCCTTGACCCTGACTCATATTCCAGGTCACGTGCCCCAGACACGTGACACCAAAAGTGGCGTAGACTCATAACCTAGCGTCATAGTAAAGTTCACGTGTCCCAGACACGTGACCCTGACTCATAATCCAGGTCACGTGTCCCAGACACGTGACCCCGACTCATATTCCGTGTCACGTGGCAGAGACACTTGACCTCGACTCATATTCCGGGTCACGTGGCCCCGACACGTGTCCCAGACGCATATGCCCAGTCACGTGGCCCAGACAAGTGATCCTGACTCATATTCCTCGTCACGTGGCCCAGACACTTGACCTGACTCATATTCAAGGTCACGTGGCCCAGACACGTGACCGCGACTCATATTCCGGGTCACGTGGCCCAGTCGCGTGACCCCAAAAAGTTGTCTAGACTCGTATCACAGACTCAAGTTCAAGGTCACGTGGGCCAGACACGTGTCCCTGACTCATATTCCAGGTCACGTGGCCCAGACAGGTGACCCCTAAAGTGACCTAGACCCATAACCCAGAATCAAATTCAAGGTCACGTAGCGCAGACACATTACCTCGACTCATATTATGGGTCACGTGGCCCAGACACGTGACAGAAAAAGTTGTCTAGACTCGTATCCCAGACTCATATTCAAGGTCATGTGGCCCAGACACGTGACCCTGACTCATATTCCAGGTCACGTGCCCCAGACACGTGACACCAAACGAGGCGTAGACTCATAACCTAGAGTCATATTAAAGTTCACGTGTCCCAGACACGTGTCCCTGACTCATATTCCCGGTCACGTGGCCCAGACCCTTGACCCAGACTCATATTCCGGGTCTCGTGGTCCAGACCCTTGACCCTGACTCATACTCCAGGTCACGTGCCCCAGACACGTGACACCAAAAGTGGCGTAGACTCATAACCTAGCGTCATATTAAAGTTCACGTGTCCCAGACACGTGACCCTGACTCATAATCCAGGTCACGTGTCCCAGACACGTGACCCCGACTCATATTCCGTGTCACGTGGCAGAGACACTTTACCTCGACTCATATTCCGGGTCACGTGGCCCCGACACGTGTCCCAGACTCATATGCCCGGTCACGTGGCCCAGACACGTGACCGCGACTCATATTCCGGGTCACGTGCCCCAGACACGTGACACCAAACGTGGCGTAGACTCATAACCTAGAGTCATATTAAAGTTCACGTGTCCCAGACACGTGTCCCTGACTCATATTCCAGGTCACGTGGCCCAGACCCTTGACCCTGACTCATATTCCAGGTCACGTGCCCCAGACACGTGACACCAAAAGTGGCGTAGACTCATAACCTAGCGTCATATTAAAGTTCACGTGTCCCAGACACGTGACCCTGACTCATAATCCAGGTCACGTGTCCCAGACACGTGACCCCGACTCATATTCCGTGTCACGTGGCAGAGACACTTGACCTCGACTCATATTCCGGGTCACGTGGCCCCGACACGTGTCCCAGACGCATATGCCCAGTCACGTGGCCCAGACAAGTGATCTTGACTCATATTCCTCGTCACGTGGCCCAGACACTTGACCTGACTCATATTCAAGGTCACGTGGCCCAGACACGTGACCGCGACTCATATTCCGGGTCACGTGGCCCAGTCGCGTGACCCCAAAAAGTTGTCTAGACTCGTATCACAGACTCATGTTCAAGGTCACGTGGGCCAGACACGTGTCCCTGACTCATATTCCAGGTCACGTGGCCCAGACAGGTGACCCCTAAAGTGACCTAGACCCATAACCCAGAATCAAATTCAAGGTCACGTAGCCCAGACACGTTACCGAAAAAGTTGTCTAGACTCGTATCCCAGACTCATATTCAAGGTCAGGTGGCCCAGACACGTGACCCGGACTCATGTTCCCGGTCACGTGGCCCAGGCACGTGACCCTGACTCATATTCCAGGTCATGTGCCCCAGACACGTGACACCAAGAGTGGCGTAGACTCATAACCTAGCCTCATATTCAAGGTCATGTGTCCCAGGCACGTGACCCTGACTCATATTCCAGGTCACGTGCCCCAGACACGTGACACCAAAAGTGGCGTAGACTCATAACCTAGTCTCATATTCAAGGTCATGTGTCCCAGACACGTGACCCCGACTCATATTCCGGGTCACGTGGCCCAGTCGCGTGACCTAAATAAGTTGTCTAGACTCGTATTCAAGACTCATATTCTAGGTCACGTGGCCCAGACACGTGACCCACACTCAGATTCAAAGTCACGTGGCCCAGGCACGTGACACCAAAATTGGCGTAGACTCATAACCCAGACTCATATTCACGATCACGTGGCCCAGACTCGCAACCCTGACACATATTCCTGGTCACGTGTCCCAGACACTTGACCCTGACTCATATTCCTGGTCACGTGTCCCAGACTTTTGACCCAGACTCATATTCCGGGTCACGTGGCCCAGACACGTGACCCAAAAAGTTGTCTAGACCCGTACCACAGACTCATGTTCAAGGTCACGTGGGCCAGACACGTGTCCCTGACTCATATTCCAGGTCACGTGGCCCAGACAGGTGACCCCTAAAGTGACCTAGACCCATAACCCAGAATCAAATTCAAGGTCACGTAGCGCAGACACATTACCTCGACTCATATTATGGGTCACGTGGCCCAGACACGTGACAGAAAAAGTTGTCTAGACTCGTATCCCGGACTCATATTCAAGGTCATGTGGCCCAGACACGTGACCCTGACTCATATTCCAGGTCACGTGCCCCAGACACGTGACACCAAACGTGGCGTAGACTCATAACCTAGAGTCATATTAAAGTTCACGTGTCCCAGACACGTGTCCCTGACTCATATTCCAGGTCACGTGGCCCAGACCCTTGACCCTGACTCATATTCCAGGTCACGTGCCCCAGACACGTGACACCAAAAGTGGTGTAGACTCATAACCTAGCGTCATATTAAAGTTCACGTGTCCCAGACACGTGACCCTGACTCATATTCCTGGTCACGTGTCCCAGACACTTGACCCAGACTCATATTCCTGGTCACGTGTCCCAGACACTTGACCCAGACTCATATTCCGGGTCACGTGGCCCAGACACGCAAAGCTGACTCATATTCCTGGTCACGTGTCCCAGACACTTGACCCTGACTCATATTCCTGGTCACGTGTCCCAGACACTTGACCCAGACTCATATTCCGGGTCACGTGGCCCAGACACGTGACCCAAAAAGTTGTCTAGGCTCGTATCCCAGACTCATTTTCAAGGTCACGTGGCCCAGACAAGTGATCCTGACTCATATTCCTCGTCACGTGGCCCAGACACTTGACTCTGACTCATATTAAAGGTCACGTGGCCCAGACACGTGACCGCGACTCATATTCCGGGTCACGTGGCCCAGTCGCGTGACCCCAAAAAGTTGTCTAGATTCCTATCACAGACTCATATTCCAGGTCACGTGGGCCAGACAGGTGACCCCTAAAGTGACCTAGACCCATAACCCAGAATCAAATTCAAGGTCACGTAGCCCAGACACGTTACCGAAAAAGTTGTCTGGACTCGTATCCCAGACTCATATTCAAGGTCAGGTGGCCCAGACACGTGACCCGGACTCATGTTCCCGGTCACGTGGCCCAGGCACGTGACCCTGACTCATTCCAGGTCATGTGCCCCAGACACGTGACACCAAGAGTGGCGTAGACTCACAACCTAGTCTCATATTCAAGGTCATGTGTCCCAGGCACGTGACCCTGACTCATATTCCAGGTCACGTGCCCCAGACACGTGACACCAAAAGTGGCGTAGACTCATAACCTAGTCTCATATTCAAGGTCATGTGTCCCAGACACGTGACCCTGACTCATAATCCTGGTCACGTGTGCCAGACACGTGACCCCGACTCATATTCTGGGTCACGTGCCCCCGAGACGTGACCGTGACTCATATTCCGGGTCACGTGGCCCAGTTGCATGACCTAAATAAGTTGTCCAGACTCGTATCCAAGACTCATATTCTAGGTCACGTGGCCCAGACACGTGACCCACACTCAGATTCAAAGTCACGTGGCCCAGACACGTGACACCAAAATTGGCGTAGACTCATAACCCAGACCCATATTCACGATCACGTGGCCCAGACTCGCAACCCTGACTCCTATTCCTGGTCACGTGTCCCAGACACTTGACCCAGACTCATATTCCGGGTCACGTGGCCCAGACACGTGACCCAAAAAGTTGTCTAGGCTCGTATCCCAGACTCATATTCAAGGTCACGTGGCCCAGACACGTGGCCTTTGCGGGGGGCAACCTGCGAGCAGGACGTGCTTTGAAGAACTGCCTTGTTAACTCAGGGGTTAATTCCAGGGCAACCTGGCACGCAGGCTCTGCTTTGAGAGCTGGGGCCGCCTTTGTTAACTCAAGGGTCGAGTCCAGACATAGTTCTCTGTTCCGCCACCTCTTATTGTTTACTAGGGAAACTCCTTGCAGCTTTCTGGAGCGCATCTGACACAGGACAAATGGCTTTTTATGACCTAAGTCCTGAGAAACACAATCATGGGAAAATCATGGGAGTTTGGTTAATAGATTTATGTTTTTTAGGTGATTTCTGATGCATGTTACTTAGGTAATTTTTAATAATAGTATTGTATAAGAATTTCCTGGTATAAGGGTATATAATTCTGTGTGTAAGAATAAACAGGTGTCACTGGCATTGCAGGTTGCAGTGATCCTCTCAACGCCCCGGTGTATCTGTGTCTCTCTGTGTCTCTGTGTCTGTTTCTTTTCTTAGCCGAGGAATCCCGCGTCCGTGCCTACGTTGACTCGTCGGCTGGCTCCGACAAAGTGGCGCCCAACGTGGGGCATCGACGTTTAGGAGATTCTCGGCCGCTGCCCGGAGATAAAACGCGCGTATAGGTAAAGAAAATCCTGCATAAAAAAAAGAAAAATAAGGTAGGGGCAGGAAGGTTTATAGTTGAGAGTAAAAAATGGGGCAAGATCATAGTCGTCAAGTGTTTGTTCATATGTTATATGTAATGTTAAGAGACCGAGGGGTCAAAGTATCTAAGCCTAAATTACGCACATTCTTGCAGTTTATTGAAGAAGTCTGTCCATGGTTCCCTGAGGAAGGAACTATGAGTTTAGAGATTTGGAAAAAGATTGGTAAGCAGATTCAAACACATTATTCACTTTATGGCCCTTCCAAAGTTCCAGTAGAAACTTTCTCATTGTGGACTTTAATCCGTGATTGCCTTGATTTTAGTCATGAAGAGGGTTCTAAAATTAATCAAATGGTTGATGAAGAGCCAATTTATGCTACTCCAGAGGGTCGAGACAGATTGGTTACCTTGTCCCCTCTTGCAAAAACGGAGGATGGGCTGTCTCCCTCTGATGAGGAAGATTTAGATGAACAAGCAGCTGAATATCACCAGGATGATTGGGATCTGTTAGCTGAGGAGTCACCTCCTGCTGTTAATAAAATGGTGCAACAGTCCTGTTGTGCTCCCATGGAGCATCTTACTTTAAAAGAACCACCTCCTCAAAAAATTGTGGTACCTGCTGCACCACCCGCTTATGCCGCTTCTATTATTGCTGGGTTAGATCCTCCTCCTGCTCAGGCCACTGTGCAAGTTCAGGTTTTTTCCCCGTTGCAGCAGGCCATTCATCAGGCATATAAAGATGGAGAAAATGTTTCTGGTTTCCCAGTTCTATTTCCAGTACTGGAAAATGCTGGTCAGCGATATTATGATCCTCTTCCCTTTAAACAGTTAAAAGAACTTAAAGTCGCCTGTGCACAATATGGGGCTACTGCACCTTTTACACAGGCTATGATTGAGAATTTAGGAGCCTTAAATCTGCCTCCTAATGATTGGAAACAAATCGCTCGTGCATGTCTTTCGGGCGGTGATTATTTATTGTGGAAATCCGAATTTGCAGAACAATGTCACTATATAGCTGAAATTAATCAAAGACAAGGAATTCCCACAACTTATGAAATGTTGGTAGGGGAAGGTGCATTTCAGGCTACCAATGCACAGCTGAATTATCAGCCAGGAGCATATCGTCAAATTTCCAACGCCGCACGACAGGCTTGGAGGAAATTGCCATGTCCCTCTAATAGATCAGAGGATCTTGCAAAGATACGGCAGGGGCCTGACGAGCCCTATCAAGATTTTGTTGCCCGGCTTTTGGAAGCTGTGGGAAAAATAATGTCTGATGATCAAGCAGGTATGATTTTAACTAAGCAATTGGCTTATGAAAATGCTAACTCTGCCTGTCAGGCTGCCTTGCGGCCATATAGAAAGAAGGGGGCTTTGTCTGATTATATTCGTATTTGTGCTGATATTGGTCCATCTTATATGCAGGGAATTGCTATTGCAGCTGCTTTGCAAGGGAAAAACATAAAAGAGGTATTATTTCAGCAGCAGCGCAAAAAGGAGATGATGAAAAATTCGTCCAATGCTGTTTGTTATGCCTGCGGCCAAGTAGGACATCGAGCTGCAGCCTGTCCTCAGAGGACTAACAGGGGGACAAGAGGTATAGCCCCGAATGTATGCCCTAGATGTAAGAGAGGAAGACATTGGATGAAAGACTGTAGGTCAAAAACAGATTCACAGGGCAATCCATTACCCCCCTTGCAGGGAAACTGGGTGAGGGGCCAGCCCCTGGCCCCGAAACAATGTTATGGGGCAATTCAGCAGACTTCTCCAGTAGAAAGCGGGTCTCAGACCTGTTTAGAGCCACCTCAGGGAGCGCTGGATTGGACTTGTGTGCCTCCTCCTACACAATACTAACCCCTGAAATGGGAATTCAGACTATTGCTACTGGAGTGTTTGGGCCATTGCCTGAAGGGACAGTAGGCTTACTGTTAGGGAGAAGTAGTACCACTTTAAAGGGCCTTAGTGTCGCTCCAGGGGTTATAGATTCAGATTATCATGGAGAAATTAAAATTATGGCAGAATCACCTCGTACTATTAGTACTATCCATTCAGGACAAAGAATTGCACAACTTGTTCTCCTCCCTCTTAAAGTCACAGGGCATGAGATTCAAAAGACACGTGGCACTGCTGCCTTTGGGTCTTCAGATGCCTATTGGGTCCAAGCTATTAAAGAATCCAGGCCTGAATTGGAGCTAAAAATTAATGGGAAAAATTTTAAAGGAATTTTGGATACTGGAGCTGATGTATCTGTTATTGCTGAGCATCATTGGCCCAGCGGATGGCCTAAACATATAGCTATTTCCACTTTGCAAGGAATTGGGCAGTCCAGTAATCCAGAACAGAGTGCAGAGCTACTGCATTGGCAAGATCAAGACGGCCATCAAGGCGAGATGCGTCCTTACATACTACCTAGATTGCCAGTTAATCTTTGGGGAAGGGATGTTATGTCAAAAATGGGAGTCTTTCTTTACAGTCCAAGCACTGCAATAAGTTCACAAATGTTTGATCAGGGTCTTTTGCCTCACCAGGGCCTGGGTAAGCATGGTCAGGGAAGAATTGCGCCAATTCAGCCTCAAAAGCTGGCACCAAGAGCAGGGTTAGGATATTTTCAGTGGGGACTACTGATTGTCCTGTTACTCACGCTGATCCTATTGTTTGGAAAACTGAGGAACCTGTGTGGGTAGATCAGTGGCCCCTAACTATAGAAAAAATGCTGGCTGCACAACAACTGGTACAGGAACAGTTGGCTTTGGGCCATATAGAACCTTCTAATTCACCTTGGAATTCACCCATTTTTGTTATCAAAAAGAAATCTGGAAAATGGCGCTTATTGCAAGACCTTCGTCAGGTTAACAAAGCCATGCAGATCATGGGTGCTTTGCAGCCCGGGTTGCCTTCTCCAATGGCAATTCCTAGGGGAGCTCATATAATTATTATTGACTTAAAAGATTGCTTTTATACCATTCCCCTTGCACCTCAGGATTGTTATCGTTTTGCATTTAGTGTTCCTGCTGTTAACTTTTCACGGCCCATGAAGAGGTATCAATGGAAGGTGTTGCCTCAAGGAATGGCTAATAGTCCTACATTATGCCAAAAGTTTGTAGATGCAGCCCTAACCGATGTGCGTGAAAGGTTTTCAGATATTTACATGCTTCATTATATAGATGATATTCTTTTGGCTCATACTGATTATGCCTATTTGTTAAAAGCCTTTTCTGAAGTAGAGATTGCATTAAAGTCTAGAGGTTTAATTATAGCTACTGAAAAAATTCAAACTTTTCCTCCATACTCCTATTTGGGCTTCCGTTTGGAAAAGGAAAAATTCTCTGTCCCTCATCTTCAGTTACGAAGAGATGGATTACGTACTTTAAATGATTTTCAAAAGTTGCTGGGAGACATTAATTGGATACGCCCTTACTTACGCCTCCCTACTGTAAGTTGGAAACCATTGTTTGATATTTTGAAAGGAGATTCATCACCTACATCTCCTCGGCAACTAACGCCACAAGGAGAGTTGGCTCTGCAAACTGTGGAAAGGGCACTTGCTGAACAATACACAGCGTATTGTGATTACACCCGGCCATGGGGATTATATATACTTGCTACTCAACATTCACCCACAGGAGTCCTATATCAGGATAAGCCATTAAAATGGATTTATTTGGCAGCTTCTCCTGTGCGGGCCCTTGATTCCTACCATGTTCAGGTTGCTAGGGTAATTGCTAGAGGTCGAAAAGACTCTATTATGTATTTGGGCAAAGATCCCTCCTTTATATGTGTCCCTTTTTCATCTGAACAGCAAAACTGGCTTTTCCAGTTCTCTGATGACTGGGTGCTTGCCTTAGCTGACTTCCCTGGACAACTAATTCAGCATTACCCAGCTGATAAGTTGTTGCAATTTGCTTTACAACATCCATTTGTTTTCCCTACTATTGTAAAAGAGCATCCTATTCCTAATGCTGTAACTATTTTTAACGATGGCTCTTCTAATGGAATAGCTAGTCTTGTTGTCAGTCAACAAACATATTTTACTCAAACTACTTATGAATCAGCACAAGAAGTTGAGTTGTATGCGGTGCTGAGAGCTCTTCATACAGTTTCTTCTGCCTTTAATTTATACTCAGATAGTCATTATGTAGTCAGAGCCATGTCTGTCATAGAAACAGTCCCGCTGATTGGCTCAATTAAAACTTCAATCTTTGATTGGTTTTTTCGTATCCAAAAGGCTATACAAACTCGTGTCAACCCCTGTTTCTTTGGCTATATACGAGCTCATTCGGCTCTGCCTGGACCCCTTGCTCAGGGTAATAAGATAGCAGATGCCCTGACAAAAAACATTTATTTTCAAGATGCAGCCTTAGCTGCCAAAGCTTCTCATGCCATACATCATCAAAATAGTCATTCTTTATGCTTGCAGTTTCAGATTCCCAGAGAAACGGCACGACAAATTGTTAAAAGCTGTTCAACATGTCCTCAGTTCTTTGTTGTTCCCTCTTTTGGTGTCAACCCTCGTGGCCTCCGTCCTAATGATCTTTGGCAAATGGACGTTACTCATATGGCTGAGTTTGGAAAGCTGAAGTATCTTCATGTTACTATTGATACCAATTCTGGCTTCCTTATGGCTACAGCACTTTCTGGAGAGGCTAGTAAAAATTGTATTCAACATTGCCTCCGCTGTTTTGCTGCCATGGGAATACCCCGTGTGTTAAAAACTGATAATGGTCCTGGCTACACTGGACGTAAATTTCGTTCCTTTTGTGACACTTTTTCTATACTGCATAAAACTGGCATCCCTTATAATCCTCAAGGACAAGGAATTGTTGAACGAGCTCACTTAACCCTTAAACATCAACTGAAAAAACTAAAAAGGGGGAATTGGGTGCAGGGCAGTATTCCTTCTCTATTGAGCCATGCTTTATATGTTTTGAATTTTTTGACCTTTGATAATAAAGGCAATACTGCCGCCCAGCGCTTCTGGATGCAGGATCCACCACGAAAGTTCCCACTCGTACGATGGAAGGATCCTATGAACGGATCTTGGAATGGTCCTGATCCTGTATTAATATGGGGGAGAGGCCATGTTTGTGTGTTTCCGCAGAATGCCGAAGCGCCGCGCTGGCTCCCGGAAAGGCTGGTACGCGCGTCGGAGGCAGTCCTTGACAGCTCAGGTGAGGCGAATAACGGACAGCGATGATTCGTCTCTTCCATCATCACAGCAAGTACAAGCCCTTTTGCGGCTGGCCCAACAAGGGTCTGATCAACACATCTCTCCTTTTAGAGTGTGGATTCAATTATTATTGCTTTTGCAAAATCTTTCTGATGTTCAGGGAAAGGTATATTGGGCCTATGTCCCTGACCCTCTCTTGTTACAGCCAGTCACCTGGGAGATGGCATTTATTCCTGTATACGTTAATGACACTATTACACTGGGAGGATCTTCAGATAAACATATTATTCCACAAAATGCTTCTCTAAATTATACAGGGTTTTCTGCAAAACTTCCTATATGTATGTATAAAAACTATAATGCTTCTAGCTGTCCTTTAATTACAGAAACCTTCTACAGAACCAAGATTGCTGCTCAGAATACATGGATACTACGTTTCCCATCAATAACAGAAAAGGCTGGACAGACCCAACAGCAGAATGGAATAGGGCCTAAAGACATTCCCTTTTGTGGACTTGGACTAAGGGAACAGCAGATTTATGTGCCTTGGACATCATGTAGAAACGAAACTGCTACCACGTATACCATCTATAATGAGACACAAAGGCTTTGGGACTGGGGTCCTGATTTGATGACTGCACAAGGGTCTGGCTATCGAGAGCTTCATCCTCCCATTTGGAATCTCGGCGGTGATAAGATCTTCCAGACAGACCTGTGGAAGCTTGCTGCCGCTACAAGCAAGACAGTGAGGTTGTCATATACAGGCGCAAACCATCTGAATGAACCTTACAGATATCCTCGTGCTTGTGTACCTTTACCTTTCATGATAATAACGGGGTCTGTTGTTATTCGTAAACAATTTGGTATGTATAATATTACCTGTTTAAACTGTACATTGTCAAATTGTATTCGAGGAATTGACGACAAGTCAGGCTTGCTTATTGTAAAGCAACCTCCTTTTGTTGTTATCCCTGTAAATGTGTCAGAATCCTGGTATGAAGATACAGGAGTAGAATTGTGGGAACGCCTGAATAATGCACTCTCCAGGCCTCGGAGAGGAATAGGTTTAGTTATACTAGGGATAATTTCTCTGATAACGTTAATAGCATCCACTATTTCTGCTTCTATTGCTCTTAGCCAGCCTATTCATACTGCTGCCTTTGTAGATGGGCTTGCCAAAAATGCATCCAATGCTTTAGGAATACAAGAAGATATTGATAAACGTTTAGAAGATCGCTTAAATGCTCTGTATGATTCTGTGTTATACTTAGGAGAACAAATGCAAGAGCTGAGGTTTAGGAGTAAGTTGAGATGTCATGCTAATTATTATTGGATATGTGTCACTCAAAAAGAGTATAATGAATCACATACATCGTGGCAACATATTAAAGCTCATCTTGCTGGAATATGGAGTCACGATAACCTTTCTATAGATTTGATAAAGTTACATCAAGAAATTCTAAACATTGAAGATTCACTCTCTCCAAACACGGATATTGGCTCCGCTGTTAATGGATTTCTAGAAGGGCTATTTTCCCATTTTCCTACTCTGAGTACATTTTGGCATTATATTCTCAGTCTTATGGTTGTACTGGCCGTTTTACTGCTGTTGATGTGTCTCATTCCATGCTGCATCAAGCATTTAATTTCAGAGCTGCTTGACATCAAAGCAGCTATTCATGCTGCTCGTCTAAAGCACAAAAATCAGTGCTTTAGTAAATAAATAGGGGGGAGCTGCAGGGGGCAACCTGCGAGCAGGACGTGCTTTGAAGAACTGCCTTGTTAACTCAGGGGTTAATTCCAGGGCAACCTGGCACGCAGGCTCTGCTTTGAGAGCTGGGGCCGCCTTTGTTAACTCAAGGGTCGAGTCCAGACATAGTTCTCTGTCCCGCCACCTCTTATTGTTTACTAGGGAAACTCCTTGCAGCTTTCTAGAGCACATCTGACACAGGACAAATGGCTTTTTATGACCTAAGTCCTGAGAAACACAATCATGGGAAAATCATGGGAGTTTGGTTAATAGATTTATGTTTTTTAGGTGATTTCTGATACATGTTACTTAGGTAATTTTTAATAATAGTATTGTATAAGAATTTCCTCGTATAAGGGTATATAATTCTGTGTGTAAGAATAAACAGGTGTCACTGGCATTGCAGGTTGCAGTGATCCTCTCAACGCCCCGCTGTGTCTGTGTCTCTCTGTGTCTCTGTGTCTGTTTCTTTTCTTAGCCGAGGAATCCCACGTCCGTGCCTACGTTGACTCGTCGGCTGGCTCCGACAGCCTTGACTCATATTCCTCGTCACGTGGCCCAGACACGTGACCCTGACTCATATTCAAGGTCACGTGGCACAGACACGTGACCGCGACTCATATTCCGGGTCACGTGGCCCAGTCACGTGACCCCAAAAAGTTGTCTAGACTCGTATCACAGACTCATGTTCAAGGTCACGTGGGCCAGACACGTGTCCCTGACTCATATTCCAGGTCACGTGGCCCAGACAGGTGACCCCTAAAGTGACCTAGACCCATAACCCAGAATCAAATTCAAGGTCACGTAGCGCAGACACATTACCTCGACTCATATTATGGGTCACGTGGCCCAGACACGTGACAGAAAAAGTTGTCTAGACTCGTATCCCAGACTCATATTCAAGGTCATGTGGCCCAGACACGTGACCCTGACTCATATTCCAGGTCACGTGCCCCAGACACGTGACACCAAACGTGGCGTAGACTCATAACCTAGAGTCATATTAAAGTTCACGTGTCCCAGACACGTGTCCCTGACTCATATTCCAGGTCACGTGGCCCAGACCCTTGACCCTGACTCATATTCCAGGTCACGTGCCCCAGACACGTGACACCAAAAGTGGGGTAGACTCATAACCTAGCGACATATTAAAGTTCACGTGTCCCAGACACGTGACCCTGACTCATAATCCAGGTCACGTGTCCCAGACACGTGACCCCGACTCATATTCCATGTCACGTGGCAGAGACACTTGACCTCGACTCATATTCCGGATCACGTGGCCCCGACAAGTGATCCTGACTCATATTGCTCGTCACGTGGAACAGACACGTGACCCTGACTCATAATCCAGGTCACGTGTCCCAGACACGTGACCCCGACTCATATTCCATGTCACGTGGCAGAGACACTTGACCTCGACTCATATTCCGGATCACGTGGCCCCGACAAGTGATCCTGACTCATATTGCTCGTCACGTGGAACAGACACTTGACCCTGACTCATATTCAAGGTCACGTGGCCCAGACACGTGACCGCGACTCATATTCCGGGTCTCGTGGCCCAGTCGCGTGACCCCAAAAAGTTGTCTAGACTCGTATCACAGACTCATGTTCAAGGTCACGTGGGCCAGACACGTGTCCCTGACTCATATTCCAGGTCACGTGGCCCAGACAGGTGACCCCTAAAGTGACCTAGACCCATAACCCAGAATCAAATTCAAGGTCACGTAGCCCAGACACGTTACCGAAAAAGTTGTCTAGACTCGTATCCCAGACTCATATTCAAGGTCAGGTGGCCCAGACACGTGACCCGGACTCATGTTCCCGGTCACGTGACCCAGGCCCGTGACCCTGACTCATATTCCAGGTCACGTGCCCCAGACACGTGACACCAAAAGTGGCGTAGACTCATAACCTAGTCTCATATTCAAGGTCATGTGTCCCAGACACGTGACCCTGACTCATAATCCTGGTCACGACCCCGACTCATATTCCGGGTCACGTGGCCCCGACACGTGACCGTGACTCATATTCCGGGTCACGTGGCCCAGTTGCGTGACCTAAATAAGTTGTCCAGACTCGTATCCAAGACTCATATTCTAGGTCACGTGGCCCAGACACGTGACCCACACTCAGATTCAAAGTCACGTGGCCCAGACACGTGACACCAAAATTGGCGTAGACTCATAACCCAGACTCATATTCACGATCACGTGGCCCAGACTCGCAACCCTGACTCCTATTCCTGGTCACGTGTCCCAGACACTTGACCCAGACTCATATTCCGGGTCACGTGGCCCAGACACGTGACCCAAAAAGTTGTCTAGGCTCGTATCCCAGACTCATATTCAAGGTCACGTGGCCCAGACACGTGGCCTTTGCGGGGGGCAACCTGCGAGCAGGACGTGCTTTGAAGAACTGCCTTGTTAACTCAGGGGTTAATTCCAGGGCAACCTGGCACGCAGGCTCTGCTTTGAGAGCTGGGGCCGCCTTTGTTAACTCAAGGGTCGAGTCCAGACATAGTTCTCTGTCCCGCCACCTCTTATTGTTTACTAGGGAAACTCCTTGCAGCTTTCTGGAGCGCATCTGACACAGGACAAATGGCTTTTTATGACCTAAGTCCTGAGAAACACAATCATGGGAAAATCATGGGAGTTTGGTTAATAGATTTATGTTTTTTAGGTGATTTCTGATGCATGTTACTTAGGTAATTTTTAATAATAGTATTGTATAAGAATTTCCTGGTATAAGGGTATATAATTCTGTGTGTAAGAATAAACAGGTGTCACTGGCATTGCAGGTTGCAGTGATCCTCTCAACGCCCCGCTGTGTCTGTGTCTCTCTGTGTCTCTGTGTCTGTTTCTTTTCTTAGCCGAGGAATCCCACGTCCGTGCCTACGTTGACTCGTCGGCTGGCTCCGACAGCCTTGACTCATATTCCTCGTCACGTGGCCCAGACACGTGACCCTGACTCATATTCAAGGTCACGTGGCCCAGACACGTGACCGCGACTCATATTCCGGGTCACGGGGCCCAGTCACGGGACCCCAAAAAGTTGTCTAGACTCGTATCCCAGACTCATATTCAAGGTCACGTGGCCCAGACACGTGACCCTGACTCATATTCCCGGTCACGTGGCCCAGACCCTTGACCCTGACTCATATTCCAGGTCACGTGCCCCAGACACGTGACACCAAAAGTGGCGTAGACTCATAACCTAGCGTCATATTAAAGTTCACGTGTCCCAGACACGTGACCCTGACTCATAATCCAGGTCACGTGTCCCAGACACGTGACCCCGACTCATATTCCGTGTCACGTGGCAGAGACACTTGACCTCGACTCATATTCCGGGTCACGTGGCCCCGACACGTGTCCCAGACGCATATGCCCGGTCACGTGGCCCAGACAAGTGATCCTGACTCATATTCCTCGTCACGTGGCCCAGACACTTGACTCTGACTCATATTCAAGGTCACGTGGCCCAGACACGTGACCGCGACTCATATTCCAGGTCACGTGGCCCAGTCGCGTGACCCCAAAAAGTTGTCTAGACTCGTATCACAGACTCATATTCCAGGTCACGTGGGCCAGACAGGTGACCCCTAAAGTGACCTAGACCCATAACCCAGAATCAAATTCAAGGTCACGTAGCCCAGACACGTTACCGAAAATGTTGTCTAGACTCGTATCCCAGACTCATATTCAAGGTCAGGTGGCCCAGACACGTGACCCGGACTCATATTCCAGGTCACGTGCCCCAGACACGTGACACCAAGAGTGGCGTAGACTCATAACCTAGTCTCATATTCTAGGTCACGTGGCCCAGACACGTGACCCACACTCAGATTCAAAGTCACGTGGCCCAGGCACGTGACACCAAAATTGGCGTAGACTCATAACCCAGACACATATTCACGATCACGTGGCCCAGACTCGCAACCCTGACTCATATTCCTGGTCACGTGTCCCAGACACTTGACCCTGACTCATATTCCTGGTCACGTGTCCCAGACACTTGACCCAGACTCATATTCCGGGTCACGTGGCCCAGACACGTGACCCAAAAAGTTGTCTAGGCTCGTATCCCAGACTCATTTTCAAGGTCACGTGGCCCAGACACGTGGCCTTGACTCATATTCCTCGTCACGTGGCCCAGACCCTTGACCCTGACTCATACTCCAGGTCACGTGCCCCAGACACGTGACACCAAAAGTGGCGTAGACTCATAACCTAGCGTCATATTAAAGTTCACGTGTCCCAGACACGTGACCCTGACTCATAATCCAGGTCACGTGTCCCAGACACGTGACCCCGACTCATATTCCGTGTCACGTGGCAGAGACACTTGACCTCGACTCATATTCCGGGTCACGTGGCTCCGACACGTGTCCCAGACTCATATGCCCGGTCACGTGGCCCAGACACGTGACCGCGACTCATATTCCGGGTCACGTGGCCCAGTCGCGTGACCCCGAAAAGTTGTCTAGACTCGTATCACAGACTCATGTTCAAGGTCACGTGGGCCAGACACGTGTCCCTGACTCATATTCCAGGTCACGTGGCCCAGACAGGTGACCCCTAAAGTGACCTAGACCCATAACCCAGAATCAAATTCAAGGTCTCGTAGCGCAGACACATTACCTCGACTCATATTATGGGTCACGGGGCCCAGACACGTGACAGAAAAAGTTGTCTAGACTCGTATCCCAGACTCATATTCAAGGTCATGTGGCCCAGACACGTAACCCTGACTCATATTCCGGGTCACGTGGCCCCGAAACGCGTCCCGGACGCATATGCCCGTTCACGTGGCCCAGACAAGTGATCCTGACTCATATTCCTCGTCACGTGGCCCAGACACTTGACTCTGACTCATATTAAAGGTCACGTGGCCCAGACACGTGACCGCGACTCATATTCCGGGTCACGTGGCCCAGTCGCGTGACCCCAAAAAGTTGTCTAGATTCCTATCACAGACTCATATTCCAGGTCACGTGGGCCAGACAGGTGACCCCTAAAGTGACCTAGACCCATAACCCAGAATCAAATTCAAGGTCACGTAGCCCAGACACGTTACCGAAAAAGTTGTCTGGACTCGTATCCCAGACTCATATTCAAGGTCAGGTGGCCCAGACACGTGACCCGGACTCATGTTCCAGGTGACGTGGCCCAGGCACGTGACCCTGACTCATATTCCAGGTCATGTGCCCCAGACACGTGACACCAAGAGTGGCG
This sequence comes from Giraffa tippelskirchi, assembly GCF_054371585.1. NCBI lineage: Eukaryota > Metazoa > Chordata > Mammalia > Artiodactyla > Giraffidae > Giraffa > Giraffa tippelskirchi. The sequence continues at coordinate 6,384,569 of NC_137288.1, read as the reverse complement.
TAGACTCACAACCTAGTCTCATATTCAAGGTCATGTGTCCCAGGCACGTGACCCTGACTCATATTCCAGGTCACGTGGCCCAGACCCTTGACCCTGACTCATATTCCAGGTCACGTGCCCCAGACACGTGACACCAAAAGTGGCGTAGACTCATAACCTAGCGTCATATTAAAGTTCACGTGTCCCAGACACGTGACCCTGACTCATAATCCAGGTCACGTGTCCCAGACACGTGACCCCGACTCATATTCCGGGTCACGTGGCCCCGACACGTGTCCCAGACTCATATGCCCGGTCACGTGGCCCAGACAAGTGATCCTGACTCATATTCCTCGTCACGTGGCCCAGACACTTGACCCTGACTCATATTCAAGGTCACGTGGCCCAGACACGTGACCGCGACTCATATTCCGGGTCACGTGGCCCAGTCGCGTGACCCCAAAAAGATGTCTAGACTCGTATCACAGACTCATGTTCAAGGTCACGTGGGCCAGACACGTGTCTCTGACTCATATTCCAGGTCACGTGGCCCAGACAGGTGACCCCTAAAGTGACCTAGACCCATAACCCAGAATCAAATTCAAGGTCACGTAGCCCAGACACGTTACCGAAAAAGTTGTCTAGACTCGTATCCCAGACTCATATTCAAGGTCAGGTGGCCCAGACACGTGACCCGGACTCATGTTCCCGGTCACGTGGCCCAGGCACGTGGCCCTGACTCATATTCCAGGTCACGTGCCCCAGACACGTGACACCAAAAGTGGCGTAGACTCATAACCTAGTCTCATATTCAAGGTCATGTGTCCCAGACACGTGACCCTGACTCATAATCCTCGTCACGTGTCCCAGACACGTGACCCCGACTCATATTCCGGGTCATGTGGCCCCGACACGAGACCGTGACTCATATTCCGGGTCACGTGGCCCAGTTGCGTGACCTAAATAAGTTGTCCAGACTCGTATCCAAGACTCATATTCTAGGTCACGTGGCCCAGACACGTGACCCACACTCAGATTCAAAGTCACGTGGCCCAGACACGTGACACCAAAATTGGCATAGACTCATAACCCAGACTCATATTCACGATCACGTGGCCCAGACTCGCAACCCTGACTCCTATTCCTGGTCACGTGTCCCAGACACTTGACCCAGACTCATATTCCGGGTCACGTGGCCCAGACACGTGACCCAAAAAGTTGTCTAGGCTCGTATCCCAGACTCATATTCAAGGTCACGTGGCCCAGACACGTGGCCTTTGCGGGGGGCAACCTTCGAGCAGGACGTGCTTTGAAGAACTGCCTTGTTAACTCAGGGGTTATTTCCAGGGCAACCTGGCACGCAGGCTCTGCTTTGAGAGCTGGGGCCGCCTTTGTTAACTCAAGGGTCGAGTCCAGACATAGTTCTCTGTCCCGCCACCTCTTATTGTTTACTAGGGAAACTCCTTGCAGCTTTCTGGAGCGCATCTGACACAGGACAAATGGCTTTTTATGACCTAAGTCCTGAGAAACACAATCATGGGAAAATCATGGGAGTTTGGTTAATAGATTTATGTTTTTTAGGTGATTTCTGATGCATGTTACTTAGGTAATTTTTAATAATAGTATTGTATAAGAATTTCCTGGTATAAGGGTATATAATTCTGTGTGTAAGAATAAACAGGTGTCACTGGCATTGCAGGTTGCAGTGATCCTCTCAACGCCCCGCTGTATCTGTGTCTCTCTGTGTCTCTGTGTCTGTTTCTTTTCTTAGCCGAGGAATCCCGCGTCCGTGCCTACGTTGACTCGTCGGCTGGCTCCGACAAAGTGGCGCCCAACGTGGGGCATCGACGTTTAGGAGATTCTCGGCCGCTGCCCGGAGATAAAACGCGCGTATAGGTAAAGAAAATCCTGCATAAAAAAAAGAAAAATAAGGTAGGGGCAGGAAGGTTTATAGTTGAGAGTAAAAAATGGGGCAAGATCATAGTCGTCAAGTGTTTGTTCATATGTTATATGTAATGTTAAGAGACCGAGGGGTCAAAGTATCTAAGCCTAAATTACGCACATTCTTGCAGTTTATTGAAGAAGTCTGTCCATGGTTCCCTGAGGAAGGAACTATGAGTTTAGAGATTTGGAAAAAGATTGGTAAGCAGATTCAAACACATTATTCACTTTATGGCCCTTCCAAAGTTCCAGTAGAAACTTTCTCATTGTGGACTTTAATCCGTGATTGCCTTGATTTTAGTCATGAAGAGGGTTCTAAAATTAATCAAATGGTTGATGAAGAGCCAATTTATGCTACTCCAGAGGGTCGAGACAGATTGGTTACCTTGTCCCCTCTTGCAAAAACGGAGGATGGGCTGTCTCCCTCTGATGAGGAAGATTTAGATGAACAAGCAGCTGAATATCACCAGGATGATTGGGATCTGTTAGCTGAGGAGTCACCTCCTGCTGTTAATAAAATGGTGCAACAGTCCTGTTGTGCTCCCATGGAGCATCTTACTTTAAAAGAACCACCTCCTCAAAAAATTGTGGTACCTGCTGCACCACCCGCTTATGCCGCTTCTATTATTGCTGGGTTAGATCCTCCTCCTGCTCAGGCCACTGTGCAAGTTCAGGTTTTTTCCCCGTTGCAGCAGGCCATTCATCAGGCATATAAAGATGGAGAAAATGTTTCTGGTTTCCCAGTTCTATTTCCAGTACTGGAAAATGCTGGTCAGCGATATTATGATCCTCTTCCCTTTAAACAGTTAAAAGAACTTAAAGTCGCCTGTGCACAATATGGGGCTACTGCACCTTTTACACAGGCTATGATTGAGAATTTAGGAGCCTTAAATCTGCCTCCTAATGATTGGAAACAAATCGCTCGTGCATGTCTTTCGGGCGGTGATTATTTATTGTGGAAATCCGAATTTGCAGAACAATCAGAATTTCACTATATAGCTGAAATTAATCAAAGACAAGGAATTCCCACAACTTATGAAATGTTGGTAGGGGAAGGTGCATTTCAGGCTACCAATGCACAGCTGAATTATCAGCCAGGAGCATATCGTCAAATTTCCAACGCCGCACGACAGGCTTGGAGGAAATTGCCATGTCCCTCTAATAGATCAGAGGATCTTGCAAAGATACGGCAGGGGCCTGACGAGCCCTATCAAGATTTTGTTGCCCGGCTTTTGGAAGCTGTGGGAAAAATAATGTCTGATGATCAAGCAGGTATGATTTTAACTAAGCAATTGGCTTATGAAAATGCTAACTCTGCCTGTCAGGCTGCCTTGCGGCCATATAGAAAGAAGGGGGCTTTGTCTGATTATATTCGTATTTGTGCTGATATTGGTCCATCTTATATGCAGGGAATTGCTATTGCAGCTGCTTTGCAAGGGAAAAACATAAAAGAGGTATTATTTCAGCAGCAGCGCAAAAAGGAGATGATGAAAAATTCGTCCAATGCTGTTTGTTATGCCTGCGGCCAAGTAGGACATCGAGCTGCAGCCTGTCCTCAGAGGACTAACAGGGGGACAAGAGGTATAGCCCCGAATGTATGCCCTAGATGTAAGAGAGGAAGACATTGGATGAAAGACTGTAGGTCAAAAACAGATTCACAGGGCAATCCATTACCCCCCTTGCAGGGAAACTGGGTGAGGGGCCAGCCCCTGGCCCCGAAACAATGTTATGGGGCAATTCAGCAGACTTCTCCAGTAGAAAGCGGGTCTCAGACCTGTTTAGAGCCACCTCAGGGAGCGCTGGATTGGACTTGTGTGCCTCCTCCTACACAATACTAACCCCTGAAATGGGAATTCAGACTATTGCTACTGGAGTGTTTGGGCCATTGCCTGAAGGGACAGTAGGCTTACTGTTAGGGAGAAGTAGTACCACTTTAAAGGGCCTTAGTGTCGCTCCAGGGGTTATAGATTCAGATTATCATGGAGAAATTAAAATTATGGCAGAATCACCTCGTACTATTAGTACTATCCATTCAGGACAAAGAATTGCACAACTTGTTCTCCTCCCTCTTAAAGTCACAGGGCATGAGATTCAAAAGACACGTGGCACTGCTGCCTTTGGGTCTTCAGATGCCTATTGGGTCCAAGCTATTAAAGAATCCAGGCCTGAATTGGAGCTAAAAATTAATGGGAAAAATTTTAAAGGAATTTTGGATACTGGAGCTGATGTATCTGTTATTGCTGAGCATCATTGGCCCAGCGGATGGCCTAAACATATAGCTATTTCCACTTTGCAAGGAATTGGGCAGTCCAGTAATCCAGAACAGAGTGCAGAGCTACTGCATTGGCAAGATCAAGACGGCCATCAAGGCGAGATGCGTCCTTACATACTACCTAGATTGCCAGTTAATCTTTGGGGAAGGGATGTTATGTCAAAAATGGGAGTCTTTCTTTACAGTCCAAGCACTGCAATAAGTTCACAAATGTTTGATCAGGGTCTTTTGCCTCACCAGGGCCTGGGTAAGCATGGTCAGGGAAGAATTGCGCCAATTCAGCCTCAAAAGCTGGCACCAAGAGCAGGGTTAGGATATTTTCAGTGGGGACTACTGATTGTCCTGTTACTCACGCTGATCCTATTGTTTGGAAAACTGAGGAACCTGTGTGGGTAGATCAGTGGCCCCTAACTATAGAAAAAATGCTGGCTGCACAACAACTGGTACAGGAACAGTTGGCTTTGGGCCATATAGAACCTTCTAATTCACCTTGGAATTCACCCATTTTTGTTATCAAAAAGAAATCTGGAAAATGGCGCTTATTGCAAGACCTTCGTCAGGTTAACAAAGCCATGCAGATCATGGGTGCTTTGCAGCCCGGGTTGCCTTCTCCAATGGCAATTCCTAGGGGAGCTCATATAATTATTATTGACTTAAAAGATTGCTTTTATACCATTCCCCTTGCACCTCAGGATTGTTATCGTTTTGCATTTAGTGTTCCTGCTGTTAACTTTTCACGGCCCATGAAGAGGTATCAATGGAAGGTGTTGCCTCAAGGAATGGCTAATAGTCCTACATTATGCCAAAAGTTTGTAGATGCAGCCCTAACCGATGTGCGTGAAAGGTTTTCAGATATTTACATGCTTCATTATATAGATGATATTCTTTTGGCTCATACTGATTATGCCTATTTGTTAAAAGCCTTTTCTGAAGTAGAGATTGCATTAAAGTCTAGAGGTTTAATTATAGCTACTGAAAAAATTCAAACTTTTCCTCCATACTCCTATTTGGGCTTCCGTTTGGAAAAGGAAAAATTCTCTGTCCCTCATCTTCAGTTACGAAGAGATGGATTACGTACTTTAAATGATTTTCAAAAGTTGCTGGGAGACATTAATTGGATACGCCCTTACTTACGCCTCCCTACTGTAAGTTGGAAACCATTGTTTGATATTTTGAAAGGAGATTCATCACCTACATCTCCTCGGCAACTAACGCCACAAGGAGAGTTGGCTCTGCAAACTGTGGAAAGGGCACTTGCTGAACAATACACAGCGTATTGTGATTACACCCGGCCATGGGGATTATATATACTTGCTACTCAACATTCACCCACAGGAGTCCTATATCAGGATAAGCCATTAAAATGGATTTATTTGGCAGCTTCTCCTGTGCGGGCCCTTGATTCCTACCATGTTCAGGTTGCTAGGGTAATTGCTAGAGGTCGAAAAGACTCTATTATGTATTTGGGCAAAGATCCCTCCTTTATATGTGTCCCTTTTTCATCTGAACAGCAAAACTGGCTTTTCCAGTTCTCTGATGACTGGGTGCTTGCCTTAGCTGACTTCCCTGGACAACTAATTCAGCATTACCCAGCTGATAAGTTGTTGCAATTTGCTTTACAACATCCATTTGTTTTCCCTACTATTGTAAAAGAGCATCCTATTCCTAATGCTGTAACTATTTTTAACGATGGCTCTTCTAATGGAATAGCTAGTCTTGTTGTCAGTCAACAAACATATTTTACTCAAACTACTTATGAATCAGCACAAGAAGTTGAGTTGTATGCGGTGCTGAGAGCTCTTCATACAGTTTCTTCTGCCTTTAATTTATACTCAGATAGTCATTATGTAGTCAGAGCCATGTCTGTCATAGAAACAGTCCCGCTGATTGGCTCAATTAAAACTTCAATCTTTGATTGGTTTTTTCGTATCCAAAAGGCTATACAAACTCGTGTCAACCCCTGTTTCTTTGGCTATATACGAGCTCATTCGGCTCTGCCTGGACCCCTTGCTCAGGGTAATAAGATAGCAGATGCCCTGACAAAAAACATTTATTTTCAAGATGCAGCCTTAGCTGCCAAAGCTTCTCATGCCATACATCATCAAAATAGTCATTCTTTACGCTTGCAGTTTCAGATTCCCAGAGAAACGGCACGACAAATTGTTAAAAGCTGTTCAACATGTCCTCAGTTCTTTGTTGTTCCCTCTTTTGGTGTCAACCCTCGTGGCCTCCGTCCTAATGATCTTTGGCAAATGGACGTTACTCATATGGCTGAGTTTGGAAAGCTGAAGTATCTTCATGTTACTATTGATACCAATTCTGGCTTCCTTATGGCTACAGCACTTTCTGGAGAGGCTAGTAAAAATTGTATTCAACATTGCCTCCGCTGTTTTGCTGCCATGGGAATACCCCGTGTGTTAAAAACTGATAATGGTCCTGGCTACACTGGACGTAAATTTCGTTCCTTTTGTGACACTTTTTCTATACTGCATAAAACTGGCATCCCTTATAATCCTCAAGGACAAGGAATTGTTGAACGAGCTCACTTAACCCTTAAACATCAACTGAAAAAACTAAAAAGGGGGAATTGGGTGCAGGGCAGTATTCCTTCTCTATTGAGCCATGCTTTATATGTTTTGAATTTTTTGACCTTTGATAATAAAGGCAATACTGCCGCCCAGCGCTTCTGGATGCAGGATCCACCACGAAAGTTCCCACTCGTACGATGGAAGGATCCTATGAACGGATCTTGGAATGGTCCTGATCCTGTATTAATATGGGGGAGAGGCCATGTTTGTGTGTTTCCGCAGAATGCCGAAGCGCCGCGCTGGCTCCCGGAAAGGCTGGTACGCGCGTCGGAGGCAGTCCTTGACAGCTCAGGTGAGGCGAATAACGGACAGCGATGATTCGTCTCTTCCATCATCACAGCAAGTACAAGCCCTTTTGCGGCTGGCCCAACAAGGGTCTGATCAACACATCTCTCCTTTTAGAGTGTGGATTCAATTATTATTGCTTTTGCAAAATCTTTCTGATGTTCAGGGAAAGGTATATTGGGCCTATGTCCCTGACCCTCTCTTGTTACAGCCAGTCACCTGGGAGATGGCATTTATTCCTGTATACGTTAATGACACTATTACACTGGGAGGATCTTCAGATAAACATATTATTCCACAAAATGCTTCTCTAAATTATACAGGGTTTTCTGCAAAACTTCCTATATGTATGTATAAAAACTATAATGCTTCTAGCTGTCCTTTAATTACAGAAACCTTCTACAGAACCAAGATTGCTGCTCAGAATACATGGATACTACGTTTCCCATCAATAACAGAAAAGGCTGGACAGACCCAACAGCAGAATGGAATAGGGCCTAAAGACATTCCCTTTTGTGGACTTGGACTAAGGGAACAGCAGATTTATGTGCCTTGGACATCATGTAGAAACGAAACTGCTACCACGTATACCATCTATAATGAGACACAAAGGCTTTGGGACTGGGGTCCTGATTTGATGACTGCACAAGGGTCTGGCTATCGAGAGCTTCATCCTCCCATTTGGAATCTCGGCGGTGATAAGATCTTCCAGACAGACCTGTGGAAGCTTGCTGCCGCTACAAGCAAGACAGTGAGGTTGTCATATACAGGCGCAAACCATCTGAATGAACCTTACAGATATCCTCGTGCTTGTGTACCTTTACCTTTCATGATAATAACGGGGTCTGTTGTTATTCGTAAACAATTTGGTATGTATAATATTACCTGTTTAAACTGTACATTGTCAAATTGTATTCGAGGAATTGACGACAAGTCAGGCTTGCTTATTGTAAAGCAACCTCCTTTTGTTGTTATCCCTGTAAATGTGTCAGAATCCTGGTATGAAGATACAGGAGTAGAATTGTGGGAACGCCTGAATAATGCACTCTCCAGGCCTCGGAGAGGAATAGGTTTAGTTATACTAGGGATAATTTCTCTGATAACGTTAATAGCATCCACTATTTCTGCTTCTATTGCTCTTAGCCAGCCTATTCATACTGCTGCCTTTGTAGATGGGCTTGCCAAAAATGCATCCAATGCTTTAGGAATACAAGAAGATATTGATAAACGTTTAGAAGATCGCTTAAATGCTCTGTATGATTCTGTGTTATACTTAGGAGAACAAATGCAAGAGCTGAGGTTTAGGAGTAAGTTGAGATGTCATGCTAATTATTATTGGATATGTGTCACTCAAAAAGAGTATAATGAATCACATACATCGTGGCAACATATTAAAGCTCATCTTGCTGGAATATGGAGTCACGATAACCTTTCTATAGATTTGATAAAGTTACATCAAGAAATTCTAAACATTGAAGATTCACTCTCTCCAAACACGGATATTGGCTCCGCTGTTAATGGATTTCTAGAAGGGCTATTTTCCCATTTTCCTACTCTGAGTACATTTTGGCATTATATTCTCAGTCTTATGGTTGTACTGGCCGTTTTACTGCTGTTGATGTGTCTCATTCCATGCTGCATCAAGCATTTAATTTCAGAGCTGCTTGACATCAAAGCAGCTATTCATGCTGCTCGTCTAAAGCACAAAAATCAGTGCTTTAGTAAATAAATAGGGGGGAGCTGCAGGGGGCAACCTGCGAGCAGGACGTGCTTTGAAGAACTGCCTTGTTAACTCAGGGGTTAATTCCAGGGCAACCTGGCACGCAGGCTCTGCTTTGAGAGCTGGGGCCGCCTTTGTTAACTCAAGGGTCGAGTCCAGACATAGTTCTCTGTCCCGCCACCTCTTATTGTTTACTAGGGAAACTCCTTGCAGCTTTCTAGAGCACATCTGACACAGGACAAATGGCTTTTTATGACCTAAGTCCTGAGAAACACAATCATGGGAAAATCATGGGAGTTTGGTTAATAGATTTATGTTTTTTAGGTGATTTCTGATACATGTTACTTAGGTAATTTTTAATAATAGTATTGTATAAGAATTTCCTCGTATAAGGGTATATAATTCTGTGTGTAAGAATAAACAGGTGTCACTGGCATTGCAGGTTGCAGTGATCCTCTCAACGCCCCGCTGTGTCTGTGTCTCTCTGTGTCTCTGTGTCTGTTTCTTTTCTTAGCCGAGGAATCCCACGTCCGTGCCTACGTTGACTCGTCGGCTGGCTCCGACAGCCTTGACTCATATTCCTCGTCACGTGGCCCAGACACGTGACCCTGACTCATATTCAAGGTCACGTGGCACAGACACGTGACCGCGACTCATATTCCGGGTCACGTGGCCCAGTCGCGTGACCCCAAAAAGTTGTCTAGACTCGTATCACAGACTCATGTTCAAGGTCACGTGGGCCAGACACGTGTCCCTGACTCATATTCCAGGTCACGTGGCCCAGACAGGTGACCCCTAAAGTGACCTAGACCCATAACCCAGAATCAAATTCAAGGTCACGTAGCGCAGACACATTACCTCGACTCATATTATGGGTCACGTGGCCCAGACACGTGACAGAAAAAGTTGTCTAGACTCGTATCCCAGACTCATATTCAAGGTCATGTGGCCCAGACACGTGACCCTGACTCATATTCCAGGTCACGTGCCCCAGACACGTGACACCAAACGTGGCGTAGACTCATAACCTAGAGTCATATTAAAGTTCACGTGTCCCAGACACGTGTCCCTGACTCATATTCCAGGTCACGTGGCCCAGACCCTTGACCCTGACTCATATTCCAGGTCACGTGCCCCAGACACGTGACACCAAAAGTGGCGTAGACTCATAACCTAGCGTCATATTAAAGTTCACGTGTCCCAGACACGTGACCCTGACTCATAATCCAGGTCACGTGTCCCAGACACGTGACCCCGACTCATATTCCATGTCACGTGGCAGAGACACTTGACCTCGACTCATATTCCGGATCACGTGGCCCCGACAAGTGATCCTGACTCATATTGCTCGTCACGTGGAACAGACACTTGACCCTGACTCATATTCAAGGTCACGTGGCCCAGACACGTGACCGCGACTCATATTCCGTGTCTCGTGGCCCAGTCGCGTGACCCCAAAAAGTTGTCTAGACTCGTATCACAGACTCATGTTCAAGGTCACGTGGGCCAGACACGTGTCCCTGACTCATATTCCAGGTCACGTGGCCCAGACAGGTGACCCCTAAAGTGACCTAGACCCATAACCCAGAATCAAATTCAAGGTCACGTAGCCCAGACACGTTACCGAAAAAGTTGTCTAGACTCGTATCCCAGACTCATATTCAAGGTCAGGTGGCCCAGACACGTGACCCGGACTCATGTTCCCGGTCACGTGACCCAGGCCCATGACCCTGACTCATATTCCAGGTCACGTGCCCCAGACACGTGACACCAAAAGTGGCGTAGACTCATAACCTAGTCTCATATTCAAGGTCATGTGTCCCAGACACGTGACCCTGACTCATAATCCTGGTCACGACCCCGACTCATATTCCGGGTCACGTGGCCCCGACACGTGACCGTGACTCATATTCCGGGTCACGTGGCCCAGTTGCGTGACCTAAATAAGTTGTCCAGACTCGTATCCAAGACTCATATTCTAGGTCACGTGGCCCAGACACGTGACCCACACTCAGATTCAAAGTCACGTGGCCCAGACACGTGACACCAAAATTGGCGTAGACTCATAACCCAGACTCATATTCACGATCACGTGGCCCAGACTCGCAACCCTGACTCCTATTCCTGGTCACGTGTCCCAGACACTTGACCCAGACTCATATTCCGGGTCACGTGGCCCAGACACGTGACCCAAAAAGTTGTCTAGGCTCGTATCCCAGACTCATATTCAAGGTCACGTGGCCCAGACACGTGGCCTTTGCGGGGGGCAACCTGCGAGCAGGACGTGCTTTGAAGAACTGCCTTGTTAACTCAGGGGTTAATTCCAGGGCAACCTGGCACGCAGGCTCTGCTTTGAGAGCTGGGGCCGCCTTTGTTAACTCAAGGGTCGAGTCCAGACATAGTTCTCTGTCCCGCCACCTCTTATTGTTTACTAGGGAAACTCCTTGCAGCTTTCTGGAGCGCATCTGACACAGGACAAATGGCTTTTTATGACCTAAGTCCTGAGAAACACAATCATGGGAAAATCATGGGAGTTTGGTTAATAGATTTATGTTTTTTAGGTGATTTCTGATGCATGTTACTTAGGTAATTTTTAATAATAGTATTGTATAAGGATTTCCTGGTATAAGGGTATATAATTCTGTGTGTAAGAATAAACAGGTGTCACTGGCATTGCAGGTTGCAGTGATCCTCTCAACGCCCCGCTGTGTCTGTGTCTCTCTGTGTCTCTGTGTCTGTTTCTTTTCTTAGCCGAGGAATCCCACGTCCGTGCCTACGTTGACTCGTCGGCTGGCTCCGACAGCCTTGACTCATATTCCTCGTCACGTGGCCCAGACACGTGACCCTGACTCATATTCAAGGTCACGTGGCCCAGACACGTGACTGCGACTCATATTCCGGGTCACGGGGCCCAGTCACGGGACCCCAAAAAGTTGTCTAGACTCGTATCCCAGACTCATATTCAAGGTCACGTGGCCCAGACACGTGACCCTGACTCATATTCCCGGTCACGTGGCCCAGACCCTTGACCCTGACTCATATTCCAGGTCACGTGCCCCAGACACGTGACACCAAAAGTGGCGTAGACTCATAACCTAGCGTCATATTAAAGTTCACGTGTCCCAGACACGTGACCCTGACTCATAATCCAGGTCACGTGTCCCAGACACGTGACCCCGACTCATATTCCGTGTCACGTGGCAGAGACACTTGACCTCGACTCATATTCCGGGTCACGTGGCCCCGACACGTGTCCCAGACGCATATGCCCGGTCACGTGGCCCAGACAAGTGATCCTGACTCATATTCCTCGTCACGTGGCCCAGACACTTGACTCTGACTCATATTCAAGGTCACGTGGCCCAGACACGTGACCGCGACTCATATTCCAGGTCACGTGGCCCAGTCGCGTGACCCCAAAAAGTTGTCTAGACTCGTATCACAGACTCATATTCCAGGTCACGTGGGCCAGACAGGTGACCCCTAAAGTGACCTAGACCCATAACCCAGAATCAAATTCAAGGTCACGTAGCCCAGACACGTTACCGAAAAAGTTGTCTAGACTCGTATCCCAGACTCATATTCAAGGTCAGGTGGCCCAGACACGTGACCCGGACTCATGTTCCCGGTCACGTGGCCCAGGCACGTGACCCTGACTCATATTCCAGGTCATGTGCCCCAGACACGTGACACCAAGAGTGGCGTAGACTCATAACCTAGTCTCATATTCAAGGTCATGTGTCCCAGGCACGTGACCCTGACTCATATTCCAGGTCACGTGTCCCAGACACGTGACACCAAGAGTGGCGTAGACTCATAACCTAGTCTCATATTCAAGGTCATGTGTCCCAGACACGTGACCCCGACTCATATTCCGGGTCACGTGGCCCCGACACGTGACCGTGACTCATATTCCGGGTCACGTGGCCCAGTCACGTGACCTAAATAAGTTGTCTAGACTCGTATCCAAGACTCATATTCTAGGTCACGTGGCCCAGACACGTGACCCACACTCAGATTCAAAGTCACGTGGCCCAGGCACGTGACACCAAAATTGGCGTAGACTCATAACCCAGACTCATATTCACGATCACGTGGCCCAGACTCGCAACCCTGATTCATATTCCTGGTCACGTGTCCCAGACACTTGACCCTGACTCATATTCCTGGTCACGTGTCCCAGACACTTGACCCAGACTCATATTCCGGGTCACGTGGCCCAGACACGTGACCCAAAAAGTTGTCTAGGCTCGTATCCCAGACTCATTTTCAAGGTCACGTGGCCCAGACACGTGGCCTTGACTCATATTCCTCGTCACGTGGCCCAGACCCTTGACCCTGACTCATACTCCAGGTCACGTGCCCCAGACACGTGACACCAAAAGTGGCGTAGACTCATAACCTAGCGTCATATTAAAGTTCACGTGTCCCAGACACGTGACCCTGACTCATAATCCAGGTCACGTATCCCAGACACGTGACCCCGACTCATATTCCGTGTCACGTGGCAGAGACACTTGACCTCGACTCATATTCCGGGTCACGTGGCCCCGACACGTGTCCCAGACTCATATGCCCGGTCACGTGGCCCAGACACGTGACCGCGACTCATATTCCGGGTCACGTGGCCCAGTCGCGTGACCCCAAAAAGTTGTCTAGACTCGTATCACAGACTCATGTTCAAGGTCACGTGGGCCAGACACGTGTCCCTGACTCATATTCCAGGTCACGTGGCCCAGACAGGTGACCCCTAAAGTGACCTAGACCCATAACCCAGAATCAAATTCAAGGTCACGTAGCGCAGACACATTACCTCGACTCATATTATGGGTCACGTGGCCCAGACACGTGACAGAAAAAGTTGTCTAGACTCGTATCCCAGACTCATATTCAAGGTCATGTGGCCCAGACACGTGACCCTGACTCATATTCCAGGTCACGTGCCCCAGACACGTGACACCAAACGTGGCATAGACTCATAACCTAGAGTCATATTAAAGTTCACGTGTCCCAGACACGTGTCCCTGACTCATATTCCAGGTCACGTGGCCCAGACCCTTGACCCTGACTCATATTCCAGGTCACGTGCCCCAGACACGTGACACCAAAAGTGGCGTAGACTCATAACCTAGCGTCATATTAAAGTTCACGTGTCCCAGACACGTGACCCTGACTCATAATCCAGGTCACGTGTCCCAGACACGTGACCCCGACTCATATTCCGTGTCACGTGGCAGAGACACTTGACCTCGACTCATATTCCGGGTCACGTGGCCCCGACACCTGTCCCAGACTCATATGCCCGGTCACGTGGCCCAGACAAGATATCCTGACTCATATTCCTCGTCACGTGGCCCAGACACTTGACCCTGACTCATATTCAAGGTCACGTGGCCCAGACACGTGACTGCGACTCATATTCCGGGTCACGTGGCCCAGTCGCGTGACCCCAAAAAGTTGTCTAGACTCGTATCACAGACTCATGTTCAAGGTCACGTGGGCCAGACACGTGTCCCTGACTCATATTCCAGGTCACGTGGCCCAGACAGGTGACCCCTAAAGTGACCTAGACCCATAACCCAGAATCAAATTCAAGGTCACGTAGCCCAGACACGTTACCGAAAAAGTTGTCTAGACTCGTATCCCAGACTCATATTCAAGGTCAGGTGGCCCAGACACGTGACCCGGACTCATGTTCCCGGTCACGTGGCCCAGGCACGTGACCCTGACTCATATTCCAGGTCACGTGCCCCAGACACGTGACACCAAAAGTGGCATAGACTCATAACCTAGTCTCATATTCAAGGTCATGTGTCCCAGACACGTGACCCTGACTCATAATCCTGGTCACGTGTCCCAGACACGTGACCCCGACTCATATTCCGGGTCACGTGGCCCCGACACGTGACCGTGACTCATATTCCGGGTCACGTGGCCCAGTTGCGTGACCTAAATAAGTTGTCCAGACTCGTATCCAAGACTCATATTCTAGGTCACGTGGCCCAGACACGTGACCCACACTCAGATTCAAAGTCACGTGGCCCAGACACGTGACACCAAAATTGGCGTAGACTCATAACCCAGACTCATATTCACGATCACGTGGCCCAGACTCGCAACCCTGACTCCTATTCCTGGTCACGTGTCCCAGACACTTGACCCAGACTCATATTCCGGGTCACGTGGCCCAGACACGTGACCCAAAAAGTTGTCTAGGCTCGTATCCCAGACTCATATTCAAGGTCACGTGGCCCAGACACGTGGCCTTTGCGGGGGGCAACCTGCGAGCAGGACGTGCTTTGAAGAACTGCCTTGTTAACTCAGGGGTTAATTCCAGGGCAACCTGGCACGCAGGCTCTGCTTTGAGAGCTGGGGCCGCCTTTGTTAACTCAAGGGTCGAGTCCAGACATAGTTCTCTGTCCCGCCACCTCTTATTGTTTACTAGGGAAACTCCTTGCAGCTTTCTGGAGCGCATCTGACACAGGACAAATGGCTTTTTATGACCTAAGTCCTGAGAAACACAATCATGGGAAAATCATGGGAGTTTGGTTAATAGATTTATGTTTTTTAGGTGATTTCTGATGCATGTTACTTAGGTAATTTTTAATAATAGTATTGTATAAGAATTTCCTGGTATAAGGGTATATAATTCTGTGTGTAAGAATAAACAGGTGTCACTGGCATTGCAGGTTGCAGTGATCCTCTCAACGCCCCGCTGTATCTGTGTCTCTCTGTGTCTCTGTGTCTGTTTCTTTTCTTAGCCGAGGAATCCCGCGTCCGTGCCTACGTTGACTCGTCGGCTGGCTCCGACAAAGTGGCGCCCAACGTGGGGCATCGACGTTTAGGAGATTCTCGGCCGCTGCCCGGAGATAAAACGCGCGTATAGGTAAAGAAAATCCTGCATAAAAAAAGAAAAATAAGGTAGGGGCAGGAAGGTTTATAGTTGAGAGTAAAAAATGGGGCAACATCATAGTCGTCAAGTGTTTGTTCATATGTTATATGTAATGTTAAGAGACCGAGGGGTCAAAGTATCTAAGCCTAAATTACGCACATTCTTGCAGTTTATTGAAGAAGTCTGTCCATGGTTCCCTGAGGAAGGAACTATGAGTTTAGAGATTTGGAAAAAGATTGGTAAGCAGATTCAAACACATTATTCACTTTATGGCCCTTCCAAAGTTCCAGTAGAAACTTTCTCATTGTGGACTTTAATCCGTGATTGCCTTGATTTTAGTCATGAAGAGGGTTCTAAAATTAATCAAATGGTTGATGAAGAGCCAATTTATGCTACTCCAGAGGGTCGAGACAGATTGGTTACCTTGTCCCCTCTTGCAAAAACGGAGGATGGGCTGTCTCCCTCTGATGAGGAAGATTTAGATGAACAAGCAGCTGAATATCACCAGGATGATTGGGATCTGTTAGCTGAGGAGTCACCTCCTGCTGTTAATAAAATGGTGCAACAGTCCTGTTGTGCTCCCATGGAGCATCTTACTTTAAAAGAACCACCTCCTCAAAAAATTGTGGTACCTGCTGCACCACCCGCTTATGCCGCTTCTATTATTGCTGGGTTAGATCCTCCTCCTGCTCAGGCCACTGTGCAAGTTCAGGTTTTTTCCCCGTTGCAGCAGGCCATTCATCAGGCATATAAAGATGGAGAAAATGTTTCTGGTTTCCCAGTTCTATTTCCAGTACTGGAAAATGCTGGTCAGCGATATTATGATCCTCTTCCCTTTAAACAGTTAAAAGAACTTAAAGTCGCCTGTGCACAATATGGGGCTACTGCACCTTTTACACAGGCTATGATTGAGAATTTAGGAGCCTTAAATCTGCCTCCTAATGATTGGAAACAAATCGCTCGTGCATGTCTTTCGGGCGGTGATTATTTATTGTGGAAATCAGAATTTGCAGAACAATGTCACTATATAGCTGAAATTAATCAAAGACAAGGAATTCCCACAACTTATGAAATGTTGGTAGGGGAAGGTGCATTTCAGGCTACCAATGCACAGCTGAATTATCAGCCAGGAGCATATCGTCAAATTTCCAACGCCGCACGACAGGCTTGGAGGAAATTGCCATGTCCCTCTAATAGATCAGAGGATCTTGCAAAGATACGGCAGGGGCCTGACGAGCCCTATCAAGATTTTGTTGCCCGGCTTTTGGAAGCTGTGGGAAAAATAATGTCTGATGATCAAGCAGGTATGATTTTAACTAAGCAATTGGCTTATGAAAATGCTAACTCTGCCTGTCAGGCTGCCTTGCGGCCATATAGAAAGAAGGGGGCTTTGTCTGATTATATTCGTATTTGTGCTGATATTGGTCCATCTTATATGCAGGGAATTGCTATTGCAGCTGCTTTGCAAGGGAAAAACATAAAAGAGGTATTATTTCAGCAGCAGCGCAAAAAGGAGATGACGAAAAATTCGTCCAATGCTGTTTGTTATGCCTGCGGCCAAGTAGGACATCGAGCTGCAGCCTGTCCTCAGAGGACTAACAGGGGGACAAGAGGTATAGCCCCGAATGTATGCCCTAGATGTAAGAGAGGAAGACATTGGATGAAAGACTGTAGGTCAAAAACAGATTCACAGGGCAATCCATTACCCCCCTTGCAGGGAAACTGGGTGAGGGGCCAGCCCCTGGCCCCGAAACAATGTTATGGGGCAATTCAGCAGACTTCTCCAGTAGAAAGCGGGTCTCAGACCTGTTTAGAGCCACCTCAGGGAGCGCTGGATTGGACTTGTGTGCCTCCTCCTACACAATACTAACCCCTGAAATGGGAATTCAGACTATTGCTACTGGAGTGTTTGGGCCATTGCCTGAAGGGACAGTAGGCTTACTGTTAGGGAGAAGTAGTACCACTTTAAAGGGCCTTAGTGTCGCTCCAGGGGTTATAGATTCAGATTATCATGGAGAAATTAAAATTATGGCAGAATCACCTCGTACTATTAGTACTATCCATTCAGGACAAAGAATTGCACAACTTGTTCTCCTCCCTCTTAAAGTCACAGGGCATGAGATTCAAAAGACACGTGGCACTGCTGCCTTTGGGTCTTCAGATGCCTATTGGGTCCAAGCTATTAAAGAATCCAGGCCTGAATTGGAGCTAAAAATTAATGGGAAAAATTTTAAAGGAATTTTGGATACTGGAGCTGATGTATCTGTTATTGCTGAGCATCATTGGCCCAGCGGATGGCCTAAACATATAGCTATTTCCACTTTGCAAGGAATTGGGCAGTCCAGTAATCCAGAACAGAGTGCAGAGCTACTGCATTGGCAAGATCAAGACGGCCATCAAGGCGAGATGCGTCCTTACATACTACCTAGATTGCCAGTTAATCTTTGGGGAAGGGATGTTATGTCAAAAATGGGAGTCTTTCTTTACAGTCCAAGCACTGCAATAAGTTCACAAATGTTTGATCAGGGTCTTTTGCCTCACCAGGGCCTGGGTAAGCATGGTCAGGGAAGAATTGCGCCAATTCAGCCTCAAAAGCTGGCACCAAGAGCAGGGTTAGGATATTTTCAGTGGGGACTACTGATTGTCCTGTTACTCACGCTGATCCTATTGTTTGGAAAACTGAGGAACCTGTGTGGGTAGATCAGTGGCCCCTAACTATAGAAAAAATGCTGGCTGCACAACAACTGGTACAGGAACAGTTGGCTTTGGGCCATATAGAACCTTCTAATTCACCTTGGAATTCACCCATTTTTGTTATCAAAAAGAAATCTGGAAAATGGCGCTTATTGCAAGACCTTCGTCAGGTTAACAAAGCCATGCAGATCATGGGTGCTTTGCAGCCCGGGTTGCCTTCTCCAATGGCAATTCCTAGGGGAGCTCATATAATTATTATTGACTTAAAAGATTGCTTTTATACCATTCCCCTTGCACCTCAGGATTGTTATCGTTTTGCATTTAGTGTTCCTGCTGTTAACTTTTCACGGCCCATGAAGAGGTATCAATGGAAGGTGTTGCCTCAAGGAATGGCTAATAGTCCTACATTATGCCAAAAGTTTGTAGATGCAGCCCTAACCGATGTGCGTGAAAGGTTTTCAGATATTTACATGCTTCATTATATAGATGATATTCTTTTGGCTCATACTGATTATGCCTATTTGTTAAAAGCCTTTTCTGAAGTAGAGATTGCATTAAAGTCTAGAGGTTTAATTATAGCTACTGAAAAAATTCAAACTTTTCCTCCATACTCCTATTTGGGCTTCCGTTTGGAAAAGGAAAAATTCTCTGTCCCTCATCTTCAGTTACGAAGAGATGGATTACGTACTTTAAATGATTTTCAAAAGTTGCTGGGAGACATTAATTGGATACGCCCTTACTTACGCCTCCCTACTGTAAGTTGGAAACCATTGTTTGATATTTTGAAAGGAGATTCATCACCTACATCTCCTCGGCAACTAACGCCACAAGGAGAGTTGGCTCTGCAAACTGTGGAAAGGGCACTTGCTGAACAATACACAGCGTATTGTGATTACACCCGGCCATGGGGATTATATATACTTGCTACTCAACATTCACCCACAGGAGTCCTATATCAGGATAAGCCATTAAAATGGATTTATTTGGCAGCTTCTCCTGTGCGGGCCCTTGATTCCTACCATGTTCAGGTTGCTAGGGTAATTGCTAGAGGTCGAAAAGACTCTATTATGTATTTGGGCAAAGATCCCTCCTTTATATGTGTCCCTTTTTCATCTGAACAGCAAAACTGGCTTTTCCAGTTCTCTGATGACTGGGTGCTTGCCTTAGCTGACTTCCCTGGACAACTAATTCAGCATTACCCAGCTGATAAGTTGTTGCAATTTGCTTTACAACATCCATTTGTTTTCCCTACTATTGTAAAAGAGCATCCTATTCCTAATGCTGTAACTATTTTTAACGATGGCTCTTCTAATGGAATAGCTAGTCTTGTTGTCAGTCAACAAACATATTTTACTCAAACTACTTATGAATCAGCACAAGAAGTTGAGTTGTATGCGGTGCTGAGAGCTCTTCATACAGTTTCTTCTGCCTTTAATTTATACTCAGATAGTCATTATGTAGTCAGAGCCATGTCTGTCATAGAAACAGTCCCGCTGATTGGCTCAATTAAAACTTCAATCTTTGATTGGTTTTTTCGTATCCAAAAGGCTATACAAACTCGTGTCAACCCCTGTTTCTTTGGCTATATACGAGCTCATTCGGCTCTGCCTGGACCCCTTGCTCAGGGTAATAAGATAGCAGATGCCCTGACAAAAAACATTTATTTTCAAGATGCAGCCTTAGCTGCCAAAGCTTCTCATGCCATACATCATCAAAATAGTCATTCTTTACGCTTGCAGTTTCAGATTCCCAGAGAAACGGCACGACAAATTGTTAAAAGCTGTTCAACATGTCCTCAGTTCTTTGTTGTTCCCTCTTTTGGTGTCAACCCTCGTGGCCTCCGTCCTAATGATCTTTGGCAAATGGACGTTACTCATATGGCTGAGTTTGGAAAGCTGAAGTATCTTCATGTTACTATTGATACCAATTCTGGCTTCCTTATGGCTACAGCACTTTCTGGAGAGGCTAGTAAAAATTGTATTCAACATTGCCTCCGCTGTTTTGCTGCCATGGGAATACCCCGTGTGTTAAAAACTGATAATGGTCCTGGCTACACTGGACGTAAATTTCGTTCCTTTTGTGACACTTTTTCTATACTGCATAAAACTGGCATCCCTTATAATCCTCAAGGACAAGGAATTGTTGAACGAGCTCACTTAACCCTTAAACATCAACTGAAAAAACTAAAAAGGGGGAATTGGGTGCAGGGCAGTATTCCTTCTCTATTGAGCCATGCTTTATATGTTTTGAATTTTTTGACCTTTGATAATAAAGGCAATACTGCCGCCCAGCGCTTCTGGATGCAGGATCCACCACGAAAGTTCCCACTCGTACGATGGAAGGATCCTATGAACGGATCTTGGAATGGTCCTGATCCTGTATTAATATGGGGGAGAGGCCATGTTTGTGTGTTTCCGCAGAATGCCGAAGCGCCGCGCTGGCTCCCGGAAAGGCTGGTACGCGCGTCGGAGGCAGTCCTTGACAGCTCAGGTGAGGCGAATAACGGACAGCGATGATTCGTCTCTTCCATCATCACAGCAAGTACAAGCCCTTTTGCGGCTGGCCCAACAAGGGTCTGATCAACACATCTCTCCTTTTAGAGTGTGGATTCAATTATTATTGCTTTTGCAAAATCTTTCTGATGTTCAGGGAAAGGTATATTGGGCCTATGTCCCTGACCCTCTCTTGTTACAGCCAGTCACCTGGGAGATGGCATTTATTCCTGTATACGTTAGTGACACTATTACACTGGGAGGATCTTCAGATAAACATATTATTCCACAAAATGCTTCTCTAAATTATACAGGGTTTTCTGCAAAACTTCCTATATGTATGTATAAAAACTATAATGCTTCTAGCTGTCCTTTAATTACAGAAACCTTCTACAGAACCAAGATTGCTGCTCAGAATACATGGATACTACGTTTCCCATCAATAACAGAAAAGGCTGGACAGACCCAACAGCAGAATGGAATAGGGCCTAAAGACATTCCCTTTTGTGGACTTGGACTAAGGGAACAGCAGATTTATGTGCCTTGGACATCATGTAGAAACGAAACTGCTACCACGTATACCATCTATAATGAGACACAAAGGCTTTGGGACTGGGGTCCTGATTTGATGACTGCACAAGGGTCTGGCTATCGAGAGCTTCATCCTCCCATTTGGAATCTCGGCGGTGATAAGATCTTCCAGACAGACCTGTGGAAGCTTGCTGCCGCTACAAGCAAGACAGTGAGGTTGTCATATACAGGCGCAAACCATCTGAATGAACCTTACAGATATCCTCGTGCTTGTGTACCTTTACCTTTCATGATAATAACGGGGTCTGTTGTTATTCGTAAACAATTTGGTATGTATAATATTACCTGTTTAAACTGTACATTGTCAAATTGTATTCGAGGAATTGACGACAAGTCAGGCTTGCTTATTGTAAAGCAACCTCCTTTTGTTGTTATCCCTGTAAATGTGTCAGAATCCTGGTATGAAGATACAGGAGTAGAATTGTGGGAACGCCTGAATAATGCACTCTCCAGGCCTCGGAGAGGAATAGGTTTAGTTATACTAGGGATAATTTCTCTGATAACGTTAATAGCATCCACTATTTCTGCTTCTATTGCTCTTAGCCAGCCTATTCATACTGCTGCCTTTGTAGATGGGCTTGCCAAAAATGCATCCAATGCTTTAGGAATACAAGAAGATATTGATAAACGTTTAGAAGATCGCTTAAATGCTCTGTATGATTCTGTGTTATACTTAGGAGAACAAATGCAAGAGCTGAGGTTTAGGAGTAAGTTGAGATGTCATGCTAATTATTATTGGATATGTGTCACTCAAAAAGAGTATAATGAATCAGATACATCGTGGCAACATATTAAAGCTCATCTTGCTGGAATATGGAGTCACGATAACCTTTCTATAGATTTGATAAAGTTACATCAAGAAATTCTAAACATTGAAGATTCACTCTCTCCAAACACGGATATTGGCTCCGCTGTTAATGGATTTCTAGAAGAGCTATTTTCCCATTTTCCTACTCTGAGTACATTTTGGCATTATATTCTCAGTCTTATGGTTGTACTGGCCGTTTCACTGCTGTTGATGTGTCTCATTCCATGCTGCATCAAGCATTTAATTTCAGAGCTGCTTGACATCAAAGCAGCTATTCATGCTGCTCGTCTAAAGCACAAAAATCAGTGCTTTAGTAAATAAATAGGGGGGAGCTGCGGGGGGCAACCTGCGAGCAGGACGTGCTTTGAAGAACTGCCTTGTTAACTCAGGGGTTAATTCCAGGGCAACATGGCACGCAGGCTCTGCTTTGAGAGCTGGGGCCGCCTTTGTTAACTCAAGGGTCGAGTCCAGACATAGTTCTCTGTCCCGCCACCTCTTATTGTTTACTAGGGAAACTCCTTGCAGCTTTCTGGAGCGCATCTGACACAGGACAAATGGCTTTTTATGACCTAAGTCCTGAGAAACACAATCATGGGAAAATCATGGGAGTTTGGTTAATAGATTTATGTTTTTTAGGTGATTTCTGATGCATGTTACTTAGGTAATTTTTAATAATAGTATTGTATAAGAATTTCCTGGTATAAGGGTATATAATTCTGTGTGTAAGAATAAACAGGTGTCACTGGCATTGCAGGTTGCAGTGATCCTCTCAACGCCCCGCTGTGTCTGTGTCTCTCTGTGTCTCCGTGTCTGTTTCTTTTCTTAGCCGAGGAATCCCACGTCCGTGCCTACGTTGACTCGTCGGCTGGCTCCGACAGCCTTGACTCATATTCCTCGTCACGTGGCCCAGACACGTGACCCTGACTCATATTCAAGGTCACGTGGCCCAGACACGTGACCGCGACTCATATTCCGGGTCACGGGGCCCAGTCACGTGACCCCAAAAAGTTGTCTAGACTCGTATCCCAGACTCATATTCAAGGTCACGTGGCCCAGACACGTGACCCGGACTCATATTCCCGGTCACGTGGCCCAGACCCTTGACCCTGACTCATATTCCAGGTCACGTGCCCCAGACACGTGACACCAAAAGTGGCGTAGACTCATAACCTAGCGTCATATTAAAGTTCACGTGTCCCAGACACGTGACCCCGACTCATATTCCGTGTCACGTGGCAGAGACACTTGACCTCGACTCATATTCCGGGTCACGTGGCCCCGACACGTGTCCCAGACGCATATGCCCGGTCACGTGGCCCAGACAAGTGATCCTGACTCATATTCCTCGTCACGTGGCCAGACACTTGACTCTGACTCATATTAAAGGTCACGTGGCCCCGACACGTGTCCCAGACTCATATGCCCGGTCACGTGGCCCAGACACGTGACCGCGACTCATATTCCGGGTCACGTGGCCCAGTCGCGTGACCCCAAAAAGTTGTCTAGACTCGTATCACAGACTCATGTTCAAGGTCACGTGGGCCAGACACGTGTCCCTGACTCATATTCCAGGTCACGTGGCCCAGACAGGTGACCCCTAAAGTGACCTAGACCCATAACCCAGAATCAAATTCAAGGTCACGTAGCGCAGACACATTACCTCGACTCATATTATGGGTCACGTGGCCCAGACACGTGACAGAAAAAGTTGTCTAGACTCGTATCCCAGACTCATATTCAAGGTCATGTGGCCCAGACACGTGACCCTGACTCATATTCCAGGTCACGTGCCCCAGACACGTGACACCAAACGTGGCGTAGACTCATAACCTAGAGTCATATTAAAGTTCACGTGTCCCAGACACGTGTCCCTGACTCATATTCCAGGTCACGTGGCCCAGACCCTTGACCCTGACTCATATTCCAGCTCACGTGCCCCAGACACGTGACACCAAAAGTGGCGTAGACTCATAACCTAGCGTCATATTAAAGTTCACGTGACCCAGACACGTGACCCTGACTCATAATCCAGGTCACGTGTCCCAGACACGTGACCCCGACTCATATTCCGTGTCACGTGGCAGAGACACTTGACCTCGACTCATATTCCGGGTCACGTGGCCCCGACACCTGTCCCAGACTCATATGCCCGGTCACGTGGCCCAGACAAGTGATCCTGACTCATATTCCTCGTCACGTGGCCCAGACACTTGACCCTGACTCATATTCAAGGTCACGTGGCCCAGACACGTGACCGCGACTCATATTCCGGGTCACGTGGCCCAGTCGCGTGACCCCAAAAAGTTGTCTAGACTCGTATCACAGACTCATGTTCAAGGTCACGTGGGCCAGACACGTGTCCCTGACTCATATTCCAGGTCACGTGGCCCAGACAGGTGACCCCTAAAGTGACCTAGACCCATAACCCAGAATCAAATTCAAGGTCACGTAGCCCAGACAGGTTACCGAAAAAGTTGTCTAGACTCGTATCCCAGACTCATATTCAAGGTCAGGTGGCCCAGACACGTGACCCGGACTCATGTTCCCGGTCACGTGGCCCAGGCACGTGACCCTGAACCATATTCCAGGTCACGTGCCCCAGACACGTGACACCAAAAGTGGCGTAGACTCATAACCTAGTCTCATATTCAAGGTCATGTGTCCCAGACACGTGACCCCGACTCATATTCTGGGTCACGTGGCCCCGACATGTGACCGTGACTCATATTCCGGGTCACGTGGCCCAGTTGCGTGACCTAAATAAGTTGTCCAGACTCGTATCCAAGACTCATATTCTAGGTCACGTGGCCCAGACACGTGACCCACACTCAGATTCAAAGTCACGTGGCCCAGACACGTGACACCAAAATTGGCGTAGACTCATAACCCAGACTCATATTCACAATCACGTGGCCCAGACTCGCAACCCTGACTCCTATTCCTGGTCACGTGTCCCAGACACTTGACCCAGACTCATATTCCGGGTCACGTGGCCCAGACACGTGACCCAAAAAGTTGTCTAGGCTCGTATCCCAGACTCATATTCAAGGTCACGTGGCCCAGACACGTGGCCTTTGCGGGGGGCAACCTGCGAGCAGGACGTGCTTTGAAGAACTGCCTTGTTAACTCAGGGGTTAATTCCAGGGCAACCTGGCACGCAGGCTCTGCTTTGAGAGCTGGGGCCGCCTTTGTTAACTCAAGGGTCGAGTCCAGACATAGTTCTCTGTCCCGCCACCTCTTATTGTTTACTAGGGAAACTCCTTGCAGCTTTCTAGAGCACATCTGACACAGGACAAATGGCTTTTTATGACCTAAGTCCTGAGAAACACAATCATGGGAAAATCATGGGAGTTTGGTTAATAGATTTATGTTTTTTAGGTGATTTCTGATGCATGTTACTTAGGTAATTTTTAATAATAGTATTGTATAAGAATTTCCTGGTATAAGGGTATATAATTCTGTGTGTAAGAATAAACAGGTGTCACTGGCATTGCAGGTTGCAGTGATCCTCTCAACGCCCCGCTGTGTCTGTGTCTCTCTGTGTCTCTGTGTCTGTTTCTTTTCTTAGCCGAGGAATCCCACGTCCGTGCCTACGTTGACTCGTCGGCTGGCTCCGACAGCCTTGACTCATATTCCTCGTCACGTGGCCCAGACACGTGACCCTGACTCATATTCAAGGTCACGTGGCCCAGACACGTGACCGCGACTCATATTCCGGGTCACGGGGCCCAGTCACGTGACCCCAAAAAGTTGTCTAGACTCGTATCCCAGACTCATATTCAAGGTCACGTGGCCCAGACACGTGACCCGGACTCATATTCCGGGTCACGTGGCCCAGACCCTTGACCCTGACTCATACTCCAGGTCACGTGCCCCAGACACGTGACACCAAAAGTGGCGTAGACTCATAACCTAGCGTCATATTAAAGTTCACGTGTCCCAGACACGTGACCCTGACTCATAATCCAGGTCACGTGTCCCAGACACGTGACCCCGACTCATATTCCGTGTCACGTGGCAGAGACACTTGACCTCGACTCATATTCCGGGTCACGTGGCCCCGACACGTGTCCCAGACGCATATGCCCGGTCACGTGGCCCAGACAAGTGATCCTGACTCATATTCCTCGTCACGTGGCCCAGACACTTGACTCTGACTCATATTAAAGGTCACGTGGCCCAGACACGTGACCGCGACTCATATTCCGGGTCACGTGGCCCAGTCGCGTGACCCCAAAAAGTTGTCTAGACTCGTATCACAGACTCATATTCCAGGTCACGTGGGCCAGACAGGTGACCCCTAAAGTGACCTAGACCCATAACCCAGAATCAAATTCAAGGTCACGTAGCCCAGACACGTTACCGAAAAAGTTGTCTAGACTCGTATCCCAGACTCATATTCAAGGTCAGGTGGCCCAGACACGTGACCCGGACTCATGTTCCCGGTCACGTGGCCCAGGCACGTGACCCTGACTCATATTCCAGGTCATGTGCCCCAGACACGTGACACCAAGAGTGGCGTAGACTCATAACCTAGTCTCATATTCAAGGTCATGTGTCCCAGGCACGTGACCCTGACTCATATTCCAGGTCACGTGCCCCAGACACGTGACAC
The DNA here is from genome assembly GCF_054371585.1 of Giraffa tippelskirchi. Taxonomy (NCBI): domain Eukaryota; kingdom Metazoa; phylum Chordata; class Mammalia; order Artiodactyla; family Giraffidae; genus Giraffa; species Giraffa tippelskirchi. Next base: position 6,357,692 of record NC_137288.1, on the reverse strand, counting down.
CAAAAGTGGCGTAGACTCATAACCTAGTGTCATATTCAAGGTCATGTGTCCCAGACACGTGACCCCGACTCATATTCCGGGTCACGTGGCCCCGACACGTGACCGTGACTCATATTCCGGGTCACGTGGCCCAGTCACGTGACCTAAATAAGTTGTCTAGACTCGTATCCAAGACTCATATTCTAGGTCACGTGGCCCAGACACGTGACCCACACTCAGATTCAAAGTCACGTGGCCCAGGCACGTGACACCAAAATTGGCGTAGACTCATAACCCAGACTCATATTCACGATCACGTGGCCCAGACTCGCAACCCTGATTCATATTCCTGGTCACGTGTCCCAGACACTTGACCCTGACTCATATTCCTGGTCACGTGTCCCAGACACTTGACCCAGACTCATATTCCGGGTCACGTGGCCCAGACACGTGACCCAAAAAGTTGTCTAGGCTCGTATCCCAGACTCATTTTCAAGGTCACGTGCCCCAGACACGTGACACCAAAAGTGGCGTAGACTCATAACCTAGCGTCATATTAAAGTTCACGTGTCCCAGACACGTGACCCCGACTCATATTCCGTGTCACGTGGCAGAGACACTTGACCTCGACTCATATTCCGGGTCACGTGGCCCCGACACGTGTCCCAGACGCATATGCCCGGTCACGTGGCCCAGACAAGTGATCCTGACTCATATTCCTCGTCACGTGGCCAGACACTTGACTCTGACTCATATTAAAGGTCACGTGGCCCAGACACGTGACCGCGACTCATATTCCGGGTCACGTGGCCCAGTCGCGTGACCCCCAAAATTTGTCTAGGCTCGTATCACACACTCATATTCCAGGTCACGTGGGCCAGACAGGTGACCCCTAAAGTGACCTAGACCCATAACCCAGAATCAAATTCAAGGTCACGTAGCCCAGACACGTTACCGAAAAAGTTGTCTAGACTCGTATCCCAGACTCATATTCAAGGTCAGGTGGCCCAGACACGTGACCCGGACTCATGTTCCCGGTCACGTGGCCCAGGCACGTGACCCTGACTCATATTCCAGGTCACGTGCCCCAGACACGTGACACCAAGAGTGGCGTAGACTCATAACCTAGTCTCATATTCAAGGTCATGTGTCCCAGACACGTGACCCCGACTCATATTCCGGGTCACGTGGCCCCGACACGTGACCGTGACTCATATTCCGGGTCACGTGGCCCAGTCGCGTGACCTAAATAAGTTGTCCAGACTCGTATCCAAGACTCATATTCTAGGTCACGTGGCCCAGACACGTGACCCACACTCAGATTCAAAGTCACGTGGCCCAGGCAAGTGACACCAAAATTGGCGTAGACTCATAACCCAGACTCATACTCACGATCACGTGGCCCAGACTCGCAACCCTGACTCATATTCCTGGTCACGTGTCCCAGACACTTGACCCAGACTCATATTCCAGGTCACGTGGCCCAGACCCTTGACCCTGACTCATACTCCAGGTCACGTGCCCCAGACACGTGACACCAAAAGTGGCGTAGACTCATAACCTAGCGTCATATTAAAGTTCACGTGTCCCAGACACGTGACCCTGACTCATAATCCAGGTCACGTGTCCCAGACACGTGACCCCGACTCATATTCCGTGTCACGTGGCAGAGACACTTGACCTCGACTCATATTCCGGGTCACGTGGCCCCGACACGTGTCCCAGACTCATATGCCCGGTCACGTGGCCCAGACACGTGACCGCGACTCATATTCCGGGTCACGTGGCCCAGTCGCGTGACCCCCAAAATTTGTCTAGGCTCGTATCACACACTCATATTCCAGGTCACGTGGGCCAGACAGGTGACCCCTAAAGTGACCTAGACCCATAACCCAGAATCAAATTCAAGGTCACGTAGCCCAGACACGTTACCGAAAAAGTTGTCTAGACTCGTATCCAAGACTCATATTCAAGGTCAGGTGGCCCAGACACGTGACCCGGACTCATGTTCCCGGTCACGTGGCCCAGGCACGTGACCCTGACTCATATTCCAGGTCACGTGCCCCAGACACGTGACACCAAGAGTGGCGTAGACTCATAACCTAGTCTCATATTCAAGGTCATGTGTCCCAGGCACGTGACCCTGACTCATATTCCAGGTCACGTGCCCCAGACACGTGACACCAAAAGTGGCGTAGACTCATAACCTAGTCTCATATTCAAGGTCATGTGTCCCAGACACGTGACCCCGACTCATATTCCGGGTCACGTGGCCCCGACACGTGACCGTGACTCATATTCCGGGTCACGTGGCCCAGTCGCGTGACCTAAATAAGTTGTCCAGACTCGTATCCAAGACTCATATTCTAGGTCACGTGGCCCAGACACGTGACCCACACTCAGATTCAAAGTCACGTGGCCCAGGCAAGTGACACCAAAATTGGCGTAGACTCATAACCCAGACTCATACTCACGATCACGTGGCCCAGACTCGCAACCCTGACTCATATTCCTGGTCACGTGTCCCAGACACTTGACCCAGACTCATATTCCAGGTCACGTGGCCCAGACCCTTGACCCTGACTCATACTCCAGGTCACGTGCCCCAGACACGTGACACCAAAAGTGGCGTAGACTCATAACCCAGCGTCATATTAAAGTTCACGTGTCCCAGACACGTGACCCTGACTCATAATCCAGGTCACGTGTCCCAGACACGTGACCCCGACTCATATTCCGTGTCACGTGGCAGAGACACTTGACCTCGACTCATATTCCGGGTCACGTGGCCCCGACACGTGTCCCAGACTCATATGCCCGGTCACGTGGCCCAGACACGTGACCGCGACTCATATTCCGGGTCACGTGGCCCAGTCGCGTGACCCCAAAAAGTTGTCTAGACTCGTATCACAGACTCATGTTCAAGGTCACGTGGGCCAGACACGTGTCCCTGACTCATATTCCAGGTCACGTGGCCCAGACAGGTGACCCCTAAAGTGACCTAGACCCATAACCCAGAATCAAATTCAAGGTCACGTAGCGCAGACACATTACCTCGACTCATATTATGGGTCACGTGGCCCAGACACGTGACAGAAAAAGTTGTCTAGACTCGTATCCCAGACTCATATTCAAGGTCATGTGGCCCAGACACGTGACCCTGACTCATATTCCAGGTCACGTGCCCCAGACACGTGACACCAAACGTGGCGTAGACTCATAACCTAGAGTCATATTAAAGTTCACGTGTCCCAGACACGTGTCCCTGACTCATATTCCAGGTCACGTGGCCCAGACCCTTGACCCTGACTCATATTCCAGCTCACGTGCCCCAGACACGTGACACCAAAAGTGGCGTAGACTCATAACCTAGCGTCATATTAAAGTTCACGTGACCCAGACACGTGACCCTGACTCATAATCCAGGTCACGTGTCCCAGACACGTGACCCCGACTCATATTCCGTGTCACGTGGCAGAGACACTTGACCTCGACTCATATTCCGGGTCACGTGGCCCCGACACCTGTCCCAGACTCATATGCCCGGTCACGTGGCCCAGACAAGTGATCCTGACTCATATTGCTCATCACGTGGAACAGACACTTGACCCTGACTCATATTCAAGGTCACGTGGCCCAGACACGTGACCGCGACTCATATTCCGGGTCACGTGGCCCAGTCGCGTGACCCCAAAAAGTTGTCTAGACTCGTATCACAGACTCATGTTCAAGGTCACGTGGGCCAGACACGTGTCCCTGACTCATATTCCAGGTCACGTGGCCCAGACAGGTGACCCCTAAAGTGACCTAGACCCATAACCCAGAATCAAATTCAAGGTCACGTAGCCCAGACAGGTTACCGAAAAAGTTGTCTAGACTCGTATCCCAGACTCATATTCAAGGTCAGGTGGCCCAGACACGTGACCCGGACTCATGTTCCCGGTCACGTGGCCCAGGCACGTGACCCTGAACCATATTCCAGGTCACGTGCCCCAGACACGTGACACCAAAAGTGGCGTAGACTCATAACCTAGTCTCATATTCAAGGTCATGTGTCCCAGACACGTGACCCCGACTCATATTCTGGGTCACGTGGCCCCGACATGTGACCGTGACTCATATTCCGGGTCACGTGGCCCAGTTGCGTGACCTAAATAAGTTGTCCAGACTCGTATCCAAGACTCATATTCTAGGTCACGTGGCCCAGACACGTGACCCACACTCAGATTCAAAGTCACGTGGCCCAGACACGTGACACCAAAATTGGCGTAGACTCATAACCCAGACTCATATTCACAATCACGTGGCCCAGACTCGCAACCCTGACTCCTATTCCTGGTCACGTGTCCCAGACACTTGACCCAGACTCATATTCCGGGTCACGTGGCCCAGACACGTGACCCAAAAAGTTGTCTAGGCTCGTATCCCAGACTCATATTCAAGGTCACGTGGCCCAGACACGTGGCCTTTGCGGGGGGCAACCTGCGAGCAGGACGTGCTTTGAAGAACTGCCTTGTTAACTCAGGGGTTAATTCCAGGGCAACCTGGCACGCAGGCTCTGCTTTGAGAGCTGGGGCCGCCTTTGTTAACTCAAGGGTCGAGTCCAGACATAGTTCTCTGTCCCGCCACCTCTTATTGTTTACTAGGGAAACTCCTTGCAGCTTTCTAGAGCACATCTGACACAGGACAAATGGCTTTTTATGACCTAAGTCCTGAGAAACACAATCATGGGAAAATCATGGGAGTTTGGTTAATAGATTTATGTTTTTTAGGTGATTTCTGATGCATGTTACTTAGGTAATTTTTAATAATAGTATTGTATAAGAATTTCCTGGTATAAGGGTATATAATTCTGTGTGTAAGAATAAACAGGTGTCACTGGCATTGCAGGTTGCAGTGATCCTCTCAACGCCCCGCTGTGTCTGTGTCTCTCTGTGTCTCTGTGTCTGTTTCTTTTCTTAGCCGAGGAATCCCACGTCCGTGCCTACGTTGACTCGTCGGCTGGCTCCGACAGCCTTGACTCATATTCCTCGTCACGTGGCCCAGACACGTGACCCTGACTCATATTCAAGGTCACGTGGCCCAGACACGTGACCGCGACTCATATTCCGGGTCACGGGGCCCAGTCACGTGACCCCAAAAAGTTGTCTAGACTCGTATCCCAGACTCATATTCAAGGTCACGTGGCCCAGACACGTGACCCGGACTCATATTCCGGGTCACGTGGCCCAGACCCTTGACCCTGACTCATACTCCAGGTCACGTGCCCCAGACACGTGACACCAAAAGTGGCGTAGACTCATAACCTAGCGTCATATTAAAGTTCACGTGTCCCAGACACGTGACCCTGACTCATAATCCAGGTCACGTGTCCCAGACACGTGACCCCGACTCATATTCCGTGTCACGTGGCAGAGACACTTGACCTCGACTCATATTCCGGGTCACGTGGCCCCGACACGTGTCCCAGACGCATATGCCCGGTCACGTGGCCCAGACAAGTGATCCTGACTCATATTCCTCGTCACGTGGCCCAGACACTTGACTCTGACTCATATTAAAGGTCACGTGGCCCAGACACGTGACCGCGACTCATATTCCGGGTCACGTGGCCCAGTCGCGTGACCCCAAAATGTTGTCTAGACTCGTATCACAGACTCATATTCCAGGTCACGTGGGCCAGACAGGTGACCCCTAAAGTGACCTAGACCCATAACCCAGAATCAAATTCAAGGTCACGTAGCCCAGACACGTTACCGAAAAAGTTGTCTAGACTCGTATCCCAGACTCATATTCAAGGTCAGGTGGCCCAGACACGTGACCCGGACTCATGTTCCCGGTCACGTGGCCCAGGCACGTGACCCTGACTCATATTCCAGGTCATGTGCCCCAGACACGTGACACCAAGAGTGGCGTAGACTCATAACCTAGTCTCATATTCAAGGTCATGTGTCCCAGGCACGTGACCCTGACTCATATTCCAGGTCACGTGCCCCAGACACGTGACACCAAAAGTGGCGTAGACTCATAACCTAGTGTCATATTCAAGGTCATGTGTCCCAGACACGTGACCCCGACTCATATTCCGGGTCACGTGGCCCCGACACGTGACCGTGACTCATATTCCGGGTCACGTGGCCCAGTCACGTGACCTAAATAAGTTGTCTAGACTCGTATCCAAGACTCATATTCTAGGTCACGTGGCCCAGACACGTGACCCACACTCAGATTCAAAGTCACGTGGCCCAGGCACGTGACACCAAAATTGGCGTAGACTCATAACCCAGACTCATATTCACGATCACGTGGCCCAGACTCGCAACCCTGATTCATATTCCTGGTCACGTGTCCCAGACACTTGACCCTGACTCATATTCCTGGTCACGTGTCCCAGACACTTGACCCAGACTCATATTCCGGGTCACGTGGCCCAGACACGTGACCCAAAAAGTTGTCTAGGCTCGTATCCCAGACTCATTTTCAAGGTCACGTGCCCCAGACACGTGACACCAAAAGTGGCGTAGACTCATAACCTAGCGTCATATTAAAGTTCACGTGTCCCAGACACGTGACCCCGACTCATATTCCGTGTCACGTGGCAGAGACACTTGACCTCGACTCATATTCCGGGTCACGTGGCCCCGACACGTGTCCCAGACGCATATGCCCGGTCACGTGGCCCAGACAAGTGATCCTGACTCATATTCCTCGTCACGTGGCCAGACACTTGACTCTGACTCATATTAAAGGTCACGTGGCCCAGACACGTGACCGCGACTCATATTCCGGGTCACGTGGCCCAGTCGCGTGACCCCCAAAATTTGTCTAGGCTCGTATCACACACTCATATTCCAGGTCACGTGGGCCAGACAGGTGACCCCTAAAGTGACCTAGACCCATAACCCAGAATCAAATTCAAGGTCACGTAGCCCAGACACGTTACCGAAAAAGTTGTCTAGACTCGTATCCCAGACTCATATTCAAGGTCAGGTGGCCCAGACACGTGACCCGGACTCATGTTCCCGGTCACGTGGCCCAGGCACGTGACCCTGACTCATATTCCAGGTCACGTGCCCCAGACACGTGACACCAAGAGTGGCGTAGACTCATAACCTAGTCTCATATTCAAGGTCATGTGTCCCAGACACGTGACCCCGACTCATATTCCGGGTCACGTGGCCCCGACACGTGACCGTGACTCATATTCCGGGTCACGTGGCCCAGTCGCGTGACCTAAATAAGTTGTCCAGACTCGTATCCAAGACTCATATTCTAGGTCACGTGGCCCAGACACGTGACCCACACTCAGATTCAAAGTCACGTAGCCCAGGCAAGTGACACCAAAATTGGCGTAGACTCATAACCCAGACTCATACTCACGATCACGTGGCCCAGACTCGCAACCCTGACTCATATTCCTGGTCACGTGTCCCAGACACTTGACCCAGACTCATATTCCAGGTCACGTGGCCCAGACCCTTGACCCTGACTCATACTCCAGGTCACGTGCCCCAGACACGTGACACCAAAAGTGGCGTAGACTCATAACCTAGCGTCATATTAAAGTTCACGTGTCCCAGACACGTGACCCTGACTCATAATCCAGGTCACGTGTCCCAGACACGTGACCCCGACTCATATTCCGTGTCACGTGGCAGAGACACTTGACCTCGACTCATATTCCGGGTCACGTGGCCCCGACACGTGTCCCAGACTCATATGCCCGGTCACGTGGCCCAGACACGTGACCGCGACTCATATTCCGGGTCACGTGGCCCAGTCGCGTGACCCCAAAAAGTTGTCTAGACTCGTATCACAGACTCATGTTCAAGGTCACGTGGGCCAGACACGTGTCCCTGACTCATATTCCAGGTCACGTGGCCCAGACAGGTGACCCCTAAAGTGACCTAGACCCATAACCCAGAATCAAATTCAAGGTCACGTAGCGCAGACACATTACCTCGACTCATATTATGGGTCACGTGGCCCAGACACGTGACAGAAAAAGTTGTCTAGACTCGTATCCCAGACTCATATTCAAGGTCATGTGGCCCAGACACGTGACCCTGACTCATATTCCAGGTCACGTGCCCCAGACACGTGACACCAAACGTGGCGTAGACTCATAACCTAGAGTCATATTAAAGTTCACGTGTCCCAGACACGTGTCCCTGACTCATATTCCAGGTCACGTGGCCCAGACCCTTGACCCTGACTCATATTCCAGCTCACGTGCCCCAGACACGTGACACCAAAAGTGGCGTAGACTCATAACCTAGCGTCATATTAAAGTTCACGTGACCCAGACACGTGACCCTGACTCATAATCCAGGTCACGTGTCCCAGACACGTGACCCCGACTCATATTCCGTGTCACGTGGCAGAGACACTTGACCTCGACTCATATTCCGGGTCACGTGGCCCCGACACCTGTCCCAGACTCATATGCCCGGTCACGTGGCCCAGACAAGTGATCCTGACTCATATTCCTCGTCACGTGGCCCAGACACTTGACCCTGACTCATATTCAAGGTCACGTGGCCCAGACACGTGACCGCGACTCATATTCCGGGTCACGTGGCCCAGTCGCGTGACCCCAAAAAGTTGTCTAGACTCGTATCACAGACTCATGTTCAAGGTCACGTGGGCCAGACACGTGTCCCTGACTCATATTCCAGGTCACGTGGCCCAGACAGGTGACCCCTAAAGTGACCTAGACCCATAACCCAGAATCAAATTCAAGGTCACGTAGCCCAGACAGGTTACCGAAAAAGTTGTCTAGACTCGTATCCCAGACTCATATTCAAGGTCAGGTGGCCCAGACACGTGACCCGGACTCATGTTCCCGGTCACGTGGCCCAGGCACGTGACCCTGAACCATATTCCAGGTCACGTGCCCCAGACACGTGACACCAAAAGTGGCGTAGACTCATAACCTAGTCTCATATTCAAGGTCATGTGTCCCAGACACGTGACCCCGACTCATATTCTGGGTCACGTGGCCCCGACATGTGACCGTGACTCATATTCCGGGTCACGTGGCCCAGTTGCGTGACCTAAATAAGTTGTCCAGACTCGTATCCAAGACTCATATTCTAGGTCACGTGGCCCAGACACGTGACCCACACTCAGATTCAAAGTCACGTGGCCCAGACACGTGACACCAAAATTGGCGTAGACTCATAACCCAGACTCATATTCACAATCACGTGGCCCAGACTCGCAACCCTGACTCCTATTCCTGGTCACGTGTCCCAGACACTTGACCCAGACTCATATTCCGGGTCACGTGGCCCAGACACGTGACCCAAAAAGTTGTCTAGGCTCGTATCCCAGACTCATATTCAAGGTCACGTGGCCCAGACACGTGGCCTTTGCGGGGGGCAACCTGCGAGCAGGACGTGCTTTGAAGAACTGCCTTGTTAACTCAGGGGTTAATTCCAGGGCAACCTGGCACGCAGGCTCTGCTTTGAGAGCTGGGGCCGCCTTTGTTAACTCAAGGGTCGAGTCCAGACATAGTTCTCTGTCCCGCCACCTCTTATTGTTTACTAGGGAAACTCCTTGCAGCTTTCTGGAGCGCATCTGACACAGGACAAATGGCTTTTTATGACCTAAGTCCTGAGAAACACAATCATGGGAAAATCATGGGAGTTTGGTTAATAGATTTATGTTTTTTAGGTGATTTCTGATGCATGTTACTTAGGTAATTTTTAATAATAGTATTGTATAAGAATTTCCTGGTATAAGGGTATATAATTCTGTGTGTAAGAATAAACAGGTGTCACTGGCATTGCAGGTTGCAGTGATCCTCTCAACGCCCCGCTGTGTCTGTGTCTCTCTGTGTCTCTGTGTCTGTTTCTTTTCTTAGCCGAGGAATCCCACGTCCGTGCCTACGTTGACTCGTCGGCTGGCTCCGACAGCCTTGACTCATATTCCTCGTCACGTGGCCCAGACACGTGACCCTGACTCATATTCAAGGTCACGTGGCCCAGACACGTGACCGCGACTCATATTCCGGGTCACGGGGCCCAGTCACGTGACCCCAAAAAGTTGTCTAGACTCGTATCCCAGACTCATATTCAAGGTCACGTGGCCCAGACACGTGACCCGGACTCATATTCCGGGTCACGTGGCCCAGACCCTTGACCCTGACTCATACTCCAGGTCACGTGCCCCAGACACGTGACACCAAAAGTGGCGTAGACTCATAACCTAGCGTCATATTAAAGTTCACGTGTCCCAGACACGTGACCCTGACTCATAATCCAGGTCACGTGTCCCAGACACGTGACCCCGACTCATATTCCGTGTCACGTGGCAGAGACACTTGACCTCGACTCATATTCCGGGTCACGTGGCCCCGACACGTGTTCCAGACGCATATGCCCGGTCACGTGGCCCAGACAAGTGATCCTGACTCATATTCCTCGTCACGTGGCCCAGACACTTGACTCTGACTCATATTAAAGGTCACGTGGCCCAGACACGTGACCGCGACTCATATTCCGGGTCACGTGGCCCAGTCGCGTGACCCCAAAAAGTTGTCTAGACTCGTATCACAGACTCATATTCCAGGTCACGTGGGCCAGACAGGTGACCCCTAAAGTGACCTAGACCCATAACCCAGAATCAAATTCAAGGTCACGTAGCCCAGACACGTTACCGAAAAAGTTGTCTAGACTCGTATCCCAGACTCATATTCAAGGTCAGGTGGCCCAGACACGTGACCCGGACTCATGTTCCCGGTCACGTGGCCCAGGCACGTGACCCTGACTCATATTCCAGGTCATGTGCCCCAGACACGTGACACCAAGAGTGGCGTAGACTCATAACCTAGTCTCATATTCAAGGTCATGTGTCCCAGGCACGTGACCCTGACTCATATTCCAGGTCACGTGCCCCAGACACGTGACACCAAAAGTGGCGTAGACTCATAACCTAGTGTCATATTCAAGGTCATGTGTCCCAGACACGTGACCCCGACTCATATTCCGGGTCACGTGGCCCCGACACGTGACCGTGACTCATATTCCGGGTCACGTGGCCCAGTCACGTGACCTAAATAAGTTGTCTAGACTCGTATCCAAGACTCATATTCTAGGTCACGTGGCCCAGACACGTGACCCACACTCAGATTCAAAGTCACGTGGCCCAGGCACGTGACACCAAAATTGGCGTAGACTCATAACCCAGACTCATATTCACGATCACGTGGCCCAGACTCGCAACCCTGATTCATATTCCTGGTCACGTGTCCCAGACACTTGACCCTGACTCATATTCCTGGTCACGTGTCCCAGACACTTGACCCAGACTCATATTCCGGGTCACGTGGCCCAGACACGTGACCCAAAAAGTTGTCTAGGCTCGTATCCCAGACTCATTTTCAAGGTCACGTGGCCCAGACACGTGGCCTTGACTCATATTCCTCGTCACGTGGCCCAGACCCTTGACCCTGACTCATACTCCAGGTCACGTGCCCCAGACACGTGACACCAAAAGTGGCGTAGACTCATAACCTAGCGTCATATTAAAGTTCACGTGTCCCAGACACGTGACCCTGACTCATAATCCAGGTCACGTGTCCCAGACACGTGACCCCGACTCATATTCCGTGTCACGTGGCAGAGACACTTGACCTCGACTCATATTCCGGGTCACGTGGCCCCGACACGTGTCCCAGACTCATATGCCCGGTCACGTGGCCCAGACACGTGACCGCGACTCATATTCCGGGTCACGTGGCCCAGTCGCGTGACCCCAAAAAGTTGTCTAGACTCGTATCACAGACTCATGTTCAAGGTCACGTGGGCCAGACACGTGTCCCTGACTCATATTCCAGGTCACGTGGCCCAGACAGGTGACCCCTAAAGTGACCTAGACCCATAACCCAGAATCAAATTCAAGGTCACGTAGCGCAGACACATTACCTCGACTCATATTATGGGTCACGTGGCCCAGACACGTGACAGAAAAAGTTGTCTAGACTCGTATCCCAGACTCATATTCAAGGTCATGTGGCCCAGACACGTGACCCTGACTCATATTCCAGGTCACGTGCCCCAGACACGTGACACCAAACGTGGCGTAGACTCATAACCTAGAGTCATATTAAAGTTCACGAGTCCCAGACACGTGTCCCTGACTCATATTCCAGGTCACGTGGCCCAGACCCTTGACCCTGACTCATATTCCAGGTCACGTGCCCCAGACACGTGACACCAAAAGTGGCGTAGACTCATAACCTAGCGTCATATTAAAGTTCACGTGTCCCAGACACGTGACCCTGACTCATAATCCAGGTCACGTGTCCCAGACACGTGACCCCGACTCATATTCCGTGTCACGTGGCAGAGACACTTGACCTCGACTCATATTCCAGGTCACGTGGCCCCGACACCTGTCCCAGACTCATATGCCCGGTCACGTGGCCCAGACAAGATATCCTGACTCATATTCCTCGTCACGTGGCCCAGACACTTGACCCTGACTCATATTCAAGGTCACGTGGCCCAGACACGTGACTGCGACTCATATTCCGGGTCACGTGGCCCAGTCGCGTGACCCCAAAAAGTTGTCTAGACTCGTATCACAGACTCATGTTCAAGGTCACGTGGGCCAGACACGTGTCCCTGACTCATATTCCAGGTCACGTGGCCCAGACAGGTGACCCCTAAAGTGACCTAGACCCATAACCCAGAATCAAATTCAAGGTCACGTAGCCCAGACACGTTACCGAAAAAGTTGTCTAGACTCGTATCCCAGACTCATATTCAAGGTCAGGTGGCCCAGACACGTGACCCGGACTCATGTTCCCGGTCACGTGGCCCAGGCACGTGACCCTGACTCATATTCCAGGTCACGTGCCCCAGACACGTGACACCAAAAGTGGCATAGACTCATAACCTAGTCTCATATTCACGGTCATGTGTCCCAGACACGTGACCCTGACTCATAATCCTGGTCACGTGTCCCAGACACGTGACCCCGACTCATATTCCGGGTCACGTGGCCCTGACACGTGACCGTGACTCATATTCCGGGTCACGTGGCCCAGTTGCGTGACCTAAATAAGTTGTCCAGACTCGTATCCAAGACTCATATTCTAGGTCACGTGGCCCAGACACGTGACCCACACTCAGATTCAAAGTCACGTGGCCCAGACACGTGACACCAAAATTGGCGTAGACTCATAACCCAGACTCATATTCACGATCACGTGGCCCAGACTCGCAACCCTGACTCCTATTCCTGGTCACGTGTCCCAGACACTTGACCCAGACTCATATTCCGGGTCACGTGGCCCAGACACGTGACCCAAAAAGTTGTCTAGGCTCGTATCCCAGACTCATATTCAAGGTCACGTGGCCCAGACACGTGGCCTTTGCGGGGGGCAACCTGCGAGCAGGACGTGCTTTGAAGAACTGCCTTGTTAACTCAGGGGTTAATTCCAGGGCAACCTGGCACGCAGGCTCTGCTTTGAGAGCTGGGGCCGCCTTTGTTAACTCAAGGGTCGAGTCCAGACATAGTTCTCTGTCCCGCCACCTCTTATTGTTTACTAGGGAAACTCCTTGCAGCTTTCTGGAGCGCATCTGACACAGGACAAATGGCTTTTTATGACCTAAGTCCTGAGAAACACAATCATGGGAAAATCATGGGAGTTTGGTTAATAGATTTATGTTTTTTAGGTGATTTCTGATGCATGTTACTTAGGTAATTTTTAATAATAGTATTGTATAAGAATTTCCTGGTATAAGGGTATATAATTCTGTGTGTAAGAATAAACAGGTGTCACTGGCATTGCAGGTTGCAGTGATCCTCTCAACGCCCCGCTGTATCTGTGTCTCTCTGTGTCTCTGTGTCTGTTTCTTTTCTTAGCCGAGGAATCCCGCGTCCGTGCCTACGTTGACTCGTCGGCTGGCTCCGACAAAGTGGCGCCCAACGTGGGGCATCGACGTTTAGGAGATTCTCGGCCGCTGCCCGGAGATAAAACGCGCGTATAGGTAAAGAAAATCCTGCATAAAAAAAGAAAAATAAGGTAGGGGCAGGAAGGTTTATAGTTGAGAGTAAAAAATGGGGCAAGATCATAGTCGTCAAGTGTTTGTTCATATGTTATATGTAATGTTAAGAGACCGAGGGGTCAAAGTATCTAAGCCTAAATTACGCACATTCTTGCAGTTTATTGAAGAAGTCTGTCCATGGTTCCCTGAGGAAGGAACTATGAGTTTAGAGATTTGGAAAAAGATTGGTAAGCAGATTCAAACACATTATTCACTTTATGGCCCTTCCAAAGTTCCAGTAGAAACTTTCTCATTGTGGACTTTAATCCGTGATTGCCTTGATTTTAGTCATGAAGAGGGTTCTAAAATTAATCAAATGGTTGATGAAGAGCCAATTTATGCTACTCCAGAGGGTCGAGACAGATTGGTTACCTTGTCCCCTCTTGCAAAAACGGAGGATGGGCTGTCTCCCTCTGATGAGGAAGATTTAGATGAACAAGCAGCTGAATATCACCAGGATGATTGGGATCTGTTAGCTGAGGAGTCACCTCCTGCTGTTAATAAAATGGTGCAACAGTCCTGTTGTGCTCCCATGGAGCATCTTACTTTAAAAGAACCACCTCCTCAAAAAATTGTGGTACCTGCTGCACCACCCGCTTATGCCGCTTCTATTATTGCTGGGTTAGATCCTCCTCCTGCTCAGGCCACTGTGCAAGTTCAGGTTTTTTCCCCGTTGCAGCAGGCCATTCATCAGGCATATAAAGATGGAGAAAATGTTTCTGGTTTCCCAGTTCTATTTCCAGTACTGGAAAATGCTGGTCAGCGATATTATGATCCTCTTCCCTTTAAACAGTTAAAAGAACTTAAAGTCGCCTGTGCACAATATGGGGCTACTGCACCTTTTACACAGGCTATGATTGAGAATTTAGGAGCCTTAAATCTGCCTCCTAATGATTGGAAACAAATCGCTCGTGCATGTCTTTCGGGCGGTGATTATTTATTGTGGAAATCCGAATTTGCAGAACAATGTCACTATATAGCTGAAATTAATCAAAGACAAGGAATTCCCACAACTTATGAAATGTTGGTAGGGGAAGGTGCATTTCAGGCTACCAATGCACAGCTGAATTATCAGCCAGGAGCATATCGTCAAATTTCCAACGCCGCACGACAGGCTTGGAGGAAATTGCCATGTCCCTCTAATAGATCAGAGGATCTTGCAAAGATACGGCAGGGGCCTGACGAGCCCTATCAAGATTTTGTTGCCCGGCTTTTGGAAGCTGTGGGAAAAATAATGTCTGATGATCAAGCAGGTATGATTTTAACTAAGCAATTGGCTTATGAAAATGCTAACTCTGCCTGTCAGGCTGCCTTGCGGCCATATAGAAAGAAGGGGGCTTTGTCTGATTATATTCGTATTTGTGCTGATATTGGTCCATCTTATATGCAGGGAATTGCTATTGCAGCTGCTTTGCAAGGGAAAAACATAAAAGAGGTATTATTTCAGCAGCAGCGCAAAAAGGAGATGATGAAAAATTCGTCCAATGCTGTTTGTTATGCCTGCGGCCAAGTAGGACATCGAGCTGCAGCCTGTCCTCAGAGGACTAACAGGGGGACAAGAGGTATAGCCCCGAATGTATGCCCTAGATGTAAGAGAGGAAGACATTGGATGAAAGACTGTAGGTCAAAAACAGATTCACAGGGCAATCCATTACCCCCCTTGCAGGGAAACTGGGTGAGGGGCCAGCCCCTGGCCCCGAAACAATGTTATGGGGCAATTCAGCAGACTTCTCCAGTAGAAAGCGGGTCTCAGACCTGTTTAGAGCCACCTCAGGGAGCGCTGGATTGGACTTGTGTGCCTCCTCCTACACAATACTAACCCCTGAAATGGGAATTCAGACTATTGCTACTGGAGTGTTTGGGCCATTGCCTGAAGGGACAGTAGGCTTACTGTTAGGGAGAAGTAGTACCACTTTAAAGGGCCTTAGTGTCGCTCCAGGGGTTATAGATTCAGATTATCATGGAGAAATTAAAATTATGGCAGAATCACCTCGTACTATTAGTACTATCCATTCAGGACAAAGAATTGCACAACTTGTTCTCCTCCCTCTTAAAGTCACAGGGCATGAGATTCAAAAGACACGTGGCACTGCTGCCTTTGGGTCTTCAGATGCCTATTGGGTCCAAGCTATTAAAGAATCCAGGCCTGAATTGGAGCTAAAAATTAATGGGAAAAATTTTAAAGGAATTTTGGATACTGGAGCTGATGTATCTGTTATTGCTGAGCATCATTGGCCCAGCGGATGGCCTAAACATATAGCTATTTCCACTTTGCAAGGAATTGGGCAGTCCAGTAATCCAGAACAGAGTGCAGAGCTACTGCATTGGCAAGATCAAGACGGCCATCAAGGCGAGATGCGTCCTTACATACTACCTAGATTGCCAGTTAATCTTTGGGGAAGGGATGTTATGTCAAAAATGGGAGTCTTTCTTTACAGTCCAAGCACTGCAATAAGTTCACAAATGTTTGATCAGGGTCTTTTGCCTCACCAGGGCCTGGGTAAGCATGGTCAGGGAAGAATTGCGCCAATTCAGCCTCAAAAGCTGGCACCAAGAGCAGGGTTAGGATATTTTCAGTGGGGACTACTGATTGTCCTGTTACTCACGCTGATCCTATTGTTTGGAAAACTGAGGAACCTGTGTGGGTAGATCAGTGGCCCCTAACTATAGAAAAAATGCTGGCTGCACAACAACTGGTACAGGAACAGTTGGCTTTGGGCCATATAGAACCTTCTAATTCACCTTGGAATTCACCCATTTTTGTTATCAAAAAGAAATCTGGAAAATGGCGCTTATTGCAAGACCTTCGTCAGGTTAACAAAGCCATGCAGATCATGGGTGCTTTGCAGCCCGGGTTGCCTTCTCCAATGGCAATTCCTAGGGGAGCTCATATAATTATTATTGACTTAAAAGATTGCTTTTATACCATTCCCCTTGCACCTCAGGATTGTTATCGTTTTGCATTTAGTGTTCCTGCTGTTAACTTTTCACGGCCCATGAAGAGGTATCAATGGAAGGTGTTGCCTCAAGGAATGGCTAATAGTCCTACATTATGCCAAAAGTTTGTAGATGCAGCCCTAACCGATGTGCGTGAAAGGTTTTCAGATATTTACATGCTTCATTATATAGATGATATTCTTTTGGCTCATACTGATTATGCCTATTTGTTAAAAGCCTTTTCTGAAGTAGAGATTGCATTAAAGTCTAGAGGTTTAATTATAGCTACTGAAAAAATTCAAACTTTTCCTCCATACTCCTATTTGGGCTTCCGTTTGGAAAAGGAAAAATTCTCTGTCCCTCATCTTCAGTTACGAAGAGATGGATTACGTACTTTAAATGATTTTCAAAAGTTGCTGGGAGACATTAATTGGATACGCCCTTACTTACGCCTCCCTACTGTAAGTTGGAAACCATTGTTTGATATTTTGAAAGGAGATTCATCACCTACATCTCCTCGGCAACTAACGCCACAAGGAGAGTTGGCTCTGCAAACTGTGGAAAGGGCACTTGCTGAACAATACACAGCGTATTGTGATTACACCCGGCCATGGGGATTATATATACTTGCTACTCAACATTCACCCACAGGAGTCCTATATCAGGATAAGCCATTAAAATGGATTTATTTGGCAGCTTCTCCTGTGCGGGCCCTTGATTCCTACCATGTTCAGGTTGCTAGGGTAATTGCTAGAGGTCGAAAAGACTCTATTATGTATTTGGGCAAAGATCCCTCCTTTATATGTGTCCCTTTTTCATCTGAACAGCAAAACTGGCTTTTCCAGTTCTCTGATGACTGGGTGCTTGCCTTAGCTGACTTCCCTGGACAACTAATTCAGCATTACCCAGCTGATAAGTTGTTGCAATTTGCTTTACAACATCCATTTGTTTTCCCTACTATTGTAAAAGAGCATCCTATTCCTAATGCTGTAACTATTTTTAACGATGGCTCTTCTAATGGAATAGCTAGTCTTGTTGTCAGTCAACAAACATATTTTACTCAAACTACTTATGAATCAGCACAAGAAGTTGAGTTGTATGCGGTGCTGAGAGCTCTTCATACAGTTTCTTCTGCCTTTAATTTATACTCAGATAGTCATTATGTAGTCAGAGCCATGTCTGTCATAGAAACAGTCCCGCTGATTGGCTCAATTAAAACTTCAATCTTTGATTTGTTTTTTCGTATCCAAAAGGCTATACAAACTCGTGTCAACCCCTGTTTCTTTGGCTATATACGAGCTCATTCGGCTCTGCCTGGACCCCTTGCTCAGGGTAATAAGATAGCAGATGCCCTGACAAAAAACATTTATTTTCAAGATGCAGCCTTAGCTGCCAAAGCTTCTCATGCCATACATCATCAAAATAGTCATTCTTTACGCTTGCAGTTTCAGATTCCCAGAGAAACGGCACGACAAATTGTTAAAAGCTGTTCAACATGTCCTCAGTTCTTTGTTGTTCCCTCTTTTGGTGTCAACCCTCGTGGCCTCCGTCCTAATGATCTTTGGCAAATGGACGTTACTCATATGGCTGAGTTTGGAAAGCTGAAGTATCTTCATGTTACTATTGATACCAATTCTGGCTTCCTTATGGCTACAGCACTTTCTGGAGAGGCTAGTAAAAATTGTATTCAACATTGCCTCCGCTGTTTTGCTGCCATGGGAATACCCCGTGTGTTAAAAACTGATAATGGTCCTGGCTACACTGGACGTGAATTTCGTTCCTTTTGTGACACTTTTTCTATACTGCATAAAACTGGCATCCCTTATAATCCTCAAGGACAAGGAATTGTTGAACGAGCTCACTTAACCCTTAAACATCAACTGAAAAAACTAAAAAAGGGGGAATTGGGTGCAGGGCAGTATTCCTTCTCTATTGAGCCATGCTTTATATGTTTTGAATTTTTTGACCTTTGATAATAAAGGCAATACTGCCGCCCAGCGCTTCTGGATGCAGGATCCACCACGAAAGTTCCCACTCGTACGATGGAAGGATCCTATGAACGGATCTTGGAATGGTCCTGATCCTGTATTAATATGGGGGAGAGGCCATGTTTGTGTGTTTCCGCAGAATGCCGAAGCGCCGCGCTGGCTCCCGGAAAGGCTGGTACGCGCGTCGGAGGCAGTCCTTGACAGCTCAGGTGAGGCGAATAACGGACAGCGATGATTCGTCTCTTCCATCATCACAGCAAGTACAAGCCCTTTTGCGGCTGGCCCAACAAGGGTCTGATCAACACATCTCTCCTTTTAGAGTGTGGATTCAATTATTATTGCTTTTGCAAAATCTTTCTGATGTTCAGGGAAAGGTATATTGGGCCTATGTCCCTGACCCTCTCTTGTTACAGCCAGTCACCTGGGAGATGGCATTTATTCCTGTATACGTTAGTGACACTATTACACTGGGAGGATCTTCAGATAAACATATTATTCCACAAAATGCTTCTCTAAATTATACAGGGTTTTCTGCAAAACTTCCTATATGTATGTATAAAAACTATAATGCTTCTAGCTGTCCTTTAATTACAGAAACCTTCTACAGAACCAAGATTGCTGCTCAGAATACATGGATACTACGTTTCCCATCAATAACAGAAAAGGCTGGACAGACCCAACAGCAGAATGGAATAGGGCCTAAAGACATTCCCTTTTGTGGACTTGGACTAAGGGAACAGCAGATTTATGTGCCTTGGACATCATGTAGAAACGAAACTGCTACCACGTATACCATCTATAATGAGACACAAAGGCTTTGGGACTGGGGTCCTGATTTGATGACTGCACAAGGGTCTGGCTATCGAGAGCTTCATCCTCCCATTTGGAATCTCGGCGGTGATAAGATCTTCCAGACAGACCTGTGGAAGCTTGCTGCCGCTACAAGCAAGACAGTGAGGTTGTCATATACAGGCGCAAACCATCTGAATGAACCTTACAGATATCCTCGTGCTTGTGTACCTTTACCTTTCATGATAATAACGGGGTCTGTTGTTATTCGTAAACAATTTGGTATGTATAATATTACCTGTTTAAACTGTACATTGTCAAATTGTATTCGAGGAATTGACGACAAGTCAGGCTTGCTTATTGTAAAGCAACCTCCTTTTGTTGTTATCCCTGTAAATGTGTCAGAATCCTGGTATGAAGATACAGGAGTAGAATTGTGGGAACGCCTGAATAATGCACTCTCCAGGCCTCGGAGAGGAATAGGTTTAGTTATACTAGGGATAATTTCTCTGATAACGTTAATAGCATCCACTATTTCTGCTTCTATTGCTCTTAGCCAGCCTATTCATACTGCTGCCTTTGTAGATGGGCTTGCCAAAAATGCATCCAATGCTTTAGGAATACAAGAAGATATTGATAAACGTTTAGAAGATCGCTTAAATGCTCTGTATGATTCTGTGTTATACTTAGGAGAACAAATGCAAGAGCTGAGGTTTAGGAGTAAGTTGAGATGTCATGCTAATTATTATTGGATATGTGTCACTCAAAAAGAGTATAATGAATCAGATACATCGTGGCAACATATTAAAGCTCATCTTGCTGGAATATGGAGTCACGATAACCTTTCTATAGATTTGATAAAGTTACATCAAGAAATTCTAAACATTGAAGATTCACTCTCTCCAAACACGGATATTGGCTCCGCTGTTAATGGATTTCTAGAAGGGCTATTTTCCCATTTTCCTACTCTGAGTACATTTTGGCATTATATTCTCAGTCTTATGGTTGTACTGGCCGTTTTACTGCTGTTGATGTGTCTCATTCCATGCTGCATCAAGCATTTAATTTCAGAGCTGCTTGACATCAAAGCAGCTATTGATGCTGCTCGTCTAAAGCACAAAAATCAGTGCTTTAGTAAATAAATAGGGGGGAGCTGCGGGGGGCAACCTGCGAGCAGGACGTGCTTTGAAGAACTGCCTTGTTAACTCAGGGGTTAATTCCAGGGCAACCTGGCACGCAGGCTCTGCTTTGAGAGCTGGGGCCGCCTTTGTTAACTCAAGGGTCGAGTCCAGACATAGTTCTCTGTCCCGCCACCTCTTATTGTTTACTAGGGAAACTCCTTGCAGCTTTCTGGAGCGCATCTGACACAGGACAAATGGCTTTTTATGACCTAAGTCCTGAGAAACACAATCATGGGAAAATCATGGGAGTTTGGTTAATAGATTTATGTTTTTTAGGTGATTTCTGATGCATGTTACTTAGGTAATTTTTAATAATAGTATTGTATAAGA
Source organism: Giraffa tippelskirchi (assembly GCF_054371585.1). Classification (NCBI taxonomy): domain Eukaryota; kingdom Metazoa; phylum Chordata; class Mammalia; order Artiodactyla; family Giraffidae; genus Giraffa; species Giraffa tippelskirchi. The sequence continues at coordinate 6,336,428 of NC_137288.1, read as the reverse complement.
ATTTCCTTGTATAAGGGTATATAATTCTGTGTGTAAGAATAAACAGGTGTCACTGGCATTGCAGGTTGCAGTGATCCTCTCAACGCCCCGCTGTGTCTGTGTCTCTCTGTGTCTCTGTGTCTGTTTCTTTTCTTAGCCGAGGAATCCCACGTCCGTGCCTACGTTGACTCGTCGGCTGGCTCCGACAGCCTTGACTCATATTCCTCGCCACGTGGCCCAGACACGTGACCCTGACTCATATTCAAGGTCACGTGGCCCAGACACGTGACCGCGACTCATATTCCGGGTCACGGGGCCCAATCACGTGACCCCAAAAAGTTGTCTAGACTCGTATCCCAGACTCATATTCAAGGTCACGTGGCCCAGACACGTGACCCGGACTCATATTCCCGGTCACGTGGCCCAGACCCTTGACCCTGACTCATATTCCAGGTCACGTGCCCCAGACACATGACACCAAAAGTGGCGTAGACTCATAACCTAGCGTCATATTAAAGTTCACGTGTCCCAGACACGTGACCCTGACTCATAATCCAGGTCACGTGTCCCAGACACGTGACCCCGACTCATATTCCGTGTCACGTGGCAGAGACACTTGACCTCGACTCATATTCCGGGTCACGTGGCCCCGACACGTGTCCCAGACGCATATGCCCAGTCACGTGGCCCAGACAAGTGATCCTGACTCATATTCCTCGTCACGTGGCCCAGACACTTGACTCTGACTCATATTAAAGGTCACGTGGCCCAGACACGTGACCGCGACTCATATTCCGGGTCACGTGGCCCAGTCGCGTGACCCCAAAAAGTTGTCTAGACTCGTATCACAGACTCATATTCCAGGTCACGTGGGCCAGACAGGTGACCCCTAAAGTGACCTAGACCCATAACCCAGAATCAAATTCAAGGTCACGTAGCCCAGACACGTTACCGAAAAAGTTGTCTAGACTCGTATCCCAGACTCATATTCAAGGTCAGGTGGCCCAGACACGTGACCCGGACTCATGTTCCCGGTCACGTGGCCCAGGCACGTGACCCTGACTCATATTCCAGGTCATGTGCCCCAGACACGTGACACCAAGAGTGGCGTAGACTCATAACCTAGTCTCATATTCAAGGTCATGTGTCCCAGGCACGTGACCCTGACTCATATTCCAGGTCACGTGCCCCAGACACGTGACACCAAAAGTGGCGTAGACTCATAACCTAGTGTCATATTCAAGGTCATGTGTCCCAGACACGTGACCCCGACTCATATTCCGGGTCACGTGGCCCCGACACGTGACCGTGACTCATATTCCGGGTCACGTGGCCCAGTCACGTGACCTAAATAAGTTGTCTAGACTCGTATCCAAGACTCATATTCTAGGTCACGTGGCCCAGACACGTGACCCACACTCAGATTCAAAGTCACGTGGCCCAGGCACGTGACACCAAAATTGGCGTAGACTCATAACCCAGACTCATATTCACGATCACGTGGCCCAGACTCGCAACCCTGACTCATATTCCTGGTCACGTGTCCCAGACACTTGACCCAGACTCATATTCTGGGTCACGTGGCCCAGACACGTGACCCAAAAAGTTGTCTAGGCTCGTATCCCAGACTCATTTTCAAGGTCACGTGGCCCAGACACGTGGCCTTGACTCATATTCCTCGTCACGTGGCCCAGACCCTTGACCCTGACTCATACTCCAGGTCACGTGCCCCAGACACATGACACCAAAAGTGGCGTAGACTCATAACCTAGCGTCATATTAAAGTTCACGTGTCCCAGACACGTGACCCTGACTCATAATCCAGGTCACGTGTCCCAGACACGTGACCCCGACTCATATTCCGTGTCACGTGGCAGAGACACTTGACCTCGACTCATATTCCGGGTCACGTGGCCCCGACACGTGTCCCAGACTCATATGCCCGGTCACGTGGCCCAGACACGTGACCGCGACTCATATTCCGGGTCACGTGGCCCAGTCGCGTGACCCCAAAAAGTTGTCTAGACTCGTATCACAGACTCATGTTCAAGGTCACGTGGGCCAGACACGTGTCCCTGACTCATATTCCAGGTCACGTGGCCCAGACAGGTGACCCCTAAAGTGACCTAGACCCATAACCCAGAATCAAATTCAAGGTCACGTAGCGCAGACACATTACCTCGACTCCTATTATGGGTCACGTGGCCCAGACACGTGACAGAAAAAGTTGTCTAGACTCGTATCCCAGACTCATATTCAAGGTCATGTGGCCCAGACACGTGACCCTGACTCATATTCCAGGTCACGTGCCCCAGACACGTGACACCAAACGTGGCGTAGACTCATAACCTAGAGTCATATTAAAGTTCACGAGTCCCAGGCACGTGTCCCTGACTCATATTCCAGGTCACGTGGCCCAGACCCTTGACCCTGACTCATATTCCAGGTCACGTGCCCCAGACACGTGACACCAAAAGTGGCGTAGACTCATAACCTAGCGTCATATTAAAGTTCACGTGTCCCAGACACGTGACCCTGACTCATAATCCAGGTCACGTGTCCCAGACACGTGACCCCGACTCATATTCCGTGTCACGTGGCAGAGACACTTGACCTCGACTCATATTCCGGGTCACGTGGCCCCGACACCTGTCCCAGACTCATATGCCCGGTCACGTGGCCCAGACAAGATATCCTGACTCATATTCCTCGTCACGTGGCCCAGACACTTGACCCTGACTCATATTCAAGGTCACGTGGCCCAGACACGTGACTGCGACTCATATTCCGGGTCACGTGGCCCAGTCGCGTGACCCCAAAAAGTTGTCTAGACTCGTATCACAGACTCATGTTCAAGGTCACGTGGGCCAGACACGTGTCCCTGACTCATATTCCAGGTCACGTGGCCCAGACAGGTGACCCCTAAAGTGACCTAGACCCATAACCCAGAATCAAATTCAAGGTCACGTAGCCCAGACACGTTACCGAAAAAGTTGTCTAGACTCGTATCCCAGACTCATATTCAAGGTCAGGTGGCCCAGACACGTGACCCGGACTCATGTTCCCGGTCACGTGGCCCAGGCACGTGACCCTGACTCATATTCCAGGTCACGTGCCCCAGACACGTGACACCAAAAGTGGCATAGACTCATAACCTAGTCTCATATTCACGGTCATGTGTCCCAGACACGTGACCCTGACTCATAATCCTGGTCACGTGTCCCAGACACGTGACCCCGACTCATATTCCGGGTCACGTGGCCCCGACACGTGACCGTGAGTCATATTCCGGGTCACGTGGCCCAGTCGCGTGACCTAAATAAGTTGTCCAGACTCGTATCCAAGACTCATATTCTAGGTCACGTGGCCCAGACACGTGACCCACACTCAGATTCAAAGTCACGTGGCCCAGACACGTGACACCAAAATTGGCGTAGACTCATAACCCAGACTCATATTCACGATCACGTGGCCCAGACTCGTAACCCTGACTCCTATTCCTGGTCACGTGTCCCAGACACTTGACCCAGACTCATATTCCGGGTCACGTGGCCCAGACACGTGACCCAAAAAGTTGTCTAGGCTCGTATCCCAGACTCATATTCAAGGTCACGTGGCCCAGACACGTGGCCTTTGCGGGGGGCAACCTGCGAGCAGGACGTGCTTTGAAGAACTGCCTTGTTAACTCAGGGGTTAATTCCAGGGCAACCTGGCACGCAGGCTCTGCTTTGAGAGCTGGGGCCGCCTTTGTTAACTCAAGGGTCGAGTCCAGACATAGTTCTCTGTCCCGCCACCTCTTATTGTTTACTAGGGAAACTCCTTGCAGCTTTCTGGAGCGCATCTGACACAGGACAAATGGCTTTTTATGACCTAAGTCCTGAGAAACACAATCATGGGAAAATCATGGGAGTTTGGTTAATAGATTTATGTTTTTTAGGTGATTTCTGATGCATGTTACTTAGGTAATTTTTAATAATAGTATTGTATAAGAATTTCCTGGTATAAGGGTATATAATTCTGTGTGTAAGAATAAACAGGTGTCACTGGCATTGCAGGTTGCAGTGATCCTCTCAACGCCCCGCTGTATCTGTGTCTCTCTGTGTCTCTGTGTCTGTTTCTTTTCTTAGCCGAGGAATCCCGCGTCCGTGCCTACGTTGACTCGTCGGCTGGCTCCGACAAAGTGGCGCCCAACGTGGGGCATCGACGTTTAGGAGATTCTCGGCCGCTGCCCGGAGATAAAACGCGCGTATAGGTAAAGAAAATCCTGCATAAAAAAAGAAAAATAAGGTAGGGGCAGGAAGGTTTATAGTTGAGAGTAAAAAATGGGGCAAGATCATAGTCGTCAAGTGTTTGTTCATATGTTATATGTAATGTTAAGAGACCGAGGGGTCAAAGTATCTAAGCCTAAATTACGCACATTCTTGCAGTTTATTGAAGAAGTCTGTCCATGGTTCCCTGAGGAAGGAACTATGAGTTTAGAGATTTGGAAAAAGATTGGTAAGCAGATTCAAACACATTATTCACTTTATGGCCCTTCCAAAGTTCCAGTAGAAACTTTCTCATTGTGGACTTTAATCCGTGATTGCCTTGATTTTAGTCATGAAGAGGGTTCTAAAATTAATCAAATGGTTGATGAAGAGCCAATTTATGCTACTCCAGAGGGTCGAGACAGATTGGTTACCTTGTCCCCTCTTGCAAAAACGGAGGATGGGCTGTCTCCCTCTGATGAGGAAGATTTAGATGAACAAGCAGCTGAATATCACCAGGATGATTGGGATCTGTTAGCTGAGGAGTCACCTCCTGCTGTTAATAAAATGGTGCAACAGTCCTGTTGTGCTCCCATGGAGCATCTTACTTTAAAAGAACCACCTCCTCAAAAAATTGTGGTACCTGCTGCACCACCCGCTTATGCCGCTTCTATTATTGCTGGGTTAGATCCTCCTCCTGCTCAGGCCACTGTGCAAGTTCAGGTTTTTTCCCCGTTGCAGCAGGCCATTCATCAGGCATATAAAGATGGAGAAAATGTTTCTGGTTTCCCAGTTCTATTTCCAGTACTGGAAAATGCTGGTCAGCGATATTATGATCCTCTTCCCTTTAAACAGTTAAAAGAACTTAAAGTCGCCTGTGCACAATATGGGGCTACTGCACCTTTTACACAGGCTATGATTGAGAATTTAGGAGCCTTAAATCTGCCTCCTAATGATTGGAAACAAATCGCTCGTGCATGTCTTTCGGGCGGTGATTATTTATTGTGGAAATCCGAATTTGCAGAACAATCAGAATTTCACTATATAGCTGAAATTAATCAAAGACAAGGAATTCCCACAACTTATGAAATGTTGGTAGGGGAAGGTGCATTTCAGGCTACCAATGCACAGCTGAATTATCAGCCAGGAGCATATCGTCAAATTTCCAACGCCGCACGACAGGCTTGGAGGAAATTGCCATGTCCCTCTAATAGATCAGAGGATCTTGCAAAGATACGGCAGGGGCCTGACGAGCCCTATCAAGATTTTGTTGCCCGGCTTTTGGAAGCTGTGGGAAAAATAATGTCTGATGATCAAGCAGGTATGATTTTAACTAAGCAATTGGCTTATGAAAATGCTAACTCTGCCTGTCAGGCTGCCTTGCGGCCATATAGAAAGAAGGGGGCTTTGTCTGATTATATTCGTATTTGTGCTGATATTGGTCCATCTTATATGCAGGGAATTGCTATTGCAGCTGCTTTGCAAGGGAAAAACATAAAAGAGGTATTATTTCAGCAGCAGCGCAAAAAGGAGATGATGAAAAATTCGTCCAATGCTGTTTGTTATGCCTTCGGCCAAGTAGGACATCGAGCTGCAGCCTGTCCTCAGAGGACTAACAGGGGGACAAGAGGTATAGCCCCGAATGTATGCCCTAGATGTAAGAGAGGAAGACATTGGATGAAAGACTGTAGGTCAAAAACAGATTCACAGGGCAATCCATTACCCCCCTTGCAGGGAAACTGGGTGAGGGGCCAGCCCCTGGCCCCGAAACAATGTTATGGGGCAATTCAGCAGACTTCTCCAGTAGAAAGCGGGTCTCAGACCTGTTTAGAGCCACCTCAGGGAGCGCTGGATTGGACTTGTGTGCCTCCTCCTACACAATACTAACCCCTGAAATGGGAATTCAGACTATTGCTACTGGAGTGTTTGGGCCATTGCCTGAAGGGACAGTAGGCTTACTGTTAGGGAGAAGTAGTACCACTTTAAAGGGCCTTAGTGTCGCTCCAGGGGTTATAGATTCAGATTATCATGGAGAAATTAAAATTATGGCAGAATCACCTCGTACTATTAGTACTATCCATTCAGGACAAAGAATTGCACAACTTGTTCTCCTCCCTCTTAAAGTCACAGGGCATGAGATTCAAAAGACACGTGGCACTGCTGCCTTTGGGTCTTCAGATGCCTATTGGGTCCAAGCTATTAAAGAATCCAGGCCTGAATTGGAGCTAAAAATTAATGGGAAAAATTTTAAAGGAATTTTGGATACTGGAGCTGATGTATCTGTTATTGCTGAGCATCATTGGCCCAGCGGATGGCCTAAACATATAGCTATTTCCACTTTGCAAGGAATTGGGCAGTCCAGTAATCCAGAACAGAGTGCAGAGCTACTGCATTGGCAAGATCAAGACGGCCATCAAGGCGAGATGCGTCCTTACATACTACCTAGATTGCCAGTTAATCTTTGGGGAAGGGATGTTATGTCAAAAATGGGAGTCTTTCTTTACAGTCCAAGCACTGCAATAAGTTCACAAATGTTTGATCAGGGTCTTTTGCCTCACCAGGGCCTGGGTAAGCATGGTCAGGGAAGAATTGCGCCAATTCAGCCTCAAAAGCTGGCACCAAGAGCAGGGTTAGGATATTTTCAGTGGGGACTACTGATTGTCCTGTTACTCACGCTGATCCTATTGTTTGGAAAACTGAGGAACCTGTGTGGGTAGATCAGTGGCCCCTAACTATAGAAAAAATGCTGGCTGCACAACAACTGGTACAGGAACAGTTGGCTTTGGGCCATATAGAACCTTCTAATTCACCTTGGAATTCACCCATTTTTGTTATCAAAAAGAAATCTGGAAAATGGCGCTTATTGCAAGACCTTCGTCAGGTTAACAAAGCCATGCAGATCATGGGTGCTTTGCAGCCCGGGTTGCCTTCTCCAATGGCAATTCCTAGGGGAGCTCATATAATTATTATTGACTTAAAAGATTGCTTTTATACCATTCCCCTTGCACCTCAGGATTGTTATCGTTTTGCATTTAGTGTTCCTGCTGTTAACTTTTCACGGCCCATGAAGAGGTATCAATGGAAGGTGTTGCCTCAAGGAATGGCTAATAGTCCTACATTATGCCAAAAGTTTGTAGATGCAGCCCTAACCGATGTGCGTGAAAGGTTTTCAGATATTTACATGCTTCATTATATAGATGATATTCTTTTGGCTCATACTGATTATGCCTATTTGTTAAAAGCCTTTTCTGAAGTAGAGATTGCATTAAAGTCTAGAGGTTTAATTATAGCTACTGAAAAAATTCAAACTTTTCCTCCATACTCCTATTTGGGCTTCCGTTTGGAAAAGGAAAAATTCTCTGTCCCTCATCTTCAGTTACGAAGAGATGGATTACGTACTTTAAATGATTTTCAAAAGTTGCTGGGAGACATTAATTGGATACGCCCTTACTTACGCCTCCCTACTGTAAGTTGGAAACCATTGTTTGATATTTTGAAAGGAGATTCATCACCTACATCTCCTCGGCAACTAACGCCACAAGGAGAGTTGGCTCTGCAAACTGTGGAAAGGGCACTTGCTGAACAATACACAGCGTATTGTGATTACACCCGGCCATGGGGATTATATATACTTGCTACTCAACATTCACCCACAGGAGTCCTATATCAGGATAAGCCATTAAAATGGATTTATTTGGCAGCTTCTCCTGTGCGGGCCCTTGATTCCTACCATGTTCAGGTTGCTAGGGTAATTGCTAGAGGTCGAAAAGACTCTATTATGTATTTGGGCAAAGATCCCTCCTTTATATGTGTCCCTTTTTCATCTGAACAGCAAAACTGGCTTTTCCAGTTCTCTGATGACTGGGTGCTTGCCTTAGCTGACTTCCCTGGACAACTAATTCAGCATTACCCAGCTGATAAGTTGTTGCAATTTGCTTTACAACATCCATTTGTTTTCCCTACTATTGTAAAAGAGCATCCTATTCCTAATGCTGTAACTATTTTTAACGATGGCTCTTCTAATGGAATAGCTAGTCTTGTTGTCAGTCAACAAACATATTTTACTCAAACTACTTATGAATCAGCCCAAGAAGTTGAGTTGTATGCGGTGCTGAGAGCTCTTCATACAGTTTCTTCTGCCTTTAATTTATACTCAGATAGTCATTATGTAGTCAGAGCCATGTCTGTCATAGAAACAGTCCCGCTGATTGGCTCAATTAAAACTTCAATCTTTGATTTGTTTTTTCGTATCCAAAAGGCTATACAAACTCGTGTCAACCCCTGTTTCTTTGGCTATATACGAGCTCATTCGGCTCTGCCTGGACCCCTTGCTCAGGGTAATAAGATAGCAGATGCCCTGACAAAAAACATTTATTTTCAAGATGCAGCCTTAGCTGCCAAAGCTTCTCATGCCATACATCATCAAAATAGTCATTCTTTACGCTTGCAGTTTCAGATTCCCAGAGAAACGGCACGACAAATTGTTAAAAGCTGTTCAACATGTCCTCAGTTCTTTGTTGTTCCCTCTTTTGGTGTCAACCCTCGTGGCCTCCGTCCTAATGATCTTTGGCAAATGGACGTTACTCATATGGCTGAGTTTGGAAAGCTGAAGTATCTTCATGTTACTATTGATACCAATTCTGGCTTCCTTATGGCTACAGCACTTTCTGGAGAGGCTAGTAAAAATTGTATTCAACATTGCCTCCGCTGTTTTGCTGCCATGGGAATACCCCGTGTGTTAAAAACTGATAATGGTCCTGGCTACACTGGACGTAAATTTCGTTCCTTTTGTGACACTTTTTCTATACTGCATAAAACTGGCATCCCTTATAATCCTCAAGGACAAGGAATTGTTGAACGAGCTCACTTAACCCTTAAACATCAACTGAAAAAACTAAAAAAGGGGGAATTGGGTGCAGGGCAGTATTCCTTCTCTATTGAGCCATGCTTTATATGTTTTGAATTTTTTGACCTTTGATAATAAAGGCAATACTGCCGCCCAGCGCTTCTGGATGCAGGATCCACCACGAAAGTTCCCACTCGTACGATGGAAGGATCCTATGAACGGATCTTGGAATGGTCCTGATCCTGTATTAATATGGGGGAGAGGCCATGTTTGTGTGTTTCCGCAGAATGCCGAAGCGCCGCGCTGGCTCCCGGAAAGGCTGGTACGCGCGTCGGAGGCAGTCCTTGACAGCTCAGGTGAGGCGAATAACGGACAGCGATGATTCGTCTCTTCCATCATCACAGCAAGTACAAGCCCTTTTGCGGCTGGCCCAACAAGGGTCTGATCAACACATCTCTCCTTTTAGAGTGTGGATTCAATTATTATTGCTTTTGCAAAATCTTTCTGATGTTCAGGGAAAGGTATATTGGGCCTATGTCCCTGACCCTCTCTTGTTACAGCCAGTCACCTGGGAGATGGCATTTATTCCTGTATACGTTAATGACACTATTACACTGGGAGGATCTTCAGATAAACATATTATTCCACAAAATGCTTCTCTAAATTATACAGGGTTTTCTGCAAAACTTCCTATATGTATGTATAAAAACTATAATGCTTCTAGCTGTCCTTTAATTACAGAAACCTTCTACAGAACCAAGATTGCTGCTCAGAATACATGGATACTACGTTTCCCATCAATAACAGAAAAGGCTGGACAGACCCAACAGCAGAATGGAATAGGGCCTAAAGACATTCCCTTTTGTGGACTTGGACTAAGGGAACAGCAGATTTATGTGCCTTGGACATCATGTAGAAACGAAACTGCTACCACGTATACCATCTATAATGAGACACAAAGGCTTTGGGACTGGGGTCCTGATTTGATGACTGCACAAGGGTCTGGCTATCGAGAGCTTCATCCTCCCATTTGGAATCTCGGCAGTGATAAGATCTTCCAGACAGACCTGTGGAAGCTTGCTGCCGCTACAAGCAAGACAGTGAGGTTGTCATATACAGGCGCAAACCATCTGAATGAACCTTACAGATATCCTCGTGCTTGTGTACCTTTACCTTTCATGATAATAACGGGGTCTGTTGTTATTCGTAAACAATTTGGTATGTATAATATTACCTGTTTAAACTGTACATTGTCAAATTGTATTCGAGGAATTGACGACAAGTCAGGCTTGCTTATTGTAAAGCAACCTCCTTTTGTTGTTATCCCTGTAAATGTGTCAGAATCCTGGTATGAAGATACAGGAGTAGAATTGTGGGAACGCCTGAATAATGCACTCTCCAGGCCTCGGAGAGGAATAGGTTTAGTTATACTAGGGATAATTTCTCTGATAACGTTAATAGCATCCACTATTTCTGCTTCTATTGCTCTTAGCCAGCCTATTCATACTGCTGCCTTTGTAGATGGGCTTGCCAAAAATGCATCCAATGCTTTAGGAATACAAGAAGATATTGATAAACGTTTAGAAGATCGCTTAAATGCTCTGTATGATTCTGTGTTATACTTAGGAGAACAAATGCAAGAGCTGAGGTTTAGGAGTAAGTTGAGATGTCATGCTAATTATTATTGGATATGTGTCACTCAAAAAGAGTATAATGAATCAGATACATCGTGGCAACATATTAAAGCTCATCTTGCTGGAATATGGAGTCACGATAACCTTTCTATAGATTTGATAAAGTTACATCAAGAAATTCTAAACATTGAAGATTCACTCTCTCCAAACACGGATATTGGCTCCGCTGTTAATGGATTTCTAGAAGGGCTATTTTCCCATTTTCCTACTCTGAGTACATTTTGGCATTATATTCTCAGTCTTATGGTTGTACTGGCCGTTTTACTGCTGTTGATGTGTCTCATTCCATGCTGCATCAAGCATTTAATTTCAGAGCTGCTTGACATCAAAGCAGCTATTGATGCTGCTCGTCTAAAGCACAAAAATCAGTGCTTTAGTAAATAAATAGGGGGGAGCTGCGGGGGGCAACCTGCGAGCAGGACGTGCTTTGAAGAACTGCCTTGTTAACTCAGGGGTTAATTCCAGGGCAACCTGGCACGCAGGCTCTGCTTTGAGAGCTGGGGCCGCCTTTGTTAACTCAAGGGTCGAGTCCAGACATAGTTCTCTGTCCCGCCACCTCTTATTGTTTACTAGGGAAACTCCTTGCAGCTTTCTGGAGCGCATCTGACACAGGACAAATGGCTTTTTATGACCTAAGTCCTGAGAAACACAATCATGGGAAAATCATGGGAGTTTGGTTAATAGATTTATGTTTTTTAGGTGATTTCTGATGCATGTTACTTAGGTAATTTTTAATAATAGTATTGTATAAGAATTTCCTTGTATAAGGGTATATAATTCTGTGTGTAAGAATAAACAGGTGTCACTGGCATTGCAGGTTGCAGTGATCCTCTCAACGCCCCGCTGTGTCTGTGTCTCTCTGTGTCTCTGTGTCTGTTTCTTTTCTTAGCCGAGGAATCCCACGTCCGTGCCTACGTTGACTCGTCGGCTGGCTCCGACAGCCTTGACTCATATTCCTCGCCACGTGGCCCAGACACGTGACCCTGACTCATATTCAAGGTCACGTGGCCCAGACACGTGACCGCGACTCATATTCCGGGTCACGGGGCCCAATCACGTGACCCCAAAAAGTTGTCTAGACTCGTATCCCAGACTCATATTCAAGGTCACGTGGCCCAGACACGTGACCCGGACTCATATTCCCGGTCACGTGGCCCAGACCCTTGACCCTGACTCATATTCCAGGTCACGTGCCCCAGACACATGACACCAAAAGTGGCGTAGACTCATAACCTAGCGTCATATTAAAGTTCACGTGTCCCAGACACGTGACCCTGACTCATAATCCAGGTCACGTGTCCCAGACACGTGACCCCGACTCATATTCCGTGTCACGTGGCAGAGACACTTGACCTCGACTCATATTCCGGGTCACGTGGCCCCGACACGTGTCCCAGACGCATATGCCCAGTCACGTGGCCCAGACAAGTGATCCTGACTCATATTCCTCATCACGTGGCCCAGACACTTGACTCTGACTCATATTAAAGGTCACGTGGCCCAGACACGTGACCGCGACTCATATTCCGGGTCACGTGGCCCAGTCGCGTGACCCCAAAAAGTTGTCTAGACTCGTATCACAGACTCATATTCCAGGTCACGTGGGCCAGACAGGTGACCCCTAAAGTGACCTAGACCCATAACCCAGAATCAAATTCAAGGTCACGTAGCCCAGACACGTTACCGAAAAAGTTGTCTAGACTCGTATCCCAGACTCATATTCAAGGTCAGGTGGCCCAGACACGTGACCCGGACTCATGTTCCCGGTCACGTGGCCCAGGCACGTGACCCTGACTCATATTCCAGGTCATGTGCCCCAGACACGTGACACCAAGAGTGGCGTAGACTCATAACCTAGTCTCATATTCCAGGTCATGTGTCCCAGGCACGTGACCCTGACTCATATTCCAGGTCACGTGCCCCAGACACGTGACACCAAAAGTGGCGTAGACTCATAACCTAGTGTCATATTCAAGGTCATGTGTCCCAGACACATGACCCCGACTCATATTCCGGGTCACGTGGCCCCGACACGTGACCGTGACTCATATTCCAGGTCACGTGGCCCAGTCACGTGACCTAAATAAGTTGTCTAGACTCGTATCCAAGACTCATATTCTAGGTCACGTGGCCCAGACACGTGACCCACACTCAGATTCAAAGTCACGTGGCCCAGGCACGTGACACCAAAATTGGCGTAGACTCATAACCCAGACTCATATTCACGATCACGTGGCCCAGACTCGCAACCCTGACTCATATTCCTGGTCACGTGTCCCAGACACTTGACCCTGACTCATATTCCTGGTCACGTGTCCCAGACACTTGACCCAGACTCATATTCCGGGTCACGTGGCCCAGACACGTGACCCAAAAAGTTGTCTAGGCTCGTATCCCAGACTCATTTTCAAGGTCACGTGGCCCAGACACGTGGCCTTGACTCATATTCCTCGTCACGTGGCCCAGACCCTTGACCCTGACTCATACTCCAGGTCACGTGCCCCAGACACGTGACACCAAAAGTGGCGTAGACTCATAACCTAGCGTCATATTAAAGTTCACGTGTCCCAGACACGTGACCCTGACTCATAATCCAGGTCACGTGTCCCAGACACGTGACCCCGACTCATATTCCGTGTCACGTGGCAGAGACACTTGACCTCGACTCATATTCCGGGTCACGTGGCCCCGACACGTGTCCCAGACTCATATGCCCGGTCACGTGGCCCAGACACGTGACCGCGACTCATATTCCGGGTCACGTGGCCCAGTCGCGTGACCCCAAAAAGTTGTCTAGACTCGTATCACAGACTCATGTTCAAGGTCACGTGGGCCAGACACGTGTCCCTGACTCATATTCCAGGTCACGTGGCCCAGACAGGTGACCCCTAAAGTGACCTAGACCCATAACCCAGAATCAAATTCAAGGTCACGTAGCGCAGACACATTACCTCGACTCCTATTATGGGTCACGTGGCCCAGACACGTGACAGAAAAAGTTGTCTAGACTCGTATCCCAGACTCATATTCAAGGTCATGTGGCCCAGACACGTGACCCTGACTCATATTCCAGGTCACGTGCCCCAGACACGTGACACCAAACGTGGCGTAGACTCATAACCTAGAGTCATATTAAAGTTCACGAGTCCCAGGCACGTGTCCCTGACTCATATTCCAGGTCACGTGGCCCAGACCCTTGACCCTGACTCATATTCCAGGTCACGTGCCCCAGACACGTGACACCAAAAGTGGCGTAGACTCATAACCTAGCGTCATATTAAAGTTCACGTGTCCCAGACACGTGACCCTGACTCATAATCCAGGTCACGTGTCCCAGACACGTGACCCCGACTCATATTCCGTGTCACGTGGCAGAGACACTTGACCTCGACTCATATTCCGGGTCACGTGGCCCCGACACCTGTCCCAGACTCATATGCCCGGTCACGTGGCCCAGACAAGATATCCTGACTCATATTCCTCGTCACGTGGCCCAGACACTTGACCCTGACTCATATTCAAGGTCACGTGGCCCAGACACGTGACTGCGACTCATATTCCGGGTCACGTGGCCCAGTCGCGTGACCCCAAAAAGTTGTCTAGACTCGTATCACAGACTCATGTTCAAGGTCACGTGGGCCAGACACGTGTCCCTGACTCATATTCCAGGTCACGTGGCCCAGACAGGTGACCCCTAAAGTGACCTAGACCCATAACCCAGAATCAAATTCAAGGTCACGTAGCCCAGACACGTTACCGAAAAAGTTGTCTAGACTCGTATCCCAGACTCATATTCAAGGTCAGGTGGCCCAGACACGTGACCCGGACTCATGTTCCCGGTCACGTGGCCCAGGCACGTGACCCTGACTCATATTCCAGGTCACGTGCCCCAGACACGTGACACCAAAAGTGGCATAGACTCATAACCTAGTCTCATATTCACGGTCATGTGTCCCAGACACGTGACCCTGACTCATAATCCTGGTCACGTGTCCCAGACACGTGACCCCGACTCATATTCCGGGTCACGTGGCCCCGACACGTGACCGTGACTCATATTCCGGGTCACGTGGCCCAGTCGCGTGACCTAAATAAGTTGTCCAGACTCGTATCCAAGACTCATATTCTAGGTCACGTGGCCCAGACACGTGACCCACACTCAGATTCAAAGTCACGTGGCCCAGACACGTGACACCAAAATTGGCGTAGACTCATAACCCAGACTCATATTCACGATCACGTGGCCCAGACTCGTAACCCTGACTCCTATTCCTGGTCACGTGTCCCAGACACTTGACCCAGACTCATATTCCGGGTCACGTGGCCCAGACACGTGACCCAAAAAGTTGTCTAGGCTCGTATCCCAGACTCATATTCAAGGTCACGTGGCCCAGACACGTGGCCTTTGCGGGGGGCAACCTGCGAGCAGGACGTGCTTTGAAGAACTGCCTTGTTAACTCAGGGGTTAATTCCAGGGCAACCTGGCACGCAGGCTCTGCTTTGAGAGCTGGGGCCGCCTTTGTTAACTCAAGGGTCGAGTCCAGACATAGTTCTCTGTCCCGCCACCTCTTATTGTTTACTAGGGAAACTCCTTGCAGCTTTCTGGAGCGCATCTGACACAGGACAAATGGCTTTTTATGACCTAAGTCCTGAGAAACACAATCATGGGAAAATCATGGGAGTTTGGTTAATAGATTTATGTTTTTTAGGTGATTTCTGATGCATGTTACTTAGGTAATTTTTAATAATAGTATTGTATAAGAATTTCCTGGTATAAGGGTATATAATTCTGTGTGTAAGAATAAACAGGTGTCACTGGCATTGCAGGTTGCAGTGATCCTCTCAACGCCCCGCTGTATCTGTGTCTCTCTGTGTCTCTGTGTCTGTTTCTTTTCTTAGCCGAGGAATCCCGCGTCCGTGCCTACGTTGACTCGTCGGCTGGCTCCGACAAAGTGGCGCCCAACGTGGGGCATCGACGTTTAGGAGATTCTCGGCCGCTGCCCGGAGATAAAACGCGCGTATAGGTAAAGAAAATCCTGCATAAAAAAAGAAAAATAAGGTAGGGGCAGGAAGGTTTATAGTTGAGAGTAAAAAATGGGGCAAGATCATAGTCGTCAAGTGTTTGTTCATATGTTATATGTAATGTTAAGAGACCGAGGGGTCAAAGTATCTAAGCCTAAATTACGCACATTCTTGCAGTTTATTGAAGAAGTCTGTCCATGGTTCCCTGAGGAAGGAACTATGAGTTTAGAGATTTGGAAAAAGATTGGTAAGCAGATTCAAACACATTATTCACTTTATGGCCCTTCCAAAGTTCCAGTAGAAACTTTCTCATTGTGGACTTTAATCCGTGATTGCCTTGATTTTAGTCATGAAGAGGGTTCTAAAATTAATCAAATGGTTGATGAAGAGCCAATTTATGCTACTCCAGAGGGTCGAGACAGATTGGTTACCTTGTCCCCTCTTGCAAAAACGGAGGATGGGCTGTCTCCCTCTGATGAGGAAGATTTAGATGAACAAGCAGCTGAATATCACCAGGATGATTGGGATCTGTTAGCTGAGGAGTCACCTCCTGCTGTTAATAAAATGGTGCAACAGTCCTGTTGTGCTCCCATGGAGCATCTTACTTTAAAAGAACCACCTCCTCAAAAAATTGTGGTACCTGCTGCACCACCCGCTTATGCCGCTTCTATTATTGCTGGGTTAGATCCTCCTCCTGCTCAGGCCACTGTGCAAGTTCAGGTTTTTTCCCCGTTGCAGCAGGCCATTCATCAGGCATATAAAGATGGAGAAAATGTTTCTGGTTTCCCAGTTCTATTTCCAGTACTGGAAAATGCTGGTCAGCGATATTATGATCCTCTTCCCTTTAAACAGTTAAAAGAACTTAAAGTCGCCTGTGCACAATATGGGGCTACTGCACCTTTTACACAGGCTATGATTGAGAATTTAGGAGCCTTAAATCTGCCTCCTAATGATTGGAAACAAATCGCTCGTGCATGTCTTTCGGGCGGTGATTATTTATTGTGGAAATCAGAATTTGCAGAACAATGTCACTATATAGCTGAAATTAATCAAAGACAAGGAATTCCCACAACTTATGAAATGTTGGTAGGGGAAGGTGCATTTCAGGCTACCAATGCACAGCTGAATTATCAGCCAGGAGCATATCGTCAAATTTCCAACGCCGCACGACAGGCTTGGAGGAAATTGCCATGTCCCTCTAATAGATCAGAGGATCTTGCAAAGATACGGCAGGGGCCTGACGAGCCCTATCAAGATTTTGTTGCCCGGCTTTTGGAAGCTGTGGGAAAAATAATGTCTGATGATCAAGCAGGTATGATTTTAACTAAGCAATTGGCTTATGAAAATGCTAACTCTGCCTGTCAGGCTGCCTTGCGGCCATATAGAAAGAAGGGGGCTTTGTCTGATTATATTCGTATTTGTGCTGATATTGGTCCATCTTATATGCAGGGAATTGCTATTGCAGCTGCTTTGCAAGGGAAAAACATAAAAGAGGTATTATTTCAGCAGCAGCGCAAAAAGGAGATGATGAAAAATTCGTCCAATGCTGTTTGTTATGCCTGCGGCCAAGTAGGACATCGAGCTGCAGCCTGTCCTCAGAGGACTAACAGGGGGACAAGAGGTATAGCCCCGAATGTATGCCCTAGATGTAAGAGAGGAAGACATTGGATGAAAGACTGTAGGTCAAAAACAGATTCACAGGGCAATCCATTACCCCCCTTGCAGGGAAACTGGGTGAGGGGCCAGCCCCTGGCCCCGAAACAATGTTATGGGGCAATTCAGCAGACTTCTCCAGTAGAAAGCGGGTCTCAGACCTGTTTAGAGCCACCTCAGGGAGCGCTGGATTGGACTTGTGTGCCTCCTCCTACACAATACTAACCCCTGAAATGGGAATTCAGACTATTGCTACTGGAGTGTTTGGGCCATTGCCTGAAGGGACAGTAGGCTTACTGTTAGGGAGAAGTAGTACCACTTTAAAGGGCCTTAGTGTCGCTCCAGGGGTTATAGATTCAGATTATCATGGAGAAATTAAAATTATGGCAGAATCACCTCGTACTATTAGTACTATCCATTCAGGACAAAGAATTGCACAACTTGTTCTCCTCCCTCTTAAAGTCACAGGGCATGAGATTCAAAAGACACGTGGCACTGCTGCCTTTGGGTCTTCAGATGCCTATTGGGTCCAAGCTATTAAAGAATCCAGGCCTGAATTGGAGCTAAAAATTAATGGGAAAAATTTTAAAGGAATTTTGGATACTGGAGCTGATGTATCTGTTATTGCTGAGCATCATTGGCCCAGCGGATGGCCTAAACATATAGCTATTTCCACTTTGCAAGGAATTGGGCAGTCCAGTAATCCAGAACAGAGTGCAGAGCTACTGCATTGGCAAGATCAAGACGGCCATCAAGGCGAGATGCGTCCTTACATACTACCTAGATTGCCAGTTAATCTTTGGGGAAGGGATGTTATGTCAAAAATGGGAGTCTTTCTTTACAGTCCAAGCACTGCAATAAGTTCACAAATGTTTGATCAGGGTCTTTTGCCTCACCAGGGCCTGGGTAAGCATGGTCAGGGAAGAATTGCGCCAATTCAGCCTCAAAAGCTGGCACCAAGAGCAGGGTTAGGATATTTTCAGTGGGGACTACTGATTGTCCTGTTACTCACGCTGATCCTATTGTTTGGAAAACTGAGGAACCTGTGTGGGTAGATCAGTGGCCCCTAACTATAGAAAAAATGCTGGCTGCACAACAACTGGTACAGGAACAGTTGGCTTTGGGCCATATAGAACCTTCTAATTCACCTTGGAATTCACCCATTTTTGTTATCAAAAAGAAATCTGGAAAATGGCGCTTATTGCAAGACCTTCGTCAGGTTAACAAAGCCATGCAGATCATGGGTGCTTTGCAGCCCGGGTTGCCTTCTCCAATGGCAATTCCTAGGGGAGCTCATATAATTATTATTGACTTAAAAGATTGCTTTTATACCATTCCCCTTGCACCTCAGGATTGTTATCGTTTTGCATTTAGTGTTCCTGCTGTTAACTTTTCACGGCCCATGAAGAGGTATCAATGGAAGGTGTTGCCTCAAGGAATGGCTAATAGTCCTACATTATGCCAAAAGTTTGTAGATGCAGCCCTAACCGATGTGCGTGAAAGGTTTTCAGATATTTACATGCTTCATTATATAGATGATATTCTTTTGGCTCATACTGATTATGCCTATTTGTTAAAAGCCTTTTCTGAAGTAGAGATTGCATTAAAGTCTAGAGGTTTAATTATAGCTACTGAAAAAATTCAAACTTTTCCTCCATACTCCTATTTGGGCTTCCGTTTGGAAAAGGAAAAATTCTCTGTCCCTCATCTTCAGTTACGAAGAGATGGATTACGTACTTTAAATGATTTTCAAAAGTTGCTGGGAGACATTAATTGGATACGCCCTTACTTACGCCTCCCTACTGTAAGTTGGAAACCATTGTTTGATATTTTGAAAGGAGATTCATCACCTACATCTCCTCGGCAACTAACGCCACAAGGAGAGTTGGCTCTGCAAACTGTGGAAAGGGCACTTGCTGAACAATACACAGCGTATTGTGATTACACCCGGCCATGGGGATTATATATACTTGCTACTCAACATTCACCCACAGGAGTCCTATATCAGGATAAGCCATTAAAATGGATTTATTTGGCAGCTTCTCCTGTGCGGGCCCTTGATTCCTACCATGTTCAGGTTGCTAGGGTAATTGCTAGAGGTCGAAAAGACTCTATTATGTATTTGGGCAAAGATCCCTCCTTTATATGTGTCCCTTTTTCATCTGAACAGCAAAACTGGCTTTTCCAGTTCTCTGATGACTGGGTGCTTGCCTTAGCTGACTTCCCTGGACAACTAATTCAGCATTACCCAGCTGATAAGTTGTTGCAATTTGCTTTACAACATCCATTTGTTTTCCCTACTATTGTAAAAGAGCATCCTATTCCTAATGCTGTAACTATTTTTAACGATGGCTCTTCTAATGGAATAGCTAGTCTTGTTGTCAGTCAACAAACATATTTTACTCAAACTACTTATGAATCAGCCCAAGAAGTTGAGTTGTATGCGGTGCTGAGAGCTCTTCATACAGTTTCTTCTGCCTTTAATTTATACTCAGATAGTCATTATGTAGTCAGAGCCATGTCTGTCATAGAAACAGTCCCGCTGATTGGCTCAATTAAAACTTCAATCTTTGATTGGTTTTTTCGTATCCAAAAGGCTATACAAACTCGTGTCAACCCCTGTTTCTTTGGCTATATACGAGCTCATTCGGCTCTGCCTGGACCCCTTGCTCAGGGTAATAAGATAGCAGATGCCCTGACAAAAAACATTTATTTTCAAGATGCAGCCTTAGCTGCCAAAGCTTCTCATGCCATACATCATCAAAATAGTCATTCTTTACGCTTGCAGTTTCAGATTCCCAGAGAAACGGCACGACAAATTGTTAAAAGCTGTTCAACATGTCCTCAGTTCTTTGTTGTTCCCTCTTTTGGTGTCAACCCTCGTGGCCTCCGTCCTAATGATCTTTGGCAAATGGACGTTACTCATATGGCTGAGTTTGGAAAGCTGAAGTATCTTCATGTTACTATTGATACCAATTCTGGCTTCCTTATGGCTACAGCACTTTCTGGAGAGGCTAGTAAAAATTGTATTCAACATTGCCTCCGCTGTTTTGCTGCCATGGGAATACCCCGTGTGTTAAAAACTGATAATGGTCCTGGCTACACTGGATGTAAATTTCGTTCCTTTTGTGACACTTTTTCTATACTGCATAAAACTGGCATCCCTTATAATCCTCAAGGACAAGGAATTGTTGAACGAGCTCACTTAACCCTTAAACATCAACTGAAAAAACTAAAAAAGGGGGAATTGGGTGCAGGGCAGTATTCCTTCTCTATTGAGCCATGCTTTATATGTTTTGAATTTTTTGACCTTTGATAATAAAGGCAATACTGCCGCCCAGCGCTTCTGGATGCAGGATCCACCACGAAAGTTCCCACTCGTACGATGGAAGGATCCTATGAACGGATCTTGGAATGGTCCTGATCCTGTATTAATATGGGGGAGAGGCCATGTTTGTGTGTTTCCGCAGAATGCCGAAGCGCCGCGCTGGCTCCCGGAAAGGCTGGTACGCGCGTCGGAGGCAGTCCTTGACAGCTCAGGTGAGGCGAATAACGGACAGCGATGATTCGTCTCTTCCATCATCACAGCAAGTACAAGCCCTTTTGCGGCTGGCCCAACAAGGGTCTGATCAACACATCTCTCCTTTTAGAGTGTGGATTCAATTATTATTGCTTTTGCAAAATCTTTCTGATGTTCAGGGAAAGGTATATTGGGCCTATGTCCCTGACCCTCTCTTGTTACAGCCAGTCACCTGGGAGATGGCATTTATTCCTGTATACGTTAATGACACTATTACACTGGGAGGATCTTCAGATAAACATATTATTCCACAAAATGCTTCTCTAAATTATACAGGGTTTTCTGCAAAACTTCCTATATGTATGTATAAAAACTATAATGCTTCTAGCTGTCCTTTAATTACAGAAACCTTCTACAGAACCAAGATTGCTGCTCAGAATACATGGATACTACGTTTCCCATCAATAACAGAAAAGGCTGGACAGACCCAACAGCAGAATGGAATAGGGCCTAAAGACATTCCCTTTTGTGGACTTGGACTAAGGGAACAGCAGATTTATGTGCCTTGGACATCATGTAGAAACGAAACTGCTACCACGTATACCATCTATAATGAGACACAAAGGCTTTGGGACTGGGGTCCTGATTTGATGACTGCACAAGGGTCTGGCTATCGAGAGCTTCATCCTCCCATTTGGAATCTCGGCGGTGATAAGATCTTCCAGACAGACCTGTGGAAGCTTGCTGCCGCTACAAGCAAGACAGTGAGGTTGTCATATACAGGCGCAAACCATCTGAATGAACCTTACAGATATCCTCGTGCTTGTGTACCTTTACCTTTCATGATAATAACGGGGTCTGTTGTTATTCGTAAACAATTTGGTATGTATAATATTACCTGTTTAAACTGTACATTGTCAAATTGTATTCGAGGAATTGACGACAAGTCAGGCTTGCTTATTGTAAAGCAACCTCCTTTTGTTGTTATCCCTGTAAATGTGTCAGAATCCTGGTATGAAGATACAGGAGTAGAATTGTGGGAACGCCTGAATAATGCACTCTCCAGGCCTCGGAGAGGAATAGGTTTAGTTATACTAGGGATAATTTCTCTGATAACGTTAATAGCATCCACTATTTCTGCTTCTATTGCTCTTAGCCAGCCTATTCATACTGCTGCCTTTGTAGATGGGCTTGCCAAAAATGCATCCAATGCTTTAGGAATACAAGAAGATATTGATAAACGTTTAGAAGATCGCTTAAATGCTCTGTATGATTCTGTGTTATACTTAGGAGAACAAATGCAAGAGCTGAGGTTTAGGAGTAAGTTGAGATGTCATGCTAATTATTATTGGATATGTGTCACTCAAAAAGAGTATAATGAATCAGATACATCGTGGCAACATATTAAAGCTCATCTTGCTGGAATATGGAGTCACGATAACCTTTCTATAGATTTGATAAAGTTACATCAAGAAATTCTAAACATTGAAGATTCACTCTCTCCAAACACGGATATTGGCTCCGCTGTTAATGGATTTCTAGAAGGGCTATTTTCCCATTTTCCTACTCTGAGTACATTTTGGCATTATATTCTCAGTCTTATGGTTGTACTGGCCGTTTTACTGCTGTTGATGTGTCTCATTCCATGCTGCATCAAGCATTTAATTTCAGAGCTGCTTGACATCAAAGCAGCTATTGATGCTGCTCGTCTAAAGCACAAAAATCAGTGCTTTAGTAAATAAATAGGGGGGAGCTGCGGGGGGCAACCTGCGAGCAGGACGTGCTTTGAAGAACTGCCTTGTTAACTCAGGGGTTAATTCCAGGGCAACCTGGCACGCAGGCTCTGCTTTGAGAGCTGGGGCCGCCTTTGTTAACTCAAGGGTCGAGTCCAGACATAGTTCTCTGTCCCGCCACCTCTTATTGTTTACTAGGGAAACTCCTTGCAGCTTTCTGGAGCGCATCTGACACAGGACAAATGGCTTTTTATGACCTAAGTCCTGAGAAACACAATCATGGGAAAATCATGGGAGTTTGGTTAATAGATTTATGTTTTTTAGGTGATTTCTGATGCATGTTACTTAGGTAATTTTTAATAATAGTATTGTATAAGAATTTCCTTGTATAAGGGTATATAATTCTGTGTGTAAGAATAAACAGGTGTCACTGGCATTGCAGGTTGCAGTGATCCTCTCAACGCCCCGCTGTGTCTGTGTCTCTCTGTGTCTCTGTGTCTGTTTCTTTTCTTAGCCGAGGAATCCCACGTCCGTGCCTACGTTGACTCGTCGGCTGGCTCCGACAGCCTTGACTCATATTCCTCGCCACGTGGCCCAGACACGTGACCCTGACTCATATTCAAGGTCACGTGGCCCAGACACGTGACCGCGACTCATATTCCGGGTCACGGGGCCCAATCACGTGACCCCAAAAAGTTGTCTAGACTCGTATCCCAGACTCATATTCAAGGTCACGTGGCCCAGACACGTGACCCGGACTCATATTCCCGGTCACGTGGCCCAGACCCTTGACCCTGACTCATATTCCAGGTCACGTGCCCCAGACACATGACACCAAAAGTGGCGTAGACTCATAACCTAGCGTCATATTAAAGTTCACGTGTCCCAGACACGTGACCCTGACTCATAATCCAGGTCACGTGTCCCAGACACGTGACCCCGACTCATATTCCGTGTCACGTGGCAGAGACACTTGACCTCGACTCATATTCCGGGTCACGTGGCCCCGACACGTGTCCCAGACGCATATGCCCAGTCACGTGGCCCAGACAAGTGATCCTGACTCATATTCCTCGTCACGTGGCCCAGACACTTGACTCTGACTCATATTAAAGGTCACGTGGCCCAGACACGTGACCGCGACTCATATTCCGGGTCACGTGGCCCAGTCGCGTGACCCCAAAAAGTTGTCTAGACTCGTATCACAGACTCATATTCCAGGTCACGTGGGCCAGACAGGTGACCCCTAAAGTGACCTAGACCCATAACCCAGAATCAAATTCAAGGTCACGTAGCCCAGACACGTTACCGAAAAAGTTGTCTAGACTCGTATCCCAGACTCATATTCAAGGTCAGGTGGCCCAGACACGTGACCCGGACTCATGTTCCCGGTCACGTGGCCCAGGCACGTGACCCTGACTCATATTCCAGGTCATGTGCCCCAGACACGTGACACCAAGAGTGGCGTAGACTCATAACCTAGTCTCATATTCAAGGTCATGTGTCCCAGGCACGTGACCCTGACTCATATTCCAGGTCACGTGCCCCAGACACGTGACACCAAAAGTGGCGTAGACTCATAACCTAGTGTCATATTCAAGGTCATGTGTCCCAGACACGTGACCCCGACTCATATTCCGGGTCACGTGGCCCCGACACGTGACCGTGACTCATATTCCGGGTCACGTGGCCCAGTCACGTGACCTAAATAAGTTGTCTAGACTCGTATCCAAGACTCATATTCTAGGTCACGTGGCCCAGACACGTGACCCACACTCAGATTCAAAGTCACGTGGCCCAGGCACGTGACACCAAAATTGGCGTAGACTCATAACCCAGACTCATATTCACGATCACGTGGCCCAGACTCGCAACCCTGACTCATATTCCTGGTCACGTGTCCCAGACACTTGACCCTGACTCATATTCCTGGTCACGTGTCCCAGACACTTGACCCAGACTCATATTCCGGGTCACGTGGCCCAGACACGTGACCCAAAAAGTTGTCTAGGCTCGTATCCCAGACTCATTTTCAAGGTCACGTGGCCCAGACACGTGGCCTTGACTCATATTCCTCGTCACGTGGCCCAGACCCTTGACCCTGACTCATACTCCAGGTCACGTGCCCCAGACACGTGACACCAAAAGTGGCGTAGACTCATAACCTAGCGTCATATTAAAGTTCACGTGTCCCAGACACGTGACCCTGACTCATAATCCAGGTCACGTGTCCCAGACACGTGACCCCGACTCATATTCCGTGTCACGTGGCAGAGACACTTGACCTCGACTCATATTCCGGGTCACGTGGCCCCGACACGTGTCCCAGACTCATATGCCCGGTCACGTGGCCCAGACACGTGACCGCGACTCATATTCCGGGTCACGTGGCCCAGTCGCGTGACCCCAAAAAGTTGTCTAGACTCGTATCACAGACTCATGTTCAAGGTCACGTGGGCCAGACACGTGTCCCTGACTCATATTCCAGGTCACGTGGCCCAGACAGGTGACCCCTAAAGTGACCTAGACCCATAACCCAGAATCAAATTCAAGGTCACGTAGCGCAGACACATTACCTCGACTCCTATTATGGGTCACGTGGCCCAGACACGTGACAGAAAAAGTTGTCTAGACTCGTATCCCAGACTCATATTCAAGGTCATGTGGCCCAGACACGTGACCCTGACTCATATTCCAGGTCACGTGCCCCAGACACGTGACACCAAACGTGGCGTAGACTCATAACCTAGAGTCATATTAAAGTTCACGAGTCCCAGGCACGTGTCCCTGACTCATATTCCAGGTCACGTGGCCCAGACCCTTGACCCTGACTCATATTCCAGGTCACGTGCCCCAGACACGTGACACCAAAAGTGGCGTAGACTCATAACCTAGCGTCATATTAAAGTTCACGTGTCCCAGACACGTGACCCTGACTCATAATCCAGGTCACGTGTCCCAGACACGTGACCCCGACTCATATTCCGTGTCACGTGGCAGAGACACTTGACCTCGACTCATATTCCGGGTCACGTGGCCCCGACACCTGTCCCAGACTCATATGCCCGGTCACGTGGCCCAGACAAGATATCCTGACTCATATTCCTCGTCACGTGGCCCAGACACTTGACCCTGACTCATATTCAAGGTCACGTGGCCCAGACACGTGACTGCGACTCATATTCCGGGTCACGTGGCCCAGTCGCGTGACCCCAAAAAGTTGTCTAGACTCGTATCACAGACTCATGTTCAAGGTCACGTGGGCCAGACACGTGTCCCTGACTCATATTCCAGGTCACGTGGCCCAGACAGGTGACCCCTAAAGTGACCTAGACCCATAACCCAGAATCAAATTCAAGGTCACGTAGCCCAGACACGTTACCGAAAAAGTTGTCTAGACTCGTATCCCAGACTCATATTCAAGGTCAGGTGGCCCAGACACGTGACCCGGACTCATGTTCCCGGTCACGTGGCCCAGGCACGTGACCCTGACTCATATTCCAGGTCACGTGCCCCAGACACGTGACACCAAAAGTGGCATAGACTCATAACCTAGTCTCATATTCACGGTCATGTGTCCCAGACACGTGACCCTGACTCATAATCCTGGTCACGTGTCCCAGACACGTGACCCCGACTCATATTCCGGGTCACGTGGCCCCGACACGTGACCGTGAGTCATATTCCGGGTCACGTGGCCCAGTCGCGTGACCTAAATAAGTTGTCCAGACTCGTATCCAAGACTCATATTCTAGGTCACGTGGCCCAGACACGTGACCCACACTCAGATTCAAAGTCACGTGGCCCAGACACGTGACACCAAAATTGGCGTAGACTCATAACCCAGACTCATATTCACGATCACGTGGCCCAGACTCGTAACCCTGACTCCTATTCCTGGTCACGTGTCCCAGACACTTGACCCAGACTCATATTCCGGGTCACGTGGCCCAGACACGTGACCCAAAAAGTTGTCTAGGCTCGTATCCCAGACTCATATTCAAGGTCACGTGGCCCAGACACGTGGCCTTTGCGGGGGGCAACCTGCGAGCAGGACGTGCTTTGAAGAACTGCCTTGTTAACTCAGGGGTTAATTCCAGGGCAACCTGGCACGCAGGCTCTGCTTTGAGAGCTGGGGCCGCCTTTGTTAACTCAAGGGTCGAGTCCAGACATAGTTCTCTGTCCCGCCACCTCTTATTGTTTACTAGGGAAACTCCTTGCAGCTTTCTGGAGCGCATCTGACACAGGACAAATGGCTTTTTATGACCTAAGTCCTGAGAAACACAATCATGGGAAAATCATGGGAGTTTGGTTAATAGATTTATGTTTTTTAGGTGATTTCTGATGCATGTTACTTAGGTAATTTTTAATAATAGTATTGTATAAGAATTTCCTGGTATAAGGGTATATAATTCTGTGTGTAAGAATAAACAGGTGTCACTGGCATTGCAGGTTGCAGTGATCCTCTCAACGCCCCGCTGTATCTGTGTCTCTCTGTGTCTCTGTGTCTGTTTCTTTTCTTAGCCGAGGAATCCCGCGTCCGTGCCTACGTTGACTCGTCGGCTGGCTCCGACAAAGTGGTGCCCAACGTGGGGCATCGACGTTTAGGAGATTCTCGGCCGCTGCCCGGAGATAAAACGCGCGTATAGGTAAAGAAAATCCTGCATAAAAAAAGAAAAATAAGGTAGGGGCAGGAAGGTTTATAGTTGAGAGTAAAAAATGGGGCAAGATCATAGTCGTCAAGTGTTTGTTCATATGTTATATGTAATGTTAAGAGACCGAGGGGTCAAAGTATCTAAGCCTAAATTACGCACATTCTTGCAGTTTATTGAAGAAGTCTGTCCATGGTTCCCTGAGGAAGGAACTATGAGTTTAGAGATTTGGAAAAAGATTGGTAAGCAGATTCAAACACATTATTCACTTTATGGCCCTTCCAAAGTTCCAGTAGAAACTTTCTCATTGTGGACTTTAATCCGTGATTGCCTTGATTTTAGTCATGAAGAGGGTTCTAAAATTAATCAAATGGTTGATGAAGAGCCAATTTATGCTACTCCAGAGGGTCGAGACAGATTGGTTACCTTGTCCCCTCTTGCAAAAACGGAGGATGGGCTGTCTCCCTCTGATGAGGAAGATTTAGATGAACAAGCAGCTGAATATCACCAGGATGATTGGGATCTGTTAGCTGAGGAGTCACCTCCTGCTGTTAATAAAATGGTGCAACAGTCCTGTTGTGCTCCCATGGAGCATCTTACTTTAAAAGAACCACCTCCTCAAAAAATTGTGGTACCTGCTGCACCACCCGCTTATGCCGCTTCTATTATTGCTGGGTTAGATCCTCCTCCTGCTCAGGCCACTGTGCAAGTTCAGGTTTTTTCCCCGTTGCAGCAGGCCATTCATCAGGCATATAAAGATGGAGAAAATGTTTCTGGTTTCCCAGTTCTATTTCCAGTACTGGAAAATGCTGGTCAGCGATATTATGATCCTCTTCCCTTTAAACAGTTAAAAGAACTTAAAGTCGCCTGTGCACAATATGGGGCTACTGCACCTTTTACACAGGCTATGATTGAGAATTTAGGAGCCTTAAATCTGCCTCCTAATGATTGGAAACAAATCGCTCGTGCATGTCTTTCGGGCGGTGATTATTTATTGTGGAAATCCGAATTTGCAGAACAATCAGAATTTCACTATATAGCTGAAATTAATCAAAGACAAGGAATTCCCACAACTTATGAAATGTTGGTAGGGGAAGGTGCATTTCAGGCTACCAATGCACAGCTGAATTATCAGCCAGGAGCATATCGTCAAATTTCCAACGCCGCACGACAGGCTTGGAGGAAATTGCCATGTCCCTCTAATAGATCAGAGGATCTTGCAAAGATACGGCAGGGGCCTGACGAGCCCTATCAAGATTTTGTTGCCCGGCTTTTGGAAGCTGTGGGAAAAATAATGTCTGATGATCAAGCAGGTATGATTTTAACTAAGCAATTGGCTTATGAAAATGCTAACTCTGCCTGTCAGGCTGCCTTGCGGCCATATAGAAAGAAGGGGGCTTTGTCTGATTATATTCGTATTTGTGCTGATATTGGTCCATCTTATATGCAGGGAATTGCTATTGCAGCTGCTTTGCAAGGGAAAAACATAAAAGAGGTATTATTTCAGCAGCAGCGCAAAAAGGAGATGATGAAAAATTCGTCCAATGCTGTTTGTTATGCCTGCGGCCAAGTAGGACATCGAGCTGCAGCCTGTCCTCAGAGGACTAACAGGGGGACAAGAGGTATAGCCCCGAATGTATGCCCTAGATGTAAGAGAGGAAGACATTGGATGAAAGACTGTAGGTCAAAAACAGATTCACAGGGCAATCCATTACCCCCCTTGCAGGGAAACTGGGTGAGGGGCCAGCCCCTGGCCCCGAAACAATGTTATGGGGCAATTCAGCAGACTTCTCCAGTAGAAAGCGGGTCTCAGACCTGTTTAGAGCCACCTCAGGGAGCGCTGGATTGGACTTGTGTGCCTCCTCCTACACAATACTAACCCCTGAAATGGGAATTCAGACTATTGCTACTGGAGTGTTTGGGCCATTGCCTGAAGGGACAGTAGGCTTACTGTTAGGGAGAAGTAGTACCACTTTAAAGGGCCTTAGTGTCGCTCCAGGGGTTATAGATTCAGATTATCATGGAGAAATTAAAATTATGGCAGAATCACCTCGTACTATTAGTACTATCCATTCAGGACAAAGAATTGCACAACTTGTTCTCCTCCCTCTTAAAGTCACAGGGCATGAGATTCAAAAGACACGTGGCACTGCTGCCTTTGGGTCTTCAGATGCCTATTGGGTCCAAGCTATTAAAGAATCCAGGCCTGAATTGGAGCTAAAAATTAATGGGAAAAATTTTAAAGGAATTTTGGATACTGGAGCTGATGTATCTGTTATTGCTGAGCATCATTGGCCCAGCGGATGGCCTAAACATATAGCTATTTCCACTTTGCAAGGAATTGGGCAGTCCAGTAATCCAGAACAGAGTGCAGAGCTACTGCATTGGCAAGATCAAGACGGCCATCAAGGCGAGATGCGTCCTTACATACTACCTAGATTGCCAGTTAATCTTTGGGGAAGGGATGTTATGTCAAAAATGGGAGTCTTTCTTTACAGTCCAAGCACTGCAATAAGTTCACAAATGTTTGATCAGGGTCTTTTGCCTCACCAGGGCCTGGGTAAGCATGGTCAGGGAAGAATTGCGCCAATTCAGCCTCAAAAGCTGGCACCAAGAGCAGGGTTAGGATATTTTCAGTGGGGACTACTGATTGTCCTGTTACTCACGCTGATCCTATTGTTTGGAAAACTGAGGAACCTGTGTGGGTAGATCAGTGGCCCCTAACTATAGAAAAAATGCTGGCTGCACAACAACTGGTACAGGAACAGTTGGCTTTGGGCCATATAGAACCTTCTAATTCACCTTGGAATTCACCCATTTTTGTTATCAAAAAGAAATCTGGAAAATGGCGCTTATTGCAAGACCTTCGTCAGGTTAACAAAGCCATGCAGATCATGGGTGCTTTGCAGCCCGGGTTGCCTTCTCCAATGGCAATTCCTAGGGGAGCTCATATAATTATTATTGACTTAAAAGATTGCTTTTATACCATTCCCCTTGCACCTCAGGATTGTTATCGTTTTGCATTTAGTGTTCCTGCTGTTAACTTTTCACGGCCCATGAAGAGGTATCAATGGAAGGTGTTGCCTCAAGGAATGGCTAATAGTCCTACATTATGCCAAAAGTTTGTAGATGCAGCCCTAACCGATGTGCGTGAAAGGTTTTCAGATATTTACATGCTTCATTATATAGATGATATTCTTTTGGCTCATACTGATTATGCCTATTTGTTAAAAGCCTTTTCTGAAGTAGAGATTGCATTAAAGTCTAGAGGTTTAATTATAGCTACTGAAAAAATTCAAACTTTTCCTCCATACTCCTATTTGGGCTTCCGTTTGGAAAAGGAAAAATTCTCTGTCCCTCATCTTCAGTTACGAAGAGATGGATTACGTACTTTAAATGATTTTCAAAAGTTGCTGGGAGACATTAATTGGATACGCCCTTACTTACGCCTCCCTACTGTAAGTTGGAAACCATTGTTTGATATTTTGAAAGGAGATTCATCACCTACATCTCCTCGGCAACTAACGCCACAAGGAGAGTTGGCTCTGCAAACTGTGGAAAGGGCACTTGCTGAACAATACACAGCGTATTGTGATTACACCCGGCCATGGGGATTATATATACTTGCTACTCAACATTCACCCACAGGAGTCCTATATCAGGATAAGCCATTAAAATGGATTTATTTGGCAGCTTCTCCTGTGCGGGCCCTTGATTCCTACCATGTTCAGGTTGCTAGGGTAATTGCTAGAGGTCGAAAAGACTCTATTATGTATTTGGGCAAAGATCCCTCCTTTATATGTGTCCCTTTTTCATCTGAACAGCAAAACTGGCTTTTCCAGTTCTCTGATGACTGGGTGCTTGCCTTAGCTGACTTCCCTGGACAACTAATTCAGCATTACCCAGCTGATAAGTTGTTGCAATTTGCTTTACAACATCCATTTGTTTTCCCTACTATTGTAAAAGAGCATCCTATTCCTAATGCTGTAACTATTTTTAACGATGGCTCTTCTAATGGAATAGCTAGTCTTGTTGTCAGTCAACAAACATATTTTACTCAAACTACTTATGAATCAGCCCAAGAAGTTGAGTTGTATGCGGTGCTGAGAGCTCTTCATACAGTTTCTTCTGCCTTTAATTTATACTCAGATAGTCATTATGTAGTCAGAGCCATGTCTGTCATAGAAACAGTCCCGCTGATTGGCTCAATTAAAACTTCAATCTTTGATTTGTTTTTTCGTATCCAAAAGGCTATACAAACTCGTGTCAACCCCTGTTTCTTTGGCTATATACGAGCTCATTCGGCTCTGCCTGGACCCCTTGCTCAGGGTAATAAGATAGCAGATGCCCTGACAAAAAACATTTATTTTCAAGATGCAGCCTTAGCTGCCAAAGCTTCTCATGCCATACATCATCAAAATAGTCATTCTTTACGCTTGCAGTTTCAGATTCCCAGAGAAACGGCACGACAAATTGTTAAAAGCTGTTCAACATGTCCTCAGTTCTTTGTTGTTCCCTCTTTTGGTGTCAACCCTCGTGGCCTCCGTCCTAATGATCTTTGGCAAATGGACGTTACTCATATGGCTGAGTTTGGAAAGCTGAAGTATCTTCATGTTACTATTGATACCAATTCTGGCTTCCTTATGGCTACAGCACTTTCTGGAGAGGCTAGTAAAAATTGTATTCAACATTGCCTCCGCTGTTTTGCTGCCATGGGAATACCCCGTGTGTTAAAAACTGATAATGGTCCTGGCTACACTGGACGTAAATTTCGTTCCTTTTGTGACACTTTTTCTATACTGCATAAAACTGGCATCCCTTATAATCCTCAAGGACAAGGAATTGTTGAACGAGCTCACTTAACCCTTAAACATCAACTGAAAAAACTAAAAAAGGGGGAATTGGGTGCAGGGCAGTATTCCTTCTCTATTGAGCCATGCTTTATATGTTTTGAATTTTTTGACCTTTGATAATAAAGGCAATACTGCCGCCCAGCGCTTCTGGATGCAGGATCCACCACGAAAGTTCCCACTCGTACGATGGAAGGATCCTATGAACGGATCTTGGAATGGTCCTGATCCTGTATTAATATGGGGGAGAGGCCATGTTTGTGTGTTTCCGCAGAATGCCGAAGCGCCGCGCTGGCTCCCGGAAAGGCTGGTACGCGCGTCGGAGGCAGTCCTTGACAGCTCAGGTGAGGCGAATAACGGACAGCGATGATTCGTCTCTTCCATCATCACAGCAAGTACAAGCCCTTTTGCGGCTGGCCCAACAAGGGTCTGATCAACACATCTCTCCTTTTAGAGTGTGGATTCAATTATTATTGCTTTTGCAAAATCTTTCTGATGTTCAGGGAAAGGTATATTGGGCCTATGTCCCTGACCCTCTCTTGTTACAGCCAGTCACCTGGGAGATGGCATTTATTCCTGTATACGTTAATGACACTATTACACTGGGAGGATCTTCAGATAAACATATTATTCCACAAAATGCTTCTCTAAATTATACAGGGTTTTCTGCAAAACTTCCTATATGTATGTATAAAAACTATAATGCTTCTAGCTGTCCTTTAATTACAGAAACCTTCTACAGAACCAAGATTGCTGCTCAGAATACATGGATACTACGTTTCCCATCAATAACAGAAAAGGCTGGACAGACCCAACAGCAGAATGGAATAGGGCCTAAAGACATTCCCTTTTGTGGACTTGGACTAAGGGAACAGCAGATTTATGTGCCTTGGACATCATGTAGAAACGAAACTGCTACCACGTATACCATCTATAATGAGACACAAAGGCTTTGGGACTGGGGTCCTGATTTGATGACTGCACAAGGGTCTGGCTATCGAGAGCTTCATCCTCCCATTTGGAATCTCGGCGGTGATAAGATCTTCCAGACAGACCTGTGGAAGCTTGCTGCCGCTACAAGCAAGACAGTGAGGTTGTCATATACAGGCGCAAACCATCTGAATGAACCTTACAGATATCCTCGTGCTTGTGTACCTTTACCTTTCATGATAATAACGGGGTCTGTTGTTATTCGTAAACAATTTGGTATGTATAATATTACCTGTTTAAACTGTACATTGTCAAATTGTATTCGAGGAATTGACGACAAGTCAGGCTTGCTTATTGTAAAGCAACCTCCTTTTGTTGTTATCCCTGTAAATGTGTCAGAATCCTGGTATGAAGATACAGGAGTAGAATTGTGGGAACGCCTGAATAATGCACTCTCCAGGCCTCGGAGAGGAATAGGTTTAGTTATACTAGGGATAATTTCTCTGATAACGTTAATAGCATCCACTATTTCTGCTTCTATTGCTCTTAGCCAGCCTATTCATACTGCTGCCTTTGTAGATGGGCTTGCCAAAAATGCATCCAATGCTTTAGGAATACAAGAAGATATTGATAAACGTTTAGAAGATCGCTTAAATGCTCTGTATGATTCTGTGTTATACTTAGGAGAACAAATGCAAGAGCTGAGGTTTAGGAGTAAGTTGAGATGTCATGCTAATTATTATTGGATATGTGTCACTCAAAAAGAGTATAATGAATCAGATACATCGTGGCAACATATTAAAGCTCATCTTGCTGGAATATGGAGTCACGATAACCTTTCTATAGATTTGATAAAGTTACATCAAGAAATTCTAAACATTGAAGATTCACTCTCTCCAAACACGGATATTGGCTCCGCTGTTAATGGATTTCTAGAAGGGCTATTTTCCCATTTTCCTACTCTGAGTACATTTTGGCATTATATTCTCAGTCTTATGGTTGTACTGGCCGTTTTACTGCTGTTGATGTGTCTCATTCCATGCTGCATCAAGCATTTAATTTCAGAGCTGCTTGACATCAAAGCAGCTATTGATGCTGCTCGTCTAAAGCACAAAAATCAGTGCTTTAGTAAATAAATAGGGGGGAGCTGCGGGGGGCAACCTGCGAGCAGGACGTGCTTTGAAGAACTGCCTTGTTAACTCAGGGGTTAATTCCAGGGCAACCTGGCACGCAGGCTCTGCTTTGAGAGCTGGGGCCGCCTTTGTTAACTCAAGGGTCGAGTCCAGACATAGTTCTCTGTCCCGCCACCTCTTATTGTTTACTAGGGAAACTCCTTGCAGCTTTCTGGAGCGCATCTGACACAGGACAAATGGCTTTTTATGACCTAAGTCCTGAGAAACACAATCATGGGAAAATCATGGGAGTTTGGTTAATAGATTTATGTTTTTTAGGTGATTTCTGATGCATGTTACTTAGGTAATTTTTAATAATAGTATTGTATAAGAATTTCCTTGTATAAGGGTATATAATTCTGTGTGTAAGAATAAACAGGTGTCACTGGCATTGCAGGTTGCAGTGATCCTCTCAACGCCCCGCTGTGTCTGTGTCTCTCTGTGTCTCTGTGTCTGTTTCTTTTCTTAGCCGAGGAATCCCACGTCCGTGCCTACGTTGACTCGTCGGCTGGCTCCGACAGCCTTGACTCATATTCCTCGCCACGTGGCCCAGACACGTGACCCTGACTCATATTCAAGGTCACGTGGCCCAGACACGTGACCGCGACTCATATTCCGGGTCACGGGGCCCAGTCACGTGACCCCAAAAAGTTGTCTAGACTCGTATCCCAGACTCATATTCAAGTTCACGTGGCCCAGACACGTGACCCTGACTCATATTCCCGGTAACGTGGCCCAGACCCTTGACCCTGACTCATATTCCAGGTCACGTGCCCCAGACACATGACACCAAAAGTGGCGTAGACTCATAACCTAGCGTCATATTAAAGTTCACGTGTCCCAGACACGTGACCCTGACTCATAATCCAGGTCAAGTGTCCCAGACACGTGACCCCGACTCATATTCCGTGTCACGTGGCAGAGACACTTGACCTCGACTCATATTCCGGGTCACGTGGCCCCGAAACGTGTCCCAGACGCATATGCCCGGTCACGTGGCCCAGACAAGTGATCCTGACTCATATTCCTCGTCACGTGGCCCAGACACTTGACTCTGACTCATATTAAAGGTCACGTGGCCCAGACACGTGACCGCGACTCATATTCCGGGTCACGTGGCCCAGTCGCGTGACCCCAAAAAGTTGTCTAGACTCGTATCACAGACTCATATTCCAGGTCACGTGGGCCAGACAGGTGACCCCTAAAGTGACCTAGACCCATAACCCACAATCAAATTCAAGGTCACGTAGCCCAGACACGTTACCGAAAAAGTTGTCTAGACTCGTATCCAAGACTCATATTCAAGGTCAGGTGGCCCAGACACGTGACCCGGACTCATGTTCCCGGTCACGTGGCCCAGACACGTGACACCAAGAGTGGCGTAGACTCATAACCTAGTCTCATATTCAAGGTCATGTGTCCCAGACACGTGACCCCGACTCATATTCCGGGTCACGTGGCCCCGACACGTGACCGTGACTCATATTCCGGGTCACGTGGCCCAGTCGCGTGACCTAAATAAGTTGTCCAGACTCGTATCCAAGACTCATATTCTAGGTCACGTGGCCCAGACACGTGACCCACACTCAGATTCAAAGTCACGTGGCCCAGGCACGTGACACCAAAATTGGCGTAGACTCATAACCCAGACTCATATTCACGATCACGTGGCCCAGACTCGCAACCCTGACTCATATTCCTGGTCACGTGTCCCAGACACTTGACCCTGACTCATATTCCTGGTCACGGGTCCCAGACACTTGACCCAGACTCATATTCCGGGTCACGTGGCCCAGACCCTTGACCCTGACTCATACTCCAGGTCACGTGCCCCAGACACGTGACACCAAAAGTGGCGTAGACTCATAACCTAGCGTCATATTAAAGTTCACGTGTCCCAGACACGTGACCCTGACTCATAATCCAGGTCACGTGTCCCAGACACGTGACCCCGACTCATATTCCGTGTCACGTGGCAGAGACACTTGACCTCGACTCATATTCCGGGTCACGTGGCCCCGACACGTGTACCAGACTCATATGCCCGGTCACGTGGCCCAGACACGTGACCGCGACTCATATTCCGGGTCACGTGGCCCAGTCGCGTGACCCCAAAAAGTTGTCTAGACTCGTATCACAGACTCATGTTCAAGGTCACGTGGGCCAGACACGTGTCCCTGACTCATATTCCAGGTCACGTGGCCCAGACAGGTGACCCCTAAAGTGACCTAGACCCATAACCCAGAATCAAATTCAAGGTCACGTAGCGCAGACACATTACCTCGACTCATATTATGGGTCACGTGGCCCAGACACGTGACAGAAAAAGTTGTCTAGACTCGTATCCCAGACTCATATTCAAGGTCATGTGGCCCAGACCCTTGACCCTGACTCATATTCCAGGTCACGTGCCCCAGACACGTGATACCAAAAGTGGCGTAGACTCATAACCTAGCGTCATATTAAAGTTCACGTGTCCCAGACACGTGACCCTGACTCATAATCCAGGTCACGTGTCCCAGACACGTGACCCCGACTCATATTCCGTGTCACGTGGCAGAGACACTTGACCTCGACTCATATTCCGGGTCACGTGGCCCCGACACCTGTCCCAGACTCATATGCCCGGTCACGTGGCCCAGACAAGTGATCCTGACTCATATTCCTCGTCACGTGGCCCAGACACTTGACCCTGACTCATATTCAAGGTCACGTGGCCCAGACACGTGACCGCGACTCATATTCCGGGTCACGTGGCCCAGTCGCGTGACCCCAAAAAGTTGTCTAGACTCGTATCACAGACTCATGTTCAAGGTCACGTGGGCCAGACACGTGTCCCTGACTCATATTCCAGGTCACGTGGCCCAGACAGGTGACCCCTAAAGTGACCTAGACCCATAACCCAGAATCAAATTCAAGGTCACGTAGCCCAGACACGTTACCGAAAAAGTTGTCTAGACTCGTATCCCAGACTCATATTCAAGGTCAGGTGGCCCAGACACGTGACCCGGACTCATGTTCCCGGTCACGTGGCCCAGTCACGTGACCCTGACTCATATTCCAGGTCACGTGCCCCAGACACGTGACACCAAAAGTGGCGTAGACTCATAACCTATTCTCATATTCAAGGTCATGTGTCCCAGACACGTGACCCTGACTCATAATCCTGGTCACGTGTCCCAGACACGTGACCCCGACTCGTATTCCGGGTCACGTGGCCCCGACACGTGACCGTGACTCATATTCCGGGTCACGTGGCCCAGTTGCGTGACCTAAATAAGTTGTCCAGACTCGTATCCAAGACTCATATTCTAGGTCACGTGGCCCAGACACGTGACCCACACTCAGATTCAAAGTCACGTGGCCCAGACACGTGACACCAAAATTGGCGTAGACTCATAACCCAGACTCATATTCACGATCACGTGGCCCAGACTCGCAACCCTGACTCCTATTCCTGGTCACGTGTCCCAGACACTTGACCCAGACTCATATTCCGGGTCACGTGGCCCAGACACGTGACCCAAAAAGTTGTCTAGGCTCGTATCCCAGACTCATATTCAAGGTCACGTGGCCCAGACACGTGGCCTTTGCTGGGGGCAACCTGCGAGCAGGACGTGCTTTGAAGAACTGCCTTGTTAACTCAGGGGTTAATTCCAGGGCAACCTGGCACGCAGGCTCTGCTTTGAGAGCTGGGGCCGCCTTTGTTAACTCAAGGGTCGAGTCCAGACATAGTTCTCTGTCCCGCCACCTCTTATTGTTTACTAGGGAAACTCCTTGCAGCTTTCTGGAGCGCATCTGACACAGGACAAATGGCTTTTTATGACCTAAGTCCTGAGAAACACAATCATGGGAAAATCATGGGAGTTTGGTTAATAGATTTATGTTTTTTAGGTGATTTCTGATGCATGTTACTTAGGTAATTTTTAATAATAGTATTGTATAAGAATTTCCTGGTATAAGGGTATATAATTCTGTGTGTAAGAATAAACAGGTGTCACTGGCATTGCAGGTTGCAGTGATCCTCTCAACGCCCCGCTGTGTCTGTGTCTCTCTGTGTCTCTGTGTCTGTTTCTTTTCTTAGCCGAGGAATCCCACGTCCGTGCCTACGTTGACTCGTCGGCTGGCTCCGACAGCCTTGACTCATATTCCTCGCCACGTGGCCCAGACACGTGACCCTGACTCATATTCAAGGTCACGTGGCCCAGACACGTGACCGCGACTCATATTCCGGGTCACGGGGCCCAGTCACGTGACCCCAAAAAGTTGTCTAGACTCGTATCCCAGACTCATATTCAAGGTCACGTGGCCCAGACACGTGACCCTGACTCATATTCCCTGTCACGTGGCCCAGACCCTTGACCCTGACTCATATTCCAGGTCACGTGCCCCAGACACATGACACCAAAAGTGGCGTAGACTCATAACCTAGCGTCATATTAAAGTTCACGTGTCCCAGACACGTGACCCTGACTCATATTCAAGGTCACGTGGCAGAGACACTTGACCTCGACTCATATTCCGGGTCACGTGGCCCCGACACGTGTCCCAGACGCATATGCCCGGTCACGTGGCCCAGACAAGTGATCCTGACTCATATTCCTCGTCACGTGGCCCAGACACTTGACTCTGACTCATATTAAAGGTCACGTGGCCCAGACACGTGACCGCGACTCATATTCCGGGTCACGTGGCCCAGTCGCGTGACCCCAAAAAGTTGTCTAGACTCGTATCACAGACTCATATTCCAGGTCACGTGGGCCAGACAGGTGACCCCTAAAGTGACCTAGACCCATAACCCAGAATCAAATTCAAGGTCACGTAGCCCAGACACGTTACCGAAAAAGTTGTCTAGACTCGTATCCCAGACTCATATTCAAGGTCAGGTGGCCCAGACACGTGACCCGGACTCATGTTCCCGGTCACGTGGCCCAGGCACGTGACCCTGACTCATATTCCAGGTCATGTGCCCGAGACACGTGACACCAAGAGTGGCGTAGACTCATAACCTAGTCTCATATTCAAGGTCATGTGTCCCAGGCACGTGACCCTGACTCATATTCCAGGTCACGTGCCCCAGACACGTGACACCAAAAGTGGCGTAGACTCATAACCTAGTCTCATATTCAAGGTCATGTGTCCCAGACACGTGACCCCGACTCATATTCCGGGTCACGTGGCCCCGACACGTGACCGTGACTCATATTCCGGGTCACGTGGCCCAGTCGCGTGACCTAAATAAGTTGTCCAGACTCGTATCCAAGACTCATATTCTAGGTCACGTGGCCCAGACACGTGACCCACACTCAGATTCAAAGTCACGTGGCCCAGGCACGTGACACCAAAATTGGCGTAGACTCATAACCCAGACTCATATTCACGATCACGTGGCCCAGACTCGCAACCTTGACTCATATTCCTGGTCACGTGTCCCAGACACTTGACCCTGACTCATATTCCTGGTCACGTGTCCCAGACACTTGACCCAGACTCATATTCCGGGTCACGTGGCCCAGACCCTTGACCCTGACTCATACTCCAGGTCACGTGCCCCAGACACGTGACACCAAAAGTGGCGTAGACTCATAACCTAGCGTCATAATAAAGTTCACGTGTCCCAGACACGTGACCCTGACTCATAATCCAGGTCACGTGTCCCAGACACGTGACCCCGACTCATATTCCGTGTCACGTGGCAGAGACACTTGACCTCGACTCATATTCCGGGTCACGTGGCCCCGACACGTGTCCCAGACTCATATGCCCGGTCACGTGGCCCAGACACGTGACCGCGACTCATATTCCGGGTCACGTGGCCCAGTCGCGTGACCCCAAAAAGTTGTCTAGACTCGTATCACAGACTCATGTTCAAGGTCACGTGGGCCAGACACGTGTCCCTGACTCATATTCCAGGTCACGTGGCCCAGACAGGTGACCCCTAAAGTGACCTAGACCCATAACCCAGAATCAAATTCAAGGTCACGTAGCGCAGACACATTACCTCGACTCATATTATGGGTCACGTGGCCCAGACACGTGACAGAAAAAGTTGTCTAGACTCGTATCCCAGACTCATATTCCAGGTCACGTGCCCCAGACACGTGACACCAAACGTGGCGTAGACTCATAACCTAGAGTCATATTAAAGTTCACGTGTCCCAGACACGTGTCCCTGACTCATATTCCAGGTCACGTGGCCCAGACCCTTGACCCTGACTCATATTCCAGGTCACGTGCCCCAGACACGTGACACCAAAAGTGGCGTAGACTCATAACCTAGCGTCATATTAAAGTTCACGTGTCCCAGACACGTGACCCTGACTCATAATCCAGGTCACGTGTCCCAGACACGTGACCCCGACTCATATTCCGTGTCACGTGGCAGAGACACTTGACCTCGACTCATATTCCGGGTCACGTGGCCCCGACACGTGTCCCAGACTCATATGCCCGGCCACGTGGCCCAGACAAGTGATCCTGACTCATATTCCTCGTCACGTGGCCCAGACACTTGACCCTGACTCATATTCAAGGTCACGTGGCCCAGACACGTGACCGCGACTCATATTCCGAGTCACGTGGCC
This sequence comes from Giraffa tippelskirchi, assembly GCF_054371585.1. Taxonomy (NCBI): domain Eukaryota; kingdom Metazoa; phylum Chordata; class Mammalia; order Artiodactyla; family Giraffidae; genus Giraffa; species Giraffa tippelskirchi. The sequence continues at coordinate 6,295,546 of NC_137288.1, read as the reverse complement.
CAGTCGCGTGACCCCAAAAAGTTGTCTAGACTCGTATCACAGACTCATGTTCAAGGTCACGTGGGCCAGACACGTGTCCCTGACTCATATTCCAGGTCACGTGGCCCAGACAGGTGACCCCTAAAGTGACCTAGACCCATAACCCAGAATCAAATTCAAGGTCACGTAGCCCAGACACGTTACCGAAAAAGTTGTCTAGACTCGTATCCCAGACTCATATTCAAGGTCAGGTGGCCCAGACACGTGACCTGGACTCATGTTCCCGGTCACGTGGCCCAGGCACGTGACCCTGACTCATATTCCAGGTCACGTGCCCCAGACACGTGACACCAAAAGTGGCGTAGACTCATAACCTAGTCTCATATTCAAGGTCATGTGTCCCAGACACGTGACCCTGACTCATAATCCTGGTCACGTGTCCCAGACACGTGACCCCGACTCATATTCCGGGTCACGTGGCCCCGACACGTGACCGTGACTCATATTCCAGGTCACGTGGCCCAGTTGCGTGACCTAAATAAGTTGTCCAGACTCGTATCCAAGACTCATATTCTAGGTCACGTGGCCCAGACACGTGACCCACACTCAGATTCAAAGTCACGTGGCCCAGACACGTGACACCAAAATTGGCGTAGACTCATAACCCAGACTCATATTCACGATCACGTGGCCCAGACTCGCAACCCTGACTCCTATTCCTGGTCACGTGTCCCAGACACTTGACCCAGACTCATATTCCGGGTCACGTGGCCCAGACACGTGACCCAAAAAGTTGTCTAGGCTCGTATCCCAGACTCATATTCAAGGTCACGTGGCCCAGACACGTGGCCTTTGCTGGGGGCAACCTGCGAGCAGGACGTGCTTTGAAGAACTGCCTTGTTAACTCAGGGGTTAATTCCAGGGCAACCTGGCACGCAGGCTCTGCTTTGAGAGCTGGGGCCGCCTTTGTTAACTCAAGGGTCGAGTCCAGACATAGTTCTCTGTCCCGCCACCTCTTATTGTTTACTAGGGAAACTCCTTGCAGCTTTCTGGAGCGCATCTGACACAGGACAAATGGCTTTTTATGACCTAAGTCCTGAGAAACACAATCATGGGAAAATCATGGGAGTTTGGTTAATAGATTTATGTTTTTTAGGTGATTTCTGATGCATGTTACTTAGGTAATTTTTAATAATAGTATTGTATAAGAATTTCCTGGTATAAGGGTATATAATTCTGTGTGTAAGAATAAACAGGTGTCACTGGCATTGCAGGTTGCAGTGATCCTCTCAACGCCCCGCTGTGTCTGTGTCTCTCTGTGTCTCTGTGTCTGTTTCTTTTCTTAGCCGAGGAATCCCACGTCCGTGCCTACGTTGACTCGTCGGCTGGCTCCGACAGCCTTGACTCATATTCCTCGCCACGTGGCCCAGACACGTGACCCTGACTCATATTCAAGGTCACGTGGCCCAGACACGTGACCGCGACTCATATTCCGGGTCACGGGGCCCAGTCACGTGACCCCAAAAAGTTGTCTAGACTCGTATCCCAGACTCATATTCAAGGTCACGTGGCCCAGACACGTGACCCTGACTCATATTCCCTGTCACGTGGCCCAGACCCTTGACCCTGACTCATATTCCAGGTCACGTGCCCCAGACACATGACACCAAAAGTGGCGTAGACTCATAACCTAGCGTCATATTAAAGTTCACGTGTCCCAGACACGTGACCCTGACTCATATTCAAGGTCACGTGGCAGAGACACTTGACCTCGACTCATATTCCGGGTCACGTGGCCCCGACACGTGTCCCAGACGCATATGCCCGGTCACGTGGCCCAGACAAGTGATCCTGACTCATATTCCTCGTCACGTGGCCCAGACACTTGACTCTGACTCATATTAAAGGTCACGTGGCCCAGACACGTGACCGCGACTCATATTCCGGGTCACGTGGCCCAGTCGCGTGACCCCAAAAAGTTGTCTAGACTCGTATCACAGACTCATATTCCAGGTCACGTGGGCCAGACAGGTGACCCCTAAAGTGACCTAGACCCATAACCCAGAATCAAATTCAAGGTCACGTAGCCCAGACACGTTACCGAAAAAGTTGTCTAGACTCGTATCCCAGACTCATATTCAAGGTCAGGTGGCCCAGACACGTGACCCGGACTCATGTTCCCGGTCACGTGGCCCAGGCACGTGACCCTGACTCATATTCCAGGTCATGTGCCCGAGACACGTGACACCAAGAGTGGCGTAGACTCATAACCTAGTCTCATATTCAAGGTCATGTGTCCCAGGCACGTGACCCTGACTCATATTCCAGGTCACGTGCCCCAGACACGTGACACCAAAAGTGGCGTAGACTCATAACCTAGTCTCATATTCAAGGTCATGTGTCCCAGACACGTGACCCCGACTCATATTCCGGGTCACGTGGCCCCGACACGTGACCGTGACTCATATTCCGGGTCACGTGGCCCAGTCGCGTGACCTAAATAAGTTGTCCAGACTCGTATCCAAGACTCATATTCTAGGTCACGTGGCCCAGACACGTGACCCACACTCAGATTCAAAGTCACGTGGCCCAGGCACGTGACACCAAAATTGGCGTAGACTCATAACCCAGACTCATATTCACGATCACGTGGCCCAGACTCGCAACCTTGACTCATATTCCTGGTCACGTGTCCCAGACACTTGACCCTGACTCATATTCCTGGTCACGTGTCCCAGACACTTGACCCAGACTCATATTCCGGGTCACGTGGCCCAGACCCTTGACCCTGACTCATACTCCAGGTCACGTGCCCCAGACACGTGACACCAAAAGTGGCGTAGACTCATAACCTAGCGTCATAATAAAGTTCACGTGTCCCAGACACGTGACCCTGACTCATAATCCAGGTCACGTGTCCCAGACACGTGACCCCGACTCATATTCCGTGTCACGTGGCAGAGACACTTGACCTCGACTCATATTCCGGGTCACGTGGCCCCGACACGTGTCCCAGACTCATATGCCCGGTCACGTGGCCCAGACACGTGACCGCGACTCATATTCCGGGTCACGTGGCCCAGTCGCGTGACCCCAAAAAGTTGTCTAGACTCGTATCACAGACTCATGTTCAAGGTCACGTGGGCCAGACACGTGTCCCTGACTCATATTCCAGGTCACGTGGCCCAGACAGGTGACCCCTAAAGTGACCTAGACCCATAACCCAGAATCAAATTCAAGGTCACGTAGCGCAGACACATTACCTCGACTCATATTATGGGTCACGTGGCCCAGACACGTGACAGAAAAAGTTGTCTAGACTCGTATCCCAGACTCATATTCCAGGTCACGTGCCCCAGACACGTGACACCAAACGTGGCGTAGACTCATAACCTAGAGTCATATTAAAGTTCACGTGTCCCAGACACGTGTCCCTGACTCATATTCCAGGTCACGTGGCCCAGACCCTTGACCCTGACTCATATTCCAGGTCACGTGCCCCAGACACGTGACACCAAAAGTGGCGTAGACTCATAACCTAGCGTCATATTAAAGTTCACGTGTCCCAGACACGTGACCCTGACTCATAATCCAGGTCACGTGTCCCAGACACGTGACCCCGACTCATATTCCGTGTCACGTGGCAGAGACACTTGACCTCGACTCATATTCCGGGTCACGTGGCCCCGACACGTGTCCCAGACTCATATGCCCGGCCACGTGGCCCAGACAAGTGATCCTGACTCATATTCCTCGTCACGTGGCCCAGACACTTGACCCTGACTCATATTCAAGGTCACGTGGCCCAGACACGTGACCGCGACTCATATTCCGAGTCACGTGGCCCAGTCGCGTGACCCCAAAAAGTTGTCTAGACTCGTATCACAGACTCATGTTCAAGGTCACGTGGGCCAGACACGTGTCCCTGACTCATATTCCAGGTCACGTGGCCCAGACAGGTGACCCCTAAAGTGACCTAGACCCATAACCCAGAATCAAATTCAAGGTCACGTAGCCCAGACACGTTACCGAAAAAGTTGTCTAGACTCGTATCCCAGACTCATATTCAAGGTCAGGTGGCCCAGACACGTGACCTGGACTCATGTTCCCGGTCACGTGGCCCAGGCACGTGACCCTGACTCATATTCCAGGTCACGTGCCCCAGACACGTGACACCAAAAGTGGCGTAGACTCATAACCTAGTCTCATATTCAAGGTCATGTGTCCCAGACACGTGACCCTGACTCATAATCCTGGTCACGTGTCCCAGACACGTGACCCCGACTCATATTCCGGGTCACGTGGCCCCGACACGTGACCGTGACTCATATTCCAGGTCACGTGGCCCAGTTGCGTGACCTAAATAAGTTGTCCAGACTCGTATCCAAGACTCATATTCTAGGTCACGTGGCCCAGACACGTGACCCACACTCAGATTCAAAGTCACGTGGCCCAGACACGTGACACCAAAATTGGCGTAGACTCATAACCCAGACTCATATTCACGATCACGTGGCCCAGACTCGCAACCCTGACTCCTATTCCTGGTCACGTGTCCCAGACACTTGACCCAGACTCATATTCCGGGTCACGTGGCCCAGACACGTGACCCAAAAAGTTGTCTAGGCTCGTATCCCAGACTCATATTCAAGGTCACGTGGCCCAGACACGTGGCCTTTGCGGGGGGCAACCTGCGAGCAGGACGTGCTTTGAAGAACTGCCTTGTTAACTCAGGGGTTAATTCCAGGGCAACCTGGCACGCAGGCTCTGCTTTGAGAGCTGGGGCCGCCTTTGTTAACTCAAGGGTCGAGTCCAGACATAGTTCTCTGTCCCGCCACCTCTTATTGTTTACTAGGGAAACTCCTTGCAGCTTTCTGGAGCGCATCTGACACAGGACAAATGGCTTTTTATGACCTAAGTCCTGAGAAACACAATCATGGGAAAATCATGGGAGTTTGGTTAATAGATTTATGTTTTTTAGGTGATTTCTGATGCATGTTACTTAGGTAATTTTTAATAATAGTATTGTATAAGAATTTCCTGGTATAAGGGTATATAATTCTGTGTGTAAGAATAAACAGGTGTCACTGGCATTGCAGGTTGCAGTGATCCTCTCAACGCCCCGCTGTATCTGTGTCTCTCTGTGTCTCTGTGTCTGTTTCTTTTCTTAGCCGAGGAATCCCGCGTCCGTGCCTACGTTGACTCGTCGGCTGGCTCCGACAAAGTGGCGCCCAACGTGGGGCATCGACGTTTAGGAGATTCTCGGCCGCTGCCCGGAGATAAAACGCGCGTATAGGTAAAGAAAATCCTGCATAAAAAAAGAAAAATAAGGTAGGGGCAGGAAGGTTTATAGTTGAGAGTAAAAAATGGGGCAAGATCATAGTCGTCAAGTGTTTGTTCATATGTTATATGTAATGTTAAGAGACCGAGGGGTCAAAGTATCTAAGCCTAAATTACGCACATTCTTGCAGTTTATTGAAGAAGTCTGTCCATGGTTCCCTGAGGAAGGAACTATGAGTTTAGAGATTTGGAAAAAGATTGGTAAGCAGATTCAAACACATTATTCACTTTATGGCCCTTCCAAAGTTCCAGTAGAAACTTTCTCATTGTGGACTTTAATCCGTGATTGCCTTGATTTTAGTCATGAAGAGGGTTCTAAAATTAATCAAATGGTTGATGAAGAGCCAATTTATGCTACTCCAGAGGGTCGAGACAGATTGGTTACCTTGTCCCCTCTTGCAAAAACGGAGGATGGGCTGTCTCCCTCTGATGAGGAAGATTTAGATGAACAAGCAGCTGAATATCACCAGGATGATTGGGATCTGTTAGCTGAGGAGTCACCTCCTGCTGTTAATAAAATGGTGCAACAGTCCTGTTGTGCTCCCATGGAGCATCTTACTTTAAAAGAACCACCTCCTCAAAAAATTGTGGTACCTGCTGCACCACCCGCTTATGCCGCTTCTATTATTGCTGGGTTAGATCCTCCTCCTGCTCAGGCCACTGTGCAAGTTCAGGTTTTTTCCCCGTTGCAGCAGGCCATTCATCAGGCATATAAAGATGGAGAAAATGTTTCTGGTTTCCCAGTTCTATTTCCAGTACTGGAAAATGCTGGTCAGCGATATTATGATCCTCTTCCCTTTAAACAGTTAAAAGAACTTAAAGACGCCTGTGCACAATATGGGGCTACTGCACCTTTTACACAGGCTATGATTGAGAATTTAGGAGCCTTAAATCTGCCTCCTAATGATTGGAAACAAATCGCTCGTGCATGTCTTTCGGGCGGTGATATTTATTGTGGAAATCAGAATTTGCAGAACAATGTCACTATATAGCTGAAATTAATCAAAGACAAGGAATTCCCACAACTTATGAAATGTTGGTAGGGGAAGGTGCATTTCAGGCTACCAATGCACAGCTGAATTATCAGCCAGGAGCATATCGTCAAATTTCCAACGCCGCACGACAGGCTTGGAGGAAATTGCCATGTCCCTCTAATAGATCAGAGGATCTTGCAAAGATACGGCAGGGGCCTGACGAGCCCTATCAAGATTTTGTTGCCCGGCTTTTGGAAGCTGTGGGAAAAATAATGTCTGATGATCAAGCAGGTATGATTTTAACTAAGCAATTGGCTTATGAAAATGCTAACTCTGCCTGTCAGGCTGCCTTGCGGCCATATAGAAAGAAGGGGGCTTTGTCTGATTATATTCGTATTTGTGCTGATATTGGTCCATCTTATATGCAGGGAATTGCTATTGCAGCTGCTTTGCAAGGGAAAAACATAAAAGAGGTATTATTTCAGCAGCAGCGCAAAAAGGAGATGATGAAAAATTCGTCCAATGCTGTTTGTTATGCCTGCGGCCAAGTAGGACATCGAGCTGCAGCCTGTCCTCAGAGGACTAACAGGGGGACAAGAGGTATAGCCCCGAATGTATGCCCTAGATGTAAGAGAGGAAGACATTGGATGAAAGACTGTAGGTCAAAAACAGATTCACAGGGCAATCCATTACCCCCCTTGCAGGGAAACTGGGTGAGGGGCCAGCCCCTGGCCCCGAAACAATGTTATGGGGCAATTCAGCAGACTTCTCCAGTAGAAAGCGGGTCTCAGACCTGTTTAGAGCCACCTCAGGGAGCGCTGGATTGGACTTGTGTGCCTCCTCCTACACAATACTAACCCCTGAAATGGGAATTCAGACTATTGCTACTGGAGTGTTTGGGCCATTGCCTGAAGGGACAGTAGGCTTACTGTTAGGGAGAAGTAGTACCACTTTAAAGGGCCTTAGTGTCGCTCCAGGGGTTATAGATTCAGATTATCATGGAGAAATTAAAATTATGGCAGAATCACCTCGTACTATTAGTACTATCCATTCAGGACAAAGAATTGCACAACTTGTTCTCCTCCCTCTTAAAGTCACAGGGCATGAGATTCAAAAGACACGTGGCACTGCTGCCTTTGGGTCTTCAGATGCCTATTGGGTCCAAGCTATTAAAGAATCCAGGCCTGAATTGGAGCTAAAAATTAATGGGAAAAATTTTAAAGGAATTTTGGATACTGGAGCTGATGTATCTGTTATTGCTGAGCATCATTGGCCCAGCGGATGGCCTAAACATATAGCTATTTCCACTTTGCAAGGAATTGGGCAGTCCAGTAATCCAGAACAGAGTGCAGAGCTACTGCATTGGCAAGATCAAGACGGCCATCAAGGCGAGATGCGTCCTTACATACTACCTAGATTGCCAGTTAATCTTTGGGGAAGGGATGTTATGTCAAAAATGGGAGTCTTTCTTTACAGTCCAAGCACTGCAATAAGTTCACAAATGTTTGATCAGGGTCTTTTGCCTCACCAGGGCCTGGGTAAGCATGGTCAGGGAAGAATTGCGCCAATTCAGCCTCAAAAGCTGGCACCAAGAGCAGGGTTAGGATATTTTCAGTGGGGACTACTGATTGTCCTGTTACTCACGCTGATCCTATTGTTTGGAAAACTGAGGAACCTGTGTGGGTAGATCAGTGGCCCCTAACTATAGAAAAAATGCTGGCTGCACAACAACTGGTACAGGAACAGTTGGCTTTGGGCCATATAGAACCTTCTAATTCACCTTGGAATTCACCCATTTTTGTTATCAAAAAGAAATCTGGAAAATGGCGCTTATTGCAAGACCTTCGTCAGGTTAACAAAGCCATGCAGATCATGGGTGCTTTGCAGCCCGGGTTGCCTTCTCCAATGGCAATTCCTAGGGGAGCTCATATAATTATTATTGACTTAAAAGATTGCTTTTATACCATTCCCCTTGCACCTCAGGATTGTTATCGTTTTGCATTTAGTGTTCCTGCTGTTAACTTTTCACGGCCCATGAAGAGGTATCAATGGAAGGTGTTGCCTCAAGGAATGGCTAATAGTCCTACATTATGCCAAAAGTTTGTAGATGCAGCCCTAACCGATGTGCGTGAAAGGTTTTCAGATATTTACATGCTTCATTATATAGATGATATTCTTTTGGCTCATACTGATTATGCCTATTTGTTAAAAGCCTTTTCTGAAGTAGAGATTGCATTAAAGTCTAGAGGTTTAATTATAGCTACTGAAAAAATTCAAACTTTTCCTCCATACTCCTATTTGGGCTTCCGTTTGGAAAAGGAAAAATTCTCTGTCCCTCATCTTCAGTTACGAAGAGATGGATTACGTACTTTAAATGATTTTCAAAAGTTGCTGGGAGACATTAATTGGATACGCCCTTACTTACGCCTCCCTACTGTAAGTTGGAAACCATTGTTTGATATTTTGAAAGGAGATTCATCACCTACATCTCCTCGGCAACTAACGCCACAAGGAGAGTTGGCTCTGCAAACTGTGGAAAGGGCACTTGCTGAACAATACACAGCGTATTGTGATTACACCCGGCCATGGGGATTATATATACTTGCTACTCAACATTCACCCACAGGAGTCCTATATCAGGATAAGCCATTAAAATGGATTTATTTGGCAGCTTCTCCTGTGCGGGCCCTTGATTCCTACCATGTTCAGGTTGCTAGGGTAATTGCTAGAGGTCGAAAAGACTCTATTATGTATTTGGGCAAAGATCCCTCCTTTATATGTGTCCCTTTTTCATCTGAACAGCAAAACTGGCTTTTCCAGTTCTCTGATGACTGGGTGCTTGCCTTAGCTGACTTCCCTGGACAACTAATTCAGCATTACCCAGCTGATAAGTTGTTGCAATTTGCTTTACAACATCCATTTGTTTTCCCTACTATTGTAAAAGAGCATCCTATTCCTAATGCTGTAACTATTTTTAACGATGGCTCTTCTAATGGAATAGCTAGTCTTGTTGTCAGTCAACAAACATATTTTACTCAAACTACTTATGAATCAGCACAAGAAGTTGAGTTGTATGCGGTGCTGAGAGCTCTTCATACAGTTTCTTCTGCCTTTAATTTATACTCAGATAGTCATTATGTAGTCAGAGCCATGTCTGTCATAGAAACAGTCCCGCTGATTGGCTCAATTAAAACTTCAATCTTTGATTTGTTTTTTCGTATCCAAAAGGCTATACAAACTCGTGTCAACCCCTGTTTCTTTGGCTATATACGAGCTCATTCGGCTCTGCCTGGACCCCTTGCTCAGGGTAATAAGATAGCAGATGCCCTGACAAAAAACATTTATTTTCAAGATGCAGCCTTAGCTGCCAAAGCTTCTCATGCCATACATCATCAAAATAGTCATTCTTTACGCTTGCAGTTTCAGATTCCCAGAGAAACGGCACGACAAATTGTTAAAAGCTGTTCAACATGTCCTCAGTTCTTTGTTGTTCCCTCTTTTGGTGTCAACCCTCGTGGCCTCCGTCCTAATGATCTTTGGCAAATGGACGTTACTCATATGGCTGAGTTTGGAAAGCTGAAGTATCTTCATGTTACTATTGATACCAATTCTGGCTTCCTTATGGCTACAGCACTTTCTGGAGAGGCTAGTAAAAATTGTATTCAACATTGCCTCCGCTGTTTTGCTGCCATGGGAATACCCCGTGTGTTAAAAACTGATAATGGTCCTGGCTACACTGGACGTGAATTTCGTTCCTTTTGTGACACTTTTTCTATACTGCATAAAACTGGCATCCCTTATAATCCTCAAGGACAAGGAATTGTTGAACGAGCTCACTTAACCCTTAAACATCAACTGAAAAAACTAAAAAGGGGGAATTGGGTGCAGGGCAGTATTCCTTCTCTATTGAGCCATGCTTTATATGTTTTGAATTTTTTGACCTTTGATAATAAAGGCAATACTGCCGCCCAGCGCTTCTGGATGCAGGATCCACCACGAAAGTTCCCACTCGTACGATGGAAGGATCCTATGAACGGATCTTGGAATGGTCCTGATCCTGTATTAATATGGGGGAGAGGCCATGTTTGTGTGTTTCCGCAGAATGCCGAAGTGCCGCGCTGGCTCCCGGAAAGGCTGGTACGCGCGTCGGAGGCAGTCCTTGACAGCTCAGGTGAGGCGAATAACGGACAGCGATGATTCGTCTCTTCCATCATCACAGCAAGTACAAGCCCTTTTGCGGCTGGCCCAACAAGGGTCTGATCAACACATCTCTCCTTTTAGAGTGTGGATTCAATTATTATTGCTTTTGCAAAATCTTTCTGATGTTCAGGGAAAGGTATATTGGGCCTATGTCCCTGACCCTCTCTTGTTACAGCCAGTCACCTGGGAGATGGCATTTATTCCTGTATACGTTAATGACACTATTACACTGGGAGGATCTTCAGATAAACATATTATTCCACAAAATGCTTCTCTAAATTATACAGGGTTTTCTGCAAAACTTCCTATATGTATGTATAAAAACTATAATGCTTCTAGCTGTCCTTTAATTACAGAAACCTTCTACAGAACCAAGATTGCTGCTCAGAATACATGGATACTACGTTTCCCATCAATAACAGAAAAGGCTGGACAGACCCAACAGCAGAATGGAATAGGGCCTAAAGACATTCCCTTTTGTGGACTTGGACTAAGGGAACAGCAGATTTATGGGCCTTGGACATCATGTAGAAACGAAACTGCTACCACGTATACCATCTATAATGAGACACAAAGGCTTTGGGACTGGGGTCCTGATTTGATGACTGCACAAGGGTCTGGCTATCGAGAGCTTCATCCTCCCATTTGGAATCTCGGCGGTGATAAGATCTTCCAGACAGACCTGTGGAAGCTTGCTGCCGCTACAAGCAAGACAGTGAGGTTGTCATATACAGGCGCAAACCATCTGAATGAACCTTACAGATATCCTCGTGCTTGTGTACCTTTACCTTTCATGATAATAACGGGGTCTGTTGTTATTCGTAAACAATTTGGTATGTATAATATTACCTGTTTAAACTGTACATTGTCAAATTGTATTCGAGGAATTGACGACAAGTCAGGCTTGCTTATTGTAAAGCAACCTCCTTTTGTTGTTATCCCTGTAAATGTGTCAGAATCCTGGTATGAAGATACAGGAGTAGAATTGTGGGAACGCCTGAATAATGCACTCTCCAGGCCTCGGAGAGGAATAGGTTTAGTTATACTAGGGATAATTTCTCTGATAACGTTAATAGCATCCACTATTTCTGCTTCTATTGCTCTTAGCCAGCCTATTCATACTGCTGCCTTTGTAGATGGGCTTGCCAAAAATGCATCCAATGCTTTAGGAATACAAGAAGATATTGATAAACGTTTAGAAGATCGCTTAAATGCTCTGTATGATTCTGTGTTATACTTAGGAGAACAAATGCAAGAGCTGAGGTTTAGGAGTAAGTTGAGATGTCATGCTAATTATTATTGGATATGTGTCACTCAAAAAGAGTATAATGAATCAGATACATCGTGGCAACATATTAAAGCTCATCTTGCTGGAATATGGAGTCACGATAACCTTTCTATAGATTTGATAAAGTTACATCAAGAAATTCTAAACATTGAAGATTCACTCTCTCCAAACACGGATATTGGCTCCGCTGTTAATGGATTTCTAGAAGGGCTATTTTCCCATTTTCCTACTCTGAGTACATTTTGGCATTATATTCTCAGTCTTATGGTTGTACTGGCCATTTTACTGCTGTTGATGTGTCTCATTCCATGCTGCATCAAGCATTTAATTTCAGAGCTGCTTGACATCAAAGCAGCTATTGATGCTGCTCGTCTAAAGCACAAAAATCAGTGCTTTAGTAAATAAATAGGGGGGAGCTGCGGGGGGCAACCTGCGAGCAGGACGTGCTTTGAAGAACTGCCTTGTTAACTCAGGGGTTAATTCCAGGGCAACCTGGCACGCAGGCTCTGCTTTGAGAGCTGGGGCCGCCTTTGTTAACTCAAGGGTCGAGTCCAGACATAGTTCTCTGTCCCGCCACCTCTTATTGTTTACTAGGGAAACTCCTTGCAGCTTTCTGGAGCGCATCTGACACAGGACAAATGCCTTTTTATGACCTAAGTCCTGAGAAACACAATCATGGGAAAATCATGGGAGTTTGGTTAATAGATTTATGTTTTTTAGGTGATTTCTGATGCATGTTACTTAGGTAATTTTTAATAATAGTATTGTATAAGAATTTCCTGGTATAAGGGTATATAATTCTGTGTGTAAGAATAAACAGGTGTCACTGGCATTGCAGGTTGCAGTGATCCTCTCAACGCCCCGCTGTGTCTGTGTCTCTCTGTGTCTCTGTGTCTGTTTCTTTTCTTAGCCGAGGAATCCCACGTCCGTGCCTACGTTGACTCGTCGGCTGGCTCCGACAGCCTTGACTCATATTCCTCGTCACGTGGCCCAGACACGTGACCCTGACTCATATTCAAGGTCACGTGGCCCAGACACGTGACCGCGACTCATATTCCGGGTCACGGGGCCCAGTCACGTGACCCCAAAAAGTTGTCTAGACTCGTATCCCAGACTCATATTCAAGGTCACGTGGCCCAGACACGTGACCCTGACTCATATTCCCGGTCACGTGGCCCAGACCCTTGACCCTGACTCATATTCCAGGTCACGTGCCCCAGACACGTGACACCAAAAGTGGCGTAGACTCATAACCTAGCGTCATATTAAAGTTCACGTGTCCCAGACACGTGACCCTGACTCATAATCCAGGTCACGTGTCCCAGACACGTGACCCCGACTCATATTCCGTGTCACGTGGCAGAGACACTTGACCTCGACTCATATTCCGGGTCACGTGGCCCCGACACGTGTCCCAGACGCATATGCCCGGTCACGTGGCCCAGACAAGTGATCCTGACTCATATTCCTCGTCACGTGGCCCAGACACTTGACTCTGACTCATATTAAAGGTCACGTGGCCCAGACACGTGACCGCGACTCATATTCCGGGTCACGTGGCCCAGTCGCGTGACCCCAAAAAGTTGTCTAGACTCGTATCACAGACTCATATTCCAGGTCACGTGGGCCAGACAGGTGACCCCTAAAGTGACCTAGACCCATAACCCAGAATCAAATTCAAGGTCACGTAGCCCAGACACGTTACCGAAAAAGTTGTCTAGACTCGTATCCCAGACTCATATTCAAGGTCAGGTGGCCCAGACACGTGACCCGGACTCATGTTCCCGGTCACGTGGCCCAGGCACGTGACCCTGACTCATATTCCAGGTCACGTGCCCCAGACACGTGACACCAAAAGTGGCGTAGACTCATAACCTAGTCTCATATTCAAGGTCATGTGTCCCAGACACGTGACCCTGACTCATATTCCGGGTCACGTGGACCCGACACGTGACCGTGACTCATATTCCGGGTCACGTGGCCCAGTCGCGTGACCTAAATAAGTTGTCTAGACTCGTATCCAAGACTCATATTCTAGGTCACGTGGCCCAGACACGTGACCCACACTCAGATTCAAAGTCACGTGGCCCAGGCACGTGACACCAAAATTGGTGTAGACTCATAACCCAGACTCATATTCACGATCACGTGGCCCAGACTCGCAACCCTGACTCATATTCCTGGTCACGTGTCCCAGACACTTGACCCTGACTCATATTCCTGGTCACGTGTCCCAGACTTTTGACCCAGACTCATATTCCGGGTCACGTGGCCCAGACACGTGACCCAAAAAGTTGTCTAGACCCGTACCACAGACTCATGTTCAAGGTCACGTGGGCCAGACACGTGTCCCTGACTCATATTCCAGGTCACGTGGCCCAGACAGGTGACCCCTAAAGTGACCTAGACCCATAACCCAGAATCAAATTCAAGGTCACGTAGCGCAGACACATTACCTCGACTCATATTATGGGTCACGTGGCCCAGACACGTGACAGAAAAAGTTGTCTAGACTCGTATCCCGGACTCATATTCAAGGTCATGTGGCCCAGACACGTGACCCTGACTCATATTCCAGGTCACGTGCCCCAGACACGTGACACCAAACGTGGCGTAGACTCATAACCTAGAGTCATATTAAAGTTCACGTGTCCCAGACACGTGTCCCTGACTCATATTCCAGGTCACGTGGCCCAGACCCTTGACCCTGACTCATATTCCAGGTCACGTGCCCCAGACACGTGACACCAAAAGTGGCGTAGACTCATAACCTAGCGTCATATTAAAGTTCACGTGTCCCAGACACGTGACCCTGACTCATAATCCAGGTCACGTGTCCCAGACACGTGACCCCGACTCATATTCCGTGTCACGTGGCAGAGACACTTGACCTCGACTCACATTCCGGGTCACGTGGCCCCGACACGTGTCCCAGACGCATATGCCCGGTCACGTGGCCCAGACAAGTGATCCTGACTCATATTCCTCGTCACGTGGCCCAGACACTTGACTCTGACTCATATTAAAGGTCACGTGGCCCAGACACGTGACCGCGACTCATATTCCGGGTCACGTGGCCCAGTCGCGTGACCCCAAAAAGTTGTCTAGACTCGTATCACAGACTCATATTCCAGGTCACGTGGGCCAGACAGGTGACCCCTAAAGTGACCTAGACCCATAACCCAGAATCAAATTCAAGGTCACGTAGCCCAGACACGTTACCGAAAATGTTGTCTAGACTCGTATCCCAGACTCATATTCAAGGTCAGGTGGCCCAGACACGTGACCCAGACTCATGTTCCCGGTCACGTGGCCCAGGCACGTGACCCTGACTCATATTCCAGGTCACGTGCCCCAGACACGTGACACCAAGAGTGGCGTAGACTCATAACCTAGTCTCATATTCAAGGTCATGTGTCCCAGGCACGTGACCCTGACTCATATTCCAGGTCACGTGCCCCAGACACGTGACACCAAAAGTGGCGTAGACTCATAACCTAGTCTCATATTCAAGGTCATGTGTCCCAGACACGTGACCGCGACTCATATTCCGGGTCACGTGGCCCCGACTCGTGACCGAGACTCATATTCCGGGTCACGTGGCCCAGTCGCGTGACCTAAATAAGTTGTCCAGACTCGTATCCAAGACTCATATTCTAGGTCACGTGGCCAAGACACGTGACCCACACTCAGATTAAAAGTCACGTGGCCCAGGCACGTGACACCAAAATTGGCGTAGACTCATAACCCAGACTCATATTCACGATAACGTGGCCCAGACTCGCAACCCTGACTCATATTCCTGGTCACGTGTCCCAGACACTTGACCCTGACTCATATTCCTGGTCACGTGTCCCAGACACTTGACCCAGACTCATATTCCGGGTCACGAGGCCCAGACCCTTGACCCTGACTCATACTCCAGGTCACGTGCCCCAGACACGTGACACCAAAAGTGGCGTAGACTCATAACCTAGCGTCATATTAAAGTTCACGTGTCCCAGACACGTGACCCTGACTCATAATCCAGGTCACGTGTCCCAGACACGTGACCCTGACTCACATTCCGTGTCACGTGGCAGAGACACTTGACCTCGACTCATATTCTGGGTCACGTGGCCCCGACACGTGTCCCAGACTCATATGCCCGGTCACGTGGCCCAGACACGTGACCGCGACTCATATTCCAGGTCACATGGCCCAGTCGCGTGACCCCAAAAAGTTGTCTAGACTCGTATCACAGACTCATGTTCCCGTCACGTGGCCCAGGCACGTGACCCTGACTCATATTCCAGGTCACGTGCCCCAGACACGTGACACCAAAAGTGGCGTAGACTCATAACCTAGTCTCATATTCAAGGTCATGTGTCCCAGACACGTGACCCTGACTCATAATCCTGGTCACGTGTCCCAGACACGTGACCCCGACTCATATTCCGGGTCACGTGGCCCCGACACGTGACCGTGACTCATATTCCGGGTCACGTGGCCCAGTTGCGTGACCTAAATAAGTTGTCCAGACTCGTATCCAAGACTCATATTCTAGGTCACGTGGCCCAGACACGTGACCCACACTCAGATTCAAAGTCACGTGGCCCAGACACGTGACACCAAAATTGGCGTAGACTCATAACCCAGACTCATATTCACGATCACGTGGCCCAGACTCGCAACCCTGACTCCTTTTCCTGGTCACGTGTCCCAGACACTTGACCCAGACTCTTATTCCGGGTCACGTGGCCCAGACACGTGACCCAAAAAGTTGTCTAGGCTCGTATCCCAGACTCATATTCAAGGTCACGTGGCCCAGACACGTGGCCTTTGCGGGGGGCAACCTGCGAGCAGGACGTGCTTTGAAGAACTGCCTTGTTAACTCAGGGGTTAATTCCAGGGCAACCTGGCACGCAGGCTCTGCTTTGAGAGCTGGGGCCGCCTTTGTTAACTCAAGGGTCGAGTCCAGACATAGTTCTCTGTCCCGCCACCTCTTATTGTTTACTAGGGAAACTCCTTGCAGCTTTCTGGAGCGCATCTGACACAGGACAAATGGCTTTTTATGACCTAAGTCCTGAGAAACACAATCATGGGAAAATCATGGGAGTTTGGTTAATAGATTTATGTTTTTTAGGTGATTTCTGATGCATGTTACTTAGGTAATTTTTAATAATAGTATTGTATAAGAATTTCCTGGTATAAGGGTATATAATTCTGTGTGTAAGAATAAACAGGTGTCACTGGCATTGCAGGTTGCAGTGATCCTCTCAACGCCCCGCTGTATCTGTGTCTCTCTGTGTCTCTGTGTCTGTTTCTTTTCTTAGCCGAGGAATCCCGCGTCCGTGCCTACGTTGACTCGTCGACTGGCTCCGACAAAGTGGCGCCCAACATGGGGCATCGACGTTTAGGAGATTCTCGGCCGCTGCCCGGAGATAAAACGCGCGTATAGGTAAAGAAAATCCTGCATAAAAAAAGAAAAATAAGGTAGGGGCAGGAAGGTTTATAGTTGAGAGTAAAAAATGGGGCAAGATCATAGTCGTCAAGTGTTTGTTCATATGTTATATGTAATGTTAAGAGACCGAGGGGTCAAAGTATCTAAGCCTAAATTACGCACATTCTTGCAGTTTATTGAAGAAGTCTGTCCATTGTTCCCTGAGGAAGGAACTATGAGTTTAGAGATTTGGAAAAAGATTGGTAAGCAGATT
Source organism: Giraffa tippelskirchi (assembly GCF_054371585.1). NCBI lineage: Eukaryota > Metazoa > Chordata > Mammalia > Artiodactyla > Giraffidae > Giraffa > Giraffa tippelskirchi. The sequence goes on along the minus strand of NC_137288.1, from coordinate 6,278,069 downwards.
CAAACACATTATTCACTTTATGGCCCTTCCAAAGTTCCAGTAGAAACTTTCTCATTGTGGACTTTAATCCGTGATTGCCTTGATTTTAGTCATGAAGAGGGTTCTAAAATTAATCAAATGGTTGATGAAGAGCCAATTTATGCTACTCCAGAGGGTCGAGACAGATTGGTTACCTTGTCCCCTCTTGCAAAAACGGAGGATGGGCTGTCTCCCTCTGATGAGGAAGATTTAGATGAACAAGCAGCTGAATATCACCAGGATGATTGGGATCTGTTAGCTGAGGAGTCACCTCCTGCTGTTAATAAAATGGTGCAACAGTCCTGTTGTGCTCCCATGGAGCATCTTACTTTAAAAGAACCACCTCCTCAAAAAATTGTGGTACCTGCTGCACCACCCGCTTATGCCGCTTCTATTATTGCTGGGTTAGATCCTCCTCCTGCTCAGGCCACTGTGCAAGTTCAGGTTTTTTCCCCGTTGCAGCAGGCCATTCATCAGGCATATAAAGATGGAGAAAATGTTTCTGGTTTCCCAGTTCTATTTCCAGTACTGGAAAATGCTGGTCAGCGATATTATGATCCTCTTCCCTTTAAACAGTTAAAAGAACTTAAAGTCGCCTGTGCACAATATGGGGCTACTGCACCTTTTACACAGGCTATGATTGAGAATTTAGGAGCCTTAAATCTGCCTCCTAATGATTGGAAACAAATCGCTCGTGCATGTCTTTCGGGCGGTGATTATTTATTGTGGAAATCAGAATTTGCAGAACAATCAGAATTTCACTATATAGCTGAAATTAATCAAAGACAAGGAATTCCCACAACTTATGAAATGTTGGTAGGGGAAGGTGCATTTCAGGCTACCAATGCACAGCTGAATTATCAGCCAGGAGCATATCGTCAAATTTCCAACGCCGCACGACAGGCTTGGAGGAAATTGCCATGTCCCTCTAATAGATCAGAGGATCTTGCAAAGATACGGCAGGGGCCTGACGAGCCCTATCAAGATTTTGTTGCCCGGCTTTTGGAAGCTGTGGGAAAAATAATGTCTGATGATCAAGCAGGTATGATTTTAACTAAGCAATTGGCTTATGAAAATGCTAACTCTGCCTGTCAGGCTGCCTTGCGGCCATATAGAAAGAAGGGGGCTTTGTCTGATTATATTCGTATTTGTGCTGATATTGGTCCATCTTATATGCAGGGAATTGCTATTGCAGCTGCTTTGCAAGGGAAAAACATAAAAGAGGTATTATTTCAGCAGCAGCGCAAAAAGGAGATGATGAAAAATTCGTCCAATGCTGTTTGTTATGCCTGCGGCCAAGTAGGACATCGAGCTGCAGCCTGTCCTCAGAGGACTAACAGGGGGACAAGAGGTATAGCCCCGAATGTATGGCCTAGATGTAAGAGAGGAAGACATTGGATGAAAGACTGTAGGTCAAAAACAGATTCACAGGGCAATCCATTACCCCCCTTGCAGGGAAACTGGGTGAGGGGCCAGCCCCTGGCCCCGAAACAATGTTATGGGGCAATTCAGCAGACTTCTCCAGTAGAAAGCGGGTCTCAGACCTGTTTAGAGCCACCTCAGGGAGCGCTGGATTGGACTTGTGTGCCTCCTCCTACAAAATACTAACCCCTGAAATGGGAATTCAGACTATTGCTACTGGAGTGTTTGGGCCATTGCCTGAAGGGACAGTAGGCTTACTGTTAGGGAGAAGTAGTACCACTTTAAAGGGCCTTAGTGTCGCTCCAGGGGTTATAGATTCAGATTATCATGGAGAAATTAAAATTATGGCAGAATCACCTCGTACTATTAGTACTATCCATTCAGGACAAAGAATTGCACAACTTGTTCTCCTCCCTCTTAAAGTCACAGGGCATGAGATTCAAAAGACACGTGGCACTGCTGCCTTTGGGTCTTCAGATGCCTATTGGGTCCAAGCTATTAAAGAATCCAGGCCTGAATTGGAGCTAAAAATTAATGGGAAAAATTTTAAAGGAATTTTGGATACTGGAGCTGATGTATCTGTTATTGCTGAGCATCATTGGCCCAGCGGATGGCCTAAACATATAGCTATTTCCACTTTGCAAGGAATTGGGCAGTCCAGTAATCCAGAACAGAGTGCAGAGCTACTGCATTGGCAAGATCAAGACGGCCATCAAGGCGAGATGCGTCCTTACATACTACCTAGATTGCCAGTTAATCTTTGGGGAAGGGATGTTATGTCAAAAATGGGAGTCTTTCTTTACAGTCCAAGCACTGCAATAAGTTCACAAATGTTTGATCAGGGTCTTTTGCCTCACCAGGGCCTGGGTAAGCATGGTCAGGGAAGAATTGCGCCAATTCAGCCTCAAAAGCTGGCACCAAGAGCAGGGTTAGGATATTTTCAGTGGGGACTACTGATTGTCCTGTTACTCACGCTGATCCTATTGTTTGGAAAACTGAGGAACCTGTGTGGGTAGATCAGTGGCCCCTAACTATAGAAAAAATGCTGGCTGCACAAAAACTGGTACAGGAACAGTTGGCTTTGGGCCATATAGAACCTTCTAATTCACCTTGGAATTCACCCATTTTTGTTATCAAAAAGAAATCTGGAAAATGGCGCTTATTGCAAGACCTTCGTCAGGTTAACAAAGCCATGCAGATCATGGGTGCTTTGCAGCCCGGGTTGCCTTCTCCAATGGCAATTCCTAGGGGAGCTCATATAATTATTATTGACTTAAAAGATTGCTTTTATACCATTCCCCTTGCACCTCAGGATTGTTATCGTTTTGCATTTAGTGTTCCTGCTGTTAACTTTTCACGGCCCATGAAGAGGTATCAATGGAAGGTGTTGCCTCAAGGAATGGCTAATAGTCCTACATTATGCCAAAAGTTTGTAGATGCAGCCCTAACCGATGTGCGTGAAAGGTTTTCAGATATTTACATGCTTCATTATATAGATGATATTCTTTTGGCTCATACTGATTATGCCTATTTGTTAAAAGCCTTTTCTGAAGTAGAGATTGCATTAAAGTCTAGAGGTTTAATTATAGCTACTGAAAAAATTCAAACTTTTCCTCCATACTCCTATTTGGGCTTCCGTTTGGAAAAGGAAAAATTCTCTGTCCCTCATCTTCAGTTACGAAGAGATGGATTACGTACTTTAAATGATTTTCAAAAGTTGCTGGGAGACATTAATTGGATACGCCCTTACTTACGCCTCCCTACTGTAAGTTGGAAACCATTGTTTGATATTTTGAAAGGAGATTCATCACCTACATCTCCTCGGCAACTAACGCCACAAGGAGAGTTGGCTCTGCAAACTGTGGAAAGGGCACTTGCTGAACAATACACAGCGTATTGTGATTACACCCGGCCATGGGGATTATATATACTTGCTACTCAACATTCACCCACAGGAGTCCTATATCAGGATAAGCCATTAAAATGGATTTATTTGGCAGCTTCTCCTGTGCGGGCCCTTGATTCCTACCATGTTCAGGTTGCTAGGGTAATTGCTAGAGGTCGAAAAGACTCTATTATGTATTTGGGCAAAGATCCCTCCTTTATATGTGTCCCTTTTTCATCTGAACAGCAAAACTGGCTTTTCCAGTTCTCTGATGACTGGGTGCTTGCCTTAGCTGACTTCCCTGGACAACTAATTCAGCATTACCCAGCTGATAAGTTGTTGCAATTTGCTTTACAACATCCATTTGTTTTCCCTACTATTGTAAAAGAGCATCCTATTCCTAATGCTGTAACTATTTTTAACGATGGCTCTTCTAATGGAATAGCTAGTCTTGTTGTCAGTCAACAAACATATTTTACTCAAACTACTTATGAATCAGCACAAGAAGTTGAGTTGTATGCGGTGCTGAGAGCTCTTCATACAGTTTCTTCTGCCTTTAATTTATACTCAGATAGTCATTATGTAGTCAGAGCCATGTCTGTCATAGAAACAGTCCCGCTGATTGGCTCAATTAAAACTTCAATCTTTGATTTGTTTTTTCGTATCCAAAAGGCTATACAAACTCGTGTCAACCCCTGTTTCTTTGGCTATATACGAGCTCATTCGGCTCTGCCTGGACCCCTTGCTCAGGGTAATAAGATAGCAGATGCCCTGACAAAAAACATTTATTTTCAAGATGCAGCCTTAGCTGCCAAAGCTTCTCATGCCATACATCATCAAAATAGTCATTCTTTACGCTTGCAGTTTCAGATTCCCAGAGAAACGGCACGACAAATTGTTAAAAGCTGTTCAACATGTCCTCAGTTCTTTGTTGTTCCCTCTTTTGGTGTCAACCCTCGTGGCCTCCGTCCTAATGATCTTTGGCAAATGGACGTTACTCATATGGCTGAGTTTGGAAAGCTGAAGTATCTTCATGTTACTATTGATACCAATTCTGGCTTCCTTATGGCTACAGCACTTTCTGGAGAGGCTAGTAAAAATTGTATTCAACATTGCCTCCGCTGTTTTGCTGCCATGGGAATACCCCGTGTGTTAAAAACTGATAATGGTCCTGGCTACACTGGACGTGAATTTCGTTCCTTTTGTGACACTTTTTCTATACTGCATAAAACTGGCATCCCTTATAATCCTCAAGGACAAGGAATTGTTGAACGAGCTCACTTAACCCTTAAACATCAACTGAAAAAACTAAAAAGGGGGAATTGGGTGCAGGGCAGTATTCCTTCTCTATTGAGCCATGCTTTATATGTTTTGAATTTTTTGACCTTTGATAATAAAGGCAATACTGCCGCCCAGCGCTTCTGGATGCAGGATCCACCACGAAAGTTCCCACTCGTACGATGGAAGGATCCTATGAACGGATCTTGGAATGGTCCTGATCCTGTATTAATATGGGGGAGAGGCCATGTTTGTGTGTTTCCGCAGAATGCCGAAGTGCCGCGCTGGCTCCCGGAAAGGCTGGTACGCGCGTCGGAGGCAGTCCTTGACAGCTCAGGTGAGGCGAATAACGGACAGCGATGATTCGTCTCTTCCATCATCACAGCAAGTACAAGCCCTTTTGCGGCTGGCCCAACAAGGGTCTGATCAACACATCTCTCCTTTTAGAGTGTGGATTCAATTATTATTGCTTTTGCAAAATCTTTCTGATGTTCAGGGAAAGGTATATTGGGCCTATGTCCCTGACCCTCTCTTGTTACAGCCAGTCACCTGGGAGATGGCATTTATTCCTGTATACGTTAATGACACTATTACACTGGGAGGATCTTCAGATAAACATATTATTCCACAAAATGCTTCTCTAAATTATACAGGGTTTTCTGCAAAACTTCCTATATGTATGTATAAAAACTATAATGCTTCTAGCTGTCCTTTAATTACAGAAACCTTCTACAGAACCAAGATTGCTGCTCAGAATACATGGATACTACGTTTCCCATCAATAACAGAAAAGGCTGGACAGACCCAACAGCAGAATGGAATAGGGCCTAAAGACATTCCCTTTTGTGGACTTGGACTAAGGGAACAGCAGATTTATGGGCCTTGGACATCATGTAGAAACGAAACTGCTACCACGTATACCATCTATAATGAGACACAAAGGCTTTGGGACTGGGGTCCTGATTTGATGACTGCACAAGGGTCTGGCTATCGAGAGCTTCATCCTCCCATTTGGAATCTCGGCGGTGATAAGATCTTCCAGACAGACCTGTGGAAGCTTGCTGCCGCTACAAGCAAGACAGTGAGGTTGTCATATACAGGCGCAAACCATCTGAATGAACCTTACAGATATCCTCGTGCTTGTGTACCTTTACCTTTCATGATAATAACGGGGTCTGTTGTTATTCGTAAACAATTTGGTATGTATAATATTACCTGTTTAAACTGTACATTGTCAAATTGTATTCGAGGAATTGACGACAAGTCAGGCTTGCTTATTGTAAAGCAACCTCCTTTTGTTGTTATCCCTGTAAATGTGTCAGAATCCTGGTATGAAGATACAGGAGTAGAATTGTGGGAACGCCTGAATAATGCACTCTCCAGGCCTCGGAGAGGAATAGGTTTAGTTATACTAGGGATAATTTCTCTGATAACGTTAATAGCATCCACTATTTCTGCTTCTATTGCTCTTAGCCAGCCTATTCATACTGCTGCCTTTGTAGATGGGCTTGCCAAAAATGCATCCAATGCTTTAGGAATACAAGAAGATATTGATAAACGTTTAGAAGATCGCTTAAATGCTCTGTATGATTCTGTGTTATACTTAGGAGAACAAATGCAAGAGCTGAGGTTTAGGAGTAAGTTGAGATGTCATGCTAATTATTATTGGATATGTGTCACTCAAAAAGAGTATAATGAATCAGATACATCGTGGCAACATATTAAAGCTCATCTTGCTGGAATATGGAGTCACGATAACCTTTCTATAGATTTGATAAAGTTACATCAAGAAATTCTAAACATTGAAGATTCACTCTCTCCAAACACGGATATTGGCTCCGCTGTTAATGGATTTCTAGAAGGGCTATTTTCCCATTTTCCTACTCTGAGTACATTTTGGCATTATATTCTCAGTCTTATGGTTGTACTGGCCGTTTTACTGCTGTTGATGTGTCTCATTCCATGCTGCATCAAGCATTTAATTTCAGAGCTGCTTGACATCAAAGCAGCTATTGATGCTGCTCGTCTAAAGCACAAAAATCAGTGCTTTAGTAAATAAATAGGGGGGAGCTGCGGGGGGCAACCTGCGAGCAGGACGTGCTTTGAAGAACTGCCTTGTTAACTCAGGGGTTAATTCCAGGGCAACCTGGCACGCAGGCTCTGCTTTGAGAGCTGGGGCCGCCTTTGTTAACTCAAGGGTCGAGTCCAGACATAGTTCTCTGTCCCGCCACCTCTTATTGTTTACTAGGGAAACTCCTTGCAGCTTTCTGGAGCGCATCTGACACAGGACAAATGCCTTTTTATGACCTAAGTCCTGAGAAACACAATCATGGGAAAATCATGGGAGTTTGGTTAATAGATTTATGTTTTTTAGGTGATTTCTGATGCATGTTACTTAGGTAATTTTTAATAATAGTATTGTATAAGAATTTCCTGGTATAAGGGTATATAATTCTGTGTGTAAGAATAAACAGGTGTCACTGGCATTGCAGGTTGCAGTGATCCTCTCAACGCCCCGCTGTGTCTGTGTCTCTCTGTGTCTCTGTGTCTGTTTCTTTTCTTAGCCGAGGAATCCCACGTCCGTGCCTACGTTGACTCGTCGGCTGGCTCCGACAGCCTTGACTCATATTCCTCGTCACGTGGCCCAGACACGTGACCCTGACTCATATTCAAGGTCACGTGGCCCAGACACGTGACCGCGACTCATATTCCGGGTCACGGGGCCCAGTCACGTGACCCCAAAAAGTTGTCTAGACTCGTATCCCAGACTCATATTCAAGGTCACGTGGCCCAGACACGTGACCCTGACTCATATTCCCGGTCACGTGGCCCAGACCCTTGACCCTGACTCATATTCCAGGTCACGTGCCCCAGACACGTGACACCAAAAGTGGCGTAGACTCATAACCTAGCGTCATATTAAAGTTCACGTGTCCCAGACACGTGACCCTGACTCATAATCCAGGTCACGTGTCCCAGACACGTGACCCCGACTCATATTCCGTGTCACGTGGCAGAGACACTTGACCTCGACTCATATTCCGGGTCACGTGGCCCCGACACGTGTCCCAGACGCATATGCCCGGTCACGTGGCCCAGACAAGTGATCCTGACTCATATTCCTCGTCACGTGGCCCAGACACTTGACTCTGACTCATATTAAAGGTCACGTGGCCCAGACACGTGACCGCGACTCATATTCCGGGTCACGTGGCCCAGTCGCGTGACCCCAAAAAGTTGTCTAGACTCGTATCACAGACTCATATTCCAGGTCACGTGGGCCAGACAGGTGACCCCTAAAGTGACCTAGACCCATAACCCAGAATCAAATTCAAGGTCACGTAGCCCAGACACGTTACCGAAAAAGTTGTCTAGACTCGTATCCCAGACTCATATTCAAGGTCAGGTGGCCCAGACACGTGACCCGGACTCATGTTCCCGGTCACGTGGCCCAGGCACGTGACCCTGACTCATATTCCAGGTCACGTGCCCCAGACACGTGACACCAAAAGTGGCGTAGACTCATAACCTAGTCTCATATTCAAGGTCATGTGTCCCAGACACGTGACCCTGACTCATATTCCGGGTCACGTGGACCCGACACGTGACCGTGACTCATATTCCGGGTCACGTGGCCCAGTCGCGTGACCTAAATAAGTTGTCTAGACTCGTATCCAAGACTCATATTCTAGGTCACGTGGCCCAGACACGTGACCCACACTCAGATTCAAAGTCACGTGGCCCAGGCACGTGACACCAAAATTGGTGTAGACTCATAACCCAGACTCATATTCACGATCACGTGGCCCAGACTCGCAACCCTGACTCATATTCCTGGTCACGTGTCCCAGACACTTGACCCTGACTCATATTCCTGGTCACGTGTCCCAGACTTTTGACCCAGACTCATATTCCGGGTCACGTGGCCCAGACACGTGACCCAAAAAGTTGTCTAGACCCGTACCACAGACTCATGTTCAAGGTCACGTGGGCCAGACACGTGTCCCTGACTCATATTCCAGGTCACGTGGCCCAGACAGGTGACCCCTAAAGTGACCTAGACCCATAACCCAGAATCAAATTCAAGGTCACGTAGCGCAGACACATTACCTCGACTCATATTATGGGTCACGTGGCCCAGACACGTGACAGAAAAAGTTGTCTAGACTCGTATCCCGGACTCATATTCAAGGTCATGTGGCCCAGACACGTGACCCTGACTCATATTCCAGGTCACGTGCCCCAGACACGTGACACCAAACGTGGCGTAGACTCATAACCTAGAGTCATATTAAAGTTCACGTGTCCCAGACACGTGTCCCTGACTCATATTCCAGGTCACGTGGCCCAGACCCTTGACCCTGACTCATATTCCAGGTCACGTGCCCCAGACACGTGACACCAAAAGTGGCGTAGACTCATAACCTAGCGTCATATTAAAGTTCACGTGTCCCAGACACGTGACCCTGACTCATAATCCAGGTCACGTGTCCCAGACACGTGACCCCGACTCATATTCCGTGTCACGTGGCAGAGACACTTGACCTCGACTCACATTCCGGGTCACGTGGCCCCGACACGTGTCCCAGACGCATATGCCCGGTCACGTGGCCCAGACAAGTGATCCTGACTCATATTCCTCGTCACGTGGCCCAGACACTTGACTCTGACTCATATTAAAGGTCACGTGGCCCAGACACGTGACCGCGACTCATATTCCGGGTCACGTGGCCCAGTCGCGTGACCCCAAAAAGTTGTCTAGACTCGTATCACAGACTCATATTCCAGGTCACGTGGGCCAGACAGGTGACCCCTAAAGTGACCTAGACCCATAACCCAGAATCAAATTCAAGGTCACGTAGCCCAGACACGTTACCGAAAATGTTGTCTAGACTCGTATCCCAGACTCATATTCAAGGTCAGGTGGCCCAGACACGTGACCCAGACTCATGTTCCCGGTCACGTGGCCCAGGCACGTGACCCTGACTCATATTCCAGGTCACGTGCCCCAGACACGTGACACCAAGAGTGGCGTAGACTCATAACCTAGTCTCATATTCAAGGTCATGTGTCCCAGGCACGTGACCCTGACTCATATTCCAGGTCACGTGCCCCAGACACGTGACACCAAAAGTGGCGTAGACTCATAACCTAGTCTCATATTCAAGGTCATGTGTCCCAGACACGTGACCGCGACTCATATTCCGGGTCACGTGGCCCCGACTCGTGACCGAGACTCATATTCCGGGTCACGTGGCCCAGTCGCGTGACCTAAATAAGTTGTCCAGACTCGTATCCAAGACTCATATTCTAGGTCACGTGGCCAAGACACGTGACCCACACTCAGATTAAAAGTCACGTGGCCCAGGCACGTGACACCAAAATTGGCGTAGACTCATAACCCAGACTCATATTCACGATAACGTGGCCCAGACTCGCAACCCTGACTCATATTCCTGGTCACGTGTCCCAGACACTTGACCCTGACTCATATTCCTGGTCACGTGTCCCAGACACTTGACCCAGACTCATATTCCGGGTCACGAGGCCCAGACCCTTGACCCTGACTCATACTCCAGGTCACGTGCCCCAGACACGTGACACCAAAAGTGGCGTAGACTCATAACCTAGCGTCATATTAAAGTTCACGTGTCCCAGACACGTGACCCTGACTCATAATCCAGGTCACGTGTCCCAGACACGTGACCCTGACTCACATTCCGTGTCACGTGGCAGAGACACTTGACCTCGACTCATATTCTGGGTCACGTGGCCCCGACACGTGTCCCAGACTCATATGCCCGGTCACGTGGCCCAGACACGTGACCGCGACTCATATTCCAGGTCACATGGCCCAGTCGCGTGACCCCAAAAAGTTGTCTAGACTCGTATCACAGACTCATGTTCCCGTCACGTGGCCCAGGCACGTGACCCTGACTCATATTCCAGGTCACGTGCCCCAGACACGTGACACCAAAAGTGGCGTAGACTCATAACCTAGTCTCATATTCAAGGTCATGTGTCCCAGACACGTGACCCTGACTCATAATCCTGGTCACGTGTCCCAGACACGTGACCCCGACTCATATTCCGGGTCACGTGGCCCCGACACGTGACCGTGACTCATATTCCGGGTCACGTGGCCCAGTTGCGTGACCTAAATAAGTTGTCCAGACTCGTATCCAAGACTCATATTCTAGGTCACGTGGCCCAGACACGTGACCCACACTCAGATTCAAAGTCACGTGGCCCAGACACGTGACACCAAAATTGGCGTAGACTCATAACCCAGACTCATATTCACGATCACGTGGCCCAGACTCGCAACCCTGACTCCTTTTCCTGGTCACGTGTCCCAGACACTTGACCCAGACTCTTATTCCGGGTCACGTGGCCCAGACACGTGACCCAAAAAGTTGTCTAGGCTCGTATCCCAGACTCATATTCAAGGTCACGTGGCCCAGACACGTGGCCTTTGCGGGGGGCAACCTGCGAGCAGGACGTGCTTTGAAGAACTGCCTTGTTAACTCAGGGGTTAATTCCAGGGCAACCTGGCACGCAGGCTCTGCTTTGAGAGCTGGGGCCGCCTTTGTTAACTCAAGGGTCGAGTCCAGACATAGTTCTCTGTCCCGCCACCTCTTATTGTTTACTAGGGAAACTCCTTGCAGCTTTCTGGAGCGCATCTGACACAGGACAAATGGCTTTTTATGACCTAAGTCCTGAGAAACACAATCATGGGAAAATCATGGGAGTTTGGTTAATAGATTTATGTTTTTTAGGTGATTTCTGATGCATGTTACTTAGGTAATTTTTAATAATAGTATTGTATAAGAATTTCCTGGTATAAGGGTATATAATTCTGTGTGTAAGAATAAACAGGTGTCACTGGCATTGCAGGTTGCAGTGATCCTCTCAACGCCCCGCTGTATCTGTGTCTCTCTGTGTCTCTGTGTCTGTTTCTTTTCTTAGCCGAGGAATCCCGCGTCCGTGCCTACGTTGACTCGTCGACTGGCTCCGACAAAGTGGCGCCCAACATGGGGCATCGACGTTTAGGAGATTCTCGGCCGCTGCCCGGAGATAAAACGCGCGTATAGGTAAAGAAAATCCTGCATAAAAAAAGAAAAATAAGGTAGGGGCAGGAAGGTTTATAGTTGAGAGTAAAAAATGGGGCAAGATCATAGTCGTCAAGTGTTTGTTCATATGTTATATGTAATGTTAAGAGACCGAGGGGTCAAAGTATCTAAGCCTAAATTACGCACATTCTTGCAGTTTATTGAAGAAGTCTGTCCATTGTTCCCTGAGGAAGGAACTATGAGTTTAGAGATTTGGAAAAAGATTGGTAAGCAGATTCAAACACATTATTCACTTTATGGCCCTTCCAAAGTTCCAGTAGAAACTTTCTCATTGTGGACTTTAATCCGTGATTGCCTTGATTTTAGTCATGAAGAGGGTTCTAAAATTAATCAAATGGTTGATGAAGAGCCAATTTATGCTACTCCAGAGGGTCGAGACAGATTGGTTACCTTGTCCCCTCTTGCAAAAACGGAGGATGGGCTGTCTCCCTCTGATGAGGAAGATTTAGATGAACAAGCAGCTGAATATCACCAGGATGATTGGGATCTGTTAGCTGAGGAGTCACCTCCTGCTGTTAATAAAATGGTGCAACAGTCCTGTTGTGCTCCCATGGAGCATCTTACTTTAAAAGAACCACCTCCTCAAAAAATTGTGGTACCTGCTGCACCACCCGCTTATGCCGCTTCTATTATTGCTGGGTTAGATCCTCCTCCTGCTCAGGCCACTGTGCAAGTTCAGGTTTTTTCCCCGTTGCAGCAGGCCATTCATCAGGCATATAAAGATGGAGAAAATGTTTCTGGTTTCCCAGTTCTATTTCCAGTACTGGAAAATGCTGGTCAGCGATATTATGATCCTCTTCCCTTTAAACAGTTAAAAGAACTTAAAGTCGCCTGTGCACAATATGGGGCTACTGCACCTTTTACACAGGCTATGATTGAGAATTTAGGAGCCTTAAATCTGCCTCCTAATGATTGGAAACAAATCGCTCGTGCATGTCTTTCGGGCGGTGATTATTTATTGTGGAAATCAGAATTTGCAGAACAATCAGAATTTCACTATATAGCTGAAATTAATCAAAGACAAGGAATTCCCACAACTTATGAAATGTTGGTAGGGGAAGGTGCATTTCAGGCTACCAATGCACAGCTGAATTATCAGCCAGGAGCATATCGTCAAATTTCCAACGCCGCACGACAGGCTTGGAGGAAATTGCCATGTCCCTCTAATAGATCAGAGGATCTTGCAAAGATACGGCAGGGGCCTGACGAGCCCTATCAAGATTTTGTTGCCCGGCTTTTGGAAGCTGTGGGAAAAATAATGTCTGATGATCAAGCAGGTATGATTTTAACTAAGCAATTGGCTTATGAAAATGCTAACTCTGCCTGTCAGGCTGCCTTGCGGCCATATAGAAAGAAGGGGGCTTTGTCTGATTATATTCGTATTTGTGCTGATATTGGTCCATCTTATATGCAGGGAATTGCTATTGCAGCTGCTTTGCAAGGGAAAAACATAAAAGAGGTATTATTTCAGCAGCAGCGCAAAAAGGAGATGATGAAAAATTCGTCCAATGCTGTTTGTTATGCCTGCGGCCAAGTAGGACATCGAGCTGCAGCCTGTCCTCAGAGGACTAACAGGGGGACAAGAGGTATAGCCCCGAATGTATGGCCTAGATGTAAGAGAGGAAGACATTGGATGAAAGACTGTAGGTCAAAAACAGATTCACAGGGCAATCCATTACCCCCCTTGCAGGGAAACTGGGTGAGGGGCCAGCCCCTGGCCCCGAAACAATGTTATGGGGCAATTCAGCAGACTTCTCCAGTAGAAAGCGGGTCTCAGACCTGTTTAGAGCCACCTCAGGGAGCGCTGGATTGGACTTGTGTGCCTCCTCCTACAAAATACTAACCCCTGAAATGGGAATTCAGACTATTGCTACTGGAGTGTTTGGGCCATTGCCTGAAGGGACAGTAGGCTTACTGTTAGGGAGAAGTAGTACCACTTTAAAGGGCCTTAGTGTCGCTCCAGGGGTTATAGATTCAGATTATCATGGAGAAATTAAAATTATGGCAGAATCACCTCGTACTATTAGTACTATCCATTCAGGACAAAGAATTGCACAACTTGTTCTCCTCCCTCTTAAAGTCACAGGGCATGAGATTCAAAAGACACGTGGCACTGCTGCCTTTGGGTCTTCAGATGCCTATTGGGTCCAAGCTATTAAAGAATCCAGGCCTGAATTGGAGCTAAAAATTAATGGGAAAAATTTTAAAGGAATTTTGGATACTGGAGCTGATGTATCTGTTATTGCTGAGCATCATTGGCCCAGCGGATGGCCTAAACATATAGCTATTTCCACTTTGCAAGGAATTGGGCAGTCCAGTAATCCAGAACAGAGTGCAGAGCTACTGCATTGGCAAGATCAAGACGGCCATCAAGGCGAGATGCGTCCTTACATACTACCTAGATTGCCAGTTAATCTTTGGGGAAGGGATGTTATGTCAAAAATGGGAGTCTTTCTTTACAGTCCAAGCACTGCAATAAGTTCACAAATGTTTGATCAGGGTCTTTTGCCTCACCAGGGCCTGGGTAAGCATGGTCAGGGAAGAATTGCGCCAATTCAGCCTCAAAAGCTGGCACCAAGAGCAGGGTTAGGATATTTTCAGTGGGGACTACTGATTGTCCTGTTACTCACGCTGATCCTATTGTTTGGAAAACTGAGGAACCTGTGTGGGTAGATCAGTGGCCCCTAACTATAGAAAAAATGCTGGCTGCACAACAACTGGTACAGGAACAGTTGGCTTTGGGCCATATAGAACCTTCTAATTCACCTTGGAATTCACCCATTTTTGTTATCAAAAAGAAATCTGGAAAATGGCGCTTATTGCAAGACCTTCGTCAGGTTAACAAAGCCATGCAGATCATGGGTGCTTTGCAGCCCGGGTTGCCTTCTCCAATGGCAATTCCTAGGGGAGCTCATATAATTATTATTGACTTAAAAGATTGCTTTTATACCATTCCCCTTGCACCTCAGGATTGTTATCGTTTTGCATTTAGTGTTCCTGCTGTTAACTTTTCACGGCCCATGAAGAGGTATCAATGGAAGGTGTTGCCTCAAGGAATGGCTAATAGTCCTACATTATGCCAAAAGTTTGTAGATGCAGCCCTAACCGATGTGCGTGAAAGGTTTTCAGATATTTACATGCTTCATTATATAGATGATATTCTTTTGGCTCATACTGATTATGCCTATTTGTTAAAAGCCTTTTCTGAAGTAGAGATTGCATTAAAGTCTAGAGGTTTAATTATAGCTACTGAAAAAATTCAAACTTTTCCTCCATACTCCTATTTGGGCTTCCGTTTGGAAAAGGAAAAATTCTCTGTCCCTCATCTTCAGTTACGAAGAGATGGATTACGTACTTTAAATGATTTTCAAAAGTTGCTGGGAGACATTAATTGGATACGCCCTTACTTACGCCTCCCTACTGTAAGTTGGAAACCATTGTTTGATATTTTGAAAGGAGATTCATCACCTACATCTCCTCGGCAACTAACGCCACAAGGAGAGTTGGCTCTGCAAACTGTGGAAAGGGCACTTGCTGAACAATACACAGCGTATTGTGATTACACCCGGCCATGGGGATTATATATACTTGCTACTCAACATTCACCCACAGGAGTCCTATATCAGGATAAGCCATTAAAATGGATTTATTTGGCAGCTTCTCCTGTGCGGGCCCTTGATTCCTACCATGTTCAGGTTGCTAGGGTAATTGCTAGAGGTCGAAAAGACTCTATTATGTATTTGGGCAAAGATCCCTCCTTTATATGTGTCCCTTTTTCATCTGAACAGCAAAACTGGCTTTTCCAGTTCTCTGATGACTGGGTGCTTGCCTTAGCTGACTTCCCTGGACAACTAATTCAGCATTACCCAGCTGATAAGTTGTTGCAATTTGCTTTACAACATCCATTTGTTTTCCCTACTATTGTAAAAGAGCATCCTATTCCTAATGCTGTAACTATTTTTAACGATGGCTCTTCTAATGGAATAGCTAGTCTTGTTGTCAGTCAACAAACATATTTTACTCAAACTACTTATGAATCAGCACAAGAAGTTGAGTTGTATGCGGTGCTGAGAGCTCTTCATACAGTTTCTTCTGCCTTTAATTTATACTCAGATAGTCATTATGTAGTCAGAGCCATGTCTGTCATAGAAACAGTCCCGCTGATTGGCTCAATTAAAACTTCAATCTTTGATTTGTTTTTTCGTATCCAAAAGGCTATACAAACTCGTGTCAACCCCTGTTTCTTTGGCTATATACGAGCTCATTCGGCTCTGCCTGGACCCCTTGCTCAGGGTAATAAGATAGCAGATGCCCTGACAAAAAACATTTATTTTCAAGATGCAGCCTTAGCTGCCAAAGCTTCTCATGCCATACATCATCAAAATAGTCATTCTTTACGCTTGCAGTTTCAGATTCCCAGAGAAACGGCACGACAAATTGTTAAAAGCTGTTCAACATGTCCTCAGTTCTTTGTTGTTCCCTCTTTTGGTGTCAACCCTCGTGGCCTCCGTCCTAATGATCTCTGGCAAATGGACGTTACTCATATGGCTGAGTTTGGAAAGCTGAAGTATCTTCATGTTACTATTGATACCAATTCTGGCTTCCTTATGGCTACAGCACTTTCTGGAGAGGCTAGTAAAAATTGTATTCAACATTGCCTCCGCTGTTTTGCTGCCATGGGAATACCCCGTGTGTTAAAAACTGATAATGGTCCTGGCTACACTGGACGTAAATTTCGTTCCTTTTGTGACACTTTTTCTATACTGCATAAAACTGGCATCCCTTATAATCCTCAAGGACAAGGAATTGTTGAACGAGCTCACTTAACCCTTAAACATCAACTGAAAAAACTAAAAAGGGGGAATTGGGTGCAGGGCAGTATTCCTTCTCTATTGAGCCATGCTTTATATGTTTTGAATTTTTTGACCTTTGATAATAAAGGCAATACTGCCGCCCAGCGCTTCTGGATGCAGGATCCACCACGAAAGTTCCCACTCGTACGATGGAAGGATCCTATGAACGGATCTTGGAATGGTCCTGATCCTGTATTAATATGGGGGAGAGGCCATGTTTGTGTGTTTCCGCAGAATGCCGAAGCGCCGCGCTGGCTCCCGGAAAGGCTGGTACGCGCGTCGGAGGCAGTCCTTGACAGCTCAGGTGAGGCGAATAACGGACAGCGATGATTCGTCTCTTCCATCATCACAGCAAGTACAAGCCCTTTTGCGGCTGGCCCAACAAGGGTCTGATCAACACATCTCTCCTTTTAGAGTGTGGATTCAATTATTATTGCTTTTGCAAAATCTTTCTGATGTTCAGGGAAAGGTATATTGGGCCTATGTCCCTGACCCTCTCTTGTTACAGCCAGTCACCTGGGAGATGGCATTTATTCCTGTATACGTTAATGACACTATTACACTGGGAGGATCTTCAGATAAACATATTATTCCACAAAATGCTTCTCTAAATTATACAGGGTTTTCTGCAAAACTTCCTATATGTATGTATAAAAACTATAATGCTTCTAGCTGTCCTTTAATTACAGAAACCTTCTACAGAACCAAGATTGCTGCTCAGAATACATGGATACTATGTTTCCCATCAATAACAGAAAAGGCTGGACAGACCCAACAGCAGAATGGAATAGGGCCTAAAGACATTCCCTTTTGTGGACTTGGACTAAGGGAACAGCAGATTTATGTGCCTTGGACATCATGTAGAAACGAAACTGCTACCACGTATACCATCTATAATGAGACACAAAGGCTTTGGGACTGGGGTCCTGATTTGATGACTGCACAAGGGTCTGGCTATCGAGAGCTTCATCCTCCCATTTGGAATCTCGGCGGTGATAAGATCTTCCAGACAGACCTGTGGAAGCTTGCTGCCGCTACAAGCAAGACAGTGAGGTTGTCATATACAGGCGCAAACCATCTGAATGAACCTTATAGATATCCTCGTGCTTGTGTACCTTTACCTTTCATGATAATAACGGGGTCTGTTGTTATTCGTAAACAATTTGGTATGTATAATATTACCTGTTTAAACTGTACATTGTCAAATTGTATTCGAGGAATTGACGACAAGTCAGGCTTGCTTATTGTAAAGCAACCTCCTTTTGTTGTTATCCCTGTAAATGTGTCAGAATCCTGGTATGAAGATACAGGAGTAGAATTGTGGGAACGCCTGAATAATGCACTCTCCAGGCCTCGGAGAGGAATAGGTTTAGTTATACTAGGGATAATTTCTCTGATAACGTTAATAGCATCCACTATTTCTGCTTCTATTGCTCTTAGCCAGCCTATTCATACTGCTGCCTTTGTAGATGGGCTTGCCAAAAATGCATCCAATGCTTTAGGAATACAAGAAGATATTGATAAACGTTTAGAAGATCGCTTAAATGCTCTGTATGATTCTGTGTTATACTTAGGAGAACAAATGCAAGAGCTGAGGTTTAGGAGTAAGTTGAGATGTCATGCTAATTATTATTGGATATGTGTCACTCAAAAAGAGTATAATGAATCACATACATCGTGGCAACATATTAAAGCTCATCTTGCTGGAATATGGAGTCACGATAACCTTTCTATAGATTTGATAAAGTTACATCAAGAAATTCTAAACATTGAAGATTCACTCTCTCCAAACACGGATATTGGCTCCGCTGTTAATGGATTTCTAGAAGGGCTATTTTCCCATTTTCCTACTCTGAGTACATTTTGGCATTATATTCTCAGTCTTATGGTTGTACTGGCCGTTTCACTGCTGTTGATGTGTCTCATTCCATGCTGCATCAAGCATTTAATTTCAGAGCTGCTTGACATCAAAGCAGCTATTGATGCTGCTCGTCTAAAGCACAAAAATCAGTGCTTTAGTAAATAAATAGGGGGGAGCTGCGGGGGGCAACCTGCGAGCAGGACGTGCTTTGAAGAACTGCCTTGTTAACTCAGGGGTTAATTCCAGGGCAACCTGGCACGCAGGCTCTGCTTTGAGAGCTGGGGCCGCCTTTGTTAACTCAAGGGTCGAGTCCAGACATAGTTCTCTGTCCCGCCACCTCTTATTGTTTACTAGGGAAACTCCTTGCAGCTTTCTGGAGCGCATCTGACACAGGACAAATGGCTTTTTATGACCTAAGTCCTGAGAAACACAATCATGGGAAAATCATGGGAGTTTGGTTAATAGATTTATGTTTTTTAGGTGATTTCTGATGCATGTTACTTAGGTAATTTTTAATAATAGTATTGTATAAGAATTTCCTGGTATAAGGGTATATAATTCTGTGTGTAAGAATAAACAGGTGTCACTGGCATTGCAGGTTGCAGTGATCCTCTCAACGCCCCGCTGTGTCTGTGTCTCTCTGTGTCTCTGTGTCTGTTTCTTTTCTTAGCCGAGGAATCCCACGTCCGTGCCTACGTTGACTCGTCGGCTGGCTCCGACAGCCTTGACTCATATTCCTCGTCACGTGGCACAGACACGTGACCCTGACTCATATTCAAGGTCACGTGGCCCAGACACGTGACCGCGACTCATATTCCGGGTCACGGGGCCCAGTCACGTGACCCCAAAAAGTAGTCTAGACTCGTATCCCAGACTCATATTCAAGGTCACGTGGCCCAGACACGTGACCCGGACTCATGTTCCCGGTCACGTGGCCCAGGCACGTGACCCTGACTCATATTCCAGGTCACGTGCTCCAGACACGTGACACCAAGAGTGGCGTAGACTCATAACCTAGTCTCATATTCAAGGTCATGTGTCCCAGGCACGTGACCCTGACTCATATTCCAGGTCACGTGCCCCAGACACGTGACACCAAAAGTGGCATAGACTCATAACCTAGTCTCATATTCAAGGTCATGTGTCCCAGACACGTGACCCCGACTCATATTCCGGGTCACGTGGCCCCGACACGTGACCGTGACTCATATTCCGGGTCACGTGGCCCAGTCACGTGACCTAAATAAGTTGTCCAGACTCGTATCCAAGACTCATATTCTAGGTCACGTGGCCCAGACACGTGACCCACACTCACATTCAAAGTCACGTGGCCCAGGCACGTGACACCAAAATTGGCGTAGACTCATAACCCAGACTCATATTCACGATCACGTGGCCCAGACTCGCAACCCTGACTCATATTCCTGGTCACGTGTCCCAGACACTTGACCCAGACTCATATTCCGGGTCACGTGGCCCAGACCCTTGACCCTAACTCATACTCCAGGTCACGTGCCCCAGACACGTGACACCAAAGTGGCGTAGACTCATAACCTAGCGTCATATTAAAGTTCACGTGTCCCAGACACGTGACCCTGACTCATAATCCAGGTCACGTGTCCCAGACACGTGACCCCGACTCATATTGCGTGTCACGTGGCAGAGACACTTGACCTCGACTCATATTCCGGGTCACGTGGCCCCGACACGTGTCCCAGACTCATATGCCCGGTCACGTGGCCCAGACAAGTGATCGTGACTCATATTCCTCGTCACGTGGCCCAGACACTTGACCCTGACTCATATTCAAGGTCACGTGCCCCAGACACGTGACCGCGACTCATATTCCGGGTCACGTGGCCCAGTCGCGTGACCCCAAAAAGTTGTCTAGACTCGTATCACAGACTCATGTTCAAGGTCACGTGGGCCAGACACGTGTCCCTGACTCATATTCCAGGTCACGTGGCCCAGACAGGTGACCCCTAAAGTGACCTAGACCCATAACCCAGAATCAAATTCAAGGTCACGTAGCTCAGACACGTTACCGAAAAAGTTGTCTAGACTCGTATCCCAGACTCATATTCAAGGTCAGGTGGCCCAGACACGTGACCCGGACTCATGTTCCCGGTCACGTGACCCAGGCACGTGACCCTGACTCATATTCCAGGTCACGTGCCCCAGACACGTGACACCAAAAGTGGCGTAGACTCATAACCTAGTCTCATATTCAAGGTCATGTGTCCCAGACACGTGACCCTGACTCATAATCCTGGTCACGTGTCCCAGACACGTGACCCCGACTCATATTCCGTGTCACGTGGCAGAGACACTTGACCTCGACTCATATTCCGGGTCACGTGGCCCCGACAGGTGTCCCAGACGCATATGCCCGGTCACGTGTCCCAGACAAGTGATCCTGACTCATATTCCTCGTCACGTGGCCCAGACAGGTGACCCCTAAAGTGACCTAGACCCATAACCCAGAATGAAATTCAAGGTCACGTAGCCCAGACACGTTCCCGAAAAAGTTGTTCAGACTCGTATCCAAGACTCATATTCTAGGTCACGTGGCCCAGTCGCCTGACCTATATAAGTTGTCCAGACTCGTATCCAAGACTCCTATTCTAGGTCACGTGGCCCAGACACGTGACCCACACTCAGATTCAAAGTCACGTGGCCCAGACACGTGACACCAAAATTGGCGTAGACTCATAACCCAGACTCATATTCACGATCACGTGGCCCTGACTCGCAACCCTGACTCATATTCCTGGTCACGTGTCCCAGACACGTGACCCCGACTCATATTCCGGGTCACGTGGCAGAGACACTTGACCTCGACTCATATTCCGGGTCACGTGGCCCCGACACGTGTCCCAGACGCATATGCCCGGTCACGTGGCCCAGACAAGTGATCCTGACTCATATTCCTCGTCACGTGGCCCAGACACTTGACTCTGACTCATATTAAAGGTCACGTGGCCCAGACACGTGACCGCGGCTCATATTCCGGGTCACGTGGCCCAGTCGCGTGACCCCAAAAAGTTGTCTAGACTCGTATCACAGACTCATATTCCAGGTCACGTGGGCCAGACAGGTGACCCCTAAAGTGACCTAGACCCATAACCCAGAATCAAATTCAAGGTCACGTAGCCCAGACACGTTACCGAAAAAGTTGTCTAGACTCGTATCCCAGACTCATATTCAAGGTCAGGTGGCCCAGACACGTGACCCGGACTCATGTTCCCGGTCACGTGGCCCAGGCACGTGACCCTGACTCATATTCCAGGTCACGTGCCCCAGACACGTGACACCAAGAGTGGCGTAGACTCATAACCTAGTCTCATATTCAAGGTCATGTGTCCCAGGCACGTGACCCTGACTCATATTCCAGGTCACGTGCCCCAGACACGTGACACCAAAAGTGGTGTAGACTCATAACCTAGTCTCATATTCAAGGTCATGTGTCCCAGACACGTGACCCCGACTCATATTCCGGGACACGTGGCCCCGAAACGTGACCGTGACTCATATTCCGGGTCACGTGGCCCAGTCGCGTGACCTAAATAAGTTGTCCAGACTCGTATCCAAGACTCATATTCTAGGTCACGTGGCCCAGACACGTGACCCACACTCAGATTCAAAGTCACGTGGCCCAGGCACGTGACACCAACATTGGCGTAGACTCATAACCCAGACTCATATTCACGATCACGTGGCCCAGACTCGCAACCCTGACTCATATTCCTGGTCACGTGTCCCAGACACTTGACCCTGACTCATATTCCTGGTCACGTGTCCCAGACACTTGACCCAGACTCATATTCCGGGTCACGTGGCCCAGACCCTTGACCCTGACTCATACTCCAGGTCACGTGCCCCAGACACGTGACACCAAAAGTGGCGTAGACTCATAACCTAGCGTCATATTAAAGTTCACGTGTCCCAGACACGAGACCCTGACTCATAATCCAGGTCACGTGTCCCAGACACGTGACCCCGACTCATATTCCGTGTCACGTGGCAGAGACACTTGACCTCGACTCATATTCCGGGTCACGTGGCCCCGACACGTGTCCCAGACTCATATGCCCGGTCACGTGGCCCAGACACGTGACCGCGACTCATATTCCGGGTCACGTGGCCCAGTCGCGTGACCCCAAAAAGTTGTCTAGACTCGTATCACAGACTCAAGTTCAAGGTCACGTGGGCCAGACACGTGTCCCTGACTCATATTCCAGGTCACGTGGCCCAGACAGGTGACCCCTAAAGTGACCTAGACCCATAACCCAGAATCAAATTCAAGGTCACGTACCGCAGACACATTACCTCGACTCATATTATGGGTCACGTGGCCCAGACACGTGACAGAAAAGTTGTCTAGACTCGTATCCCAGACTCATATTCAAGGTCATGTGGCCCAGACACGTGACCCTGACTCATATTCCAGGTCACGTGCCCCAGACACGTGACACCAAACGTGGCGTAGACTCATAACCTAGAGTCATATTAAAGTTCACGTGTCCCAGACACGTGTCCCTGACTCATATTCCCGGTCACGTGGCCCAGACCCTTGACCCAGATTCATATTCCGGGTCACGTGGTCCAGACCCTTGACCCTGACTCATACTCCAGGTCACGTGCCCCAGACACGTGACACCAAAAGTGGCGTAGACTCATAACCTAGCGTCATATTAAAGTTCACGTGTCCCAGACACGTGACCCTGACTCATAATCCAGGTCACGTGTCCCAGACACGTGACCCCGACTCATATTCCGTGTCACGTGGCAGAGACACTTGACCTCGACTCATATTCCGGGTCACGTGGCCCCGACACGTGTCCCAGACTCATATGCCCGGTCACGTGGCCCAGACACGTGACCGCGACTCATATTCCGGGTCATGTGCCCCAGACACGTGACACCAAACGTGGCGTAGACTCATAACCTAGAGTCATATTAAAGTTCACGTGTCCCAGACACGTGTCCCTGACTCATATTCCAGGTCACGTGGCCCAGACCCTTGACCCTGACTCATATTCCAGGTCACGTGCCCCAGACACGTGACACCAAAAGTGGCGTAGACTCATAACCTAGCGTCATAGTAAAGTTCACGTGTCCCAGACACGTGACCCTGACTCATAATCCAGGTCACATGTCCCAGACACGTGACCCCGACTCATATTCCGTGTCACGTGGCAGAGACACTTGACCTCGACTCATATTCCGGGTCACGTGGCCCCGACACGTGTCCCAGACGCATATGCCCGGTCACGTGGCCCAGACAAGTGATCCTGACTCATATTCCTCGTCACGTGGCCCAGACACTTGACCCTGACTCATATTCAAGGTCACGTGGCCCAGACACGTGACCGCGACTCATATTCCGGGTCACGTGGCCCAGTCGCGTGACCCCAAAAAGTTGTCTAGACTCGTATCACAGACTCATGTTCAAGGTCACGTGGGCCAGACACGTGTCCCTGACTCATATTCCAGGTCACGTGGCCCAGACAGGTGACCCCTAAAGTGACCTAGACCCATAACCCAGAATCAAATTCAAGGTCACGTAGCCCAGACACGTTACCGAAAAAGTTGTCTAGACTCGTATCCCAGACTCATATTCAAGGTCACGTGGCCCAGACACGTGACCCGGACTCATGTTCCCGGTCACGTGGCCCAGGCACATGACCCTGACTCATATTCCAGGTCACGTGCCCCAGACACGTGACACCAAAAGTGGCGTAGACTCATAACCTAGTCTCATATTCAAGGTCATGTGTCCCAGACACGTGACCCTGACTCATAATCCTGGTCACGAGTCCCAGACATGTGACCCCGACTCATATTCCGGGTCACGTGGCCCCGACACGTGACCGTGACTCATATTCCGGGTCACGTGGCCCAGTTGCGTGACCTAAATAAGTTGTCCAGACTCGTATCCAAGACTCATATTCTAGGTCACGTGGCCCAGACACGTGACCCACACTCAGATTCAAAGTCACGTGGCCCAGACACGTGACACCAAAATTGGCGTAGACTCATAACCCAGACTCATATTCACGATCACGTGGCCCAGACTCGCAACCCTGACTCCTTTTCCTGGTCACGTGTCCCAGACACTTGACCCAGACTCATATTCCGGGTCACGTGGCCCAGACACGTGACCCAAAAAGTTGTCTAGGCTCGTATCCCAGACTCATATTCAAGGTCACGTGGCCCAGACACGTGGCCTTTGCGGGGGGCAACCTGCGAGCAGGACGTGCTTTGAAGAACTGCCTTGTTAACTCAGGGGTTAATTCCAGGGCAACCTGGCACGCAGGCTCTGCTTTGAGAGCTGGGGCCGCCTTTGTTAACTCAAGGGTCGAGTCCAGACATAGTTCTCTGTCCCGCCACCTCTTATTGTTTACTAGGGAAACTCCTTGCAGCTTTCTGGAGCGCATCTGACACAGGACAAATGGCTTTTTATGACCTAAGTCCTGAGAAACACAATCATGGGAAAATCATGGGAGTTTGGTTAATAGATTTATGTTTTTTAGGTGATTTCTGATGCATGTTACTTAGGTAATTTTTAATAATAGTATTGTATAAGAATTTCCTGGTATAAGGGTATATAATTCTGTGTGTAAGAATAAACAGGTGTCACTGGCATTGCAGGTTGCAGTGATCCTCTCAACGCCCCGCTGTGTCTGTGTCTCTCTGTGTCTCTGTGTCTGTTTCTTTTCTTAGCCGAGGAATCCCACGTCCGTGCCTACGTTGACTCGTCGGCTGGCTCCGACAGCCTTGACTCATATTCCTCGTCACGTGGCCCAGACACGTGACCCTGACTCATATTCAAGGTCACGTGGCCCAGACACGTGACCGCGACTCATATTCCGGGTCACGGGGCCCAGTCACGTGACCCCAAAAAGTTGTCTAGACTCGTATCCCAGACTCATATTCAAGGTCACCTGGCCCAGACACGTGACCCTGACTCATATTCCCGGTCACGTGGCCCAGACCCTTGACCCTGACTCATATTCCAGGTCACGTGCCCCAGACACGTGACACCAAAAGTGGCGTAGACTCATAACCTAGCGTCATATTAAAGTTCACGTGTCCCAGACACGTGACCCTGACTCATAATCCAGGTCACGTGTCCCAGACACGTGACCCCGTCTCATATTCCGTGTCACGTGGCAGAGACACTTGACCTCGACTCATATTCCGGGTCACGTGGCCCCGACACGTGTCCCAGACGCATATGCCCGGTCACGTGGCCCAGACAAGTGATCCTGACTCATATTCCTCGTCACGTGGCCCAGACACTTGACTCTGACTCATATTAAAGGTCACGTGGCCCAGACACGTGACCGCGACTCATATTCCGGGTCACGTGGCCCAGTCGCGTGACCCCAAAAAGTTGTCTAGACTCGTATCACAGACTCATATTCCAGGTCACGTGGGCCAGACAGGTGACCCCTAAAGTGACCTAGACCCATAACCCAGAATCAAATTCAAGGTCACGTAGCCCAGACACGTTACCGAAAAAGTTGTCTAGACTCGTATCCCAGACTCATATTCAAGGTCAGGTGGCCCAGACACGTGACCCGGACTCATGTTCCCGGTCACGTGGCCCAGGCACGTGTCCCTGACTCATATTCCAGGTCATGTGCCCCAGACACGTGACACCAAGAGTGGCGTAGACTCATAACCTAGTCTCATATTCAAGGTCATGTGTCCCAGGCACGTGACCCTGACTCATATTCCAGGTCACGTGCCCCAGACACGTGACACCAAAAGTGGCGTAGACACATAACCTAGTCTCATATTCAAGGTCATGTGTCCCAGACACGTGACCCCGACTCATATTCCGGGTCACGTGGCCCCGACACGTGACCGTGACTCATATTCCGGGTCACGTGGCCCAGTCGCGTGACCTAAATAAGTTGTCTAGACTCGTATCCAAGACTCATATTCTAGGTCACGTGGCCCAGACACGTGACCCACACTGAGATTCAAAGTCACGTGGCCCAGGCACGTGACACCAAAATTGGTGTAGACTCATAACCCAGACTCATATTCACGATCACGTGGCCCAGACTCGCAACCCTGACTCATATTCCTGGTCACGTGTCCCAGACACTTGACCCTGACTCATATTCCTGGTCACGTGTCCCAGACTTTTGACCCAGACTCATATTCCGGGTCACGTGGCCCAGACACGTGACCCAAAAAGTTGTCTAGACCCGTACCACAGACTCATGTTCAAGGTCACGTGGGCCAGACACGTGTCCCTGACTCATATTCCAGGTCACGTGGCCCAGACAGGTGACCCCTAAAGTGACCTAGACCCATAACCCAGAATCAAATTCAAGGTCACGTAGCGCAGACACATCACCTCGACTCATATTATGGGTCACGGGGCCCAGACACGTGACAGAAAAAGTTGTCTAGACTCGTATCCCAGACTCATATTCAAGGTCATGTGGCCCAGACACTTGACCCTGACTCATATTCCAGGTCACGTGCCCCAGACACGTGACACCAAACGTGGCGTAGACTCATAACCTAGAGTCATATTAAAGTTCACGTGTCCCAGACACGTGTCCCTGACTCATATTCCAGGTCACGTGGCCCAGACCCTTGACCCTGACTCATATTCCAGGTCACGTGCCCCAGACACGTGACACCAAAAGTGGCGTAGACTCATAACCTAGCGTCATATTAAAGTTCACGTGTCCCAGACACGTGACCCTGACTCATAATCCAGGTCACGTGTCCCAGACACGTGACCCCGACTCATATTCCGTGTCACGTGGCAGAGACACTTGACCTCGACTCATATTCCGGGTCACGTGGCCCCGACACGTGTCCCAGACTCATATGCCCGGTCACGTGGCCCAGACAAGTGATCCTGACTCATATTCCTCGTCACGTGGCCCAGACACTTGACCCTGACTCATATTCAAGGTCACGTGGCCCAGACACGTGACCGCGACTCATATTCCGGGTCACGTGGCCCAGTCGCGTGACCCCAAAAAGTTTTCTAGACTCTTATCACAGACTCATGTTCAAGGTCACGTGGGCCAGACACGTGTCCCTGACTCATATTCCAGGTCACGGGGCCCAGACAGGTGACCCCTAAAGTGACCTAGACCCATAACCCAGAATCAAATTCAAGGTCACGTAGCCCAGACACGTTACCGAAAAAGTTGTCTAGACTCGTATCCCAGACTCATATTCAAGGTCAGGTGGCCCAGACACGTGACCCGGACTCATGTTCCCTGTCACGTGGCCCAGGTACGTGACCCTGACTCATATTCCAGGTCACGTGCCCCAGACACGTGACACCAAAAGTGGCGTAGACTCATAACCTAGTCTCATATTCAAGGTCATGTGTCCCAGACACGTGACCCCGACTCATATTCCAGGTCACGTGGCCCCGACACGTGACCATGACTCATATTCCGGGTCACGTGGCCCAGTTGCGTGACCTAAATAAGTTGTCCAGTCTCGAATCCAAGACTCATTTTCTAGGTCACGTGGCCCAGACACGTGACCCACACTCAGATTCAAAATCACGGCCCAGACACGTGACACCAAAATTGGCGTAGACTCATAACCCAGACTCATATTCACGATCACGTGGCCCAGACTCGCAACGCTGACTCCTATTCCTGGTCACGTGTCCCAGACACTTGACCCAGACTCATATTCCGGGTCACGTGGCCCAGACACGTGACCCAAAAAGTTGTCTAGGCTCGTATCCCAGACTCATATTCAAGGTCACGTGGCCCAGACACGTGGCCTTTGCGGGGGGCAACCTGCGAGCAGGACGTGCTTTGAAGAACTGCCTTGTTAACTCAGGGGTTAATTCCAGGGCAACCTGGCACGCAGGCTCTGCTTTGAGAGCTGGGGCCGCCTTTGTTAACTCAAGGGTCGAGTCCAGACATAGTTCTCTGTCCCGCCACCTCTTATCGTTTACTAGGGAAACTCCTTGCAGCTTTCTGGAGCGCATCTGACACAGGACAAATGGCTTTTTATGACCTAAGTCCTGAGAAACACAATCATGGGAAAATCATGGGAGTTTGGTTAATAGATTTATGTTTTTTAGGTGATTTCTGATGCATGTTACTTAGGTAATTTTTAATAATAGTATTGTATAAGAATTTCCTGGTATAAGGGTATATAATTCTGTGTGTAAGAATAAACAGGTGTCACTGGCATTGCAGGTTGCAGTGATCCTCTCAACGCCCCGCTGTGTCTGTGTCTCACTGTGTCTCTGTGTCTGTTTCTTTTCTTAGCCGAGGAATCCCACGTCCGTGCCTACATTGACTCGTCGGCTGGCTCCGACAGCCTTGACTCATACTCCTCGTCACGTGGCCCAGACACGTGACCCTGACTCATATTCAAGGTCACGTGGCCCAGACACGTGACCGCGACTCATATTCCGGGTCACGGGGCCCAGTCACGTGACCCCAAAAAGTTGTCTAGACTCGTATCCCAGACTCATATTCAAGGTCATGTGGCCCAGACACGTGACCCTGACTCATATTCCCGGTCACGTGGCCCAGACCCTTGACCCTGACTCATATTCCAGGTCACGTGCCCCAGACACGTGACACCAAAAGTGGCGTAGACTCATAACCTAGCGTCATATGAAAGTTCACGTGTCCCAGACACGTGACCCTGACTCATAATCCAGGTCACGTGTCCCAGACACGTGACCCCGACTCATATTCCGTGTCACGTGGCAGAGACACTTGACCTCGACTCATATTCCGGGTCACGTGGCCCCGACACGTGTCCCAGACGCATATGCCCGGTCACGTGGCCCAGACAAGTGATCCTGACTCATATTCCTCGTCACGTGGCCCAGACACTTGACTCTGACTCATATTAAAGGTCACGTGGCCCAGACACGTGACCGCGACTCATATTCCCGGTCACGTGGCCCAGTCCCGTGACCCCAAAAAGTTGTCTAGACTCGTATCACAGACTCATATTCCAGGTCACGTGGGCCAGACAGGTGACCCCTAAAGTGACCTAGACGCATAACCCAGATCAAATTCAAGGTCACGTAGCCCAGACACGTTACCGAAAAAGTTGTCTAGACTCGTATCCCAGACTCATATTCAAGGTCAGGTGGCCCAGACACGTGACCCTTCTCATGTTCCCGGTCACGTGGCCCAGGCACGTGACCCTGACTCATATTCCAGGTCTTGTGCCCCAGACACGTGACACCAAGAGTGGCGTAGACTCATAACCTCGTCTCATATTCAAGGTCATGTGTCCCAGGCACGTGACCCTGACTCATATTCCAGGTCACGTGCCCCAGACACGTGACACCAAAAGTGGCGTAGACTCATAACCTAGTCTCATATTCAAGGTCATGTGTCCCAGACACGTGACCCTGACTCATAATCCTGGTCACGTGTCCCAGACACGTGACCCCGACTCATATTCCGGGTCACGTGGCCCCGACACGTGACCGTGACTCATATTCCGGGTCACGTGGCCCAGTTGCGTGACCTAAATAAGTTGTCCAGACTCGTATCCAAGACTCATATTCTAGGTCACGTGGCCCAGACACGTGACCCACACTCAGATTCAAAGTCACGTGGCCCAGACACGTGACACCAAAATTGGCGTAGACTCATAACCCAGACTCATATTCACGATCACGTGGCCCAGACTCGCAACCCTGACTCATATTCCTTGTCACGTGTCCCAGACACTTGACCCAGACTCATATTCCGGGTCACGTAGCCCAGACACGTGACCCAAAAAGTTGTCTAGGCTCGTATTCCAGACTCATATTCAAGGTCACGTGTCCCAGACACGTGACCCCGACTCATATTCCGTGTCACGTGGCAGAGACACTTGACCTCGACTCATATTCCGGGTCACGTGGCCCCGACACGTGTCCCAGACTCATATGCCCGGTCACGTGTCCCAGACAAGTGATCCTGACTCATATTCCTCGTCACGTGGCCCAGACAGGTGACCCCTAAAGTGACCTAGACCCATAACCCAGAATCAAATTCAAGGTCACGTAGCCCAGACACGTTACCGAAAAAGTTGTCTAGACTCGTAACCCAGACTCATATTCAAGGTCAGGTGGCCCAGACACGTGACCCGGACTCATGTTCCCGGTCACATGGCCCAGGCACGTGACCGTGACTCATATTCCAGGTCACGTGCCCCAGACACGTGACACCAAAAGTGGCATAGACTCATAACCGAGTCTCATATTCAAGGTCATGTGTCCCAGACACGTGACCCTGACTCATAATCCTGGTCACGTGTCCCAGACACGTGACCGTGACTCATATTCCGGGTCACGTGGCCCAGTCGCGTGACCTAAATAAGTTGTCCAGACTCGTATCCAAGACTCATATTCTAGGTCACGTGGCCCAGACACGTGACCCACACTCATATTCAAAGTTACGTGGCCCAGTCACGTGACACCAAAATTGGCGTAGACTCATAACCCAGAGTCATATTCACGATCACGTGGCCCAGATTCGCAACCCTGACTCATATTCCTGGTCACGTGTCCCAGACACTTGACCCAGACTCATATTCCGTGTCACGTGGCCCAGACACGTGATCCAAAAAGTTGTTTAGGCTCGTATCCCAGACTCATATTAAAGGTCACGTGGCTCAGACACGTGACACCAAAAGTAGCGTAGACTCATAACCTAGTCTCATATTCAAGGTCATGTGTCCAGACACGTGACCCCGACTCATATTCCCGGTCACGTGGCCCTGATACGTGACCGTGACTCATATTCCGGGTTACGTGGCCCAGTGGCGTGACCTAAATAAGTTGTCCAGACTCGTATCCAAGACTCATATTCTAGGTCACGTGGCCCAGACACGTGACACCAAAATTGGCGTAGACTCATAACCCAGACTCATATTCACGATCACGTGGCCCAGACTCGCAACCCTGACTCATATTCCTGGTCACGTGTCCCAGACACTTGACCCAGACTCATATTCCGGGTCACGTGGCCCAGACACGAGACCCAAAAAGTTGTCTAGGCTCGTATCCCAGACTCATATTCAAGGTCACGTGGCCCAGACACGTGACACCAAAACTGGCGTAGACTCATAACCTAGTCTCATATTCAAGGTCATGTGTCCCAGACACGTGACCCCGACTCATATTCCGGGTCACGTGGCCCCGACACGTGACCTTGACTCATATTCCGGGTCACGTGGCCCAGTCGCGTGACCTAAATAAGTTGTCCAGACTCGTATCCAAGACTCATATTCTAGGTCACGTGGCCCAGTCGCGTGACCTAAATAAGTTGTCCAGACTCGTATCCAAGACTCATATTCTAGGTCACGTGGCCCAGACACGTGACCCACACTCAGATTCAAAGTCACGTGGCCCAGACACGTGACACCAAAATTGGCGTAGACTCATAACCCAGACTCATATTCACGATCACGTGGCCCAGACTCGCAACCCTGACTCATATTCCTGGTCACGTGTCCCAACACGTGACCCGACTCATATTCCGGGTCACGTGGCCCCGACCCGTGACCGTGACTCATATTCCGGGTCACGTGGCCCAGTTGCGTGACCTAAATAAGTTGTCCAGACTCGTATCCAAGACTCATATTCTAGGTCACGTGGCCCAGACACGTGACCCACACTCAGATTCAAAGTCACGTGGCCCAGACACGTGACACCAAAATTGGCGTAGACTCATAACCCAGACTCATATTCACGATCACGTGGCCCAGACTCGCAACCCTGACTCCTATTCCTGGTCACGTGTCCCAGACACTTGACCCAGACTCATATTCCGGGTCACGTGGCCCAGACACGTGACTAGGCTCGTATCCCAGACTCATATTCAAGGTCACGTGGCCCAGACACGTGGCCTTGACACATATTCCTTGTCACGTGGCCCAGACACGTGACCCTGACTCATATTCAAGGTCACGTGGCCCAGACACGTGACCGCGACTCATATTCCGGGTCACGGGGCCCAGTCACGTGACCCCAAAAAGTTGTCTAGACTCGTATCCCAGACTCATATTCAAGGTCCCGTGTCCCAGACACGTGACCCCGACTCATATTCCGTGTCACGTGGCAGAGACACTTGACCTCGACTCATATTCCGGGTCACGTGGCCCCGACACGTGTCCCAGACTCATATGCCCGGTCACGTGGCCCAGACACTTGACCCTGACTCATATTCAAGGTCACGTGGCCCAGACAGGTTACCGCGACTCATATTCCGGGTCACGTGGCCCAGTCGTGTGACCCCAAAAAGTTGTCTAGACTCGTATCACAGACTCATGTTCAAGGTCACGTGGGCCAGACACGTGTCCCTGACTCATATTCCAGGTCACGTGGCCCAGACAGGTGACCCCTAAAGTGACCTAGACCCATAACCCAGAATCAAATTCAAGGTCACGTAGCCCAGACACGTTACCGAAAAAGTTGTCTAGACTCGTATCCCAGACTCATATTCAAGGTCAGGTGGCCCAGACACGTGACCCGGACTCATGTTCCCGGTCACGTGACCCAGGCATGTGACCCTGACTCATATGCCAGGTCACGTGCCCCAGACACGTGACACCAAAAGTGGCGTAGACTCATAACCTAGTCTCATATTCAAGGTCATGTATCCCAGACACGTGACCCCGACTCATATTCCGGGTCACGTGGCCCCGACACGTGACCGTGACTCATATTCCGGGTCACGTGGCCCAGTCGCGTGACCTAAATAAGTTGTCCAGACTCGTATCCAAGACTCATATTCTAGGTCACGTGGCCCAGACACGTGACCCACACTCATATTCAAAGTCACGTGGCCCAGACACGTGACACCAAAATTGGCGTAGACTCATAACCCAGACTCATATTCACGATCACGTGGCCCAGACTCGCAACCCTGACTCATATTCCTGGTCACGTGTCCCAGACACGTGACCCGACTCATATTCCGGGTCACGTGGCCCCGACCCGTGACCGTGACTCATATTCCGGGTCACGTGGCCCAGTTGCGTGACCTAAATAAGTTGTCCAGACTCGTATCCAAGACTCATATTCTAGGTCACGTGGCCCAGACACGTGACCCACACTCAGATTCAAAGTCACGTGGCCCAGACACGTGACACCAAAATTGGCGTAGACTCATAACCCAGACTCATATTCACGATCACGTGGCCCAGACTCGCAACCCTGACTCCTATTCCTGGTCACGTGTCCCAGACACTTTACCCAGACTCATATTCCGGGTCACGTGGCCCAGACACGTGACTAGGCTCGTATCCCAGACTCATATTCAAGGTCACGTGGCCCAGACACGTGGCCTTGACACATATTCCTTGTCACGTGGCCCAGACACGTGACCCTGACTCATATTCAAGGTCACGTGGCCCAGACACGTGACCGCGACTCATATTCCGGGTCACGGGGCCCAGTCACGTGACCCCAAAAAGTTGTCTAGACTCGTATCCCAGACTCATATTCAAGGTCCCGTGTCCCAGACACGTGACCCCGACTCATATTCCGTGTCACGTGGCAGAGACACTTGACCTCGACTCATATTCCGGGTCACGTGGCCCCGACACGTGTCCCAGACTCATATGCCCGGTCACGTGGCCCAGACACTTGACCCTGACTCATATTCAAGGTCACGTGGCCCAGACAGGTTACCGCGACTCATATTCCGGGTCACGTGGCCCAGTCGTGTGACCCCAAAAAGTTGTCTAGACTCGTATCACAGACTCATGTTCAAGGTCACGTGGGCCAGACACGTGTCCCTGACTCATATTCCAGGTCACGTGGCCCAGACAGGTGACCCCTAAAGTGACCTAGACCCATAACCCAGAATCAAATTCAAGGTCACGTAGCCCAGACACGTTACCGAAAAAGTTGTCTAGACTCGTATCCCAGACTCATATTCAAGGTCAGGTGGCCCAGACACGTGACCCGGACTCATGTTCCCGGTCACGTGACCCAGGCATGTGACCCTGACTCATATGCCAGGTCACGTGCCCCAGACACGTGACACCAAAAGTGGCGTAGACTCATAACCTAGTCTCATATTCAAGGTCATGTATCCCAGACACGTGACCCCGACTCATATTCCGGGTCACGTGGCCCCGACACGTGACCGTGACTCATATTCCGGGTCACGTGGCCCAGTCGCGTGACCTAAATAAGTTGTCCAGACTCGTATCCAAGACTCATATTCTAGGTCACGTGGCCCAGACACGTGACCCACACTCATATTCAAAGTCACGTGGCCCAGTCACGTGACACCAAAATTGGCGTAGACTCATAACCCAGACTCATATTCACGATCACGTGGCCCAGACTCGCAACCCTGACTCCCATTCCTGGTCACGTGTCCCAGACACTTGACCCAGACTCATATTCCGGGTCACGTGGCCCAGACACGTGACCGTGACTCATATTCCGGGTCACGTGGCCCAGTCGCGTGACCTAAATAAGTTGTCCAGACTCGTATCCAAGACTCATATTCTAGGTCACGTGGCCCAGACACGTGACCCACACTCAGATTCAAAGTCACGTGGCCCAGTCACGTGACACCAAAATTGGCGTAGACTCATAACCCAGACTCATATTCACGATCACGTGGCCCAGACTCGCAACCCTGACTCCCATTCCTGGTCACGTGTCCCAGACACTTGACCCAGACTCATATTCCGGGTCACGTGGCCCAGACACGTGTCCCAAAAAGTTGTCTAGGCTCGTATCCCAGACTCATATTCAAGGTCACGTGTCCCAGACACGTGGCTTTGACTCATATTCCTCGTCACGTGGCCCAGACATGTGACCCTGACTCATATTCAAGGTCACGTGGCCCAGACACGTGACCGCGACTCATATTCCGGGTCACGGGGCCCAGTCACGAGACCCAAAAAAGTTGTCTAGACTCGTATCCCAGACTCATATTCAAGGTCACGTGGCCCAGACACGTGACCCTGACTCATATTCAAGGTCACGTGGCCCAGACACGTGAACGCGACTCATATTCCGGGTCACGTGGCCCAGTCACGTGACCCCAAAAAGTTGTCTAGACTCGTACCCCAGACTCAAATTCAAGGTCACATTGCCCAGACACGTGACTGCGACTCCTATTCCGGGTCACGTGGCCCAGACACGTGATCCCAATAAGTTGTATAGACTCGAATCCCAGACTCCTATTCAAGGACACGTGGCCCAGATACGTGACCCTGACTCATATTCAAGGTCATGTGGCCCAGACACGTGACCCCAAAGTGACGTAGACTCATAACCCAGACTCATATTCAAGGTCACGTGGCCCAGACACGTGACCCTGACTCATATTCCTGGTCACGTGTCCCTGATACGTGACCCCGACTGATATTCTGGGTCACGTGGCCCAGACACGTGACCCAAAAAGCTGTCTATACTCGTATCCCAGACTCATAATCAAGGTCACGTGGCCCAGACACGTGACCCTGACTCATATTCCGGGCCACGTGGCCCAGACACGTGACCAGACACTTGTCCTAGACACGTGACCCAGCGTCATATCCCTGGTCACGTGGCCCAGACACGTGACCCAGATTCATATTCCAGGTAACGTGGCTGAGACACATGACCCCAACTCATATTCCAGGTCACGAGGCCCAGATACGTGACCCAGACTCATGTTACGGGTACCATGGCCCAGACAGGTGACCCCTAAAGTGGCCTAGACTCATAACCCAGACTCAAATTCAAGGTCATGTGGCCCAGACACGTGACCGCGACTCATTTTCCGGGTCACGTGGCCCAGACACGTAACCCCCAAAAAGTTATCTAGACTCATATCCCAGACTCCTATTCAAGGTCACGTGGCCCAGACACGTGACCCTGACTCATATTCCTGGTCACGTGGCCCAGACACGTGACCCTGACTCATATTCCGGGTCCCGTGGCCTAGAGACATGACCAAGACTCATATTCCAGATCACGTGCCCCAGACATGTGACAGCAAACGTGGGGTAGACTCGTATCCCAGACTCATATTCAAGGTCACGTGGCCCAGACACGTGACCCTGACTCATAATCATGGTCACGTGTCCCAGACTTGTGACCCCGACTCATATTCCGTGTCACGTGGCACAGACACGTGACCTCGACTCATATTCCGTGTCACGTGGCCCCGACACGTGACCCTGACTCATATTCCAGGTCACGTGGCCCAGACACGTGATCCTGATTCATATTCCTCGTCACGTGGCCCGAAGACGTGACCCAGACACGTAGCCTAGACACGTGTTTCTAACTCATATTTCTGGTCACGTGGCCCAGACACGCGACACAGATTCATTTTCCAGATAACGTGGCCGAGACACATGACCCCAACTCATATTCCAGGTCACGAGGCCCCGACAGGTGACCCCTAAAGTGGCCTATACTGATAACCCAGACTCAAATTCAAGGTCATATGGCTCAGACACGTGACCGCGACTCATATTCCGGGTCACGTGGCCCAGAGACGTGACCACGACTCTTATTCCGGGTCACGTGGCCCAGACACGTGACACAGACTCATATTCCGGGTCACGTGGCCAAGACACATGGCAGAGACACGTGAGCCTGACTTACATTCCTGATCACGTGACCCAGACACGTGACACAAACTCATATTCTGGGTCACAGGTCTGAGACACATGTCTCAGACTCATATTCCCGGTGACGTGGCCCAGACACGTGACCCAGACTCATATTACAGGTGATGTGGCTGAGACCCGTGACCAAAAAAAGTGGCCTAGACACGTGACCCAGACTTATTTTCTGGATCACATGGCCCAGAGATTTAACCCAGACTCATATTCTGGATCACTTGTCCCAGAAACATAACCCAGACTCATATTCCCAGTCACATGGCCCAGACACGTGACCCAGATTCATATTCCAGGTAACGTGGCCGAGACACATGAACCCAACTCATATTCCGGGACACGAGGCCCAGACACGTGACCCAGACTCATGTTCTGGGTCCAGTGGCCCAGACAGGTGACCCCAAAAGTTGCCTAGACTCATAACCCAGACTCATATTCAAGGTCACGTGGCCAAGACACGTGACCCTGACTCATATTCCTGGTCACGTGGCCCAGACACGTGGCCAAGACTCATATTCCAGGTCACGTGGCCTGGACTCGTGACCCAGATTCATATTCCGGGTCACGTGGCCCAGACACGTGACCCCAAAATGAGGCCTAGACTCTTAACCCAGACTCATATTCTGGATCATGGGAACAGACACGTGACCCAGACTCATATTCCTGGTCATGTGGCGCACGTGACCCAGACTCATATTCCAGGTCATGTGGTCCAGACATGTGACCCAAAAAAGTGACATAGACACGTGACCAAGACTCATATTCCTGATCACCTGTCCCAGACAGGTAACCCAGACTCATATTTCGGGTCACGTGGCCCAGACACGTGACCCAGACACGTGGCCAAGACACTTGACCCAGACTCATATTCCTGGTCAGGTGGCGCAAACACATTACCCAGACCCATATTCTGGGTCACATGGCCCAGACAAGTGACCCAAAATAGTGGCCTAGACATGTGACCCAGAATCATATTCCAGATTACGTGGCCCAGACACATGATCCAGACTCATATTCCGGGTCAGGTGTTGCAGACACGTAATCCAAACAAGTGGCCTAGACACGTGACCCAGACTCATATTCCGGATCATGTGGCACAGATACATGACCCAGACTCATATTCGGGTCACATGGCCCAGACACGGGACAAGACACGTGTCCTAGACACGTGACCCAGACGTGTGGCCTGGACACGTGACCCAGACTCATATTCCTGGTCACGTGACCCAGACACGTGACCCCGACTCATATTCTGGGTCATGTGGCCCAGACTCGTGACCCTGAATCTTATTTCGGGTCAACTGGCCCAGACACATGACGCAGACATGCGGCCTGGACACGTGACCCTGACGCATATTCCAGGTCGCTTGGCCCAGACATGTGGCCTAGACTTGTGACCCAGACTCGTATTCCGGGTCACGTGCCCCAGACACGTGATCGAGCCTCATATTCCGGGTCACGTGGCAGAGACATGTGATGCAGAAAGGTGGCCTAGACAGGTGTCCCTGACTCAAATTCCAAGTCACGTGGCCCAGATACGTGACCCAGACTCATATTCCGTGCCACGTGGCCCAGACATGTGACCTACACTCGTGGCCTAGACGCATGACCTGACTGATATTCTGGATCACGTGGCCCAGATACGTGACACAGATTCATGTTCCGGGCCACATGGCCCAGACTCGTTACCCAGACTCATGTTCTAGGTCACGTAGCCCAGACACAAGACCCAGTCTCATATTCCATGTCACGTGGTGCAGACACGAGACCCTGTCTCATATTCCAGGTCATGTGGCCCAGGCTTGTGACCCAGACTCATTACGGGTCATGTGGCCAAGACACGTGACCCAGACTCCTATTCTTGGTCATGTGGTCCAGACACGTGACCCGAAAATGTGACATAGACACGTGACCCAGACTCATATTCCTGATCACCTGTCCCAGACAAGTAACTAAGACTCATATTTTGGGCCACAAGGCCCAGACATGTGACCCAGACTCATATTCCAGGTCACGTGGCCCAGACACGTGACCCAAACTCATATTCCTGGTCACGTGGCCTAGACACATGACCCAGATTCAAATTCCGGGTCACGTGGCGCAACGTAACCAAAAAAAGTGGCCTAGACACGTGATCAAGGCTCATATTCCAGGTCACGTGGCCCAGACACGGGATAAGACACGTGTCCTAGACAAGTGACACAGACACGTGGCCTAGACATGTGTCCCTGACTCATCTTCCTGGGCACGTGGCCAAGACACGTCACCAGACACGTGTCATAGATACGTGACCTAGGTTCACATTCCAGGTCACGTGGCCCAGACACGTGACCCTGACACATGTTCCGGGTCATGTGGGCCAGACATGTGATCTAGACTCGTGGCACAGACACATAACCCTGACTGATATTACGGATCACGTGAGACCGGTTACGGCCACAAGACGAAAGGTCACTGAGGAACCCCCCGTCGGCAAACGAGTCCAATTCCCTTGCAGCGACTCGAGGGGAAGCCCGGCTGCCCCTGGCAATGGCAAAGGAGGCCGGCACTTCCCAGAGGCAACAAGAGATGCTCCCTGAAGTGCCTAGCATTGGATCCAGAGAGGCATGTCCCGCCTCCCGCTGCGACTTGTGGAAAAGCAGGACCTTCGACCCTGCATTCGAGATGAAGCCCGGTTGCCCCTTGCTGTGACCCGAGAGAAAGGCTGAGTCCCCTCGACTCCCTTGATGCCACTCCAGAGATGCCCCGAAATGCCCATCCCAAATCAAGGGACACACCGAGGGTCCTGCTTGACGAGGACCTGTGCGCTTCAGTGGCTCTTGAGGGATCCCGAGGATGCCCCCTCCCATCGCCGCTAGAAAGGAGGGGCCACGACCGCGCTGGGCTAACGGGGGAGACTGGCAGGGGTACCCGCCGCCACTCGAGAGCCCCCTGCCGCTCGTTGAGAAAACCCAACTGAATCCACGCCCATGGCGAGATGAGGCTCTTTTCCCATGCAGGGCGTGGAGAGCAAAGCCCCGGCACGTCTCCCGGCTCGGACCGGGGCTTGACTCGTTGCGGGAGACCCTGGGAGATACACGTGCCACCCTGCAAAGAAGGCAGGGCTTCCCGCCACAACCCGAGAGCGTGCAAGGGATGCCCCTCTCAACGCGAGACGGGGCCCTTTGCACCTGCAGTGCCTCGAGAGGCAACCTGAGTTCCCTCTGGCACTGGAAAGGAGGCACCACTCCCTCTAGGCGGCCCCAGAGGCTCCCTGAGATCCCCGTGACCCCACGCGAGCGGAACCCCGAGTCTCCAGGCGTGGCTCGACAGCGACCCCGCCTCCCCTACACCACCTCTTCTCGAGAGGGGGGCCGCCGGCTTTGCCTCCACTCGACGGGAATCCCTACTTACATTCGCACCTCAAGAGGAGGCCTGTCACTTCTATTGACGCTCGAGAGGAGGCCCCAAGACACCAGTTCCGGCCCCAAGACCAAAGGTCCCCAAGAAAGTCCGCAATGGCACATGGGGCCCCATTGCATTACAGCGACTTGAGGGGAAGCCCAGCTGCCCCTGACAATGGCAAAGGAGGCCGGCATTTCCCAGAGGCAACAAGAGATGCTCCCTGAAGTGCCTAGCATTGGATCCAGAGAGGCATGTCCCGCCTCCCGCTGCGACTTGTGGAAAAGCAGGACCTTCGACCCTGCATTCGAGATGAAGCCCGGTTGCCCCTTGCTGTGACCCGAGAGAAAGGCTGAGTCCCCTCGGCTCCCTTGATGCCACTCCAGAGATGCCCCGAGATGCCCATCCCACCTCGAGGGGCACGCCGCGGGTCCTAGCTCAATGCTTGAGCGGACCCGGTGCGCTCTACCGCCTCCTGGGAAAACCCGCGGCGGGTACCTCCCCTCGCCGTTCCAAAGGAGGCACCACGACCCCACTGGGCTAACGGGGGCGACGGGCAAGGGTCCCCGCCGCAACTCGAGAACCCACCGCCGCAAGTCGAGAGACCCCACGTGATGCCACGCCCATTGCGTGAGGAGGCGCTTTTCCCTTGCAGGCCATGGAGAGCATGCCCCGGCACCTCTCCCGGCTCAGAACGGGACTTGACTCCGTGCGGGCGACACCAGGTGTCCCTGGAGATACACCCGCGAACCGGCCAAGAAGGCAGGGCTTCCCGCCAGAGCGCGAGAGCGTCCCCTGGGCCCCCATCCCTGCGAGAAGGAGCCCTTTGTATCTGCAGCGAATCGAGAGCCATCCTGAGCGCCCTCTCGCCCTGGAAAGGAGGCTGCACTCCCTCTAGGCGCCCCCAGAGGTTCCCCGAGATCCCCGTGTCCCCACGCGAGCAGAACCCCGAGTCTCCAGGCAGGGCTCGACAGCGACCCCGCCTCCCCTATGCCACCTCTTCTCGAGAGGGGGGGCGCCGGCTTTGCCTCCCCTCGACGGAAATCCCTAATTTCCTTCGCACTTCAAGAGGAAGCCTGTCACTTCTCCTGATCCTCGAGTGGAGGCCCCAAGACACCAGTTCCGTCCCCAAGACCAAAGGTCCCCAAGGAAGCCCGCAGTGGCACATGGGGCCCCATTGCATTGCAGCGAATCGACGGGAAGCCCAGCTGCCCCTGGCAATGGCAAAGGAGGCCGGCACTTCCAAGAGGCAACAAGAGAGGCTCCCTGAGGCGCCTCCTTCGGATCCAGAGAGGCAACCCCCGCCTCCCGCTGCGACTCGCGGAAAAGCACGACCTTCGACCCTGCATTCGAGATGAAGCCCGATTTCCCCTTGCTGTGAGCCCAGAGAAAGGCTGAGTCCCCTCGGCTCCCTTGATGCCACTCCAGAGATGCCCCGAGATGCCCATCCCACCTCGAGAGGCACCCGGTTGGTCCTAGCTCAATGCTTGACGCGGACCCGGTGCGCTGCAGCGCCTCCTGGGGAATCCCGTGGCGGCTCCCTCCCCTCGCCGCTCCAAAGGAGGCACCACGACCCCGCTGGGCTAACAGGGGCGACAGGCCAGGGCCCCGTCGCAACTCGAGAACCCACCGCCGCAAGACGAGAAAACCCACGTGATGCCACGCCCATTGCGCGAGGAGGCGCTTTTCCCTTGCAGGGCATGGAGAGCATGCCCCAGCACCTCTCCCGGCTCAGAATGGGGCTTGACTCCGTGCGGGCGACACCAGGTGTGCCCCGAGATACCCGTGCCAACCCGCCAAGAAGGCAGGGCTCCCCGCTACAGCGCGAGAGCGTCCCCTGGGCTCCCCTCCATGCCAGACGTTGCCCTTTGTACCTGCAGCGACTCGATTGCCATCCTGAGTGCTCTCTGGCCCTGGAAAGGAGGCTGGACTCCCTCTAGGCGCCCCCAGAGGTTGCCCGAGGTCCCCGTGAACCCACGCGAGCGGAACCCCGAGTCGCCAGGCGCGGCTCGACAGCGACCCCGCCCCCCTACGCCAACTCTTCTCGAGAGGGGGGCCGCCGGCTTTGCCTCCACTCGACGGGAATCCCTACTTTCCTTCGCACCTCAAGAGGAGGCCTGTCACGTCTCTTGACTCTCCAGAGGAGGCCCCAAGACACCAGTTCCGGCCCCAAGACCAAAGGTCCCCAAGGAAGCCCGCAATGTCACATGGGGCCCCAAGGCATTGCAGCGACTCCAGGGGAAGCCCAGCTGCCCCTGGCAATGGCAAAGGAGGCCGGCACTTCCCAGAGGCAACAAGAGATGCTCCCTGAAGTGCCTAGCATTGGATCCAGAGGGGCATCTCCCGCCTCCCGCTGCGACTTGTGGAAAAGCAGGACCTTCGACCCTGCATTCGAGATGAAGCCCGCTTTCCCCTTGCTGTGACCCGAGAGAAAGGCTGAGTCCCCTCGGCTCCCTTGATGCCACTCCAGAGATGCCCCGAGACGCCCATCCCACCTCGAGGGGCACCACGAGGGTCCTAGCTCAATGCTTGAGCGGACCCGGTGCGCTCTACCGCCTCCTGGGAAAACCCGCGGCGGGTACCTCCCCTCGCCGTCCCAAAGGAGGCACCACGACCCCGCTGGGCTAACGGGGGCGACGGGCAAGGGTCCCCGCCGCAATTCGAGAACCCACCGCCGCAAGTCGAGAGACCCCACGTGATGCCACGCCCATTGCGTGAGGAGGCGCTTTTCCCTTGCAGGCCATGGAGAGCATGCCCCGGCACCTCTCCCGGCTCAGAACGGGGCTTGACTCCGTGCGGGCGACACCAGGTGTCCCTGGAGATACACCCGCGAACCGGCCAAGGAGGCAGGGCTTCCCGCCAGAGCGCGAGAGCGTCCCCTGGGCCCCCATCCCTGCGAGAAGGGGCCCTTTGTATCTGCAGCGAATCGAGAGCCATCCTGAGCGCCCTCTCGCCCTGGAAAGGAGGCTGCACTCCCTCTAGGCGCCCCCAGAGGTTCCCCGAGATCCCCGTGTCCCCACGCGAGCAGAACCCCGAGTCTCCAGGCAGGGCTCGACAGCGACCCCGCCTCCCCTATGCCACCTCTTCTCGAGAGGGGGGGGGCGCCGGCTTTGCCTCCCCTCGACGGAAATCCCTAATTTCCTTCGCACTTCAAGAGGAAGCCTGTCACTTCTCCTGATGCTCGAGTGGAGGCCCCAAGACACCAGTTCCGGCCCCAAGACCAAAGGTCCCCAAGGAAGCCCGCAGTGGCACATGGGGCCCCATTGCATTGCAGCGAATCGACGGGAAGCCCAGCTGCCCCTGGCAATGGCAAAGGAGGCCGGCACTTCCAAGAGGCAACAAGAGAGGCTCCCTGAGGCGCCTCCGTCGGATCCAGAGAGGCAACCCCCGCCTCCCGCTGCGACTCGCGGAAAAGCACGACCTTCGACCCTGCATTCGAGATGAAGCCCGATTTCCCCTTGCTGTGAGCCGAGAGAAAGGCTGAGTCCCCTCGGCTCCCTTGATGCCACTCC
Source organism: Giraffa tippelskirchi (assembly GCF_054371585.1). NCBI lineage: Eukaryota > Metazoa > Chordata > Mammalia > Artiodactyla > Giraffidae > Giraffa > Giraffa tippelskirchi. The sequence continues at coordinate 6,234,111 of NC_137288.1, read as the reverse complement.
AGAGATGCCCCGAGATGCCCATCCCACCTCGAGAGGCACCCGGTTGGTCCTAGCTCAATGCTTGACGCGGACCCGGTGCGCTGCAGCGCCTCCTGGGGAATCCCGTGGCGGCTCCCTCCCCTCGCCGCTCCAAAGGAGGCACCACGACCCCGCTGGGCTAACAGGGGCGACAGGCCAGGGCCCCGTCGCAACTCGAGAACCCACCGCCGCAAGACGAGAAAACCCACGTGATGCCACGCCCATTGCGCGAGGAGGCGCTTTTCCCTTGCAGGGCATGGAGAGCATGCCCCAGCACCTCTCCCGGCTCAGAATGGGGCTTGACTCCGTGCGGGCGCCACCAGGTGTGCCCCGAGATACCCGTGCCAACCCGCCAAGAAGGCAGGGCTTCCCGCTACAGCGCGAGAGCGTCCCCTGGGCCCCCCTCCATGCGAGACGTTGCCCTTTGTACCTGCAGCGACTCGATTGCCATCCTGAGTGCTCTCTGGCCCTGGAAAGGAGGCTGGACTCCCTCTAGGCGCCCCCAGAGGTTGCCCGAGGTGCCCGTGACCCCACGCGAGCGGAACCCCGAGTCGCCAGGCGCGGCTCGACAGCGACCCCGCCCCCCTACGCCAACTCTTCGCGAGAGGGGGGCCGCCGGCTTTGCCTCCACTCGACGGGAATCCCTACTTTCCTTCGCACCTCAAGAGGAGGCCTGTCACGTCTCTTGACTCTCCAGAGGAGGCCCCAAGACACCAGTTCCGGCCCCAAGACCAAAGGTCCCCAAGGAAGCCCGCAATGTCACATGGGGCCCCAAGGCATTGCAGCGACTCCAGGGGAAGCCCAGCTGCCCCTGGCAATGGCAAAGGAGGCCGGCACTTCCCAGAGGCAACAAGAGATGCTCCCTGAAGTGCCTAGCATTGGATCCAGAGGGGCATCTCCCGCCTCCCACTGCGACTTGTGGAAAAGCAGGACCTTCGACCCTGCATTCGAGATGAAGCCCGCTTTCCCCTTGCTGTGACCCGAGAGAAAGGCTGAGTCCCCTCGGCTCCCTTGATGCCACTCCAGAGATGCCCCGAGACGCCCATCCCACCTCGAGGGGCACCCCGAGGGTCCTAGCTCAATGCTTGAGCGGACCCGGTGCGCTCTACCGCCTCCTGGGAAAACCCGCGGCGGGTACCTCCCCTCGCCGTCCCAAAGGAGGCACCACGACCCCGCTGGGCTAACGGGGGCGACGGGCAAGGGTCCCCGCCGCAACTCGAGAACCCACCGCCGCAAGTCGAGAGACCCCACGTGATGCCACGCCCATTGCGTGAGGAGGCGCTTTTCCCTTGCAGGCCATGGAGAGCATGCCCCGGCACCTCTCCCGGCTCAGAACGGGGCTTGACTCCGTGCGGGCGACACCAGGTGTCCCTGGAGATACACCCGCGAACCGGCCAAGGAGGCAGGTCTTCCCGCCAGAGCGCGAGAGCGTCCCCTGGGCCCCCATCCCTGCGAGAAGGGGCCCTTTGTATCTGCAGCGAATCGAGAGCCATCCTGAGCGCCCTCTCGCCCTGGAAAGGAGGCTGCACTCCCTCTAGGCGCCCCCAGAGGTTCCCCGAGATCCCCGTGTCCCCACGCGAGCAGAACCCCGAGTCTCCAGGCAGGGCTCGACAGCGACCCCGCCTCCCCTATGCCACCTCTTCTCGAGAGGGGGGGGGCGCCGGCTTTGCCTCCCCTCGACGGAAATCCCTAATTTCCTTCGCACTTCAAGAGGAAGCCTGTCACTTCTCCTGATGCTCGAGTGGAGGCCCCAAGACACCAGTTCCGGCCCCAAGACCAAAGGTCCCCAAGGAAGCCCGCAGTGGCACATGGGGCCCCATTGCATTGCAGCGAATCGACGGGAAGCCCAGCTGCCCCTGGCAATGGCAAAGGAGGCCGGCACTTCCAAGAGGCAACAAGAGAGGCTCCCTGAGGCGCCTCCGTCGGATCCAGAGAGGCAACCCCCGCCTCCCGCTGCGACTCGCGGAAAAGCAGGACCTTCGACCCTGCATTCGAGATGAAGCCCGATTTCCCCTTGCTGTGAGCCGAGAGAAAGGCTGAGTCCCCTCGGCTCCCTTGATGCCACTCCAGAGATGCCCCGAGATGCCCATCCCACCTCGAGAGGCACCCGGTTGGTCCTAGCTCAATGCTTGACGCGGACCCGGTGCGCTGCAGCGCCTCCTGGGGAATCCCGTGGCGGCTCCCTCCCCTCGCCGCTCCAAAGGAGGCACCACGACCCCGCTGGGCTAACAGGGGCGACAGGCCAGGGCCCCGTCGCAACTCGAGAACCCACCGCCGCAAGACGAGAAAACCCACGTGATGCCACGCCCATTGCGCGAGGAGGCGCTTTTCCCTTGCAGGGCATGGAGAGCATGCCCCAGCACCTCTCCCGGCTCAGAATGGGGCTTGACTCCGTGCGGGCGCCACCAGGTGTGCCCCGAGATACCCGTGCCAACCCGCCAAGAAGGCAGGGCTTCCCGCTACAGCGCGAGAGCGTCCCCTGGGCCCCCCTCCATGCGAGACGTTGCCCTTTGTACCTGCAGCGACTCGATTGCCATCCTGAGTGCTCTCTGGCCCTGGAAAGGAGGCTGGACTCCCTCTAGGCGCCCCCAGAGGTTGCCCGAGGTCCCCGTGACCCCACGCGAGCGGAACCCCGAGTCGCCAGGCGCGGCTCGACAGCGACCCCGCCCCCCTACGCCAACTCTTCTCGAGAGGGGGGCCGCCGGCTTTGCCTCCACTCGACGGGAATCCCTACTTTCCTTCGCACCTCAAGAGGAGGCCTGTCACGTCTCTTGACTCTCCAGAGGAGGCCCCAAGACACCAGTTCCGGCCCCAAGGCCAAAGGTCCCCAAGGAAGCCCGCAATGTCACATGGGGCCCCAAGGCATTGCAGCGACTCCAGGGGAAGCCCAGCTGCCCCTGGCAATGGCAAAGGAGGCCGGCACTTCCCAGAGGCAACAAGAGATGCTCCCTGAAGTGCCTAGCATTGGATCCAGAGGGGCATCTCCCGCCTCCCACTGCGACTTGTGGAAAAGCAGGACCTTCGACCCTGCATTCGAGATGAAGCCCGCTTTCCCCTTGCTGTGACCCGAGAGAAAGGCTGAGTCCCCTCGGCTCCCTTGATGCCACTCCAGAGATGCCCCGAGACGCCCATCCCACCTCGAGGGGCACCCCGAGGCTCCTAGCTCAATGCTTGAGCGGACCCGGTGCGCTCTACCGCCTCCTGGGAAAACCCGCGGCGGGTACCTCCCCTCGCCGTCCCAAAGGAGGCACCACGACCCCGCTGGGCTAACGGGGGCGACGGGCAAGGGTCCCCGCCGCAACTCGAGAACCCACCGCCGCAAGTCGAGAGACCCCACGTGATGCCACGCCCATTGCGTGAGGAGGCGCTTTTCCCTTGCAGGCCATGGAGAGCATGCCCCGGCACCTCTCCCGGCTCAGAACGGGGCTTGACTCCGTGCGGGCGACACCAGGTGTCCCTGGAGATACACCCGCGAACCGGCCAAGGAGGCAGGTCTTCCCGCCAGAGCGCGAGAGCGTCCCCTGGGCCCCCATCCCTGCGAGAAGGGGCCCTTTGTATCTGCAGCGAATCGAGAGCCATCCTGAGCGCCCTCTCGCCCTGGAAAGGAGGCTGCACTCCCTCTAGGCGCCCCCAGAGGTTCCCCGAGATCCCCGTGTCCCCACGCGAGCAGAACCCCGAGTCTCCAGGCAGGGCTCGACAGCGACCCCGCCTCCCCTATGCCACCTCTTCTCGAGAGGGGGGGGGCGCCGGCTTTGCCTCCCCTCGACGGAAATCCCTAATTTCCTTCGCACTTCAAGAGGAAGCCTGTCACTTCTCCTGATGCTCGAGTGGAGGCCCCAAGACACCAGTTCCGGCCCCAAGACCAAAGGTCCCCAAGGAAGCCCGCAGTGGCACATGGGGCCCCATTGCATTGCAGCGAATCGACGGGAAGCCCAGCTGCCCCTGGCAATGGCAAAGGAGGCCGGCACTTCCAAGAGGCAACAAGAGAGGCTCCCTGAGGCGCCTCCGTCGGATCCAGAGAGGCAACCCCCGCCTCCCGCTGCGACTCGCGGAAAAGCACGACCTTCGACCCTGCATTCGAGATGAAGCCCGATTTCCCCTTGCTGTGAGCCGAGAGAAAGGCTGAGTCCCCTCGGCTCCCTTGATGCCACTCCAGAGATGCCCCGAGATGCCCATCCCACCTCGAGAGGCACCCGGTTGGTCCTAGCTCAATGCTTGACGCGGACCCGGTGCGCTGCAGCGCCTCCTGGGGAATCCCGTGGCGGCTCCCTCCCCTCGCCGCTCCAAAGGAGGCACCACGACCCCGCTGGGCTAACAGGGGCGACAGGCCAGGGCCCCGTCGCAACTCGAGAACCCACCGCCGCAAGAGGAGAAAACCCACGTGATGCCACGCCCATTGCGCGAGGAGGCGCTTTTCCCTTGCAGGGCATGGAGAGCATGCCCCAGCACCTCTCCCGGCTCAGAATGGGGCTTGACTCCGTGCGGGCGCCACCAGGTGTGCCCCGAGATACCCGTGCCAACCCGCCAAGAAGGCAGGGCTTCCCGCTACAGCGCGAGAGCGTCCCCTGGGCCCCCCTCCATGCCAGACGTTGCCCTTTGTACCTGCAGCGACTCGATTGCCATCCTGAGTGCTCTCTGGCCCTGGAAAGGAGGCTGGACTCCCTCTAGGCGCCCCCAGAGGTTGCCCGAGGTCCCCGTGACCCCACGCGAGCGGAACCCCGAGTCGCCAGGCGCGGCTCGACAGCGACCCCGCCCCCCTACGCCAACTCTTCTCGAGAGGGGGGCCGCCGGCTTTGCCTCCACTCGACGGGAATCCCTACTTTCCTTCGCACCTCAAGAGGAGGCCTGTCACGTCTCTTGACTCTCCAGAGGAGGCCCCAAGACACCAGTTCCGGCCCCAAGACCAAAGGTCCCCAAGGAAGCCCGCAATGTCACATGGGGCCCCAAGGCATTGCAGCGACTCCAGGGGAAGCCCAGCTGCCCCTGGCAATGGCAAAGGAGGCCGGCACTTCCCAGAGGCAACAAGAGATGCTCCCTGAAGTGCCTAGCATTGGATCCAGAGGGGCATCTCCCGCCTCCCGCTGCGACTTGTGGAAAAGCAGGACCTTCGACCCTGCATTCGAGATGAAGCCCGCTTTCCCCTTGCTGTGACCCGAGAGAAAGGCTGAGTCCCCTCGGCTCCCTTGATGCCACTCCAGAGATGCCCCGAGACGCCCATCCCACCTCGAGGGGCACCCCGAGGCTCCTAGCTCAATGCTTGAGCGGACCCGGTGCGCTCTACCGCCTCCTGGGAAAACCCGCGGCGGGTACCTCCCCTCGCCGTCCCAAAGGAGGCACCACGACCCCGCTGGGCTAACGGGGGCGACGGGCAAGGGTCCCCGCCGCAACTCGAGAACCCACCGCCGCAAGTCGAGAGACCCCACGTGATGCCACGCCCATTGCGTGAGGAGGCGCTTTTCCCTTGCAGGCCATGGAGAGCATGCCCCGGCACCTCTCCCGGCTCAGAACGGGGCTTGACTCCGTGCGGGCGACACCAGGTGTCCCTGGAGATACACCCGCGAACCGGCCAAGAAGGCAGGGCTTCCCGCCAGAGCGCGAGAGCGTCCCCTGGGCCCCCATCCCTGCGAGAAGGGGCCCTTTGTATCTGCAGCGAATCGAGAGCCATCCTGAGCGCCCTCTCGCCCTGGAAAGGAGGCTGCACTCCCTCTAGGCGCCCCCAGAGGTTCCCCGAGATCCCCGTGTCCCCACGCGAGCAGAACCCCGAGACTCCAGGCAGGGCTCGACAGCGACCCCGCCTCCCCTATGCCACCTCTTCTCGAGAGGGGGGGGCGCCGGCTTTGCCTCCCCTCGACGGAAATCCCTAATTTCCTTCGCACTTCAAGAGGAAGCCTGTCACTTCTCCTGATGCTCGAGTGGAGGCCCCAAGACACCAGTTCAGGCCCCAAGACCAAAGGTTCCCAAGGAAGCCCGCAGTGGCACATGGGGCCCCATTGCATTGCAGCGAATCGACGGGAAGCCCAGCTGCCCCTGGCAATGGCAAAGGAGGCCGGCACTTCCAAGAGGCAACAAGAGAGGCTCCCTGAGGCGCCTCCGTCGGATCCAGAGAGGCAACCCCCGCCTCCCGCTGCGACTCGCGGAAAAGCACGACCTTCGACCCTGCATTCGAGATGAAGCCCGATTTCCCCTTGCTGTGAGCCGAGAGAAAGGCTGAGTCCCCTCGGCTCCCTTGATGCCACTCCAGAGATGCCCCGAGATGCCCATCCCACCTCGAGAGGCACCCAGTTGGTCCTAGCTCAATGCTTGACGCGGACCCGGTGCGCTGCAGCGCCTCCTGGGGAATCCCGTGGCGGCTCCCTCCCCTCGCCGCTCCAAAGGAGGCACCACGACCCCGCTGGGCTAACAGGGGCGACAGGCCAGTGCCCCGTCGCAACTCGAGAACCCACCGCCGCAAGACGAGAAAACCCACGTGATGCCTCGCCCATTGCGCGAGGAGGCGCTTTTCCCTTGCAGGGCATGGAGAGCATGCCCCAGCACCTCTCCCGGCTCAGAATGGGGCTTGACTCCGTGCGGGCGCCACCAGGTGTGCCCCGAGATACCCGTGCCAACCCGCCAAGAAGGCAGGGCTTCCCGCTACAGCGCGAGAGCGTCCCCTGGGCCCCCCTCCATGCCAGACGTTGCCCTTTGTACCTGCAGCGACTCGATTGCCATCCTGAGTGCTCTCTGGCCCTGGAAAGGAGGCTGGACTCCCTCTAGGCGCCCCCAGAGGTTGCCCGAGGTCCCCGTGACCCCACGCGAGCGGAACCCCGAGTCGCCAGGCGCGGCTCGACAGCGACCCCGCCCCCCTACGCCAACTCTTCTCGAGAGGGGGGCCGCCGGCTTTGCCTCCACTCGACGGGAATCCCTACTTTCCTTCGCACCTCAAGAGGAGGCCTGTCACGTCTCTTGACTCTCCAGAGGAGGCCCCAAGACACCAGTTCCGGCCCCAAGACCAAAGGTCCCCAAGGAAGCCCGCAATGTCACATGGGGCCCCAAGGCATTGCAGCGACTCCAGGGGAAGCCCAGCTGCCCCTGGCAATGGCAAAGGAGGCCGGCACTTCCCAGAGGCAACAAGAGATGCTCCCTGAAGTGCCTAGCATTGGATCCAGAGGGGCATCTCCCGCCTCCCGCTGCGACTTGTGGAAAAGCAGGACCTTCGACCCTGCATTCGAGATGAAGCCCGCTTTCCCCTTGCTGTGACCCGAGAGAAAGGCTGAGTCCCCTCGGCTCCCTTGATGCCACTCCAGAGATGCCCCGAGACGCCCATCCCACCTCGAGGGGCACCCCGAGGCTCCTAGCTCAATGCTTGAGCGGACCCGGTGCGCTCTACCGCCTCCTGGGAAAACCCGCGGCGGGTACCTCCCCTCGCCGTCCCAAAGGAGGCACCACGACCCCGCTGGGCTAACGGGGGCGACGGGCAAGGGTCCCCGCCGCAACTCGAGAACCCACCGCCGCAAGTCGAGAGACCCCACGTGATGCCACGCCCATTGCGTGAGGAGGCGCTTTTCCCTTGCAGGCCATGGAGAGCATGCCCCGGCACCTCTCCCGGCTCAGAACGGGGCTTGACTCCGTGCGGGCGACACCAGGTGTCCCTGGAGATACACCCGCGAACCGGCCAAGAAGGCAGGGCTTCCCGCCAGAGCGCGAGAGCGTCCCCTGGGCCCCCATCCCTGCGAGAAGGGGCCCTTTGTATCTGCAGCGAATCGAGAGCCATCCTGAGCGCCCTCTCGCCCTGGAAAGGAGGCTGCACTCCCTCTAGGCGCCCCCAGAGGTTCCCCGAGATCCCCGTGTCCCCACGCGAGCAGAACCCCGAGTCTCCAGGCAGGGCTCGACAGCGACCCCGCCTCCCCTATGCCACCTCTTCTCGAGGGGGGGGGGGCGCCGGCTTTGCCTCCCCTCGACGGAAATCCCTAATTTTCTTCGCACTTCAAGAGGAAGCCTGTCACTTCTCCTGATGCTCGAGTGGAGGCCCCAAGACACCAGTTCCGGCCCCAAGACCAAAGGTCCCCAAGGAAGCCCGCAGTGGCACATGGGGCCCCATTGCATTGCAGCGAATCGACGGGAAGCCCAGCTGCCCCTGGCAATGGCAAAGGAGGCCGGCACTTCCAAGAGGCAACAAGAGAGGCTCCCTGAGGCGCCTCCGTCGGATCCAGAGAGGCAACCCCCGCCTCCCGCTGCGACTCGCGGAAAAGCACGACCTTCGACCCTGCATTCGAGATGAAGCCCGATTTCCCCTTGCTGTGAGCCGAGAGAAAGGCTGAGTCCCCTCGGCTCCCTTGATGCCACTCCAGAGATGCCCCGAGATGCCCATCCCACCTCGAGAGGCACCCGGTTGGTCCTAGCTCAATGCTTGACGCGGACCCGGTGCGCTGCCGCGCCTCCTGGGGAATCCCGTGGCGGCTCCCTCCCCTCGCCGCTCCAAAGGAGGCACCACGACCCCGCTGGCCTAACAGGGGCGACACGCCAGGGCCCCGTCGCAACTCGAGAACCCACCGCCGCAAGACGAGAAAACCCACGTGATGCCACGCCCATTGCGCGAGGAGGCGCTTTTCCCTTGCAGGGCATGGAGAGCATGCCCCAGCACCTCTCCCGGCTCAGAATGGGGCTTGACTCCGTGCGGGCGCCACCAGGTGTGCCCCGAGATACCCGTGCCAACCCGCCAAGAAGGCAGGGCTTCCCGCTACAGCGCGAGAGCGTCCCCTGGGCCCCCCTCCATGCCAGACGTTGCCCTTTGTACCTGCAGCGACTCGATTGCCATCCTGAGTGCTCTCTGGCCCTGGAAAGGAGGCTGGACTCCCTCTAGGCGCCCCCAGAGGTTGCCCGAGGTCCCCGTGACCCCACGCGAGCGGAACCCCGAGTCGCCAGGCGCGGCTCGACAGCGACCCCGCCCCCCTACGCCAACTCTTCTCGAGAGGGGGGCCGCCGGCTTTGCCTCCACTCGACGGGAATCCCTACTTTCCTTCGCACCTCAAGAGGAGGCCTGTCACGTCTCTTGACTCTCCAGAGGAGGCCCCAAGACACCAGTTCCGGCCCCAAGACCAAAGGTCCCCAAGGAAGCCCGCAATGTCACATGGGGCCCCAAGGCATTGCAGCGACTCCAGGGGAAGCCCAGCTGCCCCTGGCAATGGCAAAGGAGGCCGGCACTTCCCAGAGGCAACAAGAGATGCTCCCTGAAGTGCCTAGCATTGGATCCAGAGGGGCATCTCCCGCCTCCCGCTGCGACTTGTGGAAAAGCAGGACCTTCGACCCTGCATTCGAGATGAAGCCCGCTTTCCCCTTGCTGTGACCCGAGAGAAAGGCTGAGTCCCCTCGGCTCCCTTGATGCCACTCCAGAGATGCCCCGAGACGCCCATCCCACCTCGAGGGGCACCCCGAGGCTCCTAGCTCAATGCTTGAGCGGACCCGGTGCGCTCTACCGCCTCCTGGGAAAACCCGCGGCGGGTACCTCCCCTCGCCGTCCCAAAGGAGGCACCACGACCCCGCTGGGCTAACGGGGGCGACGGGCAAGGGTCCCCGCCGCAACTCGAGAACCCACCGCCGCAAGTCGAGAGACCCCACGTGATGCCACGCCCATTGCGTGAGGAGGCGCTTTTCCCTTGCAGGCCATGGAGAGCATGCCCCGGCACCTCTCCCGGCTCAGAACGGGGCTTGACTCCGTGCGGGCGACACCAGGTGTCCCTGGAGATACACCCGCGAACCGGCCAAGAAGGCAGGGCTTCCCGCCAGAGCGCGAGAGCGTCCCCTGGGCCCCCATCCCTGCGAGAAGGGGCCCTTTGTATCTGCAGCGAATCGAGAGCCATCCTGAGCGCCCTCTCGCCCTGGAAAGGAGGCTGCACTCCCTCTAGGCGCCCCCAGAGGTTCCCCGAGATCCCCGTGTCCCCACGCGAGCAGAACCCCGAGTCTCCAGGCAGGGCTCGACAGCGACCCCGCCTCCCCTATGCCACCTCTTCTCGAGGGGGGGGGGGCGCCGGCTTTGCCTCCCCTCGACGGAAATCCCTAATTTTCTTCGCACTTCAAGAGGAAGCCTGTCACTTCTCCTGATGCTCGAGTGGAGGCCCCAAGACACCAGTTCCGGCCCCAAGACCAAAGGTCCCCAAGGAAGCCCGCAGTGGCACATGGGGCCCCATTGCATTGCAGCGAATCGACGGGAAGCCCAGCTGCCCCTGGCAATGGCAAAGGAGGCCGGCACTTCCAAGAGGCAACAAGAGAGGCTCCCTGAGGCGCCTCCGTCGGATCCAGAGAGGCAACCCCCGCCTCCCGCTGCGACTCGCGGAAAAGCACGACCTTCGACCCTGCATTCGAGATGAAGCCCGATTTCCCCTTGCTGTGAGCCGAGAGAAAGGCTGAGTCCCCTCGGCTCCCTTGATGCCACTCCAGAGATGCCCCGAGATGCCCATCCCACCTCGAGAGGCACCCGGTTGGTCCTAGCTCAATGCTTGACGCGGACCCGGTGCGCTGCCGCGCCTCCTGGGGAATCCCGTGGCGGCTCCCTCCCCTCGCCGCTCCAAAGGAGGCACCACGACCCCGCTGGCCTAACAGGGGCGACACGCCAGGGCCCCGTCGCAACTCGAGAACCCACCGCCGCAAGACGAGAAAACCCACGTGATGCCACGCCCATTGCGCGAGGAGGCGCTTTTCCCTTGCAGGGCATGGAGAGCATGCCCCAGCACCTCTCCCGGCTCAGAATGGGGCTTGACTCCGTGCGGGCGCCACCAGGTGTGCCCCGAGATACCCGTGCCAACCCGCCAAGAAGGCAGGGCTTCCCGCTACAGCGCGAGAGCGTCCCCTGGGCCCCCCTCCATGCCAGACGTTGCCCTTTGTACCTGCAGCGACTCGATTGCCATCCTGAGTGCTCTCTGGCCCTGGAAAGGAGGCTGGACTCCCTCTAGGCGCCCCCAGAGGTTGCCCGAGGTCCCCGTGACCCCACGCGAGCGGAACCCCGAGTCGCCAGGCGCGGCTCGACAGCGACCCCGCCCCCCTACGCCAACTCTTCTCGAGAGGGGGGCCGCCGGCTTTGCCTCCACTCGACGGGAATCCCTACTTTCCTTCGCACCTCAAGAGGAGGCCTGTCACGTCTCTTGACTCTCCAGAGGAGGCCCCAAGACACCAGTTCCGGCCCCAAGACCAAAGGTCCCCAAGGAAGCCCGCAATGTCACATGGGGCCCCAAGGCATTGCAGCGACTCCAGGGGAAGCCCAGCTGCCCCTGGCAATGGCAAAGGAGGCCGGCACTTCCCAGAGGCAACAAGAGATGCTCCCTGAAGTGCCTAGCATTGGATCCAGAGGGGCATCTCCCGCCTCCCGCTGCGACTTGTGGAAAAGCAGGACCTTCGACCCTGCATTCGAGATGAAGCCCGCTTTCCCCTTGCTGTGACCCGAGAGAAAGGCTGAGTCCCCTCGGCTCCCTTGATGCCACTCCAGAGATGCCCCGAGACGCCCATCCCACCTCGAGGGGCACCCCGAGGCTCCTAGCTCAATGCTTGAGCGTACCCGGTGCGCTCTACCGCCTCCTGGGAAAACCCGCGGCGGGTACCTCCCCTCGCCGTCCCAAAGGAGGCACCACGACCCCGCTGGGCTAACGGGGGCGACGGGCAAGGGTCCCCACCGCAACTCGAGAACCCACCGCCGCAAGTCGAGAGACCCCACGTGATGCCACGCCCATTGCGTGAGGAGGCGCTTTTCCCTTGCAGGCCATGGAGAGCATGCCCTGGCACCTCTCCCGGCTCAGAACGGGGCTTGACTCCGTGCGGGCGACACCAGGTGTCCCTGGAGATACACCCGCGAACCGGCCAAGAAGGCAGGGCTTCCCGCCAGAGCGCGAGAGCGTCCCCTGGGCCCCCATCCCTGCGAGAAGGGGCCCTTTGTATCTGCAGCGAATCGAGAGCCATCCTGAGCGCCCTCTCGCCCTGGAAAGGAGGCTGCACTCCCTCTAGGCGCCCCCAGAGGTTCCCCGAGATCCCCGTGTCCCCACGCGAGCAGAACCCCGAGTCTCCAGGCAGGGCTCGACAGCGACCCCGCCTCCCCTATGCCACCTCTTCTCGAGAGGGGGGGGCGCCGGCTTTGCCTCCCCTCGACGGAAATCCCTAATTTCCTTCGCACTTCAAGAGGAAGCCTGTCACTTCTCCTGATGCTCGAGTGGAGGCCCCAAGACACCAGTTCCGGCCCCAAGACCAAAGGTCCCCAAGGAAGCCCGCAGTGGCACATGGGGCCCCATTGCATTGCAGCGAATCGACGGGAAGCCCAGCTGCCCCTGGCAATGGCAAAGGAGGCCGGCACTTCCAAGAGGCAACAAGAGAGGCTCCCTGAGGCGCCTCCGTCGGATCCAGAGAGGCAACCCCCGCCTCCCGCTGCGACTCGCGGAAAAGCACGACCTTCGACCCTGCATTCGAGATGAAGCCCGATTTCCCCTTGCTGTGAGCCCAGAGAAAGGCTGAGTCCCCTCGGCTCCCTTGATGCCACTCCAGAGATGCCCCGAGATGCCCATCCCACCTCGAGAGGCACCCGGTTGGTCCTAGCTCAATGCTTGACGCGGACCCGGTGCGCTGCCGCGCCTCCTGGGGAATCCCGTGGCGGCTCCCTCCCCTCGCCGCTCCAAAGGAGGCACCACGACCCCGCTGGGCTAACAGGGGCGACAGGCCAGGGCCCCGTCGCAACTCGAGAACCCACCGCCGCAAGACGAGAAAACCCACGTGATGCCACGCCCATTGCGCGAGGAGGCGCTTTTCCCTTGCAGGGCATGGAGAGCATGCCCCAGCACCTCTCCCGGCTCAGAATGGGGCTTGACTCCGTGCGGGCGCCACCAGGTGTGCCCCGAGATACCCGTGCCAACCCGCCAAGAAGGCAGGGCTTCCCGCTACAGCGCGAGAGCGTCCCCTGGGACCCCTCCATGCCAGACGTTGCCCTTTGTACCTGCAGCGACTCGATTGCCATCCTGAGTGCTCTCTGGCCCTGGAAAGGAGGCTGGACTCCCTCTAGGCGCCCCCAGAGGTTGCCCGAGGTCCCCGTGACCCCACGCGAGCGGAACCCCGAGTCGCCAGGCGCGGCTCGACAGCGACCCCGCCCCCCTACGCCAACTCTTCTCGAGAGGGGGGCCGCCGGCTTTGCCTCCACTCGACGGGAATCCCTACTTTCCTTCGCACCTCAAGAGGAGGCCTGTCACGTCTCTTGACTCTCCAGAGGAGGCCCCAAGACACCAGTTCCGGCCCCAAGACCAAAGGTCCCCAAGGAAGCCCGCAATGTCACATGGGGCCCCAAGGCATTGCAGCGACTCCAGGGGAAGCCCAGCTGCCCCTGGCAATGGCAAAGGAGGCCGGCACTTCCCAGAGGCAACAAGAGATGCTCCCTGAAGTGCCTAGCATTGGATCCAGAGGGGCATCTCCCGCCTCCCGCTGCGACTTGTGGAAAAGCAGGACCTTCGACCCTGCATTCGAGATGAAGCCCGCTTTCCCCTTGCTGTGACCCGAGAGAAAGGCTGAGTCCCCTCGGCTCCCTTGATGCCACTCCAGAGATGCCCCGAGACGCCCATCCCACCTCGAGGGGCACCCCGAGGCTCCTAGCTCAATGCTTGAGCGGACCCGGTGCGCTCTACCGCCTCCTGGGAAAACCCGCGGCGGGTACCTCCCCTCGCCGTCCCAAAGGAGGCACCACGACCCCGCTGGGCTAACGGGGGCGACGGGCAAGGGTCCCCGCCGCAACTCGAGAACCCACCGCCGCAAGTCGAGAGACCCCACGTGATGCCACGCCCATTGCGTGAGGAGGCGCTTTTCCCTTGCAGGCCATGGAGAGCATGCCCCGGCACCTCTCCCGGCTCAGAACGGGGCTTGACTCCGTGCGGGCGACACCAGGTGTCCCTGGAGATACACCCGCGAACCGGCCAAGAAGGCAGGGCTTCCCGCCAGAGCGCGAGAGCGTCCCCTGGGCCCCCATCCCTGCGAGAAGGGGCCCTTTGTATCTGCAGCGAATCGAGAGCCATCCTGAGCGCCCTCTCGCCCTGGAAAGGAGGCTGCACTCCCTCTAGGCGCCCCCAGAGGTTCCCCGAGATCCCCGTGTCCCCACGCGAGCAGAACCCCGAGTCTCCAGGCAGGGCTCGACAGCGACCCCGCCTCCCCTATGCCACCTCTTCTCGAGAGGGGGGGGGCGCCGGCTTTGCCTCCCCTCGACGGAAATCCCTAATTTCCTTCGCACTTCAAGAGGAGGCCTGTCACTTCTCCTGATGCTCGAGTGGAGGCCCCAAGACACCAGTTCCGGCCCCAAGACCAAAGGTCCCCAAGGAAGCCCGCAGTGGCACATGGGGCCCCATTGCATTGCAGCGAATCGACGGGAAGCCCAGCTGCCCCTGGCAATGGCAAAGGAGGCCGGCACTTCCAAGAGGCAACAAGAGAGGCTCCCTGAGGCGCCTCCGTCGGATCCAGAGAGGCAACCCCCGCCTCCCGCTGCTACTCGCGGAAAAGCACGACCTTCGACCCTGCATTCGAGATGAAGCCCGATTTCCCCTTGCTGTGAGCCCAGAGAAAGGCTGAGTCCCCTCGGCTCCCTTGATGCCACTCCAGAGATGCCCCGAGATGCCCATCCCACCTCGAGAGGCACCCGGTTGGTCCTAGCTCAATGCTTGACGCGGACCCGGTGCGCTGCCGCGCCTCCTGGGGAATTCCGTGGCGGCTCCCTCCCCTCGCCGCTCCAAAGGAGGCACCACGACCCCGCTGGGCTAACAGGGGCGACAGGCCAGGGCCCCGTCGCAACTCGAGAACCCACCGCCGCAAGACGAGAAAACCCACGTGATGCCACGCCCATTGCGCGAGGAGGCGCTTTTCCCTTGCAGGGCATGGAGAGCATGCCCCAGCACCTCTCCCGGCTCAGAATGGGGCTTGACTCCGTGCGGGCGCCACCAGGTGTGCCCCGAGATACCCGTGCCAACCCGCCAAGAAGGCAGGGCTTCCCGCTACAGCGCGAGAGCGTCCCCTGGGCCCCCCTCCATGCCAGACGTTGCCCTTTGTACCTGCAGCGACTCGATTGCCATCCTGAGTGCTCTCTGGCCCTGGAAAGGAGGCTGGACTCCCTCTAGGCGCCCCCAGAGGTTGCCCGAGGTCCCCGTGACCCCACGCGAGCGGAACCCCGAGTCGCCAGGCGCGGCTCGACAGCGACCCCGCCCCCCTACGCCAACTCTTCTCGAGAGGGGGGCCGCCGGCTTTGCCTCCACTCGACGGGAATCCCTACTTTCCTTCGCACCTCAAGAGGAGGCCTGTCACGTCTCTTGACTCTCCAGAGGAGGCCCCAAGACACCAGTTCCGGCCCCAAGACCAAAGGTCCCCAAGGAAGCCCGCAATGTCACATGGGGCCCCAAGGCATTGCAGCGACTCCAGGGGAAGCCCAGCTGCCCCTGGCAATGGCAAAGGAGGCCGGCACTTCCCAGAGGCAACAAGAGATGCTCCCTGAAGTGCCTAGCATTGGATCCAGAGGGGCATCTCCCGCCTCCCGCTGCGACTTGTGGAAAAGCAGGACCTTCGACCCTGCATTCGAGATGAAGCCCGCTTTCCCCTTGCTGTGACCCGAGAGAAAGGCTGAGTCCCCTCGGCTCCCTTGATGCCACTCCAGAGATGCCCCGAGACGCCCATCCCACCTCGAGGGGCACCCCGAGGGTCCTAGCTCAATGCTTGAGCGGACCCGGTGCGCTCTACCGCCTCCTGGGAAAACCCGCGGCGGGTACCTCCCCTCGCCGTCCCAAAGGAGGCACCACGACCCCGCTGGGCTAACGGGGGCGACGGGCAAGGGTCCCCGCCGCAACTCGAGAACCCACCGCCGCAAGTCGAGAGACCCCACGTGATGCCAGGCCCATTGCGTGAGGAGGCGCTTTTCCCTTGCAGGCCATGGAGAGCATGCCCCGGCACCTCTCCCGGCTCAGAACGGGGCTTGACTCCGTGCGGGCGACACCAGGTGTCCCTGGAGATACACCCGCGAACCGGCCAAGAAGGCAGGGCTTCCCGCCAGAGCGCGAGAGCGTCCCCTGGGCCCCCATCCCTGCGAGAAGGGGCCCTTTGTATCTGCAGCGAATCGAGAGCCATCCTGAGCGCCCTCTCGCCCTGGAAAGGAGGCTGCACTCCCTCTAGGCGCCCCCAGAGGTTCCCCGAGATCCCCGTGTCCCCACGCGAGCAGAACCCCGAGTCTCCAGGCAGGGCTCGACAGCGACCCCGCCTCCCCTATGCCACCTCTTCTCGAGAGGGGGGAGGCGCCGGCTTTGCCTCCCCTCGACGGAAATCCCTAATTTCCTTCGCACTTCAAGAGGAAGCCTGTCACTTCTCCTGATGCTCCAGTGGAGGCCCCAAGACACCAGTTCCGGCCGCAAGACCAAAGGTCCCCAAGGAAGCCCGCAGTGGCACATGGGGCCCCATTGCATTGCAGCGAATCGACGGGAAGCCCAGCTGCCCCTGGCAATGGCAAAGGAGGCCGGCACTTCCAAGAGGCAACAAGAGAGGCTCCCTGAGGCGCCTCCGTCGGATCCAGAGAGGCAACCCCCGCCTCCCGCTGCGACTCGCGGAAAAGCACGACCTTCGACCCTGCATTCGAGATGAAGCCCGATTTCCCCTTGCTGTGAGCCCAGAGAAAGGCTGAGTCCCCTCGGCTCCCTTGATGCCACTCCAGAGATGCCCCGAGATGCCCATCCCACCTCGAGAGGCACCCGGTTGGTCCTAGCTCAATGCTTGACGCGGACCCGGTGCGCTGCCGCGCCTCCTGGGGAATCCCGTGGCGGCTCCCTCCCCTCGCCGCTCCAAAGGAGGCACCACGACCCCGCTGGCCTAACAGGGGCGACAGGTCAGGGCCCCGTCGCAACTCGAGAACCCACCGCCGCAAGACGAGAAAACCCACGTGATGCCACGCCCATTGCGCGAGGAGGCGCTTTTCCCTTGCAGGGCATGGAGAGCATGCCCCAGCACCTCTCCCGGCTCAGAATGGGGCTTGACTCCGTGCGGGCGCCACCAGGTGTGCCCCGAGATACCCGTGCCAACCCGCCAAGAAGGCAGGGCTTCCCGCTACAGCGCGAGAGCGTCCCCTGGGCCCCCCTCCATGCGAGACGTTGCCCTTTGTACCTGCAGCGACTCGATTGCCATCCTGAGTGCTCTCTGGCCCTGGAAAGGAGGCTGGACTCCCTCTAGGCGCCCCCAGAGGTTGCCCGAGGTCCCCGTGACCCCACGCGAGCGGAACCCCGAGTCGCCAGGCGCGGCTCGACAGCGACCCCGCCCCCCTACGCCAACTCTTCTCGAGAGGGGGGCCGCCGGCTTTGCCTCCACTCGACGGGAATCCCTACTTTCCTTCGCACCTCAAGAGGAGGCCTGTCACGTCTCTTGACTCTCCAGAGGAGGCCCCAAGACACCAGTTCCGGCCCCAAGACCAAAGGTCCCCAAGGAAGCCCGCAATGTCACATGGGGCTCCAAGGCATTGCAGCGACTCCAGGGGAAGCCCAGCTGCCCCTGGCAATGGCAAAGGAGGCCGGCACTTCCCAGAGGCAACAAGAGATGCTCCCTGAAGTGCCTAGCATTGGATCCAGAGGGGCATCTCCCGCCTCCCGCTGCGACTTGTGGAAAAGCAGGACCTTCGACCCTGCATTCGAGATGAAGCCCGCTTTCCCCTTGCTGTGACCCGAGAGAAAGGCTGAGTCCCCTCGGCTCCCTTGATGCCACTCCAGAGATGCCCCGAGACGCCCATCCCACCTCGAGGGGCACCCCGAGGGTCCTAGCTCAATGCTTGAGCGGACCCGGTGCGCTCTACCGCCTCCTGGGAAAACCCGCGGCGGGTACCTCCCCTCGCCGTCCCAAAGGAGGCACCACGACCCCGCTGGGCTAACGGGGGCGACGGGCAAGGGTCCCCGCCGCAACTCGAGAACCCACCGCCGCAAGTCGAGAGACCCCACGTGATGCCAGGCCCATTGCGTGAGGAGGCGCTTTTCCCTTGCAGGCCATGGAGAGCATGCCCCGGCACCTCTCCCGGCTCAGAACGGGGCTTGACTCCGTGCGGGCGACACCAGGTGTCCCTGGAGATACACCCGCGAACCGGCCAAGAAGGCAGGGCTTCCCGCCAGAGCGCGAGAGCGTCCCCTGGGCCCCCATCCCTGCGAGAAGGGGCCCTTTGTATCTGCAGCGAATCGAGAGCCATCCTGAGCGCCCTCTCGCCCTGGAAAGGAGGCTGCACTCCCTCTAGGCGCCCCCAGAGGTTCCCCGAGATCCCCGTGTCCCCACGCGAGCAGAACCCCGAGTCTCCAGGCAGGGCTCGACAGCGACCCCGCCTCCCCTATGCCACCTCTTCTCGAGAGGGGGGGGCGCCGGCTTTGGCTCCCCTCGACGGAAATCCCTAATTTCCTTCGCACTTCAAGAGGAAGCCTGTCACTTCTCCTGATGCTCGAGTGGAGGCCCCAAGACACCAGTTCCGGCCCCAAGACCAAAGGTCCCCAAGGAAGCCCGCAGTGGCACATGGGGCCCCATTGCATTGCAGCGAATCGACGGGAAGCCCAGCTGCCCCTGGCAATGGCAAAGGAGGCCGGCACTTCCAAGAGGCAACAAGAGAGGCTCCCTGAGGCGCCTCCGTCGGATCCAGAGAGGCAACCCCCGCCTCCCGCTGCGACTCGCGGAAAAGCACGACCTTCGACCCTGCATTCGAGATGAAGCCCGATTTCCCCTTGCTGTGAGCCCAGAGAAAGGCTGAGTCCCCTCGGCTCCCTTGATGCCACTCCAGAGATGCCCCGAGATGCCCATCCCACCTCGAGAGGCACCCGGTTGGTCCTAGCTCAATGCTTGACGCGGACCCGGTGCGCTGCCGCGCCTCCTGGGGAATCCCGTGGCGGCTCCCTCCCCTCGCCGCTCCAAAGGAGGCACCACGACCCCGCTGGGCTAACAGGGGCGACAGGCCAGGGCCCCGTCGCAACTCGAGAACCCACCGCCGCAAGACGAGAAAACCCACGTGATGCCACGCCCATTGCGCGAGGAGGCGCTTTTCCCTTGCAGGGCATGGAGAGCATGCCCCAGCACCTCTCCCGGCTCAGAATGGGGCTTGACTCCGTGCGGGCGCCACCAGGTGTGCCCCGAGATACCCGTGCCAACCCGCCAAGAAGGCAGGGCTTCCCGCTACAGCGCGAGAGCGTCCCCTGGGCCCCCCTCCATGCGAGACGTTGCCCTTTGTACCTGCAGCGACTCGATTGCCATCCTGAGTGCTCTCTGGCCCTGGAAAGGAGGCTGGACTCCCTCTAGGCGCCCCCAGAGGTTGCCCGAGGTCCCCGTGACCCCACGCGAGCGGAACCCCGAGTCGCCAGGCGCGGCTCGACAGCGACCCCGCCCCCCTACGCCAACTCTTCTCGAGAGGGGGGCCGCCGGCTTTGCCTCCACTCGACGGGAATCCCTACTTTCCTTCGCACCTCAAGAGGAGGCCCGTCACGTCTCTTGACTCTCCAGAGGAGGCCCCAAGACACCAGTTCCGGCCCCAAGACCAAAGGTCCCCAAGGAAGCCCGCAATGTCACATGGGGCCCCAAGGCATTGCAGCGACTCCAGGGGAAGCCCAGCTGCCCCTGGCAATGGCAAAGGAGGCCGGCACTTCCCAGAGGCAACAAGAGATGCTCCCTGAAGTGCCTAGCATTGGATCCAGAGGGGCATCTCCCGCCTCCCGCTGCGACTTGTGGAAAAGCAGGACCTTCGACCCTGCATTCGAGATGAAGCCCGCTTTCCCCTTGCTGTGACCCGAGAGAAAGGCTGAGTCCCCTCGGCTCCCTTGATGCCACTCCAGAGATGCCCCGAGACGCCCATCCCACCTCGAGGGGCACCCCGAGGGTCCTAGCTCAATGCTTGAGCGGACCCGGTGCGCTCTACCGCCTCCTGGGAAAACCCGCGGCGGGTACCTCCCCTCGCCGTCCCAAAGGAGGCACCACGACCCCGCTGGGCTAACGGGGGCGACGGGCAAGGGTCCCCGCCGCAACTCGAGAACCCACCGCCGCAAGTCGAGAGACCCCACGTGATGCCACGCCCATTGCGTGAGGAGGCGCTTTTCCCTTGCAGGCCATGGAGAGCATGCCCCGGCACCTCTCCCGGCTCAGAACGGGGCTTGACTCCGTGCGGGCGACACCAGGTGTCCCTGGAGATACACCCGCGAACCGGCCAAGAAGGCAGGGCTTCCCGCCAGAGCGCGAGAGCGTCCCCTGGGCCCCCATCCCTGCGAGAAGGGGCCCTTTGTATCTGCAGCGAATCGAGAGCCATCCTGAGCGCCCTCTCGCCCTGGAAAGGAGGCTGCACTCCCTCTAGGCGCCCCCAGAGGTTCCCCGAGATCCCCGTGTCCCCACGCGAGCAGAACCCCGAGTCTCCAGGCAGGGCTCGACAGCGACCCCGCCTCCCCTATGCCACCTCTTCTCGAGAGGGGGGAGGCGCCGGCTTTGCCTCCCCTCGACGGAAATCCCTAATTTCCTTCGCACTTCAAGAGGAAGCCTGTCACTTCTCCTGATGCTCCAGTGGAGGCCCCAAGACACCAGTTCCGGCCGCAAGACCAAAGGTCCCCAAGGAAGCCCGCAGTGGCACATGGGGCCCCATTGCATTGCAGCGAATCGACGGGAAGCCCAGCTGCCCCTGGCAATGGCAAAGGAGGCCGGCACTTCCAAGAGGCAACAAGAGAGGCTCCCTGAGGCGCCTCCGTCGGATCCAGAGAGGCAACCCCCGCCTCCCGCTGCGACTCGCGGAAAAGCACGACCTTCGACCCTGCATTCGAGATGAAGCCCGATTTCCCCTTGCTGTGAGCCCAGAGAAAGGCTGAGTCCCCTCGGCTCCCTTGATGCCACTCCAGAGATGCCCCGAGATGCCCATCCCACCTCGAGAGGCACCCGGTTGGTCCTAGCTCAATGCTTGACGCGGACCCGGTGCGCTGCCGCGCCTCCTGGGGAATCCCGTGGCGGCTCCCTCCCCTCGCCGCTCCAAAGGAGGCACCACGACCCCGCTGGCCTAACAGGGGCGACAGGCCAGGGCCCCGTCGCAACTCGAGAACCCACCGCCGCAAGACGAGAAAACCCACGTGATGCCACGCCCATTGCGCGAGGAGGCGCTTTTCCCTTGCAGGGCATGGAGAGCATGCCCCAGCACCTCTCCCGGCTCAGAATGGGGCTTGACTCCGTGCGGGCGCCACCAGGTGTGCCCCGAGATACCCGTGCCAACCCGCCAAGAAGGCAGGGCTTCCCGCTACAGCGCGAGAGCGTCCCCTGGGCCCCCCTCCATGCGAGACGTTGCCCTTTGTACCTGCAGCGACTCGATTGCCATCCTGAGTGCTCTCTGGCCCTGGAAAGGAGGCTGGACTCCCTCTAGGCGCCCCCAGAGGTTGCCCGAGGTCCCCGTGACCCCACGCGAGCGGAACCCCGAGTCGCCAGGCGCGGCTCGACAGCGACCCCGCCCCCCTACGCCAACTCTTCTCGAGAGGGGGGCCGCCGGCTTTGCCTCCACTCGACGGGAATCCCTACTTTCCTTCGCACCTCAAGAGGAGGCCTGTCACGTCTCTTGACTCTCCAGAGGAGGCCCCAAGACACCAGTTCCGGCCCCAAGACCAAAGGTCCCCAAGGAAGCCCGCAATGTCACATGGGGCTCCAAGGCATTGCAGCGACTCCAGGGGAAGCCCAGCTGCCCCTGGCAATGGCAAAGGAGGCCGGCACTTCCCAGAGGCAACAAGAGATGCTCCCTGAAGTGCCTAGCATTGGATCCAGAGGGGCATCTCCCGCCTCCCGCTGCGACTTGTGGAAAAGCAGGACCTTCGACCCTGCATTCGAGATGAAGCCCGCTTTCCCCTTGCTGTGACCCGAGAGAAAGGCTGAGTCCCCTCGGCTCCCTTGATGCCACTCCAGAGATGCCCCGAGACGCCCATCCCACCTCGAGGGGCACCCCGAGGGTCCTAGCTCAATGCTTGAGCGGACCCGGTGCGCTCTACCGCCTCCTGGGAAAACCCGCGGCGGGTACCTCCCCTCGCCGTCCCAAAGGAGGCACCACGACCCCGCTGGGCTAACGGGGGCGACGGGCAAGGGTCCCCGCCGCAACTCGAGAACCCACCGCCGCAAGTCGAGAGACCCCACGTGATGCCACGCCCATTGCGTGAGGAGGCGCTTTTCCCTTGCAGGCCATGGAGAGCATGCCCCGGCACCTCTCCCGGCTCAGAACGGGGCTTGACTCCGTGCGGGCGACACCAGGTGTCCCTGGAGATACACCCGCGAACCGGCCAAGAAGGCAGGGCTTCCCGCCAGAGCGCGAGAGCGTCCCCTGGGCCCCCATCCCTGCGAGAAGGGGCCCTTTGTATCTGCAGCGAATCGAGAGCCATCCTGAGCGCCCTCTCGCCCTGGAAAGGAGGCTGCACTCCCTCTAGGCGCCCCCAGAGGTTCCCCGAGATCCCCGTGTCCCCACGCGAGCAGAACCCCGAGTCTCCAGGCAGGGCTCGACAGCGACCCCGCCTCCCCTATGCCACCTCTTCTCGAGAGGGGGGGGCGCCGGCTTTGGCTCCCCTCGACGGAAATCCCTAATTTCCTTCGCACTTCAAGAGGAAGCCTGTCACTTCTCCTGATGCTCGAGTGGAGGCCCCAAGACACCAGTTCCGGCCCCAAGACCAAAGGTCCCCAAGGAAGCCCGCAGTGGCACATGGGGCCCCATTGCATTGCAGCGAATCGACGGGAAGCCCAGCTGCCCCTGGCAATGGCAAAGGAGGCCGGCACTTCCAAGAGGCAACAAGAGAGGCTCCCTGAGGCGCCTCCGTCGGATCCAGAGAGGCAACCCCCGCCTCCCGCTGCGACTCGCGGAAAAGCACGACCTTCGACCCTGCATTCGAGATGAAGCCCGATTTCCCCTTGCTGTGAGCCCAGAGAAAGGCTGAGTCCCCTCGGCTCCCTTGATGCCACTCCAGAGATGCCCCGAGATGCCCATCCCACCTCGAGAGGCACCCGGTTGGTCCTAGCTCAATGCTTGACGCGGACCCGGTGCGCTGCCGCGCCTCCTGGGGAATCCCGTGGCGGCTCCCTCCCCTCGCCGCTCCAAAGGAGGCACCACGACCCCGCTGGGCTAACAGGGGCGACAGGCCAGGGCCCCGTCGCAACTCGAGAACCCACCGCCGCAAGACGAGAAAACCCACGTGATGCCACGCCCATTGCGCGAGGAGGCGCTTTTCCCTTGCAGGGCATGGAGAGCATGCCCCAGCACCTCTCCCGGCTCAGAATGGGGCTTGACTCCGTGCGGGCGCCACCAGGTGTGCCCCGAGATACCCGTGCCAACCCGCCAAGAAGGCAGGGCTTCCCGCTACAGCGCGAGAGCGTCCCCTGGGCCCCCCTCCATGCCAGACGTTGCCCTTTGTACCTGCAGCGACTCGATTGCCATCCTGAGTGCTCTCTGGCCCTGGAAAGGAGGCTGGACTCCCTCTAGGCGCCCCCAGAGGTTGCCCGAGGTCCCCGTGACCCCACGCGAGCGGAACCCCGAGTCGCCAGGCGCGGCTCGACAGCGACCCCGCCCCCCTACGCCAACTCTTCTCGAGAGGGGGGCCGCCGGCTTTGCCTCCACTCGACGGGAATCCCTACTTTCCTTCGCACCTCAAGAGGAGGCCCGTCACGTCTCTTGACTCTCCAGAGGAGGCCCCAAGACACCAGTTCCGGCCCCAAGACCAAAGGTCCCCAAGGAAGCCCGCAATGTCACATGGGGCCCCAAGGCATTGCAGCGACTCCAGGGGAAGCCCAGCTGCCCCTGGCAATGGCAAAGGAGGCCGGCACTTCCCAGAGGCAACAAGAGATGCTCCCTGAAGTGCCTAGCATTGGATCCAGAGGGGCATCTCCCGCCTCCCGCTGCGACTTGTGGAAAAGCAGGACCTTCGACCCTGCATTCGAGATGAAGCCCGCTTTCCCCTTGCTGTGACCCGAGAGAAAGGCTGAGTCCCCTCGGCTCCCTTGATGCCACTCCAGAGATGCCCCGAGACGCCCATCCCACCTCGAGGGGCACCCCGAGGGTCCTAGCTCAATGCTTGAGCGGACCCGGTGCGCTCTACCGCCTCCTGGGAAAACCCGCGGCGGGTACCTCCCCTCGCCGTCCCAAAGGAGGCACCACGACCCCGCTGGGCTAACGGGGGCGACGGGCAAGGGTCCCCGCCGCAACTCGAGAACCCACCGCCGCAAGTCGAGAGACCCCACGTGATGCCACGCCCATTGCGTGAGGAGGCGCTTTTCCCTTGCAGGCCATGGAGAGCATGCCCCGGCACCTCTCCCGGCTCAGAACGGGGCTTGACTCCGTGCGGGCGACACCAGGTGTCCCTGGAGATACACCCGCGAACCGGCCAAGAAGGCAGGGCTTCCCGCCAGAGCGCGAGAGCGTCCCCTGGGCCCCCATCCCTGCGAGAAGGGGCCCTTTGTATCTGCAGCGAATCGAGAGCCATCCTGAGCGCCCTCTCGCCCTGGAAAGGAGGCTGCACTCCCTCTAGGCGCCCCCAGAGGTTCCCCGAGATCCCCGTGTCCCCACGCGAGCAGAACCCCGAGTCTCCAGGCAGGGCTCGACAGCGACCCCGCCTCCCCTATGCCACCTCTTCTCGAGAGGGGGGGGGCGCCGGCTTTGCCTCCCCTCGACGGAAATCCCTAATTTCCTTCGCACTTCAAGAGGAGGCCTGTCACTTCTCCTGATGCTCGAGTGGAGGCCCCAAGACACCAGTTCCGGCCCCAAGACCAAAGGTCCCCAAGGAAGCCCGCAGTGGCACATGGGGCCCCATTGCATTGCAGCGAATCGACGGGAAGCCCAGCTGCCCCTGGCAATGGCAAAGGAGGCCGGCACTTCCAAGAGGCAACAAGAGAGGCTCCCTGAGGCGCCTCCGTCGGATCCAGAGAGGCAACCCCCGCCTCCCGCTGCGACTCGCGGAAAAGCACGACCTTCGACCCTGCATTCGAGATGAAGCCCGATTTCCCCTTGCTGTGAGCCCAGAGAAAGGCTGAGTCCCCTCGGCTCCCTTGATGCCACTCCAGAGATGCCCCGAGATGCCCATCCCACCTCGAGAGGCACCCGGTTGGTCCTAGCTCAATGCTTGACGCGGACCCGGTGCGCTGCCGCGCCTCCTGGGGAATCCCGTGGCGGCTCCCTCCCCTCGCCGCTCCAAAGGAGGCACCACGACCCCGCTGGGCTAACAGGGGCGACAGGCCAGGGCCCCGTCGCAACTCGAGAACCCACCGCCGCAAGACGAGAAAACCCACGTGATGCCACGCCCATTGCGCGAGGAGGCGCTTTTCCCTTGCAGGGCATGGAGAGCATGCCCCAGCACCTCTCCCGGCTCAGAATGGGGCTTGACTCCGTGCGGGCGCCACCAGGTGTGCCCCGAGATACCCGTGCCAACCCGCCAAGAAGGCAGGGCTTCCCGCTACAGCGCGAGAGCGTCCCCTGGGCCCCCCTCCATGCCAGACGTTGCCCTTTGTACCTGCAGCGACTCGATTGCCATCCTGAGTGCTCTCTGGCCCTGGAAAGGAGGCTGGACTCCCTCTAGGCGCCCCCAGAGGTTGCCCGAGGTCCCCGTGACCCCACGCGAGCGGAACCCCGAGTCGCCAGGCGCGGCTCGACAGCGACCCCGCCCCCCTACGCCAACTCTTCTCGAGAGGGGGGCCGCCGGCTTTGCCTCCACTCGACGGGAATCCCTACTTTCCTTCGCACCTCAAGAGGAGGCCCGTCACGTCTCTTGACTCTCCAGAGGAGGCCCCAAGACACCAGTTCCGGCCCCAAGACCAAAGGTCCCCAAGGAAGCCCGCAATGTCACATGGGGCCCCAAGGCATTGCAGCGACTCCAGGGGAAGCCCAGCTGCCCCTGGCAATGGCAAAGGAGGCCGGCACTTCCCAGAGGCAACAAGAGATGCTCCCTGAAGTGCCTAGCATTGGATCCAGAGGGGCATCTCCCGCCTCCCGCTGCGACTTGTGGAAAAGCAGGACCTTCGACCCTGCATTCGAGATGAAGCCCGCTTTCCCCTTGCTGTGACCCGAGAGAAAGGCTGAGTCCCCTCGGCTCCCTTGATGCCACTCCAGAGATGCCCCGAGACGCCCATCCCACCTCGAGGGGCACCCCGAGGGTCCTAGCTCAATGCTTGAGCGGACCCGGTGCGCTCTACCGCCTCCTGGGAAAACCCGCGGCGGGTACCTCCCCTCGCCGTCCCAAAGGAGGCACCACGACCCCGCTGGGCTAACGGGGGCGACGGGCAAGGGTCCCCGCCGCAACTCGAGAACCCACCGCCGCAAGTCGAGAGACCCCACGTGATGCCACGCCCATTGCGTGAGGAGGCGCTTTTCCCTTGCAGGCCATGGAGAGCATGCCCCGGCACCTCTCCCGGCTCAGAACGGGGCTTGACTCCGTGCGGGCGACACCAGGTGTCCCTGGAGATACACCCGCGAACCGGCCAAGAAGGCAGGGCTTCCCGCCAGAGCGCGAGAGCGTCCCCTGGGCCCCCATCCCTGCGAGAAGGGGCCCTTTGTATCTGCAGCGAATCGAGAGCCATCCTGAGCGCCCTCTCGCCCTGGAAAGGAGGCTGCACTCCCTCTAGGCGCCCCCAGAGGTTCCCCGAGATCCCCGTGTCCCCACGCGAGCAGAACCCCGAGTCTCCAGGCAGGGCTCGACAGCGACCCCGCCTCCCCTATGCCACCTCTTCTCCAGAGGGGGGGGGGCGCCGGCTTTGGCTCCCCTCGACGGAAATCCCTAATTTCCTTCGCACTTCAAGAGGAAGCCTGTCACTTCTCCTGATGCTCGAGTGGAGGCCCCAAGACACCAGTTCCGGCCCCAAGACCAAAGGTCCCCAAGGAAGCCCGCAGTGGCACATGGGGCCCCATTGCATTGCAGCGAATCGACGGGAAGCCCAGCTGCCCCTGGCAATGGCAAAGGAGGCCGGCACTTCCAAGAGGCAACAAGAGAGGCTCCCTGAGGCGCCTCCGTCGGATCCAGAGAGGCAACCCCCGCCTCCCGCTGCGACTCGCGGAAAAGCACGACCTTCGACCCTGCATTCGAGATGAAGCCCGATTTCCCCTTGCTGTGAGCCCAGAGAAAGGCTGAGTCCCCTCGGCTCCCTTGATGCCACTCCAGAGATGCCCCGAGATGCCCATCCCACCTCGAGAGGCACCCGGTTGGTCCTAGCTCAATGCTTGACGCGGACCCGGTGCGCTGCCGCGCCTCCTGGGGAATCCCGTGGCGGCTCCCTCCCCTCGCCGCTCCAAAGGAGGCACCACGACCCCGCTGGGCTAACAGGGGCGACAGGCCAGGGCCCCGTCGCAACTCGAGAACCCACCGCCGCAAGACGAGAAAACCCACGTGATGCCACGCCCATTGCGCGAGGAGGCGCTTTTCCCTTGCAGGGCATGGAGAGCATGCCCCAGCACCTCTCCCGGCTCAGAATGGGGCTTGACTCCGTGCGGGCGCCACCAGGTGTGCCCCGAGATACCCGTGCCAACCCGCCAAGAAGGCAGGGCTTCCCGCTACAGCGCGAGAGCGTCCCCTGGGCCCCCCTCCATGCCAGACGTTGCCCTTTGTACCTGCAGCGACTCGATTGCCATCCTGAGTGCTCTCTGGCCCTGGAAAGGAGGCTGGACTCCCTCTAGGCGCCCCCAGAGGTTGCCCGAGGTCCCCGTGACCCCACGCGAGCGGAACCCCGAGTCGCCAGGCGCGGCTCGACAGCGACCCCGCCCCCCTACGCCAACTCTTCTCGAGAGGGGGGCCGCCGGCTTTGCCTCCACTCGACGGGAATCCCTACTTTCCTTCGCACCTCAAGAGGAGGCCTGTCACGTCTCTTGACTCTCCAGAGGAGGCCCCAAGACACCAGTTCCGGCCCCAAGACCAAAGGTCCCCAAGGAAGCCCGCAATGTCACATGGGGCCCCAAGGCATTGCAGCGACTCGAGGGGAAGCCCAGCTGCCCCTGGCAATGGCAAAGGAGGCCGGCACTTCCCAGAGGCAACAAGAGATGCTCCCTGAAGTGCCTAGCATTGGATCCAGAGGGGCATCTCCCGCCTCCCGCTGCGACTTGTGGAAAAGCAGGACCTTCGACCCTGCATTCGAGATGAAGCCCGCTTTCCCCTTGCTGTGACCCGAGAGAAAGGCTGAGTCCCCTCGGCTCCCTTGATGCCACTCCAGAGATGCCCCGAGACGCCCATCCCACCTCGAGGGGCACCCCGAGGCTCCTAGCTCAATGCTTGAGCGGACCCGGTGCGCTCTACCGCCTCCTGGGAAAACCCGCGGCGGGTACCTCCCCTCGCCGTCCCAAAGGAGGCACCACGACCCCGCTGGGCTAACGGGGGCGACGGGCAAGGGTCCCCGCCGCAACTCGAGAACCCACCGCCGCAAGTCGAGAGACCCCACGTGATGCCACGCCCATTGCGTGAGGAGGCGCTTTTCCCTTGCAGGCCATGGAGAGCATGCCCCGGCACCTCTCCCGGCTCAGAACGGGGCTTGACTCCGTGCGGGCGACACCAGGTGTCCCTGGAGATACACCCGCGAACCGGCCAAGAAGGCAGGGCTTCCCGCCAGAGCGCGAGAGCGTCCCCTGGGCCCCCATCCCTGCGAGAAGGGGCCCTTTGTATCTGCAGCGAATCGAGAGCCATCCTGAGCGCCCTCTCGCCCTGGAAAGGAGGCTGCACTCCCTCTAGGCGCCCCCAGAGGTTCCCCGAGATCCCCGTGTCCCCACGCGAGCAGAACCCCGAGTCTCCAGGCAGGGCTCGACAGCGACCCCGCCTCCCCTATGCCACCTCTTCTCGAGAGGGGGGGGGCGCCGGCTTTGGCTCCCCTCGACGGAAATCCCTAATTTCCTTCGCACTTCAAGAGGAAGCCTGTCACTTCTCCTGATGCTCGAGTGGAG
The DNA here is from genome assembly GCF_054371585.1 of Giraffa tippelskirchi. NCBI lineage: Eukaryota > Metazoa > Chordata > Mammalia > Artiodactyla > Giraffidae > Giraffa > Giraffa tippelskirchi. The sequence goes on along the minus strand of NC_137288.1, from coordinate 6,205,232 downwards.
GCCCCAAGACACCAGTTCCGGCCCCAAGACCAAAGGTCCCCAAGGAAGCCCGCAGTGGCACATGGGGCCCCATTGCATTGCAGCGAATCGACGGGAAGCCCAGCTGCCCCTGGCAATGGCAAAGGAGGCCGGCACTTCCAAGAGGCAACAAGAGAGGCTCCCTGAGGCGCCTCCGTCGGATCCAGAGAGGCAACCCCCGCCTCCCGCTGCGACTCGCGGAAAAGCACGACCTTCGACCCTGCATTCGAGATGAAGCCCGATTTCCCCTTGCTGTGAGCCCAGAGAAAGGCTGAGTCCCCTCGGCTCCCTTGATGCCACTCCAGAGATGCCCCGAGATGCCCATCCCACCTCGAGAGGCACCCGGTTGGTCCTAGCTCAATGCTTGACGCGGACCCGGTGCGCTGCCGCGCCTCCTGGGGAATCCCGTGGCGGCTCCCTCCCCTCGCCGCTCCAAAGGAGGCACCACGACCCCGCTGGGCTAACAGGGGCGACAGGCCAGGGCCCCGTCGCAACTCGAGAACCCACCGCCGCAAGACGAGAAAACCCACGTGATGCCACGCCCATTGCGCGAGGAGGCGCTTTTCCCTTGCAGGGCATGGAGAGCATGCCCCAGCACCTCTCCCGGCTCAGAATGGGGCTTGACTCCGTGCGGGCGCCACCAGGTGTGCCCCGAGATACCCGTGCCAACCCGCCAAGAAGGCAGGGCTTCCCGCTACAGCGCGAGAGCGTCCCCTGGGCCCCCCTCCATGCCAGACGTTGCCCTTTGTACCTGCAGCGACTCGATTGCCATCCTGAGTGCTCTCTGGCCCTGGAAAGGAGGCTGGACTCCCTCTAGGCGCCCCCAGAGGTTGCCCGAGGTCCCCGTGACCCCACGCGAGCGGAACCCCGAGTCGCCAGGCGCGGCTCGACAGCGACCCCGCCCCCCTACGCCAACTCTTCTCGAGAGGGGGGCCGCCGGCTTTGCCTCCACTCGACGGGAATCCCTACTTTCCTTCGCACCTCAAGAGGAGGCCTGTCACGTCTCTTGACTCTCCAGAGGAGGCCCCAAGACACCAGTTCCGGCCCCAAGACCAAAGGTCCCCAAGGAAGCCCGCAATGTCACATGGGGCCCCAAGGCATTGCAGCGACTCGAGGGGAAGCCCAGCTGCCCCTGGCAATGGCAAAGGAGGCCGGCACTTCCCAGAGGCAACAAGAGATGCTCCCTGAAGTGCCTAGCATTGGATCCAGAGGGGCATCTCCCGCCTCCCGCTGCGACTTGTGGAAAAGCAGGACCTTCGACCCTGCATTCGAGATGAAGCCCGCTTTCCCCTTGCTGTGACCCGAGAGAAAGGCTGAGTCCCCTCGGCTCCCTTGATGCCACTCCAGAGATGCCCCGAGACGCCCATCCCACCTCGAGGGGCACCCCGAGGCTCCTAGCTCAATGCTTGAGCGGACCCGGTGCGCTCTACCGCCTCCTGGGAAAACCCGCGGCGGGTACCTCCCCTCGCCGTCCCAAAGGAGGCACCACGACCCCGCTGGGCTAACGGGGGCGACGGGCAAGGGTCCCCGCCGCAACTCGAGAACCCACCGCCGCAAGTCGAGAGACCCCACGTGATGCCACGCCCATTGCGTGAGGAGGCGCTTTTCCCTTGCAGGCCATGGAGAGCATGCCCCGGCACCTCTCCCGGCTCAGAACGGGGCTTGACTCCGTGCGGGCGACACCAGGTGTCCCTGGAGATACACCCGCGAACCGGCCAAGAAGGCAGGGCTTCCCGCCAGAGCGCGAGAGCGTCCCCTGGGCCCCCATCCCTGCGAGAAGGGGCCCTTTGTATCTGCAGCGAATCGAGAGCCATCCTGAGCGCCCTCTCGCCCTGGAAAGGAGGCTGCACTCCCTCTAGGCGCCCCCAGAGGTTCCCCGAGATCCCCGTGTCCCCACGCGAGCAGAACCCCGAGTCTCCAGGCAGGGCTCGACAGCGACCCCGCCTCCCCTATGCCACCTCTTCTCGAGAGGGGGGGGGGCGCCGGCTTTGGCTCCCCTCGACGGAAATCCCTAATTTCCTTCGCACTTCAAGAGGAAGCCTGTCACTTCTCCTGATGCTCGAGTGGAGGCCCCAAGACACCAGTTCCGGCCCCAAGACCAAAGGTCCCCAAGGAAGCCCGCAGTGGCACATGGGGCCCCATTGCATTGCAGCGAATCGACGGGAAGCCCAGCTGCCCCTGGCAATGGCAAAGGAGGCCGGCACTTCCAAGAGGCAACAAGAGAGGCTCCCTGAGGCGCCTCCGTCGGATCCAGAGAGGCAACCCCCGCCTCCCGCTGCGACTCGCGGAAAAGCACGACCTTCGACCCTGCATTCGAGATGAAGCCCGATTTCCCCTTGCTGTGAGCCCAGAGAAAGGCTGAGTCCCCTCGGCTCCCTTGATGCCACTCCAGAGATGCCCCGAGATGCCCATCCCACCTCGAGAGGCACCCGGTTGGTCCTAGCTCAATGCTTGACGCGGACCCGGTGCGCTGCCGCGCCTCCTGGGGAATCCCGTGGCGGCTCCCTCCCCTCGCCGCTCCAAAGGAGGCACCACGACCCCGCTGGGCTAACAGGGGCGACAGGCCAGGGCCCCGTCGCAACTCGAGAACCCACCGCCGCAAGACGAGAAAACCCACGTGATGCCACGCCCATTGCGCGAGGAGGCGCTTTTCCCTTGCAGGGCATGGAGAGCATGCCCCAGCACCTCTCCCGGCTCAGAATGGGGCTTGACTCCGTGCGGGCGCCACCAGGTGTGCCCCGAGATACCCGTGCCAACCCGCCAAGAAGGCAGGGCTTCCCGCTACAGCGCGAGAGCGTCCCCTGGGCCCCCCTCCATGCCAGACGTTGCCCTTTGTACCTGCAGCGACTCGATTGCCATCCTGAGTGCTCTCTGGCCCTGGAAAGGAGGCTGGACTCCCTCTAGGCGCCCCCAGAGGTTGCCCGAGGTCCCCGTGACCCCACGCGAGCGGAACCCCGAGTCGCCAGGCGCGGCTCGACAGCGACCCCGCCCCCCTACGCCAACTCTTCTCGAGAGGGGGGCCGCCGGCTTTGCCTCCACTCGACGGGAATCCCTACTTTCCTTCGCACCTCAAGAGGAGGCCCGTCACGTCTCTTGACTCTCCAGAGGAGGCCCCAAGACACCAGTTCCGGCCCCAAGACCAAAGGTCCCCAAGGAAGCCCGCAATGTCACATGGGGCCCCAAGGCATTGCAGCGACTCGAGGGGAAGCCCAGCTGCCCCTGGCAATGGCAAAGGAGGCCGGCACTTCCCAGAGGCAACAAGAGATGCTCCCTGAAGTGCCTAGCATTGGATCCAGAGGGGCATCTCCCGCCTCCCGCTGCGACTTGTGGAAAAGCAGGACCTTCGACCCTGCATTCGAGATGAAGCCCGCTTTCCCCTTGCTGTGACCCGAGAGAAAGGCTGAGTCCCCTCGGCTCCCTTGATGCCACTCCAGAGATGCCCCGAGACGCCCATCCCACCTCGAGGGGCACCCCGAGGCTCCTAGCTCAATGCTTGAGCGGACCCGGTGCGCTCTACCGCCTCCTGGGAAAACCCGCGGCGGGTACCTCCCCTCGCCGTCCCAAAGGAGGCACCACGACCCCGCTGGGCTAACGGGGGCGACGGGCAAGGGTCCCCGCCGCAACTCGAGAACCCACCGCCGCAAGTCGAGAGACCCCACGTGATGCCACGCCCATTGCGTGAGGAGGCGCTTTTCCCTTGCAGGCCATGGAGAGCATGCCCCGGCACCTCTCCCGGCTCAGAACGGGGCTTGACTCCGTGCGGGCGACACCAGGTGTCCCTGGAGATACACCCGCGAACCGGCCAAGAAGGCAGGGCTTCCCGCCAGAGCGCGAGAGCGTCCCCTGGGCCCCCATCCCTGCGAGAAGGGGCCCTTTGTATCTGCAGCGAATCGAGAGCCATCCTGAGCGCCCTCTCGCCCTGGAAAGGAGGCTGCACTCCCTCTAGGCGCCCCCAGAGGTTCCCCGAGATCCCCGTGTCCCCACGCGAGCAGAACCCCGAGTCTCCAGGCAGGGCTCGACAGCGACCCCGCCTCCCCTATGCCACCTCTTCTCGAGAGGGGGGGGGCGCCGGCTTTGGCTCCCCTCGACGGAAATCCCTAATTTCCTTCGCACTTCAAGAGGAAGCCTGTCACTTCTCCTGATGCTCGAGTGGAGGCCCCAAGACACCAGTTCCGGCCCCAAGACCAAAGGTCCCCAAGGAAGCCCGCAGTGGCACATGGGGCCCCATTGCATTGCAGCGAATCGACGGGAAGCCCAGCTGCCCCTGGCAATGGCAAAGGAGGCCGGCACTTCCAAGAGGCAACAAGAGAGGCTCCCTGAGGCGCCTCCGTCGGATCCAGAGAGGCAACCCCCGCCTCCCGCTGCGACTCGCGGAAAAGCACGACCTTCGACCCTGCATTCGAGATGAAGCCCGATTTCCCCTTGCTGTGAGCCCAGAGAAAGGCTGAGTCCCCTCGGCTCCCTTGATGCCACTCCAGAGATGCCCCGAGATGCCCATCCCACCTCGAGAGGCACCCGGTTGGTCCTAGCTCAATGCTTGACGCGGACCCGGTGCGCTGCCGCGCCTCCTGGGGAATCCCGTGGCGGCTCCCTCCCCTCGCCGCTCCAAAGGAGGCACCACGACCCCGCTGGGCTAACAGGGGCGACAGGCCAGGGCCCCGTCGCAACTCGAGAACCCACCGCCGCAAGACGAGAAAACCCACGTGATGCCACGCCCATTGCGCGAGGAGGCGCTTTTCCCTTGCAGGGCATGGAGAGCATGCCCCAGCACCTCTCCCGGCTCAGAATGGGGCTTGACTCCGTGCGGGCGCCACCAGGTGTGCCCCGAGATACCCGTGCCAACCCGCCAAGAAGGCAGGGCTTCCCGCTACAGCGCGAGAGCGTCCCCTGGGCCCCCCTCCATGCGAGACGTTGCCCTTTGTACCTGCAGCGACTCGATTGCCATCCTGAGTGCTCTCTGGCCCTGGAAAGGAGGCTGGACTCCCTCTAGGCGCCCCCAGAGGTTGCCCGAGGTCCCCGTGACCCCACGCGAGCGGAACCCCGAGTCGCCAGGCGCGGCTCGACAGCGACCCCGCCCCCCTACGCCAACTCTTCTCGAGAGGGGGGCCGCCGGCTTTGCCTCCACTCGACGGGAATCCCTACTTTCCTTCGCACCTCAAGAGGAGGCCTGTCACGTCTCTTGACTCTCCAGAGGAGGCCCCAAGACACCAGTTCCGGCCCCAAGACCAAAGGTCCCCAAGGAAGCCCGCAATGTCACATGGGGCCCCAAGGCATTGCAGCGACTCCAGGGGAAGCCCAGCTGCCCCTGGCAATGGCAAAGGAGGCCGGCACTTCCCAGAGGCAACAAGAGATGCTCCCTGAAGTGCCTAGCATTGGATCCAGAGGGGCATCTCCCGCCTCCCGCTGCGACTTGTGGAAAAGCAGGACCTTCGACCCTGCATTCGAGATGAAGCCCGCTTTCCCCTTGCTGTGACCCGAGAGAAAGGCTGAGTCCCCTCGGCTCCCTTGATGCCACTCCAGAGATGCCCCGAGACGCCCATCCCACCTCGAGGGGCACCCCGAGGCTCCTAGCTCAATGCTTGAGCGGACCCGGTGCGCTCTACCGCCTCCTGGGAAAACCCGCGGCGGGTACCTCCCCTCGCCGTCCCAAAGGAGGCACCACGACCCCGCTGGGCTAACGGGGGCGACGGGCAAGGGTCCCCGCCGCAACTCGAGAACCCACCGCCGCAAGTCGAGAGACCCCACGTGATGCCACGCCCATTGCGTGAGGAGGCGCTTTTCCCTTGCAGGCCATGGAGAGCATGCCCCGGCACCTCTCCCGGCTCAGAACGGGGCTTGACTCCGTGCGGGCGACACCAGGTGTCCCTGGAGATACACCCGCGAACCGGCCAAGAAGGCAGGGCTTCCCGCCAGAGCGCGAGAGCGTCCCCTGGGCCCCCATCCCTGCGAGAAGGGGCCCTTTGTATCTGCAGCGAATCGAGAGCCATCCTGAGCGCCCTCTCGCCCTGGAAAGGAGGCTGCACTCCCTCTAGGCGCCCCCAGAGGTTCCCCGAGATCCCCGTGTCCCCACGCGAGCAGAACCCCGAGTCTCCAGGCAGGGCTCGACAGCGACCCCGCCTCCCCTATGCCACCTCTTCTCGAGAGGGGGGGGCGCCGGCTTTGCCTCCCCTCGACGGAAATCCCTAATTTCCTTCGCACTTCAAGAGGAAGCCTGTCACTTCTCCTGATGCTCGAGTGGAGGCCCCAAGACACCAGTTCCGGCCCCAAGACCAAAGGTCCCCAAGGAAGCCCGCAGTGGCACATGGGGCCCCATTGCATTGCAGCGAATCGACGGGAAGCCCAGCTGCCCCTGGCAATGGCAAAGGAGGCCGGCACTTCCAAGAGGCAACAAGAGAGGCTCCCTGAGGCGCCTCCGTCGGATCCAGAGAGGCAACCCCCGCCTCCCGCTGCGACTCGCGGAAAAGCACGACCTTCGACCCTGCATTCGAGATGAAGCCCGATTTCCCCTTGCTGTGAGCCCAGAGAAAGGCTGAGTCCCCTCGGCTCCCTTGATGCCACTCCAGAGATGCCCCGAGATGCCCATCCCACCTCGAGAGGCACCCGGTTGGTCCTAGCTCAATGCTTGACGCGGACCCGGTGCGCTGCCGCGCCTCCTGGGGAATCCCGTGGCGGCTCCCTCCCCTCGCCGCTCCAAAGGAGGCACCACGACCCCGCTGGGCTAACAGGGGCGACAGGCCAGGGCCCCGTCGCAACTCGAGAACCCACCGCCGCAAGACGAGAAAACCCACGTGATGCCACGCCCATTGCGCGAGGAGGCGCTTTTCCCTTGCAGGGCATGGAGAGCATGCCCCAGCACCTCTCCCGGCTCAGAATGGGGCTTGACTCCGTGCGGGCGCCACCAGGTGTGCCCCGAGATACCCGTGCCAACCCGCCAAGAAGGCAGGGCTTCCCGCTACAGCGCGAGAGCGTCCCCTGGGCCCCCCTCCATGCCAGACGTTGCCCTTTGTACCTGCAGCGACTCGATTGCCATCCTGAGTGCTCTCTGGCCCTGGAAAGGAGGCTGGACTCCCTCTAGGCGCCCCCAGAGGTTGCCCGAGGTCCCCGTGACCCCACGCGAGCGGAACCCCGAGTCGCCAGGCGCGGCTCGACAGCGACCCCGCCCCCCTACGCCAACTCTTCTCGAGAGGGGGGCCGCCGGCTTTGCCTCCACTCGACGGGAATCCCTACTTTCCTTCGCACCTCAAGAGGAGGCCTGTCACGTCTCTTGACTCTCCAGAGGAGGCCCCAAGACACCAGTTCCGGCCCCAAGACCAAAGGTCCCCAAGGAAGCCCGCAATGTCACATGGGGCCCCAAGGCATTGCAGCGACTCCAGGGGAAGCCCAGCTGCCCCTGTCAATGGCAAAGGAGGCCGGCACTTCCCAGAGGCAACAAGAGATGCTCCCTGAAGTGCCTAGCATTGGATCCAGAGGGGCATCTCCCGCCTCCCGCTGCGACTTGTGGAAAAGCAGGACCTTCGACCCTGCATTCGAGATGAAGCCCGCTTTGCCCTTGCTGTGACCCGAGAGAAAGGCTGAGTCCCCTCGGCTCCCTTGATGCCACTCCAGAGATGCCCCGAGACGCCCATCCCACCTCGAGGGGCACCCCGAGGGTCCTAGCTCAATGCTTGAGCGGACCCGGTGCGCTCTACCGCCTCCTGGGAAAACCCGCGGCGGGTACCTCCCCTCGCCGTCCCAAAGGAGGCACCACGACCCCGCTGGGCTAACGGGGGCGACGGGCAAGGGTCCCCGCCGCAACTCGAGAACCCACCGCCGCAAGTCGAGAGACCCCACGTGATGCCACGCCCATTGCGTGAGGAGGCGCTTTTCCCTTGCAGGCCATGGAGAGCATGCCCCGGCACCTCTCCCGGCTCAGAACGGGGCTTGACTCCGTGCGGGCGACACCAGGTGTCCCTGGAGATACACCCGCGAACCGGCCAAGAAGGCAGGGCTTCCCGCCAGAGCGCGAGAGCGTCCCCTGGGCCCCCATCCCTGCGAGAAGGGGCCCTTTGTATCTGCAGCGAATCGAGAGCCATCCTGAGCGCCCTCTCGCCCTGGAAAGGAGGCTGCACTCCCTCTAGGCGCCCCCAGAGGTTCCCCGAGATCCCCGTGTCCCCACGCGAGCAGAACCCCGAGTCTCCAGGCAGGGCTCGACAGCGACCCCGCCTCCCCTATGCCACCTCTTCTCGAGAGGGGGGGGGCGCCGGCTTTGGCTCCCCTCGACGGAAATCCCTAATTTCCTTCGCACTTCAAGAGGAAGCCTGTCACTTCTCCTGATGCTCGAGTGGAGGCCCCAAGACACCAGTTCCGGCCCCAAGACCAAAGGTCCCCAAGGAAGCCCGCAGTGGCACATGGGGCCCCATTGCATTGCAGCGAATCGACGGGAAGCCCAGCTGCCCCTGGCAATGGCAAAGGAGGCCGGCACTTCCAAGAGGCAACAAGAGAGGCTCCCTGAGGCGCCTCCGTCGGATCCAGAGAGGCAACCCCCGCCTCCCGCTGCGACTCGCGGAAAAGCACGACCTTCGACCCTGCATTCGAGATGAAGCCCGATTTCCCCTTGCTGTGAGCCCAGAGAAAGGCTGAGTCCCCTCGGCTCCCTTGATGCCACTCCAGAGATGCCCCGAGATGCCCATCCCACCTCGAGAGGCACCCGGTTGGTCCTAGCTCAATGCTTGACGCGGACCCGGTGCGCTGCCGCGCCTCCTGGGGAATCCCGTGGCGGCTCCCTCCCCTCGCCGCTCCAAAGGAGGCACCACGACCCCGCTGGGCTAACAGGGGCGACAGGCCAGGGCCCCGTCGCAACTCGAGAACCCACCGCCGCAAGACGAGAAAACCCACGTGATGCCACGCCCATTGCGCGAGGAGGCGCTTTTCCCTTGCAGGGCATGGAGAGCATGCCCCAGCACCTCTCCCGGCTCAGAATGGGGCTTGACTCCGTGCGGGCGCCACCAGGTGTGCCCCGAGATACCCGTGCCAACCCGCCAAGAAGGCAGGGCTTCCCGCTACAGCGCGAGAGCGTCCCCTGGGCCCCCCTCCATGCGAGACGTTGCCCTTTGTACCTGCAGCGACTCGATTGCCATCCTGAGTGCTCTCTGGCCCTGGAAAGGAGGCTGGACTCCCTCTAGGCGCCCCCAGAGGTTGCCCGAGGTCCCCGTGACCCCACGCGAGCGGAACCCCGAGTCGCCAGGCGCGGCTCGACAGCGACCCCGCCCCCCTACGCCAACTCTTCTCGAGAGGGGGGCCGCCGGCTTTGCCTCCACTCGACGGGAATCCCTACTTTCCTTCGCACCTCAAGAGGAGGCCTGTCACGTCTCTTGACTCTCCAGAGGAGGCCCCAAGACACCAGTTCCGGCCCCAAGACCAAAGGTCCCCAAGGAAGCCCGCAATGTCACATGGGGCCCCAAGGCATTGCAGCGACTCCAGGGGAAGCCCAGCTGCCCCTGGCAATGGCAAAGGAGGCCGGCACTTCCCAGAGGCAACAAGAGATGCTCCCTGAAGTGCCTAGCATTGGATCCAGAGGGGCATCTCCCGCCTCCCGCTGCGACTTGTGGAAAAGCAGGACCTTCGACCCTGCATTCGAGATGAAGCCCGCTTTGCCCTTGCTGTGACCCGAGAGAAAGGCTGAGTCCCCTCGGCTCCCTTGATGCCACTCCAGAGATGCCCCGAGACGCCCATCCCACCTCGAGGGGCACCCCGAGGGTCCTAGCTCAATGCTTGAGCGGACCCGGTGCGCTCTACCGCCTCCTGGGAAAACCCGCGGCGGGTACCTCCCCTCGCCGTCCCAAAGGAGGCACCACGACCCCGCTGGGCTAACGGGGGCGACGGGCAAGGGTCCCCGCCGCAACTCGAGAACCCACCGCCGCAAGTCGAGAGACCCCACGTGATGCCACGCCCATTGCGTGAGGAGGCGCTTTTCCCTTGCAGGCCATGGAGAGCATGCCCCGGCACCTCTCCCGGCTCAGAACGGGGCTTGACTCCGTGCGGGCGACACCAGGTGTCCCTGGAGATACACCCGCGAACCGGCCAAGAAGGCAGGGCTTCCCGCCAGAGCGCGAGAGCGTCCCCTGGGCCCCCATCCCTGCGAGAAGGGGCCCTTTGTATCTGCAGCGAATCGAGAGCCATCCTGAGCGCCCTCTCGCCCTGGAAAGGAGGCTGCACTCCCTCTAGGCGCCCCCAGAGGTTCCCCGAGATCCCCGTGTCCCCACGCGAGCAGAACCCCGAGTCTCCAGGCAGGGCTCGACAGCGACCCCGCCTCCCCTATGCCACCTCTTCTCGAGAGGGGGGGGGGCGCCGGCTTTGGCTCCCCTCGACGGAAATCCCTAATTTCCTTCGCACTTCAAGAGGAAGCCTGTCACTTCTCCTGATGCTCGAGTGGAGGCCCCAAGACACCAGTTCCGGCCCCAAGACCAAAGGTCCCCAAGGAAGCCCGCAGTGGCACATGGGGCCCCATTGCATTGCAGCGAATCGACGGGAAGCCCAGCTGCCCCTGGCAATGGCAAAGGAGGCCGGCACTTCCAAGAGGCAACAAGAGAGGCTCCCTGAGGCGCCTCCGTCGGATCCAGAGAGGCAACCCCCGCCTCCCGCTGCGACTCGCGGAAAAGCACGACCTTCGACCCTGCATTCGAGATGAAGCCCGATTTCCCCTTGCTGTGAGCCCAGAGAAAGGCTGAGTCCCCTCGGCTCCCTTGATGCCACTCCAGAGATGCCCCGAGATGCCCATCCCACCTCGAGAGGCACCCGGTTGGTCCTAGCTCAATGCTTGACGCGGACCCGGTGCGCTGCCGCGCCTCCTGGGGAATCCCGTGGCGGCTCCCTCCCCTCGCCGCTCCAAAGGAGGCACCACGACCCCGCTGGGCTAACAGGGGCGACAGGCCAGGGCCCCGTCGCAACTCGAGAACCCACCGCCGCAAGACGAGAAAACCCACGTGATGCCACGCCCATTGCGCGAGGAGGCGCTTTTCCCTTGCAGGGCATGGAGAGCATGCCCCAGCACCTCTCCCGGCTCAGAATGGGGCTTGACTCCGTGCGGGCGCCACCAGGTGTGCCCCGAGATACCCGTGCCAACCCGCCAAGAAGGCAGGGCTTCCCGCTACAGCGCGAGAGCGTCCCCTGGGCCCCCCTCCATGCCAGACGTTGCCCTTTGTACCTGCAGCGACTCGATTGCCATCCTGAGTGCTCTCTGGCCCTGGAAAGGAGGCTGGACTCCCTCTAGGCGCCCCCAGAGGTTGCCCGAGGTCCCCGTGACCCCACGCGAGCGGAACCCCGAGTCGCCAGGCGCGGCTCGACAGCGACCCCGCCCCCCTACGCCAACTCTTCTCGAGAGGGGGGCCGCCGGCTTTGCCTCCACTCGACGGGAATCCCTACTTTCCTTCGCACCTCAAGAGGAGGCCTGTCACGTCTCTTGACTCTCCAGAGGAGGCCCCAAGACACCAGTTCCGGCCCCAAGACCAAAGGTCCCCAAGGAAGCCCGCAATGTCACATGGGGCCCCAAGGCATTGCAGCGACTCCAGGGGAAGCCCAGCTGCCCCTGTCAATGGCAAAGGAGGCCGGCACTTCCCAGAGGCAACAAGAGATGCTCCCTGAAGTGCCTAGCATTGGATCCAGAGGGGCATCTCCCGCCTCCCGCTGCGACTTGTGGAAAAGCAGGACCTTCGACCCTGCATTCGAGATGAAGCCCGCTTTGCCCTTGCTGTGACCCGAGAGAAAGGCTGAGTCCCCTCGGCTCCCTTGATGCCACTCCAGAGATGCCCCGAGACGCCCATCCCACCTCGAGGGGCACCCCGAGGGTCCTAGCTCAATGCTTGAGCGGACCCGGTGCGCTCTACCGCCTCCTGGGAAAACCCGCGGCGGGTACCTCCCCTCGCCGTCCCAAAGGAGGCACCACGACCCCGCTGGGCTAACGGGGGCGACGGGCAAGGGTCCCCGCCGCAACTCGAGAACCCACCGCCGCAAGTCGAGAGACCCCACGTGATGCCACGCCCATTGCGTGAGGAGGCGCTTTTCCCTTGCAGGCCATGGAGAGCATGCCCCGGCACCTCTCCCGGCTCAGAACGGGGCTTGACTCCGTGCGGGCGACACCAGGTGTCCCTGGAGATACACCCGCGAACCGGCCAAGAAGGCAGGGCTTCCCGCCAGAGCGCGAGAGCGTCCCCTGGGCCCCCATCCCTGCGAGAAGGGGCCCTTTGTATCTGCAGCGAATCGAGAGCCATCCTGAGCGCCCTCTCGCCCTGGAAAGGAGGCTGCACTCCCTCTAGGCGCCCCCAGAGGTTCCCCGAGATCCCCGTGTCCCCACGCGAGCAGAACCCCGAGTCTCCAGGCAGGGCTCGACAGCGACCCCGCCTCCCCTATGCCACCTCTTCTCGAGAGGGGGGGGGCGCCGGCTTTGGCTCCCCTCGACGGAAATCCCTAATTTCCTTCGCACTTCAAGAGGAAGCCTGTCACTTCTCCTGATGCTCGAGTGGAGGCCCCAAGACACCAGTTCCGGCCCCAAGACCAAAGGTCCCCAAGGAAGCCCGCAGTGGCACATGGGGCCCCATTGCATTGCAGCGAATCGACGGGAAGCCCAGCTGCCCCTGGCAATGGCAAAGGAGGCCGGCACTTCCAAGAGGCAACAAGAGAGGCTCCCTGAGGCGCCTCCGTCGGATCCAGAGAGGCAACCCCCGCCTCCCGCTGCGACTCGCGGAAAAGCACGACCTTCGACCCTGCATTCGAGATGAAGCCCGATTTCCCCTTGCTGTGAGCCCAGAGAAAGGCTGAGTCCCCTCGGCTCCCTTGATGCCACTCCAGAGATGCCCCGAGATGCCCATCCCACCTCGAGAGGCACCCGGTTGGTCCTAGCTCAATGCTTGACGCGGACCCGGTGCGCTGCCGCGCCTCCTGGGGAATCCCGTGGCGGCTCCCTCCCCTCGCCGCTCCAAAGGAGGCACCACGACCCCGCTGGGCTAACAGGGGCGACAGGCCAGGGCCCCGTCGCAACTCGAGAACCCACCGCCGCAAGACGAGAAAACCCACGTGATGCCACGCCCATTGCGCGAGGAGGCGCTTTTCCCTTGCAGGGCATGGAGAGCATGCCCCAGCACCTCTCCCGGCTCAGAATGGGGCTTGACTCCGTGCGGGCGCCACCAGGTGTGCCCCGAGATACCCGTGCCAACCCGCCAAGAAGGCAGGGCTTCCCGCTACAGCGCGAGAGCGTCCCCTGGGCCCCCCTCCATGCCAGACGTTGCCCTTTGTACCTGCAGCGACTCGATTGCCATCCTGAGTGCTCTCTGGCCCTGGAAAGGAGGCTGGACTCCCTCTAGGCGCCCCCAGAGGTTGCCCGAGGTCCCCGTGACCCCACGCGAGCGGAACCCCGAGTCGCCAGGCGCGGCTCGACAGCGACCCCGCCCCCCTACGCCAACTCTTCTCGAGAGGGGGGCCGCCGGCTTTGCCTCCACTCGACGGGAATCCCTACTTTCCTTCGCACCTCAAGAGGAGGCCTGTCACGTCTCTTGACTCTCCAGAGGAGGCCCCAAGACACCAGTTCCGGCCCCAAGACCAAAGGTCCCCAAGGAAGCCCGCAATGTCACATGGGGCCCCAAGGCATTGCAGCGACTCCAGGGGAAGCCCAGCTGCCCCTGGCAATGGCAAAGGAGGCCGGCACTTCCCAGAGGCAACAAGAGATGCTCCCTGAAGTGCCTAGCATTGGATCCAGAGGGGCATCTCCCGCCTCCCGCTGCGACTTGTGGAAAAGCAGGACCTTCGACCCTGCATTCGAGATGAAGCCCGCTTTGCCCTTGCTGTGACCCGAGAGAAAGGCTGAGTCCCCTCGGCTCCCTTGATGCCACTCCAGAGATGCCCCGAGACGCCCATCCCACCTCGAGGGGCACCCCGAGGGTCCTAGCTCAATGCTTGAGCGGACCCGGTGCGCTCTACCGCCTCCTGGGAAAACCCGCGGCGGGTACCTCCCCTCGCCGTCCCAAAGGAGGCACCACGACCCCGCTGGGCTAACGGGGGCGACGGGCAAGGGTCCCCGCCGCAACTCGAGAACCCACCGCCGCAAGTCGAGAGACCCCACGTGATGCCACGCCCATTGCGTGAGGAGGCGCTTTTCCCTTGCAGGCCATGGAGAGCATGCCCCGGCACCTCTCCCGGCTCAGAACGGGGCTTGACTCCGTGCGGGCGACACCAGGTGTCCCTGGAGATACACCCGCGAACCGGCCAAGAAGGCAGGGCTTCCCGCCAGAGCGCGAGAGCGTCCCCTGGGCCCCCATCCCTGCGAGAAGGGGCCCTTTGTATCTGCAGCGAATCGAGAGCCATCCTGAGCGCCCTCTCGCCCTGGAAAGGAGGCTGCACTCCCTCTAGGCGCCCCCAGAGGTTCCCCGAGATCCCCGTGTCCCCACGCGAGCAGAACCCCGAGTCTCCAGGCAGGGCTCGACAGCGACCCCGCCTCCCCTATGCCACCTCTTCTCGAGAGGGGGGGGGGCGCCGGCTTTGGCTCCCCTCGACGGAAATCCCTAATTTCCTTCGCACTTCAAGAGGAAGCCTGTCACTTCTCCTGATGCTCGAGTGGAGGCCCCAAGACACCAGTTCCGGCCCCAAGACCAAAGGTCCCCAAGGAAGCCCGCAGTGGCACATGGGGCCCCATTGCATTGCAGCGAATCGACGGGAAGCCCAGCTGCCCCTGGCAATGGCAAAGGAGGCCGGCACTTCCAAGAGGCAACAAGAGAGGCTCCCTGAGGCGCCTCCGTCGGATCCAGAGAGGCAACCCCCGCCTCCCGCTGCGACTCGCGGAAAAGCACGACCTTCGACCCTGCATTCGAGATGAAGCCCGATTTCCCCTTGCTGTGAGCCCAGAGAAAGGCTGAGTCCCCTCGGCTCCCTTGATGCCACTCCAGAGATGCCCCGAGATGCCCATCCCACCTCGAGAGGCACCCGGTTGGTCCTAGCTCAATGCTTGACGCGGACCCGGTGCGCTGCCGCGCCTCCTGGGGAATCCCGTGGCGGCTCCCTCCCCTCGCCGCTCCAAAGGAGGCACCACGACCCCGCTGGGCTAACAGGGGCGACAGGCCAGGGCCCCGTCGCAACTCGAGAACCCACCGCCGCAAGACGAGAAAACCCACGTGATGCCACGCCCATTGCGCGAGGAGGCGCTTTTCCCTTGCAGGGCATGGAGAGCATGCCCCAGCACCTCTCCCGGCTCAGAATGGGGCTTGACTCCGTGCGGGCGCCACCAGGTGTGCCCCGAGATACCCGTGCCAACCCGCCAAGAAGGCAGGGCTTCCCGCTACAGCGCGAGAGCGTCCCCTGGGCCCCCCTCCATGCCAGACGTTGCCCTTTGTACCTGCAGCGACTCGATTGCCATCCTGAGTGCTCTCTGGCCCTGGAAAGGAGGCTGGACTCCCTCTAGGCGCCCCCAGAGGTTGCCCGAGGTCCCCGTGACCCCACGCGAGCGGAACCCCGAGTCGCCAGGCGCGGCTCGACAGCGACCCCGCCCCCCTACGCCAACTCTTCTCGAGAGGGGGGCCGCCGGCTTTGCCTCCACTCGACGGGAATCCCTACTTTCCTTCGCACCTCAAGAGGAGGCCTGTCACGTCTCTTGACTCTCCAGAGGAGGCCCCAAGACACCAGTTCCGGCCCCAAGACCAAAGGTCCCCAAGGAAGCCCGCAATGTCACATGGGGCCCCAAGGCATTGCAGCGACTCCAGGGGAAGCCCAGCTGCCCCTGGCAATGGCAAAGGAGGCCGGCACTTCCCAGAGGCAACAAGAGATGCTCCCTGAAGTGCCTAGCATTGGATCCAGAGGGGCATCTCCCGCCTCCCGCTGCGACTTGTGGAAAAGCAGGACCTTCGACCCTGCATTCGAGATGAAGCCCGCTTTCCCCTTGCTGTGACCCGAGAGAAAGGCTGAGTCCCCTCGGCTCCCTTGATGCCACTCCAGAGATGCCCCGAGACGCCCATCCCACCTCGAGGGGCACCCCGAGGCTCCTAGCTCAATGCTTGAGCGGACCCGGTGCGCTCTACCGCCTCCTGGGAAAACCCGCGGCGGGTACCTCCCCTCGCCGTCCCAAAGGAGGCACCACGACCCCGCTGGGCTAACGGGGGCGACGGGCAAGGGTCCCCGCCGCAACTCGAGAACCCACCGCCGCAAGTCGAGAGACCCCACGTGATGCCACGCCCATTGCGTGAGGAGGCGCTTTTCCCTTGCAGGCCATGGAGAGCATGCCCCGGCACCTCTCCCGGCTCAGAACGGGGCTTGACTCCGTGCGGGCGACACCAGGTGTCCCTGGAGATACACCCGCGAACCGGCCAAGAAGGCAGGGCTTCCCGCCAGAGCGCGAGAGCGTCCCCTGGGCCCCCATCCCTGCGAGAAGGGGCCCTTTGTATCTGCAGCGAATCGAGAGCCATCCTGAGCGCCCTCTCGCCCTGGAAAGGAGGCTGCACTCCCTCTAGGCGCCCCCAGAGGTTCCCCGAGATCCCCGTGTCCCCACGCGAGCAGAACCCCGAGTCTCCAGGCAGGGCTCGACAGCGACCCCGCCTCCCCTATGCCACCTCTTCTCGAGAGGGGGGGGGCGCCGGCTTTGGCTCCCCTCGACGGAAATCCCTAATTTCCTTCGCACTTCAAGAGGAAGCCTGTCACTTCTCCTGATGCTCGAGTGGAGGCCCCAAGACACCAGTTCCGGCCCCAAGACCAAAGGTCCCCAAGGAAGCCCGCAGTGGCACATGGGGCCCCATTGCATTGCAGCGAATCGACGGGAAGCCCAGCTGCCCCTGGCAATGGCAAAGGAGGCCGGCACTTCCAAGAGGCAACAAGAGAGGCTCCCTGAGGCGCCTCCGTCGGATCCAGAGAGGCAACCCCCGCCTCCCGCTGCGACTCGCGGAAAAGCACGACCTTCGACCCTGCATTCGAGATGAAGCCCGATTTCCCCTTGCTGTGAGCCCAGAGAAAGGCTGAGTCCCCTCGGCTCCCTTGATGCCACTCCAGAGATGCCCCGAGATGCCCATCCCACCTCGAGAGGCACCCGGTTGGTCCTAGCTCAATGCTTGACGCGGACCCGGTGCGCTGCCGCGCCTCCTGGGGAATCCCGTGGCGGCTCCCTCCCCTCGCCGCTCCAAAGGAGGCACCACGACCCCGCTGGGCTAACAGGGGCGACAGGCCAGGGCCCCGTCGCAACTCGAGAACCCACCGCCGCAAGACGAGAAAACCCACGTGATGCCACGCCCATTGCGCGAGGAGGCGCTTTTCCCTTGCAGGGCATGGAGAGCATGCCCCAGCACCTCTCCCGGCTCAGAATGGGGCTTGACTCCGTGCGGGCGCCACCAGGTGTGCCCCGAGATACCCGTGCCAACCCGCCAAGAAGGCAGGGCTTCCCGCTACAGCGCGAGAGCGTCCCCTGGGCCCCCCTCCATGCCAGACGTTGCCCTTTGTACCTGCAGCGACTCGATTGCCATCCTGAGTGCTCTCTGGCCCTGGAAAGGAGGCTGGACTCCCTCTAGGCGCCCCCAGAGGTTGCCCGAGGTCCCCGTGACCCCACGCGAGCGGAACCCCGAGTCGCCAGGCGCGGCTCGACAGCGACCCCGCCCCCCTACGCCAACTCTTCTCGAGAGGGGGGCCGCCGGCTTTGCCTCCACTCGACGGGAATCCCTACTTTCCTTCGCACCTCAAGAGGAGGCCTGTCACGTCTCTTGACTCTCCAGAGGAGGCCCCAAGACACCAGTTCCGGCCCCAAGACCAAAGGTCCCCAAGGAAGCCCGCAATGTCACATGGGGCCCCAAGGCATTGCAGCGACTCCAGGGGAAGCCCAGCTGCCCCTGGCAATGGCAAAGGAGGCCGGCACTTCCCAGAGGCAACAAGAGATGCTCCCTGAAGTGCCTAGCATTGGATCCAGAGGGGCATCTCCCGCCTCCCGCTGCGACTTGTGGAAAAGCAGGACCTTCGACCCTGCATTCGAGATGAAGCCCGCTTTCCCCTTGCTGTGACCCGAGAGAAAGGCTGAGTCCCCTCGGCTCCCTTGATGCCACTCCAGAGATGCCCCGAGACGCCCATCCCACCTCGAGGGGCACCCCGAGGCTCCTAGCTCAATGCTTGAGCGGACCCGGTGCGCTCTACCGCCTCCTGGGAAAACCCGCGGCGGGTACCTCCCCTCGCCGTCCCAAAGGAGGCACCACGACCCCGCTGGGCTAACGGGGGCGACGGGCAAGGGTCCCCGCCGCAACTCGAGAACCCACCGCCGCAAGTCGAGAGACCCCACGTGATGCCACGCCCATTGCGTGAGGAGGCGCTTTTCCCTTGCAGGCCATGGAGAGCATGCCCCGGCACCTCTCCCGGCTCAGAACGGGGCTTGACTCCGTGCGGGCGACACCAGGTGTCCCTGGAGATACACCCGCGAACCGGCCAAGAAGGCAGGGCTTCCCGCCAGAGCGCGAGAGCGTCCCCTGGGCCCCCATCCCTGCGAGAAGGGGCCCTTTGTATCTGCAGCGAATCGAGAGCCATCCTGAGCGCCCTCTCGCCCTGGAAAGGAGGCTGCACTCCCTCTAGGCGCCCCCAGAGGTTCCCCGAGATCCCCGTGTCCCCACGCGAGCAGAACCCCGAGTCTCCAGGCAGGGCTCGACAGCGACCCCGCCTCCCCTATGCCACCTCTTCTCGAGAGGGGGGGGCGCCGGCTTTGCCTCCCCTCGACGGAAATCCCTAATTTCCTTTGCACTTCAAGAGGAAGCCTGTCACTTCTCCTGATGCTCGAGTGGAGGCCCCAAGACACCAGTTCCGGCCCCAAGACCAAAGGTCCCCAAGGAAGCCCGCAGTGGCACATGGGGCCCCATTGCATTGCAGCGAATCGACGGGAAGCCCAGCTGCCCCTGGCAATGGCAAAGGAGGCCGGCACTTCCAAGAGGCAACAAGAGAGGCTCCCTGAGGCGCCTCCGTCGGATCCAGAGAGGCAACCCCCGCCTCCCGCTGCGACTCGCGGAAAAGCACGACCTTCGACCCTGCATTCGAGATGAAGCCCGATTTCCCCTTGCTGTGAGCCCAGAGAAAGGCTGAGTCCCCTCGGCTCCCTTGATGCCACTCCAGAGATGCCCCGAGATGCCCATCCCACCTCGAGAGGCACCCGGTTGGTCCTAGCTCAATGCTTGACGCGGACCCGGTGCGCTGCCGCGCCTCCTGGGGAATCCCGTGGCGGCTCCCTCCCCTCGCCGCTCCAAAGGAGGCACCACGACCCCGCTGGGCTAACAGGGGCGACAGGCCAGGGCCCCGTCGCAACTCGAGAACCCACCGCCGCAAGACGAGAAAACCCACGTGATGCCACGCCCATTGCGCGAGGAGGCGCTTTTCCCTTGCAGGGCATGGAGAGCATGCCCCAGCACCTCTCCCGGCTCAGAATGGGGCTTGACTCCGTGCGGGCGCCACCAGGTGTGCCCCGAGATACCCGTGCCAACCCGCCAAGAAGGCAGGGCTTCCCGCTACAGCGCGAGAGCGTCCCCTGGGCCCCCCTCCATGCCAGACGTTGCCCTTTGTACCTGCAGCGACTCGATTGCCATCCTGAGTGCTCTCTGGCCCTGGAAAGGAGGCTGGACTCCCTCTAGGCGCCCCCAGAGGTTGCCCGAGGTCCCCGTGACCCCACGCGAGCGGAACCCCGAGTCGCCAGGCGCGGCTCGACAGCGACCCCGCCCCCCTACGCCAACTCTTCTCGAGAGGGGGGCCGCCGGCTTTGCCTCCACTCGACGGGAATCCCTACTTTCCTTCGCACCTCAAGAGGAGGCCTGTCACGTCTCTTGACTCTCCAGAGGAGGCCCCAAGACACCAGTTCCGGCCCCAAGACCAAAGGTCCCCAAGGAAGCCCGCAATGTCACATGGGGCCCCAAGGCATTGCAGCGACTCCAGGGGAAGCCCAGCTGCCCCTGGCAATGGCAAAGGAGGCCGGCACTTCCCAGAGGCAACAAGAGATGCTCCCTGAAGTGCCTAGCATTGGATCCAGAGGGGCATCTCCCGCCTCCCGCTGCGACTTGTGGAAAAGCAGGACCTTCGACCCTGCATTCGAGATGAAGCCCGCTTTCCCCTTGCTGTGACCCGAGAGAAAGGCTGAGTCCCCTGGGCTCCCTTGATGCCACTCCAGAGATGCCCCGAGACGCCCATCCCACCTCGAGGGGCACCCCGAGGGTCCTAGCTCAATGCTTGAGCGGACCCGGTGCGCTCTACCGCCTCCTGGGAAAACCCGCGGCGGGTACCTCCCCTCGCCGTCCCAAAGGAGGCACCACGACCCCGCTGGGCTAACGGGGGCGACGGGCAAGGGTCCCCGCCGCAACTCGAGAACCCACCGCCGCAAGTCGAGAGACCCCACGTGATGCCACGCCCATTGCGTGAGGAGGCGCTTTTCCCTTGCAGGCCATGGAGAGCATGCCCCGGCACCTCTCCCGGCTCAGAACGGGGCTTGACTCCGTGCGGGCGACACCAGGTGTCCCTGGAGATACACCCGCGAACCGGCCAAGAAGGCAGGGCTTCCCGCCAGAGCGCGAGAGCGTCCCCTGGGCCCCCATCCCTGCGAGAAGGGGCCCTTTGTATCTGCAGCGAATCGAGAGCCATCCTGAGCGCCCTCTCGCCCTGGAAAGGAGGCTGCACTCCCTCTAGGCGCCCCCAGAGGTTCCCCGAGATCCCCGTGTCCCCACGCGAGCAGAACCCCGAGTCTCCAGGCAGGGCTCGACAGCGACCCCGCCTCCCCTATGCCACCTCTTCTCGAGAGGGGGGGGGCGCCGGCTTTGGCTCCCCTCGACGGAAATCCCTAATTTCCTTCGCACTTCAAGAGGAAGCCTGTCACTTCTCCTGATGCTCGAGTGGAGGCCCCAAGACACCAGTTCCGGCCCCAAGACCAAAGGTCCCCAAGGAAGCCCGCAGTGGCACATGGGGCCCCATTGCATTGCAGCGAATCGACGGGAAGCCCAGCTGCCCCTGGCAATGGCAAAGGAGGCCGGCACTTCCAAGAGGCAACAAGAGAGGCTCCCTGAGGCGCCTCCGTCGGATCCAGAGAGGCAACCCCCGCCTCCCGCTGCGACTCGCGGAAAAGCACGACCTTCGACCCTGCATTCGAGATGAAGCCCGATTTCCCCTTGCTGTGAGCCCAGAGAAAGGCTGAGTCCCCTCGGCTCCCTTGATGCCACTCCAGAGATGCCCCGAGATGCCCATCCCACCTCGAGAGGCACCCGGTTGGTCCTAGCTCAATGCTTGACGCGGACCCGGTGCGCTGCCGCGCCTCCTGGGGAATCCCGTGGCGGCTCCCTCCCCTCGCCGCTCCAAAGGAGGCACCACGACCCCGCTGGGCTAACAGGGGCGACAGGCCAGGGCCCCGTCGCAACTCGAGAACCCACCGCCGCAAGACGAGAAAACCCACGTGATGCCACGCCCATTGCGCGAGGAGGCGCTTTTCCCTTGCAGGGCATGGAGAGCATGCCCCAGCACCTCTCCCGGCTCAGAATGGGGCTTGACTCCGTGCGGGCGCCACCAGGTGTGCCCCGAGATACCCGTGCCAACCCGCCAAGAAGGCAGGGCTTCCCGCTACAGCGCGAGAGCGTCCCCTGGGCCCCCCTCCATGCGAGACGTTGCCCTTTGTACCTGCAGCGACTCGATTGCCATCCTGAGTGCTCTCTGGCCCTGGAAAGGAGGCTGGACTCCCTCTAGGCGCCCCCAGAGGTTGCCCGAGGTCCCCGTGACCCCACGCGAGCGGAACCCCGAGTCGCCAGGCGCGGCTCGACAGCGACCCCGCCCCCCTACGCCAACTCTTCTCGAGAGGGGGGCCGCCGGCTTTGCCTCCACTCGACGGGAATCCCTACTTTCCTTCGCACCTCAAGAGGAGGCCTGTCACGTCTCTTGACTCTCCAGAGGAGGCCCCAAGACACCAGTTCCGGCCCCAAGACCAAAGGTCCCCAAGGAAGCCCGCAATGTCACATGGGGCCCCAAGGCATTGCAGCGACTCCAGGGGAAGCCCAGCTGCCCCTGGCAATGGCAAAGGAGGCCGGCACTTCCCAGAGGCAACAAGAGATGCTCCCTGAAGTGCCTAGCATTGGATCCAGAGGGGCATCTCCCGCCTCCCGCTGCGACTTGTGGAAAAGCAGGACCTTCGACCCTGCATTCGAGATGAAGCCCGCTTTCCCCTTGCTGTGACCCGAGAGAAAGGCTGAGTCCCCTCGGCTCCCTTGATGCCACTCCAGAGATGCCCCGAGACGCCCATCCCACCTCGAGGGGCACCCCGAGGGTCCTAGCTCAATGCTTGAGCGGACCCGGTGCGCTCTACCGCCTCCTGGGAAAACCCGCGGCGGGTACCTCCCCTCGCCGTCCCAAAGGAGGCACCACGACCCCGCTGGGCTAACGGGGGCGACGGGCAAGGGTCCCCGCCGCAACTCGAGAACCCACCGCCGCAAGTCGAGAGACCCCACGTGATGCCACGCCCATTGCGTGAGGAGGCGCTTTTCCCTTGCAGGCCATGGAGAGCATGCCCCGGCACCTCTCCCGGCTCAGAACGGGGCTTGACTCCGTGCGGGCGACACCAGGTGTCCCTGGAGATACACCCGCGAACCGGCCAAGAAGGCAGGGCTTCCCGCCAGAGCGCGAGAGCGTCCCCTGGGCCCCCATCCCTGCGAGAAGGGGCCCTTTGTATCTGCAGCGAATCGAGAGCCATCCTGAGCGCCCTCTCGCCCTGGAAAGGAGGCTGCACTCCCTCTAGGCGCCCCCAGAGGTTCCCCGAGATCCCCGTGTCCCCACGCGAGCAGAACCCCGAGTCTCCAGGCAGGGCTCGACAGCGACCCCGCCTCCCCTATGCCACCTCTTCTCGAGAGGGGGGGGCGCCGGCTTTGCCTCCCCTCGACGGAAATCCCTAATTTCCTTCGCACTTCAAGAGGAAGCCTGTCACTTCTCCTGATGCTCGAGTGGAGGCCCCAAGACACCAGTTCCGGCCCCAAGACCAAAGGTCCCCAAGGAAGCCCGCAGTGGCACATGGGGCCCCATTGCATTGCAGCGAATCGACGGGAAGCCCAGCTGCCCCTGGCAATGGCAAAGGAGGCCGGCACTTCCAAGAGGCAACAAGAGAGGCTCCCTGAGGCGCCTCCGTCGGATCCAGAGAGGCAACCCCCGCCTCCCGCTGCGACTCGCAGAAAAGCACGACCTTCGACCCTGCATTCGAGATGAAGCCCGATTTCCCCTTGCTGTGAGCCCAGAGAAAGGCTGAGTCCCCTCGGCTCCCTTGATGCCACTCCAGAGATGCCCCGAGATGCCCATCCCACCTCGAGAGGCACCCGGTTGGTCCTAGCTCAATGCTTGACGCGGACCCGGTGCGCTGCCGCGCCTCCTGGGGAATCCCGTGGCGGCTCCCTCCCCTCGCCGCTCCAAAGGAGGCACCACGACCCCGCTGGGCTAACAGGGGCGACAGGCCAGGGCCCCGTCGCAACTCGAGAACCCACCGCCGCAAGACGAGAAAACCCACGTGATGCCACGCCCATTGCGCGAGGAGGCGCTTTTCCCTTGCAGGGCATGGAGAGCATGCCCCAGCACCTCTCCCGGCTCAGAATGGGGCTTGACTCCGTGCGGGCGCCACCAGGTGTGCCCCGAGATACCCGTGCCAACCCGCCAAGAAGGCAGGGCTTCCCGCTACAGCGCGAGAGCGTCCCCTGGGCCCCCCTCCATGCGAGACGTTGCCCTTTGTACCTGCAGCGACTCGATTGCCATCCTGAGTGCTCTCTGGCCCTGGAAAGGAGGCTGGACTCCCTCTAGGCGCCCCCAGAGGTTGCCCGAGGTCCCCGTGACCCCACGCGAGCGGAACCCCGAGTCGCCAGGCGCGGCTCGACAGCGACCCCGCCCCCCTACGCCAACTCTTCTCGAGAGGGGGGCCGCCGGCTTTGCCTCCACTCGACGGGAATCCCTACTTTCCTTCGCACCTCAAGAGGAGGCCCGTCACGTCTCTTGACTCTCCAGAGGAGGCCCCAAGACACCAGTTCCGGCCCCAAGACCAAAGGTCCCCAAGGAAGCCCGCAATGTCACATGGGGCCCCAAGGCATTGCAGCGACTCCAGGGGAAGCCCAGCTGCCCCTGGCAATGGCAAAGGAGGCCGGCACTTCCCAGAGGCAACAAGAGATGCTCCCTGAAGTGCCTAGCATTGGATCCAGAGGGGCATCTCCCGCCTCCCGCTGCGACTTGTGGAAAAGCAGGACCTTCGACCCTGCATTCGAGATGAAGCCCGCTTTGCCCTTGCTGTGACCCGAGAGAAAGGCTGAGTCCCCTCGGCTCCCTTGATGCCACTCCAGAGATGCCCCGAGACGCCCATCCCACCTCGAGGGGCACCCCGAGGCTCCTAGCTCAATGCTTGAGCGGACCCGGTGCGCTCTACCGCCTCCTGGGAAAACCCGCGGCGGGTACCTCCCCTCGCCGTCCCAAAGGAGGCACCACGACCCCGCTGGGCTAACGGGGGCGACGGGCAAGGGTCCCCGCCGCAACTCGAGAACCCACCGCCGCAAGTCGAGAGACCCCACGTGATGCCACGCCCATTGCGTGAGGAGGCGCTTTTCCCTTGCAGGCCATGGAGAGCATGCCCCGGCACCTCTCCCGGCTCAGAACGGGGCTTGACTCCGTGCGGGCGACACCAGGTGTCCCTGGAGATACACCCGCGAACCGGCCAAGAAGGCAGGGCTTCCCGCCAGAGCGCGAGAGCGTCCCCTGGGCCCCCATCCCTGCGAGAAGGGGCCCTTTGTATCTGCAGCGAATCGAGAGCCATCCTGAGCGCCCTCTCGCCCTGGAAAGGAGGCTGCACTCCCTCTAGGCGCCCCCAGAGGTTCCCCGAGATCCCCGTGTCCCCACGCGAGCAGAACCCCGAGTCTCCAGGCAGGGCTCGACAGCGACCCCGCCTCCCCTATGCCACCTCTTCTCGAGAGGGGGGGGGCGCCGGCTTTGGCTCCCCTCGACGGAAATCCCTAATTTCCTTCGCACTTCAAGAGGAAGCCTGTCACTTCTCCTGATGCTCGAGTGGAGGCCCCAAGACACCAGTTCCGGCCCCAAGACCAAAGGTCCCCAAGGAAGCCCGCAGTGGCACATGGGGCCCCATTGCATTGCAGCGAATCGACGGGAAGCCCAGCTGCCCCTGGCAATGGCAAAGGAGGCCGGCACTTCCAAGAGGCAACAAGAGAGGCTCCCTGAGGCGCCTCCGTCGGATCCAGAGAGGCAACCCCCGCCTCCCGCTGCGACTCGCGGAAAAGCACGACCTTCGACCCTGCATTCGAGATGAAGCCCGATTTCCCCTTGCTGTGAGCCCAGAGAAAGGCTGAGTCCCCTCGGCTCCCTTGATGCCACTCCAGAGATGCCCCGAGATGCCCATCCCACCTCGAGAGGCACCCGGTTGGTCCTAGCTCAATGCTTGACGCGGACCCGGTGCGCTGCCGCGCCTCCTGGGGAATCCCGTGGCGGCTCCCTCCCCTCGCCGCTCCAAAGGAGGCACCACGACCCCGCTGGGCTAACAGGGGCGACAGGCCAGGGCCCCGTCGCAACTCGAGAACCCACCGCCGCAAGACGAGAAAACCCACGTGATGCCACGCCCATTGCGCGAGGAGGCGCTTTTCCCTTGCAGGGCATGGAGAGCATGCCCCAGCACCTCTCCCGGCTCAGAATGGGGCTTGACTCCGTGCGGGCGCCACCAGGTGTGCCCCGAGATACCCGTGCCAACCCGCCAAGAAGGCAGGGCTTCCCGCTACAGCGCGAGAGCGTCCCCTGGGCCCCCCTCCATGCCAGACGTTGCCCTTTGTACCTGCAGCGACTCGATTGCCATCCTGAGTGCTCTCTGGCCCTGGAAAGGAGGCTGGACTCCCTCTAGGCGCCCCCAGAGGTTGCCCGAGGTCCCCGTGACCCCACGCGAGCGGAATCCCGAGTCGCCAGGCGCGGCTCGACAGCGACCCCGCCCCCCTACGCCAACTCTTCTCGAGAGGGGGGCCGCCGGCTTTGCCTCCACTCGACGGGAATCCCTACTTTCCTTCGCACCTCAAGAGGAGGCCTGTCACGTCTCTTGACTCTCCAGAGGAGGCCCCAAGACACCAGTTCCGGCCCCAAGACCAAAGGTCCCCAAGGAAGCCCGCAATGTCACATGGGGCCCCAAGGCATTGCAGCGACTCCAGGGGAAGCCCAGCTGCCCCTGGCAATGGCAAAGGAGGCCGGCACTTCCCAGAGGCAACAAGAGATGCTCCCTGAAGTGCCTAGCATTGGATCCAGAGGGGCATCTCCCGCCTCCCGCTGCGACTTGTGGAAAAGCAGGACCTTCGACCCTGCATTCGAGATGAAGCCCGCTTTGCCCTTGCTGTGACCCGAGAGAAAGGCTGAGTCCCCTCGGCTCCCTTGATGCCACTCCAGAGATGCCCCGAGACGCCCATCCCACCTCGAGGGGCACCCCGAGGCTCCTAGCTCAATGCTTGAGCGGACCCGGTGCGCTCTACCGCCTCCTGGGAAAACCCGCGGCGGGTACCTCCCCTCGCCGTCCCAAAGGAGGCACCACGACCCCGCTGGGCTAACGGGGGCGACGGGCAAGGGTCCCCGCCGCAACTCGAGAACCCACCGCCGCAAGTCGAGAGACCCCACGTGATGCCACGCCCATTGCGTGAGGAGGCGCTTTTCCCTTGCAGGCCATGGAGAGCATGCCCCGGCACCTCTCCCGGCTCAGAACGGGGCTTGACTCCGTGCGGGCGACACCAGGTGTCCCTGGAGATACACCCGCGAACCGGCCAAGAAGGCAGGGCTTCCCGCCAGAGCGCGAGAGCGTCCCCTGGGCCCCCATCCCTGCGAGAAGGGGCCCTTTGTATCTGCAGCGAATCGAGAGCCATCCTGAGCGCCCTCTCGCCCTGGAAAGGAGGCTGCACTCCCTCTAGGCGCCCCCAGAGGTTCCCCGAGATCCCCGTGTCCCCACGCGAGCAGAACCCCGAGTCTCCAGGCAGGGCTCGACAGCGACCCCGCCTCCCCTATGCCACCTCTTCTCGAGAGGGGGGGGCGCCGGCTTTGCCTCCCCTCGACGGAAATCCCTAATTTCCTTTGCACTTCAAGAGGAAGCCTGTCACTTCTCCTGATGCTCGAGTGGAGGCCCCAAGACACCAGTTCCGGCCCCAAGACCAAAGGTCCCCAAGGAAGCCCGCAGTGGCACATGGGGCCCCATTGCATTGCAGCGAATCGACGGGAAGCCCAGCTGCCCCTGGCAATGGCAAAGGAGGCCGGCACTTCCAAGAGGCAACAAGAGAGGCTCCCTGAGGCGCCTCCGTCGGATCCAGAGAGGCAACCCCCGCCTCCCGCTGCGACTCGCGGAAAAGCACGACCTTCGACCCTGCATTCGAGATGAAGCCCGATTTCCCCTTGCTGTGAGCCCAGAGAAAGGCTGAGTCCCCTCGGCTCCCTTGATGCCACTCCAGAGATGCCCCGAGATGCCCATCCCACCTCGAGAGGCACCCGGTTGGTCCTAGCTCAATGCTTGACGCGGACCCGGTGCGCTGCCGCGCCTCCTGGGGAATCCCGTGGCGGCTCCCTCCCCTCGCCGCTCCAAAGGAGGCACCACGACCCCGCTGGGCTAACAGGGGCGACAGGCCAGGGCCCCGTCGCAACTCGAGAACCCACCGCCGCAAGACGAGAAAACCCACGTGATGCCACGCCCATTGCGCGAGGAGGCGCTTTTCCCTTGCAGGGCATGGAGAGCATGCCCCAGCACCTCTCCCGGCTCAGAATGGGGCTTGACTCCGTGCGGGCGCCACCAGGTGTGCCCCGAGATACCCGTGCCAACCCGCCAAGAAGGCAGGGCTTCCCGCTACAGCGCGAGAGCGTCCCCTGGGCCCCCCTCCATGCGAGACGTTGCCCTTTGTACCTGCAGCGACTCGATTGCCATCCTGAGTGCTCTCTGGCCCTGGAAAGGAGGCTGGACTCCCTCTAGGCGCCCCCAGAGGTTGCCCGAGGTCCCCGTGACCCCACGCGAGCGGAACCCCGAGTCGCCAGGCGCGGCTCGACAGCGACCCCGCCCCCCTACGCCAACTCTTCTCGAGAGGGGGGCCGCCGGCTTTGCCTCCACTCGACGGGAATCCCTACTTTCCTTCGCACCTCAAGAGGAGGCCTGTCACGTCTCTTGACTCTCCAGAGGAGGCCCCAAGACACCAGTTCCGGCCCCAAGACCAAAGGTCCCCAAGGAAGCCCGCAATGTCACATGGGGCCCCAAGGCATTGCAGCGACTCCAGGGGAAGCCCAGCTGCCCCTGGCAATGGCAAAGGAGGCCGGCACTTCCCAGAGGCAACAAGAGATGCTCCCTGAAGTGCCTAGCATTGGATCCAGAGGGGCATCTCCCGCCTCCCGCTGCGACTTGTGGAAAAGCAGGACCTTCGACCCTGCATTCGAGATGAAGCCCGCTTTCCCCTTGCTGTGACCCGAGAGAAAGGCTGAGTCCCCTCGGCTCCCTTGATGCCACTCCAGAGATGCCCCGAGACGCCCATCCCACCTCGAGGGGCACCCCGAGGGTCCTAGCTCAATGCTTGAGCGGACCCGGTGCGCTCTACCGCCTCCTGGGAAAACCCGCGGCGGGTACCTCCCCTCGCCGTCCCAAAGGAGGCACCACGACCCCGCTGGGCTAACGGGGGCGACGGGCAAGGGTCCCCGCCGCAACTCGAGAACCCACCGCCGCAAGTCGAGAGACCCCACGTGATGCCACGCCCATTGCGTGAGGAGGCGCTTTTCCCTTGCAGGCCATGGAGAGCATGCCCCGGCACCTCTCCCGGCTCAGAACGGGGCTTGACTCCGTGCGGGCGACACCAGGTGTCCCTGGAGATACACCCGCGAACCGGCCAAGAAGGCAGGGCTTCCCGCCAGAGCGCGAGAGCGTCCCCTGGGCCCCCATCCCTGCGAGAAGGGGCCCTTTGTATCTGCAGCGAATCGAGAGCCATCCTGAGCGCCCTCTCGCCCTGGAAAGGAGGCTGCACTCCCTCTAGGCGCCCCCAGAGGTTCCCCGAGATCCCCGTGTCCCCACGCGAGCAGAACCCCGAGTCTCCAGGCAGGGCTCGACAGCGACCCCGCCTCCCCTATGCCACCTCTTCTCGAGGGGGGGGGGCGCCGGCTTTGGCTCCCCTCGACGGAAATCCCTAATTTCCTTCGCACTTCAAGAGGAAGCCTGTCACTTCTCCTGATGCTCGAGTGGAGGCCCCAAGACACCAGTTCCGGCCCCAAGACCAAAGGTCCCCAAGGAAGCCCGCAGTGGCACATGGGGCCCCATTGCATTGCAGCGAATCGACGGGAAGCCCAGCTGCCCCTGGCAATGGCAAAGGAGGCCGGCACTTCCAAGAGGCAACAAGAGAGGCTCCCTGAGGCGCCTCCGTCGGATCCAGAGAGGCAACCCCCGCCTCCCGCTGCGACTCGCGGAAAAGCACGACCTTCGACCCTGCATTCGAGATGAAGCCCGATTTCCCCTTGCTGTGAGCCCAGAGAAAGGCTGAGTCCCCTCGGCTCCCTTGATGCCACTCCAGAGATGCCCCGAGATGCCCATCCCACCTCGAGAGGCACCCGGTTGGTCCTAGCTCAATGCTTGACGCGGACCCGGTGCGCTGCCGCGCCTCCTGGGGAATCCCGTGGCGGCTCCCTCCCCTCGCCGCTCCAAAGGAGGCACCACGACCCCGCTGGGCTAACAGGGGCGACAGGCCAGGGCCCCGTCGCAACTCGAGAACCCACCGCCGCAAGACGAGAAAACCCACGTGATGCCACGCCCATTGCGCGAGGAGGCGCTTTTCCCTTGCAGGGCATGGAGAGCATGCCCCAGCACCTCTCCCGGCTCAGAATGGGGCTTGACTCCGTGCGGGCGCCACCAGGTGTGCCCCGAGATACCCGTGCCAACCCGCCAAGAAGGCAGGGCTTCCCGCTACAGCGCGAGAGCGTCCCCTGGGCCCCCCTCCATGCCAGACGTTGCCCTTTGTACCTGCAGCGACTCGATTGCCATCCTGAGTGCTCTCTGGCCCTGGAAAGGAGGCTGGACTCCCTCTAGGCGCCCCCAGAGGTTGCCCGAGGTCCCCGTGACCCCACGCGAGCGGAACCCCGAGTCGCCAGGCGCGGCTCGACAGCGACCCCGCCCCCCTACGCCAACTCTTCTCGAGAGGGGGGCCGCCGGCTTTGCCTCCACTCGACGGGAATCCCTACTTTCCTTCGCACCTCAAGAGGAGGCCTGTCACGTCTCTTGACTCTCCAGAGGAGGCCCCAAGACACCAGTTCCGGCCCCAAGACCAAAGGTCCCCAAGGAAGCCCGCAATGTCACATGGGGCCCCAAGGCATTGCAGCGACTCCAGGGGAAGCCCAGCTGCCCCTGGCAATGGCAAAGGAGGCCGGCACTTCCCAGAGGCAACAAGAGATGCTCCCTGAAGTGCCTAGCATTGGATCCAGAGGGGCATCTCCCGCCTCCCGCTGCGACTTGTGGAAAAGCAGGACCTTCGACCCTGCATTCGAGATGAAGCCCGCTTTCCCCTTGCTGTGACCCGAGAGAAAGGCTGAGTCCCCTCGGCTCCCTTGATGCCACTCCAGAGATGCCCCGAGACGCCCATCCCACCTCGAGGGGCACCCCGAGGCTCCTAGCTCAATGCTTGAGCGGACCCGGTGCGCTCTACCGCCTCCTGGGAAAACCCGCGGCGGGTACCTCCCCTCGCCGTCCCAAAGGAGGCACCACGACCCCGCTGGGCTAACGGGGGCGACGGGCAAGGGTCCCCGCCGCAACTCGAGAACCCACCGCCGCAAGTCGAGAGACCCCACGTGATGCCACGCCCATTGCGTGAGGAGGCGCTTTTCCCTTGCAGGCCATGGAGAGCATGCCCCGGCACCTCTCCCGGCTCAGAACGGGGCTTGACTCCGTGCGGGCGACACCAGGTGTCCCTGGAGATACACCCGCGAACCGGCCAAGAAGGCAGGGCTTCCCGCCAGAGCGCGAGAGCGTCCCCTGGGCCCCCATCCCTGCGAGAAGGGGCCCTTTGTATCTGCAGCGAATCGAGAGCCATCCTGAGCGCCCTCTCGCCCTGGAAAGGAGGCTGCACTCCCTCTAGGCGCCCCCAGAGGTTCCCCGAGATCCCCGTGTCCCCACGCGAGCAGAACCCCGAGTCTCCAGGCAGGGCTCGACAGCGACCCCGCCTCCCCTATGCCACCTCTTCTCGAGAGGGGGGGGCGCCGGCTTTGCCTCCCCTCGACGGAAATCCCTAATTTCCTTCGCACTTCAAGAGGAAGCCTGTCACTTCTCCTGATGCTCGAGTGGAGGCCCCAAGACACCAGTTCCGGCCCCAAGACCAAAGGTCCCCAAGGAAGCCCGCAGTGGCACATGGGGCCCCATTGCATTGCAGCGAATCGACGGGAAGCCCAGCTGCCCCTGGCAATGGCAAAGGAGGCCGGCACTTCCAAGAGGCAACAAGAGAGGCTCCCTGAGGCGCCTCCGTCGGATCCAGAGAGGCAACCCCCGCCTCCCGCTGCGACTCGCGGAAAAGCACGACCTTCGACCCTGCATTCGAGATGAAGCCCGATTTCCCCTTGCTGTGAGCCCAGAGAAAGGCTGAGTCCCCTCGGCTCCCTTGATGCCACTCCAGAGATGCCCCGAGATGCCCATCCCACCTCGAGAGGCACCCGGTTGGTCCTAGCTCAATGCTTGACGCGGACCCGGTGCGCTGCCGCGCCTCCTGGGGAATCCCGTGGCGGCTCCCTCCCCTCGCCGCTCCAAAGGAGGCACCACGACCCCGCTGGGCTAACAGGGGCGACAGGCCAGGGCCCCGTCGCAACTCGAGAACCCACCGCCGCAAGACGAGAAAACCCACGTGATGCCACGCCCATTGCGCGAGGAGGCGCTTTTCCCTTGCAGGGCATGGAGAGCATGCCCCAGCACCTCTCCCGGCTCAGAATGGGGCTTGACTCCGTGCGGGCGCCACCAGGTGTGCCCCGAGATACCCGTGCCAACCCGCCAAGAAGGCAGGGCTTCCCGCTACAGCGCGAGAGCGTCCCCTGGGCCCCCCTCCATGCGAGACGTTGCCCTTTGTACCTGCAGCGACTCGATTGCCATCCTGAGTGCTCTCTGGCCCTGGAAAGGAGGCTGGACTCCCTCTAGGCGCCCCCAGAGGTTGCCCGAGGTCCCCGTGACCCCACGCGAGCGGAACCCCGAGTCGCCAGGCGCGGCTCGACAGCGACCCCGCCCCCCTACGCCAACTCTTCTCGAGAGGGGGGCCGCCGGCTTTGCCTCCACTCGACGGGAATCCCTACTTTCCTTCGCACCTCAAGAGGAGGCCCGTCACGTCTCTTGACTCTCCAGAGGAGGCCCCAAGACACCAGTTCCGGCCCCAAGACCAAAGGTCCCCAAGGAAGCCCGCAATGTCACATGGGGCCCCAAGGCATTGCAGCGACTCCAGGGGAAGCCCAGCTGCCCCTGGCAATGGCAAAGGAGGCCGGCACTTCCCAGAGGCAACAAGAGATGCTCCCTGAAGTGCCTAGCATTGGATCCAGAGGGGCATCTCCCGCCTCCCGCTGCGACTTGTGGAAAAGCAGGACCTTCGACCCTGCATTCGAGATGAAGCCCGCTTTGCCCTTGCTGTGACCCGAGAGAAAGGCTGAGTCCCCTCGGCTCCCTTGATGCCACTCCAGAGATGCCCCGAGACGCCCATCCCACCTCGAGGGGCACCCCGAGGCTCCTAGCTCAATGCTTGAGCGGACCCGGTGCGCTCTACCGCCTCCTGGGAAAACCCGCGGCGGGTACCTCCCCTCGCCGTCCCAAAGGAGGCACCACGACCCCGCTGGGCTAACGGGGGCGACGGGCAAGGGTCCCCGCCGCAACTCGAGAACCCACCGCCGCAAGTCGAGAGACCCCACGTGATGCCACGCCCATTGCGTGAGGAGGCGCTTTTCCCTTGCAGGCCATGGAGAGCATGCCCCGGCACCTCTCCCGGCTCAGAACGGGGCTTGACTCCGTGCGGGCGACACCAGGTGTCCCTGGAGATACACCCGCGAACCGGCCAAGAAGGCAGGGCTTCCCGCCAGAGCGCGAGAGCGTCCCCTGGGCCCCCATCCCTGCGAGAAGGGGCCCTTTGTATCTGCAGCGAATCGAGAGCCATCCTGAGCGCCCTCTCGCCCTGGAAAGGAGGCTGCACTCCCTCTAGGCGCCCCCAGAGGTTCCCCGAGATCCCCGTGTCCCCACGCGAGCAGAACCCCGAGTCTCCAGGCAGGGCTCGACAGCGACCCCGCCTCCCCTATGCCACCTCTTCTCGAGAGGGGGGGGCGCCGGCTTTGCCTCCCCTCGACGGAAATCCCTAATTTCCTTCGCACTTCAAGAGGAAGCCTGTCACTTCTCCTGATGCTCGAGTGGAGGCCCCAAGACACCAGTTCCGGCCCCAAGACCAAAGGTCCCCAAGGAAGCCCGCAGTGGCACATGGGGCCCCATTGCATTGCAGCGAATCGACGGGAAGCCCAGCTGCCCCTGGCAATGGCAAAGGAGGCCGGCACTTCCAAGAGGCAACAAGAGAGGCTCCCTGAGGCGCCTCCGTCGGATCCAGAGAGGCAACCCCCGCCTCCCGCTGCGACTCGCAGAAAAGCACGACCTTCGACCCTGCATTCGAGATGAAGCCCGATTTCCCCTTGCTGTGAGCCCAGAGAAAGGCTGAGTCCCCTCGGCTCCCTTGATGCCACTCCAGAGATGCCCCGAGATGCCCATCCCACCTCGAGAGGCACCCGGTTGGTCCTAGCTCAATGCTTGACGCGGACCCGGTGCGCTGCCGCGCCTCCTGGGGAATCCCGTGGCGGCTCCCTCCCCTCGCCGCTCCAAAGGAGGCACCACGACCCCGCTGGGCTAACAGGGGCGACAGGCCAGGGCCCCGTCGCAACTCGAGAACCCACCGCCGCAAGACGAGAAAACCCACGTGATGCCACGCCCATTGCGCGAGGAGGCGCTTTTCCCTTGCAGGGCATGGAGAGCATGCCCCAGCACCTCTCCCGGCTCAGAATGGGGCTTGACTCCGTGCGGGCGCCACCAGGTGTGCCCCGAGATACCCGTGCCAACCCGCCAAGAAGGCAGGGCTTCCCGCTACAGCGCGAGAGCGTCCCCTGGGCCCCCCTCCATGCGAGACGTTGCCCTTTGTACCTGCAGCGACTCGATTGCCATCCTGAGTGCTCTCTGGCCCTGGAAAGGAGGCTGGACTCCCTCTAGGCGCCCCCAGAGGTTGCCCGAGGTCCCCGTGACCCCACGCGAGCGGAACCCCGAGTCGCCAGGCGCGGCTCGACAGCGACCCCGCCCCCCTACGCCAACTCTTCTCGAGAGGGGGGCCGCCGGCTTTGCCTCCACTCGACGGGAATCCCTACTTTCCTTCGCACCTCAAGAGGAGGCCCGTCACGTCTCTTGACTCTCCAGAGGAGGCCCCAAGACACCAGTTCCGGCCCCAAGACCAAAGGTCCCCAAGGAAGCCCGCAATGTCACATGGGGCCCCAAGGCATTGCAGCGACTCCAGGGGAAGCCCAGCTGCCCCTGGCAATGGCAAAGGAGGCCGGCACTTCCCAGAGGCAACAAGAGATGCTCCCTGAAGTGCCTAGCATTGGATCCAGAGGGGCATCTCCCGCCTCCCGCTGCGACTTGTGGAAAAGCAGGACCTTCGACCCTGCATTCGAGATGAAGCCCGCTTTGCCCTTGCTGTGACCCGAGAGAAAGGCTGAGTCCCCTCGGCTCCCTTGATGCCACTCCAGAGATGCCCCGAGACGCCCATCCCACCTCGAGGGGCACCCCGAGGCTCCTAGCTCAATGCTTGAGCGGACCCGGTGCGCTCTACCGCCTCCTGGGAAAACCCGCGGCGGGTACCTCCCCTCGCCGTCCCAAAGGAGGCACCACGACCTCGCTGGGCTAACGGGGGCGACGGGCAAGGGTCCCCGCCGCAACTCGAGAACCCACCGCCGCAAGTCGAGAGACCCCACGTGATGCCACGCCCATTGCGTGAGGAGGCGCTTTTCCCTTGCAGGCCATGGAGAGCATGCCCCGGCACCTCTCCCGGCTCAGAACGGGGCTTGACTCCGTGCGGGCGACACCAGGTGTCCCTGGAGATACACCCGCGAACCGGCCAAGAAGGCAGGGCTTCCCGCCAGAGCGCGAGAGCGTCCCCTGGGCCCCCATCCCTGCGAGAAGGGGCCCTTTGTATCTGCAGCGAATCGAGAGCCATCCTGAGCGCCCTCTCGCCCTGGAAAGGAGGCTGCACTCCCTCTAGGCGCCCCCAGAGGTTCCCCGAGATCCCCGTGTCCCCACGCGAGCAGAACCCCGAGTCTCCAGGCAGGGCTCGACAGCGACCCCGCCTCCCCTATGCCACCTCTTCTCGAGAGGGGGGGGGCGCCGGCTTTGGCTCCCCTCGACGGAAATCCCTAATTTCCTTCGCACTTCAAGAGGAAGCCTGTCACTTCTCCTGATGCTCGAGTGGAGGCCCCAAGACACCAGTTCCGGCCCCAAGACCAAAGGTCCCCAAGGAAGCCCGCAGTGGCACATGGGGCCCCATTGCATTGCAGCGAATCGACGGGAAGCCCAGCTGCCCCTGGCAATGGCAAAGGAGGCCGGCACTTCCAAGAGGCAACAAGAGAGGCTCCCTGAGGCGCCTCCGTCGGATCCAGAGAGGCAACCCCCGCCTCCCGCTGCGACTCGCGGAAAAGCACGACCTTCGACCCTGCATTCGAGATGAAGCCCGATTTCCCCTTGCTGTGAGCCCAGAGAAAGGCTGAGTCCCCTCGGCTCCCTTGATGCCACTCCAGAGATGCCCCGAGATGCCCATCCCACCTCGAGAGGCACCCGGTTGGTCCTAGCTCAATGCTTGACGCGGACCCGGTGCGCTGCCGCGCCTCCTGGGGAATCCCGTGGCGGCTCCCTCCCCTCGCCGCTCCAAAGGAGGCACCACGACCCCGCTGGGCTAACAGGGGCGACAGGCCAGGGCCCCGTCGCAACTCGAGAACCCACCGCCGCAAGACGAGAAAACCCACGTGATGCCACGCCCATTGCGCGAGGAGGCGCTTTTCCCTTGCAGGGCATGGAGAGCATGCCCCAGCACCTCTCCCGGCTCAGAATGGGGCTTGACTCCGTGCGGGCGCCACCAGGTGTGCCCCGAGATACCCGTGCCAACCCGCCAAGAAGGCAGGGCTTCCCGCTACAGCGCGAGAGCGTCCCCTGGGCCCCCCTCCATGCGAGACGTTGCCCTTTGTACCTGCAGCGACTCGATTGCCATCCTGAGT
Organism: Giraffa tippelskirchi; assembly: GCF_054371585.1. Lineage (NCBI taxonomy): Eukaryota > Metazoa > Chordata > Mammalia > Artiodactyla > Giraffidae > Giraffa > Giraffa tippelskirchi. The sequence goes on along the minus strand of NC_137288.1, from coordinate 6,168,977 downwards.
GCTCTCTGGCCCTGGAAAGGAGGCTGGACTCCCTCTAGGCGCCCCCAGAGGTTGCCCGAGGTCCCCGTGACCCCACGCGAGCGGAACCCCGAGTCGCCAGGCGCGGCTCGACAGCGACCCCGCCCCCCTACGCCAACTCTTCTCGAGAGGGGGGCCGCCGGCTTTGCCTCCACTCGACGGGAATCCCTACTTTCCTTCGCACCTCAAGAGGAGGCCTGTCACGTCTCTTGACTCTCCAGAGGAGGCCCCAAGACACCAGTTCCGGCCCCAAGACCAAAGGTCCCCAAGGAAGCCCGCAATGTCACATGGGGCCCCAAGGCATTGCAGCGACTCCAGGGGAAGCCCAGCTGCCCCTGGCAATGGCAAAGGAGGCCGGCACTTCCCAGAGGCAACAAGAGATGCTCCCTGAAGTGCCTAGCATTGGATCCAGAGGGGCATCTCCCGCCTCCCGCTGCGACTTGTGGAAAAGCAGGACCTTCGACCCTGCATTCGAGATGAAGCCCGCTTTCCCCTTGCTGTGACCCGAGAGAAAGGCTGAGTCCCCTCGGCTCCCTTGATGCCACTCCAGAGATGCCCCGAGACGCCCATCCCACCTCGAGGGGCACCCCGAGGCTCCTAGCTCAATGCTTGAGCGGACCCGGTGCGCTCTACCGCCTCCTGGGAAAACCCGCGGCGGGTACCTCCCCTCGCCGTCCCAAAGGAGGCACCACGACCCCGCTGGGCTAACGGGGGCGACGGGCAAGGGTCCCCGCCGCAACTCGAGAACCCACCGCCGCAAGTCGAGAGACCCCACGTGATGCCACGCCCATTGCGTGAGGAGGCGCTTTTCCCTTGCAGGCCATGGAGAGCATGCCCCGGCACCTCTCCCGGCTCAGAACGGGGCTTGACTCCGTGCGGGCGACACCAGGTGTCCCTGGAGATACACCCGCGAACCGGCCAAGAAGGCAGGGCTTCCCGCCAGAGCGCGAGAGCGTCCCCTGGGCCCCCATCCCTGCGAGAAGGGGCCCTTTGTATCTGCAGCGAATCGAGAGCCATCCTGAGCGCCCTCTCGCCCTGGAAAGGAGGCTGCACTCCCTCTAGGCGCCCCCAGAGGTTCCCCGAGATCCCCGTGTCCCCACGCGAGCAGAACCCCGAGTCTCCAGGCAGGGCTCGACAGCGACCCCGCCTCCCCTATGCCACCTCTTCTCGAGAGGGGGGGGGCGCCGGCTTTGGCTCCCCTCGACGGAAATCCCTAATTTCCTTCGCACTTCAAGAGGAAGCCTGTCACTTCTCCTGATGCTCGAGTGGAGGCCCCAAGACACCAGTTCCGGCCCCAAGACCAAAGGTCCCCAAGGAAGCCCGCAGTGGCACATGGGGCCCCATTGCATTGCAGCGAATCGACGGGAAGCCCAGCTGCCCCTGGCAATGGCAAAGGAGGCCGGCACTTCCAAGAGGCAACAAGAGAGGCTCCCTGAGGCGCCTCCGTCGGATCCAGAGAGGCAACCCCCGCCTCCCGCTGCGACTCGCGGAAAAGCACGACCTTCGACCCTGCATTCGAGATGAAGCCCGATTTCCCCTTGCTGTGAGCCCAGAGAAAGGCTGAGTCCCCTCGGCTCCCTTGATGCCACTCCAGAGATGCCCCGAGATGCCCATCCCACCTCGAGAGGCACCCGGTTGGTCCTAGCTCAATGCTTGACGCGGACCCGGTGCGCTGCCGCGCCTCCTGGGGAATCCCGTGGCGGCTCCCTCCCCTCGCCGCTCCAAAGGAGGCACCACGACCCCGCTGGGCTAACAGGGGCGACAGGCCAGGGCCCCGTCGCAACTCGAGAACCCACCGCCGCAAGACGAGAAAACCCACGTGATGCCACGCCCATTGCGCGAGGAGGCGCTTTTCCCTTGCAGGGCATGGAGAGCATGCCCCAGCACCTCTCCCGGCTCAGAATGGGGCTTGACTCCGTGCGGGCGCCACCAGGTGTGCCCCGAGATACCCGTGCCAACCCGCCAAGAAGGCAGGGCTTCCCGCTACAGCGCGAGAGCGTCCCCTGGGCCCCCCTCCATGCCAGACGTTGCCCTTTGTACCTGCAGCGACTCGATTGCCATCCTGAGTGCTCTCTGGCCCTGGAAAGGAGGCTGGACTCCCTCTAGGCGCCCCCAGAGGTTGCCCGAGGTCCCCGTGACCCCACGCGAGCGGAACCCCGAGTCGCCAGGCGCGGCTCGACAGCGACCCCGCCCCCCTACGCCAACTCTTCTCGAGAGGGGGGCCGCCGGCTTTGCCTCCACTCGACGGGAATCCCTACTTTCCTTCGCACCTCAAGAGGAGGCCTGTCACGTCTCTTGACTCTCCAGAGGAGGCCCCAAGACACCAGTTCCGGCCCCAAGACCAAAGGTCCCCAAGGAAGCCCGCAATGTCACATGGGGCCCCAAGGCATTGCAGCGACTCCAGGGGAAGCCCAGCTGCCCCTGGCAATGGCAAAGGAGGCCGGCACTTCCCAGAGGCAACAAGAGATGCTCCCTGAAGTGCCTAGCATTGGATCCAGAGGGGCATCTCCCGCCTCCCGCTGCGACTTGTGGAAAAGCAGGACCTTCGACCCTGCATTCGAGATGAAGCCCGCTTTCCCCTTGCTGTGACCCGAGAGAAAGGCTGAGTCCCCTCGGCTCCCTTGATGCCACTCCAGAGATGCCCCGAGACGCCCATCCCACCTCGAGGGGCACCCCGAGGCTCCTAGCTCAATGCTTGAGCGGACCCGGTGCGCTCTACCGCCTCCTGGGAAAACCCGCGGCGGGTACCTCCCCTCGCCGTCCCAAAGGAGGCACCACGACCCCGCTGGGCTAACGGGGGCGACGGGCAAGGGTCCCCGCCGCAACTCGAGAACCCACCGCCGCAAGTCGAGAGACCCCACGTGATGCCACGCCCATTGCGTGAGGAGGCGCTTTTCCCTTGCAGGCCATGGAGAGCATGCCCCGGCACCTCTCCCGGCTCAGAACGGGGCTTGACTCCGTGCGGGCGACACCAGGTGTCCCTGGAGATACACCCGCGAACCGGCCAAGAAGGCAGGGCTTCCCGCCAGAGCGCGAGAGCGTCCCCTGGGCCCCCATCCCTGCGAGAAGGGGCCCTTTGTATCTGCAGCGAATCGAGAGCCATCCTGAGCGCCCTCTCGCCCTGGAAAGGAGGCTGCACTCCCTCTAGGCGCCCCCAGAGGTTCCCCGAGATCCCCGTGTCCCCACGCGAGCAGAACCCCGAGTCTCCAGGCAGGGCTCGACAGCGACCCCGCCTCCCCTATGCCACCTCTTCTCGAGAGGGGGGGGCGCCGGCTTTGCCTCCCCTCGACGGAAATCCCTAATTTCCTTTGCACTTCAAGAGGAAGCCTGTCACTTCTCCTGATGCTCGAGTGGAGGCCCCAAGACACCAGTTCCGGCCCCAAGACCAAAGGTCCCCAAGGAAGCCCGCAGTGGCACATGGGGCCCCATTGCATTGCAGCGAATCGACGGGAAGCCCAGCTGCCCCTGGCAATGGCAAAGGAGGCCGGCACTTCCAAGAGGCAACAAGAGAGGCTCCCTGAGGCGCCTCCGTCGGATCCAGAGAGGCAACCCCCGCCTCCCGCTGCGACTCGCAGAAAAGCACGACCTTCGACCCTGCATTCGAGATGAAGCCCGATTTCCCCTTGCTGTGAGCCCAGAGAAAGGCTGAGTCCCCTCGGCTCCCTTGATGCCACTCCAGAGATGCCCCGAGATGCCCATCCCACCTCGAGAGGCACCCGGTTGGTCCTAGCTCAATGCTTGACGCGGACCCGGTGCGCTGCCGCGCCTCCTGGGGAATCCCGTGGCGGCTCCCTCCCCTCGCCGCTCCAAAGGAGGCACCACGACCCCGCTGGGCTAACAGGGGCGACAGGCCAGGGCCCCGTCGCAACTCGAGAACCCACCGCCGCAAGACGAGAAAACCCACGTGATGCCACGCCCATTGCGCGAGGAGGCGCTTTTCCCTTGCAGGGCATGGAGAGCATGCCCCAGCACCTCTCCCGGCTCAGAATGGGGCTTGACTCCGTGCGGGCGCCACCAGGTGTGCCCCGAGATACCCGTGCCAACCCGCCAAGAAGGCAGGGCTTCCCGCTACAGCGCGAGAGCGTCCCCTGGGCCCCCCTCCATGCGAGACGTTGCCCTTTGTACCTGCAGCGACTCGATTGCCATCCTGAGTGCTCTCTGGCCCTGGAAAGGAGGCTGGACTCCCTCTAGGCGCCCCCAGAGGTTGCCCGAGGTCCCCGTGACCCCACGCGAGCGGAACCCCGAGTCGCCAGGCGCGGCTCGACAGCGACCCCGCCCCCCTACGCCAACTCTTCTCGAGAGGGGGGCCGCCGGCTTTGCCTCCACTCGACGGGAATCCCTACTTTCCTTCGCACCTCAAGAGGAGGCCCGTCACGTCTCTTGACTCTCCAGAGGAGGCCCCAAGACACCAGTTCCGGCCCCAAGACCAAAGGTCCCCAAGGAAGCCCGCAATGTCACATGGGGCCCCAAGGCATTGCAGCGACTCCAGGGGAAGCCCAGCTGCCCCTGGCAATGGCAAAGGAGGCCGGCACTTCCCAGAGGCAACAAGAGATGCTCCCTGAAGTGCCTAGCATTGGATCCAGAGGGGCATCTCCCGCCTCCCGCTGCGACTTGTGGAAAAGCAGGACCTTCGACCCTGCATTCGAGATGAAGCCCGCTTTGCCCTTGCTGTGACCCGAGAGAAAGGCTGAGTCCCCTCGGCTCCCTTGATGCCACTCCAGAGATGCCCCGAGACGCCCATCCCACCTCGAGGGGCACCCCGAGGCTCCTAGCTCAATGCTTGAGCGGACCCGGTGCGCTCTACCGCCTCCTGGGAAAACCCGCGGCGGGTACCTCCCCTCGCCGTCCCAAAGGAGGCACCACGACCTCGCTGGGCTAACGGGGGCGACGGGCAAGGGTCCCCGCCGCAACTCGAGAACCCACCGCCGCAAGTCGAGAGACCCCACGTGATGCCACGCCCATTGCGTGAGGAGGCGCTTTTCCCTTGCAGGCCATGGAGAGCATGCCCCGGCACCTCTCCCGGCTCAGAACGGGGCTTGACTCCGTGCGGGCGACACCAGGTGTCCCTGGAGATACACCCGCGAACCGGCCAAGAAGGCAGGGCTTCCCGCCAGAGCGCGAGAGCGTCCCCTGGGCCCCCATCCCTGCGAGAAGGGGCCCTTTGTATCTGCAGCGAATCGAGAGCCATCCTGAGCGCCCTCTCGCCCTGGAAAGGAGGCTGCACTCCCTCTAGGCGCCCCCAGAGGTTCCCCGAGATCCCCGTGTCCCCACGCGAGCAGAACCCCGAGTCTCCAGGCAGGGCTCGACAGCGACCCCGCCTCCCCTATGCCACCTCTTCTCGAGAGGGGGGGGGCGCCGGCTTTGGCTCCCCTCGACGGAAATCCCTAATTTCCTTCGCACTTCAAGAGGAAGCCTGTCACTTCTCCTGATGCTCGAGTGGAGGCCCCAAGACACCAGTTCCGGCCCCAAGACCAAAGGTCCCCAAGGAAGCCCGCAGTGGCACATGGGGCCCCATTGCATTGCAGCGAATCGACGGGAAGCCCAGCTGCCCCTGGCAATGGCAAAGGAGGCCGGCACTTCCAAGAGGCAACAAGAGAGGCTCCCTGAGGCGCCTCCGTCGGATCCAGAGAGGCAACCCCCGCCTCCCGCTGCGACTCGCGGAAAAGCACGACCTTCGACCCTGCATTCGAGATGAAGCCCGATTTCCCCTTGCTGTGAGCCCAGAGAAAGGCTGAGTCCCCTCGGCTCCCTTGATGCCACTCCAGAGATGCCCCGAGATGCCCATCCCACCTCGAGAGGCACCCGGTTGGTCCTAGCTCAATGCTTGACGCGGACCCGGTGCGCTGCCGCGCCTCCTGGGGAATCCCGTGGCGGCTCCCTCCCCTCGCCGCTCCAAAGGAGGCACCACGACCCCGCTGGGCTAACAGGGGCGACAGGCCAGGGCCCCGTCGCAACTCGAGAACCCACCGCCGCAAGACGAGAAAACCCACGTGATGCCACGCCCATTGCGCGAGGAGGCGCTTTTCCCTTGCAGGGCATGGAGAGCATGCCCCAGCACCTCTCCCGGCTCAGAATGGGGCTTGACTCCGTGCGGGCGCCACCAGGTGTGCCCCGAGATACCCGTGCCAACCCGCCAAGAAGGCAGGGCTTCCCGCTACAGCGCGAGAGCGTCCCCTGGGCCCCCCTCCATGCGAGACGTTGCCCTTTGTACCTGCAGCGACTCGATTGCCATCCTGAGTGCTCTCTGGCCCTGGAAAGGAGGCTGGACTCCCTCTAGGCGCCCCCAGAGGTTGCCCGAGGTCCCCGTGACCCCACGCGAGCGGAACCCCGAGTCGCCAGGCGCGGCTCGACAGCGACCCCGCCCCCCTACGCCAACTCTTCTCGAGAGGGGGGCCGCCGGCTTTGCCTCCACTCGACGGGAATCCCTACTTTCCTTCGCACCTCAAGAGGAGGCCTGTCACGTCTCTTGACTCTCCAGAGGAGGCCCCAAGACACCAGTTCCGGCCCCAAGACCAAAGGTCCCCAAGGAAGCCCGCAATGTCACATGGGGCCCCAAGGCATTGCAGCGACTCCAGGGGAAGCCCAGCTGCCCCTGGCAATGGCAAAGGAGGCCGGCACTTCCCAGAGGCAACAAGAGATGCTCCCTGAAGTGCCTAGCATTGGATCCAGAGGGGCATCTCCCGCCTCCCGCTGCGACTTGTGGAAAAGCAGGACCTTCGACCCTGCATTCGAGATGAAGCCCGCTTTCCCCTTGCTGTGACCCGAGAGAAAGGCTGAGTCCCCTCGGCTCCCTTGATGCCACTCCAGAGATGCCCCGAGACGCCCATCCCACCTCGAGGGGCACCCCGAGGCTCCTAGCTCAATGCTTGAGCGGACCCGGTGCGCTCTACCGCCTCCTGGGAAAACCCGCGGCGGGTACCTCCCCTCGCCGTCCCAAAGGAGGCACCACGACCCCGCTGGGCTAACGGGGGCGACGGGCAAGGGTCCCCGCCGCAACTCGAGAACCCACCGCCGCAAGTCGAGAGACCCCACGTGATGCCACGCCCATTGCGTGAGGAGGCGCTTTTCCCTTGCAGGCCATGGAGAGCATGCCCCGGCACCTCTCCCGGCTCAGAACGGGGCTTGACTCCGTGCGGGCGACACCAGGTGTCCCTGGAGATACACCCGCGAACCGGCCAAGAAGGCAGGGCTTCCCGCCAGAGCGCGAGAGCGTCCCCTGGGCCCCCATCCCTGCGAGAAGGGGCCCTTTGTATCTGCAGCGAATCGAGAGCCATCCTGAGCGCCCTCTCGCCCTGGAAAGGAGGCTGCACTCCCTCTAGGCGCCCCCAGAGGTTCCCCGAGATCCCCGTGTCCCCACGCGAGCAGAACCCCGAGTCTCCAGGCAGGGCTCGACAGCGACCCCGCCTCCCCTATGCCACCTCTTCTCGAGAGGGGGGGGGCGCCGGCTTTGGCTCCCCTCGACGGAAATCCCTAATTTCCTTCGCACTTCAAGAGGAAGCCTGTCACTTCTCCTGATGCTCGAGTGGAGGCCCCAAGACACCAGTTCCGGCCCCAAGACCAAAGGTCCCCAAGGAAGCCCGCAGTGGCACATGGGGCCCCATTGCATTGCAGCGAATCGACGGGAAGCCCAGCTGCCCCTGGCAATGGCAAAGGAGGCCGGCACTTCCAAGAGGCAACAAGAGAGGCTCCCTGAGGCGCCTCCGTCGGATCCAGAGAGGCAACCCCCGCCTCCCGCTGCGACTCGCGGAAAAGCACGACCTTCGACCCTGCATTCGAGATGAAGCCCGATTTCCCCTTGCTGTGAGCCCAGAGAAAGGCTGAGTCCCCTCGGCTCCCTTGATGCCACTCCAGAGATGCCCCGAGATGCCCATCCCACCTCGAGAGGCACCCGGTTGGTCCTAGCTCAATGCTTGACGCGGACCCGGTGCGCTGCCGCGCCTCCTGGGGAATCCCGTGGCGGCTCCCTCCCCTCGCCGCTCCAAAGGAGGCACCACGACCCCGCTGGGCTAACAGGGGCGACAGGCCAGGGCCCCGTCGCAACTCGAGAACCCACCGCCGCAAGACGAGAAAACCCACGTGATGCCACGCCCATTGCGCGAGGAGGCGCTTTTCCCTTGCAGGGCATGGAGAGCATGCCCCAGCACCTCTCCCGGCTCAGAATGGGGCTTGACTCCGTGCGGGCGCCACCAGGTGTGCCCCGAGATACCCGTGCCAACCCGCCAAGAAGGCAGGGCTTCCCGCTACAGCGCGAGAGCGTCCCCTGGGCCCCCCTCCATGCCAGACGTTGCCCTTTGTACCTGCAGCGACTCGATTGCCATCCTGAGTGCTCTCTGGCCCTGGAAAGGAGGCTGGACTCCCTCTAGGCGCCCCCAGAGGTTGCCCGAGGTCCCCGTGACCCCACGCGAGCGGAACCCCGAGTCGCCAGGCGCGGCTCGACAGCGACCCCGCCCCCCTACGCCAACTCTTCTCGAGAGGGGGGCCGCCGGCTTTGCCTCCACTCGACGGGAATCCCTACTTTCCTTCGCACCTCAAGAGGAGGCCTGTCACGTCTCTTGACTCTCCAGAGGAGGCCCCAAGACACCAGTTCCGGCCCCAAGACCAAAGGTCCCCAAGGAAGCCCGCAATGTCACATGGGGCCCCAAGGCATTGCAGCGACTCCAGGGGAAGCCCAGCTGCCCCTGGCAATGGCAAAGGAGGCCGGCACTTCCCAGAGGCAACAAGAGATGCTCCCTGAAGTGCCTAGCATTGGATCCAGAGGGGCATCTCCCGCCTCCCGCTGCGACTTGTGGAAAAGCAGGACCTTCGACCCTGCATTCGAGATGAAGCCCGCTTTCCCCTTGCTGTGACCCGAGAGAAAGGCTGAGTCCCCTCGGCTCCCTTGATGCCACTCCAGAGATGCCCCGAGACGCCCATCCCACCTCGAGGGGCACCCCGAGGCTCCTAGCTCAATGCTTGAGCGGACCCGGTGCGCTCTACCGCCTCCTGGGAAAACCCGCGGCGGGTACCTCCCCTCGCCGTCCCAAAGGAGGCACCACGACCCCGCTGGGCTAACGGGGGCGACGGGCAAGGGTCCCCGCCGCAACTCGAGAACCCACCGCCGCAAGTCGAGAGACCCCACGTGATGCCACGCCCATTGCGTGAGGAGGCGCTTTTCCCTTGCAGGCCATGGAGAGCATGCCCCGGCACCTCTCCCGGCTCAGAACGGGGCTTGACTCCGTGCGGGCGACACCAGGTGTCCCTGGAGATACACCCGCGAACCGGCCAAGAAGGCAGGGCTTCCCGCCAGAGCGCGAGAGCGTCCCCTGGGCCCCCATCCCTGCGAGAAGGGGCCCTTTGTATCTGCAGCGAATCGAGAGCCATCCTGAGCGCCCTCTCGCCCTGGAAAGGAGGCTGCACTCCCTCTAGGCGCCCCCAGAGGTTCCCCGAGATCCCCGTGTCCCCACGCGAGCAGAACCCCGAGTCTCCAGGCAGGGCTCGACAGCGACCCCGCCTCCCCTATGCCACCTCTTCTCGAGAGGGGGGGGCGCCGGCTTTGCCTCCCCTCGACGGAAATCCCTAATTTCCTTTGCACTTCAAGAGGAAGCCTGTCACTTCTCCTGATGCTCGAGTGGAGGCCCCAAGACACCAGTTCCGGCCCCAAGACCAAAGGTCCCCAAGGAAGCCCGCAGTGGCACATGGGGCCCCATTGCATTGCAGCGAATCGACGGGAAGCCCAGCTGCCCCTGGCAATGGCAAAGGAGGCCGGCACTTCCAAGAGGCAACAAGAGAGGCTCCCTGAGGCGCCTCCGTCGGATCCAGAGAGGCAACCCCCGCCTCCCGCTGCGACTCGCGGAAAAGCACGACCTTCGACCCTGCATTCGAGATGAAGCCCGATTTCCCCTTGCTGTGAGCCCAGAGAAAGGCTGAGTCCCCTCGGCTCCCTTGATGCCACTCCAGAGATGCCCCGAGATGCCCATCCCACCTCGAGAGGCACCCGGTTGGTCCTAGCTCAATGCTTGACGCGGACCCGGTGCGCTGCCGCGCCTCCTGGGGAATCCCGTGGCGGCTCCCTCCCCTCGCCGCTCCAAAGGAGGCACCACGACCCCGCTGGGCTAACAGGGGCGACAGGCCAGGGCCCCGTCGCAACTCGAGAACCCACCGCCGCAAGACGAGAAAACCCACGTGATGCCACGCCCATTGCGCGAGGAGGCGCTTTTCCCTTGCAGGGCATGGAGAGCATGCCCCAGCACCTCTCCCGGCTCAGAATGGGGCTTGACTCCGTGCGGGCGCCACCAGGTGTGCCCCGAGATACCCGTGCCAACCCGCCAAGAAGGCAGGGCTTCCCGCTACAGCGCGAGAGCGTCCCCTGGGCCCCCCTCCATGCCAGACGTTGCCCTTTGTACCTGCAGCGACTCGATTGCCATCCTGAGTGCTCTCTGGCCCTGGAAAGGAGGCTGGACTCCCTCTAGGCGCCCCCAGAGGTTGCCCGAGGTCCCCGTGACCCCACGCGAGCGGAATCCCGAGTCGCCAGGCGCGGCTCGACAGCGACCCCGCCCCCCTACGCCAACTCTTCTCGAGAGGGGGGCCGCCGGCTTTGCCTCCACTCGACGGGAATCCCTACTTTCCTTCGCACCTCAAGAGGAGGCCTGTCACGTCTCTTGACTCTCCAGAGGAGGCCCCAAGACACCAGTTCCGGCCCCAAGACCAAAGGTCCCCAAGGAAGCCCGCAATGTCACATGGGGCCCCAAGGCATTGCAGCGACTCCAGGGGAAGCCCAGCTGCCCCTGGCAATGGCAAAGGAGGCCGGCACTTCCCAGAGGCAACAAGAGATGCTCCCTGAAGTGCCTAGCATTGGATCCAGAGGGGCATCTCCCGCCTCCCGCTGCGACTTGTGGAAAAGCAGGACCTTCGACCCTGCATTCGAGATGAAGCCCGCTTTGCCCTTGCTGTGACCCGAGAGAAAGGCTGAGTCCCCTCGGCTCCCTTGATGCCACTCCAGAGATGCCCCGAGACGCCCATCCCACCTCGAGGGGCACCCCGAGGGTCCTAGCTCAATGCTTGAGCGGACCCGGTGCGCTCTACCGCCTCCTGGGAAAACCCGCGGCGGGTACCTCCCCTCGCCGTCCCAAAGGAGGCACCACGACCCCGCTGGGCTAACGGGGGCGACGGGCAAGGGTCCCCGCCGCAACTCGAGAACCCACCGCCGCAAGTCGAGAGACCCCACGTGATGCCACGCCCATTGCGTGAGGAGGCGCTTTTCCCTTGCAGGCCATGGAGAGCATGCCCCGGCACCTCTCCCGGCTCAGAACGGGGCTTGACTCCGTGCGGGCGACACCAGGTGTCCCTGGAGATACACCCGCGAACCGGCCAAGAAGGCAGGGCTTCCCGCCAGAGCGCGAGAGCGTCCCCTGGGCCCCCATCCCTGCGAGAAGGGGCCCTTTGTATCTGCAGCGAATCGAGAGCCATCCTGAGCGCCCTCTCGCCCTGGAAAGGAGGCTGCACTCCCTCTAGGCGCCCCCAGAGGTTCCCCGAGATCCCCGTGTCCCCACGCGAGCAGAACCCCGAGTCTCCAGGCAGGGCTCGACAGCGACCCCGCCTCCCCTATGCCACCTCTTCTCGAGAGGGGGGGGGCGCCGGCTTTGGCTCCCCTCGACGGAAATCCCTAATTTCCTTCGCACTTCAAGAGGAAGCCTGTCACTTCTCCTGATGCTCGAGTGGAGGCCCCAAGACACCAGTTCCGGCCCCAAGACCAAAGGTCCCCAAGGAAGCCCGCAGTGGCACATGGGGCCCCATTGCATTGCAGCGAATCGACGGGAAGCCCAGCTGCCCCTGGCAATGGCAAAGGAGGCCGGCACTTCCAAGAGGCAACAAGAGAGGCTCCCTGAGGCGCCTCCGTCGGATCCAGAGAGGCAACCCCCGCCTCCCGCTGCGACTCGCGGAAAAGCACGACCTTCGACCCTGCATTCGAGATGAAGCCCGATTTCCCCTTGCTGTGAGCCCAGAGAAAGGCTGAGTCCCCTCGGCTCCCTTGATGCCACTCCAGAGATGCCCCGAGATGCCCATCCCACCTCGAGAGGCACCCGGTTGGTCCTAGCTCAATGCTTGACGCGGACCCGGTGCGCTGCCGCGCCTCCTGGGGAATCCCGTGGCGGCTCCCTCCCCTCGCCGCTCCAAAGGAGGCACCACGACCCCGCTGGGCTAACAGGGGCGACAGGCCAGGGCCCCGTCGCAACTCGAGAACCCACCGCCGCAAGACGAGAAAACCCACGTGATGCCACGCCCATTGCGCGAGGAGGCGCTTTTCCCTTGCAGGGCATGGAGAGCATGCCCCAGCACCTCTCCCGGCTCAGAATGGGGCTTGACTCCGTGCGGGCGCCACCAGGTGTGCCCCGAGATACCCGTGCCAACCCGCCAAGAAGGCAGGGCTTCCCGCTACAGCGCGAGAGCGTCCCCTGGGCCCCCCTCCATGCCAGACGTTGCCCTTTGTACCTGCAGCGACTCGATTGCCATCCTGAGTGCTCTCTGGCCCTGGAAAGGAGGCTGGACTCCCTCTAGGCGCCCCCAGAGGTTGCCCGAGGTCCCCGTGACCCCACGCGAGCGGAATCCCGAGTCGCCAGGCGCGGCTCGACAGCGACCCCGCCCCCCTACGCCAACTCTTCTCGAGAGGGGGGCCGCCGGCTTTGCCTCCACTCGACGGGAATCCCTACTTTCCTTCGCACCTCAAGAGGAGGCCTGTCACGTCTCTTGACTCTCCAGAGGAGGCCCCAAGACACCAGTTCCGGCCCCAAGACCAAAGGTCCCCAAGGAAGCCCGCAATGTCACATGGGGCCCCAAGGCATTGCAGCGACTCCAGGGGAAGCCCAGCTGCCCCTGGCAATGGCAAAGGAGGCCGGCACTTCCCAGAGGCAACAAGAGATGCTCCCTGAAGTGCCTAGCATTGGATCCAGAGGGGCATCTCCCGCCTCCCGCTGCGACTTGTGGAAAAGCAGGACCTTCGACCCTGCATTCGAGATGAAGCCCGCTTTGCCCTTGCTGTGACCCGAGAGAAAGGCTGAGTCCCCTGGGCTCCCTTGATGCCACTCCAGAGATGCCCCGAGACGCCCATCCCACCTCGAGGGGCACCCCGAGGGTCCTAGCTCAATGCTTGAGCGGACCCGGTGCGCTCTACCGCCTCCTGGGAAAACCCGCGGCGGGTACCTCCCCTCGCCGTCCCAAAGGAGGCACCACGACCCCGCTGGGCTAACGGGGGCGACGGGCAAGGGTCCCCGCCGCAACTCGAGAACCCACCGCCGCAAGTCGAGAGACCCCACGTGATGCCACGCCCATTGCGTGAGGAGGCGCTTTTCCCTTGCAGGCCATGGAGAGCATGCCCCGGCACCTCTCCCGGCTCAGAACGGGGCTTGACTCCGTGCGGGCGACACCAGGTGTCCCTGGAGATACACCCGCGAACCGGCCAAGAAGGCAGGGCTTCCCGCCAGAGCGCGAGAGCGTCCCCTGGGCCCCCATCCCTGCGAGAAGGGGCCCTTTGTATCTGCAGCGAATCGAGAGCCATCCTGAGCGCCCTCTCGCCCTGGAAAGGAGGCTGCACTCCCTCTAGGCGCCCCCAGAGGTTCCCCGAGATCCCCGTGTCCCCACGCGAGCAGAACCCCGAGTCTCCAGGCAGGGCTCGACAGCGACCCCGCCTCCCCTATGCCACCTCTTCTCGAGAGGGGGGGGCGCCGGCTTTGCCTCCCCTCGACGGAAATCCCTAATTTCCTTTGCACTTCAAGAGGAAGCCTGTCACTTCTCCTGATGCTCGAGTGGAGGCCCCAAGACACCAGTTCCGGCCCCAAGACCAAAGGTCCCCAAGGAAGCCCGCAGTGGCACATGGGGCCCCATTGCATTGCAGCGAATCGACGGGAAGCCCAGCTGCCCCTGGCAATGGCAAAGGAGGCCGGCACTTCCAAGAGGCAACAAGAGAGGCTCCCTGAGGCGCCTCCGTCGGATCCAGAGAGGCAACCCCCGCCTCCCGCTGCGACTCGCGGAAAAGCACGACCTTCGACCCTGCATTCGAGATGAAGCCCGATTTCCCCTTGCTGTGAGCCCAGAGAAAGGCTGAGTCCCCTCGGCTCCCTTGATGCCACTCCAGAGATGCCCCGAGATGCCCATCCCACCTCGAGAGGCACCCGGTTGGTCCTAGCTCAATGCTTGACGCGGACCCGGTGCGCTGCCGCGCCTCCTGGGGAATCCCGTGGCGGCTCCCTCCCCTCGCCGCTCCAAAGGAGGCACCACGACCCCGCTGGGCTAACAGGGGCGACAGGCCAGGGCCCCGTCGCAACTCGAGAACCCACCGCCGCAAGACGAGAAAACCCACGTGATGCCACGCCCATTGCGCGAGGAGGCGCTTTTCCCTTGCAGGGCATGGAGAGCATGCCCCAGCACCTCTCCCGGCTCAGAATGGGGCTTGACTCCGTGCGGGCGCCACCAGGTGTGCCCCGAGATACCCGTGCCAACCCGCCAAGAAGGCAGGGCTTCCCGCTACAGCGCGAGAGCGTCCCCTGGGCCCCCCTCCATGCGAGACGTTGCCCTTTGTACCTGCAGCGACTCGATTGCCATCCTGAGTGCTCTCTGGCCCTGGAAAGGAGGCTGGACTCCCTCTAGGCGCCCCCAGAGGTTGCCCGAGGTCCCCGTGACCCCACGCGAGCGGAACCCCGAGTCGCCAGGCGCGGCTCGACAGCGACCCCGCCCCCCTACGCCAACTCTTCTCGAGAGGGGGGCCGCCGGCTTTGCCTCCACTCGACGGGAATCCCTACTTTCCTTCGCACCTCAAGAGGAGGCCTGTCACGTCTCTTGACTCTCCAGAGGAGGCCCCAAGACACCAGTTCCGGCCCCAAGACCAAAGGTCCCCAAGGAAGCCCGCAATGTCACATGGGGCCCCAAGGCATTGCAGCGACTCCAGGGGAAGCCCAGCTGCCCCTGGCAATGGCAAAGGAGGCCGGCACTTCCCAGAGGCAACAAGAGATGCTCCCTGAAGTGCCTAGCATTGGATCCAGAGGGGCATCTCCCGCCTCCCGCTGCGACTTGTGGAAAAGCAGGACCTTCGACCCTGCATTCGAGATGAAGCCCGCTTTCCCCTTGCTGTGACCCGAGAGAAAGGCTGAGTCCCCTCGGCTCCCTTGATGCCACTCCAGAGATGCCCCGAGACGCCCATCCCACCTCGAGGGGCACCCCGAGGCTCCTAGCTCAATGCTTGAGCGGACCCGGTGCGCTCTACCGCCTCCTGGGAAAACCCGCGGCGGGTACCTCCCCTCGCCGTCCCAAAGGAGGCACCACGACCCCGCTGGGCTAACGGGGGCGACGGGCAAGGGTCCCCGCCGCAACTCGAGAACCCACCGCCGCAAGTCGAGAGACCCCACGTGATGCCACGCCCATTGCGTGAGGAGGCGCTTTTCCCTTGCAGGCCATGGAGAGCATGCCCCGGCACCTCTCCCGGCTCAGAACGGGGCTTGACTCCGTGCGGGCGACACCAGGTGTCCCTGGAGATACACCCGCGAACCGGCCAAGAAGGCAGGGCTTCCCGCCAGAGCGCGAGAGCGTCCCCTGGGCCCCCATCCCTGCGAGAAGGGGCCCTTTGTATCTGCAGCGAATCGAGAGCCATCCTGAGCGCCCTCTCGCCCTGGAAAGGAGGCTGCACTCCCTCTAGGCGCCCCCAGAGGTTCCCCGAGATCCCCGTGTCCCCACGCGAGCAGAACCCCGAGTCTCCAGGCAGGGCTCGACAGCGACCCCGCCTCCCCTATGCCACCTCTTCTCGAGAGGGGGGGGGCGCCGGCTTTGGCTCCCCTCGACGGAAATCCCTAATTTCCTTCGCACTTCAAGAGGAAGCCTGTCACTTCTCCTGATGCTCGAGTGGAGGCCCCAAGACACCAGTTCCGGCCCCAAGACCAAAGGTCCCCAAGGAAGCCCGCAGTGGCACATGGGGCCCCATTGCATTGCAGCGAATCGACGGGAAGCCCAGCTGCCCCTGGCAATGGCAAAGGAGGCCGGCACTTCCAAGAGGCAACAAGAGAGGCTCCCTGAGGCGCCTCCGTCGGATCCAGAGAGGCAACCCCCGCCTCCCGCTGCGACTCGCGGAAAAGCACGACCTTCGACCCTGCATTCGAGATGAAGCCCGATTTCCCCTTGCTGTGAGCCCAGAGAAAGGCTGAGTCCCCTCGGCTCCCTTGATGCCACTCCAGAGATGCCCCGAGATGCCCATCCCACCTCGAGAGGCACCCGGTTGGTCCTAGCTCAATGCTTGACGCGGACCCGGTGCGCTGCCGCGCCTCCTGGGGAATCCCGTGGCGGCTCCCTCCCCTCGCCGCTCCAAAGGAGGCACCACGACCCCGCTGGGCTAACAGGGGCGACAGGCCAGGGCCCCGTCGCAACTCGAGAACCCACCGCCGCAAGACGAGAAAACCCACGTGATGCCACGCCCATTGCGCGAGGAGGCGCTTTTCCCTTGCAGGGCATGGAGAGCATGCCCCAGCACCTCTCCCGGCTCAGAATGGGGCTTGACTCCGTGCGGGCGCCACCAGGTGTGCCCCGAGATACCCGTGCCAACCCGCCAAGAAGGCAGGGCTTCCCGCTACAGCGCGAGAGCGTCCCCTGGGCCCCCCTCCATGCGAGACGTTGCCCTTTGTACCTGCAGCGACTCGATTGCCATCCTGAGTGCTCTCTGGCCCTGGAAAGGAGGCTGGACTCCCTCTAGGCGCCCCCAGAGGTTGCCCGAGGTCCCCGTGACCCCACGCGAGCGGAATCCCGAGTCGCCAGGCGCGGCTCGACAGCGACCCCGCCCCCCTACGCCAACTCTTCTCGAGAGGGGGGCCGCCGGCTTTGCCTCCACTCGACGGGAATCCCTACTTTCCTTCGCACCTCAAGAGGAGGCCTGTCACGTCTCTTGACTCTCCAGAGGAGGCCCCAAGACACCAGTTCCGGCCCCAAGACCAAAGGTCCCCAAGGAAGCCCGCAATGTCACATGGGGCCCCAAGGCATTGCAGCGACTCCAGGGGAAGCCCAGCTGCCCCTGGCAATGGCAAAGGAGGCCGGCACTTCCCAGAGGCAACAAGAGATGCTCCCTGAAGTGCCTAGCATTGGATCCAGAGGGGCATCTCCCGCCTCCCGCTGCGACTTGTGGAAAAGCAGGACCTTCGACCCTGCATTCGAGATGAAGCCCGCTTTGCCCTTGCTGTGACCCGAGAGAAAGGCTGAGTCCCCTCGGCTCCCTTGATGCCACTCCAGAGATGCCCCGAGACGCCCATCCCACCTCGAGGGGCACCCCGAGGGTCCTAGCTCAATGCTTGAGCGGACCCGGTGCGCTCTACCGCCTCCTGGGAAAACCCGCGGCGGGTACCTCCCCTCGCCGTCCCAAAGGAGGCACCACGACCCCGCTGGGCTAACGGGGGCGACGGGCAAGGGTCCCCGCCGCAACTCGAGAACCCACCGCCGCAAGTCGAGAGACCCCACGTGATGCCACGCCCATTGCGTGAGGAGGCGCTTTTCCCTTGCAGGCCATGGAGAGCATGCCCCGGCACCTCTCCCGGCTCAGAACGGGGCTTGACTCCGTGCGGGCGACACCAGGTGTCCCTGGAGATACACCCGCGAACCGGCCAAGAAGGCAGGGCTTCCCGCCAGAGCGCGAGAGCGTCCCCTGGGCCCCCATCCCTGCGAGAAGGGGCCCTTTGTATCTGCAGCGAATCGAGAGCCATCCTGAGCGCCCTCTCGCCCTGGAAAGGAGGCTGCACTCCCTCTAGGCGCCCCCAGAGGTTCCCCGAGATCCCCGTGTCCCCACGCGAGCAGAACCCCGAGTCTCCAGGCAGGGCTCGACAGCGACCCCGCCTCCCCTATGCCACCTCTTCTCGAGAGGGGGGGGGCGCCGGCTTTGGCTCCCCTCGACGGAAATCCCTAATTTCCTTCGCACTTCAAGAGGAAGCCTGTCACTTCTCCTGATGCTCGAGTGGAGGCCCCAAGACACCAGTTCCGGCCCCAAGACCAAAGGTCCCCAAGGAAGCCCGCAGTGGCACATGGGGCCCCATTGCATTGCAGCGAATCGACGGGAAGCCCAGCTGCCCCTGGCAATGGCAAAGGAGGCCGGCACTTCCAAGAGGCAACAAGAGAGGCTCCCTGAGGCGCCTCCGTCGGATCCAGAGAGGCAACCCCCGCCTCCCGCTGCGACTCGCGGAAAAGCACGACCTTCGACCCTGCATTCGAGATGAAGCCCGATTTCCCCTTGCTGTGAGCCCAGAGAAAGGCTGAGTCCCCTCGGCTCCCTTGATGCCACTCCAGAGATGCCCCGAGATGCCCATCCCACCTCGAGAGGCACCCGGTTGGTCCTAGCTCAATGCTTGACGCGGACCCGGTGCGCTGCCGCGCCTCCTGGGGAATCCCGTGGCGGCTCCCTCCCCTCGCCGCTCCAAAGGAGGCACCACGACCCCGCTGGGCTAACAGGGGCGACAGGCCAGGGCCCCGTCGCAACTCGAGAACCCACCGCCGCAAGACGAGAAAACCCACGTGATGCCACGCCCATTGCGCGAGGAGGCGCTTTTCCCTTGCAGGGCATGGAGAGCATGCCCCAGCACCTCTCCCGGCTCAGAATGGGGCTTGACTCCGTGCGGGCGCCACCAGGTGTGCCCCGAGATACCCGTGCCAACCCGCCAAGAAGGCAGGGCTTCCCGCTACAGCGCGAGAGCGTCCCCTGGGCCCCCCTCCATGCCAGACGTTGCCCTTTGTACCTGCAGCGACTCGATTGCCATCCTGAGTGCTCTCTGGCCCTGGAAAGGAGGCTGGACTCCCTCTAGGCGCCCCCAGAGGTTGCCCGAGGTCCCCGTGACCCCACGCGAGCGGAACCCCGAGTCGCCAGGCGCGGCTCGACAGCGACCCCGCCCCCCTACGCCAACTCTTCTCGAGAGGGGGGCCGCCGGCTTTGCCTCCACTCGACGGGAATCCCTACTTTCCTTCGCACCTCAAGAGGAGGCCTGTCACGTCTCTTGACTCTCCAGAGGAGGCCCCAAGACACCAGTTCCGGCCCCAAGACCAAAGGTCCCCAAGGAAGCCCGCAATGTCACATGGGGCCCCAAGGCATTGCAGCGACTCCAGGGGAAGCCCAGCTGCCCCTGGCAATGGCAAAGGAGGCCGGCACTTCCCAGAGGCAACAAGAGATGCTCCCTGAAGTGCCTAGCATTGGATCCAGAGGGGCATCTCCCGCCTCCCGCTGCGACTTGTGGAAAAGCAGGACCTTCGACCCTGCATTCGAGATGAAGCCCGCTTTGCCCTTGCTGTGACCCGAGAGAAAGGCTGAGTCCCCTCGGCTCCCTTGATGCCACTCCAGAGATGCCCCGAGACGCCCATCCCACCTCGAGGGGCACCCCGAGGCTCCTAGCTCAATGCTTGAGCGGACCCGGTGCGCTCTACCGCCTCCTGGGAAAACCCGCGGCGGGTACCTCCCCTCGCCGTCCCAAAGGAGGCACCACGACCCCGCTGGGCTAACGGGGGCGACGGGCAAGGGTCCCCGCCGCAACTCGAGAACCCACCGCCGCAAGTCGAGAGACCCCACGTGATGCCACGCCCATTGCGTGAGGAGGCGCTTTTCCCTTGCAGGCCATGGAGAGCATGCCCCGGCACCTCTCCCGGCTCAGAACGGGGCTTGACTCCGTGCGGGCGACACCAGGTGTCCCTGGAGATACACCCGCGAACCGGCCAAGAAGGCAGGGCTTCCCGCCAGAGCGCGAGAGCGTCCCCTGGGCCCCCATCCCTGCGAGAAGGGGCCCTTTGTATCTGCAGCGAATCGAGAGCCATCCTGAGCGCCCTCTCGCCCTGGAAAGGAGGCTGCACTCCCTCTAGGCGCCCCCAGAGGTTCCCCGAGATCCCCGTGTCCCCACGCGAGCAGAACCCCGAGTCTCCAGGCAGGGCTCGACAGCGACCCCGCCTCCCCTATGCCACCTCTTCTCGAGAGGGGGGGGCGCCGGCTTTGCCTCCCCTCGACGGAAATCCCTAATTTCCTTTGCACTTCAAGAGGAAGCCTGTCACTTCTCCTGATGCTCGAGTGGAGGCCCCAAGACACCAGTTCCGGCCCCAAGACCAAAGGTCCCCAAGGAAGCCCGCAGTGGCACATGGGGCCCCATTGCATTGCAGCGAATCGACGGGAAGCCCAGCTGCCCCTGGCAATGGCAAAGGAGGCCGGCACTTCCAAGAGGCAACAAGAGAGGCTCCCTGAGGCGCCTCCGTCGGATCCAGAGAGGCAACCCCCGCCTCCCGCTGCGACTCGCGGAAAAGCACGACCTTCGACCCTGCATTCGAGATGAAGCCCGATTTCCCCTTGCTGTGAGCCCAGAGAAAGGCTGAGTCCCCTCGGCTCCCTTGATGCCACTCCAGAGATGCCCCGAGATGCCCATCCCACCTCGAGAGGCACCCGGTTGGTCCTAGCTCAATGCTTGACGCGGACCCGGTGCGCTGCCGCGCCTCCTGGGGAATCCCGTGGCGGCTCCCTCCCCTCGCCGCTCCAAAGGAGGCACCACGACCCCGCTGGGCTAACAGGGGCGACAGGCCAGGGCCCCGTCGCAACTCGAGAACCCACCGCCGCAAGACGAGAAAACCCACGTGATGCCACGCCCATTGCGCGAGGAGGCGCTTTTCCCTTGCAGGGCATGGAGAGCATGCCCCAGCACCTCTCCCGGCTCAGAATGGGGCTTGACTCCGTGCGGGCGCCACCAGGTGTGCCCCGAGATACCCGTGCCAACCCGCCAAGAAGGCAGGGCTTCCCGCTACAGCGCGAGAGCGTCCCCTGGGCCCCCCTCCATGCGAGACGTTGCCCTTTGTACCTGCAGCGACTCGATTGCCATCCTGAGTGCTCTCTGGCCCTGGAAAGGAGGCTGGACTCCCTCTAGGCGCCCCCAGAGGTTGCCCGAGGTCCCCGTGACCCCACGCGAGCGGAACCCCGAGTCGCCAGGCGCGGCTCGACAGCGACCCCGCCCCCCTACGCCAACTCTTCTCGAGAGGGGGGCCGCCGGCTTTGCCTCCACTCGACGGGAATCCCTACTTTCCTTCGCACCTCAAGAGGAGGCCTGTCACGTCTCTTGACTCTCCAGAGGAGGCCCCAAGACACCAGTTCCGGCCCCAAGACCAAAGGTCCCCAAGGAAGCCCGCAATGTCACATGGGGCCCCAAGGCATTGCAGCGACTCCAGGGGAAGCCCAGCTGCCCCTGGCAATGGCAAAGGAGGCCGGCACTTCCCAGAGGCAACAAGAGATGCTCCCTGAAGTGCCTAGCATTGGATCCAGAGGGGCATCTCCCGCCTCCCGCTGCGACTTGTGGAAAAGCAGGACCTTCGACCCTGCATTCGAGATGAAGCCCGCTTTCCCCTTGCTGTGACCCGAGAGAAAGGCTGAGTCCCCTCGGCTCCCTTGATGCCACTCCAGAGATGCCCCGAGACGCCCATCCCACCTCGAGGGGCACCCCGAGGGTCCTAGCTCAATGCTTGAGCGGACCCGGTGCGCTCTACCGCCTCCTGGGAAAACCCGCGGCGGGTACCTCCCCTCGCCGTCCCAAAGGAGGCACCACGACCCCGCTGGGCTAACGGGGGCGACGGGCAAGGGTCCCCGCCGCAACTCGAGAACCCACCGCCGCAAGTCGAGAGACCCCACGTGATGCCACGCCCATTGCGTGAGGAGGCGCTTTTCCCTTGCAGGCCATGGAGAGCATGCCCCGGCACCTCTCCCGGCTCAGAACGGGGCTTGACTCCGTGCGGGCGACACCAGGTGTCCCTGGAGATACACCCGCGAACCGGCCAAGAAGGCAGGGCTTCCCGCCAGAGCGCGAGAGCGTCCCCTGGGCCCCCATCCCTGCGAGAAGGGGCCCTTTGTATCTGCAGCGAATCGAGAGCCATCCTGAGCGCCCTCTCGCCCTGGAAAGGAGGCTGCACTCCCTCTAGGCGCCCCCAGAGGTTCCCCGAGATCCCCGTGTCCCCACGCGAGCAGAACCCCGAGTCTCCAGGCAGGGCTCGACAGCGACCCCGCCTCCCCTATGCCACCTCTTCTCGAGAGGGGGGGGGCGCCGGCTTTGGCTCCCCTCGACGGAAATCCCTAATTTCCTTCGCACTTCAAGAGGAAGCCTGTCACTTCTCCTGATGCTCGAGTGGAGGCCCCAAGACACCAGTTCCGGCCCCAAGACCAAAGGTCCCCAAGGAAGCCCGCAGTGGCACATGGGGCCCCATTGCATTGCAGCGAATCGACGGGAAGCCCAGCTGCCCCTGGCAATGGCAAAGGAGGCCGGCACTTCCAAGAGGCAACAAGAGAGGCTCCCTGAGGCGCCTCCGTCGGATCCAGAGAGGCAACCCCCGCCTCCCGCTGCGACTCGCGGAAAAGCACGACCTTCGACCCTGCATTCGAGATGAAGCCCGATTTCCCCTTGCTGTGAGCCCAGAGAAAGGCTGAGTCCCCTCGGCTCCCTTGATGCCACTCCAGAGATGCCCCGAGATGCCCATCCCACCTCGAGAGGCACCCGGTTGGTCCTAGCTCAATGCTTGACGCGGACCCGGTGCGCTGCCGCGCCTCCTGGGGAATCCCGTGGCGGCTCCCTCCCCTCGCCGCTCCAAAGGAGGCACCACGACCCCGCTGGGCTAACAGGGGCGACAGGCCAGGGCCCCGTCGCAACTCGAGAACCCACCGCCGCAAGACGAGAAAACCCACGTGATGCCACGCCCATTGCGCGAGGAGGCGCTTTTCCCTTGCAGGGCATGGAGAGCATGCCCCAGCACCTCTCCCGGCTCAGAATGGGGCTTGACTCCGTGCGGGCGCCACCAGGTGTGCCCCGAGATACCCGTGCCAACCCGCCAAGAAGGCAGGGCTTCCCGCTACAGCGCGAGAGCGTCCCCTGGGCCCCCCTCCATGCGAGACGTTGCCCTTTGTACCTGCAGCGACTCGATTGCCATCCTGAGTGCTCTCTGGCCCTGGAAAGGAGGCTGGACTCCCTCTAGGCGCCCCCAGAGGTTGCCCGAGGTCCCCGTGACCCCACGCGAGCGGAATCCCGAGTCGCCAGGCGCGGCTCGACAGCGACCCCGCCCCCCTACGCCAACTCTTCTCGAGAGGGGGGCCGCCGGCTTTGCCTCCACTCGACGGGAATCCCTACTTTCCTTCGCACCTCAAGAGGAGGCCTGTCACGTCTCTTGACTCTCCAGAGGAGGCCCCAAGACACCAGTTCCGGCCCCAAGACCAAAGGTCCCCAAGGAAGCCCGCAATGTCACATGGGGCCCCAAGGCATTGCAGCGACTCCAGGGGAAGCCCAGCTGCCCCTGGCAATGGCAAAGGAGGCCGGCACTTCCCAGAGGCAACAAGAGATGCTCCCTGAAGTGCCTAGCATTGGATCCAGAGGGGCATCTCCCGCCTCCCGCTGCGACTTGTGGAAAAGCAGGACCTTCGACCCTGCATTCGAGATGAAGCCCGCTTTGCCCTTGCTGTGACCCGAGAGAAAGGCTGAGTCCCCTCGGCTCCCTTGATGCCACTCCAGAGATGCCCCGAGACGCCCATCCCACCTCGAGGGGCACCCCGAGGGTCCTAGCTCAATGCTTGAGCGGACCCGGTGCGCTCTACCGCCTCCTGGGAAAACCCGCGGCGGGTACCTCCCCTCGCCGTCCCAAAGGAGGCACCACGACCCCGCTGGGCTAACGGGGGCGACGGGCAAGGGTCCCCGCCGCAACTCGAGAACCCACCGCCGCAAGTCGAGAGACCCCACGTGATGCCACGCCCATTGCGTGAGGAGGCGCTTTTCCCTTGCAGGCCATGGAGAGCATGCCCCGGCACCTCTCCCGGCTCAGAACGGGGCTTGACTCCGTGCGGGCGACACCAGGTGTCCCTGGAGATACACCCGCGAACCGGCCAAGAAGGCAGGGCTTCCCGCCAGAGCGCGAGAGCGTCCCCTGGGCCCCCATCCCTGCGAGAAGGGGCCCTTTGTATCTGCAGCGAATCGAGAGCCATCCTGAGCGCCCTCTCGCCCTGGAAAGGAGGCTGCACTCCCTCTAGGCGCCCCCAGAGGTTCCCCGAGATCCCCGTGTCCCCACGCGAGCAGAACCCCGAGTCTCCAGGCAGGGCTCGACAGCGACCCCGCCTCCCCTATGCCACCTCTTCTCGAGAGGGGGGGGGCGCCGGCTTTGGCTCCCCTCGACGGAAATCCCTAATTTCCTTCGCACTTCAAGAGGAAGCCTGTCACTTCTCCTGATGCTCGAGTGGAGGCCCCAAGACACCAGTTCCGGCCCCAAGACCAAAGGTCCCCAAGGAAGCCCGCAGTGGCACATGGGGCCCCATTGCATTGCAGCGAATCGACGGGAAGCCCAGCTGCCCCTGGCAATGGCAAAGGAGGCCGGCACTTCCAAGAGGCAACAAGAGAGGCTCCCTGAGGCGCCTCCGTCGGATCCAGAGAGGCAACCCCCGCCTCCCGCTGCGACTCGCGGAAAAGCACGACCTTCGACCCTGCATTCGAGATGAAGCCCGATTTCCCCTTGCTGTGAGCCCAGAGAAAGGCTGAGTCCCCTCGGCTCCCTTGATGCCACTCCAGAGATGCCCCGAGATGCCCATCCCACCTCGAGAGGCACCCGGTTGGTCCTAGCTCAATGCTTGACGCGGACCCGGTGCGCTGCCGCGCCTCCTGGGGAATCCCGTGGCGGCTCCCTCCCCTCGCCGCTCCAAAGGAGGCACCACGACCCCGCTGGGCTAACAGGGGCGACAGGCCAGGGCCCCGTCGCAACTCGAGAACCCACCGCCGCAAGACGAGAAAACCCACGTGATGCCACGCCCATTGCGCGAGGAGGCGCTTTTCCCTTGCAGGGCATGGAGAGCATGCCCCAGCACCTCTCCCGGCTCAGAATGGGGCTTGACTCCGTGCGGGCGCCACCAGGTGTGCCCCGAGATACCCGTGCCAACCCGCCAAGAAGGCAGGGCTTCCCGCTACAGCGCGAGAGCGTCCCCTGGGCCCCCCTCCATGCCAGACGTTGCCCTTTGTACCTGCAGCGACTCGATTGCCATCCTGAGTGCTCTCTGGCCCTGGAAAGGAGGCTGGACTCCCTCTAGGCGCCCCCAGAGGTTGCCCGAGGTCCCCGTGACCCCACGCGAGCGGAACCCCGAGTCGCCAGGCGCGGCTCGACAGCGACCCCGCCCCCCTACGCCAACTCTTCTCGAGAGGGGGGCCGCCGGCTTTGCCTCCACTCGACGGGAATCCCTACTTTCCTTCGCACCTCAAGAGGAGGCCTGTCACGTCTCTTGACTCTCCAGAGGAGGCCCCAAGACACCAGTTCCGGCCCCAAGACCAAAGGTCCCCAAGGAAGCCCGCAATGTCACATGGGGCCCCAAGGCATTGCAGCGACTCCAGGGGAAGCCCAGCTGCCCCTGGCAATGGCAAAGGAGGCCGGCACTTCCCAGAGGCAACAAGAGATGCTCCCTGAAGTGCCTAGCATTGGATCCAGAGGGGCATCTCCCGCCTCCCGCTGCGACTTGTGGAAAAGCAGGACCTTCGACCCTGCATTCGAGATGAAGCCCGCTTTGCCCTTGCTGTGACCCGAGAGAAAGGCTGAGTCCCCTCGGCTCCCTTGATGCCACTCCAGAGATGCCCCGAGACGCCCATCCCACCTCGAGGGGCACCCCGAGGCTCCTAGCTCAATGCTTGAGCGGACCCGGTGCGCTCTACCGCCTCCTGGGAAAACCCGCGGCGGGTACCTCCCCTCGCCGTCCCAAAGGAGGCACCACGACCCCGCTGGGCTAACGGGGGCGACGGGCAAGGGTCCCCGCCGCAACTCGAGAACCCACCGCCGCAAGTCGAGAGACCCCACGTGATGCCACGCCCATTGCGTGAGGAGGCGCTTTTCCCTTGCAGGCCATGGAGAGCATGCCCCGGCACCTCTCCCGGCTCAGAACGGGGCTTGACTCCGTGCGGGCGACACCAGGTGTCCCTGGAGATACACCCGCGAACCGGCCAAGAAGGCAGGGCTTCCCGCCAGAGCGCGAGAGCGTCCCCTGGGCCCCCATCCCTGCGAGAAGGGGCCCTTTGTATCTGCAGCGAATCGAGAGCCATCCTGAGCGCCCTCTCGCCCTGGAAAGGAGGCTGCACTCCCTCTAGGCGCCCCCAGAGGTTCCCCGAGATCCCCGTGTCCCCACGCGAGCAGAACCCCGAGTCTCCAGGCAGGGCTCGACAGCGACCCCGCCTCCCCTATGCCACCTCTTCTCGAGAGGGGGGGGCGCCGGCTTTGCCTCCCCTCGACGGAAATCCCTAATTTCCTTTGCACTTCAAGAGGAAGCCTGTCACTTCTCCTGATGCTCGAGTGGAGGCCCCAAGACACCAGTTCCGGCCCCAAGACCAAAGGTCCCCAAGGAAGCCCGCAGTGGCACATGGGGCCCCATTGCATTGCAGCGAATCGACGGGAAGCCCAGCTGCCCCTGGCAATGGCAAAGGAGGCCGGCACTTCCAAGAGGCAACAAGAGAGGCTCCCTGAGGCGCCTCCGTCGGATCCAGAGAGGCAACCCCCGCCTCCCGCTGCGACTCGCGGAAAAGCACGACCTTCGACCCTGCATTCGAGATGAAGCCCGATTTCCCCTTGCTGTGAGCCCAGAGAAAGGCTGAGTCCCCTCGGCTCCCTTGATGCCACTCCAGAGATGCCCCGAGATGCCCATCCCACCTCGAGAGGCACCCGGTTGGTCCTAGCTCAATGCTTGACGCGGACCCGGTGCGCTGCCGCGCCTCCTGGGGAATCCCGTGGCGGCTCCCTCCCCTCGCCGCTCCAAAGGAGGCACCACGACCCCGCTGGGCTAACAGGGGCGACAGGCCAGGGCCCCGTCGCAACTCGAGAACCCACCGCCGCAAGACGAGAAAACCCACGTGATGCCACGCCCATTGCGCGAGGAGGCGCTTTTCCCTTGCAGGGCATGGAGAGCATGCCCCAGCACCTCTCCCGGCTCAGAATGGGGCTTGACTCCGTGCGGGCGCCACCAGGTGTGCCCCGAGATACCCGTGCCAACCCGCCAAGAAGGCAGGGCTTCCCGCTACAGCGCGAGAGCGTCCCCTGGGCCCCCCTCCATGCGAGACGTTGCCCTTTGTACCTGCAGCGACTCGATTGCCATCCTGAGTGCTCTCTGGCCCTGGAAAGGAGGCTGGACTCCCTCTAGGCGCCCCCAGAGGTTGCCCGAGGTCCCCGTGACCCCACGCGAGCGGAACCCCGAGTCGCCAGGCGCGGCTCGACAGCGACCCCGCCCCCCTACGCCAACTCTTCTCGAGAGGGGGGCCGCCGGCTTTGCCTCCACTCGACGGGAATCCCTACTTTCCTTCGCACCTCAAGAGGAGGCCTGTCACGTCTCTTGACTCTCCAGAGGAGGCCCCAAGACACCAGTTCCGGCCCCAAGACCAAAGGTCCCCAAGGAAGCCCGCAATGTCACATGGGGCCCCAAGGCATTGCAGCGACTCCAGGGGAAGCCCAGCTGCCCCTGGCAATGGCAAAGGAGGCCGGCACTTCCCAGAGGCAACAAGAGATGCTCCCTGAAGTGCCTAGCATTGGATCCAGAGGGGCATCTCCCGCCTCCCGCTGCGACTTGTGGAAAAGCAGGACCTTCGACCCTGCATTCGAGATGAAGCCCGCTTTCCCCTTGCTGTGACCCGAGAGAAAGGCTGAGTCCCCTCGGCTCCCTTGATGCCACTCCAGAGATGCCCCGAGACGCCCATCCCACCTCGAGGGGCACCCCGAGGGTCCTAGCTCAATGCTTGAGCGGACCCGGTGCGCTCTACCGCCTCCTGGGAAAACCCGCGGCGGGTACCTCCCCTCGCCGTCCCAAAGGAGGCACCACGACCCCGCTGGGCTAACGGGGGCGACGGGCAAGGGTCCCCGCCGCAACTCGAGAACCCACCGCCGCAAGTCGAGAGACCCCACGTGATGCCACGCCCATTGCGTGAGGAGGCGCTTTTCCCTTGCAGGCCATGGAGAGCATGCCCCGGCACCTCTCCCGGCTCAGAACGGGGCTTGACTCCGTGCGGGCGACACCAGGTGTCCCTGGAGATACACCCGCGAACCGGCCAAGAAGGCAGGGCTTCCCGCCAGAGCGCGAGAGCGTCCCCTGGGCCCCCATCCCTGCGAGAAGGGGCCCTTTGTATCTGCAGCGAATCGAGAGCCATCCTGAGCGCCCTCTCGCCCTGGAAAGGAGGCTGCACTCCCTCTAGGCGCCCCCAGAGGTTCCCCGAGATCCCCGTGTCCCCACGCGAGCAGAACCCCGAGTCTCCAGGCAGGGCTCGACAGCGACCCCGCCTCCCCTATGCCACCTCTTCTCGAGAGGGGGGGGGCGCCGGCTTTGGCTCCCCTCGACGGAAATCCCTAATTTCCTTCGCACTTCAAGAGGAAGCCTGTCACTTCTCCTGATGCTCGAGTGGAGGCCCCAAGACACCAGTTCCGGCCCCAAGACCAAAGGTCCCCAAGGAAGCCCGCAGTGGCACATGGGGCCCCATTGCATTGCAGCGAATCGACGGGAAGCCCAGCTGCCCCTGGCAATGGCAAAGGAGGCCGGCACTTCCAAGAGGCAACAAGAGAGGCTCCCTGAGGCGCCTCCGTCGGATCCAGAGAGGCAACCCCCGCCTCCCGCTGCGACTCGCGGAAAAGCACGACCTTCGACCCTGCATTCGAGATGAAGCCCGATTTCCCCTTGCTGTGAGCCCAGAGAAAGGCTGAGTCCCCTCGGCTCCCTTGATGCCACTCCAGAGATGCCCCGAGATGCCCATCCCACCTCGAGAGGCACCCGGTTGGTCCTAGCTCAATGCTTGACGCGGACCCGGTGCGCTGCCGCGCCTCCTGGGGAATCCCGTGGCGGCTCCCTCCCCTCGCCGCTCCAAAGGAGGCACCACGACCCCGCTGGGCTAACAGGGGCGACAGGCCAGGGCCCCGTCGCAACTCGAGAACCCACCGCCGCAAGACGAGAAAACCCACGTGATGCCACGCCCATTGCGCGAGGAGGCGCTTTTCCCTTGCAGGGCATGGAGAGCATGCCCCAGCACCTCTCCCGGCTCAGAATGGGGCTTGACTCCGTGCGGGCGCCACCAGGTGTGCCCCGAGATACCCGTGCCAACCCGCCAAGAAGGCAGGGCTTCCCGCTACAGCGCGAGAGCGTCCCCTGGGCCCCCCTCCATGCCAGACGTTGCCCTTTGTACCTGCAGCGACTCGATTGCCATCCTGAGTGCTCTCTGGCCCTGGAAAGGAGGCTGGACTCCCTCTAGGCGCCCCCAGAGGTTGCCCGAGGTCCCCGTGACCCCACGCGAGCGGAACCCCGAGTCGCCAGGCGCGGCTCGACAGCGACCCCGCCCCCCTACGCCAACTCTTCTCGAGAGGGGGGCCGCCGGCTTTGCCTCCACTCGACGGGAATCCCTACTTTCCTTCGCACCTCAAGAGGAGGCCTGTCACGTCTCTTGACTCTCCAGAGGAGGCCCCAAGACACCAGTTCCGGCCCCAAGACCAAAGGTCCCCAAGGAAGCCCGCAATGTCACATGGGGCCCCAAGGCATTGCAGCGACTCCAGGGGAAGCCCAGCTGCCCCTGGCAATGGCAAAGGAGGCCGGCACTTCCCAGAGGCAACAAGAGATGCTCCCTGAAGTGCCTAGCATTGGATCCAGAGGGGCATCTCCCGCCTCCCGCTGCGACTTGTGGAAAAGCAGGACCTTCGACCCTGCATTCGAGATGAAGCCCGCTTTCCCCTTGCTGTGACCCGAGAGAAAGGCTGAGTCCCCTCGGCTCCCTTGATGCCACTCCAGAGATGCCCCGAGACGCCCATCCCACCTCGAGGGGCACCCCGAGGCTCCTAGCTCAATGCTTGAGCGGACCCGGTGCGCTCTACCGCCTCCTGGGAAAACCCGCGGCGGGTACCTCCCCTCGCCGTCCCAAAGGAGGCACCACAACCCCGCTGGGCTAACGGGGGCGACGGGCAAGGGTCCCCGCCGCAACTCGAGAACCCACCGCCGCAAGTCGAGAGACCCCACGTGATGCCACGCCCATTGCGTGAGGAGGCGCTTTTCCCTTGCAGGCCATGGAGAGCATGCCCCGGCACCTCTCCCGGCTCAGAACGGGGCTTGACTCCGTGCGGGCGACACCAGGTGTCCCTGGAGATACACCCGCGAACCGGCCAAGAAGGCAGGGCTTCCCGCCAGAGCGCGAGAGCGTCCCCTGGGCCCCCATCCCTGCGAGAAGGGGCCCTTTGTATCTGCAGCGAATCGAGAGCCATCCTGAGCGCCCTCTCGCCCTGGAAAGGAGGCTGCACTCCCTCTAGGCGCCCCCAGAGGTTCCCCGAGATCCCCGTGTCCCCACGCGAGCAGAACCCCGAGTCTCCAGGCAGGGCTCGACAGCGACCCCGCCTCCCCTATGCCACCTCTTCTCGAGAGGGGGGGGCGCCGGCTTTGCCTCCCCTCGACGGAAATCCCTAATTTCCTTCGCACTTCAAGAGGAAGCCTGTCACTTCTCCTGATGCTCGAGTGGAGGCCCCAAGACACCAGTTCCGGCCCCAAGACCAAAGGTCCCCAAGGAAGCCCGCAGTGGCACATGGGGCCCCATTGCATTGCAGCGAATCGACGGGAAGCCCAGCTGCCCCTGGCAATGGCAAAGGAGGCCGGCACTTCCAAGAGGCAACAAGAGAGGCTCCCTGAGGCGCCTCCGTCGGATCCAGAGAGGCAACCCCCGCCTCCCGCTGCGACTCGCGGAAAAGCACGACCTTCGACCCTGCATTCGAGATGAAGCCCGATTTCCCCTTGCTGTGAGCCCAGAGAAAGGCTGAGTCCCCTCGGCTCCCTTGATGCCACTCCAGAGATGCCCCGAGATGCCCATCCCACCTCGAGAGGCACCCGGTTGGTCCTAGCTCAATGCTTGACGCGGACCCGGTGCGCTGCCGCGCCTCCTGGGGAATCCCGTGGCGGCTCCCTCCCCTCGCCGCTCCAAAGGAGGCACCACGACCCCGCTGGGCTAACAGGGGCGACAGGCCAGGGCCCCGTCGCAACTCGAGAACCCACCGCCGCAAGACGAGAAAACCCACGTGATGCCACGCCCATTGCGCGAGGAGGCGCTTTTCCCTTGCAGGGCATGGAGAGCATGCCCCAGCACCTCTCCCGGCTCAGAATGGGGCTTGACTCCGTGCGGGCGCCACCAGGTGTGCCCCGAGATACCCGTGCCAACCCGCCAAGAAGGCAGGGCTTCCCGCTACAGCGCGAGAGCGTCCCCTGGGCCCCCCTCCATGCGAGACGTTGCCCTTTGTACCTGCAGCGACTCGATTGCCATCCTGAGTGCTCTCTGGCCCTGGAAAGGAGGCTGGACTCCCTCTAGGCGCCCCCAGAGGTTGCCCGAGGTCCCCGTGACCCCACGCGAGCGGAACCCCGAGTCGCCAGGCGCGGCTCGACAGCGACCCCGCCCCCCTACGCCAACTCTTCTCGAGAGGGGGGCCGCCGGCTTTGCCTCCACTCGACGGGAATCCCTACTTTCCTTCGCACCTCAAGAGGAGGCCCGTCACGTCTCTTGACTCTCCAGAGGAGGCCCCAAGACACCAGTTCCGGCCCCAAGACCAAAGGTCCCCAAGGAAGCCCGCAATGTCACATGGGGCCCCAAGGCATTGCAGCGACTCCAGGGGAAGCCCAGCTGCCCCTGGCAATGGCAAAGGAGGCCGGCACTTCCCAGAGGCAACAAGAGATGCTCCCTGAAGTGCCTAGCATTGGATCCAGAGGGGCATCTCCCGCCTCCCGCTGCGACTTGTGGAAAAGCAGGACCTTCGACCCTGCATTCGAGATGAAGCCCGCTTTCCCCTTGCTGTGACCCGAGAGAAAGGCTGAGTCCCCTCGGCTCCCTTGATGCCACTCCAGAGATGCCCCGAGACGCCCATCCCACCTCGAGGGGCACCCCGAGGCTCCTAGCTCAATGCTTGAGCGGACCCGGTGCGCTCTACCGCCTCCTGGGAAAACCCGCGGCGGGTACCTCCCCTCGCCGTCCCAAAGGAGGCACCACGACCCCGCTGGGCTAACGGGGGCGACGGGCAAGGGTCCCCGCCGCAACTCGAGAACCCACCGCCGCAAGTCGAGAGACCCCACGTGATGCCACGCCCATTGCGTGAGGAGGCGCTTTTCCCTTGCAGGCCATGGAGAGCATGCCCCGGCACCTCTCCCGGCTCAGAACGGGGCTTGACTCCGTGCGGGCGACACCAGGTGTCCCTGGAGATACACCCGCGAACCGGCCAAGAAGGCAGGGCTTCCCGCCAGAGCGCGAGAGCGTCCCCTGGGCCCCCATCCCTGCGAGAAGGGGCCCTTTGTATCTGCAGCGAATCGAGAGCCATCCTGAGCGCCCTCTCGCCCTGGAAAGGAGGCTGCACTCCCTCTAGGCGCCCCCAGAGGTTCCCCGAGATCCCCGTGTCCCCACGCGAGCAGAACCCCGAGTCTCCAGGCAGGGCTCGACAGCGACCCCGCCTCCCCTATGCCACCTCTTCTCGAGAGGGGGGGGGCGCCGGCTTTGGCTCCCCTCGACGGAAATCCCTAATTTCCTTCGCACTTCAAGAGGAAGCCTGTCACTTCTCCTGATGCTCGAGTGGAGGCCCCAAGACACCAGTTCCGGCCCCAAGACCAAAGGTCCCCAAGGAAGCCCGCAGTGGCACATGGGGCCCCATTGCATTGCAGCGAATCGACGGGAAGCCCAGCTGCCCCTGGCAATGGCAAAGGAGGCCGGCACTTCCAAGAGGCAACAAGAGAGGCTCCCTGAGGCGCCTCCGTCGGATCCAGAGAGGCAACCCCCGCCTCCCGCTGCGACTCGCGGAAAAGCACGACCTTCGACCCTGCATTCGAGATGAAGCCCGATTTCCCCTTGCTGTGAGCCCAGAGAAAGGCTGAGTCCCCTCGGCTCCCTTGATGCCACTCCAGAGATGCCCCGAGATGCCCATCCCACCTCGAGAGGCACCCGGTTGGTCCTAGCTCAATGCTTGACGCGGACCCGGTGCGCTGCCGCGCCTCCTGGGGAATCCCGTGGCGGCTCCCTCCCCTCGCCGCTCCAAAGGAGGCACCACGACCCCGCTGGGCTAACAGGGGCGACAGGCCAGGGCCCCGTCGCAACTCGAGAACCCACCGCCGCAAGACGAGAAAACCCACGTGATGCCACGCCCATTGCGCGAGGAGGCGCTTTTCCCTTGCAGGGCATGGAGAGCATGCCCCAGCACCTCTCCCGGCTCAGAATGGGGCTTGACTCCGTGCGGGCGCCACCAGGTGTGCCCCGAGATACCCGTGCCAACCCGCCAAGAAGGCAGGGCTTCCCGCTACAGCGCGAGAGCGTCCCCTGGGCCCCCCTCCATGCGAGACGTTGCCCTTTGTACCTGCAGCGACTCGATTGCCATCCTGAGTGCTCTCTGGCCCTGGAAAGGAGGCTGGACTCCCTCTAGGCGCCCCCAGAGGTTGCCCGAGGTCCCCGTGACCCCACGTGAGCGGAACCCCGAGTCGCCAGGCGCGGCTCGACAGCGACCCCGCCCCCCTACGCCAACTCTTCTCGAGAGGGGGGCCGCCGGCTTTGCCTCCACTCGACGGGAATCCCTACTTTCCTTCGCACCTCAAGAGGAGGCCCGTCACGTCTCTTGACTCTCCAGAGGAGGCCCCAAGACACCAGTTCCGGCCCCAAGACCAAAGGTCCCCAAGGAAGCCCGCAATGTCACATGGGGC
This sequence comes from Giraffa tippelskirchi, assembly GCF_054371585.1. Classification (NCBI taxonomy): domain Eukaryota; kingdom Metazoa; phylum Chordata; class Mammalia; order Artiodactyla; family Giraffidae; genus Giraffa; species Giraffa tippelskirchi. Next base: position 6,135,295 of record NC_137288.1, on the reverse strand, counting down.
CCCAAGGCATTGCAGCGACTCCAGGGGAAGCCCAGCTGCCCCTGGCAATGGCAAAGGAGGCCGGCACTTCCCAGAGGCAACAAGAGATGCTCCCTGAAGTGCCTAGCATTGGATCCAGAGGGGCATCTCCCGCCTCCCGCTGCGACTTGTGGAAAAGCAGGACCTTCGACCCTGCATTCGAGATGAAGCCCGCTTTCCCCTTGCTGTGACCCGAGAGAAAGGCTGAGTCCCCTCGGCTCCCTTGATGCCACTCCAGAGATGCCCCGAGACGCCCATCCCACCTCGAGGGGCACCCCGAGGGTCCTAGCTCAATGCTTGAGCGGACCCGGTGCGCTCTACCGCCTCCTGGGAAAACCCGCGGCGGGTACCTCCCCTCGCCATCCCAAAGGAGGCACCACGACCCCGCTGGGCTAACGGGGGCGACGGGCAAGGGTCCCCGCCGCAACTCGAGAACCCACCGCCGCAAGTCGAGAGACCCCACGTGATGCCACGCCCATTGCGTGAGGAGGCGCTTTTCCCTTGCAGGCCATGGAGAGCATGCCCCGGCACCTCTCCCGGCTCAGAACGGGGCTTGACTCCGTGCGGGCGACACCAGGTGTCCCTGGAGATACACCCGCGAACCGGCCAAGAAGGCAGGGCTTCCCGCCAGAGCGCGAGAGCGTCCCCTGGGCCCCCATCCCTGCGAGAAGGGGCCCTTTGTATCTGCAGCGAATCGAGAGCCATCCTGAGCGCCCTCTCGCCCTGGAAAGGAGGCTGCACTCCCTCTAGGCGCCCCCAGAGGTTCCCCGAGATCCCCGTGTCCCCACGCGAGCAGAACCCCGAGTCTCCAGGCAGGGCTCGACAGCGACCCCGCCTCCCCTATGCCACCTCTTCTCGAGAGGGGGGGGGCGCCGGCTTTGGCTCCCCTCGACGGAAATCCCTAATTTCCTTCGCACTTCAAGAGGAAGCCTGTCACTTCTCCTGATGCTCGAGTGGAGGCCCCAAGACACCAGTTCCGGCCCCAAGACCAAAGGTCCCCAAGGAAGCCCGCAGTGGCACATGGGGCCCCATTGCATTGCAGCGAATCGACGGGAAGCCCAGCTGCCCCTGGCAATGGCAAAGGAGGCCGGCACTTCCAAGAGGCAACAAGAGAGGCTCCCTGAGGCGCCTCCGTCGGATCCAGAGAGGCAACCCCCGCCTCCCGCTGCGACTCGCGGAAAAGCACGACCTTCGACCCTGCATTCGAGATGAAGCCCGATTTCCCCTTGCTGTGAGCCCAGAGAAAGGCTGAGTCCCCTCGGCTCCCTTGATGCCACTCCAGAGATGCCCCGAGATGCCCATCCCACCTCGAGAGGCACCCGGTTGGTCCTAGCTCAATGCTTGACGCGGACCCGGTGCGCTGCCGCGCCTCCTGGGGAATCCCGTGGCGGCTCCCTCCCCTCGCCGCTCCAAAGGAGGCACCACGACCCCGCTGGGCTAACAGGGGCGACAGGCCAGGGCCCCGTCGCAACTCGAGAACCCACCGCCGCAAGACGAGAAAACCCACGTGATGCCACGCCCATTGCGCGAGGAGGCGCTTTTCCCTTGCAGGGCATGGAGAGCATGCCCCAGCACCTCTCCCGGCTCAGAATGGGGCTTGACTCCGTGCGGGCGCCACCAGGTGTGCCCCGAGATACCCGTGCCAACCCGCCAAGAAGGCAGGGCTTCCCGCTACAGCGCGAGAGCGTCCCCTGGGCCCCCCTCCATGCGAGACGTTGCCCTTTGTACCTGCAGCGACTCGATTGCCATCCTGAGTGCTCTCTGGCCCTGGAAAGGAGGCTGGACTCCCTCTAGGCGCCCCCAGAGGTTGCCCGAGGTCCCGTGACCCCACGCGAGCGGAACCCCGAGTCGCCAGGCGCGGCTCGACAGCGACCCCGCCCCCCTACGCCAACTCTTCTCGAGAGGGGGGCCGCCGGCTTTGCCTCCACTCGACGGGAATCCCTACTTTCCTTCGCACCTCAAGAGGAGGCCTGTCACGTCTCTTGACTCTCCAGAGGAGGCCCCAAGACACCAGTTCCGGCCCCAAGACCAAAGGTCCCCAAGGAAGCCCGCAATGTCACATGGGGCCCCAAGGCATTGCAGCGACTCCAGGGGAAGCCCAGCTGCCCCTGGCAATGGCAAAGGAGGCCGGCACTTCCCAGAGGCAACAAGAGATGCTCCCTGAAGTGCCTAGCATTGGATCCAGAGGGGCATCTCCCGCCTCCCGCTGCGACTTGTGGAAAAGCAGGACCTTCGACCCTGCATTCGAGATGAAGCCCGCTTTCCCCTTGCTGTGACCCGAGAGAAAGGCTGAGTCCCCTCGGCTCCCTTGATGCCACTCCAGAGATGCCCCGAGACGCCCATCCCACCTCGAGGGGCACCCCGAGGGTCCTAGCTCAATGCTTGAGCGGACCCGGTGCGCTCTACCGCCTCCTGGGAAAACCCGCGGCGGGTACCTCCCCTCGCCGTCCCAAAGGAGGCACCACGACCCCGCTGGGCTAACGGGGGCGACGGGCAAGGGTCCCCGCCGCAACTCGAGAACCCACCGCCGCAAGTCGAGAGACCCCACGTGATGCCACGCCCATTGCGTGAGGAGGCGCTTTTCCCTTGCAGGCCATGGAGAGCATGCCCCGGCACCTCTCCCGGCTCAGAACGGGGCTTGACTCCGTGCGGGCGACACCAGGTGTCCCTGGAGATACACCCGCGAACCGGCCAAGAAGGCAGGGCTTCCCGCCAGAGCGCGAGAGCGTCCCCTGGGCCCCCATCCCTGCGAGAAGGGGCCCTTTGTATCTGCAGCGAATCGAGAGCCATCCTGAGCGCCCTCTCGCCCTGGAAAGGAGGCTGCACTCCCTCTAGGCGCCCCCAGAGGTTCCCCGAGATCCCCGTGTCCCCACGCGAGCAGAACCCCGAGTCTCCAGGCAGGGCTCGACAGCGACCCCGCCTCCCCTATGCCACCTCTTCTCGAGAGGGGGGGGGGCGCCGGCTTTGGCTCCCCTCGACGGAAATCCCTAATTTCCTTCGCACTTCAAGAGGAAGCCTGTCACTTCTCCTGATGCTCGAGTGGAGGCCCCAAGACACCAGTTCCGGCCCCAAGACCAAAGGTCCCCAAGGAAGCCCGCAGTGGCACATGGGGCCCCATTGCATTGCAGCGAATCGACGGGAAGCCCAGCTGCCCCTGGCAATGGCAAAGGAGGCCGGCACTTCCAAGAGGCAACAAGAGAGGCTCCCTGAGGCGCCTCCGTCGGATCCAGAGAGGCAACCCCCGCCTCCCGCTGCGACTCGCGGAAAAGCACGACCTTCGACCCTGCATTCGAGATGAAGCCCGATTTCCCCTTGCTGTGAGCCCAGAGAAAGGCTGAGTCCCCTCGGCTCCCTTGATGCCACTCCAGAGATGCCCCGAGATGCCCATCCCACCTCGAGAGGCACCCGGTTGGTCCTAGCTCAATGCTTGACGCGGACCCGGTGCGCTGCCGCGCCTCCTGGGGAATCCCGTGGCGGCTCCCTCCCCTCGCCGCTCCAAAGGAGGCACCACGACCCCGCTGGGCTAACAGGGGCGACAGGCCAGGGCCCCGTCGCAACTCGAGAACCCACCGCCGCAAGACGAGAAAACCCACGTGATGCCACGCCCATTGCGCGAGGAGGCGCTTTTCCCTTGCAGGGCATGGAGAGCATGCCCCAGCACCTCTCCCGGCTCAGAATGGGGCTTGACTCCGTGCGGGCGCCACCAGGTGTGCCCCGAGATACCCGTGCCAACCCGCCAAGAAGGCAGGGCTTCCCGCTACAGCGCGAGAGCGTCCCCTGGGCCCCCCTCCATGCCAGACGTTGCCCTTTGTACCTGCAGCGACTCGATTGCCATCCTGAGTGCTCTCTGGCCCTGGAAAGGAGGCTGGACTCCCTCTAGGCGCCCCCAGAGGTTGCCCGAGGTCCCCGTGACCCCACGCGAGCGGAACCCCGAGTCGCCAGGCGCGGCTCGACAGCGACCCCGCCCCCCTACGCCAACTCTTCTCGAGAGGGGGGCCGCCGGCTTTGCCTCCACTCGACGGGAATCCCTACTTTCCTTCGCACCTCAAGAGGAGGCCTGTCACGTCTCTTGACTCTCCAGAGGAGGCCCCAAGACACCAGTTCCGGCCCCAAGACCAAAGGTCCCCAAGGAAGCCCGCAATGTCACATGGGGCCCCAAGGCATTGCAGCGACTCCAGGGGAAGCCCAGCTGCCCCTGGCAATGGCAAAGGAGGCCGGCACTTCCCAGAGGCAACAAGAGATGCTCCCTGAAGTGCCTAGCATTGGATCCAGAGGGGCATCTCCCGCCTCCCGCTGCGACTTGTGGAAAAGCAGGACCTTCGACCCTGCATTCGAGATGAAGCCCGCTTTCCCCTTGCTGTGACCCGAGAGAAAGGCTGAGTCCCCTCGGCTCCCTTGATGCCACTCCAGAGATGCCCCGAGACGCCCATCCCACCTCGAGGGGCACCCCGAGGCTCCTAGCTCAATGCTTGAGCGGACCCGGTGCGCTCTACCGCCTCCTGGGAAAACCCGCGGCGGGTACCTCCCCTCGCCGTCCCAAAGGAGGCACCACGACCCCGCTGGGCTAACGGGGGCGACGGGCAAGGGTCCCCGCCGCAACTCGAGAACCCACCGCCGCAAGTCGAGAGACCCCACGTGATGCCACGCCCATTGCGTGAGGAGGCGCTTTTCCCTTGCAGGCCATGGAGAGCATGCCCCGGCACCTCTCCCGGCTCAGAACGGGGCTTGACTCCGTGCGGGCGACACCAGGTGTCCCTGGAGATACACCCGCGAACCGGCCAAGAAGGCAGGGCTTCCCGCCAGAGCGCGAGAGCGTCCCCTGGGCCCCCATCCCTGCGAGAAGGGGCCCTTTGTATCTGCAGCGAATCGAGAGCCATCCTGAGCGCCCTCTCGCCCTGGAAAGGAGGCTGCACTCCCTCTAGGCGCCCCCAGAGGTTCCCCGAGATCCCCGTGTCCCCACGCGAGCAGAACCCCGAGTCTCCAGGCAGGGCTCGACAGCGACCCCGCCTCCCCTATGCCACCTCTTCTCGAGAGGGGGGGGCGCCGGCTTTGCCTCCCCTCGACGGAAATCCCTAATTTCCTTCGCACTTCAAGAGGAAGCCTGTCACTTCTCCTGATGCTCGAGTGGAGGCCCCAAGACACCAGTTCCGGCCCCAAGACCAAAGGTCCCCAAGGAAGCCCGCAGTGGCACATGGGGCCCCATTGCATTGCAGCGAATCGACGGGAAGCCCAGCTGCCCCTGGCAATGGCAAAGGAGGCCGGCACTTCCAAGAGGCAACAAGAGAGGCTCCCTGAGGCGCCTCCGTCGGATCCAGAGAGGCAACCCCCGCCTCCCGCTGCGACTCGCAGAAAAGCACGACCTTCGACCCTGCATTCGAGATGAAGCCCGATTTCCCCTTGCTGTGAGCCCAGAGAAAGGCTGAGTCCCCTCGGCTCCCTTGATGCCACTCCAGAGATGCCCCGAGATGCCCATCCCACCTCGAGAGGCACCCGGTTGGTCCTAGCTCAATGCTTGACGCGGACCCGGTGCGCTGCCGCGCCTCCTGGGGAATCCCGTGGCGGCTCCCTCCCCTCGCCGCTCCAAAGGAGGCACCACGACCCCGCTGGGCTAACAGGGGCGACAGGCCAGGGCCCCGTCGCAACTCGAGAACCCACCGCCGCAAGACGAGAAAACCCACGTGATGCCACGCCCATTGCGCGAGGAGGCGCTTTTCCCTTGCAGGGCATGGAGAGCATGCCCCAGCACCTCTCCCGGCTCAGAATGGGGCTTGACTCCGTGCGGGCGCCACCAGGTGTGCCCCGAGATACCCGTGCCAACCCGCCAAGAAGGCAGGGCTTCCCGCTACAGCGCGAGAGCGTCCCCTGGGCCCCCCTCCATGCCAGACGTTGCCCTTTGTACCTGCAGCGACTCGATTGCCATCCTGAGTGCTCTCTGGCCCTGGAAAGGAGGCTGGACTCCCTCTAGGCGCCCCCAGAGGTTGCCCGAGGTCCCCGTGACCCCACGCGAGCGGAACCCCGAGTCGCCAGGCGCGGCTCGACAGCGACCCCGCCCCCCTACGCCAACTCTTCTCGAGAGGGGGGCCGCCGGCTTTGCCTCCACTCGACGGGAATCCCTACTTTCCTTCGCACCTCAAGAGGAGGCCTGTCACGTCTCTTGACTCTCCAGAGGAGGCCCCAAGACACCAGTTCCGGCCCCAAGACCAAAGGTCCCCAAGGAAGCCCGCAATGTCACATGGGGCCCCAAGGCATTGCAGCGACTCCAGGGGAAGCCCAGCTGCCCCTGGCAATGGCAAAGGAGGCCGGCACTTCCCAGAGGCAACAAGAGATGCTCCCTGAAGTGCCTAGCATTGGATCCAGAGGGGCATCTCCCGCCTCCCGCTGCGACTTGTGGAAAAGCAGGACCTTCGACCCTGCATTCGAGATGAAGCCCGCTTTCCCCTTGCTGTGACCCGAGAGAAAGGCTGAGTCCCCTCGGCTCCCTTGATGCCACTCCAGAGATGCCCCGAGACGCCCATCCCACCTCGAGGGGCACCCCGAGGCTCCTAGCTCAATGCTTGAGCGGACCCGGTGCGCTCTACCGCCTCCTGGGAAAACCCGCGGCGGGTACCTCCCCTCGCCGTCCCAAAGGAGGCACCACGACCCCGCTGGGCTAACGGGGGCGACGGGCAAGGGTCCCCGCCGCAACTCGAGAACCCACCGCCGCAAGTCGAGAGACCCCACGTGATGCCACGCCCATTGCGTGAGGAGGCGCTTTTCCCTTGCAGGCCATGGAGAGCATGCCCCGGCACCTCTCCCGGCTCAGAACGGGGCTTGACTCCGTGCGGGCGACACCAGGTGTCCCTGGAGATACACCCGCGAACCGGCCAAGAAGGCAGGGCTTCCCGCCAGAGCGCGAGAGCGTCCCCTGGGCCCCCATCCCTGCGAGAAGGGGCCCTTTGTATCTGCAGCGAATCGAGAGCCATCCTGAGCGCCCTCTCGCCCTGGAAAGGAGGCTGCACTCCCTCTAGGCGCCCCCAGAGGTTCCCCGAGATCCCCGTGTCCCCACGCGAGCAGAACCCCGAGTCTCCAGGCAGGGCTCGACAGCGACCCCGCCTCCCCTATGCCACCTCTTCTCGAGAGGGGGGGGGCGCCGGCTTTGGCTCCCCTCGACGGAAATCCCTAATTTCCTTCGCACTTCAAGAGGAAGCCTGTCACTTCTCCTGATGCTCGAGTGGAGGCCCCAAGACACCAGTTCCGGCCCCAAGACCAAAGGTCCCCAAGGAAGCCCGCAGTGGCACATGGGGCCCCATTGCATTGCAGCGAATCGACGGGAAGCCCAGCTGCCCCTGGCAATGGCAAAGGAGGCCGGCACTTCCAAGAGGCAACAAGAGAGGCTCCCTGAGGCGCCTCCGTCGGATCCAGAGAGGCAACCCCCGCCTCCCGCTGCGACTCGCGGAAAAGCACGACCTTCGACCCTGCATTCGAGATGAAGCCCGATTTCCCCTTGCTGTGAGCCCAGAGAAAGGCTGAGTCCCCTCGGCTCCCTTGATGCCACTCCAGAGATGCCCCGAGATGCCCATCCCACCTCGAGAGGCACCCGGTTGGTCCTAGCTCAATGCTTGACGCGGACCCGGTGCGCTGCCGCGCCTCCTGGGGAATCCCGTGGCGGCTCCCTCCCCTCGCCGCTCCAAAGGAGGCACCACGACCCCGCTGGGCTAACAGGGGCGACAGGCCAGGGCCCCGTCGCAACTCGAGAACCCACCGCCGCAAGACGAGAAAACCCACGTGATGCCACGCCCATTGCGCGAGGAGGCGCTTTTCCCTTGCAGGGCATGGAGAGCATGCCCCAGCACCTCTCCCGGCTCAGAATGGGGCTTGACTCCGTGCGGGCGCCACCAGGTGTGCCCCGAGATACCCGTGCCAACCCGCCAAGAAGGCAGGGCTTCCCGCTACAGCGCGAGAGCGTCCCCTGGGCCCCCCTCCATGCCAGACGTTGCCCTTTGTACCTGCAGCGACTCGATTGCCATCCTGAGTGCTCTCTGGCCCTGGAAAGGAGGCTGGACTCCCTCTAGGCGCCCCCAGAGGTTGCCCGAGGTCCCCGTGACCCCACGCGAGCGGAACCCCGAGTCGCCAGGCGCGGCTCGACAGCGACCCCGCCCCCCTACGCCAACTCTTCTCGAGAGGGGGGCCGCCGGCTTTGCCTCCACTCGACGGGAATCCCTACTTTCCTTCGCACCTCAAGAGGAGGCCTGTCACGTCTCTTGACTCTCCAGAGGAGGCCCCAAGACACCAGTTCCGGCCCCAAGACCAAAGGTCCCCAAGGAAGCCCGCAATGTCACATGGGGCCCCAAGGCATTGCAGCGACTCCAGGGGAAGCCCAGCTGCCCCTGGCAATGGCAAAGGAGGCCGGCACTTCCCAGAGGCAACAAGAGATGCTCCCTGAAGTGCCTAGCATTGGATCCAGAGGGGCATCTCCCGCCTCCCGCTGCGACTTGTGGAAAAGCAGGACCTTCGACCCTGCATTCGAGATGAAGCCCGCTTTCCCCTTGCTGTGACCCGAGAGAAAGGCTGAGTCCCCTCGGCTCCCTTGATGCCACTCCAGAGATGCCCCGAGACGCCCATCCCACCTCGAGGGGCACCCCGAGGCTCCTAGCTCAATGCTTGAGCGGACCCGGTGCGCTCTACCGCCTCCTGGGAAAACCCGCGGCGGGTACCTCCCCTCGCCGTCCCAAAGGAGGCACCACGACCCCGCTGGGCTAACGGGGGCGACGGGCAAGGGTCCCCGCCGCAACTCGAGAACCCACCGCCGCAAGTCGAGAGACCCCACGTGATGCCACGCCCATTGCGTGAGGAGGCGCTTTTCCCTTGCAGGCCATGGAGAGCATGCCCCGGCACCTCTCCCGGCTCAGAACGGGGCTTGACTCCGTGCGGGCGACACCAGGTGTCCCTGGAGATACACCCGCGAACCGGCCAAGAAGGCAGGGCTTCCCGCCAGAGCGCGAGAGCGTCCCCTGGGCCCCCATCCCTGCGAGAAGGGGCCCTTTGTATCTGCAGCGAATCGAGAGCCATCCTGAGCGCCCTCTCGCCCTGGAAAGGAGGCTGCACTCCCTCTAGGCGCCCCCAGAGGTTCCCCGAGATCCCCGTGTCCCCACGCGAGCAGAACCCCGAGTCTCCAGGCAGGGCTCGACAGCGACCCCGCCTCCCCTATGCCACCTCTTCTCGAGAGGGGGGGGCGCCGGCTTTGCCTCCCCTCGACGGAAATCCCTAATTTCCTTCGCACTTCAAGAGGAAGCCTGTCACTTCTCCTGATGCTCGAGTGGAGGCCCCAAGACACCAGTTCCGGCCCCAAGACCAAAGGTCCCCAAGGAAGCCCGCAGTGGCACATGGGGCCCCATTGCATTGCAGCGAATCGACGGGAAGCCCAGCTGCCCCTGGCAATGGCAAAGGAGGCCGGCACTTCCAAGAGGCAACAAGAGAGGCTCCCTGAGGCGCCTCCGTCGGATCCAGAGAGGCAACCCCCGCCTCCCGCTGCGACTCGCGGAAAAGCACGACCTTCGACCCTGCATTCGAGATGAAGCCCGATTTCCCCTTGCTGTGAGCCCAGAGAAAGGCTGAGTCCCCTCGGCTCCCTTGATGCCACTCCAGAGATGCCCCGAGATGCCCATCCCACCTCGAGAGGCACCCGGTTGGTCCTAGCTCAATGCTTGACGCGGACCCGGTGCGCTGCCGCGCCTCCTGGGGAATCCCGTGGCGGCTCCCTCCCCTCGCCGCTCCAAAGGAGGCACCACGACCCCGCTGGGCTAACAGGGGCGACAGGCCAGGGCCCCGTCGCAACTCGAGAACCCACCGCCGCAAGACGAGAAAACCCACGTGATGCCACGCCCATTGCGCGAGGAGGCGCTTTTCCCTTGCAGGGCATGGAGAGCATGCCCCAGCACCTCTCCCGGCTCAGAATGGGGCTTGACTCCGTGCGGGCGCCACCAGGTGTGCCCCGAGATACCCGTGCCAACCCGCCAAGAAGGCAGGGCTTCCCGCTACAGCGCGAGAGCGTCCCCTGGGCCCCCCTCCATGCCAGACGTTGCCCTTTGTACCTGCAGCGACTCGATTGCCATCCTGAGTGCTCTCTGGCCCTGGAAAGGAGGCTGGACTCCCTCTAGGCGCCCCCAGAGGTTGCCCGAGGTCCCCGTGACCCCACGCGAGCGGAACCCCGAGTCGCCAGGCGCGGCTCGACAGCGACCCCGCCCCCCTACGCCAACTCTTCTCGAGAGGGGGGCCGCCGGCTTTGCCTCCACTCGACGGGAATCCCTACTTTCCTTCGCACCTCAAGAGGAGGCCTGTCACGTCTCTTGACTCTCCAGAGGAGGCCCCAAGACACCAGTTCCGGCCCCAAGACCAAAGGTCCCCAAGGAAGCCCGCAATGTCACATGGGGCCCCAAGGCATTGCAGCGACTCCAGGGGAAGCCCAGCTGCCCCTGGCAATGGCAAAGGAGGCCGGCACTTCCCAGAGGCAACAAGAGATGCTCCCTGAAGTGCCTAGCATTGGATCCAGAGGGGCATCTCCCGCCTCCCGCTGCGACTTGTGGAAAAGCAGGACCTTCGACCCTGCATTCGAGATGAAGCCCGCTTTCCCCTTGCTGTGACCCGAGAGAAAGGCTGAGTCCCCTCGGCTCCCTTGATGCCACTCCAGAGATGCCCCGAGACGCCCATCCCACCTCGAGGGGCACCCCGAGGCTCCTAGCTCAATGCTTGAGCGGACCCGGTGCGCTCTACCGCCTCCTGGGAAAACCCGCGGCGGGTACCTCCCCTCGCCGTCCCAAAGGAGGCACCACGACCCCGCTGGGCTAACGGGGGCGACGGGCAAGGGTCCCCGCCGCAACTCGAGAACCCACCGCCGCAAGTCGAGAGACCCCACGTGATGCCACGCCCATTGCGTGAGGAGGCGCTTTTCCCTTGCAGGCCATGGAGAGCATGCCCCGGCACCTCTCCCGGCTCAGAACGGGGCTTGACTCCGTGCGGGCGACACCAGGTGTCCCTGGAGATACACCCGCGAACCGGCCAAGAAGGCAGGGCTTCCCGCCAGAGCGCGAGAGCGTCCCCTGGGCCCCCATCCCTGCGAGAAGGGGCCCTTTGTATCTGCAGCGAATCGAGAGCCATCCTGAGCGCCCTATCGCCCTGGAAAGGAGGCTGCACTCCCTCTAGGCGCCCCCAGAGGTTCCCCGAGATCCCCGTGTCCCCACGCGAGCAGAACCCCGAGTCTCCAGGCAGGGCTCGACAGCGACCCCGCCTCCCCTATGCCACCTCTTCTCGAGAGGGGGGGGCGCCGGCTTTGCCTCCCCTCGACGGAAATCCCTAATTTCCTTCGCACTTCAAGAGGAAGCCTGTCACTTCTCCTGATGCTCGAGTGGAGGCCCCAAGACACCAGTTCCGGCCCCAAGACCAAAGGTCCCCAAGGAAGCCCGCAGTGGCACATGGGGCCCCATTGCATTGCAGCGAATCGACGGGAAGCCCAGCTGCCCCTGGCAATGGCAAAGGAGGCCGGCACTTCCAAGAGGCAACAAGAGAGGCTCCCTGAGGCGCCTCCGTCGGATCCAGAGAGGCAACCCCCGCCTCCCGCTGCGACTAGGGGAAAAGCACGACCTTCGACCCTGCATTCGAGATGAAGCCCGATTTCCCCTTGCTGTGAGCCCAGAGAAAGGCTGAGTCCCCTCGGCTCCCTTGATGCCACTCCAGAGATGCCCCGAGATGCCCATCCCACCTCGAGAGGCACCCGGTTGGTCCTAGCTCAATGCTTGACGCGGACCCGGTGCGCTGCCGCGCCTCCTGGGGAATCCCGTGGCGGCTCCCTCCCCTCGCCGCTCCAAAGGAGGCACCACGACCCCGCTGGGCTAACAGGGGCGACAGGCCAGGGCCCCGTCGCAACTCGAGAACCCACCGCCGCAAGACGAGAAAACCCACGTGATGCCACGCCCATTGCGCGAGGAGGCGCTTTTCCCTTGCAGGGCATGGAGAGCATGCCCCAGCACCTCTCCCGGCTCAGAATGGGGCTTGACTCCGTGCGGGCGCCACCAGGTGTGCCCCGAGATACCCGTGCCAACCCGCCAAGAAGGCAGGGCTTCCCGCTACAGCGCGAGAGCGTCCCCTGGGCCCCCCTCCATGCGAGACGTTGCCCTTTGTACCTGCAGCGACTCGATTGCCATCCTGAGTGCTCTCTGGCCCTGGAAAGGAGGCTGGACTCCCTCTAGGCGCCCCCAGAGGTTGCCCGAGGTCCCCGTGACCCCACGCGAGCGGAACCCCGAGTCGCCAGGCGCGGCTCGACAGCGACCCCGCCCCCCTACGCCAACTCTTCTCGAGAGGGGGGCCGCCGGCTTTGCCTCCACTCGACGGGAATCCCTACTTTCCTTCGCACCTCAAGAGGAGGCCCGTCACGTCTCTTGACTCTCCAGAGGAGGCCCCAAGACACCAGTTCCGGCCCCAAGACCAAAGGTCCCCAAGGAAGCCCGCAATGTCACATGGGGCCCCAAGGCATTGCAGCGACTCCAGGGGAAGCCCAGCTGCCCCTGGCAATGGCAAAGGAGGCCGGCACTTCCCAGAGGCAACAAGAGATGCTCCCTGAAGTGCCTAGCATTGGATCCAGAGGGGCATCTCCCGCCTCCCGCTGCGACTTGTGGAAAAGCAGGACCTTCGACCCTGCATTCGAGATGAAGCCCGCTTTGCCCTTGCTGTGACCCGAGAGAAAGGCTGAGTCCCCTCGGCTCCCTTGATGCCACTCCAGAGATGCCCCGAGACGCCCATCCCACCTCGAGGGGCACCCGGAGGCTCCTAGCTCAATGCTTGAGCGGACCCGGTGCGCTCTACCGCCTCCTGGGAAAACCCGCGGCGGGTACCTCCCCTCGCCGTCCCAAAGGAGGCACCACGACCCCGCTGGGCTAACGGGGGCGACGGGCAAGGGTCCCCGCCGCAACTCGAGAACCCACCGCCGCAAGTCGAGAGACCCCACGTGATGCCACGCCCATTGCGTGAGGAGGCGCTTTTCCCTTGCAGGCCATGGAGAGCATGCCCCGGCACCTCTCCCGGCTCAGAACGGGGCTTGACTCCGTGCGGGCGACACCAGGTGTCCCTGGAGATACACCCGCGAACCGGCCAAGAAGGCAGGGCTTCCCGCCAGAGCGCGAGAGCGTCCCCTGGGCCCCCATCCCTGCGAGAAGGGGCCCTTTGTATCTGCAGCGAATCGAGAGCCATCCTGAGCGCCCTCTCGCCCTGGAAAGGAGGCTGCACTCCCTCTAGGCGCCCCCAGAGGTTCCCCGAGATCCCCGTGTCCCCACGCGAGCAGAACCCCGAGTCTCCAGGCAGGGCTCGACAGCGACCCCGCCTCCCCTATGCCACCTCTTCTCGAGAGGGGGGGGGCGCCGGCTTTGGCTCCCCTCGACGGAAATCCCTAATTTCCTTCGCACTTCAAGAGGAAGCCTGTCACTTCTCCTGATGCTCGAGTGGAGGCCCCAAGACACCAGTTCCGGCCCCAAGACCAAAGGTCCCCAAGGAAGCCCGCAGTGGCACATGGGGCCCCATTGCATTGCAGCGAATCGACGGGAAGCCCAGCTGCCCCTGGCAATGGCAAAGGAGGCCGGCACTTCCAAGAGGCAACAAGAGAGGCTCCCTGAGGCGCCTCCGTCGGATCCAGAGAGGCAACCCCCGCCTCCCGCTGCGACTCGCGGAAAAGCACGACCTTCGACCCTGCATTCGAGATGAAGCCCGATTTCCCCTTGCTGTGAGCCCAGAGAAAGGCTGAGTCCCCTCGGCTCCCTTGATGCCACTCCAGAGATGCCCCGAGATGCCCATCCCACCTCGAGAGGCACCCGGTTGGTCCTAGCTCAATGCTTGACGCGGACCCGGTGCGCTGCCGCGCCTCCTGGGGAATCCCGTGGCGGCTCCCTCCCCTCGCCGCTCCAAAGGAGGCACCACGACCCCGCTGGGCTAACAGGGGCGACAGGCCAGGGCCCCGTCGCAACTCGAGAACCCACCGCCGCAAGACGAGAAAACCCACGTGATGCCACGCCCATTGCGCGAGGAGGCGCTTTTCCCTTGCAGGGCATGGAGAGCATGCCCCAGCACCTCTCCCGGCTCAGAATGGGGCTTGACTCCGTGCGGGCGCCACCAGGTGTGCCCCGAGATACCCGTGCCAACCCGCCAAGAAGGCAGGGCTTCCCGCTACAGCCCGAGAGCGTCCCCTGGGCCCCCCTCCATGCCAGACGTTGCCCTTTGTACCTGCAGCGACTCGATTGCCATCCTGAGTGCTCTCTGGCCCTGGAAAGGAGGCTGGACTCCCTCTAGGCGCCCCCAGAGGTTGCCCGAGGTCCCCGTGACCCCACGCGAGCGGAACCCCGAGTCGCCAGGCGCGGCTCGACAGCGACCCCGCCCCCCTACGCCAACTCTTCTCGAGAGGGGGGCCGCCGGCTTTGCCTCCACTCGACGGGAATCCCTACTTTCCTTCGCACCTCAAGAGGAGGCCTGTCACGTCTCTTGACTCTCCAGAGGAGGCCCCAAGACACCAGTTCCGGCCCCAAGACCAAAGGTCCCCAAGGAAGCCCGCAATGTCACATGGGGCCCCAAGGCATTGCAGCGACTCCAGGGGAAGCCCAGCTGCCCCTGGCAATGGCAAAGGAGGCCGGCACTTCCCAGAGGCAACAAGAGATGCTCCCTGAAGTGCCTAGCATTGGATCCAGAGGGGCATCTCCCGCCTCCCGCTGCGACTTGTGGAAAAGCAGGACCTTCGACCCTGCATTCGAGATGAAGCCCGCTTTCCCCTTGCTGTGACCCGAGAGAAAGGCTGAGTCCCCTCGGCTCCCTTGATGCCACTCCAGAGATGCCCCGAGACGCCCATCCCACCTCGAGGGGCACCCCGAGGCTCCTAGCTCAATGCTTGAGCGGACCCGGTGCGCTCTACCGCCTCCTGGGAAAACCCGCGGCGGGTACCTCCCCTCGCCGTCCCAAAGGAGGCACCACGACCCCGCTGGGCTAACGGGGGCGACGGGCAAGGGTCCCCGCCGCAACTCGAGAACCCACCGCCGCAAGTCGAGAGACCCCACGTGATGCCACGCCCATTGCGTGAGGAGGCGCTTTTCCCTTGCAGGCCATGGAGAGCATGCCCCGGCACCTCTCCCGGCTCAGAACGGGGCTTGACTCCGTGCGGGCGACACCAGGTGTCCCTGGAGATACACCCGCGAACCGGCCAAGAAGGCAGGGCTTCCCGCCAGAGCGCGAGAGCGTCCCATGGGCCCCCATCCCTGCGAGAAGGGGCCCTTTGTATCTGCAGCGAATCGAGAGCCATCCTGAGCGCCCTCTCGCCCTGGAAAGGAGGCTGCACTCCCTCTAGGCGCCCCCAGAGGTTCCCCGAGATCCCCGTGTCCCCACGCGAGCAGAACCCCGAGTCTCCAGGCAGGGCTCGACAGCGACCCCGCCTCCCCTATGCCACCTCTTCTCGAGAGGGGGGGGGCGCCGGCTTTGGCTCCCCTCGACGGAAATCCCTAATTTCCTTCGCACTTCAAGAGGAAGCCTGTCACTTCTCCTGATGCTCGAGTGGAGGCCCCAAGACACCAGTTCCGGCCCCAAGACCAAAGGTCCCCAAGGAAGCCCGCAGTGGCACATGGGGCCCCATTGCATTGCAGCGAATCGACGGGAAGCCCAGCTGCCCCTGGCAATGGCAAAGGAGGCCGGCACTTCCAAGAGGCAACAAGAGAGGCTCCCTGAGGCGCCTCCGTCGGATCCAGAGAGGCAACCCCCGCCTCCCGCTGCGACTCGCGGAAAAGCACGACCTTCGACCCTGCATTCGAGATGAAGCCCGATTTCCCCTTGCTGTGAGCCCAGAGAAAGGCTGAGTCCCCTCGGCTCCCTTGATGCCACTCCAGAGATGCCCCGAGATGCCCATCCCACCTCGAGAGGCACCCGGTTGGTCCTAGCTCAATGCTTGACGCGGACCCGGTGCGCTGCCGCGCCTCCTGGGGAATCCCGTGGCGGCTCCCTCCCCTCGCCGCTCCAAAGGAGGCACCACGACCCCGCTGGGCTAACAGGGGCGACAGGCCAGGGCCCCGTCGCAACTCGAGAACCCACCGCCGCAAGACGAGAAAACCCACGTGATGCCACGCCCATTGCGCGAGGAGGCGCTTTTCCCTTGCAGGGCATGGAGAGCATGCCCCAGCACCTCTCCCGGCTCAGAATGGGGCTTGACTCCGTGCGGGCGCCACCAGGTGTGCCCCGAGATACCCGTGCCAACCCGCCAAGAAGGCAGGGCTTCCCGCTACAGCCCGAGAGCGTCCCCTGGGCCCCCCTCCATGCCAGACGTTGCCCTTTGTACCTGCAGCGACTCGATTGCCATCCTGAGTGCTCTCTGGCCCTGGAAAGGAGGCTGGACTCCCTCTAGGCGCCCCCAGAGGTTGCCCGAGGTCCCCGTGACCCCACGCGAGCGGAACCCCGAGTCGCCAGGCGCGGCTCGACAGCGACCCCGCCCCCCTACGCCAACTCTTCTCGAGAGGGGGGCCGCCGGCTTTGCCTCCACTCGACGGGAATCCCTACTTTCCTTCGCACCTCAAGAGGAGGCCCGTCACGTCTCTTGACTCTCCAGAGGAGGCCCCAAGACACCAGTTCCGGCCCCAAGACCAAAGGTCCCCAAGGAAGCCCGCAATGTCACATGGGGCCCCAAGGCATTGCAGCGACTCCAGGGGAAGCCCAGCTGCCCCTGGCAATGGCAAAGGAGGCCGGCACTTCCCAGAGGCAACAAGAGATGCTCCCTGAAGTGCCTAGCATTGGATCCAGAGGGGCATCTCCCGCCTCCCGCTGCGACTTGTGGAAAAGCAGGACCTTCGACCCTGCATTCGAGATGAAGCCCGCTTTCCCCTTGCTGTGACCCGAGAGAAAGGCTGAGTCCCCTCGGCTCCCTTGATGCCACTCCAGAGATGCCCCGAGACGCCCATCCCACCTCGAGGGGCACCCCGAGGCTCCTAGCTCAATGCTTGAGCGGACCCGGTGCGCTCTACCGCCTCCTGGGAAAACCCGCGGCGGGTACCTCCCCTCGCCGTCCCAAAGGAGGCACCACGACCCCGCTGGGCTAACGGGGGCGACGGGCAAGGGTCCCCGCCGCAACTCGAGAACCCACCGCCGCAAGTCGAGAGACCCCACGTGATGCCACGCCCATTGCGTGAGGAGGCGCTTTTCCCTTGCAGGCCATGGAGAGCATGCCCCGGCACCTCTCCCGGCTCAGAACGGGGCTTGACTCCGTGCGGGCGACACCAGGTGTCCCTGGAGATACACCCGCGAACCGGCCAAGAAGGCAGGGCTTCCCGCCAGAGCGCGAGAGCGTCCCCTGGGCCCCCATCCCTGCGAGAAGGGGCCCTTTGTATCTGCAGCGAATCGAGAGCCATCCTGAGCGCCCTCTCGCCCTGGAAAGGAGGCTGCACTCCCTCTAGGCGCCCCCAGAGGTTCCCCGAGATCCCCGTGTCCCCACGCGAGCAGAACCCCGAGTCTCCAGGCAGGGCTCGACAGCGACCCCGCCTCCCCTATGCCACCTCTTCTCGAGAGGGGGGGGCGCCGGCTTTGCCTCCCCTCGACGGAAATCCCTAATTTCCTTCGCACTTCAAGAGGAAGCCTGTCACTTCTCCTGATGCTCGAGTGGAGGCCCCAAGACACCAGTTCCGGCCCCAAGACCAAAGGTCCCCAAGGAAGCCCGCAGTGGCACATGGGGCCCCATTGCATTGCAGCGAATCGACGGGAAGCCCAGCTGCCCCTGGCAATGGCAAAGGAGGCCGGCACTTCCAAGAGGCAACAAGAGAGGCTCCCTGAGGCGCCTCCGTCGGATCCAGAGAGGCAACCCCCGCCTCCCGCTGCGACTCGCAGAAAAGCACGACCTTCGACCCTGCATTCGAGATGAAGCCCGATTTCCCCTTGCTGTGAGCCCAGAGAAAGGCTGAGTCCCCTCGGCTCCCTTGATGCCACTCCAGAGATGCCCCGAGATGCCCATCCCACCTCGAGAGGCACCCGGTTGGTCCTAGCTCAATGCTTGACGCGGACCCAGTGCGCTGCAGCGCCTCCTGGGGAATCCCGTGGCGGCTCCCTCCCCTCGCCGCTCCAAAGGAGGCACCACGACCCCGCTGGGCTAACAGGGGCGACAGGCCAGGGCCCCGTCGCAACTCGAGAACCCACCACCGCAAGACGAGAAAACCCACGTGATGCCACGCCCATTGCGCGAGGAGGCACTTTTCCCTTGCAGGGTATGGAGAGCATGCCCCAGCACCTCTCCCGGCTCCGAATGGGGCTTGACTCCGTGCGGGCGACACCAGGTGTGCCCCGAGATACCCGTGCCAACCCGCCAAGACGGCAGGGCTTCCCGCTACAGCGCGAGAGCGTCCCCTGGGCCCCCCTCCATGCGAGACGTTGCCCTTTGTACCTGCAGCGACTCGATTGCCATCCTGAGTGCTCTCTGGCCCTGGAAAGGAGGCTGGACTCCCTCTAGGCGCCCCCAGAGGTTGCCCGAGGTCCCCGTGACCCCACGCGAGCGGAACCCCGAGTCGCCAGGCGCGGCTCGACAGCGACCCCGCCCCCCTACACCAACTCTTCTCGAGAGGGGGGCCGCCGGCTTTGCCTCCACTCGACGGGAATCCCTACTTTCCTTCGCACCTCAAGAGGAGGCCTGTCACGTCTCTTGACTCTCCAGAGGAGGCCCCAAGACACCAGTTCCGGCCCCAAGACCAAAGGTCCCCAAGGAAGCCCGCAATGTCACATGGGGCCCCAAGGCATTGCAGCGACTCCAGGGGAAGCCCAGCTGCCCCTGGCAATGGCAAAGGAGGCCGGCACTTCCCAGAGGCAACAAGATATGCTCCCTGAAGTGCCTAGCATTGGATCCAGAGAGGCATCTCCCGCCTCCCACTGCGACTTGTGGAAAAGCAGGACCTTCGACCCTGCATTCGAGATGAAGCCCGCTTTCCCCTTGCTGTGACCCGAGAGAAAGGCTGAGTCCCCTCGGCTCCCTTGATGCCACTCCAGAGATGCCCCGAGACGCCCATCCCACCTCGAGGGGCACCCCGAGGGTCCTAGCTCAATGCTTGAGCGGACCCGGTGCGCTCTACCGCCTCCTGGGAAAACCCGCGGCGGGTACCTCCCCTCGCCGTCCCAAAGGAGGCACCACGACCCCGCTGGGCTAACGGGGGCGACGGGCAAGGGTCCCCGCCGCAACTCGAGAACCCACCGCCGCAAGTCGAGAGACCCCACGTGATGCCACGCCCATTGCGTGAGGAGGCGCTTTTCCCTTGCAGGCCATGGAGAGCATGCCCCGGCACCGCTCCCGGCTCAGAACGGGGCTTGACTCCGTGCGGGCGACACCAGGTGTCCCTGGAGATACACCCGCGAACCGGCCAAGGAGGCAGGGCTTCCCGCCAGAGCGCGAGAGCGTCCCCTGGGCCCCGAGCCCTGCGAGAAGGGGCCCTTTGTATCTGCAGCGAATCTAGAGCCATCCTGAGCGCCCTCTCTCCCTGGAAAGGAGGCTGCACTCCCTCTAGGCGCCCCCAGAGGTTCCCCGAGATCCCCGTGTCCCCACGCGAGCAGAACCCCGAGTCTCCAGGCAGGGCTCGACAGCGACCCCGCCTCCCCTATGCCACCTCTTCTCCACAGGGGGGGGCGCCGGCTTTGCCTCCCCTCGACAGAATCCCTAATTTCCTTCGCACTTCAAGAGGAAGCCTGTCACTTCTCCTGATGCTCGAGTGGAGGCCCCAAGACACCAGTTCCGGCCCCAAGACCAAAGGTCCCCAAGGAAGCCCGCAGTGGCACATGGGGCCCCATTGCATTGCAGCGAATCGACGGGAAGCCCAGCTGCCCCTGGCAATGGCAAAGGAGGCCGGCACTTCCAAGAGGCAACAAGAGAGGCTCCCTGAGGCGCCTCCGTCGGATCCAGAGAGGCAACCCCCGCCTCCCGCTGCGACTAGGGGAAAAGCACGACCTTCGACCCTGCATTCGAGATGAAGCCCGATTTCCCCTTGCTGTGAGCCCAGAGAAAGGCTGAGTCCCCTCGGCTCCCTTGATGCCACTCCAGAGATGCCCCGAGATGCCCATCCCACCTCGAGAGGCACCCGGTTGGTCCTAGTTCCTGGGGAATCCGGTGGCGGCTCCCTCCCCTAGCCGCTCCAAAGGAGGCACCACGACCCCGCTGGGCTAACAGGGGCGACAGGCCAGGGCCCCGTCGCAACTCGAGAACCCACTGCCGCAAGACGAGAAAAACCACGTGATGCCACGCCCATTGCGCGAGGAGGCGCTTTTCCCTTGCAGGGCATGGAGAGCATGCCCCAGCACCTCTCCCGGCTCAGAATGGGGCTTGACTCCGTGCGGGCGACACCAGGTGTGCCCCGAGATACCCGTGCCAACCCGCCAAGAAGGCAGGGCTTCCCGCTACAGCGCGAGAGCGTCCCCTGGGCCCCCCTCCATGCGAGACGTTGCCCTTTGTACCTGCAGCGACTCGATTGCCATCCTGAGTGCTCTCTGGCCCTGGAAAGGAGGCTGGACTCCCTCTAGGCGCCCCCAGAGGTTGCCCGAGGTCCCCGTGACCCCACGCGAGCGGAATCCCGAGTCACCAGGCGCGGCTCGACAGCGACCCCGCCCCCCTACGCCAACTCTTCGCGAGAGGGGGGCCGCCGGCTTTGCCTCCACTCGACGGGAATCCCTACTTTCCTTCGCACCTCAAGAGGAGGCCTGTCACGTCTCTTGACTCTCCAGAGGAGGCCCCAAGACACCAGTTCCGGCCCCAAGACCAAAGGTCCCCAAGGAAGCCCGCAATGTCACATGGGGCCCCAAGGCATTGCAGCGACTAGATGGGAAGCCCAGCTGCCCCTGGCAATGGCAAAGGAGGCCGGCACTTCCCAGAGGCAACAAGAGATGCTCCCTGAAGTGCCTAGCATTGGATCCAGAGAGGCATCTCCCGCCTCCCGCTGTGACTTGTGGAAAAGCAGGACCTTCGACCCTGCATTCGAGATGAAGCCCGCTTTCCCCTTGCTGTGACCCGAGAGAAAGGCTGAGTCCCCTCGGCTCCCTTGATGCCACTCCAGAGATGCCCCGAGACGCCCATCCCACCTCGAGGGGCACCCCGAGGGTCCTAGCTCAATGCTTGAGCGGACCCGGTGCGCTCTACCGCCTCCTGGGAAAACCCGCGGCGGGTACCTCCCCTCGCCGTCCCAAAGGAGGCACCACGACCCCGCTGGGCTAACGGGGGCGACGGGCAAGGGTCCCCGCCGCAACTCGAGAACCCACCGCCGCAAGTCGAGAGACCCCACGTGATGCCACGTCCATTGCGTGAGGAGGCGCTTTTCCCTTGCAGGCCATGGAGAGCATGCCCCGGCACCTCTCCCGGCTCAGAACGGGGCTTGACTCCGTGCGGGCGACACCAGGTGTCCCTGGAGATACACCCGCGAACAGGCCAAGGAGGCAGGGCTTCCCGCCAGAGCGCGAGAGCGTCCCCTGGGCCCCGATCCCTGCGAGAAGGGGCCCTTTGTATCTGCAGCGAATCGAGAGCCATCCTGAGCGCCCTCTCGCCCTGGAAAGGAGGCTGCACTCCCTCTAGGCGCCCCCAGAGGTTCCCCGAGATCCCCGTGTCCCCACGCGAGCAGAACCCCGAGTCTCCAGGCAGGGCTCGACAGCGACCCCGCCTCCCCTATGCCACCTCTTCTCCAGAGGGGGGGGCGCCGGCTTTGCCTCCCCTCGACGGAATCCCTAATTTCCTTCACACTTCAAGAGGAAGCCTGTCACTTCTCCTGATGCTCGAGTGGAGGCCCCAAGACACCAGTTCCGGCCCCAAGACCAAAGGTCCCCAAGGAAGCCCGCAGTGGCACATGGGGCCCCATTGCATTGCAGCGAATCGACGGGAAGCCCAGCTGCCCCTGGCAATGGCAAAGGAGGCCGGCACTTCCAAGAGGCAACAAGAGAGGCTCCCTGAGGCGCCTCCGTCAGATCCAGAGAGGCAACCCCCGCCTCCCGCTGCGACTCGCGGAAAAGCACGACCTTCGACCCTGCCTTCGAGATGAAGCCCGATTTCCCCTTGCTGTGAGCCCAGAGAAAGGCTGAGTCCCCTCGGCTCCCTTGATGCCACTCCAGAGATGCCCCGAGATGCCCATCCCACCTCGAGAGGCACCCGGTTGGTGGTTGGTCCTAGCTCAATGCTTGACGCGGACCCGGTGCGCTGCAGCGCCTCCTGGGGAATCCCGTGGCGGCTCCCTCCCCTCGCCGCTCCAAAGGAGGCACCACGACCCCGCTGGGCTAACAGGGGCGACAGGCCAGGGCCCCATCGCAACTCGAGAACCCACCGCCGCAAGACCAGAAAACCCACGTGATGCCACGCCCATTGCGCGAGGAGGCGCTTTTCCCTTGCAGGGCATGGAGAGCATGCCCCAGCACCTCTCCCGGCTCAGAATGGGGCTTGACTCTGTGCGGGCGACACCAGGTGTGCCCCGAGATACCCGTGCCAACCCGCCAAGAAGGCAGGGCTTCCCGCTACAGCGCGAGAGCGTCCCCTGGGCCCCCCTCCATGCGAGACGTTGCCCTTTGTATCTGCAGCGACTCGATTGCCATCCTGAGTGCTCTCTGGCCCTGGAAAGGAGGCTGGACTCCCTCTAGGCGCCCCCAGAGGTTGCCCGAGATCCCCGTGACCCCACGCGAGCGGAACCCCGAGTCGCCAGGCGCGGCTCGACAGCGACCCCGCCCCCCTATGCCAACTCTTCTCGAGAGGGGGGCCGCCGGCTTTGCCTCCACTCGACGGGAATCCCTACTTTCCTTCGCACCTCAAGAGGAGGCCTGTCACGTCTCTTGACTCTCCAGAGGAGGCCCCAAGACACCAGATCCGGCCCCAAGACCAAAGGTCCCCAAGGAACCCCGCAATGTCACATGGGGCCCCATTGCATTGCAGCGACTCGAGGGGAAGCTCAGCTGCCCCTGGCAATGGCAAAGCAGTCCGGCACTTTCCAGAGGCAACAAGAGAGGCTCCCTGAGGCGCCTAGCATCAGATCCAGATAGGCAACCCCCGCCTACCATTGCAACTCGCGGAAAAGCACGACCTTCGACCCTGCATTCCAGATTAAGCCCGATTTCCCCTTCCTGTGACCCTAGAGAAAGGCTGAGTCTCCTCGGCTCCCTTCATGCCACTCCAGAGATGCCCGGAGATGCCCATCCCACCTCGAGGGGCACCCCGAGGGTCCTAGCTCAATGCTTGCCGCGGACCCGCTGCGCTGCAGCACCTCCTGGGGAAACCCGCTTAGGATCGCTCCCCTCGCCTACCCAAGGGAGGCACCACGACCCCGCTGGGCTAACAGGAGCGACAGGCCAGGGTACACGTGGCAACTCGAGAACCCACCACCATAAGTCGAGGAACCCCAAGTGATGCCTCGCCCATTGCCTGAGGAGGCGCTTTTCCCGTGCAGGGCATGGAGACCATGCCCCAGCACCTCTCCCGGCTCAGAACGGGGCTTGACTCCGTGTAGGCGACACCAGGTGTCCCCCGAGATACCCGTGCCAACCCGCCAAGAAGGCAGGGCTTCCCGCCACAGCGCAAGAGTGTCCCCTGGGCCCGCTTCCCTGCGAGAAGGGGCCCTTTGTAACTGCAGCGTCTCGAGAGCCATCCTGAGTGTCCTGACTCCCTGCAAAGGAGGCTGGACTCCCTCTAGGCGCCCCAACAGGTTCCCCGAGATCCCCGTGTCCCCACGCGAGCGGAACCCCGAGTCTACACGCGCGGCTCGACAGCGACCCTGCCTCCCATACGCCACCTCTTCTCGAGAGGCGTGCCGCCGGCTTTGCCTCCCCTCGACAGGAATCCCTACTTTCCTTCGCACCTCAAGAGGAGGCCTGTCACTTCTCCTGACGCTCCAGAGGAGGCCCCAAGACACCAGTTCCGGCCCCAAGAACAAAGGTCCCCATGGAAGCCCGCAATGGCACATGGGGCCCCATTGCATTGCAGCGACTCGAGGGGAAGCCCAGCTGCCCCTCGCAATGGCAGTGGAGGCCGGCACATCCCAGAGGCAACAGGAGAGTCTCCCTGAGGAGCCTCCATCAGATCCAGAGAGGCAACCCCCGCCTCCCACTGCGATTCGCAGAAAAGCATGACCTTCGACCCTGCATTCGAGATGAAGCCGGATTTCCCCTTGCTGTGACCCGAGAGAAACGTTGAGTCCCCTCGGCTCACTTGATGCCACTCCAGAGATGCCTCGAGATGCCCATCCCACCTCGAGGGGCACCCCGACTGTCCTAGCTCAATGCTTGCCGCGGACCCGCTGCGCTGCGGCACCTCCTGGGGAAACCTGTGGAGGATCCCTCCCCTCGCCGCTCCAAAGAGGCACCAAGACCCTGCTGGGCTCACAGGGGAGACGGGCCAGGGTACCCGCTGCAACTCGAGATCCCACCACCGTAAGTCGAAGTAACCCACGTGATGCCACACCCATTGTATGAGGAGGCGCTTTTCCCGTGCAGGGCATGGAGAGCATGCCCCGGCATCTCCCGGCTCAGAACGGGGCTTGACTCCGTGCGGGCGACCCCAGGTGTCCCCCAAGATACCCGGGCCAACCCCCAAGAAGGCAGGGCTTCCCGCCACAGCGCGAGACTGTCCCGTGGGCCCCCCTCCCTGCGAGAAGGGGCCCTTTGTATCTGCAGCGACTCGAGAGCCATCCTGAGTGCTCTCTCGCCCTGGAAAGGAGGCTGGACTCCCTCTAGGAGCCCCCAGATGTTCCCCGAGATCCCCGTGTCCCCACGTGAGTGGAACCCCGAGTCTCCAGGCGGGGCTCGACAGCGACCCCTCCTCCCCTACACCACCTCTTCTCGAGAGGGGGGCCGCCGGCTTTGCCTCCACTCGTCGGGAATCCCTACTTACCTTCGCACCTCAAGAGAAGGGCTGTCACTTCTACTGACGCTCGAGAGGATGCCCCAAGACACCAGTTCTGGCCCGAAGACCAAAGGTCCCCAAGGAAGCCCGCAATGTCACATGGGTCTCCATTGCATTGCAGCGACTCGAGGGGAAGCTCAGCTGCCCATGGCAATGGCAAAGGAGGCCTGCACTTCGCAGAGGCAAGATGAGAGGCTCCTTGATGCGACCCCGCCCCGGAACGCAGGAGGCACAACCAGCTTCCTGCTGCAACTCACGGAAAAGCACCAGCTTCGACTCTCCACACGAGATGAAGACTCATTTCCCTTTGCAGTGAGCTGAGAGAAAGGCTGCGTCCCCTCCACTCCCTTGATGCCACTCCAGAGATGCCCCGAGTTGCCCCATCCCACCTCGAGGGGCACCCCGAGGGTCCTGCCTCAACGCTTGACGAGAACCTGTGAGTTTCAGTGGCTCTTGAGGGATCCCGAGGTTGCCCCCTCCCATCGCCGCTCGAAAGGAGGTGCCACGACCACGCTGGGCTAACGGGGGAGACTGGCAGGGGTACCCGCCACCACTCGAGAGCCCCCTGCCGCTCGTTGAGAAAACCCAACTGAATCCACGCCCATGGCGAGATGAGGCTCTTTTCCCATGCAGGGCGTGGAGAGCAAAGCCCCGGCACGTCTCCCGGCTCGGACTGGGGCTTGACTCGTAGCGGGAAACCCCAGGTTGCCCCGAGATACCCGTGTCACCCTGCAAAAAGGCAGGGCTTCCCGCGACAACAAGAGAGCATGCACGGGATACCCCCCGCAATGCGATACGGGGCCCTTTGCACCTGAAGTGCCTCGAGAGCCATCCTGAGTTCCCTCTGGCACTGGAAAAGAGGCAGCACACCCTCTAGGCGGCAAATCGACGGGAAGCCCAGCTGCCCCTGGCAATGGCAAAGGAGGCTGGCACTTCCCAGAGGCAACAAGAGAGGCTCCCTGAAGCGCCTCCATCGGATCCAGAGAGGCAACCCCCTCCTCCCGCTGCGACTTGCGGAAAAGCACGACCTTCGACCCTGCATTCGAGATGAAGCCCGATTTCCCCTTGCTGTGAGCCAAGAGAAAGGCTGAGTCCCCTCGGCTCCCTTGATGCCACTCCAGAGATGCCGCGAGATGCCCATCCCACCTCTAGGGGCACCCCGAGGGTCCTACCTCAATGCCTGCCTCGGACCCGGTGCGCTGCAGCGCCTCCTGGGGAAACCCGTGGAGGATCCCTCCCCTCGCCGCTCCAAAGGAGGCACCACGACCCCGCTGGGCTAACAGGAGCGATGGGGCAGGGTACCCGCTGCAACTCGAGAACCCACCACCGTAAGTCGAAGAAACCCACGTGATGACACACCCATTGTATGAGGAGGTGTTTTTCCAGTGCAGGTCATGGAGAGCATGCCCCGGCATCTCCCGGCTCAGAACGGGGCTTGACTCCGTGCGGGCGACACCAGGTGTCCCCCGAGATACCCGGGCCAACCCGCCAAGAAGGCAGGGCTTCCCGCCACAGCGCGAGACTCTCCCGTGGGCCCCCCTCCCTGCGAGAAGGGGCCCTTTGTATCTGCACCGACTCGAGAGCCATCCTGAGTGCTCTCTCGCCCTGGAAAGGAGGCTGGACTCCCTCTAGGCGCCCCCAGATGTTCCCCGAGATCCCCGTGTCCCCACGTGAGTGGAACCCCGAGTCTCCAGGCGCGGCTCGACAGCGACCCCGCCTCCCCTACGCCACCTCTTCTCGAGAGGGGGGCCGCCGGCTTTGCCTCCACTCGACTGGAATCCCTACTTTCCTTCGCACCTCAAAAGGAGGCCTGTCACTTCTCCTGACGCTCCAGAGGAGGCCCCAAGACACCAGTTCTGGCCCCAAGAACGAAGGTCCCCAAGGAAAACCGCAATGGCACATGGGGCCCCATTGCATCGCAGCGAATCGACGGGAAGCCCAGCTGCCCCTGGCAATGGCAAAGGAGGTCGGCACTTCCCAGAGGCAACAAGAGAAGCTCCCTGAGGAGCCTGGCATGGGATCCAGAGAGGCAACCCCCGCCTCCCGCTGCGACTCCAGGAAAAGCACGACCTTCGACCCTGCATTCGAGATGAAGCCCGATTTCCCCTTACTGTGACCCGAGAGAAAGGCTGAGTCCCCGCGGCTCCCTTGATGCCACCCCAGAGATGCCCCGAGAAGCCCATCCGACCTCGAGGGGCACCCCGAGGGTCCTAGCCCTATGCGTGCCGTGCCGCGGACCCTGTGCGCTGCAGCGCCTCCTGGGGAATCCCGAGGCAGCTCCCTCCCCTCGCCGCTCCAAAGGAGGCAACACCACCCCAGTGGGCTAACAGGGGAGACGAGCCAGGGCCCCGCCACAACTCAAGAACCCACCACCGCAAGTCGAGAAAACCCACGTGATGCCACGCCCATTGCGTGAGGAGGCACTTTTCCCGTGCAGGGCATGGAGAGCATGCCCCGGCACCTCTCCCGGCTCAGAACGGGGCTTGACTCCGTGCGGGTGGCACCAGGTTTCCCCCGAGATACCCGTACCAACCCGCCAAGAAGGCAGGGCTTCCCGCCACAGCGCGAGAGCGTCCCGTGGGCCCCCCTCCCTGCGAGAAGGGGCACTTTGTATCTGCAACGACTCGAGAGCCATCCTGAGTGCTCTCTGGCCCTGCAAAGCAGGCTGGACTCCGTCTAGGCAGCCCCAAAGGTTCCCCGAGATCCTCGTGTCCCCACGCGAGTGCAAGCCCGAGTCTCCCGGCGCGGCTCGACAGCGGCCCCGCCTCTCCTACGCCACCTCTTCTCGAGAGGGGGGCCGCCGGCTTTGCCTCCACTCGACTGGAATTCCTACTTTCCTTCGCACCTGAAGAGGAGCCCTGTCCCTTCTCCTGATGCTCCAGAGGAGGCCCCAAGACAGCAGTTCCGGCCCCAAGTCCAAAGATCCCCAAGGAAGACCGCAATGACACATGGGGCCCCATTGCATCGCAGCGAATCGACGGGAAGCCCAGCTGCCCCTGGCAATGGTAAAGGAGGCCGGCCGGCACTTCCCAGAGGCAACAAGAGAGGCTCCCTGAGGCGCCTGGCATCGGATCCAGAGAGGCAACCCCCGCCTCCCGCTGCGACTCCAGGAAAAGCACGACTTTCGACCCTGCATTCGAGATGAAGCCCGGTTTCCCCTTACTGTGACCCGAGAGAAAGGCTGAGTCCCCGCGGCTCCCTTGATGCCACTCCAGAGATGCCCCGAGATGCCCATCCCACCTCGAGGGGCACCCCGAGGGCCCTAGCTCAATGCTTGACGGAGACCCGGTGCACCGCAGCGCCTCCTGGGGAATACCGAGGCGGCTCCCTGCCCTCGCCGCTCCAAAGGAGGCAACACCACCCCACTGGGCTAACAGGGGAGACTGGCCAGGGCCCCGCCACAACTCGAGAACCCACCGCCGCAAGTCGGGAAAACCCACGTGATGCCACGCCCATTGCGTGAGGAGGCACTTTTCCCGTGCAGGGCATGGAGAGCATGCCCCGGCACCTCTCCCGTCTCAGAACGGGGCTTGACTCCGTGCGGGTGACACCAGGTGTCCCCCGAGATACCCGTGCCAACCCGCTAAGAAGGCAGGGCTTCCCGCCACAGCGCGAGAGCGTCCCTTGGGCCCCCCTCCCTGCGAGAAGGGGCCCTTTGTATCTGCAGCGACTCGAGAGTCATCCTGAGTGCTCTCTGGCCCTGCAAAGCAGGCTGGACTCCGTCTAGGCGGCCCCAGAGGTGCCCCGAGATCCCCGTGTCCCCACGCGAGTGGAACCCCGCGTCTCCAGTCACAGTTAGACAGCGATCCCACCTCCCCTACGCCACCTCTTCTCGAGAGGGGGGCCGCCGGCTTTGCCTCCACTCGACGGGAATCCCTACTTTCCTTCGCACCTCAAGAGGAGGCCTGTCACTTCTCCTGACGCTCCAGAGGAGGCCCCAAGACACCAGATCCGGCCCCAAGGCCAAAGGTCCGCAAGGAAGCCCGCAATGGCACATGGGGCCACATTCCATTGCAGCGAATCGACGGGAAGCCCAGCTGCCCCTGGCAATGGCAAGGGAGGCCGGCACTTCCCAGAGGCAACAGGAGAAGCTCCCTGAGGAGCCTGGCATGGGATCCAGAGAGGCAACCCCCGCCTCCCGCTGCGACTCCAGGAAAAGCACGACCTTCGACCCTGCATTCGAGATGAAGCCCGGTTTCCCCTTACTGTGACCCGAGAGAAAGGCTGAGTCCCCGCGGCTCCCTTGATGCCACTCCAGAGATGCCCCGAGATGCCCATCCCACCTCGAGGGGCACCCCGAGGGTCCTAGCTCAATGCTTGCCGCGGACCCGGTGCGCTGCAGCGCCTCCTGGGGAAACCCAAGGCGGCTCCCTCCCCTCGCCGCTGCATAGGAGGCACCACGACCCCGCTGGGCTAATAGGGGCGACGGGCCAGGGTCCCCGCCGCAACTCGAGAACCCACCGCCGCAAGTCCAGAAACCCCACGTGATGCCACGCCCACTGCGTGAGGAGGCACTTTTCCCTTGCAGGGCGTGGAGAGCATGCCCCGGTACCTCTCCCGGCTCAGAACGGGGCTTCACTCCGTGCGGCCGACACCAGGTGTCCCCCGAGATAGCCGTGCCAACCGGTCAAGAAGGCAGGGCTTCCCGCCACAGCGCGAGAGCGTCCTGTGGGCCCCCCTCCGTGCGAGAAGGGGCCCTTTGTATCTGCAGCGACTCGAGAGCCATCTTGAGTGCTCTCTGGCCCTCAAAGGAGGCTGGACTCCCTCTCGGCGCCCCCAGAGGTTCCCCGAGATCCCCGTGTCCCCACGAGAGCGGAGCCCCGAGTCTCCCGGCGCGGCTCGACAGCGACCCCGCCTCGCCTACGCCACCTCTTCTCGAGAGGGGGGCCGCCGGCTTTGCCTCCACTCGACTGGAATCCCTACTTTCCTTCGCACCTCAAAAGGAGGCCTGTCACTTCTCCTGACGCTCCAGAGGAGGCCCCAAGACACCAGTTCTGGCCCCAAGAACGAAGGTCCGCAAGGAAAACCGCAATGGCACATGGGGCCCCATTGCATCGCAGCGAATCGACGGGAAGCCCAGCTGCCCCTGGCAATGGCAAAGGAGGTCGGCACTTCCCAGAGGCAACAAGAGAAGCTCCCTGAGGAGCCTGGCATGGGATCCAGAGAGGCAACCCCCGCCTCCCGCTGCGACTCCAGGAAAAGCACGACCTTCGACCCTGCATTCGAGATGAAGCCCGATTTCCCCTTACTGTGACCCGAGAGAAAGGCTGAGTCCCCGCGGCTCCCTTGATGCCACCCCAGAGATGCCCCGAGAAGCCCATCCGACCTCGAGGGGCACCCCGAGGGTCCTAGCCCTATGCGTGCCGTGCCGCGGACCCTGTGCGCTGCAGCGCCTCCTGGGGAATCCCGAGGCAGCTCCCTCCCCTCGCCGCTCCAAAGGAGGCAACACCACCCCAGTGGGCTAACAGGGGAGACGAGCCAGGGCCCCGCCACAACTCAAGAACCCACCACCGCAAGTCGAGAAAACCCACGTGATGCCACGCCCATTGCGTGAGGAGGCACTTTTCCCGTGCAGGGCATGGAGAGCATGCCCCGGCACCTCTCCCGGCTCAGAACGGGGCTTGACTCCGTGCGGGTGGCACCAGGTTTCCCCCGAGATACCCGTACCAACCCGCCAAGAAGGCAGGGCTTCCCGCCACAGCGCGAGAGCGTCCCGTGGGCCCCCCTCCCTGCGAGAAGGGGCACTTTGTATCTGCAACGACTCGAGAGCCATCCTGAGTGCTCTCTGGCCCTGCAAAGCAGGCTGGACTCCGTCTAGGCAGCCCCAAAGGTTCCCCGAGATCCTCGTGTCCCCACGCGAGTGCAACCCCGAGTCTCCCGGCGCGGCTCGACAGCGACCCCGCCTCTCCTACGCCACCTCTTCTCGAGAGGGGGGCCGCCGGCTTTGCCTCCACTCGACTGGAATTCCTACTTTCCTTCGCACCTGAAGAGGAGGCCTGTCCCTTCTCCTGATGCTCCAGAGGAGGCCCCAAGACAGCAGTTCCGGCCCCAGGTCCAAAGATCCCCAAGGAAGACCGCAATGGCACATGGGGCCCCATTGCATCGCAGCGAATCGACGGGAAGCCCAGCTGCCCCTGGCAATGGTAAAGGAGGCCGGCCGGCACTTCCCAGAGGCAACAAGAGAGGCTCCCTGAGGCGCCTGGCATCGGATCCAGAGAGGCAACCCCCGCCTCCCGCTGCGACTCCAGGAAAAGCACGACCTTCGACCCTGCATTCCAGATGAAGCCCGGTTTCCCCGTCCTGTGACCCGAGAGAAAGGCTGAGTCCCCGCGGCTCCCTTGATGCCACTCCAGAGATGCCCCGAGATGCCCATCCCACCTCGAGGGGCACCCCGAGGGCCCTAGCTCAATGCTTGACGGAGACCCGGTGCACCGCAGCGCCTCCTGGGGAATACCGAGGCGGCTCCCTGCCCTCGCCGCTCCAAAGGAGGCAACACCACCCCACTGGGCTAACAGGGGAGACTGGCCAGGGCCCCGCCACAACTCGAGAACCCACCGCCGCAAGTCGGGAAAACCCACGTGATGCCACGCCCATTGCGTGAGGAGGCACTTTTCCCGTGCAGGGCATGGAGAGCATGCCCCGGCACCTCTCCCGTCTCAGAACGGGGCTTGACTCCGTGCGGGTGACACCAGGTGTCCCCCGAGATACCCGTGCCAACCCGCTAAGAAGGCAGGGCTTCCCGCCACAGCGCGAGAGCGTCCCGTGGGCCCCCCTCCCTGCGAGAAGGGGCCCTTTGTATCTGCAGCGACTCGAGAGCCATCCTGAGTGCTCTCTGGCCCTGCAAAGCAGGCTGGACTCCGTCTAGGCGGCCCCAGAGGTGCCCCGAGATCCCCGTGTCCCCACGCGAGTGGAACCCCGCGTCTCCAGGCACAGTTAGACAGCGATCCCACCTCCCCTACGCCACCTCTTCTCGAGAGGGGGGCCGCCGGCTTTGCCTCCACTCGACGGGAATCCCTACTTTCCTTCGCACCTCAAGAGGAGGCCTGTCACTTCTCCTGACGCTCCAGAGGAGGCCCCAAGACACCAGATCCGGCCCCAAGGCCAAAGGTCCGCAAGGAAGCCCGCAATGGCACATGGGGCCACATTCCATTGCAGCGAATCGACGGGAAGCCCAGCTGCCCCTGGCAATGGCAAGGGAGGCCGGCACTTCCCAGAGGCAACAGGAGAAGCTCCCTGAGGAGCCTGGCATGGGATCCAGAGAGGCAACCCCCGCCTCCCGCTGCGACTCCAGGAAAAGCACGACCTTCGACCCTGCATTCGAGATGAAGCCCGGTTTCCCCTTACTGTGACCCGAGAGAAAGGCTGAGTCCCCGCGGCTCCCTTGATGCCACTCCAGAGATGCCCCGAGATGCCCATCCCACCTCGAGGGGCACCCCGAGGGTCCTAGCTCAATGCTTGCCGCGGACCCGGTGCGCTGCAGCGCCTCCTGGGGAAACCCAAGGCGGCTCCCTCCCCTCGCCGCTCCATAGGAGGCACCACGACCCCGCTGGGCTAATAGGGGCGACGGGCCAGGGTCCCCGCCGCAACTCGAGAACCCACCGCCGCAAGTCCAGAAACCCCACGTGATGCCACGCCCACTGCGTGAGGAGGCGCTTTTCCCTTGCAGGGCGTGGAGAGCATGCCCCGGTACCTCTCCCGGCTCAGAACGGGGCTTCACTCCGTGCGGCCGACACCAGGTGTCCCCCGAGATAGCCGTGCCAACCGGTCAAGAAGGCAGGGCTTCCCGCCACAGCGCGAGAGCGTCCTGTGGGCCCCCCTCCGTGCGAGAAGGGGCCCTTTGTATCTGCAGCGACTCGAGAGCCATCTTGAGTGCTCTCTGGCCCTCAAAGGAGGCTGGACTCCCTCTCGGCGCCCCCAGAGGTTCCCCGAGATCCCCGTGTCCCCACGAGAGCGGAGCCCCGAGTCTCCAGGCGCGGCTCGACAGCGACCCCGCCTCGCCTACGCCACCTCTTCTCGAGAGGGGGGCCGCCGGCTTTGCCTCCACTCGACTGGAATCCCTACTTTCCTTCGCACCTCAAAAGGAGGCCTGTCACTTCTCCTGACGCTCCAGAGGAGGCCCCAAGACACCAGTTCTGGCCCCAAGAACGAAGGTCCCCAAGGAAAACCGCAATGGCACATGGGGCCCCATTGCATCGCAGCGAATCGACGGGAAGCCCAGCTGCCCCTGGCAATGGCAAAGGAGGTCGGCACTTCCCAGAGGCAACAAGAGAAGCTCCCTGAGGAGCCTGGCATGGGATCCAGAGAGGCAACCCCCGCCTCCCGCTGCGACTCCAGGAAAAGCACGACCTTCGACCCTGCATTCGAGATGAAGCCCGATTTCCCCTTACTGTGACCCGAGAGAAAGGCTGAGTCCCCGCGGCTCCCTTGATGCCACCCCAGAGATGCCCCGAGAAGCCCATCCGACCTCGAGGGGCACCCCGAGGGTCCTAGCCCTATGCGTGCCGTGCCGCGGACCCTGTGCGCTGCAGCGCCTCCTGGGGAATCCCGAGGCAGCTCCCTCCCCTCGCCGCTCCAAAGGAGGCAACACCACCCCAGTGGGCTAACAGGGGAGACCAGCCAGGGCCCCGCCACAACTCAAGAACCCACCACCGCAAGTCGAGAAAACCCACGTGATGCCACGCCCATTGCGTGAGGAGGCACTTTTCCCGTGCAGGGCATGGAGAGCATGCCCCGGCACCTCTCCCGGCTCAGAACGGGGCTTGACTCCGTGCGGGTGGCACCAGGTTTCCCCCGAGATACCCGTACCAACCCGCCAAGAAGGCAGGGCTTCCCGCCACAGCGCGAGAGCGTCCCGTGGGCCCCCCTCCCTGCGAGAAGGGGCACTTTGTATCTGCAACGACTCGAGAGCCATCCTGAGTGATCTCTGGCCCTGCAAAGCAGGCTGGACTCCGTCTAGGCAGCCCCAAAGGTTCCCCGAGATCCTCGTGTCCCCACGCGAGTGCAACCCCGAGTCTCCCGGCGCGGCTCGACAGCGACCCCGCCTCTCCTACGCCACCTCTTCTCGAGAGGGGGGCCGCCGGCTTTGCCTCCACTCGACTGGAATTCCTACTTTCCTTCGCACCTGAAGAGGAGGCCTGTCCCTTCTCCTGATGCTCCAGAGGAGGCCCCAAGACAGCAGTTCCGGCCCCAGGTCCAAAGATCCCCAAGGAAGACCGCAATGGCACATGGGGCCCCATTGCATCGCAGCGAATCGACGGGAAGCCCAGCTGCCCCTGGCAATGGTAAAGGAGGTCGGCCGGCACTTCCCAGAGGCAACAAGAGAGGCTCCCTGAGGCGCCTGGCATCGGATCCAGAGAGGCAACCCCCGCCTCCCGCTGCGACTCCAGGAAAAGCACGACCTTCGACCCTGCATTCCAGATGAAGCCCGGTTTCCCCGTCCTGTGACCCGAGAGAAAGGCTGAGTCCCCTCGGCTCCCTTGATGCCACTCCAGAGATGCCCCGAGATGCCCATCCCACCTCGAGGGGCACCCCGAGGGCCCTAGCTCAATGCTTGACGGAGACCCGGTGCACCGCAGCGCCTCCTGGGGAATACCGAGGCGGCTCCCTGCCCTCGCCGCTCCAAAGGAGGCAACACCACCCCACTGGGCTAACAGGGGAGACTGGCCAGGGCCCCGCCACAACTCGAGAACCCACCGCCGCAAGTCGGGAAAACCCACGTGATGCCACGCCCATTGCGTGAGGAGGCACTTTTCCCGTGCAGGGCATGGAGAGCATGCCCCGGCACATCTCCCGGCTCAGAACGGGGCTTGACTCCGTGCGGGTGACACCAGGTGTCCCCCGAGATACCCGTGCCAACCCGCTAAGAAGGCAGGGCTTCCCGCCACAGCGCGAGAGCGTCCCGTGGGCCCCCCTCCCTGCGAGAAGGGGCCCTTTGTATCTGCAGCGACTCGAGAGCCATCCTGAGTGCTCTCTGGCCCTGCAAAGCAGGCTGGACTCCGTCTAGGCGGCCCCAGAGGTGCCCCGAGATCCCCGTGTCCCCGCGCGAGTGGAACCCCGCGTCTCCAGGCACAGTTAGACAGCGATCCCACCTCCCCTACGCCACCTCTTCTCGAGAGGGGGGCCGCCGGCTTTGCCTCCACTCGACGGGAATCCCTACTTTCCTTCGCACCTCAAGAGGAGGCCTGTCACTTCTCCTGACGCTCCAGAGGAGGCCCCAAGACACCAGATCCGGCCCCAAGGCCAAAGGTCCCCAAGGAAGCCCGCAATGGCACATGGGGCCACATTCCATTGCAGCGAATCGACGGGAAGCCCAGCTGCCCCTGGCAATGGCAAGGGAGGCCGGCACTTCCCAGAGGCAACAGGAGAAGCTCCCTGAGGAGCCTGGCATGGGATCCAGAGAGGCAACCCCCGCCTCCCGCTGCGACTCCAGGAAAAGCACGACCTTCGACCCTGCATTCGAGATGAAGCCCGGTTTCCCCTTACTGTGACCCGAGAGAAAGGCTGAGTCCCCGCGGCTCCCTTGATGCCACCCCAGAGATGCCCCGAGAAGCCCATCCGACCTCGAGGGGCACCCCGAGGGTCCTAGCCCTATGCGTGCCGTGCCGCGGACCCTGTGCGCTGCAGCGCCTCCTGGGGAATCCCGAGGCAGCTCCCTCCCCTCGCCGCTCCAAAGGAGGCAACACCACCCCAGTGGGCTAACAGGGGAGACGAGCCAGGGCCCCGCCACAACTCAAGAACCCACCACCGCAAGTCGAGAAAACCCACGTGATGCCACGCCCATTGCGTGAGGAGGCACTTTTCCCGTGCAGGGCATGGAGAGCATGCCCCGGCACCTCTCCCGGCTCAGAACGGGGCTTGACTCCGTGCGGGTGGCACCAGGTTTCCCCCGAGATACCCGTACCAACCCGCCAAGAAGGCAGGGCTTCCCGCCACAGCGCGAGAGCGTCCCGTGGGCCCCCCTCCCTGCGAGAAGGGGCACTTTGTATCTGCAACGACTCGAGAGCCATCCTGAGTGCTCTCTGGCCCTGCAAAGCAGGCTGGACTCCGTCTAGGCAGCCCCAAAGGTTCCCCGAGATCCTCGTGTCCCCACGCGAGTGCAACCCCGAGTCTCCCGGCGCGGCTCGACAGCGACCCCGCCTCTCCTACGCCACCTCTTCTCGAGAGGGGGGCCGCCGGCTTTGCCTCCACTCGACTGGAATTCCTACTTTCCTTCGCACCTGAAGAGGAGGCCTGTCCCTTCTCCTGATGCTCCAGAGGAGGCCCCAAGACAGCAGTTCCGGCCCCAGGTCCAAAGATCCCCAAGGAAGACCGCAATGGCACATGGGGCCCCATTGCATCGCAGCGAATCGACGGGAAGCCCAGCTGCCCCTGGCAATGGTAAAGGAGGCCGGCCGGCACTTCCCAGAGGCAACAAGAGAGGCTCCCTGAGGCGCCTGGCATCGGATCCAGAGAGGCAACCCCCGCCTCCCGCTGCGACTCCAGGAAAAGCACGACCTTCGACCCTGCATTCCAGATGAAGCCCGGTTTCCCCGTCCTGTGACCCGAGAGAAAGGCTGAGTCCCCGCGGCTCCCTTGATGCCACTCCAGAGATGCCCCGAGATGCCCATCCCACCTCGAGGGGCACCCCGAGGGCCCTAGCTCAATGCTTGACGGAGACCCGGTGCACCGCAGCGCCTCCTGGGGAATACCGAGGCGGCTCCCTGCCCTCGCCGCTCCAAAGGAGGCAACACCACCCCACTGGGCTAACAGGGGAGACTGGCCAGGGCCCCGCCACAACTCGAGAACCCACCGCCGCAAGTCGGGAAAACCCACGTGATGCCACGCCCATTGCGTGAGGAGGCACTTTTCCCGTGCAGGGCATGGAGAGCATGCCCCGGCACCTCTCCCGTCTCAGAACGGGGCTTGACTCCGTGCGGGTGACACCAGGTGTCCCCCGAGATACCCGTGCCAACCCGCTAAGAAGGCAGGGCTTCCCGCCACAGCGCGAGAGCGTCCCGTGGGCCCCCCTCCCTGCGAGAAGGGGCCCTTTGTATCTGCAGCGACTCGAGAGCCATCCTGAGTGCTCTCTGGCCCTGCAAAGCAGGCTGGACTCCGTCTAGGCGGCCCCAGAGGTGCCCCGAGATCCCCGTGTCCCCACGCGAGTGGAACCCCGCGTCTCCAGGCACAGTTAGACAGCGATCCCACCTCCCCTACGCCACCTCTTCTCGAGAGGGGGGCCGCCGGCTTTGCCTCCACTCGACGGGAATCCCTACTTTCCTTCGCACCTCAAGAGGAGGCCTGTCACTTCTCCTGACGCTCCAGAGGAGGCCCCAAGACACCAGATCCGGCCCCAAGGCCAAAGGTCCGCAAGGAAGCCCGCAATGGCACATGGGGCCACATTCCATTGCAGCGAATCGACGGGAAGCCCAGCTGCCCCTGGCAATGGCAAGGGAGGCCGGCACTTCCCAGAGGCAACAGGAGAAGCTCCCTGAGGAGCCTGGCATGGGATCCAGAGAGGCAACCCCCGCCTCCCGCTGCGACTCCAGGAAAAGCACGACCTTCGACCCTGCATTCGAGATGAAGCCCGGTTTCCCCTTACTGTGACCCGAGAGAAAGGCTGAGTCCCCGCGGCTCCCTTGATGCCACTCCAGAGATGCCCCGAGATGCCCATCCCACCTCGAGGGGCACCCCGAGGGTCCTAGCTCAATGCTTGCCGCGGACCCGGTGCGCTGCAGCGCCTCCTGGGGAAACCCAAGGCGGCTCCCTCCCCTCGCCGCTCCATAGGAGGCACCACGACCCCGCTGGGCTAATAGGGGCGACGGGCCAGGGTCCCCGCCGCAACTCGAGAACCCACCGCCGCAAGTCCAGAAACCCCACGTGATGCCACGCCCACTGCGTGAGGAGGCGCTTTTCCCTTGCAGGGCGTGGAGAGCATGCCCCGGTACCTCTCCCGGCTCAGAACGGGGCTTCACTCCGTGCGGCCGACACCAGGTGTCCCCCGAGATAGCCGTGCCAACCGGTCAAGAAGGCAGGGCTTCCCGCCACAGCGCGAGAGCGTCCTGTGGGCCCCCCTCCGTGCGAGAAGGGGCCCTTTGTATCTGCAGCGACTCGAGAGCCATCTTGAGTGCTCTCTGGCCCTCAAAGGAGGCTGGACTCCCTCTCGGCGCCCCCAGAGGTTCCCCGAGATCCCCGTGTCCCCACGAGAGCGGAGCCCCGAGTCTCCAGGCGCGGCTCGACAGCGACCCCGCCTCGCCTACGCCACCTCTTCTCGAGAGGGGGGCCGCCGGCTTTGCCTCCACTCGACTGGAATCCCTACTTTCCTTCGCACCTCAAAAGGAGGCCTGTCACTTCTCCTGACGCTCCAGAGGAGGCCCCAAGACACCAGTTCTGGCCCCAAGAACGAAGGTCCCCAAGGAAAACCGCAATGGCACATGGGGCCCCATTGCATCGCAGCGAATCGACGGGAAGCCCAGCTGCCCCTGGCAATGGCAAAGGAGGTCGGCACTTCCCAGAGGCAACAAGAGAAGCTCCCTGAGGAGCCTGGCATGGGATCCAGAGAGGCAACCCCCGCCTCCCGCTGCGACTCCAGGAAAAGCACGACCTTCGACCCTGCATTCGAGATGAAGCCCGATTTCCCCTTACTGTGACCCGAGAGAAAGGCTGAGTCCCCGCGGCTCCCTTGATGCCACCCCAGAGATGCCCCGAGAAGCCCATCCGACCTCGAGGGGCACCCCGAGGGTCCTAGCCCTATGCGTGCCGTGCCGCGGACCCTGTGCGCTGCAGCGCCTCCTGGGGAATCCCGAGGCAGCTCCCTCCCCTCGCCGCTCCAAAGGAGGCAACACCACCCCAGTGGGCTAACAGGGGAGACCAGCCAGGGCCCCGCCACAACTCAAGAACCCACCACCGCAAGTCGAGAAAACCCACGTGATGCCACGCCCATTGCGTGAGGAGGCACTTTTCCCGTGCAGGGCATGGAGAGCATGCCCCGGCACCTCTCCCGGCTCAGAACGGGGCTTGACTCCGTGCGGGTGGCACCAGGTTTCCCCCGAGATACCCGTACCAACCCGCCAAGAAGGCAGGGCTTCCCGCCACAGCGCGAGAGCGTCCCGTGGGCCCCCCTCCCTGCGAGAAGGGGCACTTTGTATCTGCAACGACTCGAGAGCCATCCTGAGTGATCTCTGGCCCTGCAAAGCAGGCTGGACTCCGTCTAGGCAGCCCCAAAGGTTCCCCGAGATCCTCGTGTCCCCACGCGAGTGCAACCCCGAGTCTCCCGGCGCGGCTCGACAGCGACCCCGCCTCTCCTACGCCACCTCTTCTCGAGAGGGGGGCCGCCGGCTTTGCCTCCACTCGACTGGAATTCCTACTTTCCTTCGCACCTGAAGAGGAGGCCTGTCCCTTCTCCTGATGCTCCAGAGGAGGCCCCAAGACAGCAGTTCCGGCCCCAGGTCCAAAGATCCCCAAGGAAGACCGCAATGGCACATGGGGCCCCATTGCATCGCAGCGAATCGACGGGAAGCCCAGCTGCCCCTGGCAATGGTAAAGGAGGTCGGCCGGCACTTCCCAGAGGCAACAAGAGAGGCTCCCTGAGGCGCCTGGCATCGGATCCAGAGAGGCAACCCCCGCCTCCCGCTGCGACTCCAGGAAAAGCACGACCTTCGACCCTGCATTCCAGATGAAGCCCGGTTTCCCCGTCCTGTGACCCGAGAGAAAGGCTGAGTCCCCTCGGCTCCCTTGATGCCACTCCAGAGATGCCCCGAGATGCCCATCCCACCTCGAGGGGCACCCCGAGGGCCCTAGCTCAATGCTTGACGGAGACCCGGTGCACCGCAGCGCCTCCTGGGGAATACCGAGGCGGCTCCCTGCCCTCGCCGCTCCAAAGGAGGCAACACCACCCCACTGGGCTAACAGGGGAGACTGGCCAGGGCCCCGCCACAACTCGAGAACCCACCGCCGCAAGTCGGGAAAACCCACGTGATGCCACGCCCATTGCGTGAGGAGGCACTTTTCCCGTGCAGGGCATGGAGAGCATGCCCCGGCACATCTCCCGGCTCAGAACGGGGCTTGACTCCGTGCGGGTGACACCAGGTGTCCCCCGAGATACCCGTGCCAACCCGCTAAGAAGGCAGGGCTTCCCGCCACAGCGCGAGAGCGTCCCGTGGGCCCCCCTCCCTGCGAGAAGGGGCCCTTTGTATCTGCAGCGACTCGAGAGCCATCCTGAGTGCTCTCTGGCCCTGCAAAGCAGGCTGGACTCCGTCTAGGCGGCCCCAGAGGTGCCCCGAGATCCCCGTGTCCCCGCGCGAGTGGAACCCCGCGTCTCCAGGCACAGTTAGACAGCGATCCCACCTCCCCTACGCCACCTCTTCTCGAGAGGGGGGCCGCCGGCTTTGCCTCCACTCGACGGGAATCCCTACTTTCCTTCGCACCTCAAGAGGAGGCCTGTCACTTCTCCTGACGCTCCAGAGGAGGCCCCAAGACACCAGATCCGGCCCCAAGGCCAAAGGTCCCCAAGGAAGCCCGCAATGGCACATGGGGCCACATTCCATTGCAGCGAATCGACGGGAAGCCCAGCTGCCCCTGGCAATGGCAAGGGAGGCCGGCACTTCCCAGAGGCAACAGGAGAAGCTCCCTGAGGAGCCTGGCATGGGATCCAGAGAGGCAACCCCCGCCTCCCGCTGCGACTCCAGGAAAAGCACGACCTTCGACCCTGCATTCGAGATGAAGCCCGGTTTCCCCTTACTGTGACCCGAGAGAAAGGCTGAGTCCCCGCGGCTCCCTTGATGCCACTCCAGAGATGCCCCGAGATGCCCATCCCACCTCGAGGGGCACCCCGAGGGTCCTAGCTCAATGCTTGCCGCGGACCCGGTGCGCTGCAGCGCCTCCTGGGGAAACCCAAGGCGGCTCCCTCCCCTCGCCGCTCCATAGGAGGCACCACGACCCCGCTGGGCTAATAGGGGCGACGGGCCAGGGTCCCCGCCGCAACTCGAGAACCCACCGCCGCAAGTCGAGAAACCCCACGTGATGCCACGCCCACTGCGTGAGGAGGCGCTTTTCCCTTGCAGGGCGTGGAGAGCATGCCCCGGTACCTCTCCCGGCTCAGAACGGGGCTTCACTCCGTGCGGCCGACACCAGGTGTCCCCCGAGATAGCCGTGCCAACCGGTCAAGAAGGCAGGGCTTCCCGCCACAGCGCGAGAGCGTCCTGTGGGCCCCCCTCCGTGCGAGAAGGGGCCCTTTGTATCTGCAGCGACTCGAGAGCCATCTTGAGTGCTCTCTGGCCCTCAAAGGAGGCTGGACTCCCTCTCGGCGCCCCCAGAGGTTCCCCGAGATCCCCGTGTCCCCACGAGAGCGGAGCCCCGAGTCTCCAGGCGCGGCTCGACAGCGACCCCGCCTCGCCTACGCCACCTCTTCTCGAGAGGGGGGCCGCCGGCTTTGCCTCCACTCGACTGGAATCCCTACTTTCCTTCGCACCTCAAAAGGAGGCCTGTCACTTCTCCTGACGCTCCAGAGGAGGCCCCAAGACACCAGTTCTGGCCCCAAGAACGAAGGTCCCCAAGGAAAACCGCAATGGCACATGGGGCCCCATTGCATCGCAGCGAATCGACGGGAAGCCCAGCTGCCCCTGGCAATGGCAAAGGAGGTCGGCACTTCCCAGAGGCAACAAGAGAAGCTCCCTGAGGAGCCTGGCATGGGATCCAGAGAGGCAACCCCCGCCTCCCGCTGCGACTCCAGGAAAAGCACGACCTTCGACCCTGCATTCGAGATGAAGCCCGATTTCCCCTTACTGTGACCCGAGAGAAAGGCTGAGTCCCCGCGGCTCCCTTGATGCCACCCCAGAGATGCCCCGAGAAGCCCATCCGACCTCGAGGGGCACCCCGAGGGTCCTAGCCCTATGCGTGCCGTGCCGCGGACCCTGTGCGCTGCAGCGCCTCCTGGGGAATCCCGAGGCAGCTCCCTCCCCTCGCCGCTCCAAAGGAGGCAACACCACCCCAGTGGGCTAACAGGGGAGACGAGCCAGGGCCCGGCCACAACTCAAGAACCCACCACCGCAAGTCGAGAAAACCCACGTGATGCCACGCCCATTGCGTGAGGAGGCACTTTTCCCGTGCAGGGCATGGAGAGCATGCCCCGGCACCTCTCCCGGCTCAGAACGGGGCTTGACTCCGTGCGGGTGGCACCAGGTTTCCCCCGAGATACCCGTACCAACCCGCCAAGAAGGCAGGGCTTCCCGCCACAGCGCGAGAGCGTCCCGTGGGCCCCCCTCCCTGCGAGAAGGGGCACTTTGTATCTGCAACGACTCGAGAGCCATCCTGAGTGCTCTCTGGCCCTGCAAAGCAGGCTGGACTCCGTCTAGGCAGCCCCAAAGGTTCCCCGAGATCCTCGTGTCCCCACGCGAGTGCAACCCCGAGTCTCCCGGCGCTGCTCGACAGCGACCCCGCCTCTCCTACGCCACCTCTTCTCGAGAGGGGGGCCGCCGGCTTTGCCTCCACTCGACTGGAATTCCTACTTTCCTTCGCACCTGAAGAGGAGGCCTGTCCCTTCTCCTGATGCTCCAGAGGAGGCCCCAAGACAGCAGTTCCGGCCCCAGGTCCAAAGATCCCCAAGGAAGACCGCAATGGCACATGGGGCCCCATTGCATCGCAGCGAATCGACGGGAAGCCCAGCTGCCCCTGGCAATGGTAAAGGAGGTCGGCCGGCACTTCCCAGAGGCAACAAGAGAGGCTCCCTGAGGCGCCTGGCATCGGATCCAGAGAGGCAACCCCCGCCTCCCGCTGCGACTCCAGGAAAAGCACGACCTTCGACCCTGCATTCGAGATGAAGCCCGGTTTCCCCGTCCTGTGACCCGAGAGAAAGGCTGAGTCCCCTCGGCTCCCTTGATGCCACTCCAGAGATGCCCCGAGATGCCCATCCCACCTCGAGGGGCACCCCGAGGGCCCTAGCTCAATGCTTGACGGAGACCCGGTGCACCGCAGCGCCTCCTGGGGAATACCGAGGCGGCTCCCTGCCCTCGCCGCTCCAAAGGAGGCAACACCACCCCACTGGGCTAACAGGGGAGACTGCCCAGGGCCCCGCCACAACTCGAGAACCCACCGCCGCAAGTCGGGAAAACCCACGTGATGCCACGCCCATTGCGTGAGGAGGCACTTTTCCCGTGCAGGGCATGGAGAGCATGCCCCGGCACATCTCCCGGCTCAGAACGGGGCTTGACTCCGTGCGGGTGACACCAGGTGTCCCCCGAGATACCCGTGCCAACCCGCTAAGAAGGCAGGGCTTCCCGCCACAGCGCGAGAGCGTCCCGTGGGCCCCCCTCCCTGCGAGAAGGGGCCCTTTGTATCTGCAGCGACTCGAGAGCCATCCTGAGTGCTCTCTGGCCCTGCAAAGCAGGCTGGACTCCGTCTAGGCGGCCCCAGAGGTGCCCCGAGATCCCCGTGTCCCCACGCGAGTGGAACCCCGCGTCTCCAGGCACAGTTAGACAGCGATCCCACCTCCCCTACGCCACCTCTTCTCGAGAGGGGGGCCGCCGGCTTTGCCTCCACTCGACGGGAATCCCTACTTTCCTTCGCACCTCAAGAGGAGGCCTGTCACTTCTCCTGACGCTCCAGAGGAGGCCCCAAGACACCAGATCCGGCCCCAAGGCCAAAGGTCCGCAAGGAAGCCCGCAATGGCACATGGGGCCACATTCCATTGCAGCGAATCGACGGGAAGCCCAGCTGCCCCTGGCAATGGCAAGGGAGGCCGGCACTTCCCAGAGGCAACAGGAGAAGCTCCCTGAGGAGCCTGGCATGGGATCCAGAGAGGCAACCCCCGCCTCCCGCTGCGACTCCAGGAAAAGCACGACCTTCGACCCTGCATTCGAGATGAAGCCCGGTTTCCCCTTACTGTGACCCGAGAGAAAGGCTGAGTCCCCGCGGCTCCCTTGATGCCACTCCAGAGATGCCCCGAGATGCCCATCCCACCTCGAGGGGCACCCCGAGGGTCCTAGCTCAATGCTTGCCGCGGACCCGGTGCGCTGCAGCGCCTCCTGGGGAAACCCAAGGCGGCTCCCTCCCCTCGCCGCTCCATAGGAGGCACCACGACCCCGCTGGGCTAATAGGGGCGACGGGCCAGGGTCCCCGCCGCAACTCGAGAACCCACCGCCGCAAGTCGAGAAACCCCACGTGATGCCACGCCCACTGCGTGAGGAGGCGCT
Organism: Giraffa tippelskirchi; assembly: GCF_054371585.1. Classification (NCBI taxonomy): domain Eukaryota; kingdom Metazoa; phylum Chordata; class Mammalia; order Artiodactyla; family Giraffidae; genus Giraffa; species Giraffa tippelskirchi. The sequence goes on along the minus strand of NC_137288.1, from coordinate 6,091,246 downwards.
TTTCCCTTGCAGGGCGTGGAGAGCATGCCCCGGTACCTCTCCCGGCTCAGAACGGGGCTTCACTCCGTGCGGCCGACACCAGGTGTCCCCCGAGATAGCCGTGCCAACCGGTCAAGAAGGCAGGGCTTCCCGCCACAGCGCGAGAGCGTCCTGTGGGCCCCCCTCCGTGCGAGAAGGGGCCCTTTGTATCTGCAGCGACTCGAGAGCCATCTTGAGTGCTCTCTGGCCCTCAAAGGAGGCTGGACTCCCTCTCGGCGCCCCCAGAGGTTCCCCGAGATCCCCGTGTCCCCACGAGAGCGGAGCCCCGAGTCTCCAGGCGCGGCTCGACAGCGACCCCGCCTCGCCTACGCCACCTCTTCTCGAGAGGGGGGCCGCCGGCTTTGCCTCCACTCGACTGGAATCCCTACTTTCCTTCGCACCTCAAAAGGAGGCCTGTCACTTCTCCTGACGCTCCAGAGGAGGCCCCAAGACACCAGTTCTGGCCCCAAGAACGAAGGTCCCCAAGGAAAACCGCAATGGCACATGGGGCCCCATTGCATCGCAGCGAATCGACGGGAAGCCCAGCTGCCCCTGGCAATGGCAAAGGAGGTCGGCACTTCCCAGAGGCAACAAGAGAAGCTCCCTGAGGAGCCTGGCATGGGATCCAGAGAGGCAACCCCCGCCTCCCGCTGCGACTCCAGGAAAAGCACGACCTTCGACCCTGCATTCGAGATGAAGCCCGATTTCCCCTTACTGTGACCCGAGAGAAAGGCTGAGTCCCCGCGGCTCCCTTGATGCCACCCCAGAGATGCCCCGAGAAGCCCATCCGACCTCGAGGGGCACCCCGAGGGTCCTAGCCCTATGCGTGCCGTGCCGCGGACCCTGTGCGCTGCAGCGCCTCCTGGGGAATCCCGAGGCAGCTCCCTCCCCTCGCCGCTCCAAAGGAGGCAACACCACCCCAGTGGGCTAACAGGGGAGACGAGCCAGGGCCCGGCCACAACTCAAGAACCCACCACCGCAAGTCGAGAAAACCCACGTGATGCCACGCCCATTGCGTGAGGAGGCACTTTTCCCGTGCAGGGCATGGAGAGCATGCCCCGGCACCTCTCCCGGCTCAGAACGGGGCTTGACTCCGTGCGGGTGGCACCAGGTTTCCCCCGAGATACCCGTACCAACCCGCCAAGAAGGCAGGGCTTCCCGCCACAGCGCGAGAGCGTCCCGTGGGCCCCCCTCCCTGCGAGAAGGGGCACTTTGTATCTGCAACGACTCGAGAGCCATCCTGAGTGCTCTCTGGCCCTGCAAAGCAGGCTGGACTCCGTCTAGGCAGCCCCAAAGGTTCCCCGAGATCCTCGTGTCCCCACGCGAGTGCAACCCCGAGTCTCCCGGCGCTGCTCGACAGCGACCCCGCCTCTCCTACGCCACCTCTTCTCGAGAGGGGGGCCGCCGGCTTTGCCTCCACTCGACTGGAATTCCTACTTTCCTTCGCACCTGAAGAGGAGGCCTGTCCCTTCTCCTGATGCTCCAGAGGAGGCCCCAAGACAGCAGTTCCGGCCCCAGGTCCAAAGATCCCCAAGGAAGACCGCAATGGCACATGGGGCCCCATTGCATCGCAGCGAATCGACGGGAAGCCCAGCTGCCCCTGGCAATGGTAAAGGAGGTCGGCCGGCACTTCCCAGAGGCAACAAGAGAGGCTCCCTGAGGCGCCTGGCATCGGATCCAGAGAGGCAACCCCCGCCTCCCGCTGCGACTCCAGGAAAAGCACGACCTTCGACCCTGCATTCGAGATGAAGCCCGGTTTCCCCGTCCTGTGACCCGAGAGAAAGGCTGAGTCCCCTCGGCTCCCTTGATGCCACTCCAGAGATGCCCCGAGATGCCCATCCCACCTCGAGGGGCACCCCGAGGGCCCTAGCTCAATGCTTGACGGAGACCCGGTGCACCGCAGCGCCTCCTGGGGAATACCGAGGCGGCTCCCTGCCCTCGCCGCTCCAAAGGAGGCAACACCACCCCACTGGGCTAACAGGGGAGACTGGCCAGGGCCCCGCCACAACTCGAGAACCCACCGCCGCAAGTCGGGAAAACCCACGTGATGCCACGCCCATTGCGTGAGGAGGCACTTTTCCCGTGCAGGGCATGGAGAGCATGCCCCGGCACATCTCCCGGCTCAGAACGGGGCTTGACTCCGTGCGGGTGACACCAGGTGTCCCCCGAGATACCCGTGCCAACCCGCTAAGAAGGCAGGGCTTCCCGCCACAGCGCGAGAGCGTCCCGTGGGCCCCCCTCCCTGCGAGAAGGGGCCCTTTGTATCTGCAGCGACTCGAGAGCCATCCTGAGTGCTCTCTGGCCCTGCAAAGCAGGCTGGACTCCGTCTAGGCGGCCCCAGAGGTGCCCCGAGATCCCCGTGTCCCCACGCGAGTGGAACCCCGCGTCTCCAGGCACAGTTAGACAGCGATCCCACCTCCCCTACGCCACCTCTTCTCGAGAGGGGGGCCGCCGGCTTTGCCTCCACTCGACGGGAATCCCTACTTTCCTTCGCACCTCAAGAGGAGGCCTGTCACTTCTCCTGACGCTCCAGAGGAGGCCCCAAGACACCAGATCCGGCCCCAAGGCCAAAGGTCCGCAAGGAAGCCCGCAATGGCACATGGGGCCACATTCCATTGCAGCGAATCGACGGGAAGCCCAGCTGCCCCTGGCAATGGCAAGGGAGGCCGGCACTTCCCAGAGGCAACAGGAGAAGCTCCCTGAGGAGCCTGGCATGGGATCCAGAGAGGCAACCCCCGCCTCCCGCTGCGACTCCAGGAAAAGCACGACCTTCGACCCTGCATTCGAGATGAAGCCCGGTTTCCCCTTACTGTGACCCGAGAGAAAGGCTGAGTCCCCGCGGCTCCCTTGATGCCACTCCAGAGATGCCCCGAGATGCCCATCCCACCTCGAGGGGCACCCCGAGGGTCCTAGCTCAATGCTTGCCGCGGACCCGGTGGGCTGCAGCGCCTCCTGGGGAAACCCAAGGCGGCTCCCTCCCCTCGCCGCTCCATAGGAGGCACCACGACCCCGCTGGGCTAATAGGGGCGACGGGCCAGGGTCCCCGCCGCAACTCGAGAACCCACCGCCGCAAGTCCAGAAACCCCACGTGATGCCACGCCCACTGCGTGAGGAGGCGCTTTTCCCTTGCAGGGCGTGGAGAGCATGCCCCGGTACCTCTCCCGGCTCAGAACGGGGCTTCACTCCGTGCGGCCGACACCAGGTGTCCCCCGAGATAGCCGAGCCAACCGGTCAAGAAGGCAGGGCTTCCCGCCACAGCGCGAGAGCGTCCTGTGGGCCCCCCTCCGTGCGAGAAGGGGCCCTTTGTATCTGCAGCGACTCGAGAGCCATCTTGAGTGCTCTCTGGCCCTCAAAGGAGGCTGGACTCCCTCTCGGCGCCCCCAGAGGTTCCCCGAGATCCCCGTGTCCCCACGAGAGCGGAGCCCCGAGTCTCCAGGCGCGGCTCGACAGCGACCCCGCCTCGCCTACGCCACCTCTTCTCGAGAGGGGGGCCGCCGGCTTTGCCTCCACTCGACTGGAATCCCTACTTTCCTTCGCACCTCAAAAGGAGGCCTGTCACTTCTCCTGACGCTCCAGAGGAGGCCCCAAGACACCAGTTCTGGCCCCAAGAACGAAGGTCCCCAAGGAAAACCGCAATGGCACATGGGGCCCCATTGCATCGCAGCGAATCGACGGGAAGCCCAGCTGCCCCTGGCAATGGCAAAGGAGGTCGGCACTTCCCAGAGGCAACAAGAGAAGCTCCCTGAGGAGCCTGGCATGGGATCCAGAGAGGCAACCCCCGCCTCCCGCTGCGACTCCAGGAAAAGCACGACATTCGACCCTGCATTCGAGATGAAGCCCGATTTCCCCTTACTGTGACCCGAGAGAAAGGCTGAGTCCCCGCGGCTCCCTTGATGCCACCCCAGAGATGCCCCGAGAAGCCCATCCGACCTCGAGGGGCACCCCGAGGGTCCTAGCCCTATGCGTGCCGTGCCGCGGACCCTGTGCGCTGCAGCGCCTCCTGGGGAATCCCGAGGCAGCTCCCTCCCCTCGCCGCTCCAAAGGAGGCAACACCACCCCAGTGGGCTAACAGGGGAGACCAGCCAGGGCCCCGCCACAACTCAAGAACCCACCACCGCAAGTCGAGAAAACCCACGTGATGCCACGCCCATTGCGTGAGGAGGCACTTTTCCCGTGCAGGGCATGGAGAGCATGCCCCGGCACCTCTCCCGGCTCAGAACGGGGCTTGACTCCGTGCGGGTGGCACCAGGTTTCCCCCGAGATACCCGTACCAACCCGCCAAGAAGGCAGGGCTTCCCGCCACAGCGCGAGAGCGTCCCGTGGGCCCCCCTCCCTGCGAGAAGGGGCACTTTGTATCTGCAACGACTCGAGAGCCATCCTGAGTGCTCTCTGGCCCTGCAAAGCAGGCTGGACTCCGTCTAGGCAGCCCCAAAGGTTCCCCGAGATCCTCGTGTCCCCACGCGAGTGCAAGCCCGAGTCTCCCGGCGCGGCTCGACAGCGACCCCGCCTCTCCTACGCCACCTCTTCTCGAGAGGGGGGCCGCCGGCTTTGCCTCCACTCGACTGGAATTCCTACTTTCCTTCGCACCTGAAGAGGAGCCCTGTCCCTTCTCCTGATGCTCCAGAGGAGGCCCCAAGACAGCAGTTCCGGCCCCAAGTCCAAAGATCCCCAAGGAAGACCGCAATGACACATGGGGCCCCATTGCATCGCAGCGAATCGACGGGAAGCCCAGCTGCCCCTGGCAATGGTAAAGGAGGCCGGCCGGCACTTCCCAGAGGCAACAAGAGAGGCTCCCTGAGGCGCCTGGCATCGGATCCAGAGAGGCAACCCCCGCCTCCCGCTGCGACTCCAGGAAAAGCACGACCTTCGACCCTGCATTCGAGATGAAGCCCGGTTTCCCCTTACTGTGACCCGAGAGAAAGGCTGAGTCCCCGCGGCTCCCTTGATGCCACTCCAGAGATGCCCCGAGATGCCCATCCCACCTCGAGGGGCACCCCGAGGGCCCTAGCTCAATGCTTGACGGAGACCCGGTGCACCGCAGCGCCTCCTGGGGAATACCGAGGCGGCTCCCTGCCCTCGCCGCTCCAAAGGAGGCAACACCACCCCACTGGGCTAACAGGGGAGACTGGCCAGGGCCCCGCCACAACTCGAGAACCCACCGCCGCAAGTCGGGAAAACCCACGTGATGCCACGCCCATTGCGTGAGGAGGCACTTTTCCCGTGCAGGGCATGGAGAGCATGCCCCGGCACCTCTCCCGTCTCAGAACGGGGCTTGACTCCGTGCGGGTGACACCAGGTGTCCCCCGAGATACCCGTGCCAACCCGCTAAGAAGGCAGGGCTTCCCGCCACAGCGCGAGAGCGTCCCTTGGGCCCCCCTCCCTGCGAGAAGGGGCCCTTTGTATCTGCAGCGACTCGAGAGTCATCCTGAGTGCTCTCTGGCCCTGCAAAGCAGGCTGGACTCCGTCTAGGCGGCCCCAGAGGTGCCCCGAGATCCCCGTGTCCCCACGCGAGTGGAACCCCGCGTCTCCAGTCACAGTTAGACAGCGATCCCACCTCCCCTACGCCACCTCTTCTCGAGAGGGGGGCCGCCGGCTTTGCCTCCACTCGACGGGAATCCCTACTTTCCTTCGCACCTCAAGAGGAGGCCTGTCACTTCTCCTGACGCTCCAGAGGAGGCCCCAAGACACCAGATCCGGCCCCAAGGCCAAAGGTCCGCAAGGAAGCCCGCAATGGCACATGGGGCCACATTCCATTGCAGCGAATCGACGGGAAGCCCAGCTGCCCCTGGCAATGGCAAGGGAGGCCGGCACTTCCCAGAGGCAACAGGAGAAGCTCCCTGAGGAGCCTGGCATGGGATCCAGAGAGGCAACCCCCGCCTCCCGCTGCGACTCCAGGAAAAGCACGACCTTCGACCCTGCATTCGAGATGAAGCCCGGTTTCCCCTTACTGTGACCCGAGAGAAAGGCTGAGTCCCCGCGGCTCCCTTGATGCCACTCCAGAGATGCCCCGAGATGCCCATCCCACCTCGAGGGGCACCCCGAGGGTCCTAGCTCAATGCTTGCCGCGGACCCGGTGCGCTGCAGCGCCTCCTGGGGAAACCCAAGGCGGCTCCCTCCCCTCGCCGCTGCATAGGAGGCACCACGACCCCGCTGGGCTAATAGGGGCGACGGGCCAGGGTCCCCGCCGCAACTCGAGAACCCACCGCCGCAAGTCCAGAAACCCCACGTGATGCCACGCCCACTGCGTGAGGAGGCACTTTTCCCTTGCAGGGCGTGGAGAGCATGCCCCGGTACCTCTCCCGGCTCAGAACGGGGCTTCACTCCGTGCGGCCGACACCAGGTGTCCCCCGAGATAGCCGTGCCAACCGGTCAAGAAGGCAGGGCTTCCCGCCACAGCGCGAGAGCGTCCTGTGGGCCCCCCTCCGTGCGAGAAGGGGCCCTTTGTATCTGCAGCGACTCGAGAGCCATCTTGAGTGCTCTCTGGCCCTCAAAGGAGGCTGGACTCCCTCTCGGCGCCCCCAGAGGTTCCCCGAGATCCCCGTGTCCCCACGAGAGCGGAGCCCCGAGTCTCCCGGCGCGGCTCGACAGCGACCCCGCCTCGCCTACGCCACCTCTTCTCGAGAGGGGGGCCGCCGGCTTTGCCTCCACTCGACTGGAATCCCTACTTTCCTTCGCACCTCAAAAGGAGGCCTGTCACTTCTCCTGACGCTCCAGAGGAGGCCCCAAGACACCAGTTCTGGCCCCAAGAACGAAGGTCCCCAAGGAAAACCGCAATGGCACATGGGGCCCCATTGCATCGCAGCGAATCGACGGGAAGCCCAGCTGCCCCTGGCAATGGCAAAGGAGGTCGGCACTTCCCAGAGGCAACAAGAGAAGCTCCCTGAGGAGCCTGGCATGGGATCCAGAGAGGCAACCCCCGCCTCCCGCTGCGACTCCAGGAAAAGCACGACCTTCGACCCTGCATTCGAGATGAAGCCCGATTTCCCCTTACTGTGACCCGAGAGAAAGGCTGAGTCCCCGCGGCTCCCTTGATGCCACCCCAGAGATGCCCCGAGAAGCCCATCCGACCTCGAGGGGCACCCCGAGGGTCCTAGCCCTATGCGTGCCGTGCCGCGGACCCTGTGCGCTGCAGCGCCTCCTGGGGAATCCCGAGGCAGCTCCCTCCCCTCGCCGCTCCAAAGGAGGCAACACCACCCCAGTGGGCTAACAGGGGAGACGAGCCAGGGCCCCGCCACAACTCAAGAACCCACCACCGCAAGTCGAGAAAACCCACGTGATGCCACGCCCATTGCGTGAGGAGGCACTTTTCCCGTGCAGGGCATGGAGAGCATGCCCCGGCACCTATCCCGGCTCAGAACGGGGCTTGACTCCGTGCGGGTGGCACCAGGTTTCCCCCGAGATACCCGTACCAACCCGCCAAGAAGGCAGGGCTTCCCGCCACAGCGCGAGAGCGTCCCGTGGGCCCCCCTCCCTGCGAGAAGGGGCACTTTGTATCTGCAACGACTCGAGAGCCATCCTGAGTGCTCTCTGGCCCTGCAAAGCAGGCTGGACTCCGTCTAGGCAGCCCCAAAGGTTCCCCGAGATCCTCGTGTCCCCACGCGAGTGCAACCCCGAGTCTCCCGGCGCGGCTCGACAGCGACCCCGCCTCTCCTACGCCACCTCTTCTCGAGAGGGGGGCCGCCGGCTTTGCCTCCACTCGACTGGAATTCCTACTTTCCTTCGCACCTGAAGAGGAGGCCTGTCCCTTCTCCTGATGCTCCAGAGGAGGCCCCAAGACAGCAGTTCCGGCCCCAGGTCCAAAGATCCCCAAGGAAGACCGCAATGGCACATGGGGCCCCATTGCATCGCAGCGAATCGACGGGAAGCCCAGCTGCCCCTGGCAATGGTAAAGGAGGCCGGCCGGCACTTCCCAGAGGCAACAAGAGAGGCTCCCTGAGGCGCCTGGCATCGGATCCAGAGAGGCAACCCCCGCCTCCCGCTGCGACTCCAGGAAAAGCACGACCTTCGACCCTGCATTCCAGATGAAGCCCGGTTTCCCCGTCCTGTGACCCGAGAGAAAGGCTGAGTCCCCGCGGCTCCCTTGATGCCACTCCAGAGATGCCCCGAGATGCCCATCCCACCTCGAGGGGCACCCCGAGGGCCCTAGCTCAATGCTTGACGGAGACCCGGTGCACCGCAGCGCCTCCTGGGGAATACCGAGGCGGCTCCCTGCCCTCGCCGCTCCAAAGGAGGCAACACCACCCCACTGGGCTAACAGGGGAGACTGGCCAGGGCCCCGCCACAACTCGAGAACCCACCGCCGCAAGTCGGGAAAACCCACGTGATGCCACGCCCATTGCGTGAGGAGGCACTTTTCCCGTGCAGGGCATGGAGAGCATGCCCCGGCACCTCTCCCGTCTCAGAACGGGGCTTGACTCCGTGCGGGTGACACCAGGTGTCCCCCGAGATACCCGTGCCAACCCGCTAAGAAGGCAGGGCTTCCCGCCACAGCGCGAGAGCGTCCCGTGGGCCCCCCTCCCTGCGAGAAGGGGCCCTTTGTATCTGCAGCGACTCGAGAGCCATCCTGAGTGCTCTCTGGCCCTGCAAAGCAGGCTGGACTCCGTCTAGGCGGCCCCAGAGGTGCCCCGAGATCCCCGTGTCCCCACGCGAGTGGAACCCCGCGTCTCCAGGCACAGTTAGACAGCGATCCCACCTCCCCTACGCCACCTCTTCTCGAGAGGGGGGCCGCCGGCTTTGCCTCCACTCGACGGGAATCCCTACTTTCCTTCGCACCTCAAGAGGAGGCCTGTCACTTCTCCTGACGCTCCAGAGGAGGCCCCAAGACACCAGATCCGGCCCCAAGGCCAAAGGTCCGCAAGGAAGCCCGCAATGGCACATGGGGCCACATTCCATTGCAGCGAATCGACGGGAAGCCCAGCTGCCCCTGGCAATGGCAAGGGAGGCCGGCACTTCCCAGAGGCAACAGGAGAAGCTCCCTGAGGAGCCTGGCATGGGATCCAGAGAGGCAACCCCCGCCTCCCGCTGCGACTCCAGGAAAAGCACGACCTTCGACCCTGCATTCGAGATGAAGCCCGGTTTCCCCTTACTGTGACCCGAGAGAAAGGCTGAGTCCCCGCGGCTCCCTTGATGCCACTCCAGAGATGCCCCGAGATGCCCATCCCACCTCGAGGGGCACCCCGAGGGTCCTAGCTCAATGCTTGCCGCGGACCCGGTGCGCTGCAGCGCCTCCTGGGGAAACCCAAGGCGGCTCCCTCCCCTCGCCGCTCCATAGGAGGCACCACGACCCCGCTGGGCTAATAGGGGCGACGGGCCAGGGTCCCCGCCGCAACTCGAGAACCCACCGCCGCAAGTCGAGAAACCCCACGTGATGCCACGCCCACTGCGTGAGGAGGCGCTTTTCCCTTGCAGGGCGTGGAGAGCATGCCCCGGTACCTCTCCCGGCTCAGAACGGGGCTTCACTCCGTGCGGCCGACACCAGGTGTCCCCCGAGATAGCCGTGCCAACCGGTCAAGAAGGCAGGGCTTCCCGCCACAGCGCGAGAGCGTCCTGTGGGCCCCCCTCCGTGCGAGAAGGGGCCCTTTGTATCTGCAGCGACTCGAGAGCCATCTTGAGTGCTCTCTGGCCCTCAAAGGAGGCTGGACTCCCTCTCGGCGCCCCCAGAGGTTCCCCGAGATCCCCGTGTCCCCACGAGAGCGGAGCCCCGAGTCTCCAGGCGCGGCTCGACAGCGACCCCGCCTCGCCTACGCCACCTCTTCTCGAGAGGGGGGCCGCCGGCTTTGCCTCCACTCGACTGGAATCCCTACTTTCCTTCGCACCTCAAAAGGAGGCCTGTCACTTCTCCTGACGCTCCAGAGGAGGCCCCAAGACACCAGTTCTGGCCCCAAGAACGAAGGTCCCCAAGGAAAACCGCAATGGCACATGGGGCCCCATTGCATCGCAGCGAATCGACGGGAAGCCCAGCTGCCCCTGGCAATGGCAAAGGAGGTCGGCACTTCCCAGAGGCAACAAGAGAAGCTCCCTGAGGAGCCTGGCATGGGATCCAGAGAGGCAACCCCCGCCTCCCGCTGCGACTCCAGGAAAAGCACGACCTTCGACCCTGCATTCGAGATGAAGCCCGATTTCCCCTTACTGTGACCCGAGAGAAAGGCTGAGTCCCCGCGGCTCCCTTGATGCCACCCCAGAGATGCCCCGAGAAGCCCATGCGACCTCGAGGGGCACCCCAAGGGTCCTAGCCCTATGCGTGCCGTGCCGCGGACCCTGTGCGCTGCAGCGCCTCCTGGGGAATCCCGAGGCAGCTCCCTCCCCTCGCCGCTCCAAAGGAGGCAACACCACCCCAGTGGGCTAACAGGGGAGACGAGCCAGGGCCCCGCCACAACTCAAGAACCCACCACCGCAAGTCGAGAAAACCCACGTGATGCCACGCCCATTGCGTGAGGAGGCACTTTTCCCGTGCAGGGCATGGAGAGCATGCCCCGGCACCTCTCCCGGCTCAGAACGGGGCTTGACTCCGTGCGGGTGGCACCAGGTTTCCCCCGAGATACCCGTACCAACCCGCCAAGAAGGCAGGGCTTCCCGCCACAGCGCGAGAGCGTCCCGTGGGCCCCCCTCCCTGCGAGAAGGGGCACTTTGTATCTGCAACGACTCGAGAGCCATCCTGAGTGCTCTCTGGCCCTGCAAAGCAGGCTGGACTCCGTCTAGGCAGCCCCAAAGGTTCCCCGAGATCCTCGTGTCCCCACGCGAGTGCAACCCCGAGTCTCCCGGCGCGGCTCGACAGCGACCCCGCCTCTCCTACGCCACCTCTTCTCGAGAGGGGGGCCGCCGGCTTTGCCTCCACTCGACTGGAATTCCTACTTTCCTTCGCACCTGAAGAGGAGGCCTGTCCCTTCTCCTGATGCTCCAGAGGAGGCCCCAAGACAGCAGTTCCGGCCCCAAGTCCAAAGATCCCCAAGGAAGACCACAATGGCACATGGGGCCCCATTGCATCGCAGCGAATCGACGGGAAGCCCAGCTGCCCCTGGCAATGGTAAGGGAGGCCGGCCGGCACTTCCCAGAGGCAACAAGAGAGGCTCCCTGAGGCGCCTGGCATCGGATCCAGAGAGGCAACCCCCGCCTCCCGCTGCGACTCCAGGAAAAGCACGACCTTCGACCCTGCATTCCAGATGAAGCCCGGTTTCCCCGTCCTGTGACCCGAGAGAAAGGCTGAGTCCCCTCGGCTCCCTTGATGCCACTCCAGAGATGCCCCGAGATGCCCATCCCACCTCGAGGGGCACCCCGAGGGCCCTAGCTCAATGCTTGACGGAGACCCGGTGCACCGCAGCGCCTCCTGGGGAATACCGAGGCGGCTCCCTGCCCTCGCCGCTCCAAAGGAGGCAACACCACCCCACTGGGCTAACAGGGGAGACTGGCCAGGGCCCCGCCACAACTCGAGAACCCACCGCCGCAAGTCGAGAAAACCCACGTGATGCCACGCCCATTGCGTGAGGAGGCACTTTTCCCGTGCAGGGCATGGAGAGCATGCCCCGGCACCTCTCCCGTCTCAGAACGGGGCTTGACTCCGTGCGGGTGACACCAGGTGTCCCCCGAGATACCCGTGCCAACCCGCTAAGAAGGCAGGGCTTCCCGCCACAGCGCGAGAGCGTCCCGTTGGCCCCCCTCCCTGCGAGAAGGGGCCCTTTGTATCTGCAGCGACTCGAGAGTCATCCTGAGTGCTCTCTGGCCCTGCAAAGCAGGCTGGACTCCGTCTAGAGGGCCCCAGAGGTGCCCCGAGATCCCCGTGTCCCCACGCGAGTGGAACCCCGCGTCTCCAGGCACAGTTAGACAGCGATCCCACCTCCCCTACGCCACCTCTTCTCGAGAGGGGGGCCGCCGGCTTTGCCTCCACTCGACGGGAATCCCTACTTTCCTTCGCACCTCAAGAGGAGGCCTGTCACTTCTCCTGACGCTCCAGAGGAGGCCCCAAGACACCAGATCCGGCCCCAAGGCCAAAGGTCCGCAAGGAAGCCCGCAATGGCACATGGGGCCACATTCCATTGCAGCGAATCGACGGGAAGCCCAGCTGCCCCTGGCAATGGCAAGGGAGGCCGGCACTTCCCAGAGGCAACAGGAGAAGCTCCCTGAGGAGCCTGGCATGGGATCCAGAGAGGCAACCCCCGCCTCCCGCTGGGACTCCAGGAAAAGCACGACCTTCGACCCTGCATTCGAGATGAAGCCCGGTTTCCCCTTACTGTGACCCGAGAGAAAGGCTGAGTCCCCGCGGCTCCCTTGATGCCACTCCAGAGATGCCCCGAGATGCCCATCCCACCTCGAGGGGCACCCCGAGGGTCCTAGCTCAATGCTTGCCGCGGACCCGGTGCGCTGCAGCGCCTCCTGGGGAAACCCAAGGCGGCTCCCTCCCCTCGCCGCTCCATAGCAGGCACCACGACCCCGCTGGGCTAATAGGGGCGACGGGCCAGGGTCCCCGCCGTAACTCGAGAACCCACCGCCGCAAGTCGAGAAACCCCACGTGATGCCACGTCCACTGCGTGAGGAGGCGCTTTTCCCTTGCAGGGCGTGGAGAGCATGCCCCGGTACCTCTCCCGGCTCAGAACGGGGCTTCACTCCGTGCGGCCGACACCAGGTGTCCCCCAAGATAGCCGTGCCAACCGGTCAAGAAGGCAGGGCTTCCCGCCACAGCGCGAGAGGGTCCTGTGGGCCCCACTCCGTGCGAGAAGGGGTCCTTTGTATCTGCAGCGACTCGAGAGCCATCTTGAGTGCTCTCTGGCCCTCAAAGGAGGCTGGACTCCCTCTCGGCGCCCCCAGAGGTTCCCCGAGATCCCCGTGTCCCCACGAGAGCGGAGCCCCGAGTCTCCAGGCGCGGCTCGACAGCGACCCCGCCTCGCCTACGCCACCTCTTCTCGAGAGGGGGGCCGCCGGCTTTGCCTCCACTCGACTGGAATCCCTACTTTCCTTCGTACCTCAAAAGGAGGCCTGTCACTTCTCCTGAAGCTCCAGAGGAGGCCCCAAGACACCAGTTCTGGCCCCAAGAACGAAGGTCCCCAAGGAAAACCGCAATGGCACATGGGGCCCCATTGCATCGCAGCGAATCGACGGGAAGCCCAGCTGCCCCTGGCAATGGCAAAGGAGGTCGGCACTTCCCAGAGGCAACAAGAGAAGGTCCCTGAGGAGCCTGGGATGGGATCCAGAGAGGCAACCCCCGTCTCCCGCTGCGACTCCAGGAAAAGCACGACCTTCGACCCTGCATTCGAGATGAAGCCCGATTTCCCCTTACTGTGACCCGAGAGAAAGGCTGAGTCCCCGCGGCTCCCTTGATGCCACCCCAGAGATGCCCCGAGAAGCCCATCCGACCTCGAGGGGCACCCCGAGGGTCCTAGCCCTATGCGTGCCGTGCCGCGGACCCTGTGCGCTGCAGCGCCTCCTGGGGAATCCCGAGGCAGCTCCCTCCCCTCGCCGCTCCAAAGTAGGCAACACCACCCCAGTGGGCTAACAGGGGAGACGAGCCAGGGCCCCGCCACAACTCAAGAACCCACCACCGCAAGTCGAGAAAACCCACGTGATGCCACGCCCATTGCGTGAGGAGGCACTTTTCCCGTGCAGGGCATGGAGAGCATGCCCCGGCACCTCTCCCGGCTCAGAACGGGGCTTGACTCCGTGCGGGTGGCACCAGGTTTCCCCCGAGATACCCGTACCAACCCGCCAAGAAGGCAGGGCTTCCCGCCACAGCGCGAGAGCGTCCCGTGGGCCCCCCTCCCTGCGAGAAGGGGCACTTTGTATCTGCAACGACTCGAGAGCCATCCTGAGTGCTCTCTGGCCCTGCAAAGCAGGCTGGACTCCGTCTAGGCAGCCCCAAAGGTTCCCCGAGATCCTCGTGTCCCCACGCGAGTGCAACCCCGAGTCTCCCGGCGCGGCTCGACAGCGACCCCGCCTCTCCTACGCCACCTCTTCTCGAGAGGGGGGCCGCCGGCTTTGCCTCCACTCGACTGGAATTCCTACTTTCCTTCGCACCTGAAGAGGAGGCCTGTCCCTTCTCCTGATGCTCCAGAGGAGGCCCCAAGACAGCAGTTCCGGCCCCAAGTCCAAAGATCCCCAAGGAAGACCGCAATGGCACATGGGGCCCCATTGCATCGCAGCGAATCGACGGGAAGCCCAGCTGCCCCTGGCAATGGTAAAGGAGGCCGGCCGGCACTTCCCAGAGGCAACAGGAGAGGCTCCCTGAGGCGCCTGGCATCGGATCCAGAGAGGCAACCCCCGCCTCCCGCTGCGACTCCAGGAAAAGCACGACCTTCGACCCTGCATTCGAGATGAAGCCCGGTTTCCCCTTACTGTGAGCCGAGAGAAAGGCTGAGTCCCCGCGGCTCCCTTGAGGCCACTCCAGAGATGCCCCGAGATGCCCATCCCACCTCGAGGGGCACCCCGAGGGTCCTAGCTCAATGCTTGCCGCGGACCCGGTGCGCTGCAGCGCCTCCTGGGGAAACCCAAGGCGGCTCCCTCCCCTAGCCGCTCCATAGGAGGCACCACGACCCCGCTGGGCTAATAGGGGCGACGGGCCAGGGTCCCCGCCGCAACTCGAGAACCCACCGCCGCAAGTCGAGAAACCCCACGTGATGCCACGCCCACTGCGTGAGGAGGTGCTTTTCCCTTGCAGGGCGTGGAGAGCATGCCCCGGTACCTCTCCCGGCTCAGAACGGGGCTTCACTCCGTGCGGCCGACACCAGGTGTCCCCCGAGATAGCCGTGCCAACCGGTCAAGAAGGCAGGGCTTCCCGCCACAGCGCGAGAGGGTCCTGTGGGCCCCCCTCCGTGCGAGAAGGGGCCCTTTGTATCTGCAGCGACTCGAGAGCCATCTTGAGTGCTCTCTGGCCCTCAAAGGAGGCTGGACTCCCTCTAGGCGCCCCCAGAGGTTCCCCGAGATCCCCGTGTCCCCACGAGAGCGGAGCCCCGAGTCTCCAGGCGCGGCTCGACAGCGACCCCGCCTCGCCTACGCCACCTCTTCTCGAGAGGGGGGCCGCCGGCTTTGCCTCCACTCGACTGGAATCCCTACTTTCCTTCGCACCTCAAAAGGAGGCCTGTCACTTCTCCTGACGCTCCAGAGGAGGCCCCAAGACACCAGTTCTGGCCCCAAGAACGAAGGTCCCCAAGGAAAACCGCAATGGCACATGGGGCCCCATTGCATCGCAGCGAATTGACGGGAAGCCCAGCTGCCCCTGGCAATGGCAAAGGAGGTCGGCACTTCCCAGAGGCAACAAGAGAAGCTCCCTGAGGAGCCTGGCATGGGATCCAGAGAGGCAACCCCCGCCTCCCGCTGCGACTCCAGGAAAAGCACGACCTCCGACCCTGCATTCGAGATGAAGCCCGATTTCCCCTTACTGTGACCCGAGAGAAAGGCTGAGTCCCCGCGGCTCCCTTGATGCCACCCCAGAGATGCCCCGAGAAGCCCATCCGACCTCGAGGGGCACCCCGAGGGTCCTAGCCCTATGCGTGCCGTGCCGCGGACCCTGTGCGCTGCAGCGCCTCCTGGGGAATCCCGAGGCAGCTCCCTCCCCTCGCCGCTCCAAAGGAGGCAACACCACCCCAGTGGGCTAACAGGGGAGACGAGCCAGGGCCCCGCCACAACTCAAGAACCCACCACCGCAAGTCGAGAAAACCCACGTGATGCCACGCCCATTGCGTGAGGAGGCACTTTTCCCGTGTAGGGCATGGAGAGCATGCCCCGGCACCTCTCCCGGCTCAGAACTGGGCTTGACTCCGTGCGGGTGGCACCAGGTTTCCCCCGAGATCCCCGTACCAACCCGCCAAGAAGGCAGGGCTTCCCGCCACAGCGCGAGAGCGTCCCGTGGGCCCCCCTCCCTGCGAGAAGGGGCACTTTGTATCTGCAACGACTCGAGAGCCATCCTGAGTGCTCTCTGGCCCTGCAAAGCAGGCTGGACTCCGTCTAGGCAGCCCCAAAGGTTCCCCGAGATCCTCGTGTCCCCACGCGAGTGCAACCCCGAGTCTCCCGGCGCGGCTCGACAGCGACCCCGCCTCTCCTACGCCACCTCTTCTCGAGAGGGGGGCCGCCGGCTTTGCCTCCACTCGACTGGAATTCCTACTTTCCTTCGCACCTGAAGAGGAGGCCTGTCCCTTCTCCTGATGCTCCAGAGGAGGCCCCAAGACAGCAGTTCCGGCCCCAAGTCCAAAGATCCCCAAGGAAGACCACAATGGCACATGGGGCCCCATTGCATCGCAGCGAATCGACGGGAAGCCCAGCTGCCCCTGGCAATGGTAAAGGAGGCCGGCCGGCACTTCCCAGAGGCAACAAGAGAGGCTCCCTGAGGCGCCTGGCATCGGATCCAGAGAGGCAACCCCCGCCTCCCGCTGCGACTCCAGGAAAAGCACGACCTTCGACCCTGCATTCGAGATGAAGCCCGGTTTCCCCGTGCTGTGACCCGAGAGAAAGGCTGAGTCCCCTCGGCTCCCTTGATGCCACTCCAGAGATGCCCCGAGATGCCCATCCCACCTCGAGGGGCACCCCGAGGGCCCTAGCTCAATGCTTGACGGAGACCCGGTGCACCGCAGCGCCTCCTGGGGAATACCGAGGCGGCTCCCTGCCCTCGCCGCTCCAAAGGAGGCAACACCACCCCACTGGGCTAACAGGGGAGACTGGCCAGGGCCCCGCCACAACTCGAGAACCCACCGCCGCAAGTCGAGAAAACACACGTGATGCCACGCCCATTGCGTGAGGAGGCACTTTTCCCGTGCAGGGCATGGAGAGCATGCCCCGGCACCTCTCCCGTCTCAGAACGGGGCTTGACTCCGTGCGGGTGGCACCAGGTGTCCCCCGAGATACCCGTGCCAACCCGCTAAGGAGGCAGGGCTTCCCGCCACAGCGCGAGAGCGTCCCGTGGGCCCCCCTCCCTGCGAGAAGGGGCCCTTTGTATCTGCAACGACTCGAGAGCCATCCTGAGTGCTCTCTGGCCCTGCAAAGCAGGCTGGACTCCGTCTAGGCGGCCCCAGAGGTGCCCCGAGATCCCCGTGTCCCCACGCGAGTGGAACCCCGCGTCTCCAGGCACAGTTAGACAGCGATCCCACCTCCCCTACGCCACCTCTTCTCGAGAGGGGGGCCGCCGGCTTTGCCTCCACTCGACGGGAATCCCTACTTTCCTTCGCACCTCAAGAGGAGGCCTGTCACTTCTCCTGACGCTCCAGAGGAGGCCCCAAGACACCAGATCCGGCCCCAAGGCCAAAGGTCCCCAAGGAAGCCCGCAATGGCACATGGGGCCACATTCCATTGCAGCGAATCGACGGGAAGCCCAGCTGCCCCTGGCAATGGCAAGGGAGGCCGGCACTTCCCAGAGGCAACAGGAGAAGCTCCCTGAGGAGCCTGGCATGGGATCCAGAGAGGCAACCCCCGCCTCCCGCTGCGACTCCAGGAAAAGCACGACCTTCGACCCTGCATTCGAGATGAAGCCCGATTTCCCCTTACTGTGACCCGAGAGAAAGGCTGAGTCCCCGCGGCTCCCTTGATGCCACTCCAGAGATGCCCCGAGATGCCCATCCCACCTCGAGGGGCACCCCGAGGGTCCTAGCTCAATGCTTGCCGCGGACCCGGTGCGCTGCAGCGCCTCCTGGGGAAACCCAAGGCGGCTCCCTCCCCTCGCCGCTCCATAGCAGGCACCACGACCCCGCTGGGCTAATAGGGGCGACGGGCCAGGGTCCCCGCCGTAACTCGAGAACCCACCGCCGCAAGTCGAGAAACCCCACGTGATGCCACGTCCACTGCGTGAGGAGGCGCTTTTCCCTTGCAGGGCGTGGAGAGCATGCCCCGGTACCTCTCCCGGCTCAGAACGGGGCTTCACTCCGTGCGGCCGACACCAGGTGTCCCCCAAGATAGCCGTGCCAACCGGTCAAGAAGGCAGGGCTTCCCGCCACAGCGCGAGAGGGTCCTGTGGGCCCCACTCCGTGCGAGAAGGGGTCCTTTGTATCTGCAGCGACTCGAGAGCCATCTTGAGTGCTCTCTGGCCCTCAAAGGAGGCTGGACTCCCTCTCGGCGCCCCCAGAGGTTCCCCGAGATCCCCGTGTCCCCACGAGAGCGGAGCCCCGAGTCTCCAGGCGCGGCTCGACAGCGACCCCGCCTCGCCTACGCCACCTCTTCTCGAGAGGGGGGCCGCCGGCTTTGCCTCCACTCGACTGGAATCCCTACTTTCCTTCGTACCTCAAAAGGAGGCCTGTCACTTCTCCTGAAGCTCCAGAGGAGGCCCCAAGACACCAGTTCTGGCCCCAAGAACGAAGGTCCCCAAGGAAAACCGCAATGGCACATGGGGCCCCATTGCATCGCAGCGAATCGACGGGAAGCCCAGCTGCCCCTGGCAATGGCAAAGGAGGTCGGCACTTCCCAGAGGCAACAAGAGAAGGTCCCTGAGGAGCCTGGGATGGGATCCAGAGAGGCAACCCCCGTCTCCCGCTGCGACTCCAGGAAAAGCACGACCTTCGACCCTGCATTCGAGATGAAGCCCGATTTCCCCTTACTGTGACCCGAGAGAAAGGCTGAGTCCCCGCGGCTCCCTTGATGCCACCCCAGAGATGCCCCGAGAAGCCCATCCGACCTCGAGGGGCACCCCGAGGGTCCTAGCCCTATGCGTGCCGTGCCGCGGACCCTGTGCGCTGCAGCGCCTCCTGGGGAATCCCGAGGCAGCTCCCTCCCCTCGCCGCTCCAAAGTAGGCAACACCACCCCAGTGGGCTAACAGGGGAGACGAGCCAGGGCCCCGCCACAACTCAAGAACCCACCACCGCAAGTCGAGAAAACCCACGTGATGCCACGCCCATTGCGTGAGGAGGCACTTTTCCCGTGCAGGGCATGGAGAGCATGCCCCGGCACCTCTCCCGGCTCAGAACGGGGCTTGACTCCGTGCGGGTGGCACCAGGTTTCCCCCGAGATACCCGTACCAACCCGCCAAGAAGGCAGGGCTTCCCGCCACAGCGCGAGAGCGTCCCGTGGGCCCCCCTCCCTGCGAGAAGGGGCACTTTGTATCTGCAACGACTCGAGAGCCATCCTGAGTGCTCTCTGGCCCTGCAAAGCAGGCTGGACTCCGTCTAGGCAGCCCCAAAGGTTCCCCGAGATCCTCGTGTCCCCACGCGAGTGCAACCCCGAGTCTCCCGGCGCGGCTCGACAGCGACCCCGCCTCTCCTACGCCACCTCTTCTCGAGAGGGGGGCCGCCGGCTTTGCCTCCACTCGACTGGAATTCCTACTTTCCTTCGCACCTGAAGAGGAGGCCTGTCCCTTCTCCTGATGCTCCAGAGGAGGCCCCAAGACAGCAGTTCCGGCCCCAAGTCCAAAGATCCCCAAGGAAGACCGCAATGGCACATGGGGCCCCATTGCATCGCAGCGAATCGACGGGAAGCCCAGCTGCCCCTGGCAATGGTAAAGGAGGCCGGCCGGCACTTCCCAGAGGCAACAGGAGAGGCTCCCTGAGGCGCCTGGCATCGGATCCAGAGAGGCAACCCCCGCCTCCCGCTGCGACTCCAGGAAAAGCACGACCTTCGACCCTGCATTCGAGATGAAGCCCGGTTTCCCCTTACTGTGAGCCGAGAGAAAGGCTGAGTCCCCGCGGCTCCCTTGAGGCCACTCCAGAGATGCCCCGAGATGCCCATCCCACCTCGAGGGGCACCCCGAGGGTCCTAGCTCAATGCTTGCCGCGGACCCGGTGCGCTGCAGCGCCTCCTGGGGAAACCCAAGGCGGCTCCCTCCCCTAGCCGCTCCATAGGAGGCACCACGACCCCGCTGGGCTAATAGGGGCGACGGGCCAGGGTCCCCGCCGCAACTCGAGAACCCACCGCCGCAAGTCGAGAAACCCCACGTGATGCCACGCCCACTGCGTGAGGAGGTGCTTTTCCCTTGCAGGGCGTGGAGAGCATGCCCCGGTACCTCTCCCGGCTCAGAACGGGGCTTCACTCCGTGCGGCCGACACCAGGTGTCCCCCGAGATAGCCGTGCCAACCGGTCAAGAAGGCAGGGCTTCCCGCCACAGCGCGAGAGGGTCCTGTGGGCCCCCCTCCGTGCGAGAAGGGGCCCTTTGTATCTGCAGCGACTCGAGAGCCATCTTGAGTGCTCTCTGGCCCTCAAAGGAGGCTGGACTCCCTCTAGGCGCCCCCAGAGGTTCCCCGAGATCCCCGTGTCCCCACGAGAGCGGAGCCCCGAGTCTCCAGGCGCGGCTCGACAGCGACCCCGCCTCGCCTACGCCACCTCTTCTCGAGAGGGGGGCCGCCGGCTTTGCCTCCACTCGACTGGAATCCCTACTTTCCTTCGCACCTCAAAAGGAGGCCTGTCACTTCTCCTGACGCTCCAGAGGAGGCCCCAAGACACCAGTTCTGGCCCCAAGAACGAAGGTCCCCAAGGAAAACCGCAATGGCACATGGGGCCCCATTGCATCGCAGCGAATTGACGGGAAGCCCAGCTGCCCCTGGCAATGGCAAAGGAGGTCGGCACTTCCCAGAGGCAACAAGAGAAGCTCCCTGAGGAGCCTGGCATGGGATCCAGAGAGGCAACCCCCGCCTCCCGCTGCGACTCCAGGAAAAGCACGACCTCCGACCCTGCATTCGAGATGAAGCCCGATTTCCCCTTACTGTGACCCGAGAGAAAGGCTGAGTCCCCGCGGCTCCCTTGATGCCACCCCAGAGATGCCCCGAGAAGCCCATCCGACCTCGAGGGGCACCCCGAGGGTCCTAGCCCTATGCGTGCCGTGCCGCGGACCCTGTGCGCTGCAGCGCCTCCTGGGGAATCCCGAGGCAGCTCCCTCCCCTCGCCGCTCCAAAGGAGGCAACACCACCCCAGTGGGCTAACAGGGGAGACGAGCCAGGGCCCCGCCACAACTCAAGAACCCACCACCGCAAGTCGAGAAAACCCACGTGATGCCACGCCCATTGCGTGAGGAGGCACTTTTCCCGTGTAGGGCATGGAGAGCATGCCCCGGCACCTCTCCCGGCTCAGAACTGGGCTTGACTCCGTGCGGGTGGCACCAGGTTTCCCCCGAGATCCCCGTACCAACCCGCCAAGAAGGCAGGGCTTCCCGCCACAGCGCGAGAGCGTCCCGTGGGCCCCCCTCCCTGCGAGAAGGGGCACTTTGTATCTGCAACGACTCGAGAGCCATCCTGAGTGCTCTCTGGCCCTGCAAAGCAGGCTGGACTCCGTCTAGGCAGCCCCAAAGGTTCCCCGAGATCCTCGTGTCCCCACGCGAGTGCAACCCCGAGTCTCCCGGCGCGGCTCGACAGCGACCCCGCCTCTCCTACGCCACCTCTTCTCGAGAGGGGGGCCGCCGGCTTTGCCTCCACTCGACTGGAATTCCTACTTTCCTTCGCACCTGAAGAGGAGGCCTGTCCCTTCTCCTGATGCTCCAGAGGAGGCCCCAAGACAGCAGTTCCGGCCCCAAGTCCAAAGATCCCCAAGGAAGACCACAATGGCACATGGGGCCCCATTGCATCGCAGCGAATCGACGGGAAGCCCAGCTGCCCCTGGCAATGGTAAAGGAGGCCGGCCGGCACTTCCCAGAGGCAACAAGAGAGGCTCCCTGAGGCGCCTGGCATCGGATCCAGAGAGGCAACCCCCGCCTCCCGCTGCGACTCCAGGAAAAGCACGACCTTCGACCCTGCATTCGAGATGAAGCCCGGTTTCCCCGTGCTGTGACCCGAGAGAAAGGCTGAGTCCCCTCGGCTCCCTTGATGCCACTCCAGAGATGCCCCGAGATGCCCATCCCACCTCGAGGGGCACCCCGAGGGCCCTAGCTCAATGCTTGACGGAGACCCGGTGCACCGCAGCGCCTCCTGGGGAATACCGAGGCGGCTCCCTGCCCTCGCCGCTCCAAAGGAGGCAACACCACCCCACTGGGCTAACAGGGGAGACTGGCCAGGGCCCCGCCACAACTCGAGAACCCACCGCCGCAAGTCGAGAAAACACACGTGATGCCACGCCCATTGCGTGAGGAGGCACTTTTCCCGTGCAGGGCATGGAGAGCATGCCCCGGCACCTCTCCCGTCTCAGAACGGGGCTTGACTCCGTGCGGGTGGCACCAGGTGTCCCCCGAGATACCCGTGCCAACCCGCTAAGGAGGCAGGGCTTCCCGCCACAGCGCGAGAGCGTCCCGTGGGCCCCCCTCCCTGCGAGAAGGGGCCCTTTGTATCTGCAACGACTCGAGAGCCATCCTGAGTGCTCTCTGGCCCTGCAAAGCAGGCTGGACTCCGTCTAGGCGGCCCCAGAGGTGCCCCGAGATCCCCGTGTCCCCACGCGAGTGGAACCCCGCGTCTCCAGGCACAGTTAGACAGCGATCCCACCTCCCCTACGCCACCTCTTCTCGAGAGGGGGGCCGCCGGCTTTGCCTCCACTCGACGGGAATCCCTACTTTCCTTCGCACCTCAAGAGGAGGCCTGTCACTTCTCCTGACGCTCCAGAGGAGGCCCCAAGACACCAGATCCGGCCCCAAGGCCAAAGGTCCCCAAGGAAGCCCGCAATGGCACATGGGGCCACATTCCATTGCAGCGAATCGACGGGAAGCCCAGCTGCCCCTGGCAATGGCAAGGGAGGCCGGCACTTCCCAGAGGCAACAGGAGAAGCTCCCTGAGGAGCCTGGCATGGGATCCAGAGAGGCAACCCCCGCCTCCCGCTGCGACTCCAGGAAAAGCACGACCTTCGACCCTGCATTCGAGATGAAGCCCGATTTCCCCTTACTGTGACCCGAGAGAAAGGCTGAGTCCCCGCGGCTCCCTTGATGCCACTCCAGAGATGCCCCGAGATGCCCATCCCACCTCGAGGGGCACCCCGAGGGTCCTAGCTCAATGCTTGCCGCGGACCCGGTGCGCTGCAGCGCCTCCTGGGGAAACCCAAGGCGGCTCCCTCCCCTCGCCGCTCCATAGGAGGCACCACGACCCCGCTGGGCTAATAGGGGCGACGGGCCAGGGTCCCCGCCGCAACTCGAGAACCCACCGCCGCAAGTCGAGAAACCCCACGTGATGCCACGCCCACTGCGTGAGGAGGCGCTTTTCCCTTGCAGGGCGTGGAGAGCATGCCCCGGTACCTCTCCCGGCTCAGAACGGGGCTTCACTCCGTGCGGCCGACACCAGGTGTCCCCCGAGATAGCCGTGCCAACCGGTCAAGAAGACAGGGCTTCCCGCCACAGCGCGAGAGGGTCCTGTGGGCCCCCCTCCGTGCGAGAAGGGGTCCTTTGTATCTGCAGCGACTCGAGAGCCATCTTGAGTGCTCTCTGGCCCTCAAAGGAGGCTGGACTCCCTCTAGGCGCCCCCAGAGGTTCCCCGAGATCCCCGTGTCCCCACGAGAGCAGAGCCCCGAGTCTCCAGGCGCGGCTCGACAGCGACCCCGCCTCGCCTACGCCACCTCTTCTCGAGAGGGGGGCCGCCGGCTTTGCCTCCACTCGACTGGAATCCCTACTTTCCTTCGCACCTCAAAAGGAGGCCTGTCACTTCTCCTGACGCTCCAGAGGAGGCCCCAAGACACCAGTTCTGGCCCCAAGAACGAAGGTCCCCAAGGAAAACCGCAATGGCACATGGGGCCCCATTGCATCGCAGCGAATCGACGGGAAGCCCAGCTGCCCCTGGCAATGGCAAAGGAGGTCGGCACTTCCCAGAGGCAACAAGAGAAGGTCCCTGAGGAGCCTGGGATGGGATCCAGAGAGGCAACCCCTGCCTCCCGCTGCGACTCCAGGAAAAGCTCGACCTTCTACCCTGCATTCGAGATGAAGCCCGATTTCCCCTTACTGTGACCGGAGAGAAAGGCTGAGTCCCCGCGGCTCCCTTGATGCCACCCCAGAGATGCCCCGAGAAGCCCATCCGACCTCGAGGGGCACCCCGAGGGTCCTAGCCCTATGCGTGCCGTGCCGCGGACCCTGTGCGCTGCAGCGCCTCCTGGGGAATCCCGAGGCAGCTCCCTCCCCTCGCCGCTCCAAAGGAGGCAACACCACCCCAGTGGGCTAACAGGGGAGACGAGCCAGGGCCCCGCCACAACTCAAGAACCCACCACCGCAAGTCGAGAAAACCCACGTGATGCCACGCCCATTGCGTGAGGAGGCACTTTTCCCGTGCAGGGCATGGAGAGCATGCCCCGGCACCTCTCCCGGCTCAGAACGGGGCTTGACTCCGTGCGGGTGGCACCAAGTTTCCCCCGAGA
The DNA here is from genome assembly GCF_054371585.1 of Giraffa tippelskirchi. Lineage (NCBI taxonomy): Eukaryota > Metazoa > Chordata > Mammalia > Artiodactyla > Giraffidae > Giraffa > Giraffa tippelskirchi. The sequence goes on along the minus strand of NC_137288.1, from coordinate 6,067,086 downwards.
TACCCGTACCAACCCGCCAAGAAGGCAGGGCTTCCCGCCACAGCGCGAGAGCGTCCCGTGGGCCCCCCTCCCTGCGCGAAGGGGCACTTTGTATCTGCAACGACTCGAGAGCCATCCTGAGTGCTCTCTGGCCCTGCAAAGCAGGCTGGACTCCGTCTAGGCAGCCCCAAAGGTTCCCCGAGATCCTCGTGTCCCCACGCGAGTGCAACCCCGAGTCTCCCGGCGCGGCTCGACAGCGACCCCGCCTCTCCTACGCCACCTCTTCTCGAGAGGGGGGCCGCCGGCTTTGCCTCCACTCGACTGGAATTCCTACTTTCCTTCGCACCTGAAGAGGAGGCCTGTCCCTTCTCCTCATGCTCCAGAGGAGGCCCCAAGACAGCAGTTCCGGCCCCAAGTCCAAAGATCCCCAAGGAAGACCGCAATGGCACATGGGGCCCCATTGCATCGCAGCGAATCGACGGGAAGCCCAGCTGCCCCTGGCAATGGTAAAGGAGGCCGGCCGGCACTTCCCAGAGGCAACAAGAGAGGCTCCCTGAGGTGCCTGGCATCAGATCCAGAGAGGCAACCCCCGCCTCCCGCTGCGACTCCAGGAAAAGCACGACCTTCGACCCTGCATTCCAGATGAAGCCCGGTTTCCCCGTGCTGTGACCCGAGAGAAAGGCTGAGTCCCCTCGGCTCCCTTGATGCCACTCCAGAGATGCCCCGAGATGCCCATCCCACCTCGAGGGGCACCCCGAGGGCCCTAGCTCAATGCTTGACGGAGACCCGGTGCACCGCAACGCCTCCTGGGGAATACCGAGGCGGCTCCCTGCCCTCGCCGCTCCAAAGGAGGCAACACCACCCCACTGGGCTAACAGGGGAGACTGGCCAGGGCCCCGCCACAACTCGAGAACCCACCGCCGCAAGTCGGGAAAAGCCACGTGATGCCACGCCCATTGCGTGAGGAGGCACTTTTCCCGTGCAGGGCATGGAGAGCATGCCCCGGCACCTCTCCCGGCTCAGAACGGGGCTTGACTCCGTGCGGGTGACACCAGGTGTCCCCCGAGATACCCGTGCCAACCCGCTAAGAAGGCAGGGCTTCCCACCACAGCGCGAGAGCGTCCCGTGGGCCCCCCTCCCTGCGAGAAGGGGCCCTTTGTATCTGCAGCGACTCGAGAGCCATCCTGAGTGCTCTCTGGCCCTGCAAAGCAGGCTGGACTCCGTCTAGGCGGCCCCAGAGGTGCCCCGAGATCCCCGTGTCCCCACGCGAGTGGAACCCCGCGTCTCCAGGCACAGTTAGACAGCGATCCCACCTCCCCTACGCCACCTCTTCTTGAGAGGGGGGCCGCCGGCTTTGCCTCCACTCGACGGGAATCCCTACTTTCCTTCGCACCTCAAGAGAAGGCCTGTCACTTCTCCTGACGCTCCAGAGGAGGCCCCAAGACACCAGATCCGGCCCCAAGGCCAAAGGTCCCCAAGGAAGCCCGCAATGGCACATGGGGCCACATTCCATTGCAGCGAATCGACGGGAAGCCCAGCTGCCCCTGGCAATGGCAAGGGAGGCCGGCACTTCCCAGAGGCAACAGGAGAAGCTCCCTGAGGAGCCTGGCATGGGATCCAGAGAGGCAACCCCCGCCTCCTGCTGCGACTCCAGGAAAACCACGACCTTCGACCCTGCATTCCAGATGAAGCCCGGTTTCCCCTTACTGTGACCCGAGAGAAAGGCTGAGTCCCCGCGGCTCCCTTGATGCCACTCCAGAGATGCCCCGAGATGCCCATCCCACCTCGAGGGGCACCCCGAGGGTCCTAGCTCAATGCTTGCCGCGGACCCGGTGCGCTGCAGCGCCTCCTGGGGAAACCCAAGGCGGCTCCCTCCCCTCGCCGCTCCATAGGAGGCACCACGACCCCGCTGGGCTAATAGGGGCGACGGGCCAGGGTCCCCGCCGCAACTCGAGAACCCACCGCGCCAAGTCGAGAAACCCCACGTGATGCCACGCCCACTGCGTGAGGAGGCGCTTTTCCCTTGCTGGGCGTGGAGAGCATGCCCCGGTACCTCTCCCGGCTCAGAACGGGGCTTCACTCCGTGCGGCCGACACCAGGTGTCCCCCGAGATAGCCGTGCCAACCGGTCAAGAAGGCAGGGCTTCCCGCCACAGCGCGAGAGCGTCCTGTGGGCCCCCCTCCGTGCGAGAAGGGGCCCTTTGTATCTGCAGCGACTCGAGAGCCATCTTGAGTGCTCTCTGGCCCTCAAAGGAGGCTGGACTCCCTCTAGGCGCCCCCAGAGGTTCCCCGAGATCCCCGTGTCCCCACGAGAGCAGAGCCCCGAGTCTCCAGGCGCGGCTCGACAGCGACCCCGCCTCGCCTACGCCACCTCTTCTCGAGAGGGGGGCCGCCGGCTTTGCCTCCACTCGACTGGAATCCCTACTTTCCTTCGCACCTCAAAAGGAGGCCTGTCACTTCTCCTGACGCTCCAGAGGAGGCCCCAAGACACCAGTTCTGGCCCCAAGAACGAAGGTCCCCAAGGAAAACCGCAATGGCACATGGGGCCCCATTGCATCGCAGCGAATCGACGGGAAGCCCAGCTGCCCCTGGCAATGGCAAAGGAGGTCGGCACTTCCCAGAGGCAACAAGAGAAGGTCCCTGAGGAGCCTGGCATGGGATCCAGAGAGGCAACCCCTGCCTCCCGCTGCGACTCCAGGAAAAGCACGACCTTCGACCCTGCATTCGAGATGAAGCCCGATTTCCCCTTACTGTGACCCGAGAGAAAGGCTGAGTCCCCGCGGCTCCCTTGATGCCACCCCAGAGATGCCCCGAGAAGCCCATCCGACCTCGAGGGGCACCCCGATGGTCCTAGCCCTATGCGTGCCGTGCCGCGGACCCTGTGCGCTGCAGCGCCTCCTGGGGAATCCCGAGGCAGCTCCCTCCCCTCGCCGCTCCAAAGGAGGCAACACCACCCCAGTGGGCTAACAGGGGAGACGAGCCAGGGCCCCGCCACAACTCAAGAACCCACCACCGCAAGTCGAGAAAACCCACGTGATGCCACGCCCATTGCGTGAGGAGGCACTTTTCCCGTGCAGGGCATGGAGAGCATGCCCCGGCACCTCTCCCGGCTCAGAACGGGGCTTGACTCCGTGCGCGTGGCACCAGGTTTCCCCCGAGATACCCGTACCAACCCGCCAAGAAGGCAGGGCTTCCCGCCACAGCGCGAGAGCGTCCCGTGGGCCCCCCTCCCTGCGAGAAGGGGCACTTTGTATCTGCAACGACTCGAGAGCCATCCTGAGTGCTCTCTGGCCCTGCAAAGCAGGCTGGACTCCGTCTAGGCAGCCCCAAAGGTTCCCCGAGATCCTCGTGTCCCCACGCGAGTGCAACCCCGAGTCTCCCGGCGCGGCTCGACAGCGACCCCGCCTCTCCTACGCCACCTCTTCTCGAGAGGGGGGCCGCCGGCTTTGCCTCCACTCGACTGGAATTCCTACTTTCCTTCGCACCTGAAGAGGAGGCCTGTCCCTTCTCCTGATGCTCCAGAGGAGGCCCCAAGACAGCAGTTCCGGCCCCAAGTCCAAAGATCCCCAAGGAAGACCGCAATGGCACATGGGGCCCCATTGCATCGCAGCGAATCGACGGGAAGCCCAGCTGCCCCTGGCAATGGTAAAGGAGGCCGGCCGGCACTTCCCAGAGGCAACAAGAGAGGCTCCCTGAGGCGCCTGGCATCGGATCCAGAGAGGCAACCCCCGCCTCCCGCTGCGACTCCAGGAAAAGCACGACCTTCGACCCTGCATTCGAGATGAAGCCCGGTTTCCCCGTGCTGTGACCCGAGAGAAAGGCTGAGTCCCCTCGGCTCCCTTGATGCCACTCCAGAGATGCCCCGAGATGCCCATCCCACCTCGAGGGGCACCCCGAGGGCCCTAGCTCAATGCTTGACGGAGACCCGGTGCACCGCAGCGCCTCCTGGGGAATACCGAGGCGGCTCCCTGCCCTCGCCGCTACAAAGGAGGCAACACCACCCCACTGGGCTAACAGGGGAGACTGGCCAGGGCCCCGCCACAACTCGAGAACCCACCGCCGCAAGTCGAGAAAACCCACGTGATGCCACGCCCATTGCGTGAGGAGGCACTTTTCCCGTGCAGGGCATGGAGAGCATGCCCCGGCACCTCTCCCGTCTCAGAACGGGGCTTGACTCCGTGCGGGTGACACCAGGTGTCCCCCGAGATACCCGTGCCAACCCGCTAAGAAGGCAGGGCTTCCCGCCACAGCGCGAGAGCGTCCCGTGGGCCCCGCTCCCTGCGAGAAGGGGCCCTTTGTATCTGCAGCGACTCGAGAGCCATCCTGAGTGCTCTCTGGCCCTGCAAAGCAGGCTGGACTCCGTCTAGGCGGCCCCAGAGGTGCCCCGAGATCCCCGTGTCCCCACGCGAGTGGAACCCCGCGTCTCCAGGCACAGTTAGACAGCGATCCCACCTCCCCTACGCCACCTCTTCTCGAGAGGGGGGCCGCCGGCTTTGCCTCCACTCGACGGGAATCCCTACTTTCCTTCGCACCTCAAGAGGAGGCCTGTCACTTCTCCTGACGCTCCAGAGGAGGCCCCAAGACACCAGATCCGGCCCCAAGGCCAAAGGTCCCCAAGGAAGCCCGCAATGGCACATGGGGCCACATTCCATTGCAGCGAATCGACGGGAAGCCCAGCTGCCCCTGGCAATGGCAAGGGAGGCCGGCACTTCCCAGAGGCAACAGGAGAAGCTCCCTGAGGAGCCTGGCATGGGATCCAGAGAGGCAACCCCCGCCTCCCGCTGCGACTCCAGGAAAAGCACGACCTTCGACCCTGCATTCGAGATGAAGCCCGGTTTCCCCTTACTGTGACCCGAGAGAAAGGCTGAGTCCCCGCGGCTCCCTTGATGCCACTCCAGAGATGCCCCGAGATGCCCATCCCACCTCGAGGGGCACCCCGAGGGTCCTAGCTCAATGCTTGCCGCGGACCCGGTGCGCTGCAGCGCCTCCTGGGGAAACCCAAGGCGGCTCCCTCCCCTCGCCGCTCCATAGGAGGCACGACGACCCCGCTGGGCTAATAGGGGCGACGGGCCAGGGTCCCCGCCGCAACTCGAGAACCCACCGCCGCAAGTCGAGAACCCCACGTGATGCCACGCCCACTGCTTGAGGAGGCGCTTTTCCCTTGCAGGGCGTGGAGAGCATGCCCCGGTACCTCTCCCGGCTCAGAACGGGGCTTCACTCCGTGCGACCGACACCAGGTGTCCCCCGAGATAGCCGTGCCAACCGGTCAAGGAGGCAGGGCTTCCCGCCACAGCGCGAGAGGGTCCTGTGGGCCCCCCTCCGTGCGAGAAGGGGCCCTTTGTATCTGCAGCGACTCGAGAGCCATCTTGAGTGCTCTCTGGCCCTCAAAGGAGGCTGGACTCCCTCTAGGCGCCCCCAGAGGTTCCCCGAGATCCCCGTGTCCCCACGAGAGCGGAGCCCCGAGTCTCCAGGCGCGGCTCGACAGCGACCCCGCCTCGCCTACGCCACCTCTTCTCGAGAGGGGGGCCGCCGGCTTTGCCTCCACTCGACTGGAATCCCTACTTTCCTTCGCACCTCAAAAGGAGGCCTGTCACTTCTCCTGACGCTCCAGAGGAGGCCCCAAGACACCAGTTCTGGCCCCAAGAACGAAGGTCCCCAAGGAAAACCGCAATGGCACATGGGGCCCCATTGCATCGCAGCGAATCGACGGGAAGCCCAGCTGCCCCTGGCAATGGCAAAGGAGGTCGGCACTTCCCAGAGGCAACAAGAGAAGCTCCCTGAGGAGCCTGGCATGGGATCCAGAGAGGCAACCCCCACCTCCCGCTGCGACTCCAGGAAAAGCACGACCTCCGACCCTGCATTCGAGATGAAGCCCGATTTCCCCTTACTGTGACCCGAGAGAAAGGCTGAGTCCCCGCGGCTCCCTTGATGCCACCCCAGAGATGCCCCGAGAAGCCCATCCGACCTCGAGGGACACCCCGAGGGTCCTAGCCCTATGCGTGCCGTGCCGCGGACCCTGTGCGCTGCAGCGCCTCCTGGGGAATCCCGAGGCAGCTCCCTCCCCTCGCCGCTCCAAAGGAGGCAACACCACCCCAGTGGGCTAACAGGGGAGACGAGCCAGGGCCCCGCCACAACTCAAGAACCCACCACCGCAAGTCGAGAAAACCCACGTGATGCCACGCCCATTGCGTGAGGAGGCACTTTTCCCGTGCAGGGCATGGAGAGCATGCCCCGGCACCTCTCCCGGCTCAGAACGGGGCTTGACTCCGTGCGGGTGGCACCAGGTTTCCCCCGAGATACCCGTACCAACCCGCCAAGAAGGCAGGGCTTCCCGCCACAGCGCGAGAGCGTCCCGTGGGCCCCCCTCCCTGCGAGAAGGGGCACTTTGTATCTGCAACGACTCGAGAGCCATCCTGAGTGCTCTCTGGCCCTGCAAAGCAGGCTGGACTCCGTCTAGGCAGCCCCAAAGGTTCCCCGAGATCCTCGTGTCCCCACGCGAGTGCAACCCCGAGTCTCCCGGCGCGGCTCGACAGCGACCCCGCCTCTCCTACGCCACCTCTTCTCGAGAGGGGGGCCGCCGGCTTTGCCTCCACTCGACTGGAATTCCTACTTTCCTTCGCACCTGAAGAGGAGGCCTGTCCCTTCTCCTGATGCTCCAGAGGAGGCCCCAAGACAGCAGTTCCGGCCCCAAGTCCAAAGATCCCCAAGGAAGACCGCAATGGCACATGGGGCCCCATTGCATCGCAGCGAATCGACGGGAAGCCCAGCTGCCCCTGGCAATGGTAAAGGAGGCCGGCCGGCACTTCCCAGAGGCAACAAGAGAGGCTCCCTGAGGCGCCTGGCATCGGATCCAGAGAGGCAACCCCCGCCTCCCGCTGCGACTCCAGGAAAAGCACGACCTTCGACCCTGCATTCGAGATGAAGCCCGGTTTCCCCATCCTGTGACCCGAGAGAAAGGCTGAGTCCCCTCGGCTCCCTTGATGCCACTCCAGAGATGCCCCGAGATGCCCATCCCACCTCGAGGGGCACGCCGAGGGCCCTAGCTCAATGCTTGACGGAGACCCGGTGCACCGCAGCGCCTCCTGGGGAATACCGAGGCGGCTCCCTGCCCTCGCCGCTCCAAAGGAGGCAACACCACCCCACTGGGCTAACAGGGGAGACTGGCCAGGGCCCCGCCACAACTCGAGAACCCACCGCCGCAAGTCGGGAAAACCCACGTGATGCCACGCCCATTGCGTGAGGAGGCACTTTTCCCGTGCAGGGCATGGAGAGCATGCCCCGGCACCTCTCCCGGCTCAGAACGGGGCTTGACTCCGTGCGGGTGACACCAGGTGTCCCCCGAGATACCCGTGCCAACCCGCTAAGAAGGCAGGGCTTCCCGCCACAGCGCGAGAGCGTCCCGTGGGCCCCCCTCCCTGCGAGAAGGGGCCCTTTGTATCTGCAGCGACTCGAGAGCCATCCTGAGTGCTCTCTGGCCCTGCAAAGCAGGCTGGACTCCGTCTAGGCGGCCCCAGAGGTGCCCCGAGATCCCCGTGTCCCCACGCGAGTGGAACCCCGCGTCTCCAGGCACAGTTAGACAGCGATCCCACCTCCCCTACGCCACCTCTTCTCGAGAGGGGGGCCGCCGGCTTTGCCTCCACTCGACGGGAATCCCTACTTTCCTTCGCACCTCAAGAGGAGGCCTGTCACTTCTCCTGACGCTCCAGAGGAGGCCCCAAGACACCAGATCCGGCCCCAAGGCCAAAGGTCCCCAAGGAAGCCCGCAATGGCACATGGGGCCACATTCCATTGCAGCGAATCGACGGGAAGCCCAGCTGCCCCTGGCAATGGCAAGGGAGGCCGGCACTTCCCAGAGGCAACACGAGAAGCTCCCTGAGGAGCCTGGCATGGGATCCAGAGAGGCAACCCCCGCCTCCCGCTGCGACTCCAGGAAAAGCACGACCTTCGACCCTGCATTCGAGATGAAGCCCGGTTTCCCCTTACTGTGACCCGAGAGAAAGGCTGAGTCCCCGCGGCTCCCTTGATGCCACTCCAGAGATGCCCCGAGATGCCCATCCCACCTCGAGGGGCACCCCGAGGGTCCTAGCTCAATGCTTGCCGCGGACCCGGTGCGCTGCAGCGCCTCCTGGGGAAACCCAAGGCGGCTCCCTCCCCTCGCCGCTCCATAGGAGGCACCACGACCCCGCTGGGCTAATAGGGGCGACGGGCCAGGGTCCCCGCCGCAACTCGAGAACCCACCGCCGCAAGTCGAGAAACCCCACGTGATGCCACGCCCACTGCGTGAGGAGGCGCTTTTCCCTTGCAGGGCGTGGAGAGCATGCCCCGGTACCTCTCCCGGCTCAGAACGGGGCTTCACTCCGTGCGGCCGACCCCAGGTGTCCCCCGAGATAGCCGTGCCAACCGGTCAAGGAGGCAGGGCTTCCCGCCACAGCGCGAGAGCGTCCTGTGGGCCCCCCTCCGTGCGAGAAGGGGCCCTTTGTATCTGCAGCGACTCGAGAGCCATCTTGAGTGCTCTCTGGCCCTCAAAGGAGGCTGGACTCCCTCTCGGCGCCCCCAGACGTTCCCCGAGATCCCCGTGTCCCCACGAGAGCGGAGCCCCGAGTCTCCAGGCGCGGCTCGACAGCGACCCCGCCTCGCCTACGCCACCTCTTCTCGAGAGGGGGGCCGCCGGCTTTGCCTCCACTCGACTGGAATCCCTACTTTCCTTCGCACCTCAAAAGGAGGCCTGTCACTTCTCCTGACGCTCCAGAGGAGGCCCCAAGACACCAGTTCTGGCCCCAAGAACGAAGGTCCCCAAGGAAAACCGCAATGGCACATGGGGCCCCATTGCATCGCAGCGAATCGACGGGAAGCCCAGCTGCCCCTGGCAATGGCAAAGGAGGTCGGCACTTCCCAGAGGCAACAAGAGAAGCTCCCTGAGGAGCCTGGCATGGGATCCAGAGAGGCAACCCCCACCTCCCGCTGCGACTCCAGGAAAAGAACGACCTCCGACCCTGCATTCGAGATGAAGCCCGATTTCCCCTTACTGTGACCCGAGAGAAAGGCTGAGTCCCCGCGGCTCCCTTGATGCCACCCCAGAGATGCCCCGAGAAGCCCATCCGACCTCGAGGGACACCCCGAGGGTCCTAGCCCTATGCGTGCCGTGCCGCGGACCCTGTGCGCTGCAGCGCCTCCTGGGGAATCCCGAGGCAGCTCCCTCCCCTCGCCGCTCCAAAGGAGGCAACACCACCCCAGTGGGCTAACAGGGGAGACGAGCCAGGGCCCCGCCACAACTCAAGAACCCACCACCGCAAGTCGAGAAAACCCACGTGATGCCACGCCCATTGCGTGAGGAGGCACTTTTCCCGTGCAGGGCATGGAGAGCATGCCCCGGCACCTCTCCCGGCTCAGAACGGGGCTTGACTCCGTGCGGGTGGCACCAGGTTTCCCCCGAGATACCCGTACCAACCCGCCAAGAAGGCAGGGCTTCCCGCCACAGCGCGAGAGCGTCCCGTGGGCCCCCCTCCCTGCGAGAAGGGGCACTTTGTATCTGCAACGACTCGAGAGCCATCCTGAGTGCTCTCTGGCCCTGCAAAGCAGGCTGGACTCCGTCTAGGCAGCCCCAAAGGTTCCCCGAGATCCTCGTGTCCCCACGCGAGTGCAACCCCGAGTCTCCCGGCGCGGCTCGACAGCGACCCCGCCTCTCCTACGCCACCTCTTCTCGAGAGGGGGGCCGCCGGCTTTGCCTCCACTCGACTGGAATTCCTACTTTCCTTCGCACCTGAAGAGGAGGCCTGTCCCTTCTCCTGATGCTCCAGAGGAGGCCCCAAGACAGCAGTTCCGGCCCCAAGTCCAAAGATCCCCAAGGAAGACCGCAATGGCACATGGGGCCCCATTGCATCGCAGCGAATCGACGGGAAGCCCAGCTGCCCCTGGCAATGGTAAAGGAGGCCGGCCGGCACTTCCCAGAGGCAACAAGAGAGGCTCCCTGAGGCGCCTGGCATCGGATCCAGAGAGGCAACCCCCGCCTCCCGCTGCGACTCCAGGAAAAGCACGACCTTCGACCCTGCATTCGAGATGAAGCCCGGTTTCCCCATCCTGTGACCCGAGAGAAAGGCTGAGTCCCCTCGGCTCCCTTGATGCCACTCCAGAGATGCCCCGAGATGCCCATCCCACCTCGAGGGGCACGCCGAGGGCCCTAGCTCAATGCTTGACGGAGACCCGGTGCACCGCAGCGCCTCCTGGGGAATACCGAGGCGGCTCCCTGCCCTCGCCGCTCCAAAGGAGGCAACACCACCCCACTGGGCTAACAGGGGAGACTGGCCAGGGCCCCGCCACAACTCGAGAACCCACCGCCGCAAGTCGGGAAAACCCACGTGATGCCACGCCCATTGCGTGAGGAGGCACTTTTCCCGTGCAGGGCATGGAGAGCATGCCCCGGCACCTCTCCCGGCTCAGAACGGGGCTTGACTCCGTGCGGGTGACACCAGGTGTCCCCCGAGATACCCGTGCCAACCCGCTAAGAAGGCAGGGCTTCCCGCCACAGCGCGAGAGCGTCCCGTGGGCCCCCCTCCCTGCGAGAAGGGGCCCTTTGTATCTGCAGCGACTCGAGAGCCATCCTGAGTGCTCTCTGGCCCTGCAAAGCAGGCTGGACTCCGTCTAGGCGGCCCCAGAGGTGCCCCGAGATCCCCGTGTCCCCACGCGAGTGGAACCCCGCGTCTCCAGGCACAGTTAGACAGCGATCCCACCTCCCCTACGCCACCTCTTCTCGAGAGGGGGGCCGCCGGCTTTGCCTCCACTCGACGGGAATCCCTACTTTCCTTCGCACCTCAAGAGGAGGCCTGTCACTTCTCCTGACGCTCCAGAGGAGGCCCCAAGACACCAGATCCGGCCCCAAGGCCAAAGGTCCCCAAGGAAGCCCGCAATGGCACATGGGGCCACATTCCATTGCAGCGAATCGACGGGAAGCCCAGCTGCCCCTGGCAATGGCAAGGGAGGCCGGCACTTCCCAGAGGCAACACGAGAAGCTCCCTGAGGAGCCTGGCATGGGATCCAGAGAGGCAACCCCCGCCTCCCGCTGCGACTCCAGGAAAAGCACGACCTTCGACCCTGCATTCGAGATGAAGCCCGGTTTCCCCTTACTGTGACCCGAGAGAAAGGCTGAGTCCCCGCGGCTCCCTTGATGCCACTCCAGAGATGCCCCGAGATGCCCATCCCACCTCGAGGGGCACCCCGAGGGTCCTAGCTCAATGCTTGCCGCGGACCCGGTGCGCTGCAGCGCCTCCTGGGGAAACCCAAGGCGGCTCCCTCCCCTCGCCGCTCCATAGGAGGCACCACGACCCCGCTGGGCTAATAGGGGCGACGGGCCAGGGTCCCCGCCGCAACTCGAGAACCCACCGCCGCAAGTCGAGAAACCCCACGTGATGCCACGCCCACTGCGTGAGGAGGCGCTTTTCCCTTGCAGGGCGTGGAGAGCATGCCCCGGTACCTCTCCCGGCTCAGAACGGGGCTTCACTCCGTGCGGCCGACCCCAGGTGTCCCCCGAGATAGCCGTGCCAACCGGTCAAGGAGGCAGGGCTTCCCGCCACAGCGCGAGAGCGTCCTGTGGGCCCCCCTCCGTGCGAGAAGGGGCCCTTTGTATCTGCAGCGACTCGAGAGCCATCTTGAGTGCTCTCTGGCCCTCAAAGGAGGCTGGACTCCCTCTCGGCGCCCCCAGAGGTTCCCCGAGATCCCCGTGTCCCCACGAGAGCGGAGCCCCGAGTCTCCAGGCGCGGCTCGACAGCGACCCCGCCTCGCCTACGCCACCTCTTCTCGAGAGGGGGGCCGCCGGCTTTGCCTCCACTCGACTGGAATCCCTACTTTCCATCGCACCTCAAAAGGAGGCCTGTCACTTCTCCTGACGCTCCAGAGGAGGCCCCAAGACACCAGTTCTGGCCCCAAGAACGAAGGTCCCCAAGGAAAACCGCAATGGCACATGGGGCCCCATTGCATCGCAGCGAATCGACGGGAAGCCCAGCTGCCCCTGGCAATGGCAAAGGAGGTCGGCACTTCCCAGAGGCAACAAGAGAAGCTCCCTGAGGAGCCTGGCATGGGATCCAGAGAGGCAACCCCCGCCTCCCGCTGCGACTCCAGGAAAAGCACGACCTTCGACCCTGCATTCGAGATGAAGCCCGATTTCCCCTTACTGTGACCGGAGAGAAAGGCTGAGTCCCCGCGGCTCCCTTGATGCCACCCCAGAGATGCCCCGAGAAGCCCATCCGACCTCGAGGGGCACCCTGAGGGTCCTAGCCCTATGCGTGCCGTGCCGCGGACCCTGTGCGCTGCAGCGCCTCCTGGGGAATCCCGAGGCAGCTCCCTCCCCTCGCCGCTCCAAAGGAGGCAACACCACCCCAGTGGGCTAACAGGGGAGACGAGCCAGGGCCCCGCCACAACTCAAGAACCCACCACCGCAAGTCGAGAAAACCCACGTGATGCCACGCCCATTGCGTGAGGAGGCACTTTTCCCGTGCAGGGCATGGAGAGCATGCCCCGGCACCTCTCCCGGCTCAGAACGGGGCTTGACTCCGTGCGGGTGGCACCAGGTTTCCCCCGAGATACCCGTACCAACCCGCCAAGAAGGCAGGGCTTCCCGCCACAGCGCGAGAGCGTCCCGTGGGCCCCCCTCCCTGCGAGAAGGGGCACTTTGTATCTGCAACGACTCGAGAGGCATCCTGAGTGCTCTCTGGCCCTGCAAAGCATGCTGGACTCCGTCTAGGCGGCCCCAGAGGTGCCCCGAGATCCCCGTGTCCCCACGCGAGTGGAACCCCGCGTCTCCAGGCACAGTTAGACAGCGATCCCACCTCCCCTACGCCACCTCTTCTCGAGAGGGGGGCCGCCGGCTTTGCCTCCACTCGACGGGAATCCCTACTTTCCTTCGCACCTCAAGAGGAGGCCTGTCACTTCTCCTGACGCTCCAGAGGAGACCCCAAGACACCAGATCCGGCCCCAAGGCCAAAGGTCCCCAAGGAAGCCCGCAATGGCACATGGGGCCACATTCCTTTGCAGCAAATCGACGGGAAGCCCAGCTGCCCCTGGCAATGGCAAGGGAGGCCGGCACTTCCCAGAGGCAACAGGAGAAGCTCCCTGAGGAGCCTGGCATGGGATCCAGAGAGGCAACCCCCGCCTCCCGCTGCGACTCCAGGAAAAGCACGACCTTCGACCCTGCATTCGAGATGAAGCCCGGTTTCCCCGTCCTGTGACCCGAGAGAAAGGCTGAGTCCCCTCGGCTCCCTTGATGCCACGCCAGAGATGCCCCGAGATGCCCATCCCACCTCGAGGGGCACCCCGAGGCCCTAGCTCAATGCTTGACGGAGACCCGGTGCACCGCAGCGCCTCCTGGGGAATACCGAGGCGGCTCCCTGCCCTCGCCACTCCAAAGGAGGCAACACCACCCCACTGGGCTAACAGGGGAGACTGGCCAGGGCCCCGCCACAACTCGAGAACCCACCGCCGCAAGTCGAGAAAACCCACGTGATGCCACGCCCATTGCGTGAGGAGGCACTTTTCCCGTGCAGGGCATGGAGAGCATGCCCCGGCACCTCTCCCGTCTCAGAACGGGGCTTGACTCCGTGCGGGTGACACCAGGTGTCCCCCGAGATACCCGTGCCAACCCGCTAAGGAGGCAGGGCTTCCCGCCACAGCGCGAGAGCGTCCCGTGGGCCCCCCTCCCTGCGAGAAGGGGCCCTTTGTATCTGCAGCGACTCGAGAGCCATCCTGAGTGCTCTCTGGCCCTGCAAAGCAGGCTGGACTCCGTCTAGGCGGCCCCAGAGGTGCCCCGAGATCCCCGTGTCCCCACGCGAGTGGAACCCCGCGTCTCCAGGCACAGTTAGACAGCGATCCCACCTCCCCTACGCCACCTCTTCTCGAGAGGGGGGCCGCCGGCTTTGCCTCCACTCGACGGGAATCCCTACTTTCCTTCGCACCTCAAGAGGAGGCCTGTCACTTCTCCTGACGCTCCAGAGGAGGCCCCAAGACACCAGATCCGGCCCCAAGGCCAAAGGTCCCCAAGGAAGCCCGCAATGGCACATGGGGCCACATTCCATTGCAGCGAATCGACGGGAAGCCCAGCTGCCCCTGGCAATGGCAAGGGAGGCCGGCACTTCCCAGAGGCAACAGGAGAAGCTCCCTGAGGAGCCTGGCATGGGATCCAGAGAGGCAACCCCCGCCTCCCGCTGCGACTCCAGGAAAAGCACGACCTTCGACCCTGCATTCGAGATGAAGCCCGGTTTCCCCTTACTGTGACCCGAGAGAAAGGCTGAGTCCCCGCGGCTCCCTTGATGCCACTCCAGAGATGCCCCGAGATGCCCATCCCACCTCGAGGGGCACCCCGAGGGTCCTAGCTCAATGCTTGCCGCGGACCCGGTGCGCTGCAGCGCCTCCTGGGGAAACCCAAGGCGGCTCCCTCCCCTCGCCGCTCCATAGGAGGCACCACGACCCCGCTGGGCTAATAGGGGCGACGGGCCAGGGTCCCCGCCGCAACTCGAGAACCCACCGCCGCAAGTCGAGAAACCCCACGTGATGCCACGCCCACTGCGTGAGGAGGCGCTTTTCCCTTGCAGGGCGTGGAGAGCATGCCCCGGTACCTCTCCCGGCTCAGAACGGGGCTTCACTCCGTGCGGCCGACCCCAGGTGTCCCCCGAGATAGCCGTGCCAACCGGTCAAGAAGGCAGGGCTTCCCGCCACAGCGCGAGAGCGTCCTGTGGGCCCCCCTCCGTGCGAGAAGGGGCCCTTTGTATCTGCAGCGACTCGAGAGCCATCTTGAGTGCTCTCTGGCCCTCAAAGGAGGCTGGACTCCCTCTCGGCGCCCCCAGAGGTTCCCCGAGATCCCCGTGTCCCCACGAGAGCGGAGCCCCGAGTCTCCAGGCGCGGCTCGACAGCGACCCCGCCTCGCCTACGCCACTTCTTCTCGAGAGGGGGGCCGCCGGCTTTGCCTCCACTCGACTGGAATCCCTACTTTCCTTCGCACCTCAAAAGGAGGCCTGTCACTTCTCCTGACGCTCCAGAGGAGGCCCCAAGACACCAGTTCTGGCCCCAAGAACGAAGGTCCCCAAGGAAAACCGCAATGGCACATGGGGCCCCATTGCATCGCAGCGAATCGACGGGAAGCCCAGCTGCCCCTGGCAATGGCAAAGGAGGTCGGCACTTCCCAGAAGCAACAAGAGAAGCTCCCTGAGGAGCCTGGCATGGGATCCAGAGAGGCAACCCCCGCCTCCCGCTGCGACTCCAGGAAAAGCACGACCTTCGACCCTGCATTCGAGATGAAGCCCGATTTCCCCTTACTGTGACCCGAGAGAAAGGCTGAGTCCCCGCGGCTCCCTTGATGCCACCCCAGAGATGCCCCGAGAAGCCCATCCGACCTCGAGGGGCACCCCGAGGGTCCTAGCTCAATGCTTGCCGCGGACCCGGTGCGCTGCAGCGCCTCCTGGGGAAACCCAAGGCGGCTCCCTCCCCTCGCCGCTCCATAGGAGGCACCACGACCCCGCTGGGCTAATAGGGGCGACGGGCCAGGGTCCCCGCTGCAACTCGAGAACCCACCGCCGCAAGTCGAGAAACCCCACGTGATGCCACGCCCACTGCGTGAGGAGGCGCTTTTCCCTTGCAGGGCGTGGAGAGCATACCCCGGTACCTCTCCCGGCTCAGAACGGGGCTTCACTCCGTGTGGCCGACACCAGGTGTCCCCCGAGATACCCGGGGGAAAGACAATATATAAGGTTTGGGGGAAGTAGTAGTAGTAGTAGTCATTTAGTCGGTAATTCATGTACAACTCTTGCGACTCCATGGACTGTAGCCCACCGGCTCCTCTGTCCATGGGATTCTCCAGGAAAGAATACTGGAGTGGATTGTCATTTCCTTCTCCAGGGGATCTTCCCGACCCAGGAATTGAACCCAGGTCTCCTGCACTGCAGGCAGATTCTTTACCAAAGTGGGAGTTCAATACCATGAAGTACTCGTTTTTTAAAGGCTTTTTGTTAATCATGAGGATCTCATATCACCATGAAGGGATTTAGTGTTACTCTAGATACGAGGAGAGGCAAGGATTGAGATCATAAAATCTGTTCCTAAAAACATCCAATTATCTAAAGACCTGTCCCACCAGATTCCCTGGAGCACAGAGTGCCTCACTCCACCCTGAACTCCATCAGGGGTTGTTGAAGGTCAACAGCTATAGCAGCGTGGGGTTCAGTCTCTGTAGACGCTTTCATTGTTCAGTCGTTGACAATGCTCTGGGTACATGCCAATTTGTAGTTGACACGGCCCCCATGTGGTCATAAATCCAATCATACTTTGGGGGTCATTTCATGACCATTTTGTTCCATGTTGCTGGGAAGGCTCGTTCCCACTTCTGAAGGTTTTGGTTGATAAGACACTCAATGTGCTATTACTGGACTAGGTCTTAATAGTCAAAGATCTTTGGACACCTGTCTTCTAGTTATGGTCCAGGAAAGTATTCCCTCTCGTTGCATCTGTTCAAACCTAGAGTTACACTATTACAATCATTGGTCATATATCGAGCTATACATTTGATCAACTGCTTCAAGTCTAGTCATCATTTTCGTTGGAGGTTCATACACTTGGTAATAGAAGAAAAAATAATCTTGTGAAACAAGCAAAATACAAATGGTATAGTTAATAACACTAGTGGAATTAAAAGTAAATATTTTAGCCATGAACCTCCCACACCAGTTTTCTTAAAAGATTGTCAAGATTAGGGAATGGGTCACTTAAAGCAGAAATCTGATTTTTCATGTGGTTCAAATGCGTTACATTAAAGGATTTACCAGGTATGAAAATATAGCATTCAGTTTGCATTAAGCACAGATATCTCCCTGAGATGTTTTAAGGTGTCAAGGGCCTTGAAGTTGTTTAGAACTGCCTCTCTCATCATAGAGATCTCAGAATTCAATAGGCTAATAGCTCGGTTACTCTCACTTAAAGCTTATGAAAGATGTTAAGGCTTATATATGGCCAATTACATCCTCCAGCCCCATTGAAGGCACACACACATATACACACAAGCTGCTAAATGGTCATACCAATAAAATACAGATCTTTGACCCATTGGGATCATACCAATGGTAGATTGGTTAGGGTTCTCTCTAATTCATTAACATGTATGACCTAAAATTCATGGGAATCCCAGGCCACACCTTCGTATCCAACTCTGTAGATGTGAAGGCCATAAATTAGTGCCACAAATCCACCGAGTCCCATACCAATCAGTCTCTCTAAGGGTAATAAGAGACATAGATCATAAAGCACCCAGCCTTGTCTCATAATTACCAAGTTGATGATTTTTAGTATGATTTGACCCTTCCCAACATAGAGGAGCTTTTAAATTTAAATGACCATAGCCTGGTGTTAACCATATAGATCCACCCCACAATTGTGGGAATTGTCCTTTTCACAGATGAGAGGTTAATTTTTTTAACTGAGACTTAGCTCATCACTCTGATTGAGTTAAAATGACCCTAAGATAAAACTTAAATCTATGGCCAGCATCCCCAGAGCAGGTATTATTAATTGGTCAGGGGAGGGAATCCCATCTGTAATATCATGAAGTTAGGCCAAGACTGAACACTCACCTAAAATAAATTTCCTAGTGGGTATCCCTAGAGAACAGAAATCCACCAAGGAAACCCAGAAGTATTAGACATAGGTAATTGACCACAATCAGACAATTGGATTGAGTTTTAAACTAGCATAGAATCGTGTCCATGATAGAAAAGATTTGATTGGTAGTCATAGGTCCAATGAATCAAGAAAACATGATAAATGATCATAAAACTCAGATCAGCATCTTGGGCACGCTGTCTACTTCTGATGTCCTCCTCTTCTCGTCCTAGTGTAGTGCAGTTTCCTCTGTTTGAGCATTGTTTTAAGGTGCGTTTGAGGTCAGCAGGCCTCTCTATAGACCAGTCCAGCTTAGGGGCCTTTGGAAGTGGGAGCTAACCCAAGAGTCAATTTTCCTTCAATTTCACTGGGCATGAGCTGGTTAAGAGTATCTGATAGAAAGGTCCATCCATCCAGGTTGGAAAGTTCCTTAAATTATGTCTTCTTTCAGTCTTGATTGCAGGTCATGCCTGAGGCATCTGATCTTCATCCAAAGACAGATTACTAAAATAAGCTTCAGAAACAACCCCAGAGTGTCCTTTAATATTGCAATTAAATTTTACATTAATATACCCTAACAACAAAGAACTATCCAGGAAATGAGTCTTAGTAGATACAGACCTCCATTAACAAACTGGGATTTAACATTCCTTGAAACATCTTTTTCTCCCTAAAATCACCGTCATTTTTACCAAATATAGCCAAATTAAGACTTGTTTGTAATAAAGGTCTGGTCACAATGAACTTTGCCTGATGATTTGGATAACCATAATTGAACATAGACTTTTTTGCTTTGCTGAGACTATAAAAGTCTCAGACTGAACTTTTAAAATAAAACCTTTCAGGGCTAGGAAAGTCATGCCAAACGTTTATCACAGATTTTGCCTAACAGATTCTACGTGAATTCCTCCTCTCTCAAGGTCTCAGATTCCTTCAAGTTCCTTCAGATTTCTGTATCTGTTAGTGAAATCATCTTCCTAACTTATCTGATAAAATTACTGGAAACTAAGAGTTTCCAATCTCTGGAGGGTTCAGATTGAGTGAAAAGGTAAATGTTTCAATTTGTTTATAAAGTATAATTTGACCAAATTACCATCATAATTAGTTTGAGGGGAAGGTTTTTCTTAAGCCTGGAAAACTAGAAACCATTAAAGTGATAAGCATATTCACCAGTTCATTCAGTCCTTTTGTTAACCTTTGTGAAGTCAGCAGATTTTTCATTAGAATCTTTCCTCAGTTCAGAAACTGGTATTTATCTAAAAGTCGTTTTTTATAAATCTTGAAGAGGAAGCATTTTTGTGATATTTGGTTAGTGCTATGACAATATTTTGAGATAGTAACAAAATTATGCCTGATAACATTTTACCCAAACATATCAAAACTTTAGGAACTCCATACAGTTTCTAGGATATCTATATTAGTAACATATTACCATACAATATAACCTGAGACTTATTACTCACTTGGCAATGCTTCCCATGTAATTCTGTATACAAAACGAACCTAATTAGTGTAATATCTCTCTTTGGGATATTTCAGGAGCCATCTGAAGCTTCCCAGAGTTAGGCTATAAATCTTCTTCATTAGAATGATTTAAGAAGCTTTGTCAACAAATAGCAAAAAGGTTTAGAACAACTCAGTCAGATAGGACTACAGGTCATTGAGAAACAGTACTGTTCAGCTAGCCAAAGTCACAATAAAGAATTTCAGAACGGATCATTTAAGAGATATAGAAACTTAAATCTATTGTCAAAGGCAGTTCTTTATCTGAAGAAAATGTGTCCTCTTAACAGAGAGAAAAAGATAAATTCAAGTGTTTGCACCAGTTTACTTTACTTAAAAGGTAAACTTAGTTAACTTTATTTTAAACTTAGTCTTAACCATATATATATATATATCTCTTTCCTCATGATTCACTTTTCACAAACCTTATCACTTTCTGTACCCATTACTGTGTTCTTCTATCCTAAAAAGTCACCTGTAAGTCAGACTTACTTCCTTTTCCCTTCACAAAATGCAATTCTATTCCTCATACCTTCCTTACTGAAAACACACTTGCTACTTCCCTTAAGCAACCAAGAACTGACTTTTATATTAGCATTTTATAGATAAATAAATACCAGTGATAATTTCTAAAACCTTTGTTTTCTTGGAGAACATTTTAGAATGTCATCAAACATCATTTATGTTTATGTTAATCTCAAATCTCTTTAGTTTCTCGGTAAGAGGTAATTAGTGTTTAGTAGTAAATGTTTCAAAATCTTATTTTATTTGGAAATAACTTAGCTATTCAATAGACTTCCAGCACTTAGTTTAGCACAACCCTTAGAAGTTCAAGTTACCCCAATCTGGAGAGACTATTTTAGACACATTTTCCTAAAGAGCATAATTATTTTTAATAGTGTCTATCTAAAGGCTCATAGCTCATCTACATTGTTTAGAAGCCTTTTCACTCGAGGTCTTTTCCTTGCTGACATACTTGTAACAGATAAAATAATGTTTAACTTATATTAAACCTAGGTACAATGGAAATATTCTGCTTAATATTAAGTACTCTTAGACATGTTTACATTATTTAGATCAACAAATAAACATTAATATCAGGTATTTAACATTGAATGTTTCCCATTTCACATGAACCTGAAATTGATTTAGGTTAATATGTCTTGTATTTAGAATTATTGATTTGTAAGCGTTTACTTCTTTTTTTTAGGGTCAATTGAATTAGAGCTCATTTACAAACTTATCTCAGCAATCACCAATATTATCAAAAAAAGCAAAGACACGCACTGAGACATATATACATCCAAATAGATACAAGAGATCCTATAGCTTTGTTTTTGAAACTTAGTTATGAATAAAAAAAACTGTTTGGAGTAAGATTTTTAAAGGCTTTTCCCCCCTTTATGTTCCTTTTGGTTTCAGGAATTAGATATGGTCTAGATGTATAGGAGGAGTTATTTCCTCAGGGCAAGAACTCTTAAAGAGATAATTTTTTCTTCAAGCTTCCTCTGGAGTCTAAATATTGTGACCACATTGTCAAAAATTGTATTTTTTGTTACCATAGCTTTATAGCTGAAATTTAGACCAGATAGTGCCCAACTTGGCCCTGATAACAAGGGCAGATTGTTTCCAGCAGGGATTGTCCCTCTGGGGAAGTAGGGGTCTCAGTTTGATCAGCCCCTGGCTGTTGATTACAGGAGAAAGTCCTGGAAGTAAGGGAACTTCAGTCCATTTTCCTATCCTATGCCAATAAAGATCTAATATTTTAGGCCATTTTTCTTGGAATCAGATCATAGCTATAGATTGACCAGTCATTGAAAAACTTTCCCCAAGTGGTTCCCAGGTGGGGTGTAGAACCTTAGAGTGAGCAATTGACATATTAGCTTCAACAGTTTGTACCAGATATCTGTGCACTCAAACCAAACCAACAAACCAGACTGAACCAGAACTTCGCCAGCCAGGAGTCACACTCCAAATGAAACAAAAAGCAAAGAGGTGGCCAGAAATCAAAAGCTAAGTGGCAAGAGTGCCCCAAAAAAACAAAAACCAAATGGCATAAATGCCAAACGTGACTTCCCAGTTTCACTATACCTGTGAACTGGCAAAGTCAGTGCTAGCAGCCTTTTTAGTTCTGATAGTTTCAAGCAATTTCTTGTTGATTTTCTGCAAAGAAGTGACTCTACCAGTTTCTGTTTTACAAGCTTCTAGATACCAGTCAAAGCACAGCTGGCGTTTTTTAACTGTGCACCAAAAAATATCAATTTTAGAATATCAAAAGAGCTCCAATTTGGCCATTTTAGGTTGAGAACCCTTTTAGTATAATTTCTCCAATTAACTATGTACTTGCAAGTATGAGCTCCATATGGATTGTACATGAAGCTAGCTAGAGTGTTAGTCAGAGGCTGACATTCTGACACCCGTTTGTTTCTCTTTTTGAGAGATTCTATTTCCCATTTTAATTTGAATTTTTCAGGAATAAAAATCACGAGTGAACTTATGTAGTGGGCCCATGTGCTGCTTGTGAGCTTAACTCCTCCAGGAGTCACCCCAGAGTCATTTCACCTCATCTTACATGTCTTGGATTCTGCCTTCGGCAATCTAGGAACACCGTGGCTGCTCAGTCGGCTGAATGGCCAGTCCTCATGTGCGACCCCCAGACAAGCCGGTATTTTAATTAATGAGTGGGTTTCCTATGGGACCATTGAACGGTATGAGGACTAGGCCTCCACCACTCCCGTAAATTTCTCAGTCACCGGACAAAACCGAAACTGGCCAGGAGGAGTCTTGTCCCTTTTCTTCAGAGCAAAGCTCTCATGTATTTTTCTCACTTTTATCCTGTCATATTCTATAATGGCAGTCACATTGAGGAAAAGTGTCAGATCAGCCTCTTACTTGACCACTCAGCCAAGACCATTCAGTCCCCTACAACGGAGCTACCTTGGCATCTTTCAGCCGAGCCCCGGGTATTCATTGATTTTTTTTTCCCAGTCAAGCCCCCCTACCCAGTACCTTTCCATTGCATGGGCAATTCTCCTGGCATCTTTCAGCCATCCCCCTCACCCAGTATCTTTTGACTGGGTGGGAATTCCTCTGTATCTTTGAACCGAGCCCCACTCAGTGTCTAGACCATGAGTGGGTATGCCCCAGATGTTTCACCAGGGGCGCCTCTTAGTATTTTCCTCCTAGGAGGGGGCAGGTAATCTGCTCATATTTGCTATTGATTTCAGCTGTTGTCTTCTTACTCCTGGAATATTTTTCTTTTGTGGAACCACTACTTATTTATGTCTTCTTACTAACTGGACAGGAACATGCACCCTGGTATATCTGGCCCCAGATATGTCTATTGCTCCTAACACTCAAACCCTTCTTATCCCACTAACTCACAACTGACCCAGATGGGCAATTCAATTCATTCCTCTATTAATCAGTTTAGGAATAGCCACTGGGATTGGGACAGGGACCACTGGACTCACAACCTCTTTAAATTACTATCAAAGCCTTTCTAAAGACCTCAGTGACAGCCTAGAAGAAACAGCTAACAGCCTTATCACTGTCCAAAACCAGCTAGATTCCCTAATAACCACGGTCCTCCAAAACAAAAGAGGATTAGACTTCTTCATAGCAGACAAAGGAGGGCTATGCCTATTTTTGGAGGAAGCCTACTGATTGTACGCCAATAAATCAGGCAGTGTAAAGGAAGCAGCAAGAAATAGGGGACACCAACACACCAGTAATTCATGGGAAAACTGGTAAAGTAATTGGAATTGGATACCTTTTCTAGGCTCTCTCCTTCTACTTACCATTATTCTAACTTTAAGTTCAGTTCAGTCACTGGGTCATGTTCGACTCTTTGTGACCCCATGAACCACAGCACGCCAGGCCTCCCTGCCCATCACCAACTCCCAGAGTTTACCCAAACTCATGTCCATTGAGTCGGTGATGCCATCCAAACATCTCATCCTCTGCCATCCCCTTCCTCTCCTGACTTCAATCTTTTCCAACATCAAGGAAATGACTCATCTTTCCAAATGAGCTCTTTGCATCAGGTGGCCAAAGTATTGGAGTTTCAGCTTCAGCAACAGTCCCGCTAAAGAACACCCAGGACCAATTTCCTTTAGGATGGATGGGTTGATTCTCCTTGCAGTCCAAGGGACTCTCAAGAGTCTTCTCCAACACCACAGTTCAAAAGCATCAATTCTTCAGTGCTCAGCTTTCTTTATAGTCCAACTCTCACATCCATATGTGACTACTGGAAAAACCATAGCCTTGACTAGATGGACCTTTGTTCACGAAGTAATGTCTCTCTTTTTTAACATGCTGTCTAGGTTGGTCATAACTTTCCTTCCAAGGAGTAAGCACCTTTTAGTTTCCTAGCTACAGTCACCATCTGCAGTGATTTTGTAGCCCCCTAAAATAAAATCAGCTTCTGTTTCCACTGTTTCCCCATCTGTTTGCCATGAAGTGATGGGACCGGATGCCATGATCTTAGTTTTCTGAATGTTGAGCTTTAAGCCAACTTCTTCACTCTCCTCTTCCACTTTCATCAAGAAGCTCTTTAGTTCTTCACTTTCTGCTATAAGGGTGGTGTCAGTTGCATATCTGAGGTTGTTGATATTTCTCCTGGCAATCTTGATTCCAGCTTGTACTTCATCCAGCCTGGCATTTCTTATGATGTATTCTGCATATAAGTTAAATAAGTAGGGTGACAATATACAGAATTTGCATACTCCTTTTCCTATTTGGAACCAGTCTATTGTTCCATGTTTTAACTGTTGCTTCCTGACCTGCATACAGGTTTCTCAAGAGGCAGGTCAGGTCGTCTGGTATTCACATCTCTTGAAGAATTTTCCACAGTTTATTGTGATCCACCCAGTCAAAGGCTTTGGTATAGTCAATAAAGCAGAAATAGATGTTTTTTCTGGAACTCTCTTGGTTTTTTGATGATCCAGGAATGTAGTCAATTTGATCTCTGGTTCCTCTGCCTTTTCTAAAACCAGCTGAAACATCTGGAAGTTCACGGTTCACATATTTCTGAAGACTGGCTTGGAGAATTTTGAGCATTACTTTACTAGCATATGAGATGAGTGCAATTGTGTGATAGTTTGAGCATTCTTTGGCATTGCCTTTCTTTGGGATTGGAATGAAAACTGACCTTATCCAGTCCTGTGGCCACTGCTGAGTTTTCCAGATTTGCTGGCATATTGAGTGCAGCACTTTCACAGCATCATCTTTTAGGATTTGAAGTAGCTCAACTGGAATCCCATCACCTCCACTAGCTTTGTTCGTAGTGATGCTCTCTAAGGCCCACTTGACTTCACATTCCAGGATATCTGGCTCTAGGTGACTGATCACACCATCGTGATTATCTGGGTCCTGAAGATCTTTTTTGTATAGTTCTTCTGTGCACACTTGCCACCTCGTCTTAATATCTTCTGCTTCTGTTAGGTCCATACCATTTCTGTCCTTTATTGAGCCCATCTTTGCATCAAATATTCCCTTGGTATCTCTAATTTTCTTGAAGTGATCCTGTTGTTTTCCTCTATTTCTTTGCATTGATCTCTGAGGAAGGCTTTCTTATCTCTCCTTGCTATTCTTTGGAACTCTGTATTTCAATGGGTATATCTTTCCTTTTCTCCTTTCCTTTTCACTTCTCTTCTTTTCACAGCTGTTGGTAAGGCTTCCTCAGACAGCCATTTTGCTTTTTTGCATTTCTTTTTCTTGGGGATGATCTTGATCCCTGTCTCCTGTACAATGTCACAAACTTCTGTCCTTAGTTCATCAGGCACTATGTCTATCAGATCTAGTCCCTTAAATCTATTTCTCACTTCCACTGTGTAATCATAAGGGATTTGACTTGGGTCATACCTGAATGGTCTAGTGGTTTTCCCCACTTTCTTCAATTTAAGTCTGAATTTGGCAATAAGGAGTTCATGATCTGAGCCACAGTCAGCTCCCAGTCTCGTTTTTGCTGAATGCATCTTTTTTCAAAATTTCTTCAGGACCACTTTTAAGCCTTCACCAATTGAACTATCCATGAGTTACTTCTAACTACTCAGGTTATCAGGAACTTCCACTCCACACAAATCCCCATGACCTGAATTGCAGCCTTTTCTTATCTTACCCCCATGACACCCCTGTCCCACAGGAAGCAGTTACAGAAGACTGACCTTCAGCCCTTATCCTAAATCAAACGGCTGGAATGATAGGGCCCACATGGGGGCTCATTGATAAGATGGATCGTTATGTCAACCTCACAGACAAAGAATAAATCACAGTGATCTGTGAGCATGATCAAATTGCCCAAATAGCATCCTGTTATCTCACTGGCGCCTGTCTTCTCAAAGCTGTGAGACCACCAGATTCCAGACCTCTGGCTACGTGACCATCCCTTCAGAGATCCGTCAGAAAGGGAGAACGCTGGTTCTCCTTAAGAGCTGGTCAACCTCTCTTTTCCCACTAATAAATTTCTTTTTTGTTTTGTTTTGTTTCTTGCCTGACTGCCTTGCTTGCTCTTTTTTTTTTTTCTGCACACGCCTTCGAGTTGGCAGCCACTTTAGTGGCAGCTTCCTCATCAACTAGAGGCAGAGAAGGGACACTTGAAGCAGAATCTCAATGGAATAGGAGGATGAGGAAGGTACGAGAGAGGGTAATGTCTGAATCTTACTGTCGATCTTCCCAGTGGAGGGTCTCGAAATAGGCAGGAAGGGGAGTGCCTTTTCCTAGGTCCCAGAGCCCAATGCAGGTCTGTTTCTGCCCCATTCTGTGCTATGTCAGCCCTGTATACAATCCTTCCTCTGTGAAGTCTCAGGGCATGAGCTCCACGTGATCAGTCCATGGGTTGAACAGGCACTGGAGCTGTTCATAGGCCAAGAAACCTATGCAGTACATGGAAGAATGACTCCCACTCAGCAGATTGAGAGACTGGGGAAACCCTGAGGAGTACATGGCTTGTCCAGGGCCACATGATTTATGAGAAGAAGGAGCCTGGTCTGAAAGCAGCTGTGTCCTCAGAGTTCAGGCAATGGCTACACCCAGGTCTCCCTAAGGTTGTGGGGTGGGCTGTGTGGGTGTTCCTGTGCCTGCACATGGCCAAAGGGGTGCTTGAACAGAGGTTCCCTTGGGGAGCTTTGTGTAAGGGACCTCGGCAATGAACCCCAGGAAATGATGTCACTTCCTGGCACAGAACCCAACAAAACCCGGAACCCGGGTATTCAGGCCTCCAGAGTGGAGAGGAGCCCCCAGCCAGATCACTTTCTGCCACGATGTTATGCTGTTTGCCCCTGCCCAGAGGCCGGGGCCTCAGGAGAGCTCAAAGGCAGAGTATGTGTGAACGCGGTCCATGCTGGCTCCCCCGAGAGGCCTCTGGCCCTTTGCCCAAAGGAACAGACAGGTAACACGGGGAGCCCCAGGCTGGGGCAGGACACCTTTCCCATCCCACCTGGAAACAGTGTGTCCTTTCCCTGTGTGTGTGGATGGGGGTTTCTTGGGGTGTGTCTGCCTCAAGCAAGCCGAGGCAGATGTGGGGTCAGAAGCCTGTGGGCCGGTTGTGTCCACATCCCACGGGAGAGCAGGCTGGGCGAGATGAGGACAGTGTAGGCAACACCAGCCCCCCAGGCTGACCTGACACCCTCAGGTGGGTCTCCATTCTCCCGGGTAGGTATCTGAGCAGACACACGTCTCTGTTCGTTCTGGGAGCAAAAGTGTGAGTAGGCAGAAGCAACAGCCATACTGACCAGGCCCAGCTCGGAAAACTCCAAGCAGGGCTGGCTGATGGTCACTGTCATTGCAGAGCTTCCCACTGGATATGCCAATGAGGGGGACACCCCATCCACCTCCCCGAGAGAGGGGTCGGAGCACCACCCCCCACCCTTGAGGCCCAGTGCAGCCTCCAGGTGAGCGAGCCCACAGAGGGTTCAGCCCAAATGGGAATGAAGAGGAAGCGGGGAAGGCCTGCTTCCCACTCACCACCCAAGACACACCCGGCGGTCCAGTCTCAGGCTGCCACGGAGCTCAACACACCCGGTTCCGACCCAGAGCACTGAGAACCTCTGCCTCTGAGGCAGCAGGAGGACCAGGAGCCCAGCGTGGTGAGCACAGAGGTGAGGAGGTGCTGGTGCATGTGACTGTGTGGGGAAGGAGTCCTGAGCTACACAGGAGGAGTCCCCCAAAGCTGTGCTGGGCCTGGAGCAAAGGCTGGCCTCAGACCATCCGCTTGGTGTACTGCAGTCAGGACGATATCCTATTGTGACTTCCTAAACTGAGAATTGTCTCAAAAGCTCAGGGTAGAATTGTCTCCAGAGAGGCAAAGGGCAAAGGCAGGCCTATGGGTAAACTTTTCTTCTCTCACAGCTCCAGCACCAGCCCCCAGGTTCAACCAGGCTCCACTTCCCAGACCTGTCTGTACAGAGGTGGCTGCTACATGTCCAGGACTCAGGGATTCACTGAGGGGAGATCGAGACCTGAGACATGCCTTCCCATAGACACCAGGCCAACTGGGTATTGGCCAGCACACTGGGAAAATCAGATCTCTGTGCAAGCAGGACCCCCAGGCCCAGGCACCAATGCTCCAATCCCCGGTGGAGAACCTCCACCTCCACCTACATGTTCTGTTATGCCTGCCCATGCTCGGATTTTGGTAGGAGAACCTGAGTCAGGGGATAAGAGAACACCTCTGAAAGGAGAGCCTGCCCTGGCTTCTGCCCAAAACCCAGATGCCCACGATGAGTGACCCACCTCTGCAAGGAGAATGGGCCCCTGCTTTGGACAGAGACTCAGAGCCCTTTCCAAATTTTCATTTCTGGAAACACCGTGTCCAGGGGAGGGTTTGGCTTTGCATCCTCCATCTCTCTCTGTCCCCCGTGGATGCCATCAACTAGCTTTCTACCCAGTGGAGATTGAATTCGCTTCCCCTGAGCTTTTCATTCAGTTTTTCTGTATTTTATTTTCTTGATTTATATTTTGTTTGTCACAGATTTGTGTATTTTTCCTTAAATTTTTAATCAATAAAATTGATGTTAGGTGGTACATTTCTGGAGCATTAAGGACCTTCACAATCTTCTGCAACAATCACCACTTTCTAGTTTGGGACCCTTTCATTCTCCACAACCAACACTCCCTCACCCCCTGCAAATTCTGTATTCACCTCAAGCACTCCTTGTTGCTCCCTTGCCCCTGACAACCTTTAATTCTCTCATATCTCAGTGTCTTCCAATATTCTGGATGTCCCCAGTTAATGCCTACCAATGAAATCATAGAAAAGTTGGTTTCATTAGACAACCCACATATTTTAGGACTATACTTGGGACTTCTTGTTTTTTATTTCTTTAATGCAGCCTTTGTGTATCAGAAAGGGCAGTGCAGGGGATCTCAAGATGTCATCTGCAAAACGAGGCCCTTTTGGCAACTAATCTCCAGGTAGGCATTACTGTTGTGTGATGTCTCAGCCAGAAGAGAAATGCTGAGCTCTTCCTCAGGCGCAAACAAAGTCACAAAAAGAAGACAGGAAAGAGAATGGGCAAAAGAGAGCACACCAACAACCAGAAACGATGAGGTTGTCTCAACTTCATGAGACAAGGCTAGAGAAAGACCCAACAACCTTGTAGCCCAAACACACTCTTGAAAATCAATGTTCAGTAAAGAAGAGAAGAAAGCTGTGAAGTTGCGAGGACAGGCAATGCACTTGGCCAGTGTAGCCTAGTCCTACAAGTTATACCTGACAGTTCTAGCCTAGGAGCCCTGGCATAGAAGTTGCAAGGAGAGGCAGTGCACATGGCCTGACTGCTCAGTTGAGGATACACACCAAAGAAAACCCTTTGGAGACAGCAGGGCCGGTCATTACCGTGGTCCGTGTCTGGACTGGTGAGAGCCTGCCCCAGTCACCCCACGATGGAACAGAGTCTCTGGCATGCCCACTAAAGAGCTCTCTGTGCAGGACAATCAAGGGGCCTCAGGTGCATCTCTTTAGGAGCAGTGGCGGGTGTCATATGGGTTCTCACTTCACTTGCAGTGCAATGGTTCCTGTCACTGTAAACTCCCACTCTGGGTGACCCAAAGGCAAGAGCTCAGAGGCTCCTGAGAGACTAACTCCTTTCAGCTGAGCACAGAGCTGGCTCCTCACTGGGATGCCTGTGGCCTGGGGCTCCCAGAGGGGAGAGCAGCACTCGCCCCACCGTGTGGTCAGTGCTGGGAGTGCAGGCTGCTCCTCACTCTCCCTTTCCAGTGTCCCTGAGGGCAGAACAATGTGAATCTAACCAAGGTGGAAATTCAAACTCAGATGCAACCAAACTTCCCACAAGGTCTCCAAAACCACTCAGGAACAGGGAATTGGAAAGTGGAGGGTATGACATGAATGGAGATGGAGACATGACACCTTACACAGAGTTCACTTCCAGTTATCCCTAGACAAGCTTTCCATGAAAACTTGTCACAAATCTAGAAGAACAATGAGCACAAATTGGACACGTGCTCTGAGTCTTCACACACAAAACTAAAAGGCAGTCCAAAAAAAAAAAAAAAAACCCAGAGAATACAGTGGACTTTCAAAATCAAAGATATCTACTGGGGGAAAGACCTTATTACAAAAGCTAAAAACAGGTCATACATCGCGAGACAAATAAGTGTAAACACAAAGCTTATCAAGGATGTGTCTCCAAACAGTCAAAGAACGTGAACAAAAGAAGCCTGTGAAAACTAGGGAAAGGTCTGAAGGGACACCAGACTGAGGAAGACACACACAGAGGATCCCGGATGATGTCCAGCACAGAGGGCCTGAAGAAACAACAGTCTAGTTGCACTCCCTCAGTCCTGTGTGACCCTGGATGAGGCCTCTGTTTCCAGGTGGCTCTGAGAGATGGACAGGGAGGAAGGGGAAGAGAAGTCACTTGCATTGCTAATGCTCACAGCAAAGTTTTCCAATGAGAAGGGAAATATCACCCGCACTGACAATGCCATTCACTGAAGTGATACCCATGAGTCCATCTAACCCAGAAGGGAAGGAAGGACCTGTTCTCACAAAACGGCAAGAGATGGAAGAAAGAAGATCAAGCCCACACAAATCACTGGAAAGGTAAGCTGTGCTCACGGCTTGAAAGAATTCCTGTTGGGAAAATGATGTCACAGCCCCACTAGGCAAACCACAGCTTCGATGCTATTCCTTCCAAAATGCCAATGCATTTTCGCACCGAACAAAGAATTCCAAAAGGTGTACGGAGACAGAAAAGAGCCTAAAGAGTCAATACAATCTGAAGAAAAAGCCCTGAAACGGACATCCAAGGTTGTGTGAAAGGAAATTAGACGACCAAACTAGGATCCTCAGGAGAGTATCGGAGAAGGCAATGGCGACCCACTCCAGTACTCTTGCCTGGAAAATGCCCTGGACGGAGGAGCCTGGTAGGCTCCAGGCCATGGGGTCGCGCAGAGTCAGACACGACTGAAGCGATTTAGCAGCAGCAACAGCAGCAGCAGAACAGTATGTTGTTCGAAATACAACAACACTCACAGAACCAGATCGATTTAATAAAGTTGAGAGTCCAGAAACAAACCCCAGCATCCATGGTCAACTCATCTCTGACACAGAAGGGGAGAATATCCAAATGGGAACAAGAAAGCCTCTTCAGTCAATGTCCATGGGAAAACCAGACAGCTACATCTGAAGAACACTATTGGTTTTGATCTCAGACCACCTCAATATCGGGGAAAAGCCTCAACCTAAAGACTGATGTTATGAGATAGCTAGACAGAAGCGTAGGTCAAAGGCTCCTTAACATCAGAGTCTCCTTGCCATTTGCTGGGCGGAGGTAGAAATGGGTCTCTTCAAGTAAGGGAAAGAGGTAAACGACGTACATCAATGGGTTTCCATCCAATGGAACCTCTTCACAACAGAGAAGCTAAGCATTCACAAATGCAAAAGATAGGAAACGGAACATGAGAGACTCCTTGCAAGTGGTGTATCTGAGAAGGGGTTCATAGGGAAAGAGACTAAGAATCCACCGCACTCAGATTCCAAGAAACACCACCACCACCCTTGACCCTTCCCCCATGACCAACTCTGACCTAAAGCCTTTCTCTCCCTCTAACCTATCCCTAAAACATAACCCTCATCTAATCATACACATGTGCATTCCTAGCATTCATCCATCCCCACACGAGAGAGAAAGAGGAAGACACAGCCTGAACTGATAAAGGAAAATAGAGGGACACAGCCAGAGAGAGACACGGAACCAAAGAGAGGAAAGGAGTCGATTGTCCAGACTTTTCATCCGTCTATCTCCAAGTTAGAAGCAATGACAGCGCCCATGCACCCCAGAAGGGGGAAAAGGACGGAAGGTTTTGAGAGTAAAAGACAAGAACACAGGGAGCCATTAGAAGCTCAGCCACCCGCAGAAGCCGAGCTGGGACAGTTGAGCAGAATCTCAATGGAAACAGAGGACCAGGAAGTTTGCTACTCTTTTCTATAAGAGAGGGAGAATTTTGAGTCTTCCTTTCTGTTCACCAACTTGGATTCGGGGTCTCAGAACCGTCAGGAGGGGGAGTGCCTTTCCCTGGGTACCACAGCACATCCAGGCCTCGTTCTGCCCCATTCTGTGCTGTGTCAGCCCTGGATGGAATCTTTCTTTCTGAAGTCTCAGCGAATAAGCTCCTCGTGATATGGGCCCCAGGTGGAAAGGCATGGAGCTGCTCGTAGGCCAACAGACCTAGGAAGCAGATGGGCGAATGACCCCCACTCTGCAGATGGAGAGACTGGGGCAACCCTGAGGGGCATATGCTTGTCCAGGGCCACTCCACTTATGAGAAGAAGGAGCCTGGTCTGAGAGCAGCGGGGTCCTCCGAGCTTAGGCACTGGCTGCACCCAGGCCTCCCCAAGGCTGTGGGGTGGGCTGCGTGGGTGTCACTGTGCCTGCCCATGGCCTAAGGAGGTGGTCGAGAAGTCAGAAACCCAGAGATTCCCTTGGGAAGTTTTTGAGAAGGGACCTCAGCACGAAGCCCAGGAAATGATGTCACCTGCCAGCAACAGAACCCAACAGAATCCGCAACCTGGGTATCCAGGCCTCCAGAGCGGAGAGGAGCCCCCAGCCAGATCACTTGCTGCCAAGATGTTCTGCTGTTTGCCCCTGCCCAGAGGCCGGGGCCTCAGGAGTGCTCACAGGCAGTGTGCGCGGGCACCCTGTCAACGCTGGCTCAGGGGCCCCCCCAAGAGGCTTCGGGCCCTTTGCTCGGAGAAACAGAAAGGTAACACGGGGAGCCCCAGGCCGGGCCAGGCAGCCTCTCCCATGCCACCCGGAAACAGCGGGTCCTTTGCCTGTGTGTGTGGATGCGGGTTTCTCAGGGTGTGTCTCCCTCAAGGAAGCCCAGGCGGATGTGGGGTCAGAAGCCTGTGGACAAGTTGTGTCCACACCCCAGGGGAGAGCAGGCTGGGCGGGATGGGGAGAGTGTGGGCAGCGGCGGCCGCCCAGGCTGACCTCACACCCTCAGGTGGGTCTCTTTCCTCCCGGGTGGGGATCTGAGCAGACACACGTCTCTGACCCTTCTGGGAAGAGAAGTTCGAGTTGGCAGAAGCAGCGGCTCCACTGGCCAGGCCCAGCTCGGAAATCTCCAAGCATGGCTGGCTGACGGTCACTGTCGCTGCAGAGCTTCCCACGTGATGAGACCGAGGACGGCGACACCCCATCCACCTCCCGGAGGGAGGGGTCGGAGCACCACCCCCCCGCCCATGACGCACAGTGCAGGCTCCAGGTGAGCGTGCCCATGGAGGCTTCAGCCCAACTGAGGGCGAAGCAGAAGCAGGGAAAGCCTGCTGCCCAGACACCACCCAGGATACACCCGGCGGCCCAGTCTGAGGCTGCCACGGAGCTCAGCACACCCGGCTCCGACCCAGCGCCCCGAGAACCCCGGCCTCTGAGGAAGCAGGACGACCTGGAGCCCAGCACGGCACAGCACAGAGGTGAGGACGCTGGGGCTC
The DNA here is from genome assembly GCF_054371585.1 of Giraffa tippelskirchi. Taxonomy (NCBI): domain Eukaryota; kingdom Metazoa; phylum Chordata; class Mammalia; order Artiodactyla; family Giraffidae; genus Giraffa; species Giraffa tippelskirchi. The sequence goes on along the minus strand of NC_137288.1, from coordinate 6,034,020 downwards.
TTGCCCGCGAGTGTGTGGAGAGGGGCTGCTGAGCTACACAGGGACGAGTCCCCGAAAGCTGCTGCTGGGCCTGCAGCAAGCGCTGGCCTCACACCCCCCATCTTGCACACTTCAGGCCCAAAAGACATCCGACGCTGGGTATTCTTTGGGAATCTCTTGGTAGCTTTCTGTCCCGGTATATGCACATGCCAAGGCTGGTCTGTGGGCAAACTTTGCTTCTCTCCCATCTCTAGCACTGGCCTCCAACTGGAACCAGGCTCCACTTTCTAGACCTGTCGCTACAGAGGTGGTGTCTCCAGGTGCAAGACCCAGGGATCCACTGAGGGGAGATGGAGACCTGAGACTTGCCCTCGCAGAGACACCAGGCCAGCTGGTTACTGGCCAGCACACCGGGCAGATCAGATCTCCATGCCTGCAGGACCCCCATCCCCAGGCACTGATGTCCCACCCCCTCAGCCAGAACCTCCACCTCCACGTGCACCTGCACCTGCTCAGGCTTTGGCAGGAGAACCCGAGGTGGAGGAGGAGTCAGCCGTTCGGCAGGGAGAGTCTTTCGTGGCTCCTGCGCAACACCCAGACGCCCACGATGAGTCCCCCACCCCTGCAGGGAGAACGGTCCCCCGCTCTGGACAGAGACCCAGAGCCCTTGTCCGAAACACCACGTCCAGGGGAGCAGTCGGCTCTGCAGCCTCCATCCCTGTCTGCTCACCGTGGACGCCATCAACTCGCTCCGCCCCCAGGGGACATGGAGTTCCTTTCCCCTGAACTTCTTTGCATTTGGTTTGTTTTGAACTTTCTTGTGATGTCTTGTTTTTTTTTTATGGCTTCCTGTATTTTTTTTTTTTTTTGGTTAAGTTGGTATTAGTAAACTGTATCATCATTGTTGCAATTTGGGAACACTGTTGTTTAACTGTGGTGACACTGTGTTCCCATTACCACTTTGTAATTTCAGATCCGTTCGATCTTTATGCCCCACCTCTGAACAAATCCTGTATTCAAGGCAAGCAGGCCCTGTTCATCCCTACCCACGATCCTGAACACACTTCCATCTTTTCTTTCTTCATTTCTTCCTATATTCTGGGTGTCCCCAATCAATGACTATCAGTGAAATGACTGAAGGAGTTTTTTTTCGGACTGCCCTCATACTGTAAGCCTACATTTGAGAATTCTCATTTTTATGTCATTTGAGCTAGCCTTTTATATCTGAATGGACGTTGTACTTACTTTCAAGATTTCATGTGCCATACCAAGCCCTTTTTTCAAGTGCCGTCATAATGTCCAGGTAGGCATTGCTGTTTTAAGTGTTACATCTCAGCCTGATGGCAGATGCTAAGCTCTTCTTGTTGCACAAGCACAGAAAAAAAGCCAGAAAGGGAGCTGGATAAACAATCCACCCTAACAACCAGGAAAGCGTTCCTCATGATAGAAGGCTAGAAAATGACCCAACATCCTTGTGGCCCATAAACCCTCTAGAAAATCAAGGTTCCATTAAAAAGTGAACACATGGGAGGTTTGAGGAGAAGCAATGCCCATGGCCAGTGTAGTTTAGAGATGGCCTGACTGCTCAGAGGAAGACACGCACAAATGGAAACCCTCTGCAGACAGCTGTGACTGTCATCCCCTGGTAAGTGCTTAGTCTGATGAAAAAATGCCCTGGGCACCACATGAGGGAGCAGACCAGCTTCTCTTCCTCTGCCGCCACACCATTCACTCACGAAGGCTGCTCAGGTGTTATCATGCCCTGCCTGCCTGCCTGGCTCATCCATGGGCTGTGACCACCTCCAGGGCAGGACTCCACCTTCTCCTCTCTGTGCACCGTGAACCTGCACACAGTGGGCCTTCAGAAACTCAGGAGACTCTAGCAATTCCCTTATAGCCAGAACCCTCCCCACGCATTAAAACCCCTGTGAATTCACTTTGGCTCAAGCATTGGTTCTAGAACCCTGGAGGCTATGACAGCCTCTACAGTGTGAAGAGTGAGGTCCCTTTTTTACAGAGCTTCTGAGCTGTGAGATCTGATCTGTTGTTTCACTGTCAGCTCTGTCCGTCTGGTAGCAGCCAGGTGGGCCACACCACTGCAAAGGAGCATACAAGGTGAGTTTCATGGTAGGTATTGAAAGGACAGTGATGGATACAACGTGCTGCAAACTGAATGAGGGTCTCTACAATACTTGGAAAAGATCCGTGGCGTGCAAGTGGGGAGTAGGGCCCACAAGGTTCAAAGGAAGAGAGGTACTTGGGCGCAAAGCCCTTGGCTGCTGTTGTAGCAGCTCCAGATGGCAGCTCGTGAACAGTGGACATCAAATGAGGTCACATGAGTGGGACTCTGTAAATGTCTCAGAAAGCAAGAGAAAGGGGTTAGGGTGTGTGGCAATCTGGAGGTTGTGGTGGGTTGAATGAAGTCGGTGCCCTTTCTCTCTTCAGTTCATACTGCTTTTGTGAGTCTCAAAGCTACCAGATGGCATGTACCAAGTCAGGTGCCCACAGTAACCAGTGTGGGCTGGGTGCCTTAGCCCCTGTCCAAAGACAAGCCACACCAGCAGCTTCCCTGAGTTTAAACGGCATGATCTGGGCATCCTGTTTGGGTACACACCTCCTTGCTGAAGCCACGTTATCCCCTTCTCTGAGCACCAGTTTCATCCTCTAGAATGAGGACATCGATTGCTTCCTTAGCACATTGCTATCTTAATCCTGTGAAGACTAATTTGGGTTACCTGAGAATTAATATCTAGCCCTTAGAGATATCACCTGAATCCAGAATAACTTGAGTCTCCCAGTGTCATCTGGCATTTATTCCCTGAAACCACCCAAAACCCACACACTTGAATTTTCAGGGTCTCCACTTAGCCAGCTGGACAGAACACCCGGCGTGGTTCAAACAAGTTGACAGACAAGCAGCAGAGGACTCACAGGTAGACAGCGTCCATCGGTCTCAGGTGGAGCTCCGTGACCACAGCAGGAACCGGAGAGCTCAACCCCTGGGCTCGGCAGCACACTCATTCTCAGGCCGGTGGCTCTGCCCTGACTCGTGCAGGAAGGTCACCAACAGCCCCAGGCTGACCTCAGGCCCCTCCCACTACTGTAGACCTACGTCACCCAGCCCCACCCCTTCCGGCAGAAAGAGAGCTCCTCTTTCTCTTGATTCCAGCTTGAGGCCCAGCCCTGGACCCTGATTGGTTAATGCGACAGTCCTGAGCCAATCACAGTGGCCAGGGAGGACAGAACCCACCGATTGGCCAGGTCCAGGTCAGGTGACCATACTCTCCAGTTTACGTGGGAGCTGCTCATCGTATGTCAGGGGTGGAGAAAGTGCAATGCCCCAAGAGAAGGGCTGAGAGTCCAGTCACTGTGTCAATGTGCTCAGTGTCCTGGGATGTGCCTGCTCCTCTGTACACACTGCCTTGTCCTATGCAGACAAAATATTCATAACACAGCTCTTCCCTTTCCAAGCCCTGTTTCAAGCACCCAGATTCAAGGGAGCAAGGCTTCCTGTTTTAAGATATGTTTGGAGATCTTCTAGTCTCTAGGTTTGTTTTTTGTGTCATATTAGAATAATTTATTTTGTCAAAAAACACCAGTGAGCAACATCACATGCTGCTCTGTGTTTTCAGGATTATTAACAGTTCTGAGTAGAGGACATGGCCCAGGGGCTTGCCAAAGGGAGTGAATTTTGTCCAAGGAAGCACCTGAGACACCAAACCACTGAATCCCTTAGCTGTACACCATGAACTAACAAATCATTAAAAATCAACAATAACTCAAGTAAAAAAAAAAAGAAAAGAAAAGAAAAGATATTTACTCATCAAAAATAGTTCTAAAATTTGTCAAGTTCTCCTTTCAAGTGTTGGTTCTTGGTATGTTTCTAATTGCTTTGGTGGTGTTTTGTGAGGTAGGGATCCAACTTCCTTTCCCAATGGATACTAAATAGTCCCAATGGGCTTCTCTTCTCCATTTACATATTAAGAAACATTTTTCAAAATCCTAAGTATTAAGAACTTCAGATCTTTGGCAATGTGTGGAGCACTCCAGAGGCAGGTGTCCTTTTCTGCATCTTCTCCTTGCATGTCACCATTGCCAGTTTCTAGTACGCACAAGTACCTCCAGAAAGTTCTGTGTAGTGAACCATGCATGTTTCTGTGAGGACAGAGGATGTGAGCACAGAAGAGCGGCTGAGTCCATAGGGACCACTGACCATTCTGAGCAACCCCAACCTTAAGTCTGGCTGTGACTTCCTAAGGCAAGGTCTGTGTTTCTTCCTTTGTTGTCTGGCTGCTTACAAAAAGTTTGATGGGTTGAAACTTGGGTCTCTGGAACCAGCAGTGTAAAGATTAGATCCATAACCTGATCGTCCATTAATTTCTACCCTTTGGGCTCTCTTGAGCTGGTGGGGAGATATTTCTGATACATTTCTGGTAAAGGCCTGAAAGGCAGTCAGTCCTTGTGCTTCCCACCCCTTGCCTCGTCTGTACTTCTGTCATTTTTATCAATATAATTCATTTTCAATGCTCTTAGTCCTTGTGTCATTCTGACACTCAGGCACCTGTGGTTTAATAGACCTCCAGCTCCAGGGGGCTCTTTGCCTGGTGGAGGCATGGAGAACTCTGCGAGCAACACCGCAACACACTGGAGCCTGGACCAGAGAGAAGGTTCTTCCCAGGAAGGCTCCATCCCTGCTGTGGGGAGTTTGGAGTTGTCACTTCTGATTGTACATCCCCCAGGCCCTTGGTTCAGGCCCCACTCTGAGATCTGGAAAGGAGGTGGCTTCCTCCTCTGAAAAAAAACTAGTATTTTTTTTTGCCTCGGTCCACATCCAGCCCCATCTGCTCCCCAGCTCCACACTGGACCCTCACCCACAGGTTGAGGAGAGCCCAGTTCCAGAAAAGTTTCACGCAAGGAGAGCCTGCTGGAGACCCTCCAACCCCCTGGTCTCAATAAGCCTTTCCTTTTAGTTTCACAACCCTGGGAGGAGGTACTGGTTTTGTATCCATTTTGTGGTTGCAATGGTTGAGCCTCAGGTCATTGTGTGATTTGCCCAGGGTCACTCAGCATGTTAATGAGTGAGCTGGGTTTTCAACCCAGAATTCCTGTCTCGGAATCCATGACTCTGTACAAGTCGTTCAGCTCCTGGTTTACATTGATTTCAAGGTATTTTATTCCTTTTGATCCATTTGTAAATGGGACTATTTTCTTCATTTTTCTCTCTGATTGTTCATATCCTGTTATCTTGTTGAATTTAATAGTTCTAATAGTCGTTTTATGGTGGAGATTTTAGGGTTTCATGTAATATCAGGTCATAATCGAATAGTGACAGTTTTACATCTTCTGTTCCAATGCGGATGTCTTTTCTTTTCTTTTCTTGCCTAACTGTTCTGGGGAGGACTTCCAATACTATGTTGAATAAAGTTGGCAAAGCGAGCATGCTTGCATTATTCCTGATCTTTTGGGAAAACTTTCAAATTTTACCACTTAGTCAGATATTAGCTGTGGTCTTTTCTTATATAGCCTTTAGTATGGTCCATGTATAAACACTTTATTGAAAGTTGGAATGATATATAGATATTACACTTGATCAAGAGCTTTTTTTGCAACTATTGAGGTGATCATATGATTTTTGTTATTTATTTTGTTCATCTGTTGTATTGCATTGATTGATTTACATCTGATGTCATCCTTGCATCCCTAGAAATAATTCCATTAGATTATAGTGTATGATGGAGGAGGCAATGGCAACCCATTCCAGTACTCTTGCCTGGAAAATCCCATGGACGGAGGAGCCTGGTAGGCTGCACCCCATGTGGTCGCTAAGAGTCAGACACGACTGAGCGACTTCACTTTCACTTTTCCTTTCATGTGTTGGAGAAGGAAATGGCAAACCACTCCAGTGTTCTTGCCAGGAGAATCCCAGGGACGGGGAGCCTGGTGGGCTGCCGTCTATCAAGTCGTACAGAGTCGGACACGACTGAAGCAACTTAGCAGCAGCAGCAGCATAGTGTATGATTCTTTTAATGTATACTTGAATTTGGTTTGCTAATATTCTTTTTGGGATTTTTGCATCCATTTACACCATGGTCAGGCTTCTCTGGTGGTTCAGATGTTAGAGAATCTGCCTACCATGCAGGAGATCCATGTTTGATCCCTGGGTCAGGAAGGACCCCTGGAGGAGGAAATGGCTACCTGCTCCAGTATTCTTGCCAGAATTGTTTGGACAGAAGAGCCTGTCAAGATACAGTCCATGGGTCACAAAGAATCGGACACGACTGAGTGATTAACAAACACAAGGGTCCCTCTTGACATTCTTTAAATTTAAAATGTTATTTAACTGAACAATCAAAGGAAAAATTACACAAATAAAAGAGTCTTTAGAACAAAATGACAATAAAGCATAACAGATGAAAAAATATTCCAAATAATGACTTTTCATAAGAATTTTAGATCTTCAGAGGAATTCTCTTTAAACTGAATTTAACATGAAAGGTTTAATTTTAAATATAAACTATTCTGGTATTATATTTCTATGATGAGACTGAATTTTTTCTAATTTACGTAAGATATTAGGGAAAAGGGTGTAGCGATTAAAATCATATTTCAAAATCATTTAAGGAATAAGCACTAAAATATATTGGGAAAGTAGCTATAAATAGAAGATGATCTCATACAGTTTAGACGACAGTACAGAGGTATTGAGTGAGTATTTTCAAATTTATTTATTTTTAATTGAGGAATAACTGCTTTACAATGTTTAGTTGCTTTCCCTCATACAACAACATGAGTCAGTTGTAAGTATATATATATCCCCTCTTTGGTGAGCCTCCCTCCCACCTCCCGCCATCCCACCCTTCTAGGTCATCACAGAGCACTGTGTTGGTCTCCCTATATTATATAGAAACTTCCCACTAGCTACCTATTTTACATATGGTACTGGCTATGTTTCCATGCTATTCTCTCAAATTGCCCCACCCTCTCCTACCATAGCTAGGCAGACAAGTCTTTCCTTTGCATCTGTGTAACTATTTCTGCCTTGGAAAAAAATTCACCAGTACCATTTTCCAAGATTCCATATGTATGCACTGGTATATTATATTTGTTTATCCCTTTCTGATTTAGTTCAGTCAGTATCAATGGCTCTAGATTCATCTGCCTCAGTTAAACTGACTTGTATTTGATCCTTTTGAGAGCTCAATAATATTCCATTGTGTATATGTTCCATAACATCTTTATCCATACATCCGCCGATGGACATCTTGGTTGCTTCCATGCCCTGAATGTGTAAATTGTGCTTTAATGAACACTGGGGTACATATGTCTTTTTTCAATTATTATCTCAGGGTATATGTCCAGGAAGGGATTGTTTGGTCATATGATAGTTTTATACCTAGTTTATAAAGAAACCTCCATAGAGTTCTCTTTAGTGGCTATATCCATTTCTATTCCCTCAAACAGTGCAAGAGGCTTCTCTTTTACCCATTTCCTGTCCAGCATTTATTGTTTGTAGAATTTCTGATGATGGTCATTCTAACTGGCATGACATGATACCTCATGAAGTTTTGATTTGTATTTCTTTAATAATGGGCAGTGTTGATCATCTTTCATATGCATATTGGCCTTCTTAATGTCTTCTTTGAAGAAATGTCTGTTAAAGTATTCTGCTTACTTCTTAATTGGTTGTTGGTTTTTCTGATATCGAACTGTATAATCTACCTGTAAACTTTGAGATGAATCACTTTTCAGTTGCTTCGTTTGCAATTATTTCCTCCCATACTGACAGTTGTCTTTTCATCTTGTTTATAGTTTTGTTTCCTTCCTGCTTAAATAATTTGAAGTTTAGCTAAATGCCATTTGTGTTTTTTGTTTGTTTGTTTGTTTTTATTTCTATTACTCTCGGAGGTGTATCAAAGAGGATCTTGCTTTGATATATGTCAAAGAGTGTTCTGCCTATGTTTTCCTCTAAGGTTTTATAGTTTCTGGCCTTACACTTAGGTCTTTAATCAATCTTGCATTTACTTTTGTGTATAGTGCTAAGAAGTGTTCTAATTTGATTCTTGTACATATAGCTGTCCACTTTCCCCAGAACCACTTATTGAAGAGGCTCTCTTTTCTGTCTTTTATCCACATTATATGCATGCCTCCTTTGTGAGAGAAAAGGTACCTATAGGTGCATGAGTTTATCTGTCAGCTTTGTATCTTGTTCAATTGGTTTCTATTTCTGTTCTTGTGCCAGTACCATACTGTCTTGATGAAACTCGCTTTGTAGTATCGTCTGAAGTCAGAAAAGTTGATACCTCTAGTTCCACATTTCTTTTTCAAGATTGCTTTGGCCATTAGGGGTCTTGTTTTCTCTCATATAAATTATTAAATTATATGTTATAGTTCTTTGAAAAATGCCATGGGTAATTTGATAGAGATGAATTTAATCTGCAGATTTCTTTGGGTATTACAGTCATTTTCACAATATTGATTCTTCCAGTTCGAGAGCATCATATACCTTTCTGTTTGTATCATCTTTGATATTTTTCCTCATGCAGCATTCCTTGCTGCATACACATGTTTTGTCTCTTTAGGTAGGTTTATTCCTAGGTATTTTATTTTTCTTGCAGTTGTGAATGATATTGTTACCTTAATTTCTATTTCTGATTTTTTATTGATGTTGTATAGGAATGCAATGGATTTATGTGTATTAATTATGTGTCCTGTGCTTTACTAAATTCATTGAGTAGCTCTTGTAATTCTCTGGTTGTATATTTAGGGTTTTCTATAGAAACAGGTCATCTGCAAACAATGAGAGTTTTACTTCTTGTTTTATAGTCTGGATTGTTTCTATTTCTTTTTCTTGTCTGATTGCTCTGGCTATGATTTACAAACCTATATTGTATAATAACAGTGAGAGTAGGCACCCTGGTCTTGTTCCTGATCTTAGAGGAAATACTTTCAGGTTTTAACCATCAAGAATAATGTTTGCTGTGAGACTGTCTTATATGACCTTTATTACATTGAGGTAGGCTCCTTCTGGAGCCTATTTTCTGGAGCATGCCCATTTTCTGGAGTTTTTTTTTTTTTTAATCATAAATTGGTGTTGAATTTTGTCAAAAAACTTTTTCTGCTCCTATTGAAATCATCATATGATTTTTGTCTTTCAATTTGTTAATATAGTGTATCAAATTGTTTGATTTGCATATAGTGAAAAATTTACGCACCCTGGGATAACCTCCACTGGGACTTGGTGTGCCATCCTGTTAATGTAGCATTGTTTTTTTTTTTTCTTCTAGTGTTTTGTTCAAGATTTTTGTATCTATGTTCATCAGTGATATTGGCTTTTTATTTTCTTCTTTGTGTGGTATTTCTGTTGGTTTTGGTATCACCGTGATGGCGGTCTCACAGAATGAGTTTGGGAATTTCCCCCTGCTTGCAGTTTTAGAAAGACTTTGATCAGGATGGGTGTTAGCTCATCACTAAACCTTCGATAGCACTCACCTGTGAAGCCCTGGGCTTTTGTTCATTGTAGACTTTTGATCACAGTTAGTAGTGGTTGTGATTAATTATTCATATACAGAACTTGTGAAGAGTGTTAGTGACAGGCTCACTCCCAGGGAAAAATAGTTCCAATTTACACTTCACATCCCAAGAGAGGCACTTTGTCTTCAAAAGGAAAGTATTTAGTCATAAAAATAAGGACAGCTTTATCTGCATGCCACCCATGAGTTGTGACATAGTGATCACATATTGAAATGATAATATTTTGTGTATGCTGGATTAAAATATGATTTGAATATTAATTTCAACTGCTTCTTTTTGCTTTTTAAATGTGGATACTAGAAAATTTAAGATTTTATATGGAACTTGAATTTGTAGTTCACATTACCCTCCATGGAAAGCTTTGGCCTAGAACGGAAGCCAGGTCAAAGTGACCTAATGACCATCAGGCTGGGAGCTGGGCACACCTTTGCCCATACAGAGTTAGACTAGCCCCATTAGAGCCATGTGTGATTGAACTGGTTGTGGGCGTATAGAATCCTTGAGTGTAGTTTGTTTCACAAAATTTTCATCGTGGTTTTTTTTTTTTTTTTTTTGGTTCTGACCAAATCTTGGTGGTTTTTGATTGATGACCGAACAAACAGGCCTGGAGTGCATTTCCTGTTAAGTGTATCTGAGCTGGGGCTTCCCAGGTGACTCTAGTGGTCAAGAACCCATCTACCAATGTAGGAGACATTAGAGACTCAGGCTTGATCCCTTGGTCGGGAAGATCCTCTGGAGGAGGGCACGGCAATTCACTCCAGTATTGTTGCCTGGAGAATCCATGGACAGAGAAGCCTGGTGGACTATAGTTTATGGGGTCACACAGCATCAGACATGACAGAAGCGACTGAGCACACACACGTATTTGCAGTTGAATGATGACAGCAGATTGAGACATGTCAGTGGAGGCAGAATGGCGGTGGAATGAGGGTGAGTTGAGAAAGGTTCTGGTTTCTGAAGCTGTACTGTGTTGTCCTTTTATGTTCTTCTTTTTCTTCCTTTAGTTTTAAGATTGCATGTTGGTGGTGGCAGGACAACACTGATTGTGTTTGCTAGAAGATGTCCTCATTAATTTAGATTTTAGAGACCAAAATTAAGGAGGGTGCACTATGCAATATGGAATAGGCAAATGAATATTTCATCAGCCAAGTTCAATCTCTGAAAGCCTCCTGACTTCTGAAAACTATTTACAGGGATAAATTATTGGAGGAGGGACATCTTTCTGTAACTGCCAATATCTTAGACTCTCATAGTTTTGAACTAGGATTGAAAATCTCTTTGATCATTCACTCCCTTCCTCCCCTATACTCCCTAACCTTCTGAAGTTTTGGAAAAGTCAAGAAACCTTAGTGAGAGCAAAGTAAATACAAATTTAAGAGCATGCGGAGTCCAAGGGCTTGGTCTAAGATTTAATAACCTCACCACTACACAGTTCCATTTACAATCTCTAAGCCAACCACATCAACCCAGAGAGTCGGTTCTTGCTGCAGGATCCAACTTCTGTCCATTTCCACTTTTCCAAGTGGTCTCATCACCCGCTGATCATATTGCCACAGTGTCCCCCAGGTACCTTGTCACCAGGTCGAGGAAATGATCCCCAAGAGGTCAGGCCAGTGGGAAGTTGCTGCCACTCACCTTAGCAGCTGGCAGTCTGGTAAATCTGGTGATAATTTCACTAACCCTCAGCCTTCCCTGACTCTAGGTCTTCTCTTTGGCATTGTTCGTGTTAATTTGAGGACTTCTGTAGGACACGTATGACACATGGCTCTTCAGAAAGAGGAGCTGATGTCCTTGGCTGGCAGGATGAGGCATGGGGCTGTGTGCCAGGCTCCATTTTCTGAGAAGGAGAATGCCTCACTTCTAGCTTCCTTGAGCTCTCAGGCCCAAAGGAGACAGACAAAGAGTGTAGAAATGGTGGTAGGTGCTGAGCAGGAAAACTATGTGAGAAGGTGTTGCTACTGGCTGTGTCCCGTCTCTCGTGGGTAGTCCAGGCTCACCTGGAGAGGGAAGAGTCGGACATGACTGAGTGACTGAACTGAACTCAACTAGGGCAATGGCATCTGGCTTAGAGTTCTTCCAGGTGAAGCTGGAGGTTTGCCAGAGGCTTATCCCCTAGAGAAGGGAATTCCACCCACTGCAGTTTCTTGCCTAGAGAACTCCATGGAAAGAGGAGCCTGGTGGGCTACAGTCCATAAGTTCACAAAGAGTTGGATATGATGGAGCATCTACCACCACCATCATACACAGTCATTGGCCCTTGTCCAAGACCAACAGGTCTAACTCCCCTCAGCACCTGGCACCCTTTTTCTACTTTGTCTTTGCAGTAGACTTACATGAACACTTCATAGTGGAAACATAGAATGTCTGTCCTTTTGTGTCTTGTTTGTTTCACTTAGCATAGTAACTTCAAAGTTTACTCACTTTGCAGCACGTTTCAGAATTTCTTTAGTTGTTAATAATATCACATAGGTTCCACATCATGTACTATCTGGGAATTACAGATTAAAATCGTGACATATCACACAACTGTTAGGACTGCTAAACTCCAAATATATGATTAAACCAATTACTGGAGGCTGAGCAACAATAGGAACTATCCCTCATTGCTGGTGGTATGCAGGTACAGTCACGTTCTGAGGCAGTTTGGCAGTTCTTCCCCAAAGCTAAACAAGTCTCACCTTGGGATTTAAAATTCATGCTTTCAGTATTTAGGCAATTGCTCTGAAAATGCAAACAAGGATGCGATTATGCACAGCAGTTCTATTCAAAATGGCTATAAATTTTAAGAAATCATGATATCCTTCAGTAGATGAATGTGTAGAGGTAAATTGGGTTACATCCAAATCAAGGGGGTAATAACATGTCACCCTAAGATACGTCTCTGACATAGTGTTATTTTGCTCTGTTTAATTCAATAAAATAAAAGAAGAAAAGCTGAGTAGAAGTTGCCCTTTTTTATTTTAAGATGTATTAATTTATTTTTGGCCATGGTGAGTCTCCGTTGCTTTGAGAGGGCTGTTTCTAGTTTTGAAGGGTGGGGGCTACTCTTGTTGCATAGCACAGGTTCCTGGTGTGCAGGCTTCAGTAGTTGTGGTGCCTATGTTTAGTAGCTGTGACTCCCAGGCTCTAGAATGCTGGCTCAGTACTTGTGGTGGATGAGTTTAGCTACTCTGAGGCATGTGAGATGCTCCTGGACCAAGAATCAAACCCTATCCCATGCATAAGCAGGCAGATCCTTAACCAGTAGAACACCAGGGGAGCCCGAGGTTGCCCTTTTGTGAGTTACATTTACGTTTAGTAAGGAAGTCTCTGTAAGGGGATATCCCTCTTTGCACCTGAAATAGGATAGTTACATCTCAAGGAACTCTTATCAGTGAAGAGGTCCCGACATAAATCTGCAGTCAATCATATGCTTGTTTACTGTGCTTTCCATGATAACCAGCCATAACTGGCCTTCCCCTTTTCCCCAAGGTCTTTCATATGTTTTCAGCTGAAGACAGTATTTAAGGTGATGGCTTTGGTCACTACAGGAAGTGACTCAGCTTTCTTTGGCGTCTCCCCCACATGCAAGAGGTATACATGTTATTAAACTTCTGTTCTCTCCTGATAATTTGGCTTCAATTATGGAGAAGGAAGGCTCAACCAAGAACCAAAAGGGCAGAGGGAGATGGTTTTTCCTCCTATACACATGCAAAGGAATAATACTCAACAGTGGACAGGAGTCAAAAGTCAGCCCTTGAAAGACAGGGAGAAATGTTAGATGCATATGGCTAAGTAAAAGAATCCAGTCTGAAGAGGCTGCACACAGTATGACCACATTGATGACATTCTTGGAAAGGCAAAGCTACATAGATGTTAAAACAGATCCTGGGGTGGGGAATTTGAAGTGATCCTTTAAATGGATTCCTGTAGATATGCATTTGCTAACCATGTAATTTCATATAGTTCAAGGGGTCAATCATGATCTATTCAAATTTACTTTTTTAGGCTACAGGAGTGCATAGAATGGAGTGCCAAATACAACAGAATCTAACTGTATTAGAAATGCATGGAAAAACTTCATCGTAGAGGATGGGGAAAAGGTGCTGACCTAAATGAACTGTAGAAATGAACAGAATCTCTAGACTAAAGGCAAAATGGACCATACATAAGCAGTAGGCTTTGTTTTATGGAGTTGTTTCCACAGTGTGAAAGTGAAAGTCACTCAGTCCTGTCTGACTCTTTGTGACCCCATGGACTGTATAGTCCATGGAATTCTCCAGGCCAGAATACTGGAGTGGGTAGCCTTTCCCTTCTCCAGGAGGGCTTCCCAACCCAGGGATCGAACCTGGGTCTCCCACATTGCAGGTGGATTCTTTACCAGCTGAGCCACAAGGGAAGTGTAGTAGCTAACAATCTGAAACCACTGTTTATGTAATCTGGAAAGGTACAATGCACAGATAAATGGCAGATGGTGGGAGCCTGGTTCCTCACTGTGGGAGTGGAAGTTATGGATAAGCAAGGGGAGATAAGAGATATAGATAAGCCCTCCACATCCTAGATCTAGGCTTCCTTGGAGGATGGTGTGGGGAGTTGACTACCTGGGAAAATGCACAGATCTTCATACCTGGAATGCCATGCAGATGTAGTACCCTCACACACTATCATTCCACCCACATTAGCTGGAAATGAGGTAGAGGAGAGGCCCCAGACTGAGAACCTGGAGGCTCTCCTATGTGGACAGACACTACAAGATGAAGACAATAGCAGGAGGGAAAAGGAGCTGATCCCCGTTAAGATAACAGATAAAAGACCACAGAGTCCTCATTCTCAAGGTCGAGGAAACCTTTTCCACTACACATGTGAAGACAAGCTTCAAAGGGTCAAAGGGCGAGAGGGAACCACCTTAGAGTCAGTAAGTGACATCAACTAACCTTAGGCTTCCTTGCTAGAACCTGACTTGGCTAAGATATGCACACACATGGGAAGAACCCTGAGATAGACCAAATGTGGACTCAGAACCAGGCAGAGCAAGATGACTGGCCAGAAAACTTGAAAGAAACACTGCATATAAGTGATTTAAGCAAGCACAATGGTGAAACCTCTTTCTGAGTGCACCATTTTGTCTATTCACACATAGTGTTTTTCGTCCTAATAAGCACTGTACTTGTTTCAATACTGTCTGCTTCTTTGTGGAAATTCATTTCTATAAAGCCACTCAGCCAGGGCCTGGTCAATGACAACTGGTCTAGCGGTAAGTATTCAATTCTTTCACTGTCATTACATGACTGCATTCTCTGGCTCAGAACAGAAATCCTCATTCAGACAATGCTGGCCAAGGCTTCCTAAGACCAAAAACACTCAGACTCTTTTAAGACATGCTCATGTCCCGGCAGATACAGGAGTAAGAGGGTCCTGCTACCCCAAAGCCATCCTGAAATCCAGGCCCTGAGAAGTGGAACCATGATGGCGGTGTCTGTGCCTCTGATCAGCAGGTGAAAAGGAGGATGTCCAGTCCTGAGGGCAGAGATTGCCTTAAATATGTGAGCCATGGTGCCCTGATGGAACTTATTCCTGGGGTGGACATGGGCATAACTACCTGGTTTCTTTTTTTAATCCAAGCCCCTCTGATGAGGCTAATGAAGGGCTAGGCCCAGAAAACTGGTGGTGTCGCAAACTCTGACACAATAGCATTACAAGGAACAAGAGTATATGCTTCAGAACATTCTAAAATGAGGGCGAGAAGAGTGAAAATCAGAGAGGTGAACCTGACGAGCTTTTCCTACAAAGTGCACATTTACACTCAGATTTCAGGGATTTTTTGTTTGTTTTGGGTTTGTTTTGGCCATGCTGCTTGCTGAATATCAGTTTCCCAACCAGGGATTGAACTCTGGTCACAACAGAGAAAGAGTCAAATCCTAACCATTATGCTACCAGGCAAATCTCTCATCATTGATTTTAGCTATCCCTCCGGCCACCCCCCAAAAGTGGACTTTTAGCAGCAACTAAGACACCATTTTTCAGAGTACATCATGAAAAACGCTCGGCTAGATGAAGCACAAGTCAGAATCAAGATTGCCAGGAGAAGTAACAATAATATCAGATATGCAGATGACACCACCTTTATGCCAGAAAGCAAAGAACTAAAGAGTCTCTTGATGAAAGTGAAAGAGGAGAGTGAAAAAGTTGGCTTAAAACTCAACATTCAGAAGATTAAGATCATCGCATCTGGTCAGATCACTTCATGTTAAATAGATGGGGTAACAGTGGAAACCGTGACAAACTTTATTTTCTTGTGCTCCAAAGTCACTGCAGATGGTGGCTGCAGCCATGAAATTAACAGACACTTGCTCCTTGGAAGAAAATTTACGACCAACCTAGACAGCATATTAAAAATCAGAGACATGATTTTGCCAACAATGGTCCGTCTAGTCAAAGCTATGGTTTTTCCATAGTTATGTGAGTTGATATGAGAGTTGGATTATAAATAAAGGTGAGTGCCGAATAATTGATGGTTTTGAACTGTGGTGTTGAAGAAGACCCTGAGAGTCCCTTGGACTGGAAGGAGATCCAACCAGCCCATCTTAAAGGAAATCAGTAGTGCATATTCATTGGAAGGACTGATGCCAAAGCTGAAACTCCAGTACTTTGGCCACCTGATGCAAAGAACTGACTCATTTGAAAAGACACTGATGCTGGGAAAGGTGGGAGGAGAAGGGGATGGCAGAAGATGAGATGGTTGAATGGCATCACTGACGTGATGAACATAAGTTTGAGTAGGCTCCAGGAATTGGTGATGGACAGGAAAGCCTGTCGTGCTGCAATCCATGGGGTCGCAAAGAGTTGGACATGACTGAGCCACTGAACTGAACTGTTTATAACAGTTTTACTTAAAATAACAAAACTTTGTGGGAAAAGAAGCAATTGTTCAACAGATGAACAGTTTATGTCTGAACAATTCAGAAGTAGCTTAATAAATGAATGAACTGCAGATACACTTAAAATTTGTGAATATCAAAACATTATGCCTAGAGATCAAAGATGACACAAACAGATGGAGAGATACACCATGTTCTTGGATTCAACGAATCCATATTGTGAAAATGACTCTACTACCCAAAGCAATCTAGAGAGTTGTAAGGTAGCATTTAACAGAAGGCTTCCCGTATGCTGTTTTCAGTCTTGCATAAATCCTTTGTTCCTCATTAGCACCTGAATGCAGGCACTGGAGGAGGCCCACGCGGTTCCCGGAATAATAACAATTTATGCATCTCGTTCATATGGAAAGCAGCTTCTCCATATGGTGAAAAGCAGCCATTTACAACTCTCTTCCCTCCTGATATGGAAAGTAACTTTTACAATCCCCTCCCTTGAAAATGATTCTAGCCTCAAGCTTCCTGAATAACTTGTAAGATTTTTTTTATCCCTGTCTCTGCTAAAAAGGGCTATCTTGTAAGTGAGTATATATGCTGCTGCTGCTGCTGCTAAGTTGCTTCAGTCGTGTCCGACTCTGTGCGACCCCATAGATGGAAGCCCACCAGGCTCCCCCATCCCCGGGATTCTCCAAGCAAGAATACTGGAGTGGGGTGCCATTGTCTTCTCCAGAGAGTGTATATATATATATATTATGTATAATATATATATATATAATATATATTATATATTATATATACCCACAATATGTTGAATAAATGCCTTTTTTCTATCAGAACACTGGTCCCCATGTCTTTCCTCATTTTGTTCGCTCTTTCTCTCTCTCTCTCTCTCCCCCTCCCTTTCATGCTGCTTCCACGGAGTACAGGTGTCCACCATGTCGACTTACTTGCCCAGGCTTTCAAGACCTCTTCGAGAGAGTGCCCTGAGCCTACGTAGACAGTGCTAGCTCTTTGTCCAAGAGTTATATTGGCATACTGTGTAAACCAGGGAATATCAGCCTCTTTTCTTTCTTCTTTCACTTTCTTATCGGTCGACTCTGTACCCCCAAGTTCTGGTCTATTAAAGAACCACACCAGAGAGTCAATGGAATCCCTGTCAAGCTACCAATGGCAGTTTTCACAGAATTAGAACAAAAATTTTTACAATTTGTATGGAAACACAAAAGCTCCCGAATAGCCAAAGTCATCTTAAGGATGAGAAATGAATCTGGAACAATCAGCCTCCCTCACTTCAGACTATATCACAAAGCTACAGTAATCAAGATAGTATGGCATCGACAGAAGAACAGAAATAAAGATCAATGGAGGCTGAAACATAGAAGAAGACCTTGATGTCTTCCAAAGAAGACATCAGTTCAGTTCAGTTCAGTCGCTCAGTCGTGTCCGACCCTATGGGACCCCATGAATTGCAGCAAGCCAGGCCTCCCTGTCCATCACCATCTCTCAGAGTTTACCCAAACCCATGTCCATCGAGTTGGTGATGCCATCCAACCATCTCATCCTCTGTCATCCCCTTCTCCTCCTGCCCCCAGTCCTTCCCAGCATTAGGGTCTTTTCCAATGAGTCAACTCTTCACATGAGGTGGCCAAAGTATTGGAGTTTCAGCTTTAACATCAGTCCTTTCAATGAACAACCAGTACTGATCTCCTTTAGAATGGACTGGTTGGATCTTCTTGCAGTCCAAGGGACTCTCAAGAGTCTTCTCCAACACCACAGTTCAAAAGCATCAATTCTTCGGCGTTCAGCTTTCTTCACCGTCCAACTCTCACATCCATACATGACCACTGGAAAAACCATAGCCTTGACTAGACGGATCTTTGTTAGCAAAGTAATGTCTCTGCTTTTAAATATGCTATCTAGGTTGGTCATAACCTTCCTTCCAAGGAGTAAGCGTCTTTTAATTTCATGGCTGCAGGCACCATCAGCAGTGATTTTGGAGTCCCAAAAAATAAATTCTGACACTGTTTCCACTGTTTCCCCATCTACTTCCCATCAAGTGATGGGACCAGATGCCATGATCTTAGTATTCTGAACGTTGAGTGTTAAGCCAGCTTTTTCATTCTCCTCTTTCACTTTCATCAAGAGGCTTTTTAGTTCTTCTTCACTTTCTGCCATAAGGATGGTGTCATCTGCATATCTGAGGTAATTGATATTTCTCCCGGCAATCTTGATTCCAGCTTGTGTTTCTTCCAGCCCAGCGTTTCTCATGATGCATATAAGTTAAATAAGCAGGGTGACAGTATACAACCTTGACGTACTCCTTTTCCTATTTGGAACCAGTCTGTTGTTCCATGTCCAGTTCTAACTGTTGCTTCCTGACCTGCATACAGGTTTCTCAAGAGACAGGTCCGATAGTCTGGTATGCCATCTCTTTCAGAATTTTCCACAGTTGTGATCCCCACAGTCAAAGACTTTGACATAGTCAATAAAGCAGAAATAGATGTTTTTCTGCAACTCTCTTGCTTTTTCAATGATACAGCAGATGTTGGCAATTTCATCTCTGGTCCCTCTGCCTTTTCTAAAACCAGCCTGAACATCTGGAAGTCCACAGTTCACGTATTGCTGAAGCCTGTCTTGGAGAATTTTGAGCATTACTTTATTAGCATGTGAGATGAGTGCAATTTTGCGGTAGTTTGAGCATTCTTTGGCATTGCGTTTCTTTGGGACTGGAATGAAAACTGATCTTTTGCAGTCCTGTACAGATGGCCAAAACCCATGAAAAGATGCTCAGCATCACTCACTATTCTGTCAGTACTAGAGAAATGCAAATCAAAACGACAAATGTGGTATTACCTCACACCAATCACAATGGGCATCAACAAAAATCTACAAGCAATGCAGGAGAGGATGTAGAGAAAAAGGAACCCTCTTGTGCTCTTGCTGGGAACGCACACTGATATAGCCACTATGGAGGGCAGTATGGAGGTTCCTTAAAAATCTGAAAATAATACTGCCATATGCCACAGCAGTCCCACTACTTGACAATACCCTGAGAAAACCATAATTTGAAAAGACACATGCACCCTACTGTTCATGGGGTCACAAGGAGTCAGACAAGACTGAGCAACTAAGCACAGCATGTGTGTGTGTGTGTGTGTGTGTGTGTGTGTGTGTGTGTGTGTATGGAATCTAGAAAAATGGTACTGATAAATCTATTTACAGAGCAGAAACAGCATAAGACATAAAAAACGAACTTGTGGACACAGCAAGGGAGGGAGAGAAGGGGACAGACTGAGAGACTAGCATTGACGTATATACATTACCATGTGTAAAATGGTAGCTGGTGGAAAGCTGCAAATTAGCACAGGGAGCTCAGCTTGGTCCTCTAGGATGACCTAACATGGAATGAAGGGTGGAGGGAGGATCAATAGGGAGGGGTATATACACATACAAATGATTCATTCATTTTACAGCAGAGACTAATTCAGCATTGTAAAATAACTATAACCCAATTAAAAATAAGGAAAAAGAAAGAACAAATGAAAATATGAATATCTGGCACTCCCCTGCTGGTCCAGTGCTGAAAATTCCATGCTCTTGATACAAGGATCCCAGATTCCTGTACTAGTCAGGGAACTAGATCCCACATGCTACAGCTGAGACCCAGAGCAACCAAATAAAAAACTAAATTAAAAAATACAAACATCGCAGACAGCATAAACAAAATGTTATGCATATATTTCTAACGAAAGTTATAAAGAATGGGTCCATTTCCTTTTAAGGAAAAGGCTTGAACTTTTAGAAAGTACATTAAAGAAATTTAAATAAATTAAGGAAATTTAAAAACAAACAAAAAGCAACCGAAAACTTACTATGCCAAACAAAAGATGTCAGACATAAAGAAAAATACATGATCCAATTAGTATGAAATCCTAGAAAAGAAGAACTAATCTCTGGAGATCAGCAGATTATTGGATGCCTGGGGTTGATTGAAGTGGTTGGGAAAAGGACAAGAGAATATTTCGAGTAATGGATGTATTCGGTATCTGTTACATATGTAGGTAACCCTGAAACAACACAGGTGTGAACTGCACAGGTCCTCTTACACCTGGATTGTTTAGATGAATGCGTACTATGACATGACCCATGGTTTTTGAATCCACAGATGTGAAACTGAGGCTACAGAGGGCAGACTGTAAAGTGTAGACATAATTTTTGACTACATGGAGGGCCTTAATACTGTTTTGCTTTCAAATAACTAAATTTTCTAAAGGGAATGGAGCTTAGAGGTATAAATTGTTACTGTCATCTCCACCTGCCTACCTCCCATCTTCATGTTGGTATCTAAGAGATGCCTCAACCTCAGGCAAGTCCACAGCCATGAGCTGTCACTTCCCATCTGTTCCTCCAGGATCCTCCCCCATAGCCATCACCACTTCTTATTTCTCAGGCCCAAACAACGGTGTCATTCTTGGCTGTTTCATTTTCCACCAACTCCAGATATGAAGATATGCTGCTGCTGCTGCTAAGTCACTTCAGTCATGTCCTACTCTTCACGGCCCCATGGACTGCAGCCTACCAGGTTCCTCCGTCCATGGGAGTTTCTAGGCAAGAGTACTGGAGTGGGTTGCCATTGCCTTCTCCAACCCATATATGAGCACTTGGTTTATTACACTACTAGTACCAGTCAGTAGTGAAGTGGATTTTAAGCCAATGGTGCTTCATTAACTGCCCACATTCTGCTGCTGCTAAGTCGCTTCAGTCGTGTCCAACTCTGTGCGACCACATAGACGGCAGCCTACCAGGCTCCCCCGTCCCCGGGATTCTCCAGGCAAGAATACTGGAGTGGGTTGCCATTTTCTTCTCCAATGCATGAAAGTGAAAAGCGAAAGTGAAATCACTCAGTCGTGTTCAACTCCTAGCGACTCCATGGACTGCAGCCTACCAGGCTCCTCCATCCATGGGATTTTCCAGGCAAGAATACTGGAGTGGGTTGCCATTGCTTTCTCTGAACTGCACATGTAGATGGAATAAAATCAATCCAACAAAGTCAGTTCCAAGTGAATAGTGGCTCTAAATGGGAAGGTAAGAAAACCTGGAAGAAGACACAGGGGGATATCTTCATGATCTCAGGTAGGTAAAAATCCAAGGACAGGAAATCGTATCTGCTTTGTTTATGCCACATTTCC
Source organism: Giraffa tippelskirchi (assembly GCF_054371585.1). Taxonomy (NCBI): domain Eukaryota; kingdom Metazoa; phylum Chordata; class Mammalia; order Artiodactyla; family Giraffidae; genus Giraffa; species Giraffa tippelskirchi. Next base: position 6,012,467 of record NC_137288.1, on the reverse strand, counting down.
AGTGTAGATGCCCAGTATTAACAGAAAGAACATAAAGGAAATTTCAACACCGTTTGGAGATACCTACACACATGCAAGTACTAGAGTCATTTTGAAGACATACACTGTTCTTAATGATCAGATTGAATGTTAGAAGTGTCACTTCTTATTAGTCTAACATCTAATGCAATCCTAATTAAATAACATTCAGATTGATTTTCAGGATAAACTGAGTCTAAGCTTCACACAGAAAAACGGAGCAAGAATACCTAAGGAAACCTCTGAGGGAGAAAAATCAGGTCAAGCGATGAGGTGTGATAAGGCCTACCAGGAGATGAGACAGATTTTAAAGCCATGATTATTATCATTTTGTTGAAGAATCCAGGCCACTGTATAGTACAAGGTGCATTACTGGCTCATGAACCACCACTAAAAATACTGCCTATTCTTAAGGTTCTGACTTGTTAGGTGCCTCCCAATTCAGAGATCTCAGAAGTGTGAAGACACATGTGCCTTGTACTGGCCTTGATGCATGGATTCTCATAGAGATGAAGAGAACAATGAAAAAGCCAGATATAGACTCCCAAATAATGCATAATTTTAGTAGAAGATTAACATAATGTTTCAGATAATTGGGAAAAGGGAGATCTTTTCTTGACTGATAGTGAGAAAACTAGGTAGTCATCTAGGAAAAAATATTCTTGTCTCACACTTTATACACAGACACACACACCTCCTACAACTGGACCAAAGATGTGCAACCAAAAGCCAAGAGACAAACAGTTGTGTAGAAGCCAAGGGATAACAATTATTACATCCTCAGAATAGGAAAGGCCTTTCCAAATATGCAAAGAGTCTACAAGCCACACAAACTGATAATCTGACTGCATAAAAACGAAGCCCAGTGGTGAGGCCAACCCTATCACAGAACTGAAGTGCAAACCCAAAAGGTAAGATTGGAGGTAGGCTAGCCCCTAGCCCCAGCCCGTCCTGTTTTCAGAGTCCTCATTGTCCCCAGAACCCCATCCACATGGCTGGTGTTGTTCCAATTTATATGGGACCTCAGTCAGTTCCTAGAAGAAGAGGGTCACTTTATATAGAAAGCAGATTGAATGGTGTCCCCGAAAGATGTGTGCCCCAGAATCTGTGAAGGGATCTTGTCTGAGAAAAGGGTCTTTGATATCAATAGACTTGCTCAAGAAAGGGCTGGTACAAACCATCGATTTGTTTATTTTTTTTTCCAAGGAAGTGATATGTGAAGGGCAATAAATCAAAACTCAGTGAGTCAAGACATGCCTGCACTTAGTGTAGCCTAGAAGGATGCCTCGTTGTCCTCTAGCCAGTGACCTCACAGAACAGGGTTATCCAGCATTGCAACTTCGAAATCTCTTGGAGCTGGCCTGTGCTCTGCCTCCTCTAAGCTATTCTACTTTTAAGGGACTCTTAAAGTAACAGCTCTATTGAGATAAAATTCATATTAACATGCAATTCATCAATTTAGAGCTTACAATTCAGTGGTTTTTTATTATATTCAAAAATAGCCATTACACTATGTAATTTCAGAAACTTTCATCACCTCAAGGTGAAAACCAGGGACTTCCCTGGTGGGCCAGTGGTTGAGAGTTCACCTTGCAATTCAGGGAACTCAGGAACTGGAATCCCACATACCATGAAGCTGCTGGGTCTGTGCACCACAACTGCTGAGGCCTGCACACTCTGGAGGCCATGTGACACAACTGGAGAGTCTGTGCACCACAGCAAGGCGTCTGGCAAAATGCAGTGAAGATCCAACATGCAGCAACTAACACTCGACAAAACCAAATACTTAAAATTAAAAAAAAGAAACATCATACTTAAGAGTGTTTAAAATTTTAATATTTTTATAGAAAAAAATTTAAATTCTAAGGTACTCTACAATTTCAAAAGTTTCACACGTGATTTCACCTAATCTCCTATATTCCCGTAATAACGTTTTTCTTTATCCCCCACCCCATATTATTCTCCCCACCACTATATTTTATCGATATATAAAATCATGAACTCTGAAAAATAATTGCAAAACACACACACACACACACACACACACACACACATTGATGCAATGTGCCATCTTAACAGGGCAGGGTGATCCTTGATTCCCCTAGTGATTAGTGAGGCTGAATATCTTTAACTTGTTGGACATTTGTGTGTCTTTGTTAAATGTGTATTTAACTATTTCGTGCATATTCCAAACAGGTTGTTTATGTTTGGATTTAGGAGTTCTCAATGTTTAAGGTATAAATCCCTTATAAGATGTGATTTTATCACACTAGACTTAATGTTGGGGTTGCTCAGCATGGTCAGTGGTCACTATGGACTCAGCCCCTCCTCTGTGCTCACATCCCCTTTCCTCACAGAAACATACATGGTTCACTATAGAGAACCCTCTGAGGCACTTGTGTACTAGAAACTGGCAATGGCCAAATGCGAGGAGAAGACACAGAAAAGGAAACCTGCCTCTGGGGCACTCCACAAACTGCCAAAAATCTGAAGGCCTTGCTACCTGCCTGAGATTTTGAAAAATGCTTCTTAATATGCAAATGGAGAGAGGAGGCCCATTGGGGCTATTTTGCATCCATTGGGAAAGTAAGTTGGACCCCTGCCTCACAAAACATAACCAAAGCAATTAGACACATAGTAAGAACCAACACTTGAAGGGAAAACTTGATAAATTTTACAATTTTTGATGAGTGAATATCTTTATTTTTACTTGCGGTAGTATGGATTTTTACAGATTTGTTAGTTTAAGGTGTACAGCAAAGTGATTCAGGGATTCAGTGTCTCAGGTGCTTCCTTGGACAAAATTCACTCAATTTGAGGGGCCCCTGGGCCATGCCCTCTACTCAGAACAGACAATGATCCTGAAAACACAGAGCAGCATGTGGTGGTGCTTGTGGGTATTTTTTTGACTGAATCAATTATTCTAACATGACACACAAAAGAAGCCTAGATGCTAGGAGGGGATCTCCAAACCTATCTTCAAACAGGAGGCCTTTCTCCCTTGAACGTGGATGCATGAAACAGGGCTTGGGAAGGGAAGAGGTGTGTCATGAATATTTTGTCTGCAGAGGACAAAGCAGTGTGTAGCGAAGATGTGCAGGGTCGTCTCAGGACACTGAGCACATGGACACAGTGACTGGACTCTCGGCACTGCTCTTGGGGCATCACACTATCTCCACCCATGACACAGGGTGAGCAGCTCCCACGTGTCCTGGAGAGTATGGTCACATGACCTGGACCTGTCCAGGTGTGTTCCATCCTTCCTGGCCACCGTGATTCGCACAGGACTGAGGTGGTGACCAATTGGGGCCCAGGGGCGCGCTACACGCAAAAATCAAGGGGAAGAAGGGCTCTAGTTCTGCTGGAAGGGGCGGGGCCAAGTGAGGTCAGGCTACAGCAGTGGGAGGAGCGTGAGGTCGGCCTGGGGCAGTTGGTGACCTTCCTACTCCCGTTCAGGGCAGAGCCGCTGGGCTAAGAATGAGGGCACTGCCGAGCCCAGGGACTGAGAGCCCCGGTTCCTGCTGGGGTCTGGAGCTCCACCTGAGACTTGAAGGAAGTCATCTGCCTGTGAGTCCTCTCCTGCTTATCTGTCAGCTTGTTTGAACCCCGCTGGGTTTTCTGTCCAGCAGGCTAAGTGGAGACCCAGGAAATGCAAGTGTGTGGGTTTTGGCTGGCTTCAGGGAAGAAATGCAAGATGACACTGAGAGACTCCAGTCTAATCTGGATTCAGGTGATATCTCTTGAACGTGAAGTGAAAAGTCCCTCAGTCGTGTCTGAGTCTTTGAGACCACATAGACTATATGATCCATGGAATTCTGCAGGCAAGAATACTGGAGTGTGCAGCCTTTCCCTTCACCAGGGGATCTTCCAAACCCAGGAATCGAACCCAGGTCTCCCACATTGCAGGGATATTCTTTACCAGCTGAAGCAGAAGGGAGGCCCAAGAATACTGGACTGGGTAGCCTGTCCCTTCTGCGGGGTACCAGGATTGTTGACCCTGGAATCAATCCGGGGTCTCCTGCATTGCAGGAAGATTCTTTACCAGCTGAGGTATCAGGGAAGCCCAATATCTCTTAAGGCCAGATATTAATTTTAGGATTACCCTAATGAGTCTTCACAGGATTAAGGTAGCAACCTGCTAAGGTAGCAATCGATGTCCTTATTCTAGAGGAAAAAACTGAAGCTCCAAGAAGGGGGTAACCCAGCTATAGCAAGGAAGTGTGTACCCAGACAAAACCCCCAGATCCTGCTGTTAGAACTCAGGGAAGCCACGCGGTGGGGCTTCTCTGTGTGACAGGGGCTAAGGCACCCAGCCCACACTGGGTACTGTGGGGACCTGACTTGGTAACTGCTGTCTGGCAGCTATGAGACTCACAAAAGCAGTTTGCACTAAAGAGAAGAAGGGCACCTCCCTTCATCCATCCCACCACACCTTTCAGGTACTCCCACACCCTGCCCCCTATCTCTTGCTTTGTGAGGAAATTGAAGTCATGTGTCCACATTGGCTGTCCACTGTTCGTGGGCTACCAACTGGAGCTGCTACAGGAGAGGCCAAGAGCCTTTGCCACAGAGTACCTCTCTTTCCTTTCACCATGGGGGCCCTCCTCCACACTTGCACACCAGAGGCCTTTTCTGAGACATGCAGGGACCCTCCCTCAGTTTGCAACATGTTGTATCCATCACTGTACTTACAATGCCTCCTTTGAAATTCAGCCCATGAGCTTCTTTGCCTGCATCACGGCCCATCTGGCTGCCACGGGAGGGACAGAGCTGACTGTGAATTCAAAACTCATATCTGATAGCTGGGAATCTGTGTATAAAGGACCTGATCATTCACCCTGTAGAGGCTGTAGTAGGCTCCAGGGATCCAGAACCAAGGCTTGGGCCAAAGTGATGCCCTGGGAGGCTTCTGGCTATAGTGGGGCTGGGGTGAGTTTCTTGATGTTCTGAAGGCCCACTGTGTTCAGGTTCATGGTGCATAGAGAAGAGAAGGTGGAGTCCTGCCCTAGAGGTGGTCTTAGCTCATGGATGAGCCAGACAGGCAGGCAGGTCCCGAAAGCACCTTAGCTGCCTTCATGAGGGAGTGGCATGAGGGCAGAGGAAGAGACCCAGGTCTCCTCCCTTATGTGGTGCCCAGGGCAGGTTGTCACCAGACTAAACACTTACCATGGTGATGACCATCACTGCTGTCTGCAAAGGTTTACACTGGTGTGTGTCTTTCTCTGAGTGATCAGGCTGTCTCTAAACTACACTGGCCATGGGCATTACCTCTCCTTGGACCTTCACATGATTCTTCTCTTCCTTACTGGACATTCACTTCCAAGAGGGTTTTGGGGCCATAAAATGTTGGGTTTTCACTAGCTTTGTCACATGAGGAACGTTTTTCTGGTTGTTGGTGTGGTTCGTTTTTCCAGCTCTTTCTTGGCTTATTCTGTGTATTTGTTTGTGCCACACGAAGAGCTCAGCATTTGCCTTCTGGCTGAGATGTCACACTTACAATAGCAATGCCTACCTGGAGATTCTGATCACATGTGCAGAAAGGGTGTCATTTTGCAGATGACATCTTGAAAGTACCTAGACTGTGCTTTCAGATACCCAAGGTTACTTCAAAAGAAATAAAAACAAGAATTCTCAAGTTTTGTCTTACAACATGTGGAGAGTCAGAAAAATCCCCTGGAGAAGGGAAAAGCTACCCACTCCAGTATTCTGGCCTAGAGAATTCCATGGACTGTAAAATCCATGTGGCTGTAGAGTCGAACAAGACTGAGAGACTATAAATTTCACTTTCAGTCAGAAAAAAATCCAGTTTTCTATCATTTCAGTGATTGGCATTGATTGGGGACACGCAAAGGATGGGGACAAATGGAGAAAGAAGACTAAAGGTTGTTAAGGTGAGAGGGTAACAGACAGGAAGGCCAGGGGGCTCCATATGGAGGAAATAGGCTGCAAGTGTCAGACATTTTTATCTCTTAAGCGGCAGGAGGAAACGAACTGGTGGTGTGTGTATATATATATATATATATTTCTCCTTCTCTATACAAATTTAAAAGGTTTCTCTTAAAATACTGTGTTGCCATAATGACACCTGATTCCACTTGAAGTTAACTATTTTCAAACCTTGAGTTAACCAATTCATTCTTCTTATGGAAACGTTTGTCTTAAGCTATGTTAATGTACTATGCATTTACCCCAAACCCTGTCTTCAAGTCGATTCCTCTTAATGGCTCAGAAGCGACTTGACAAACAAGTATGTTATACTCAGACATTGTTCCCCTAATCTATGTAAACAAAACTATTTGTATGGTAATCTGCCTTTCTACACAATTCAAGTCAATCGGTTTATGGCCCAGGATGACTCCTCTGGTGTCAAGATTATCCCAAAATGCATCTTATGGATGAGGGGCCTGGTGCCATTCTGAGTTTTAAGGCATTCCTTTCTTTCATTAACAGACTGCTGATGACTATCTAACATTCAGCTAGGATCTGTCAGGGGGTACTCTTTCTGCCTGCTTCTGATGCCTATGTTAGAAGCTTTCTCTATCTCCTTTATACTTTAATAAAATTTTATCACACAAAAGCTCTGAGTGATCAAGCCTCGTCTCTGGCCCCGGATTGAATTCTTCTTCTCTGGAGGGCAAGAATCCCAGCGTTTTTTCGTGGTTCAGCAACAACCTTTCATCTTGAGGGCACGCCCGGGATTCTTCAGGACAAGGTAAGGATTCTTGGAGCTCTAGTTCTTTGTTCTCCTAGTGAATACGTTTTCTGCAGTAGTTTACTAACTCTATGGTGTGGTTGTGTGAATGAATGAAACGCCCTGCACGAAGCAAGTGAGGAGCTCTGTTCTGCGGTTCTGCAGTGACCTCATACGGCTTATGGCAGAAACCTGTCGGGGTTTTATACCTACCTGCCAATGCCAAGAGGCACACAATGTCTCCTCTGTGGATTGACCAGAAATGGGCAAAGCATGTGAACCGAACTCTCCTTTCTCGATCAAACTTTTCAGTCTCTTTGACCATTTCATAACTCCTTGAGAATTAGATGTACTAACCTGTCTATCTTATCATAGACTTTCAAGAGACTTGTGATCTATACTATTACTGTGTACTGTTACTTAGGTCCCAAACTTGGATTGGTAGTCAGGAAACGCCTAGTCTCGCTAGGAATCGAAAGTTCAGAAGATAGATGGAGCTCTAGCTCCAAGAACATCTCTGAGGTTAAAGGTTACTCAGACTGGAATTACAATGTTTTATTTATTTATTTTTTCCTTTGGTAACACTGGCTCTTAGTGGACCATAGGAGGCTCTTATACTGGTATGGTGACACTTGGAAGGAACACCTCAGTTTTATATTTTTATCGATCTTATCATGATCAGGAATATACTCAAGGTCATGCACAGGCACTCAGGTAACGAATGTTTCTCCCAGCAGTCTTAGCTTGGGAGGCATTCCGGAAGATTACTCTGATTGCAACCCTGGTGGCATCAGAGGCAAGCAAGGTTTTATTGGTGAGGAGCTGGACGTCAGTCAAGGATGCCATCAGGTCTACTCCTGTAGCATCCCCACCCCCTCTTGGTGATAGAACCAGGAGGGATGAGTACGGTGCCTGTGTCACTAAGGGACAGGCTAAGTCCGGCCAGGAAGGAAAAGCTTTGGTGTAAAGTCTGTCTGCAACCCCATCTAGAGCAGGGAGGGACACCTCCGGTAGAAAGATGGTGCCGGTCGCTTTTTTTCTCTTTTACAGATGGGAGCTAACAATTCCAGCCTCACTCTTTTGAACTGTACCCTGAAAAACTGGGATAGATTTGATCCCCAGGGCTTAAAGTAGACACACCTGGTCTTCCTGTGTGATACTGCATGGCTGCGGTACCCACTGGAGGATGACAAACGGTGGCCAGTTGGAGGGTGTCTTAGGTATAATACTGTTTTACAATTAGACCGGTTCTGTAGAAAACAAGGGAAATGGGTAGAAGTAGCATATCTGTTGCCTCTTTTCTCTCTGTGAAATATGCCAGACTTCTGTCCTAAGGGTATAGATTTGGGTGTGACACCTTCAGCTCCCTCCTGTCCTCCTACTTTGCCCCCATACCCGGGGCTCCCAACTGAACAAACTGAAAGCCAGAGAACCCCCCCCCAAGAAGGGTTGCCTTGGTCTCACTGGAAAGCCGAACTAAGATTCAAACTGCCCATGTAGAGGTCCAAACAACTCCTGTCTCAGTATGACCTCAGACTATTCTGGTTTCAATAGAAACTCAGACCTTCCAAATAAGAGATGAGATGGAGGACTGGAGACAAGGAGATAAAGAAAAGCAGGTTTCTCCAATCTATCCCTGAGATCATATGCTCAGAGAAGCCAGAGAGACTGAGGAACAGCCACACAAGCTGTTGCCTCTTCAGGAAGCACCCACCAGGAGAAATAATCAGTCTATGAATATTAATAAGCCTTTTTCTTAACAAGCAATACAAAGAATCAAGGAGAATCTGGGAGAATATTTAGAGGGCCCAGAAAAATATATTAGTGTTTTTAAAGGTGTCACTCTGCTTTATGACCTTACTTGGAAGGATGTGATGTACATCTTGGGACAAACCCTGATTCCCGACTGAAAAAGTCAAAATTTGGGGAAAGCAGTTGCTTACGGAGATGAATGGCTTGGTAATGAATATGTAGGGAAGAGGGAGGACGAGATAGCTGCCCTCTGCATTGGGAATCAGGCGGTCCCCATTACAGAACCAGATTGGGACTACAACACAGCTAAAGGAAGATGGGATCAGAGTTATTTTGTCAGATGTATTCTTGAAGGACTCAGGCAGGTGTGTGCTAAGCCTTTAAACTATGGCAAATTGGCAAACATAGAACAGGAGGAGAAGGAAGCTCCTGGTAAATTCCTAGACAGACTGAGAGAAGTCCTCCACAGATTCACTGAGATTGATCACGAAAGTGAAGAGGGAAAAGTGATCTTAAAAGATAGATTTCTCACTCAGTCGGCTCCAGATATCTGCCGTAAGCTATTAAAACGGGCGTATGGACCAAATCAGTCTTTAGATAATCTGTTACAACTGGCTCAGACAGTCTATTATGGTAGGGAATATGAGGAAAGAAAAGAAGGGCAGAAAAAGACAAAGGAACAGGTAGAAGCCTTCGCAATGGCTATGAGAACCGTTCTTAAACAGCCTGAGAAAAATGCCCAGAGGGACCCAGGTGAAAAGGGATGGGCTTGCTATTACTGTGGAAAGGAGGTGCACCACAAGCGGGATTGCGCTCAGGCATCCAAGTTGCCCCCCGCTGTATGTCCAGTCTGCAAAGGACCACACTGAAGGAGAGACTGCCCCCAGATGCATAGGTTTCGGGGGTCAGACTCTCAAGACAATCAGGACCGAATGTGCCCGCGGGTCCCCACACAAGCTCCCATCCTAATTACACCTGAGGAACCCTGGGTATTAATAACTGTGGGGGGCCAATCCGTCTATTTCCTTTTAGATACTGGGGCAACTTACTCCGTGTTTACTGAAGCTCCTGGCCCACTTTCTTCCCGATCCGCTTCCGTAATGGGACAGTCTGAACGAGCCAAAAGGTATTACTTCAGTGTTAAGTTGTAACTGGGACTCTGTGCTAGTTTCACACTAGTTTCTGATCGTGACAGAGTTTCCCTCACCCCCTTTGGGGAGGGATATACTGAGAAATATCCATGCCTCTGTTTTCATGAATATGGAGCCCTCCCTTTCTCTCCGTTTAATTGAACAAAATGTACATCCTAGAGTACGGGCTAATGGAAAATCTGTGGGTTGAGCACAAAATGCTATTCCTGTAGCTGTCAAGCTCAAAGACCCAAACTTATTTCCACATAAGAAGCAGTATCCACTGAAACCTGAGGTTAAGGAAGGGTTAAAACCCATCATCAAAAATTAAAGAAGCAGAGACTATTAATTTCCTGTAACAGTCTATACAACACTCCTATTTTGGGTATAAAGAAATCAAATGGTAAATGGAGACTAGCTCAATATTTACAAATAATAAATGAGGCTGTAGATACTTTACACTGCATGGTGCCTAATCCTTACACTCTATTGTCTGAAATTCCTGAGCGAGCCAAACATTTCTCAGTAATTGATTTGAAAGATGCCTTCTATTCAGTGCCTTTGATGGAGGAAAGTCAATTTCTATTATTTGCCTTTGAAGACCCTACAGAGCCAGCTTCTCAGTTAACCTGGACAGTTTTGCCCCAAAGATTTCGTGACAGTCCTCACTTATTTGGACAAAGTTTGTCACGAGATCTACAAAACTTTAATAGCTCTGAAGCAGTGGTGTTATAATATGTAGATGATATTTTGCTCTGTGCTGAGACAGAGGAAGCTTGTTCACGAGCCTCAGACGATTTCTTCAACTTTCTGGCAGGCTGTGGTTACAAAGCATCAGGAGAAAAGGCTCAGCTTTGTCAACAATCTGTTAGATATCTGGGCCTAATCATATCAGAAGGGACTAGGGCTATAGGCCCCGAGAGAATTAAACCTGTACTAAATAATCCCCTACCTATGACTTTAAGACAACTGAGAGGATTTTTGGGAATCACAGGCTACTGTCACATTTGGATTCCGGGTTATGGGGAACTTGCCTGGCCTTTATATAACTTATAGCTGAAACTCAGCAGGCCCAAACCAACAAACTGGTTTGGTCTTCCAGATACTCAAAAGGCTTTTAAGGTTCTTCAGACTGCTCTCCTGTAAGCTCCCGCTTTGAGCTTGCCCACAGGGTCAGAATTTAATTTGTTTGTCACTGAAAGAAAAGGTATGGCCTTGGGAGTTTTGACACAACCCCGAGGGCCTCACCAGCAACCTATCACATATCTAAGCTGAGAATTAGGCATAATTTCACGTGGGTGGCCCCGCTGCCTAAGAGTAATTGGGGCAGCGGCTTTATTAGCACCTGAAGCTTTAAAAATAATTAATGGATGAAACCTTACTGTACTGACTTCTCATGATGTGAGTGGAATCTTAAATTCTAAGGTTAATATTTGGATGAGAGAGAGTAGTCTTCTTAAATATCAGTCATTGTTTTTAGAAGGATCAGTAACTAAGCTTAAAGTTTGTGGAAATTTAAATCCTGCCACTTTCCTTTCTGAGAAAGGAAATGAAACACCTGGTCACGATTGTTCCCAATTTCTAACTTTAAACTATGCAGCTCGGGAAGATCTAATGGATACCCCATTAGACAATTGACATGGAAATATTTACAGATGGCAGTTCTTTTGTTTGGGATGGAAAGCATAAAGCAGGTTACACCGTGGGGACAGCTGTACAGGTTTTAGAAGCAAAATCTCTCCCCCAGGGAACCAGTGCTCAGTTAGCGGAGCTTGTGGCTCTGACCCGAGCTCAAGAGTTAAGCAAAGGGCAGTGGGTAAATATCTACACTGATTCTAAGCATGCTTATTTGACTTTATATGCTCATGCTGCAATATGGAAAGAAAGACAGTTTAAAACAGCAACAGGAGAACCTATTAAGCATTTCAGAGAGATCGAGAGACTTTTAATTGCTATATATTTTCCTAAAGAAGTAGCTGTTATGCATTGCAAAGGGCACAGCAAGGATGGGAGTAAAGTAGCCAAAGGCAATCAGTTGGCTGACTGTCAAGCCAGAAAAGCGGCACTTTATGGAACCCCTTCACTACAGATGCCTTTGATCTGGACAGGTCCTGTGGAACAGGAACAACCGCAATATACTGAGGAAGAATTAGAAAGATATGAGAAAAGAGGAGCAAAGATTACTGATAAAGGATGGTTACAGCCCAAGGATGGATGATTAATAATTCCTCAAAACACTGAGTGGAAAATTTTTAAGGGTTTACACCAGAGTTTCCATTTGGGTGCAGAGAGTACTTACCAGATGGTTTCTCGTTTGTTTGAAGGTAAAAATGTAATGAAAACTTTAAAGAACATTATCAAAAGGTGTGAGGTTTGTCAGACAAATAACCCAAAGACTGAAAAGCTAGCAAAATCTGGATTACAACCAAGTGGAAAGTATCCTGGAGAGGACTGGGAAATTGATTTTACTCATATGCCCAAAGCTAATGGATATTCTTGCTTACAAGTTTGGGTAGATACTTTTACTGGATGGGTTGAGGCTTTTCCCTGTCATAGTGAACAGGCTAAGGAGGTTATAAAGATTTTAATCCATGAAATTATCCCCAGGTTTGGGCTGCCACTTAGCCTTCAGAGTGACAATGGCTCTGCCTTTAAAGCTGCTGTAACTCAGGGGGTGTCTAAAGCTCTAGGAATAGAATATCACTTACACTGTTCCTGGAGACCCCAATCCTCAGAAAAGGTTGAAAAAGCTAATGGCATTATCAAAAAGGCATCTGCACAAATTAACTCAAGAGACACAGGACAATTGGATTAAAGTCCTACCCATAGCTTTAATGAGGGCTTGAACTGCCCAAAAAAGGAGGGACTGTCCCCTTTTGAATGCATTTGTGAAAGGCCTTTCTTACGCACAGATATTGTTTTAGACCCTGAAGCCTTGGAATTAACTAATTATGTAACTCAGCTCTCAGCTTTTCAACAGGCATTAGCGGAACTCTGGGAGATGACTCCTGACCCAGCCTCTGAGTCAAGCAAGCCTCTAATTGAGCCAGGAACCGAGGTCCTCATTAAAACATTGGGGTCTGGGGGGGGCCACCCCTCGAACCCCTCTGGGAAGGCCCTTACAAGGTTATTCTTTCTTCTCCCACAGCTGTCAAAGTGCCAGGAATTGATTCGTGGGTACATCACACTCGAGTTAAGAGGTGGAACCCTGACCAGAACTAACTGACTTCATTTTATGTCTTTACTTTCTATGCTCTGACTTTGTACTTTTTAGATGGGCCTGATAATCTATGTGAGCCTACTTCTGCTGACACCAAAAATCCTGAGTCTGCCGTTTGATCCTCAAGACAATGACTTCCTGCCCTGGGCTTACTCCTACACTACATCCCACAGTCTAACTGCTGGGTCTGTGATGAAGCACTCCTGTCTTCATCAGTGGAAGGCTTCCCGTGGTGGACAGCTCCATTTCAAGGAAGAGACTTCCTCCAAGTCTGCGAATACCTTCAACAACAATCATATGTGATGCCTATTCTTCATCTGATGACATCTAACAACCCTAAAATGGACTGGTGCAAAACTTTGTACTTTAACTATGGACATAGCGTGACTTTTAATTTTGATTATACATTGTCTTGGTTTAATGCTGATTGTTTTGTTTTTGCTCTTTGCTCCCTGCATCTGTAACAGTGTAACTGGATTTGTTTCTAGTTGCATGAACGCTTCTAAGTTACAAACGGTTGCTCAAACTCATGCTACTGCTGCAGCTTCTTCCAACTACTACTTAGGGGCCCTGGATCAGAAATCCTCAGTATGAGGGTTAGGAGAATATGTTGCTTCACCAATTTAAGGACAACACCCATTGTCAGCTTGGAAGCCGTTACGGAATGAGAACGACACCCCTTTTCCCTAGGCGACATAATTCTCCTTAAAGAAAAGGGGGGAATGAGAGGGTAACAGACAGGAAGGCCAGGGGTCTCCAAATGGGGGAAATAAGCTGCGAGTGCCAGACATTTTTATCTCTTAAGCGGCAGGAGGAAACAAACTGGTGATATTTTCCCCTTCTCTATACAAATTTAAAAGGAGGTTTCTCTTAAAATACTGTGTTGCAATAATGACACCTGGTTCCACCTGAACTTAAGTATTTTCAAACCTTGAGTTAACCAATTTATTCTTATGGAAACATTTGTCTTAACCTATGTTAATGTACTATGCATTTACCCCAAACCCTGTCTTCAAGTCGATTCCTCTTAATGGCTCAGAACCGACTTGACAAACCAGTATGTTATACTCAGACATTGTTCCCCTAATCTATGTAAACGAAACTATTTGTATGGTAATCTGCCTTTCTACAAGATTCAAGTCAATCGGTTTATGGCCCTGGATGGCTCCTCTGGTGCCAAGATTATCCCAAAATACATCTTATGGATGGGGGCCTGGTGCCATTCTGAGTTTTAAGACATTCCTTTCTTTCGTTAACAGACTGCTGGTGACTATATAACATTCAGCTAGGATCTAGTAAGGGGTACTGTTTGTGCAACCTTCTAGTGCTCTGTCAGAAGCTTTCTCTATCTCCTTTATACCTGAATAAAACTTTATCACACAAAACCACTGAGCAATCAAGTTTCGTCTCTGGCAGTGAATTCTTCTTCTCTGGAGACCAAGAATTCCAGCATCTTTTCATGGTTCAGCAACACCATTTCAATGGGCCAGTGGTGGGGGAGGGAGGAACAGAGAGTGCTTGACATGAATACAGACTTTGCTGGGAAGTGGGGGGGGGGGTTAGAATGAGAGGGTCTGAATGTAGACAGTGGTGATGGTTACACACCACTGTGAAGGCCTTAATATTCCCAAATTGCATCAATTAAGGTAAATTTTATTAATAAAAATTAACAAAAAAATACAGGAAGCTGTTAAAAAAATATAACATCACAAGGAAGCTACACACAAACCAGATGAAAAGAGGTTCAGGGGAAAGGAACTCAATCTCCCCTGGGTGCGGACTGAGTTGTTGGTGTCCACAGTGAGCACATAGGGATGGAGGCTGCAGAGCCGACCGCTCCCCTGGACGTGGTGTTTCCAGAAAGGGCTCTGGATCTCTGTCCAGAGCGGGGGCCCGTTCTCCCTGCAGGGGTGGGGGAGTCATCGTGGGCATCTGGGTGTTGCACAGGAGCCAGGGCAGGCTCTGCCTGCCGAGGCGGTGACTCCTCCTCTGCCTCGGGTTCTCCTGCCAAAGCCCGAGCAGGTGCAGGTGCACGTGGAGGTGGAGGTTCTGGCTGAGGGGGTGGGACATCAGTGCCTGGGGCTGGGGGTCCTGCAGGCACGGAGATCCGATCTGCCCGGTGTGCTGGCCAGTACCCAGCTGGCCTGGTGTCTCTGCGAGGGCAAGTCTCGGTTCTCCATCTGCCCTCGGTGGATCCCTGGGTCCTGCACCTGGAGGAACCACCTCTGTAGGGACAGATCTGGGAAGTGGAGCCTGGTTGCAGTTGGAGACCAGTGCTAGATCTGGGAGAGAAGAAAAGTTTACCCACAGGCCAGCCTTTTCATGCGTGTATCCTGGAATGGAAAGCTTGCAAGAGATTCCCAAAGAATACCCAGCATAGGATGTCTTTTCTAACTGAAGTGTGCAAGATGGGTGGTGTGAGGCCAGCCTTTACTCCAGGCCCAGCAGCAGCTTTCAGGGACTCGCCCCTGTGTAGCTCAGCACCCTCTTCCCACACACTCCCATGCACTAGCCCTAGCGTCCTCACCTCTGTGCTTTGCCATGCTGGGCTCCAGGTCCTTCTGCTGCCTCAGAGGCAGGGGCTCTCGGTGTTCTGGTCAGAACTGGGTGTGCTGAGATCTGTGGCAGCCTGAGACTGGGCCGCCGGGTGTGTCCTGGGCAGTGTCTGGGCAGTAGGCCTTCCCTGCTTCCTCTTTGTCCGCAGCTGGGCTGAAACCTCTGTGGGCATGCTCACCTGGAGCCTGCGCTGGGCCTCACGGGTGGGGGTGGTGGTGCTCCAACCCCACCCTCAAGGAGGTGGATGGGGTATCCCCATCATCAGCCTCATCACGTGGGAAGCTCTGCAATGACAGTGACCATCAGCCAGCCCTACTTGGAGTATTCCGAGCTGGGCCTGGCCAGTATAGCTGCTGCTTCTGCCCGCTCAAACTTCTGTTCCCAGAAGGGGCAGAGACGTGTGTCTGCTCAGATTCCATCGCCCCCCTCCCCCGGGAGGAAGGAGACCCACCGTAGGGTGTGAGGTCAGCCTGGGCGGGCGGCGCTGCCCGCACTCTCCCCATCCCACCCAGCCTGCTCTCCCCTGGGGTGTGGACGCAACTTGTCCACAGGCATCTGACCCCACATCCACCTGGGCTTACTTGAGGGAGACACACCCCGAGAAACCCACATCCACACACACAGGGAAAGGACCCAGTGTTGCCAGGTGGCATGGGAGAGGTGGCCTGGCCCAGCCTGGGGCTCCCCGTTTTACCTTTCTATTCCTATGGGCAAAGAGTGAGAAGCTTTTCGTGGGTGCCCTGAGCCAGCGTCGACAGTGTTCCCATGCACTCTGCCTGTGAGCTCTCCTGAGGCCCCGGCCTCTGGGCAGGTGCAAACAGCAGAACATCTTGGCAGCAAGTGATCTGGCTGGGGGCTCCTCTCTGCTCAGGAGGCCTGGATACCCGGTTCTGGGTTCTGTTGGGTTCTGTTGCCGGGAAGTGACATCATTTCCTGGGGTTCATGCTGAGGTCCCTTACACAAAGCTCTCCAAGTGAATCTCTAGGTTCCTGACTGCTCAACCACCCCCTTAGGCCATGTGCAGACACAGTGACACCCACAGAGACCACCCCACAGCCTTGGATAGGCTTGGATGCAGCCAGGTCCTGATCTCTGAGGACCTTGCTGATTTCAGACCAGGCTCCTTCTTCTCATAAGTGATGTGGCCCTGGACAAGTATATTCCCCTAAGGGCTTCCCCCGTCTCTCCACCTGCAGAGTAGGGGTCATTTTTTCAACGGCTTCCTAGCTCTGTTGGCCTACGAGCACCTCCATGCCTTTCAACCTGGGGTGAGTATCACATGGAGCTTGTGAACTGAGACTTCAGAAAGAAGGATTCGATACCGGGCTGTCATAGCACAGAATAGGGCAGTACGAGGCCTGGATGCACTGTGGTACCTAGGAAAAGGCACTCCCCCTCCTGACTGTTTTGAGACCCCACATCCAAGTTGGACGACTGAAAGGAAGACTTGAAGGTCTCCCTCTGTTATATAAAAGAGTAGCCAACTTTCTGGTCCTCTGTTTCCATTGAGATTCTGTTCAAGTGTCCCAGCTCGGCTTCTGCGTGTGGCTGAGCTTCTAATGGCTCCCTGCGTTCTTGTCTTTTACTCTCATAACTTTGGGTCATTTTCCCCCTTCTGGGGTGGATGGGCACTGTCATTACTTCTAACTTCGATATACATTTTTGAAAAGTCTGTTCAATCTGCTCATTTCCTCTCTTTTGTTTCATGTCTCTCTATGGGTGTGTCACTCTCTTTTCATTTCTAAATCCAATTTATAACTTCCTCGTTCTCTCTCCTGTGTGGATGGATGGATGCCTATATGAATGCACATGTATATGATTAGAAGAGGTTTATTTTTAGGGATAGGTTAGAGAGAGATAAAGGCTTTAGGTTGGAGTTGGAATTGGGGTTAGGGTTAAGGGTGGTGGTAGTGTTTCTTGGAGACTGAGTGCTGTGCATTCTTAGTCTCTTTACATATGAACCCCTTATCAGATACACCACTTGCAAGGAGTCTGTCATGTTCAGTTTACTATTTTTTGGGTTTGTGAATGCTTAGTTTTTCTGTTACATAGATGTTCAATTGGATGGAAAACCATTGGTGTACTTAGTTTTCCTGTCTCCCTTACTTGAAGAGACCCATTTCTGCTTATGCCCACTAAATGTGAAGGAGACTCTGATGTTAAGGAGTCTTTGACCTATGCTTATTTCTAGCTATCTCATAACATCAGTCTTTAGGCTGACATTTTTCACCGATATTGAGGTGGTCTGAGATAAAAACCAATAGAATTCTCCAGATGTAGCTGTCTGGTTTTCCCATGGACATTTATTGAAGAGGCTTTCTTATTCCCATTTGTATATTCTCCCCTTCTTTGTCAGAGATGAGTTGATCATGGATGGTGGGGTTTATTTCTGGACGCTCAACTTTATTCCATCGATCTGGATCTGTGTGTATTTTTGCATTACCAATACCATACTCTCCTACTGCTGCTGCTGCTATGTCACTTCAGTCGTGTCTGACTCTGCACGACCCCATGACCTGCAACCTACCAGGCTCCTCCATCCAGGGCATTTTCCAGGCAAGTGTACTGGAGTGTGTTGCCATTGGCTTCTCTGATACTGTCCTGAGGATCTTAGTTTTGTATTCTAATTTCCTTTCACACAACCTTGTATGTCCATATCGGGGCTTTTTCGTCATATTATATTGACTATTTAGGCTCTTTTCTGCTTCCATAAACCTTTGGAATTCTTTGTTCAGTGCGAAAACCCATTGGAATTTTGGGAGGAATAACATCGAAGCTATGGATTGCCTGGGGGTGTGACATCATTTTACCAATAGGAATTCTTTCAATCCATGAGCACAGCTTATCATTCCCTTGGTTTGTGTGGGCTTGATCTTCTTTCTTCCGTCTCTTGCAGTTTTCTGACAACAGTTCCTTCCTTCCCTTCTGGGTTAGATGGAATTGTGGGTATTTCACTTCAGTGAATGGCATTGTCAGTGGGGGTGATAATTCCCTTCTCATTGGAAGACTTTACTGTGAGTATTAGAAATGCAAATGATTTCTCTTCCCCTTCCTCCCTGTCCATCTCTCAGAGCCACTGGGAAACACAATCCTAATCCAAAGTCACACAGGCCTGAGGGAGTGCAACTAGACTGTTGTTTCTTCAGGCCCTCAGTGCTGGACATCATCCGGGATACTCTGTGTGTGTCTTCCTTGGTCTGGTGTCGCTTCAGACCTTTCCCTCATTTTAACAGGCTTGTTTTGTTGGTGTTCTTTGTCTGTTTGGAGACAAATCCTTGATAAGCTATGTGTTTGCACTTATTTGTCTTACGATGTATGACCTGTCTTTTGCTTTTGTAATAAGTTCTTTCCCACAGTAGATATCTTTGATTTTGCAAAGTCCACTGTATTCTCTGGGTTTGTTTGTGGACTGCCTTTTAGTTTTGTGTGTGAAGACTCAAAGCACTCGTCCAGTTTCTGCTCATTGTTCTTCTAGATTTATGACAAGTTTTCATGGAAAGTTTGTCTAGGGATAATTGGAAGTGAATTCGGTGTAAGGTGTCAAGTCTCCATCTCCATTCATGCCATCCCCTCCACTTTCCAATTCCCTGTTCCTGAGTGGTTTTGGAGACCTTGTGGGAAGTTTGGTTGCATTGGAGTTTGCATTTCCACCTTGATTCGATTCACACTGTTCTGCCCTCAGGGACACTGGAAAGGGGGAGTGAGGAGCAGCCTGCACTTCCAGCAGTGACCACACGGTGGGGCGAGTGCTGCTCTCCCCTCAGGGAGCCCCAGGCCACAGGCATCCCAGTGAGGGGCCAGCTCTGTGCTCAGCTGAAAGGAGTTAGTCTCTCAGGAGCCTCTGAGCCCTTGCCTTTGGGTCATCCAGGGTAGGCATTTACTGTGACAAAAAAATAGCCCTGAATTCCATGGATAGAAGAGCCTGGCTGGGTAGAGTTCTTGGAGTTGCCATGAATCAGACACAACTGAGCACACACAAACACAATATATTAAAATCAATGTTTTTTGGGGGGTGAAGGGGGAGTCGTGGGGGTTTTTTGCCTTATATAATAGCCAAGACAAAACTAATTTAAACCTAAATTCACATAGATGGTAGGGGTATATCTCTCCTTCACCTTTTTTTTTTTTTTTTGCAAACCTATTAAACTTATTTTAAGGTTTAGTAGAACCTTCCTTGAACAGTTCATTATGAAGCATTTTTGTGTGTGTGTGTGAAATTCGCCTCATTAAAAGTACGGTTTGCCTTTCCTGGATAATTTTGTTCATTGGTTTCTTAGGCAAACTTAGTAATGTTTGATTCATAATAAAGTTTTAATCTTCTTGTATAATTTTTTGTCTCTAGTGCAAAATGGCCATATGCTGTCCCTATAATTGCACAGTCTTACTTGAAAGTGCCCAAGAATATATATGTTGGTACTTTGGACCTAGTTATAAGTTTCCTTGAGTTATTCTTTACATCTTATGAAGTGTATGCCTTTTTCACATTGTACTATTCTTTGGCCTTTGAATTCATTTCAATATAAATTATTCAATATAAATTCATTCCAAAATAAAATTTATTTATTTTAGTTGGGGGCTAATTACTTTACAATATTGTAATAGTTTTTGCCATACATTGACATGAATCAGCCATGGGTTTACATGAAATTGGCCTCTTAACGAATCATTAGTGAAAACTGACCTTTTATTTAAATTATTGGTGATTAATTGCAAGTTGTGTAGTTCAGTCGATCAGTCGTGTCCAATTCTTTGAAACCCCATGGACCATAACACAACAGTCTTCGGTGTCCATCAGCAACTCCCGGAGCTACCTCAAATTCATGTCCATAGAGTTGGTGATGCCATCCACTCAGCTCATCCTCTGTCGTCCCCTTGTCCACCCGCCTTCCATCTTTCCCGACATCAGAGCCTTTTCCAATGAGTCAGTTCTTTTCTTCAGGTGGCCAAAGTATTGGAGCTTCAGCATCAGTCCTTCCAAAGAATATTAAGACTGATTTCCTTTAGGATGGACTGGTTGGATCTCCTTTCAGTCCAAGGGCCTCTCAAGAGTCTTCTCCAGCAACACAGTTCAAAAGCATCAATTCTTCAGCACTCGGCTTTCTTGAAGTCCTACTCTCACATCCATACATGACTACTGGAAAAACCATAGCCTTGCCTAGACGGACTTTTGTTGGCAAAGTAGTGTCTCTGCTTTTTAATATGCTGTCAAGGTTTGTCATAATTTTCCTTCCAAGGATTAAGCATCTTTTAATTTCATGACTGCAGTCAACATCTGCAGTGATTTTGGAGCCCTGAAAAATAAAGTCTGCCACTCTTTCCCAATCTGTTTGCCATGATGTGATGGGACCCGAGGCCATGATCTTAACTTTCTGAATGTTGAGCTTTAAGCCAACTTTATCACTTCTCTTTCACTTTCATCAAGAGTCTCTTTAGTACTTCTTCACTTTCATGCCATAAGGGTGGTGTCATGTGCATATTTGAGGTTATTGATACTTCTCCCAGCATTCTTGATTCCAGCTTGTGCTTCATCCAACCCAGCGTTTCTCATGATGTACTCTGCATATAAGTTAAATAAGCAGGGTGATGATATACAGCCTGGAACACTCCTTTTCCTATTTGGAACCAGTCTGTTGTTCCATGCTGAGTTCCAACTAGCTTCCTGACCTGCATACAGGTTTCTCAAGAGACAGGACAGGTACTTCGGTCTCACTGGGAGAAAAATGCCGGTTGGGGCCCCTAGGCCCAGGATCCAGGTGGGTGCCCAGGGTGTTCTCCCCGCAGGAGCCGAGCAGAGTGCAGACAGGCCTATTCTCATGAGTTCTCTCCTGCAGAGCAAGTGTGATAGAAGAGCCATGTGGAGGGGGACTTGATATTCCCGGGCAGTGTGGGAGCCCTCCCTGGGCGTGGGGGCCCAGAGACCATGGCGCCTGAAAAATGACCTCCCAGGCAGTGCTTCCCAGCCGGGGGTGACTCTCAGCCCGCAGGCGGCTGGGGACATTATCTTGCTTGGAGGCAGGAAAGGTAGCCCCAGAGAGTGGGTTTTCAGGCCTCTCGCATGCAGCCAGTGTGGGGCTCCTCAGATGCTAGACCTCTGGTCGTCCTCCCAGGGCCTCAATTTCTGAGTCAGGTCAGGGAGTCTGCCCGCACTCTGGGAGCCTTTCAAAGACATTCCTAGGGCAGTGTGGTCCTGCCTATTGGGCAGGAGGCCGCGGGAGGGCAGTGGAGGGGGCCAGGGGACATGCTGGGGTCCTCCGGCTGAGGGCAACCAGCACCTCCCTGGGGCCCCCGGCAAGGGTTGGCGGGCCTGCCCCAGGCCTGGTCAACGCCACCGTGAGGAGCAAAGTTAGCTCCGGCAGAAGGAAGCAAAGAGCCCAGGATGCCTCCGCAGGCAGTTGTTGGGCCGCCCCGCGTGAAGCCTCCCCAGGAGAAAAATGCCGGTTGGGAACCCTAGGCCCTGGATCCAGGCGGGCACCCAGGGTACACTCCCCACAGGAGCCGAGCATGCTGCAGACAGTCCTAGTCTTGTGAGCTCTCTCCTGCAGAGCAAACGTGATGGAAGAGCCGTGTGGAGGGTGCCTTGACTTTCCCAAGCAGTGTGGGAGCCCTCCATGGGTGCAGGGACCCAGGGGCCATGGCCCCTGAAAAATGACCTCCCAGCCAGCGCTTCCCAGTCAGGGGTGACTGTCAGCCCACAGGCGGCTGGGGACGCTGTCTTGCTTGGAGGCAGGAAAGGTAGCCCCAGAGAGTGGGTTTTCAGGCGTCTCATGTGCAGCCAGTGTGGGGCTCCTCAGATGCCAGACCTCCGAGCCTCCTCCCAGGGCCTCAATTCCCGAGTCAGGCCAGGGTGACTGCCCTCACTCTGGGAGACTTGCAAAGACCTTCCTAGGGCAGCACGGTACCTCTCATGGGTCCTTACCCTAAAACTAACCCTATCTCTAACCCTAACCCTAACCCTAACCCTATCCCTAACACTAACCCTAAACCTAACCCTAAACTTAACTTAAACCATAACCTTAATCCAACCCCTAACCCTAAACCTAACCCTAACCCAAATCTTAGTCTAATCCTAACCCTTACACTAACCCTAACGCTACACTAACGTTAACTCTAACCTAACCTTAAATCTAACCGTAACACATTCCTAGGTTAGCACAGTCCTGCCTATGGGGAAGAAGGCTGCAAAATGCATCTAAGCCGGCTGGGTGACATGCCGGGGTCACCTGGCCGAGGGCATCTCTAACATCGATTGGGCCCTTACCCTAAACCTAACGCTATCCCTAACCCTAACTGCTAAACCTAAGCCTAACATTAACCCTAACACTACCACTAACAATAACCCTAACTTCTAACCCTAACACTAACCATAACCATAATGCTAACCCAAAACCCTAAACCTAACCCTAACCTTAACTCAAACCTTAGTCCAAACCTAACCCTAACGTTACCCTATCATTAACTCTAAACCTAACCCTAACAATTTCCTAGGTTAGGACAGTCCTGCCCATGGGGAAGGAGGATGCAATCTGCATATGAGCAGGCCGGATCACATGCTGGGGACACCTGGCCAAGGACACGTGGAACATCCCATGGGCACCTACACTAATCCTAACCCTAACCCTAACCGCTAACACTAACACTAATAATAACCCCAAACACTAACACTAACCCTAAACCTAAACCTTTCCAATGCCTTAACCGTAACCAATAACCCTAACACTAACTCTAACACTTACCCTAAGCTACCCTAACCCTAATCCTATCTGTAACACTAATCTTAACCCTAACCCCAACCCTATCCCTAAAGCATAACCCTAATCCTATCCCTAAAACATAACCCTAACCCTAACCTCTAACCCTAACCTTAACCTTCAATTCCCGAGTCAAAATAGTGTGTTACTCTGCGCTCTGCAAGACTTGCAATCACATTCCTATGTCAACGTGGTCCAGACAATGGGAATGGAGGCTGTGCAATGCGTCTGATGGGGTCGGGTGCCATGCCATGGTCTCCTTGTGAAGGGAACCTGTCACCTCCCATGGGCCATACCCTAAACCTAACCCTAACCCAAACACTAAACGTAACCCTATTGCTAATCCTAAAACAAACCCTACCCTAACCATAACCTTAAACCTAACCCTAATCTGAAACCTAACCCCTAAGCCTAACTCTATACCAAATCCCTAACCCAAAACCTTGCCCAAAACCTAATCCCTAACAGTATTCCCAACTCTAGCCCTAAACGTAAACCCTAACCCTAACCCTAACTCTAACACATTCCTAGGTTAACACAGTCCTGCCCATGGGGAAGGAGGCTGCAAAGTGCATCTGAGTGGGCTGGATCACATGGCGGGGTCACCTGGCTGAGGGCACGTGGAACCTCCCATGGGCTCTTTACCCTAAAACTAACCCTATCCCTAACCCTAACCCTAACCCTAACCCTAATCTTAACCTTAAACCATAAACTTAACCCAACCCCTAACCCTAACCCTACCCCTAACCCAAATCGTACTCTAATCCTAACCCTTACACTAACCGTAACGCTACACTAAGGTTAACTCTAACCTAACCCTAACACATTCCTAGGTTAGCGCAAACAGGCCGGGGACACCTGGCCAAGGGCACCTGGAACCTTCCATGGGCCCTTACACTAAACCTAATGCTATCCCTAACCCTAACCGCTAAACCTAAGCTTAACATTAACCCTAATACTAACACTAACCATAACCCTGACTTCTAACCCTAACACTAACCATAACCCTAATGCTAACTGAAAATCCTAACCCTAACCCTAAACCTTACCAAAACACTAGCCCTAACCCTTAATCCTAACCCTATCTCTAACACTTACCCTAACCCTAACCCTATCCTAATCCTAATCTTAAACCTTCCCTAAACCAAACCCTAACCCTAAACCTAACCCTAACCAAAACCTCAGTCTAATCCTAACCCTTAACCTAACCCTAACGCTACCCTAACGTGAACTCTAAATCTAACCCTAACACATTACTGGTTAGCACAGTCCTGCCCATGGAGAAGGAGACTGCAAAGTACATCTGAGTGGACCGGGTGACATGCTGGGGTCACCTGGCCAAGGGCACGTGGAACCTCCCATGGGCCCCTTCTCTAAACCTTAACCCTATCCCTAAACCTAACTGCTAACCCTAACCCTACCCTAACTTTAACCCTAACATTAACACTAACCGTAACCCTAACCTCTAACCCTAAAACTAACACAAATACTAACACAAAACCCTAATGCTAACTGTAACCCTAAAACTTACCAAAATACTTACCCTAACCCTCAACCTTAACTTTCGGGAGCTGCGATAGGCATTACTGACAAAATGGAGGCACGGCCCCAACCCCCTCTCCTCATCCCGCAGGCACGGTCCCGGGATGAAGGAGTTAGGTCTTGTGATTCTGACTTGTCCTTTCTTTCCTCCGGTTGAGTTGGCTGGAAAGAATGTTACAATCCGTAACGTTAACTATTGACATTTGTTCAAGGATCTTTACAAAGAATGCTCCAGGATGAGCACATAGGCTGCAGCCTAAGATCATGGGAAACATTGTTATCTGAAACCTGCCTGTAAGGGGAATGTTTATGGCAAAAGAAGTTTGCTGAGTTTAGGGGTTAGGAATAATTAAGAATAGTTAGAAGCTAAACGTTTGAGGTATGTTGTAGTGTTGGCATATTTTACTATAGCTTATGGAAACTAGGTATTTTAGAGATACTAATAGCCAAAAGCCTGTTTATGAGATGATGAGCTTAAGTTACTAGGGGATAGCAGGATTTAAAGAGATAAGAAATAAACTGAGGAATGTAATATACAGCCCAGAGACAAACTTGAGTTACAATGTTATCACAAGGACACTTAAGAAGAAACTCTGAAGGACAACAATGATTTATGGAGACAGTAAATATGGGTGAGAGGAAACTGAAGATGTCATACCTCTGACCTAATGCTTTTGTAAAAGTATAAAAGAAAACCTGATGCTTAAAATAAACATGCAGCCCAGTGTTTTGAGCGAGAGACTGCATCATTTTCATTTGCCGACCCCATTCATCCCTTCAGGGTGATTCCCTGGCTGCCAGAGCTGGACTCTGGCACTTAATCCCAACTCTAACACTTACCCTAGGTTACCCTGTCCCTATCCCTAACCCAAAACCCTAACACTAACCCTAAACCTAAAACTAACCCTAAATCTTACCAAAACCCTAACCCTAACCTTGAATCTTACACTTACCCTAACCCTAATATTAACCCTATCCTAACCCTAACCCTAACCCAATCCTTAGTCTACTCCTAAACCTTACCCTAACCCTAACACTACCCTAATGTTAACTCTAAACCTAACCTTAAACCTAACCCTAACTAATTCCTAGGTTAGCGCACTCATGTCCATGGGGAAGGAGGCTGCAAAGTGCAGCTGAGCAGGCCAGGTGACATGCCAGTGTCACCTGGCCGAGGGCACGTGGAACATCCCAAGGGCACCTACCCTAAACCTAACCTTATCCTTAACACTAACCGCTAACCCTAAGCCTACCCTGACTTTAACCCTAATACTAACACTAAATGTAACCCTAAATTCTAACCCTAACACTAACCATAACCCTAATGCTAACCCAAAACCCTAACCCTAAACTTAACCCTACACCTTACCAAAACACTAACCCTAACCATTAACCAGAACGCTAACTCTAACACTTACCCTAAGCTACCCTATCCCTAACCCTAAACACTAACCCTACCCTAACCCTATCCCTAAAGCATAAACCTAACCCTATATCCAAAGCATAACCCTAACCCTAACCCTAACCCTTACCAAACACTAACCCTAATGCTTAAACCTAATCCTATCTCTAACACTTACCCTAACCCTACCCTAACCATAACCCTAACAATAACCTAACCCTAACCTTAACCCTAATGCCAACCCAAAACCCTAAACCTAACCCAACCCTAAACCTAACCCTAAACCTTACCAAAACACCAATCCTAATGCTTCACCCTAACCGTATCTCTAACACTTACCCTAGCCGTAACCCTAACCTTACCCTAACCCTAACCTTAACCTTAACCCTTCCACAACCCTAACCCTAACTGTAAATCTAACACTAACATCAACTTTAGTCTTACCGTAACCCTTACCCTAACCCTCACACTATTCTAACCTTAACTCTAACCCTAACCCTAAACCTAACCCTAACACATTTCTAGGTTAACACAGTCCTGTCTATGGGGAAGGAGGCTGCAAAGTGCATCTGAGCAGGCTGGGTGACGTGTCAGTGTCACCTGGCAGGGGGCACGTGGAACCTCCCATGGGACCGTACCGTAAACCTAACCTTATCCTTAACCCTAACCGCTAACCCTTACCCTAACCCTAACTTTAACCATAACACTAACACTAACAGTAACCCTAACCCCAAACCCTAACCCTAACCCTAAACCTAACCCTTATGAAAATCCTAGCCCTAACCCTTAACCCTAACCATAACTCTAACCCTAACCCTATCCTAATCCTAACCCTAAACCTATCCCTAAAGCATAACCCTAAACCGATCTCTTAAGCATAACCCTGACCCTAACACTAACCCTAAACCTAACCCTAACCCTATCGCTAACCCTAGCATCTAACCCCAACCCTAACCCTAACCCTAACCTAGAATTCCCGAGTCAGAGTAATGTGTTTCTCTGCACTCTGCAAGGGTTGCAATCACATTCCAATACCACCGTGGTCCTGCCAATGGGGATGGAGGCTGTGCAGTGCGTCTGATGAGGTCGGGCGCCATGCTTCGGTCTCCTTGTGAAGGGCACCTGGCACCTCCTATGGGCCCTACCCTAAAGCTAACCCTAAACCAAACCCAACCGTAACCCTATTGCTAATCCTAACACTAACCCTACCCTAATCGTAACCCTAACCCTAAGCTTAATCCGAACCCTAACCCCTAAGCCTAACACTAAACCTAATCCCTAACCCTAAACCTAACCCAAAATCTAATCCTTAACAGTATTGCCAACCCTAACCATAAAAGATAAAACTTAGCCCTAACCCTAACCTTAACCCTAACACATTCCTAGGTTAAGGCAATCCTGCCCATAGGGAAGGAGGCTGCAAAGGGCACCTGAGCAGGCTGGATGGCATGCTGGGGTCACCTGGCTGAGGGCACACGGAACCTCCCATGGGCCCTTATCCTAAACCTAACCCTATCCCTAAACCTGACCGCTAAACCTGTCCCTAACCTTAACCCTAACACTAACACTAACTGTAACCCTAACCTCTAACCCTAACACTGTCCATAACACTAATGCTAACCCAAAACCCTAACCCTAAACTTTAAACCTAACTCTAACCATTACCAAAACACTAACCGTAACCCTTAACCCTAACCCTAACTCTAACACTTACCTAACACAACCTTAACCCTACCCTAACCCTAACCTCTAACCCTGACCCTAACCTTTTCCTAACCCTAACCCTAACCCTAATACTAACCCTAACCCAAACCTTAGCCTAAACCTAACCCTTACCCTAACCCTAACGCTGCCCTATCATTAACTATAAACCTAACCGTAACAAATTCCTAGGTTACCACAGTTCTGCACATGGGGAAGGAGACTGCACAGTGCATCTGAGCGGGCCGGGTCACATGCCGGGGTCACCTGGCTGAGGGCATGTGGAAACTCCCATGGGCACCTACCCTAATCCTAACACTAATCCCATCCCTAACCGCTAACATTAACCCTAATGATAACCCCAAACACTAACACTAACCCTAAACCTAAACATTTCCAATGCTCTAACCATAATCATTAACACTAATCCTAACCCTAACACTTAGCCTAAGCTACCCTAACACTAACCCTAACCCTATCCATATCCCTAAAGCAAAACCCTAACCCTAACCCTATCTCTAACACTTATCCTAACCCTAACCCTACCCTAACCTCTAACCCTAACCCTAACCCTAACCCAAACCTTTGTCTTACCCTAATGCTTACCCTAACTGTAACACTACCCTAACGTTAACTCTAACCCTAAACCTAACTCTAACACATTCCTAGGGTAATGCAGTCCTGCCCATGGGGAAGGAAGCTGCAAAGTGCATCTGAGCAGGCCGGGTGACATGCCGGGGTCACCTGGCTGAGGGCACGTGGAATCTCCCATGGGCCCCAACACTAAATGTACAATTATCCCTAACCCTAACCGCTAACCCTAAACCTAAACCTAACATTAACCCTAAAACTAGCACTAACCGTAACCATCTTAATAAACCAAAACCCTAACCATAACCCTTACC
Source organism: Giraffa tippelskirchi (assembly GCF_054371585.1). NCBI lineage: Eukaryota > Metazoa > Chordata > Mammalia > Artiodactyla > Giraffidae > Giraffa > Giraffa tippelskirchi. The sequence continues at coordinate 5,983,802 of NC_137288.1, read as the reverse complement.
AAAAGCCTAACCCTAACCCTTAACCCTAACCATAACACTTATCCTAACCTTAACCCTTCCTTAACCCTAAACCTAAAACCTAACCCTAACCTTTACCCTATCCTTAAAGCATAACCTTAACCTGATCCCTAAAGCATAACCCTAACCCTAACCCTAACACTAACCCTAAACCTAACCTTAACCCTAACCCTAACACTAAACCTAACCCTAACTCTAACCCTAACCCTATCACCTAAGGCTAACCCTAACCCTAAAACCTAAACCCTAACCCTAACCCGTAAGCCTAAACCTAACCTAAACCCAAAACCTAGTCTAATCCTCGCACTAACCCTAACTATCCCTAACTCTAACCTTAACCCTAACACATTCCTAGTCAATGTGGTCCTCCCCATGGGGAAGGAGGCTACAAAGTGCATCTGAGGGGGCTTGGTGCCATGTCGGGTTCACCTAACTGAGGGCACCTGGCACCTCCCATGGGCGCAAACCCTAACCCTAACCCTAACTCAAACCCTAACAGTAACCTCAATGCTAACCCTGATGCTAACCATAAACCGAATCCTAATCCTACCTGAACCCTAAACCCTAAGCCTAAATTTAATCCTATACCTAAACACTAAACCTATCCCTAACCCTGAACCCTAATCCTAAAAGTAACCCTAACCCTAACACTAATCCTAACCCTAAGCCTATCCTTAAACCTAACCCTAACCCTAACAGTAACCATAACCCTAACCCTAGCCACTAACCCTAATCTTAAACCTTTACCCTAACCCTAAACACTAACTCTAATAGTAACCCTAACCCTAAACCTAACATTTACCCTAAACCATAACCTTAACACTAACCTTTAAACATAACCCTAACACTAACAATAACCCTAATGCTAACCCAAAACCCTAACCCTAACCATTACCAAAACGGTAACCCTAACCCTAACTCTAACACGTATCCTAACCCTAACCCTACTCTAATCCTAACACTAACCTCTAACCCTAACCCAAACCCTAAACTTACCCTAACCCTAAACCCTAACCCTAACCCTAACACTAACCTTAACCCTAACCCAGCAATAACCATAACCCTAACCCTAAACCCTTACCCTAACAGTAACCCTAACCCTAAAGGTACACCCTAGCCATAACCTTAACACTAACCCCTAACCCTAAACCTAACACTAACACCTAACCCTAACCCTAACCCTCAGTTCCCAAGTCAGGGCAGTGTGTTTGTCTGTACTCTTCGAGCCTTGCAATCACATTCCTAGATCAGCGCTGCCATGCCCATGGGGATGGAGACTGTGGAGTGCGTCTAATGGGGTCGGGTGCCATGCCGGTGTCACTTTGCAGCGGGCACCTGTTACCTCCCATGGGCCCTACCCTAACCCTAAACCCAACCCAAAACCTAACCATAACACTATCTCTAATCCTAACACTAACCCTACCCCTAAATGTAACCCTAACCCTAATCCTTAACTGAACCCTAACCCGAAAACCTAACCTTAAGCCTAATCCCTAAGACTAACACTAACCATAACCCTAAACCCTAACAGTAACCCAAAAAACAACCTAACCAAACCAGTAACCCTAAAACTACCCCAAAGCCAAAACCTATTCTAACCCTAACACTAACACGAATCCTAACCCTAAGCCTATGTCTAATGTTAACACTAACACTAACTCTAACCCTCACCCCTAAACCTAAACTTAAGCTTAAACCTAACCCTACACCCTAACCCTAACCTTAAACTTAAACCATAAACTTAACCCAACCCCTAACCCTATCCGTAACCCTAACCGCTAAACCTAACCCTACCCTAACTTTAACCCTAACACTAACCGTAACACTAACTTCTTACCCTAACACTAAACGTAACACTAATGCTAACCCTACATCCTAATCCTAACCCTTGCCCTAAACCAAACCCTAACCCTTACCAAAACACTAACCCTAATCCTTAACCCTAAACCTAACTCTAACACCTACCCTAACCCTAACCTTAACGCTACCCTAACCCTAACCCTAACCCTAAACCTAACTCTAACCCAAACCTTAGTCTAGTCCTAACCCTTATCCTAACTCTAACATTACACTAACATTAACTCTAAACCTAACCCTAAACTTATCCCTAACAAAATCCTAGGTTAGCACACTCATGCTCATGGGGAAGGAGGCTGCAAAGTGCATCTGAGCGGGCCGGGTGACATGCCGGGGTCACCAGGTCGAGGGCACGTGGAACTACCCATGGGCACCTACCCGAAAACTCACCTTATCCCTAACCCTAACTGCTAACCCTAACCCTACCCTAACTTTAAGCCTAGCACTAACACTAACCCTAACCCTAACTTCTAACCCTAACACTAAACCGTAACCCTAATGCTGACCCAAAGCCCTAACCTTAACCCTAACCCTAACCCTAAAACTTACCAAAACCCTAACCCGAATCATTAACCCGAACCCTAACTCTAACACTTACCCTAAGCTATGCTAACCCTAACCATAAACTCTAACCCTAAACCTAACCCTAATACTAACACAAAACTCTAACCCTAAACCTAACCCTAACCCTTACCAAAAAACTAACCTAACACTCTAACCCTAATCCTATCTCTAACACTTACACTAACCATAACACTACCCTAACCCTAACCCAAACATCTAACCTAACCATAAACCTTCCCTAACCCTATCCTTAACCCTAATCCTAGACCTAACCCTAACTCAAACCTTAGTCTTACCGTAACCCTAACCCTCACCGTAACACTACCCTAACGTTAACTCTAAACCTAATCCTAAATCTAACACTGACACATTCCTACCTTACAGCAGTCCTACCCATGCGGAAGGAGGCTGCAAAGTGCATTTGAGAAGGCCAGGTGACATGCCGGGGTCACCAGCTCGAGAGCACGTGGAACTACCCGAGGGCACCTGCCCTGAATTTAACATTATCCCTAGCCCTAACCACTAAACCTAACCCTACCCTAACTTTAAGCCTAACACTAACACTAACTCTAACTTCTAACCCGAACACTAACTGTAACCCTAATGCTAACCCAAAACGCTAACCCTAACCCTAAACATTAACCAGAACCCTAACTCTAACACTTACCCTAACCTATGCTAACCCTAATCATAAACACTAACCCTAACCCTAACACGAATACTAACCCAAAGCTAACCCTAACCTTCCCAAAACACTAACCCTAACGCTTAACACTATCTCTAACATTTACACTAACCCTAACCCTACCCTAACCCTAACCTCTAACCCTAACCCTAACCCTTCCCTAACCCTAACCCTAACCTTAACCCTAAACCTAACCCTAACCCAAACCTTAGTCTTACCATAACCCATACCCTAACCGTAACACTACCCTAACGTAAGCTCTAACTTAAACATAACCCTAACACTACACTAACGTTAACTGTAAACCTAATCCTAAACCTATCCCTAACAAATTCCTAGGTTACCACAATCATGTCCATGGGTAAGGAGGCTGCAAAGTGCATCTGAGCGGGCCAGGTCACATGACAGGGTCACCTGGCTGAGGGCACGTGGAACCTCCCATGGACCGGTACCCTAAACCTAACCATATTCCTAACCCTAAACACTAACCCTAACCCTAAACCTAACTTTAACCCTAACCCTAACACTAAACGTAATACTGACTTCTAACCCTATCTCTAACCCAAACCCTAACCCTAATGCTAACCCAAAACCCCAACCCTAAACCTAAACCTAACCCTTACCAAAACCCTAACCCAAACTCTTAACCTTAACCATAACTCTAACACTTACCCTAACCCTAACCGTACCCTAACCCTAACCCTAAACCCTAATCCTAACCCTATCCCTAAAGCATAACCCTAACCCCATCCCTAAAGCATAACCCTGACCCTGATCCTAACACTAACCCTAAACCTAACCCTAACCGTATCGCTAACCCTGTCACCCAACCCCAACCCTAACCCTAACCTCCAACCCTAACCCTATCTTTGAACTCCCGAGTCAGAGTAGTGTGTTTTGCTGCACTCTGCAAGGCTTGCAATCACATTCCTATGTCATCGTGGTCCTGCCAATGGGGATGGAGGCTGTGCAGTGCGTCTGATGGGGTTGGGTGCCATGCCACGGTCTCCTTGTGAAGGGCACCTGGCACCTCCCATAGGCCTTACCCTAAACCTAACCCTAACCCAAACCCAAAACGTAACCCTATTGCTAATCCTAACACTATCCCTACCCTAACTCCAACCCTAACCCTAAACCTACCCTAAACCTAACCTGTAACCCTAAACCTAACAAAACCCAAACCCTAGTCTAACCCTAGCACTAACCCTAACCCTAACCCTAACCCTAACACATCTCTAGGTTAATGCAGTCCTGCCCATGGGGAAGGAGGCTGCAAAGTGCATCTGAGTGGGCCAGGTCACATGCTGGGGTTACCTGGCCTAGGGCACGTGGAAGCTCCCATAGGCACTTACCCTAAACCTAACCCTATCCCTAACCCTCACCGCTAACCCTAACCTTAACCTTAACACTAACACTCACTTAAACCTAACTTCTAACCCTAACACTGTCCGTAACCCTAATGTTAACCCAAAACCTAAACCTAATCCTACACCTTATCAAAACACTAACCCTAACCCTATCTCTAAATCTTACCCTAAACATAAGCCTACCCTAACCCTAACCCTTACTTCTAATCCTAACCCTTCCCTAACCCTAACACTTCCCGAACACTAATTCTAACCCTAACCCTAACCCTAACACATTCCTAGGTTAACGCTGTCCTGCCCACGGGGAAGGAGGCTGAAAAGTGCATCTGAGCAGGCCAGGTCACATGCAGGGGTCACCTGGCCTAGGGTATGTGGAACCTCCCATGGGCCCGTACCCTAAACCTAACACTATCCCTAACCCTAACGCTAAACCTAACCCTAAACCTAACTTTAACCTAAAACTAACACTAAATGTAACACTAACTTCTAACCCTAACCCTAACCCTAATGCTAACCGAAATCCCTGACCTAACCCTAAACTTAACCCTTAACCCTATCCATAGCTCTAACAATTACGTGAACCCTAACCATACCCTAACCCTAACCCTAAACCCTAACCCTAACCCTTAAAACTAACCATAACTCTAAGATTTATCCTAACCCTAACCATACCCTAACCCTAACCCTAACCTGATCCCTAAAGCGTAACCCTAACCCTGACCCTAGCACTTACCATAAACCTAGCCCTAACCCAAACCCTAACCGTAACGTATTGCTAATCCTAACACTAACCTTACTCTAGCCGTAACCCTAACCCTAAAACCAACCTGAACTCTAACCCCTAAGCCTAAACGTAAACCTAATCCATAAACCAAAACCTCATCTGAAACCTAATCCCTCACAGTATCCCCAACCCTAACTCTAAAACGTAAACCCTAACCCTAACCCTAATCAGTAACCTTAAACCTAAAGTAAACCCAAACCATAGTATAACCCTAGCACTAACCCTAACCCTAACTGTAACACATTCCTAGGTTAACACAGTCCTGCCCATGCGGAGGGAGGCTGAAAAGTACATCTGAGTGGGCCAGGTCACATGTCGGGGTCAGCTGGTGTAGGGCACGTGGAACCTCCCATGGGCCCTTACCTTAAACCTAACCCTATCTCTAACTCTGACCACTAACCATAATCCTAAGCCTAACCTTAACCCTAACCCTAACACTAACTGTAACCCTAACTTCTAACCCTACCACTGTCCGTAACCCTAATACTGACTCAAAACCCTAATCCTAAACCTAAAGCTAACACTAACCCTTAATAAAACACTAACCCTAACCCTTAACCCTAACCCTAACTCTAACACTTACCTAACCCTAACCTTAACCCTACCCTAACCCTAAGCCTAAGCCTAACCCCCCTAACCCTAAACCTAAACCTAACCCTAACTCAAACCTTAGTCTAAACCTAACCCTTACCCTAACCCTAAGAAATTCCTAGGTTAGCACAGTCCTGCCCATGGGGAAGGAGGGTGCAAAGTGCATCTGAGCGGGCCAGGTCACATGACGGGGTCACCTGGCCGAGGGCACATGGAAACTCCCATGGACCAGAGTCCTAAACATAACCATAAACTCTGACCCTGACCCTAACCCTAACACTTACCAAACACTAACCCTAATCCTTAACCCTACCCCTAACTCTAACACTTACTGTAACCCTAAGCTTAACCGTACCCTAACCCTAAACTCTAACCCTAACCCTAACGCTTCCCTAACCCTAACCCTAACACTCAGGGTAACACTAATGCTAACCCTACATCCTAATCCTAACCCTTGCCCTAAACCAAACCCTAACCCTTACCAAAACACTAACCCTAATCCTTAACCCTAAACCTAACCCTAACACCTACCCTAACCCTAACCTTAACGCTACCCTAACCCTAACCCTAACCCTAAACCTAACTCTAACCCAAACCTAACTCTACACCTAACTCTACACCTAACTCTACACCTACCCTATGTTTAACTCTACACCTAACCCTAAACCTATCCCTAACAAATTCCTAGGTTAGTGCACTCATGCCATGGGGAAGGAGGCTGCAAAGTTCATCTGAGCATGCTGGGTCACATCCCAGGGTCACTTGGCCAACGGCACGTAGAACTACCCATGGGCACCTACCCTAAACCTAACTTTATCCCTCAACCTAACCGTTAATCCTAACCCTAGCTTAACTTTAACCCTAACCCTAACACTAAACATAACCCTAGCTTCTAACCCTAACACTAACCGTAACCCTGATGCTAACCAAAAACCCTTACCCTAACCTAATCCTAACCTCTAACCTAAACCATTACCAAAACCTTAACCCTAACCATTAACCAGAAGCCTAACTCTAACACTGACTCTAACACTGACCCTAAGCTACCTTAACCCTAATCCAAACCCAAAACTAACCCTACCCCTAAAGCATAAACCTAACACTATCCCTAAAAGATAAACCTAACCCTAACACTAACCCTAAGGAGGCTGAAAAGTGCATCTGAGCGGGCCAGGTGACATGCCAAGGTCACTTGGCCGAGGGCACGTGGAACCTCCCAATGGGCCCCTACCCTAAACCTAACCCTGACCCTAACTCTAACCATACCTTAACCCCAAACCTAACTCTAACCCTAACCCTTACCCTAACGCTAACACTACCCTAACGTTAACTATAAACCTAACCTTAAACCTAGCCCTAACAAATTCCTAGGTTACCACACTAATGCCCATGGGGAAGGAGGCTGCAAAGTGCATCTCAGTGGGCCGGGTGATGTGCTGGGGTCACCAGGTTGAAGGTGCATGGAACTACCCAAGGGCACCTCCCCTAAACTTTACCTTATCCCTAACCCTAACCGCTAACCCTAACCCTACCCTAACTTTAAGCCTAACACTAACACTAACCCTAACCCTAACTTCTAACCTTAACACTAACTGTAACCCTAATGTTAACCCAAAACCCTAACCTTAACCCTAAACTTAACCCTAAACCTTACCAAAACCCTAACCCTAAACATTAACCAGAACCCTAACTCTAACACTTACCCTAACCTATGCTAACCCTAACCGTAAACCCTAACTCTAACACGAATACTAACCCAAAACTCTAACCCAACCTTACCAAAACACTAACCCTAATGCTTAACCCTAACCCTATCTCTAACATTTACACTAACCCTAACCCTACCCTAACCCTAACCCTAACCCTTCCCTAACCCTAACCCTAACCTTAACCCTAAACCTAACCCTAACCCAAACCTTAGTCTTACCATAACCCATACCCTAACCGTAACACTACCCTAACGTAAACTCTAACTTAAACATAACCCTAACACTACCCTAACATTAATTCTAAACCTAACCCTAAACCTATCCCTAACAAATTCCTAGGTTACCATAATCATGCCCATGGGGAAGGAGGCTGCAAAGTGCATCTGAGAGGGCCGGGTCACATGACGGTGCCACCTGGCTGAGGGCACGTGGAACCTCCCATGGGCCGGTACCTTAAACCTAACCATGTCCCTAACCCTAAATGCTAACCCTAACCCTAAGCCTAACTTTAACCCTAACACTAACACTAAACATAACAGTAACTTCTAACCCTAACCCTAATCCTAATGCTATCCCAAAACCCTAAACCTAACCCTAACACTTACCAAAACCCTAACCCTATCCTTAACCCTAACTATAACTCTAACACTTACCCTAAACCTAACCGTACCCTAACGCTAACCCTAAAGCCTAACCCTAAACCTATCCCTAAAGCATAACCCTAACCCGATTCCTAAAGCATAACCGCCCATGGGCCCTTACCCTAAACCTAATTCTATCCCTAACCCTGACCACTAACCCGAACCATAAGTTTTTCCCTAACACTAACACTAACTGTAACCCTAACTTCTAACCCTAACACTGTCAGTAACCCTAATGCTAACCCCAAACCCTAAACCTAAATCTAAACCTAACCTTAAACCTTAAGAAAACCCTAACCCTAACCCTTAAACCTAACCCTAACTCTAACACTTATCCTAACCATAACCCTACCCTAACCCTAACCCTAACACTAACACTAAACCTAACACTAACCATTACCCTAATGCTAATCCAAAGCCCTAACCCTAATCCTAACCCTAAACCTAGCCCTAACCCTTATCAAAACACTAACAGTAACACTTAACCCTAACCCTATTTCTAACACTTACCCTAAACCTAAACCTACCCTAACGCTAACAGTAACCCTTACCTCTAACCCTAACCCTAACCCTTCCCTAACACTAACCCTAACCCTAGCCCTAACCCTAACCCTAACCCTAACCCAAACCCTAAACCTAACCCTAACACATTCCTAGGTTAACGCAGTCCTGCCCATGGGAAAGGAGGATGCAAAGTTCATCTGAAAGGGCCGGGTCATATGCTGGTGTCACTTCTCCGAGGGCACATAGAACCTCCCATGGGCCCGTACCCTAAACTTAACACTATCGCTAACTCTAAACGCTAACCATAAGCCTACTTTAACCCTAACACTAACACTAATTGTAAAACTGCTAACCATAACCCTAACCCTAATGCTAACCCCAATCCCTGCTCTAACCCTAAACCCTAAGCCTAACCCTTAACCTAACCCTAAAACTAACCCTATCCCTAAGGCATGACGCTAACCCAATCTTTAAAGCATAACTCTAACCCTGACCTTAACACTTGCCCTAAACCAAACCCTAACCCTATAGTTAACCCTATCACCTAACCCCAAACCTAAAGTTAACCTCTAACCCTAACCCTAACCTTGAATTCCCGAGTCAGAATAGTGTGTTTCTCTGCACGCTGCAAGGCTTGCAATCACATTCCTATGTCAGCGTGGCCCTGCCAATGGGGAGGGAGGCTGTGCAGTGCGTTTGATGGGGTCGGGTGCCATGCCACGGTCTCCTTGTGAAGGGCAACTGGCACTTCCCATGGGCCCTACCCTAAACCTAACCCTATCCCTAACCCTAAACGCGAACCCTAACCCTAATCAAAACACTAACCCTAACCCTATCTCTAACACTTACACTAACTCTAACCCTACCCTAACCCTAACCCCAAGCAATACCTCTAACCCTAACCCTAACCCTTCCCTAACCCTAACCCTAACCTTAACCTTTAACCCTAACCCTTCCCTAAACCTAACCCTAACCTCTAAACTTAACCCTAACTCTAACCCTAAACCTAACTCTAACCCAAACCTTAGTCTAATCCTAACCCTAACACTACCCTAACCTTAACTCTAAACCTATCCCTAACAAATGCCTAGGTTACCACACTCCTGCCCATGGGGAAGGAGGCTGCAAAGTGCATCTGAGCGTGCCAGTTGACATGCCAGGGTAACCAAGTCGAGGGCACGTGGAACTACCCGTGGGCACCTACCCTAAACTTAACCTTATCCCTAACCCTAACCACTAACCCTAACCCTACCCTAAATTTAAGCCTAACACTAACCCTAACCCTAACCCTAACTTCTAACCCTAACACTAACAGTAACCCTAATGCTAACCCAAAACCCTAATGTCGGCAGCTGTGATAGGCATTACTGACAAAATGCAGGCACGGCCCCAACCCCCTCTCCTCATCCCGCAGGCACGGTCCCGGGATGAAGGAGTTAGGTCTTATGATTCTGACTTGTCCTTTCCTTCCTCCAGTTGAGTTGGCTGGAAAGAATGTTATAATCCATAAAGTTAACTATTGGCATTTATTCAAGGATCTTTACAAAGAATGCTTCAAGATGAGCACATTGGCTGCAGCTTGAGACCATGGGAAACATTGTTATCTGAAACCTGCCTGTAAGGGGAATGTTTATGGCAAAAGAAGTTTGCTGAGTTTAGGAGTGAGGAATAATTAAGAATAGTTAGAAGCTAAAAGTTTAAGGTATGTTGTAGTGTTGGCATATTTTACTATAGCTTATAGAAACTAGGAATTTTAGAGATACTAATAGCTAAAAGCCTTTTTAGGAGATGATGAGCTTAAGTTACTAGGGGATAACAGGATTTAAAGAGATAAGAAATAAACTGAGGAATGTGATATACAGCCCAGAGACAAACTTGAGTTACAATGTCATCACAAGGACACTTAAGAGGGAACTCTGAAGGACAACAATGATTTATGGAGACAATAAATATGGGTGAGAAGAAGACCTGACGAGCAAGGCAACTCAGGCCTCAGGGATCTTGATAAGCTGCCTCGGCGCTCACCTTAAAAATGATATCTATCTTTCTGATGCTTGCTATAATAGACTGCTCCCTAATTTCTGTGGCTTAGGCAGAAGACCTTCCCTGATCCTTTCCTAACCAGGTCGATTTAAAACTCTAATCCACATGCCCCCCGAATGGCAGCACTCTATAAGATTATCCATAAAAGAGAGTATTTTAATCTAAACTCCTCTTGTTAGCATCTTAGTTTGTTTGATAAATGTGCCTTTAGAGCTAATATGCATGACTGCTCCTTAACAACAAACAGCGTTGAGAGCCTGAACACATAAAAAGTCCCAATGGGCACAGAACCCTTCGAAGGGGAGAAAATCTATTAAGAAAAAACATAAGAAATATTATTCTGTAAAACTGTTATTTGATCTATATTTACTTGCTATGTTTTTGCTCCTAACATGTTGAACCTGTATTGTAAAAGTATAATAGTTAGAGGCTTATATAAATAAAGGTTTAGCACTAATATAAAAATAATAAGACAATTGTTAATCTAGCTGGTATGGTCTGTGCCTGACACAAAAATACTTTTAGAAAAGGTGTTCTGGCTGATCAACTCTTATCAATAAAGAGTCATAAGATGTTAGCAGGCCTCCAGGCCAGAAGATGATGTAAACAACATGAGACTTTTGTAATTAAGATATACAAAAAGTATCCTGGTTTCGATAGGGGTCAAAAACTGTTGACCCGTTGAGCTGATTTGGCATGACTCTACATTTTACATTTTCCTCTATGTACAACTTAAGATACAAAAACTCCCTTTGAAAAATAAAGCTCAGACACTGCTTCACACATGCCTAGACTCACTGTGTCTTCTATTCCCTTCGCAGACATCGCCAATCCTGAGGGAACCCCTGGACCAGCTGGAGCAGGACTCCAGCACCCTAACCTTAACATTAACCCTAACCTTAAACCTTACCAAAACCCTAACCCTAAACATTAACCAGAACCCTAACTCTAACACTTACCCTAACCTATGCTAACCCTAACCATAAACCCTAACTCTAACACTAACACTAATACTAACCCAAAACTCTAACCCTAACCTTACCAGAACACTAACCCTAACGCTTAACACTATCTCTAACATTTACACTAACTCTAACCCTACCTTAACCCTAACCTCTAACCCTAACCCTAACCCTTCCCTAACCCTAAACTTAACCCTAAACCTAACCCTAACCCAAACCTTAGTCTTACCATAACCTATACCCTAACCATAACACTACCCTAACATAAACTCTAACCTAAACATAACCCTAACACTACCCAAACGTTAACTCTAAACCTAACCCTAAACCTACCCCTAACAAATTCCTAGGTTACCACAATCATGTCCATGGGGAAGGAGGTTGCAAAGTACATATGAGTGGGCTGGGTCACATGACAGGGTCACCTGGCTGAGGGCACGTGGAACCTCCCATGGACCGGTACCCTAAACCTAACCATATTCCTAACCCTAAACGCTAACCCTAACCCTAAACCTAATTTTAACCCTAACCCTAACACTAAACGTAACACTAACTTCTAACCCTAACTCTAACCCTAATGCTATCCCAAAACCCTAACCCTAACCCTAAACCTGATGCTAACCCTTACCAAAACCCTAAACCTAACCCTTAACCCTAATCATAACTCTAACTCTTACCCTAACCCTAACCGTACCCTAACCCTAAACCTAAAGCATAACCCTAACCTTGGTCCTAACACTAACCCTAACCCTAACCCTAACCGTATCACTAACCCTGTCACCCAACCCCAGCCCTAACCCTAACCTCCAACCCTAACCCTATCCTTGAATTCCCGAGTCAGAGTAGTGTGTTTTGCTGCACTCTGCAAGGCTTGCAATCACATTCCTATGTCAGCATGGTCCTGCCAATGGGGATGGAGGCTGTGCAGTGTGTCTGATGGGGTCGGGTGCCATGCCATGGTCTCCTTGTGAAGAGCAACTGGCACCTCCCATGGGCCCTACCCTAAACCTAACCCTAACCCAAACCCTAAACACTAACCCTATTGCTAATCCTAACACTAACCCTACCCTAACCAGAACCCTAACCCTAAACCTAATCTGAAACCTAATCCCTAAACCAAAACCTAATCCCTAAGAGTATCCCCAACCCTAAACCTCAAACATAAAACCTAGCCTTAACCGGTAACCCTAAACCTAACCTAAGCCCAAACCCTAGTCTAACCCTAACCCTAACACTAACTCTAACACATTCCTAGGTTAACGCAGTCCTGCCCAAGGGCAAGGAGGCTGAAAAGTGCATCTGAGCAGGCCAGGTCACATGCAGGGGTCACCTGGCCTAGGGCACGTGGAACCTCCCATGGGCCCTTACCCTAAACCTAATGCTATCCCTAACCCTGACTGCTAAGCCAAACCGTAACCTTAACCCTAACAATAACTGTAACCCTATCTTCTAACCCTAAAACTGTCAGTAACCTTAATGATAATGCAGAACCCTAAACCAAAATCTAAACCTAACCCTAAAACTTAAGAAAACCCTAACCCTTAAACCTAACACTAACTCTAACACTTACCCTAACCATAACCCTTCCCTAACCCTAACACTAAACCCTAACCCTAAACCTATCTCTAAAGCATAAGGCTAAACCTAACCCTAACACTAACCCTAAACCTAACGCTAACCCTATCACCTAACCCTATCCCTAACCCTAATGATAACCCAAAACCCTAACCTTAACCCTAGCGTAACACTAACCCTAACCTCTAACCCTAACCTTAACCTCTAACCCTAACCCTTCCCTAACCTAACCCTAACCCTAACCCTTATCAAAGGACTAACCCTAACACTTAATCCTAACCCTATCTCTAACACTTACCCTAAACTTAAACCTACCCTAACCCTAACCCTTACCTCTAACCCTAACCCTAACGCTTCCCTAATCCTAACCCTAACCCTAACCCTAACCCTAACACTTAACCTAACCCTAACCCTAAACCTATTCCTAAAGAATAACTCTAACAAGATCCCTAAAGCATAACCCTAAACCTGATCCTAACACTTACCCTAAACCTAACCCTAACCCTCTCGTTAACCATATCACCTAACCTCAAACCTAACCTTAACTTCTAACCCTAACCCTAACCTTGAATTCCAGAATCAGAATAGTGTGTTTCTCTGCACGCTGCAAGGCTTGCAATCACATTCCTATGTCAGTGTGGCCCTGCCAATGGGGAGGGAGGCTGTGCAGTGCGTCTGATGTGTTCAGGTACCATGCCATGGTCTCCTTGTGAAGGGCAACTGGCACTTCCCATGGGCCCTACCCTAAACATAACCCTATCCCTAACACTAACCATGAAACCTAACCCTAACCCAACCCTAACCCTAACCCTATCCCTAACCCTAAACCTAATTCTTACCCTAACCCTGCCCCTAATCCTACCCCAACACTAACCCTAACCCCAACCCTAACCCCAACCCCAAGCCCAATGCTAACCATAACCTAACCCTATCCATAACACTGACCATACCCTAACTTAACCTTAACCCTAAATGTAACCCTAACACTAACCCTAATTCTTAACCTAACCCGACTCTAAACCTATCCCTATCTGTAACATCAACCCTAAACCTAAGCCTAAGCCTAACCCTAACCATAACCCTATCCCTAATCTTAACCCTAAACCTAACCCAACACAACCCTAAGCCTAAACCTAACTCAACCCCAACCCGAACCCTAACCCTAACACCAACCCTAACCCTAAACCTAACCCTAACACAACTCTAACTCTAATCCTAACCACTAACCCTATCCCTAACATAAAACCTAACACTAATGCTAACTCTAAACCAACCCTAACCCTAACCAAACCATAACCCTAACCCAAACCTAACCCTAACTCAAACCGTAACACTAAACGTAACCCTAACCCAAACCCTATCCCTTAAACTAACCCTAAACCTAACCAAAATCCTAACCCTAAACCTATCCCTAATCCTAACCCTAACCCAAACATAACCGTAACCCTAAACTTAACGCTAACTCTAACCCTAACCCTAAACCTAACCCAACCATAACCTTAACCCAAACCCAACCCTAACTCTAACCATAATCATTTCCCTAACCCTAACACTAATCTTAACATAACCATAACCCTATCCCAAGTCCTAAATTTAACCCTAATCCTAATCCTAACCCTAACCCTAACCCCTAACCCAAACCCTAACACCAACCCTAAGCCTAAACCTAACCCTAACACAACTCTAACTCTAATCCTAACCACTAACCCTATCCCTAACATTAAACCTAACACTAAAGCTAACCCTAAACCAACCCTAACCCAAACCAAACCATAACCCTAACCCAAACCTAACCCTAACTCAAACTGAAACACTAAACGTAACCCTAAACCTATCCCTTAAACTAAACATAAACCTAACCAAAATCCTAACCCTAAACCTATCCCTAATCCTAACACTAACCCTAACCCAAATATACCCATAACACTAAACTTAACGCTAACTCTAACCCTAACCCTAAACCTAACCCAGCCATAACCCTAACCCAAACCCAACCCTAATTCTAACCGTAATCCTTTCCCTAACCCTAACACTAATCTTAACATAACCATAACCCTATCCCAAGTCCTAACTCTAACCCTAATCCTAACCCTAACCCAAACCCAACCATAACCTTAACTCTTACCCTAACCCTAACCCTAAATCTAACCCTAACCCTAAACCTAACCCTAACACCAAAACTAACCCTAACCCTTTCCCTAAACCTAACCTTAAACCTAATCCTAACCCTAAATCTAACCCTAACCCTAACATCAAAACTAACCCTAAACCAATCCCTAACCCTAACCCTAACCCTAACACTAACACTAACCCTAACCCAGCCCTAACACAACCCTAACCATAACCCTAAACCTAACCCATCCCTAACCCTAAACGTTACCCTAACCCTAACCCCAACCCTAATCCTAACCCTAGGACTAAACTTAACCCAAACTGTAACCCTATCCCAACCCTAACTCTAAACCTAACCTAAATCCAACACCAACCCTAACCCTAAACCTAACCTTAACCCTAATCCTACTGCTAACCCTACCCTAAAAACAACTGTAATCCTATCCCTAACCCTACTCCTACACCTACCCTGCACCCTAAACCTAAGCCTAACCCTAAACCTAACACCAACCATAATTCTAACACAATCCCTAACCCTAACACAGCCCTAACCCTAAACATAACCCTAACCCTACCCTAATCCTTACCCTAACCCAACCCTAAATCTAACCCTAATCCTAACAGCAACCATAACCCTAACCCTAACCCTAACCCAAATCTAACCCTAACAATTACCCACGCCCCGAACCATAAACCTAACACTAACCCTAACACTAACCCAACCCTAAACCTAACTCAAACCCTAACACCAACCCAAAACCTAACCCAAACCTCATCTAACCCTATCCCTAACCCTAACCCTAAACCCAAATCTAACCCTAACCCTAATCTTAAACCTAAACTTGACCCTAACCATAATCCAATCCCTATTCCTAACCCTAACTCTAACCTTAACAACACCTCTAACCCTAACCCTAACCCAAATCTAACCCTAAAACTAACCCTATCGCTAACCCTGACCCTAACATGTAAACTAAACTTAACCCAATCCCTAACCTTAATCCTATCCCAAACCTAAACCTAACCCTAACCCAACCATAATGCTAACCCTATCCCTAACCCTAACCTTAATCCTAACCCTAACCCTAAGCATAACTCTATCCTTAAACCTAACATTAACCCACACCCTAACCCTAATCCTAACCTTAACCATAACCCAACCCTAATTCTAACCCTAACCCTAAACCTAACACTAATTCTAAACCTAACCCTAAATCTAACCCAAACCTAACCTTAACCCTACACTAAATCAACCCTAACCTTAACCCTACCCTAACTGTAACCATAATCCTTACCATAACCCTATCCCTAATCCTAACCCTAACCTGAACCCGAAACTAACCCTAACCCTAACCCTAATGCTTACCCTAACCCTAACCCTAACCATAATCCTATCCTTAGTCCTAACCCAAACCCTAACCCTAACCCTAACAATAACCCAACTCTAACCCTAATCCTAAACCTAACCCTAACCCAACACGAACCCTAACTTTTACCCTAACCCTAACCATAACCCTAACTCAACCCTAAACCTAACCCTAATCCCTACCCCGAACCCTAAAAGTAACCCTAACCCTACCCTAATCTTAACCATAACCCTAACACAAAGCCTAAAACTAATAGTGACCCTAACCTTAATCCTACCTCTACCCCTACCCCAAACCCTAAGCCTAACCCTAACCCTAACTCTAATCCTACCCTATCCCTACACTAACCCTAACCCCACTCCTAACCCCAACCCCAACCCCAACCCTAACCATAACCCAACCCTAACTTTAAGCCCAAACCTATCCCTAACCTAATCCTACCCCTAACCCTAACACTAATCCAAAACATAAAACTACCCCTACCCCTATCCTGAACCCTAAACCTAAATCTATTCTAAACCTATCCCTAAACCTAAACCTAAATCTATTCTAAACCTATCCCTAAAACTACCCCTAACACCAACCCTAACCCTAACCCTAACCATAACCATAAAATTAACCCTAACCCTAACCGTAACCCTAACCCCAACCCCATCCCCAACCCCAACCCCAACCCTAACCCTACTAACCCTAACCCAAACAGAAACTCAAACCCTAACTCTAACCCTAACTCAACCCTAAACCAAACCCTAACCCTAAACCTAAAACTAACCCTAACCCTGACTCAAAGCCCTAATCCTAACCCTAAACCTAACCCCAACACTAAACCTAACCCTAACCTAAAACAAACTCTTAGTCTAACCTTAACCAAATCGTAACCCTAACCTTAAACCTAAAAAAATCCTAAACCTAACCCTAAACCTAACTGAAAACCAACCCTAAAGCTAACCCTAACCATAACCATAAAATTAACCCTAAGCCTAACCGAAACCCTAACCGCAACCCCATCCCTAACCCCAACCCCAACCCTAACCCTAACCCTAACCTTACTCAACCCTAACCCCAACCGAAACTCAAACCCTAACTCAACCTTAACCCTAACCATAAACCTAAACCTAGAATTCACCCTGACCCTAAGCCCTAACCCTAATCCTAACCCCAACACTAAACCTAACCTTAACCCTAACCCTAACCTAAAACAAACTCTTACTCTAACCCTAACCAAATCCTAAACCTAACCCAAACCCTAACCCTAACCCGAACACTAAAACTAAACTAAACCTAACATTGACCCTAACCCCTACCCCTACCCCTAACACTAACCCCAACTTCAAAACTACCCCAACCCTAACTCTAACCCTAATCCTAACCCAAACCTAATTCAACCCTAAACCTAATCCTAACCCTAAGCCAAACCTAACCCTTACCCTAATCCTACTCCTAAACCTAACACTAACAGTAACCCTAACCCTAATACTAACACCAAACATAACTCTAAACATAACCCCAAACCCAACCCCAACCCTAACCCTAACCCTAAACCTAACCCTAACCCTATCCCCAACACTAACCCTATCCCTATCCCTAACTCTAAAACTAACCCTAGCCCTAAACCTAACTCAAACTTAACCCTAACCCTAAAACGAACTCTAACCCTAATCCTAATGCTAACCTCAACCCCAAACCCAACCCTACCCTAAACTCAACCCTAACCCCTACACTAACTCTAATGCTAACCTTAACCCTAATAATAACTCTAACCCTAACTCCAACACGTACACTAACCCTAACCCTAACTATTATCCTAACCCCAAAACTAACCCTAACCATTACCATAAACCTAAAGCTAACCCCAACCCCAAATTTAACCCTAACCCTAACCCTAAAACTAACACTAACCCTAAACCCTAACCCTAAACTTAACCCTAACACTAAAACTAACCTAAACCTAACCCTAACGCTAACCCCAACACCAACCGCAACCCTAATCCCAACTCTAAATCTAAATTTAAAGCTAACCCTGATCTCTAACTCTAATGCTAACTCTAACACTTATCCTAACCCCAACCCCAACCCTAACCCTAAATCTAATCCTATACCTAACTCAAACCTAGCCTTGATCCTAAACCAAATCCTAACCCTAACCCTAACCCTAAAACTCACCCTAAACCTAATACTAACCCTAACCCCTTACTCTAGCCCTAACCCTAACCCTAAAACTAACCCCAACCCTAACCCTAACTCTAACCTTAACTCAACCCTAACCCTAACCATAACCCTAACCCCAACCCTTACCCTAACCCTTTCTCAACCCTAAACCTAACCTTAACCCTAATTCCAACCCCAATTCCAAACCTAACCCTAACCCTAATTCAACCCTAACCCTAAACCTAAACGTAACCCTAACCCTAACCCCAACCCTAATCTGAACCATTACCCTAACCCTAACACTAACGTTAACCCAAACCCCGAGTCTAACCCTAACCCTAACCCTAAAACTAACCCTAACCTTAACCCTAACGCTAACCCCTATCCCAACCACAACCCTAACGCTAAAGCTAACCCTAACCCTAAGCCAAAACCAACCTGAAACCCAACTCTAAATTTAATCCTAACACTATACAGAATCCCTAACTCTAACCCTAAACCCAACCCCAACCCCAACCCTAAACCTCACCACAAGCCTAACTCAACCCTAAACCTAACCCTAACCATAATCCTAAAATTAACCCTAAACCTAACACTATCTCTAACCCTTATCTCTAACCATAACCATAACTCTAAACCCAACCCCAACACCAAATCCAACCCCAAACCTAAATCTAACCCTACTCTAAACCCAACCCCTACCTCTAACCCTAACACAAATCCTAATCCCAAACCCAAAACCAACACTAACCCTAACCCTAACCCTAAATCTAAAACTAACCCTAACCCTAACCCTACTGCTAATCCCAAACCCAAATCCAACCCTAACCCCAACTGTAAACCTAACCCTAACCCTAAAACTAACCCAATCCCCAACCTTAATGCAAACCCCAACAAAAATCCAAACCACACCCTAAGCCAAACCCTAACTCAAACCTAACCCTAGCGCTAACCCTAACCCTAACGCCAACCCCAAACCCAACCGTAACTGTAACCCGAACCCTAACCCCAACTCAATTCTAAATGTAACCCTAATTCTAACTCTAAACAGAAAACTAAACCTAACGCTAACCCTAACCCTAACCCAAACCCAAACCCCAACACTAACCCCAACCCTAAACCTAACCCTAACCCTAATCCCAAACCGAAACCTAAAACTAAAACTAACCCTAACCCTAACCGAAAACTAACCCTAAAGCTAATCCTAACCCTAATCATAAAATTAACCCTAACCCTAACCCTAATCCTAACCTTAGCACCAACCCCAACCCTAACCCTAACCCTACTTAAACCTAAACCTAACCCTAACTCAACCCTAAACCTAACCCTACTCAAACCTAACCCTACTCAAACCTAACTCTAACCCTAACTCAACCCTAAACCAAACCCTAATGTTAAACCTAAAACTAACCCTAACCCTGACCCTAAGCCCTAACCCTAACCCTAACTCTAACTCCAACACTAAGCCTAAGCCTAAGCCTAACCCTAACCTAAATCAAAGTCTTACTCTAATCCTAACCCTAACCCTAACCCTAAACCTATCCCAAACACTAACCCTAACCCTAACCCTAAACCCAACTCCAACCCTACCCCCACCCTAACTCTAACCCTTATCTTAACCCAACCCTAACTCAACCCTAAACCTAATCCTAACCCTAAGCCAACCCTAACTCTTACCCTAACCCTACTCCTAAACCTAATACTAACACTAACCTTAATAATAACCCCAAACATAACTCTAACCATAACACTAAACCCAACCCCAATCGAACCCTAAACATGAAACTAACCCTAACCCTAACCTTAAAGTTAAACCTAACCCTAACCCTAAGGCTACCCTCAAACCCAACACCAACCCTAACCCTAACCCTAGCCCTAAACCTAACTCAACCCTAACCCTAACCCTATCCCTAAAACTAACCCTAACCCTAACCCTAAAATTCATCCTAAACCTAACGCTAACACTAATCTCTTACCCTAAACCTAACCCCAAACCCAACCCTAGATCAAACCCTAACACTAACCCTAACCCCTAACTCTAACCCTAATCCCAAACCCAACCCCAACTCTAACCTTGACCCTAACTCAAACTTAACCCTAACCCTAACCAAACCCTAACCCTAAAACTAAACCTAATCCTAACTCTAACCCTTATACTAAGCGTAATTCTTCCCCTAAACCTAAACCTATCCCGAACCCCAACCTTAACCTTAACCCTAACTCTAAACCTAAAACTAACCCTAACCCTAACACTACCCCTAACCCTAACCCCATACCCTAACCCTAACCCTAACCTCTGATCCTAACCCTAAACCTAACCCTAACCCTAACCCCAACACTAACCCTAATCCTAACCCTAATTCTACAACTAACCCAAACCCTAACCCTAACGCGAACCCCAACCCAACCCCAACCCTAACTGTAACGGCAAACCAAACACTAACTCAAATTTAACCCTAATCCTAAATCTAAAACTAACCCTAACCCTAACACAATCACCAAACCCGACCCCAACCCTAACCCTAACCTTAACCCACCCCTAAACCTAACCCTAACCCTAAAACTAACCCTAACGCCAACCACAAACAAAACCCTAACGCTAACCATAAACCTAACCCTAACCCATGGGGTCGCTAAGAGTCGGACATGACTGAGCGACTTCACTTTCACTTTTCACTTTCATACATTGGAGAAGGAAATGGCAACCCACTCCAGTGTTCTTGCCTGGAGAATCCCACGGACAGCGGAGCCTCGTGGGCTGCCGTCTATGGGGTCACACAGAGTCGAACACGACTGAGGTGACTTAGCAGCAGCAACCCTAACTCAACTCCAACTCTAACCCTAAAACTTACCCTAACCCTAAAACTAACCATAAACCTAACACTAACCCCTAACTCTCACCCTAACCGAAACCTTAACCCCATCCCACTCTAACCCTACCCTAACCCTAACCCTAAAAGTAACCCTAAACCTAACTCAACCATTACCCTAAACCTAACTCAACCCTAACCCTAACCCTAAAACTAATCCTAACCCTAAAACTAACCCTAACCCTAAACTTAACCCTAACCCTAACCATTACCCTACCTTTAAAACTAACCCTTGCTCTAACCCTAACCCTAACACTAAAACTAACACTAACCCTAATCCCAAACCCTAACATTAACACTAAAACTAACCCTAACCCTAACGCTAACCCCAATTGGAACCACAACCCTAATCCCAACACTAAATCTAACCCTAACACTAAACCTAATCTCTAACGCTAACTCTAACACTTATCCCAATCCCAACCCCAACCTTAACACTAAAACTAATCCTAAACCTAACTCAAACCTAATCCTAACCCTAAACCAAACCCTAACCCTAAACCTAAAACTCACCCTAAACATAACACTAACCCTAACCCCTTACTCTAACCCTAAACCTAACCCCAACCCCAACGCCAACCCTAAATCAAACCCTAACACTAACCCTAACCCACAACTCTAACCCTAACCCTAATCCCAAACCAAAATCCAACCTTAACCCTAACCCTAACCCTGACCCTAACTCAACCCTAACCCTAACCTAACCCTAACCCTAACACTAACCCTAACCACAAACACTAATGCTAACCCTAACCCTATCCCCAAACCCTAACACTAACCTTAAACCTAACCCCTAACCATAAACCTAACCCTAACCCTAACCCCAACACTAACCCTAACCCTAATCCTCACTCTAAATCTAACACAAACCCTAACCCTAACACTAACCCCACTCCTAACTGTAACAGGAAACCTAACACTACTCAAACCTAACTCTAAACCTAACCCTAAAACTTACCGTAACCCTAACCCTAACACAATCCCCAACCCAACCCTAACCCTAACTCACCCCTAAACATAACCCTAATCCTAACCATTACCGTAACCCTAAAACTAACCCTGACCCTAACACTAACTCTAACCCCTAACCCTAACACTAACCATAACCCTAAACCCTAAGCCTAAGCCCAACACTAACCCTAACCCTGAAACTAACCCTATACCTAATCCCTAACCCAAAACCTAATCCGAAACCTAATCCCTAACAGGATCCCCAACCCTAACCCTAACCCTAATGCATAACCCTAAACCTAAACTAAACCCAAACCCTACTCTAACCCTAGCACTAACCCTAACCCTGACCCTAACCCTAACATTAACTCTAACACATTCCTAGGTTAATGCAGTCCTACCCATGGGGAAGGAGGCTGCCATGTGCATCTCACTGGTCCGGGTCACATGCCAGGGTCATGTGCCCGAGTGCACCTGGTACCTCTCATGGACCCTTACCCTAAAACTAACCCTATCTCTAACCCTAACCCTAACCCTAACACTATCCCTAACACTAACCCTAAACCTAACCCTAACCTTAACTTAAACCATAACCTTAATCCAACCCCTACCCCTAAACCTAACTCTAACCCAAATCTTAGTCTAATCCTAACCCTAATGCTACACTAATGTTAACTCTAACCCAACCTTAAACCTAACCGTAACACATTCGTAGGTTAGCACAGTCCTGCCTATGGGGAAGAAGGCTGCAAAATGCATCTAAGTAGGCTGGGTGACATATCAGGGACACCTCGCCAAGGACACCTGGAACATCGCATGGGCCCTAACCCTAAACCTAACGCTATCCCTAAACCTAACTGCTAAACTGTAGCCTAACATTAACCCTAACACTAACACTAACCGTAACCCTAATGTTAACGCATAACCCTAACCCTAACCTTAACCTTAACACTACCACTAACCGTAAACCTAACTTCTAACCGTAACTCTAATGTTAACCCAAAACCCTAACCCTAACCCTAAACCTAATCCTAACCTTATCAAAAGAGTAACCCAAACACTTAACCCTAACCCTAACACTTACCTAAACCTAACCTTAACCCAAACCTTACTCCAAACCTAACCCGAACGTTACACAATCATTAACTCTAAACCTAACCCTAACAATTTCCTAGGTTAGAACAGTCCTGCTCATGGGGAAGGGGTCTGTAATCTTCATCTGAGCAGGCCGGGTCACATGCCAGAGACAACTGGCCGAGGACACGTGGAACATCCCATGGGCACCTACACTAATCCTAAACCTAACCCTAACCGCTAACAATAACACTAATGATAACCCAACACACTAACCCTAAACCTAAACGTTTCCTTGCTGTTGCCAAGTTCCCCCCTCCTCTGAGCACCAGCTTCATCCTCACGAATGAGGACATCGATTGCTACCTTAGCACGTTATTCTCTTCATCCTCTGAAGACTCATTAGGGTTATCCTACAATTACTAGCTGGCCCGAACAGGTATCCCCTGAATCCAGATTCAGCTGGAGTCTCCCAGGGTCATCTGGCATGTCTTCCCTGAAGTCTGCCAAAACCCACACACTTGCATTTCCAGGGACTCCCCTTAGCCAGCTGGGCAGAAAACCCAGCATGGTTCAAACAAGCTGACACACAATCAGGAGAGGACTCACGGGAAGACGGCTTCCCTCAGGTCTCGGGTGGAGCTCTGGGACCACAGCAGCAACGGGCCATCTCAGCCCCTGGGCTCAGCAGCGCCCTCATTCTCAGGCCGGCGACTCTGCCCTGAGGGGAGCAGGAAGGTCACCAACTGCCGCAGGCGGACCTCACGCCCTTCCCACTGCTGGAGCCTGACCTCCTCCGGCCCCACCCCTTCCCCGACCCGAGCAGGATGAGAGCTCGTCTTCCCCTTGCTTCCAACGTGAGGCCCGGCCCTGGGCCCCGATTGGGCACTGCCTCAGTCAGGAGCCAACCACAGTGGCCAGGGAGGTGGAAAGCACAGATTGGCCAGGGCCTGGTCATGTGACCATACTCGCCAGGAAACTCAAACATCACCAAGATTCCCTAAGAAACCAATGAACAAAATTATCCAGTAAAGGAAAACCGTACTTTTTAATGAGGCCAATTTCACAGGAAAAAAAAAAAAAATGCTTCCAAATGAACTGCTCAAGGAAGCTACTAAATAAACTTTCAGAAAAGATTAATAGTGTTTTTTTTTTTTTAATAGGGTGACGGAGAGCTATACCTTTCCCATCTATGTGAATTTAGGTTTAAGCTAGATTTCCCTTGGCTATTATATAAGACAAAAAAACCCACAACACCCCCTTCCACCTCCCACCCCCCAAAAATGAATTCATATATTGAATTTTTGTGTGCTCCGTTGTGTCTGATTCACGGCAACTCATGAACTCTACACAGCCAGGCTCTTGCGTCCATGGAATTGAGGGCAATTTTTTCTGTCCCAGTAAATGCCCACCCTGGGTGATCCAAAGGCAAGGGCTCAGAGGCTCCTGAGAGACTAACTTCTTTCAGCTGAGCACAGAGCTGGCTCCTCACTGGGATGCCTGTGGCCTGGGGCTCCCAGAGGGAGAGCAGCACTCGCCACACCGTGTGGTGACTGCGGGAAGTGCAGGCTGCTCCTCATTTCCCCTTTCCAGTGTCCCTGAGGGCAGAACAGTGTGAATCTAATCAAGGTGGAAATTCAAACTCAGATGCAACCAAACTTCCCACAAGGTCTCCAAAACAACTCAGGAACAGGGAATTGGAAACTGCAGGGGATGACATGAATGGAGATGGAGACTTGACACCTTACACCGAGTTCACTTCCAGTTATCCCTAGACAAACTTTCCATGAAAACTTGTCACAAATCTAGAAGATCAATGAGCAGAAATTGGACACGTGCTTTGAGTCTTCACACACAAAACTAAAAGGCAGTCCTCAAAAAAAACCCCAGAGAATACAGTGGACTTTGCAAAATCAAAGATATCTACTGTGGGAAAGACCTTATTATAAAAGCAAAAGACAGGTCATACATTGCGAGACAAATAAGTGTAAACACAAAGCTTATCAAGGATTTGTCTCCAAACAGACAAAGAACACCATCACAAAAAGCCTGTGAAAACTAGGGAAAGGTCTGAAAGGACACCAGATCGAGGAAGACACAAACAGGGTATCCCGCATGATGTCCAGCACTGAGGGCCTGAAGACACAACAGTCTAGTTGCACCCCCTCAGGCCTGTGTGACCGTGGATGAGGCCTCTGTTTCCCGGTGGCTCTGAGAGATGGACAGGGAGGAAGGGGAAGAGAAGTCACTTGCATTTCTAATACTCACAGCAAAGTCTTCCAATGAGAAGGGAATCATCACCCCCACTGACAATGCCATTCACTGAAGTGATACCCACGAGTCGATCGAATCCAGAAGGGAAGGAAGGATCTGTTCTCACAAAAAGGCAAGAGGTGGAAGAAAGAAGATCAAGCCCACACCAATCACTGGAAAGAGAAGCTGTGCCCACGGCTTGAAAGAATTCCTATTGGGAAAATGTTGTCACAGCCCCACAAGGCAATCCATAGCTTCGATGCTATTCCTCCCAAAATGCCAATGCATTTTCGCACCGAACAAAGAATTCCAAAAGGTGTACGGAGAGAGAAAAGAGCCTAAAGAGTCAATACAATTCAACGGAAAACCACCGATACGGACATCCAAGGTTGTGTGAAAGAAGATTAGACTACCAAACTAGGATCCTGAGGAGAGTATCGGAGAAGGCAATGGCGACCCACTCCAGTACTCTTGCCTGGAAAATGCCATGGACGGAGGAACCTGGTAGGCTGCAGTCCATGGGATCGTGCAGAGTCAGACACGACAGAAGCGACTTAGCAGCAGCAGCAGCAGCAGGACAGTATGCTACTGGGAATACAACACACACAGATCCAGATCGATGGAATAAAGTTGAGGCTCCAGAAACAAACCCCAGCATCCATGGTCAACTCATCTCTGACACAGAAGGGGAGAATATCCAAATGGGAACAAGAAAGCCTCTTCAATAAATGCCCATGGGAAAACCAGACAGCTACATCTGAAGAACACTATTGGTTTTGATCTCAGACTACCTCAATATTTGGGAAAAACCTCACCCTAAAGACTGATGTCATGAGATAGCTAGAAAGAAGTGTAGGTCAAAGGCTCCTTAACATCAGAGTCTCCTTGCCATTTGCTGGGCGGAGGTCAAAATGGGTCTCTTCAAGTAAGGGAAAGAGGGAAACGAAGTACACCAATGGGTTTACATCCAATGGAAACCTCTTCACAACAGAGAAGCTAAGCATTCACAAATGCAAAAGATAGGAGACGGAAAATGACAGACTCCTTGCAAGTGATGTATCTGAGAAGGGGTTCATATGGAAAGAGACGAAGAAGGCACAGCACTCAGATTCCAAGAAACACCACCACCCCCCTTGGCCCTTCCCCCATGACCAATTCCGACCCAAAGCCTTTCTATCTCTCTAAACTATCCCTACAACATAACCCTCATCTAATCATATACTTGCGCATTCATAGTATCCATCCATCCACATACGAGAGACAAAGAGGAAGACACAGAGAAAGGAAAAGAGAGGGACACAGCCAGAGAGAGACACGGAACCAAAGAGAGGAAAGGAGTCGATTGTCAAGACTTTGCATCCATCTATCTCCAAGTTAGAAGCATTGACAACGCCCATCGACCCCAGAAGGGGGAAAAGGACAGAAGGTTTCGAGAGGAAAAAACAAGAACGCAGGGAGCCATTAGAAGCTCAGCCATCCGCAGAAGCCGAGCTGGGACAGTTGAACAGTATCTCAATGGAAACAGAGGACCAGAATGTTGGCTTCTCTTTTATATAAGAGAGGGAGGCCTTCGAGTCTTCCTTTCGGTCCTCCAACTTGGATGCGGGGTCTCAAAACAGTCAGGAGGGGGAGTGCCTTTTCCTGGGTAGCAGAGCCCATCCAGGCCTCGTTCTGCCCCATGTGCCATTGCGGGATTCCTTGGGGACCTTTCGTCTTGGGGCCGGAACTGGTGTATTGGGGCCTCCTCTCGAGCGTCAGTAGAAGTGACAGGCCTCCTCTTGAGGTGCGAAGGTAAGTAGGGATTCCCGTCGAGTGGAGGCAAAGTCGGCGCCCCCCCTCTCGAGAAGAGGTGGCATAGGGGAGGCGGGGTCGCTGTCGAGCCGCGCCTGGAGACTCAGGGTTCCGCTCGCATGGGGACACGGGGATCTCAGGGAGCCTCTGGGGCTGCCTAGAGGGAGTGCTGCCTCCTTTCCAGTGCCAGAGGGAACTCAGGATGGCTCTTGAGGCACTGCAGGTGCAAAGGGCCCCGTATCGCATTGAGGGGGGCATCCCGTGCACGCTCTCGTGTTGTCGCAGGAAGCCCTGCCTTTTTGCAGGTTGACAGGGGTATCTCGGGGGACACCTGGGGTCTCCCGCAACGAGTCAAGCCCCGGTCCGAGCCGGGAGACGTGCCGGGGCTTTGCTCTCCACGCCCTGCATAGGAAAAGAGCCTCATCTCGCCATGGGCGTGGATTCAGTTGGGTTTTCTCAACGAGCGGCAGGGGGCTCTCGAGTGGCGGCGGGTACCCCTGCCAGGCTCCCCCGTTAGCCCAGCGCAGTCGTGGCGCCTCCTTTCGAGCGACGATGGGAGGGGGCAGCCTCGGGATCCCTCAAGAGCCACTGAAGCGCACAGGTCCTCGTCAAGCGTTGAGGCAGGACCCTCGGGGTGCCCCTCAAGGTGGGATGGGGCATCTCGGGGCATCTCTGGAGTGGCATCAAGGGAGCGGAGGGGACACAGCCTTTTTCTCAGCTCACTGCAAAGGGAAATGAGTCTTCATCTCGTGTGGAGAGTCGAAGCTGGTGCTTTTCCGTGAGTTGCAGCAGGAAGCTGGCTGTGCCTCCTGCGTTCCGGGGCAGGGTCGCATCAGGGAGCCTCTCATGTTGCCTCTGCGAAGTGCAGGCCTCTTTTGGCGTTGCCAGGGGACAGCTGGGCTTCCCCTGGCGTCGCTGCAAGGGAATTGGACTTGTTTGCCCACGGAGGGTTCCTCGGGGACCTTTCATCTTGCAGCCGGGACCGGCCTCTTGGAGCAGCTTTTCGAAGCTCAGGAGAGGCGACAGGCCCGCTCTGGGGGTGCGAGGGAATGTAGGGATTCCGGTTGAGTCAGGTAGGGGATTCGACCCCTCTTTCTAGAGGAGGGGTCGAGGGCGACGGGAGGTCCCCTCTCGAGCTGCGTCTGCAGGCTCAGGGTTCCTCTCGCGTGGGGACACGGGGATCTCGGGGAACCTATGGGGGCGCCTAGAGAGAGTCTAGCCTCCTTTCCAGGGCGAGAGGGCGCTCAGGATGGCTCTCGATTCGCTGCAGATACAAAGGGCCCCTTCTCGCAGGGATGGGGGCCCAGGGGACCCTCTCGCGCTCTGGCGGGAAGCCCTGCCTTCTTGGCCGGTTCGCGGGTGTATCTCCAGGGACACCTGGTGTCGCCCGCACGGAGTCAAGCCCCGTTCTGAGCCGGGAGAGGTGCCGGGGCATGCTCTCCATGCCCTGCACGGGAAAAGCGCCTCCTCACGCAATGGGCATGGCATCACGTGAGATTCCTCGACTTACGGTGGTGTGTTCTCGAGTTGCAGCGGGTACCCTGGCCCGTCGCTCCTGTTAGCCCAGCGGGGTCATGGTGCCTCCTTTGGAGCGGCGAGGGGAGGGATCCTCCGCGGGTTTCCACAGGAGGTGCGGCAGCGCACCGGGTCCGCGGCAAGCATTGAGCTAGGACGCTCGGGGTGCCCCTCGAGGTGGGACGCGCATCTTGGGGCATCTCTGGAGTGGCAACAAGGGAGCCGAGGTGATTCAGACCTTCTCTTGGGTCACAGCAAGGGGAAATCGGGCTTCATCTCGAATGCAGGGTGGAAGGTCGTGATTTTCCGCCAGTTACAGCAGGAGGCGGGGGTTGCCTCTCTGGATCCGATGGAGGCGCCTCAGGGAGCCTCTCATGTTGCCTCTGGGAAGTGCCGGCCTCCTTTGCCATTGCCAGGGGCAGCTGGGCTTCGCTCGAGTCGCTGCAATGCAACGGGGCCCCATGTATCATTGCGGGCTTCCTTGGGGACCTTTGGTCTTGGGGCCAGGACTGGTGTCTTGGGGCCTCCTCTCGAGCGACAGTAGAAGTGACAGGCCTCCTCTTGAGGTGCGAAGGTAAGTAGGGATCCCGTCGAGGGGAGGCAAAGCCGGCGGCTCCCCTCTCGAGAAGAGGTGGGGTAGGGGAGGCGGGGTCACTGTCGAGCCGCGCCTGGAGACTCAGGGTTCCGCTCGCTTGGGGTCACGGGGATCTCGGGGAACCTCTGGGGGCGCCTAGAGGGTGTCCAGCCTCCTTTCCAGGGCGAGAGAGCACTCAGGATGGCTCTGGAGTCGCTGCAGATACAAAGGGCCCCTTGTCGCAGGGAGGGTGGCCCACGGGACGATCTCGCGCTGTGGCGGGAAGCCCTGCCTTCTTGGCGGGTTGGCCCGGGTATCTCAGGGGACACCTGGTGTCTCCCGCACGGAGTCAAGCCCCGTTCTGAGCCGGGAGATGCCGGGGCATGCTCTCCATGCCCTGCACAGGAAAAGCGCCTCCTCATACAATGGGTGTGGCATCACGTGGGTTTCTTCGACTAACGGTGGTGGGTTCTCGAGTTACAGCGGGTACCCTGCCCCGTCGCACCTGTTAGCCCAGCGGGGTCATGGTGCCTCCTTTGGAGCGGCGAGGGGAGGGATCCTCCACGGGTTTCCCCTGGAGGCGCTGCAGCGCACCAGGTCCACGGCAGGCATTGAGCTATGACCCTCGGGGTGCCCTTCGAGGTGGGATGGGCATCTCGGGGCATCTCTGGAGGGGCATCAAGGGAGCCGAGGGGACTCAGCCATTCTCTCGGATCACAGCAAGGGGAAATCGGGCATCATCTCGAAGGAATGCAGGGTCGAAGGTCGTGCTTTTCTGCGAGTCGCAGGGGGAGGAGGCGGTTGCCCCTCTGGATCCGATGGAGGTGCCTCAGGGAGCCTCTCTTGTTGCCTCTTGGAAGTACCAGCCCCCTTTGCCATTGTCAGGGGCAGCTGTGCTTCCAGTCGATTTGCTGCAATGCAATGGGGCCCCATGTGCCACTGCGGGCTTCCTTGGGGACCTTTGGTCTTGGGGCCGGAACTGGTGTCTTGGGGCCTCCACTCGAGCATCAGAGGTGACAGGCTTCCTCTTGAGGTGCGAAGGAAATTAGGAATTTCCGTCGAGTGGAGGCAAAGCCGGCGATGCCCTTCTCGAGAAGAGGTGGCATAGGGGAGGCGGGGTCGCTGTCGAGCCGTGCCTAGAGACTTGGGGTTCTGCTCGCGTGGGGACACGGGGATCTCGGGGAACCTCTGGGGGCGCCTAGAGGGAGTGCAGCCTCCTTTCCAGGGCGAGAGGGCGCTCAGGATGGCTCTCGATTTGCTGCAGATACAAAGGGCCCCTTCTCGCAGGGAGGCGGGTCCAGGGGAAGCTCTCGCGCTATGGCGGGAAGCCCTGCCTTCTTGGTGGGTTGGCCCGGGTATCTCGGGGGACACGTGGTGTCGATCGCACGGAATCAAGCACCATCTGAGCTGAGAGAGGTGCCGGGGCATGCTCTCCATGCCCTGCACGGGAAAAGTGCCTCCTCACGCAATGGGCGTGTCATCACGTGGGGTTCCTCGACTTACGGCGGTGGGTTCTCGAGTTGCAGCGGGTACCCTGGCCCGTCTCCCCTGTGAGCCCAGCGGGGTCGTGGTGCCTCCTTTGGAGCGGCGAGGGGAGGGATCCTCCGTGGGTTTCCCCAGGAGTTGCTGCAGCGCAGCGGTTCCGCGTCAAGCATTGAGCTAGGACCAACCGGGTGCCTCTCGAGGTGGGATGGGCATCTCGGGGCATCTCTGGAGTGGCATCAAGGGAGCTGAGGGGACTCAGCCTTTCTCTCGGCTCACAGCAAGGGGAAATCGGGCTTCATCTCGAATGCAGGGTCGAAGGTTGTGCTTTTCCGCGAGTCGCAGCGGGAGGCGGGGGTTGCCTCTCTGGATCCAACGGAGGCGCCTCAGGGAGCCTCTCTTGTTGCCTCTTGGAAGTGCCGGCCTCCTTTGCCATTGCCAGGGGCAGCTGGGCTTCCCCTCGAGTCGCTGCAATGCAATGGGGCCCCATGTGCCACTGCGGGCTTCCTTGGGGACCTTTGGTCTTGGGGCCGGAACTGGTGTCTTGCGGCCTCCTCTGGAGAGTCAAGGGAAGTGACAGGCCTCCTCTTGAGGTGTGAAGGAAAGTAGGGATTTCCGTCGAGTGGAGGCAAAGCCGGCGGCCCCCCTCTCGAGAAGAGTTGGCATAGGGGTGCGGGGTCGCTGTCGAGCCGCACCTGGCGACTCGGGGTTCTGCTCGTGTCGGGAGACGGGGAACTCGGGCAACCTCTGGGGGCGCCAAGAGGGAGTCCAGCGTCCTTTCCAGGGCCAGAGAGCACTCAGGATGGCAATCGAGTCGCTGCAGATACAAAGGGCAACGTCTCGCAGGGAGGGTGCCCCACGGGACGCACTTGCGCTGTGGCGGGAAGCCCTGCCTTCTTGGCGGGTTGGCACGGGTATCTCGGGGGACACCTGGTGTCGCCTACACGGAGTCAAGCCCCGTTCAGAGCCGGGAGAGGTGCCGGGGCATCCTCTCCATGCCCTGCACGGGAAAAGCGCCTCCTCATACAATGGGCGTGGCATCACGTGGGTTTCTTCGACTTACGGCGGTGGGTTCTCGAGTTGCAGCGGGTACCCTGGCCCGTCTCCCCTGTGAGACCAGCGGGGTCGTGGTGCCTCCTTTGGAACGGCGAGGGGAGGTACCCGCCGCGTGTTTTCCCAGGAGTCGGTAGAGCGTACCGGGTCCGCTCAAGCATTGAGCTAGGACCCTCGGGGTGCCCCTCGAGGTGGGATGGGCATCTCGGGGCATCTCTGGAGTGGCATCAAGGCAGCCGAGGGGACTCAGCCTTTCTCTCGGGTCACAGCAAGGGGAAACCGGGCTTCATCTCGAATGCAGGGTCGAAGGTCCTGCTTTTCCACAAGTCGCAGCGGGAGGCGGGAGATGCCTCTCTGGATCCAATCCTAGGCACTTCAGGGAGCATCTCTTGTTGCCTCTGGGAAGTGCCGGCCTCCTTTGCCATTGCCAGGGGCAGCTGGGCTTCCCCTGGAGTCGCTGCAATGCCTTGGGGCCCCATGTGACATTGCGGGCTTCCTTGGGGACCTTTGGTCTTGGGGCCGGAACTGGTGTCTTGGGGCCTCCTCTGGAGAGTCAAGAGAAGTGACAAGCCTCCTCTTGAGGTGCGAAGGAAAGTAGGGATTCCCGTCGAGTGGAGGCAAAGCCGGCGGCCCCCCTCTCGAGAAGAGTTGGCGTAGGGGGGCGGGGTCGCTGTCGAGCCGCGCCTGGCGACTCGGGGTTCCGCTCGCGTGGGGACACGGGGATCTCGGGCAACCTCTGTGGGCACCTAGAGGTAGTCCAGCGTCCTTTCCAGGGCCAGAGAGCACTCAGGATGGCAATCGAGTCACTGCAGATACAAAGGGCAACATCTCGCATGGAGGGGGGCCCAGGGGACGCTCTCGCGCTGTAGCGGGAAGCCCTGCCTTCTTGGCGGGTTGGCACGGGTATCTCGGGGCACACCTGGTGTCGCCCGCACGGAGTCAAGCCCCATTCTGAGCCGGGAGAGTTGCTGGGGCATGCTCTCCATGCCCTGCAAGGGAAAAGCGCCTCCTCGCGCAATGGGCGTGGCATCACGGGGGTTTTCTCGTCTTGAGGTGGTGGGTTCTCGAGTTGCGACGGGGCCCTGGCCTGTCGCCCCTGTTAGCCCAGCGGGGTCATGGTGCCTCCTTTGGAGTGGCGAGGGGAGGGATCCTCCACGGGTTTCCCCAGGAGGTGCTGCAGCGCAGCGTGTCCGCTGCAAGCATTGAGCTAGGACCCTCGGGGTGCCCCTCGAGGTGGGATGGGCATCTCGCGGCATCTCTGGAGTGGCATCAAGGGAGCCGAGGGGACTCAACGTTTCTCTCGGGTCACAGCAAGGGGAAATCGGGCTTCATCTCGAATGCAGGGTCGAAGGTCATGCTGTTCTGCGAATCGCAGTGGGAGGCGGGGGTTGCCTCTCTAGATCCGATGGAGGCTCCTCAGGGAGCCTCTCATCTTGCCTCTGCGAAGTGCAGGCCTCCTTTGCCATTGCCAGGGGCAGCTGAGCTTCCCCTCGAGTCGCTGCAATGCAATGGGGACCCATGTGCCATTGCGGGCTTCCTTGGGGACCTTTGGTCTTGGGGCCGGAACTGGTATCCTGGGGCCTCCTCTCGAGCGTCAGTAGAAGTGACAGGCCTCCTCTTGCGGTGCGAAGGTAAGTAGGGATTCCCGTCGAGTGGAGGCAAAGCCGGCGGCCCCCCTCTCGAGAAGAGGTGGCGTATGGGAGGCAGGGTCGCTGTCGAGCCGCGCCTGTAGACTCGGGGTTCCGCTCGCGTGGGGACACAGGGATCTCGGGGAACATCTGGGGGCGCCGAGATGGAGTCCAGCCTCCTTTCCAGGGCCAGAGAGCACTCAGGATGGCTCTCGAGTCGCTGCAGACACAAATGGCCCGTTCTCGCAGGGAGGGGGGCCCACGGGACGCTCTCGCGCTGTGGCGGGAAGCCCTGCATTCCTGGCGGGTTGGCACGGGTATCTCGGGGAACACCTGGTGTAGCCCGCATGGAGTAAAGCTCCGTTCTGAACCGGGAGAGGTGCCGGAGCATGCTTTCCATGACCTGCACGGGAAAAGCGCCTCCTCACGCAATGGGCGTGGCATCACGTGGGTTTTCTCGACTTGCGGCGGTGGGTTCTCGAGTTGTGGCGGGGCCCTGGCCAGTCTCCCCTGTTAGCCCAGTGGGGTGGTGTTGCCTCCTTTGGAGCGGCGAGGGCAGGGAGCCGCCTCGGTATTCCCCAGGAGGCGCTGCGGTGCACCGGGTCTCCGTCAAGCATTGAGCTAGGGCCCTCGGGGTGCCCCTCGAGGTGGGATGGGCATCTCGGGGCATCTCTGGAGTGGCATCAAGGGAGCCGAGGGGACTCAGCCTTTCTCTCGGGTCACAGCACGGGGAAACCGGGCTTCATCTCGAATGCAGGGTCGAAGGTCGTGCTTTTCCTGGAGTCGCAGCGGGAGGCGGGGGTTGCCTCTCTGGATCCGATGCCAGGCGCCTCAGGGAGCCTCTCTTGTTGCCTCTGGGAAGTGCCGGCCGGCCTCCTTTACCATTGCCAGGGGCAGCTGGGCTTCCCGTCGATTCGCTGCGATGCAATGGGGCCCCATGTGCCATTGTGGTCTTCCTTGGGGATCTTTGGACTTGGGGCCGGAACTGCTGTCTTGGGGCCTCCTCTGGAGCATCAGGAGAAGGGACAGGCCTCCTCTTCAGGTGCGAAGGAAAGTAGGAATTCCAGTCGAGTGGAGGCAAAGCCGGCGGCCCCCCTCTCGAGAAGAGGTGGCGTAGGAGAGGCGGGGTCGCTGTCGAGCCGCGCCGGGAGACTCGGGGTTGCACTCGCGTGGGGACACGAGGATCTCGGGGAACCTTTGGGGCTGCCTAGACGGAGTCCAGCCTGCTTTGCAGGGCCAGAGAGCACTCAGGATGGCTCTCGAGTCGTTGCAGATACAAAGTGCCCCTTCTCGCAGGGAGGGGGGCCCACGGGACGCTCTCGCGCTGTGGCGGGAAGCCCTGCCTTCTTGGCGGGTTGGTACGGGGATCTCGGGGGAAACCTGGTGCCACCCGCACGGAGTCAAGCCCAGTTCTGAGCCGGGAGAGGTGCCGGGGCATGCTCTCCATGCCCTGCACGGGAAAAGTGCCTCCTCACGCAATGGGCGTGGCATCACGTGGGTTTTCTCGACTTGCGGTGGTGGGTTCTTGAGTTGTGGCGGGGCCCTGGCTCGTCTCCCCTGTTAGCCCACTGGGGTGGTGTTGCCTCCTTTGGAGCGGCGAGGGGAGGGAGCTGCCTCGGGATTCCCCAGGAGGCGCTGCAGCGCACAGGGTCCGCGGCACGGCACGCATAGGGCTAGGACCCTCGGGGTGCCCCTCGAGGTCGGATGGGCTTCTCGGGGCATCTCTGGGGTGGCATCAAGGGAGCCGCGGGGACTCAGCCTTTCTCTCGGGTCACAGTAAGGGGAAATCGGGCTTCATCTCGAATGCAGGGTCGGAGGTCGTGCTTTTCCTGGAGTCGCAGCGGGAGGCGGGTGTTGCCTCTCTGGATCCCATGCCAGGCTCCTCAGGGAGCTTCTCTTGTTGCCTCTGGGAAGTGCCGACCTCCTTTGCCATTGCCAGGGGCAGCTGGGCTTCCCGTCAATTCGCTGCGATGCAATGGGGCCCCATGTGCCATTGCGGTTTTCCTTGGGGACCTTCGTTCTTGGGGCCAGAACTGGTGTCTTGGGGCCTCCTCTGGAGCGTCAGGAGAAGTGACAGGCCTCCTTTTGAGGTGCGAAGGAAAGTAGGGATTCCAGTCGAGTGGAGGCAAA
Organism: Giraffa tippelskirchi; assembly: GCF_054371585.1. NCBI lineage: Eukaryota > Metazoa > Chordata > Mammalia > Artiodactyla > Giraffidae > Giraffa > Giraffa tippelskirchi. Next base: position 5,947,554 of record NC_137288.1, on the reverse strand, counting down.
GCCGGCGGCCCCCCTCTCGAGAAGAGGTGGCGTAGGCGAGGCGGGGTCGCTGTCGAGCCGCGCCTGGAGACTCGGGGCTCCGCTCTCGTGGGGACACGGGGATCTCGGGGAACCTCTGGGGGCGCCTAGAGGGAGTCCAGCCTCCTTTGAGGGCCAGAGAGCACTCAAGATGGCTCTCGAGTCGCTGCAGATACAAAGGGCCCCTTCTCGCACGGAGGGGGGCCCACAGGACCCTCTCGCGCTGTGGCGGGAAGCCCTGCCTTCTTGACCGGTTGGCACGGCTATCTCGGGGGACACCTGGTGTCGGCCGCACGGAGTGAAGCCCCGTTCTGAGCCGGGAGAGGTACCGGGGCATGCTCTCCACGCCCTGCAAGGGAAAAGCACCTCCTCACGCAGTGGGCGTGGCATCACGTGGGGTTTCTCGACTTGCGGCGGTGGGTTCTCGAGTTGCGGCGGGGACCCTGGCCCGTCGCCCCTATTAGCCCAGCGGGGTCGTGGTGCCTCCTATGGAGCGGCTAGGGGAGGGAGCCGCCTTGGGTTTCCCCAGGAGGCGCTGCAGCGCACCGGGTCCGCGGCAAGCATTGAGCTAGGACCCTCGGGGTGCCCCTCGAGGTGGGATGGGCATCTCGGGGCATCTCTGGAGTGGCCTCAAGGGAGCCGCGGGGACTCAGCCTTTCTCTCGGCTCACAGTAAGGGGAAACCGGGCTTCATCTCGAATGCAGGGTCGAAGGTCGTGCTTTTCCTGGAGTCGCAGCGGGAGGCGGGGGTTGCCTCTCTGGATCCGATGCCAGGCGCCTCAGGGAGCCTCTCCTGTTGCCTCTGGGAAGTGCCGGCCGGCCTCCTTTACCATTGCCAGGGGCAGCTGGGCTTCCCGTCGATTCGCTGCGATGCAATGGGGCCCCATGTGCCATTGCGGTCTTCCTTGGGGATCTTTGGACTTGGGGCCGGAACTGCTGTCTTGGGGCCTCCTCTGGAGCATCAGGAGAAGGGACAGGCCTCCTCTTCAGGTGCGAAGGAAAGTAGGAATTCCAGTCGAGTGGAGGCAAAGCCGGCGGCCCCCCTCTCGAGAAGAGGTGGCGTAGGAGAGGCGGGGTCGCTGTCGAGCCGCGCCGGGAGACTCGGGGTTGCACTCGCGTGGGGACACGAGGATCTCGGGGAACCTTTGGGGCTGCCTAGACGGAGTCCAGCCTGCTTTGCAGGGCCAGAGAGCACTCAGGATGGCTCTCGAGTCGTTGCAGATACAAAGTGCCCCTTCTCGCAGGGAGGGGGGCCCACGGGACGCTCTCGCGCTGTGGCGGGAAGCCCTGCCTTCTTGGCGGGTTGGTACGGGTATCTCGGGGGAAACCTGGTGCCACCCGCACGGAGTCAAGCCCCGTTCTGAGCCGGGAGAGGTGCCGGGGCATGCTCTCCATGCCCTGCACGGGAAAAGTGCCTCCTCACGCAATGGGCGTGGCATCACGTGGGTTTTCTCGACTTGCGGTGGTGGGTTCTTGAGTTGTGGCGGGGCCCTGGCTCGTCTCCCCTGTTAGCCCACTGGGGTGGTGTTGCCTACTTTGGAGCGGCGAGGGGAGGGAGCTGCCTCGGGATTCCCCAGGAGGCGCTGCAGCGCACAGGGTCCGCGGCACGGCACGCATAGGGCTAGGACCCTCGGGGTGCCCCTCGAGGTCGGATGGGCTTCTCGGGGCATCTCTGGGGTGGCATCAAGGGAGCCGCGGGGACTCAGCCTTTCTCTCGGGTCACAGTAAGGGGAAATCGGGCTTCATCTCGAATGCAGGGTCGAAGGTCGTGCTTTTCCTGGAGTCGCAGCGGGAGACGGGGGTTGCCTCTCTGGATCCCATCCCAGGCTCCTCAGGGACCTTCTCTTGTTGCCTCTGGGAAGTGCCGACCTCCTTTGCCATTGCCAGGGGCAGCTGGGCTTCCCGTCGATTCGCTGCGATGCAATGGGGCCCCATGTGCCATTGCGGTTTTCCTTGGGGACCTTCGTTCTTGGGGCCAGAACTGGTGTCTTGGGGCCTCCTCTGGAGCTTCAGGAGAAGTGACAGGCCTCCTTTTGAGGTACGAAGGAAAGTAGGGATTCCAGTCGAGTGGAGGCAAAGCCGGCGGCCCCCCTCTCGAGAAGAGGTGGCGTAGGCGAGGCGGGGTCGCTGTCGAGCCGCGCCTGGAGACTCGGGGCTCTGCTCTCGTGGGGACACGGGGATCTCGGGGAACCTCTGGGGGCGCCTAGAGGGAGTCCAGCCTCCTTTGAGGGCCAGAGAGCACTCAAGATGGCTCTCGAGTCGCTGCAGATACAAAGGACCCCTTCTCGCACGGAGTGGGGCCCACAGGACCCTCTCGCGCTGTGGCGGGAAGCCCTGCCTTCTTGACCGGTTGGCACGGCTATCTTGGGGGACACCTGGTGTCGGCCGCACGGAGTGAAGCCCCGTTCTGAGCCGGGAGAGGTACCGGGGCATGCTCTCCACGCCCTGCAAGGGAAAAGCGCCTCCTCACGCAGTGGACGTGGCATCACGTGGGGTTTCTCGACTTGCGGCGGTGGGTTCTCGAGTTACGGCGGGGACCCTGGCCCGTCGCCCCTATTAGCCCAGCGGGGTCGTGGTGCCTGCTATGGAGCGGCGAGGGGAGGGAGCCGCCTTGGGTTTCCCCAGGAGGCGCTGCAGCGCACCGGGTCCGCGGCAAGCATTGAGCTAGGACCCTCGGGGTGCCCCTCGAGGTGGGATGGGCATCTCGGGGCATCTCTGGAGTGGCATCAAGGGAGCCGCGGGGACTCAGCCTTTCTCTCGGGTCACAGTAAGGGGAAACCGGGCTTCATCTCGAATGCAGGGTCGAAGGTCGTGCTTTTCCTGGAGTCGCAGCGGGAGGCGGGGGTTGCCTCTCTGGATCCCATGCCAGGCTCCTCAGGGAGCTTCTCCTGTTGCCTCTGGGAAGTGCCGGCCTCCCTTGCCATTGCCAGGGGCAGCTGGGCTTCCCGTCGATTCGCTGCAATGGAATGTGGCCCCATGTGCCATTGCGGGCTTCCTTGCGGACCTTTGGCCTTGGGGCCGGATCTGGTGTTTTGGGGCCTCCTCTGGAGCGTCAGGAGAAGTGACAGGCCTCCTCTTGAGGTGCGAAGGAAAGTAGGGATTCCCGTCGAGTGGAGGCAAAGCCGGCGGCCCCCCTCTCGAGAAGAGGTGGCGTAGGGGAGGTGGGATCGCTGTCTAACTGTGCCTGGAGACGCGGGGTTCCACTCGCGTGGGGACACGGGGATCTCGGGGCACCTCTGGGGCCCTCTAGACGGAGTCCAGCCTGCTTTGCAGGGCCAGAGAGCACTCAGGATGACTCTCGAGTCGCTGCAGATACAAAGGGCCCCTTCTCGCAGGGAGGGGGGCCAACGGGACGCTCTCGCGCTGTGGCGGGAAGCCCTGCCTTCTTAGCGGGTTGGCACGGGTATCTCGGGGGACACCTGGTGTCACCCGCACGGAGTCAAGCCCCGTTCTGAGACGGGAGAGGTGCCGGGGCATGCTCTCCATGCCCTGCACGGGAAAAGTGCCTCCTCACGCAATGGGCGTGGCATCACGTGTGTTTTCTCGACTTGCGGCGGTGTGTTCTCGAGTTGTGGCGGGGCCCTGGCCAGTCTCCCCTGTTAGCCCAGTGGGGTGGTGTTGCCTCCTTTGGAGCGGCGAGGGCAGGGAGCCGCCTCGGTATTCCCCAGGAGGCGCTGCGGTGCACCGGGTCTCCGTCAAGCATTGAGCTAGGGCCCTCGGGGTGCCCCTCGAGGTGGGATGGGCACCTCGGGGCATCTCTGGAGTGGCATCAAGGGAGCCGAGGGGACTCAGCCTTTCTCTCGGGTCACAGGACAGGGAAACCGGGCTTCATCTCGAATGCAGGGTCGAAGGTCGTGCTTTTCCTGGAGTCGGAGTGGGAGGCGGGGGTTGCCTCTCTGGATCTGATGCCAGGCGCCTCAGAGAGCCTCTCTTGTTGCCTCTGGGAAGTGCCGGCCGGCCTCCTTTACCATTGCCAGGGGCAGCTGGGCTTCCCGTCGATTCGCTGCGATGCAATGGGGCCCCATGTGCCATTGCGGTCTTCCTTGGGGATCTTTGGACTTGGGGCCGGAACTGCTGTCTTGGGGCCTCCTCTGGAGCATCAGGAGAAGGGACAGGCCTCCTCTTCAGGTGCGAAGGAAAGTAGGAATTCCAGTCGAGTGGAGGCAAAGCCGGCGGCCCCCCTCTCGAGAAGAGGTGGCGTAGGAGAGGCGGGGTCGCTGTCGAGCCGCGCCGGGAGACTCGGGGTTGCACTCGCGTGGGGACACGAGGATCTCGGGGAACCTTTGGGGCTGCCTAGACGGAGTCCAGCCTGCTTTGCAGGGCCAGAGAGCACTCAGGATGGCTCTCGAGTCGTTGCAGATACAAAGTGCCCCTTCTCGCAGGGAGGGGGGCCCACGGGACGCTCTCGCGCTGTGGCGGGAAGCCCTGCCTTCTTGGCGGGTTGGTACGGGTATCTCGGGGGAAACCTGGTGCCACCCGCACGGAGTCAAGCCCCGTTCTGAGCCGGGAGAGGTGCCGGGGCATGCTCTCCATGCCCTGCACGGGAAAAGTGCCTCCTCACGCAATGGGCGTGGCATCACGTGGGTTTTCTCGACTTGCGGTGGTGGGTTCTTGAGTTGTGGCGGGGCCCTGGCTCGTCTCCCCTGTTAGCCCACTGGGGTGGTGTTGCCTACTTTGGAGCGGCGAGGGGAGGGAGCTGCCTCGGGATTCCCCAGGAGGCGCTGCAGCGCACAGGGTCCGCGGCACGGCACGCATAGGGCTAGGACCCTCGGGGTGCCCCTCGAGGTCGGATGGGCTTCTCGGGGCATCTCTGGGGTGGCATCAAGGGAGCCGCGGGGACTCAGCCTTTCTCTCGGGTCACAGTAAGGGGAAATCGGGCTTCATCTCGAATGCAGGGTCGAAGGTCGTGCTTTTCCTGGAGTCGCAGCGGGAGACGGGGGTTGCCTCTCTGGATCCCATCCCAGGCTCCTCAGGGACCTTCTCTTGTTGCCTCTGGGAAGTGCCGACCTCCTTTGCCATTGCCAGGGGCAGCTGGGCTTCCCGTCGATTCGCTGCGATGCAATGGGGCCCCATGTGCCATTGCGGTTTTCCTTGGGGACCTTCGTTCTTGGGGCCAGAACTGGTGTCTTGGGGCCTCCTCTGGAGCTTCAGGAGAAGTGACAGGCCTCCTTTTGAGGTACGAAGGAAAGTAGGGATTCCAGTCGAGTGGAGGCAAAGCCGGCGGCCCCCCTCTCGAGAAGAGGTGGCGTAGGCGAGGCGGGGTCGCTGTCGAGCCGCGCCTGGAGACTCGGGGCTCTGCTCTCGTGGGGACACGGGGATCTCGGGGAACCTCTGGGGGCGCCTAGAGGGAGTCCAGCCTCCTTTGAGGGCCAGAGAGCACTCAAGATGGCTCTCGAGTCGCTGCAGATACAAAGGACCCCTTCTCGCACGGAGTGGGGCCCACAGGACCCTCTCGCGCTGTGGCGGGAAGCCCTGCCTTCTTGACCGGTTGGCACGGCTATCTTGGGGGACACCTGGTGTCGGCCGCACGGAGTGAAGCCCCGTTCTGAGCCGGGAGAGGTACCGGGGCATGCTCTCCACGCCCTGCAAGGGAAAAGCGCCTCCTCACGCAGTGGACGTGGCATCACGTGGGGTTTCTCGACTTGCGGCGGTGGGTTCTCGAGTTACGGCGGGGACCCTGGCCCGTCGCCCCTATTAGCCCAGCGGGGTCGTGGTGCCTGCTATGGAGCGGCGAGGGGAGGGAGCCGCCTTGGGTTTCCCCAGGAGGCGCTGCAGCGCACCGGGTCCGCGGCAAGCATTGAGCTAGGACCCTCGGGGTGCCCCTCGAGGTGGGATGGGCATCTCGGGGCATCTCTGGAGTGGCATCAAGGGAGCCGCGGGGACTCAGCCTTTCTCTCGGGTCACAGTAAGGGGAAACCGGGCTTCATCTCGAATGCAGGGTCGAAGGTCGTGCTTTTCCTGGAGTCGCAGCGGGAGGCGGGGGTTGCCTCTCTGGATCCCATGCCAGGCTCCTCAGGGAGCTTCTCCTGTTGCCTCTGGGAAGTGCCGGCCTCCCTTGCCATTGCCAGGGGCAGCTGGGCTTCCCGTCGATTCGCTGCAATGGAATGTGGCCCCATGTGCCATTGCGGGCTTCCTTGCGGACCTTTGGCCTTGGGGCCGGATCTGGTGTTTTGGGGCCTCCTCTGGAGCGTCAGGAGAAGTGACAGGCCTCCTCTTGAGGTGCGAAGGAAAGTAGGGATTCCCGTCGAGTGGAGGCAAAGCCGGCGGCCCCCCTCTCGAGAAGAGGTGGCGTAGGGGAGGTGGGATCGCTGTCTAACTGTGCCTGGAGACGCGGGGTTCCACTCGCGTGGGGACACGGGGATCTCGGGGCACCTCTGGGGCCCTCTAGACGGAGTCCAGCCTGCTTTGCAGGGCCAGAGAGCACTCAGGATGACTCTCGAGTCGCTGCAGATACAAAGGGCCCCTTCTCGCAGGGAGGGGGGCCAACGGGACGCTCTCGCGCTGTGGCGGGAAGCCCTGCCTTCTTAGCGGGTTGGCACGGGTATCTCGGGGGACACCTGGTGTCACCCGCACGGAGTCAAGCCCCGTTCTGAGACGGGAGAGGTGCCGGGGCATGCTCTCCATGCCCTGCACGGGAAAAGTGCCTCCTCACGCAATGGGCGTGGCATCACGTGTGTTTTCTCGACTTGCGGCGGTGTGTTCTCGAGTTGTGGCGGGGCCCTGGCCAGTCTCCCCTGTTAGCCCAGTGGGGTGGTGTTGCCTCCTTTGGAGCGGCGAGGGCAGGGAGCCGCCTCGGTATTCCCCAGGAGGCGCTGCGGTGCACCGGGTCTCCGTCAAGCATTGAGCTAGGGCCCTCGGGGTGCCCCTCGAGGTGGGATGGGCACCTCGGGGCATCTCTGGAGTGGCATCAAGGGAGCCGAGGGGACTCAGCCTTTCTCTCGGGTCACAGGACAGGGAAACCGGGCTTCATCTCGAATGCAGGGTCGAAGGTCGTGCTTTTCCTGGAGTCGGAGTGGGAGGCGGGGGTTGCCTCTCTGGATCTGATGCCAGGCGCCTCAGAGAGCCTCTCTTGTTGCCTCTGGGAAGTGCCGGCCGGCCTCCTTTACCATTGCCAGGGGCAGCTGGGCTTCCCGTCGATTCGCTGCGATGCAATGGGGCCCCATGTGCCATTGCGGTCTTCCTTGGGGATCTTTGGACTTGGGGCCGGAACTGCTGTCTTGGGGCCTCCTCTGGAGCATCAGGAGAAGGGACAGGCCTCCTCTTCAGGTGCGAAGGAAAGTAGGAATTCCCGTCGAGTGGAGGCAAAGCCGGCGGCCCCGCTCTCGAGAAGAGGTGGCGTAGGAGAGGCGGGGTCGCTGTCGAGCCGCGCCGGGAGACTCGGGCTTGCACTCGCGTGGGGACACGAGGATCTCGGGGAACCTTTGGGGCTGCCTAGACGGAGTCCAGCCTGCTTTGCAGGGCCAGAGAGCACTCAGGATGGCTCTCGAGTCGTTGCAGATACAAAGTGCCCCTTCTCGCAGGGAGGGGGGCCCACGGGACGCTCTCGCGCTGTGGCGGGAAGCCCTGCCTTCTTGGCGGGTTGGTACGGGTATCTCGGGGGAAACCTGGTGCCACCCGCACGGAGTCAAGCCCCGTTCTGAGCCGGGAGAGGTGCCGGGGCATGCTCTCCATGCCCTGCACGGGAAAAGTGCCTCCTCACGCAATGGGCGTGGCATCACGTGGGTTTTCTCGACTTGCGGTGGTGGGTTCTTGAGTTGTGGCGGGGCCCTGGCTCGTCTCCCCTGTTAGCCCACTGGGGTGGTGTTGCCTCCTTTGGAGGGGCGAGGGGAGGGAGCTGCCTCGGGATTCCCCAGGAGGCGCTACAGCGCACAGGGTCCGCGGCACGGCACGCATAGAGCTAGGACCCTCGGGGTGCCCCTCGAGGTCGGATGGGCTTCTCGGGGCATCTCTGGGGTGGCATCAAGGGAGCCGCGGGGACTCAGCCTTTCTCTCGGGTCACAGTAAGGGGAAATCGGGCTTCATCTCGAATGCAGGGTCGAAGGTCGTGCTTTTCCTGGAGTCGCAGCGGGAGGCGGGGGTTGCCTCTCTGGATCCCATGCCAGGCTCCTCAGGGAGCTTCTCTTGTTGCCTCTGGGAAGTGCCGACCTCCTTTGCCATTGCCAGGGGCAGCTGGGCTTCCCGTCGATTTGCTGCGATGCAATGGGGCCCCATGTGCCATTGCGGTTTTCCTTGGGGACCTTCGTTCTTGGGGCCAGAACTGGTGTCTTGGGGCCTCCTCTGGAGCGTCAGGAGAAGTGACAGGCCTCCTTTTGAGGTGCGAAGGAAAGTAGGGATTCCAGTCGAGTGGAGGCAAAGCCGGCGGCCCCCCTCTCGAGAAGAGGTGGCGTAGGCGAGGGGGGGTCGCTGTCGAGCCGCGCCTGGAGACTCGGGGCTCCGCTCTCGTGGGGACACGGGGATCTCGGGCAACCTCTGGGGGCGCCTAGAGGGAGTCCAGCCTCCTTTGAGGGCCAGAGAGCACTCAAGATGGCTCTCGAGTCGCTGCAGATACAAAGGGCCCCTTCTCACACGGAGGGGGGCCCACAGGACGCTCTCGCGCTGTGGCGGGAAGCCCTGCCTTCTTTACCGGTTGGCACGGCTATCTCGGGGGACACCTGGTGTCGGCCGCACGGAGTGAAGCCCCGTTCTGAGCCGGGAGAGGTACCGGGGCATGCTCTCCACGCCCTGCAAGGGAAAAGCGCCTCCTCACGCAGTGGGCGTGGCATCACGTGGGGTTTCTCGACTTGCGGCGGTGGGTTCTCGACTTGCGGCGGGGACCCTGGCCCGTCGCCCCTATTAGCCCAGCGGGGTCGTGGTGCCTCCTATGGAGCGGCGAGGGGAGGGAGCCTCCTTGGGTTTCCCCAGGAGGCGCTGCAGCGCACCGTGTCCGCGGCAAGCATTGAGCTAGGACCCTCGGGGTGCCCCTCGAGGTGGGATGGGCATCTCGGGGCATCTCTGGAGTGGCATCAAGGGAGCCGCGGGGACTCAGCCTTTCTCTCGGGTCACAGTAAGGGGAAACCGGGCTTCATCTCGAATGCAGGGTCGAAGGTCGTGCTTTTCCTGGAGTCGCAGCTGGAGGCGGGGGTTGCCTCTCTGGATCCCATGCCAGGCTCCTCAGGGAGCTTCTCCTGTTGCCTCTGGGAAGTGCCGGCCTCCCTTGCCATTGCCAGGGGCAGCTGGGCTTCCCGTCGATTCGCTGCAATGGAATGTGGCCCCATGTGCCATTGCGGGCTTCCTTGGGGACCTTTGGCCTTGGGGCCGGATCTGGTGTCTTGGGGCCTCCTCTGGAGCGTCAGGAGAAGTGACAGGCCTCCTCTTGAGGTGCGAAGGAAAGTAGGGATTCCCGTCGAGTGGAGGCAAACCCGGCGGCCCCCCTCTCGAGAAGAGGTGGCGTAGGGGAGGTGGGATCGCTGTCTAACTGTGCCTGGAGACGCGGGGTTCCACTCGCGTGGGGACACGGGGATCTCGGGGCACCTCTGGGGCCGCCTAGACGGAGTCCAGCCTGCTTTGCAGGGCCAGAGAGCACTCAGGATGGCTCTCGAGTCGCTGCAGATACAAAGGGCCCCTTCTCGCAGGGAGGGGGGCCCACGGGACGCTCTCGCGCTGTGGCGGGAAGCCCTGCCTTCTTAGCGGGTTGGCACGGGTATCTCGGGGGACACCTGGTGTCACCCGCACGGAGTCAAGCCCCGTTCTGAGACGGGAGAGGTGCCGGGGCATGCTCTCCATGCCCTGCACGGGAAAAGTGCCTCCTCACGCAATGGGCGTGGCATCACGTGGGTTTTCTCGACTTGCGGCGGTGGGTTCTCGAGTTGTGGCGGGGCCCTGGCCAGTCTCCCCTGTTAGCCCAGTGGGGTGGTGTTGCCTCCTTTGGAGCGGCGAGGGCAGGGAGCCGCCTCGGTATTCCCCAGGAGGCGCTGCGGTGCACCGGGTCTCCGTCAAGCATTGAGCTAGGGCCCTCGGGGTGCCCCTCGAGGTGGGATGGGCATCTCGGGGCATCTCTGGAGTGGCATCAAGGGAGCCGAGGGGACTCAGCCTTTCTCTCGGGTCACAGGACGGGGAAACCGGGCTTCATCTGGAATGCAGGGTCGAAGGTCGTGCTTTTCCTGGAGTCGCAGCGGGAGGCGGGGGTTGCCTCTCTGGATCCGATGCCAGGCGCCTCAGGGAGCCTCTCTTGTTGCCTCTGGGAAGTGCCGGCCGGCCTCCCTTACCATTGCCAGGGGCAGCTGGGCTTCCCGTCGATTCGCTGCGATGCAATGGGGCCCCATGTGCCATTGCGGTCTTCCTTGGGGATCTTTGGACTTGGGGCCGGAACTGCTGTCTTGGGGCCTCCTCTGGAGCATCAGGAGAAGGGACAGGCCTCCTCTTCAGGTGCGAAGGAAAGTAGGAATTCCAGTCGAGTGGAGGCAAAGCCGGCGGCCCCCCTCTCGAGAAGAGGTGGCGTAGGAGAGGCGGGGTCGCTGTCGAGCCGCGCCGGGAGACTCGGGGTTGCACTCGCGTGGGGACACGAGGATCTCGGGGAACCTTTGGGGCTGCCTAGACGGAGTCCAGCCTGCTTTGCAGGGCCAGAGAGCACTCAGGATGGCTCTCGAGTCGTTGCAGATACAAAGTGCCCCTTCTCGCAGGGAGGGGGGCCCACGGGACGCTCTCGCGCTGTGGCGGGAAGCCCTGCCTTCTTGGCGGGTTGGTACGGGTATCTCGGGGGAAACCTGGTGCCACCCGCACGGAGTCAAGCCCCGTTCTGAGCCGGGAGAGGTGCCGGGGCATGCTCTCCATGCCCTGCACGGGAAAAGTGCCTCCTCACGCAATGGGCGTGGCATCACGTGGGTTTTCTCGACTTGCGGTGGTGGGTTCTTGAGTTGTGGCGGGGCCCTGGCTCGTCTCCCCTGTTAGCCCACTGGGGTGGTGTTGCCTCCTTTGGAGCGGCGAGGGGAGGGAGCTGCCTCGGGATTCCCCAGGAGGCGCTGCAGCGCACAGGGTCCGCGGCACGGCACGCATAGGGCTAGGACCCTTGGGGTGCCCCTCGAGGTCGGATGGGCTTCTCGGGGTATCTCTGGGGTGGCATCAAGGGAGCCGCGGGGACTCAGCCTTTCTCTCGGGTCACAGTAAGGGGAAATCGGGCTTCATCTCGAATGCAGGGTCGAAGGTCGTGCTTTTCCTGGAGTCGCAGCGGGAGGCGGGGGTTGCCTCTCTGGATCCCATGCCAGGCTCCTCAGGGAGCTTCTCTTGTTGCCTCTGGGAAGTGCCGACCTCCTTTGCCATTGCCAGGGGCAGCTGGGCTTCCCGTCGATTCGCTGCGATGCAATGGGGCCCCATGTGCCATTGCGGTTTTCCTTGGGGACCTTCGTTCTTGGGGCCAGAACTGGTGTCTTGGGGCCTCCTCTGGAGCGTCAGGAGAAGTGACAGGCCTCCTTTTGAGGTGCGAAGGAAAGTAGGGATTCCAGTCGAGTGGAGGCAAAGCCGGCGGCCCCCCTCTCGAGAAGAGGTGGCGTAGGCGAGGCGGGGTCGCTGTCGAGCCGCGCCTGGAGACTCGGGGCTCCGCTCTCGTGGGGACACGGGGATCTCGGGGAACCTCTGGGGGCGCCGAGAGGGAGTCCAGCCTCCTTTGAGGGCCAGAGAGCACTCAAGATGGCTCTCGAGTCGCTGCAGATACAAAGGGCCCCTTCTCGCACGGAGGGGGGCCCACAGGACGCTCTCGCGCTGTGGCGGGAAGCCCTGCCTTCTTGACCGGTTGGCACGGCTATCTCGGGGGACACCTGGTGTCGGCCGCACGGAGTGAAGCCCCGTTCTGAGCCGGGAGAGGTACCGGGGCATGCTCTCCACGCCCTGCAAGGGAAAAGCGCCTCCTCACGCAGTGGGCGTGGCATCACGTGGGGTTTCTCGACTTGCGGCGGTGGGTTCTCGAGTTGCGGCGGGGACCCTGGCCCGTCGCCCCTATTAGCCCAGCGGGGTCGTGGTGCCTCCTATGGAGCGGCGAGGGGAGGGAGCCGCCTTGGGTTTCCCCAGGAGGCGCTGCAGCGCACCGGGTCCGCGGCAAGCATTGAGCTAGGACCCTCGGGGTGCCCCTCGAGGTGGGATGGGCATCTCGGGGCATCTCTGGAGTGGCATCAAGGGAGCCGCGGGGACTCAGCCTTTCTCTCGGGTCACAGTAAGGGGAAACCGGGCTTCATCTCGAATGCAGGGTCGAAGGTCGTGCTTTTCCTGGAGTCGCAGCGGGAGGCGGGGGTTGCCTCTCTGGATCCCATGCCAGGCTCCTCAGGGAGCTTCTCCTGTTGCCTCTGGGAAGTGCCGGCCTCCCTTGCCATTGCCAGGGGCAGCTGGGCTTCCCGTCGATTCGCTGCAATGGAATGTGGCCCCATGTGCCATTGCGGGCTTCCTTGCGGACCTTTGGCCTTGGGGCCGGATCTGGTGTCTTGGGGCCTCCTCTGGAGCGTCAGGAGAAGTGACAGGCCTCCTCTTGAGGTGCGAAGGAAAGTAGGGATTCCCGTCGAGTGGAGGCAAAGCCGGCGGCCCCCCTCTCGAGAAGAGGTGGCGTAGGGGAGGTGGGATCGCTGTCTAACTGTGCCTGGAGACGCGGGGTTCCACTCGCGTGGGGACACGGGGATCTCGGGGCACCTCTGGGGCCGCCTAGACGGAGTCCAGCCTGCTTTGCAGGGCCAGAGAGCACTCAGGATGGCTCTCGAGTCGCTGCAGATACAAAGGGCCCCTTCTCGCAGGGAGGGGGGCCCACGGGACGCTCTCGCGCTGTGGCGGGAAGCCCTGCCTTCTTAGCGGGTTGGCACGGGTATCTCGGGGGACACCTGGTGTCACCCGCACGGAGTCAAGCCCCGTTCTGAGACGGGAGAGGTGCCGGGGCATGCTCTCCATGCCCTGCACGGGAAAAGTGCCTCCTCACGCAATGGGCGTGGCATCACGTGGGTTTTCCCGACTTGCGGCGGTGGGTTCTCGAGTTGTGGCGGGGCCCTGGCCAGTCTCCCCTGTTAGCCCAGTGGGGTGGTGTTGCCTCCTTTGGAGCGGCGAGGGCAGGGAGCCGCCTCGGTATTCCCCAGGAGGCGCTGCGGTGCACCGGGTCTCCGTCAAGCATTGAGCTAGGGCCCTCGGGGTGCCCCTCGAGGTGGGATGGGCATCTCGGGGCATCTCTGGAGTGGCATCAAGGGAGCCGCGGGGACTCAGCCTTTCTCTCGGGTCACAGGACGGGGAAACCGGGCTTCATCTGGAATGCAGGGTCGAAGGTCGTGCTTTTCCTGGAGTCGCAGCGGGAGGCGGGGGTTGCCTCTCTGGATCCGATGCCAGGCGCCTCAGGGAGCCTCTCTTGTTGCCTCTGGGAAGTGCCGGCCGGCCTCCTTTACCATTGCCAGGGGCAGCTGGGCTTCCCGTCGATTCGCTGCGATGCAATGGGGCCCCATGTGCCATTGCGGTCTTCCTTGGGGATCTTTGGACCTGGGGCCGGAACTGCTGTCTTGGGGCCTCGTCTGGAGCATCAGGAGAAGGGACAGGCCTCCTCTTCAGGTGCGAAGGAAAGTAGGAATTCCAGTCGAGTGGAGGCAAAGCCGGCGGCCCCCCTCTCGAGAAGAGGTGGCGTAGGAGAGGCGGGGTCGCTGTCGAGCCGCGCCGGGAGACTCGGGGTTGCACTCGCGTGGGGACACGAGGATCTCGGGGAACCTTTGGGGCTGCCTAGACGGAGTCCAGCCTGCTTTGCAGGGCCAGAGAGCACTCAGGATGGCTCTCGAGTCGTTGCAGATACAAAGTGCCCCTTCTCGCAGGGAGGGGGGCCCACGGGACGCTCTCGCGCTGTGGCGGGAAGCCCTGCCTTCTTGGCGGGTTGGTACGGGTATCTCGGGGGAAACCTGGTGCCACCCGCACGGAGTCAAGCCCCGTTCTGAGCCGGGATAGGTGCCGGGGCATGCTCTCCATGCCCTGCACGGGAAAAGTGCCTCCTCACGCAATGGGCGTGGCATCACGTGGGTTTTCTCGACTTGCGGTGGTGGGTTCTTGAGTTGTGGCGGGGCCCTGGCTCGTCTCCCCTGTTAGCCCACTGGGGTGGTGTTGCCTCCTTTGGAGCGGCGAGGGGAGGGAGCTGCCTCGGGATTCCCCAGGAGGCGCTGCAGCGCACAGGGTCCGCGGCACGGCACGCATAGGGCTAGGACCCTCGGGGTGCCCCTCGAGGTCGGATGGGCTTCTCGGGGCATCTCTGGGGTGGCATCAAGGGAGCCGCGGGGACTCAGCCTTTCTCTCCGGTCACAGTAAGGGGAAATCGGGCTTCATCTCGAATGCAGGGTCGAAGGTCGTGCTTTTCCTGGAGTCGCAGCGGGAGGCGGGGGTTGCCTCTCTGGATCCCATGCCAGGCTCCTCAGGGAGCTTCTCTTGTTGCCTCTGGGAAGTGCCGACCTCCTTTGCCATTGCCAGGGGCAGCTGGGCTTCCCGTCGATTCGCTGCGATGCAATGGGGCCCCATGTGCCATTGCGGTTTTCCTTGGGGACCTTCGTTCTTGGGGCCAGAACTGGTGTCTTGGGGCCTCCTCTGGAGCGTCAGGAGAAGTGACAGGCCTCCTTTTGAGGTGCGAAGGAAAGTAGGGATTCCAGTCGAGTGGAGGCAAAGCCGGCGGCCCCCCTCTCGAGAAGAGGTGGCGTAGGCGAGGCGGGGTCGCTGTCGAGCCGCGCCGGGAGACTCGGGGCTCCGCTCTCGTGGGGACACGGGGATCTCGGGGAACCTCTGGGGGCGCCGAGAGGGAGTCCAGCCTCCTTTGAGGGCCAGAGAGCACTCAAGATGGCTCTCGAGTCGCTGCAGATACAAAGGGCCCCTTCTCGCACGGAGGGGGGCCCACAGGACGCTCTCGCGCTGTGGCGGGAAGCCCTGCCTTCTTGACCGGTTGGCACGGCTATCTCGGGGGACACCTGGTGTCGGCCGCACGGAGTGAAGCCCCGTTCTGAGCCGGGAGAGGTACCGGGGCATGCTCTCCACGCCCTGCAAGGGAAAAGTGCCTCCTCACGCAGTGGGCGTGGCATCACGTGGGGTTTCTGGACTTGCGGCGGTGGGTTCTCGAGTTGCGGCGGGGACCCTGGCCCGTCGCCCCTATTAGCCCAGCGGGGTCGTGGTGCCTCCTATGCAGCGGTGAGGGGAGGGAGCCGCCTTGGGTTTCCCCAGGAGGCGCTGCAGCGCACCGGGTCCGCGGCAAGCATTGAGCTAGGACCCTCGGGGTGCCCCTCGAGGTGGGATGGGCATCTCGGGGCATCTCTGGAGTGGCATCAAGGGAGCCGCGGGGACTCAGCCTTTCTCTCGGGTCACAGTAAGGGGAAACCGGGCTTCATCTCGAATGCAGGGTCGAAGGTCGTGCTTTTCCTGGAGTCGCAGCGGCAGGCGGGGGTTGCCTCTCTGGATCCCATGCCAGGCTCCTCAGGGAGCTTCTCCTGTTGCCTCTGGGAAGTGCCGGCCTCCCTTGCCATTGCCAGGGGCAGCTGGGCTTCCCGTCGATTCGCTGCAATGGAATGTGGCCCCATGTGCCATTGCGGGCTTCCTTGCGGACCTTTGGCCTTGGGGCCGGATCTGGTGTCTTGGGGCCTCCTCTGGAGCGTCAGGAGAAGTGACAGGCCTCCTCTTGAGGTGCGAAGGAAAGTAGGGATTCCCGTCGAGTGGAGGCAAAGCCGGCGGCCCCCCTCTCGAGAAGAGGTGGCGTAGGGGAGGTGGGATCGCTGTCTAACTGTGACTGGAGACGCGGGGTTCCACTCGCGTGGGGACACGGGGATCTCGGGGCACCTCTGGGGCCGCCTAGACGGAGTCCAGCCTGCTTTGCAGGGCCAGAGAGCACTCAGGATGACTCTCGAGTCGCTGCAGATACAAAGGGCCCCTTCTCGCAGGGAGGGGGGCCCAAGGGACGCTCTCGCGCTGTGGCGGGAAGCCCTGCCTTCTTAGCGGGTTGGCACGGGTATCTCGGGGGACACCTGGTGTCACCCGCACGGAGTCAAGCCCCGTTCTGAGACGGGAGAGGTGCCGGGGCATGCTCTCCATGCCCTGCACGGGAAAAGTGCCTCCTCACGCAATGGGCGTGGCATCACGTGGGTTTTCCCGACTTGCGGCGGTGGGTTCTCGAGTTGTGGCGGGGCCCTGGCCAGTCTCCCCTGTTAGCCCAGTGGGGTGGTGTTGCCTCCTTTGGAGCGGCGAGGGCAGGGAGCCGCCTCGGTATTCCCCAGGAGGCGCTGCGGTGCACCGGGTCTCCGTCAAGCATTGAGCTAGGGCCCTCGGGGTGCCCCTCGAGGTGGGATGGGCATCTCGGGGCATCTCTGGAGTGGCATCAAGGGAGCCGCGGGGACTCAGCCTTTCTCTCGGGTCACAGGACGGGGAAACCGGGCTTCATCTGGAATGCAGGGTCGAAGGTCGTGCTTTTCCTGGAGTCGCAGCGGGAGGCGGGGGTTGCCTCTCTGGATCCGATGCCAGGCGCCTCAGGGAGCCTCTCTTGTTGCCTCTGGGAAGTGCCGGCCGGCCTCCTTTACCATTGCCAGGGGCAGCTGGGCTTCCCGTCGATTCGCTGCGATGCAATGGGGCCCCATGTGTCATTGCGGTCTTCCTTGGGGATCTTTGGACTTGGGGCCGGAACTGCTGTCTTGGGGCCTCCTCTGGAGCATCAGGAGAAGGGACAGGGCTCCTCTTCAGGTGCGAAGGAAAGTAGGAATTCCAGTCGAGTGGAGGCAAAGCCGGCGGCCCCCCTCTCGAGAAGAGGTGGCGTAGGAGAGGCGGGGTCGCTGTCGAGCCGCGCCGGGAGACTCGGGCTTGCACTCGCGTGGGGACACGAGGATCTCGGGGAACCTTTGGGGCTGCCTAGACGGAGTCCAGCCTGCTTTGCAGGGCCAGAGAGCACTCAGGATGGCTCTCGAGTCGTTGCAGATACAAAGTGCCCCTTCTCGCAGGGAGGGGGGCCCACGGGACGCTCTCGCGCTGTGGCGGGAAGCCCTGCCTTCTTGGCGGGTTGGTACGGGTATCTCGGGGGAAACCTGGTGCCACCCGCACGGAGTCAAGCCCCGTTCTGAGCCGGGAGAGGTGCCGGGGCATGCTCTCCATGCCCTGCACGGGAAAAGTGCCTCCTCACGCAATGGGCGTGGCATCACGTGGGTTTTCTCGACTTGCGGTGGTGGGTTCTTGAGTTGTGGCGGGGCCCTGGCTCGTCTCCCCTGTTAGCCCACTGGGGTGGTGTTGCCTCCTTTGGAGCGGCGAGGGGAGGGAGCTGCCTCGGGATTCCCCAGGAGGCGCTGCAGCGCACAGGGTCCGCGGCACGGCACGCATAGGGCTAGGACCCTTGGGGTGCCCCTCGAGGTCGGATGGGCTTCTCGGGGCATCTCTGGGGTGGCATCAAGGGAGCCGCGGGGACTCAGCCTTTCTCTCGGGTCACAGTAAGGGGAAACCGGGCTTCATCTCGAATGCAGGGTCGAAGGTCGTGCTTTTCCTGGAGTCGCAGCGGGAGGCGGGGGTTGCCTCTCTGGATCCGATGCCAGGCGCCTCAGGGAGCCTCTCTTGTTGCCTCTGGGAAGTGCCGGCCGGCCTCCTTTACCATTGCCAGGGGCAGCTGGGCTTCCCGTCGATTCGCTGCGATGCAATGGGGCCCCATGTGTCATTGCGGTCTTCCTTGGGGATCTTTGGACTTGGGGCCGGAACTGCTGTCTTGGGGCCTCCTCTGGAGCATCAGGAGAAGGGACAGGGCTCCTCTTCAGGTGCGAAGGAAAGTAGGAATTCCAGTCGAGTGGAGGCAAAGCCGGCGGCCCCCCTCTCGAGAAGAGGTGGCGTAGGAGAGGCGGGGTCGCTGTCGAGCCGCGCCGGGAGACTCGGGCTTGCACTCGCGTGGGGACACGAGGATCTCGGGGAACCTTTGGGGCTGCCTAGACGGAGTCCAGCCTGCTTTGCAGGGCCAGAGAGCACTCAGGATGGCTCTCGAGTCGTTGCAGATACAAAGTGCCCCTTCTCGCAGGGAGGGGGGCCCACGGGACGCTCTCGCGCTGTGGCGGGAAGCCCTGCCTTCTTGGCGGGTTGGTACGGGTATCTCGGGGGAAACCTGGTGCCACCCGCACGGAGTCAAGCCCCGTTCTGAGCCGGGAGAGGTGCCGGGGCATGCTCTCCATGCCCTGCACGGGAAAAGTGCCTCCTCACGCAATGGGCGTGGCATCACGTGGGTTTTCTCGACTTGCGGTGGTGGGTTCTTGAGTTGTGGCGGGGCCCTGGCTCGTCTCCCCTGTTAGCCCACTGGGGTGGTGTTGCCTCCTTTGGAGCGGCGAGGGGAGGGAGCTGCCTCGGGATTCCCCAGGAGGCGCTGCAGCGCACAGGGTCCGCGGCACGGCACGCATAGGGCTAGGACCCTCGGGGTGCCCCTCGAGGTCGGATGGGCTTCTCGGGGCATCTCTGGGGTGGCATCAAGGGAGCCGCGGGGACTCAGCCTTTCTCTCGGGTCACAGTAAGGGGAAATCGGGCTTCATCTCGAATGCAGGGTCGAATGTCGTGCTTTTCCTGGAGTCGCAGCGGGAGGCGGGGGTTGCCTCTCTGGATCCCATGCCAGGCTCCTCAGGGAGCTTCTCTTGTTGCCTCTGGGAAGTGCCGACCTCCTTTGCCATTGCCAGGGGCAGCTGGGCTTCCCGTCGATTCGCTGCGATGCAATGGGGCCCCATGTGCCATTGCGGTTTTCCTTGGGGACCTTCGTTCTTGGGGCCAGAACTGGTGTCTTGGGGCCTCCTCTGGAGCGTCAGGAGAAGTGACAGGCCTCCTTTTGAGGTGCGAAGGAAAGTAGGGATTCCAGTCGAGTGGAGGCAAAGCCGGCGGCCCCCCTCTCGAGAAGAGGTGGCGTAGGCGAGGCGGGGTCGCTGTCGAGCCGCGCCTGGAGACTCGGGGCTCCGCTCTCGTGGGGACACGGGGATCTCGGGGAACCTCTGGGGGCGCCGAGAGGGAGTCCAGCCTCCTTTGAGGGCCAGAGAGCACTCAAGATGGCTCTCGAGTCGCTGCAGATACAAAGGGCCCCTTCTCGCACGGAGGGGGGCCCACAGGACGCTCTCGCGCTGTGGCGGGAAGCCCTGCCTTCTTGACCGGTTGGCTCGGCTATCTCGGGGGACACCTGGTGTCGGCCGCACGGAGTGAAGCCCCGTTCTGAGCCGGGAGAGGTACCGGGGCATGCTCTCCACGCCCTGCAAGGGAAAAGCGCCTCCTCACGCAGTGGGCGTGGCATCACGTGGGGTTTCTGGACTTGCGGCGGTGGGTTCTCGAGTTGCGGCGGGGACCCTGGCCCGTCGCCCCTATTAGCCCAGCGGGGTCGTGGTGCCTCCTATGGAGCGGCGAGGGGAGGGAGCCGCCTTGGGTTTCCCCAGGAGGCGCTGCAGCGCACCGGGTCCGCGGCAAGCATTGAGCTAGGACCCTCGGGGTGCCCCTCGAGGTGGGATGGGCATCTCGGGGCATCTCTGGAGTGGCATCAAGGGAGCCGCGGGGACTCAGCCTTTCTCTCGGGTCACAGTAAGGGGAAACCGGGCTTCATCTCGAATGCAGGGTCGAAGGTCGTGCTTTTCCTGGAGTCGCAGCGGGAGGCGGGGGTTGCCTCTCTGGATCCCATGCCAGGCTCCTCAGGGAGCTTCTCCTGTTGCCTCTGGGAAGTGCCGGCCTCCCTTGCCATTGCCAGGGGCAGCTGGGCTTCCCGTCGATTCGCTGCAATGGAATGTGGCCCCATGTGCCATTGCGGGCTTCCTTGCGGACCTTTGGCCTTGGGGCCGGATCTGGTGTCTTGGGGCCTCCTCTGGAGCGTCAGGAGAAGTGACAGGCCTCCTCTTGAGGTGCGAAGGAAAGTAGGGATTCCCGTCGAGTGGAGGCAAAGCCGGCGGCCCCCCTCTCGAGAAGAGGTGGCGTACGGGAGGTGGGATCGCTGTCTAACTGTGCCTGGAGACGCGGGGTTCCACTCGCGTGGGGACACGGGGATCTCGGGGCACCTCTGGGGCCGCCTAGACGGAGTCCAGCCTGCTTTGCAGGGCCAGAGAGCACTCAGGATGGCTCTCGAGTCGCTGCAGATACAAAGGGCCCCTTCTCGCAGGGAGGGGGGCCCACGGGACGCTCTCGCGCTGTGGCGGGAAGCCCTGCCTTCTTAGCGGGTTGGCACGGGTATCTCGGGGGACACCTGGTGTCACCCGCACGGAGTCAAGCCCCGTTCTGAGCCGGGAGATGTGCCGGGGCATGCTCTCCATGCCCTGCACGGGAAAAGTGCCTCCTCACGCAATGGGCGTGGCATCACGTGGGTTTTCCCGACTTGCGGCGGTGGGTTCTCGAGTTGTGGCGGGGCCCTGGCCAGTCTCCCCTGTTAGCCCAGTGGGGTGGTGTTGCCTCCTTTGGAGCGGCGAGGGCAGGGAGCCGCCTCGGTATTCCCCAGGAGGCGCTGCGGTGCACCGGGTCTCCGTCAAGCATTGAGCTAGGGCCCTCGGGGTGCCCCTCGAGGTGGGATGGGCATCTCGGGGCATCTCTGGAGTGGCATCAAGGGAGCCGAGGGGACTCAGCCTTTCTCTCGGGTCACAGGACGGGGAAACCGGGCTTCATCTCGAATGCAGGGTCGAAGGTCGTGCTTTTCCTGGAGTCGCAGCGGGAGGCGGGGGTTGCCTCTCTGGATCCGATGCCAGGCGCCTCAGGGAGCCTCTCTTGTTGCCTCTGGGAAGTGCCGGCCGACCTCCTTTACCATTGCCAGGGGCAGCTGGGCTTCCCGTCGATTCGCTGCGATGCAATGGGGCCCCATGTGCCATTGCGGTCTTCCTTGGGGATCTTTGGACCTGGGGCCGGAACTGCTGTCTTGGGGCCTCCTCTGGAGCATCAGGAGAAGGGACAGGCCTCCTCTTCAGGTGCGAAGGAAAGTAGGAATTCCAGTCGAGTGGAGGCAAAGCCGGCGGCCCCCCTCTCGAGAAGAGGTGGCGTAGGAGAGGCGGGGTCGCTGTCGAGCAGCGCCGGGAGACTCGGGGTTGCACTCGCGTGGGGACACGAGGATCTCGGGGAACCTTTGGGGCTGCCTAGACGGAGTCCAGCCTGCTTTGCAGGGCCAGAGAGCACTCAGGATGGCTCTCGAGTCGTTGCAGATACAAAGTGCCCCTTCTCGCAGGGAGGGGGGCCCACGGGACGCTCTCGCGCTGTGGCGGGAAGCCCTGCCTTCTTGGCGGGTTGGTACGGGTATCTCGGGGGAAACCTGGTGCCACCCGCACGGAGTCAAGCCCCGTTCTGAGCCGGGAGAGGTGCCGGGGCATGCTCTCCATGCCCTGCACGGGAAAAGTGCCTCCTCACACAATGGGCGTGGCATCACGTGGGTTTTCTCGACTTGCGGTGGTGGGTTCTTGAGTTGTGGCCGGGCCCTGGCTCGTCTCCCCTGTTAGCCCACTGGGGTGGTGTTGCCTCCTTTGGAGCGGCGAGGGGAGGGAGCTGCCTCGGGATTCCCCAGGAGGCGCTGCAGCGCACAGGGTCCGCGGCACGGCACGCATAGGGCTAGGACCCTCGGGGTGCCCCTCGAGGTCGGATGGGCTTCTCGGGGCATCTCTGGGGTGGCATCAAGGGAGCCGCGGGGACTCAGCCTTTCTCTCGGGTCACAGTAAGGGGAAATCGGGCTTCATCTCGAATGCAGGGTCGAAGGTCGTGCTTTTCCTGGAGTCGCAGCGGGAGGCGGGGGTTGCCTCTCTGGATCCCATGCCAGGCTCCTCAGGGAGCTTCTCTTGTTGCCTCTGGGAAGTGCCGACCTCCTTTGCCATTGCCAGGGGCAGCTGGGCTTCCCGTCGATTCGCTGCGATGCAATGGGGCCCCATGTGCCATTGCGGTTTTCCTTGGGGACCTTCGTTCTTGGGGCCAGAACTGGTGTCTTGGGGCCTCCTCTGGAGCGTCAGGAGAAGTGACAGGCCTCCTTTTGAGGTGCGAAGGAAAGTAGGGATTCCAGTCGAGTGGAGGCAAAGCCGGCGGCCCCCCTCTCGAGAAGAGGTGGCGTAGGCGAGGCGGGGTCGCTGTCGAGCCGCGCCTGGAGACTCGGGGCTCCGCTCTCGTGGGGACACGGGGATCTCGGGGAACCTCTGGGGGCGCCGAGAGGGAGTCCAGCCTCCTTTGAGGGCCAGAGAGCACTCAAGATGGCTCTCGAGTCGCTGCAGATACAAAGGGCCCCTTCTCGCACGGAGGGGGGCCCACAGGACGCTCTCGCGCTGTGGCGGGAAGCCCTGCCTTCTTGACCGGTTGGCACGGCTATCTCGGGGGACACCTGGTGTCGGCCGCACGGAGTGAAGCCCCGTTCTGAGCCGGGAGAGGTACCGGGGCATGCTCTCCACGCCCTGCAAGGGAAAAGCGCCTCCTCACGCAGTGGGCGTGGCATCACGTGGGGTTTCTCGACTTGCGGCGGTGGGTTCTCGAGTTGCGGCGGGGACCCTGGCCCGTCGCCCCTATTAGCCCAGCGGGGTCGTGGTGCCTCCTATGGAGCGGCGAGGGGAGGGAGCCGCCTTGGGTTTCCCCAGGAGGCGCTGCAGCGCACCGTGTCCGCGGCAAGCATTGAGCTAGGACCCTCGGGGTGCCCCTCGAGGTGGGATGGGCATCTCGGGGCATCTCTGGAGTGGCATCAAGGGAGCCGCGGGGACTCAGCCTTTCTCTCGGGTCACAGTAAGGGGAAACCGGGCTTCATCTCGAATGCAGGGTCGAAGGTCGTGCTTTTCCTGGAGTCGCAGCGGGAGGCGGGGGTTGCCTCTCTGGATCCCATGCCAGGCTCCTCAGGGAGCTTCTCCTGTTGCCTCTGGGAAGTGCCGGCCTCCCTTGCCATTGCCAGGGGCAGCTGGGCTTCCCGTCGATTCGCTGCAATGGAATGTGGCCCCATGTGCCATTGCGGGCTTCCTTGGGGACCTTTGGCCTTGGGGCCGGATCTGGTGTCTTGGGGCCTCCTCTGGAGCGTCAGGAGAAGTGACAGGCCTCCTCTTGAGGTGCGAAGGAAAGTAGGGATTCCCGTCGAGTGGAGGCAAAGCCGGCGGCCCCCCTCTCGAGAAGAGGTGGCGTAGGGGAGGTGGGATCGCTGTCTAACTGTGCCTGGAGACGCGGGGTTCCACTCGCGCGGGGACACGGGGATCTCGGGGCACCTCTGGGGCCGCCTAGACGGAGTCCAGCCTGCTTTGCAGGGCCAGAGAGCACTCAGGATGGCTCTCGAGTCGCTGCAGATACAAAGGGCCCCTTCTCGCAGGGAGGGGGGCCCACGGGACGCTCTCGCGCTGTGGCGGGAAGCCCTGCCTTCTTAGCGGGTTGGCACGGGTATCTCGGGGGACACCTGGTGTCACCCGCACGGAGTCAAGCCCCGTTCTGAGCCGGGAGATGTGCCGGGGCATGCTCTCCATGCCCTGCACGGGAAAAGTGCCTCCTCACGCAATGGGCGTGGCATCACGTGGGTTTTCCCGACTTGCGGCGGTGGGTTCTCGAGTTGTGGCGGGGCCCTGGCCAGTCTCCCCTGTTAGCCCAGTGGGGTGGTGTTGCCTCCTTTGGAGCGGCGAGGGCAGGGAGCCGCCTCGGTATTCCCCAGGAGGCGCTGCGGTGCACCGGGTCTCCGTCAAGCATTGAGCTAGGGCCCTCGGGGTGCCCCTCGAGGTGGGATGGGCATCTCGGGGCATCTCTGGAGTGGCATCAAGGGAGCCGAGGGGACTCAGCCTTTCTCTCGGGTCACAGGACGGGGAAACCGGGCTTCATCTGGAATGCAGGGTCGAAGGTCGTGCTTTTCCTGGAGTCGCAGCGGGAGGCGGGGGTTGCCTCTCTGGATCCGATGCCAGGCGCCTCAGGGAGCCTCTCTTGTTGCCTCTGGGAAGTGCCGGCCGACCTCCTTTACCATTGCCAGGGGCAGCTGGGCTTCCCGTCGATTCGCTGCGATGCAATGGGGCCCCATGTGCCATTGCGGTCTTCCTTGGGGATCTTTGGACCTGGGGCCGGAACTGCTGTCTTGGGGCCTCCTCTGGAGCATCAGGAGAAGGGACAGGCCTCCTCTTCAGGTGCGAAGGAAAGTAGGAATTCCAGTCGAGTGGAGGCAAAGCCGGCGGCCCCCCTCTCGAGAAGAGGTGGCGTAGGAGAGGCGGGGTCGCTGTCGAGCCGCGCCGGGAGACTCGGGGTTGCACTCGCGTGGGGACACGAGGATCTCGGGGAACCTTTGGGGCTGCCTAGACGGAGTCCAGCCTGCTTTGCAGGGCCAGAGATCACTCAGGATGGCTCTCGAGTCGTTGCAGATACAAAGTGCCCCTTCTCGCAGGGAGGGGGGCCCACGGGACGCTCTCGCGCTGTGGCGGGAAGCCCTGCCTTCTTGGCGGGTTGGTACGGGTATCTCGGGGGAAACCTGGTGCCACCCGCACGGAGTCAAGCCCCGTTCTGAGCCGGGAGAGGTGCCGGGGCATGCTCTCCATGCCCTGCACGGGAAAAGTGCCTCCTCACGCAATGGGCGTGGCATCACGTGGGTTTTCTCGACTTGCGGTGGTGGGTTCTTGAGTTGTGGCGGGGCCCTGGCTGGTCTCCCCTGTTAGCCCACTGGGGTGGTGTTGCCTCCTTTGGAGCGGCGAGGGGAGGGAGCTGCCTCGGGATTCCCCAGGAGGCGCTGCAGCGCACAGGGTCCGCGGCACGGCACGCATAGGGCTAGGACCCTCGGGGTGCCCCTCGAGGTCGGATGGGCTTCTCGGGGCATCTCTGGGGTGGCATCAAGGGAGCCGCGGGGACTCAGCCTTTCTCTCGGGTCACAGTAAGGGGAAATCGGGCTTCATCTCGAATGCAGGGTCGAAGGTCGTGCTTTTCCTGGAGTCGCAGCGGGAGGCGGGGGTTGCCTCTCTGGATCCCATGCCAGGCTCCTCAGGGAGCTTCTCTTGTTGCCTCTGGGAAGTGCCGACCTCCTTTGCCATTGCCAGGGGCAGCTGGGCTTCCCGTCGATTCGCTGCGATGCAATGGGGCCCCATGTGCCATTGCGGTTTTCCTTGGGGACCTTCGTTCTTGGGGCCAGAACTGGTGTCTTGGGGCCTCCTCTGGAGCGTCAGGAGAAGTGACAGGCCTCCTTTTGAGGTGCGAAGGAAAGTAGGGATTCCAGTCGAGTGGAGGCAAAGCCGGCGGCCCCCCTCTCGAGAAGAGGTGGCGTAGGCGAGGCGGGGTCGCTGTCGAGCCGCGCCTGGAGACTCGGGGCTCCGCTCTCGTGGGGACACGGGGATCTCGGGGAACCTCTGGGGGCGCCGAGAGGGAGTCCAGCCTCCTTTGAGGGCCAGAGAGCACTCAAGATGGCTCTCGAGTCGCTGCAGATACAAAGGGCCCCTTCTCGCACGGAGGGGGGCCCACAGGACGCTCTCGCGCTGTGGCGGGAAGCCCTGCCTTCTTGACCGGTTGGCACGGCTATCTCGGGGGACACCTGGTGTCGGCCGCACGGAGTGAAGCCCCGTTCTGAGCCGGGAGAGGTACCGGGGCATGCTCTCCACGCCCTGCAAGGGAAAAGCGCCTCCTCACGCAGTGGGCGTGGCATCACGTGGGGTTTCTCGACTTGCGGCGGTGGGTTCTCGAGTTGCGGCGGGGACCCTGGCCCGTCGCCCCTATTAGCCCAGCGGGGTCGTGGTGCCTCCTATGGAGCGGCGAGGGGAGGGAGCCGCCTTGGGTTTCCCCAGGAGGCGCTGCAGCGCACCGGGTCCGCGGCAAGCATTGAGCTAGGACCCTCGGGGTGCCCCTCGAGGTGGGATGGGCATCTCGGGGCATCTCTGGAGTGGCATCAAGGGAGCCGCGGGGACTCAGCCTTTCTCTCGGGTCACAGTAAGGGGAAACCGGGCTTCATCTCGAATGCAGGGTCGAAGGTCGTGCTTTTCCTGGAGTCGCAGCGGGAGGCGGGGGTTGCCTCTCTGGATCCCATGCCAGGCTCCTCAGGGAGCTTCTCCTGTTGCCTCTGGGAAGTGCCGGCCTCCCTTGCCATTGCCAGGGGCAGCTGGGCTTCCCGTCGATTCGCTGCAATGGAATGTGGCCCCATGTGCCATTGCGGGCTTCCTTGCGGACCTTTGGCCTTGGGGCCGGATCTGGTGTCTTGGGGCCTCCTCTGGAGCGTCAGGAGAAGTGACAGGCCTCCTCTTGAGGTGCGAAGGAAAGTAGGGATTCCCGTCGAGTGGAGGCAAAGCCGGCGGCCCCCCTCTCGAGAAGAGGTGGCGTAGGGGAGGTGGGATCGCTGTCTAACTGTGCCTGGAGACGCGGGGTTCCACTCGCGTGGGGACACGGGGATCTCGGGGCACCTCTGGGGCCGCCTAGACGGAGTCCAGCCTGCTTTGCAGGGCCAGAGAGCACTCAGGATGGCTCTCGAGTCGCTGCAGATACAAAGGGCCCCTTCTCGCAGGGAGGGGGGCCCACGGGACGCTCTCGCGCTGTGGCGGGAAGCCCTGCCTTCTTAGCGGGTTGGCACGGGTATCTCGGGGGACACCTGGTGTCACCCGCACGGAGTCAAGCCCCGTTCTGAGCCGGGAGATGTGCCGGGGCATGCTCTCCATGCCCTGCACGGGAAAAGTGCCTCCTCACGCAATGGGCGTGGCATCACGTGGGTTTTCCCGACTTGCGGCGGTGGGTTCTCGAGTTGTGGCGGGGCCCTGGCCAGTCTCCCCTGTTAGCCCAGTGGGGTGGTGTTGCCTCCTTTGGAGCGGCGAGGGCAGGGAGCCGCCTCGGTATTCCCCAGGAGGCGCTGCGGTGCACCGGGTCTCCGTCAAGCATTGAGCTAGGGCCCTCGGGGTGCCCCTCGAGGTGGGATGGGCATCTCGGGGCATCTCTGGAGTGGCATCAAGGGAGCCGAGGGGACTCAGCCTTTCTCTCGGGTCACAGGACGGGGAAACCGGGCTTCATCTGGAATGCAGGGTCGAAGGTCGTGCTTTTCCTGGAGTCGCAGCGGGAGGCGGGGGTTGCCTCTCTGGATCCGATGCCAGGCGCCTCAGGGAGCCTCTCTTGTTGCCTCTGGGAAGTGCCGGCCGGCCTCCTTTACCATTGCCAGGGGCAGCTGGGCTTCCCGTCGATTCGCTGCGATGCAATGGGGCCCCATGTGCCATTGCGGTCTTCCTTGGGGATCTTTGGACCTGGGGCCGGAACTGCTGTCTTGGGGCCTCCTCTGGAGCATCAGGAGAAGGGACAGGCCTCCTCTTCAGGTGCGAAGGAAAGTAGGAATTCCAGTCGAGTGGAGGCAAAGCCGGCGGCCCCCCTCTCGAGAAGAGGTGGCGTAGGAGAGGCGGGGTCGCTGTCGAGCCGCGCCGGGAGACTCGGGGTTGCACTCGCGTGGGGACACGAGGATCTCGGGGAACCTTTGGGGCTGCCTAGACGGAGTCCAGCCTGCTTTGCAGGGCCAGAGAGCACTCAGGATGGCTCTCGAGTCGTTGCAGATACAAAGTGCCCCTTCTCGCAGGGAGGGGGGCCCACGGGACGCTCTCGCGCTGTGGCGGGAAGCCCTGCCTTCTTGGCGGGTTGGTACGGGTATCTCGGGGGAAACCTGGTGCCACCCGCACGGAGTCAAGCCCCGTTCTGAGCCGGGAGAGGTGCCGGGGCATGCTCTCCATGCCCTGCACGGGAAAAGTGCCTCCTCACGCAATGGGCGTGGCATCACGTGGGTTTTCTCGACTTGCGGTGGTGGGTTCTTGAGTTGTGGCGGGGCCCTGGCTCGTCTCCCCTGTTAGCCCACTGGGGTGGTGTTGCCTCCTTTGGAGCGGCGAGGGGAGGGAGCTGCCTCGGGATTCCCCAGGAGGCGCTGCAGCGCACAGGGTCCGCGGCACGGCACGCATAGGGCTAGGACCCTCGGGGTGCCCCTCGAGGTCGGATGGGCTTCTCGGGGCATCTCTGGGGTGGCATCAAGGGAGCCGCGGGGACTCAGCCTTTCTCTCGGGTCACAGTAAGGGGAAATCGGGCTTCATCTCGAATGCAGGGTCGAAGGTCGTGCTTTTCCTGGAGTCGCAGCGGGAGGCGGGGGTTGCCTCTCTGGATCCCATGCCAGGCTCCTCAGGGAGCTTCTCTTGTTGCCTCTGGGAAGTGCCGACCTCCTTTGCCATTGCCAGGGGCAGCTGGGCTTCCCGTCGATTCGCTGCGATGCAATGGGGCCCCATGTGCCATTGCGGTTTTCCTTGGGGACCTTCGTTCTTGGGGCCAGAACTGGTGTCTTGGGGCCTCCTCTGGAGCGTCAGGAGAAGTGACAGGCCTCCTTTTGAGGTGCGAAGGAAAGTAGGGATTCCAGTCGAGTGGAGGCAAAGCCGGCGGCCCCCCTCTCGAGAAGAGGTGGCGTAGGCGAGGCGGGGTCGCTGTCGAGCCGCGCCGGGAGACTCGGGGCTCCGCTCTCGTGGGGACACGGGGATCTCGGGGAACCTCTGGGGGCGCCGAGAGGGAGTCCAGCCTCCTTTGAGGGCCAGAGAGCACTCAAGATGGCTCTCGAGTCGCTGCAGATACAAAGGGCCCCTTCTCGCACGGAGGGGGGCCCACAGGACGCTCTCGCGCTGTGGCGGGAAGCCCTGCCTTCTTGACCGGTTGGCACGGCTATCTCGGGGGACACCTGGTGTCGGCCGCACGGAGTGAAGCCCCGTTCTGAGCCGGGAGAGGTACCGGGGCATGCTCTCCACGCCCTGCAAGGGAAAAGTGCCTCCTCACGCAGTGGGCGTGGCATCACGTGGGGTTTCTGGACTTGCGGCGGTGGGTTCTCGAGTTGCGGCGGGGACCCTGGCCCGTCGCCCCTATTAGCCCAGCGGGGTCGTGGTGCCTCCTATGCAGCGGCGAGGGGAGGGAGCCGCCTTGGGTTTCCCCAGGAGGCGCTGCAGCGCACCGGGTCCGCGGCAAGCATTGAGCTAGGACCCTCGGGGTGCCCCTCGAGGTGGGATGGGCATCTCGGGGCATCTCTGGAGTGGCATCAAGGGAGCCGCGGGGACTCAGCCTTTCTCTCGGGTCACAGTAAGGGGAAACCGGGCTTCATCTCGAATGCAGGGTCGAAGGTCGTGCTTTTCCTGGAGTCGCAGCGGGAGGCGGGGGTTGCCTCTCTGGATCCCATGCCAGGCTCCTCAGGGAGCTTCTCCTGTTGCCTCTGGGAAGTGCCGGCCTCCCTTGCCATTGCCAGGGGCAGCTGGGCTTCCCGTCGATTCGCTGCAATGGAATGTGGCCCCATGTGCCATTGCGGGCTTCCTTGCGGACCTTTGGCCTTGGGGCCGGATCTGGTGTCTTGGGGCCTCCTCTGGAGCGTCAGGAGAAGTGACAGGCCTCCTCTTGAGGTGCGAAGGAAAGTAGGGATTCCCGTCGAGTGGAGGCAAAGCCGGCGGCCCCCCTCTCGAGAAGAGGTGGCGTAGGGGAGGTGGGATCGCTGTCTAACTGTGACTGGAGACGCGGGGTTCCACTCGCGTGGGGACACGGGGATCTCGGGGCACCTCTGGGGCCGCCTAGACGGAGTCCAGCCTGCTTTGCAGGGCCAGAGAGCACTCAGGATGACTCTCGAGTCGCTGCAGATACAAAGGGCCCCTTCTCGCAGGGAGGGGGGCCCAAGGGACGCTCTCGCGCTGTGGCGGGAAGCCCTGCCTTCTTAGCGGGTTGGCACGGGTATCTCGGGGGACACCTGGTGTCACCCGCACGGAGTCAAGCCCCGTTCTGAGACGGGAGAGGTGCCGGGGCATGCTCTCCATGCCCTGCACGGGAAAAGTGCCTCCTCACGCAATGGGCGTGGCATCACGTGGGTTTTCCCGACTTGCGGCGGTGGGTTCTCGAGTTGTGGCGGGGCCCTGGCCAGTCTCCCCTGTTAGCCCAGTGGGGTGGTGTTGCCTCCTTTGGAGCGGCGAGGGCAGGGAGCCGCCTCGGTATTCCCCAGGAGGCGCTGCGGTGCACCGGGTCTCCGTCAAGCATTGAGCTAGGGCCCTCGGGGTGCCCCTCGAGGTGGGATGGGCATCTCGGGGCATCTCTGGAGTGGCATCAAGGGAGCCGCGGGGACTCAGCCTTTCTCTCGGGTCACAGTAAGGGGAAACCGGGCTTCATCTCGAATGCAGGGTCGAAGGTCGTGCTTTTCCTGGAGTCGCAGCGGGAGGCGGGGGTTGCCTCTCTGGATCCGATGCCAGGCGCCTCAGGGAGCCTCTCTTGTTGCCTCTGGGAAGTGCCGGCCGGCCTCCTTTACCATTGCCAGGGGCAGCTGGGCTTCCCGTCGATTCGCTGCGATGCAATGGGGCCCCATGTGTCATTGCGGTCTTCCTTGGGGATCTTTGGACTTGGGGCCGGAACTGCTGTCTTGGGGCCTCCTCTGGAGCATCAGGAGAAGGGACAGGGCTCCTCTTCAGGTGCGAAGGAAAGTAGGAATTCCAGTCGAGTGGAGGCAAAGCCGGCGGCCCCCCTCTCGAGAAGAGGTGGCGTAGGAGAGGCGGGGTCGCTGTCGAGCCGCGCCGGGAGACTCGGGCTTGCACTCGCGTGGGGACACGAGGATCTCGGGGAACCTTTGGGGCTGCCTAGACGGAGTCCAGCCTGCTTTGCAGGGCCAGAGAGCACTCAGGATGGCTCTCGAGTCGTTGCAGATACAAAGTGCCCCTTCTCGCAGGGAGGGGGGCCCACGGGACGCTCTCGCGCTGTGGCGGGAAGCCCTGCCTTCTTGGCGGGTTGGTACGGGTATCTCGGGGGAAACCTGGTGCCACCCGCACGGAGTCAAGCCCCGTTCTGAGCCGGGAGAGGTGCCGGGGCATGCTCTCCATGCCCTGCACGGGAAAAGTGCCTCCTCACGCAATGGGCGTGGCATCACGTGGGTTTTCTCGACTTGCGGTGGTGGGTTCTTGAGTTGTGGCGGGGCCCTGGCTCGTCTCCCCTGTTAGCCCACTGGGGTGGTGTTGCCTCCTTTGGAGCGGCGAGGGGAGGGAGCTGCCTCGGGATTCCCCAGGAGGCGCTGCAGCGCACAGGGTCCGCGGCACGGCACGCATAGGGCTAGGACCCTCGGGGTGCCCCTCGAGGTCGGATGGGCTTCTCGGGGCATCTCTGGGGTGGCATCAAGGGAGCCGCGGGGACTCAGCCTTTCTCTCGGGTCACAGTAAGGGGAAATCGGGCTTCATCTCGAATGCAGGGTCGAAGGTCGTGCTTTTCCTGGAGTCGCAGCGGGAGGCGGGGGTTGCCTCTCTGGATCCCATGCCAGGCTCCTCAGGGAGCTTCTCTTGTTGCCTCTGGGAAGTGCCGACCTCCTTTGCCATTGCCAGGGGCAGCTGGGCTTCCCGTCGATTCGCTGCGATGCAATGGGGCCCCATGTGCCATTGCGGTTTTCCTTGGGGACCTTCGTTCTTGGGGCCAGAACTGGTGTCTTGGGGCCTCCTCTGGAGCGTCAGGAGAAGTGACAGGCCTCCTTTTGAGGTGCGAAGGAAAGTAGGGATTCCAGTCGAGTGGAGGCAAAGCCGGCGGCCCCCCTCTCGAGAAGAGGTGGCGTAGGCGAGGCGGGGTCGCTGTCGAGCCGCGCCTGGAGACTCGGGGCTCCGCTCTCGTGGGGACACGGGGATCTCGGGGAACCTCTGGGGGCGCCGAGAGGGAGTCCAGCCTCCTTTGAGGGCCAGAGAGCACTCAAGATGGCTCTCGAGTCGCTGCAGATACAAAGGGCCCCTTCTCGCACGGAGGGGGGCCCACAGGACGCTCTCGCGCTGTGGCGGGAAGCCCTGCCTTCTTGACCGGTTGGCTCGGGTATCTCGGGGGACACCTGGTGTCGGCCGCACGGAGTGAAGCCCCGTTCTGAGCCGGGAGAGGTACCGGGGCATGCTCTCCACGCCCTGCAAGGGAAAAGCGCCTCCTCACGCAGTGGGCGTGGCATCACGTGGGGTTTCTGGACTTGCGGCGGTGGGTTCTCGAGTTGCGGCGGGGACCCTGGCCCGTCGCCCCTATTAGCCCAGCGGGGTCGTGGTGCCTCCTATGGAGCGGCGAGGGGAGGGAGCCGCCTTGGGTTTCCCCAGGAGGCGCTGCAGCGCACCGGGTCCGCGGCAAGCATTGAGCTAGGACCCTCGGGGTGCCCCTCGAGGTGGGATGGGCATCTCGGGGCATCTCTGGAGTGGCATCAAGGGAGCCGCGGGGACTCAGCCTTTCTCTCGGGTAACAGTAAGGGGAAACCGGGCTTCATCTCGAATGCAGGGTCGAAGGTCGTGCTTTTCCTGGAGTCGCAGCGGGAGGCGGGGGTTGCCTCTCTGGATCCCATGCCAGGCTCCTCAGGGAGCTTCTCCTGTTGCCTCTGGGAAGTGCCGGCCTCCCTTGCCATTGCCAGGGGCAGCTGGGCTTCCCGTCGATTCGCTGCAATGGAATGTGGCCCCATGTGCCATTGCGGGCTTCCTTGCGGACCTTTGGCCTTGGGGCCGGATCTGGTGTCTTGGGGCCTCCTCTGGAGCGTCAGGAGAAGTGACAGGCCTCCTCTTGAGGTGCGAAGGAAAGTAGGGATTCCCGTCGAGTGGAGGCAAAGCCGGCGGCCCCCCTCTCGAGAAGAGGTGGCGTAGGGGAGGTGGGATCGCTGTCTAACTGTGCCTGGAGACGCGGGGTTCCACTCGCGTGGGGACACGGGGATCTCGGGGCACCTCTGGGGCCGCCTAGACGGAGTCCAGCCTGCTTTGCAGGGCCAGAGAGCACTCAGGATGGCTCTCGAGTCGCTGCAGATACAAAGGGCCCCTTCTCGCAGGGAGGGGGGCCCACGGGACGCTCTCGCGCTGTGGCGGGAAGCCCTGCCTTCTTAGCGGGTTGGCACGGGTATCTCGGGGGACACCTGGTGTCACCCGCACGGAGTCAAGCCCCGTTCTGAGCCGGGAGATGTGCCGGGGCATGCTCTCCATGCCCTGCACGGGAAAAGTGCCTCCTCACGCAATGGGCGTGGCATCACGTGGGTTTTCCCGACTTGCGGCGGTGGGTTCTCGAGTTGTGGCGGGGCCCTGGCCAGTCTCCCCTGTTAGCCCAGTGGGGTGGTGTTGCCTCCTTTGGAGCGGCGAGGGCAGGGAGCCGCCTCGGTATTCCCCAGGAGGCGCTGCGGTGCACCGGGTCTCCGTCAAGCATTGAGCTAGGGCCCTCGGGGTGCCCCTCGAGGTGGGATGGGCATCTCGGGGCATCTCTGGAGTGGCATCAAGGGAGCCGAGGGGACTCAGCCTTTCTCTCGGGTCACAGGACGGGGAAACCGGGCTTCATCTCGAATGCAGGGTCGAAGGTCGTGCTTTTCCTGGAGTCGCAGCGGGAGGCGGGGGTTGCCTCTCTGGATCCGATGCCAGGCGCCTCAGGGAGCCTCTCTTGTTGCCTCTGGGAAGTGCCGGCCGGCCTCCTTTACCATTGCCAGGGGCAGCTGGGCTTCCCGTCGATTCGCTGCGATGCAATGGGGCCCCATGTGCCATTGCGGTCTTCCTTGGGGATCTTTGGACTTGGGGCCGGAACTGCTGTCTTGGGGCCTCCTCTGGAGCATCAGGAGAAGGGACAGGCCTCCTCTTCAGGTGCGAAGGAAAGTAGGAATTCCAGTCGAGTGGAGGCAAAGCCGGCGGCCCCCCTCTCGAGAAGAGGTGGCGTAGGAGAGGCGGGGTCGCTGTCGAGCCGCGCTGGGAGACTCGGGGTTGCACTCGCGTGGGGACACGAGGATCTCGGGGAACCTTTGGAGCTGCCTAGACGGAGTCCAGCCTGCTTTGCAGGCCAGAGAGCACTCAGGATGGCTCTCGAGTCGTTGCAGATACAAAGTGCCCCTTCTCGCAGGGAGGGCGGCCCACGGGACGCTCTCGCGCTGTGGCGGGAAGCCCTGCCTTCTTGGCGGGTTGGTACGGGTATCTCGGGGGAAACCTGGTGCCACCCGCACGGAGTCAAGCCCCGTTCTGAGCCGGGAGAGGTGCCGGGGCATGCTCTCCATGCCCTGCACGGGAAAAGTGCCTCCTCACGCAATGGGCGTGGCATCACGTGGGTTTTCTCCACTTGCGGTGGTGGGTTCTTGAGTTGTGGCGGGGCCCTGGCTGGTCTCCCCTGTTAGCCCACTGGGGTGGTGTTGCCTCCTTTGGAGCGGCGAGGGGAGGGAGCTGCCTCGGGATTCCCCAGGAGGCGCTGCAGCGCACAGGGTCCGCGGCCCGGCACGCATAGGGCTAGGACCCTCGGGGTGCCCCTCGAGGTCGGATGGGCTTCTCGGGGCATCTCTGGGGTGGCATCAAGGGAGCCGCGGGGACTCAGCCTTTCTCTCGGGTCACAGTAAGGGGAAATCGGGCTTCATCTCGAATGCAGGGTCGAAGGTCGTGCTTTTCCTGGAGTCGCAGCGGGAGGCGGGGGTTGCCTCTCTGGATCCCATGCCAGGCTCCTCAGGGAGCTTCTCTTGTTGCCTCTGGGAAGTGCCGACCTCCTTTGCCATTGCCAGGGGCAGCTGGGCTTCCCGTCGATTCGCTGCGATGCAATGGGGCCCCATGTGCCATTGCGGTTTTCCTTGGGGACCTTCGTTCTTGGGGCCAGAACTGGTGTCTTGGGGCCTCCTCTGGAGCGTCAGGAGAAGTGACAGGCCTCCTTTTGAGGTGCGAAGGAAAGTAGGGATTCCAGTCGAGTGGAGGCAAAGCCGGCGGCCCCCCTCTCGAGAAGAGGTGGCGTAGGCGAGGCGGGGTCGCTGTCGAGCCGCGCCTGGAGACTCGGGGCTCCGCTCTCGTGGGGACACGGGGATCTCGGGGAACCTCTGGGGGCGCCGAGAGGGAGTCCAGCCTCCTTTGAGGGCCAGAGAGCACTCAAGATGGCTCTCGAGTCGCTGCAGATACAAAGGGCCCCTTCTCGCACGGAGGGGGGCCCACAGGACGCTCTCGCGCTGTGGCGGGAAGCCCTGCCTTCTTGACCGGTTGGCACGGCTATCTCGGGGGACACCTGGTGTCGGCCGCACGGAGTGAAGCCCCGTTCTGAGCCGGGAGAGGTACCGGGGCATGCTCTCCACGCCCTGCAAGGGAAAAGCGCCTCCTCACGCAGTGGGCGTGGCATCACGTGGGGTTTCTGGACTTGCGGCGGTGGGTTCTCGAGTTGCGGCGGGGACCCTGGCCCGTCGCCCCTATTAGCCCAGCGGGGTCGTGGTGCCTCCTATGGAGCGGCGAGGGGAGGGAGCCGCCTTGGGTTTCCCCAGGAGGCGCTGCAGCGCACCGGGTCCGCGGCAAGCATTGAGCTAGGACCCTCGGGGTGCCCCTCGAGGTGGGATGGGCATCTCGGGGCATCTCTGGAGTGGCATCAAGGGAGCCGCGGGGACTCAGCCTTTCTCTCGGGTCACAGTAAGGGGAAACCGGGCTTCATCTCGAATGCAGGGTCGAAGGTCGTGCTTTTCCTGGAGTCGCAGCGGGAGGCGGGGGTTGCCTCTCTGGATCCCATGCCAGGCTCCTCATGGAGCTTCTCCTGTTGCCTCTGGGAAGTGCCGGCCTCCCTTGCCATTGCCAGGGGCAGCTGGGCTTCCCGTCGATTCGCTGCAATGGAATGTGGCCCCATGTGCCATTGCGGGCTTCCTTGGGGACCTTTGGCCTTGGGGCCTCCTCTGGAGCGTCAGGAGAAGTGACAGGCCTCCTCTTGAGGTGCGAAGCAAAGTAGGGATTCCCGTCGAGTGGAGGCAAAGCCGGCGGCCCCCCTCTCGAGAAGAGGTGGCGTAGGGGAGGTGGGATCGCTGTCTAACTGTGCCTGGAGACGCGGGGTTCCACTCGCGTGGGGACACGGGGATCTCGGGGCACCTCTGGGGCCGCCTAGACGGAGTCCAGCCTGCTTTGCAGGGCCAGAGAGCACTCAGGATGGCTCTCGAGTCGCTGCAGATACAAAGGGCCCCTTCTCGCAGGGAGGGGGGCCCACGGGACGCTCTCGCGCTGTGGCGGGAAGCCCTGCCTTCTTAGCGGGTTGGCACGGGTATCTCGGGGGACACCTGGTGTCACCCGCACGGAGTCAAGCCCCGTTCTGAGCCGGGAGAGGTGCCGGGGCATGCTCTCCATGCCCTGCACGGGAAAAGTGCCTCCTCACGCAATGGGCGTGGCATCACGTGGGTTTTCCCGACTTGCGGCGGTGGGTTCTCGAGTTGTGGCGGGGCCCTGGCCAGTCTCCCCTGTTAGCCCAGTGGGGTGGTGTTGCCTCCTTTGGAGCGGCGAGGGCAGGGAGCCGCCTCGGTATTCCCCAGGAGGCGCTGCGGTGCACCGGGTCTCCGTCAAGCATTGAGCTAGGGCCCTCGGGGTGCCCCTCGAGGTGGGATGGGCATCTCGGGGCATCTCTGGAGTGGCATCAAGGGAGCCGAGGGGACTCAGCCTTTCTCTCGGGTCACAGGACGGGGAAACCGGGCTTCATCTCGAATGCAGGGTCGAAGGTCGTGCTTTTCCTGGAGTCGCAGTGGGAGGCGGGGGTTGCCTCTCTGGATCCGATGCCAGGCGCCTCAGGGAGCCTCTCTTGTTGCCTCTGGGAAGTGCCGGCCGGCCTCCTTTACCATTGCCAGGGGCAGCTGGGCTTCCCGTCGATTCGCTGCGATGCAATGGGGCCCCATGTGCCATTGCGGTCTTCCTTGGGGATCTTTGGACTTGGGGCCGGAACTGCTGTCTTGGGGCCTCCTCTGGAGCATCAGGAGAAGGGACAGGCCTCCTCTTCAGGTGCGAAGGAAAGTAGGAATTCCAGTCGAGTGGAGGCAAAGCCGGCGGCCCCCCTCTCGAGAAGAGGTGGCGTAGGAGAGGCGGGGTCGCTGTCGAGCCGCGCCGGGAGACTCGGGGTTGCACTCGCGTGGGGACACGAGGATCTCGGGGAACCTTTGGGGCTGCCTAGACGGAGTCCAGCCTGCTTTGCAGGGCCAGAGAGCACTCAGGATGGCTCTCGAGTCGTTGCAGATACAAAGTGCCCCTTCTCGCAGGGAGGGGGGCCCACGGGACGCTCTCGCGCTGTGGCGGGAAGCCCTGCCTTCTTGGCGGGTTGGTACGGGTATCTCGGGGGAAACCTGGTGCCACCCGCACGGAGTCAAGCCCCGTTCTGAGCCGGGAGAGGTGCCGGGGCATGCTCTCCATGCCCTGCACGGGAAAAGTGCCTCCTCACGCAATGGGCGTGGCATCACGTGGGTTTTCTCGACTTGCGGTGGTGGGTTCTTGAGTTGTGGCGGGGCCCTGGCTCGTCTCCCCTGTTAGCCCACTGGGGTGGTGTTGCCTCCTTTGGAGCGGCGAGGGGAGGGAGCTGCCTCGGGATTCCCCAGGAGGCGCTGCAGCGCACAGGGTCCGCGGCACGGCACGCATAGGGCTAGGACCCTCGGGGTGCCCCTCGAGGTCGGATGGGCTTCTCGGGGCATCTCTGGGGTGGCATCAAGGGAGCCGCGGGGACTCAGCCTTTCTCTCGGGTCACAGTAAGGGGAAATCGGGCTTCATCTCGAATGCAGGGTCGAAGGTCGTGCTTTTCCTGGAGTCGCAGCGGGAGGCGGGGGTTGCCTCTCTGGATCCCATGCCAGGCTCCTCAGGGAGCTTCTCTTGTTGCCTCTGGGAAGTGCCGACCTCCTTTGCCATTGCCAGGGGCAGCTGGGCTTCCCGTCGATTCGCTGCGATGCAATGGGGCCCCATGTGCCATTGCGGTTTTCCTTGGGGACCTTCGTTCTTGGGGCCAGAACTGGTGTCTTGGGGCCTCCTCTGGAGCGTCAGGAGAAGTGACAGGCCTCCTTTTGAGGTGCGAAGGAAAGTAGGGATTCCAGTCGAGTGGAGGCAAAGCCGGCGGCCCCCCTCTCGAGAAGAGGTGGCGTAGGCGAGGCGGGGTCGCTGTCGAGCCGCGCCTGGAGACTCGGGGCTCCGCTCTCGTGGGGACACGGGGATCTCGGGGAACCTCTGGGGGCGCCGAGAGGGAGTCCAGCCTCCTTTGAGGGCCAGAGAGCACTCAAGATGGCTCTCGAGTCGCTGCAGATACAAAGGGCCCCTTCTCGCACGGAGGGGGGCCCACAGGACGCTCTCGCGCTGTGGCGGGAAGCCCTGCCTTCTTGACCGGTTGGCACGGCTATCTCGGGGGACACCTGGTGTCGGCCGCACGGAGTGAAGCCCCGTTCTGAGCCGGGAGAGGTACCGGGGCATGCTCTCCACGCCCTGCAAGGGAAAAGCGCCTCCTCACGCAGTGGGCGTGGCATCACGTGGGGTTTCTGGACTTGCGGCGGTGGGTTCTCGAGTTGCGGCGGGGACCCTGGCCCGTCGCCCCTATTAGCCCAGCGGGGTCGTGGTGCCTCCTATGGAGCGGCGAGGGGAGGGAGCCGCCTTGGGTTTCCCCAGGAGGCGCTGCAGCGCACCGGGTCCGCGGCAAGCATTGAGCTAGGACCCTCGGGGTGCCCCTCGAGGTGGGATGGGCATCTCGGGGCATCTCTGGAGTGGCATCAAGGGAGCCGCGGGGACTCAGCCTTTCTCTCGGGTCACAGTAAGGGGAAACCGGGCTTCATCTCGAATGCAGGGTCGAAGGTCGTGCTTTTCCTGGAGTCGCAGCGGGA
The DNA here is from genome assembly GCF_054371585.1 of Giraffa tippelskirchi. NCBI lineage: Eukaryota > Metazoa > Chordata > Mammalia > Artiodactyla > Giraffidae > Giraffa > Giraffa tippelskirchi. The sequence goes on along the minus strand of NC_137288.1, from coordinate 5,909,151 downwards.
GGCGGGGGTTGCCTCTCTGGATCCCATGCCAGGCTCCTCAGGGAGCTTCTCCTGTTGCCTCTGGGAAGTGCCGGCCTCCCTTGCCATTGCCAGGGGCAGCTGGGCTTCCCGTCGATTCGCTGCAATGGAATGTGGCCCCATGTGCCATTGCGGGCTTCCTTGGGGACCTTTGGCCTTGGGGCCTCCTCTGGAGCGTCAGGAGAAGTGACAGGCCTCCTCTTGAGGTGCGAAGCAAAGTAGGGATTCCCGTCGAGTGGAGGCAAAGCCGGCGGCCCCCCTCTCGAGAAGAGGTGGCGTAGGGGAGGTGGGATCGCTGTCTAACTGTGCCTGGAGACGCGGGGTTCCACTCGCGTGGGGACACGGGGATCTCGGGGCACCTCTGGGGCCGCCTAGACGGAGTCCAGCCTGCTTTGCAGGGCCAGAGAGCACTCAGGATGGCTCTCGAGTCGCTGCAGATACAAAGGGCCCCTTCTCGCAGGGAGGGGGGCCCACGGGACGCTCTCGCGCTGTGGCGGGAAGCCCTGCCTTCTTAGCGGGTTGGCACGGGTATCTCGGGGGACACCTGGTGTCACCCGCACGGAGTCAAGCCCCGTTCTGAGCCGGGAGATGTGCCGGGGCATGCTCTCCATGCCCTGCACGGGAAAAGTGCCTCCTCACGCAATGGGCGTGGCATCACGTGGGTTTTCCCGACTTGCGGCGGTGGGTTCTCGAGTTGTGGCGGGGCCCTGGCCAGTCTCCCCTGTTAGCCCAGTGGGGTGGTGTTGCCTCCTTTGGAGCGGCGAGGGCAGGGAGCCGCCTCGGTATTCCCCAGGAGGCGCTGCGGTGCACCGGGTCTCCGTCAAGCATTGAGCTAGGGCCCTCGGGGTGCCCCTCGAGGTGGGATGGGCATCTCGGGGCATCTCTGGAGTGGCATCAAGGGAGCCGAGGGGACTCAGCCTTTCTCTCGGGTCACAGGACGGGGAAACCGGGCTTCATCTCGAATGCAGGGTCGAAGGTCGTGCTTTTCCTGGAGTCGCAGCGGGAGGCGGGGGTTGCCTCTCTGGATCCGATGCCAGGCGCCTCAGGGAGCCTCTCTTGTTGCCTCTGGGAAGTGCCGGCCGGCCTCCTTTACCATTGCCAGGGGCAGCTGGGCTTCCCGTCGATTCGCTGCGATGCAATGGGGCCCCATGTGCCATTGCGGTCTTCCTTGGGGATCTTTGGACTTGGGGCCGGAACTGCTGTCTTGGGGCCTCCTCTGGAGCATCAGGAGAAGGGACAGGCCTCCTCTTCAGGTGCGAAGGAAAGTAGGAATTCCAGTCGAGTGGAGGCAAAGCCGGCGGCCCCCCTCTCGAGAAGAGGTGGCGTAGGAGAGGCGGGGTCGCTGTCGAGCCGCGCCGGGAGACTCGGGGTTGCACTCGCGTGGGGACACGAGGATCTCGGGGAACCTTTGGGGCTGCCTAGACGGAGTCCAGCCTGCTTTGCAGGGCCAGAGAGCACTCAGGATGGCTCTCGAGTCGTTGCAGATACAAAGTGCCCCTTCTCGCAGGGAGGGGGGCCCACGGGACGCTCTCGCGCTGTGGCGGGAAGCCCTGCCTTCTTGGCGGGTTGGTACGGGTATCTCGGGGGAAACCTGGTGCCACCCGCACGGAGTCAAGCCCCGTTCTGAGCCGGGAGAGGTGCCGGGGCATGCTCTCCATGCCCTGCACGGGAAAAGTGCCTCCTCACGCAATGGGCGTGGCATCACGTGGGTTTTCTCGACTTGCGGTGGTGGGTTCTTGAGTTGTGGCGGGGCCCTGGCTGGTCTCCCCTGTTAGCCCACTGGGGTGGTGTTGCCTCCTTTGGAGCGGCGAGGGGAGGGAGCTGCCTCGGGATTCCCCAGGAGGCGCTGCAGCGCACAGGGTCCGCGGCACGGCACGCATAGGGCTAGGACCCTCGGGGTGCCCCTCGAGGTCGGATGGGCTTCTCGGGGCATCTCTGGGGTGGCATCAAGGGAGCCGCGGGGACTCAGCCTTTCTCTCGGGTCACAGTAAGGGGAAATCGGGCTTCATCTCGAATGCAGGGTCGAAGGTCGTGCTTTTCCTGGAGTCACAGCGGGAGGCGGGGGTTGCCTCTCTGGATCCCATGCCAGGCTCCTCAGGGAGCTTCTCTTGTTGCCTCTGGGAAGTGCCGACCTCCTTTGCCATTGCCAGGGGCAGCTGGGCTTCCCGTCGATTCGCTGCGATGCAATGGGGCCCCATGTGCCATTGCGGTTTTCCTTGGGGACCTTCGTTCTTGGGGCCAGAACTGGTGTCTTGGGGCCTCCTCTGGAGCGTCAGGAGAAGTGACAGGCCTCCTTTTGAGGTGCGAAGGAAAGTAGGGATTCCAGTCGAGTGGAGGCAAAGCCGGCGGCCCCCCTCTCGAGAAGAGGTGGCGTAGGCGAGGCGGGGTCGCTGTCGAGCCGCGCCTGGAGACTCGGGGCTCCGCTCTCGTGGGGACACGGGGATCTCGGGGAACCTCTGGGGGCGCCGAGAGGGAGTCCAGCCTCCTTTGAGGGCCAGAGAGCACTCAAGATGGCTCTCGAGTCGCTGCAGATACAAAGGGCCCCTTCTCGCACGGAGGGGGGCCCACAGGACGCTCTCGCGCTGTGGCGGGAAGCCCTGCCTTCTTGACCGGTTGGCACGGCTATCTCGGGGGACACCTGGTGTCGGCCGCACGGAGTGAAGCCCCGTTCTGAGCCGGGAGAGGTACCGGGGCATGCTCTCCACGCCCTGCAAGGGAAAAGCGCCTCCTCACGCAGTGGGCGTGGCATCACGTGGGGTTTCTGGACTTGCGGCGGTGGGTTCTCGAGTTGCGGCGGGGACCCTGGCCCGTCGCCCCTATTAGCCCAGCGGGGTCGTGGTGCCTCCTATGGAGCGGCGAGGGGAGGGAGCCGCCTTGGGTTTCCCCAGGAGGCGCTGCAGCGCACCGGGTCCGCGGCAAGCATTGAGCTAGGACCCTCGGGGTGCCCCTCGAGGTGGGATGGGCATCTCGGGGCATCTCTGGAGTGGCATCAAGGGAGCCGCGGGGACTCAGCCTTTCTCTCGGGTCACAGTAAGGGGAAACCGGGCTTCATCTCGAATGCAGGGTCGAAGGTCGTGCTTTTCCTGGAGTCGCAGCGGGAGGCGGGGGTTGCCTCTCTGGATCCCATGCCAGGCTCCTCAGGGAGCTTCTCCTGTTGCCTCTGGGAAGTGCCGGCCTCCCTTGCCATTGCCAGGGGCAGCTGGGCTTCCCGTCGATTCGCTGCAATGGAATGTGGCCCCATGTGCCATTGCGGGCTTCCTTGGGGACCTTTGGCCTTGGGGCCTCCTCTGGAGCGTCAGGAGAAGTGACAGGCCTCCTCTTGAGGTGCGAAGCAAAGTAGGGATTCCCGTCGAGTGGAGGCAAAGCCGGCGGCCCCCCTCTCGAGAAGAGGTGGCGTAGGGGAGGTGGGATCGCTGTCTAACTGTGCCTGGAGACGCGGGGTTCCACTCGCGTGGGGACACGGGGATCTCGGGGCACCTCTGGGGCCGCCTAGACGGAGTCCAGCCTGCTTTGCAGGGCCAGAGAGCACTCAGGATGGCTCTCGAGTCGCTGCAGATACAAAGGGCCCCTTCTCGCAGGGAGGGGGGCCCACGGGACGCTCTCGCGCTGTGGCGGGAAGCCCTGCCTTCTTAGCGGGTTGGCACGGGTATCTCGGGGGACACCTGGTGTCACCCGCACGGAGTCAAGCCCCGTTCTGAGCCGGGAGATGTGCCGGGGCATGCTCTCCATGCCCTGCACGGGAAAAGTGCCTCCTCACGCAATGGGCGTGGCATCACGTGGGTTTTCCCGACTTGCGGCGGTGGGTTCTCGAGTTGTGGCGGGGCCCTGGCCAGTCTCCCCTGTTAGCCCAGTGGGGTGGTGTTGCCTCCTTTGGAGCGGCGAGGGCAGGGAGCCGCCTCGGTATTCCCCAGGAGGCGCTGCGGTGCACCGGGTCTCCGTCAAGCATTGAGCTAGGGCCCTCGGGGTGCCCCTCGAGGTGGGATGGGCATCTCGGGGCATCTCTGGAGTGGCATCAAGGGAGCCGAGGGGACTCAGCCTTTCTCTCGGGTCACAGGACGGGGAAACCGGGCTTCATCTCGAATGCAGGGTCGAAGGTCGTGCTTTTCCTGGAGTCGCAGCGGGAGGCGGGGGTTGCCTCTCTGGATCCGATGCCAGGCGCCTCAGGGAGCCTCTCTTGTTGCCTCTGGGAAGTGCCGGCCGGCCTCCTTTACCATTGCCAGGGGCAGCTGGGCTTCCCGTCGATTCGCTGCGATGCAATGGGGCCCCATGTGCCATTGCGGTCTTCCTTGGGGATCTTTGGACTTGGGGCCGGAACTGCTGTCTTGGGGCCTCCTCTGGAGCATCAGGAGAAGGGACAGGCCTCCTCTTCAGGTGCGAAGGAAAGTAGGAATTCCAGTCGAGTGGAGGCAAAGCCGGCGGCCCCCCTCTCGAGAAGAGGTGGCGTAGGAGAGGCGGGGTCGCTGTCGAGCCGCGCCGGGAGACTCGGGGTTGCACTCGCGTGGGGACACGAGGATCTCGGGGAACCTTTGGGGCTGCCTAGACGGAGTCCAGCCTGCTTTGCAGGGCCAGAGAGCACTCAGGATGGCTCTCGAGTCGTTGCAGATACAAAGTGCCCCTTCTCGCAGGGAGGGGGGCCCACGGGACGCTCTCGCGCTGTGGCGGGAAGCCCTGCCTTCTTGGCGGGTTGGTACGGGTATCTCGGGGGAAACCTGGTGCCACCCGCACGGAGTCAAGCCCCGTTCTGAGCCGGGAGAGGTGCCGGGGCATGCTCTCCATGCCCTGCACGGGAAAAGTGCCTCCTCACGCAATGGGCGTGGCATCACGTGGGTTTTCTCGACTTGCGGTGGTGGGTTCTTGAGTTGTGGCGGGGCCCTGGCTGGTCTCCCCTGTTAGCCCACTGGGGTGGTGTTGCCTCCTTTGGAGCGGCGAGGGGAGGGAGCTGCCTCGGGATTCCCCAGGAGGCGCTGCAGCGCACAGGGTCCGCGGCACGGCACGCATAGGGCTAGGACCCTCGGGGTGCCCCTCGAGGTCGGATGGGCTTCTCGGGGCATCTCTGGGGTGGCATCAAGGGAGCCGCGGGGACTCAGCCTTTCTCTCGGGTCACAGTAAGGGGAAATCGGGCTTCATCTCGAATGCAGGGTCGAAGGTCGTGCTTTTCCTGGAGTCACAGCGGGAGGCGGGGGTTGCCTCTCTGGATCCCATGCCAGGCTCCTCAGGGAGCTTCTCTTGTTGCCTCTGGGAAGTGCCGACCTCCTTTGCCATTGCCAGGGGCAGCTGGGCTTCCCGTCGATTCGCTGCGATGCAATGGGGCCCCATGTGCCATTGCGGTTTTCCTTGGGGACCTTCGTTCTTGGGGCCAGAACTGGTGTCTTGGGGCCTCCTCTGGAGCGTCAGGAGAAGTGACAGGCCTCCTTTTGAGGTGCGAAGGAAAGTAGGGATTCCAGTCGAGTGGAGGCAAAGCCGGCGGCCCCCTTCTCGAGAAGAGGTGGCGTAGGCGAGGCGGGGTCGCTGTCGAGCCGCGCCTGGAGACTCGGGGCTCCGCTCTCGTGGGGACACGGGGATCTCGGGGAACCTCTGGGGGCGCCGAGAGGGAGTCCAGCCTCCTTTGAGGGCCAGAGAGCACTCAAGATGGCTCTCGAGTCGCTGCAGATACAAAGGGCCCCTTCTCGCACGGAGGGGGGCCCACAGGACGCTCTCGCGCTTGGCGGGAAGCCCTGCCTTCTTGACCGGTTGGCACGGCTATCTCGGGGGACACCTGGTGTCGGCCGCACGGAGTGAAGCCCCGTTCTGAGCCGGGAGAGGTACCGGGGCATGCTCTCCACGCCCTGCAAGGGAAAAGCGCCTCCTCACGCAGTGGGCGTGGCATCACGTGGGGTTTCTCGACTTGCGGCGGTGGGTTCTCGAGTTGCGGCGGGGACCCTGGCCCGTCGCCCCTATTAGCCCAGCGGGGTCGTGGTGCCTCCTATGGAGCGGCGAGGGGAGGGAGCCGCCTTGGGTTTCCCCAGGAGGCGCTGCAGCGCACCGGGTCCGCGGCAAGCATTGAGCTAGGACCCTCGGGGTGCCCCTCGAGGTGGGATGGGCATCTCGGGGCATCTCTGGAGTGGCATCAAGGGAGCCGCGGGGACTCAGCCTTTCTCTCGGGTCACAGTAAGGGGAAACCGGGCTTCATCTCGAATGCAGGGTCGAAGGTCGTGCTTTTCCTGGAGTCGCAGCGGGAGGCGGGGGTTGCCTCTCTGGATCCCATGCCAGGCTCCTCAGGGAGCTTCTCCTGTTGCCTCTGGGAAGTGCCGGCCTCCCTTGCCATTGCCAGGGGCAGCTGGGCTTCCCGTCGATTCGCTGCAATGGAATGTGGCCCCATGTGCCATTGCGGACTTCCTTGGGGACCTTTGGCCTTGGGGCCTCCTCTGGAGCGTCAGGAGAAGTGACAGGCCTCCTCTTGAGGTGCGAAGGAAAGTAGGGATTCCCGTCGAGTGGAGGCAAAGCCGGCGGCCCCCCTCTCGAGAAGAGGTGGCGTAGGGGAGGTGGGATCGCTGTCTAACTGTGCCTGGAGACGCGGGGTTCCACTCGCGTGGGGACACGGGGATCTCGGGGCACCTCTGGGGCCGCCTAGACGGAGTCCAGCCTGCTTTGCAGGGCCAGAGAGCACTCAGGATGGCTCTCGAGTCGCTGCAGATACAAAGGGCCCCTTCTCGCAGGGAGGGGGGCCCACGGGACGCTCTCGCGCTGTGGCGGGAAGCCCTGCCTTCTTAGCGGGTTGGCACGGGTATCTCGGGGGACACCTGGTGTCACCCGCACGGAGTCAAGCCCCGTTCTGAGCCGGGAGATGTGCCGGGGCATGCTCTCCATGCCCTGCACGGGAAAAGTGCCTCCTCACGCAATGGGCGTGGCATCACGTGGGTTTTCCCGACTTGCGGCGGTGGGTTCTCGAGTTGTGGCGGGGCCCTGGCCAGTCTCCCCTGTTAGCCCAGTGGGGTGGTGTTGCCTCCTTTGGAGCGGCGAGGGCAGGGAGCCGCCTCGGTATTCCCCAGGAGGCGCTGCGGTGCACCGGGTCTCCGTCAAGCATTGAGCTAGGGCCCTCGGGGTGCCCCTCGAGGTGGGATGGGCATCTCGGGGCATCTCTGGAGTGGCATCAAGGGAGCCGAGGGGACTCAGCCTTTCTCTCGGGTCACAGGACGGGGAAACCGGGCTTCATCTCGAATGCAGGGTCGAAGGTCATGCTTTTCCTGGAGTCGCAGCGGGAGGCGGGGGTTGCCTCTCTGGATCCGATGCCAGGCGCCTCAGGGAGCCTCTCTTGTTGCCTCTGGGAAGTGCCGGCCGGCCTCCTTTACCATTGCCAGGGGCAGCTGGGCTTCCCGTCGATTCGCTGCGATGCAATGGGGCCCCATGTGCCATTGCGGTCTTCCTTGGGGATCTTTGGACTTGGGGCCGGAACTGCTGTCTTGGGGCCTCCTCTGGAGCATGAGGAGAAGGGACAGGCCTCCTCTTCAGGTGCGAAGGAAAGTAGGAATTCCAGTCGATTGGAGGCAAAGCCGGCGGCCCCCCTCTCGAGAAGAGGTGGCGTAGGAGAGGCGGGGTCGCTGTCGAGCCGCGCCGGGAGACTCGGGGTTGCACTCGCGTGGGGACACGAGGATCTCGGGGAACCTTTGGGGCTGCCTAGACGGAGTCCAGCCTGCTTTGCAGGGCCAGAGAGCACTCAGGATGGCTCTCGAGTCGTTGCAGATACAAAGTGCCCCTTCTCGCAGGGAGGGGGGCCCACGGGACGCTCTCGCGCTGTGGCGGGAAGCCCTGCCTTCTTGGCGGGTTGGTACGGGTATCTCGGGGGAAACCTGGTGCCACCCGCACGGAGTCAAGCCCCGTTCTGAGCCGGGAGAGGTGCCGGGGCATGCTCTCCATGCCCTGCACGGGAAAAGTGCCTCCTCACGCAATGGGCGTGGCATCACGTGGGTTTTCTCGACTTGCGGTGGTGGGTTCTTGAGTTGTGGCGGGGCCCTGGCTCGTCTCCCCTGTTAGCCCACTGGGGTGGTGTTGCCTCCTTTGGAGCGGCGAGGGGAGGGAGCTGCCTCGGGATTCCCCAGGAGGCGCTGCAGCGCACAGGGTCCGCGGCACGGCACGCATAGGGCTAGGACCCTCGGGGTGCCCCTCGAGGTCGGATGGGCTTCTCGGGGCATCTCTGGGGTGGCATCAAGGGAGCCGCGGGGACTCAGCCTTTCTCTCGGGTCACAGTAAGGGGAAATCGGGCTTCATCTCGAATGCAGAGTCGAAGGTCGTGCTTTTCCTGGAGTCGCAGCGGGAGGCGGGGGTTGCCTCTCTGGATCCCATGCCAGGCTCCTCAGGGAGCTTCTCTTGTTGCCTCTGGGAAGTGCCGACCTCCTTTGCCATTGCCAGGGGCAGCTGGGCTTCCCGTCGATTCGCTGCGATGCAATGGGGCCCCATGTGCCATTGCGGTTTTCCTTGGGGACCTTCGTTCTTGGGGCCAGAACTGGTGTCTTGGGGCCTCCTCTGGAGCGTCAGGAGAAGTGACAGGCCTCCTTTTGAGGTGCGAAGGAAAGTAGGGATTCCAGTCGAGTGGAGGCAAAGCCGGCGGCCCCCCTCTCGAGAAGAGGTGGCGTAGGCGAGGCGGGGTCGCTGTCGAGCCGCGCCTGGAGACTCGGGGCTCCGCTCTCGTGGGGACACGGGGATCTCGGGGAACCTCTGGGGGCGCCGAGAGGGAGTCCAGCCTCCTTTGAGGGCCAGAGAGCACTCAAGATGGCTCTCGAGTCGCTGCAGATACAAAGGGCCCCTTCTCGCACGGAGGGGGGCCCACAGGACGCTCTCGCGCTGTGGCGGGAAGCCCTGCCTTCTTGACCGGTTGGCACGGCTATCTCGGGGGACACCTGGTGTCGGCCGCACGGAGTGAAGCCCCGTTCTGAGCCGGGAGAGGTACCGGGGCATGCTCTCCACGCCCTGCAAGGGAAAAGCGCCTCCTCACGCAGTGGGCGTGGCATCACGTGGGGTTTCTCGACTTGCGGCGGTGGGTTCTCGAGTTGCGGCGGGGACCCTGGCCCGTCGCCCCTATTAGCCCAGCGGGGTCGTGGTGCCTCCTATGGAGCGGCGAGGGGAGGGAGCCGCCTTGGGTTTCCCCAGGAGGCGCTGCAGCGCACCGGGTCCGCGGCAAGCATTGAGCTAGGACCCTCGGGGTGCCCCTCGAGGTGGGATGGGCATCTCGGGGCATCTCTGGAGTGGCATCAAGGGAGCCGCGGGGACTCAGCCTTTCTCTCGGGTCACAGTAAGGGGAAACCGGGCTTCATCTCGAATGCAGGGTCGAAGGTCGTGCTTTTCCTGGAGTCGCAGCGGGAGGCGGGGGTTGCCTCTCTGGATCCCATGCCAGGCTCCTCAGGGAGCTTCTCCTGTTGCCTCTGGGAAGTGCCGGCCTCCCTTGCCATTGCCAGGGGCAGCTGGGCTTCCCGTCGATTCGCTGCAATGGAATGTGGCCCCATGTGCCATTGCGGGCTTCCTTGGGGACCTTTGGCCTTGGGGCCGGATCTGGTGTCTTGGGGCCTCCTCTGGAGCGTCAGGAGAAGTGACAGGCCTCCTCTTGAGGTTCGAAGGAAAGTAGGGATTCCCGTCGAGTGGAGGCAAATCCGGCGGCCCCCCTCTCGAGAAGAGGTGGCGTAGGGGAGGTGGGATCGCTGTCTAACTGTGCCTGGAGACGCGGGGTTCCACTCGCGTGGGGACACGGGGATCTCGGGGCACCTCTGGGGCCGCCTAGACGGAGACCAGCCTGCTTTGCAGGGCCAGAGAGCACTCAGGATGGCTCTCGAGTCGCTGCAGATACAAAGGGCCCCTTCTCGCAGGGAGGGGGGCCCACGGGACGCTCTCGCGCTGTGGCGGGAAGCCCTGCCTTCTTAGCGGGTTGGCACGGGTATCTCGGGGGACACCTGGTGTCCCTCGCACGGAGTCAAGCCCCGTTCTGAGCCGGGAGAGGTGCCGGGGCATGCTCTCCATGCCCTGCACGGGAAAAGTGCCTCCTCACGCAATGGGCGTGGCATCACGTGGGTTTTCCCGACTTGCGGCGGTGGGTTCTCGAGTTGTGGCGGGGCCCTGGCCAGTCTCCCCTGTTAGCCCAGTGGGGTGGTGTTGCCTCCTTTGGAGCGGCGAGGGCAGGGAGCCGCCTCGGTATTCCCCAGGAGGCGCTGCGGTGCACCGGGTCTCCGTCAAGCATTGAGCTAGGGCCCTCGGGGTGCCCCTCGAGGTGGGATGGGCATCTCGGGGCATCTCTGGAGTGGCATCAAGGGAGCCGAGGGGACTCAGCCTTTCTCTCGGGTCACAGGACGGGGAAACCGGGCTTCATCTCGAATGCAGGGTCGAAGGTCGTGCTTTTCCTGGAGTCGCAGCGGGAGGCGGGGGTTGCCTCTCTGGATCCCATGCCAGGCGCCTCAGGGAGCCTCTCTTGTTGCCTCTGGGAAGTGCCGACCTCCTTTGCCATTGCCAGGGGCAGCTGGGCTTCCCGTCGATTCGCTGCGATGCAATGGGGCCCCATGTGCCATTGCGGTCTTCCTTGGGGATCTTTGGACTTGGGGCCGGAACTGCTGTCTTGGGGCCTCCTCTGGAGCATCAGGAGAAGGGACAGGCCTCCTCTTCAGGTGCGAAGGAAAGTAGGAATTCCAGTCGAGTGGAGGCAAAGCCGGCGGCCCCCCTCTCGAGAAGAGGTGGCGTAGGAGAGGCGGGGTCGCTGTCGAGCCGCGCCGGGAGACTCGGGGTTGCACTCGCGTGGGGACACGAGGATCTCGGGGAACCTTTGGGGCTGCCTAGACGGAGTCCAGCCTGCTTTGCAGGGCCAGAGAGCACTCAGGATGGCTCTCGAGTCGTTGCAGATACAAAGTGCCCCTTCTCGCAGGGAGGGGGGCCCACGGGACGCTCTCGCGCTGTGGCGGGAAGCCCTGCCTTCTTGGCGGGTTGGTACGGGTATCTCGGGGGAAACCTGGTGCCACCCGCACGGAGTCAAGCCCCGTTCTGAGCCGGGAGAGGTGCCGGGGCATGCTCTCCATGTCCTGCACGGGAAAAGTGCCTCCTCACGCAATGGGCGTGGCATCACGTGGGTTTTCTCGACTTGCGGTGGTGGGTTCTTGAGTTGTGGCGGGGCCCTGGCTCGTCTCCCCTGTTAGCCCACTGGGGTGGTGTTGCCTCCTTTGGAGCGGCGAGGGGAGGGAGCTGCCTCGGGATTCCCCAGGAGGCGCTGCAGCGCACAGGGTCCGCGGCACGGCACGCATAGGGCTAGGACCCTCGGGGTGCCCCTCGAGGTCGGATGGGCTTCTCGGGGCATCTCTGGGGTGGCATCAAGGGAGCCGCGGGGACTCAGCCTTTCTCTCGGGTCACAGTAAGTGGAAATCGGGCTTCATCTCGAATGCAGGGTCGAAGGTCGTGCTTTTCCTGGAGTCGCAGCGGGAGGCGGGGGTTGCCTCTCTGGATCCCATGCCAGGCTCCTCAGGGAGCTTCTCTTGTTGCCTCTGGGAAGTGCCGACCTCCTTTGCCATTGCCAGGGGCAGCTGGGCTTCCCGTCGATTCGCTGCGATGCAATGGGGCCCCATGTGCCATTGCGGTTTTCCTTGGGGACCTTCGTTCTTGGGGCCAGAACTGGTGTCTTGGGGCCTCCTCTGGAGCGTCAGGAGAAGTGACAGGCCTCCTTTTGAGGTGCGAAGGAAAGTAGGGATTCCAGTCGAGTGGAGGCAAAGCCGGCGGCCCCCCTCTCGAGAAGAGGTGGCGTAGGCGAGGCGGGGTCGCTGTCGAGCCGCGCCTGGAGACTCGGGGCTCCGCTCTCGTGGGGACACGGGGATCTCGGGGAACCTCTGGGGGCGCCGAGAGGGAGTCCAGCCTCCTTTGAGGGCCAGAGAGCACTCAAGATGGCTCTCGAGTCGCTGCAGATACAAAGGGCCCCTTCTCGCACGGAGGGGGGCCCACAGGACGCTCTCGCGCTGTGGCGGGAAGCCCTGCCTTCTTGACCGGTTGGCACGGCTATCTCGGGGGACACCTGGTGTCGGCCGCACGGAGTGAAGCCCCGTTCTGAGCCGGGAGAGGTACCGGGGCATGCTCTCCACGCCCTGCATGGGAAAAGCGCCTCCTCAGGCAGTGGGCGTGGCATCACGTGGGGTTCCTCGACTTGCGGCGGTGGGTTCTCGAGTTGCGGCGGGGACACTGGCCCATCGCCCCTATTAGCCCAGCGGGGTCGTGGTGCCTCCTATGGAGGGGCGAGGAGAGGGAGCCGCCTTGGGTTTCCCCAGGAGGCGCTGCAGCGCACCGGGTCCGCGGCAAGCATTGAGCTAGGACCCTCGGGGTGCCCCTCGAGGTGGGATGGGCATCTCGGGGCATCTCTGGAGTGGCATCAAGGGAGCCGCGGGGACTCAGCCTTTCTCTCCGGTCACAGTAAGGGGAAACCGGGCTTCATCTCGAATGCAGGGTCGAAGGTCGTGCTTTTCCTGGAGTCGCAGCGGGAGGCGGGGGTTGCCTCTCTGGATCCCATGCCAGGCTCCTCAGGGAGCTTCTCCTGTTGCCTCTGGGAAGTGCCGGCCTCCCTTGCCATTGCCAGGGGCAGCTGGGCTTCCCGTCGATTCGCTGCAATGGAATGTGGCCCCATGTGCCATTGCGGGCTTCCTTGGGGACCTTTGGCCTTGGGGCCGGATCTGGTGTCTTGGGGCCTCCTCTGGAGCGTCAGGAGAAGTGACAGGCCTCCTCTTGAGGTGCGAAGGAAAGTAGGGATTCCCGTCGAGTGGAGGCAAAGCCGGCGGCCCCCCTCTCGAGAAGAGGTGGCGTAGGGGAGGTGGGATCGCTGTCTAACTGTGCCTGGAGACGCGGGGTTCCACTCGCGTGGGGACACGGGGATCTCGGGGCACCTCTGGGGCCGCCTAGACGGAGTCCAGCCTGCTTTGCAGGGCCAGAGAGCACTGAGGATGGCTCTCGAGTCGCTGCAGATACAAAGGGCCCCTTCTCGCAGGGAGGGGGGCCCACGGGACGCTCTCGCGCTGTGGCGGGAAGCCCTGCCTTCTTAGCGGGTTGGCACGGGTATCTCGGGGGACACCTGGTGTCACCCGCACGGAGTCAAGCCCCGTTCTGAGACGGGAGAGGTGCCGGGGCATGCTCTCCATGCCCTGCACGGGAAAAGTGCCTCCTCACGCAATGGGCGTGGCATCACGTGGGTTTTCCCGACTTGCGGCGGTGGGTTCTCGAGTTGTGGCGGGGCCCTGGCCAGTCTCCCCTGTTAGCCCAGTGGGGTGGTGTTGCCTCCTTTGGAGCGGCGAGGGCAGGGAGCCGCCTCGGTATTCCCCAGGAGGCGCTGCGGTGCACCGGGTCTCCGTCAAGCATTGAGCTAGGGCCCTCGGGGTGCCCCTCGAGGTGGGATGGGCATCTCGGGGCATCTCTGGAGTGGCATCAAGGGAGCCGAGGGGACTCAGCCTTTCTCTCGGGTCACAGGACGGGGAAACCGGGCTTCATCTCGAATGCAGGGTCGAAGGTCGTGCTTTTCCTGGAGTCGCAGCGGGAGGCGGGGGTTGCCTCTCTGGATCCGATGCCAGGCGCCTCAGGGAGCCTCTCTTGTTGCCTCTGGGAAGTGCCGGCCGGCCTCCTTTACCATTGCCAGGGGCAGCTGGGCTTCCCGTCGATTCGCTGCGATGCAATGGGGCCCCATGTGCCATTGCGGTCTTCCTTGGGGATCTTTGGACTTGGGGCCGGAACTGCTGTCTTGGGGCCTCCTCTGGAGCATCAGGAGAAGGGACAGGCCTCCTCTTCAGGTGCGAAGGAAAGTAGGAATTCCAGTCGAGTGGAGGCAAAGCCGGCGACCCCCCTCTCGAGAAGAGGTGGCGTAGGAGAGGCGGGGTCGCTGTCGAGCCGCGCCGGGAGACTCGGGGTTGCACTCGCGTGGGGACACGAGGAACTCGGGGAACCTTTGGGGCTGCCTAGACGGAGTCCAGCCTGCTTTGCAGGGCCAGAGAGCACTCAGGATGGCTCTCGAGTCGTTGCAGATACAAAGTGCCCCTTCTCGCAGGGAGGGGGGCCCACGGGCCGCTCTCGCGCTGTGGCGGGAAGCCCTGGCTTCTTGGCGGGTTGGTACGGGTATCTCGGGGGAAACCTGCTGCCACCCGCACGGAGTCAAGCCCCGTTCTGAGCCGGGAGAGGTGCCGGGGCATGCTCTCCATGCCCTGCACGGGAAAAGTGCCTCCTCACGCAATGGGCGTGGCATCACGTGGGTTTTCTCGACTTGCGGTGGTGGGTTCTTGAGTTGTGGCGGGGCCCTGGCTCGTCTCCCCTGTTAGCCCACTGGGGTGGTGTTGCCTCCTTTGGAGCGGCGAGGGGAGGGAGCTGCCTCGGGATTCCCCAGGAGGCGCTGCAGCGCACAGGGTCCGCGGCACGGCACGCATAGAGCTAGGACCCACGGGGTGCCCCTCGAGGTCGGATGGGCTTCTCGGGGCATCTCTGGGGTGGCATCAAGGGAGCCGCGGGGACTCAGCCTTTCTCTCGGGTCACAGTAAGGGGAAATCGGGCTTCATCTCGAATGCAGGGTCGAAGGTCGTGCTTTTCCTGGAGTCGCAGCGGGAGGCGGGGGTTGCCTCTCTGGATCCCATGCCAGGCTCCTCAGGGAGCTTCTCTTGTTGCCTCTGGGAAGTGCCGACCTCCTTTGCCATTGCCAGGGGCAGCTGGGCTTCCCGTCGATTCGCTGCGATGCAATGGGGCCCCATGTGCCATTGCGGTTTTCCTTGGGGACCTTCGTTCTTGGGGCCAGAACTGGTGTCTTGGGGCCTCCTCTGGAGCGTCAGGAGAAATGACAGGCCTCCTTTTGAGGTGCGAAGGAAAGTAGGGATTCCAGTCGAGTGGAGGCAAAGCCGGCGGCCCCCCTCTCGAGAAGAGGTGGCGTAGGCGAGGCGGGGTCGCTGTCGAGCCGCGCCTGGAGACTCGGGGCTCCGCTCTCGTGGGGACACGGGGATCTCGGGGAACGTCTGGGGGCGCCGAGAGGGAGTCCAGCCTCCTTTGAGGGCCAGAGAGCACTCAAGATGGCTCTCGAGTCGCTGCAGATACAAAGGGCCCCTTCTCGCACGGAGGGGGGCCCACAGGACGCTCTCGCGCTGTGGCGGGAAGCCCTGCCTTCTTGACCGGTTGGCACGGCTATCTCGGGGGACACCTGGTGTCGGCCGCACGGAGTGAAGCCCCGTTCTGAGCCGGGAGAGGTACCAGGGCATGCTCTCCACGCCCTGCAAGGGAAAAGCGCCTCCTCACGCAGTGGGCGTGGCATCACGTGGGGTTTCTCGACTTGCGGCGGTGGGTTCTCGAGTTGCGGCGGGGACCCTGGCCCGTCGCCCCTATTAGCCCAGCGGGGTCGTGGTGCCTCCTATGCAGCGGCGAGGGGAGGGAGCCGCCTTGGGTTTCCCCAGGAGGCGCTGCAGCGCACCGGGTCCGCGGCAAGCATTGAGCTAGGACCCTCGGGGTGCCCCTCGAGGTGGGATGGGCATCTCGGGGCATCTCTGGAGTGGCATCAAGGGAGCCGCGGGGACTCAGCCTTTCTCTCGGGTCACAGTAAGGGGAAACCGGGCTTCATCTCGAATGCAGGGTCGAAGGTCGTGCTTTTCCTGGAGTCGCAGCGGGAGGCGGGGGTTGCCTCTCTGGATCCCATGCCAGGCTCCTCAGGGAGCTTCTCCTGTTGCCTCTGGGAAGTGCCGGCCTCCCTTGCCATTGCCAGGGGCAGCTGGGCTTCCCGTCGATTCGCTGCAATGGAATGTGGCCCCATGTGCCATTGCGGGCTTCCTTGGGGACCTTTGGCCTTGGGGCCGGATCTGGTGTCTTGGGGCCTCCTCTGGAGCGTCAGGAGAAGTGACAGGCCTCCTCTTGAGGTGCGAAGGAAAGTAGGGATTCCAGTCGAGTGGAGGCAAAGCCGGCGGCCCCCCTCTCGAGAAGAGGTGGCGTAGGCGAGGCGGGGTCGCTGTCGAGCCGCGCCTGGAGACTCGGGGCTCCGCTCTCGTGGGGACACGGGGATCTCGGGGAACCTCTGGGGGCGCCGAGAGGGAGTCCAGCCTCCTTTGAGGGCCAGAGAGCACTCAAGATGGCTCTCGAGTCGCTGCAGATACAAAGGGCCCCTTCTCGCACGGAGGGGGGCCCACAGGACGCTCTCGCGCTGTGGCGGGAAGCCCTGCCTTCTTGACCGGTTGGCACGGCTATCTCGGGGGACACCTGGTGTCGGCCGCACGGAGTGAAGCCCCGTTCTGAGCCGGGAGAGGTACCGGGGCATGCTCTCCACGCCCTGCAAGGGAAAAGCGCCTCCTCACGCAGTGGGCGTGGCATCACGTGGGGTTTCTCGACTTGCGGCGGTGGGTTCTCGAGTTGCGGCGGGGACCCTGGCCCGTCGCCCCTATTAGCCCAGCGGGGTCGTGGTGCCTCCTATGGAGTGGCGAGGGGAGGGAACCGCCTTGGGTTTCCCCAGGAGGCGCTGCAGCGCACCGGGTCCGCGGCAAGCATTGAGCTAGGACCCTCGGGGTGCCCCTCGAGGTGGGATGGGCATCTCGGGGCATCTCTGGAGTGGCATCAAGGGAGCCGCGGGGACTCAGCCTTTCTCTCGGGTCACAGTAAGGGGAAACCGGGCTTCATCTCGAATGCAGGGTCGAAGGTCGTGCTTTTCCTGGAGTCGCAGCAGGAGGCGGGGGTTGCCTCTCTGGATCCCATGCCAGGCTCCTCAGGGAGCTTCTCCTGTTGCCTCTGGGAAGTGCCGGCCTCCCTTGCCATTGCCAGGGGCAGCTGGGCTTCCCGTCGATTCGCTGCAATGGAATGTGGCCCCATGTGCCATTGCGGGCTTCCTTGGGGACCTTTGGCCTTGGGGCCGGATCTGGTGTCTTGGGGCCTCCTCTGGAGCGTCAGGAGAAGTGACAGGCCTCCTCTTGAGGTGCGAAGGAAAGTAGGGATTCCCGTCGAGTGGAGGCAAAGCCGGCGGCCCCCCTCTCGAGAAGAGGTGGCGTAGGGGATGTGGGATCGCTGTCTAACTGTGCCTGGAGACGCGGGGTTCCACTCGCGTGGGGACACGGGGATCTCGGGGCACCTCTGGGGCCGCCTAGACGGAGTCCAGCCTGCTTTGCAGGGCCAGAGAGCACTGAGGATGGGTCTCGAGTCGCTGCAGATACAAAGGGCCCCTTCTCGCAGGGAGGGGGGCCCACGGGACGCTCTCGCTCTGTGGCGGGAAGCCCTGCCTTCTTAGCGGGTTGGCACGGGTATCTCGGGGGACACCTGGTGTCACCCGCACAGAGTCAAGCCCCGTTCTGAGCCGGGAGAGGTGCCGGGGCATGCTCTCCATGCCCTGCACGGGAAAAGTGCCTCCTCACGCAATGGGCGTGGCATCACGTGGGTTTTCCCGACTTGCGGCGGTGGGTTCTCGAGTTGTGGCGGGGCCCTGGCCAGTCTCCCCTGTTAGCCCAGTGGGGTGGTGTTGCCTCCTTTGGAGCGGCGAGGGCAGGGAGCCGCCTCGGTATTCCCCAGGAGGCGCTGCGGTGCACCGGGTCTCCGTCAAGCATTGAGCTAGGGCCCTCGGGGTGCCCCTCGAGGTGGGATGGGCATCTCGGGGCATCTCTGGAGTGGCATCAAGGGAGCCGAGGGGACTCAGCCTTTCTCTCGGGTCACAGGACGGGGAAACCGGGCTTCATCTCGAATGCAGGGTCGAAGGTCGTGCTTTTCCTGGAGTCGCAGCGGGAGGCGGGGGTTGCCTCTCTGGATCCGATGCCAGGCGCCTCAGGGAGCCTCTCTTGTTGCCTCTGGGAAGTGCCGGCCGGCCTCCTTTACCATTGCCAGGGGCAGCTGGGCTTCCCGTCGATTCGCTGCGATGCAATGGGGCCCCATGTGCCATTGCGGTCTTCCTTGGGGATCTTTGGACTTGGGGCCGGAACTGCTGTCTTGGGGCCTCCTCTGGAGCATCAGGAGAAGGGACAGGCCTCCTCTTCAGGTGCGAAGGAAAGTAGGAATTCCAGTCGAGTGGAGGCAAAGCCGGCGGCCCCCCTCTCGAGAAGAGGTGGCGTAGGAGAGGCGGGGTCGCTGTCGAGCCGCGCCGGGAGACTCGGGGTTGCACTCGCGTGGGGACACGAGGATCTCGGGGAACCTTTGGGGCTGCCTAGACGGAGTCCAGCCTGCTTTGCAGGGCCAGAGAGCACTCAGGATGGCTCTCGAGTCGTTGCAGATACAAAGTGCCCCTTCTCGCAGGGAGGGGGGCCCACGGGACGCTCTCGCGCTGTGGCGGGAAGCCCTGCCTTCTTGGCGGGTTGGTACGGGTATCTCGGGGGAAACCTGTTGCCACCCGCACGGAGTCAAGCCCCGTTCTGAGCCGGGAGAGGTGCCGGGGCATGCTCTCCATGCCCTGCACGGGAAAAGTGCCTCCTCACGCAATGGGCGTGGCATCACGTGGGTTTTCTCGACTTGCGGTGGTGGGTTCTTGAGTTGTGGCGGGGCCCTGGCTCGTCTCCCCTGTTAGCCCACTGGGGTGGTGTTGCCTCCTTTGGAGCGGCGAGGGGAGGGAGCTGCCTCGGGATTCCCCAGGAGGCGCTGCAGGGCACAGGGTCCGCGGCACGGCACGCATAGGGCTAGGACCCTCGGGGTGCCCCTCGAGGTCGGATGGGCTTCTCGGGGCATCTCTGGGGTGGCATCAAGGGAGCCGCGGGGACTCAGCCTTTCTCTCGGGTCACAGTAAGGGGAAATCGGGCTTCATCTCGAATGCAGGGTCGAAGGTCGTGCTTTTCCTGGAGTCGCAGCGGGAGGCGGGGGTTGCCTCTCTGGATCCCATGCCAGGCTCCTCAGGGAGCTTCTCTTGTTGCCTCTGGGAAGTGCCGACCTCCTTTGCCATTGCCAGGGGCAGCTGGGCTTCCCGTCGATTCGCTGCGATGCAATGGGGCCCCATGTGCCATTGCGGTTTTCCTTGGGGACCTTCGTTCTTGGGGCCAGAACTGGTGTCTTGGGGCCTCCTCTGGAGCGTCAGGAGAAGTGACAGGCCTCCTTTTGAGGTGCGAAGGAAAGTAGGGATTCCAGTCGAGTGGAGGCAAAGCCGGCGGCCCCCCTCTCGAGAAGAGGTGGCGTAGGCGAGGCGGGGTCGCTGTCGAGCCGCGCCTGGAGACTCGGGGCTCCGCTCTCGTGGGGACACGGGGATCTCGGGGAACCTCTGGGGGCGCCGAGAGGGAGTCCAGCCTCCTTTGAGGGCCAGAGAGCACTCAAGATGGCTCTCGAGTCGCTGCAGATACAAAGGGCCCCTTCTCGCACGGAGGGGGGCCCACAGGACGCTCTCGCGCTGTGGCGGGAAGCCCTGCCTTCTTGACCGGTTGGCACGGCTATCTCGGGGGACACCTGGTGTCGGCCGCACGGAGTGAAGCCCCGTTCTGAGCCGGGAGAGGTACCGGGGCATGCTCTCCACGCCCTGCAAGGGAAAAGCGCCTCCTCACGCAGTGGGCGTGGCATCACGTGGGGTTTCTCGACTTGCGGCGGTGGGTTCTCGAGTTGCGGCGGGGACCCTGGCCCGTCGCCCCTATTAGCCCAGCGGGGTCGTGGTGCCTCCTATGGAGTGGCGAGGGGAGGGAGCCGCCTTGGGTTTCCCCAGGAGGCGCTGCAGCGCACCGGGTCCGCGGCAAGCATTGAGCTAGGACCCTCGGGGTGCCCCTCGAAGTGGGATGGGCATCTCGGGGCATCTCTGGAGTGGCATCAAGGGAGCCGCGGGGACTCAGCCTTTCTCTCGGGTCACAGTAAGGGGAAACCGGGCTTCATCTCGAATGCAGGGTCGAAGGTCGTGCTTTTCCTGGAGTCGCAGCAGGAGGCGGGGGTTGCCTCTCTGGATCCCATGCCAGGCTCCTCAGGGAGCTTCTCCTGTTGCCTCTGGGAAGTGCCGGCCTCCCTTGCCATTGCCAGGGGCAGCTGGGCTTCCCGTCGATTCGCTGCAATGGAATGTGGCCCCATGTGCCATTGCAGGCTTCTTGGGGACCTTTGGCCTTGGGGCCGGATCTGGTGTCTTGGGGCCTCCTCTGGAGCGTCAGGAGAAGTGACAGGCCTCCTCTTGAGGTGCGAAGGAAAGTAGGGATTCCCGTCGAGTGGAGGCAAAGCCGGCGGCCCCCCTCTCGAGAAGAGGTGGCGTAGGGGATGTGGGATCGCTGTCTAACTGTGCCTGGAGACGCGGGGTTCCACTCGCGTGGGGACACGGGGATCTCGGGGCACCTCTGGGGCCGCCTAGACGGAGTCCAGCCTGCTTTGCAGGGCCAGAGAGCACTGAGGATGGGTCTCGAGTCGCTGCAGATACAAAGGGCCCCTTCTCGCAGGGAGGGGGGCCCACGGGACGCTCTCGCTCTGTGGCGGGAAGCCCTGCCTTCTTAGCGGGTTGGCACGGGTATCTCGGGGGACACCTGGTGTCACCCGCACAGAGTCAAGCCCCGTTCTGAGCCGGGAGAGGTGCCGGGGCATGCTCTCCATGCCCTGCACGGGAAAAGTGCCTCCTCACGCAATGGGCGTGGCATCACGTGGGTTTTCCCGACTTGCGGCGGTGGGTTCTCGAGTTGTGGCGGGGCCCTGGCCAGTCTCCCCTGTTAGCCCAGTGGGGTGGTGTTGCCTCCTTTGGAGCGGCGAGGGCAGGGAGCCGCCTCGGTATTCCCCAGGAGGCGCTGCGGTGCACCGGGTCTCCGTCAAGCATTGAGCTAGGGCCCTCGGGGTGCCCCTCGAGGTGGGATGGGCATCTCGGGGCATCTCTGGAGTGGCATCAAGGGAGCCGAGGGGACTCAGCCTTTCTCTCGGGTCACAGGACGGGGAAACCGGGCTTCATCTCGAATGCAGGGTCGAAGGTCGTGCTTTTCCTGGAGTCGCAGCGGGAGGCGGGGGTTGCCTCTCTGGATCCGATGCCAGGCGCCTCAGGGAGCCTCTCTTGTTGCCTCTGGGAAGTGCCGGCCGGCCTCCTTTACCATTGCCAGGGGCAGCTGGGCTTCCCGTCGATTCGCTGCGATGCAATGGGGCCCCATGTGCCATTGCGGTCTTCCTTGGGGATCTTTGGACTTGGGGCCGGAACTGCTGTCTTGGGGCCTCCTCTGGAGCATCAGGAGAAGGGACAGGCCTCCTCTTCAGGTGCGAAGGAAAGTAGGAATTCCAGTCGAGTGGAGGCAAAGCCGGCGGCCCCCCTCTCGAGAAGAGGTGGCGTAGGAGAGGCGGGGTCGCTGTCGAGCCGCGCCGGGAGACTCGGGGTTGCACTCGCGTGGGGACACGAGGATCTCGGGGAACCTTTGGGGCTGCCTAGACGGAGTCCAGCCTGCTTTGCAGGGCCAGAGAGCACTCAGGATGGCTCTCGAGTCGTTGCAGATACAAAGTGCCCCTTCTCGCAGGGAGGGGGGCCCACGGGACGCTCTCGCGCTGTGGCGGGAAGCCCTGCCTTCTTGGCGGGTTGGTACGGGTATCTCGGGGGAAACCTGGTGCCACCCGCACGGAGTCAAGCCCCGTTCTGAGCCGGGAGAGGTGCCGGGGCATGCTCTCCATGCCCTGCACGGGAAAAGTGCCTCCTCACGCAATGGGCGTGGCATCACGTGGGTTTTCTCGACTTGCGGTGGTGGGTTCTTGAGTTGTGGCGGGGCCCTGGCTCGTCTCCCCTGTTAGCCCACTGGGGTGGTGTTGCCTCCTTTGGAGCGGCGAGGGGAGGGAGCTGCCTCGGGATTCCCCAGGAGGCGCTGCAGGGCACAGGGTCCGCGGCACGGCACGCATAGGGCTAGGACCCTCGGGGTGCCCCTCGAGGTCGGATGGGCTTCTCGGGGCATCTCTGGGGTGGCATCAAGGGAGCCGCGGGGACTCAGCCTTTCTCTCGGGTCACAGTAAGGGGAAATCGGGCTTCATCTCGAATGCAGGGTCGAAGGTCGTGCTTTTCCTGGAGTCGCAGCGGGAGGCGGGGGTTGCCTCTCTGGATCCCATGCCAGGCTCCTCAGGGAGCTTCTCTTGTTGCCTCTGGGAAGTGCCGACCTCCTTTGCCATTGCCAGGGGCAGCTGGGCTTCCCGTCGATTCGCTGCGATGCAATGGGGCCCCATGTGCCATTGCGGTTTTCCTTGGGGACCTTCGTTCTTGGGGCCAGAACTGGTGTCTTGGGGCCTCCTCTGGAGCGTCAGGAGAAGTGACAGGCCTCCTTTTGAGGTGCGAAGGAAAGTAGGGATTCCAGTCGAGTGGAGGCAAAGCCGGCGGCCCCCCTCTCGAGAAGAGGTGGCGTAGGCGAGGCGGGGTCGCTGTCGAGCCGCGCCTGGAGACTCGGGGCTCCGCTCTCGTGGGGACACGGGGATCTCGGGGAACCTCTGGGGGCGCCGAGAGGGAGTCCAGCCTCCTTTGAGGGCCAGAGAGCACTCAAGATGGCTCTCGAGTCGCTGCAGATACAAAGGGCCCCTTCTCGCACGGAGGGGGGCCCACAGGATGCTCTCGCGCTGTGGCGGGAAGCCCTGCCTTCTTGACCGGTTGGCACGGCTATCTCGGGGGACACCTGGTGTCGGCCGCACGGAGTGAAGCCCCGTTCTGAGCCGGGAGAGGTACCGGGGCATGCTCTCCACGCCCTGCAAGGGAAAAGCGCCTCCTCACGCAGTGGGCGTGGCATCACGTGGGGTTTCTCGACTTGCGGCGGTGGGTTCTCGAGTTGCGGCGGGGACCCTGGCCCGTCGCCCCTATTAGCCCAGCGGGGTCGTGGTGCCTCCTATGGAGCGGCGAGGGGAGGGAGCCGCCTTGGGTTTCCCCAGGAGGCGCTGCAGCGCACCGGGTCCGCGGCAAGCATTGAGCTAGGACCCTCGGGGTGCCCCTCGAGGTGGGATGGGCATCTCGGGGCATCTCTGGAGTGGCATCAAGGGAGCCGCGGGGACTCAGCCTTTCTCTCGGGTCACAGTAAGGGGAAACCGGGCTTCATCTCGAATGCAGGGTCGAAGGTCGTGCTTTTCCTGGAGTCGCAGCAGGAGGCGGGGGTTGCCTCTCTGGATCCCATGCCAGGCTCCTCAGGGAGCTTCTCCTGTTGCCTCTGGGAAGTGCCGGCCTCCCTTGCCATTGCCAGGGGCAGCTGGGCTTCCCGTCGGTTCGCTGCAATGGAATGTGGCCCCATGTGCCATTGCAGGCTTCCTTGGGGACCTTTGGCCTTGGGGCCGGATCTGGTGTCTTGGGGCCTCCTCTGGAGCGTCAGGAGAAGTGACAGGCCTCCTCTTGAGGTGCGAAGGAAAGTAGGGATTCCCGTCGAGTGGAGGCAAAGCCGGCGGCCCCCCTCTCGAGAAGAGGTGGCGTAGGGGAGGTGGGATCGCTGTCTAACTGTGCCTGGAGACGCGGGGTTCCACTCGCGTGGGGACACGGGGATCTCGGGGCACCTCTGGGGCCGCCGAGACGGAGTCCAGCATGCTTTGCAGGGCCAGAGAGCACTCAGGATGGCTCTCGAGTCGCTGCAGATACAAAGGGCCCCTTCTCGCAGGGAGGGGGGCCCACGGGACGCTCTCGCGCTGTGGCGGGAAGCCCTGCCTTCTTAGCGGGTTGGCACGGGTATCTCGGGGGACACCTGGTGTCACCCGCACGGAGTCAAGCCCCGTTCTGAGCAGGGAGAGGTGCCGGGGCATGCTCTCCATGCCCTGCACGGGAAAAGTGCCTCCTCATGCAATGGGCGTGGCATCACGTGGGTTTTATCGACTTGCGGCGGTGGGTTCTCGAGTTGTGGCGGGGCCCTGGCCAGTCTCCCCTGTTAGCCCAGTGGGGTGGTGTTGCCTCCTTTGGAGCGGCGAGGGCAGGGAGCCGCCTCGGTATTCCCCAGGAGGCGCTGCGGTGCACCGGGTCTCCGTCAAGCATTGAGCTAGGGCCCTCGGGGTGCCCCTCGAGGTGGGATGGGCATCTCGGGGCATCTCTGGAGTGGCATCAAGGGAGCCGAGGGGACTCAGCCTTTCTCTCGGGTCACAGGACGGGGAAACCGGGCTTCATCTCGAATGCAGGGTCGAAGGTCGTGCTTTTCCTGGAGTCGCAGCGGGAGGCGGGGGTTGCCTCTCTGGATCCGATGCCAGGCGCCTCAGGGAGCCTCTCTTGTTGCCTCTGGGAAGTGCCGGCCGGCCTCCTTTACCATTGCCAGGGGCAGCTGGGCTTCCCGTCGATTCGCTGCGATGCAATGGGGCCCCATGTGCCATTGCGGTCTTCCTTGGGGATCTTTGGACTTGGGGCCGGAACTGCTGTCTTGGGGCCTCCTCTGGAGCATCAGGAGAAGGGACAGGCCTCCTCTTCAGGTGCGAAGGAAAGTAGGAATTCCAGTCGAGTGGAGGCAAAGCCGGCGGCCCCCCTCTCGAGAAGAGGTGGCGTAGGAGAGGCGGGGTCGCTGTCGAGCCGCGCCGGGAGACTCGGGGTTGCACTCGCGTGGGGACACGAGGATCTCGGGGAACCTTTGGGGCTGCCTAGACGGAGTCCAGCCTGCTTTGCAGGGCCAGAGAGCACTCAGGATGGCTCTCGAGTCGTTGCAGATACAAAGTGCCCCTTCTCGCAGGGAGGGGGGCCCACGGGACGCTCTCGCGCTGTGGCGGGAAGCCCTGCCTTCTTGGCGGGTTGGTACGGGTATCTCGGGGGAAACCTGTTGCCACCCGCACGGAGTCAAGCCCCGTTCTGAGCCGGGAGAGGTGCCGGGGCATGCTCTCCATGCCCTGCACGGGAAAAGTGCCTCCTCACGCAATGGGCGTGGCATCACGTGGGTTTTCTCGACTTGCGGTGGTGGGTTCTTGAGTTGTGGCGGGGCCCTGGCTCGTCTCCCCTGTTAGCCCACTGGGGTGGTGTTGCCTCCTTTGGAGCGGCGAGGGGAGGGAGCTGCCTCGGGATTCCCCAGGAGGCGCTGCAGGGCACAGGGTCCGCGGCACGGCACGCATAGGGCTAGGACCCTCGGGGTGCCCCTCGAGGTCGGATGGGCTTCTCGGGGCATCTCTGGGGTGGCATCAAGGGAGCCGCGGGGACTCAGCCTTTCTCTCGGGTCACAGTAAGGGGAAATCGGGCTTCATCTCGAATGCAGGGTCGAAGGTCGTGCTTTTCCTGGAGTCGCAGCGGGAGGCGGGGGTTGCCTCTCTGGATCCCATGCCAGGCTCCTCAGGGAGCTTCTCTTGTTGCCTCTGGGAAGTGCCGACCTCCTTTGCCATTGCCAGGGGCAGCTGGGCTTCCCGTCGATTCGCTGCGATGCAATGGGGCCCCATGTGCCATTGCGGTTTTCCTTGGGGACCTTCGTTCTTGGGGCCAGAACTGGTGTCTTGGGGCCTCCTCTGGAGCGTCAGGAGAAGTGACAGGCCTCCTTTTGAGGTGCGAAGGAAAGTAGGGATTCCAGTCGAGTGGAGGCAAAGCCGGCGGCCCCCCTCTCGAGAAGAGGTGGCGTAGGCGAGGCGGGGTCGCTGTCGAGCCGCGCCTGGAGACTCGGGGCTCCGCTCTCGTGGGGACACGGGGATCTCGGGGAACCTCTGGGGGCGCCGAGAGGGAGTCCAGCCTCCTTTGAGGGCCAGAGAGCACTCAAGATAGCTCTCGAGTCGCTGCAGATACAAAGGGCCCCTTCTCGCACGGAGGGGGGCCCACAGGACGCTCTCGCGCTGTGGCGGGAAGCCCTGCCTTCTTGACCGGTTGGCACGGCTATCTCGGGGGACACCTGGTGTCGGCCGCACGGAGTGAAGCCCCGTTCTGAGCCGGGAGAGGTACCGGGGCATGCTCTCCACGCCCTGCAAGGGAAAAGCGCCTCCTCACGCAGTGGGCGTGGCATCACGTGGGGTTTCTCGACTTCCGGCGGTGGGTTCTCGAGTTGCGGCGGGGACCCTGGCCCGTCGCCCCTATTAGCCCAGCGGGGTCGTGGTGCCTCCTATGGAGCGGCGAGGGGAGGGAGCCGCCTTGGGTTTCCCCAGGAGGCGCTGCAGCGCACCGGGTCCGCGGCAAGCATTGAGCTAGGACCCTCGGGGTGCCCCTCGAGGTGGGATGGGCATCTCGGGGCATCTCTGGAGTGGCATCAAGGGAGCCGCGGGGACTCAGCCTTTCTCTCGGGTCACAGTAAGGGGAAACCGGGCTTCATCTCGAATGCAGGGTCGAAGGTCGTGCTTTTCCTGGAGTCGCAGCGGGAGGCGGGGGTTGCCTCTCTGGATCCCATGCCAGGCTCCTCAGGGAGCTTCTCCTGTTGCCTCTGGGAAGTGCCGGCCTCCCTTGCCATTGCCAGGGGCAGCTGGGCTTCCCGTCGATTCGCTGCAATGGAATGTGGCCCCATGTGCCATTGCGGGCTTCCTTGGGGACCTTTGGTCTTGGGGCCGGATCTGGTGTCTTGGGGCCTCCTCTGGAGCGTCAGGAGAAGTGACAGGCCTCCTCTTGAGGTGCGAAGGAAAGTAGGGATTCCCGTCGAGTGGAGGCAAAGCCGGCGGCCCCCCTCTCGAGAAGAGGTGGCGTAGGGGAGGTGGGATCGCTGTCTAACTGTGCCTGGAGACGCGGGGTTCCACTCGCGTGGGGACACGGGGATCTCGGGGCACCTCTGGGGCCACCTAGACGGAGTCCAGCCTGCTTTGCAGGGCCAGAGAGCACTCAGGATGGCTCTCGAGTCGCTGCAGATACAAAGGGCCCCTTCTCGCAGGGAGGGGGGCCCACGGGACGCTCTCGCGCTGTGGCGGGAAGCCCTGCCTTCTTAGCGGGTTGGCACGGGTATCTCGGGGGACACCTGGTGTCACCCGCACGGAGTCAAGCCCTGTTCTGAGACGGGAGAGGTTCCGGGGCATGCTCTCCATGCCCTGCACGGGAAAAGTGCCTCCTCACGCAATGGGCGTGGCATCACGTGGGTTTTCCCGACTTGCGGTGGTGGGTTCTCAAGTTGTGGCGGGGCCCTGGCCAGTCTCCCCTGTTAGCCCAGTGGGGTGGTGTTGCCTCCTTTGGAGCGGCGAGGGCAGGGAGCCGCCTCGGTATTCCCCAGGAGGCGCTGCGGTGCACCGGGTCTCCGTCAAGCATTGAGCTAGGGCCCTCGGGGTGCCCCTCGAGGTGGGATGGGCATCTCGGGGCATCTCTGGAGTGGCATCAAGGGAGCCGAGGGGACTCAGCCTTTCTCTCGGGTCACAGGACGGGGAAACCGGGCTTCATCTCGAATGCAGGGTCGAAGGTCGTGCTTTTCCTGGAGTCGCAGCGGGAGGCGGGGGTTGCCTCTCTGGATCCGATGCCAGGCGCCTCAGGGAGCCTCTCTTGTTGCCTCTGGGAAGTGCCGGCCGGCCTCCTTTACCATTGCCCGGGGCAGCTGGGCTTCCCGTCGATTCGCTGCGATGCAATGGGGCCCCATGTGCCATTGCGGTCTTCCTTGGGGATCTTTGGACTTGGGGCCGGAACTGCTGTCTTGGGGCCTCCTCTGGAGCATCAGGAGAAGGGACAGGCCTCCTCTTCAGGTGCGAAGGAAAGTAGGAATTCCAGTCGAGTGGAGGCAAAGCCGGCGGCCCCCCTCTCGAGAAGAGGTGGCGTAGGAGAGGCGGGGTCGCTGTCGAGCCGCGCCGGGAGACTCGGGGTTGCACTCGCGTGGGTACACGAGGATCTCGGGGAACCTTTGGGGCTGCCTAGACGGAGTCCAGCCTGCTTTCCAGGGCCAGAGAGCACTCAGGATGGCTCTCGAGTCGTTGCAGATACAAAGTGCCCCTTCTCGCAGGGAGGGGGGCCCACGGGACGCTCTCGCGCTGTGGCGGGAAGCCCTGCCTTCTTGGCGGGTTGGTACGGGTATCTCGGGGGAAACCTGGTGCCACCCGCACGGAGTCAAGCCCCGTTCTGAGCCGGGAGAGGTGCCGGGGCATGCTCTCCATGTCCTGCACGGGAAAAGTGCCTCCTCACGCAATGGGCGTGGCATCACGTGGGTTTTCTCGACTTGCGGTGGTGGGTTCTTGAGTTGTGGCGGGGCCCTGGCTCGTCTCCCCTGTTAGCCCACTGGGGTGGTGTTGCCTCCTTTGGAGCGGCGAGGGGAGGGAGCTGCCTCGGGATTCCCCAGGAGGCGCTGCAGCGCACAGGGTCCGCGGCACGGCACGCATAGGGCTAGGACCCTCGGGGTGCCCCTCGAGGTCGGATGGGCTTCTCGGGGCATCTCTGGGGTGGCATCAAGGGAGCCGCGGGGACTCAGCCTTTCTCTCGGGTCACAGTAAGGGGAAATCGGGCTTCATCTCGAATGCAGGGTCGAAGGTCGTGCTTTTCCTGGAGTCGCAGCGGGAGGCGGGGGTTGCCTCTCTGGATCCCATGCCAGGCTCCTCAGGGAGCTTCTCTTGTTGCCTCTGGGAAGTGCCGACCTCCTTTGCCATTGCCAGGGGCAGCTGGGCTTCCCGTCGATTCGCTGCGATGCAATGGGGCCCCATGTGCCATTGCGGTTTTCCTTGGGGACCTTCGTTCTTGGGGCCAGAACTGGTGTCTTGGGGCCTCCTCTGGAGCGTCAGGAGAAGTGACAGGCCTCCTTTTGAGGTGCGAAGGAAAGTAGGGATTCCAGTCGAGTGGAGGCAAAGCCGGCGGCCCCCCTCTCGAGAAGAGGTGGCGTAGGCGAGGCGGGGTCGCTGTCGAGCCGCGCCTGGAGACTCGGGGCTCCGCTCTCGTGGGGACACGGGGATCTCGGGGAACCTCTGGGGGCGCCGAGAGGGAGTCCAGCCTCCTTTGAGGGCCAGAGAACACTCAAGATGGCTCTCGAGTCGCTGCAGATACAAAGGGCCCCTTCTCGCACGGAGGGGGGCCCACAGGACGCTCTCGCGCTGTGGCGGGAAGCCCTGCCTTCTTGACCGGTTGGCACGGCTATCTCGGGGGACACCTGGTGTCGGCCGCACGGAGTGAAGCCCCGTTCTGAGCCGGGAGAGGTACCGGGGCATGCTCTCCACGCCCTGCATGGGAAAAGCGCCTCCTCAGGCAGTGGGCGTGGCATCACGTGGGGTTCCTCGACTTGCGGCGGTGGGTTCTCGAGTTGCGGCGGGGACACTGGCCCGTCGCCCCTATTAGCCCAGCGGGGTCGTGGTGCCTCCTATGGAGCGGCGAGGGGAGGGAGCCGCCTTGGGTTTCCCCAGGAGGCGCTGCAGCGCACCGGGTCCGCGGCAAGCATTGAGCTAGGACCCTCGGGGTGCCCCTCGAGGTGGGATGGGCATCTCGGGGCATCTCTGGAGTGGCATCAAGGGAGCCGCGGGGACTCAGCCTTTCTCTCGGGTCACAGTAAGGGGAAACCGGGCTTCATCTCGAATGCAGGGTCGAAGGTCGTGCTTTTCCTGGAGTCGCAGCGGGAGGCAGGGGTTGCCTCTCTGGATCCCATGCCAGGCTCCTCAGGGAGCTTCTCCTGTTGCCTCTGGGAAGTGCCGGCCTCCCTTGCCATTGCCAGGGGCAGCTGGGCTTCCCGTCGATTCGCTGCAATGGAATGTGGCCCCATGTGCCATTGCGGGCTTCCTTGGGGACCTTTGGCCTTGGGGCCGGATCTGGTGTCTTGGGGCCTCCTCTGGAGCGTCAGGAGAAGTGACAGGCCTCCTCTTGAGGTGCGAAGGAAAGTAGGGATTCCAGTCGAGTGGAGGCAAAGCCGGCGGCCCCCCTCTCGAGAAGAGGTGGCGTAGGCGAGGCGGGGTCGCTGTCGAGCCGCGCCTGGAGACTCGGGGCTCCGCTCTCGTGGGGACACGGGGATCTCGGGGAACCTCTGGGGGCGCCGAGAGGGAGTCCAGCCTCCTTTGAGGGCCAGAGAGCACTCAAGATGGCTCTCGAGTCGCTGCAGATACAAAGGGCCCCTTCTCGCACGGAGGGGGGCCCACAGGACGCTCTCGCGCTGTGGCGGGAAGCCCTGCCTTCTTGACCGGTTGGCACGGCTATCTCGGGGGACACCTGGTGTCGGCCGCACGGAGTGAAGCCCCGTTCTGAGCCGGGAGAGGTACCGGGGCATGCTCTCCACGCCCTGCAAGGGAAAAGCGCCTCCTCACGCAGTGGGCGTGGCATCACGTGGGGTTTCTCGACTTGCGGCGGTGGGTTCTCGAGTTGCGGCGGGGACCCTGGCCCGTCGCCCCTATTAGCCCAGCGGGGTCGTGGTGCCTCCTATGGAGTGGCGAGGGGAGGGAGCCGCCTTGGGTTTCCCCAGGAGGCGCTGCAGCGCACCGGGTCCGCGGCAAGCATTGAGCTAGGACCCTCGGGGTGCCCCTCGAGGTGGGATGGGCATCTCGGGGCATCTCTGGAGTGGCATCAAGGGAGCCGCGGGGACTCAGCCTTTCTCTCGGGTCACAGTAAGGGGAAACCGGGCTTCATCTCGAATGCAGGGTCGAAGGTCGTGCTTTTCCTGGAGTCGCAGCAGGAGGCGGGGGTTGCCTCTCTGGATCCCATGCCAGGCTCCTCAGGGAGCTTCTCCTGTTGCCTCTGGGAAGTGCCGGCCTCCCTTGCCATTGCCAGGGGCAGCTGGGCTTCCCGTCGATTCGCTGCAATGGAATGTGGCCCCATGTGCCATTGCGGGCTTCCTTGGGGACCTTTGGCCTTGGGGCCGGATCTGGTGTCTTGGGGCCTCCTCTGGAGCGTCAGGAGAAGTGACAGGCCTCCTCTTGAGGTGCGAAGGAAAGTAGGGATTCCCGTCGAGTGGAGGCAAAGCCGGCGGCCCCCCTCTCGAGAAGAGGTGGCGTAGGGGAGGTGGGATCGCTGTCTAACTGTGCCTGGAGACGCGGGGTTCCACTCGCGTGGGGACACGGGGATCTCGGGGCACCTCTGGGGCCGCCTAGACGGAGTCCAGCCTGCTTTGCAGGGCCAGAGAGCACTCAGGATGGCTCTCGAGTCGCTGCAGATACAAAGGGCCCCTTCTCGCAGGGAGGGGGGCCCACGGGACGCTCTCGCTCTGTGGCGGGAAGCCCTGCCTTCTTAGCGGGTTGGCACGGGTATCTCGGGGGACACCTGGTGTCACCCGCACAGAGTCAAGCCCCGTTCTGAGCCGGGAGAGGTGCCGGGGCATGCTCTCCATGCCCTGCACGGGAAAAGTGCCTCCTCACGCAATGGGCGTGGCATCACGTGGGTTTTCCCGACTTGCGGCGGTGGGTTCTCGAGTTGTGGCGGGGCCCTGGCCAGTCTCCGCTGTTAGCCCAGTGGGGTGGTGTTGCCTCCTTTGGAGCGGCGAGGGCAGGGAGCCGCCTCGGTATTCCCCAGGAGGCGCTGCGGTGCACCGGGTCTCCGTCAAGCATTGAGCTAGGGCCCTCGGGGTGCCCCTCGAGGTGGGATGGGCATCTCGGGGCATCTCTGGAGTGGCATCAAGGGAGCCGAGGGGACTCAGCCTTTCTCTCGGGTCACAGGACGGGGAAACCGGGCTTCATCTCGAATGCAGGGTCGAAGGTCGTGCTTTTCCTGGAGTCGCAGCGGGAGGCGGGGGTTGCCTCTCTGGATCCGATGCCAGGCGCCTCAGGGAGCCTCTCTTGTTGCCTCTGGGAAGTGCCGGCCGGCCTCCTTTACCATTGCCAGGGGCAGCTGGGCTTCCCGTCGATTCGCTGCGATGCAATGGGGCCCCATGTGCCATTGCGGTCTTCCTTGGGGATCTTTGGACTTGGGGCCGGAACTGCTGTCTTGGGGCCTCCTCTGGAGCATCAGGAGAAGGGACAGGCCTCCTCTTCAGGTGCGAAGGAAAGTAGGAATTCCAGTCGAGTGGAGGCAAAGCCGGCGGCCCCCCTCTCGAGAAGAGGTGGCGTAGGAGAGGCGGGGTCGCTGTCGAGCCGCGCCGGGAGACTCGGGGTTGCACTCGCGTGGGGACACGAGGATCTCGGGGAACCTTTGGGGCTGCCTAGACGGAGTCCAGCCTGCTTTGCAGGGCCAGAGAGCACTCAGGATGGCTCTCGAGTCGTTGCAGATACAAAGTGCCCCTTCTCGCAGGGAGGGGGGCCCACGGGACGCTCTCGCGCTGTGGCGGGAAGCCCTGCCTTCTTGGCGGGTTGGTACGGGTATCTCGGGGGAAACCTGGTGCCACCCGCACGGAGTCAAGCCCCGTTCTGAGCCGGGAGAGGTGCCGGGGCATGCTCTCCATGCCCTGCACGGGAAAAGTGCCTCCTCACGCAATGGGCGTGGCATCACGTGGGTTTTCTCGACTTGCGGTGGTGGGTTCTTGAGTTGTGGCGGGGCCCTGGCTCGTCTCCCCTGTTAGCCCACTGGGGTGGTGTTGCCTCCTTTGGAGCGGCGAGGGGAGGGAGCTGCCTCGGGATTCCCCAGGAGGCGCTGCAGGGCACAGGGTCCGCGGCACGGCACGCATAGGGCTAGGACCCTCGGGGTGCCCCTCGAGGTCGGATGGGCTTCTCGGGGCATCTCTGGGGTGGCATCAAGGGAGCCGCGGGGACTCAGCCTTTCTCTCGGGTCACAGTAAGGGGAAATCGGGCTTCATCTCGAATGCAGGGTCGAAGGTCGTGCTTTTCCTGGAGTCGCAGCGGGAGGCGGGGGTTGCCTCTCTGGATCCCATGCCAGGCTCCTCAGGGAGCTTCTCTTGTTGCCTGTGGGAAGTGCCGACCTCCTTTGCCATTGCCAGGGGCAGCTGGGCTTCCCGTCGATTCGCTGCGATGCAATGGGGCCCCATGTGCCATTGCGGTTTTCCTTGGGGACCTTCGTTCTTGGGGCCAGAACTGGTGTCTTGGGGCCTCCTCTGGAGCGTCAGGAGAAGTGACAGGCCTCCTTTTGAGGTGCGAAGGAAAGTAGGGATTCCAGTCGAGTGGAGGCAAAGCCGGCGGCCCCCCTCTCGAGAAGAGGTGGCGTAGGCGAGGCGGGGTCGCTGTCGAGCCGCGCCTGGAGACTCGGGGCTCCGCTCTCGTGGGGACACGGGGATCTCGGGGAACCTCTGGGGGCGCCGAGAGGGAGTCCAGCCTCCTTTGAGGGCCAGAGAGCACTCAAGATGGCTCTCGAGTCGCTGCAGATACAAAGGGCCCCTTCTCGCACGCAGGGGGGCCCACAGGACGCTCTCGCGCTGTGGCGGGAAGCCCTGCCTTCTTGACCGGTTGGCACGGCTATCTCGGGGGACACCTGGTGTCGGCCGCACGGAGTGAAGCCCCGTTCTGAGCCGGGAGAGGTACCGGGGCATGCTCTCCACGCCCTGCAAGGGAAAAGCGCCTCCTCACGCAGTGGGCGTGGCATCACGTGGGGTTTCTCGACTTGCGGCGGTGGGTTCTCGAGTTGCGGCGGGGACCCTGGCCCGTCGCCCCTATTAGCCCAGCGGGGTCGTGGTGCCTCCTATGGAGCGGCGAGGGGAGGGAGCCGCCTTGGGTTTCCCCAGGAGGCGCTGCAGCGCACCGGGTCCGCGGCAAGCATTGAGCTAGGACCCTCGGGGTGCCCCTCGAGGTGGGATGGGCATCTCGGGGCATCTCTGGAGTGGCATCAAGGGAGCCGCGGGGACTCAGCCTTTCTCTCGGGTCACAGTAAGGGGAAACCGGGCTTCATCTCGAATGCAGGGTCGAAGGTCGTGCTTTTCCTGGAGTCGCAGCGGGAGGCGGGGGTTGCCTCTCTGGATCCCATGCCAGGCTCCTCAGGGAGCTTCTCCTGTTGCCTCTGGGAAGTGCCGGCCTCCCTTGCCATTGCCAGGGGCAGCTGGGCTTCCCGTCGATTCGCTGCAATGGAATGTGGCCCCATGTGCCATTGCGGGCTTCCTTGGGGACCTTTGGCCTTGGGGCCGGATCTGGTGTCTTGGGGCCTACTCTGGAGCGTCAGGAGAAGTGACAGGCCTCCTCTTGAGGTGCGAAGGAAAGTAGGGATTCCCGTCGAGTGGAGGCAAAGCCGGCGGCCCCCCTCTCGAGAAGAGGTGGCGTAGGGGAGGTGGGATCGCTGTCTAACTGTGCCTGGAGACGCGGGGTTCCACTCGCGTGGGGACACGGGGATCTCGGGGCACCTCTGGGGCCGCCTAGACGGAGTCCAGCCTGCTTTGCAGGGCCAGAGAGCACTCAGGATGGCTCTCGAGTCGCTGCAGATACAAAGGGCCCCTTCTCGCAGGGAGGGGGGCCCACGGGACGCTCTCGCGCTGTGGCGGGAAGCCCTGCCTTCTTAGCGGGTTGGCACGGGTATCTCGGGGGACACCTGGTGTCACCCGCACGGAGTCAAGCCCCGTTCTGAGACGGGAGAGGTGCCGGGGCATGCTCTCCATGCCCTGCACGGGAAAAGTGCCTCCTCACGCAATGGGCGTGGCATCACGTGGGTTTTCACGACTTGCGGCGGTGGGTTCTCGAGTTGTGGCGGGGCCCTGGCCAGTCTCCCCTGTTAGCCCAGTGGGGTGGTGTTGCCTCCTTTGGAGCGGCGAGGGCAGGGAGCCGCCTCGGTATTCCCCAGGAGGCGCTGCGGTGCACCGGGTCTCCGTCAAGCATTGAGCTAGGGCCCTCGGGGTGCCCCTCGAGGTGGGATGGGCATCTCGGGGCATCTCTGGAGTGGCATCAAGGGAGCCGAGGGGACTCAGCCTTTCTCTCGGGTCACAGGACGGGGAAACCGGGCTTCATCTCGAATGCAGGGTCGAAGGTCGTGCTTTTCCTGGAGTCGCAGCGGGAGGCGGGGGTTGCCTCTCTGGATCCGATGCCAGGCGCCTCAGGGAGCCTCTCTTGTTGCCTCTGGGAAGTGCCGGCCGGCCTCCTTTACCATTGCCAGGGGCAGCTGGGCTTCCCGTCGATTCGCTGCGATGCAATGGGGCCCCATGTGCCATTGCGGTCTTCCTTGGGGATCTTTGGACTTGGGGCCGGAACTGCTGTCTTGGGGCCTCCTCTGGAGCATCAGGAGAAGGGACAGGCCTCCTCTTCAGGTGCGAAGGAAAGTAGGAATTCCAGTCGAGTGGAGGCAAAGCCGGCGGCCCCCCTCTCGAGAAGAGGTGGCGTAGGAGAGGCGGGGTCGCTGTCGAGCCGCGCCGGGAGACTCGGGGTTGCACTCGCGTGGGGACACGAGGATCTCGGGGAACCTTTGGGGCTGCCTAGACGGAGTCCAGCCTGCTTTGCAGGGCCAGAGAGCACTCAGGATGGCTCTCGAGTCGTTGCAGATACAAAGTGCCCCTTCTCGCAGGGAGGGGGGCCCACGGGACGCTCTCGCGCTGTGGCGGGAAGCCCTGCCTTCTTGGCGGGTTGGTACGGGTATCTCGGGGGAAACCTGGTGCCACCCGCACGGAGTCAAGCCCCGTTCTGAGCCGGGAGAGGTGCCGGGGCATGCTCTCCATGCCCTGCACGGGAAAAGTGCCTCCTCACGCAATGGGCGTGGCATCACGTGGGTTTTCTCGACTTGCGGTGGTGGGTTCTTGAGTTGTGGCGGGGCCCTGGCTCCTCTCCCCTGTTAGCCCACTGGGGTGGTGTTGCCTCCTTTGGAGCGGCGAGGGGAGGGAGCTGCCTCGGGATTCCCCAGGAGGCGCTGCAGCGCACAGGGTCCGCGGCACGGCACGCATAGGGCTAGGACCCTCGGGGTGCCCCTCGAGGTCGGATGGGCTTCTCGGGGCATCTCTGGGGTGGCATCAAGGGAGCCGCGGTGACTCAGCCTTTCTCTCGGGTCACAGTAAGGGGAAATCGGGCTTCATCTCGAATGCAGGGTCGAAGGTCGTGCTTTTCCTGGAGTCGCAGCGGGAGGCGGGGGTTGCCTCTCTGGATCCCATGCCAGGCTCCTCAGGGAGCTTCTCTTGTTGCCTCTGGGAAGTGCCGACCTCCTTTGCCATTGCCAGGGGCAGCTGGGCTTCCCGTCGATTCGCTGCGATGCAATGGGGCCCCATGTGCCATTGCGGTTTTCCTTGGGGACCTTCGTTCTTGGGGCCAGAACTGGTGTCTTGGGGCCTCCTCTGGAGCGTCAGGAGAAGTGACAGGCCTCCTTTTGAGGTGCGAAGGAAAGTAGGGATTCCAGTCGAGTGGAGGCAAAGCCGGCGGCCCCCCTCTCGAGAAGAGGTGGCGTAGGCGAGGCGGGGTCGCTGTCGAGCCGCGCCTGGAGACTCGGGGCTCCGCTCTCGTGGGGACACGGGGATCTCGGGGAACCTCTGGGGGCGCCGAGAGGGAGTCCAGCCTCCTTTGAGGGCCAGAGAGCACTCAAGATGGCTCTCGAGTCGCTGCAGATACAAAGGGCCCCTTCTCGCACGCAGGGGGGCCCACAGGACGCTCTCGCGCTGTGGCGGGAAGCCCTGCCTTCTTGACCGGTTGGCACGGCTATCTCGGGGGACACCTGGTGTCGGCCGCACGGAGTGAAGCCCCGTTCTGAGCCGGGAGAGGTACCGGGGCATGCTCTCCACGCCCTGCAAGGGAAAAGCGCCTCCTCACGCAGTGGGCGTGGCATCACGTGGGGTTTCTCGACTTGCGGCGGTGGGTTCTCGAGTTGCGGCGGGGACCCTGGCCCGTCGCCCCTATTAGCCCAGCGGGGTCGTGGTGCCTCCTATGGAGCGGCGAGGGGAGGGAGCCGCCTTGGGTTTCCCCAGGAGGCGCTGCAGCGCACCGGGTCCGCGGCAAGCATTGAGCTAGGACCCTCGGGGTGCCCCTCGAGGTGGGATGGGCATCTCGGGGCATCTCTGGAGTGGCATCAAGGGAGCCACGGGGACTCAGCCTTTCTCTCGGGTCACAGTAAGGGGAAACCGGGCTTCATCTCGAATGCAGGGTCGAAGGTCGTGCTTTTCCTGGAGTCGCAGCGGGAGGCGGGGGTTGCCTCTCTGGATCCCATGCCAGGCTCCTCAGGGAGCTTCTCCTGTTGCCTCTGGGAAGTGCCGGCCTCCCTTGCCATTTCCAGGGGCAGCTGGGCTTCCCGTCGATTCGCTGCAATGGAATGTGGCCCCATGTGCCATTGCGGGCTTCCTTGGGGACCTTTGGCCTTGGGGCCGGATCTGGTGTCTTGGGGCCTCCTCTGGAGCGTCAGGAGAAGTGACAGGCCTCCTCTTGAGGTGCGAAGGAAAGTAGGGATTCCCGTCGAGTGGAGGCAAAGCCGGCGGCCCCCCTCTCGAGAAGAGGTGGCGTAGGGGAGGTGGGATCGCTGTCTAACTGTGCCTGGAGACGCGGGGTTCCACTCGCGTGGGGACACGGGGATCTCGGGGCACCTCTGGGGCCGCCTAGACGGAGTCCAGCCTGCTTTGCAGGGCCAGAGAGCACTCAGGATGGCTCTCGAGTCGCTGCAGATACAAAGGGCCCCTTCTCGCAGGGAGGGGGGCCCACGGGACGCTCTCGCGCTGTGGCGGGAAGCCCTGCCTTCTTAGCGGGTTGGCACGGGTATCTCGGGGGACACCTGGTGTCACCCGCACGGAGTCAAGCCCCGTTCTGAGACGGGAGAGGTGCCGGGGCATGCTCTCCATGCCCTGCACGGGAAAAGTGCCTCCTCACGCAATGGGCGTGGCATCACGTGGGTTTTCACGACTTGCGGCGGTGGGTTCTCGAGTTGTGGCGGGGCCCTGGCCAGTCTCCCCTGTTAGCCCAGTGGGGTGGTGTTGCCTCCTTTGGAGCGGCGAGGGCAGGGAGCCGCCTCGGTATTCCCCAGGAGGCGCTGCGGTGCACCGGGTCTCCGTCAAGCATTGAGCTAGGGCCCTCGGGGTGCCCCTCGAGGTGGGATGGGCATCTCGGGGCATCTCTGGAGTGGCATCAAGGGAGCCGAGGGGACTCAGCCTTTCTCTCGGGTCACAGGACGGGGAAACCGGGCTTCATCTCGAATGCAGGGTCGAAGGTCGTGCTTTTCCTGGAGTCGCAGCGGGAGGCGGGGGTTGCCTCTCTGGATCCCATGCCAGGCGCCTCAGGGAGCCTCTCTTGTTGCCTCTGGGAAGTGCCGGCCGGCCTCCTTTACCATTGCCAGGGGCAGCTGGGCTTCCCGTCGATTCGCTGCGATGCAATGGGGCCCCTGTGCCATTGCGGTCTTCCTTGGGGATCTTTGGACTTGGGGCCAGAACTGCTGTCTTGGGGCCTCCTCTGGAGCATCAGGAGAAGGGACAGGCCTCCTCTTCAGGTGCGAAGGAAAGTAGGAATTCCAGTCGAGTGGAGGCAAAGCCGGCGGCCCCCCTCTCGAGAAGAGGTGGCGTAGGAGAGGCGGGGTCGCTGTCGAGCCGCGCCGGGAGACTCGGGGTTGCACTCGCGTGGGGACACGAGGATCTCGGGGAACCTTTGGGGCTGCCTAGACGGAGTCCAGCCTGCTTTGCAGGGCCAGAGAGCACTCAGGATGGCTCTCGAGTCGTTGCAGATACAAAGTGCCCCTTCTCGCAGGGAGGGGGGCCCACGGGACGCTCTCGCGCTGTGGCGGGAAGCCCTGCCTTCTTGGCGGGTTGGTACGGGTATCTCGGGGGAAACCTGGTGCCACCCGCACGGAGTCAAGCCCCGTTCTGAGCCGGGAGAGGTGCCGGGGCATGCTCTCCATGCCCTGCACGGGAAAAGTGCCTCCTCACGCAATGGGCGTGGCATCACGTGGGTTTTCTCGACTTGCGGTGGTGGGTTCTTGAGTTGTGGCGGGGCCCTGGCTCGTTTCCCCTGTTAGCCCACTGGGGTGGTGTTGCCTCCTTTGGAGCGGCGAGGGGAGGGAGCTGCCTCGGGATTCCCCAGGAGGCGCTGCAGGGCACAGGGTCCGCGGCACAGCACGCATAGGGCTAGGACCCTCGGGGTGCCCCTCGAGGTCGGATGGGCTTCTCGGGGCATCTCTGGGGTGGCATCAAGGGAGCCGCGGGGACTCAGCCTTTCTCTCGGGTCACAGTAAGGGGAAATTGGGCTTCATCTCGAATGCAGGGTCGAAGGTCGTGCTTTTCCTGGAGTCGCAGCGGGAGGCGGGGGTTGCCTCTCTGGATCCCATGCCAGGCTCCTCAGGGAGCTTCTCTTGTTGCCTCTGGGAAGTGCCGACCTCCTTTGCCATTGCCAGGGGCAGCTGGGCTTCCCGTCGATTCGCTGCGATGCAATGGGGCCCCATGTGCCATTGCGGTTTTCCTTGGGGACCTTCGTTCTTGGGGCCAGAACTGGTGTCTTGGGGCCTCCTCTGGAGCGTCAGGAGAAGTGACAGGCCTCCTTTTGAGGTGCGAAGGAAAGTAGGGATTCCAGTCGAGTGGAGGCAAAGCCGGCGGCCCCCCTCTCGAGAAGAGGTGGCGTAGGCGAGGCGGGGTCGCTGTCGAGCCGCGCCTGGAGACTCGGGGCTCCGCTCTCGTGGGGACACGGGGATCTCGGGGAACCTCTGGGGGCGCCGAGAGGGAGTCCAGCCTCCTTTGAGGGCCAGAGAGCACTCAAGATGGCTCTCGAGTCGCTGCAGATACAAAGGGCCCCTTCTCGCACGGAGGGGGGCCCACAGGACGCTCTCGCGCTGTGGCGGGAAGCCCTGCCTTCTTGACCGGTTGGCACGGCTATCTCGGGGGACACCTGGTGTCGGCCGCACGGAGTGAAGCCCCGTTCTGAGCCGGGAGAGGTACCGGGGCATGCTCTCCACGCCCTGCAAGGGAAAAGCGCCTCCTCACGCAGTGGGCGTGGCATCACGTGGGGTTTCTCGACTTGCGGCGGTGGGTTCTCGAGTTGCGGCGGGGACCCTGGCCCGTCGCCCCTATTAGCCCAGCGGGGTCGTGGTGCCTCCTATGGAGCGGCGTGGGGAGGGAGCCGCCTTGGGTTTCCCCAGGAGGCGCTGCAGCGCACCGGGTCCGCGGCAAGCATTGAGCTAGGACCCTCGGGGTGCCCCTCGAGGTGGGATGGGCATCTCGGGGCATCTCTGGAGTGGCATCAAGGGAGCCGCGGGGACTCAGCCTTTCTCTCGGGTCACAGTAAGGGGAAACCGGGCTTCATCTCGAATGCAGGGTCGAAGGTCGTGCTTTTCCTGGAGTCGCAGCGGCAGGCGGGGGTTGCCTCTCTGGATCCCATGCCAGGCTCCTCAGGGAGCTTCTCCTGTTGCCTCTGGGAAGTGCCGGCCTCCCTTGCCATTGCCAGGGGCAGCTGGGCTTCCCGTCGATTCGCTGCAATGGAATGTGGCCCCATGTGCCATTGCGGGCTTCCTTGGGGACCTTTGGCCTTGGGGCCGGATCTGGTGTCTTGGGGCCTCCTCTGGAGCGTCAGGAGAAGTGACAGGCCTCCTCTTGAGGTGCGAAGGAAAGTAGGGATTCCCGTCGAGTGGAGGCAAAGCCGGCGGCCCCCCTCTCGAGAAGAGGTGGCGTAGGGGAGGTGGGATCGCTGTCTAACTGTGCCTGGAGACGCGGGGTTCCACTCGCGTGGGGACACGGGGATCTCGGGGCACCTCTGGGGCCGCCTAGACGGAGTCCAGCCTGCTTTGCAGGGCCAGAGAGCACTCAGGATGGCTCTCGAGTCGCTGCAGATACAAAGGGCCCCTTCTCGCAGGGAGGGGGGCCCACGGGACGCTCTCGCGCTGTGGCGGGAAGCCCTGCCTTCTTAGCGGGTTGGCACGGGTATCTCGGGGGACACCTGGTGTCACCCGCACGGAGTCAAGCCCCGTTCTGAGACGGGAGAGGTGCCGGGGCATGCTCTCCATGCCCTGCACGGGAAAAGTGCCTCCTCACGCAATGGGCGTGGCATCACGTGGGTTTTCCCGACTTGCGGCGGTGGGTTCTCGAGTTGTGGCGGGGCCCTGGCCAGTCTCCCCTGTTAGCCCAGTGGGGTGGTGTTGCCTCCTTTGGAGCGGCGAGGGCAGGGAGCCGCCTCGGTATTCCCCAGGAGGCGCTGCGGTGCACCGGGTCTCCGTCAAGCATTGAGCTAGGGCCCTCGGGGTGCCCCTCGAGGTGGGATGGGCATCTCGGGGCATCTCTGGAGTGGCATCAAGGGAGCCGAGGGGACTCAGCCTTTCTCTCGGGTCACAGGACGGGGAAACCGGGCTTCATCTCGAATGCAGGGTCGAAGGTCGTGCTTTTCCTGGAGTCGCAGCGGGAGGCGGGGGTTGCCTCTCTGGATCCGATGCCAGGCGCCTCAGGGAGCCTCTCTTGTTGCCTCTGGGAAGTGCCGGCCGGCCTCCTTTACCATTGCCAGGGGCAGCTGGGCTTCCCGTCGATTCGCTGCGATGCAATGGGGCCCCATGTGCCATTGCGGTCTTCCTTGGGGATCTTTGGACTTGGGGCCAGAACTGCTGTCTTGGGGCCTCCTCTGGAGCATCAGGAGAAGGGACAGGCCTCCTCTTCAGGTGCGAAGGAAAGTAGGAATTCCAGTCGAGTGGAGGCAAAGCCGGCGGCCCCCCTCTCGAGAAGAGGTGGCGTAGGAGAGGCGGGGTCGCTGTCGAGCCGCGCCGGGAGACTCGGGGTTGCACTCGCGTGGGGACACGAGGATCTCGGGGAACCTTTGGGGCTGCCTAGACGGAGTCCAGCCTGCTTTGCAGGGCCAGAGAGCACTCAGGATGGCTCTCGAGTCGTTGCAGATACAAAGTGCCCCTTCTCGCAGGGAGGGGGGCCCACGGGACGCTCTCGCGCTGTGGCGGGAAGCCCTGCCTTCTTGGCGGGTTGGTACGGGTATCTCGGGGGAAACCTGGTGCCACCCGCACGGAGTCAAGCCCCGTTCTGAGCCGGGAGAGGTGCCGGGGCATGCTCTCCATGCCCTGCACGGGAAAAGTGCCTCCTCACGCAATGGGCGTGGCATCACGTGGGTTTTCTCGACTTGCGGTGGTGGGTTCTTGAGTTGTGGCGGGGCCCTGGCTCGTTTCCCCTGTTAGCCCACTGGGGTGGTGTTGCCTCCTTTGGAGCGGCGAGGGGAGGGAGCTGCCTCGGGATTCCCCAGGAGGCGCTGCAGGGCACAGGGTCCGCGGCACAGCACGCATAGGGCTAGGACCCTCGGGGTGCCCCTCGAGGTCGGATGGGCTTCTCGGGGCATCTCTGGGGTGGCATCAAGGGAGCCGCGGGGACTCAGCCTTTCTCTCGGGTCACAGTAAGGGGAAATTGGGCTTCATCTCGAATGCAGGGTCGAAGGTCGTGCTTTTCCTGGAGTCGCAGCGGGAGGCGGGGGTTGCCTCTCTGGATCCCATGCCAGGCTCCTCAGGGAGCTTCTCTTGTTGCCTCTGGGAAGTGCCGACCTCCTTTGCCATTGCCAGGGGCAGCTGGGCTTCCCGTCGATTCGCTGCGATGCAATGGGGCCCCATGTGCCATTGCGGTTTTCCTTGGGGACCTTCGTTCTTGGGGCCAGAACTGGTGTCTTGGGGCCTCCTCTGGAGCGTCAGGAGAAGTGACAGGCCTCCTTTTGAGGTGCGAAGGAAAGTAGGGATTCCAGTCGAGTGGAGGCAAAGCCGGCGGCCCCCCTCTCGAGAAGAGGTGGCGTAGGCGAGGCGGGGTCGCTGTCGAGCCGCGCCTGGAGACTCGGGGCTCCGCTCTCGTGGGGACACGGGGATCTCGGGGAACCTCTGGGGGCGCCGAGAGGGAGTCCAGCCTCCTTTGAGGGCCAGAGAGCACTCAAGATGGCTCTCGAGTCGCTGCAGATACAAAGGGCCCCTTCTCGCACGGAGGGGGGCCCACAGGACGCTCTCGCGCTGTGGCGGGAAGCCCTGCCTTCTTGACCGGTTGGCACGGCTATCTCGGGGGACACCTGGTGTCGGCCGCACGGAGTGAAGCCCCGTTCTGAGCCGGGAGAGGTACCGGGGCATGCTCTCCACGCCCTGCAAGGGAAAAGCGCCTCCTCACGCAGTGGGCGTGGCATCACGTGGGGTTTCTCGACTTGCGGCGGTGGGTTCTCGAGTTGCGGCGGGGACCCTGGCCCGTCGCCCCTATTAGCCCAGCGGGGTCGTGGTGCCTCCTATGGAGCGGCGTGGGGAGGGAGCCGCCTTGGGTTTCCCCAGGAGGCGCTGCAGCGCACCGGGTCCGCGGCAAGCATTGAGCTAGGACCCTCGGGGTGCCCCTCGAGGTGGGATGGGCATCTCGGGGCATCTCTGGAGTGGCATCAAGGGAGCCGCGGGGACTCAGCCTTTCTCTCGGGTCACAGTAAGGGGAAACCGGGCTTCATCTCGAATGCAGGGTCGAAGGTCGTGCTTTTCCTGGAGTCGCAGCGGCAGGCGGGGGTTGCCTCTCTGGATCCCATGCCAGGCTCCTCAGGGAGCTTCTCCTGTTGCCTCTGGGAAGTGCCGGCCTCCCTTGCCATTGCCAGGGGCAGCTGGGCTTCCCGTCGATTCGCTGCAATGGAATGTGGCCCCATGTGCCATTGCGGGCTTCCTTGGGGACCTTTGGCCTTGGGGCCGGATCTGGTGTCTTGGGGCCTCCTCTGGAGCGTCAGGAGAAGTGACAGGCCTCCTCTTGAGGTGCGAAGGAAAGTAGGGATTCCCGTCGAGTGGAGGCAAAGCCGGCGGCCCCCCTCTCGAGAAGAGGTGGCGTAGGGGAGGTGGGATCGCTGTCTAACTGTGCCTGGAGACGCGGGGTTCCACTCGCGTGGGGACACGGGGATCTCGGGGCACCTCTGGGGCCGCCTAGACGGAGTCCAGCCTGCTTTGCAGGGCCAGAGAGCACTCAGGATGGCTCTCGAGTCGCTGCAGATACAAAGGGCCCCTTCTCGCAGGGAGGGGGGCCCACGGGACGCTCTCGCGCTGTGGCGGGAAGCCCTGCCTTCTTAGCGGGTTGGCACGGGTATCTCGGGGGACACCTGGTGTCACCCGCACGGAGTCAAGCCCCGTTCTGAGACGGGAGAGGTGCCGGGGCATGCT
This sequence comes from Giraffa tippelskirchi, assembly GCF_054371585.1. NCBI lineage: Eukaryota > Metazoa > Chordata > Mammalia > Artiodactyla > Giraffidae > Giraffa > Giraffa tippelskirchi. The sequence goes on along the minus strand of NC_137288.1, from coordinate 5,865,695 downwards.
CTCCATGCCCTGCACGGGAAAAGTGCCTCCTCACGCAATGGGCGTGGCATCACGTGGGTTTTCCCGACTTGCGGCGGTGGGTTCTCGAGTTGTGGCGGGGCCCTGGCCAGTCTCCCCTGTTAGCCCAGTGGGGTGGTGTTGCCTCCTTTGGAGCGGCGAGGGCAGGGAGCCGCCTCGGTATTCCCCAGGAGGCGCTGCGGTGCACCGGGTCTCCGTCAAGCATTGAGCTAGGGCCCTCGGGGTGCCCCTCGAGGTGGGATGGGCATCTCGGGGCATCTCTGGAGTGGCATCAAGGGAGCCGAGGGGACTCAGCCTTTCTCTCGGGTCACAGGACGGGGAAACCGGGCTTCATCTCGAATGCAGGGTCGAAGGTCGTGCTTTTCCTGGAGTCGCAGCGGGAGGCGGGGGTTGCCTCTCTGGATCCCATGCCAGGCGCCTCAGGGAGCCTCTCTTGTTGCCTCTGGGAAGTGCCGGCCGGCCTCCTTTACCATTGCCAGGGGCAGCTGGGCTTCCCGTCGATTCGCTGCGATGCAATGGGGCCCCTGTGCCATTGCGGTCTTCCTTGGGGATCTTTGGACTTGGGGCCGGAACTGCTGTCTTGGGGCCTCCTCTGGAGCATCAGGAGAAGGGACAGGCCTCCTCTTCAGGTGCGAAGGAAAGTAGGAATTCCAGTCGAGTGGAGGCAAAGCCGGCGGCCCCCCTCTCGAGAAGAGGTGGCGTAGGAGAGGCGGGGTCGCTGTCGAGCCGCGCCGGGAGACTCGGGGTTGCACTCGCGTGGGGACACGAGGATCTCGGGGAACCTTTGGGGCTGCCTAGACGGAGTCCAGCCTGCTTTGCAGGGCCAGAGAGCACTCAGGATGGCTCTCGAGTCGTTGCAGATACAAAGTGCCCCTTCTCGCAGGGAGGGGGGCCCACGGGACGCTCTCGCGCTGTGGCGGGAAGCCCTGCCTTCTTGGCGGGTTGGTACGGGTATCTCGGGGGAAACCTGGTGCCACCCGCACGGAGTCAAGCCCCGTTCTGAGCCGGGAGAGGTGCCGGGGCATGCTCTCCATGCCCTGCACGGGAAAAGTGCCTCCTCACGCAATGGGCGTGGCATCACGTGGGTTTTCTCGACTTGCGGTGGTGGGTTCTTGAGTTGTGGCGGGGCCCTGGCTCGTTTCCCCTGTTAGCCCACTGGGGTGGTGTTGCCTCCTTTGGAGCGGCGAGGGGAGGGAGCTGCCTCGGGATTCCCCAGGAGGCGCTGCAGGGCACAGGGTCCGCGGCACGGCACGCATAGGGCTAGGACCCTCGGGGTGCCCCTCGAGGTCGGATGGGCTTCTCGGGGCATCTCTGGGGTGGCATCAAGGGAGTCGCGGGGACTCAGCCTTTCTCTCGGGTCACAGTAAGGGGAAATTGGGCTTCATCTCGAATGCAGGGTCGAAGGTCGTGCTTTTCCTGGAGTCGCAGCGGGAGGCGGGGGTTGCCTCTCTGGATCCCATGCCAGGCTCCTCAGGGAGCTTCTCTTGTTGCCTCTGGGAAGTGCCGACCTCCTTTGCCATTGCCAGGGGCAGCTGGGCTTCCCGTCGATTCGCTGCGATGCAATGGGGCCCCATGTGCCATTGCGGTTTTCCTTGGGGACCTTCGTTCTTGGGGCCAGAACTGGTGTCTTGGGGCCTCCTCTGGAGCGTCAGGAGAAGTGACAGGCCTCCTTTTGAGGTGCGAAGGAAAGTAGGGATTCCAGTCGAGTGGAGGCAAAGCCGGCGGCCCCCCTCTCGAGAAGAGGTGGCGTAGGCGAGGCGGGGTCGCTGTCGAGCCGCGCCTGGAGACTCGGGGCTCCGCTCTCGTGGGGACACGGGGATCTCGGGGAACCTCTGGGGGCGCCGAGAGGGAGTCCAGCCTCCTTTGAGGGCCAGAGAGCACTCAAGATGGCTCTCGAGTCGCTGCAGATACAAAGGGCCCCTTCTCGCACGGAGGGGGGCCCACAGGACGCTCTCGCGCTGTGGCGGGAAGCCCTGCCTTCTTGACCGGTTGGCACGGCTATCTCGGGGGACACCTGGTGTCGGCCGCACGGAGTGAAGCCCCGTTCTGAGCCGGGAGAGGTACCGGGGCATGCTCTCCACGCCCTGCAAGGGAAAAGCGCCTCCTCACGCAGTGGGCGTGGCATCACGTGGGGTTTCTCGACTTGCGGCGGTGGGTTCTCGAGTTGCGGCGGGGACCCTGGCCCGTCGCCCCTATTAGCCCAGCGGGGTCGTGGTGCCTCCTATGGAGCGGCGTGGGGAGGGAGCCGCCTTGGGTTTCCCCAGGAGGCGCTGCAGCGCACCGGGTCCGCGGCAAGCATTGAGCTAGGACCCTCGGGGTGCCCCTCGAGGTGGGATGGGCATCTCGGGGCATCTCTGGAGTGGCATCAAGGGAGCCGCGGGGACTCAGCCTTTCTCTCGGGTCACAGTAAGGGGAAACCGGGCTTCATCTCGAATGCAGGGTCGAAGGTCGTGCTTTTCCTGGAGTCGCAGCGGCAGGCGGGGGTTGCCTCTCTGGATCCCATGCCAGGCTCCTCAGGGAGCTTCTCCTGTTGCCTCTGGGAAGTGCCGGCCTCCCTTGCCATTGCCAGGGGCAGCTGGGCTTCCCGTCGATTCGCTGCAATGGAATGTGGCCCCATGTGCCATTGCGGGCTTCCTTGGGGACCTTTGGCCTTGGGGCCGGATCTGGTGTCTTGGGGCCTCCTCTGGAGCGTCAGGAGAAGTGACAGGCCTCCTCTTGAGGTGCGAAGGAAAGTAGGGATTCCCGTCGAGTGGAGGCAAAGCCGGCGGCCCCCCTCTCGAGAAGAGGTGGCGTAGGGGAGGTGGGATCGCTGTCTAACTGTGCCTGGAGACGCGGGGTTCCACTCGCGTGGGGACACGGGGATCTCGGGGCACCTCTGGGGCCGCCTAGACGGAGTCCAGCCTGCTTTGCAGGGCCAGAGAGCACTCAGGATGGCTCTCGAGTCGCTGCAGATACAAAGGGCCCCTTCTCGCAGGGAGGGGGGCCCACGGGACGCTCTCGCGCTGTGGCGGGAAGCCCTGCCTTCTTAGCGGGTTGGCACGGGTATCTCGGGGGACACCTGGTGTCACCCGCACGGAGTCAAGCCCCGTTCTGAGACGGGAGAGGTGCCGGGGCATGCTCTCCATGCCCTGCACGGGAAAAGTGCCTCCTCACGCAATGGGCGTGGCATCACGTGGGTTTTCCCGACTTGCGGCGGTGGGTTCTCGAGTTGTGGCGGGGCCCTGGCCAGTCTCCCCTGTTAGCCCAGTGGGGTGGTGTTGCCTCCTTTGGAGCGGCGAGGGCAGGGAGCCGCCTCGGTATTCCCCAGGAGGCGCTGCGGTGCACCGGGTCTCCGTCAAGCATTGAGCTAGGGCCCTCGGGGTGCCCCTCGAGGTGGGATGGGCATCTCGGGGCATCTCTGGAGTGGCATCAAGGGAGCCGAGGGGACTCAGCCTTTCTCTCGGGTCACAGGACGGGGAAACCGGGCTTCATCTCGAATGCAGGGTCGAAGGTCGTGCTTTTCCTGGAGTCGCAGCGGGAGGCGGGGGTTGCCTCTCTGGATCCGATGCCAGGCGCCTCAGGGAGCCTCTCTTGTTGCCTCTGGGAAGTGCCGGCCGGCCTCCTTTACCATTGCCAGGGGCAGCTGGGCTTCCCGTCGATTCGCTGCGATGCAATGGGGCCCCATGTGCCATTGCGGTCTTCCTTGGGGATCTTTGGACTTGGGGCCGGAACTGCTGTCTTGGGGCCTCCTCTGGAGCATCAGGAGAAGGGACAGGCCTCCTCTTCAGGTGCGAAGGAAAGTAGGAATTCCAGTCGAGTGGAGGCAAAGCCGGCGGCCCCCCTCTCGAGAAGAGGTGGCGTAGGAGAGGCGGGGTCGCTGTCGAGCCGCGCCGGGAGACTCGGGGTTGCACTCGCGTGGGGACACGAGGATCTCGGGGAACCTTTGGGGCTGCCTAGACGGAGTCCAGCCTGCTTTGCAGGGCCAGAGAGCACTCAGGATGGCTCTCGAGTCGTTGCAGATACAAAGTGCCCCTTCTCGCAGGGAGGGGGGCCCACGGGACGCTCTCGCGCTGTGGCGGGAAGCCCTGCCTTCTTGGCGGGTTGGTACGGGTATCTCGGGGGAAACCTGGTGCCACCCGCACGGAGTCAAGCCCCGTTCTGAGCCGGGAGAGGTGCCGGGGCATGCTCTCCATGCCCTGCACGGGAAAAGTGCCTCCTCACGCAATGGGCGTGGCATCACGTGGGTTTTCTCGACTTGCGGTGGTGGGTTCTTGAGTTGTGGCGGGGCCCTGGCTCGTTTCCCCTGTTAGCCCACTGGGGTGGTGTTGCCTCCTTTGGAGCGGCGAGGGGAGGGAGCTGCCTCGGGATTCCCCAGGAGGCGCTGCAGGGCACAGGGTCCGCGGCACGGCACGCATAGGGCTAGGACCCTCGGGGTGCCCCTCGAGGTCGGATGGGCTTCTCGGGGCATCTCTGGGGTGGCATCAAGGGAGCCGCGGGGACTCAGCCTTTCTCTCGGGTCACAGTAAGGGGAAATTGGGCTTCATCTCGAATGCAGGGTCGAAGGTCGTGCTTTTCCTGGAGTCGCAGCGGGAGGCGGGGGTTGCCTCTCTGGATCCCATGCCAGGCTCCTCAGGGAGCTTCTCTTGTTGCCTCTGGGAAGTGCCGACCTCCTTTGCCATTGCCAGGGGCAGCTGGGCTTCCCGTTGATTCGCTGCGATGCAATGGGGCCCCATGTGCCATTGCGGTTTTCCTTGGGGACCTTCGTTCTTGGGGCCAGAACTGGTGTCTTGGGGCCTCCTCTGGAGCGTCAGGAGAAGTGACAGGCCTCCTTTTGAGGTGCGAAGGAAAGTAGGGATTCCAGTCGAGTGGAGGCAAAGCCGGCGGCCCCCCTCTCGAGAAGAGGTGGCGTAGGCGAGGCGGGGTCGCTGTCGAGCCGCGCCTGGAGACTCGGGGCTCCGCTCTCGTGGGGACACGGGGATCTCGGGGAACCTCTGGGGGCGCCGAGAGGGAGTCCAGCCTCCTTTGAGGGCCAGAGAGCACTCAAGATGGCTCTCGAGTCGCTGCAGATACAAAGGGCCCCTTCTCGCACGGAGGGGGGCCCACAGGACGCTCTCGCGCTGTGGCGGGAAGCCCTGCCTTCTTGACCGGTTGGCACGGCTATCTCGGGGGACACCTGGTGTCGGCCGCACGGAGTGAAGCCCCGTTCTGAGCCGGGAGAGGTACCGGGGCATGCTCTCCACGCCCTGCAAGGGAAAAGCGCCTCCTCACGCAGTGGGCGTGGCATCACGTGGGGTTTCTCGACTTGCGGCGGTGGGTTCTCGAGTTGCGGCGGGGACCCTGGCCCGTCGCCCCTATTAGCCCAGCGGGGTCGTGGTGCCTCCTATGGAGCGGCGTGGGGAGGGAGCCGCCTTGGGTTTCCCCAGGAGGCGCTGCAGCGCACCGGGTCCGCGGCAAGCATTGAGCTAGGACCCTCGGGGTGCCCCTCGAGGTGGGATGGGCATCTCGGGGCATCTCTGGAGTGGCATCAAGGGAGCCGCGGGGACTCAGCCTTTCTCTCGGGTCACAGTAAGGGGAAACCGGGCTTCATCTCGAATGCAGGGTCGAAGGTCGTGCTTTTCCTGGAGTCGCAGCGGCAGGCGGGGGTTGCCTCTCTGGATCCCATGCCAGGCTCCTCAGGGAGCTTCTCCTGTTGCCTCTGGGAAGTGCCGGCCTCCCTTGCCATTGCCAGGGGCAGCTGGGCTTCCCGTCGATTCGCTGCAATGGAATGTGGCCCCATGTGCCATTGCGGGCTTCCTTGGGGACCTTTGGCCTTGGGGCCGGATCTGGTGTCTTGGGGCCTCCTCTGGAGCGTCAGGAGAAGTGACAGGCCTCCTCTTGAGGTGCGAAGGAAAGTAGGGATTCCCGTCGAGTGGAGGCAAAGCCGGCGGCCCCCCTCTCGAGAAGAGGTGGCGTAGGGGAGGTGGGATCGCTGTCTAACTGTGCCTGGAGACGCGGGGTTCCACTCGCGTGGGGACACGGGGATCTCGGGGCACCTCTGGGGCCGCCTAGACGGAGTCCAGCCTGCTTTGCAGGGCCAGAGAGCACTCAGGATGGCTCTCGAGTCGCTGCAGATACAAAGGGCCCCTTCTCGCAGGGAGGGGGGCCCACGGGACGCTCTCGCGCTGTGGCGGGAAGCCCTGCCTTCTTAGCGGGTTGGCACGGGTATCTCGGGGGACACCTGGTGTCACCCGCACGGAGTCAAGCCCCGTTCTGAGACGGGAGAGGTGCCGGGGCATGCTCTCCATGCCCTGCACGGGAAAAGTGCCTCCTCACGCAATGGGCGTGGCATCACGTGGGTTTTCCCGACTTGCGGCGGTGGGTTCTCGAGTTGTGGCGGGGCCCTGGCCAGTCTCCCCTGTTAGCCCAGTGGGGTGGTGTTGCCTCCTTTGGAGCGGCGAGGGCAGGGAGCCGCCTCGGTATTCCCCAGGAGGCGCTGCGGTGCACCGGGTCTCCGTCAAGCATTGAGCTAGGGCCCTCGGGGTGCCCCTCGAGGTGGGATGGGCATCTCGGGGCATCTCTGGAGTGGCATCAAGGGAGCCGAGGGGACTCAGCCTTTCTCTTGGGTCACAGGACGGGGAAACCGGGCTTCATCTCGAATGCAGGGTCGAAGGTCGTGCTTTTCCTGGAGTCGCAGCGGGAGGCGGGGGTTGCCTCTCTGGATCCCATGCCAGGCGCCTCAGGGAGCCTCTCTTGTTGCCTCTGGGAAGTGCCGGCCGGCCTCCTTTACCATTGCCAGGGGCAGCTGGGCTTCCCGTCGATTCGCTGCGATGCAATGGGGCCCCATGTGCCATTGCGGTCTTCCTTGGGGATCTTTGGACTTGGGGCCGGAACTGCTGTCTTGGGGCCTCCTCTGGAGCATCAGGAGAAGGGACAGGCCTCCTCTTCAGGTGCGAAGGAAAGTAGGAATTCCAGTCGAGTGGAGGCAAAGCCGGCGGCCCCCCTCTCGAGAAGAGGTGGCGTAGGAGAGGCGGGGTCGCTGTCGAGCCGCGCCGGGAGACTCGGGGTTGCACTCGCGTGGGGACACGAGGATCTCGGGGAACCTTTGGGGCTGCCTAGACGGAGTCCAGCCTGCTTTGCAGGGCCAGAGAGCACTCAGGATGGCTCTCGAGTCGTTGCAGATACAAAGTGCCCCTTCTCGCAGGGAGGGGGGCCCACGGGACGCTCTCGCGCTGTGGCGGGAAGCCCTGCCTTCTTGGCGGGTTGGTACGGGTATCTCGGGGGAAACCTGGTGCCACCCGCACGGAGTCAAGCCCCGTTCTGAGCCGGGAGAGGTGCCGGGGCATGCTCTCCATGCCCTGCACGGGAAAAGTGCCTCCTCACGCAATGGGCGTGGCATCACGTGGGTTTTCTCGACTTGCGGTGGTGGGTTCTTGAGTTGTGGCGGGGCCCTGGCTCGTCTCCCCTGTTAGCCCACTGGGGTGGTGTTGCCTCCTTTGGAGCGGCGAGGGGAGGGAGCTGCCTCGGGATTCCCCAGGAGGCGCTGCAGCGCACAGGGTCCGCGGCACGGCACGCATAGGGCTAGGACCCTCGGGGTGCCCCTCGAGGTCGGATGGGCTTCTCGGGGCATCTCTGGGGTGGCATCAAGGGAGTCGCGGGGACTCAGCCTTTCTCTCGGGTCACAGTAAGGGGAAATTGGGCTTCATCTCGAATGCAGGGTCGAAGGTCGTGCTTTTCCTGGAGTCGCAGCGGGAGGCGGGGGTTGCCTCTCTGGATCCCATGCCAGGCTCCTCAGGGAGCTTCTCTTGTTGCCTCTGGGAAGTGCCGACCTCCTTTGCCATTGCCAGGGGCAGCTGGGCTTCCCGTCGATTCGCTGCGATGCAATGGGGCCCCATGTGCCATTGCGGTTTTCCTTGGGGACCTTCGTTCTTGGGGCCAGAACTGGTGTCTTGGGGCCTCCTCTGGAGCGTCAGGAGAAGTGACAGGCCTCCTTTTGAGGTGCGAAGGAAAGTAGGGATTCCAGTCGAGTGGAGGCAAAGCCGGCGGCCCCCCTCTCGAGAAGAGGTGGCGTAGGCGAGGCGGGGTCGCTGTCGAGCCGCGCCTGGAGACTCGGGGCTCCGCTCTCGTGGGGACACGGGGATCTCGGGGAACCTCTGGGGGCGCCGAGAGGGAGTCCAGCCTCCTTTGAGGGCCAGAGAGCACTCAAGATGGCTCTCGAGTCGCTGCAGATACAAAGGGCCCCTTCTCGCACGGAGGGGGGCCCACAGGACGCTCTCGCGCTGTGGCGGGAAGCCCTGCCTTCTTGACCGGTTGGCACGGCTATCTCGGGGGACACCTGGTGTCGGCCGCACGGAGTGAAGCCCCGTTCTGAGCCGGGAGAGGTACCGGGGCATGCTCTCCACGCCCTGCAAGGGAAAAGCGCCTCCTCACGCAGTGGGCGTGGCATCACGTGGGGTTTCTCGACTTGCGGCGGTGGGTTCTCGAGTTGCGGCGGGGACCCTGGCCCGTCGCCCCTATTAGCCCAGCGGGGTCGTGGTGCCTCCTATGGAGCGGCGTGGGGAGGGAGCCGCCTTGGGTTTCCCCAGGAGGCGCTGCAGCGCACCGGGTCCGCGGCAAGCATTGAGCTAGGACCCTCGGGGTGCCCCTCGAGGTGGGATGGGCATCTCGGGGCATCTCTGGAGTGGCATCAAGGGAGCCGCGGGGACTCAGCCTTTCTCTCGGGTCACAGTAAGGGGAAACCGGGCTTCATCTCGAATGCAGGGTCGAAGGTCGTGCTTTTCCTGGAGTCGCAGCGGCAGGCGGGGGTTGCCTCTCTGGATCCCATGCCAGGCTCCTCAGGGAGCTTCTCCTGTTGCCTCTGGGAAGTGCCGGCCTCCCTTGCCATTGCCAGGGGCAGCTGGGCTTCCCGTCGATTCGCTGCAATGGAATGTGGCCCCATGTGCCATTGCGGGCTTCCTTGGGGACCTTTGGCCTTGGGGCCGGATCTGGTGTCTTGGGGCCTCCTCTGGAGCGTCAGGAGAAGTGACAGGCCTCCTCTTGAGGTGCGAAGGAAAGTAGGGATTCCCGTCGAGTGGAGGCAAAGCCGGCGGCCCCCCTCTCGAGAAGAGGTGGCGTAGGGGAGGTGGGATCGCTGTCTAACTGTGCCTGGAGACGCGGGGTTCCACTCGCGTGGGGACACGGGGATCTCGGGGCACCTCTGGGGCCGCCTAGACGGAGTCCAGCCTGCTTTGCAGGGCCAGAGAGCACTCAGGATGGCTCTCGAGTCGCTGCAGATACAAAGGGCCCCTTCTCGCAGGGAGGGGGGCCCACGGGACGCTCTCGCGCTGTGGCGGGAAGCCCTGCCTTCTTAGCGGGTTGGCACGGGTATCTCGGGGGACACCTGGTGTCACCCGCACGGAGTCAAGCCCCGTTCTGAGACGGGAGAGGTGCCGGGGCATGCTCTCCATGCCCTGCACGGGAAAAGTGCCTCCTCACGCAATGGGCGTGGCATCACGTGGGTTTTCCCGACTTGCGGCGGTGGGTTCTCGAGTTGTGGCGGGGCCCTGGCCAGTCTCCCCTGTTAGCCCAGTGGGGTGGTGTTGCCTCCTTTGGAGCGGCGAGGGCAGGGAGCCGCCTCGGTATTCCCCAGGAGGCGCTGCGGTGCACCGGGTCTCCGTCAAGCATTGAGCTAGGGCCCTCGGGGTGCCCCTCGAGGTGGGATGGGCATCTCGGGGCATCTCTGGAGTGGCATCAAGGGAGCCGAGGGGACTCAGCCTTTCTCTCGGGTCACAGGACGGGGAAACCGGGCTTCATCTCGAATGCAGGGTCGAAGGTCGTGCTTTTCCTGGAGTCGCAGCGGGAGGCGGGGGTTGCCTCTCTGGATCCCATGCCAGGCGCCTCAGGGAGCCTCTCTTGTTGCCTCTGAGAAGTGCCGGCCGGCCTCCTTTACCATTGCCAGGGGCAGCTGGGCTTCCCGTCGATTCGCTGCGATGCAATGGGGCCCCATGTGCCATTGCGGTCTTCCTTGGGGATCTTTGGACTTGGGGCCGGAACTGCTGTCTTGGGGCCTCCTCTGGAGCATCAGGAGAAGGGACAGGCCTCCTCTTCAGGTGCGAAGGAAAGTAGGAATTCCAGTCGAGTGGAGGCAAAGCCGGCGGCCCCCCTCTCGAGAAGAGGTGGCGTAGGAGAGGCGGGGTCGCTGTCGAGCCGCGCCGGGAGACTCGGGGTTGCACTCGCGTGGGGACACGAGGATCTCGGGGAACCTTTGGGGCTGCCTAGACGGAGTCCAGCCTGCTTTGCAGGGCCAGAGAGCACTCAGGATGGCTCTCGAGTCGTTGCAGATACAAAGTGCCCCTTCTCGCAGGGAGGGGGGCCCACGGGACGCTCTCGCGCTGTGGCGGGAAGCCCTGCCTTCTTGGCGGGTTGGTACGGGTATCTCGGGGGAAACCTGGTGCCACCCGCACGGAGTCAAGCCCCGTTCTGAGCCGGGAGAGGTGCCGGGGCATGCTCTCCATGCCCTGCACGGGAAAAGTGCCTCCTCACGCAATGGGCGTGGCATCACGTGGGTTTTCTCGACTTGCGGTGGTGGGTTCTTGAGTTGTGGCGGGGCCCTGGCTCGTCTCCCCTGTTAGCCCACTGGGGTGGTGTTGCCTCCTTTGGAGCGGCGAGGGGAGGGAGCTGCCTCGGGATTCCCCAGGAGGCGCTGCAGCGCACAGGGTCCGCGGCACGGCACGCATAGGGCTAGGACCCTCGGGGTGCCCCTCGAGGTCGGATGGGCTTCTCGGGGCATCTCTGGGGTGGCATCAAGGGAGCCGCGGGGACTCAGCCTTTCTCTCGGGTCACAGTAAGGGGAAATCGGGCTTCATCTCGAATGCAGGGTCGAAGGTCGTGCTTTTCCTGGAGTCGCAGCGGGAGGCGGGGGTTGCCTCTCTGGATCCCATGCCAGGCTCCTCAGGGAGCTTCTCTTGTTGCCTCTGGGAAGTGCCGACCTCCTTTGCCATTGCCAGGGGCAGCTGGGCTTCCCGTCGATTCGCTGCGATGCAATGGGGCCCCATGTGCCATTGCGGTTTTCCTTGGGGACCTTCGTTCTTGGGGCCAGAACTGGTGTCTTGGGGCCTCCTCTGGAGCGTCAGGAGAAGTGACAGGCCTCCTTTTGAGGTGCGAAGGAAAGTAGGGATTCCAGTCGAGTGGAGGCAAAGCCGGCGGCCCCCCTCTCGAGAAGAGGTGGCGTAGGCGAGGCGGGGTCGCTGTCGAGCCGCGCCTGGAGACTCGGGGCTCCGCTCTCGTGGGGACACGGGGATCTCGGGGAACCTCTGGGGGCGCCGAGAGGGAGTCCAGCCTCCTTTGAGGGCCAGAGAGCACTCAAGATGGCTCTCGAGTCGCTGCAGATACAAAGGGCCCCTTCTCGCACGGAGGGGGGCCCACAGGACGCTCTCGCGCTGTGGCGGGAAGCCCTGCCTTCTTGACCGGTTGGCACGGCTATCTCGGGGGACACCTGGTGTCGGCCGCACGGAGTGAAGCCCCGTTCTGAGCCGGGAGAGATACCGGGGCATGCTCTCCACGCCCTGCAAGGGAAAAGCGCCTCCTCACGCTGTGGGCGTGGCATCACGTGGGGTTTCTCGACTTGCGGCGGTGGGTTCTCGAGTTGCGGCGGGGACCCTGGCCCGTCGCCCCTATTAGCCCAGCGGGGTCGTGGTGCCTCCTATGGAGCGGCGAGGGGAGGGAGCCGCCTTGGGTTTCCCCAGGAGGCGCTGCAGCGCACCGGGTCCGCGGCAAGCATTGAGCTAGGACCCTCGGGGTGCCCCTCGAGGTGGGATGGGCATCTCGGGGCATCTCTGGAGTGGCATCAAGGGAGCCGCGGGGACTCAGCCTTTCTCTCGGGTCACAGTAAGGGGAAACCAGGCTTCATCTCGAATGCAGGGTCGAAGGTCGTGCTTTTCCTGGAGTCGCAGCGGGAGGCGGGGGTTGCCTCTCTGGATCCCATGCCAGGCTCCTCAGGGAGCTTCTCCTGTTGCCTCTGGGAAGTGCCGGCCTCCCTTGCCATTGCCAGGGGCAGCTGGGCTTCCCGTCGATTCGCTGCAATGGAATGTGGCCCCATGTGCCATTGCGGGCTTCCTTGGGGACCTTTGGCCTTGGGGCCGGATCTGGTGTCTTGGGGCCTCCTCTGGAGCGTCAGGAGAAGTGACAGGCCTCCTCTTGAGGTGCGAAGGAAAGTAGGGATTCCCGTCGAGTGGAGGCAAAGCCGGCGGCCCCCCTCTCGAGAAGAGGTGGCGTAGGGGAGGTGGGATCGCTGTCTAACTGTGCCTGGAGACGCGGGGTTCCACTCGCGTGGGGACACGGGGATCTCGGGGCACCTCTGGGGCCGCCTAGACGGAGTCCAGCCTGCTTTGCAGGGCCAGAGAGCACTCAGGATGGCTCTCGAGTCGCTGCAGATACAAAGGGCCCCTTCTCGCAGGGAGGGGGGCCCACGGGACGCTCTCGCGCTGTGGCGGGAAGCCCTGCCTTCTTAGCGGGTTGGCACGGGTATCTCGGGGGACACCTGGTGTCACCCGCACGGAGTCAAGCCCCGTTCTGAGACGGGAGAGGTGCCGGGGCATGCTCTCCATGCCCTGCACGGGAAAAGTGCCTCCTCACGCAATGGGCGTGGCATCACGTGGGTTTTCCCGACTTGCGGCGGTGGGTTCTCGAGTTGTGGCGGGGCCCTGGCCAGTCTCCCCTGTTAGCCCAGTGGGGTGGTGTTGCCTCCTTTGGAGCGGCGAGGGCAGGGAGCCGCCTCGGTATTCCCCAGGAGGCGCTGCGGTGCACCGGGTCTCCGTCAAGCATTGAGCTAGGGCCCTCGGGGTGCCCCTCGAGGTGGGATGGGCATCTCGGGGCATCTCTGGAGTGGCATCAAGGGAGCCGAGGGGACTCAGCCTTTCTCTCGGGTCACAGGACGGGGAAACCGGGCTTCATCTCGAATGCAGGGTCGAAGGTCGTGCTTTTCCTGGAGTCGCAGCGGGAGGCGGGGGTTGCCTCTCTGGATCCGATGCCAGGCGCCTCAGGGAGCCTCTCTTGTTGCCTCTGGGAAGTGCCGGCCGGCCTCCTTTACCATTGCCAGGGGCAGCTGGGCTTCCCGTCGATTCGCTGCGATGCAATGGGGCCCCATGTGCCATTGCGGTCTTCCTTGGGGATCTTTGGACTTGGGGCCGGAACTGCTGTCTTGGGGCCTCCTCTGGAGCATCAGGAGAAGGGACAGGCCTCCTCTTCAGGTGCGAAGGAAAGTAGGAATTCCAGTCGAGTGGAGGCAAAGCTGCGACCCCCCTCTCGAGAAGAGGTGGCGTAGGAGAGGCGGAGTCGCTGTCGAGCCGCGCCGGGAGACTCGGGGTTGCACTCGCGTGGGGACACGAGGATCTCGGGGAACCTTTGGGGCTGCCTAGACGGAGTCCAGCCTGCTTTGCAGGGACAGAGAGCACTCAGGATGGCTCTCGAGTCGTTGCAGATACAAAGTGCCCCTTCTCGCAGGGAGGGGGGCCCACGGGACGCTCTCGCGCTGTGGCGGGAAGCCCTGCCTTCTTGGCGGGTTGGTACGGGTATCTCGGGGGACACCTGGTGCCACCCGCACGGAGTCAAGCCCCGTTCTGAGCCGGGAGAGGTGCCGGGGCATGCTCTCCATGCCCTGCACGGGAAAAGTGCCTCCTCACGCAATGGGCGTGGCATCACGTGGGTTTTCTCGACTTGCGGTGGTGGGTTCTTGAGTTGTGGCGGGGCCCTGGCTCGTCTCCCCTGTTAGCCCACTGGGGTGATGTTGCCTCCTTTGGAGCGGCGAGGGGAGGGAGCTGCCTCGGGATTCCCCAGGAGGCGCTGCAGCGCACAGGGTCCGCGGCACGGCACGCATAGGGCTAGGACCCTCGGGGTGCCCCTCGAGGTCGGATGGGCTTCTCGGGGCATCTCTGGGGTGGCATCAAGGGAGCCGCGGGGACTCAGCCTTTCTCTCGGGTCACAGTAAGGGGAAATCGGGCTTCATCTCGAATGCAGGGTCGAAGGTCGTGCTTTTCCTGGAGTCGCAGCGGGAGGCGGGGGTTGCCTCTCTGGATCCCATGCCAGGCTCCTCAGGGAGCTTCTCTTGTTGCCTCTGGGAAGTGCCGACCTCCTTTGCCATTGCCAGGGGCAGCTGGGCTTCCCGTCGATTCGCTGCGATGCAATGGGGCCCCATGTGCCATTGCGGTTTTCCTCGGGGACCTTCGTTCTTGGGGCCAGAACTGGTGTCTTGGGGCCTCCTCTGGAGCGTCAGGAGAAGTGACAGGCCTCCTTTTGAGGTGCGAAGGAAAGTAGGGATTCCAGTCGAGTGGAGGCAAAGCCGGCGGCCCCCCTCTCGAGAAGAGGTGGCGTAGGCGAGGCGGGGTCGCTGTCGAGCCGCGCCTGGAGACTCGGGGCTCCGCTCTCGTGGGGACACGGGGATCTCGGGGAACCTCTGGGGGCGCCGAGAGGGAGTCCAGCCTCCTTTGAGGGCCAGAGAGCACTCAAGATGGCTCTCGAGTCGCTGCAGATACAAAGGGCCCCTTCTCGCACGGAGGGGGGCCCACAGGACGCTCTCGCGCTGTGGCGGGAAGCCCTGCCTTCTTGACCGGTTGGCACGGCTATCTCGGGGGACACCTGGTGTCGGCCGCACGGAGTGAAGCCCCGTTCTGAGCCGGGAGAGGTACCGGGGCATGCTCTCCACGCCCTGCAAGGGAAAAGCGCCTCCTCACGCAGTGGGCGTGGCATCACGTGGGGTTTCTCGACTTGCGGCGGTGGGTTCTCGAGTTGCGGCGGGGACCCTGGCCCGTCGCCCCTATTAGCCCAGCGGGGTCGTGGTGCCTCCTATGGAGCGGCGTGGGGAGGGAGCCGCCTTGGGTTTCCCCAGGAGGCGCTGCAGCGCACCGGGTCCGCGGCAAGCATTGAGCTAGGACCCTCGGGGTGCCCCTCGAGGTGGGATGGGCATCTCGGGGCATCTCTGGAGTGGCATCAAGGGAGCCGCGGGGACTCAGCCTTTCTCTCGGGTCACAGTAAGGGGAAACCGGGCTTCATCTCGAATGCAGGGTCGAAGGTCGTGCTTTTCCTGGAGTCGCAGCGGCAGGCGGGGGTTGCCTCTCTGGATCCCATGCCAGGCTCCTCAGGGAGCTTCTCCTGTTGCCTCTGGGAAGTGCCGGCCTCCCTTGCCATTGCCAGGGGCAGCTGGGCTTCCCGTCGATTCGCTGCAATGGAATGTGGCCCCATGTGCCATTGCGGGCTTCCTTGGGGACCTTTGGCCTTGGGGCCGGATCTGGTGTCTTGGGGCCTCCTCTGGAGCGTCAGGAGAAGTGACAGGCCTCCTCTTGAGGTGCGAAGGAAAGTAGGGATTCCCGTCGAGTGGAGGCAAAGCCGGCGGCCCCCCTCTCGAGAAGAGGTGGCGTAGGGGAGGTGGGATCGCTGTCTAACTGTGCCTGGAGACGCGGGGTTCCACTCGCGTGGGGACACGGGGATCTCGGGGCACCTCTGGGGCCGCCTAGACGGAGTCCAGCCTGCTTTGCAGGGCCAGAGAGCACTCAGGATGGCTCTCGAGTCGCTGCAGATACAAAGGGCCCCTTCTCGCAGGGAGGGGGGCCCACGGGACGCTCTCGCGCTGTGGCGGGAAGCCCTGCCTTCTTAGCGGGTTGGCACGGGTATCTCGGGGGACACCTGGTGTCACCCGCACGGAGTCAAGCCCCGTTCTGAGACGGGAGAGGTGCCGGGGCATGCTCTCCATGCCCTGCACGGGAAAAGTGCCTCCTCACGCAATGGGCGTGGCATCACGTGGGTTTTCCCGACTTGCGGCGGTGGGTTCTCGAGTTGTGGCGGGGCCCTGGCCAGTCTCCCCTGTTAGCCCAGTGGGGTGGTGTTGCCTCCTTTGGAGCGGCGAGGGCAGGGAGCCGCCTCGGTATTCCCCAGGAGGCGCTGCGGTGCACCGGGTCTCCGTCAAGCATTGAGCTAGGGCCCTCGGGGTGCCCCTCGAGGTGGGATGGGCATCTCGGGGCATCTCTGGAGTGGCATCAAGGGAGCCGAGGGGACTCAGCCTTTCTCTTGGGTCACAGGACGGGGAAACCGGGCTTCATCTCGAATGCAGGGTCGAAGGTCGTGCTTTTCCTGGAGTCGCAGCGGGAGGCGGGGGTTGCCTCTCTGGATCCCATGCCAGGCGCCTCAGGGAGCCTCTCTTGTTGCCTCTGGGAAGTGCCGGCCGGCCTCCTTTACCATTGCCAGGGGCAGCTGGGCTTCCCGTCGATTCGCTGCGATGCAATGGGGCCCCATGTGCCATTGCGGTCTTCCTTGGGGATCTTTGGACTTGGGGCCGGAACTGCTGTCTTGGGGCCTCCTCTGGAGCATCAGGAGAAGGGACAGGCCTCCTCTTCAGGTGCGAAGGAAAGTAGGAATTCCAGTCGAGTGGAGGCAAAGCCGGCGGCCCCCCTCTCGAGAAGAGGTGGCGTAGGAGAGGCGGGGTCGCTGTCGAGCCGCGCCGGGAGACTCGGGGTTGCACTCGCGTGGGGACACGAGGATCTCGGGGAACCTTTGGGGCTGCCTAGACGGAGTCCAGCCTGCTTTGCAGGGCCAGAGAGCACTCAGGATGGCTCTCGAGTCGTTGCAGATACAAAGTGCCCCTTCTCGCAGGGAGGGGGGCCCACGGGACGCTCTCGCGCTGTGGCGGGAAGCCCTGCCTTCTTGGCGGGTTGGTACGGGTATCTCGGGGGAAACCTGGTGCCACCCGCACGGAGTCAAGCCCCGTTCTGAGCCGGGAGAGGTGCCGGGGCATGCTCTCCATGCCCTGCACGGGAAAAGTGCCTCCTCACGCAATGGGCGTGGCATCACGTGGGTTTTCTCGACTTGCGGTGGTGGGTTCTTGAGTTGTGGCGGGGCCCTGGCTCGTCTCCCCTGTTAGCCCACTGGGGTGGTGTTGCCTCCTTTGGAGCGGCGAGGGGAGGGAGCTGCCTCGGGATTCCCCAGGAGGCGCTGCAGCGCACAGGGTCCGCGGCACGGCACGCATAGGGCTAGGACCCTCGGGGTGCCCCTCGAGGTCGGATGGGCTTCTCGGGGCATCTCTGGGGTGGCATCAAGGGAGTCGCGGGGACTCAGCCTTTCTCTCGGGTCACAGTAAGGGGAAATTGGGCTTCATCTCGAATGCAGGGTCGAAGGTCGTGCTTTTCCTGGAGTCGCAGCGGGAGGCGGGGGTTGCCTCTCTGGATCCCATGCCAGGCTCCTCAGGGAGCTTCTCTTGTTGCCTCTGGGAAGTGCCGACCTCCTTTGCCATTGCCAGGGGCAGCTGGGCTTCCCGTCGATTCGCTGCGATGCAATGGGGCCCCATGTGCCATTGCGGTTTTCCTTGGGGACCTTCGTTCTTGGGGCCAGAACTGGTGTCTTGGGGCCTCCTCTGGAGCGTCAGGAGAAGTGACAGGCCTCCTTTTGAGGTGCGAAGGAAAGTAGGGATTCCAGTCGAGTGGAGGCAAAGCCGGCGGCCCCCCTCTCGAGAAGAGGTGGCGTAGGCGAGGCGGGGTCGCTGTCGAGCCGCGCCTGGAGACTCGGGGCTCCGCTCTCGTGGGGACACGGGGATCTCGGGGAACCTCTGGGGGCGCCGAGAGGGAGTCCAGCCTCCTTTGAGGGCCAGAGAGCACTCAAGATGGCTCTCGAGTCGCTGCAGATACAAAGGGCCCCTTCTCGCACGGAGGGGGGCCCACAGGACGCTCTCGCGCTGTGGCGGGAAGCCCTGCCTTCTTGACCGGTTGGCACGGCTATCTCGGGGGACACCTGGTGTCGGCCGCACGGAGTGAAGCCCCGTTCTGAGCCGGGAGAGGTACCGGGGCATGCTCTCCACGCCCTGCAAGGGAAAAGCGCCTCCTCACGCAGTGGGCGTGGCATCACGTGGGGTTTCTCGACTTGCGGCGGTGGGTTCTCGAGTTGCGGCGGGGACCCTGGCCCGTCGCCCCTATTAGCCCAGCGGGGTCGTGGTGCCTCCTATGGAGCGGCGTGGGGAGGGAGCCGCCTTGGGTTTCCCCAGGAGGCGCTGCAGCGCACCGGGTCCGCGGCAAGCATTGAGCTAGGACCCTCGGGGTGCCCCTCGAGGTGGGATGGGCATCTCGGGGCATCTCTGGAGTGGCATCAAGGGAGCCGCGGGGACTCAGCCTTTCTCTCGGGTCACAGTAAGGGGAAACCGGGCTTCATCTCGAATGCAGGGTCGAAGGTCGTGCTTTTCCTGGAGTCGCAGCGGCAGGCGGGGGTTGCCTCTCTGGATCCCATGCCAGGCTCCTCAGGGAGCTTCTCCTGTTGCCTCTGGGAAGTGCCGGCCTCCCTTGCCATTGCCAGGGGCAGCTGGGCTTCCCGTCGATTCGCTGCAATGGAATGTGGCCCCATGTGCCATTGCGGGCTTCCTTGGGGACCTTTGGCCTTGGGGCCGGATCTGGTGTCTTGGGGCCTCCTCTGGAGCGTCAGGAGAAGTGACAGGCCTCCTCTTGAGGTGCGAAGGAAAGTAGGGATTCCCGTCGAGTGGAGGCAAAGCCGGCGGCCCCCCTCTCGAGAAGAGGTGGCGTAGGGGAGGTGGGATCGCTGTCTAACTGTGCCTGGAGACGCGGGGTTCCACTCGCGTGGGGACACGGGGATCTCGGGGCACCTCTGGGGCCGCCTAGACGGAGTCCAGCCTGCTTTGCAGGGCCAGAGAGCACTCAGGATGGCTCTCGAGTCGCTGCAGATACAAAGGGCCCCTTCTCGCAGGGAGGGGGGCCCACGGGACGCTCTCGCGCTGTGGCGGGAAGCCCTGCCTTCTTAGCGGGTTGGCACGGGTATCTCGGGGGACACCTGGTGTCACCCGCACGGAGTCAAGCCCCGTTCTGAGACGGGAGAGGTGCCGGGGCATGCTCTCCATGCCCTGCACGGGAAAAGTGCCTCCTCACGCAATGGGCGTGGCATCACGTGGGTTTTCCCGACTTGCGGCGGTGGGTTCTCGAGTTGTGGCGGGGCCCTGGCCAGTCTCCCCTGTTAGCCCAGTGGGGTGGTGTTGCCTCCTTTGGAGCGGCGAGGGCAGGGAGCCGCCTCGGTATTCCCCAGGAGGCGCTGCGGTGCACCGGGTCTCCGTCAAGCATTGAGCTAGGGCCCTCGGGGTGCCCCTCGAGGTGGGATGGGCATCTCGGGGCATCTCTGGAGTGGCATCAAGGGAGCCGAGGGGACTCAGCCTTTCTCTCGGGTCACAGGACGGGGAAACCGGGCTTCATCTCGAATGCAGGGTCGAAGGTCGTGCTTTTCCTGGAGTCGCAGCGGGAGGCGGGGGTTGCCTCTCTGGATCCCATGCCAGGCGCCTCAGGGAGCCTCTCTTGTTGCCTCTGAGAAGTGCCGGCCGGCCTCCTTTACCATTGCCAGGGGCAGCTGGGCTTCCCGTCGATTCGCTGCGATGCAATGGGGCCCCATGTGCCATTGCGGTCTTCCTTGGGGATCTTTGGACTTGGGGCCGGAACTGCTGTCTTGGGGCCTCCTCTGGAGCATCAGGAGAAGGGACAGGCCTCCTCTTCAGGTGCGAAGGAAAGTAGGAATTCCAGTCGAGTGGAGGCAAAGCCGGCGGCCCCCCTCTCGAGAAGAGGTGGCGTAGGAGAGGCGGGGTCGCTGTCGAGCCGCGCCGGGAGACTCGGGGTTGCACTCGCGTGGGGACACGAGGATCTCGGGGAACCTTTGGGGCTGCCTAGACGGAGTCCAGCCTGCTTTGCAGGGCCAGAGAGCACTCAGGATGGCTCTCGAGTCGTTGCAGATACAAAGTGCCCCTTCTCGCAGGGAGGGGGGCCCACGGGACGCTCTCGCGCTGTGGCGGGAAGCCCTGCCTTCTTGGCGGGTTGGTACGGGTATCTCGGGGGAAACCTGGTGCCACCCGCACGGAGTCAAGCCCCGTTCTGAGCCGGGAGAGGTGCCGGGGCATGCTCTCCATGCCCTGCACGGGAAAAGTGCCTCCTCACGCAATGGGCGTGGCATCACGTGGGTTTTCTCGACTTGCGGTGGTGGGTTCTTGAGTTGTGGCGGGGCCCTGGCTCGTCTCCCCTGTTAGCCCACTGGGGTGGTGTTGCCTCCTTTGGAGCGGCGAGGGGAGGGAGCTGCCTCGGGATTCCCCAGGAGGCGCTGCAGCGCACAGGGTCCGCGGCACGGCACGCATAGGGCTAGGACCCTCGGGGTGCCCCTCGAGGTCGGATGGGCTTCTCGGGGCATCTCTGGGGTGGCATCAAGGGAGCCGCGGGGACTCAGCCTTTCTCTCGGGTCACAGTAAGGGGAAATCGGGCTTCATCTCGAATGCAGGGTCGAAGGTCGTGCTTTTCCTGGAGTCGCAGCGGGAGGCGGGGGTTGCCTCTCTGGATCCCATGCCAGGCTCCTCAGGGAGCTTCTCTTGTTGCCTCTGGGAAGTGCCGACCTCCTTTGCCATTGCCAGGGGCAGCTGGGCTTCCCGTCGATTCGCTGCGATGCAATGGGGCCCCATGTGCCATTGCGGTTTTCCTTGGGGACCTTCGTTCTTGGGGCCAGAACTGGTGTCTTGGGGCCTCCTCTGGAGCGTCAGGAGAAGTGACAGGCCTCCTTTTGAGGTGCGAAGGAAAGTAGGGATTCCAGTCGAGTGGAGGCAAAGCCGGCGGCCCCCCTCTCGAGAAGAGGTGGCGTAGGCGAGGCGGGGTCGCTGTCGAGCCGCGCCTGGAGACTCGGGGCTCCGCTCTCGTGGGGACACGGGGATCTCGGGGAACCTCTGGGGGCGCCGAGAGGGAGTCCAGCCTCCTTTGAGGGCCAGAGAGCACTCAAGATGGCTCTCGAGTCGCTGCAGATACAAAGGGCCCCTTCTCGCACGGAGGGGGGCCCACAGGACGCTCTCGCGCTGTGGCGGGAAGCCCTGCCTTCTTGACCGGTTGGCACGGCTATCTCGGGGGACACCTGGTGTCGGCCGCACGGAGTGAAGCCCCGTTCTGAGCCGGGAGAGGTACCGGGGCATGCTCTCCACGCCCTGCAAGGGAAAAGCGCCTCCTCACGCTGTGGGCGTGGCATCACGTGGGGTTTCTCGACTTGCGGCGGTGGGTTCTCGAGTTGCGGCGGGGACCCTGGCCCGTCGCCCCTATTAGCCCAGCGGGGTCGTGGTGCCTCCTATGGAGCGGCGAGGGGAGGGAGCCGCCTTGGGTTTCCCCAGGAGGCGCTGCAGCGCACCGGGTCCGCGGCAAGCATTGAGCTAGGACCCTCGGGGTGCCCCTCGAGGTGGGATGGGCATCTCGGGGCATCTCTGGAGTGGCATCAAGGGAGCCGCGGGGACTCAGCCTTTCTCTCGGGTCACAGTAAGGGGAAACCAGGCTTCATCTCGAATGCAGGGTCGAAGGTCGTGCTTTTCCTGGAGTCGCAGCGGGAGGCGGGGGTTGCCTCTCTGGATCCCATGCCAGGCTCCTCAGGGAGCTTCTCCTGTTGCCTCTGGGAAGTGCCGGCCTCCCTTGCCATTGCCAGGGGCAGCTGGGCTTCCCGTCGATTCGCTGCAATGGAATGTGGCCCCATGTGCCATTGCGGGCTTCCTTGGGGACCTTTGGCCTTGGGGCCGGATCTGGTGTCTTGGGGCCTCCTCTGGAGCGTCAGGAGAAGTGACAGGCCTCCTCTTGAGGTGCGAAGGAAAGTAGGGATTCCCGTCGAGTGGAGGCAAAGCCGGCGGCCCCCCTCTCGAGAAGAGGTGGCGTAGGGGAGGTGGGATCGCTGTCTAACTGTGCCTGGAGACGCGGGGTTCCACTCGCGTGGGGACACGGGGATCTCGGGGCACCTCTGGGGCCGCCTAGACGGAGTCCAGCCTGCTTTGCAGGGCCAGAGAGCACTCAGGATGGCTCTCGAGTCGCTGCAGATACAAAGGGCCCCTTCTCGCAGGGAGGGGGGCCCACGGGACGCTCTCGCGCTGTGGCGGGAAGCCCTGCCTTCTTAGCGGGTTGGCACGGGTATCTCGGGGGACACCTGGTGTCACCCGCACGGAGTCAAGCCCCGTTCTGAGACGGGAGAGGTGCCGGGGCATGCTCTCCATGCCCTGCACGGGAAAAGTGCCTCCTCACGCAATGGGCGTGGCATCACGTGGGTTTTCCCGACTTGCGGCGGTGGGTTCTCGAGTTGTGGCGGGGCCCTGGCCAGTCTCCCCTGTTAGCCCAGTGGGGTGGTGTTGCCTCCTTTGGAGCGGCGAGGGCAGGGAGCCGCCTCGGTATTCCCCAGGAGGCGCTGCGGTGCACCGGGTCTCCGTCAAGCATTGAGCTAGGGCCCTCGGGGTGCCCCTCGAGGTGGGATGGGCATCTCGGGGCATCTCTGGAGTGGCATCAAGGGAGCCGAGGGGACTCAGCCTTTCTCTCGGGTCACAGGACGGGGAAACCGGGCTTCATCTCGAATGCAGGGTCGAAGGTCGTGCTTTTCCTGGAGTCGCAGCGGGAGGCGGGGGTTGCCTCTCTGGATCCCATGCCAGGCGCCTCAGGGAGCCTCTCTTGTTGCCTCTGAGAAGTGCCGGCCGGCCTCCTTTACCATTGCCAGGGGCAGCTGGGCTTCCCGTCGATTCGCTGCGATGCAATGGGGCCCCATGTGCCATTGCTGTCTTCCTTGGGGATCTTTGGACTTGGGGCCGGAACTGCTGTCTTGGGGCCTCCTCTGGAGCATCAGGAGAAGGGACAGGCCTCCTCTTCAGGTGCGAAGGAAAGTAGGAATTCCAGTCGAGTGGAGGCAAAGCCGGCGGCCCCCCTCTCGAGAAGAGGTGGCGTAGGAGAGGCGGGGTCGCTGTCGAGCCGCGCCGGGAGACTCGGGGTTGCACTCGCGTGGGGACACGAGGATCTCGGGGAACCTTTGGGGCTGCCTAGACGGAGTCCAGCCTGCTTTGCAGGGCCAGAGAGCACTCAGGATGGCTCTCGAGTCGTTGCAGATACAAAGTGCCCCTTCTCGCAGGGAGGGGGGCCCACGGGACGCTCTCGCGCTGTGGCGGGAAGCCCTGCCTTCTTGGCGGGTTGGTACGGGTATCTCGGGGGAAACCTGGTGCCACCCGCACGGAGTCAAGCCCCGTTCTGATCCGGGAGAGGTGCCGGGGCATGCTCTCCATGCCCTGCACGGGAAAAGTGCCTCCTCACGCAATGGGCGTGGCATCACGTGGGTTTTCTCGACTTGCGGTGGTGGGTTCTTGAGTTGTGGCGGGGCCCTGGCTCGTCTCCCCTGTTAGCCCACTGGGGTGGTGTTGCCTCCTTTGGAGCGGCGAGGGGAGGGAGCTGCCTCGGGATTCCCCAGGAGGCGCTGCAGCGCACAGGGTCCGCGGCACGGCACGCATAGGGCTAGGACCCTCGGGG
Source organism: Giraffa tippelskirchi (assembly GCF_054371585.1). NCBI lineage: Eukaryota > Metazoa > Chordata > Mammalia > Artiodactyla > Giraffidae > Giraffa > Giraffa tippelskirchi. Next base: position 5,842,437 of record NC_137288.1, on the reverse strand, counting down.
TGCCCCTCGAGGTCGGATGGGCTTCTCGGGGCATCTCTGGGGTGGCATCAAGGGAGCCGCGGGGACTCAGCCTTTCTCTCGGGTCACAGTAAGGGGAAATCGGGCTTCATCTCGAATGCAGGGTCGAAGGTCGTGCTTTTCCTGGAGTCGCAGCGGGAGGCGGGGGTTGCCTCTCTGGATCCCATGCCAGGCTCCTCAGGGAGCTTCTCTTGTTGCCTCTGGGAAGTGCCGACCTCCTTTGCCATTGCCAGGGGCAGCTGGGCTTCCCGTCGATTCGCTGCGATGCAATGGGGCCCCATGTGCCATTGCGGTTTTCCTTGGGGACCTTCGTTCTTGGGGCCAGAACTGGTGTCTTGGGGCCTCCTCTGGAGCGTCAGGAGAAGTGACAGGCCTCCTTTTGAGGTGCGAAGGAAAGTAGGGATTCCAGTCGAGTGGAGGCAAAGCCGGCGGCCCCCCTCTCGAGAAGAGGTGGCGTAGGCGAGGCGGGGTCGCTGTCGAGCCGCGCCTGGAGACTCGGGGCTCCGCTCTCGTGGGGACACGGGGATCTCGGGGAACCTCTGGGGGCGCCGAGAGGGAGTCCAGCCTCCTTTGAGGGCCAGAGAGCACTCAAGATGGCTCTCGAGTCGCTGCAGATACAAAGGGCCCCTTCTCGCACGGAGGGGGGCCCACAGGACGCTCTCGCGCTGTGGCGGGAAGCCCTGCCTTCTTGACCGGTTGGCACGGCTATCTCGGGGGACACCTGGTGTCGGCCGCACGGAGTGAAGCCCCGTTCTGAGCCGGGAGAGGTACCGGGGCATGCTCTCCACGCCCTGCAAGGGAAAAGCGCCTCCTCACGCAGTGGGCGTGGCATCACGTGGGGTTTCTCGACTTGCGGCGGTGGGTTCTCGAGTTGCGGCGGGGACCCTGGCCCGTCGCCCCTATTAGCCCAGCGGGGTCGTGGTGCCTCCTATGGAGCGGCGAGGGGAGGGAGCCGCCTTGGGTTTCCCCAGGAGGCGCTGCAGCGCACCGGGTCCGCGGCAAGCATTGAGCTAGGACCCTCGGGGTGCCCCTCGAGGTGGGATGGGCATCTCGGGGCATCTCTGGAGTGGCATCAAGGGAGCCGCGGGGACTCAGCCTTTCTCTCGGGTCACAGTAAGGGGAAACCGGGCTTCATCTCGAATGCAGGGTCGAAGGTCGTGCTTTTCCTGGAGTCGCAGCGGGAGGCGGGGGTTGCCTCTCTGGATCCCATGCCAGGCTCCTCAGGGAGCTTCTCCTGTTGCCTCTGGGAAGTGCCGGCCTCCCTTGCCATTGCCAGGGGCAGCTGGGCTTCCCGTCGATTCGCTGCAATGGAATGTGGCCCCATGTGCCATTGCGGGCTTCCTTGGGGACCTTTGGCCTTGGGGCCGGATCTGGTGTCTTGGGGCCTCCTCTGGAGCGTCAGGAGAAGTGACAGGCCTCCTCTTGAGGTGCGAAGGAAAGTAGGGATTCCCGACGAGTGGAGGCAAAGCCGGCGGCCCCCCTCTCGAGAAGAGGTGGCGTAGGGGAGGTGGGATCGCTGTCTAACTGTGCCTGGAGACGCGGGGTTCCACTCGCGTGGGGACACGGGGATCTCGGGGCACCTCTGGGGCCGCCTAGACGGAGTCCAGCCTGCTTTGCAGGGCCAGAGAGCACTCAGGATGGCTCTCGAGTCGCTGCAGATACAAAGGGCCCCTTCTCGCAGGGAGGGGGGCCCACGGGACGCTCTCGCGCTGTGGCGGGAAGCCCTGCCTTCTTAGCGGGTTGGCACGGGTATCTCGGGGGACACCTGGTGTCACCCGCACGGAGTCAAGCCCCGTTCTGAGACGGGAGAGGTGCCGGGGCATGCTCTCCATGCCCTGCACGGGAAAAGTGCCTCCTCACGCAATGGGCGTGGCATCACGTGGGTTTTCCCGACTTGCGGCGGTGGGTTCTCGAGTTGTGGCGGGGCCCTGGCCAGTCTCCCCTGTTAGCCCAGTGGGGTGGTGTTGCCTCCTTTGGAGCGGCGAGGGCAGGGAGCCGCCTCGGTATTCCCCAGGAGGCGCTGCGGTGCACCGGGTCTCCGTCAAGCATTGAGCTAGGGCCCTCGGGGTGCCCCTCGAGGTGGGATGGGCATCTCGGGGCATCTCTGGAGTGGCATCAAGGGAGCCGAGGGGACTCAGCCTTTCTCTCGGGTCACAGGACGGGGAAACCGGGCTTCATCTCGAATGCAGGGTCGAAGGTCGTGCTTTTCCTGGAGTCGCAGCGGGAGGCGGGGGTTGCCTCTCTGGATCCGATGCCAGGCGCCTCAGGGAGCCTCTCTTGTTGCCTCTGGGAAGTGCCGGCCGGCCTCCTTTACCATTGCCAGGGGCAGCTGGGCTTCCCGTCGATTCGCTGCGATGCAATGGGGCCCCATGTGCCATTGCGGTCTTCCTTGGGGATCTTTGGACTTGGGGCCGGAACTGCTGTCTTGGGGCCTCCTCTGGAGCATCAGGAGAAGGGACAGGCCTCCTCTTCAGGTGCGAAGGAAAGTAGGAATTCCAGTCGAGTGGAGGCAAAGCCGGCGACCCCCCTCTCGAGAAGAGGTGGCGTAGGAGAGGCGGAGTCGCTGTCGAGCCGCGCCGGGAGACTCGGGGTTGCACTCGCGTGGGGACACGAGGATCTCGGGGAACCTTTGGGGCTGCCTAGACGGAGTCCAGCCTGCTTTGCAGGGACAGAGAGCACTCAGGATGGCTCTCGAGTCGTTGCAGATACAAAGTGCCCCTTCTCGCAGGGAGGGGGGCCCACGGGACGCTCTCGCGCTGTGGCGGGAAGCCCTGCCTTCTTGGCGGGTTGGTACGGGTATCTCGGGGGACACCTGGTGCCACCCGCACGGAGTCAAGCCCCGTTCTGAGCCGGGAGAGGTGCCGGGGCATGCTCTCCATGCCCTGCACGGGAAAAGTGCCTCCTCACGCAATGGGCGTGGCATCACGTGGGTTTTCTCGACTTGCGGTGGTGGGTTCTTGAGTTGTGGCGGGGCCCTGGCTCGTCTCCCCTGTTAGCCCACTGGGGTGATGTTGCCTCCTTTGGAGCGGCGAGGGGAGGGAGCTGCCTCGGGATTCCCCAGGAGGCGCTGCAGCGCACAGGGTCCGCGGCACGGCACGCATAGGGCTAGGACCCTCGGGGTGCCCCTCGAGGTCGGATGGGCTTCTCGGGGCATCTCTGGGGTGGCATCAAGGGAGCCGCGGGGACTCAGCCTTTCTCTCGGGTCACAGTAAGGGGAAATCGGGCTTCATCTCGAATGCAGGGTCGAAGGTCGTGCTTTTCCTGGAGTCGCAGCGGGAGGCGGGGGTTGCCTCTCTGGATCCCATGCCAGGCTCCTCAGGGAGCTTCTCTTGTTGCCTCTGGGAAGTGCCGACCTCCTTTGCCATTGCCAGGGGCAGCTGGGCTTCCCGTCGATTCGCTGCGATGCAATGGGGCCCCATGTGCCATTGCGGTTTTCCTCGGGGACCTTCGTTCTTGGGGCCAGAACTGGTGTCTTGGGGCCTCCTCTGGAGCGTCAGGAGAAGTGACAGGCCTCCTTTTGAGGTGCGAAGGAAAGTAGGGATTCCAGTCGAGTGGAGGCAAAGCCGGCGGCCCCCCTCTCGAGAAGAGGTGGCGTAGGCGAGGCGGGGTCGCTGTCGAGCCGCGCCTGGAGACTCGGGGCTCCGCTCTCGTGGGGACACGGGGATCTCGGGGAACCTCTGGGGGCGCCGAGAGGGAGTCCAGCCTCCTTTGAGGGCCAGAGAGCACTCAAGATGGCTCTCGAGTCGCTGCAGATACAAAGGGCCCCTTCTCGCACGGAGGGGGGCCCACAGGACGCCTTCGCGCTGTGGCGGGAAGCCCTGCCTTCTTGACCGGTTGGCACGGCTATCTCGGGGGACACCTGGTGTCGGCCGCACGGAGTGAAGCCCCGTTCTGAGCCGGGAGAGGTACCGGGGCATGCTCTCCACGCCCTGCAAGGGAAAAGCGCCTCCTCACGCAGTGGGCGTGGCATCACGTGGGGTTTCTCGACTTGCGGCGGTGGGTTCTCGAGTTGCGGCGGGGACCCTGGCCCGTCGCCCCTATTAGCCCAGCGGGGTCGTGGTGCCTCCTATGGAGCGGTGAGGGGAGGGAGCCGCCTTGGGTTTCCCCAGGAGGCGCTGCAGCGCACCGGGTCCGCGGCAAGCATTGAGCTAGGACCCTCGGGGTGCCCCTCGAGGTGGGATGGCCATCTCGGGGCATCTCTGGAGTGGCATCAAGGGAGCCGCGGGGACTCAGCCTTTCTCTCGGGTCACAGTAAGGGGAAACCGGGCTTCATCTCGAATGCAGGGTCGAAGGTCGTGCTTTTCCTGGAGTCGCAGCGGGAGGCGGGGGTTGCCTCTCTGGATCCCATGCCAGGCTCCTCAGGGAGCTTCTCCTGTTGCCTCTGGGAAGTGCCGGCCTCCCTTGCCATTGCCAGGGGCAGCTGGGCTTCCCGTCGATTTGCTGCAATGGAATGTGGCCCCATGTGCCATTGCGGGCTTCCTTGGGGACCTTTGGCCTTGGGGCCGGATCTGGTGTCTTGGGGCCTCCTCTGGAGCGTCAGGAGAAGTGACAGGCCTCCTCTTGAGGTGCGAAGGAAAGTAGGGATTCCCGTCGAGTGGAGGCAAAGCCGGCGGCCCCCCTCTCGAGAAGAGGTGGCGTAGGGGAGGTGGGATCGCTGTCTAACTGTGCCTGGAGACGCGGGGTTCCACTCGCGTGGGGACACGGGGAACTCGGGGCACCTCTGGGGCCGCCTAGACGGAGTCCAGCCTGCTTTGCAGGGCCAGAGAGCACTCAGGATGGCTCTCGAGTCGCTGCAGATACAAAGGGCCCCTTCTCACAGGGAGGGGGGCCCACGGGACGCTCTCGCGCTGTGGCGGGAAGCCCTGCCTTCTTAGCGGGTTGGCACGGGTATCTCGGGGGACACCTGGTGTCACCCGCACGGAGTCAAGCCCCGTTCTGAGACGGGAGAGGTGCCGGGGCATGCTCTCCATGCCCTGCACGGGAAAAGTGCCTCCTCACGCAATGGGCGTGGCATCACGTGGGTTTTCCCGACTTGCGGCGGTGGGTTCTCGAGTTGTGGCGGGGCCCTGGCCAGTCTCCCCTGTTAGCCCAGTGGGGTGGTGTTGCCTCCTTTGGAGCGGCGAGGGCAGGGAGCCGCCTCGGTATTCCCCAGGAGGCGCTGCGGTGCACCAGGTCTCCGTCAAGCATTGAGCTAGAGCCCTCGGGGTGCCCCTCGAGGTGGGATGGGCATCTCGGGGCATCTCTGGAGTGGCATCAAGGGAGCCGAGGGGACTCAGCCTTTCTCTCGGGTCACAGGACGGGGAAACCGGGCTTCATCTCGAATGCAGGGTCGAAGGTTGTGCTTTTCCTGGAGTCGCAGCGGGAGGCGGGGGTTGCCTCTCTGGATCCGATGCCAGGCGCCTCAGGGAGCCTCTCTTGTTGCCTCTGGGAAGTGCCGGCCGGCCTCCTTTACCATTGCCAGGGGCAGCTGGGCTTCCCGTCGATTCGCTGCGATGCAATGGGGCCCCATGTGCCATTGCGGTCTTCCTTGGGGATCTTTGGACTTGGGGCCGGAACTGCTGTCTTGGGGCCTCCTCTGGAGCATCAGGAGAAGGGACAGGCCTCCTCTTCAGGTGCGAAGGAAAGTAGGAATTCCAGTCGAGTGGAGGCAAAGCCGGCGGCCCCCCTCTCGAGAAGAGGTGGCGTAGGAGAGGCGGGGTCGCTGTCGAGCCGCGCCGGGAGACTCGGGGTTGCACTCGCGTGGGGACACGAGGATCTCGGGGAACCTTTGGGGCTGCCTAGACGGAGTCCAGCCTGCTTTGCAGGGCCAGAGAGCACTCAGGATGGCTCTCGAGTCGTTGCAGATACAAAGTGCCCCTTCTCGCAGGGAGGGGGGCCCACGGGACGCTCTCGCGCTGTGGCGGGAAGCCCTGCCTTCTTGGCGGGTTGGTACGGGTATCTCGGGGGAAACCTGGTGCCACCCGCACGGAGTCAAGCCCCGTTCTGAGCCGGGAGAGGTGCCGGGGCATGCTCTCCATGCCCTGCACGGGAAAAGTGCCTCCTCACGCAATGGGCGTGGCATCACATGGGTTTTCTCGACTTGCGGTGGTGGGTTCTTGAGTTGTGGCGGGGCCCTGGCTCGTCTCCCCTGTTAGCCCACTGGGGTGGTGTTGCCTCTTTTGGAGCGGCGAGGGGAGGGAGCTGCCTCGGGATTCCCCAGGAGGCGCTGCAGCGCACAGGGTCCGCGGCACGGCACGCATAGGGCTAGGACCCTCGGGGTGCCCCTCGAGGTCGGATGGGCTTCTCGGGGCATCTCTGGGGTGGCATCAAGGGAGCCGCGGGGACTCAGCCTTTCTCTCGGGTCACAGTAAGGGGAAATCGGGCTTCATCTCGAATGCAGGGTCGAAGGTCGTGCTTTTCCTGGAGTCGCAGCGGGAGGCGGGGGTTGCCTCTCTGGATCCCATGCCAGGCTCCTCAGGGAGCTTCTCTTGTTGCCTCTGGGAAGTGCCGACCTCCTTTGCCATTGCCAGGGGCAGCTGGGCTTCCCGTCGATTCGCTGCGATGCAATGGGGCCCCATGTGCCATTGCGGTTTTCCTTGGGGACCTTCGTTCTTGGGGCCAGAACTGGTGTCTTGGGGCCTCCTCTGGAGCGTCAGGAGAAGTGACAGGCCGCCTTTTGAGGTGCGAAGGAAAGTAGGGATTCCAGTCGAGTGGAGGCAAAGCCGGCGGCCCCCCTCTCGAGAAGAGGTGGCGTAGGCGAGGCGGGGTCGCTGTCGAGCCGCGCCTGGAGACTCGGGGCTCCGCTCTCGTGGGGACACGGGGATCTCGGGGAACCTCTGGGGGCGCCGAGAGGGAGTCCAGCCTCCTTTGAGGGCCAGAGAGCACTCAAGATGGCTCTCGAGTCGCTGCAGATACAAAGGGCCCCTTCTCGCACGGAGGGGGGCCCACAGGACGCTCTCGCGCTGTGGCGGGAAGCCCTGCCTTCTTGACCGGTTGGCACGGCTATCTCGGGGGACACCTGGTGTCGGCCGCACGGAGTGAAGCCCCGTTCTGAGCCGGGAGAGGTACCGGGGCATGCTCTCCACGCCCTGCAAGGGAAAAGCGCCTCCTCACGCAGTGGGCGTGGCATCCCGTGGGGTTTCTCGACTTGCGGCGGTGGGTTCTCGAGTTGCGGCGGGGACCCTGGCCCGTCGCCCCTATTAGCCCAGCGGGGTCGTGGTGCCTCCTATGGAGCGGTGAGGGGAGGGAGCCGCCTTGGGTTTCCCCAGGAGGCGCTGCAGCGCACCGGGTCCGCGGCAAGCATTGAGCTAAGACCCTCGGGGTGCCCCTCGAGGTGGGATGGGCATCTCGGGGCATCTCTGGAGTGGCATCAAGGGAGCCGCGGGGACTCAGCCTTTCTCTCGGGTCACAGTAAGGGGAAACCGGGCTTCATCTCGAATGCAGGGTCGAAGGTCGTGCTTTTCCTGGAGTCGCAGCGGGAGGCGGGGGTTGCCTCTCTGGATCCCATGCCAGGCTCCTCAGGGAGCTTCTCCTGTTGCCTCTGGGAAGTGCCGGCCTCCCTTGCCATTGCCAGGGGCAGCTGGGCTTCCCGTCGATTCGCTGCAATGGAATGTGGCCCCATGTGCCATTGCGGGCTTCCTTGGGGACCTTTGGCCTTGGGGCCGGATCTGGTGTCTTGGGGCCTCCTCTGGAGCGTCAGGAGAAGTGACAGGCCTCCTCTTGAGGTGCGAAGGAAAGTAGGGATTCCCGTCGAGTGGAGGCAAAGCCGGCGGCCCCCCTCTCGAGAAGAGGTGGCGTAGGGGAGGTGGGATCGCTGTCTAACTGTGCCTGGAGACGCGGGGTTCCACTCGCGTGGGGACACGGGGATCTCGGGGCACCTCTGGGGCCGCCTAGACGGAGTCCAGCCTGCTTTGCAGGGCCAGAGAGCACTCAGGATGGCTCTCGAGTCGCTGCAGATACAAAGGGCCCCTTCTCGCAGGGAGGGGGGCCCACGGGACGCTCTCGCGCTGTGGCGGGAAGCCCTGCCTTCTTAGCGGGTTGGCACGGGTATCTCGGGGGACACCTGGTGTCACCCGCACGGAGTCAAGCCCCGTTCTGAGCCGGGAGAGGTGCCGGGGCATGCTCTCCATGCCCTGCACGGGAAAAGTGCCTCCTCACGCAATGGGCGTGGCATCACGTGGGTTTTCCCGACTTGCGGTGGTGGGTTCTCGAGTTGTGGCGGGGCCCTGGCCAGTCTCCCCTGTTAGCCCAGTGGGGTGGTGTTGCCTCCTTTGGAGCGGCGAGGGCAGGGAGCCGCCTCGGTATTCCCCAGGAGGCGCTGCGGTGCACCGGGTCTCCGTCAAGCATTGAGCTAGGGCCCTCTGGGTGCCCCTCGAGGTGGGATGGGCATCTCGGGGCATCTCTGGAGTGGCATCAAGGGAGCCGAGGGGACTCAGCCTTTCTCTCGGGTCACAGGACGGGGAAACCGGGCTTCATCTCGAATGCAGGGTCGAAGGTCGTGCTTTTCCTGGAGTCGCAGCGGGAGGCGGGGGTTGCCTCTCTGGATCCGATGCCAGGCGCCTCAGGGAGCCTCTCTTGTTGCCTCTGGGAAGTGCCGGCCGGCCTCCTTTACCATTGCCAGGGGCAGCTGGGCTTCCCGTCGATTCGCTGCGATGCAATGGGGCCCCATGTGCCATTGCGGTCTTCCTTGGGGATCTTTGGACTTGGGGCCGGAACTGCTGTCTTGGGGCCTCCTCTGGAGCATCAGGAGAAGGGACAGGCCTCCTCTTCAGGTGCGAAGGAAAGTAGGAATTCCAGTCGAGTGGAGGCAAAGCCGGCGGCCCCCCTCTCGAGAAGAGGTGGCGTAGGAGAGGCGGGGTCGCTGTCGAGCCGCGCCGGGAGACTCGGGGTTGCACTCGCGTGGGGACACGAGGATCTCGGGGAACCTTTGGGGCTGCCTAGACGGAGTCCAGCCTGCTTTGCAGGGCCAGAGAGCACTCAGGATGGCTCTCGAGTCGTTGCAGATACAAAGTGCCCCTTCTCGCAGGGAGGGGGGCCCACGGGACGCTCTCGCGCTGTGGCGGGAAGCCCTGCCTTCTTGGCGGGTTGGTACGGGTATCTCGGGGGAAACCTGGTGCCACCCGCACGGAGTCAAGCCCCGTTCTGAGCCGGGAGAGGTGCCGGGGCATGCTCTCCATGCCCTGCACGGGAAAAGTGCCTCCTCACGCAATGGGCGTGGCATCACGTGGGTTTTCTCGACTTGCGGTGGTGGGTTCTTGAGTTGTGGCGGGGCCCTGGCTCGTTTCCCCTGTTAGCCCACTGGGGTGGTGTTGCCTCCTTTGGAGCGGCGAGGGGAGGGAGCTGCCTCGGGATTCCCCAGGAGGCGCTGCAGCGCACAGGGTCCGCGGCACGGCACGCATAGGGCTAGGACCCTCGGGGTGCCCCTCGAGGTCGGATGGGCTTCTCGGGGCATCTCTGGGGTGGCATCAAGGGAGCCGCGGGGACTCAGCCTTTCTCTCGGGTCACAGTAAGGGGAAATCGGGCTTCATCTCGAATGCAGGGTCGAAGGTCGTGCTTTTCCTGGAGTCGCAGCGGGAGGCGGGGGTTGCCTCTCTGGATCCCATGCCAGGCTCCTCAGGGAGCTTCTCTTGTTGCCTCTGGGAAGTGCCGACCTCCTTTGCCATTGCCAGGGGCAGCTGGGCTTCCCGTCGATTCGCTGCGATGCAATGGGGCCCCATGTGCCATTGCGGTTTTCCTTGGGGACCTTCGTTCTTGGGGCCAGAACTGGTGTCTTGGGGCCTCCTCTGGAGCGTCAGGAGAAGTGACAGGCCGCCTTTTGAGGTGCGAAGGAAAGTAGGGATTCCAGTCGAGTGGAGGCAAAGCCGGCGGCCCCCCTCTCGAGAAGAGGTGGCGTAGGCGAGGCGGGGTCGCTGTCGAGCCGCGCCTGGAGACTCGGGGCTCCGCTCTCGTGGGGACACGGGGATCTCGGGGAACCTCTGGGGGCGCCGAGAGGGAGTCCAGCCTCCTTTGAGGGCCAGAGAGCACTCAAGATGGCTCTCGAGTCGCTGCAGATACAAAGGGCCCCTTCTCGCACGGAGGGGGGCCCACAGGACGCTCTCGCGCTGTGGCGGGAAGCCCTGCCTTCTTGACCGGTTGGCACGGCTATCTCGGGGGACACCTGGTGTCGGCCGCACGGAGTGAAGCCCCGTTCTGAGCCGGGAGAGGTACCGGGGCATGCTCTCCACGCCCTGCAAGGGAAAAGCGCCTCCTCACGCAGTGGGCGTGGCATCCCGTGGGGTTTCTCGACTTGCGGCGGTGGGTTCTCGAGTTGCGGCGGGGACCCTGGCCCGTCGCCCCTATTAGCCCAGCGGGGTCGTGGTGCCTCCTATGGAGCGGTGAGGGGAGGGAGCCGCCTTGGGTTTCCCCAGGAGGCGCTGCAGCGCACCGGGTCCGCGGCAAGCATTGAGCTAAGACCCTCGGGGTGCCCCTCGAGGTGGGATGGGCATCTCGGGGCATCTCTGGAGTGGCATCAAGGGAGCCGCGGGGACTCAGCCTTTCTCTCGGGTCACAGTAAGGGGAAACCGGGCTTCATCTCGAATGCAGGGTCGAAGGTCGTGCTTTTCCTGGAGTCGCAGCGGGAGGCGGGGGTTGCCTCTCTGGATCCCATGCCAGGCTCCTCAGGGAGCTTCTCCTGTTGCCTCTGGGAAGTGCCGGCCTCCCTTGCCATTGCCAGGGGCAGCTGGGCTTCCCGTCGATTCGCTGCAATGGAATGTGGCCCCATGTGCCATTGCGGGCTTCCTTGGGGACCTTTGGCCTTGGGGCCGGATCTGGTGTCTTGGGGCCTCCTCTGGAGCGTCAGGAGAAGTGACAGGCCTCCTCTTGAGGTGCGAAGGAAAGTAGGGATTCCCGTCGAGTGGAGGCAAAGCCGGCGGCCCCCCTCTCGAGAAGAGGTGGCGTAGGGGAGGTGGGATCGCTGTCTAACTGTGCCTGGAGACGCGGGGTTCCACTCGCGTGGGGACACGGGGATCTCGGGGCACCTCTGGGGCCGCCTAGACGGAGTCCAGCCTGCTTTGCAGGGCCAGAGAGCACTCAGGATGGCTCTCGAGTCGCTGCAGATACAAAGGGCCCCTTCTCGCAGGGAGGGGGGCCCACGGGACGCTCTCGCGCTGTGGCGGGAAGCCCTGCCTTCTTAGCGGGTTGGCACGGGTATCTCGGGGGACACCTGGTGTCACCCGCACGGAGTCAAGCCCCGTTCTGAGCCGGGAGAGGTGCCGGGGCATGCTCTCCATGCCCTGCACGGGAAAAGTGCCTCCTCACGCAATGGGCGTGGCATCACGTGGGTTTTCCCGACTTGCGGTGGTGGGTTCTCGAGTTGTGGCGGGGCCCTGGCCAGTCTCCCCTGTTAGCCCAGTGGGGTGGTGTTGCCTCCTTTGGAGCGGCGAGGGCAGGGAGCCGCCTCGGTATTCCCCAGGAGGCGCTGCGGTGCACCGGGTCTCCGTCAAGCATTGAGCTAGGGCCCTCTGGGTGCCCCTCGAGGTGGGATGGGCATCTCGGGGCATCTCTGGAGTGGCATCAAGGGAGCCGAGGGGACTCAGCCTTTCTCTCGGGTCACAGGACGGGGAAACCGGGCTTCATCTCGAATGCAGGGTCGAAGGTCGTGCTTTTCCTGGAGTCGCAGCGGGAGGCGGGGGTTGCCTCTCTGGATCCGATGCCAGGCGCCTCAGGGAGCCTCTCTTGTTGCCTCTGGGAAGTGCCGGCCGGCCTCCTTTACCATTGCCAGGGGCAGCTGGGCTTCCCGTCGATTCGCTGCGATGCAATGGGGCCCCATGTGCCATTGCGGTCTTCCTTGGGGATCTTTGGACTTGGGGCCGGAACTGCTGTCTTGGGGCCTCCTCTGGAGCATCAGGAGAAGGGACAGGCCTCCTCTTCAGGTGCGAAGGAAAGTAGGAATTCCAGTCGAGTGGAGGCAAAGCCGGCGGCCCCCCTCTCGAGAAGAGGTGGCGTAGGAGAGGCGGGGTCGCTGTCGAGCCGCGCCGGGAGACTCGGGGTTGCACTCGCGTGGGGACACGAGGATCTCGGGGAACCTTTGGGGCTGCCTAGACGGAGTCCAGCCTGCTTTGCAGGGCCAGAGAGCACTCAGGATGGCTCTCGAGTCGTTGCAGATACAAAGTGCCCCTTCTCGCAGGGAGGGGGGCCCACGGGACGCTCTCGCGCTGTGGCGGGAAGCCCTGCCTTCTTGGCGGGTTGGTACGGGTATCTCGGGGGAAACCTGGTGCCACCCGCACGGAGTCAAGCCCCGTTCTGAGCCGGGAGAGGTGCCGGGGCATGCTCTCCATGCCCTGCACGGGAAAAGTGCCTCCTCACGCAATGGGCGTGGCATCACGTGGGTTTTCTCGACTTGCGGTGGTGGGTTCTTGAGTTGTGGCGGGGCCCTGGCTCGTCTCCCCTGTTAGCCCACTGGGGTGGTGTTGCCTCCTTTGGAGCGGCGAGGGGAGGGAGCTGCCTCGGGATTCCCCAGGAGGCGCTGCAGCGCACAGGGTCCGCGGCACGGCACGCATACGGCTAGGACCCTCGGGGTGCCCCTCGAGGTCGGATGGGCTTCTCGGGGCATCTCTGGGGTGGCATCAAGGGAGCCGCGGGGACTCAGCCTTTCTCTCGGGTCACAGTAAGGGGAAATCGGGCTTCATCTCGAATGCAGGGTCGAAGGTCGTGCTTTTCCTGGAGTCGCAGCGGGAGGCGGGGGTTGCCTCTCTGGATCCCATGCCAGGCTCCTCAGGGAGCTTCTCTTGTTGCCTCTGGGAAGTGCCGACCTCCTTTGCCATTGCCAGGGGCAGCTGGGCTTCCCGTCGATTCGCTGCGATGCAATGGGGCCCCATGTGCCATTGCGGTTTTCCTTGGGGACCTTCGTTCTTGGGGCCAGAACTGGTGTCTTGGGGCCTCCTCTGGAGCGTCAGGAGAAGTGACAGGCCTCCTTTTGAGGTGCGAAGGAAAGTAGGGATTCCAGTCGAGTGGAGGCAAAGCCGGCGGCCCCCCTCTCGAGAAGAGGTGGCGTAGGCGAGGCGGGGTCGCTGTCGAGCCGCGCCTGGAGACTCGGGGCTCCGCTCTCGTGGGGACACGGGGATCTCGGGGAACCTCTGGGGGCGCCTAGAGGGAGTCCAGCCTCCTTTGAGGGCCAGAGAGCACTCAAGATGGCTCTCGAGTCGCTGCAGATACAAAGGGCCCCTTCTCGCACGGAGGGGGGCCCACAGGACGCTCTCGCGCTGTGGCGGGAAGCCCTGCCTTCTTGACCGGTTGGCACGGCTATCTCGGGGGACACCTGGTGTCGGCCGCACGGAGTGAAGCCCTGTTCTGAGCCGGGAGAGGTACCGGGGCATGCTCTCCACGCCCTGCAAGGGAAAAGCGCCTCCTCACGCAGTGGGCGTGGCATCACGTGGGGTTTCTCGACTTGCGGCGGTGGGTTCTCGACTTGCGGCGGGGACCCTGGCCCGTCGCCCCTATTAGCCCAGCGGGGTCGTGGTGCCTCCTATGGAGCGGCGAGGGGAGGGAGCCGCCTTGGGTTTCCCCAGGAGGCGCTGCAGCGCACCGGGTCCGCGGCAAGCATTGAGCTAGGACCCTCGGGGTGCCCCTTGAGGTGGGATGGGCATCTCGGGGCATCTCTGGAGTGGCATCAAGGGAGCCGCGGGGACTCAGCCTTTCTCTCGGGTCACAGTAAGGGGAAACCGGGCTTCATCTCGAATGCAGGGTCGAAGGTCGTGCTTTTCCTGGAGTCGCAGCGGGAGGCGGGGGTTGCCTCTCTGGATCCCATGCCAGGCTCCTCAGGGAGCTTCTCCTGTTGCCTCTGGGAAGTGCCGGCCTCCCTTGCCATTGCCAGGGGCAGCTGGGCTTCCCGTCGATTCGCTGCAATGGAATGTGGCCCCATGTGCCATTGCGGGCTTCCTTGGGGACCTTTGGCCTTGGGGCCGGATCTGGTGTCTTGGGGCCTCCTCTGGAGCGTCAGGAGAAGTGACAGGCCTCCTCTTGAGGTGCGAAGGAAAGTAGGGATTCCCGTCGCGTGGAGGCAAAGCCGGCGGCCCCCCTCTCGAGAAGAGGTCGCGTAGGGGAGGTGGGATCGCTGTCTAACTGTGCCTGGAGACGCGGGGTTCCACTCGCGTGGGGACACGGGGATCTCGGGGCACCTCTGGGGCCGCCTAGACGGAGTCCAGCCTGCTTTGCAGGGCCAGAGAGCACTCAGGATGGCTCTCGAGTCGCTGCAGATACAAAGGGCCCCTTCTCGCAGGGAGGGGGGCCCACGGGACGCTCTCGCGCTGTGGCGGGAAGCCCTGCCTCCTTAGCGGGTTGGCACGGGTATCTCGGGGGACACCTGGTGTCACCCGCACGGAGTCAAGCCCCGTTCTGAGACGGGAGAGGTGCCGGGGCATGCTCTCCATGCCCTGCACGGGAAAAGTGCCTCCTCACGCAATGGGCGTGGCATCACGTGTGTTTTCTCGACTTGCGGAGGGTGGGTTCTCGAGTTGTGGCGGGGCCCTGGCCAGTCTCCCCTGTTAGCCCAGTGGGGTGGTGTTGCCTCCTTTGGAGCGGCGAGGGCAGGGAGCCGCCTCGGTATTCCCCAGGAGGCGCTGCGGTGCACCGGGTCTCCGTCAAGCATTGAGCTAGGGCCCTCTGGGTGCCCCTCGAGGTGGGATGGGCATCTCGGGGCATCTCTGGAGTGGCATCAAGGGAGCCGAGGGGACTCAGCCTTTCTCTCGGGTCACAGGACGGGGAAACCGGGCTTCATCTCGAATGCAGGGTCGAAGGTCGTGCTTTTCCTGGAGTCGCAGCGGGAGGCGGGGGTTGCCTCTCTGGATCCGATGCCAGGCGCCTCAGGGAGCCTCTCTTGTTGCCTCTGGGAAGTGCCGGCCGGCCTCCTTTACCATTGCCAGGGGCAGCTGGGCTTCCCGTCGATTCGCTGCGATGCAATGGGGCCCCATGTGCCATTGCGGTCTTCCTTGGGGATCTTTGGACTTGGGGCCGGAACTGCTGTCTTGGGGCCTCCTCTGGAGCATCAGGAGAAGGGACAGGCCTCCTCTTCAGGTGCGAAGGAAAGTAGGAATTCCAGTCGAGTGGAGGCAAAGCCGGCGGCCCCCCTCTCGAGAAGAGGTGGCGTAGGAGAGGCGGGGTCGCTGTCGAGCCGCGCTGGGAGACTCGGGGTTGTACTCGCGTGGGGACACGAGGATCTCGGGGAACCTTTGGGGCTGCCTAGACGGAGTCCAGCCTGCTTTGCAGGGCCAGAGAGCACTCAGGATGGCTCTCGAGTCGTTGCAGATACAAAGTGCCCCTTCTCGCAGGGAGGGGGGCCCACGGGACGCTCTCGCGCTGTGGCGGGAAGCCCTGCCTTCTTGGCGGGTTGGTACGGGTATCTCGGGGGAAACCTGGTGCCACCCGCACGGAGTCAAGCCCCGTTCTGAGCCGGGAGAGGTGCCGGGGCATGCTCTCCATGCCCTGCACGGGAAAAGTGCCTCCTCACGCAATGGGCGTGGCATCACGTGGGTTTTCTCGACTTGCGGTGGTGGGTTCTTGAGTTGTGGCGGGGCCCTGGCTCGTCTCCCCTGTTAGCCCACTGGGGTGGTGTTGCCTCCTTTGGAGCGGCGAGGGGAGGGAGCTGCCTCGGGATTCCCCAGGAGGCGCTGCAGCGCACAGGGTCCGCGGCACGGCACGCATAGGGCTAGGACCCTCGGGGTGCCCCTCGAGGTCGGATGGGCTTCTCGGGGCATCTCTGGGGTGGCATCAAGGGAGCCGCGGGGACTCAGCCTTTCTCTCGGGTCACAGTAAGGGGAAATCGGGCTTCATCTCGAATGCAGGGTCGAAGGTCGTGCTTTTCCTGGAGTCGCAGCGGGAGGCGGGGGTTGCCTCTCTGGATCCCATGCCAGGCTCCTCAGGGAGCTTCTCTTGTTGCCTCTGGGAAGTGCCGACCTCCTTTGCCATTGCCAGGGGCAGCTGGGCTTCCCGTCGATTCGCTGCGATGCAATGGGGCCCCATGTGCCATTGCGGTTTTCCTTGGGGACCTTCGTTCTTGGGGCCAGAACTGGTGTCTTGGGGCCTCCTCTGGAGCGTCAGGAGAAGTGACAGGCCTCCTTTTGAGGTGCGAAGGAAAGTAGGGATTCCAGTCGAGTGGAGGCAAAGCCGGCGGCCCCCCTCTCGAGAAGAGGTGGCGTAGGCGAGGCGGGGTCGCTGTCGAGCCGCGCCTGGAGACTCGGGGCTCCGCTCTCGTGGGGACACGGGGATCTCGGGGAACCTCTGGGGGCGCCGAGAGGGAGTCCAGCCTCCTTTGAGGGCCAGAGAGCACTCAAGATGGCTCTCGAGTCGCTGCAGATACAAAGGGCCCCTTCTCGCACGGAGGGGGGCCCACAGGACGCTCTCGCGCTGTGGCGGGAAGCCCTGCCTTCTTGACTGGTTGGCTCGGCTATCTCGGGGGACACCTGGTGTCGGCCGCACGGAGTGAAGCCCCGTTCTGAGCCGGGAGAGGTACCGGGGCATGCTCTCCACGCCCTGCAAGGGAAAAGCGCCTCCTCACGCAGTGGGCGTGGCATCACGTGGGGTTTCTCGACTTGCGGCGGTGGGTTCTCGAGTTGCGGCGGGGACCCTGGCCCGTCGCCCCTATTAGCCCAGCGGGGTCGTGGTGCCTCCTATGGAGCGGCGAGGGGAGGGAGCCGCCTTGGGTTTCCCCAGGAGGCGCTGCAGCGCACCGGGTCCGCGGCAAGCATTGAGCTAGGACCCTCGGGGTGCCCCTCGAGGTGGGATGGGCATCTCGGGGCATCTCTGGAGTGGCATCAAGGGAGCCGCGGGGACTCAGCCTTTCTCTCGGGTCACAGTAAGGGGAAACCGGGCTTCATCTCGAATGCAGGGTCGAAGGTCGTGCTTTTCCTGGAGTCGCAGCGGGAGGCGGGGGTTGCCTCTCTGGATCCCATGCCAGGCTCCTCAGGGAGCTTCTCCTGTTGCCTCTGGGAAGTGCCGGCCTCCCTTGCCATTGCCAGGGGCAGCTGGGCTTCCCGTCGATTCGCTGCAATGGAATGTGGCCCCATGTGCCATTGCGGGCTTCCTTGGGGACCTTTGGCCTTGGGGCCGGATCTGGTGTCTTGGGGCCTCCTCTGGAGCGTCAGGAGAAGTGACAGGCCTCCTCTTGAGGTGCGAAGGAAAGTAGGGATTCCCGTCGAGTGGAGGCAAAGCCGGCGGCCCCCCTCTCGAGAAGAGGTGGCGTAGGGGAGGTGGGATCGCTGTCTAACTGTGCCTGGAGACGCGGGGTTCCACTCGCGTGGGGACACGGGGATCTCGGGGCACCTCTGGGGCCGCCTAGACGGAGTCCAGCCTGCTCTGCAGGGCCAGAGAGCACTCAGGATGGCTCTCGAGTCACTGCAGATACAAAGGGCCCCTTCTCGCAGGGAGGGGGGCCCACGGGACGCTCTCGCGCTGTGGCGGGAAGCCCTGCCTCCTTAGCGGGTTGGCACGGGTATCTCGGGGGACACCTGGTGTCACCCGCACGGAGTCAAGCCCCGTTCTGAGACGGGAGAGGTGCCGGGGCATGCTCTCCATGCCCTGCACGGGAAAAGTGCCTCCTCACGCAATGGGCGTGGCATCACGTGTGTTTTCTCGACTTGCGGAGGGTGGGTTCTCGAGTTGTGGCGGGGCCCTGGCCAGTCTCCCCTGTTAGCCCAGTGGGGTGGTGTTGCCTCCTTTGGAGCGGCGAGGGCAGGGAGCCGCCTCGGTATTCCCCAGGAGGCGCTGCGGTGCACCGGGTCTCCGTCAAGCATTGAGCTAGGGCCCTCTGGGTGCCCCTCGAGGTGGGATGGGCATCTCGGGGCATCTCTGGAGTGGCATCAAGGGAGCCGAGGGGACTCAGCCTTTCTCTCGGGTCACAGGACGGGGAAACCGGGCTTCATCTCGAATGCAGGGTCGAAGGTCGTGCTTTTCCTGGAGTCGCAGCGGGAGGCGGGGGTTGCCTCTCTGGATCCGATGCCAGGCGCCTCAGGGAGCCTCTCTTGTTGCCTCTGGGAAGTGCCGGCCGGCCTCCTTTACCATTGCCAGGGGCAGCTGGGCTTCCCGTCGATTCGCTGCGATGCAATGGGGCCCCATGTGCCATTGCGGTCTTCCTTGGGGATCTTTGGACTTGGGGCCGGAACTGCTGTCTTGGGGCCTCCTCTGGAGCATCAGGAGAAGGGACAGGCCTCCTCTTCAGGTGCGAAGGAAAGTAGGAATTCCAGTCGAGTGGAGGCAAAGCCGGCGGCCCCCCTCTCGAGAAGAGGTGGCGTAGGAGAGGCGGGGTCGCTGTCGAGCCGCGCCTGGAGACTCGGGGTTGCACTCGCGTGGGGACACGAGGATCTCGGGGAACCTTTGGGGCTGCCTAGAGGGAGTCCAGCCTGCTTTGCAGGGCCAGAGAGCACTCAGGATGGCTCTCGAGTCGTTGCAGATACAAAGTGCCCCTTCTCGCAGGGAGGGGGGCCCACGGGACGCTCTCGCGCTGTGGCGGGAAGCCCTGCCTTCTTGGCGGGTTGGTACGGGTATCTCGGGGGAAACCTGGTGCCACCCGCACGGAGTCAAGCCCCGTTCTGAGCCGGGAGAGGTGCCGGGGCATGCTCTCCATGCCCTGCACGGGAAAAGTGCCTCCTCACGCAATGGGCGTGGCATCACGTGGGTTTTCTCGACTTGCGGTGGTGGGTTCTTGAGTTGTGGCGGGGCCCTGGCTCGTCTCCCCTGTTAGCCCACTGGGGTGGTGTTGCCTCCTTTGGAGCGGCGAGGGGAGGGAGCTGCCTCGGGATTCCCCAGGAGGCGCTGCAGCGCACAGGGTCCGCGGCACGGCACGCATAGGGCTAGGACCCTCGGGGTGCCCCTCGAGGTCGGATGGGCTTCTCGGGGCATCTCTGGGGTGGCATCAAGGGAGCCGCGGGGACTCAGCCTTTCTCTCGGGTCACAGTAAGGGGAAATCGGGCTTCATCTCGAATGCAGGGTCGAAGGTCGTGCTTTTCCTGGAGTCGCAGCGGGAGGCGGGGGTTGCCTCTCTGGATCCCATGCCAGGCTCCTCAGGGAGCTTCTCTTGTTGCCTCTGGGAAGTGCCGACCTCCTTTGCCATTGCCAGGGGCAGCTGGGCTTCCCGTCGATTCGCTGCGATGCAATGGGGCCCCATGTGCCATTGCGGTTTTCCTTGGGGACCTTCGTTCTTGGGGCCAGAACTGGTGTCTTGGGGCCTCCTCTGGAGCGTCAGGAGAAGTGACAGGCCTCCTTTTGAGGTGCGAAGGAAAGTAGGGATTCCAGTCGAGTGGAGGCAAAGCCGGCGGCCCCCCTCTCGAGAAGAGGTGGCGTAGGCGAGGCGGGGTCGCTGTCGAGCCGCGCCTGGAGACTCGGGGCTCCGCTCTCGTGGGGACACGGGGATCTCGGGGAACCTCTGGGGGCGCCGAGAGGGAGTCCAGCCTCCTTTGAGGGCCAGAGAGCACTCAAGATGGCTCTCGAGTCGCTGCAGATACAAAGGGCCCCTTCTCGCACGGAGGGGGGCCCACAGGACGCTCTCGCGCTGTGGCGGGAAGCCCTGCCTTCTTGACCGGTTGGCTCGGCTATCTCGGGGGACACCTGGTGTCGGCCGCACGGAGTGAAGCCCCGTTCTGAGCCGGGAGAGGTACCGGGGCATGCTCTCCACGCCCTGCAAGGGAAAAGCGCCTCCTCACGCAGTGGGCGTGGCATCACGTGGGGTTTCTCGACTTGCGGCGGTGGGTTCTCGAGTTGCGGCGGGGACCCTGGCCCGTCGCCCCTATTAGCCCAGCGGGGTCGTGGTGCCTCCTATGGAGCGGCGAGGGGAGGGAGCCGCCTTGGGTTTCCCCAGGAGGCGCTGCAGCGCACCGGGTCCGCGGCAAGCATTGAGCTAGGACCCTCGGGGTGCCCCTCGAGGTGGGATGGGCATCTCGGGGCATCTCTGGAGTGGCATCAAGGGAGCCGCGGGGACTCAGCCTTTCTCTCGGGTCACAGTAAGGGGAAACCGGGCTTCATCTCGAATGCAGGGTCGAAGGTCGTGCTTTTCCTGGAGTCGCAGCGGGAGGCGGGGGTTGCCTCTCTGGATCCCATGCCAGGCTCCTCAGGGAGCTTCTCCTGTTGCCTCTGGGAAGTGCCGGCCTCCCTTGCCATTGCCAGGGGCAGCTGGGCTTCCCGTCGATTCGCTGCAATGGAATGTGGCCCCATGTGCCATTGCGGGCTTCCTTGGGGACCTTTGGCCTTGGGGCCGGATCTGGTGTCTTGGGGCCTCCTCTGGAGCGTCAGGAGAAGTGACAGGCCTCCTCTTGAGGTGCGAAGGAAAGTAGGGATTCCCGTCGAGTGGAGGCAAAGCCGGCGGCCCCCCTCTCGAGAAGAGGTGGCGTAGGGGAGGTGGGATCGCTGTCTAACTGTGCCTGGAGACGCGGGGTTCCACTCGCGTGGGGACACGGGGATCTCGGGGCACCTCTGGGGCCGCCTAGACGGAGTCCAGCCTGCTCTGCAGGGCCAGAGAGCACTCAGGATGGCTCTCGAGTCACTGCAGATACAAAGGGCCCCTTCTCGCAGGGAGGGGGGCCCACGGGACGCTCTCGCGCTGTGGCGGGAAGCCCTGCCTCCTTAGCGGGTTGGCACGGGTATCTCGGGGGACACCTGGTGTCACCCGCACGGAGTCAAGCCCCGTTCTGAGCCGGGAGAGGTGCCGGGGCATGCTCTCCATGCCCTGCACGGGAAAAGTGCCTCCTCACGCAATGGGCGTGGCATCACGTGGGTTTTCCCGACTTGCGGTGGTGGGTTTTCGAGTTGTGGCGGGGCCCTGGCCAGTCTCCCCTGTTAGCCCAGTGGGGTGGTGTTGCCTCCTTTGGAGCGGCGAGGGCAGGGAGCCGCCTCGGTATTCCCCAGGAGGCGCTGCGGTGCACCGGGTCTCCGTCAAGCATTGAGCTAGGGCCCTCTGGGTGCCCCTCGAGGTGGGATGGGCATCTCGGGGCATCTCTGGAGTGGCATCAAGGGAGCCGAGGGGACTCAGCCTTTCTCTCGGGTCACAGGACGGGGAAACCGGGCTTCATCTCGAATGCAGGGTCGAAGGTCGTGCTTTTCCTGGAGTCGCAGCGGGAGGCGGGGGTTGCCTCTCTGGATCCGATGCCAGGCGCCTCAGGGAGCCTCTCTTGTTGCCTCTGGGAAGTGCCGGCCGGCCTCCTTTACCATTGCCAGGGGCAGCTGGGCTTCCCGTCGATTCGCTGCGATGCAATGGGGCCCCATGTGCCATTGCGGTCTTCCTTGGGGATCTTTGGACTTGGGGCCGGAACTGCTGTCTTGGGGCCTCCTCTGGAGCATCAGGAGAAGGGACAGGCCTCCTCTTCAGGTGCGAAGGAAAGTAGGAATTCCAGTCGAGTGGAGGCAAAGCCGGCGGCCCCCCTCTCGAGAAGAGGTGGCGTAGGAGAGGCGGGGTCGCTGTCGAGCCGCGCCGGGAGACTCGGGGTTGCACTCGCGTGGGGACACGAGGATCTCGGGGAACCTTTGGGGCTGCCTAGACGGAGTCCAGCCTGCTTTGCAGGGCCAGAGAGCACTCAGGATGGCTCTCGAGTCGTTGCAGATACAAAGTGCCCCTTCTCGCAGGGAGGGGGGCCCACGGGACGCTCTCGCGCTGTGGCGGGAAGCCCTGCCTTCTTGGCGGGTTGGTACGGGTATCTCGGGGGAAACCTGGTGCCACCCGCACGGAGTCAAGCCCCGTTCTGAGCCGGGAGAGGTGCCGGGGCATGCTCTCCATGCCCTGCACGGGAAAAGTGCCTCCTCACGCAATGGGCGTGGCATCACGTGGGTTTTCTCGACTTGCGGTGGTGGGTTCTTGAGTTGTGGCGGGGCCCTGGCTCGTCTCCCCTGTTAGCCCACTGGGGTGGTGTTGCCTCCTTTGGAGCGGCGAGGGGAGGGAGCTGCCTCGGGATTCCCCAGGAGGCGCTGCAGGGCACAGGGTCCGCGGCACGGCACGCATAGGGCTAGGACCCTCGGGGTGCCCCTCGAGGTCGGATGGGCTTCTCGGGGCATCTCTGGGGTGGCATCAAGGGAGCCGCGGGGACTCAGCCTTTCTCTCGGGTCACAGTAAGGGGAAATCGGGCTTCATCTCGAATGCAGGGTCGAAGGTCGTGCTTTTCCTGGAGTCGCAGCGGGAGGCGGGGGTTGCCTCTCTGGATCCCATGCCAGGCTCCTCAGGGAGCTTCTCTTGTTGCCTCTGGGAAGTGCCGACCTCCTTTGCCATTGCCAGGGGCAGCTGGGCTTCCCGTCGATTCGCTGCGATGCAATGGGGCCCCATGTGCCATTGCGGTTTTCCTTGGGGACCTTCGTTCTTGGGGCCAGAACTGGTGTCTTGGGGCCTCCTCTGGAGCGTCAGGAGAAGTGACAGGCCTCCTTTTGAGGTGCGAAGGAAAGTAGGGATTCCAGTCGAGTGGAGGCAAAGCCGGCGGCCCCCCTCTCGAGAAGAGGTGGCGTAGGCGAGGCGGGGTCGCTGTCGAGCCGCGCCTGGAGACTCGGGGCTCCGCTCTCGTGGGGACACGGGGATCTCGGGGAACCTCTGGGGGCGCCGAGAGGGAGTCCAGCCTCCTTTGAGGGCCAGAGAGCACTCAAGATGGCTCTCGAGTCGCTGCAGATACAAAGGGCCCCTTCTCGCACGGAGGGGGGCCCACAGGACGCTCTCGCGCTGTGGCGGGAAGCCCTGCCTTCTTGACCGGTTGGCACGGCTATCTCGGGGGACACCTGGTGTCGGCCGCACGGAGTGAAGCCCCGTTCTGAGCCGGGAGAGGTACCGGGGCATGCTCTCCACGCCCTGCAAGGGAAAAGCGCCTCCTCACGCAGTGGGCGTGGCATCACGTGGGGTTTCTCGACTTGCGGCGGTGGGTTCTCGACTTGCGGCGGGGACCCTGGCCCGTCGCCCCTATTAGCCCAGCGGGGTCTTGGTGCCTCCTATGGAGCGGCGAGGGGAGGGAGCCGCCTTGGGTTTCCCCAGGAGGCGCTGCAGCGCACCGGGTCCGCGGCAAGCATTGAGCTAGGACCCTCGGGGTGCCCCTCGAGGTGGGATGGGCATCTCGGGGCATCTCTGGAGTGGCATCAAGGGAGCCGCGGGGACTCAGCCTTTCTCTCGGGTCACAGTAAGGGGAAACCGGGCTTCATCTCGAATGCAGGGTCAAAGGTCGTGCTTTTCCTGGAGTCGCAGCGGGAGGCGGGGGTTGCCTCTCTGGATCCCATGCCAGGCTCCTCAGGGAGCTTCTCCTGTTGCCTCTGGGAAGTGCCGGCCTCCCTTGCCATTGCCAGGGGCAGCTGGGCTTCCCGTCGATTCGCTGCAATGGAATGTGGCCCCATGTGCCATTGCGGGCTTCCTTGGGGACCTTTGGCCTTGGGGCCGGATCTGGTGTCTTGGGGCCTCCTCTGGAGCGTCAGGAGAAGTGACAGGCGTCCTCTTGAGGTGCGAAGGAAAGTAGGGATTCCCGTCGAGTGGAGGCAAAGCCGGCGGCCCCCCTCTCGAGAAGAGGTGGCGTAGGGGAGGTGGGATCGCTGTCTAACTGTGCCTGGAGACGCGGGGTTCCACTCGCGTGGGGACACGGGGATCTCGGGGCACGTCTGGGGCCGCCTAGACGGAGTCCAGCCTGCTTTGCAGGGCCAGAGAGCACTCAGGATGGCTCTCGAGTCGCTGCAGATACAAAGGGCCCCTTCTCGCAGGGAGGGGGGCCCACGGGACGCTCTCGCGCTGTGGCGGGAAGCCCTGCCTCCTTAGCGGGTTGGCACGGGTATCTCGGGGGACACCTGGTGTCACCCGCACGGAGTCAAGCCCCGTTCTGAGCCGGGAGAGGTGCCGGGGCATGCTCTCCATGCCCTGCACGGGAAAAGTGCCTCCTCACGCAATGGGCGTGGCATCACGTGGGTTTTCCCGACTTGCGGTGGTGGGTTTTCGAGTTGTGGCGGGGCCCTGGCCAGTCTCCCCTGTTAGCCCAGTGGGGTGGTGTTGCCTCCTTTGGAGCGGCGAGGGCAGGGAGCCGCCTCGGTATTCCCCAGGAGGCGCTGCGGTGCACCGGGTCTCCGTCAAGCATTGAGCTAGGGCCCTCTGGGTGCCCCTCGAGGTGGGATGGGCATCTCGGGGCATCTCTGGAGTGGCATCAAGGGAGCCGAGGGGACTCAGCCTTTCTCTCGGGTCACAGGACGGGGAAACCGGGCTTCATCTCGAATGCAGGGTCGAAGGTCGTGCTTTTCCTGGAGTCGCAGCGGGAGGCGGGGGTTGCCTCTCTGGATCCGATGCCAGGCGCCTCAGGGAGCCTCTCTTGTTGCCTCTGGGAAGTGCCGGCCGTCCTCCTTTACCATTGCCAGGGGCAGCTGGGCTTCCCGTCGATTCGCTGCGATGCAATGGGGCCCCATGTGCCATTGCGGTCTTCCTTGGGGATCTTTGGACTTGGGGCCGGAACTGCTGTCTTGGGGCCTCCTCTGGAGCATCAGGAGAAGGGACAGGCCTCCTCTTCAGGTGCGAAGGAAAGTAGGAATTCCAGTCGAGTGGAGGCAAAGCCGGCGGCCCCCCTCTCGAGAAGAGGTGGCGTAGGAGAGGCGGGGTCGCTGTCGAGCCGCGCCGGGAGACTCGGGGTTGCACTCGCGTGGGGACACGAGGATCTCGGGGAACCTTTGGGGCTGCCTAGACGGAGTCCAGCCTGCTTTGCAGGGCCAGAGAGCACTCAGGATGGCTCTCGAGTCGTTGCAGATACAAAGTGCCCCTTCTCGCAGGGAGGGGGGCCCACGGGACGCTCTCGCGCTGTGGCGGGAAGCCCTGCCTTCTTGGCGGGTTGGTACGGGTATCTCGGGGGAAACCTGGTGCCACCCGCACGGAGTCAAGCCCCGTTCTGAGCCGGGAGAGGTGCCGGGGCATGCTCTCCATGCCCTGCACGGGAAAAGTGCCTCCTCACGCAATGGGCGTGGCATCACGTGGGTTTTCTCGACTTGCGGTGGTGGGTTCTTGAGTTGTGGCGGGGCCCTGGCTCGTCTCCCCTGTTAGCCCACTGGGGTGGTGTTGCCTCCTTTGGAGCGGCGAGGGGAGGGAGCTGCCTCGGGATTCCCCAGGAGGCGCTGCAGCGCACAGGGTCCGCGGCACGGCACGCATAGGGCTAGGACCCTCGGGGTGCCCCTCGAGGTCGGATGGGCTTCTCGGGGCATCTCTGGGGTGGCATCAAGGGAGCCGCGGGGACTCAGCCTTTCTCTCGGGTCACAGTAAGGGGAAATCGGGCTTCATCTCGAATGCAGGGTCGAAGGTCGTGCTTTTCCTGGAGTCGCAGCGGGAGGCGGGGGTTGCCTCTCTGGATCCCATGCCAGGCTCCTCAGGGAGCTTCTCTTGTTGCCTCTGGGAAGTGCCGACCTCCTTTGCCATTGCCAGGGGCAGCTGGGCTTCCCGTCGATTCGCTGCGATGCAATGGGGCCCCATGTGCCATTGCGGTTTTCCTTGGGGACCTTCATTCTTGGGGCCAGAACTGGTGTCTTGGGGCCTCCTCTGGAGCGTCAGGAGAAGTGACAGGCCTCCTTTTGAGGTGCGAAGGAAAGTAGGGATTCCAGTCGAGTGGAGGCAAAGCCGGCGGCCCCCCTCTCGAGAAGAGGTGGCGTAGGCGAGGCCGGGTCGCTGTCGAGCCGCGCCTGGAGACTCGGGGCTCCGCTCTCGTGGGGACACGGGGATCTCGGGAAACCTCTGGGGGCGCCGAGAGGGAGTCCAGCCTCCTTTGAGGGCCAGAGAGCACTCAAGATGGCTCTCGAGTCGCTGCAGATACAAAGGGCCCCTTCTCGCACGGAGGGGGGCCCACAGGACGCTCTCGCGCTGTGGCGGGAAGCCCTGCCTTCTTGACCGGTTGGCACGGCTATCTCGGGGGACACCTGGTGTCGGCCGCATGGAGTGAAGCCCCGTTCTGAGCCGCGAGAGGTACCGGGGCATGCTCTCCACGCCCTGCAAGGGAAAAGCGCCTCCTCACGCAGTGGGCGTGGCATCACGTGGGGTTTCTCGACTTGCGGCGGTGGGTTCTCGAGTTGCGGCGGGGACCCTGGCCCGTCGCCCCTATTAGCCCAGCGGGGTCGTGGTGCCTCCTATGGAGCGGCGAGGGGAGGGAGCCGCCTTGGGTTTCCCCAGGAGGCGCTGCAGCGCACCGGGTCCGCGGCAAGCATTGAGCTAGGACCCTCGGGGTGCCCCTCGAGGTGGGATGGGCATCTCGGGGCATCTCTGGAGTGGCATCAAGGGAGCCGCGGGGACTCAGCCTTTCTCTCGGGTCACAGTAAGGGGAAACCGGGCTTCATCTCGAATGCAGGGTCGAAGGTCGTGCTTTTCCTGGAGTCGCAGCAGGAGGCGGGGGTTGCCTCTCTGGATCCCATGCCAGGCTCCTCAGGGAGCTTCTCCTGTTGCCTCTGGGAAGTGCCGGCCTCCCTTGCCATTGCCAGGGGCAGCTGGGCTTCCCGTCGATTCGCTGCAATGGAATGTGGCCCCATGTGCCATTGCGGGCTTCCTTGGGGACCTTTGGCCTTGGGGCCGGATCTGGTGTCTTGGGGCCTCCTCTGGAGCGTCAGGAGAAGTGACAGGCCTCCTCTTGAGGTTCGAAGGAAAGTAGGGATTCCCGTCGAGTGGAGGCAAATCCGGCGGCCCCCCTCTCGAGAAGAGGTGGCGTAGGGGAGGTGGGATCGCTGTCTAACTGTGCCTGGAGACGCGGGGTTCCACTCGCGTGGGGACACGGGGATCTCGGGGCACCTCTGGGGCCGCCTAGACGGAGACCAGCCTGCTTTGCAGGGCCAGAGAGCACTCAGGATGGCTCTCGAGTCGCTGCAGATACAAAGGGCCCCTTCTCGCAGGGAGGGGGGCCCACGGGACGCTCTCGCGCTGTGGCGGGAAGCCCTGCCTTCTTAGCGGGTTGGCACGGGTATCTCGGGGGACACCTGGTGTCCCCCGCACGGAGTCAAGCCCCGTTCTGAGCCGGGAGAGGTGCCGGGGCATGCTCTCCATGCCCTGCACGGGAAAAGTGCCTCCTCACGCAATGGGCGTGGCATCACGTGGGTTTTCCCGACTTGCGGCGGTGGGTTCTCGAGTTGTGGCGGGGCCCTGGCCAGTCTCCCCTGTTAGCCCAGTGGGGTGGTGTTGCCTCCTTTGGAGCGGCGAGGGCAGGGAGCCGCCTCGGTATTCCCCAGGAGGCGCTGCGGTGCACCGGGTCTCCGTCAAGCATTGAGCTAGGGCCCTCGGGGTGCCCCTCGAGGTGGGATGGGCATCTCGGGGCATCTCTGGAGTGGCATCAAGGGAGCCGAGGGGACTCAGCCTTTCTCTCGGGTCACAGGACGGGGAAACCGGGCTTCATCTCGAATGCAGGGTCGAAGGTCGTGCTTTTCCTGGAGTCGCAGCGGGAGGCGGGGGTTGCCTCTCTGGATCCGATGCCAGGCGCCTCAGGGAGCCTCTCTTGTTGCCTCTGGGAAGTGCCGACCTCCTTTGCCATTGCCAGGGGCAGCTGGGCTTCCCGTCGATTCGCTGCGATGCAATGGGGCCCCATGTGCCATTGCGGTCTTCCTTGGGGATCTTTGGACTTGGGGCCGGAACTGCTGTCTTGGGGCCTCCTCTGGAGCATCAGGAGAAGGGACAGGCCTCCTCTTCAGGTGCGAAGGAAAGTAGGAATTCCAGTCGAGTGGAGGCAAAGCCGGCGGCCCCCCTCTCGAGAAGAGGTGGCGTAGGAGAGGCGGGGTCGCTGTCGAGCCGCGCCGGGAGACTCGGGGTTGCACTCGCGTGGGGACACGAGGATCTCGGGGAACCTTTGGGGCTGCCTAGACGGAGTCCAGCCTGCTTTGCAGGGCCAGAGAGCACTCAGGATGGCTCTCGAGTCGTTGCAGATACAAAGTGCCCCTTCTCGCAGGGAGGGGGGCCCACGGGACGCTCTCGCGCTGTGGCGGGAAGCCCTGCCTTCTTGGCGGGTTGGTACGGGTATCTCGGGGGAAACCTGGTGCCACCCGCACGGAGTCAAGCCCCGTTCTGAGCCGGGAGAGGTGCCGGGGCATGCTCTCCATGTCCTGCACGGGAAAAGTGCCTCCTCACGCAATGGGCGTGGCATCACGTGGGTTTTCTCGACTTGCGGTGGTGGGTTCTTGAGTTGTGGCGGGGCCCTGGCTCGTCTCCCCTGTTAGCCCACTGGGGTGGTGTTGCCTCCTTTGGAGCGGCGAGGGGAGGGAGCTGCCTCGGGATTCCCCAGGAGGCGCTGCAGCGCACAGGGTCCGCGGCACGGCACGCATAGGGCTAGGACCCTCGGGGTGCCCCTCGAGGTCGGATGGGCTTCTCGGGGCATCTCTGGGGTGGCATCAAGGGAGCCGCGGGGACTCAGCCTTTCTCTCGGGTCACAGTAAGTGGAAATCGGGCTTCATCTCGAATGCAGGGTCGAAGGTCGTGCTTTTCCTGGAGTCGCAGCGGGAGGCGGGGGTTGCCTCTCTGGATCCCATGCCAGGCTCCTCAGGGAGCTTCTCTTGTTGCCTCTGGGAAGTGCCGACCTCCTTTGCCATTGCCAGGGGCAGCTGGGCTTCCCGTCGATTCGCTGCGATGCAATGGGGCCCCATGTGCCATTGCGGTTTTCCTTGGGGACCTTCGTTCTTGGGGCCAGAACTGGTGTCTTGGGGCCTCCTCTGGAGCGTCAGGAGAAGTGACAGGCCTCCTTTTGAGGTGCGAAGGAAAGTAGGGATTCCAGTCGAGTGGAGGCAAAGCCGGCGGCCCCCCTCTCGAGAAGAGGTGGCGTAGGCGAGGCGGGGTCGCTGTCGAGCCGCGCCTGGAGACTCGGGGCTCCGCTCTCGTGGGGACACGGGGATCTCGGGGAACCTCTGGGGGCGCCGAGAGGGAGTCCAGCCTCCTTTGAGGGCCAGAGAGCACTCAAGATGGCTCTCGAGTCGCTGCAGATACAAAGGGCCCCTTCTCGCACGGAGGGGGGCCCACAGGACGCTCTCGCGCTGTGGCGGGAAGCCCTGCCTTCTTGACCGGTTGGCACGGCTATCTCGGGGGACACCTGGTGTCGGCCGCACGGAGTGAAGCCCCGTTCTGAGCCGGGAGAGGTACCGGGGCATGCTCTCCACGCCCTGCATGGGAAAAGCGCCTCCTCAGGCAGTGGGCGTGGCATCACGTGGGGTTCCTCGACTTGCGGCGGTGGGTTCTCGAGTTGCGGCGGGGACACTGGCCCATCGCCCCTATTAGCCCAGCGGGGTCGTGGTGCCTCCTATGGAGGGGCGAGGAGAGGGAGCCGCCTTGGGTTTCCCCAGGAGGCGCTGCAGCGCACCGGGTCCGCGGCAAGCATTGAGCTAGGACCCTCGGGGTGCCCCTCGAGGTGGGATGGGCATCTCGGGGCATCTCTGGAGTGGCATCAAGGGAGCCGCGGGGACTCAGCCTTTCTCTCCGGTCACAGTAAGGGGAAACCGGGCTTCATCTCGAATGCAGGGTCGAAGGTCGTGCTTTTCCTGGAGTCGCAGCGGGAGGCGGGGGTTGCCTCTCTGGATCCCATGCCAGGCTCCTCAGGGAGCTTCTCCTGTTGCCTCTGGGAAGTGCCGGCCTCCCTTGCCATTGCCAGGGGCAGCTGGGCTTCCCGTCGATTCGCTGCAATGGAATGTGGCCCCATGTGCCATTGCGGGCTTCCTTGGGGACCTTTGGCCTTGGGGCCGGATCTGGTGTCTTGGGGCCTCCTCTGGAGCGTCAGGAGAAGTGACAGGCCTCCTCTTGAGGTGCGAAGGAAAGTAGGGATTCCCGTCGAGTGGAGGCAAAGCCGGCGGCCCCCCTCTCGAGAAGAGGTGGCGTAGGGGAGGTGGGATCGCTGTCTAACTGTGCCTGGAGACGCGGGGTTCCACTCGCGTGGGGACACGGGGATCTCGGGGCACCTCTGGGGCCGCCTAGACGGAGTCCAGCCTGCTTTGCAGGGCCAGAGAGCACTGAGGATGGCTCTCGAGTCGCTGCAGATACAAAGGGCCCCTTCTCGCAGGGAGGGGGGCCCACGGGACGCTCTCGCGCTGTGGCGGGAAGCCCTGCCTTCTTAGCGGGTTGGCACGGGTATCTCGGGGGACACCTGGTGTCACCCGCACGGAGTCAAGCCCCGTTCTGAGACGGGAGAGGTGCCGGGGCATGCTCTCCATGCCCTGCACGGGAAAAGTGCCTCCTCACGCAATGGGCGTGGCATCACGTGGGTTTTCCCGACTTGCGGCGGTGGGTTCTCGAGTTGTGGCGGGGCCCTGGCCAGTCTCCCCTGTTAGCCCAGTGGGGTGGTGTTGCCTCCTTTGGAGCGGCGAGGGCAGGGAGCCGCCTCGGTATTCCCCAGGAGGCGCTGCGGTGCACCGGGTCTCCGTCAAGCATTGAGCTAGGGCCCTCGGGGTGCCCCTCGAGGTGGGATGGGCATCTCGGGGCATCTCTGGAGTGGCATCAAGGGAGCCGAGGGGACTCAGCCTTTCTCTCGGGTCACAGGACGGGGAAACCGGGCTTCATCTCGAATGCAGGGTCGAAGGTCGTGCTTTTCCTGGAGTCGCAGCGGGAGGCGGGGGTTGCCTCTCTGGATCCGATGCCAGGCGCCTCAGGGAGCCTCTCTTGTTGCCTCTGGGAAGTGCCGGCCGGCCTCCTTTACCATTGCCAGGGGCAGCTGGGCTTCCCGTCGATTCGCTGCGATGCAATGGGGCCCCATGTGCCATTGCGGTCTTCCTTGGGGATCTTTGGACTTGGGGCCGGAACTGCTGTCTTGGGGCCTCCTCTGGAGCATCAGGAGAAGGGACAGGCCTCCTCTTCAGGTGCGAAGGAAAGTAGGAATTCCAGTCGAGTGGAGGCAAAGCCGGCGACCCCCCTCTCGAGAAGAGGTGGCGTAGGAGAGGCGGGGTCGCTGTCGAGCCGCGCCGGGAGACTCGGGGTTGCACTCGCGTGGGGACACGAGGAACTCGGGGAACCTTTGGGGCTGCCTAGACGGAGTCCAGCCTGCTTTGCAGGGCCAGAGAGCACTCAGGATGGCTCTCGAGTCGTTGCAGATACAAAGTGCCCCTTCTCGCAGGGAGGGGGGCCCACGGGCCGCTCTCGCGCTGTGGCGGGAAGCCCTGGCTTCTTGGCGGGTTGGTACGGGTATCTCGGGGGAAACCTGCTGCCACCCGCACGGAGTCAAGCCCCGTTCTGAGCCGGGAGAGGTGCCGGGGCATGCTCTCCATGCCCTGCACGGGAAAAGTGCCTCCTCACGCAATGGGCGTGGCATCACGTGGGTTTTCTCGACTTGCGGTGGTGGGTTCTTGAGTTGTGGCGGGGCCCTGGCTCGTCTCCCCTGTTAGCCCACTGGGGTGGTGTTGCCTCCTTTGGAGCGGCGAGGGGAGGGAGCTGCCTCGGGATTCCCCAGGAGGCGCTGCAGCGCACAGGGTCCGCGGCACGGCACGCATAGAGCTAGGACCCTCGGGGTGCCCCTCGAGGTCGGATGGGCTTCTCGGGGCATCTCTGGGGTGGCATCAAGGGAGCCGCGGGGACTCAGCCTTTCTCTCGGGTCACAGTAAGGGGAAATCGGGCTTCATCTCGAATGCAGGGTCGAAGGTCGTGCTTTTCCTGGAGTCGCAGCGGGAGGCGGGGGTTGCCTCTCTGGATCCCATGCCAGGCTCCTCAGGGAGCTTCTCTTGTTGCCTCTGGGAAGTGCCGACCTCCTTTGCCATTGCCAGGGGCAGCTGGGCTTCCCGTCGATTCGCTGCGATGCAATGGGGCCCCATGTGCCATTGCGGTTTTCCTTGGGGACCTTCGTTCTTGGGGCCAGAACTGGTGTCTTGGGGCCTCCTCTGGAGCGTCAGGAGAAATGACAGGCCTCCTTTTGAGGTGCGAAGGAAAGTAGGGATTCCAGTCGAGTGGAGGCAAAGCCGGCGGCCCCCCTCTCGAGAAGAGGTGGCGTAGGCGAGGCGGGGTCGCTGTCGAGCCGCGCCTGGAGACTCGGGGCTCCGCTCTCGTGGGGACACGGGGATCTCGGGGAACGTCTGGGGGCGCCGAGAGGGAGTCCAGCCTCCTTTGAGGGCCAGAGAGCACTCAAGATGGCTCTCGAGTCGCTGCAGATACAAAGGGCCCCTTCTCGCACGGAGGGGGGCCCACAGGACGCTCTCGCGCTGTGGCGGGAAGCCCTGCCTTCTTGACCGGTTGGCACGGCTATCTCGGGGGACACCTGGTGTCGGCCGCACGGAGTGAAGCCCCGTTCTGAGCCGGGAGAGGTACCAGGGCATGCTCTCCACGCCCTGCAAGGGAAAAGCGCCTCCTCACGCAGTGGGCGTGGCATCACGTGGGGTTTCTCGACTTGCGGCGGTGGGTTCTCGAGTTGCGGCGGGGACCCTGGCCCGTCGCCCCTATTAGCCCAGCGGGGTCGTGGTGCCTCCTATGCAGCGGCGAGGGGAGGGAGCCGCCTTGGGTTTCCCCAGGAGGCGCTGCAGCGCACCGGGTCCGCGGCAAGCATTGAGCTAGGACCCTCGGGGTGCCCCTCGAGGTGGGATGGGCATCTCGGGGCATCTCTGGAGTGGCATCAAGGGAGCCGCGGGGACTCAGCCTTTCTCTCGGGTCACAGTAAGGGGAAACCGGGCTTCATCTCGAATGCAGGGTCGAAGGTCGTGCTTTTCCTGGAGTCGCAGCGGGAGGCGGGGGTTGCCTCTCTGGATCCCATGCCAGGCTCCTCAGGGAGCTTCTCCTGTTGCCTCTGGGAAGTGCCGGCCTCCCTTGCCATTGCCAGGGGCAGCTGGGCTTCCCGTCGATTCGCTGCAATGGAATGTGGCCCCATGTGCCATTGCGGGCTTCCTTGGGGACCTTTGGCCTTGGGGCCGGATCTGGTGTCTTGGGGCCTCCTCTGGAGCGTCAGGAGAAGTGACAGGCCTCCTCTTGAGGTGCGAAGGAAAGTAGGGATTCCAGTCGAGTGGAGGCAAAGCCGGCGGCCCCCCTCTCGAGAAGAGGTGGCGTAGGCGAGGCGGGGTCGCTGTCGAGCCGCGCCTGGAGACTCGGGGCTCCGCTCTCGTGGGGACACGGGGATCTCGGGGAAC
Organism: Giraffa tippelskirchi; assembly: GCF_054371585.1. Classification (NCBI taxonomy): domain Eukaryota; kingdom Metazoa; phylum Chordata; class Mammalia; order Artiodactyla; family Giraffidae; genus Giraffa; species Giraffa tippelskirchi. The sequence goes on along the minus strand of NC_137288.1, from coordinate 5,809,461 downwards.
CTCTGGGGGCGCCGAGAGGGAGTCCAGCCTCCTTTGAGGGCCAGAGAGCACTCAAGATGGCTCTCGAGTCGCTGCAGATACAAAGGGCCCCTTCTCGCACGGAGGGGGGCCCACAGGACGCTCTCGCGCTGTGGCGGGAAGCCCTGCCTTCTTGACCGGTTGGCACGGCTATCTCGGGGGACACCTGGTGTCGGCCGCACGGAGTGAAGCCCCGTTCTGAGCCGGGAGAGGTACCGGGGCATGCTCTCCATGCCCTGCACGGGAAAAGTGCCTCCTCACGCAATGGGCGTGGCATCACGTGGGTTTTCTCGACTTGCGGTGGTGGGTTCTTGAGTTGTGGCAGGGCCCTGGCTCGTCTCCCCTATTAGCCCACTGGGGTGGTGTTGCCTCCTTTGGAGCGGCGAGGGGAGGGAGCTGCCTCGGGATTCCCCAGGAGGCGCTGCAGCGCACAGGGTCCGCGGCACGGCACGCATAGAGCTAGGACCCTCGGGGTGCCCCTCGAGGTCGGATGGGCTTCTCGGGGCATCTCTGGGGTGGCATCAAGGGAGCCGCGGGGACTCAGCCTTTCTCTCGGGTCACAGTAAGGGGAAATCGGACTTCATCTCGAATGCAGGGTCGAAGGTCGTGCTTTTCCTGGAGTCGCAGCGGGAGGCGGGGGTTGCCTCTCTGGATCCCATGCCAGGCTCCTCAGGGAGCTTCTCCTGTTGCCTCTGGGAAGTGCCGGCCTCCCTTGCCATTGCCAGGGGCAGCTGGGCTTCCCGTCGATTCGCTGCAATGGAATGTGGCCCCATGTGCCATTGCGGGCTTCCTTGGGGACCTTTGGCCTTGGGGCCGGATCTGGTGTCTTGGGGCCTCCTCTGGAGCGTCAGGAGAAGTGACAGGCCTCCTCTTGAGGTTCGAAGGAAAGTAGGGATTCCCGTCGAGTGGAGGCAAATCCGGCGGCCCCCCTCTCGAGAAGAGGTGGCGTAGGGGAGGTGGGATCGCTGTCTAACTGTGCCTGGAGACGCGGGGTTCCACTCGCGTGGGGACACGGGGATCTCGGGGCACCTCTGGGGCCGCCTAGACGGAGACCAGCCTGCTTTGCAGGGCCAGAGAGCACTCAGGATGGCTCTCGAGTCGCTGCAGATACAAAGGGCCCCTTCTCGCAGGGAGGGGGGCCCACGGGACGCTCTCGCGCTGTGGCGGGAAGCCCTGCCTTCTTAACGGGTTGGCACGGGTATCTCGGGGGACACCTGGTGTCCCCCGCACGGAGTCAAGCCCCGTTCTGAGCCGGGAGAGGTGCCGGGGCATGCTCTCCATGCCCTGCACGGGAAAAGTGCCTCCTCACGCAATGGGCGTGGCATCACGTGGGTTTTCCCGACTTGCGGCGGTGGGTTCTCGAGTTGTGGCGGGGCCCTGGCCAGTCTCCCCTGTTAGCCCAGTGGGGTGGTGTTGCCTCCTTTGGAGCGGCGAGGGCAGGGAGCCGCCTCGGTATTCCCCAGGAGGCGCTGCGGTGCACCGGGTCTCCGTCAAGCATTGAGCTAGGGCCCTCGGGGTGCCCCTCGAGGTGGGAGGGGCATCTCGGGGCATCTCTGGAGTGGCATCAAGGGAGCCGAGGGGACTCAGCCTTTCTCTCGGGTCACAGGACGGGGAAACCGGGCTTCATCTCGAATGCAGGGTCGAAGGTCGTGCTTTTCCTGGAGTCGCAGCGGGAGGCGGGGGTTGCCTCTCTGGATCCGATGCCAGGCGCCTCAGGGAGCCTCTCTTGTTGCCTCTGGGAAGTGCCGACCTCCTTTGCCATTGCCAGGGGCAGCTGGGCTTCCCGTCGATTCGCTGCGATGCAATGGGGCCCCATGTGCCATTGCGGTTTTCCTTGGGGACCTTCGTTCTTGGGGCCAGAACTGGTGTCTTGGGGCCTCCTCTGGAGCGTCAGGAGAAGTGACAGGCCTCCTTTTGAGGTGCGAAGGAAAGTAGGGATTCCAGTCGAGTGGAGGCAAAGCCGGCGGCCCCCCTCTCGAGAAGAGGTGGCGTAGGCGAGGCGGGGTCGCTGTCGAGCCGCGCCTGGAGACTCGGGGCTCCGCTCTCGTGGGGACACGGGGATCTCGGGGAACCTCTGGGGGCGCCGAGAGGGAGTCCAGCCTCCTTTGAGGGCCAGAGAGCACTCAAGATGGCTCTCGAGTCGCTGCAGATACAAAGGGCCCCTTCTCGCACGCAGGGGGGCCCACAGGACGCTCTCGCGCTGTAGCGGGAAGCCCTGCCTTCTTGACCGGTTGGCACGGCTATCTCGGGGGACACCTGGTGTCGGCCGCACGGAGTGAAGCCCCGTTCTGAGCCGGGAGAGGTACCGGGGCATGCTCTCCACGCCCTGCAAGGGAAAAGCGCCTCCTCACGCAGTGGGCGTGGCATCACGTGGGGTTTCTAGACTTGCGGCGGTGGGTTCTCGAGTTGCGGCGGGGACCCTGGCCCGTCGCCCCTATTAGCCCAGCGGGGTCGTGGTGCCTGCTATGGAGTGGCGAGGGGAAGGAGCCGCCTTGGGTTTCCCCAGGAGGCGCTGCAGCGCACCGGGTCCGCGGCAAGCATTGAGCTAGGACCCTCGGGGTGCCCCTCGAGGTGGGTTGGGCATCTCGGGGCATCTCTGGAGTGGCATCAAGGGAGCCGCGGGGACTCAGCCTTTCTCTCGGGTCACAGTAAGGGGAAACCGGGCTTCATCTCGAATGCAGGGTCGAAGGTCGGGCTTTTCCTGGAGTCGCAGCAGGAGGCGGGGGTTGCCTCTCTGGATCCCATGCCAGGCTCCTCAGGGAGCTTCTCCTGTTGCCTCTGGGAAGTGCCGGCCTCCCTTGCCATTGCCAGGGGCAGCTGGGCTTCCCGGCGATTCGCTGCAATGGAATGTGGCCCCATGTGCCATTGCGGGCTTCCTTGGGGACCTTTGGCCTTGGGGCCGGATCTGGTGTCTTGGGGCCTCCTCTGGAGCGTCAGGAGAAGTGACAGGCCTCCTCTTGAGGTGCGAAGGAAAGTAGGGATTCCCGTCGAGTGCAGGCAAACCCGGCGGCCCCCCTCTCGAGAAGAGGTGGCGTAGGGGAGGTGGGATCGCTGTCTAACTGTGCCTGGAGACGCGGGGTTCCACTCGCGTGGGGACATGGGGATCTCGGGGCACCTCTGGGGCCGCCTAGACGGAGTCCAGCATGCTTTGAAGGGCCAGAGAGCACTCAGGATGGCTCTCGAGTCGCTGCAGATACAAAGGGCCCCTTCTCGCAGGGAGGGGGGCCCACGGGACGCTCTCGGGCTGTGGCGGGAAGCCCTGCCTTCTTAGCGGGTTGGCACGGGTATCTCGGGGGACACCTGGTGTCACCCGCACGGAGTCAAGCCCCGTTCTGAGACGGGAGAGGTGCCGGGGCATGCTCTACATGCCCTGCACGGGAAAAGTGCCTCCTCACGCAATGGGCGTGGCATCACGTGGGTTTTCCCGACTTGCGGCGGTGGGTTCTCGAGTTGTGGCGGGGCCCTGGCCAGTCTCCCCTGTTAGCCCAGTGGGGTGGTGTTGCCTCCTTTGGAGCGGCGAGGGCATGGAGCCGCCTCGGTATTCCCCAGGAGGCGCTGCAGTGCACCGGGTCTCCGTCAAGCATTGAGCTAGGGCCCTCGGGGTGCCCCTCGAGGTGGGATGGGCATCTCGGGGCATCTCTGGAGTGGCATCAAGGGAGCCGAGGGGACTCAGCCTTTCTCTCGGGTCACAGGACGGAGAAACCGGGCTTCATCTCGAATGCAGGGTCGAAGGTCGTGCTTTTCCTGGAGTCGCAGCGGGAGGCGGGGGTTGCCTCTCTGGATCCGATGCCAGGCGCCTCAGGGAGCCTCTCTTGTTGCCTCTGGGAAGTGCCGGCCGGCCTCCTTTACCATTGCCAGGGGCAGCTGGGCTTCCCGTCGATTCGCTGCGATGCAATGGGGCCCCATGTGCCATTGCGGTCTTCCTTGGGGATCTTTGGACTTGGGGCCGGAACTGCTGTCTTGGGGCCTCCTCTGGAGCATCAGGAGAAGGGACAGGCCTCCTCTTCAGGTGCGAAGGAAAGTAGGAATTCCAGTCGAGTGGAGGCAAAGCCGGCGGCCCCCCTCTCGAGAAGAGGTGGCGTAGGAGAGGCGGGGTCGCTGTCGAGCCGCGCCGGGAGACTCGGGGTTGCACTCGCGTGGGGACACGAGGATCTCGGGGAACCTTTGGGGCTGCCTAGACGGAGTCCAGCCTGCTTTGCAGGGCCAGAGAGCACTCAGGATGGCTCTCGAGTCGTTGCAGATACAAAGTGCCCCTTCTCGCAGGGAGGGGGGCCCACGGGACGCTCTCGCGCTGTGGCGGGAAGCCCTGCCTTCTTGGCGGGTTGGTACGGGTATCTCGGGGGAAACCTGGTGCCACCCGCACGGAGTCAAGCCCCGTTCTGAGCCGGGAGAGGTGCCGGGGCATGCTCTCCATGCCCTGCACGGGAAAAGTGCCTCCTCACGCAATGGGCGTGGCATCACGTGGGTTTTCTCGAATTGCGGTGGTGGGTTCTTGAGTTGTGGCGGGGCCCTGGCTGGTCTCCCCTGTTAGCCCACTGGGGTGGTGTTGCCTCCTTTGGAGCGGCGAGGGGAGGGAGCTGCCTCGGGATTCCCCAGGAGGCGCTGCAGGGCACAGGGTCCGCGGCACGGCACGCATAGGGCTAGGACCCTCGGGGTGCCCCTCGAGGTCGGATGGGCTTCTCGGGGCATCTCTGGGGTGGCATCAAGGGAGCCGCGGGGACTCAGCCTTTCTCTCGGGTCACAGTAAGGGGAAATCGGGCTTCATCTCGAATGCAGGGTCGAAGGTCGTGCTTTTCCTGGAGTCGCAGCGGGAGGCGGGGGTTGCCTCTCTGGATCCCATGCCAGGCTCCTCAGGGAGCTTCTCTTGTTGCCTCTGGGAAGTGCGGACCTCCTTTGCCATTGCCAGGGGCAGCTGGGCTTCCCGTCGATTCGCTGCGATGCAATGGGGCCCCATGTGCCATTGCGGTTTTCCTTGGGGACCTTCGTTCTTGGGGCCAGAACTGGTGTCTTGGGGCCTCCTCTGGAGCGTCAGGAGAAGTGACAGGCCTCCTTTTGAGGTGCGAAGGAAAGTAGGGATTCCAGTCGAGTGGAGGCAAAGCCGGCGGCCCCCCTCTCGAGAAGAGGTGGCGTAGGCGAGGCGGGGTCGCTGTCGAGCCGCGCCTGGAGACTCGGGGCTCCGCTCTCGTGGGGACACGGGGATCTCGGGGAACCTCTGGGGGCGCCGAGAGGGAGTCCAGCCTCCTTTGAGGGCCAGAGAGCACTCAAGATGGCTCTCGAGTCGCTGCAGATACAAAGGGCCCCTTCTCGCACGGAGGGGGGCTCACAGGACGCTCTCGCGCTGTGGCGGGAAGCCCTGCCTTCTTGACCGGTTGGCACGGCTATCTCGGGGGACACCTGGTGTCGGCCGCACGGAGTGAAGCCCCGTTCTGAGCCGGGAGAGGTACCGGGGCATGCTCTCCACGCCCTGCAAGGGAAAAGCGCCTCCTCACGCAGTGGGCGTGGCATCACGTGGGGTTTCTCGACTTGCGCCGGTGGGTTCTCGAGTTGCGGCGGGGACCCTGGCCTGTCGCCCCTATTAGCCCAGCGGGGTCGTGGTGCCTCCTATGGAGCGGCGAGGGGAGGGAGCCGCCTTGGGTTTCCCCAGGAGGCGCTGCAGCGCACCGGGTCCGCGGCAAGCATTGAGCTAGGACCCTCGGGGTGCCCCTCGAGGTGGGATGGGCATCTCGGGGCATCTCTGGAGTGGCATCAAGGGAGCCGCGGGGACTCAGCCTTTCTCTCGGGTCACAGTAAGGGGAAACCGGGCTTCATCTCGAATGCAGGGTCGAAGGTCGTGCTTTTCCTGGAGTCGCAGCGGGAGGCGGGGGTTGCCTCTCTGGATCCCATGCCAGGCTCCTCAGGGAGCTTCTCCTGTTGCCTCTGGGAAGTGCCGGCCTCCCTTGCCATTGCCAGGGGCAGCTGGGCTTCCCGTCGATTCGCTGCAATGGAATGTGGCCCCATGTGCCATTGCGGGCTTCCTTGGGGACCTTTGGCCTTGGGGCCGGATCTGGTGTCTTGGGGCCTCCTCTGGAGCGTCAGGAGAAGTGACAGGCCTCCTCTTGAGGTGCGAAGGAAAGTAGGGATTCCCGTCGAGTGGAGGCAAAGCCGGCGGCCCCCCTCTCGAGAAGAGGTGGCGTAGGGGAGGTGGGATCGCTGTCTAACTGTGCCTGGAGACGCGGGGTTCCACTCGCGTGGGGACACGGGGATCTCGGGGCACCTCTGGGGCCACCTAGACGGAGTCCAGCCTGCTTTGCAGGGCCAGAGAGCACTCAGGATGGCTCTCGAGTCGCTGCAGATACAAAGGGCCCCTTCTCGCAGGGAGGGGGGCCCACGGGACGCTCTCGCGCTGTGGCGGGAAGCCCTGCCTTCTTAGCGGGTTGGCACGGGTATCTCGGGGGACACCTGGTGTCACCCGCACGGAGTCAAGCCCTGTTCTGAGACGGGAGAGGTGCCGGGGCATGCTCTCCATGCCCTGCACGGGAAAAGTGCCTCCTCACGCAATGGGCGTGGCATCACGTGGGTTTTCCCGACTTGCGGTGGTGGGTTCTCAAGTTGTGGCGGGGCCCTGGCCAGTCTCCCCTGTTAGCCCAGTGGGGTGGTGTTGCCTCCTTTGGAGCGGCGAGGGCAGGGAGCCGCCTCGGTATTCCCCAGGAGGCGCTGCGGTGCACCGGGTCTCCGTCAAGCATTGAGCTAGGGCCCTCGGGGTGCCCCTCGAGGTGGGATGGGCATCTCGGGGCATCTCTGGAGTGGCATCAAGGGAGCCGAGGGGACTCAGCCTTTCTCTCGGGTCACAGGAAGGGGAAACCGGGCTTCATCTCGAATGCAGGGTCGAAGGTCGTGCTTTTCCTGGAGTCGCAGCGGGAGGCGGGGGTTGCCTCTCTGGATCCGATGCCAGGCGCCTCAGGGAGCCTCTCTTGTTGCCTCTGGGAAGTGCCGGCCGGCCTCCTTTACCATTGCCCGGGGCAGCTGGGCTTCCCGTCGATTCGCTGCGATGCAATGGGGCCCCATGTGCCATTGCGGTCTTCCTTGGGGATCTTTGGACTTGGGGCCGGAACTGCTGTCTTGGGGCCTCCTCTGGAGCATCAGGAGAAGGGACAGGCCTCCTCTTCAGGTGCGAAGGAAAGTAGGAATTCCAGTCGAGTGGAGGCAAAGCCGGCGGCCCCCCTCTCGAGAAGAGGTGGCGTAGGAGAGGCGGGGTCGCTGTCGAGCCGCGCCGGGAGACTCGGGGTTGCACTCGCGTGGGGACACGAGGATCTCGGGGAACCTTTGGGGCTGCCTAGACGGAGTCCAGCCTGCTTTGCAGGGCCAGAGAGCACTCAGGATGGCTCTCGAGTCGTTGCAGATACAAAGTGCCCCTTCTCGCAGGGAGGGGGGCCCACGGGACGCTCTCGCGCTGTGGCGGGAAGCCCTGCCTTCTTGGCGGGTTGGTACGGGTATCTCGGGGGAAACCTGGTGCCACCCGCACGGAGTCAAGCCCCGTTCTGAGCCGGGAGAGGTGCCGGGGCATGCTCTCCATGCCCTGCACGGGAAAAGTGCCTCCTCACGCAATGGGCGTGGCATCACGTGGGTTTTCTCGACTTGCGGTGGTGGGTTCTTGAGTTGTGGCGGGGCCCTGGCTCGTCTCCCCTGTTAGCCCACTGGGGTGGTGTTGCCTCCTTTGGAGCGGCGAGGGGAGGGAGCTGCCTCGGGATTCCCCAGGAGGCGCTGCAGCCCACAGGGTCCGCGGCACGGCACGCATAGGGCTAGGACCCTCGGGGTGCCCCTCGAGGTCGGATGGGCTTCTCGGGGCATCTCTGGGGTGGCATCAAGGGAGCCGCGGGGACTCAGCCTTTCTCTCGGGTCACAGTAAGGGGAAATCGGGCTTCATCTCGAATGCAGGGTCGAAGGTCGTGCTTTTCCTGGAGTCGCAGCGGGAGGCGGGGGTTGCCTCTCTGGATCCCATGCCAGGCTCCTCAGGGAGCTTCTCTTGTTGCCTCTGGGAAGTGCCGACCTCCTTTGCCATTGCCAGGGGCAGCTGGGCTTCCCGTCGATTCGCTGCGATGCAATGGGGCCCCATGTGCCATTGCGGTTTTCCTTGGGGACCTTCGTTCTTGGGGCCAGAACTGGTGTCTTGGGGCCTCCTCTGGAGCGTCAGGAGAAGTGACAGGCCTCCTTTTGAGGTACGAAGGAAAGTAGGGATTCCAGTCGAGTGGAGGCAAAGCCGGCGGCCCCCCTCTCGAGAAGAGGTGGCGTAGGCGAGGCGGGGTCGCTGTCGAGCCGCGCCTGGAGACTCGGGGCTCCGCTCTCGTGGGGACACGGGGATCTCGGGGAACCTCTGGGGGCGCCGAGAGGGAGTCCAGCCTCCTTTGAGGGCCAGAGAGCACTCAAGATGGCTCTCGAGTCGCTAAGATACAAAGGGCCCCTTCTCGCACGCAGGGGGGCCCACAGGACGCTCTCGCGCTGTGGCGGGAAGCCCTGCCTTCTTGACCGGTTGGCACGGCTATCTCGGGGGACACCTGGTGTCGGCCGCACGGAGTGAAGCCCCGTTCTGAGCCGGGAGAGGTACCGGGGCATGCTCTCCACGCCCTGCAAGGGAAAAGCGCCTCCTCACGCAGTGGGCGTGGCATCACGTGGGGTTTCTCGACTTGCGGCGGTGGGTTCTCGAGTTGCGGCGGGGACCCTGGCCCGTCGCCCCTATTAGCCCAGCGGGGTCGTGGTGCCTCCTATGGAGCGGCGAGGGGAGGGAGCCGCCTTGGGTTTCCCCAGGAGGCGCTGCAGCGCACCGGGTCCGCGGCAAGCATTGAGCTAGGACCCTCGGGGTGCCCCTCGAGGTGGGATGGGCATCTCGGGGCATCTCTGGAGTGGCATCAAGGGAGCCACGGGGACTCAGCCTTTCTCTCGGGTCACAGTAAGGGGAAACCGGGCTTCATCTCGAATGCAGGGTCGAAGGTCGTGCTTTTCCTGGAGTCGCAGCGGGAGGCGGGGGTTGCCTCTCTGGATCCCATGCCAGGCTCCTCAGGGAGCTTCTCCTGTTGCCTCTGGGAAGTGCCGGCCTCCCTTGCCATTGCCAGGGGCAGCTGGGCTTCCCGTCGATTCGCTGCAATGGAATGTGGCCCCATGTGCCATTGCGGGCTTCCTTGGGGACCTTTGGCCTTGGGGCCGGATCTGGTGTCTTGGGGCCTCCTCTGGAGCGTCAGGAGAAGTGACAGGCCTCCTCTTGAGGTGCGAAGGAAAGTAGGGATTCCCGTCGAGTGGAGGCAAAGCCGGCGGCCCCCCTCTCGAGAAGAGGTGGCGTAGGGGAGGTGGGATCGCTGTCTAACTGTGCCTGGAGACGCGGGGTTCCACTCGCGTGGGGACACGGGGATCTCGGGGCACCTCTGGGGCCGCCTAGACGGAGTCCAGCCTGCTTTGCAGGGCCAGAGAGCACTCAGGATGGCTCTCGAGTCGCTGCAGATACAAAGGGCCCCTTCTCGCAGGGAGGGGGGCCCACGGGACGCTCTCGCGCTGTGGCGGGAAGCCCTGCCTTCTTAGCGGGTTGGCACGGGTATCTCGGGGGACACCTGGTGTCACCCGCACGGAGTCAAGCCCCGTTCTGAGACGGGAGAGGTGCCGGGGCATGCTCTCCATGCCCTGCACGGGAAAAGTGCCTCCTCACGCAATGGGCGTGGCATCACGTGGGTTTTCCCGACTTGCGGCGGTGGGTTCTCGAGTTGTGGCGGGGCCCTGGCCAGTCTCCCCTGTTAGCCCAGTGGGGTGGTGTTGCCTCCTTTGGAGCGGCGAGGGCAGGGAGCCGCCTCGGTATTCCCCAGGAGGCGCTGCGGTGCACCGGGTCTCCGTCAAGCATTGAGCTAGGGCCCTCGGGGTGCCCCTCGAGGTGGGATGGGCATCTCGGGGCATCTCTGGAGTGGCATCAAGGGAGCCGAGGGGACTCAGCCTTTCTCTCGGGTCACAGGACGGGGAAACCGGGCTTCATCTCGAATGCAGGGTCGAAGGTCGTGCTTTTCCTGGAGTCGCAGCGGGAGGCGGGGGTTGCCTCTCTGGATCCGATGCCAGGCGCCTCAGGGAGCCTCTCTTGTTGCCTCTGGGAAGTGCCGGCCGGCCTCCTTTACCATTGCCAGGGGCAGCTGGGCTTCCCGTCGATTCGCTGCGATGCAATGGGGCCCCATGTGCCATTGCGGTCTTCCTTGGGGATCTTTGGACTTGGGGCCGGAACTGCTGTCTTGGGGCCTCCTCTGGAGCATCAGGAGAAGGGACAGGCCTCCTCTTCAGGTGCGAAGGAAAGTAGGAATTCCAGTCGAGTGGAGGCAAAGCCGGCGGCCCCCCTCTCGAGAAGAGGTGGCGTAGGAGAGGCGGGGTCGCTGTCGAGCCGCGCCGGGAGACTCGGGGTTGCACTCGCGTGGGGACACGAGGATCTCGGGGAACCTTTGGGGCTGCCTAGACGGAGTCCAGCCTGCTTTGCAGGGCCAGAGAGCACTCAGGATGGCTCTCGAGTCGTTGCAGATACAAAGTGCCCCTTCTCGCAGGGAGGGGGGCCCACGGGACGCTCTCGCGCTGTGGCGGGAAGCCCTGCCTTCTTGGCGGGTTGGTACGGGTATCTCGGGGGAAACCTGGTGCCACCCGCACGGAGTCAAGCCCCGTTCTGAGCCGGGAGAGGTGCCGGGGCATGCTCTCCATGCCCTGCACGGGAAAAGTGCCTCCTCACGCAATGGGCGTGGCATCACGTGGGTTTTCTCGACTTGCGGTGGTGGGTTCTTGAGTTGTGGCGGGGCCCTGGCTCCTCTCCCCTGTTAGCCCACTGGGGTGGTGTTGCCTCCTTTGGAGCGGCGAGGGGAGGGAGCTGCCTCGGGATTCCCCAGGAGGCGCTGCAGCGCACAGGGTCCGCGGCACGGCACGCATAGGGCTAGGACCCTCGGGGTGCCCCTCGAGGTCGGATGGGCTTCTCGGGGCATCTCTGGGGTGGCATCAAGGGAGCCGCGGTGACTCAGCCTTTCTCTCGGGTCACAGTAAGGGGAAATCGGGCTTCATCTCGAATGCAGGGTCGAAGGTCGTGCTTTTCCTGGAGTCGCAGCGGGAGGCGGGGGTTGCCTCTCTGGATCCCATGCCAGGCTCCTCAGGGAGCTTCTCTTGTTGCCTCTGGGAAGTGCCGACCTCCTTTGCCATTGCCAGGGGCAGCTGGGCTTCCCGTCGATTCGCTGCGATGCAATGGGGCCCCATGTGCCATTGCGGTTTTCCTTGGGGACCTTCGTTCTTGGGGCCAGAACTGGTGTCTTGGGGCCTCCTCTGGAGCGTCAGGAGAAGTGACAGGCCTCCTTTTGAGGTGCGAAGGAAAGTAGGGATTCCAGTCGAGTGGAGGCAAAGCCGGCGGCCCCCCTCTCGAGAAGAGGTGGCGTAGGCGAGGCGGGGTCGCTGTCGAGCCGCGCCTGGAGACTCGGGGCTCCGCTCTCGTGGGGACACGGGGATCTCGGGGAACCTCTGGGGGCGCCGAGAGGGAGTCCAGCCTCCTTTGAGGGCCAGAGAGCACTCAAGATGGCTCTCGAGTCGCTGCAGATACAAAGGGCCCCTTCTCGCACGCAGGGGGGCCCACAGGACGCTCTCGCGCTGTGGCGGGAAGCCCTGCCTTCTTGACCGGTTGGCACGGCTATCTCGGGGGACACCTGGTGTCGGCCGCACGGAGTGAAGCCCCGTTCTGAGCCGGGAGAGGTACCGGGGCATGCTCTCCACGCCCTGCAAGGGAAAAGCGCCTCCTCACGCAGTGGGCGTGGCATCACGTGGGGTTTCTCGACTTGCGGCGGTGGGTTCTCGAGTTGCGGCGGGGACCCTGGCCCGTCGCCCCTATTAGCCCAGCGGGGTCGTGGTGCCTCCTATGGAGCGGCGAGGGGAGGGAGCCGCCTTGGGTTTCCCCAGGAGGCGCTGCAGCGCACCGGGTCCGCGGCAAGCATTGAGCTAGGACCCTCGGGGTGCCCCTCGAGGTGGGATGGGCATCTCGGGGCATCTCTGGAGTGGCATCAAGGGAGCCACGGGGACTCAGCCTTTCTCTCGGGTCACAGTAAGGGGAAACCGGGCTTCATCTCGAATGCAGGGTCGAAGGTCGTGCTTTTCCTGGAGTCGCAGCGGGAGGCGGGGGTTGCCTCTCTGGATCCCATGCCAGGCTCCTCAGGGAGCTTCTCCTGTTGCCTCTGGGAAGTGCCGGCCTCCCTTGCCATTGCCAGGGGCAGCTGGGCTTCCCGTCGATTCGCTGCAATGGAATGTGGCCCCATGTGCCATTGCGGGCTTCCTTGGGGACCTTTGGCCTTGGGGCCGGATCTGGTGTCTTGGGGCCTACTCTGGAGCGTCAGGAGAAGTGACAGGCCTCCTCTTGAGGTGCGAAGGAAAGTAGGGATTCCCGTCGAGTGGAGGCAAAGCCGGCGGCCCCCCTCTCGAGAAGAGGTGGCGTAGGGGAGGTGGGATCGCTGTCTAACTGTGCCTGGAGACGCGGGGTTCCACTCGCGTGGGGACACGGGGATCTCGGGGCACCTCTGGGGCCGCCTAGACGGAGTCCAGCCTGCTTTGCAGGGCCAGAGAGCACTCAGGATGGCTCTCGAGTCGCTGCAGATACAAAGGGCCCCTTCTCGCAGGGAGGGGGGCCCACGGGACGCTCTCGCGCTGTGGCGGGAAGCCCTGCCTTCTTAGCGGGTTGGCACGGGTATCTCGGGGGACACCTGGTGTCACCCGCACGGAGTCAAGCCCCGTTCTGAGACGGGAGAGGTGCCGGGGCATGCTCTCCATGCCCTGCACGGGAAAAGTGCCTCCTCACGCAATGGGCGTGGCATCACGTGGGTTTTCACGACTTGCGGCGGTGGGTTCTCGAGTTGTGGCGGGGCCCTGGCCAGTCTCCCCTGTTAGCCCAGTGGGGTGGTGTTGCCTCCTTTGGAGCGGCGAGGGCAGGGAGCCGCCTCGGTATTCCCCAGGAGGCGCTGCGGTGCACCGGGTCTCCGTCAAGCATTGAGCTAGGGCCCTCGGGGTGCCCCTCGAGGTGGGATGGGCATCTCGGGGCATCTCTGGAGTGGCATCAAGGGAGCCGAGGGGACTCAGCCTTTCTCTCGGGTCACAGGACGGGGAAACCGGGCTTCATCTCGAATGCAGGGTCGAAGGTCGTGCTTTTCCTGGAGTCGCAGCGGGAGGCGGGGGTTGCCTCTCTGGATCCCATGCCAGGCGCCTCAGGGAGCCTCTCTTGTTGCCTCTGGGAAGTGCCGGCCGGCCTCCTTTACCATTGCCAGGGGCAGCTGGGCTTCCCGTCGATTCGCTGCGATGCAATGGGGCCCCTGTGCCATTGCGGTCTTCCTTGGGGATCTTTGGACTTGGGGCCGGAACTGCTGTCTTGGGGCCTCCTCTGGAGCATCAGGAGAAGGGACAGGCCTCCTCTTCAGGTGCGAAGGAAAGTAGGAATTCCAGTCGAGTGGAGGCAAAGCCGGCGGCCCCCCTCTCGAGAAGAGGTGGCGTAGGAGAGGCGGGGTCGCTGTCGAGCCACGCCGGGAGACTCGGGGTTGCACTCGCGTGGGGACACGAGGATCTCGGGGAACCTTTGGGGCTGCCTAGACGGAGTCCAGCCTGCTTTGCAGGGCCAGAGAGCACTCAGGATGGCTCTCGAGTCGTTGCAGATACAAAGTGCCCCTTCTCGCAGGGAGGGGGGCCCACGGGACGCTCTCGCGCTGTGGCGGGAAGCCCTGCCTTCTTGGCGGGTTGGTACGGGTATCTCGGGGGAAACCTGGTGCCACCCGCACGGAGTCAAGCCCCGTTCTGAGCCGGGAGAGGTGCCGGGGCATGCTCTCCATGCCCTGCACGGGAAAAGTGCCTCCTCACGCAATGGGCGTGGCATCACGTGGGTTTTCTCGACTTGCGGTGGTGGGTTCTTGAGTTGTGGCGGGGCCCTGGCTCCTCTCCCCTGTTAGCCCACTGGGGTGGTGTTGCCTCCTTTGGAGCGGCGAGGGGAGGGAGCTGCCTCGGGATTCCCCAGGAGGCGCTGCAGCGCACAGGGTCCGCGGCACGGCACGCATAGGGCTAGGACCCTCGGGGTGCCCCTCGAGGTCGGATGGGCTTCTCGGGGCATCTCTGGGGTGGCATCAAGGGAGCCGCGGGGACTCAGCCTTTCTCTCGGGTCACAGTAAGGGGAAATCGGGCTTCATCTCGAATGCAGGGTCGAAGGTCGTGCTTTTCCTGGAGTCGCAGCGGGAGGCGGGGGTTGCCTCTCTGGATCCCATGCCAGGCTCCTCAGGGAGCTTCTCTTGTTGCCTCTGGGAAGTGCCGACCTCCTTTGCCATTGCCAGGGGCAGCTGGGCTTCCCGTCGATTCGCTGCGATGCAATGGGGCCCCATGTGCCATTGCGGTTTTCCTTGGGGACCTTCGTTCTTGGGGCCAGAACTGGTGTCTTGGGGCCTCCTCTGGAGCGTCAGGAGAAGTGACAGGCCTCCTTTTGAGGTACGAAGGAAAGTAGGGATTCCAGTCGAGTGGAGGCAAAGCCGGCGGCCCCCCTCTCGAGAAGAGGTGGCGTAGGCGAGGCGGGGTCGCTGTCGAGCCGCGCCTGGAGACTCGGGGCTCCGCTCTCGTGGGGACACGGGGATCTCGGGGAACCTCTGGGGGCGCCGAGAGGGAGTCCAGCCTCCTTTGAGGGCCAGAGAGCACTCAAGATGGCTCTCGAGTCGCTAAGATACAAAGGGCCCCTTCTCGCACGCAGGGGGGCCCACAGGACGCTCTCGCGCTGTGGCGGGAAGCCCTGCCTTCTTGACCGGTTGGCACGGCTATCTCGGGGGACACCTGGTGTCGGCCGCACGGAGTGAAGCCCCGTTCTGAGCCGGGAGAGGTACCGGGGCATGCTCTCCACGCCCTGCAAGGGAAAAGCGCCTCCTCACGCAGTGGGCGTGGCATCACGTGGGGTTTCTCGACTTGCGGCGGTGGGTTCTCGAGTTGCGGCGGGGACCCTGGCCCGTCGCCCCTATTAGCCCAGCGGGGTCGTGGTGCCTCCTATGGAGCGGCGAGGGGAGGGAGCCGCCTTGGGTTTCCCCAGGAGGCGCTGCAGCGCACCGGGTCCGCGGCAAGCATTGAGCTAGGACCCTCGGGGTGCCCCTCGAGGTGGGATGGGCATCTCGGGGCATCTCTGGAGTGGCATCAAGGGAGCCACGGGGACTCAGCCTTTCTCTCGGGTCACAGTAAGGGGAAACCGGGCTTCATCTCGAATGCAGGGTCGAAGGTCGTGCTTTTCCTGGAGTCGCAGCGGGAGGCGGGGGTTGCCTCTCTGGATCCCATGCCAGGCTCCTCAGGGAGCTTCTCCTGTTGCCTCTGGGAAGTGCCGGCCTCCCTTGCCATTGCCAGGGGCAGCTGGGCTTCCCGTCGATTCGCTGCAATGGAATGTGGCCCCATGTGCCATTGCGGGCTTCCTTGGGGACCTTTGGCCTTGGGGCCGGATCTGGTGTCTTGGGGCCTCCTCTGGAGCGTCAGGAGAAGTGACAGGCCTCCTCTTGAGGTGCGAAGGAAAGTAGGGATTCCCGTCGAGTGGAGGCAAAGCCGGCGGCCCCCCTCTCGAGAAGAGGTGGCGTAGGGGAGGTGGGATCGCTGTCTAACTGTGCCTGGAGACGCGGGGTTCCACTCGCGTGGGGACACGGGGATCTCGGGGCACCTCTGGGGCCGCCTAGACGGAGTCCAGCCTGCTTTGCAGGGCCAGAGAGCACTCAGGATGGCTCTCGAGTCGCTGCAGATACAAAGGGCCCCTTCTCGCAGGGAGGGGGGCCCACGGGACGCTCTCGCGCTGTGGCGGGAAGCCCTGCCTTCTTAGCGGGTTGGCACGGGTATCTCGGGGGACACCTGGTGTCACCCGCACGGAGTCAAGCCCCGTTCTGAGACGGGAGAGGTGCCGGGGCATGCTCTCCATGCCCTGCACGGGAAAAGTGCCTCCTCACGCAATGGGCGTGGCATCACGTGGGTTTTCCCGACTTGCGGCGGTGGGTTCTCGAGTTGTGGCGGGGCCCTGGCCAGTCTCCCCTGTTAGCCCAGTGGGGTGGTGTTGCCTCCTTTGGAGCGGCGAGGGCAGGGAGCCGCCTCGGTATTCCCCAGGAGGCGCTGCGGTGCACCGGGTCTCCGTCAAGCATTGAGCTAGGGCCCTCGGGGTGCCCCTCGAGGTGGGATGGGCATCTCGGGGCATCTCTGGAGTGGCATCAAGGGAGCCGAGGGGACTCAGCCTTTCTCTCGGGTCACAGGACGGGGAAACCGGGCTTCATCTCGAATGCAGGGTCGAAGGTCGTGCTTTTCCTGGAGTCGCAGCGGGAGGCGGGGGTTGCCTCTCTGGATCCGATGCCAGGCGCCTCAGGGAGCCTCTCTTGTTGCCTCTGGGAAGTGCCGGCCGGCCTCCTTTACCATTGCCAGGGGCAGCTGGGCTTCCCGTCGATTCGCTGCGATGCAATGGGGCCCCATGTGCCATTGCGGTCTTCCTTGGGGATCTTTGGACTTGGGGCCGGAACTGCTGTCTTGGGGCCTCCTCTGGAGCATCAGGAGAAGGGACAGGCCTCCTCTTCAGGTGCGAAGGAAAGTAGGAATTCCAGTCGAGTGGAGGCAAAGCCGGCGGCCCCCCTCTCGAGAAGAGGTGGCGTAGGAGAGGCGGGGTCGCTGTCGAGCCGCGCCGGGAGACTCGGGGTTGCACTCGCGTGGGGACACGAGGATCTCGGGGAACCTTTGGGGCTGCCTAGACGGAGTCCAGCCTGCTTTGCAGGGCCAGAGAGCACTCAGGATGGCTCTCGAGTCGTTGCAGATACAAAGTGCCCCTTCTCGCAGGGAGGGGGGCCCACGGGACGCTCTCGCGCTGTGGCGGGAAGCCCTGCCTTCTTGGCGGGTTGGTACGGGTATCTCGGGGGAAACCTGGTGCCACCCGCACGGAGTCAAGCCCCGTTCTGAGCCGGGAGAGGTGCCGGGGCATGCTCTCCATGCCCTGCACGGGAAAAGTGCCTCCTCACGCAATGGGCGTGGCATCACGTGGGTTTTCTCGACTTGCGGTGGTGGGTTCTTGAGTTGTGGCGGGGCCCTGGCTCCTCTCCCCTGTTAGCCCACTGGGGTGGTGTTGCCTCCTTTGGAGCGGCGAGGGGAGGGAGCTGCCTCGGGATTCCCCAGGAGGCGCTGCAGCGCACAGGGTCCGCGGCACGGCACGCATAGGGCTAGGACCCTCGGGGTGCCCCTCGAGGTCGGATGGGCTTCTCGGGGCATCTCTGGGGTGGCATCAAGGGAGCCGCGGTGACTCAGCCTTTCTCTCGGGTCACAGTAAGGGGAAATCGGGCTTCATCTCGAATGCAGGGTCGAAGGTCGTGCTTTTCCTGGAGTCGCAGCGGGAGGCGGGGGTTGCCTCTCTGGATCCCATGCCAGGCTCCTCAGGGAGCTTCTCTTGTTGCCTCTGGGAAGTGCCGACCTCCTTTGCCATTGCCAGGGGCAGCTGGGCTTCCCGTCGATTCGCTGCGATGCAATGGGGCCCCATGTGCCATTGCGGTTTTCCTTGGGGACCTTCGTTCTTGGGGCCAGAACTGGTGTCTTGGGGCCTCCTCTGGAGCGTCAGGAGAAGTGACAGGCCTCCTTTTGAGGTGCGAAGGAAAGTAGGGATTCCAGTCGAGTGGAGGCAAAGCCGGCGGCCCC
The DNA here is from genome assembly GCF_054371585.1 of Giraffa tippelskirchi. NCBI lineage: Eukaryota > Metazoa > Chordata > Mammalia > Artiodactyla > Giraffidae > Giraffa > Giraffa tippelskirchi. Next base: position 5,791,785 of record NC_137288.1, on the reverse strand, counting down.
CCTCTCGAGAAGAGGTGGCGTAGGCGAGGCGGGGTCGCTGTCGAGCCGCGCCTGGAGACTCGGGGCTCCGCTCTCGTGGGGACACGGGGATCTCGGGGAACCTCTGGGGGCGCCGAGAGGGAGTCCAGCCTCCTTTGAGGGCCAGAGAGCACTCAAGATGGCTCTCGAGTCGCTGCAGATACAAAGGGCCCCTTCTCGCACGCAGGGGGGCCCACAGGACGCTCTCGCGCTGTGGCGGGAAGCCCTGCCTTCTTGACCGGTTGGCACGGCTATCTCGGGGGACACCTGGTGTCGGCCGCACGGAGTGAAGCCCCGTTCTGAGCCGGGAGAGGTACCGGGGCATGCTCTCCACGCCCTGCAAGGGAAAAGCGCCTCCTCACGCAGTGGGCGTGGCATCACGTGGGGTTTCTCGACTTGCGGCGGTGGGTTCTCGAGTTGCGGCGGGGACCCTGGCCCGTCGCCCCTATTAGCCCAGCGGGGTCGTGGTGCCTCCTATGGAGCGGCGAGGGGAGGGAGCCGCCTTGGGTTTCCCCAGGAGGCGCTGCAGCGCACCGGGTCCGCGGCAAGCATTGAGCTAGGACCCTCGGGGTGCCCCTCGAGGTGGGATGGGCATCTCGGGGCATCTCTGGAGTGGCATCAAGGGAGCCACGGGGACTCAGCCTTTCTCTCGGGTCACAGTAAGGGGAAACCGGGCTTCATCTCGAATGCAGGGTCGAAGGTCGTGCTTTTCCTGGAGTCGCAGCGGGAGGCGGGGGTTGCCTCTCTGGATCCCATGCCAGGCTCCTCAGGGAGCTTCTCCTGTTGCCTCTGGGAAGTGCCGGCCTCCCTTGCCATTGCCAGGGGCAGCTGGGCTTCCCGTCGATTCGCTGCAATGGAATGTGGCCCCATGTGCCATTGCGGGCTTCCTTGGGGACCTTTGGCCTTGGGGCCGGATCTGGTGTCTTGGGGCCTACTCTGGAGCGTCAGGAGAAGTGACAGGCCTCCTCTTGAGGTGCGAAGGAAAGTAGGGATTCCCGTCGAGTGGAGGCAAAGCCGGCGGCCCCCCTCTCGAGAAGAGGTGGCGTAGGGGAGGTGGGATCGCTGTCTAACTGTGCCTGGAGACGCGGGGTTCCACTCGCGTGGGGACACGGGGATCTCGGGGCACCTCTGGGGCCGCCTAGACGGAGTCCAGCCTGCTTTGCAGGGCCAGAGAGCACTCAGGATGGCTCTCGAGTCGCTGCAGATACAAAGGGCCCCTTCTCGCAGGGAGGGGGGCCCACGGGACGCTCTCGCGCTGTGGCGGGAAGCCCTGCCTTCTTAGCGGGTTGGCACGGGTATCTCGGGGGACACCTGGTGTCACCCGCACGGAGTCAAGCCCCGTTCTGAGACGGGAGAGGTGCCGGGGCATGCTCTCCATGCCCTGCACGGGAAAAGTGCCTCCTCACGCAATGGGCGTGGCATCACGTGGGTTTTCACGACTTGCGGCGGTGGGTTCTCGAGTTGTGGCGGGGCCCTGGCCAGTCTCCCCTGTTAGCCCAGTGGGGTGGTGTTGCCTCCTTTGGAGCGGCGAGGGCAGGGAGCCGCCTCGGTATTCCCCAGGAGGCGCTGCGGTGCACCGGGTCTCCGTCAAGCATTGAGCTAGGGCCCTCGGGGTGCCCCTCGAGGTGGGATGGGCATCTCGGGGCATCTCTGGAGTGGCATCAAGGGAGCCGAGGGGACTCAGCCTTTCTCTCGGGTCACAGGACGGGGAAACCGGGCTTCATCTCGAATGCAGGGTCGAAGGTCGTGCTTTTCCTGGAGTCGCAGCGGGAGGCGGGGGTTGCCTCTCTGGATCCCATGCCAGGCGCCTCAGGGAGCCTCTCTTGTTGCCTCTGGGAAGTGCCGGCCGGCCTCCTTTACCATTGCCAGGGGCAGCTGGGCTTCCCGTCGATTCGCTGCGATGCAATGGGGCCCCTGTGCCATTGCGGTCTTCCTTGGGGATCTTTGGACTTGGGGCCGGAACTGCTGTCTTGGGGCCTCCTCTGGAGCATCAGGAGAAGGGACAGGCCTCCTCTTCAGGTGCGAAGGAAAGTAGGAATTCCAGTCGAGTGGAGGCAAAGCCGGCGGCCCCCCTCTCGAGAAGAGGTGGCGTAGGAGAGGCGGGGTCGCTGTCGAGCCACGCCGGGAGACTCGGGGTTGCACTCGCGTGGGGACACGAGGATCTCGGGGAACCTTTGGGGCTGCCTAGACGGAGTCCAGCCTGCTTTGCAGGGCCAGAGAGCACTCAGGATGGCTCTCGAGTCGTTGCAGATACAAAGTGCCCCTTCTCGCAGGGAGGGGGGCCCACGGGACGCTCTCGCGCTGTGGCGGGAAGCCCTGCCTTCTTGGCGGGTTGGTACGGGTATCTCGGGGGAAACCTGGTGCCACCCGCACGGAGTCAAGCCCCGTTCTGAGCCGGGAGAGGTGCCGGGGCATGCTCTCCATGCCCTGCACGGGAAAAGTGCCTCCTCACGCAATGGGCGTGGCATCACGTGGGTTTTCTCGACTTGCGGTGGTGGGTTCTTGAGTTGTGGCGGGGCCCTGGCTCCTCTCCCCTGTTAGCCCACTGGGGTGGTGTTGCCTCCTTTGGAGCGGCGAGGGGAGGGAGCTGCCTCGGGATTCCCCAGGAGGCGCTGCAGCGCACAGGGTCCGCGGCACGGCACGCATAGGGCTAGGACCCTCGGGGTGCCCCTCGAGGTCGGATGGGCTTCTCGGGGCATCTCTGGGGTGGCATCAAGGGAGTCGCGGTGACTCAGCCTTTCTCTCGGGTCACAGTAAGGGGAAATCGGGCTTCATCTCGAATGCAGGGTCGAAGGTCGTGCTTTTCCTGGAGTCGCAGCGGGAGGCGGGGGTTGCCTCTCTGGATCCCATGCCAGGCTCCTCAGGGAGCTTCTCTTGTTGCCTCTGGGAAGTGCCGACCTCCTTTGCCATTGCCAGGGGCAGCTGGGCTTCCCGTCGATTCGCTGCGATGCAATGGGGCCCCATGTGCCATTGCGGTTTTCCTTGGGGACCTTCGTTCTTGGGGCCAGAACTGGTGTCTTGGGGCCTCCTCTGGAGCGTCAGGAGAAGTGACAGGCCTCCTTTTGAGTTGCGAAGGAAAGTAGGGATTCCAGTCGAGTGGAGGCAAAGCCGGCGGCCCCCCTCTCGAGAAGAGGTGGCGTAGGCGAGGCGGGGTCGCTGTCGAGCCGCGCCTGGAGACTCGGGGCTCCGCTCTCGTGGGGACACGGGGATCTCGGGGAACCTCTGGGGGCGCCGAGAGGGAGTCCAGCCTCCTTTGAGGGCCAGAGAGCACTCAAGATGGCTCTCGAGTTGCTGCAGATAAAAAGGGCCCCTTCTCGCACGGAGGGGGGCCCACAGGATGCTCTCGCGCTGTGGCGGGAAGCCCTGCCTTCTTGACCGGTTGGCACGGCTATCTCGGGGGACACCTGGTGTCGGCCGCACGGAGTGAAGCCCCGTTCTGAGCCGGGAGAGGTACCGGGGCATGCTCTCCACGCCCTGCAAGGGAAAAGCGCCTCCTCACGCAGTGGGCGTGGCATCACGTGGGGTTTCTCGACTTGCGGCGGTGGGTTCTCGAGTTGCGGCGGGGACCCTGGCCCGTCGCCCCTATTAGCCCAGCGGGGTCGTGGTGCCTCCTATGGAGCGGCGAGGGGAGGGAGCCGCCTTGGGTTTCCCCAGGAGGCGCTGCAGCGCACCGGGTCCGCGGCAAGCATTGAGCTAGGACCCTCGGGGTGCCCCTCGAGGTGGGATGGGCATCTCGGGGCATCTCTGGAGTGGCATCAAGGGAGCCGCGGGGACTCAGCCTTTCTCTCGGGTCACAGTAAGGGGAAACCGGGCTTCATCTCGAATGCAGGGTCGAAGGTCGTGCTTTTCCTGGAGTCGCAGCAGGAGGCGGGGGTTGCCTCTCTGGATCCCATGCCAGGCTCCTCAGGGAGCTTCTCCTGTTGCCTCTGGGAAGTGCCGGCCTCCCTTGCCATTGCCAGGGGCAGCTGGGCTTCCCGTGGATTCGCTGCAATGGAATGTGGCCCCATGTGCCATTGCAGGCTTCCTTGGGGACCTTTGGCCTTGGGGCCGGATCTGGTGTCTTGGGGCCTCCTCTGGAGCGTCAGGAGAAGTGACAGGCCTCCTCTTGAGGTGCGAAGGAAAGTAGGGATTCCCGTCGAGTGGAGGCAAAGCCGGCGGCCCCCCTCTCGAGAAGAGGTGGCGTAGGGGAGGTGGGATCGCTGTCTAACTGTGCCTGGAGACGCGGGGTTCCACTCGCGTGGGGACACGGGGATCTCGGGGCACCTCTGGGGCCGCCTAGACGGAGTCCAGCATGCTTTGCAGGGCCAGAGAGCACTCAGGATGGCTCTCGAGTCGCTGCAGATACAAAGGGCCCCTTCTCGCAGGGAGGGGGGCCCACGGGACGCTCTCGCGCTGTGGCGGGAAGCCCTGCCTTCTTAGCGGGTTGGCACGGGTATCTCGGGGGACACCTGGTGTCACCCGCACGGAGTCAAGCCCCGTTCTGAGCAGGGAGAGGTGCCGGGGCATGCTCTCCATGCCCTGCACGGGAAAAGTGCCTCCTCATGCAATGGGCGTGGCATCACGTGGGTTTTCTCGACTTGCGGCGGTGGGTTCTCGAGTTGTGGCGGGGCCCTGGCCAGTCTCCCCTGTTAGCCCAGTGGGGTGGTGTTGCCTCCTTTGGAGCGGCGAGGGCAGGGAGCCGCCTCGGTATTCCCCAGGAGGCGCTGCGGTGCACCGGGTCTCCGTCAAGCATTGAGCTAGGGCCCTCGGGGTGCCCCTCGAGGTGGGATGGGCATCTCGGGGCATCTCTGGAGTGGCATCAAGGGAGCCGAGGGGACTCAGCCTTTCTCTCGGGTCACAGGACGGGGAAACCGGGCTTCATCTCGAATGCAGGGTCGAAGGTCGTGCTTTTCCTGGAGTCGCAGCGGGAGGCGGGGGTTGCCTCTCTGGATCCGATGCCAGGCGCCTCAGGGAGCCTCTCTTGTTGCCTCTGGGAAGTGCCGGCCGGCCTCCTTTACCATTGCCAGGGGCAGCTGGGCTTCCCGTCGATTCGCTGCGATGCAATGGGGCCCCATGTGCCATTGCGGTCTTCCTTGGGGATCTTTGGACTTGGGGCCAGAACTGCTGTCTTGGGGCCTCCTCTGGAGCATCAGGAGAAGGGACAGGCCTCCTCTTCAGGTGCGAAGGAAAGTAGGAATTCCAGTCGAGTGGAGGCAAAGCCGGCGGCCCCCCTCTCGAGAAGAGGTGGCGTAGGAGAGGCGGGGTCGCTGTCGAGCCGCGCCGGGAGACTCGGGGTTGCACTCGCGTGGGGACACGAGGATCTCGGGGAACCTTTGGGGCTGCCTAGACGGAGTCCAGCCTGCTTTGCAGGGCCAGAGAGCACTCAGGATGGCTCTCGAGTCGTTGCAGATACAAAGTGCCCCTTCTCGCAGGGAGGGGGGCCCACGGGACGCTCTCGCGCTGTGGCGGGAAGCCCTGCCTTCTTGGCGGGTTGGTACGGGTATCTCGGGGGAAACCTGGTGCCACCCGCACGGAGTCAAGCCCCGTTCTGAGCCGGGAGAGGTGCCGGGGCATGCTCTCCATGCCCTGCACGGGAAAAGTGCCTCCTCACACAATGGGCGTGGCATCACGTGGGTTTTCTCGACTTGCGGTGGTGGGTTCTTGAGTTGTGGCGGGGCCCTGGCTCGTTTCCCCTGTTAGCCCACTGGGGTGGTGTTGCCTCCTTTGGAGCGGCGAGGGGAGGGAGCTGCCTCGGGATTCCCCAGGAGGCGCTGCAGGGCACAGGGTCCGCGGCACAGCACGCATAGGGCTAGGACCCTCGGGGTGCCCCTCGAGGTCGGATGGGCTTCTCGGGGCATCTCTGGGGTGGCATCAAGGGAGCCGCGGGGACTCAGCCTTTCTCTCGGGTCACAGTAAGGGGAAATTGGGCTTCATCTCGAATGCAGGGTCGAAGGTCGTGCTTTTCCTGGAGTCGCAGCGGGAGGCGGGGGTTGCCTCTCTGGATCCCATGCCAGGCTCCTCAGGGAGCTTCTCTTGTTGCCTCTGGGAAGTGCCGACCTCCTTTGCCATTGCCAGGGGCAGCTGGGCTTCCCGTCGATTCGCTGCGATGCAATGGGGCCCCATGTGCCATTGCGGTTTTCCTTGGGGACCTTCGTTCTTGGGGCCAGAACTGGTGTCTTGGGGCCTCCTCTGGAGCGTCAGGAGAAGTGACAGGCCTCCTTTTGAGGTGCGAAGGAAAGTAGGGATTCCAGTCGAGTGGAGGCAAAGCCGGCGGCCCCCCTCTCGAGAAGAGGTGGCGTAGGCGAGGCGGGGTCGCTGTCGAGCCGCGCCTGGAGACTCGGGGCTCCGCTCTCGTGGGGACACGGGGATCTCGGGGAACCTCTGGGGGCGCCGAGAGGGAGTCCAGCCTCCTTTGAGGGCCAGAGAGCACTCAAGATGGCTCTCGAGTCGCTGCAGATACAAAGGGCCCCTTCTCGCACGGAGGGGGGCCCACAGGACGCTCTCGCGCTGTGGCGGGAAGCCCTGCCTTCTTGACCGGTTGGCACGGCTATCTCGGGGGACACCTGGTGTCGGCCGCACGGAGTGAAGCCCCGTTCTGAGCCGGGAGAGGTACCGGGGCATGCTCTCCACGCCCTGCAAGGGAAAAGCGCCTCCTCACGCAGTGGGCGTGGCATCACGTGGGGTTTCTCGACTTGCGGCGGTGGGTTCTCGAGTTGCGGCGGGGACCCTGGCCCGTCGCCCCTATTAGCCCAGCGGGGTCGTGGTGCCTCCTATGGAGCGGCGTGGGGAGGGAGCCGCCTTGGGTTTCCCCAGGAGGCGCTGCAGCGCACCGGGTCCGCGGCAAGCATTGAGCTAGGACCCTCGGGGTGCCCCTCGAGGTGGGATGGGCATCTCGGGGCATCTCTGGAGTGGCATCAAGGGAGCCGCGGGGACTCAGCCTTTCTCTCGGGTCACAGTAAGGGGAAACCGGGCTTCATCTCGAATGCAGGGTCGAAGGTCGTGCTTTTCCTGGAGTCGCAGCGGCAGGCGGGGGTTGCCTCTCTGGATCCCATGCCAGGCTCCTCAGGGAGCTTCTCCTGTTGCCTCTGGGAAGTGCCGTCCTCCCTTGCCATTGCCAGGGGCAGCTGGGCTTCCCGTCGATTCGCTGCAATGGAATGTGGCCCCATGTGCCATTGCGGGCTTCCTTGGGGACCTTTGGCCTTGGGGCCGGATCTGGTGTCTTGGGGCCTCCTCTGGAGCGTCAGGAGAAGTGACAGGCCTCCTCTTGAGGTGCGAAGGAAAGTAGGGATTCCCGTCGAGTGGAGGCAAAGCCGGCGGCCCCCCTCTCGAGAAGAGGTGGCGTAGGGGAGGTGGGATCGCTGTCTAACTGTGCCTGGAGACGCGGGGTTCCACTCGCGTGGGGACACGGGGATCTCGGGGCACCTCTGGGGCCGCCTAGACGGAGTCCAGCCTGCTTTGCAGGGCCAGAGAGCACTCAGGATGGCTCTCGAGTCGCTGCAGATACAAAGGGCCCCTTCTCGCAGGGAGGGGGGCCCACGGGACGCTCTCGCGCTGTGGCGGGAAGCCCTGCCTTCTTAGCGGGTTGGCACGGGTATCTCGGGGGACACCTGGTGTCACCCGCACGGAGTCAAGCCCCGTTCTGAGACGGGAGAGGTGCCGGGGCATGCTCTCCATGCCCTGCACGGGAAAAGTGCCTCCTCACGCAATGGGCGTGGCATCACGTGGGTTTTCCCGACTTGCGGCGGTGGGTTCTCGAGTTGTGGCGGGGCCCTGGCCAGTCTCCCCTGTTAGCCCAGTGGGGTGGTGTTGCCTCCTTTGGAGCGGCGAGGGCAGGGAGCCGCCTCGGTATTCCCCAGGAGGCGCTGCGGTGCACCGGGTCTCCGTCAAGCATTGAGCTAGGGCCCTCGGGGTGCCCCTCGAGGTGGGATGGGCATCTCGGGGCATCTCTGGAGTGGCATCAAGGGAGCCGAGGGGACTCAGCCTTTCTCTCGGGTCACAGGACGGGGAAACCGGGCTTCATCTCGAATGCAGGGTCGAAGGTCGTGCTTTTCCTGGAGTCGCAGCGGGAGGCGGGGGTTGCCTCTCTGGATCCCATGCCAGGCGCCTCAGGGAGCCTCTCTTGTTGCCTCTGGGAAGTGCCGGCCGGCCTCCTTTACCATTGCCAGGGGCAGCTGGGCTTCCCGTCGATTCGCTGCGATGCAATGGGGCCCCATGTGCCATTGCGGTCTTCCTTGGGGATCTTTGGACTTGGGGCCGGAACTGCTGTCTTGGGGCCTCCTCTGGAGCATCAGGAGAAGGGACAGGCCTCCTCTTCAGGTGCGAAGGAAAGTAGGAATTCCAGTCGAGTGGAGGCAAAGCCGGCGGCCCCCCTCTCGAGAAGAGGTGGCGTAGGAGAGGCGGGGTCGCTGTCGAGCCGCGCCGGGAGACTCGGGGTTGCACTCGCGTGGGGACACGAGGATCTCGGGGAACCTTTGGGGCTGCCTAGACGGAGTCCAGCCTGCTTTGCAGGGCCAGAGAGCACTCAGGATGGCTCTCGAGTCGTTGCAGATACAAAGTGCCCCTTCTCGCAGGGAGGGGGGCCCACGGGACGCTCTCGCGCTGTGGCGGGAAGCCCTGCCTTCTTGGCGGGTTGGTACGGGTATCTCGGGGGAAACCTGGTGCCACCCGCACGGAGTCAAGCCCCGTTCTGAGCCGGGAGAGGTGCCGGGGCATGCTCTCCATGCCCTGCACGGGAAAAGTGCCTCCTCACGCAATGGGCGTGGCATCACGTGGGTTTTCTCGACTTGCGGTGGTGGGTTCTTGAGTTGTGGCGGGGCCCTGGCTCGTCTCCCCTGTTAGCCCACTGGGGTGGTGTTGCCTCCTTTGGAGCGGCGAGGGGAGGGAGCTGCCTCGGGATTCCCCAGGAGGCGCTGCAGCGCACAGGGTCCGCGGCACGGCACGCATAGGGCTAGGACCCTCGGGGTGCCCCTCGAGGTCGGATGGGCTTCTCGGGGCATCTCTGGGGTGGCATCAAGGGAGCCGCGGGGACTCAGCCTTTCTCTCGGGTCACAGTAAGGGGAAATCGGGCTTCATCTCGAATGCAGGGTCGAAGGTCGTGCTTTTCCTGGAGTCGCAGCGGGAGGCGGGGGTTGCCTCTCTGGATCCCATGCCAGGCTCCTCAGGGAGCTTCTCTTGTTGCCTCTGGGAAGTGCCGACCTCCTTTGCCATTGCCAGGGGCAGCTGGGCTTCCCGTCGATTCGCTGCGATGCAATGGGGCCCCATGTGCCATTGCGGTTTTCCTTGGGGACCTTCGTTCTTGGGGCCAGAACTGGTGTCTTGGGGCCTCCTCTGGAGCGTCAGGAGAAGTGACAGGCCTCCTTTTGAGGTGCGAAGGAAAGTAGGGATTCCAGTCGAGTGGAGGCAAAGCCGGCGGCCCCCCTCTCGAGAAGAGGTGGCGTAGGCGAGGCGGGGTCGCTGTCGAGCCGCGCCTGGAGACTCGGGGCTCCGCTCTCGTGGGGACACGGGGATCTCGGGGAACCTCTGGGGGCGCCGAGAGGGAGTCCAGCCTCCTTTGAGGGCCAGAGAGCACTCAAGATGGCTCTCGAGTCGCTGCAGATACAAAGGGCCCCTTCTCGCACGGAGGGGGGCCCACAGGACGCTCTCGCGCTGTGGCGGGAAGCCCTGCCTTCTTGACCGGTTGGCACGGCTATCTCGGGGGACACCTGGTGTCGGCCGCACGGAGTGAAGCCCCGTTCTGAGCCGGGAGAGGTACCGGGGCATGCTCTCCACGCCCTGCAAGGGAAAAGCGCCTCCTCACGCTGTGGGCGTGGCATCACGTGGGGTTTCTCGACTTGCGGCGGTGGGTTCTCGAGTTGCGGCGGGGACCCTGGCCCGTCGCCCCTATTAGCCAAGCGGGGTCGTGGTGCCTCCTATGGAGCGGCGAGGGGAGGGAGCCGCCTTGGGTTTCCCCAGGAGGCGCTGCAGCGCACCGGGTCCGCGGCAAGCATTGAGCTAGGACCCTCGGGGTGCCCCTCGAGGTGGGATGGGCATCTCGGGGCATCTCTGGAGTGGCATCAAGGGAGCCGCGGGGACTCAGCCTTTCTCTCGGGTCACAGTAAGGGGAAACCGGGCTTCATCTCGAATGCAGGGTCGAAGGTCGTGCTTTTCCTGGAGTCGCAGCGGCAGGCGGGGGTTGCCTCTCTGGATCCCATGCCAGGCTCCTCAGGGAGCTTCTCCTGTTGCCTCTGGGAAGTGCCGGCCTCCCTTGCCATTGCCAGGGGCAGCTGGGCTTCCCGTCGATTCGCTGCAATGGAATGTGGCCCCATGTGCCATTGCGGGCTTCCTTGGGGACCTTTGGCCTTGGGGCCGGATCTGGTGTCTTGGGGCCTCCTCTGGAGCGTCAGGAGAAGTGACAGGCCTCCTCTTGAGGTGCGAAGGAAAGTAGGGATTCCCGTCGAGTGGAGGCAAAGCCGGCGGCCCCCCTCTCGAGAAGAGGTGGCGTAGGGGAGGTGGGATCGCTGTCTAACTGTGCCTGGAGACGCGGGGTTCCACTCGCGTGGGGACACGGGGATCTCGGGGCACCTCTGGGGCCGCCTAGACGGAGTCCAGCCTGCTTTGCAGGGCCAGAGAGCACTCAGGATGGCTCTCGAGTCGCTGCAGATACAAAGGGCCCCTTCTCGCAGGGAGGGGGGCCCACGGGACGCTCTCGCGCTGTGGCGGGAAGCCCTGCCTTCTTAGCGGGTTGGCACGGGTATCTCGGGGGACACCTGGTGTCACCCGCACGGAGTCAAGCCCCGTTCTGAGACGGGAGAGGTGCCGGGGCATGCTCTCCATGCCCTGCACGGGAAAAGTGCCTCCTCACGCAATGGGCGTGGCATCACGTGGGTTTTCCCGACTTGCGGCGGTGGGTTCTCGAGTTGTTGCGGGGCCCTGGCCAGTCTCCCCTGTTAGCCCAGTGGGGTGGTGTTGCCTCCTTTGGAGCGGCGAGGGCAGGGAGCCGCCTCGGTATTCCCCAGGAGGCGCTGCGGTGCACCGGGTCTCCGTCAAGCATTGAGCTAGGGCCCTCGGGGTGCCCCTCGAGGTGGGATGGGCATCTCGGGGCATCTCTGGAGTGGCATCAAGGGAGCCGAGGGGACTCAGCCTTTCTCTCGGGTCACAGGACGGGGAAACCGGGCTTCATCTCGAATGCAGGGTCGAAGGTCGTGCTTTTCCTGGAGTCGCAGCGGGAGGCGGGGGTTGCCTCTCTGGATCCGATGCCAGGCGCCTCAGGGAGCCTCTCTTGTTGCCTCTGGGAAGTGCCGGCCGGCCTCCTTTACCATTGCCAGGGGCAGCTGGGCTTCCCGTCGATTCGCTGCGATGCAATGGGGCCCCATGTGCCATTGCGGTCTTCCTTGGGGATCTTTGGACTTGGGGCCGGAACTGCTGTCTTGGGGCCTCCTCTGGAGCATCAGGAGAAGGGACAGGCCTCCTCTTCAGGTGCGAAGGAAAGTAGGAATTCCAGTCGAGTGGAGGCAAAGCCGGCGACCCCCCTCTCGAGAAGAGGTGGCGTAGGAGAGGCGGAGTCGCTGTCGAGCCGCGCCGGGAGACTCGGGGTTGCACTCGCGTGGGGACACGAGGATCTCGGGGAACCTTTGGGGCTGCCTAGACGGAGTCCAGCCTGCTTTGCAGGGACAGAGAGCACTCAGGATGGCTCTCGAGTCGTTGCAGATACAAAGTGCCCCTTCTCGCAGGGAGGGGGGCCCACGGGACGCTCTCGCGCTGTGGCGGGAAGCCCTGCCTTCTTGGCGGGTTGGTACGGGTATCTCGGGGGAAACCTGGTGCCACCCGCACGGAGTCAAGCCCCGTTCTGAGCCGGGAGAGGTGCCGGGGCATGCTCTCCATGCCCTGCACGGGAAAAGTGCCTCCTCACGCAATGGGCGTGGCATCACGTGGGTTTTCTCGACTTGCGGTGGTGGGTTCTTGAGTTGTGGCGGGGCCCTGGCTCGTCTCCCCTGTTAGCCCACTGGGGTGATGTTGCCTCCTTTGGAGCGGCGAGGGGAGGGAGCTGCCTCGGGATTCCCCAGGAGGCGCTGCAGCGCACAGGGTCCGCGGCACGGCACGCATAGGGCTAGGACCCTCGGGGTGCCCCTCGAGGTCGGATGGGCTTCTCGGGGCATCTCTGGGGTGGCATCAAGGGAGCCGCGGGGACTCAGCCTTTCTCTCGGGTCACAGTAAGGGGAAATCGGGCTTCATCTCGAATGCAGGGTCGAAGGTCGTGCTTTTCCTGGAGTCGCAGCGGGAGGCGGGGGTTGCCTCTCTGGATCCCATGCCAGGCTCCTCAGGGAGCTTCTCTTGTTGCCTCTGGGAAGTGCCGACCTCCTTTGCCATTGCCAGGGGCAGCTGGGCTTCCCGTCGATTCGCTGCGATGCAATGGGGCCCCATGTGCCATTGCGGTTTTCCTCGGGGACCTTCGTTCTTGGGGCCAGAACTGGTGTCTTGGGGCCTCCTCTGGAGCGTCAGGAGAAGTGACAGGCCTCCTTTTGAGGTGCGAAGGAAAGTAGGGATTCCAGTCGAGTGGAGGCAAAGCCGGCGGCCCCCCTCTCGAGAAGAGGTGGCGTAGGCGAGGCGGGGTCGCTGTCGAGCCGCGCCTGGAGACTCGGGGCTCCGCTCTCGTGGGGACACGGGGATCTCGGGGAACCTCTGGGGGCGCCGAGAGGGAGTCCAGCCTCCTTTGAGGGCCAGAGAGCACTCAAGATGGCTCTCGAGTCGCTGCAGATACAAAGGGCCCCTTCTCGCACGGAGGGGGGCCCACAGGACGCCTTCGCGCTGTGGCGGGAAGCCCTGCCTTCTTGACCGGTTGGCACGGCTATCTCGGGGGACACCTGGTGTCGGCCGCACGGAGTGAAGCCCCGTTCTGAGCCGGGAGAGGTACCGGGGCATGCTCTCCACGCCCTGCAAGGGAAAAGCGCCTCCTCACGCAGTGGGCGTGGCATCACGTGGGGTTTCTCGACTTGCGGCGGTGGGTTCTCGAGTTGCGGCGGGGACCCTGGCCCGTCGCCCCTATTAGCCCAGCGGGGTCGTGGTGCCTCCTATGGAGCGGTGAGGGGAGGGAGCCGCCTTGGGTTTCCCCAGGAGGCGCTGCAGCGCACCGGGTCCGCGGCAAGCATTGAGCTAGGACCCTCGGGGTGCCCCTCGAGGTGGGATGGGCATCTCGGGGCATCTCTGGAGTGGCATCAAGGGAGCCGCGGGGACTCAGCCTTTCTCTCGGGTCACAGTAAGGGGAAACCGGGCTTCATCTCGAATGCAGGGTCGAAGGTCGTGCTTTTCCTGGAGTCGCAGCGGGAGGCGGGGGTTGCCTCTCTGGATCCCATGCCAGGCTCCTCAGGGAGCTTCTCCTGTTGCCTCTGGGAAGTGCCGGCCTCCCTTGCCATTGCCAGGGGCAGCTGGGCTTCCCGTCGATTTGCTGCAATGGAATGTGGCCCCATGTGCCATTGCGGGCTTCCTTGGGGACCTTTGGCCTTGGGGCCGGATCTGGTGTCTTGGGGCCTCCTCTGGAGCGTCAGGAGAAGTGACAGGCCTCCTCTTGAGGTGCGAAGGAAAGTAGGGATTCCCGTCGAGTGGAGGCAAAGCCGGCGGCCCCCCTCTCGAGAAGAGGTGGCGTAGGGGAGGTGGGATCGCTGTCTAACTGTGCCTGGAGACGCGGGGTTCCACTCGCGTGGGGACACGGGGAACTCGGGGCACCTCTGGGGCCGCCTAGACGGAGTCCAGCCTGCTTTGCAGGGCCAGAGAGCACTCAGGATGGCTCTCGAGTCGCTGCAGATACAAAGGGCCCCTTCTCGCAGGGAGGGGGGCCCACGGGACGCTCTCGCGCTGTGGCGGGAAGCCCTGCCTTCTTAGCGGGTTGGCACGGGTATCTCGGGGGACACCTGGTGTCACCCGCACGGAGTCAAGCCCCGTTCTGAGACGGGAGAGGTGCCGGGGCATGCTCTCCATGCCCTGCACGGGAAAAGTGCCTCCTCACGCAATGGGCGTGGCATCACGTGGGTTTTCCCGACTTGCGGCGGTGGGTTCTCGAGTTGTGGCGGGGCCCTGGCCAGTCTCCCCTGTTAGCCCAGTGGGGTGGTGTTGCCTCCTTTGGAGCGGCGAGGGCAGGGAGCCGCCTCGGTATTCCCCAGGAGGCGCTGCGGTGCACCAGGTCTCCGTCAAGCATTGAGCTAGGGCCCTCGGGGTGCCCCTCGAGGTGGGATGGGCATCTCGGGGCATCTCTGGAGTGGCATCAAGGGAGCCGAGGGGACTCAGCCTTTCTCTCGGGTCACAGGACGGGGAAACCGGGCTTCATCTCGAATGCAGGGTCGAAGGTTGTGCTTTTCCTGGAGTCGCAGCGGGAGGCGGGGGTTGCCTCTCTGGATCCGATGCCAGGCGCCTCAGGGAGCCTCTCTTGTTGCCTCTGGGAAGTGCCGGCCGGCCTCCTTTACCATTGCCAGGGGCAGCTGGGCTTCCCGTCGATTCGCTGCGATGCAATGGGGCCCCATGTGCCATTGCGGTCTTCCTTGGGGATCTTTGGACTTGGGGCCGGAACTGCTGTCTTGGGGCCTCCTCTGGAGCATCAGGAGAAGGGACAGGCCTCCTCTTCAGGTGCGAAGGAAAGTAGGAATTCCAGTCGAGTGGAGGCAAAGCCGGCGGCCCCCCTCTCGAGAAGAGGTGGCGTAGGAGAGGCGGGGTCGCTGTCGAGCCGCGCCGGGAGACTCGGGGTTGCACTCGCGTGGGGACACGAGGATCTCGGGGAACCTTTGGGGCTGCCTAGACGGAGTCCAGCCTGCTTTGCAGGGCCAGAGAGCACTCAGGATGGCTCTCGAGTCGTTGCAGATACAAAGTGCCCCTTCTCGCAGGGAGGGGGGCCCACGGGACGCTCTCGCGCTGTGGCGGGAAGCCCTGCCTTCTTGGCGGGTTGGTACGGGTATCTCGGGGGAAACCTGGTGCCACCCGCACGGAGTCAAGCCCCGTTCTGAGCCGGGAGAGGTGCCGGGGCATGCTCTCCATGCCCTGCACGGGAAAAGTGCCTCCTCACGCAATGGGCGTGGCATCACATGGGTTTTCTCGACTTGCGGTGGTGGGTTCTTGAGTTGTGGCGGGGCCCTGGCTCGTCTCCCCTGTTAGCCCACTGGGGTGGTGTTGCCTCTTTTGGAGCGGCGAGGGGAGGGAGCTGCCTCGGGATTCCCCAGGAGGCGCTGCAGCGCACAGGGTCCGCGGCACGGCACGCATAGGGCTAGGACCCTCGGGGTGCCCCTCGAGGTCGGATGGGCTTCTCGGGGCATCTCTGGGGTGGCATCAAGGGAGCCGCGGGGACTCAGCCTTTCTCTCGGGTCACAGTAAGGGGAAATCGGGCTTCATCTCGAATGCAGGGTCGAAGGTCGTGCTTTTCCTGGAGTCGCAGCGGGAGGCGGGGGTTGCCTCTCTGGATCCCATGCCAGGCTCCTCAGGGAGCTTCTCTTGTTGCCTCTGGGAAGTGCCGACCTCCTTTGCCATTGCCAGGGGCAGCTGGGCTTCCCGTCGATTCGCTGCGATGCAATGGGGCCCCATGTGCCATTGCGGTTTTCCTTGGGGACCTTCGTTCTTGGGGCCAGAACTGGTGTCTTGGGGCCTCCTCTGGAGCGTCAGGAGAAGTGACAGGCCGCCTTTTGAGGTGCGAAGGAAAGTAGGGATTCCAGTCGAGTGGAGGCAAAGCCGGCGGCCCCCCTCTCGAGAAGAGGTGGCGTAGGCGAGGCGGGGTCGCTGTCGAGCCGCGCCTGGAGACTCGGGGCTCCGCTCTCGTGGGGACACGGGGATCTCGGGGAACCTCTGGGGGCGCCGAGAGGGAGTCCAGCCTCCTTTGAGGGCCAGAGAGCACTCAAGATGGCTCTCGAGTCGCTGCAGATACAAAGGGCCCCTTCTCGCACGGAGGGGGGCCCACAGGACGCTCTCGCGCTGTGGCGGGAAGCCCTGCCTTCTTGACCGGTTGGCACGGCTATCTCGGGGGACACCTGGTGTCGGCCGCACGGAGTGAAGCCCCGTTCTGAGCCGGGAGAGGTACCGGGGCATGCTCTCCACGCCCTGCAAGGGAAAAGCGCCTCCTCACGCAGTGGGCGTGGCATCCCGTGGGGTTTCTCGACTTGCGGCGGTGGGTTCTCGAGTTGCGGCGGGGACCCTGGCCCGTCGCCCCTATTAGCCCAGCGGGGTCGTGGTGCCTCCTATGGAGCGGCGTGGGGAGGGAGCCGCCTTGGGTTTCCCCAGGAGGCGCTGCAGCGCACCGGGTCTGCGGCAAGCATTGAGCTAAGACCCTCGGGGTGCCCCTCGAGGTGGGATGGGCATCTCGGGGCATCTCTGGAGTGGCATCAAGGGAGCCGCGGGGACTCAGCCTTTCTCTCGGGTCACAGTAAGGGGAAACCGGGCTTCATCTCGAATGCAGGGTCGAAGGTCGTGCTTTTCCTGGAGTCGCAGCGGGAGGCGGGGGTTGCCTCTCTGGATCCCATGCCAGGCTCCTCAGGGAGCTTCTCCTGTTGCCTCTGGGAAGTGCCGGCCTCCCTTGCCATTGCCAGGGGCAGCTGGGCTTCCCGTCGATTCGCTGCAATGGAATGTGGCCCCATGTGCCATTGCGGGCTTCCTTGGGGACCTTTGGCCTTGGGGCCGGATCTGGTGTCTTGGGGCCTCCTCTGGAGCGTCAGGAGAAGTGACAGGCCTCCTCTTGAGGTGCGAAGGAAAGTAGGGATTCCCGTCGAGTGGAGGCAAAGCCGGCGGCCCCCCTCTCGAGAAGAGGTGGCGTAGGGGAGGTGGGATCGCTGTCTAACTGTGCCTGGAGACGCGGGGTTCCACTCGCGTGGGGACACGGGGATCTCGGGGCACCTCTGGGGCCGCCTAGACGGAGTCCAGCCTGCTTTGCAGGGCCAGAGAGCACTCAGGATGGCTCTCGAGTCGCTGCAGATACAAAGGGCCCCTTCTCGCAGGGAGGGGGGCCCACGGGACGCTCTCGCGCTGTGGCGGGAAGCCCTGCCTTCTTAGCGGGTTGGCACGGGTATCTCGGGGGACACCTGGTGTCACCCGCACGGAGTCAAGCCCCGTTCTGAGCCGGGAGAGGTGCCGGGGCATGCTCTCCATGCCCTGCACGGGAAAAGTGCCTCCTCACGCAATGGGCGTGGCATCACGTGGGTTTTCCCGACTTGCGGTGGTGGGTTTTCGAGTTGTGGCGGGGCCCTGGCCAGTCTCCCCTGTTAGCCCAGTGGGGTGGTGTTGCCTCCTTTGGAGCGGCGAGGGCAGGGAGCCGCCTCGGTATTCCCCAGGAGGCGCTGCGGTGCACCGGGTCTCCGTCAAGCATTGAGCTAGGGCCCTCTGGGTGCCCCTCGAGGTGGGATGGGCATCTCGGGGCATCTCTGGAGTGGCATCAAGGGAGCCGAGGGGACTCAGCCTTTCTCTCGGGTCACAGGACGGGGAAACCGGGCTTCATCTCGAATGCAGGGTCGAAGGTCGTGCTTTTCCTGGAGTCGCAGCGGGAGGCGGGGGTTGCCTCTCTGGATCCGATGCCAGGCGCCTCAGGGAGCCTCTCTTGTTGCCTCTGGGAAGTGCCGGCCGGCCTCCTTTACCATTGCCAGGGGCAGCTGGGCTTCCCGTCGATTCGCTGCGATGCAATGGGGCCCCATGTGCCATTGCGGTCTTCCTTGGGGATCTTTGGACTTGGGGCCGGAACTGCTGTCTTGGGGCCTCCTCTGGAGCATCAGGAGAAGGGACAGGCCTCCTCTTCAGGTGCGAAGGAAAGTAGGAATTCCAGTCGAGTGGAGGCAAAGCCGGCGGCCCCCCTCTCGAGAAGAGGTGGCGTAGGAGAGGCGGGGTCGCTGTCGAGCCGCGCCGGGAGACTCGGGGTTGCACTCGCGTGGGGACACGAGGATCTCGGGGAACCTTTGGGGCTGCCTAGACGGAGTCCAGCCTGCTTTGCAGGGCCAGAGAGCACTCAGGATGGCTCTCGAGTCGTTGCAGATACAAAGTGCCCCTTCTCGCAGGGAGGGGGGCCCACGGGACGCTCTCGCGCTGTGGCGGGAAGCCCTGCCTTCTTGGCGGGTTGGTACGGGTATCTCGGGGGAAACCTGGTGCCACCCGCACGGAGTCAAGCCCCGTTCTGAGCCGGGAGAGGTGCCGGGGCATGCTCTCCATGCCCTGCACGGGAAAAGTGCCTCCTCACGCAATGGGCGTGGCATCACGTGGGTTTTCTCGACTTGCGGTGGTGGGTTCTTGAGTTGTGGCGGGGCCCTGGCTGGTCTCCCCTGTTAGCCCACTGGGGTGGTGTTGCCTCCTTTGGAGCGGCGAGGGGAGGGAGCTGCCTCGGGATTCCCCAGGAGGCGCTGCAGCGCACAGGGTCCGCGGCACGGCACGCATAGGGCTAGGACCCTCGGGGTGCCCCTCGAGGTCGGATGGGCTTCTCGGGGCATCTCTGGGGTGGCATCAAGGGAGCCGCGGGGACTCAGCCTTTCTCTCGGGTCACAGTAAGGGGAAATCGGGCTTCATCTCGAATGCAGGGTCGAAGGTCGTGCTTTTCCTGGAGTCGCAGCGGGAGGCGGGGGTTGCCTCTCTGGATCCCATGCCAGGCTCCTCAGGGAGCTTCTCTTGTTGCCTCTGGGAAGTGCCGACCTCCTTTGCCATTGCCAGGGGCAGCTGGGCTTCCCGTCGATTCGCTGCGATGCAATGGGGCCCCATGTGCCATTGCGGTTTTCCTTGGGGACCTTCGTTCTTGGGGCCAGAACTGGTGTCTTGGGGCCTCCTCTGGAGCGTCAGGAGAAGTGACAGGCCTCCTTTTGAGGTGCGAAGGAAAGTAGGGATTCCAGTCGAGTGGAGGCAAAGCCGGCGGCCCCCCTCTCGAGAAGAGGTGGCGTAGGCGAGGCGGGGTCGCTGTCGAGCCGCGCCTGGAGACTCGGGGCTCCGCTCTCGTGGGGACACGGGGATCTCGGGGAACCTCTGGGGGCGCCTAGAGGGAGTCCAGCCTCCTTTGAGGGCCAGAGAGCACTCAAGATGGCTCTCGAGTCGCTGCAGATACAAAGGGCCCCTTCTCGCACGGAGGGGGGCCCACAGGACGCTCTCGCGCTGTGGCGGGAAGCCCTGCCTTCTTGACCGGTTGGCACGGCTATCTCGGGGGACACCTGGTGTCGGCCGCACGGAGTGAAGCCCTGTTCTGAGCCGGGAGAGGTACCGGGGCATGCTCTCCACGCCCTGCAAGGGAAAAGCGCCTCCTCACGCAGTGGGCGTGGCATCACGTGGGGTTTCTCGACTTGCGGCGGTGGGTTCTCGACTTGCGGCGGGGACCCTGGCCCGTCGCCCCTATTAGCCCAGCGGGGTCGTGGTGCCTCCTATGGAGCGGCGAGGGGAGGGAGCCGCCTTGGGTTTCCCCAGGAGGCGCTGCAGCGCACCGGGTCCGCGGCAAGCATTGAGCTAGGACCCTCGGGGTGCCCCTTGAGGTGGGATGGGCATCTCGGGGCATCTCTGGAGTGGCATCAAGGGAGCCGCGGGGACTCAGCCTTTCTCTCGGGTCACAGTAAGGGGAAACCGGGCTTCATCTCGAATGCAGGGTCGAAGGTCGTGCTTTTCCTGGAGTCGCAGCGGGAGGCGGGGGTTGCCTCTCTGGATCCCATGCCAGGCTCCTCAGGGAGCTTCTCCTGTTGCCTCTGGGAAGTGCCGGCCTCCCTTGCCATTGCCAGGGGCAGCTGGGCTTCCCGTCGATTCGCTGCAATGGAATGTGGCCCCATGTGCCATTGCGGGCTTCCTTGGGGACCTTTGGCCTTGGGGCCGGATCTGGTGTCTTGGGGCCTCCTCTGGAGCGTCAGGAGAAGTGACAGGCCTCCTCTTGAGGTGCGAAGGAAAGTAGGGATTCCCGTCGCGTGGAGGCAAAGCCGGCGGCCCCCCTCTCGAGAAGAGGTGGCGTAGGGGAGGTGGGATCGCTGTCTAACTGTGCCTGGAGACGCGGGGTTCCACTCGCGTGGGGACACGGGGATCTCGGGGCACCTCTGGGGCCGCCTAGACGGAGTCCAGCCTGCTTTGCAGGGCCAGAGAGCACTCAGGATGGCTCTCGAGTCGCTGCAGATACAAAGGGCCCCTTCTCGCAGGGAGGGGGGCCCACGGGACGCTCTCGCGCTGTGGCGGGAAGCCCTGCCTCCTTAGCGGGTTGGCACGGGTATCTCGGGGGACACCTGGTGTCACCCGCACGGAGTCAAGCCCCGTTCTGAGACGGGAGAGGTGCCGGGGCATGCTCTCCATGCCCTGCACGGGAAAAGTGCCTCCTCACGCAATGGGCGTGGCATCACGTGTGTTTTCTCGACTTGCGGAGGGTGGGTTCTCGAGTTGTGGCGGGGCCCTGGCCAGTCTCCCCTGTTAGCCCAGTGGGGTGGTGTTGCCTCCTTTGGAGCGGCGAGGGCAGGGAGCCGCCTCGGTATTCCCCAGGAGGCGCTGCGGTGCACCGGGTCTCCGTCAAGCATTGAGCTAGGGCCCTCTGGGTGCCCCTCGAGGTGGGATGGGCATCTCGGGGCATCTCTGGAGTGGCATCAAGGGAGCCGAGGGGACTCAGCCTTTCTCTCGGGTCACAGGACGGGGAAACCGGGCTTCATCTCGAATGCAGGGTCGAAGGTCGTGCTTTTCCTGGAGTCGCAGCGGGAGGCGGGGGTTGCCTCTCTGGATCCGATGCCAGGCGCCTCAGGGAGCCTCTCTTGTTGCCTCTGGGAAGTGCCGGCCGGCCTCCTTTACCATTGCCAGGGGCAGCTGGGCTTCCCGTCGATTCGCTGCGATGCAATGGGGCCCCATGTGCCATTGCGGTCTTCCTTGGGGATCTTTGGACTTGGGGCCGGAACTGCTGTCTTGGGGCCTCCTCTGGAGCATCAGGAGAAGGGACAGGCCTCCTCTTCAGGTGCGAAGGAAAGTAGGAATTCCAGTCGAGTGGAGGCAAAGCCGGCGGCCCCCCTCTCGAGAAGAGGTGGCGTAGGAGAGGCGGGGTCGCTGTCGAGCCGCGCTGGGAGACTCGGGGTTGCACTCGCGTGGGGACACGAGGATCTCGGGGAACCTTTGGGGCTGCCTAGACGGAGTCCAGCCTGCTTTGCAGGGCCAGAGAGCACTCAGGATGGCTCTCGAGTCGTTGCAGATACAAAGTGCCCCTTCTCGCAGGGAGGGGGGCCCACGGGACGCTCTCGCGCTGTGGCGGGAAGCCCTGCCTTCTTGGCGGGTTGGTACGGGTATCTCGGGGGAAACCTGGTGCCACCCGCACGGAGTCAAGCCCCGTTCTGAGCCGGGAGAGGTGCCGGGGCATGCTCTCCATGCCCTGCACGGGAAAAGTGCCTCCTCACGCAATGGGCGTGGCATCACGTGGGTTTTCTCGACTTGCGGTGGTGGGTTCTTGAGTTGTGGCGGGGCCCTGGCTGGTCTCCCCTGTTAGCCCACTGGGGTGGTGTTGCCTCCTTTGGAGCGGCGAGGGGAGGGAGCTGCCTCGGGATTCCCCAGGAGGCGCTGCAGCGCACAGGGTCCGCGGCACGGCACGCATAGGGCTAGGACCCTCGGGGTGCCCCTCGAGGTCGGATGGGCTTCTCGGGGCATCTCTGGGGTGGCATCAAGGGAGCCGCGGGGACTCAGCCTTTCTCTCGGGTCACAGTAAGGGGAAATCGGGCTTCATCTCGAATGCAGGGTCGAAGGTCGTGCTTTTCCTGGAGTCGCAGCGGGAGGCGGGGGTTGCCTCTCTGGATCCCATGCCAGGCTCCTCAGGGAGCTTCTCTTGTTGCCTCTGGGAAGTGCCGACCTCCTTTGCCATTGCCAGGGGCAGCTGGGCTTCCCGTCGATTCGCTGCGATGCAATGGGGCCCCATGTGCCATTGCGGTTTTCCTTGGGGACCTTCGTTCTTGGGGCCAGAACTGGTGTCTTGGGGCCTCCTCTGGAGCGTCAGGAGAAGTGACAGGCCTCCTTTTGAGGTGCGAAGGAAAGTAGGGATTCCAGTCGAGTGGAGGCAAAGCCGGCGGCCCCCCTCTCGAGAAGAGGTGGCGTAGGCGAGGCGGGGTCGCTGTCGAGCCGCGCCTGGAGACTCGGGGCTCCGCTCTCGTGGGGACACGGGGATCTCGGGGAACCTCTGGGGGCGCCGAGAGGGAGTCCAGCCTCCTTTGAGGGCCAGAGAGCACTCAAGATGGCTCTCGAGTCGCTGCAGATACAAAGGGCCCCTTCTCGCACGGAGGGGGGCCCACAGGACGCTCTCGCGCTGTGGCGGGAAGCCCTGCCTTCTTGACTGGTTGGCTCGGCTATCTCGGGGGACACCTGGTGTCGGCCGCACGGAGTGAAGCCCCGTTCTGAGCCGGGAGAGGTACCGGGGCATGCTCTCCACGCCCTGCAAGGGAAAAGCGCCTCCTCACGCAGTGGGCGTGGCATCACGTGGGGTTTCTCGACTTGCGGCGGTGGGTTCTCGAGTTGCGGCGGGGACCCTGGCCCGTCGCCCCTATTAGCCCAGCGGGGTCGTGGTGCCTCCTATGGAGCGGCGAGGGGAGGGAGCCGCCTTGGGTTTCCCCAGGAGGCGCTGCAGCGCACCGGGTCCGCGGCAAGCATTGAGCTAGGACCCTCGGGGTGCCCCTCGAGGTGGGATGGGCATCTCGGGGCATCTCTGGAGTGGCATCAAGGGAGCCGCGGGGACTCAGCCTTTCTCTCGGGTCACAGTAAGGGGAAACCGGGCTTCATCTCGAATGCAGGTTCGAAGGTCGTGCTTTTCCTGGAGTCGCAGCGGGAGGCGGGGGTTGCCTCTCTGGATCCCATGCCAGGCTCCTCAGGGAGCTTCTCCTGTTGCCTCTGGGAAGTGCCGGCCTCCCTTGCCATTGCCAGGGGCAGCTGGGCTTCCCGGCGATTCGCTGCAATGGAATGTGGCCCCATGTGCCATTGCGGGCTTCCTTGGGGACCTTTGGCCTTGGGGCCGGATCTGGTGTCTTGGGGCCTCCTCTGGAGCGTCAGGAGAAGTGACAGGCCTCCTCTTGAGGTGCGAAGGAAAGTAGGGATTCCCGTCGAGTGGAGGCAAAGCCGGCGGCCCCCCTCTCGAGAAGAGGTGGCGTAGGGGAGGTGGGATCGCTGTCTAACTGTGCCTGGAGATGCGGGGTTCCACTCGCGTGGGGACACGGGGATCTCGGGGCACCTCTGGGGCCGCCTAGACGGAGTCCAGCCTGCTCTGCAGGGCCAGAGAGCACTCAGGATGGCTCTCGAGTCACTGCAGATACAAAGGGCCCCTTCTCGCAGGGAGGGGGGCCCACGGGACGCTCTCGCGCTGTGGCGGGAAGCCCTGCCTCCTTAGCGGGTTGGCACGGGTATCTCGGGGGACACCTGGTGTCACCCGCACGGAGTCAAGCCCCGTTCTGAGACGGGAGAGGTGCCGGGGCATGCTCTCCATGCCCTGCACGGGAAAAGTGCCTCCTCACGCAATGGGCGTGGCATCACGTGTGTTTTCTCGACTTGCGGAGGGTGGGTTCTCGAGTTGTGGCGGGGCCCTGGCCAGTCTCCCCTGTTAGCCCAGTGGGGTGGTGTTGCCTCCTTTGGAGCGGCGAGGGCAGGGAGCCGCCTCGGTATTCCCCAGGAGGCGCTGCGGTGCACCGGGTCTCCGTCAAGCATTGAGCTAGGGCCCTCTGGGTGCCCCTCGAGGTGGGATGGGCATCTCGGGGCATCTCTGGAGTGGCATCAAGGGAGCCGAGGGGACTCAGCCTTTCTCTCGGGTCACAGGACGGGGAAACCGGGCTTCATCTCGAATGCAGGGTCGAAGGTCGTGCTTTTCCTGGAGTCGCAGCGGGAGGCGGGGGTTGCCTCTCTGGATCCGATGCCAGGCGCCTCAGGGAGCCTCTCTTGTTGCCTCTGGGAAGTGCCGGCCGGCCTCCTTTACCATTGCCAGGGGCAGCTGGGCTTCCCGTCGATTCGCTGCGATGCAATGGGGCCCCATGTGCCATTGCGGTCTTCCTTGGGGATCTTTGGACTTGGGGCCGGAACTGCTGTCTTGGGGCCTCCTCTGGAGCATCAGGAGAAGGGACAGGCCTCCTCTTCAGGTGCGAAGGAAAGTAGGAATTCCAGTCGAGTGGAGGCAAAGCCGGCGGCCCCCCTCTCGAGAAGAGGTGGCGTAGGAGAGGCGGGGTCGCTGTCGAGCCGCGCCGGGAGACTCGGGGTTGCACTCGCGTGGGGACACGAGGATCTCGGGGAACCTTTGGGGCTGCCTAGACGGAGTCCAGCCTGCTTTGCAGGGCCAGAGAGCACTCAGGATGGCTCTCGAGTCGTTGCAGATACAAAGTGCCCCTTCTCGCAGGGAGGGGGGCCCACGGGACGCTCTCGCGCTGTGGCGGGAAGCCCTGCCTTCTTGGCGGGTTGGTACGGGTATCTCGGGGGAAACCTGGTGCCACCCGCACGGAGTCAAGCCCCGTTCTGAGCCGGGAGAGGTGCCGGGGCATGCTCTCCATGCCCTGCACGGGAAAAGTGCCTCCTCACGCAATGGGCGTGGCATCACGTGGGTTTTCTCGACTTGCGGTGGTGGGTTCTTGAGTTGTGGCGGGGCCCTGGCTCGTCTCCCCTGTTAGCCCACTGGGGTGGTGTTGCCTCCTTTGGAGCGGCGAGGGGAGGGAGCTGCCTCGGGATTCCCCAGGAGGCGCTGCAGCGCACAGGGTCCGCGGCACGGCACGCATAGGGCTAGGACCCTCGGGGTGCCCCTCGAGGTCGGATGGGCTTCTCGGGGCATCTCTGGGGTGGCATCAAGGGAGCCGGGGGGACTCAGCCTTTCTCTCGGGTCACAGTAAGGGGAAATCGGGCTTCATCTCGAATGCAGGGTCGAAGGTCGTGCTTTTCCTGGAGTCGCAGCGGGAGGCGGGGGTTGCCTCTCTGGATCCCATGCCAGGCTCCTCAGGGAGCTTCTCTTGTTGCCTCTGGGAAGTGCCGACCTCCTTTGCCATTGCCAGGGGCAGCTGGGCTTCCCGTCGATTCGCTGCGATGCAATGGGGCCCCATGTGCCATTGCGGTTTTCCTTGGGGACCTTCGTTCTTGGGGCCAGAACTGGTGTCTTGGGGCCTCCTCTGGAGCGTCAGGAGAAGTGACAGGCCTCCTTTTGAGGTGCGAAGGAAAGTAGGGATTCCAGTCGAGTGGAGGCAAAGCCGGCGGCCCCCCTCTCGAGAAGAGGTGGCGTAGGCGAGGCGGGGTCGCTGTCGAGCCGCGCCTGGAGACTCGGGGCTCCGCTCTCGTGGGGACACGGGGATCTCGGGGAACCTCTGGGGGCGCCGAGAGGGAGTCCAGCCTCCTTTGAGGGCCAGAGAGCACTCAAGATGGCTCTCGAGTCGCTGCAGATACAAAGGGCCCCTTCTCGCACGGAGGGGGGCCCACAGGACGCTCTCGCGCTGTGGCGGGAAGCCCTGCCTTCTTGACCGGTTGGCTCGGCTATCTCGGGGGACACCTGGTGTCGGCCGCACGGAGTGAAGCCCCGTTCTGAGCCGGGAGAGGTACCGGGGCATGCTCTCCACGCCCTGCAAGGGAAAAGCGCCTCCTCACGCAGTGGGCGTGGCATCACGTGGGGTTTCTCGACTTGCGGCGGTGGGTTCTCGAGTTGCGGTGGGGACCCTGGCCCGTCGCCCCTATTAGCCCAGCGGGGTCGTGGTGCCTCCTATGGAGCGGCGAGGGGAGGGAGCCGCCTTGGGTTTCCCCAGGAGGCGCTGCAGCGCACCGGGTCCGCGGCAAGCATTGAGCTAGGACCCTCGGGGTGCCCCTCGAGGTGGGATGGGCATCTCGGGGCATCTCTGGAGTGGCATCAAGGGAGCCGCGGGGACTCAGCCTTTCTCTCGGGTCACAGTAAGGGGAAACCGGGCTTCATCTCGAATGCAGGGTCGAAGGTCGTGCTTTTCCTGGAGTCGCAGCGGGAGGCGGGGGTTGCCTCTCTGGATCCCATGCCAGGCTCCTCAGGGAGCTTCTCCTGTTGCCTCTGGGAAGTGCCGGCCTCCCTTGCCATTGCCAGGGGCAGCTGGGCTTCCCGTCGATTCGCTGCAATGGAATGTGGCCCCATGTGCCATTGCGGGCTTCCTTGGGGACCTTTGGCCTTGGGGCCGGATCTGGTGTCTTGGGGCCTCCTCTGGAGCGTCAGGAGAAGTGACAGGCCTCCTCTTGAGGTGCGAAGGAAAGTAGGGATTCCCGTCGAGTGGAGGCAAAGCCGGCGGCCCCCCTCTCGAGAAGAGGTGGCGTAGGGGAGGTGGGATCGCTGTCTAACTGTGCCTGGAGACGCGGGGTTCCACTCGCGTGGGGACACGGGGATCTCGGGGCACCTCTGGGGCCGCCTAGACGGAGTCCAGCCTGCTCTGCAGGGCCAGAGAGCACTCAGGATGGCTCTCGAGTCACTGCAGATACAAAGGGCCCCTTCTCGCAGGGAGGGGGGCCCACGGGACGCTCTCGCGCTGTGGCGGGAAGCCCTGCCTCCTTAGCGGGTTGGCACGGGTATCTCGGGGGACACCTGGTGTCACCCGCACGGAGTCAAGCCCCGTTCTGAGACGGGAGAGGTGCCGGGGCATGCTCTCCATGCCCTGCACGGGAAAAGTGCCTCCTCACGCAATGGGCATGGCATCACGTGTGTTTTCTCGACTTGCGGAGGGTGGGTTCTCGAGTTGTGGCGGGGCCCTGGCCAGTCTCCCCTGTTAGCCCAGTGGGGTGGTGTTGCCTCCTTTGGAGCGGCGAGGGCAGGGAGCCGCCTCGGTATTCCCCAGGAGGCGCTGCGGTGCACCGGGTCTCCGTCAAGCATTGAGCTAGGGCCCTCTGGGTGCCCCTCGAGGTGGGATGGGCATCTCGGGGCATCTCTGGAGTGGCATCAAGGGAGCCGAGGGGACTCAGCCTTTCTCTCGGGTCACAGGACGGGGAAACCGGGCTTCATCTCGAATGCAGGGTCGAAGGTCGTGCTTTTCCTGGAGTCGCAGCGGGAGGCGGGGGTTGCCTCTCTGGATCCGATGCCAGGCGCCTCAGGGAGCCTCTCTTGTTGCCTCTGGGAAGTGCCGGCCGGCCTCCTTTACCATTGCCAGGGGCAGCTGGGCTTCCCGTCGATTCGCTGCGATGCAATGGGGCCCCATGTGCCATTGCGGTCTTCCTTGGGGATCTTTGGACTTGGGGCCGGAACTGCTGTCTTGGGGCCTCCTCTGGAGCATCAGGAGAAGGGACAGGCCTCCTCTTCAGGTGCGAAGGAAAGTAGGAATTCCAGTCGAGTGGAGGCAAAGCCGGCGGCCCCCCTCTCGAGAAGAGGTGGCGTAGGAGAGGCGGGGTCGCTGTCGAGCCGCGCCGGGAGACTCGGGGTTGCACTCGCGTGGGGACACGAGGATCTCGGGGAACCTTTGGGGCTGCCTAGACGGAGTCCAGCCTGCTTTGCAGGGCCAGAGAGCACTCAGGATGGCTCTCGAGTCGTTGCAGATACAAAGTGCCCCTTCTCGCAGGGAGGGGGGCCCACGGGACGCTCTCGCGCTGTGGCGGGAAGCCCTGCCTTCTTGGCGGGTTGGTACGGGTATCTCGGGGGAAACCTGGTGCCACCCGCACGGAGTCAAGCCCCGTTCTGAGCCGGGAGAGGTGCCGGGGCATGCTCTCCATGCCCTGCACGGGAAAAGTGCCTCCTCACGCAATGGTCGTGGCATCACGTGGGTTTTCTCGACTTGCGGTGGTGGGTTCTTGAGTTGTGGCGGGGCCCTGGCTCGTCTCCCCTGTTAGCCCACTGGGGTGGTGTTGCCTCCTTTGGAGCGGCGAGGGGAGGGAGCTGCCTCGGGATTCCCCAGGAGGCGCTGCAGCGCACAGGGTCCGCGGCACGGCACGCATAGGGCTAGGACCCTCGGGGTGCCCCTCGAGGTCGGATGGGCTTCTCGGGGCATCTCTGGGGTGGCATCAAGGGAGCCGCGGGGACTCAGCCTTTCTCTCGGGTCACAGTAAGGGGAAATCGGGCTTCATCTCGAATGCAGGGTCGAAGGTCGTGCTTTTCCTGGAGTCGCAGCGGGAGGCGGGGGTTGCCTCTCTGGATCCCATGCCAGGCTCCTCAGGGAGCTTCTCTTGTTGCCTCTGGGAAGTGCCGACCTCCTTTGCCATTGCCAGGGGCAGCTGGGCTTCCCGTCGATTTGCTGCGATGCAATGGGGCCCCATGTGCCATTGCGGTTTTCCTTGGGGACCTTCGTTCTTGGGGCCAGAACTGGTGTCTTGGGGCCTCCTCTGGAGCGTCAGGAGAAGTGACAGGCCTCCTTTTGAGGTGCGAAGGAAAGTAGGGATTCCAGTCGAGTGGAGGCAAAGCCGGCGGCCCCCCTCTCGAGAAGAGGTGGCGTAGGCGAGGCGGGGTCGCTGTCTAGCCGCGCCTGGAGACTCGGGGCTCCGCTCTCGTGGGGACACGGGGATCTCGGGGAACCTCTGGGGGCGCCGAGAGGGAGTCCAGCCTCCTTTGAGGGCCAGAGAGCACTCAAGATGGCTCTCGAGTCGCTGCAGATACAAAGGGCCCCTTCTCGCACGGAGGGGGGCCCACAGGACGCTCTCGCGCTGTGGCGGGAAGCCCTGCCTTCTTGACCGGTTGGCTCGGCTATCTCGGGGGACACCTGGTGTCGGCCGCACGGAGTGAAGCCCCGTTCTGAGCCGGGAGAGGTACCGGGGCATGCTCTCCACGCCCTGCAAGGGAAAAGCGCCTCCTCACGCAGTGGGCGTGGCATCACGTGGGGTTTCTCGACTTGCGGCGGTGGGTTCTCGAGTTGCGGCGGGGACCCTGGCCCGT
This sequence comes from Giraffa tippelskirchi, assembly GCF_054371585.1. Taxonomy (NCBI): domain Eukaryota; kingdom Metazoa; phylum Chordata; class Mammalia; order Artiodactyla; family Giraffidae; genus Giraffa; species Giraffa tippelskirchi. The sequence continues at coordinate 5,763,083 of NC_137288.1, read as the reverse complement.
CGCCCCTATTAGCCCAGCGGGGTCGTGGTGCCTCCTATGGAGCGGCGAGGGGAGGGAGCCGCCTTGGGTTTCCCCAGGAGGCGCTGCAGCGCACCGGGTCCGCGGCAAGCATTGAGCTAGGACCCTCGGGGTGCCCCTCGAGGTGGGATGGGCATCTCGGGGCATCTCTGGAGTGGCATCAAGGGAGCCGCGGGGACTCAGCCTTTCTCTCGGGTCACAGTAAGGGGAAACCGGGCTTCATCTCGAATGCAGGGTCGAAGGTCGTGCTTTTCCTGGAGTCGCAGCGGGAGGCGGGGGTTGCCTCTCTGGATCCCATGCCAGGCTCCTCAGGGAGCTTCTCCTGTTGCCTCTGGGAAGTGCCGGCCTCCCTTGCCATTGCCAGGGGCAGCTGGGCTTCCCGTCGATTCGCTGCAATGGAATGTGGCCCCATGTGCCATTGCGGGCTTCCTTGGGGACCTTTGGCCTTGGGGCCGGATCTGGTGTCTTGGGGCCTCCTCTGGAGCGTCAGGAGAAGTGACAGGCCTCCTCTTGAGGTGCGAAGGAAAGTAGGGATTCCCGTCGAGTGGAGGCAAAGCCGGCGGCCCCCCTCTCGAGAAGAGGTGGCGTAGGGGAGGTGGGATCGCTGTCTAACTGTGCCTGGAGACGCGGGGTTCCACTCGCGTGGGGACACGGGGATCTCGGGGCACCTCTGGGGCCGCCTAGACGGAGTCCAGCCTGCTCTGCAGGGCCAGAGAGCACTCAGGATGGCTCTCGAGTCACTGCAGATACAAAGGGCCCCTTCTCGCAGGGAGCGGGGCCCACGGGACGCTCTCGCGCTGTGGCGGGAAGCCCTGCCTCCTTAGCGGGTTGGCACGGGTATCTCGGGGGACACCTGGTGTCACCCGCACGGAGTCAAGCCCCGTTCTGAGACGGGAGAGGTGCCGGGGCATGCTCTCCATGCCCTGCACGGGAAAAGTGCCTCCTCACGCAATGGGCATGGCATCACGTGTGTTTTCTCGACTTGCGGAGGGTGGGTTCTCGAGTTGTGGCGGGGCCCTGGCCAGTCTCCCCTGTTAGCCCAGTGGGGTGGTGTTGCCTCCTTTGGAGCGGCGAGGGCAGGGAGCCGCCTCGGTATTCCCCAGGAGGCGCTGCGGTGCACCGGGTCTCCGTCAAGCATTGAGCTAGGGCCCTCTGGGTGCCCCTCGAGGTGGGATGGGCATCTCGGGGCATCTCTGGAGTGGCATCAAGGGAGCCGAGGGGACTCAGCCTTTCTCTCGGGTCACAGGACGGGGAAACCGGGCTTCATCTCGAATGCAGGGTCGAAGGTCGTGCTTTTCCTGGAGTCGCAGCGGGAGGCGGGGGTTGCCTCTCTGGATCCGATGCCAGGCGCCTCAGGGAGCCTCTCTTGTTGCCTCTGGGAAGTGCCGGCCGGCCTCCTTTACCATTGCCAGGGGCAGCTGGGCTTCCCGTCGATTCGCTGCGATGCAATGGGGCCCCATGTGCCATTGCGGTCTTCCTTGGGGATCTTTGGACTTGGGGCCGGAACTGCTGTCTTGGGGCCTCCTCTGGAGCATCAGGAGAAGGGACAGGCCTCCTCTTCAGGTGCGAAGGAAAGTAGGAATTCCAGTCGAGTGGAGGCAAAGCCGGCGGCCCCCCTCTCGAGAAGAGGTGGCGTAGGAGAGGCGGGGTCGCTGTCGAGCCGCGCCGGGAGACTCGGGGTTGCACTCGCGTGGGGACACGAGGATCTCGGGGAACCTTTGGGGCTGCCTAGACGGAGTCCAGCCTGCTTTGCAGGGCCAGAGAGCACTCAGGATGGCTCTCGAGTCGTTGCAGATACAAAGTGCCCCTTCTCGCAGGGAGGGGGGCCCACGGGACGCTCTCGCGCTGTGGCGGGAAGCCCTGCCTTCTTGGCGGGTTGGTACGGGTATCTCGGGGGAAACCTGGTGCCACCCGCACGGAGTCAAGCCCCGTTCTGAGCCGGGAGAGGTGCCGGGGCATGCTCTCCATGCCCTGCACGGGAAAAGTGCCTCCTCACGCAATGGGCGTGGCATCACGTGGGTTTTCTCGACTTGCGGTGGTGGGTTCTTGAGTTGTGGCGGGGCCCTGGCTGGTCTCCCCTGTTAGCCCACTGGGGTGGTGTTGCCTCCTTTGGAGCGGCGAGGGGAGGGAGCTGCCTCGGGATTCCCCAGGAGGCGCTGCAGCGCACAGGGTCCGCGGCACGGCACGCATAGGGCTAGGACCCTCGGGGTGCCCCTCGAGGTCGGATGGGCTTCTCGGGGCATCTCTGGGGTGGCATCAAGGGAGCCGCGGGGACTCAGCCTTTCTCTCGGGTCACAGTAAGGGGAAATCGGGCTTCATCTCGAATGCAGGGTCGAAGGTCGTGCTTTTCCTGGAGTCGCAGCGGGAGGCGGGGGTTGCCTCTCTGGATCCCATGCCAGGCTCCTCAGGGAGCTTCTCTTGTTGCCTCTGGGAAGTGCCGACCTCCTTTGCCATTGCCAGGGGCAGCTGGGCTTCCCGTCGATTTGCTGCGATGCAATGGGGCCCCATGTGCCATTGCGGTTTTCCTTGGGGACCTTCGTTCTTGGGGCCAGAACTGGTGTCTTGGGGCCTCCTCTGGAGCGTCAGGAGAAGTGACAGGCCTCCTTTTGAGGTGCGAAGGAAAGTAGGGATTCCAGTCGAGTGGAGGCAAAGCCGGCGGCCCCCCTCTCGAGAAGAGGTGGCGTAGGCGAGGCGGGGTCGCTGTCGAGCCGCGCCTGGAGACTCGGGGCTCCGCTCTCGTGGGGACACGGGGATCTCGGGGAACCTCTGGGGGCGCCGAGAGGGAGTCCAGCCTCCTTTGAGGGCCAGAGAGCACTCAAGATGGCTCTCGAGTCGCTGCAGATACAAAGGGCCCCTTCTCGCACGGAGGGGGGCCCACAGGACGCTCTCGCGCTGTGGCGGGAAGCCCTGCCTTCTTGACCGGTTGGCACGGCTATCTCGGGGGACACCTGGTGTCGGCCGCACGGAGTGAAGCCCCGTTCTGAGCCGGGAGAGGTACCGGGGCATGCTCTCCACGCCCTGCAAGGGAAAAGCGCCTCCTCACGCAGTGGGCGTGGCATCACGTGGGGTTTCTCGACTTGCGGCGGTGGGTTCTCGAGTTGCGGCGGGGACCCTGGCCCGTCGCCCCTATTAGCCCAGCGGGGTCGTGATGCCTCCTATGGAGCGGCGAGGGGAGGGAGCCGCCTTGGGTTTCCCCAGGAGGCGCTGCAGCGCACCGGGTCCGCGGCAAGCATTGAGCTAGGACCCTCGGGGTGCCCCTCGAGGTGGGATGGGCATCTCGGGGCATCTCTGGAGTGGCATCAAGGGAGCCGCGGGGACTCAGCCTTTCTCTCGGGTCACAGTAAGGGGAAACCGGGCTTCATCTCGAATGCAGGGTCGAAGGTCGTGCTTTTCCTGGAGTCGCAGCGGGAGGCGGGGGTTGCCTCTCTGGATCCCATGCCAGGCTCCTCAGGGAGCTTCTCCTGTTGCCTCTGGGAAGTGCCGGCCTCCCTTGCCATTGCCAGGGGCAGCTGGGCTTCCCGTCGATTCGCTGCAATGGAATGTGGCCCCATGTGCCATTGCGGGCTTCCTTGGGGACCTTTGGCCTTGGGGCCGGATCTGGTGTCTTGGGGCCTCCTCTGGAGCGTCAGGAGAAGTGACAGGCGTCCTCTTGAGGTGCGAAGGAAAGTAGGGATTCCCGTCGAGTGGAGGCAAAGCCGGCGGCCCCCCTCTCGAGAAGAGGTGGCGTAGGGGAGGTGGGATCGCTGTCTAACTGTGCCTGGAGACGCGGGGTTCCACTCGCGTGGGGACACGGGGATCTCGGGGCACCTCTGGGGCCGCCTAGACGGAGTCCAGCCTGCTTTGCAGGGCCAGAGAGCACTCAGGATGGCTCTCGAGTCGCTGCAGATACAAAGGGCCCCTTCTCGCAGGGAGGGGGGCCCACGGGACGCTCTCGCGCTGTGGCGGGAAGCCCTGCCTTCTTAGCGGGTTGGCACGGGTATCTCGGGGGACACCTGGTGTCACCCGCACGGAGTCAAGCCCCGTTCTGAGCCGGGAGAGGTGCCGGGGCATGCTCTCCATGCCCTGCACGGGAAAAGTGCCTCCTCACGCAATGGGCGTGGCATCACGTGGGTTTTCCCGACTTGCGGTGGTGGGTTCTCGAGTTGTGGCGGGGCCCTGGCCAGTCTCCCCTGTTAGCCCAGTGGGGTGGTGTTGCCTCCTTTGGAGCGGCGAGGGCAGGGAGCCGCCTCGGTATTCCCCAGGAGGCGCTGCGGTGCACCGGGTCTCCGTCAAGCATTGAGCTAGGGCCCTCTGGGTGCCCCTCGAGGTGGGATGGGCATCTCGGGGCATCTCTGGAGTGGCATCAAGGGAGCCGAGGGGACTCAGCCTTTCTCTCGGGTCACAGGACGGGGAAACCGGGCTTCATCTCGAATGCAGGGTCGAAGGTCGTGCTTTTCCTGGAGTCGCAGCGGGAGGCGGGGGTTGCCTCTCTGGATCCGATGCCAGGCGCCTCAGGGAGCCTCTCTTGTTGCCTCTGGGAAGTGCCGGCCGGCCTCCTTTACCATTGCCAGGGGCAGCTGGGCTTCCCGTCGATTCGCTGCGATGCAATGGGGCCCCATGTGCCATTGCGGTCTTCCTTGGGGATCTTTGGACTTGGGGCCGGAACTGCTGTCTTGGGGCCTCCTCTGGAGCATCAGGAGAAGGGACAGGCCTCCTCTTCAGGTGCGAAGGAAAGTAGGAATTCCAGTCGAGTGGAGGCAAAGCCGGCGGCCCCCCTCTCGAGAAGAGGTGGCGTAGGAGAGGCGGGGTCGCTGTCGAGCCGCGCCGGGAGACTCGGGGTTGCACTCGCGTGGGGACACGAGGATCTCGGGGAACCTTTGGGGCTGCCTAGACGGAGTCCAGCCTGCTTTGCAGGGCCAGAGAGCACTCAGGATGGCTCTCGAGTCGTTGCAGATACAAAGTGCCCCTTCTCGCAGGGAGGGGGGCCCACGGGACGCTCTCGCGCTGTGGCGGGAAGCCCTGCCTTCTTGGCGGGTTGGTACGGGTATCTCGGGGGAAACCTGGTGCCACCCGCACGGAGTCAAGCCCCGTTCTGAGCCGGGAGAGGTGCCGGGGCATGCTCTCCATGCCCTGCATGGGAAAAGTGCCTCCTCACGCAATGGGCGTGGCATCACGTGGGTTTTCTCGACTTGCGGTGGTGGGTTCTTGAGTTGTGGCGGGGCCCTGGCTCGTCTCCCCTGTTAGCCCACTGGGGTGGTGTTGCCTCCTTTGGAGCGGCGAGGGGAGGGAGCTGCCTCGGGATTCCCCAGGAGGCGCTGCAGCGCACAGGGTCCGCGGCACGGCACGCATAGGGCTAGGACCCTCGGGGTGCCCCTCGAGGTCGGATGGGCTTCTCGGGGCATCTCTGGGGTGGCATCAAGGGAGCCGCGGGGACTCAGCCTTTCTCTCGGGTCACAGTAAGGGGAAATCGGGCTTCATCTCGAATGCAGGGTCGAAGGTCGTGCTTTTCCTGGAGTCGCAGCGGGAGGCGGGGGTTGCCTCTCTGGATCCCATGCCAGGCTCCTCAGGGAGCTTCTCTTGTTGCCTCTGGGAAGTGCCGACCTCCTTTGCCATTGCCAGGGGCAGCTGGGCTTCCCGTCGATTCGCTGCGATGCAATGGGGCCCCATGTGCCATTGCGGTTTTCCTTGGGGACCTTCGTTCTTGGGGCCAGAACTGGTGTCTTGGGGCCTCCTCTGGAGCGTCAGGAGAAGTGACAGGCCTCCTTTTGAGGTGCGAAGGAAAGTAGGGATTCCAGTCGAGTGGAGGCAAAGCCGGCGGCCCCCCTCTCGAGAAGAGGTGGCGTAGGCGAGGCCGGGTCGCTGTCGAGCCGCGCCTGGAGACTCGGGGCTCCGCTCTCGTGGGGACACGGGGATCTCGGGGAACCTCTGGGGGCGCCGAGAGGGAGTCCAGCCTCCTTTGAGGGCCAGAGAGCACTCAAGATGGCTCTCGAGTCGCTGCAGATACAAAGGGCCCCTTCTCGCACGGAGGGGGGCCCACAGGACGCTCTCGCGCTGTGGCGGGAAGCCCTGCCTTCTTGACTGGTTGGCTCGGCTATCTCGGGGGACACCTGGTGTCGGCCGCACGGAGTGAAGCCCCGTTCTGAGCCGGGAGAGGTACCGGGGCATGCTCTCCACGCCCTGCAAGGGAAAAGCGCCTCCTCACGCAGTGGGCGTGGCATCACGTGGGGTTTCTCGACTTGCGGCGGTGGGTTCTCGAGTTGCGGCGGGGACCCTGGCCCGTCGCCCCTATTAGCCCAGCGGGGTCGTGGTGCCTCCTATGGAGCGGCGAGGGGAGGGAGCCGCCTTGGGTTTCCCCAGGAGGCGCTGCAGCGCACCGGGTCCGCGGCAAGCATTGAGCTAGGACCCTCGGGGTGCCCCTCGAGGTGGGTTGGGCATCTCGGGGCATCTCTGGAGTGGCATCAAGGGAGCCGCGGGGACTCAGCCTTTCTCTCGGGTCACAGTAAGGGGAAACCGGGCTTCATCTCGAATGCAGGGTCGAAGGTCGTGCTTTTCCTGGAGTCGCAGCGGGAGGCGGGGGTTGCCTCTCTGGATCCCATGCCAGGCTCCTCAGGGAGCTTCTCCTGTTGCCTCTGGGAAGTGCCGGCCTCCCTTGCCATTGCCAGGGGCAGCTGGGCTTCCCGTCGATTCGCTGCAATGGAATGTGGCCCCATGTGCCATTGCGGGCTTCCTTGGGGACCTTTGGCCTTGGGGCCGGATCTGGTGTCTTGGGGCCTCCTCTGGAGCGTCAGGAGAAGTGACAGGCGTCCTCTTGAGGTGCGAAGGAAAGTAGGGATTCCCGTCGAGTGGAGGCAAAGCCGGCGGCCCCCCTCTCGAGAAGAGGTGGCGTAGGGGAGGTGGGATCGCTGTCTAACTGTGCCTGGAGACGCGGGGTTCCACTCGCGTGGGGACACGGGGATCTCGGGGCACCTCTGGGGCCGCCTAGACGGAGTCCAGCCTGCTTTGCAGGGCCAGAGAGCACTCAGGATGGCTCTCGAGTCGCTGCAGATACAAAGGGCCCCTTCTCGCAGGGAGGGGGGCCCACGGGACGCTCTCGCGCTGTGGCGGGAAGCCCTGCCTCCTTAGCGGGTTGGCACGGGTATCTCGGGGGACACCTGGTGTCACCCGCACGGAGTCAAGCCCCGTTCTGAGACGGGAGAGGTGCCGGGGCATGCTCTCCATGCCCTGCACGGGAAAAGTGCCTCCTCACGCAATGGGCGTGGCATCACGTGTGTTTTCTCGACTTGCGGAGGGTGGGTTCTCGAGTTGTGGCGGGGCCCTGGCCAGTCTCCCCTGTTAGCCCAGTGGGGTGGTGTTGCCTCCTTTGGAGCGGCGAGGGCAGGGAGCCGCCTCGGTATTCCCCAGGAGGCGCTGCGGTGCACCGGGTCTCCGTCAAGCATTGAGCTAGGGCCCTCTGGGTGCCCCTCGAGGTGGGATGGGCATCTCGGGGCATCTCTGGAGTGGCATCAAGGGAGCCGAGGGGACTCAGCCTTTCTCTCGGGTCACAGGACGGGGAAACCGGGCTTCATCTCAAATGCAGGGTCGAAGGTCGTGCTTTTCCTGGAGTCGCAGCGGGAGGCGGGGGTTGCCTCTCTGGATCCGATGCCAGGCGCCTCAGGGAGCCTCTCTTGTTGCCTCTGGGAAGTGCCGGCCGGCCTCCTTTACCATTGCCAGGGGCAGCTGGGCTTCCCGTCGATTCGCTGCGATGCAATGGGGCCCCATGTGCCATTGCGGTCTTCCTTGGGGATCTTTGGACTTGGGGCCGGAACTGCTGTCTTGGGGCCTCCTCTGGAGCATCAGGAGAAGGGACAGGCCTCCTCTTCAGGTGCGAAGGAAAGTAGGAATTCCAGTCGAGTGGAGGCAAAGCCGGCGGCCCCCCTCTCGAGAAGAGGTGGCGTAGGAGAGGCGGGGTCGCTGTCGAGCCGCGCCGGGAGACTCGGGGTTGCACTCGCGTGGGGACACGAGGATCTCGGGGAACCTTTGGGGCTGCCTAGACGGAGTCCAGCCTGCTTTGCAGGGCCAGAGAGCACTCAGGATGGCTCTCGAGTCGTTGCAGATACAAAGTGCCCCTTCTCGCAGGGAGGGGGGCCCACGGGACGCTCTCGCGCTGTGGCGGGAAGCCCTGCCTTCTTGGCGGGTTGGTACGGGTATCTCGGGGGAAACCTGGTGCCACCCGCACGGAGTCAAGCCCCGTTCTGAGCCGGGAGAGGTGCCGGGGCATGCTCTCCATGCCCTGCACGGGAAAAGTGCCTCCTCACGCAATGGGCGTGGCATCACGTGGGTTTTCTCGACTTGCGGTGGTGGGTTCTTGAGTTGTGGCGGGGCCCTGGCTCGTCTCCCCTGTTAGCCCACTGGGGTGGTGTTGCCTCCTTTGGAGCGGCGAGGGGAGGGAGCTGCCTCGGGATTCCCCAGGAGGCGCTGCAGCGCACAGGGTCCGCGGCACGGCACGCATAGGGCTAGGACCCTCGGGGTGCCCCTCGAGGTCGGATGGGCTTCTCGGGGCATCTCTGGGGTGGCATCAAGGGAGCCGCGGGGACTCAGCCTTTCTCTCGGGTCACAGTAAGGGGAAATCGGGCTTCATCTCGAATGCAGGGTCGAAGGTCGTGCTTTTCCTGGAGTCGCAGCGGGAGGCGGGGGTTGCCTCTCTGGATCCCATGCCAGGCTCCTCAGGGAGCTTCTCTTGTTGCCTCTGGGAAGTGCCGACCTCCTTTGCCATTGCCAGGGGCAGCTGGGCTTCCCGTCGATTCGCTGCGATGCAATGGGGCCCCATGTGCCATTGCGGTTTTCCTTGGGGACCTTCGTTCTTGGGGCCAGAACTGGTGTCTTGGGGCCTCCTCTGGAGCGTCAGGAGAAGTGACAGGCCTCCTTTTGAGGTGCGAAGGAAAGTAGGGATTCCAGTCGAGTGGAGGCAAAGCCGGCGGCCCCCCTCTCGAGAAGAGGTGGCGTAGGCGAGGCGGGGTCGCTGTCGAGCCGCGCCTGGAGACTCGGGGCTCCGCTCTCGTGGGGACACGGGGATCTCGGGGAACCTCTGGGGGCGCCGAGAGGGAGTCCAGCCTCCTTTGAGGGCCAGAGAGCACTCAAGATGGCTCTCGAGTCGCTGCAGATACAAAGGGCCCCTTCTCGCACGGAGGGGGGCCCACAGGACGCTCTCGCGCTGTGGCGGGAAGCCCTGCCTTCTTGACTGGTTGGCTCGGCTATCTCGGGGGACACCTGGTGTCGGCCGCACGGAGTGAAGCCCCGTTCTGAGCCGGGAGAGGTACCGGGGCATGCTCTCCACGCCCTGCAAGGGAAAAGCGCCTCCTCACGCAGTGGGCGTGGCATCACGTGGGGTTTCTCGACTTGCGGCGGTGGGTTCTCGAGTTGCGGCGGGGACCCTGGCCCGTCGCCCCTATTAGCCCAGCGGGGTCGTGGTGCCTCCTATGGAGCGGCGAGGGGAGGGAGCCGCCTTGGGTTTCCCCAGGAGGCGCTGCAGCGCACCGGGTCCGCGGCAAGCATTGAGCTAGGACCCTCGGGGTGCCCCTCGAGGTGGGATGGGCATCTCGGGGCATCTCTGGAGTGGCATCAAGGGAGCCGCGGGGACTCAGCCTTTCTCTCGGGTCACAGTAAGGGGAAACCGGGCTTCATCTCGAATGCAGGGTCGAAGGTCGTGCTTTTCCTGGAGTCGCAGCGGGAGGCGGGGGTTGCCTCTCTGGATCCCATGCCAGGCTCCTCAGGGAGCTTCTCCTGTTGCCTCTGGGAAGTGCCGGCCTCCCTTGCCATTGCCAGGGGCAGCTGGGCTTCCCGTCGATTCGCTGCAATGGAATGTGGCCCCATGTGCCATTGCGGGCTTCCTTGGGGACCTTTGGCCTTGGGGCCGGATCTGGTGTCTTGGGGCCTCCTCTGGAGCGTCAGGAGAAGTGACAGGCGTCCTCTTGAGGTGCGAAGGAAAGTAGGGATTCCCGTCGAGTGGAGGCAAAGCCGGCGGCCCCCCTCTCGAGAAGAGGTGGCGTAGGGGAGGTGGGATCGCTGTCTAACTGTGCCTGGAGACGCGGGGTTCCACTCGCGTGGGGACACGGGGATCTCGGGGCACCTCTGGGGCCGCCTAGACGGAGTCCAGCCTGCTTTGCAGGGCCAGAGAGCACTCAGGATGGCTCTCGAGTCGCTGCAGATACAAAGGGCCCCTTCTCGCAGGGAGGGGGGCCCACGGGACGCTCTCGCGCTGTGGCGGGAAGCCCTGCCTCCTTAGCGGGTTGGCACGGGTATCTCGGGGGACACCTGGTGTCACCCGCACGGAGTCAAGCCCCGTTCTGAGACGGGAGAGGTGCCGGGGCATGCTCTCCATGCCCTGCACGGGAAAAGTGCCTCCTCACGCAATGGGCGTGGCATCACGTGTGTTTTCTCGACTTGCGGAGGGTGGGTTCTCGAGTTGTGGCGGGGCCCTGGCCAGTCTCCCCTGTTAGCCCAGTGGGGTGGTGTTGCCTCCTTTGGAGCGGCGAGGGCAGGGAGCCGCCTCGGTATTCCCCAGGAGGCGCTGCGGTGCACCGGGTCTCCGTCAAGCATTGAGCTAGGGCCCTCTGGGTGCCCCTCGAGGTGGGATGGGCATCTCGGGGCATCTCTGGAGTGGCATCAAGGGAGCCGAGGGGACTCAGCCTTTCTCTCGGGTCACAGGACGGGGAAACCGGGCTTCATCTCGAATGCAGGGTCGAAGGTCGTGCTTTTCCTGGAGTCGCAGCGGGAGGCGGGGGTTGCCTCTCTGGATCCGATGCCAGGCGCCTCAGGGAGCCTCTCTTGTTGCCTCTGGGAAGTGCCGGCCGGCCTCCTTTACCATTGCCAGGGGCAGCTGGGCTTCCCGTCGATTCGCTGCGATGCAATGGGGCCCCATGTGCCATTGCGGTCTTCCTTGGGGATCTTTGGACTTGGGGCCGGAACTGCTGTCTTGGGGCCTCCTCTGGAGCATCAGGAGAAGGGACAGGCCTCCTCTTCAGGTGCGAAGGAAAGTAGGAATTCCAGTCGAGTGGAGGCAAAGCCGGCGGCCCCCCTCTCGAGAAGAGGTGGCGTAGGAGAGGCGGGGTCGCTGTCGAGCCGCGCCGGGAGACTCGGGGTTGCACTCGCGTGGGGACACGAGGATCTCGGGGAACCTTTGGGGCTGCCTAGACGGAGTCCAGCCTGCTTTGCAGGGCCAGAGAGCACTCAGGATGGCTCTCGAGTCGTTGCAGATACAAAGTGCCCCTTCTCGCAGGGAGGGGGGCCCACGGGACGCTCTCGCGCTGTGGCGGGAAGCCCTGCCTTCTTGGCGGGTTGGTACGGGTATCTCGGGGGAAACCTGGTGCCACCCGCACGGAGTCAAGCCCCGTTCTGAGCCGGGAGAGGTGCCGGGGCATGCTCTCCATGCCCTGCACGGGAAAAGTGCCTCCTCACGCAATGGGCGTGGCATCACGTGGGTTTTCTCGACTTGCGGTGGTGGGTTCTTGAGTTGTGGCGGGGCCCTGGCTCGTCTCCCCTGTTAGCCCACTGGGGTGGTGTTGCCTCCTTTGGAGCGGCGAGGGGAGGGAGCTGCCTCGGGATTCCCCAGGAGGCGCTGCAGCGCACAGGGTCCGCGGCACGGCACGCATAGGGCTAGGACCCTCGGGGTGCCCCTCGAGGTCGGATGGGCTTCTCGGGGCATCTCTGGGGTGGCATCAAGGGAGCCGCGGGGACTCAGCCTTTCTCTCGGGTCACAGTAAGGGGAAATCGGGCTTCATCTCGAATGCAGGGTCGAAGGTCGTGCTTTTCCTGGAGTCGCAGCGGGAGGCGGGGGTTGCCTCTCTGGATCCCATGCCAGGCTCCTCAGGGAGCTTCTCTTGTTGCCTCTGGGAAGTGCCGACCTCCTTTGCCATTGCCAGGGGCAGCTGGGCTTCCCGTCGATTCGCTGCGATGCAATGGGGCCCCATGTGCCATTGCGGTTTTCCTTGGGGACCTTCGTTCTTGGGGCCAGAACTGGTGTCTTGGGGCCTCCTCTGGAGCGTCAGGAGAAGTGACAGGCCTCCTTTTGAGGTGCGAAGGAAAGTAGGGATTCCAGTCGAGTGGAGGCAAAGCCGGCGGCCCCCCTCTCGAGAAGAGGTGGCGTAGGCGAGGCGGGGTCGCTGTCGAGCCGCGCCTGGAGACTCGGGGCTCCGCTCTCGTGGGGACACGGGGATCTCGGGGAACCTCTGGGGGCGCCGAGAGGGAGTCCAGCCTCCTTTGAGGGCCAGAGAGCACTCAAGATGGCTCTCGAGTCGCTGCAGATACAAAGGGCCCCTTCTCGCACGGAGGGGGGCCCACAGGACGCTCTCGCGCTGTGGCGGGAAGCCCTGCCTTCTTGACTGGTTGGCTCGGCTATCTCGGGGGACACCTGGTGTCGGCCGCACGGAGTGAAGCCCCGTTCTGAGCCGGGAGAGGTACCGGGGCATGCTCTCCACGCCCTGCAAGGGAAAAGCGCCTCCTCACGCAGTGGGCGTGGCATCACGTGGGGTTTCTCGACTTGCGGCGGTGGGTTCTCGAGTTGCGGCGGGGACCCTGGCCCGTCGCCCCTATTAGCCCAGCGGGGTCGTGGTGCCTCCTATGGAGCGGCGAGGGGAGGGAGCCGCCTTGGGTTTCCCCAGGAGGGGCTGCAGCGCACCGGGTCCGCGGCAAGCATTGAGCTAGGACCCTCGGGGTGCCCCTCGAGGTGGGATGGGCATCTCGGGGCATCTCTGGAGTGGCATCAAGGGAGCCGCGGGGACTCAGCCTTTCTCTCGGGTCACAGTAAGGGGAAACCGGGCTTCATCTCGAATGCAGGGTCGAAGGTCGTGCTTTTCCTGGAGTCGCAGCGGGAGGCGGGGGTTGCCTCTCTGGATCCCATGCCAGGCTCCTCAGGGAGCTTCTCCTGTTGCCTCTGGGAAGTGCCGGCCTCCCTTGCCATTGCCAGGGGCAGCTGGGCTTCCCGGCGATTCGCTGCAATGGAATGTGGCCCCATGTGCCATTGCGGGCTTCCTTGGGGACCTTTGGCCTTGGGGCCGGATCTGGTGTCTTGGGGCCTCCTCTGGAGCGTCAGGAGAAGTGACAGGCCTCCTCTTGAGGTGCGAAGGAAAGTAGGGATTCCCGTCGAGTGGAGGCAAAGCCGGCGGCCCCCCTCTCGAGAAGAGGTGGCGTAGGGGAGGTGGGATCGCTGTCTAACTGTGCCTGGAGACGCGGGGTTCCACTCGCGTGGGGACACGGGGATCTCGGGGCACCTCTGGGGCCGCCTAGACGGAGTCCAGCCTGCTCTGCAGGGCCAGAGAGCACTCAGGATGGCTCTCGAGTCACTGCAGATACAAAGGGCCCCTTCTCGCAGGGAGGGGGGCCCACGGGACGCTCTCGCGCTGTGGCGGGAAGCCCTGCCTCCTTAGCGGGTTGGCACGGGTATCTCGGGGGACACCTGGTGTCACCCGCACGGAGTCAAGCCCCGTTCTGAGACGGGAGAGGTGCCGGGGCATGCTCTCCATGCCCTGCACGGGAAAAGTGCCTCCTCACGCAATGGGCGTGGCATCACGTGTGTTTTCTCGACTTGCGGAGGGTGGGTTCTCGAGTTGTGGCGGGGCCCTGGCCAGTCTCCCCTGTTAGCCCAGTGGGGTGGTGTTGCCTCCTTTGGAGCGGCGAGGGCAGGGAGCCGCCTCGGTATTCCCCAGGAGGCGCTGCGGTGCACCGGGTCTCCGTCAAGCATTGAGCTAGGGCCCTCTGGGTGCCCCTCGAGGTGGGATGGGCATCTCGGGGCATCTCTGGAGTGGCATCAAGGGAGCCGAGGGGACTCAGCCTTTCTCTCGGGTCACAGGACGGGGAAACCGGGCTTCATCTCGAATGCAGGGTCGAAGGTCGTGCTTTTCCTGGAGTCGCAGCGGGAGGCGGGGGTTGCCTCTCTGGATCCGATGCCAGGCGCCTCAGGGAGCCTCTCTTGTTGCCTCTGGGAAGTGCCGGCCGGCCTCCTTTACCATTGCCAGGGGCAGCTGGGCTTCCCGTCGATTCGCTGCGATGCAATGGGGCCCCATGTGCCATTGCGGTCTTCCTTGGGGATCTTTGGACTTGGGGCCGGAACTGCTGTCTTGGGGCCTCCTCTGGAGCATCAGGAGAAGGGACAGGCCTCCTCTTCAGGTGCGAAGGAAAGTAGGAATTCCAGTCGAGTGGAGGCAAAGCCGGCGGCCCCCCTCTCGAGAAGAGGTGGCGTAGGAGAGGCGGGGTCGCTGTCGAGCCGCGCCGGGAGACTCGGGGTTGCACTCGCGTGGGGACACGAGGATCTCGGGGAACCTTTGGGGCTGCCTAGACGGAGTCCAGCCTGCTTTGCAGGGCCAGAGAGCACTCAGGATGGCTCTCGAGTCGTTGCAGATACAAAGTGCCCCTTCTCGCAGGGAGGGGGGCCCACGGGACGCTCTCGCGCTGTGGCGGGAAGCCCTGCCTTCTTGGCGGGTTGGTACGGGTATCTCGGGGGAAACCTGGTGCCACCCGCACGGAGTCAAGCCCCGTTCTGAGCCGGGAGAGGTGCCGGGGCATGCTCTCCATGCCCTGCACGGGAAAAGTGCCTCCTCACGCAATGGGCGTGGCATCACGTGGGTTTTCTCGACTTGCGGTGGTGGGTTCTTGAGTTGTGGCGGGGCCCTGGCTGGTCTCCCCTGTTAGCCCACTGGGGTGGTGTTGCCTCCTTTGGAGCGGCGAGGGGAGGGAGCTGCCTCGGGATTCCCCAGGAGGCGCTGCAGCGCACAGGGTCCGCGGCACGGCACGCATAGGGCTAGGACCCTCGGGGTGCCCCTCGAGGTCGGATGGGCTTCTCGGGGCATCTCTGGGGTGGCATCAAGGGAGCCGCGGGGACTCAGCCTTTCTCTCGGGTCACAGTAAGGGGAAATCGGGCTTCATCTCGAATGCAGGGTCGAAGGTCGTGCTTTTCCTGGAGTCGCAGCGGGAGGCGGGGGTTGCCTCTCTGGATCCCATGCCAGGCTCCTCAGGGAGCTTCTCTTGTTGCCTCTGGGAAGTGCCGACCTCCTTTGCCATTGCCAGGGGCAGCTGGGCTTCCCGTCGATTCGCTGCGATGCAATGGGGCCCCATGTGCCATTGCGGTTTTCCTTGGGGACCTTCGTTCTTGGGGCCAGAACTGGTGTCTTGGGGCCTCCTCTGGAGCGTCAGGAGAAGTGACAGGCCTCCTTTTGAGGTGCGAAGGAAAGTAGGGATTCCAGTCGAGTGGAGGCAAAGCCGGCGGCCCCCCTCTCGAGAAGAGGTGGCGTAGGCGAGGCCGGGTCGCTGTCGAGCCGCGCCTGGAGACTCGGGGCTCCGCTCTCGTGGGGACACGGGGATCTCGGGGAACCTCTGGGGGCGCCGAGAGGGAGTCCAGCCTCCTTTGAGGGCCAGAGAGCACTCAAGATGGCTCTCGAGTCGCTGCAGATACAAAGGGCCCCTTCTCGCACGGAGGGGGGCCCACAGGACGCTCTCGCGCTGTGGCGGGAAGCCCTGCCTTCTTGACCGGTTGGCTCGGCTATCTCGGGGGACACCTGGTGTCGGCCGCACGGAGTGAAGCCCCGTTCTGAGCCGGGAGAGGTACCGGGGCATGCTCTCCACGCCCTGCAAGGGAAAAGCGCCTCCTCACGCAGTGGGCGTGGCATCACGTGGGGTTTCTCGACTTGCGGCGGTGGGTTCTCGAGTTGCGGCGGGGACCCTGGCCCGTCGCCCCTATTAGCCCAGCGGGGTCGTGGTGCCTCCTATGGAGCGGCGAGGGGAGGGAGCCGCCTTGGGTTTCCCCAGGAGGCGCTGCAGCGCACCGGGTCCGCGGCAAGCATTGAGCTAGGACCCTCGGGGTGCCCCTCGAGGTGGGATGGGCATCTCGGGGCATCTCTGGAGTGGCATCAAGGGAGCCGCGGGGACTCAGCCTTTCTCTCGGGTCACAGTAAGGGGAAACCGGGCTTCATCTCGAATGCAGGGTCGAAGGTCGTGCTTTTCCTGGAGTCGCAGCGGGAGGCGGGGGTTGCCTCTCTGGATCCCATGCCAGGCTCCTCAGGGAGCTTCTCCTGTTGCCTCTGGGAAGTGCCGGCCTCCCTTGCCATTGCCAGGGGCAGCTGGGCTTCCCGGCGATTCGCTGCAATGGAATGTGGCCCCATGTGCCATTGCGGGCTTCCTTGGGGACCTTTGGCCTTGGGGCCGGATCTGGTGTCTTGGGGCCTCCTCTGGAGCGTCAGGAGAAGTGACAGGCCTCCTCTTGAGGTGCGAAGGAAAGTAGGGATTCCCGTCGAGTGGAGGCAAAGCCGGCGGCCCCCCTCTCGAGAAGAGGTGGCGTAGGGGAGGTGGGATCGCTGTCTAACTGTGCCTGGAGACGCGGGGTTCCACTCGCGTGGGGACACGGGGATCTCGGGGCACCTCTGGGGCCGCCTAGACGGAGTCCAGCCTGCTCTGCAGGGCCAGAGAGCACTCAGGATGGCTCTCGAGTCACTGCAGATACAAAGGGCCCCTTCTCGCAGGGAGGGGGGCCCACGGGACGCTCTCGCGCTGTGGCGGGAAGCCCTGCCTCCTTAGCGGGTTGGCACGGGTATCTCAGGGGACACCTGGTGTCACCCGCACGGAGTCAAGCCCCGTTCTGAGACGGGAGAGGTGCCGGGGCATGCTCTCCATGCCCTGCACGGGAAAAGTGCCTCCTCACGCAATGGGCGTGGCATCACGTGGGTTTTCCCGACTTGCGGCGGTGGGTTCTCGAGTTGTGGCGGGGCCCTGGCCAGTCTCCCCTGTTAGCCCAGTGGGGTGGTGTTGCCTCCTTTGGAGCGGCGAGGGCAGGGAGCCGCCTCGGTATTCCCCAGGAGGCGCTGCGGTGCACCGGGTCTCCGTCAAGCATTGAGCTAGGGCCCTCGGGGTGCCCCTCGAGGTGGGATGGGCATCTCGGGGCATCTCTGGAGTGGCATCAAGGGAGCCGAGGGGACTCAGCCTTTCTCTCGGGTCACAGGACGGGGAAACCGGGCTTCATCTCGAATGCAGGGTCGAAGGTCGTGCTTTTCCTGGAGTCGCAGCGGGAGGCGGGGGTTGCCTCTCTGGATCCCATGCCAGGCGCCTCAGGGAGCCTCTCTTGTTGCCTCTGGGAAGTGCCGGCCGGCCTCCTTTACCATTGCCAGGGGCAGCTGGGCTTCCCGTCGATTCGCTGCGATGCAATGGGGCCCCATGTGCCATTGCGGTCTTCCTTGGGGATCTTTGGACTTGGGGCCGGAACTGCTGTCTTGGGGCCTCCTCTGGAGCATCAGGAGAAGGGACAGGCCTCCTCTTCAGGTGCGAAGGAAAGTAGGAATTCCAGTCGAGTGGAGGCAAAGCCGGCGGCCCCCCTCTCGAGAAGAGGTGGCGTAGGAGAGGCGGGGTCGCTGTCGAGCCGCGCCGGGAGACTCGGGGTTGCACTCGCGTGGGGACACGAGGATCTCGGGGAACCTTTGGGGCTGCCTAGACGGAGTCCAGCCTGCTTTGCAGGGCCAGAGAGCACTCAGGATGGCTCTCGAGTCGTTGCAGATACAAAGTGCCCCTTCTCGCAGGGAGGGGGGCCCACGGGACGCTCTCGCGCTGTGGCGGGAAGCCCTGCCTTCTTGGCGGGTTGGTACGGGTATCTCGGGGGAAACCTGGTGCCACCCGCACGGAGTCAAGCCCCGTTCTGAGCCGGGAGAGGTGCCGGGGCATGCTCTCCATGCCCTGCACGGGAAAAGTGCCTCCTCACGCAATGGGCGTGGCATCACGTGGGTTTTCTCGACTTGCGGTGGTGGGTTCTTGAGTTGTGGCGGGGCCCTGGCTCGTCTCCCCTGTTAGCCCACTGGGGTGGTGTTGCCTCCTTTGGAGCGGCGAGGGGAGGGAGCTGCCTCGGGATTCCCCAGGAGGCGCTGCAGCGCACAGGGTCCGCGGCACGGCACGCATAGGGCTAGGACCCTCGGGGTGCCCCTCGAGGTCGGATGGGCTTCTCGGGGCATCTCTGGGGTGGCATCAAGGGAGCCGCGGGGACTCAGCCTTTCTCTCGGGTCACAGTAAGGGGAAATCGGGCTTCATCTCGAATGCAGGGTCGAAGGTCGTGCTTTTCCTGGAGTCGCAGCGGGAGGCGGGGGTTGCCTCTCTGGATCCCATGCCAGGCTCCTCAGGGAGCTTCTCTTGTTGCCTCTGGGAAGTGCCGACCTCCTTTGCCATTGCCAGGGGCAGCTGGGCTTCCCGTCGATTCGCTGCGATGCAATGGGGCCCCATGTGCCATTGCGGTTTTCCTTGGGGACCTTCGTTCTTGGGGCCAGAACTGGTGTCTTGGGGCCTCCTCTGGAGCGTCAGGAGAAGTGACAGGCCTCCTTTTGAGGTGCGAAGGAAAGTAGGGATTCCAGTCGAGTGGAGGCAAAGCCGGCGGCCCCCCTCTCGAGAAGAGGTGGCGTAGGCGAGGCGGGGTCGCTGTCGAGCCGCGCCTGGAGACTCGGGGCTCCGCTCTCGTGGGGACACGGGGATCTCGGGGAACCTCTGGGGGCGCCGAGAGGGAGTCCAGCCTCCTTTGAGGGCCAGAGAGCACTCAAGATGGCTCTCGAGTCGCTGCAGATACAAAGGGCCCCTTCTCGCACGGAGGGGGGCCCACAGGACGCTCTCGCGCTGTGGCGGGAAGCCCTGCCTTCTTGACCGGTTGGCACGGCTATCTCGGGGGACACCTGGTGTCGGCCGCACGGAGTGAAGCCCCGTTCTGAGCCGGGAGAGGTACCGGGGCATGCTCTCCACGCCCTGCAAGGGAAAAGCGCCTCCTCACGCAGTGGGCGTGGCATCACGTGGGGTTTCTCGACTTGCGGCGGTGGGTTCTCGAGTTGCGGCGGGGACCCTGGCCCGTCGCCCCTATTAGCCCAGCGGGGTCGTGGTGCCTCCTATGGAGCGGCGTGGGGAGGGAGCCGCCTTGGGTTTCCCCAGGAGGCGCTGCAGCGCACCGGGTCCGCGGCAAGCATTGAGCTAGGACCCTCGGGGTGCCCCTCGAGGTGGGATGGGCATCTCGGGGCATCTCTGGAGTGGCATCAAGGGAGCCGCGGGGACTCAGCCTTTCTCTCGGGTCACAGTAAGGGGAAACCGGGCTTCATCTCGAATGCAGGGTCGAAGGTCGTGCTTTTCCTGGAGTCGCAGCGGCAGGCGGGGGTTGCCTCTCTGGATCCCATGCCAGGCTCCTCAGGGAGCTTCTCCTGTTGCCTCTGGGAAGTGCCGGCCTCCCTTGCCATTGCCAGGGGCAGCTGGGCTTCCCGTCGATTCGCTGCAATGGAATGTGGCCCCATGTGCCATTGCGGGCTTCCTTGGGGACCTTTGGCCTTGGGGCCGGATCTGGTGTCTTGGGGCCTCCTCTGGAGCGTCAGGAGAAGTGACAGGCCTCCTCTTGAGGTGCGAAGGAAAGTAGGGATTCCCGTCGAGTGGAGGCAAAGCCGGCGGCCCCCCTCTCGAGAAGAGGTGGCGTAGGGGAGGTGGGATCGCTGTCTAACTGTGCCTGGAGACGCGGGGTTCCACTCGCGTGGGGACACGGGGATCTCGGGGCACCTCTGGGGCCGCCTAGACGGAGTCCAGCCTGCTTTGCAGGGCCAGAGAGCACTCAGGATGGCTCTCGAGTCGCTGCAGATACAAAGGGCCCCTTCTCGCAGGGAGGGGGGCCCACGGGACGCTCTCGCGCTGTGGCGGGAAGCCCTGCCTTCTTAGCGGGTTGGCACGGGTATCTCGGGGGACACCTGGTGTCACCCGCACGGAGTCAAGCCCCGTTCTGAGACGGGAGAGGTGCCGGGGCATGCTCTCCATGCCCTGCACGGGAAAAGTGCCTCCTCACGCAATGGGCGTGGCATCACGTGGGTTTTCCCGACTTGCGGCGGTGGGTTCTCGAGTTGTGGCGGGGCCCTGGCCAGTCTCCCCTGTTAGCCCAGTGGGGTGGTGTTGCCTC
Source organism: Giraffa tippelskirchi (assembly GCF_054371585.1). Lineage (NCBI taxonomy): Eukaryota > Metazoa > Chordata > Mammalia > Artiodactyla > Giraffidae > Giraffa > Giraffa tippelskirchi. Next base: position 5,743,174 of record NC_137288.1, on the reverse strand, counting down.
CTTTGGAGCGGCGAGGGCAGGGAGCCGCCTCGGTATTCCCCAGGAGGCGCTGCGGTGCACCGGGTCTCCGTCAAGCATTGAGCTAGGGCCCTCGGGGTGCCCCTCGAGGTGGGATGGGCATCTCGGGGCATCTCTGGAGTGGCATCAAGGGAGCCGAGGGGACTCAGCCTTTCTCTCGGGTCACAGGACGGGGAAACCGGGCTTCATCTCGAATGCAGGGTCGAAGGTCGTGCTTTTCCTGGAGTCGCAGCGGGAGGCGGGGGTTGCCTCTCTGGATCCCATGCCAGGCGCCTCAGGGAGCCTCTCTTGTTGCCTCTGGGAAGTGCCGGCCGGCCTCCTTTACCATTGCCAGGGGCAGCTGGGCTTCCCGTCGATTCGCTGCGATGCAATGGGGCCCCATGTGCCATTGCGGTCTTCCTTGGGGATCTTTGGACTTGGGGCCGGAACTGCTGTCTTGGGGCCTCCTCTGGAGCATCAGGAGAAGGGACAGGCCTCCTCTTCAGGTGCGAAGGAAAGTAGGAATTCCAGTCGAGTGGAGGCAAAGCCGGCGGCCCCCCTCTCGAGAAGAGGTGGCGTAGGAGAGGCGGGGTCGCTGTCGAGCCGCGCCGGGAGACTCGGGGTTGCACTCGCGTGGGGACACGAGGATCTCGGGGAACCTTTGGGGCTGCCTAGACGGAGTCCAGCCTGCTTTGCAGGGCCAGAGAGCACTCAGGATGGCTCTCGAGTCGTTGCAGATACAAAGTGCCCCTTCTCGCAGGGAGGGGGGCCCACGGGACGCTCTCGCGCTGTGGCGGGAAGCCCTGCCTTCTTGGCGGGTTGGTACGGGTATCTCGGGGGAAACCTGGTGCCACCCGCACGGAGTCAAGCCCCGTTCTGAGCCGGGAGAGGTGCCGGGGCATGCTCTCCATGCCCTGCACGGGAAAAGTGCCTCCTCACGCAATGGGCGTGGCATCACGTGGGTTTTCTCGACTTGCGGTGGTGGGTTCTTGAGTTGTGGCGGGGCCCTGGCTCGTCTCCCCTGTTAGCCCACTGGGGTGGTGTTGCCTCCTTTGGAGTGGCGAGGGGAGGGAGCTGCCTCGGGATTCCCCAGGAGGCGCTGCAGCGCACAGGGTCCGCGGCACGGCACGCATAGGGCTAGGACCCTCGGGGTGCCCCTCGAGGTCGGATGGGCTTCTCGGGGCATCTCTGGGGTGGCATCAAGGGAGCCTCGGGGACTCAGCCTTTCTCTCGGGTCACAGTAAGGGGAAATCGGGCTTCATCTCGAATGCAGGGTCGAAGGTCGTGCTTTTCCTGGAGTCGCAGCGGGAGGCGGGGGTTGCCTCTCTGGATCCCATGCCAGGCTCCTCAGGGAGCTTCTCTTGTTGCCTCTGGGAAGTGCCGACCTCCTTTGCCATTGCCAGGGGCAGCTGGGCTTCCCGTCGATTCGCTGCGATGCAATGGGGCCCCATGTGCCATTGCGGTTTTCCTCGGGGACCTTCGTTCTTGGGGCCAGAACTGGTGTCTTGGGGCCTCCTCTGGAGCGTCAGGAGAAGTGACAGGCCTCCTTTTGAGGTGCGAAGGAAAGTAGGGATTCCAGTCGAGTGGAGGCAAAGCCGGCGGCCCCCCTCTCGAGAAGAGGTGGCGTAGGCGAGGCGGGGCCGCTGTCGAGCCGCGCCTGGAGACTCGGGGCTCCGCTCTCGTGGGGACACGGGGATCTCGGGGAACCTCTGGGGGCGCCGAGAGGGAGTCCAGCCTCCTTTGAGGGCCAGAGAGCACTCAAGATGGCTCTCGAGTCGCTGCAGATACAAAGGGCCCCTTCTCGCACGGAGGGGGGCCCACAGGACGCTCTCGCGCTGTGGCGGGAAGCCCTGCCTTCTTGACCGGTTGGCTCGGCTATCTCGGGGGACACCTGGTGTCGGCCGCACGGAGTGAAGCCCCGTTCTGAGCCGGGAGAGGTACCGGGGCATGCTCTCCACGCCCTGCAAGGGAAAAGCGCCTCCTCACGCAGTGGGCGTGGCATCACGTGGGGTTTCTCGACTTGCGGCGGTGGGTTCTCGAGTTGCGGCGGGGACCCTGGCCCGTCGCCCCTATTAGCCCAGCGGGGTCGTGGTGCCTCCTATGGAGCGGCGAGGGGAGGGAGCCGCCTTGGGTTTCCCCAGGAGGCGCTGCAGCGCACCGGGTCCGCGGCAAGCATTGAGCTAGGACCCTCGGGGTGCCCCTCGAGGTGGGATGGGCATCTCGGGGCATCTCTGGAGTGGCATCAAGGGAGCCGCGGGGACTCAGCCTTTCTCTCGGGTCACAGTAAGGGGAAACCGGGCTTCATCTCGAATGCAGGGTCGAAGGTCGTGCTTTTCCTGGAGTCGCAGCGGGAGGCGGGGGTTGCCTCTCTGGATCCCATGCCAGGCTCCTCAGGGAGCTTCTCCTGTTGCCTCTGGGAAGTGCCGGCCTCCCTTGCCATTGCCAGGGGCAGCTGGGCTTCCCGTCGATTCGCTGCAATGGAATGTGGCCCCATGTGCCATTGCGGGCTTCCTTGGGGACCTTTGGCCTTGGGGCCGGATCTGGTGTCTTGGGGCCTCCTCTGGAGCGTCAGGAGAAGTGACAGGCCTCCTCTTGAGGTGCGAAGGAAAGTAGGGATTCCCGTCGAGTGGAGGCAAAGCCGGCGGCCCCCCTCTCGAGAAGAGGTGGCGTAGGGGAGGTGGGATCGCTGTCTAACTGTGCCTGGAGACGCGGGGTTCCACTCGCGTGGGGACACGGGGATCTCGGGGCACCTCTGGGGCCGCCTAGACGGAGTCCAGCCTGCTCTGCAGGGCCAGAGAGCACTCAGGATGGCTCTCGAGTCGCTGCAGATACAAAGGGCCCCTTCTCGCAGGGAGGGGGGCCCACGGGACGCTCTCGCGCTGTGGCGGGAAGCCCTGCCTCCTTAGCGGGTTGGCACGGGTATCTCGGGGGACACCTGGTGTCACCCGCACGGAGTCAAGCCCCGTTCTGAGACGGGAGAGGTGCCGGGGCATGCTCTCCATGCCCTGCACGGGAAAAGTGCCTCCTCACGCAATGGGCGTGGCATCACGTGTGTTTTCTCGACTTGCGGAGGGTGGGTTCTCGAGTTGTGGCGGGGCCCTGGCCAGTCTCCCCTGTTAGCCCAGTGGGGTGGTGTTGCCTCCTTTGGAGCGGCGAGGGCAGGGAGCCGCCTCGGTATTCCCCAGGAGGCGCTGCGGTGCACCGGGTCTCCGTCAAGCATTGAGCTAGGGCCCTCTGGGTGCCCCTCGAGGTGGGATGGGCATCTCGGGGCATCTCTGGAGTGGCATCAAGGGAGCCGAGGGGACTCAGCCTTTCTCTCGGGTCACAGGACGGGGAAACCGGGCTTCATCTCGAATGCAGGGTCGAAGGTCGTGCTTTTCCTGGAGTCGCAGCGGGAGGCGGGGGTTGCCTCTCTGGATCCGATGCCAGGCGCCTCAGGGAGCCTCTCTTGTTGCCTCTGGGAAGTGCCGGCCGGCCTCCTTTACCATTGCCAGGGGCAGCTGGGCTTCCCGTCGATTCGCTGCGATGCAATGGGGCCCCATGTGCCATTGCGGTCTTCCTTGGGGATCTTTGGACTTGGGGCCGGAACTGCTGTCTTGGGGCCTCCTCTGGAGCATCAGGAGAAGGGACAGGCCTCCTCTTCAGGTGCGAAGGAAAGTAGGAATTCCAGTCGAGTGGAGGCAAAGCCGGCGGCCCCCCTCTCGAGAAGAGGTGGCGTAGGAGAGGCGGGGTCGCTGTCGAGCCGCGCTGGGAGACTCGGGGTTGCACTCGCGTGGGGACACGAGGATCTCGGGGAACCTTTGGGGCTGCCTAGACGGAGTCCAGCCTGCTTTGCAGGGCCAGAGAGCACTCAGGATGGCTCTCGAGTCGTTGCAGATACAAAGTGCCCCTTCTCGCAGGGAGGGGGGCCCACGGGACGCTCTCGCGCTGTGGCGGGAAGCCCTGCCTTCTTGGCGGGTTGGTACGGGTATCTCGGGGGAAACCTGGTGCCACCCGCACGGAGTCAAGCCCCGTTCTGAGCCGGGAGAGGTGCCGGGGCATGCTCTCCATGCCCTGCACGGGAAAAGTGCCTCCTCACGCAATGGGCGTGGCATCACGTGGGTTTTCTCGACTTGCGGTGGTGGGTTCTTGAGTTGTGGCGGGGCCCTGGCTGGTCTCCCCTGTTAGCCCACTGGGGTGGTGTTGCCTCCTTTGGAGCGGCGAGGGGAGGGAGCTGCCTCGGGATTCCCCAGGAGGCGCTGCAGCGCACAGGGTCCGCGGCACGGCACGCATAGGGCTAGGACCCTCGGGGTGCCCCTCGAGGTCGGATGGGCTTCTCGGGGCATCTCTGGGGTGGCATCAAGGGAGCCGCGGGGACTCAGCCTTTCTCTCGGGTCACAGTAAGGGGAAATCGGGCTTCATCTCGAATGCAGGGTCGAAGGTCGTGCTTTTCCTGGAGTCGCAGCGGGAGGCGGGGGTTGCCTCTCTGGATCCCATGCCAGGCTCCTCAGGGAGCTTCTCTTGTTGCCTCTGGGAAGTGCCGACCTCCTTTGCCATTGCCAGGGGCAGCTGGGCTTCCCGTCGATTCGCTGCGATGCAATGGGGCCCCATGTGCCATTGCGGTTTTCCTTGGGGACCTTCGTTCTTGGGGCCAGAACTGGTGTCTTGGGGCCTCCTCTGGAGCGTCAGGAGAAGTGACAGGCCTCCTTTTGAGGTGCGAAGGAAAGTAGGGATTCCAGTCGAGTGGAGGCAAAGCCGGCGGCCCCCCTCTCGAGAAGAGGTGGCGTAGGCGAGGCGGGGTCGCTGTCGAGCCGCGCCTGGAGACTCGGGGCTCCGCTCTCGTGGGGACACGGGGATCTCGGGGAACCTCTGGGGGCGCCGAGAGGGAGTCCAGCCTCCTTTGAGGGCCAGAGAGCACTCAAGATGGCTCTCGAGTCGCTGCAGATACAAAGGGCCCCTTCTCGCACGGAGGGGGGCCCACAGGACGCTCTCGCGCTGTGGCGGGAAGCCCTGCCTTCTTGACCGGTTGGCTCGGCTATCTCGGGGGACACCTGGTGTCGGCCGCACGGAGTGAAGCCCCGTTCTGAGCCGGGAGAGGTACCGGGGCATGCTCTCCACGCCCTGCAAGGGAAAAGCGCCTCCTCACGCAGTGGGCGTGGCATCACGTGGGGTTTCTCGACTTGCGGCGGTGGGTTCTCGAGTTGCGGCGGGGACCCTGGCCCGTCGCCCCTATTAGCCCAGCGGGGTCGTGGTGCCTCCTATGGAGCGGCGAGGGGAGGGAGCCGCCTTGGGTTTCCCCAGGAGGCGCTGCAGCGCACCGGGTCCGCGGCAAGCATTGAGCTAGGACCCTCGGGGTGCCCCTCGAGGTGGGATGGGCATCTCGGGGCATCTCTGGAGTGGCATCAAGGGAGCCGCGGGGACTCAGCCTTTCTCTCGGGTCACAGTAAGGGGAAACCGGGCTTCATCTCGAATGCAGGGTCGAAGGTCGTGCTTTTCCTGGAGTCGCAGCGGGAGGCGGGGGTTGCCTCTCTGGATCCCATGCCAGGCTCCTCAGGGAGCTTCTCCTGTTGCCTCTGGGAAGTGCCGGCCTCCCTTGCCATTGCCAGGGGCAGCTGGGCTTCCCGTCGATTCGCTGCAATGGAATGTGGCCCCATGTGCCATTGCGGGCTTCCTTGGGGACCTTTGGCCTTGGGGCCGGATCTGGTGTCTTGGGGCCTCCTCTGGAGCGTCAGGAGAAGTGACAGGCCTCCTCTTGAGGTGCGAAGGAAAGTAGGGATTCCCGTCGAGTGGAGGCAAAGCCGGCGGCCCCCCTCTCGAGAAGAGGTGGCGTAGGGGAGGTGGGATCGCTGTCTAACTGTGCCTGGAGACGCGGGGTTCCACTCGCGTGGGGACACGGGGATCTCGGGGCACCTCTGGGGCCGCCTAGACGGAGTCCAGCCTGCTCTGCAGGGCCAGAGAGCACTCAGGATGGCTCTCGAGTCACTGCAGATACAAAGGGCCCCTTCTCGCAGGGAGGGGGGCCCACGGGACGCTCTCGCGCTGTGGCGGGAAGCCCTGCCTCCTTAGCGGGTTGGCACGGGTATCTCGGGGGACACCTGGTGTCACCCGCACGGAGTCAAGCCCCGTTCTGAGACGGGAGAGGTGCCGGGGCATGCTCTCCATGCCCTGCACGGGAAAAGTGCCTCCTCACGCAATGGGCGTGGCATCACGTGTGTTTTCTCGACTTGCGGAGGGTGGGTTCTCGAGTTGTGGCGGGGCCCTGGCCAGTCTCCCCTGTTAGCCCAGTGGGGTGGTGTTGCCTCCTTTGGAGCGGCGAGGGCAGGGAGCCGCCTCGGTATTCCCCAGGAGGCGCTGCGGTGCACCGGGTCTCCGTCAAGCATTGAGCTAGGGCCCTCTGGGTGCCCCTCGAGGTGGGATGGGCATCTCGGGGCATCTCTGGAGTGGCATCAAGGGAGCCGAGGGGACTCAGCCTTTCTCTCGGGTCACAGGACGGGGAAACCGGGCTTCATCTCGAATGCAGGGTCGAAGGTCGTGCTTTTCCTGGAGTCGCAGCGGGAGGCGGGGGTTGCCTCTCTGGATCCGATGCCAGGCGCCTCAGGGAGCCTCTCTTGTTGCCTCTGGGAAGTGCCGGCCGGCCTCCTTTACCATTGCCAGGGGCAGCTGGGCTTCCCGTCGATTCGCTGCGATGCAATGGGGCCCCATGTGCCATTGCGGTCTTCCTTGGGGATCTTTGGACTTGGGGCCGGAACTGCTGTCTTGGGGCCTCCTCTGGAGCATCAGGAGAAGGGACAGGCCTCCTCTTCAGGTGCGAAGGAAAGTAGGAATTCCAGTCGAGTGGAGGCAAAGCCGGCGGCCCCCCTCTCGAGAAGAGGTGGCGTAGGAGAGGCGGGGTCGCTGTCGAGCCGCGCCGGGAGACTCGGGGTTGCACTCGCGTGGGGACACGAGGATCTCGGGGAACCTTTGGGGCTGCCTAGACGGAGTCCAGCCTGCTTTGCAGGGCCAGAGAGCACTCAGGATGGCTCTCGAGTCGTTGCAGATACAAAGTGCCCCTTCTCGCAGGGAGGGGGGCCCACGGGACGCTCTCGCGCTGTGGCGGGAAGCCCTGCCTTCTTGGCGGGTTGGTACGGGTATCTCGGGGGAAACCTGGTGCCACCCGCACGGAGTCAAGCCCCGTTCTGAGCCGGGAGAGGTGCCGGGGCATGCTCTCCATGCCCTGCACGGGAAAAGTGCCTCCTCACGCAATGGGCGTGGCATCACGTGGGTTTTCTCGACTTGCGGTGGTGGGTTCTTGAGTTGTGGCGGGGCCCTGGCTCGTCTCCCCTGTTAGCCCACTGGGGTGGTGTTGCCTCCTTTGGAGCGGCGAGGGGAGGGAGCTGCCTCGGGATTCCCCAGGAGGCGCTGCAGGGCACAGGGTCCGCGGCACGGCACGCATAGGGCTAGGACCCTCGGGGTGCCCCTCGAGGTCGGATGGGCTTCTCGGGGCATCTCTGGGGTGGCATCAAGGGAGCCGCGGGGACTCAGCCTTTCTCTCGGGTCACAGTAAGGGGAAATCGGGCTTCATCTCGAATGCAGGGTCGAAGGTCGTGCTTTTCCTGGAGTCGCAGCGGGAGGCGGGGGTTGCCTCTCTGGATCCCATGCCAGGCTCCTCAGGGAGCTTCTCTTGTTGCCTCTGGGAAGTGCCGACCTCCTTTGCCATTGCCAGGGGCAGCTGGGCTTCCCGTCGATTTGCTGCGATGCAATGGGGCCCCATGTGCCATTGCGGTTTTCCTTGGGGACCTTCGTTCTTGGGGCCAGAACTGGTGTCTTGGGGCCTCCTCTGGAGCGTCAGGAGAAGTGACAGGCCTCCTTTTGAGGTGCGAAGGAAAGTAGGGATTCCAGTCGAGTGGAGGCAAAGCCGGCGGCCCCCCTCTCGAGAAGAGGTGGCGTAGGCGAGGCGGGGTCGCTGTCGAGCCGCGCCTGGAGACTCGGGGCTCCGCTCTCGTGGGGACACGGGGATCTCGGGGAACCTCTGGGGGCGCCGAGAGGGAGTCCAGCCTCCTTTGAGGGCCAGAGAGCACTCAAGATGGCTCTCGAGTCGCTGCAGATACAAAGGGCCCCTTCTCGCACGGAGGGGGGCCCACAGGACGCTCTCGCGCTGTGGCGGGAAGCCCTGCCTTCTTGACCGGTTGGCACGGCTATCTCGGGGGACACCTGGTGTCGGCCGCACGGAGTGAAGCCCCGTTCTGAGCCGGGAGAGGTACCGGGGCATGCTCTCCACGCCCTGCAAGGGAAAAGCGCCTCCTCACGCAGTGGGCGTGGCATCACGTGGGGTTTCTCGACTTGCGGCGGTGGGTTCTCGAGTTGCGGCGGGGACCCTGGCCCGTCGCCCCTATTAGCCCAGCGGGGTCGTGGTGCCTCCTATGGAGCGGCGAGGGGAGGGAGCCGCCTTGGGTTTCCCCAGGAGGCGCTGCAGCGCACCGGGTCCGCGGCAAGCATTGAGCTAGGACCCTCGGGGTGCCCCTCGAGGTGGGATGGGCATCTCGGGGCATCTCTGGAGTGGCATCAAGGGAGCCGCGGGGACTCAGCCTTTCTCTCGGGTCACAGTAAGGGGAAACCGGGCTTCATCTCGAATGCAGGGTCGAAGGTCGTGCTTTTCCTGGAGTCGCAGCGGGAGGCGGGGGTTGCCTCTCTGGATCCCATGCCAGGCTCCTCAGGGAGCTTCTCTTGTTGCCTCTGGGAAGTGCCGACCTCCTTTGCCATTGCCAGGGGCAGCTGGGCTTCCCGTCGATTCGCTGCGATGCAATGGGGCCCCATGTGCCATTGCGGTTTTCCTTGGGGACCTTCGTTCTTGGGGCCAGAACTGGTGTCTTGGGGCCTCCTCTGGAGCATCAGGAGAAGTGACAGGCCTCCTTTTGAGGTGCGAAGGAAAGTAGGGATTCCAGTCGAGTGGAGGCAAAGCCGGCGGCCCCCCTCTCGAGAAGAGGTGGAGTAGGCGAGGCGGGGTCGCTGTCGAGCCGCGCCTGGAGACTCGGGGCTCCGCTCTCGTGGGGACACGGGGATCTCGGGGAACCTCTGGGGGCGCCGAGAGGGAGTCCAGCCTCCTTTGAGGGCCAGAGAGCACTCAAGATGGCTCTCGAGTCGCTGCAGATACAAAGGGCCCCTTCTCGCACGGAGGGGGGCCCACAGGACGCTCTCGCGCTGTGGCGGGAAGCCCTGCCTTCTTGACCGGTTGGCACGGCTATCTCGGGGGACACCTGGTGTCGGCCGCACGGAGTGAAGCCCCGTTCTGAGCCGGGAGAGGTACCGGGGCATGCTCTCCACGCCCTGCAAGGGAAAAGCGCCTCCTCACGCTGTGGGCGTGGCATCACGTGGGGTTTCTCGACTTGCGGCGGTGGGTTCTCGAGTTGCGGCGGGGACCCTGGCCCGTCGCCCCTATTAGCCCAGCGGGGTCGTGGTGCCTCCTATGGAGCGGCGAGGGGAGGGAGCCGCCTTGGGTTTCCCCAGGAGGCGCTGCAGCGCACCGGGTCCGCGGCAAGCATTGAGCTAGGACCCTCGGGGTGCCCCTCGAGGTGGGATGGGCATCTCGGGGCATCTCTGGAGTGGCATCAAGGGAGCCGCGGGGACTCAGCCTTTCTCTCGGGTCACAGTAAGGGGAAACCGGGCTTCATCTCGAATGCAGGGTCGAAGGTCGTGCTTTTCCTGGAGTCGCAGCGGGAGGCGGGGGTTGCCTCTCTGGATCCCATGCCAGGCTCCTCAGGGAGCTTCTCCTGTTGCCTCTGGGAAGTGCCGGCCTCCCTTGCCATTGCCAGGGGCAGCTGGGCTTCCCGTCGATTCGCTGCAATGGAATGTGGCCCCATGTGCCATTGCGGGCTTCCTTGGGGACCTTTGGCCTTGGGGCCGGATCTGGTGTCTTGGGGCCTCCTCTGGAGCGTCAGGAGAAGTGACAGGCCTCCTCTTGAGGTGCGAAGGAAAGTAGGGATTCCCGTCGAGTGGAGGCAAAGCCGGCGGCCCCCCTCTCGAGAAGAGGTGGCGTAGGGGAGGTGGGATCGCTGTCTAACTGTGCCTGGAGACGCGGGGTTCCACTCGCGTGGGGACACGGGGATCTCGGGGCACCTCTGGGGCCGCCTAGACGGAGTCCAGCCTGCTTTGCAGGGCCAGAGAGCACTCAGGATGGCTCTCGAGTCGCTGCAGATACAAAGGGCCCCTTCTCGCAGGGAGGGGGGCCCACGGGACGCTCTCGCGCTGTGGCGGGAAGCCCTGCCTTCTTAGCGGGTTGGCACGGGTATCTCGGGGGACACCTGGTGTCACCCGCACGGAGTCAAGCCCCGTTCTGAGACGGGAGAGGTGCCGGGGCATGCTCTCCATGCCCTGCACGGGAAAAGTGCCTCCTCACGCAATGGGCGTGGCATCACGTGGGTTTTCCCGACTTGCGGCGGTGGGTTCTCGAGTTGTGGCGGGGCCCTGGCCAGTCTCCCCTGTTAGCCCAGTGGGGTGGTGTTGCCTCCTTTGGAGCGGCGAGGGCAGGGAGCCGCCTCGGTATTCCCCAGGAGGCGCTGCGGTGCACCGGGTCTCCGTCAAGCATTGAGCTAGGGCCCTCGGGGTGCCCCTCGAGGTGGGATGGGCATCTCGGGGCATCTCTGGAGTGGCATCAAGGGAGCCGAGGGGACTCAGCCTTTCTCTCGGGTCACAGGACGGGGAAACCGGGCTTCATCTCGAATGCAGGGTCGAAGGTCGTGCTTTTCCTGGAGTCGCAGCGGGAGGCGGGGGTTGCCTCTCTGGATCCCATGCCAGGCGCCTCAGGGAGCCTCTCTTGTTGCCTCTGGGAAGTGCCGGCCGGCCTCCTTTACCATTGCCAGGGGCAGCTGGGCTTCCCGTCGATTCGCTGCGATGCAATGGGGCCCCATGTGCCATTGCGGTCTTCCTTGGGGATCTTTGGACTTGGGGCCGGAACTGCTGTCTTGGGGCCTCCTCTGGAGCATCAGGAGAAGGGACAGGCCTCCTCTTCAGGTGCGAAGGAAAGTAGGAATTCCAGTCGAGTGGAGGCAAAGCCGGCGGCCCCCCTCTCGAGAAGAGGTGGCGTAGGAGAGGCGGGGTCGCTGTCGAGCCGCACCGGGAGACTCGGGGTTGCACTCGCGTGGGGACACGAGGATCTCGGGGAACCTTTGGGGCTGCCTAGACGGAGTCCAGCCTGCTTTGCAGGGCCAGAGAGCACTCAGGATGGCTCTCGAGTCGTTGCAGATACAAAGTGCCCCTTCTCGCAGGGAGGGGGGCCCACGGGACGCTCTCGCGCTGTGGCGGGAAGCCCTGCCTTCTTGGCGGGTTGGTACGGGTATCTCGGGGGAAACCTGGTGCCACCCGCACGGAGTCAAGCCCCGTTCTGAGCCGGGAGAGGTGCCGGGGCATGCTCTCCATGCCCTGCACGGGAAAAGTGCCTCCTCACGCAATGGGCGTGGCATCACGTGGGTTTTCTCGACTTGCGGTGGTGGGTTCTTGAGTTGTGGCGGGGCCCTGGCTCGTCTCCCCTGTTAGCCCACTGGGGTGGTGTTGCCTCCTTTGGAGCGGCGAGGGGAGGGAGCTGCCTCGGGATTCCCCAGGAGGCGCTGCAGGGCACAGGGTCCGCGGCACGGCACGCATAGGGCTAGGACCCTCGGGGTGCCCCTCGAGGTCGGATGGGCTTCTCGGGGCATCTCTGGGGTGGCATCAAGGGAGCCGCGGGGACTCAGCCTTTCTCTCGGGTCACAGTAAGGGGAAATTGGGCTTCATCTCGAATGCAGGGTCGAAGGTCGTGCTTTTCCTGGAGTCGCAGCGGGAGGCGGGGGTTGCCTCTCTGGATCCCATGCCAGGCTCCTCAGGGAGCTTCTCTTGTTGCCTCTGGGAAGTGCCGACCTCCTTTGCCATTGCCAGGGGCAGCTGGGCTTCCCGTCGATTCGCTGCGATGCAATGGGGCCCCATGTGCCATTGCGGTTTTCCTTGGGGACCTTCGTTCTTGGGGCCAGAACTGGTGTCTTGGGGCCTCCTCTGGAGCGTCAGGAGAAGTGACAGGCCTCCTTTTGAGGTGCGAAGGAAAGTAGGGATTCCAGTCGAGTGGAGGCAAAGCCGGCGGCCCCCCTCTCGAGAAGAGGTGGCGTAGGCGAGGCGGGGTCGCTGTCGAGCCGCGCCTGGAGACTCGGGGCTCCGCTCTCGTGGGGACACGGGGATCTCGGGGAACCTCTGGGGGCGCCGAGAGGGAGTCCAGCCTCCTTTGAGGGCCAGAGAGCACTCAAGATGGCTCTCGAGTCGCTGCAGATACAAAGGGCCCCTTCTCGCACGGAGGGGGGCCCACAGGACGCTCTCGCGCTGTGGCGGGAAGCCCTGCCTTCTTGACCGGTTGGCACGGCTATCTCGGGGGACACCTGGTGTCGGCCGCACGGAGTGAAGCCCCGTTCTGAGCCGGGAGAGGTACCGGGGCATGCTCTCCACGCCCTGCAAGGGAAAAGCGCCTCCTCACGCAGTGGGCGTGGCATCACGTGGGGTTTCTCGACTTGCGGCGGTGGGTTCTCGAGTTGCGGCGGGGACCCTGGCCCGTCGCCCCTATTAGCCCAGCGGGGTCGTGGTGCCTCCTATGGAGCGGCGTGGGGAGGGAGCCGCCTTGGGTTTCCCCAGGAGGCGCTGCAGCGCACCGGGTCCGCGGCAAGCATTGAGCTAGGACCCTCGGGGTGCCCCTCGAGGTGGGATGGGCATCTCGGGGCATCTCTGGAGTGGCATCAAGGGAGCCGCGGGGACTCAGCCTTTCTCTCGGGTCACAGTAAGGGGAAACCGGGCTTCATCTCGAATGCAGGGTCGAAGGTCGTGCTTTTCCTGGAGTCGCAGCGGCAGGCGGGGGTTGCCTCTCTGGATCCCATGCCAGGCTCCTCAGGGAGCTTCTCCTGTTGCCTCTGGGAAGTGCCGGCCTCCCTTGCCATTGCCAGGGGCAGCTGGGCTTCCCGTCGATTCGCTGCAATGGAATGTGGCCCCATGTGCCATTGCGGGCTTCCTTGGGGACCTTTGGCCTTGGGGCCGGATCTGGTGTCTTGGGGCCTCCTCTGGAGCGTCAGGAGAAGTGACAGGCCTCCTCTTGAGGTGCGAAGGAAAGTAGGGATTCCCGTCGAGTGGAGGCAAAGCCGGCGGCCCCCCTCTCGAGAAGAGGTGGCGTAGGGGAGGTGGGATCGCTGTCTAACTGTGCCTGGAGACGCGGGGTTCCACTCGCGTGGGGACACGGGGATCTCGGGGCACCTCTGGGGCCGCCTAGACGGAGTCCAGCCTGCTTTGCAGGGCCAGAGAGCACTCAGGATGGCTCTCGAGTCGCTGCAGATACAAAGGGCCCCTTCTCGCAGGGAGGGGGGCCCACGGGACGCTCTCGCGCTGTGGCGGGAAGCCCTGCCTTCTTAGCGGGTTGGCACGGGTATCTCGGGGGACACCTGGTGTCACCCGCACGGAGTCAAGCCCCGTTCTGAGACGGGAGAGGTGCCGGGGCATGCTCTCCATGCCCTGCACGGGAAAAGTGCCTCCTCACGCAATGGGCGTGGCATCACGTGGGTTTTCCCGACTTGCGGCGGTGGGTTCTCGAGTTGTGGCGGGGCCCTGGCCAGTCTCCCCTGTTAGCCCAGTGGGGTGGTGTTGCCTCCTTTGGAGCGGCGAGGGCAGGGAGCCGCCTCGGTATTCCCCAGGAGGCGCTGCGGTGCACCGGGTCTCCGTCAAGCATTGAGCTAGGGCCCTCGGGGTGCCCCTCGAGGTGGGATGGGCATCTCGGGGCATCTCTGGAGTGGCATCAAGGGAGCCGAGGGGACTCAGCCTTTCTCTCGGGTCACAGGACGGGGAAACCGGGCTTCATCTCGAATGCAGGGTCGAAGGTCGTGCTTTTCCTGGAGTCGCAGCGGGAGGCGGGGGTTGCCTCTCTGGATCCCATGCCAGGCGCCTCAGGGAGCCTCTCTTGTTGCCTCTGGGAAGTGCCGGCCGGCCTCCTTTACCATTGCCAGGGGCAGCTGGGCTTCCCGTCGATTCGCTGCGATGCAATGGGGCCCCATGTGCCATTGCGGTCTTCCTTGGGGATCTTTGGACTTGGGGCCGGAACTGCTGTCTTGGGGCCTCCTCTGGAGCATCAGGAGAAGGGACAGGCCTCCTCTTCAGGTGCGAAGGAAAGTAGGAATTCCAGTCGAGTGGAGGCAAAGCCGGCGGCCCCCCTCTCGAGAAGAGGTGGCGTAGGAGAGGCGGGGTCGCTGTCGAGCCGCACCGGGAGACTCGGGGTTGCACTCGCGTGGGGACACGAGGATCTCGGGGAACCTTTGGGGCTGCCTAGACGGAGTCCAGCCTGCTTTGCAGGGCCAGAGAGCACTCAGGATGGCTCTCGAGTCGTTGCAGATACAAAGTGCCCCTTCTCGCAGGGAGGGGGGCCCACGGGACGCTCTCGCGCTGTGGCGGGAAGCCCTGCCTTCTTGGCGGGTTGGTACGGGTATCTCGGGGGAAACCTGGTGCCACCCGCACGGAGTCAAGCCCCGTTCTGAGCCGGGAGAGGTGCCGGGGCATGCTCTCCATGCCCTGCACGGGAAAAGTGCCTCCTCACGCAATGGGCGTGGCATCACGTGGGTTTTCTCGACTTGCGGTGGTGGGTTCTTGAGTTGTGGCGGGGCCCTGGCTCGTCTCCCCTGTTAGCCCACTGGGGTGGTGTTGCCTCCTTTGGAGCGGCGAGGGGAGGGAGCTGCCTCGGGATTCCCCAGGAGGCGCTGCAGGGCACAGGGTCCGCGGCACGGCACGCATAGGGCTAGGACCCTCGGGGTGCCCCTCGAGGTCGGATGGGCTTCTCGGGGCATCTCTGGGGTGGCATCAAGGGAGCCGCGGGGACTCAGCCTTTCTCTCGGGTCACAGTAAGGGGAAATCGGGCTTCATCTCGAATGCAGGGTCGAAGGTCGTGCTTTTCCTGGAGTCGCAGCGGGAGGCGGGGGTTGCCTCTCTGGATCCCATGCCAGGCTCCTCAGGGAGCTTCTCTTGTTGCCTCTGGGAAGTGCCGACCTCCTTTGCCATTGCCAGGGGCAGCTGGGCTTCCCGTCGATTCGCTGCGATGCAATGGGGCCCCATGTGCCATTGCGGTTTTCCTTGGGGACCTTCGTTCTTGGGGCCAGAACTGGTGTCTTGGGGCCTCCTCTGGAGCGTCAGGAGAAGTGACAGGCCTCCTTTTGAGGTGCGAAGGAAAGTAGGGATTCCAGTCGAGTGGAGGCAAAGCCGGCGGCCCCCCTCTCGAGAAGAGGTGGCGTAGGCGAGGCGGGGTCGCTGTCGAGCCGCGCCTGGAGACTCGGGGCTCCGCTCTCGTGGGGACACGGGGATCTCGGGGAACCTCTGGGGGCGCCGAGAGGGAGTCCAGCCTCCTTTGAGGGCCAGAGAGCACTCAAGATGGCTCTCGAGTCGCTGCAGATACAAAGGGCCCCTTCTCGCACGGAGGGGGGCCCACAGGACGCTCTCGCGCTGTGGCGGGAAGCCCTGCCTTCTTGACCGGTTGGCACGGCTATCTCGGGGGACACCTGGTGTCGGCCGCACGGAGTGAAGCCCCGTTCTGAGCCGGGAGAGGTACCGGGGCATGCTCTCCACGCCCTGCAAGGGAAAAGCGCCTCCTCACGCAGTGGGCGTGGCATCACGTGGGGTTTCTCGACTTGCGGCGGTGGGTTCTCGAGTTGCGGCGGGGACCCTGGCCCGTCGCCCCTATTAGCCCAGCGGGGTCGTGGTGCCTCCTATGGAGCGGCGTGGGGAGGGAGCCGCCTTGGGTTTCCCCAGGAGGCGCTGCAGCGCACCGGGTCCGCGGCAAGCATTGAGCTAGGACCCTCGGGGTGCCCCTCGAGGTGGGATGGGCATCTCGGGGCATCTCTGGAGTGGCATCAAGGGAGCCGCGGGGACTCAGCCTTTCTCTCGGGTCACAGTAAGGGGAAACCGGGCTTCATCTCGAATGCAGGGTCGAAGGTCGTGCTTTTCCTGGAGTCGCAGCGGCAGGCGGGGGTTGCCTCTCTGGATCCCATGCCAGGCTCCTCAGGGAGCTTCTCCTGTTGCCTCTGGGAAGTGCCGGCCTCCCTTGCCATTGCCAGGGGCAGCTGGGCTTCCCGTCGATTCGCTGCAATGGAATGTGGCCCCATGTGCCATTGCGGGCTTCCTTGGGGACCTTTGGCCTTGGGGCCGGATCTGGTGTCTTGGGGCCTCCTCTGGAGCGTCAGGAGAAGTGACAGGCCTCCTCTTGAGGTGCGAAGGAAAGTAGGGATTCCCGTCGAGTGGAGGCAAAGCCGGCGGCCCCCCTCTCGAGAAGAGGTGGCGTAGGGGAGGTGGGATCGCTGTCTAACTGTGCCTGGAGACGCGGGGTTCCACTCGCGTGGGGACACGGGGATCTCGGGGCACCTCTGGGGCCGCCTAGACGGAGTCCAGCCTGCTTTGCAGGGCCAGAGAGCACTCAGGATGGCTCTCGAGTCGCTGCAGATACAAAGGGCCCCTTCTCGCAGGGAGGGGGGCCCACGGGACGCTCTCGCGCTGTGGCGGGAAGCCCTGCCTTCTTAGCGGGTTGGCACGGGTATCTCGGGGGACACCTGGTGTCACCCGCACGGAGTCAAGCCCCGTTCTGAGACGGGAGAGGTGCCAGGGCATGCTCTCCATGCCCTGCACGGGAAAAGTGCCTCCTCACGCAATGGGCGTGGCATCACGTGGGTTTTCCCGACTTGCGGCGGTGGGTTCTCGAGTTGTGGCGGGGCCCTGGCCAGTCTCCCCTGTTAGCCCAGTGGGGTGGTGTTGCCTCCTTTGGAGCGGCGAGGGCAGGGAGCCGCCTCGGTATTCCCCAGGAGGCGCTGCGGTGCACCGGGTCTCCGTCAAGCATTGAGCTAGGGCCCTCGGGGTGCCCCTCGAGGTGGGATGGGCATCTCGGGGCATCTCTGGAGTGGCATCAAGGGAGCCGAGGGGACTCAGCCTTTCTCTCGGGTCACAGGACGGGGAAACCGGGCTTCATCTCGAATGCAGGGTCGAAGGTCGTGCTTTTCCTGGAGTCGCAGCGGGAGGCGGGGGTTGCCTCTCTGGATCCCATGCCAGGCGCCTCAGGGAGCCTCTCTTGTTGCCTCTGGGAAGTGCCGGCCGGCCTCCTTTACCATTGCCAGGGGCAGCTGGGCTTCCCGTCGATTCGCTGCGATGCAATGGGGCCCCATGTGCCATTGCGGTCTTCCTTGGGGATCTTTGGACTTGGGGCCGGAACTGCTGTCTTGGGGCCTCCTCTGGAGCATCAGGAGAAGGGACAGGCCTCCTCTTCAGGTGCGAAGGAAAGTAGGAATTCCAGTCGAGTGGAGGCAAAGCCGGCGGCCCCCCTCTCGAGAAGAGGTGGCGTAGGAGAGGCGGGGTCGCTGTCGAGCCGCGCCGGGAGACTCGGGGTTGCACTCGCGTGGGGACACGAGGATCTCGGGGAACCTTTGGGGCTGCCTAGACGGAGTCCAGCCTGCTTTGCAGGGCCAGAGAGCACTCAGGATGGCTCTCGAGTCGTTGCAGATACAAAGTGCCCCTTCTCGCAGGGAGGGGGGCCCACGGGACGCTCTCGCGCTGTGGCGGGAAGCCCTGCCTTCTTGGCGGGTTGGTACGGGTATCTCGGGGGAAACCTGGTGCCACCCGCACGGAGTCAAGCCCCGTTCTGATCCGGGAGAGGTGCCGGGGCATGCTCTCCATGCCCTGCACGGGAAAAGTGCCTCCTCACGCAATGGGCGTGGCATCACGTGGGTTTTCTCGACTTGCGGTGGTGGGTTCTTGAGTTGTGGCGGGGCCCTGGCTCGTCTCCCCTGTTAGCCCACTGGGGTGGTGTTGCCTCCTTTGGAGCGGCGAGGGGAGGGAGCTGCCTCGGGATTCCCCAGGAGGCGCTGCAGCGCACAGGGTCCGCGGCACGGCACGCATAGGGCTAGGACCCTCGGGGTGCCCCTCGAGGTCGGATGGGCTTCTCGGGGCATCTCTGGGGTGGCATCAAGGGAGCCGCGGGGACTCAGCCTTTCTCTCGGGTCACAGTAAGGGGAAATCGGGCTTCATCTCGAATGCAGGGTCGAAGGTCGTGCTTTTCCTGGAGTCGCAGCGGGAGGCGGGGGTTGCCTCTCTGGATCCCATGCCAGGCTCCTCAGGGAGCTTCTCTTGTTGCCTCTGGGAAGTGCCGACCTCCTTTGCCATTGCCAGGGGCAGCTGGGCTTCCCGTCGATTCGCTGCGATGCAATGGGGCCCCATGTGCCATTGCGGTTTTCCTTGGGGACCTTCGTTCTTGGGGCCAGAACTGGTGTCTTGGGGCCTCCTCTGGAGCGTCAGGAGAAGTGACAGGCCTCCTTTTGAGGTGCGAAGGAAAGTAGGGATTCCAGTCGAGTGGAGGCAAAGCCGGCGGCCCCCCTCTCGAGAAGAGGTGGCGTAGGCGAGGCGGGGTCGCTGTCGAGCCGCGCCTGGAGACTCGGGGCTCCGCTCTCGTGGGGACACGGGGATCTCGGGGAACCTCTGGGGGCGCCGAGAGGGAGTCCAGCCTCCTTTGAGGGCCAGAGAGCACTCAAGATGGCTCTCGAGTCGCTGCAGATACAAAGGGCCCCTTCTCGCACGGAGGGGGGCCCACAGGACGCTCTCGCGCTGTGGCGGGAAGCCCTGCCTTCTTGACCGGTTGGCACGGCTATCTCGGGGGACACCTGGTGTCGGCCGCACGGAGTGAAGCCCCGTTCTGAGCCGGGAGAGGTACCGGGGCATGCTCTCCACGCCCTGCAAGGGAAAAGCGCCTCCTCACGCAGTGGGCGTGGCATCACGTGGGGTTTCTCGACTTGCGGCGGTGGGTTCTCGAGTTGCGGCGGGGACCCTGGCCCGTCGCCCCTATTAGCCCAGCGGGGTCGTGGTGCCTCCTATGGAGCGGCGAGGGGAGGGAGCCGCCTTGGGTTTCCCCAGGAGGCGCTGCAGCGCACCGGGTCCGCGGCAAGCATTGAGCTAGGACCCTCGGGGTGCCCCTCGAGGTGGGATGGGCATCTCGGGGCATCTCTGGAGTGGCATCAAGGGAGCCGCGGGGACTCAGCCTTTCTCTCGGGTCACAGTAAGGGGAAACCGGGCTTCATCTCGAATGCAGGGTCGAAGGTCGTGCTTTTCCTGGAGTCGCAGCGGGAGGCGGGGGTTGCCTCTCTGGATCCCATGCCAGGCTCCTCAGGGAGCTTCTCCTGTTGCCTCTGGGAAGTGCCGGCCTCCCTTGCCATTGCCAGGGGCAGCTGGGCTTCCCGTCGATTCGCTGCAATGGAATGTGGCCCCATGTGCCATTGCGGGCTTCCTTGGGGACCTTTGGCCTTGGGGCCGGATCTGGTGTCTTGGGGCCTCCTCTGGAGCGTCAGGAGAAGTGACAGGCCTCCTCTTGAGGTGCGAAGGAAAGTAGGGATTCCCGTCGAGTGGAGGCAAAGCCGGCGGCCCCCCTCTCGAGAAGAGGTGGCGTAGGGGAGGTGGGATCGCTGTCTAACTGTGCCTGGAGACGCGGGGTTCCACTCGCGTGGGGACACGGGGATCTCGGGGCACCTCTGGGGCCGCCTAGACGGAGTCCAGCCTGCTTTGCAGGGCCAGAGAGCACTCAGGATGGCTCTCGAGTCGCTGCAGATACAAAGGGCCCCTTCTCGCAGGGAGGGGGGCCCACGGGACGCTCTCGCGCTGTGGCGGGAAGCCCTGCCTTCTTAGCGGGTTGGCACGGGTATCTCGGGGGACACCTGGTGTCACCCGCACGGAGTCAAGCCCCGTTCTGAGACGGGAGAGGTGCCGGGGCATGCTCTCCATGCCCTGCACGGGAAAAGTGCCTCCTCACGCAATGGGCGTGGCATCACGTGGGTTTTCCCGACTTGCGGCGGTGGGTTCTCGAGTTGTGGCGGGGCCCTGGCCAGTCTCCCCTGTTAGCCCAGTGGGGTGGTGTTGCCTCCTTTGGAGCGGCGAGGGCAGGGAGCCGCCTCGGTATTCCCCAGGAGGCGCTGCGGTGCACCGGGTCTCCGTCAAGCATTGAGCTAGGGCCCTCGGGGTGCCCCTCGAGGTGGGATGGGCATCTCGGGGCATCTCTGGAGTGGCATCAAGGGAGCCGAGGGGACTCAGCCTTTCTCTCGGGTCACAGGACGGGGAAACCGGGCTTCATCTCGAATGCAGGGTCGAAGGTCGTGCTTTTCCTGGAGTCGCAGCGGGAGGCGGGGGTTGCCTCTCTGGATCCCATGCCAGGCGCCTCAGGGAGCCTCTCTTGTTGCCTCTGGGAAGTGCCGGCCGGCCTCCTTTACCATTGCCAGGGGCAGCTGGGCTTCCCGTCGATTCGCTGCGATGCAATGGGGCCCCATGTGCCATTGCGGTCTTCCTTGGGGATCTTTGGACTTGGGGCCGGAACTGCTGTCTTGGGGCCTCCTCTGGAGCATCAGGAGAAGGGACAGGCCTCCTCTTCAGGTGCGAAGGAAAGTAGGAATTCCAGTCGAGTGGAGGCAAAGCCGGCGGCCCCCCTCTCGAGAAGAGGTGGCGTAGGAGAGGCGGGGTCGCTGTCGAGCCGCGCCGGGAGACTCGGGGTTGCACTCGCGTGGGGACACGAGGATCTCGGGGAACCTTTGGGGCTGCCTAGACGGAGTCCAGCCTGCTTTGCAGGGCCAGAGAGCACTCAGGATGGCTCTCGAGTCGTTGCAGATACAAAGTGCCCCTTCTCGCAGGGAGGGGGGCCCACGGGACGCTCTCGCGCTGTGGCGGGAAGCCCTGCCTTCTTGGCGGGTTGGTACGGGTATCTCGGGGGAAACCTGGTGCCACCCGCACGGAGTCAAGCCCCGTTCTGAGCCGGGAGAGGTGCCGGGGCATGCTCTCCATGCCCTGCACGGGAAAAGTGCCTCCTCACGCAATGGGCGTGGCATCACGTGGGTTTTCTCGACTTGCGGTGGTGGGTTCTTGAGTTGTGGCGGGGCCCTGGCTCGTCTCCCCTGTTAGCCCACTGGGGTGGTGTTGCCTCCTTTGGAGCGGCGAGGGGAGGGAGCTGCCTCGGGATTCCCCAGGAGGCGCTGCAGGGCACAGGGTCCGCGGCACGGCACGCATAGGGCTAGGACCCTCGGGGTGCCCCTCGAGGTCGGATGGGCTTCTCGGGGCATCTCTGGGGTGGCATCAAGGGAGCCGCGGGGACTCAGCCTTTCTCTCGGGTCACAGTAAGGGGAAATTGGGCTTCATCTCGAATGCAGGGTCGAAGGTCGTGCTTTTCCTGGAGTCGCAGCGGGAGGCGGGGGTTGCCTCTCTGGATCCCATGCCAGGCTCCTCAGGGAGCTTCTCTTGTTGCCTCTGGGAAGTGCCGACCTCCTTTGCCATTGCCAGGGGCAGCTGGGCTTCCCGTCGATTCGCTGCGATGCAATGGGGCCCCATGTGCCATTGCGGTTTTCCTTGGGGACCTTCGTTCTTGGGGCCAGAACTGGTGTCTTGGGGCCTCCTCTGGAGCGTCAGGAGAAGTGACAGGCCTCCTTTTGAGGTGCGAAGGAAAGTAGGGATTCCAGTCGAGTGGAGGCAAAGCCGGCGGCCCCCCTCTCGAGAAGAGGTGGCGTAGGCGAGGCGGGGTCGCTGTCGAGCCGCGCCTGGAGACTCGGGGCTCCGCTCTCGTGGGGACACGGGGATCTCGGGGAACCTCTGGGGGCGCCGAGAGGGAGTCCAGCCTCCTTTGAGGGCCAGAGAGCACTCAAGATGGCTCTCGAGTCGCTGCAGATACAAAGGGCCCCTTCTCGCACGGAGGGGGGCCCACAGGACGCTCTCGCGCTGTGGCGGGAAGCCCTGCCTTCTTGACCGGTTGGCACGGCTATCTCGGGGGACACCTGGTGTCGGCCGCACGGAGTGAAGCCCCGTTCTGAGCCGGGAGAGGTACCGGGGCATGCTCTCCACGCCCTGCAAGGGAAAAGCGCCTCCTCACGCAGTGGGCGTGGCATCACGTGGGGTTTCTCGACTTGCGGCGGTGGGTTCTCGAGTTGCGGCGGGGACCCTGGCCCGTCGCCCCTATTAGCCCAGCGGGGTCGTGGTGCCTCCTATGGAGCGGCGTGGGGAGGGAGCCGCCTTGGGTTTCCCCAGGAGGCGCTGCAGCGCACCGGGTCCGCGGCAAGCATTGAGCTAGGACCCTCGGGGTGCCCCTCGAGGTGGGATGGGCATCTCGGGGCATCTCTGGAGTGGCATCAAGGGAGCCGCGGGGACTCAGCCTTTCTCTCGGGTCACAGTAAGGGGAAACCGGGCTTCATCTCGAATGCAGGGTCGAAGGTCGTGCTTTTCCTGGAGTCGCAGCGGCAGGCGGGGGTTGCCTCTCTGGATCCCATGCCAGGCTCCTCAGGGAGCTTCTCCTGTTGCCTCTGGGAAGTGCCGGCCTCCCTTGCCATTGCCAGGGGCAGCTGGGCTTCCCGTCGATTCGCTGCAATGGAATGTGGCCCCATGTGCCATTGCGGGCTTCCTTGGGGACCTTTGGCCTTGGGGCCGGATCTGGTGTCTTGGGGCCTCCTCTGGAGCGTCAGGAGAAGTGACAGGCCTCCTCTTGAGGTGCGAAGGAAAGTAGGGATTCCCGTCGAGTGGAGGCAAAGCCGGCGGCCCCCCTCTCGAGAAGAGGTGGCGTAGGGGAGGTGGGATCGCTGTCTAACTGTGCCTGGAGACGCGGGGTTCCACTCGCGTGGGGACACGGGGATCTCGGGGCACCTCTGGGGCCGCCTAGACGGAGTCCAGCCTGCTTTGCAGGGCCAGAGAGCACTCAGGATGGCTCTCGAGTCGCTGCAGATACAAAGGGCCCCTTCTCGCAGGGAGGGGGGCCCACGGGACGCTCTCGCGCTGTGGCGGGAAGCCCTGCCTTCTTAGCGGGTTGGCACGGGTATCTCGGGGGACACCTGGTGTCACCCGCACGGAGTCAAGCCCCGTTCTGAGACGGGAGAGGTGCCGGGGCATGCTCTCCATGCCCTGCACGGGAAAAGTGCCTCCTCACGCAATGGGCGTGGCATCACGTGGGTTTTCCCGACTTGCGGCGGTGGGTTCTCGAGTTGTGGCGGGGCCCTGGCCAGTCTCCCCTGTTAGCCCAGTGGGGTGGTGTTGCCTCCTTTGGAGCGGCGAGGGCAGGGAGCCGCCTCGGTATTCCCCAGGAGGCGCTGCGGTGCACCGGGTCTCCGTCAAGCATTGAGCTAGGGCCCTCGGGGTGCCCCTCGAGGTGGGATGGGCATCTCGGGGCATCTCTGGAGTGGCATCAAGGGAGCCGAGGGGACTCAGCCTTTCTCTCGGGTCACAGGACGGGGAAACCGGGCTTCATCTCGAATGCAGGGTCGAAGGTCGTGCTTTTCCTGGAGTCGCAGCGGGAGGCGGGGGTTGCCTCTCTGGATCCCATGCCAGGCGCCTCAGGGAGCCTCTCTTGTTGCCTCTGGGAAGTGCCGGCCGGCCTCCTTTACCATTGCCAGGGGCAGCTGGGCTTCCCGTCGATTCGCTGCGATGCAATGGGGCCCCATGTGCCATTGCGGTCTTCCTTGGGGATCTTTGGACTTGGGGCCGGAACTGCTGTCTTGGGGCCTCCTCTGGAGCATCAGGAGAAGGGACAGGCCTCCTCTTCAGGTGCGAAGGAAAGTAGGAATTCCAGTCGAGTGGAGGCAAAGCCGGCGGCCCCCCTCTCGAGAAGAGGTGGCGTAGGAGAGGCGGGGTCGCTGTCGAGCCGCGCCGGGAGACTCGGGGTTGCACTCGCGTGGGGACACGAGGATCTCGGGGAACCTTTGGGGCTGCCTAGACGGAGTCCAGCCTGCTTTGCAGGGCCAGAGAGCACTCAGGATGGCTCTCGAGTCGTTGCAGATACAAAGTGCCCCTTCTCGCAGGGAGGGGGGCCCACGGGACGCTCTCGCGCTGTGGCGGGAAGCCCTGCCTTCTTGGCGGGTTGGTACGGGTATCTCGGGGGAAACCTGGTGCCACCCGCACGGAGTCAAGCCCCGTTCTGAGCCGGGAGAGGTGCCGGGGCATGCTCTCCATGCCCTGCACGGGAAAAGTGCCTCCTCACGCAATGGGCGTGGCATCACGTGGGTTTTCTCGACTTGCGGTGGTGGGTTCTTGAGTTGTGGCGGGGCCCTGGCTCGTCTCCCCTGTTAGCCCACTGGGGTGGTGTTGCCTCCTTTGGAGCGGCGAGGGGAGGGAGCTGCCTCGGGATTCCCCAGGAGGCGCTGCAGGGCACAGGGTCCGCGGCACGGCACGCATAGGGCTAGGACCCTCGGGGTGCCCCTCGAGGTCGGATGGGCTTCTCGGGGCATCTCTGGGGTGGCATCAAGGGAGCCGCGGGGACTCAGCCTTTCTCTCGGGTCACAGTAAGGGGAAATCGGGCTTCATCTCGAATGCAGGGTCGAAGGTCGTGCTTTTCCTGGAGTCGCAGCGGGAGGCGGGGGTTGCCTCTCTGGATCCCATGCCAGGCTCCTCAGGGAGCTTCTCTTGTTGCCTCTGGGAAGTGCCGACCTCCTTTGCCATTGCCAGGGGCAGCTGGGCTTCCCGTCGATTCGCTGCGATGCAATGGGGCCCCATGTGCCATTGCGGTTTTCCTTGGGGACCTTCGTTCTTGGGGCCAGAACTGGTGTCTTGGGGCCTCCTCTGGAGCGTCAGGAGAAGTGACAGGCCTCCTTTTGAGGTGCGAAGGAAAGTAGGGATTCCAGTCGAGTGGAGGCAAAGCCGGCGGCCCCCCTCTCGAGAAGAGGTGGCGTAGGCGAGGCGGGGTCGCTGTCGAGCCGCGCCTGGAGACTCGGGGCTCCGCTCTCGTGGGGACACGGGGATCTCGGGGAACCTCTGGGGGCGCCGAGAGGGAGTCCAGCCTCCTTTGAGGGCCAGAGAGCACTCAAGATGGCTCTCGAGTCGCTGCAGATACAAAGGGCCCCTTCTCGCACGGAGGGGGGCCCACAGGACGCTCTCGCGCTGTGGCGGGAAGCCCTGCCTTCTTGACCGGTTGGCACGGCTATCTCGGGGGACACCTGGTGTCGGCCGCACGGAGTGAAGCCCCGTTCTGAGCCGGGAGAGGTACCGGGGCATGCTCTCCACGCCCTGCAAGGGAAAAGCGCCTCCTCACGCAGTGGGCGTGGCATCACGTGGGGTTTCTCGACTTGCGGCGGTGGGTTCTCGAGTTGCGGCGGGGACCCTGGCCCGTCGCCCCTATTAGCCCAGCGGGGTCGTGGTGCCTCCTATGGAGCGGCGTGGGGAGGGAGCCGCCTTGGGTTTCCCCAGGAGGCGCTGCAGCGCACCGGGTCCGCGGCAAGCATTGAGCTAGGACCCTCGGGGTGCCCCTCGAGGTGGGATGGGCATCTCGGGGCATCTCTGGAGTGGCATCAAGGGAGCCGCGGGGACTCAGCCTTTCTCTCGGGTCACAGTAAGGGGAAACCGGGCTTCATCTCGAATGCAGGGTCGAAGGTCGTGCTTTTCCTGGAGTCGCAGCGGCAGGCGGGGGTTGCCTCTCTGGATCCCATGCCAGGCTCCTCAGGGAGCTTCTCCTGTTGCCTCTGGGAAGTGCCGGCCTCCCTTGCCATTGCCAGGGGCAGCTGGGCTTCCCGTCGATTCGCTGCAATGGAATGTGGCCCCATGTGCCATTGCGGGCTTCCTTGGGGACCTTTGGCCTTGGGGCCGGATCTGGTGTCTTGGGGCCTCCTCTGGAGCGTCAGGAGAAGTGACAGGCCTCCTCTTGAGGTGCGAAGGAAAGTAGGGATTCCCGTCGAGTGGAGGCAAAGCCGGCGGCCCCCCTCTCGAGAAGAGGTGGCGTAGGGGAGGTGGGATCGCTGTCTAACTGTGCCTGGAGACGCGGGGTTCCACTCGCGTGGGGACACGGGGATCTCGGGGCACCTCTGGGGCCGCCTAGACGGAGTCCAGCCTGCTTTGCAGGGCCAGAGAGCACTCAGGATGGCTCTCGAGTCGCTGCAGATACAAAGGGCCCCTTCTCGCAGGGAGGGGGGCCCACGGGACGCTCTCGCGCTGTGGCGGGAAGCCCTGCCTTCTTAGCGGGTTGGCACGGGTATCTCGGGGGACACCTGGTGTCACCCGCACGGAGTCAAGCCCCGTTCTGAGACGGGAGAGGTGCCAGGGCATGCTCTCCATGCCCTGCACGGGAAAAGTGCCTCCTCACGCAATGGGCGTGGCATCACGTGGGTTTTCCCGACTTGCGGCGGTGGGTTCTCGAGTTGTGGCGGGGCCCTGGCCAGTCTCCCCTGTTAGCCCAGTGGGGTGGTGTTGCCTCCTTTGGAGCGGCGAGGGCAGGGAGCCGCCTCGGTATTCCCCAGGAGGCGCTGCGGTGCACCGGGTCTCCGTCAAGCATTGAGCTAGGGCCCTCGGGGTGCCCCTCGAGGTGGGATGGGCATCTCGGGGCATCTCTGGAGTGGCATCAAGGGAGCCGAGGGGACTCAGCCTTTCTCTCGGGTCACAGGACGGGGAAACCGGGCTTCATCTCGAATGCAGGGTCGAAGGTCGTGCTTTTCCTGGAGTCGCAGCGGGAGGCGGGGGTTGCCTCTCTGGATCCCATGCCAGGCGCCTCAGGGAGCCTCTCTTGTTGCCTCTGGGAAGTGCCGGCCGGCCTCCTTTACCATTGCCAGGGGCAGCTGGGCTTCCCGTCGATTCGCTGCGATGCAATGGGGCCCCATGTGCCATTGCGGTCTTCCTTGGGGATCTTTGGACTTGGGGCCGGAACTGCTGTCTTGGGGCCTCCTCTGGAGCATCAGGAGAAGGGACAGGCCTCCTCTTCAGGTGCGAAGGAAAGTAGGAATTCCAGTCGAGTGGAGGCAAAGCCGGCGGCCCCCCTCTCGAGAAGAGGTGGCGTAGGAGAGGCGGGGTCGCTGTCGAGCCGCGCCGGGAGACTCGGGGTTGCACTCGCGTGGGGACACGAGGATCTCGGGGAACCTTTGGGGCTGCCTAGACGGAGTCCAGCCTGCTTTGCAGGGCCAGAGAGCACTCAGGATGGCTCTCGAGTCGTTGCAGATACAAAGTGCCCCTTCTCGCAGGGAGGGGGGCCCACGGGACGCTCTCGCGCTGTGGCGGGAAGCCCTGCCTTCTTGGCGGGTTGGTACGGGTATCTCGGGGGAAACCTGGTGCCACCCGCACGGAGTCAAGCCCCGTTCTGAGCCGGGAGAGGTGCCGGGGCATGCTCTCCATGCCCTGCACGGGAAAAGTGCCTCCTCACGCAATGGGCGTGGCATCACGTGGGTTTTCTCGACTTGCGGTGGTGGGTTCTTGAGTTGTGGCGGGGCCCTGGCTCGTCTCCCCTGTTAGCCCACTGGGGTGGTGTTGCCTCCTTTGGAGCGGCGAGGGGAGGGAGCTGCCTCGGGATTCCCCAGGAGGCGCTGCAGCGCACAGGGTCCGCGGCACGGCACGCATAGGGCTAGGACCCTCGGGGTGCCCCTCGAGGTCGGATGGGCTTCTCGGGGCATCTCTGGGGTGGCATCAAGGGAGCCGCGGGGACTCAGCCTTTCTCTCGGGTCACAGTAAGGGGAAATCGGGCTTCATCTCGAATGCAGGGTCGAAGGTCGTGCTTTTCCTGGAGTCGCAGCGGGAGGCGGGGGTTGCCTCTCTGGATCCCATGCCAGGCTCCTCAGGGAGCTTCTCTTGTTGCCTCTGGGAAGTGCCGACCTCCTTTGCCATTGCCAGGGGCAGCTGGGCTTCCCGTCGATTCGCTGCGATGCAATGGGGCCCCATGTGCCATTGCGGTTTTCCTTGGGGACCTTCGTTCTTGGGGCCAGAACTGGTGTCTTGGGGCCTCCTCTGGAGCGTCAGGAGAAGTGACAGGCCTCCTTTTGAGGTGCGAAGGAAAGTAGGGATTCCAGTCGAGTGGAGGCAAAGCCGGCGGCCCCCCTCTCGAGAAGAGGTGGCGTAGGCGAGGCGGGGTCGCTGTCGAGCCGCGCCTGGAGACTCGGGGCTCCGCTCTCGTGGGGACACGGGGATCTCGGGGAACCTCTGGGGGCGCCGAGAGGGAGTCCAGCCTCCTTTGAGGGCCAGAGAGCACTCAAGATGGCTCTCGAGTCGCTGCAGATACAAAGGGCCCCTTCTCGCACGGAGGGGGGCCCACAGGACGCTCTCGCGCTGTGGCGGGAAGCCCTGCCTTCTTGACCGGTTGGCACGGCTATCTCGGGGGACACCTGGTGTCGGCCGCACGGAGTGAAGCCCCGTTCTGAGCCGGGAGAGGTACCGGGGCATGCTCTCCACGCCCTGCAAGGGAAAAGCGCCTCCTCACGCTGTGGGCGTGGCATCACGTGGGGTTTCTCGACTTGCGGCGGTGGGTTCTCGAGTTGCGGCGGGGACCCTGGCCCGTCGCCCCTATTAGCCCAGCGGGGTCGTGGTGCCTCCTATGGAGCGGCGAGGGGAGGGAGCCGCCTTGGGTTTCCCCAGGAGGCGCTGCAGCGCACCGGGTCCGCGGCAAGCATTGAGCTAGGACCCTCGGGGTGCCCCTCGAGGTGGGATGGGCATCTCGGGGCATCTCTGGAGTGGCATCAAGGGAGCCGCGGGGACTCAGCCTTTCTCTCGGGTCACAGTAAGGGGAAACCGGGCTTCATCTCGAATGCAGGGTCGAAGGTCGTGCTTTTCCTGGAGTCGCAGCGGGAGGCGGGGGTTGCCTCTCTGGATCCCATGCCAGGCTCCTCAGGGAGCTTCTCCTGTTGCCTCTGGGAAGTGCCGGCCTCCCTTGCCATTGCCAGGGGCAGCTGGGCTTCCCGTCGATTCGCTGCAATGGAATGTGGCCCCATGTGCCATTGCGGGCTTCCTTGGGGACCTTTGGCCTTGGGGCCGGATCTGGTGTCTTGGGGCCTCCTCTGGAGCGTCAGGAGAAGTGACAGGCCTCCTCTTGAGGTGCGAAGGAAAGTAGGGATTCCCGTCGAGTGGAGGCAAAGCCGGCGGCCCCCCTCTCGAGAAGAGGTGGCGTAGGGGAGGTGGGATCGCTGTCTAACTGTGCCTGGAGACGCGGGGTTCCACTCGCGTGGGGACACGGGGATCTCGGGGCACCTCTGGGGCCGCCTAGACGGAGTCCAGCCTGCTTTGCAGGGCCAGAGAGCACTCAGGATGGCTCTCGAGTCGCTGCAGATACAAAGGGCCCCTTCTCGCAGGGAGGGGGGCCCACGGGACGCTCTCGCGCTGTGGCGGGAAGCCCTGCCTTCTTAGCGGGTTGGCACGGGTATCTCGGGGGACACCTGGTGTCACCCGCACGGAGTCAAGCC
This sequence comes from Giraffa tippelskirchi, assembly GCF_054371585.1. Lineage (NCBI taxonomy): Eukaryota > Metazoa > Chordata > Mammalia > Artiodactyla > Giraffidae > Giraffa > Giraffa tippelskirchi. The sequence goes on along the minus strand of NC_137288.1, from coordinate 5,714,066 downwards.
CCGTTCTGAGACGGGAGAGGTGCCGGGGCATGCTCTCCATGCCCTGCACGGGAAAAGTGCCTCCTCACGCAATGGGCGTGGCATCACGTGGGTTTTCCCGACTTGCGGCGGTGGGTTCTCGAGTTGTGGCGGGGCCCTGGCCAGTCTCCCCTGTTAGCCCAGTGGGGTGGTGTTGCCTCCTTTGGAGCGGCGAGGGCAGGGAGCCGCCTCGGTATTCCCCAGGAGGCGCTGCGGTGCACCGGGTCTCCGTCAAGCATTGAGCTAGGGCCCTCGGGGTGCCCCTCGAGGTGGGATGGGCATCTCGGGGCATCTCTGGAGTGGCATCAAGGGAGCCGAGGGGACTCAGCCTTTCTCTCGGGTCACAGGACGGGGAAACCGGGCTTCATCTCGAATGCAGGGTCGAAGGTCGTGCTTTTCCTGGAGTCGCAGCGGGAGGCGGGGGTTGCCTCTCTGGATCCGATGCCAGGCGCCTCAGGGAGCCTCTCTTGTTGCCTCTGGGAAGTGCCGGCCGGCCTCCTTTACCATTGCCAGGGGCAGCTGGGCTTCCCGTCGATTCGCTGCGATGCAATGGGGCCCCATGTGCCATTGCGGTCTTCCTTGGGGATCTTTGGACTTGGGGCCGGAACTGCTGTCTTGGGGCCTCCTCTGGAGCATCAGGAGAAGGGACAGGCCTCCTCTTCAGGTGCGAAGGAAAGTAGGAATTCCAGTCGAGTGGAGGCAAAGCCGGCGGCCCCCCTCTCGAGAAGAGGTGGCGTAGGAGAGGCGGGGTCGCTGTCGAGCCGCGCCGGGAGACTCGGGGTTGCACTCGCGTGGGGACACGAGGATCTCGGGGAACCTTTGGGGCTGCCTAGACGGAGTCCAGCCTGCTTTGCAGGGCCAGAGAGCACTCAGGATGGCTCTCGAGTCGTTGCAGATACAAAGTGCCCCTTCTCGCAGGGAGGGGGGCCCACGGGACGCTCTCGCGCTGTGGCGGGAAGCCCTGCCTTCTTGGCGGGTTGGTACGGGTATCTCGGGGGAAACCTGGTGCCACCCGCACGGAGTCAAGCCCCGTTCTGATCCGGGAGAGGTGCCGGGGCATGCTCTCCATGCCCTGCACGGGAAAAGTGCCTCCTCACGCAATGGGCGTGGCATCACGTGGGTTTTCTCGACTTGCGGTGGTGGGTTCTTGAGTTGTGGCGGGGCCCTGGCTCGTCTCCCCTGTTAGCCCACTGGGGTGGTGTTGCCTCCTTTGGAGCGGCGAGGGGAGGGAGCTGCCTCGGGATTCCCCAGGAGGCGCTGCAGCGCACAGGGTCCGCGGCACGGCACGCATAGGGCTAGGACCCTCGGGGTGCCCCTCGAGGTCGGATGGGCTTCTCGGGGCATCTCTGGGGTGGCATCAAGGGAGCCGCGGGGACTCAGCCTTTCTCTCGGGTCACAGTAAGGGGAAATCGGGCTTCATCTCGAATGCAGGGTCGAAGGTCGTGCTTTTCCTGGAGTCGCAGCGGGAGGCGGGGGTTGCCTCTCTGGATCCCATGCCAGGCTCCTCAGGGAGCTTCTCTTGTTGCCTCTGGGAAGTGCCGACCTCCTTTGCCATTGCCAGGGGCAGCTGGGCTTCCCGTCGATTCGCTGCGATGCAATGGGGCCCCATGTGCCATTGCGGTTTTCCTTGGGGACCTTCGTTCTTGGGGCCAGAACTGGTGTCTTGGGGCCTCCTCTGGAGCGTCAGGAGAAGTGACAGGCCTCCTTTTGAGGTGCGAAGGAAAGTAGGGATTCCAGTCGAGTGGAGGCAAAGCCGGCGGCCCCCCTCTCGAGAAGAGGTGGCGTAGGCGAGGCGGGGTCGCTGTCGAGCCGCGCCTGGAGACTCGGGGCTCCGCTCTCGTGGGGACACGGGGATCTCGGGGAACCTCTGGGGGCGCCGAGAGGGAGTCCAGCCTCCTTTGAGGGCCAGAGAGCACTCAAGATGGCTCTCGAGTCGCTGCAGATACAAAGGGCCCCTTCTCGCACGGAGGGGGGCCCACAGGACGCTCTCGCGCTGTGGCGGGAAGCCCTGCCTTCTTGACCGGTTGGCACGGCTATCTCGGGGGACACCTGGTGTCGGCCGCACGGAGTGAAGCCCCGTTCTGAGCCGGGAGAGGTACCGGGGCATGCTCTCCACGCCCTGCAAGGGAAAAGCGCCTCCTCACGCAGTGGGCGTGGCATCACGTGGGGTTTCTCGACTTGCGGCGGTGGGTTCTCGAGTTGCGGCGGGGACCCTGGCCCGTCGCCCCTATTAGCCCAGCGGGGTCGTGGTGCCTCCTATGGAGCGGCGAGGGGAGGGAGCCGCCTTGGGTTTCCCCAGGAGGCGCTGCAGCGCACCGGGTCCGCGGCAAGCATTGAGCTAGGACCCTCGGGGTGCCCCTCGAGGTGGGATGGGCATCTCGGGGCATCTCTGGAGTGGCATCAAGGGAGCCGCGGGGACTCAGCCTTTCTCTCGGGTCACAGTAAGGGGAAACCGGGCTTCATCTCGAATGCAGGGTCGAAGGTCGTGCTTTTCCTGGAGTCGCAGCGGGAGGCGGGGGTTGCCTCTCTGGATCCCATGCCAGGCTCCTCAGGGAGCTTCTCCTGTTGCCTCTGGGAAGTGCCGGCCTCCCTTGCCATTGCCAGGGGCAGCTGGGCTTCCCGTCGATTCGCTGCAATGGAATGTGGCCCCATGTGCCATTGCGGGCTTCCTTGGGGACCTTTGGCCTTGGGGCCGGATCTGGTGTCTTGGGGCCTCCTCTGGAGCGTCAGGAGAAGTGACAGGCCTCCTCTTGAGGTGCGAAGGAAAGTAGGGATTCCCGTCGAGTGGAGGCAAAGCCGGCGGCCCCCCTCTCGAGAAGAGGTGGCGTAGGGGAGGTGGGATCGCTGTCTAACTGTGCCTGGAGACGCGGGGTTCCACTCGCGTGGGGACACGGGGATCTCGGGGCACCTCTGGGGCCGCCTAGACGGAGTCCAGCCTGCTTTGCAGGGCCAGAGAGCACTCAGGATGGCTCTCGAGTCGCTGCAGATACAAAGGGCCCCTTCTCGCAGGGAGGGGGGCCCACGGGACGCTCTCGCGCTGTGGCGGGAAGCCCTGCCTTCTTAGCGGGTTGGCACGGGTATCTCGGGGGACACCTGGTGTCACCCGCACGGAGTCAAGCCCCGTTCTGAGACGGGAGAGGTGCCGGGGCATGCTCTCCATGCCCTGCACGGGAAAAGTGCCTCCTCACGCAATGGGCGTGGCATCACGTGGGTTTTCCCGACTTGCGGCGGTGGGTTCTCGAGTTGTGGCGGGGCCCTGGCCAGTCTCCCCTGTTAGCCCAGTGGGGTGGTGTTGCCTCCTTTGGAGCGGCGAGGGCAGGGAGCCGCCTCGGTATTCCCCAGGAGGCGCTGCGGTGCACCGGGTCTCCGTCAAGCATTGAGCTAGGGCCCTCGGGGTGCCCCTCGAGGTGGGATGGGCATCTCGGGGCATCTCTGGAGTGGCATCAAGGGAGCCGAGGGGACTCAGCCTTTCTCTCGGGTCACAGGACGGGGAAACCGGGCTTCATCTCGAATGCAGGGTCGAAGGTCGTGCTTTTCCTGGAGTCGCAGCGGGAGGCGGGGGTTGCCTCTCTGGATCCCATGCCAGGCGCCTCAGGGAGCCTCTCTTGTTGCCTCTGGGAAGTGCCGGCCGGCCTCCTTTACCATTGCCAGGGGCAGCTGGGCTTCCCGTCGATTCGCTGCGATGCAATGGGGCCCCATGTGCCATTGCGGTCTTCCTTGGGGATCTTTGGACTTGGGGCCGGAACTGCTGTCTTGGGGCCTCCTCTGGAGCATCAGGAGAAGGGACAGGCCTCCTCTTCAGGTGCGAAGGAAAGTAGGAATTCCAGTCGAGTGGAGGCAAAGCCGGCGGCCCCCCTCTCGAGAAGAGGTGGCGTAGGAGAGGCGGGGTCGCTGTCGAGCCGCGCCGGGAGACTCGGGGTTGCACTCGCGTGGGGACACGAGGATCTCGGGGAACCTTTGGGGCTGCCTAGACGGAGTCCAGCCTGCTTTGCAGGGCCAGAGAGCACTCAGGATGGCTCTCGAGTCGTTGCAGATACAAAGTGCCCCTTCTCGCAGGGAGGGGGGCCCACGGGACGCTCTCGCGCTGTGGCGGGAAGCCCTGCCTTCTTGGCGGGTTGGTACGGGTATCTCGGGGGAAACCTGGTGCCACCCGCACGGAGTCAAGCCCCGTTCTGATCCGGGAGAGGTGCCGGGGCATGCTCTCCATGCCCTGCACGGGAAAAGTGCCTCCTCACGCAATGGGCGTGGCATCACGTGGGTTTTCTCGACTTGCGGTGGTGGGTTCTTGAGTTGTGGCGGGGCCCTGGCTCGTCTCCCCTGTTAGCCCACTGGGGTGGTGTTGCCTCCTTTGGAGCGGCGAGGGGAGGGAGCTGCCTCGGGATTCCCCAGGAGGCGCTGCAGCGCACAGGGTCCGCGGCACGGCACGCATAGGGCTAGGACCCTCGGGGTGCCCCTCGAGGTCGGATGGGCTTCTCGGGGCATCTCTGGGGTGGCATCAAGGGAGCCGCGGGGACTCAGCCTTTCTCTCGGGTCACAGTAAGGGGAAATCGGGCTTCATCTCGAATGCAGGGTCGAAGGTCGTGCTTTTCCTGGAGTCGCAGCGGGAGGCGGGGGTTGCCTCTCTGGATCCCATGCCAGGCTCCTCAGGGAGCTTCTCTTGTTGCCTCTGGGAAGTGCCGACCTCCTTTGCCATTGCCAGGGGCAGCTGGGCTTCCCGTCGATTCGCTGCGATGCAATGGGGCCCCATGTGCCATTGCGGTTTTCCTTGGGGACCTTCGTTCTTGGGGCCAGAACTGGTGTCTTGGGGCCTCCTCTGGAGCGTCAGGAGAAGTGACAGGCCTCCTTTTGAGGTGCGAAGGAAAGTAGGGATTCCAGTCGAGTGGAGGCAAAGCCGGCGGCCCCCCTCTCGAGAAGAGGTGGCGTAGGCGAGGCGGGGTCGCTGTCGAGCCGCGCCTGGAGACTCGGGGCTCCGCTCTCGTGGGGACACGGGGATCTCGGGGAACCTCTGGGGGCGCCGAGAGGGAGTCCAGCCTCCTTTGAGGGCCAGAGAGCACTCAAGATGGCTCTCGAGTCGCTGCAGATACAAAGGGCCCCTTCTCGCACGGAGGGGGGCCCACAGGACGCTCTCGCGCTGTGGCGGGAAGCCCTGCCTTCTTGACCGGTTGGCACGGCTATCTCGGGGGACACCTGGTGTCGGCCGCACGGAGTGAAGCCCCGTTCTGAGCCGGGAGAGGTACCGGGGCATGCTCTCCACGCCCTGCAAGGGAAAAGCGCCTCCTCACGCAGTGGGCGTGGCATCACGTGGGGTTTCTCGACTTGCGGCGGTGGGTTCTCGAGTTGCGGCGGGGACCCTGGCCCGTCGCCCCTATTAGCCCAGCGGGGTCGTGGTGCCTCCTATGGAGCGGCGAGGGGAGGGAGCCGCCTTGGGTTTCCCCAGGAGGCGCTGCAGCGCACCGGGTCCGCGGCAAGCATTGAGCTAGGACCCTCGGGGTGCCCCTCGAGGTGGGATGGGCATCTCGGGGCATCTCTGGAGTGGCATCAAGGGAGCCGCGGGGACTCAGCCTTTCTCTCGGGTCACAGTAAGGGGAAACCGGGCTTCATCTCGAATGCAGGGTCGAAGGTCGTGCTTTTCCTGGAGTCGCAGCGGGAGGCGGGGGTTGCCTCTCTGGATCCCATGCCAGGCTCCTCAGGGAGCTTCTCCTGTTGCCTCTGGGAAGTGCCGGCCTCCCTTGCCATTGCCAGGGGCAGCTGGGCTTCCCGTCGATTCGCTGCAATGGAATGTGGCCCCATGTGCCATTGCGGGCTTCCTTGGGGACCTTTGGCCTTGGGGCCGGATCTGGTGTCTTGGGGCCTCCTCTGGAGCGTCAGGAGAAGTGACAGGCCTCCTCTTGAGGTGCGAAGGAAAGTAGGGATTCCCGTCGAGTGGAGGCAAAGCCGGCGGCCCCCCTCTCGAGAAGAGGTGGCGTAGGGGAGGTGGGATCGCTGTCTAACTGTGCCTGGAGACGCGGGGTTCCACTCGCGTGGGGACACGGGGATCTCGGGGCACCTCTGGGGCCGCCTAGACGGAGTCCAGCCTGCTTTGCAGGGCCAGAGAGCACTCAGGATGGCTCTCGAGTCGCTGCAGATACAAAGGGCCCCTTCTCGCAGGGAGGGGGGCCCACGGGACGCTCTCGCGCTGTGGCGGGAAGCCCTGCCTTCTTAGCGGGTTGGCACGGGTATCTCGGGGGACACCTGGTGTCACCCGCACGGAGTCAAGCCCCGTTCTGAGACGGGAGAGGTGCCGGGGCATGCTCTCCATGCCCTGCACGGGAAAAGTGCCTCCTCACGCAATGGGCGTGGCATCACGTGGGTTTTCCCGACTTGCGGCGGTGGGTTCTCGAGTTGTGGCGGGGCCCTGGCCAGTCTCCCCTGTTAGCCCAGTGGGGTGGTGTTGCCTCCTTTGGAGCGGCGAGGGCAGGGAGCCGCCTCGGTATTCCCCAGGAGGCGCTGCGGTGCACCGGGTCTCCGTCAAGCATTGAGCTAGGGCCCTCGGGGTGCCCCTCGAGGTGGGATGGGCATCTCGGGGCATCTCTGGAGTGGCATCAAGGGAGCCGAGGGGACTCAGCCTTTCTCTCGGGTCACAGGACGGGGAAACCGGGCTTCATCTCGAATGCAGGGTCGAAGGTCGTGCTTTTCCTGGAGTCGCAGCGGGAGGCGGGGGTTGCCTCTCTGGATCCGATGCCAGGCGCCTCAGGGAGCCTCTCTTGTTGCCTCTGGGAAGTGCCGGCCGGCCTCCTTTACCATTGCCAGGGGCAGCTGGGCTTCCCGTCGATTCGCTGCGATGCAATGGGGCCCCATGTGCCATTGCGGTCTTCCTTGGGGATCTTTGGACTTGGGGCCGGAACTGCTGTCTTGGGGCCTCCTCTGGAGCATCAGGAGAAGGGACAGGCCTCCTCTTCAGGTGCGAAGGAAAGTAGGAATTCCAGTCGAGTGGAGGCAAAGCCGGCGGCCCCCCTCTCGAGAAGAGGTGGCGTAGGAGAGGCGGGGTCGCTGTCGAGCCGCGCCGGGAGACTCGGGGTTGCACTCGCGTGGGGACACGAGGATCTCGGGGAACCTTTGGGGCTGCCTAGACGGAGTCCAGCCTGCTTTGCAGGGCCAGAGAGCACTCAGGATGGCTCTCGAGTCGTTGCAGATACAAAGTGCCCCTTCTCGCAGGGAGGGGGGCCCACGGGACGCTCTCGCGCTGTGGCGGGAAGCCCTGCCTTCTTGGCGGGTTGGTACGGGTATCTCGGGGGAAACCTGGTGCCACCCGCACGGAGTCAAGCCCCGTTCTGATCCGGGAGAGGTGCCGGGGCATGCTCTCCATGCCCTGCACGGGAAAAGTGCCTCCTCACGCAATGGGCGTGGCATCACGTGGGTTTTCTCGACTTGCGGTGGTGGGTTCTTGAGTTGTGGCGGGGCCCTGGCTCGTCTCCCCTGTTAGCCCACTGGGGTGGTGTTGCCTCCTTTGGAGCGGCGAGGGGAGGGAGCTGCCTCGGGATTCCCCAGGAGGCGCTGCAGCGCACAGGGTCCGCGGCACGGCACGCATAGGGCTAGGACCCTCGGGGTGCCCCTCGAGGTCGGATGGGCTTCTCGGGGCATCTCTGGGGTGGCATCAAGGGAGCCGCGGGGACTCAGCCTTTCTCTCGGGTCACAGTAAGGGGAAATCGGGCTTCATCTCGAATGCAGGGTCGAAGGTCGTGCTTTTCCTGGAGTCGCAGCGGGAGGCGGGGGTTGCCTCTCTGGATCCCATGCCAGGCTCCTCAGGGAGCTTCTCTTGTTGCCTCTGGGAAGTGCCGACCTCCTTTGCCATTGCCAGGGGCAGCTGGGCTTCCCGTCGATTCGCTGCGATGCAATGGGGCCCCATGTGCCATTGCGGTTTTCCTTGGGGACCTTCGTTCTTGGGGCCAGAACTGGTGTCTTGGGGCCTCCTCTGGAGCGTCAGGAGAAGTGACAGGCCTCCTTTTGAGGTGCGAAGGAAAGTAGGGATTCCAGTCGAGTGGAGGCAAAGCCGGCGGCCCCCCTCTCGAGAAGAGGTGGCGTAGGCGAGGCGGGGTCGCTGTCGAGCCGCGCCTGGAGACTCGGGGCTCCGCTCTCGTGGGGACACGGGGATCTCGGGGAACCTCTGGGGGCGCCGAGAGGGAGTCCAGCCTCCTTTGAGGGCCAGAGAGCACTCAAGATGGCTCTCGAGTCGCTGCAGATACAAAGGGCCCCTTCTCGCACGGAGGGGGGCCCACAGGACGCTCTCGCGCTGTGGCGGGAAGCCCTGCCTTCTTGACCGGTTGGCACGGCTATCTCGGGGGACACCTGGTGTCGGCCGCACGGAGTGAAGCCCCGTTCTGAGCCGGGAGAGGTACCGGGGCATGCTCTCCACGCCCTGCAAGGGAAAAGCGCCTCCTCACGCAGTGGGCGTGGCATCACGTGGGGTTTCTCGACTTGCGGCGGTGGGTTCTCGAGTTGCGGCGGGGACCCTGGCCCGTCGCCCCTATTAGCCCAGCGGGGTCGTGGTGCCTCCTATGGAGCGGCGAGGGGAGGGAGCCGCCTTGGGTTTCCCCAGGAGGCGCTGCAGCGCACCGGGTCCGCGGCAAGCATTGAGCTAGGACCCTCGGGGTGCCCCTCGAGGTGGGATGGGCATCTCGGGGCATCTCTGGAGTGGCATCAAGGGAGCCGCGGGGACTCAGCCTTTCTCTCGGGTCACAGTAAGGGGAAACCGGGCTTCATCTCGAATGCAGGGTCGAAGGTCGTGCTTTTCCTGGAGTCGCAGCGGGAGGCGGGGGTTGCCTCTCTGGATCCCATGCCAGGCTCCTCAGGGAGCTTCTCCTGTTGCCTCTGGGAAGTGCCGGCCTCCCTTGCCATTGCCAGGGGCAGCTGGGCTTCCCGTCGATTCGCTGCAATGGAATGTGGCCCCATGTGCCATTGCGGGCTTCCTTGGGGACCTTTGGCCTTGGGGCCGGATCTGGTGTCTTGGGGCCTCCTCTGGAGCGTCAGGAGAAGTGACAGGCCTCCTCTTGAGGTGCGAAGGAAAGTAGGGATTCCCGTCGAGTGGAGGCAAAGCCGGCGGCCCCCCTCTCGAGAAGAGGTGGCGTAGGGGAGGTGGGATCGCTGTCTAACTGTGCCTGGAGACGCGGGGTTCCACTCGCGTGGGGACACGGGGATCTCGGGGCACCTCTGGGGCCGCCTAGACGGAGTCCAGCCTGCTTTGCAGGGCCAGAGAGCACTCAGGATGGCTCTCGAGTCGCTGCAGATACAAAGGGCCCCTTCTCGCAGGGAGGGGGGCCCACGGGACGCTCTCGCGCTGTGGCGGGAAGCCCTGCCTTCTTAGCGGGTTGGCACGGGTATCTCGGGGGACACCTGGTGTCACCCGCACGGAGTCAAGCCCCGTTCTGAGACGGGAGAGGTGCCGGGGCATGCTCTCCATGCCCTGCACGGGAAAAGTGCCTCCTCACGCAATGGGCGTGGCATCACGTGGGTTTTCCCGACTTGCGGCGGTGGGTTCTCGAGTTGTGGCGGGGCCCTGGCCAGTCTCCCCTGTTAGCCCAGTGGGGTGGTGTTGCCTCCTTTGGAGCGGCGAGGGCAGGGAGCCGCCTCGGTATTCCCCAGGAGGCGCTGCGGTGCACCGGGTCTCCGTCAAGCATTGAGCTAGGGCCCTCGGGGTGCCCCTCGAGGTGGGATGGGCATCTCGGGGCATCTCTGGAGTGGCATCAAGGGAGCCGAGGGGACTCAGCCTTTCTCTCGGGTCACAGGACGGGGAAACCGGGCTTCATCTCGAATGCAGGGTCGAAGGTCGTGCTTTTCCTGGAGTCGCAGCGGGAGGCGGGGGTTGCCTCTCTGGATCCCATGCCAGGCGCCTCAGGGAGCCTCTCTTGTTGCCTCTGGGAAGTGCCGGCCGGCCTCCTTTACCATTGCCAGGGGCAGCTGGGCTTCCCGTCGATTCGCTGCGATGCAATGGGGCCCCATGTGCCATTGCGGTCTTCCTTGGGGATCTTTGGACTTGGGGCCGGAACTGCTGTCTTGGGGCCTCCTCTGGAGCATCAGGAGAAGGGACAGGCCTCCTCTTCAGGTGCGAAGGAAAGTAGGAATTCCAGTCGAGTGGAGGCAAAGCCGGCGGCCCCCCTCTCGAGAAGAGGTGGCGTAGGAGAGGCGGGGTCGCTGTCGAGCCGCGCCGGGAGACTCGGGGTTGCACTCGCGTGGGGACACGAGGATCTCGGGGAACCTTTGGGGCTGCCTAGACGGAGTCCAGCCTGCTTTGCAGGGCCAGAGAGCACTCAGGATGGCTCTCGAGTCGTTGCAGATACAAAGTGCCCCTTCTCGCAGGGAGGGGGGCCCACGGGACGCTCTCGCGCTGTGGCGGGAAGCCCTGCCTTCTTGGCGGGTTGGTACGGGTATCTCGGGGGAAACCTGGTGCCACCCGCACGGAGTCAAGCCCCGTTCTGAGCCGGGAGAGGTGCCGGGGCATGCTCTCCATGCCCTGCACGGGAAAAGTGCCTCCTCACGCAATGGGCGTGGCATCACGTGGGTTTTCTCGACTTGCGGTGGTGGGTTCTTGAGTTGTGGCGGGGCCCTGGCTGGTCTCCCCTGTTAGCCCACTGGGGTGGTGTTGCCTCCTTTGGAGCGGCGAGGGGAGGGAGCTGCCTCGGGATTCCCCAGGAGGCGCTGCAGCGCACAGGGTCCGCGGCACGGCACGCATAGGGCTAGGACCCTCGGGGTGCCCCTCGAGGTCGGATGGGCTTCTCGGGGCATCTCTGGGGTGGCATCAAGGGAGCCTCGGGGACTCAGCCTTTCTCTCGGGTCACAGTAAGGGGAAATCGGGCTTCATCTCGAATGCAGGGTCGAAGGTCGTGCTTTTCCTGGAGTCGCAGCGGGAGGCGGGGGTTGCCTCTCTGGATCCCATGCCAGGCTCCTCAGGGAGCTTCTCTTGTTGCCTCTGGGAAGTGCCGACCTCCTTTGCCATTGCCAGGGGCAGCTGGGCTTCCCGTCGATTCGCTGCGATGCAATGGGGCCCCATGTGCCATTGCGGTTTTCCTCGGGGACCTTCGTTCTTGGGGCCAGAACTGGTGTCTTGGGGCCTCCTCTGGAGCGTCAGGAGAAGTGACAGGCCTCCTTTTGAGGTGCGAAGGAAAGTAGGGATTCCAGTCGAGTGGAGGCAAAGCCGGCGGCCCCCCTCTCGAGAAGAGGTGGCGTAGGCGAGGCGGGGCCGCTGTCGAGCCGCGCCTGGAGACTCGGGGCTCCGCTCTCGTGGGGACACGGGGATCTCGGGGAACCTCTGGGGGCGCCGAGAGGGAGTCCAGCCTCCTTTGAGGGCCAGAGAGCACTCAAGATGGCTCTCGAGTCGCTGCAGATACAAAGGGCCCCTTCTCGCACGGAGGGGGGCCCACAGGACGCTCTCGCGCTGTGGCGGGAAGCCCTGCCTTCTTGACCGGTTGGCTCGGCTATCTCGGGGGACACCTGGTGTCGGCCGCACGGAGTGAAGCCCCGTTCTGAGCCGGGAGAGGTACCGGGGCATGCTCTCCACGCCCTGCAAGGGAAAAGCGCCTCCTCACGCAGTGGGCGTGGCATCACGTGGGGTTTCTCGACTTGCGGCGGTGGGTTCTCGAGTTGCGGCGGGGACCCTGGCCCGTCGCCCCTATTAGCCCAGCGGGGTCGTGGTGCCTCCTATGGAGCGGCGAGGGGAGGGAGCCGCCTTGGGTTTCCCCAGGAGGCGCTGCAGCGCACCGGGTCCGCGGCAAGCATTGAGCTAGGACCCTCGGGGTGCCCCTCGAGGTGGGATGGGCATCTCGGGGCATCTCTGGAGTGGCATCAAGGGAGCCGCGGGGACTCAGCCTTTCTCTCGGGTCACAGTAAGGGGAAACCGGGCTTCATCTCGAATGCAGGGTCGAAGGTCGTGCTTTTCCTGGAGTCGCAGCGGGAGGCGGGGGTTGCCTCTCTGGATCCCATGCCAGGCTCCTCAGGGAGCTTCTCCTGTTGCCTCTGGGAAGTGCCGGCCTCCCTTGCCATTGCCAGGGGCAGCTGGGCTTCCCGTCGATTCGCTGCAATGGAATGTGGCCCCATGTGCCATTGCGGACTTCCTTGGGGACCTTTGGCCTTGGGGCCGGATCTGGTGTCTTGGGGCCTCCTCTGGAGCGTCAGGAGAAGTGACAGGCCTCCTCTTGAGGTGCGAAGGAAAGTAGGGATTCCCGTCGAGTGGAGGCAAAGCCGGCGGCCCCCCTCTCGAGAAGAGGTGGCGTAGGGGAGGTGGGATCGCTGTCTAACTGTGCCTGGAGACGCGGGGTTCCACTCGCGTGGGGACACGGGGATCTCGGGGCACCTCTGGGGCCGCCTAGACGGAGTCCAGCCTGCTCTGCAGGGCCAGAGAGCACTCAGGATGGCTCTCGAGTCGCTGCAGATACAAAGGGCCCCTTCTCGCAGGGAGGGGGGCCCACGGGACGCTCTCGCGCTGTGGCGGGAAGCCCTGCCTCCTTAGCGGGTTGGCACGGGTATCTCGGGGGACACCTGGTGTCACCCGCACGGAGTCAAGCCCCGTTCTGAGACGGGAGAGGTGCCGGGGCATGCTCTCCATGCCCTGCACGGGAAAAGTGCCTCCTCACGCAATGGGCGTGGCATCACGTGTGTTTTCTCGACTTGCGGAGGGTGGGTTCTCGAGTTGTGGCGGGGCCCTGGCCAGTCTCCCCTGTTAGCCCAGTGGGGTGGTGTTGCCTCCTTTGGAGCGGCGAGGGCAGGGAGCCGCCTCGGTATTCCCCAGGAGGCGCTGCGGTGCACCGGGTCTCCGTCAAGCATTGAGCTAGGGCCCTCTGGGTGCCCCTCGAGGTGGGATGGGCATCTCGGGGCATCTCTGGAGTGGCATCAAGGGAGCCGAGGGGACTCAGCCTTTCTCTCGGGTCACAGGACGGGGAAACCGGGCTTCATCTCGAATGCAGGGTCGAAGGTCGTGCTTTTCCTGGAGTCGCAGCGGGAGGCGGGGGTTGCCTCTCTGGATCCGATGCCAGGCGCCTCAGGGAGCCTCTCTTGTTGCCTCTGGGAAGTGCCGGCCGGCCTCCTTTACCATTGCCAGGGGCAGCTGGGCTTCCCGTCGATTCGCTGCGATGCAATGGGGCCCCATGTGCCATTGCGGTCTTCCTTGGGGATCTTTGGACTTGGGGCCGGAACTGCTGTCTTGGGGCCTCCTCTGGAGCATCAGGAGAAGGGACAGGCCTCCTCTTCAGGTGCGAAGGAAAGTAGGAATTCCAGTCGAGTGGAGGCAAAGCCGGCGGCCCCCCTCTCGAGAAGAGGTGGCGTAGGAGAGGCGGGGTCGCTGTCGAGCCGCGCTGGGAGACACGGGGTTGCACTCGCGTGGGGACACGAGGATCTCGGGGAACCTTTGGGGCTGCCTAGACGGAGTCCAGCCTGCTTTGCAGGGCCAGAGAGCACTCAGGATGGCTCTCGAGTCGTTGCAGATACAAAGTGCCCCTTCTCGCAGGGAGGGGGGCCCACGGGACGCTCTCGCGCTGTGGCGGGAAGCCCTGCCTTCTTGGCGGGTTGGTACGGGTATCTCGGGGGAAACCTGGTGCCACCCGCACGGAGTCAAGCCCCGTTCTGAGCCGGGAGAGGTGCCGGGGCATGCTCTCCATGCCCTGCACGGGAAAAGTGCCTCCTCACGCAATGGGCGTGGCATCACGTGGGTTTTCTCGACTTGCGGTGGTGGGTTCTTGAGTTGTGGCGGGGCCCTGGCTGGTCTCCCCTGTTAGCCCACTGGGGTGGTGTTGCCTCCTTTGGAGCGGCGAGGGGAGGGAGCTGCCTCGGGATTCCCCAGGAGGCGCTGCAGCGCACAGGGTCCGCGGCACGGCACGCATAGGGCTAGGACCCTCGGGGTGCCCCTCGAGGTCGGATGGGCTTCTCGGGGCATCTCTGGGGTGGCATCAAGGGAGCCGCGGGGACTCAGCCTTTCTCTCGGGTCACAGTAAGGGGAAATCGGGCTTCATCTCGAATGCAGGGTCGAAGGTCGTGCTTTTCCTGGAGTCGCAGCGGGAGGCGGGGGTTGCCTCTCTGGATCCCATGCCAGGCTCCTCAGGGAGCTTCTCTTGTTGCCTCTGGGAAGTGCCGACCTCCTTTGCCATTGCCAGGGGCAGCTGGGCTTCCCGTCGATTCGCTGCGATGCAATGGGGCCCCATGTGCCATTGCGGTTTTCCTTGGGGACCTTCGTTCTTGGGGCCAGAACTGGTGTCTTGGGGCCTCCTCTGGAGCGTCAGGAGAAGTGACAGGCCTCCTTTTGAGGTGCGAAGGAAAGTAGGGATTCCAGTCGAGTGGAGGCAAAGCCGGCGGCCCCCCTCTCGAGAAGAGGTGGCGTAGGCGAGGCGGGGTCGCTGTCGAGCCGCGCCTGGAGACTCGGGGCTCCGCTCTCGTGGGGACACGGGGATCTCGGGGAACCTCTGGGGGCGCCGAGAGGGAGTCCAGCCTCCTTTGAGGGCCAGAGAGCACTCAAGATGGCTCTCGAGTCGCTGCAGATACAAAGGGCCCCTTCTCGCACGGAGGGGGGCCCACAGGACGCTCTCGCGCTGTGGCGGGAAGCCCTGCCTTCTTGACCGGTTGGCTCGGCTATCTCGGGGGACACCTGGTGTCGGCCGCACGGAGTGAAGCCCCGTTCTGAGCCGGGAGAGGTACCGGGGCATGCTCTCCACGCCCTGCAAGGGAAAAGCGCCTCCTCACGCAGTGGGCGTGGCATCACGTGGGGTTTCTCGACTTGCGGCGGTGGGTTCTCGAGTTGCGGCGGGGACCCTGGCCCGTCGCCCCTATTAGCCCAGCGGGGTCGTGGTGCCTCCTATGGAGCGGCGAGGGGAGGGAGCCGCCTTGGGTTTCCCCAGGAGGCGCTGCAGCGCACCGGGTCCGCGGCAAGCATTGAGCTAGGACCCTCGGGGTGCCCCTCGAGGTGGGATGGGCATCTCGGGGCATCTCTGGAGTGGCATCAAGGGAGCCGCGGGGACTCAGCCTTTCTCTCGGGTCACAGTAAGGGGAAACCGGGCTTCATCTCGAATGCAGGGTCGAAGGTCGTGCTTTTCCTGGAGTCGCAGCGGGAGGCGGGGGTTGCCTCTCTGGATCCCATGCCAGGCTCCTCAGGGAGCTTCTCCTGTTGCCTCTGGGAAGTGCCGGCCTCCCTTGCCATTGCCAGGGGCAGCTGGGCTTCCCGTCGATTCGCTGCAATGGAATGTGGCCCCATGTGCCATTGCGGGCTTCCTTGGGGACCTTTGGCCTTGGGGCCGGATCTGGTGTCTTGGGGCCTCCTCTGGAGCGTCAGGAGAAGTGACAGGCCTCCTCTTGAGGTGCGAAGGAAAGTAGGGATTCCCGTCGAGTGGAGGCAAAGCCGGCGGCCCCCCTCTCGAGAAGAGGTGGCGTAGGGGAGGTGGGATCGCTGTCTAACTGTGCCTGGAGACGCGGGGTTCCACTCGCGTGGGGACACGGGGATCTCGGGGCACCTCTGGGGCCGCCTAGACGGAGTCCAGCCTGCTTTGCAGGGCCAGAGAGCACTCAGGATGGCTCTCGAGTCGCTGCAGATACAAAGGGCCCCTTCTCGCAGGGAGGGGGGCCCACGGGACGCTCTCGCGCTGTGGCGGGAAGCCCTGCCTTCTTAGCGGGTTGGCACAGGTATCTCGGGGGACACCTGGTGTCACCCGCACGGAGTCAAGCCCCGTTCTGAGACGGGAGAGGTGCCGGGGCATGCTCTCCATGCCCTGCACGGGAAAAGTGCCTCCTCACGCAATGGGCGTGGCATCACGTGGGTTTTCCCGACTTGCGGCGGTGGGTTCTCGAGTTGTGGCGGGGCCCTGGCCAGTCTCCCCTGTTAGCCCAGTGGGGTGGTGTTGCCTCCTTTGGAGCGGCGAGGGCAGGGAGCCGCCTCGGTATTCCCCAGGAGGCGCTGCGGTGCACCGGGTCTCCGTCAAGCATTGAGCTAGGGCCCTCGGGGTGCCCCTCGAGGTGGGATGGGCATCTCGGGGCATCTCTGGAGTGGCATCAAGGGAGCCGAGGGGACTCAGCCTTTCTCTCGGGTCACAGGACGGGGAAACCGGGCTTCATCTCGAATGCAGGGTCGAAGGTCGTGCTTTTCCTGGAGTCGCAGCGGGAGGCGGGGGTTGCCTCTCTGGATCCCATGCCAGGCGCCTCAGGGAGCCTCTCTTGTTGCCTCTGGGAAGTGCCGGCCGGCCTCCTTTACCATTGCCAGGGGCAGCTGGGCTTCCCGTCGATTCGCTGCGATGCAATGGGGCCCCATGTGCCATTGCGGTCTTCCTTGGGGATCTTTGGACTTGGGGCCGGAACTGCTGTCTTGGGGCCTCCTCTGGAGCATCAGGAGAAGGGACAGGCCTCCTCTTCAGGTGCGAAGGAAAGTAGGAATTCCAGTCGAGTGGAGGCAAAGCCGGCGGCCCCCCTCTCGAGAAGAGGTGGCGTAGGAGAGGCGGGGTCGCTGTCGAGCCGCGCCGGGAGACTCGGGGTTGCACTCGCGTGGGGACACGAGGATCTCGGGGAACCTTTGGGGCTGCCTAGACGGAGTCCAGCCTGCTTTGCAGGGCCAGAGAGCACTCAGGATGGCTCTCGAGTCGTTGCAGATACAAAGTGCCCCTTCTCGCAGGGAGGGGGGCCCACGGGACGCTCTCGCGCTGTGGCGGGAAGCCCTGCCTTCTTGGCGGGTTGGTACGGGTATCTCGGGGGAAACCTGGTGCCACCCGCACGGAGTCAAGCCCCGTTCTGATCCGGGAGAGGTGCCGGGGCATGCTCTCCATGCCCTGCACGGGAAAAGTGCCTCCTCACGCAATGGGCGTGGCATCACGTGGGTTTTCTCGACTTGCGGTGGTGGGTTCTTGAGTTGTGGCGGGGCCCTGGCTCGTCTCCCCTGTTAGCCCACTGGGGTGGTGTTGCCTCCTTTGGAGCGGCGAGGGGAGGGAGCTGCCTCGGGATTCCCCAGGAGGCGCTGCAGCGCACAGGGTCCGCGGCACGGCACGCATAGGGCTAGGACCCTCGGGGTGCCCCTCGAGGTCGGATGGGCTTCTCGGGGCATCTCTGGGGTGGCATCAAGGGAGCCGCGGGGACTCAGCCTTTCTCTCGGGTCACAGTAAGGGGAAATCGGGCTTCATCTCGAATGCAGGGTCGAAGGTCGTGCTTTTCCTGGAGTCGCAGCGGGAGGCGGGGGTTGCCTCTCTGGATCCCATGCCAGGCTCCTCAGGGAGCTTCTCTTGTTGCCTCTGGGAAGTGCCGACCTCCTTTGCCATTGCCAGGGGCAGCTGGGCTTCCCGTCGATTCGCTGCGATGCAATGGGGCCCCATGTGCCATTGCGGTTTTCCTTGGGGACCTTCGTTCTTGGGGCCAGAACTGGTGTCTTGGGGCCTCCTCTGGAGCGTCAGGAGAAGTGACAGGCCTCCTTTTGAGGTGCGAAGGAAAGTAGGGATTCCAGTCGAGTGGAGGCAAAGCCGGCGGCCCCCCTCTCGAGAAGAGGTGGCGTAGGCGAGGCGGGGTCGCTGTCGAGCCGCGCCTGGAGACTCGGGGCTCCGCTCTCGTGGGGACACGGGGATCTCGGGGAACCTCTGGGGGCGCCGAGAGGGAGTCCAGCCTCCTTTGAGGGCCAGAGAGCACTCAAGATGGCTCTCGAGTCGCTGCAGATACAAAGGGCCCCTTCTCGCACGGAGGGGGGCCCACAGGACGCTCTCGCGCTGTGGCGGGAAGCCCTGCCTTCTTGACCGGTTGGCACGGCTATCTCGGGGGACACCTGGTGTCGGCCGCACGGAGTGAAGCCCCGTTCTGAGCCGGGAGAGGTACCGGGGCATGCTCTCCACGCCCTGCAAGGGAAAAGCGCCTCCTCACGCAGTGGGCGTGGCATCACGTGGGGTTTCTCGACTTGCGGCGGTGGGTTCTCGAGTTGCGGCGGGGACCCTGGCCCGTCGCCCCTATTAGCCCAGCGGGGTCGTGGTGCCTCCTATGGAGCGGCGAGGGGAGGGAGCCGCCTTGGGTTTCCCCAGGAGGCGCTGCAGCGCACCGGGTCCGCGGCAAGCATTGAGCTAGGACCCTCGGGGTGCCCCTCGAGGTGGGATGGGCATCTCGGGGCATCTCTGGAGTGGCATCAAGGGAGCCGCGGGGACTCAGCCTTTCTCTCGGGTCACAGTAAGGGGAAACCGGGCTTCATCTCGAATGCAGGGTCGAAGGTCGTGCTTTTCCTGGAGTCGCAGCGGGAGGCGGGGGTTGCCTCTCTGGATCCCATGCCAGGCTCCTCAGGGAGCTTCTCCTGTTGCCTCTGGGAAGTGCCGGCCTCCCTTGCCATTGCCAGGGGCAGCTGGGCTTCCCGTCGATTCGCTGCAATGGAATGTGGCCCCATGTGCCATTGCGGGCTTCCTTGGGGACCTTTGGCCTTGGGGCCGGATCTGGTGTCTTGGGGCCTCCTCTGGAGCGTCAGGAGAAGTGACAGGCCTCCTCTTGAGGTGCGAAGGAAAGTAGGGATTCCCGTCGAGTGGAGGCAAAGCCGGCGGCCCCCCTCTCGAGAAGAGGTGGCGTAGGGGAGGTGGGATCGCTGTCTAACTGTGCCTGGAGACGCGGGGTTCCACTCGCGTGGGGACACGGGGATCTCGGGGCACCTCTGGGGCCGCCTAGACGGAGTCCAGCCTGCTTTGCAGGGCCAGAGAGCACTCAGGATGGCTCTCGAGTCGCTGCAGATACAAAGGGCCCCTTCTCGCAGGGAGGGGGGCCCACGGGACGCTCTCGCGCTGTGGCGGGAAGCCCTGCCTTCTTAGCGGGTTGGCACGGGTATCTCGGGGGACACCTGGTGTCACCCGCACGGAGTCAAGCCCCGTTCTGAGACGGGAGAGGTGCCGGGGCATGCTCTCCATGCCCTGCACGGGAAAAGTGCCTCCTCACGCAATGGGCGTGGCATCACGTGGGTTTTCCCGACTTGCGGCGGTGGGTTCTCGAGTTGTGGCGGGGCCCTGGCCAGTCTCCCCTGTTAGCCCAGTGGGGTGGTGTTGCCTCCTTTGGAGCGGCGAGGGCAGGGAGCCGCCTCGGTATTCCCCAGGAGGCGCTGCGGTGCACCGGGTCTCCGTCAAGCATTGAGCTAGGGCCCTCGGGGTGCCCCTCGAGGTGGGATGGGCATCTCGGGGCATCTCTGGAGTGGCATCAAGGGAGCCGAGGGGACTCAGCCTTTCTCTCGGGTCACAGGACGGGGAAACCGGGCTTCATCTCGAATGCAGGGTCGAAGGTCGTGCTTTTCCTGGAGTCGCAGCGGGAGGCGGGGGTTGCCTCTCTGGATCCCATGCCAGGCGCCTCAGGGAGCCTCTCTTGTTGCCTCTGGGAAGTGCCGGCCGGCCTCCTTTACCATTGCCAGGGGCAGCTGGGCTTCCCGTCGATTCGCTGCGATGCAATGGGGCCCCATGTGCCATTGCGGTCTTCCTTGGGGATCTTTGGACTTGGGGCCGGAACTGCTGTCTTGGGGCCTCCTCTGGAGCATCAGGAGAAGGGACAGGCCTCCTCTTCAGGTGCGAAGGAAAGTAGGAATTCCAGTCGAGTGGAGGCAAAGCCGGCGGCCCCCCTCTCGAGAAGAGGTGGCGTAGGAGAGGCGGGGTCGCTGTCGAGCCGCGCCGGGAGACTCGGGGTTGCACTCGCGTGGGGACACGAGGATCTCGGGGAACCTTTGGGGCTGCCTAGACGGAGTCCAGCCTGCTTTGCAGGGCCAGAGAGCACTCAGGATGGCTCTCGAGTCGTTGCAGATACAAAGTGCCCCTTCTCGCAGGGAGGGGGGCCCACGGGACGCTCTCGCGCTGTGGCGGGAAGCCCTGCCTTCTTGGCGGGTTGGTACGGGTATCTCGGGGGAAACCTGGTGCCACCCGCACGGAGTCAAGCCCCGTTCTGAGCCGGGAGAGGTGCCGGGGCATGCTCTCCATGCCCTGCACGGGAAAAGTGCCTCCTCACGCAATGGGCGTGGCATCACGTGGGTTTTCTCGACTTGCGGTGGTGGGTTCTTGAGTTGTGGCGGGGCCCTGGCTGGTCTCCCCTGTTAGCCCAGTGGGGTGGTGTTGCCTCCTTTGGAGCGGCGAGGGGAGGGAGCTGCCTCGGGATTCCCCAGGAGGCGCTGCAGCGCACAGGGTCCGCGGCACGGCACGCATAGGGCTAGGACCCTCGGGGTGCCCCTCGAGGTCGGATGGGCTTCTCGGGGCATCTCTGGGGTGGCATCAAGGGAGCCGCGGGGACTCAGCCTTTCTCTCGGGTCACAGTAAGGGGAAATCGGGCTTCATCTCGAATGCAGGGTCGAAGGTCGTGCTTTTCCTGGAGTCGCAGCGGGAGGCGGGGGTTGCCTCTCTGGATCCCATGCCAGGCTCCTCAGGGAGCTTCTCTTGTTGCCTCTGGGAAGTGCCGACCTCCTTTGCCATTGCCAGGGGCAGCTGGGCTTCCCGTCGATTCGCTGCGATGCAATGGGGCCCCATGTGCCATTGCGGTTTTCCTCGGGGACCTTCGTTCTTGGGGCCAGAACTGGTGTCTTGGGGCCTCCTCTGGAGCGTCAGGAGAAGTGACAGGCCTCCTTTTGAGGTGCGAAGGAAAGTAGGGATTCCAGTCGAGTGGAGGCAAAGCCGGCGGCCCCCCTCTCGAGAAGAGGTGGCGTAGGCGAGGCGGGGCCGCTGTCGAGCCGCGCCTGGAGACTCGGGGCTCCGCTCTCGTGGGGACACGGGGATCTCGGGGAACCTCTGGGGGCGCCGAGAGGGAGTCCAGCCTCCTTTGAGGGCCAGAGAGCACTCAAGATGGCTCTCGAGTCGCTGCAGATACAAAGGGCCCCTTCTCGCACGGAGGGGGGCCCACAGGACGCTCTCGCGCTGTGGCGGGAAGCCCTGCCTTCTTGACCGGTTGGCTCGGCTATCTCGGGGGACACCTGGTGTCGGCCGCACGGAGTGAAGCCCCGTTCTGAGCCGGGAGAGGTACCGGGGCATGCTCTCCACGCCCTGCAAGGGAAAAGCGCCTCCTCACGCAGTGGGCGTGGCATCACGTGGGGTTTCTCGACTTGCGGCGGTGGGTTCTCGAGTTGCGGCGGGGACCCTGGCCCGTCGCCCCTATTAGCCCAGCGGGGTCGTGGTGCCTCCTATGGAGCGGCGAGGGGAGGGAGCCGCCTTGGGTTTCCCCAGGAGGCGCTGCAGCGCACCGGGTCCGCGGCAAGCATTGAGCTAGGACCCTCGGGGTGCCCCTCGAGGTGGGATGGGCATCTCGGGGCATCTCTGGAGTGGCATCAAGGGAGCCGCGGGGACTCAGCCTTTCTCTCGGGTCACAGTAAGGGGAAACCGGGCTTCATCTCGAATGCAGGGTCGAAGGTCGTGCTTTTCCTGGAGTCGCAGCGGGAGGCGGGGGTTGCCTCTCTGGATCCCATGCCAGGCTCCTCAGGGAGCTTCTCCTGTTGCCTCTGGGAAGTGCCGGCCTCCCTTGCCATTGCCAGGGGCAGCTGGGCTTCCCGTCGATTCGCTGCAATGGAATGTGGCCCCATGTGCCATTGCGGGCTTCCTTGGGGACCTTTGGCCTTGGGGCCGGATCTGGTGTCTTGGGGCCTCCTCTGGAGCGTCAGGAGAAGTGACAGGCCTCCTCTTGAGGTGCGAAGGAAAGTAGGGATTCCCGTCGAGTGGAGGCAAAGCCGGCGGCCCCCCTCTCGAGAAGAGGTGGCGTAGGGGAGGTGGGATCGCTGTCTAACTGTGCCTGGAGACGCGGGGTTCCACTCGCGTGGGGACACGGGGATCTCGGGGCACCTCTGGGGCCGCCTAGACGGAGTCCAGCCTGCTTTGCAGGGCCAGAGAGCACTCAGGATGGCTCTCGAGTCGCTGCAGATACAAAGGGCCCCTTCTCGCAGGGAGGGGGGCCCACGGGACGCTCTCGCGCTGTGGCGGGAAGCCCTGCCTTCTTAGCGGGTTGGCACGGGTATCTCGGGGGACACCTGGTGTCACCCGCACGGAGTCAAGCCCCGTTCTGAGACGGGAGAGGTGCCGGGGCATGCTCTCCATGCCCTGCACGGGAAAAGTGCCTCCTCACGCAATGGGCGTGGCATCACGTGGGTTTTCCCGACTTGCGGCGGTGGGTTCTCGAGTTGTGGCGGGGCCCTGGCCAGTCTCCCCTGTTAGCCCAGTGGGGTGGTGTTGCCTCCTTTGGAGCGGCGAGGGCAGGGAGCCGCCTCGGTATTCCCCAGGAGGCGCTGCGGTGCACCGGGTCTCCGTCAAGCATTGAGCTAGGGCCCTCGGGGTGCCCCTCGAGGTGGGATGGGCATCTCGGGGCATCTCTGGAGTGGCATCAAGGGAGCCGAGGGGACTCAGCCTTTCTCTCGGGTCACAGGACGGGGAAACCGGGCTTCATCTCGAATGCAGGGTCGAAGGTCGTGCTTTTCCTGGAGTCGCAGCGGGAGGCGGGGGTTGCCTCTCTGGATCCCATGCCAGGCGCCTCAGGGAGCCTCTCTTGTTGCCTCTGGGAAGTGCCGGCCGGCCTCCTTTACCATTGCCAGGGGCAGCTGGGCTTCCCGTCGATTCGCTGCGATGCAATGGGGCCCCATGTGCCATTGCGGTCTTCCTTGGGGATCTTTGGACTTGGGGCCGGAACTGCTGTCTTGGGGCCTCCTCTGGAGCATCAGGAGAAGGGACAGGCCTCCTCTTCAGGTGCGAAGGAAAGTAGGAATTCCAGTCGAGTGGAGGCAAAGCCGGCGGCCCCCCTCTCGAGAAGAGGTGGCGTAGGAGAGGCGGGGTCGCTGTCGAGCCGCGCCGGGAGACTCGGGGTTGCACTCGCGTGGGGACACGAGGATCTCGGGGAACCTTTGGGGCTGCCTAGACGGAGTCCAGCCTGCTTTGCAGGGCCAGAGAGCACTCAGGATGGCTCTCGAGTCGTTGCAGATACAAAGTGCCCCTTCTCGCAGGGAGGGGGGCCCACGGGACGCTCTCGCGCTGTGGCGGGAAGCCCTGCCTTCTTGGCGGGTTGGTACGGGTATCTCGGGGGAAACCTGGTGCCACCCGCACGGAGTCAAGCCCCGTTCTGAGCCGGGAGAGGTGCCGGGGCATGCTCTCCATGCCCTGCACGGGAAAAGTGCCTCCTCACGCAATGGGCGTGGCATCACGTGGGTTTTCTCGACTTGCGGTGGTGGGTTCTTGAGTTGTGGCGGGGCCCTGGCTGGTCTCCCCTGTTAGCCCACTGGGGTGGTGTTGCCTCCTTTGGAGCGGCGAGGGGAGGGAGCTGCCTCGGGATTCCCCAGGAGGCGCTGCAGCGCACAGGGTCCGCGGCACGGCACGCATAGGGCTAGGACCCTCGGGGTGCCCCTCGAGGTCGGATGGGCTTCTCGGGGCATCTCTGGGGTGGCATCAAGGGAGCCGCGGGGACTCAGCCTTTCTCTCGGGTCACAGTAAGGGGAAATCGGGCTTCATCTCGAATGCAGGGTCGAAGGTCGTGCTTTTCCTGGAGTCGCAGCGGGAGGCGGGGGTTGCCTCTCTGGATCCCATGCCAGGCTCCTCAGGGAGCTTCTCTTGTTGCCTCTGGGAAGTGCCGACCTCCTTTGCCATTGCCAGGGGCAGCTGGGCTTCCCGTCGATTCGCTGCGATGCAATGGGGCCCCATGTGCCATTGCGGTTTTCCTCGGGGACCTTCGTTCTTGGGGCCAGAACTGGTGTCTTGGGGCCTCCTCTGGAGCGTCAGGAGAAGTGACAGGCCTCCTTTTGAGGTGCGAAGGAAAGTAGGGATTCCAGTCGAGTGGAGGCAAAGCCGGCGGCCCCCCTCTCGAGAAGAGGTGGCGTAGGCGAGGCGGGGCCGCTGTCGAGCCGCGCCTGGAGACTCGGGGCTCCGCTCTCGTGGGGACACGGGGATCTCGGGGAACCTCTGGGGGCGCCGAGAGGGAGTCCAGCCTCCTTTGAGGGCCAGAGAGCACTCAAGATGGCTCTCGAGTCGCTGCAGATACAAAGGGCCCCTTCTCGCACGGAGGGGGGCCCACAGGACGCTCTCGCGCTGTGGCGGGAAGCCCTGCCTTCTTGACCGGTTGGCTCGGCTATCTCGGGGGACACCTGGTGTCGGCCGCACGGAGTGAAGCCCCGTTCTGAGCCGGGAGAGGTACCGGGGCATGCTCTCCACGCCCTGCAAGGGAAAAGCGCCTCCTCACGCAGTGGGCGTGGCATCACGTGGGGTTTCTCGACTTGCGGCGGTGGGTTCTCGAGTTGCGGCGGGGACCCTGGCCCGTCGCCCCTATTAGCCCAGCGGGGTCGTGGTGCCTCCTATGGAGCGGCGAGGGGAGGGAGCCGCCTTGGGTTTCCCCAGGAGGCGCTGCAGCGCACCGGGTCCGCGGCAAGCATTGAGCTAGGACCCTCGGGGTGCCCCTCGAGGTGGGATGGGCATCTCGGGGCATCTCTGGAGTGGCATCAAGGGAGCCGCGGGGACTCAGCCTTTCTCTCGGGTCACAGTAAGGGGAAACCGGGCTTCATCTCGAATGCAGGGTCGAAGGTCGTGCTTTTCCTGGAGTCGCAGCGGGAGGCGGGGGTTGCCTCTCTGGATCCCATGCCAGGCTCCTCAGGGAGCTTCTCCTGTTGCCTCTGGGAAGTGCCGGCCTCCCTTGCCATTGCCAGGGGCAGCTGGGCTTCCCGTCGATTCGCTGCAATGGAATGTGGCCCCATGTGCCATTGCGGGCTTCCTTGGGGACCTTTGGCCTTGGGGCCGGATCTGGTGTCTTGGGGCCTCCTCTGGAGCGTCAGGAGAAGTGACAGGCCTCCTCTTGAGGTGCGAAGGAAAGTAGGGATTCCCGTCGAGTGGAGGCAAAGCCGGCGGCCCCCCTCTCGAGAAGAGGTGGCGTAGGGGAGGTGGGATCGCTGTCTAACTGTGCCTGGAGACGCGGGGTTCCACTCGCGTGGGGACACGGGGATCTCGGGGCACCTCTGGGGCCGCCTAGACGGAGTCCAGCCTGCTCTGCAGGGCCAGAGAGCACTCAGGATGGCTCTCGAGTCGCTGCAGATACAAAGGGCCCCTTCTCGCAGGGAGGGGGGCCCACGGGACGCTCTCGCGCTGTGGCGGGAAGCCCTGCCTCCTTAGCGGGTTGGCACGGGTATCTCGGGGGACACCTGGTGTCACCCGCACGGAGTCAAGCCCCGTTCTGAGACGGGAGAGGTGCCGGGGCATGCTCTCCATGCCCTGCACGGGAAAAGTGCCTCCTCACGCAATGGGCGTGGCATCACGTGTGTTTTCTCGACTTGCGGAGGGTGGGTTCTCGAGTTGTGGCGGGGCCCTGGCCAGTCTCCCCTGTTAGCCCAGTGGGGTGGTGTTGCCTCCTTTGGAGCGGCGAGGGCAGGGAGCCGCCTCGGTATTCCCCAGGAGGCGCTGCGGTGCACCGGGTCTCCGTCAAGCATTGAGCTAGGGCCCTCTGGGTGCCCCTCGAGGTGGGATGGGCATCTCGGGGCATCTCTGGAGTGGCATCAAGGGAGCCGAGGGGACTCAGCCTTTCTCTCGGGTCACAGGACGGGGAAACCGGGCTTCATCTCGAATGCAGGGTCGAAGGTCGTGCTTTTCCTGGAGTCGCAGCGGGAGGCGGGGGTTGCCTCTCTGGATCCGATGCCAGGCGCCTCAGGGAGCCTCTCTTGTTGCCTCTGGGAAGTGCCGGCCGGCCTCCTTTACCATTGCCAGGGGCAGCTGGGCTTCCCGTCGATTCGCTGCGATGCAATGGGGCCCCATGTGCCATTGCGGTCTTCCTTGGGGATCTTTGGACTTGGGGCCGGAACTGCTGTCTTGGGGCCTCCTCTGGAGCATCAGGAGAAGGGACAGGCCTCCTCTTCAGGTGCGAAGGAAAGTAGGAATTCCAGTCGAGTGGAGGCAAAGCCGGCGGCCCCCCTCTCGAGAAGAGGTGGCGTAGGAGAGGCGGGGTCGCTGTCGAGCCGCGCTGGGAGACTCGGGGTTGCACTCGCGTGGGGACACGAGGATCTCGGGGAACCTTTGGGGCTGCCTAGACGGAGTCCAGCCTGCTTTGCAGGGCCAGAGAGCACTCAGGATGGCTCTCGAGTCGTTGCAGATACAAAGTGCCCCTTCTCGCAGGGAGGGGGGCCCACGGGACGCTCTCGCGCTGTGGCGGGAAGCCCTGCCTTCTTGGCGGGTTGGTACGGGTATCTCGGGGGAAACCTGGTGCCACCCGCACGGAGTCAAGCCCCGTTCTGAGCCGGGAGAGGTGCCGGGGCATGCTCTCCATGCCCTGCACGGGAAAAGTGCCTCCTCACGCAATGGGCGTGGCATCACGTGGGTTTTCTCGACTTGCGGTGGTGGGTTCTTGAGTTGTGGCGGGGCCCTGGCTGGTCTCCCCTGTTAGCCCACTGGGGTGGTGTTGCCTCCTTTGGAGCGGCGAGGGGAGGGAGCTGCCTCGGGATTCCCCAGGAGGCGCTGCAGCGCACAGGGTCCGCGGCACGGCACGCATAGGGCTAGGACCCTCGGGGTGCCCCTCGAGGTCGGATGGGCTTCTCGGGGCATCTCTGGGGTGGCATCAAGGGAGCCGCGGGGACTCAGCCTTTCTCTCGGGTCACAGTAAGGGGAAATCGGGCTTCATCTCGAATGCAGGGTCGAAGGTCGTGCTTTTCCTGGAGTCGCAGCGGGAGGCGGGGGTTGCCTCTCTGGATCCCATGCCAGGCTCCTCAGGGAGCTTCTCTTGTTGCCTCTGGGAAGTGCCGACCTCCTTTGCCATTGCCAGGGGCAGCTGGGCTTCCCGTCGATTCGCTGCGATGCAATGGGGCCCCATGTGCCATTGCGGTTTTCCTTGGGGACCTTCGTTCTTGGGGCCAGAACTGGTGTCTTGGGGCCTCCTCTGGAGCGTCAGGAGAAGTGACAGGCCTCCTTTTGAGGTGCGAAGGAAAGTAGGGATTCCAGTCGAGTGGAGGCAAAGCCGGCGGCCCCCCTCTCGAGAAGAGGTGGCGTAGGCGAGGCGGGGTCGCTGTCGAGCCGCGCCTGGAGACTCGGGGCTCCGCTCTCGTGGGGACACGGGGATCTCGGGGAACCTCTGGGGGCGCCGAGAGGGAGTCCAGCCTCCTTTGAGGGCCAGAGAGCACTCAAGATGGCTCTCGAGTCGCTGCAGATACAAAGGGCCCCTTCTCGCACGGAGGGGGGCCCACAGGACGCTCTCGCGCTGTGGCGGGAAGCCCTGCCTTCTTGACCGGTTGGCTCGGCTATCTCGGGGGACACCTGGTGTCGGCCGCACGGAGTGAAGCCCCGTTCTGAGCCGGGAGAGGTACCGGGGCATGCTCTCCACGCCCTGCAAGGGAAAAGCGCCTCCTCACGCAGTGGGCGTGGCATCACGTGGGGTTTCTCGACTTGCGGCGGTGGGTTCTCGAGTTGCGGCGGGGACCCTGGCCCGTCGCCCCTATTAGCCCAGCGGGGTCGTGGTGCCTCCTATGGAGCGGCGAGGGGAGGGAGCCGCCTTGGGTTTCCCCAGGAGGCGCTGCAGCGCACCGGGTCCGCGGCAAGCATTGAGCTAGGACCCTCGGGGTGCCCCTCGAGGTGGGATGGGCATCTCGGGGCATCTCTGGAGTGGCATCAAGGGAGCCGCGGGGACTCAGCCTTTCTCTCGGGTCACAGTAAGGGGAAACCGGGCTTCATCTCGAATGCAGGGTCGAAGGTCGTGCTTTTCCTGGAGTCGCAGCGGGAGGCGGGGGTTGCCTCTCTGGATCCCATGCCAGGCTCCTCAGGGAGCTTCTCCTGTTGCCTCTGGGAAGTGCCGGCCTCCCTTGCCATTGCCAGGGGCAGCTGGGCTTCCCGTCGATTCGCTGCAATGGAATGTGGCCCCATGTGCCATTGCGGGCTTCCTTGGGGACCTTTGGCCTTGGGGCCGGATCTGGTGTCTTGGGGCCTCCTCTGGAGCGTCAGGAGAAGTGACAGGCCTCCTCTTGAGGTGCGAAGGAAAGTAGGGATTCCCGTCGAGTGGAGGCAAAGCCGGCGGCCCCCCTCTCGAGAAGAGGTGGCGTAGGGGAGGTGGGATCGCTGTCTAACTGTGCCTGGAGACGCGGGGTTCCACTCGCGTGGGGACACGGGGATCTCGGGGCACCTCTGGGGCCGCCTAGACGGAGTCCAGCCTGCTTTGCAGGGCCAGAGAGCACTCAGGATGGCTCTCGAGTCGTTGCAGATACAAAGTGCCCCTTCTCGCAGGGAGGGGGGCCCACGGGACGCTCTCGCGCTGTGGCGGGAAGCCCTGCCTTCTTGGCGGGTTGGTACGGGTATCTCGGGGGAAACCTGGTGCCACCCGCACGGAGTCAAGCCCCGTTCTGAGCCGGGAGAGGTGCCGGGGCATGCTCTCCATGCCCTGCACGGGAAAAGTGCCTCCTCACGCAATGGGCGTGGCATCACGTGGGTTTTCTCGACTTGCGGTGGTGGGTTCTTGAGTTGTGGCGGGGCCCTGGCTGGTCTCCCCTGTTAGCCCACTGGGGTGGTGTTGCCTCCTTTGGAGCGGCGAGGGGAGGGAGCTGCCTCGGGATTCCCCAGGAGGCGCTGCAGCGCACAGGGTCCGCGGCACGGCACGCATAGGGCTAGGACCCTCGGGGTGCCCCTCGAGGTCGGATGGGCTTCTCGGGGCATCTCTGGGGTGGCATCAAGGGAGCCTCGGGGACTCAGCCTTTCTCTCGGGTCACAGTAAGGGGAAATCGGGCTTCATCTCGAATGCAGGGTCGAAGGTCGTGCTTTTCCTGGAGTCGCAGCGGGAGGCGGGGGTTGCCTCTCTGGATCCCATGCCAGGCTCCTCAGGGAGCTTCTCTTGTTGCCTCTGGGAAGTGCCGACCTCCTTTGCCATTGCCAGGGGCAGCTGGGCTTCCCGTCGATTCGCTGCGATGCAATGGGGCCCCATGTGCCATTGCGGTTTTCCTCGGGGACCTTCGTTCTTGGGGCCAGAACTGGTGTCTTGGGGCCTCCTCTGGAGCGTCAGGAGAAGTGACAGGCCTCCTTTTGAGGTGCGAAGGAAAGTAGGGATTCCAGTCGAGTGGAGGCAAAGCCGGCGGCCCCCCTCTCGAGAAGAGGTGGCGTAGGCGAGGCGGGGCCGCTGTCGAGCCGCGCCTGGAGACTCGGGGCTCCGCTCTCGTGGGGACACGGGGATCTCGGGGAACCTCTGGGGGCGCCGAGAGGGAGTCCAGCCTCCTTTGAGGGCCAGAGAGCACTCAAGATGGCTCTCGAGTCGCTGCAGATACAAAGGGCCCCTTCTCGCACGGAGGGGGGCCCACAGGACGCTCTCGCGCTGTGGCGGGAAGCCCTGCCTTCTTGACCGGTTGGCTCGGCTATCTCGGGGGACACCTGGTGTCGGCCGCACGGAGTGAAGCCCCGTTCTGAGCCGGGAGAGGTACCGGGGCATGCTCTCCACGCCCTGCAAGGGAAAAGCGCCTCCTCACGCAGTGGGCGTGGCATCACGTGGGGTTTCTCGACTTGCGGCGGTGGGTTCTCGAGTTGCGGCGGGGACCCTGGCCCGTCGCCCCTATTAGCCCAGCGGGGTCGTGGTGCCTCCTATGGAGCGGCGAGGGGAGGGAGCCGCCTTGGGTTTCCCCAGGAGGCGCTGCAGCGCACCGGGTCCGCGGCAAGCATTGAGCTAGGACCCTCGGGGTGCCCCTCGAGGTGGGATGGGCATCTCGGGGCATCTCTGGAGTGGCATCAAGGGAGCCGCGGGGACTCAGCCTTTCTCTCGGGTCACAGTAAGGGGAAACCGGGCTTCATCTCGAATGCAGGGTCGAAGGTCGTGCTTTTCCTGGAGTCGCAGCGGGAGGCGGGGGTTGCCTCTCTGGATCCCATGCCAGGCTCCTCAGGGAGCTTCTCCTGTTGCCTCTGGGAAGTGCCGGCCTCCCTTGCCATTGCCAGGGGCAGCTGGGCTTCCCGTCGATTCGCTGCAATGGAATGTGGCCCCATGTGCCATTGCGGGCTTCCTTGGGGACCTTTGGCCTTGGGGCCGGATCTGGTGTCTTGGGGCCTCCTCTGGAGCGTCAGGAGAAGTGACAGGCCTCCTCTTGAGGTGCGAAGGAAAGTAGGGATTCCCGTCGAGTGGAGGCAAAGCCGGCGGCCCCCCTCTCGAGAAGAGGTGGCGTAGGGGAGGTGGGATCGCTGTCTAACTGTGCCTGGAGACGCGGGGTTCCACTCGCGTGGGGACACGGGGATCTCGGGGCACCTCTGGGGCCGCCTAGACGGAGTCCAGCCTGCTCTGCAGGGCCAGAGAGCACTCAGGATGGCTCTCGAGTCGCTGCAGATACAAAGGGCCCCTTCTCGCAGGGAGGGGGGCCCACGGGACGCTCTCGCGCTGTGGCGGGAAGCCCTGCCTCCTTAGCGGGTTGGCACGGGTATCTCGGGGGACACCTGGTGTCACCCGCACGGAGTCAAGCCCCGTTCTGAGACGGGAGAGGTGCCGGGGCATGCTCTCCATGCCCTGCACGGGAAAAGTGCCTCCTCACGCAATGGGCGTGGCATCACGTGTGTTTTCTCGACTTGCGGAGGGTGGGTTCTCGAGTTGTGGCGGGGCCCTGGCCAGTCTCCCCTGTTAGCCCAGTGGGGTGGTGTTGCCTCCTTTGGAGCGGCGAGGGCAGGGAGCCGCCTCGGTATTCCCCAGGAGGCGCTGCGGTGCACCGGGTCTCCGTCAAGCATTGAGCTAGGGCCCTCTGGGTGCCCCTCGAGGTGGGATGGGCATCTCGGGGCATCTCTGGAGTGGCATCAAGGGAGCCGAGGGGACTCAGCCTTTCTCTCGGGTCACAGGACGGGGAAACCGGGCTTCATCTCGAATGCAGGGTCGAAGGTCGTGCTTTTCCTGGAGTCGCAGCGGGAGGCGGGGGTTGCCTCTCTGGATCCGATGCCAGGCGCCTCAGGGAGCCTCTCTTGTTGCCTCTGGGAAGTGCCGGCCGGCCTCCTTTACCATTGCCAGGGGCAGCTGGGCTTCCCGTCGATTCGCTGCGATGCAATGGGGCCCCATGTGCCATTGCGGTCTTCCTTGGGGATCTTTGGACTTGGGGCCGGAACTGCTGTCTTGGGGCCTCCTCTGGAGCATCAGGAGAAGGGACAGGCCTCCTCTTCAGGTGCGAAGGAAAGTAGGAATTCCAGTCGAGTGGAGGCAAAGCCGGCGGCCCCCCTCTCGAGAAGAGGTGGCGTAGGAGAGGCGGGGTCGCTGTCGAGCCGCGCTGGGAGACTCGGGGTTGCACTCGCGTGGGGACACGAGGATCTCGGGGAACCTTTGGGGCTGCCTAGACGGAGTCCAGCCTGCTTTGCAGGGCCAGAGAGCACTCAGGATGGCTCTCGAGTCGTTGCAGATACAAAGTGCCCCTTCTCGCAGGGAGGGGGGCCCACGGGACGCTCTCGCGCTGTGGCGGGAAGCCCTGCCTTCTTGGCGGGTTGGTACGGGTATCTCGGGGGAAACCTGGTGCCACCCGCACGGAGTCAAGCCCCGTTCTGAGCCGGGAGAGGTGCCGGGGCATGCTCTCCATGCCCTGCACGGGAAAAGTGCCTCCTCACGCAATGGGCGTGGCATCACGTGGGTTTTCTCGACTTGCGGTGGTGGGTTCTTGAGTTGTGGCGGGGCCCTGGCTGGTCTCCCCTGTTAGCCCACTGGGGTGGTGTTGCCTCCTTTGGAGCGGCGAGGGGAGGGAGCTGCCTCGGGATTCCCCAGGAGGCGCTGCAGCGCACAGGGTCCGCGGCACGGCACGCATAGGGCTAGGACCCTCGGGGTGCCCCTCGAGGTCGGATGGGCTTCTCGGGGCATCTCTGGGGTGGCATCAAGGGAGCCGCGGGGACTCAGCCTTTCTCTCGGGTCACAGTAAGGGGAAATCGGGCTTCATCTCGAATGCAGGGTCGAAGGTCGTGCTTTTCCTGGAGTCGCAGCGGGAGGCGGGGGTTGCCTCTCTGGATCCCATGCCAGGCTCCTCAGGGAGCTTCTCTTGTTGCCTCTGGGAAGTGCCGACCTCCTTTGCCATTGCCAGGGGCAGCTGGGCTTCCCGTCGATTCGCTGCGATGCAATGGGGCCCCATGTGCCATTGCGGTTTTCCTTGGGGACCTTCGTTCTTGGGGCCAGAACTGGTGTCTTGGGGCCTCCTCTGGAGCGTCAGGAGAAGTGACAGGCCTCCTTTTGAGGTGCGAAGGAAAGTAGGGATTCCAGTCGAGTGGAGGCAAAGCCGGCGGCCCCCCTCTCGAGAAGAGGTGGCGTAGGCGAGGCGGGGTCGCTGTCGAGCCGCGCCTGGAGACTCGGGGCTCCGCTCTCGTGGGGACACGGGGATCTCGGGGAACCTCTGGGGGCGCCGAGAGGGAGTCCAGCCTCCTTTGAGGGCCAGAGAGCACTCAAGATGGCTCTCGAGTCGCTGCAGATACAAAGGGCCCCTTCTCGCACGGAGGGGGGCCCACAGGACGCTCTCGCGCTGTGGCGGGAAGCCCTGCCTTCTTGACCGGTTGGCTCGGCTATCTCGGGGGACACCTGGTGTCGGCCGCACGGAGTGAAGCCCCGTTCTGAGCCGGGAGAGGTACCGGGGCATGCTCTCCACGCCCTGCAAGGGAAAAGCGCCTCCTCACGCAGTGGGCGTGGCATCACGTGGGGTTTCTCGACTTGCGGCGGTGGGTTCTCGAGTTGCGGCGGGGACCCTGGCCCGTCGCCCCTATTAGCCCAGCGGGGTCGTGGTGCCTCCTATGGAGCGGCGAGGGGAGGGAGCCGCCTTGGGTTTCCCCAGGAGGCGCTGCAGCGCACCGGGTCCGCGGCAAGCATTGAGCTAGGACCCTCGGGGTGCCCCTCGAGGTGGGATGGGCATCTCGGGGCATCTCTGGAGTGGCATCAAGGGAGCCGCGGGGACTCAGCCTTTCTCTCGGGTCACAGTAAGGGGAAACCGGGCTTCATCTCGAATGCAGGGTCGAAGGTCGTGCTTTTCCTGGAGTCGCAGCGGGAGGCGGGGGTTGCCTCTCTGGATCCCATGCCAGGCTCCTCAGGGAGCTTCTCCTGTTGCCTCTGGGAAGTGCCGGCCTCCCTTGCCATTGCCAGGGGCAGCTGGGCTTCCCGTCGATTCGCTGCAATGGAATGTGGCCCCATGTGCCATTGCGGGCTTCCTTGGGGACCTTTGGCCTTGGGGCCGGATCTGGTGTCTTGGGGCCTCCTCTGGAGCGTCAGGAGAAGTGACAGGCCTCCTCTTGAGGTGCGAAGGAAAGTAGGGATTCCCGTCGAGTGGAGGCAAAGCCGGCGGCCCCCCTCTCGAGAAGAGGTGGCGTAGGGGAGGTGGGATCGCTGTCTAACTGTGCCTGGAGACGCGGGGTTCCACTCGCGTGGGGACACGGGGATCTCGGGGCACCTCTGGGGCCGCCTAGACGGAGTCCAGCCTGCTCTGCAGGGCCAGAGAGCACTCAGGATGGCTCTCGAGTCACTGCAGATACAAAGGGCCCCTTCTCGCAGGGAGGGGGGCCCACGGGACGCTCTCGCGCTGTGGCGGGAAGCCCTGCCTCCTTAGCGGGTTGGCACGGGTATCTCGGGGGACACCTGGTGTCACCCGCACGGAGTCAAGCCCCGTTCTGAGACGGGAGAGGTGCCGGGGCATGCTCTCCATGCCCTGCACGGGAAAAGTGCCTCCTCACGCAATGGGCGTGGCATCACGTGTGTTTTCTCGACTTGCGGAGGGTGGGTTCTCGAGTTGTGGCGGGGCCCTGGCCAGTCTCCCCTGTTAGCCCAGTGGGGTGGTGTTGCCTCCTTTGGAGCGGCGAGGGCAGGGAGCCGCCTCGGTATTCCCCAGGAGGCGCTGCGGTGCACCGGGTCTCCGTCAAGCATTGAGCTAGGGCCCTCTGGGTGCCCCTCGAGGTGGGATGGGCATCTCGGGGCATCTCTGGAGTGGCATCAAGGGAGCCGAGGGGACTCAGCCTTTCTCTCGGGTCACAGGACGGGGAAACCGGGCTTCATCTCGAATGCAGGGTCGAAGGTCGTGCTTTTCCTGGAGTCGCAGCGGGAGGCGGGGGTTGCCTCTCTGGATCCGATGCCAGGCGCCTCAGGGAGCCTCTCTTGTTGCCTCTGGGAAGTGCCGGCCGGCCTCCTTTACCATTGCCAGGGGCAGCTGGGCTTCCCGTCGATTCGCTGCGATGCAATGGGGCCCCATGTGCCATTGCGGTCTTCCTTGGGGATCTTTGGACTTGGGGCCGGAACTGCTGTCTTGGGGCCTCCTCTGGAGCATCAGGAGAAGGGACAGGCCTCCTCTTCAGGTGCGAAGGAAAGTAGGAATTCCAGTCGAGTGGAGGCAAAGCCGGCGGCCCCCCTCTCGAGAAGAGGTGGCGTAGGAGAGGCGGGGTCGCTGTCGAGCCGCGCCGGGAGACTCGGGGTTGCACTCGCGTGGGGACACGAGGATCTCGGGGAACCTTTGGGGCTGCCTAGACGGAGTCCAGCCTGCTTTGCAGGGCCAGAGAGCACTCAGGATGGCTCTCGAGTCGTTGCAGATACAAAGTGCCCCTTCTCGCAGGGAGGGGGGCCCACGGGACGCTCTCGCGCTGTGGCGGGAAGCCCTGCCTTCTTGGCGGGTTGGTACGGGTATCTCGGGGGAAACCTGGTGCCACCCGCACGGAGTCAAGCCCCGTTCTGAGCCGGGAGAGGTGCCGGGGCATGCTCTCCATGCCCTGCACGGGAAAAGTGCCTCCTCACGCAATGGGCGTGGCATCACGTGGGTTTTCTCGACTTGCGGTGGTGGGTTCTTGAGTTGTGGCGGGGCCCTGGCTCGTCTCCCCTGTTAGCCCACTGGGGTGGTGTTGCCTCCTTTGGAGCGGCGAGGGGAGGGAGCTGCCTCGGGATTCCCCAGGAGGCGCTGCAGGGCACAGGGTCCGCGGCACGGCACGCATAGGGCTAGGACCCTCGGGGTGCCCCTCGAGGTCGGATGGGCTTCTCGGGGCATCTCTGGGGTGGCATCAAGGGAGCCGCGGGGACTCAGCCTTTCTCTCGGGTCACAGTAAGGGGAAATCGGGCTTCATCTCGAATGCAGGGTCGAAGGTCGTGCTTTTCCTGGAGTCGCAGCGGGAGGCGGGGGTTGCCTCTCTGGATCCCATGCCAGGCTCCTCAGGGAGCTTCTCTTGTTGCCTCTGGGAAGTGCCGACCTCCTTTGCCATTGCCAGGGGCAGCTGGGCTTCCCGTCGATTTGCTGCGATGCAATGGGGCCCCATGTGCCATTGCGGTTTTCCTTGGGGACCTTCGTTCTTGGGGCCAGAACTGGTGTCTTGGGGCCTCCTCTGGAGCGTCAGGAGAAGTGACAGGCCTCCTTTTGAGGTGCGAAGGAAAGTAGGGATTCCAGTCGAGTGGAGGCAAAGCCGGCGGCCCCCCTCTCGAGAAGAGGTGGCGTAGGCGAGGCGGGGTCGCTGTCGAGCCGCGCCTGGAGACTCGGGGCTCCGCTCTCGTGGGGACACGGGGATCTCGGGGAACCTCTGGGGGCGCCGAGAGGGAGTCCAGCCTCCTTTGAGGGCCAGAGAGCACTCAAGATGGCTCTCGAGTCGCTGCAGATACAAAGGGCCCCTTCTCGCACGGAGGGGGGCCCACAGGACGCTCTCGCGCTGTGGCGGGAAGCCCTGCCTTCTTGACCGGTTGGCACGGCTATCTCGGGGGACACCTGGTGTCGGCCGCACGGAGTGAAGCCCCGTTCTGAGCCGGGAGAGGTACCGGGGCATGCTCTCCACGCCCTGCAAGGGAAAAGCGCCTCCTCACGCAGTGGGCGTGGCATCACGTGGGGTTTCTCGACTTGCGGCGGTGGGTTCTCGAGTTGCGGCGGGGCCCCTGGCCCGTCGCCCCTATTAGCCCAGCGGGGTCGTGGTGCCTCCTATGGAGCGGCGAGGGGAGGGAGCCGCCTTGGGTTTCCCCAGGAGGCGCTGCAGCGCACCGGGTCCGCGGCAAGCATTGAGCTAGGACCCTCGGGGTGCCCCTCGAGGTGGGATGGGCATCTCGGGGCATCTCTGGAGTGGCATCAAGGGAGCCGCGGGGACTCAGCCTTTCTCTCGGGTCACAGTAAGGGGAAACCGGGCTTCATCTCGAATGCAGGGTCGAAGGTCGTGCTTTTCCTGGAGTCGCAGCGGGAGGCGGGGGTTGCCTCTCTGGATCCCATGCCAGGCTCCTCAGGGAGCTTCTCTTGTTGCCTCTGGGAAGTGCCGACCTCCTTTGCCATTGCCAGGGGCAGCTGGGCTTCCCGTCGATTCGCTGCGATGCAATGGGGCCCCATGTGCCATTGCGGTTTTCCTTGGGGACCTTCGTTCTTGGGGCCAGAACTGGTGTCTTGGGGCCTCCTCTGGAGCGTCAGGAGAAGTGACAGGCCTCCTTTTGAGGTGCGAAGGAAAGTAGGGATTCCAGTCGAGTGGAGGCAAAGCCGGCGGCCCCCCTCTCGAGAAGAGGTGGCGTAGGCGAGGCGGGGTCGCTGTCGAGCCGCGCCTGGAGACTCGGGGCTCCGCTCTCGTGGGGACACGGGGATCTCGGGGAACCTCTGGGGGCGCCGAGAGGGAGTCCAGCCTCCTTTGAGGGCCAGAGAGCACTCAAGATGGCTCTCGAGTCGCTGCAGATACAAAGGGCCCCTTCTCGCACGGAGGGGGGCCCACAGGACGCTCTCGCGCTGTGGCGGGAAGCCCTGCCTTCTTGACCGGTTGGCACGGCTATCTCGGGGGACACCTGGTGTCGGCCGCACGGAGTGAAGCCCCGTTCTGAGCCGGGAGAGGTACCGGGGCATGCTCTCCACGCCCTGCAAGGGAAAAGCGCCTCCTCACGCTGTGGGCGTGGCATCACGTGGGGTTTCTCGACTTGCGGCGGTGGGTTCTCGAGTTGCGGCGGGGACCCTGGCCCGTCGCCCCTATTAGCCCAGCGGGGTCGTGGTGCCTCCTATGGAGCGGCGAGGGGAGGGAGCCGCCTTGGGTTTCCCCAGGAGGCGCTGCAGCGCACCGGGTCCGCGGCAAGCATTGAGCTAGGACCCTCGGGGTGCCCCTCGAGGTGGGATGGGCATCTCGGGGCATCTCTGGAGTGGCATCAAGGGAGCCGCGGGGACTCAGCCTTTCTCTCGGGTCACAGTAAGGGGAAACCAGGCTTCATCTCGAATGCAGGGTCGAAGGTCGTGCTTTTCCTGGAGTCGCAGCGGGAGGCGGGGGTTGCCTCTCTGGATCCCATGCCAGGCTCCTCAGGGAGCTTCTCCTGTTGCCTCTGGGAAGTGCCGGCCTCCCTTGCCATTGCCAGGGGCAGCTGGGCTTCCCGTCGATTCGCTGCAATGGAATGTGGCCCCATGTGCCATTGCGGGCTTCCTTGGGGACCTTTGGCCTTGGGGCCGGATCTGGTGTCTTGGGGCCTCCTCTGGAGCGTCAGGAGAAGTGACAGGCCTCCTCTTGAGGTGCGAAGGAAAGTAGGGATTCCCGTCGAGTGGAGGCAAAGCCGGCGGCCCCCCTCTCGAGAAGAGGTGGCGTAGGGGAGGTGGGATCGCTGTCTAACTGTGCCTGGAGACGCGGGGTTCCACTCGCGTGGGGACACGGGGATCTCGGGGCACCTCTGGGGCCGCCTAGACGGAGTCCAGCCTGCTTTGCAGGGCCAGAGAGCACTCAGGATGGCTCTCGAGTCGCTGCAGATACAAAGGGCCCCTTCTCGCAGGGAGGGGGGCCCACGGGACGCTCTCGCGCTGTGGCGGGAAGCCCTGCCTTCTTAGCGGGTTGGCACAGGTATCTCGGGGGACACCTGGTGTCACCCGCACGGAGTCAAGCCCCGTTCTGAGACGGGAGAGGTGCCGGGGCATGCTCTCCATGCCCTGCACGGGAAAAGTGCCTCCTCACGCAATGGGCGTGGCATCACGTGGGTTTTCCCGACTTGCGGCGGTGGGTTCTCGAGTTGTGGCGGGGCCCTGGCCAGTCTCCCCTGTTAGCCCAGTGGGGTGGTGTTGCCTCCTTTGGAGCGGCGAGGGCAGGGAGCCGCCTCGGTATTCCCCAGGAGGCGCTGCGGTGCACCGGGTCTCCGTCAAGCATTGAGCTAGGGCC
This sequence comes from Giraffa tippelskirchi, assembly GCF_054371585.1. NCBI lineage: Eukaryota > Metazoa > Chordata > Mammalia > Artiodactyla > Giraffidae > Giraffa > Giraffa tippelskirchi. The sequence continues at coordinate 5,676,141 of NC_137288.1, read as the reverse complement.
CTCGGGGTGCCCCTCGAGGTGGGATGGGCATCTCGGGGCATCTCTGGAGTGGCATCAAGGGAGCCGAGGGGACTCAGCCTTTCTCTCGGGTCACAGGACGGGGAAACCGGGCTTCATCTCGAATGCAGGGTCGAAGGTCGTGCTTTTCCTGGAGTCGCAGCGGGAGGCGGGGGTTGCCTCTCTGGATCCGATGCCAGGCGCCTCAGGGAGCCTCTCTTGTTGCCTCTGGGAAGTGCCGGCCGGCCTCCTTTACCATTGCCAGGGGCAGCTGGGCTTCCCGTCGATTCGCTGCGATGCAATGGGGCCCCATGTGCCATTGCGGTCTTCCTTGGGGATCTTTGGACTTGGGGCCGGAACTGCTGTCTTGGGGCCTCCTCTGGAGCATCAGGAGAAGGGACAGGCCTCCTCTTCAGGTGCGAAGGAAAGTAGGAATTCCAGTCGAGTGGAGGCAAAGCCGGCGGCCCCCCTCTCGAGAAGAGGTGGCGTAGGAGAGGCGGGGTCGCTGTCGAGCCGCGCCGGGAGACTCGGGGTTGCACTCGCGTGGGGACACGAGGATCTCGGGGAACCTTTGGGGCTGCCTAGACGGAGTCCAGCCTGCTTTGCAGGGCCAGAGAGCACTCAGGATGGCTCTCGAGTCGTTGCAGATACAAAGTGCCCCTTCTCGCAGGGAGGGGGGCCCACGGGACGCTCTCGCGCTGTGGCGGGAAGCCCTGCCTTCTTGGCGGGTTGGTACGGGTATCTCGGGGGAAACCTGGTGCCACCCGCACGGAGTCAAGCCCCGTTCTGATCCGGGAGAGGTGCCGGGGCATGCTCTCCATGCCCTGCACGGGAAAAGTGCCTCCTCACGCAATGGGCGTGGCATCACGTGGGTTTTCTCGACTTGCGGTGGTGGGTTCTTGAGTTGTGGCGGGGCCCTGGCTCGTCTCCCCTGTTAGCCCACTGGGGTGGTGTTGCCTCCTTTGGAGCGGCGAGGGGAGGGAGCTGCCTCGGGATTCCCCAGGAGGCGCTGCAGCGCACAGGGTCCGCGGCACGGCACGCATAGGGCTAGGACCCTCGGGGTGCCCCTCGAGGTCGGATGGGCTTCTCGGGGCATCTCTGGGGTGGCATCAAGGGAGCCGCGGGGACTCAGCCTTTCTCTCGGGTCACAGTAAGGGGAAATCGGGCTTCATCTCGAATGCAGGGTCGAAGGTCGTGCTTTTCCTGGAGTCGCAGCGGGAGGCGGGGGTTGCCTCTCTGGATCCCATGCCAGGCTCCTCAGGGAGCTTCTCTTGTTGCCTCTGGGAAGTGCCGACCTCCTTTGCCATTGCCAGGGGCAGCTGGGCTTCCCGTCGATTCGCTGCGATGCAATGGGGCCCCATGTGCCATTGCGGTTTTCCTTGGGGACCTTCGTTCTTGGGGCCAGAACTGGTGTCTTGGGGCCTCCTCTGGAGCGTCAGGAGAAGTGACAGGCCTCCTTTTGAGGTGCGAAGGAAAGTAGGGATTCCAGTCGAGTGGAGGCAAAGCCGGCGGCCCCCCTCTCGAGAAGAGGTGGCGTAGGCGAGGCGGGGTCGCTGTCGAGCCGCGCCTGGAGACTCGGGGCTCCGCTCTCGTGGGGACACGGGGATCTCGGGGAACCTCTGGGGGCGCCGAGAGGGAGTCCAGCCTCCTTTGAGGGCCAGAGAGCACTCAAGATGGCTCTCGAGTCGCTGCAGATACAAAGGGCCCCTTCTCGCACGGAGGGGGGCCCACAGGACGCTCTCGCGCTGTGGCGGGAAGCCCTGCCTTCTTGACCGGTTGGCACGGCTATCTCGGGGGACACCTGGTGTCGGCCGCACGGAGTGAAGCCCCGTTCTGAGCCGGGAGAGGTACCGGGGCATGCTCTCCACGCCCTGCAAGGGAAAAGCGCCTCCTCACGCAGTGGGCGTGGCATCACGTGGGGTTTCTCGACTTGCGGCGGTGGGTTCTCGAGTTGCGGCGGGGACCCTGGCCCGTCGCCCCTATTAGCCCAGCGGGGTCGTGGTGCCTCCTATGGAGCGGCGAGGGGAGGGAGCCGCCTTGGGTTTCCCCAGGAGGCGCTGCAGCGCACCGGGTCCGCGGCAAGCATTGAGCTAGGACCCTCGGGGTGCCCCTCGAGGTGGGATGGGCATCTCGGGGCATCTCTGGAGTGGCATCAAGGGAGCCGCGGGGACTCAGCCTTTCTCTCGGGTCACAGTAAGGGGAAACCGGGCTTCATCTCGAATGCAGGGTCGAAGGTCGTGCTTTTCCTGGAGTCGCAGCGGGAGGCGGGGGTTGCCTCTCTGGATCCCATGCCAGGCTCCTCAGGGAGCTTCTCCTGTTGCCTCTGGGAAGTGCCGGCCTCCCTTGCCATTGCCAGGGGCAGCTGGGCTTCCCGTCGATTCGCTGCAATGGAATGTGGCCCCATGTGCCATTGCGGGCTTCCTTGGGGACCTTTGGCCTTGGGGCCGGATCTGGTGTCTTGGGGCCTCCTCTGGAGCGTCAGGAGAAGTGACAGGCCTCCTCTTGAGGTGCGAAGGAAAGTAGGGATTCCCGTCGAGTGGAGGCAAAGCCGGCGGCCCCCCTCTCGAGAAGAGGTGGCGTAGGGGAGGTGGGATCGCTGTCTAACTGTGCCTGGAGACGCGGGGTTCCACTCGCGTGGGGACACGGGGATCTCGGGGCACCTCTGGGGCCGCCTAGACGGAGTCCAGCCTGCTTTGCAGGGCCAGAGAGCACTCAGGATGGCTCTCGAGTCGCTGCAGATACAAAGGGCCCCTTCTCGCAGGGAGGGGGGCCCACGGGACGCTCTCGCGCTGTGGCGGGAAGCCCTGCCTTCTTAGCGGGTTGGCACGGGTATCTCGGGGGACACCTGGTGTCACCCGCACGGAGTCAAGCCCCGTTCTGAGACGGGAGAGGTGCCGGGGCATGCTCTCCATGCCCTGCACGGGAAAAGTGCCTCCTCACGCAATGGGCGTGGCATCACGTGGGTTTTCCCGACTTGCGGCGGTGGGTTCTCGAGTTGTGGCGGGGCCCTGGCCAGTCTCCCCTGTTAGCCCAGTGGGGTGGTGTTGCCTCCTTTGGAGCGGCGAGGGCAGGGAGCCGCCTCGGTATTCCCCAGGAGGCGCTGCGGTGCACCGGGTCTCCGTCAAGCATTGAGCTAGGGCCCTCGGGGTGCCCCTCGAGGTGGGATGGGCATCTCGGGGCATCTCTGGAGTGGCATCAAGGGAGCCGAGGGGACTCAGCCTTTCTCTCGGGTCACAGGACGGGGAAACCGGGCTTCATCTCGAATGCAGGGTCGAAGGTCGTGCTTTTCCTGGAGTCGCAGCGGGAGGCGGGGGTTGCCTCTCTGGATCCCATGCCAGGCGCCTCAGGGAGCCTCTCTTGTTGCCTCTGGGAAGTGCCGGCCGGCCTCCTTTACCATTGCCAGGGGCAGCTGGGCTTCCCGTCGATTCGCTGCGATGCAATGGGGCCCCATGTGCCATTGCGGTCTTCCTTGGGGATCTTTGGACTTGGGGCCGGAACTGCTGTCTTGGGGCCTCCTCTGGAGCATCAGGAGAAGGGACAGGCCTCCTCTTCAGGTGCGAAGGAAAGTAGGAATTCCAGTCGAGTGGAGGCAAAGCCGGCGGCCCCCCTCTCGAGAAGAGGTGGCGTAGGAGAGGCGGGGTCGCTGTCGAGCCGCGCCGGGAGACTCGGGGTTGCACTCGCGTGGGGACACGAGGATCTCGGGGAACCTTTGGGGCTGCCTAGACGGAGTCCAGCCTGCTTTGCAGGGCCAGAGAGCACTCAGGATGGCTCTCGAGTCGTTGCAGATACAAAGTGCCCCTTCTCGCAGGGAGGGGGGCCCACGGGACGCTCTCGCGCTGTGGCGGGAAGCCCTGCCTTCTTGGCGGGTTGGTACGGGTATCTCGGGGGAAACCTGGTGCCACCCGCACGGAGTCAAGCCCCGTTCTGAGCCGGGAGAGGTGCCGGGGCATGCTCTCCATGCCCTGCACGGGAAAAGTGCCTCCTCACGCAATGGGCGTGGCATCACGTGGGTTTTCTCGACTTGCGGTGGTGGGTTCTTGAGTTGTGGCGGGGCCCTGGCTGGTCTCCCCTGTTAGCCCACTGGGGTGGTGTTGCCTCCTTTGGAGCGGCGAGGGGAGGGAGCTGCCTCGGGATTCCCCAGGAGGCGCTGCAGCGCACAGGGTCCGCGGCACGGCACGCATAGGGCTAGGACCCTCGGGGTGCCCCTCGAGGTCGGATGGGCTTCTCGGGGCATCTCTGGGGTGGCATCAAGGGAGCCGCGGGGACTCAGCCTTTCTCTCGGGTCACAGTAAGGGGAAATCGGGCTTCATCTCGAATGCAGGGTCGAAGGTCGTGCTTTTCCTGGAGTCGCAGCGGGAGGCGGGGGTTGCCTCTCTGGATCCCATGCCAGGCTCCTCAGGGAGCTTCTCTTGTTGCCTCTGGGAAGTGCCGACCTCCTTTGCCATTGCCAGGGGCAGCTGGGCTTCCCGTCGATTCGCTGCGATGCAATGGGGCCCCATGTGCCATTGCGGTTTTCCTCGGGGACCTTCGTTCTTGGGGCCAGAACTGGTGTCTTGGGGCCTCCTCTGGAGCGTCAGGAGAAGTGACAGGCCTCCTTTTGAGGTGCGAAGGAAAGTAGGGATTCCAGTCGAGTGGAGGCAAAGCCGGCGGCCCCCCTCTCGAGAAGAGGTGGCGTAGGCGAGGCGGGGCCGCTGTCGAGCCGCGCCTGGAGACTCGGGGCTCCGCTCTCGTGGGGACACGGGGATCTCGGGGAACCTCTGGGGGCGCCGAGAGGGAGTCCAGCCTCCTTTTAGGGCCAGAGAGCACTCAAGATGGCTCTCGAGTCGCTGCAGATACAAAGGGCCCCTTCTCGCACGGAGGGGGGCCCACAGGACGCTCTCGCGCTGTGGCGGGAAGCCCTGCCTTCTTGACCGGTTGGCTCGGCTATCTCGGGGGACACCTGGTGTCGGCCGCACGGAGTGAAGCCCCGTTCTGAGCCGGGAGAGGTACCGGGGCATGCTCTCCACGCCCTGCAAGGGAAAAGCGCCTCCTCACGCAGTGGGCGTGGCATCACGTGGGGTTTCTCGACTTGCGGCGGTGGGTTCTCGAGTTGCGGCGGGGACCCTGGCCCGTCGCCCCTATTAGCCCAGCGGGGTCGTGGTGCCTCCTATGGAGCGGCGAGGGGAGGGAGCCGCCTTGGGTTTCCCCAGGAGGCGCTGCAGCGCACCGGGTCCGCGGCAAGCATTGAGCTAGGACCCTCGGGGTGCCCCTCGAGGTGGGATGGGCATCTCGGGGCATCTCTGGAGTGGCATCAAGGGAGCCGCGGGGACTCAGCCTTTCTCTCGGGTCACAGTAAGGGGAAACCGGGCTTCATCTCGAATGCAGGGTCGAAGGTCGTGCTTTTCCTGGAGTCGCAGCGGGAGGCGGGGGTTGCCTCTCTGGATCCCATGCCAGGCTCCTCAGGGAGCTTCTCCTGTTGCCTCTGGGAAGTGCCGGCCTCCCTTGCCATTGCCAGGGGCAGCTGGGCTTCCCGTCGATTCGCTGCAATGGAATGTGGCCCCATGTGCCATTGCGGGCTTCCTTGGGGACCTTTGGCCTTGGGGCCGGATCTGGTGTCTTGGGGCCTCCTCTGGAGCGTCAGGAGAAGTGACAGGCCTCCTCTTGAGGTGCGAAGGAAAGTAGGGATTCCCGTCGAGTGGAGGCAAAGCCGGCGGCCCCCCTCTCGAGAAGAGGTGGCGTAGGGGAGGTGGGATCGCTGTCTAACTGTGCCTGGAGACGCGGGGTTCCACTCGCGTGGGGACACGGGGATCTCGGGGCACCTCTGGGGCCGCCTAGATGGAGTCCAGCCTGCTCTGCAGGGCCAGAGAGCACTCAGGATGGCTCTCGAGTCGCTGCAGATACAAAGGGCCCCTTCTCGCAGGGAGGGGGGCCCACGGGACGCTCTCGCGCTGTGGCGGGAAGCCCTGCCTCCTTAGCGGGTTGGCACGGGTATCTCGGGGGACACCTGGTGTCACCCGCACGGAGTCAAGCCCCGTTCTGAGACGGGAGAGGTGCCGGGGCATGCTCTCCATGCCCTGCACGGGAAAAGTGCCTCCTCACGCAATGGGCGTGGCATCACGTGTGTTTTCTCGACTTGCGGAGGGTGGGTTCTCGAGTTGTGGCGGGGCCCTGGCCAGTCTCCCCTGTTAGCCCAGTGGGGTGGTGTTGCCTCCTTTGGAGCGGCGAGGGCAGGGAGCCGCCTCGGTATTCCCCAGGAGGCGCTGCGGTGCACCGGGTCTCCGTCAAGCATTGAGCTAGGGCCCTCTGGGTGCCCCTCGAGGTGGGATGGGCATCTCGGGGCATCTCTGGAGTGGCATCAAGGGAGCCGAGGGGACTCAGCCTTTCTCTCGGGTCACAGGACGGGGAAACCGGGCTTCATCTCGAATGCAGGGTCGAAGGTCGTGCTTTTCCTGGAGTCGCAGCGGGAGGCGGGGGTTGCCTCTCTGGATCCGATGCCAGGCGCCTCAGGGAGCCTCTCTTGTTGCCTCTGGGAAGTGCCGGCCGGCCTCCTTTACCATTGCCAGGGGCAGCTGGGCTTCCCGTCGATTCGCTGCGATGCAATGGGGCCCCATGTGCCATTGCGGTCTTCCTTGGGGATCTTTGGACTTGGGGCCGGAACTGCTGTCTTGGGGCCTCCTCTGGAGCATCAGGAGAAGGGACAGGCCTCCTCTTCAGGTGCGAAGGAAAGTAGGAATTCCAGTCGAGTGGAGGCAAAGCCGGCGGCCCCCCTCTCGAGAAGAGGTGGCGTAGGAGAGGCGGGGTCGCTGTCGAGCCGCGCCGGGAGACTCGGGGTTGCACTCGCGTGGGGACACGAGGATCTCGGGGAACCTTTGGGGCTGCCTAGACGGAGTCCAGCCTGCTTTGCAGGGCCAGAGAGCACTCAGGATGGCTCTCGAGTCGTTGCAGATACAAAGTGCCCCTTCTCGCAGGGAGGGGGGCCCACGGGACGCTCTCGCGCTGTGGCGGGAAGCCCTGCCTTCTTGGCGGGTTGGTACGGGTATCTCGGGGGAAACCTGGTGCCACCCGCACGGAGTCAAGCCCCGTTCTGAGCCGGGAGAGGTGCCGGGGCATGCTCTCCATGCCCTGCACGGGAAAAGTGCCTCCTCACGCAATGGGCGTGGCATCACGTGGGTTTTCTCGACTTGCGGTGGTGGGTTCTTGAGTTGTGGCGGGGCCCTGGCTGGTCTCCCCTGTTAGCCCACTGGGGTGGTGTTGCCTCCTTTGGAGCGGCGAGGGGAGGGAGCTGCCTCGGGATTCCCCAGGAGGCGCTGCAGCGCACAGGGTCCGCGGCACGGCACGCATAGGGCTAGGACCCTCGGGGTGCCCCTCGAGGTCGGATGGGCTTCTCGGGGCATCTCTGGGGTGGCATCAAGGGAGCCGCGGGGACTCAGCCTTTCTCTCGGGTCACAGTAAGGGGAAATCGGGCTTCATCTCGAATGCAGGGTCGAAGGTCGTGCTTTTCCTGGAGTCGCAGCGGGAGGCGGGGGTTGCCTCTCTGGATCCCATGCCAGGCTCCTCAGGGAGCTTCTCTTGTTGCCTCTGGGAAGTGCCGACCTCCTTTGCCATTGCCAGGGGCAGCTGGGCTTCCCGTCGATTCGCTGCGATGCAATGGGGCCCCATGTGCCATTGCGGTTTTCCTTGGGGACCTTCGTTCTTGGGGCCAGAACTGGTGTCTTGGGGCCTCCTCTGGAGCGTCAGGAGAAGTGACAGGCCTCCTTTTGAGGTGCGAAGGAAAGTAGGGATTCCAGTCGAGTGGAGGCAAAGCCGGCGGCCCCCCTCTCGAGAAGAGGTGGCGTAGGCGAGGCGGGGTCGCTGTCGAGCCGCGCCTGGAGACTCGGGGCTCCGCTCTCGTGGGGACACGGGGATCTCGGGGAACCTCTGGGGGCGCCGAGAGGGAGTCCAGCCTCCTTTGAGGGCCAGAGAGCACTCAAGATGGCTCTCGAGTCGCTGCAGATACAAAGGGCCCCTTCTCGCACGGAGGGGGGCCCACAGGACGCTCTCGCGCTGTGGCGGGAAGCCCTGCCTTCTTGACCGGTTGGCTCGGCTATCTCGGGGGACACCTGGTGTCGGCCGCACGGAGTGAAGCCCCGTTCTGAGCCGGGAGAGGTACCGGGGCATGCTCTCCACGCCCTGCAAGGGAAAAGCGCCTCCTCACGCAGTGGGCGTGGCATCACGTGGGGTTTCTCGACTTGCGGCGGTGGGTTCTCGAGTTGCGGCGGGGACCCTGGCCCGTCGCCCCTATTAGCCCAGCGGGGTCGTGGTGCCTCCTATGGAGCGGCGAGGGGAGGGAGCCGCCTTGGGTTTCCCCAGGAGGCGCTGCAGCGCACCGGGTCCGCGGCAAGCATTGAGCTAGGACCCTCGGGGTGCCCCTCGAGGTGGGATGGGCATCTCGGGGCATCTCTGGAGTGGCATCAAGGGAGCCGCGGGGACTCAGCCTTTCTCTCGGGTCACAGTAAGGGGAAACCGGGCTTCATCTCGAATGCAGGGTCGAAGGTCGTGCTTTTCCTGGAGTCGCAGCGGGAGGCGGGGGTTGCCTCTCTGGATCCCATGCCAGGCTCCTCAGGGAGCTTCTCCTGTTGCCTCTGGGAAGTGCCGGCCTCCCTTGCCATTGCCAGGGGCAGCTGGGCTTCCCGTCGATTCGCTGCAATGGAATGTGGCCCCATGTGCCATTGCGGGCTTCCTTGGGGACCTTTGGCCTTGGGGCCGGATCTGGTGTCTTGGGGCCTCCTCTGGAGCGTCAGGAGAAGTGACAGGCCTCCTCTTGAGGTGCGAAGGAAAGTAGGGATTCCCGTCGAGTGGAGGCAAAGCCGGCGGCCCCCCTCTCGAGAAGAGGTGGCGTAGGGGAGGTGGGATCGCTGTCTAACTGTGCCTGGAGACGCGGGGTTCCACTCGCGTGGGGACACGGGGATCTCGGGGCACCTCTGGGGCCGCCTAGACGGAGTCCAGCCTGCTCTGCAGGGCCAGAGAGCACTCAGGATGGCTCTCGAGTCACTGCAGATACAAAGGGCCCCTTCTCGCAGGGAGGGGGGCCCACGGGACGCTCTCGCGCTGTGGCGGGAAGCCCTGCCTCCTTAGCGGGTTGGCACGGGTATCTCGGGGGACACCTGGTGTCACCCGCACGGAGTCAAGCCCCGTTCTGAGACGGGAGAGGTGCCGGGGCATGCTCTCCATGCCCTGCACGGGAAAAGTGCCTCCTCACGCAATGGGCGTGGCATCACGTGTGTTTTCTCGACTTGCGGAGGGTGGGTTCTCGAGTTGTGGCGGGGCCCTGGCCAGTCTCCCCTGTTAGCCCAGTGGGGTGGTGTTGCCTCCTTTGGAGCGGCGAGGGCAGGGAGCCGCCTCGGTATTCCCCAGGAGGCGCTGCGGTGCACCGGGTCTCCGTCAAGCATTGAGCTAGGGCCCTCTGGGTGCCCCTCGAGGTGGGATGGGCATCTCGGGGCATCTCTGGAGTGGCATCAAGGGAGCCGAGGGGACTCAGCCTTTCTCTCGGGTCACAGGACGGGGAAACCGGGCTTCATCTCGAATGCAGGGTCGAAGGTCGTGCTTTTCCTGGAGTCGCAGCGGGAGGCGGGGGTTGCCTCTCTGGATCCGATGCCAGGCGCCTCAGGGAGCCTCTCTTGTTGCCTCTGGGAAGTGCCGGCCGGCCTCCTTTACCATTGCCAGGGGCAGCTGGGCTTCCCGTCGATTCGCTGCGATGCAATGGGGCCCCATGTGCCATTGCGGTCTTCCTTGGGGATCTTTGGACTTGGGGCCGGAACTGCTGTCTTGGGGCCTCCTCTGGAGCATCAGGAGAAGGGACAGGCCTCCTCTTCAGGTGCGAAGGAAAGTAGGAATTCCAGTCGAGTGGAGGCAAAGCCGGCGGCCCCCCTCTCGAGAAGAGGTGGCGTAGGAGAGGCGGGGTCGCTGTCGAGCCGCGCCGGGAGACTCGGGGTTGCACTCGCGTGGGGACACGAGGATCTCGGGGAACCTTTGGGGCTGCCTAGACGGAGTCCAGCCTGCTTTGCAGGGCCAGAGAGCACTCAGGATGGCTCTCGAGTCGTTGCAGATACAAAGTGCCCCTTCTCGCAGGGAGGGGGGCCCACGGGACGCTCTCGCGCTGTGGCGGGAAGCCCTGCCTTCTTGGCGGGTTGGTACGGGTATCTCGGGGGAAACCTGGTGCCACCCGCACGGAGTCAAGCCCCGTTCTGAGCCGGGAGAGGTGCCGGGGCATGCTCTCCATGCCCTGCACGGGAAAAGTGCCTCCTCACGCAATGGGCGTGGCATCACGTGGGTTTTCTCGACTTGCGGTGGTGGGTTCTTGAGTTGTGGCGGGGCCCTGGCTCGTCTCCCCTGTTAGCCCACTGGGGTGGTGTTGCCTCCTTTGGAGCGGCGAGGGGAGGGAGCTGCCTCGGGATTCCCCAGGAGGCGCTGCAGGGCACAGGGTCCGCGGCACGGCACGCATAGGGCTAGGACCCTCGGGGTGCCCCTCGAGGTCGGATGGGCTTCTCGGGGCATCTCTGGGGTGGCATCAAGGGAGCCGCGGGGACTCAGCCTTTCTCTCGGGTCACAGTAAGGGGAAATCGGGCTTCATCTCGAATGCAGGGTCGAAGGTCGTGCTTTTCCTGGAGTCGCAGCGGGAGGCGGGGGTTGCCTCTCTGGATCCCATGCCAGGCTCCTCAGGGAGCTTCTCTTGTTGCCTCTGGGAAGTGCCGACCTCCTTTGCCATTGCCAGGGGCAGCTGGGCTTCCCGTCGATTTGCTGCGATGCAATGGGGCCCCATGTGCCATTGCGGTTTTCCTTGGGGACCTTCGTTCTTGGGGCCAGAACTGGTGTCTTGGGGCCTCCTCTGGAGCGTCAGGAGAAGTGACAGGCCTCCTTTTGAGGTGCGAAGGAAAGTAGGGATTCCAGTCGAGTGGAGGCAAAGCCGGCGGCCCCCCTCTCGAGAAGAGGTGGCGTAGGCGAGGCGGGGTCGCTGTCGAGCCGCGCCTGGAGACTCGGGGCTCCGCTCTCGTGGGGACACGGGGATCTCGGGGAACCTCTGGGGGCGCCGAGAGGGAGTCCAGCCTCCTTTGAGGGCCAGAGAGCACTCAAGATGGCTCTCGAGTCGCTGCAGATACAAAGGGCCCCTTCTCGCACGGAGGGGGGCCCACAGGACGCTCTCGCGCTGTGGCGGGAAGCCCTGCCTTCTTGACCGGTTGGCACGGCTATCTCGGGGGACACCTGGTGTCGGCCGCACGGAGTGAAGCCCCGTTCTGAGCCGGGAGAGGTACCGGGGCATGCTCTCCACGCCCTGCAAGGGAAAAGCGCCTCCTCACGCAGTGGGCGTGGCATCACGTGGGGTTTCTCGACTTGCGGCGGTGGGTTCTCGAGTTGCGGCGGGGACCCTGGCCCGTCGCCCCTATTAGCCCAGCGGGGTCGTGGTGCCTCCTATGGAGCGGCGAGGGGAGGGAGCCGCCTTGGGTTTCCCCAGGAGGCGCTGCAGCGCACCGGGTCCGCGGCAAGCATTGAGCTAGGACCCTCGGGGTGCCCCTCGAGGTGGGATGGGCATCTCGGGGCATCTCTGGAGTGGCATCAAGGGAGCCGCGGGGACTCAGCCTTTCTCTCGGGTCACAGTAAGGGGAAACCGGGCTTCATCTCGAATGCAGGGTCGAAGGTCGTGCTTTTCCTGGAGTCGCAGCGGGAGGCGGGGGTTGCCTCTCTGGATCCCATGCCAGGCTCCTCAGGGAGCTTCTCCTGTTGCCTCTGGGAAGTGCCGGCCTCCCTTGCCATTGCCAGGGGCAGCTGGGCTTCCCGTCGATTCGCTGCAATGGAATGTGGCCCCATGTGCCATTGCGGGCTTCCTTGGGGACCTTTGGCCTTGGGGCCGGATCTGGTGTCTTGGGGCCTCCTCTGGAGCGTCAGGAGAAGTGACAGGCCTCCTCTTGAGGTGCGAAGGAAAGTAGGGATTCCCGTCGAGTGGAGGCAAAGCCGGCGGCCCCCCTCTCGAGAAGAGGTGGCGTAGGGGAGGTGGGATCGCTGTCTAACTGTGCCTGGAGACGCGGGGTTCCACTCGCGTGGGGACACGGGGATCTCGGGGCACCTCTGGGGCCGCCTAGACGGAGTCCAGCCTGCTCTGCAGGGCCAGAGAGCACTCAGGATGGCTCTCGAGTCACTGCAGATACAAAGGGCCCCTTCTCGCAGGGAGGGGGGCCCACGGGACGCTCTCGCGCTGTGGCGGGAAGCCCTGCCTCCTTAGCGGGTTGGCACGGGTATCTCGGGGGACACCTGGTGTCACCCGCACGGAGTCAAGCCCCGTTCTGAGACGGGAGAGGTGCCGGGGCATGCTCTCCATGCCCTGCACGGGAAAAGTGCCTCCTCACGCAATGGGCGTGGCATCACGTGTGTTTTCTCGACTTGCGGAGGGTGGGTTCTCGAGTTGTGGCGGGGCCCTGGCCAGTCTCCCCTGTTAGCCCAGTGGGGTGGTGTTGCCTCCTTTGGAGCGGCGAGGGCAGGGAGCCGCCTCGGTATTCCCCAGGAGGCGCTGCGGTGCACCGGGTCTCCGTCAAGCATTGAGCTAGGGCCCTCTGGGTGCCCCTCGAGGTGGGATGGGCATCTCGGGGCATCTCTGGAGTGGCATCAAGGGAGCCGAGGGGACTCAGCCTTTCTCTCGGGTCACAGGACGGGGAAACCGGGCTTCATCTCGAATGCAGGGTCGAAGGTCGTGCTTTTCCTGGAGTCGCAGCGGGAGGCGGGGGTTGCCTCTCTGGATCCGATGCCAGGCGCCTCAGGGAGCCTCTCTTGTTGCCTCTGGGAAGTGCCGGCCGGCCTCCTTTACCATTGCCAGGGGCAGCTGGGCTTCCCGTCGATTCGCTGCGATGCAATGGGGCCCCATGTGCCATTGCGGTCTTCCTTGGGGATCTTTGGACTTGGGGCCGGAACTGCTGTCTTGGGGCCTCCTCTGGAGCATCAGGAGAAGGGACAGGCCTCCTCTTCAGGTGCGAAGGAAAGTAGGAATTCCAGTCGAGTGGAGGCAAAGCCGGCGGCCCCCCTCTCGAGAAGAGGTGGCGTAGGAGAGGCGGGGTCGCTGTCGAGCCGCGCCGGGAGACTCGGGGTTGCACTCGCGTGGGGACACGAGGATCTCGGGGAACCTTTGGGGCTGCCTAGACGGAGTCCAGCCTGCTTTGCAGGGCCAGAGAGCACTCAGGATGGCTCTCGAGTCGTTGCAGATACAAAGTGCCCCTTCTCGCAGGGAGGGGGGCCCACGGGACGCTCTCGCGCTGTGGCGGGAAGCCCTGCCTTCTTGGCGGGTTGGTACGGGTATCTCGGGGGAAACCTGGTGCCACCCGCACGGAGTCAAGCCCCGTTCTGAGCCGGGAGAGGTGCCGGGGCATGCTCTCCATGCCCTGCACGGGAAAAGTGCCTCCTCACGCAATGGGCGTGGCATCACGTGGGTTTTCTCGACTTGCGGTGGTGGGTTCTTGAGTTGTGGCGGGGCCCTGGCTCGTCTCCCCTGTTAGCCCACTGGGGTGGTGTTGCCTCCTTTGGAGCGGCGAGGGGAGGGAGCTGCCTCGGGATTCCCCAGGAGGCGCTGCAGCGCACAGGGTCCGCGGCACGGCACGCATAGGGCTAGGACCCTCGGGGTGCCCCTCGAGGTCGGATGGGCTTCTCGGGGCATCTCTGGGGTGGCATCAAGGGAGCCGCGGGGACTCAGCCTTTCTCTCGGGTCACAGTAAGGGGAAATCGGGCTTCATCTCGAATGCAGGGTCGAAGGTCGTGCTTTTCCTGGAGTCGCAGCGGGAGGCGGGGGTTGCCTCTCTGGATCCCATGCCAGGCTCCTCAGGGAGCTTCTCTTGTTGCCTCTGGGAAGTGCCGACCTCCTTTGCCATTGCCAGGGGCAGCTGGGCTTCCCGTCGATTCGCTGCGATGCAATGGGGCCCCATGTGCCATTGCGGTTTTCCTTGGGGACCTTCATTCTTGGGGCCAGAACTGGTGTCTTGGGGCCTCCTCTGGAGCGTCAGGAGAAGTGACAGGCCTCCTTTTGAGGTGCGAAGGAAAGTAGGGATTCCAGTCGAGTGGAGGCAAAGCCGGCGGCCCCCCTCTCGAGAAGAGGTGGCGTAGGCGAGGCCGGGTCGCTGTCGAGCCGCGCCTGGAGACTCGGGGCTCCGCTCTCGTGGGGACACGGGGATCTCGGGAAACCTCTGGGGGCGCCGAGAGGGAGTCCAGCCTCCTTTGAGGGCCAGAGAGCACTCAAGATGGCTCTCGAGTCGCTGCAGATACAAAGGGCCCCTTCTCGCACGGAGGGGGGCCCACAGGACGCTCTCGCGCTGTGGCGGGAAGCCCTGCCTTCTTGACCGGTTGGCACGGCTATCTCGGGGGACACCTGGTGTCGGCCGCACGGAGTGAAGCCCCGTTCTGAGCCGGGAGAGGTACCGGGGCATGCTCTCCACGCCCTGCAAGGGAAAAGCGCCTCCTCACGCAGTGGGCGTGGCATCACGTGGGGTTTCTCGACTTGCGGCGGTGGGTTCTCGAGTTGCGGCGGGGACCCTGGCCCGTCGCCCCTATTAGCCCAGCGGGATCGTGGTGCCTCCTATGGAGCGGCGAGGGGAGGGAGCCGCCTTGGGTTTCCCCAGGAGGCGCTGCAGCGCACCGGGTCCGCGGCAAGCATTGAGCTAGGACCCTCGGGGTGCCCCTCGAGGTGGGATGGGCATCTCGGGGCATCTCTGGAGTGGCATCAAGGGAGCCGCGGGGACTCAGCCTTTCTCTCGGGTCACAGTAAGGGGAAACCGGGCTTCATCTCGAATGCAGGGTCGAAGGTCGTGCTTTTCCTGGAGTCGCAGCGGGAGGCGGGGGTTGCCTCTCTGGATCCCATGCCAGGCTCCTCAGGGAGCTTCTCCTGTTGCCTCTGGGAAGTGCCGGCCTCCCTTGCCATTGCCAGGGGCAGCTGGGCTTCCCGTCGATTCGCTGCAATGGAATGTGGCCCCATGTGCCATTGCGGGCTTCCTTGGGGACCTTTGGCCTTGGGGCCGGATCTGGTGTCTTGGGGCCTCCTCTGGAGCGTCAGGAGAAGTGACAGGCGTCCTCTTGAGGTGCGAAGGAAAGTAGGGATTCCCGTCGAGTGGAGGCAAAGCCGGCGGCCCCCCTCTCGAGAAGAGGTGGCGTAGGGGAGGTGGGATCGCTGTCTAACTGTGCCTGGAGACGCGGGGTTCCACTCGCGTGGGGACACGGGGATCTCGGGGCACCTCTGGGGCCGCCTAGACGGAGTCCAGCCTGCTTTGCAGGGCCAGAGAGCACTCAGGATGGCTCTCGAGTCGCTGCAGATACAAAGGGCCCCTTCTCGCAGGGAGGGGGGCCCACGGGACGCTCTCGCGCTGTGGCGGGAAGCCCTGCCTCCTTAGCGGGTTGGCACGGGTATCTCGGGGGACACCTGGTGTCACCCGCACGGAGTCAAGCCCCGTTCTGAGACGGGAGAGGTGCCGGGGCATGCTCTCCATGCCCTGCACGGGAAAAGTGCCTCCTCACGCAATGGGCGTGGCATCACGTGTGTTTTCTCGACTTGCGGAGGGTGGGTTCTCGAGTTGTGGCGGGGCCCTGGCCAGTCTCCCCTGTTAGCCCAGTGGGGTGGTGTTGCCTCCTTTGGAGCGGCGAGGGCAGGGAGCCGCCTCGGTATTCCCCAGGAGGCGCTGCGGTGCACCGGGTCTCCGTCAAGCATTGAGCTAGGGCCCTCTGGGTGCCCCTCGAGGTGGGATGGGCATCTCGGGGCATCTCTGGAGTGGCATCAAGGGAGCCGAGGGGACTCAGCCTTTCTCTCGGGTCACAGGACGGGGAAACCGGGCTTCATCTCGAATGCAGGGTCGAAGGTCGTGCTTTTCCTGGAGTCGCAGCGGGAGGCGGGGGTTGCCTCTCTGGATCCAATGCCAGGCGCCTCAGGGAGCCTCTCTTGTTGCCTCTGGGAAGTGCCGGCCGGCCTCCTTTACCATTGCCAGGGGCAGCTGGGCTTCCCGTCGATTCGCTGCGATGCAATGGGGCCCCATGTGCCATTGCGGTCTTCCTTGGGGATCTTTGGACTTGGGGCCGGAACTGCTGTCTTGGGGCCTCCTCTGGAGCATCAGGAGAAGGGACAGGCCTCCTCTTCAGGTGCGAAGGAAAGTAGGAATTCCAGTCGAGTGGAGGCAAAGCCGGCGGCCCCCCTCTCGAGAAGAGGTGGCGTAGGAGAGGCGGGGTCGCTGTCGAGCCGCGCCGGGAGACTCGGGGTTGCACTCGCGTGGGGACACGAGGATCTCGGGGAACCTTTGGGGCTGCCTAGACGGAGTCCAGCCTGCTTTGCAGGGCCAGAGAGCACTCAGGATGGCTCTCGAGTCGTTGCAGATACAAAGTGCCCCTTCTCGCAGGGAGGGGGGCCCACGGGACGCTCTCGCGCTGTGGCGGGAAGCCCTGCCTTCTTGGCGGGTTGGTACGGGTATCTCGGGGGAAACCTGGTGCCACCCGCACGGAGTCAAGCCCCGTTCTGAGCCGGGAGAGGTGCCGGGGCATGCTCTCCATGCCCTGCACGGGAAAAGTGCCTCCTCACGCAATGGGCGTGGCATCACGTGGGTTTTCTCGACTTGCGGTGGTGGGTTCTTGAGTTGTGGCGGGGCCCTGGCTCGTCTCCCCTGTTAGCCCACTGGGGTGGTGTTGCCTCCTTTGGAGCGGCGAGGGGAGGGAGCTGCCTCGGGATTCCCCAGGAGGCGCTGCAGCGCACAGGGTCCGCGGCACGGCACGCATAGGGCTAGGACCCTCGGGGTGCCCCTCGAGGTCGGATGGGCTTCTCGGGGCATCTCTGGGGTGGCATCAAGGGAGCCGCGGGGACTCAGCCTTTCTCTCGGGTCACAGTAAGGGGAAATCGGGCTTCATCTCGAATGCAGGGTCGAAGGTCGTGCTTTTCCTGGAGTCGCAGCGGGAGGCGGGGGTTGCCTCTCTGGATCCCATGCCAGGCTCCTCAGGGAGCTTCTCTTGTTGCCTCTGGGAAGTGCCGACCTCCTTTGCCATTGCCAGGGGCAGCTGGGCTTCCCGTCGATTCGCTGCGATGCAATGGGGCCCCATGTGCCATTGCGGTTTTCCTTGGGGACCTTCGTTCTTGGGGCCAGAACTGGTGTCTTGGGGCCTCCTCTGGAGCGTCAGGAGAAGTGACAGGCCTCCTTTTGAGGTGCGAAGGAAAGTAGGGATTCCAGTCGAGTGGAGGCAAAGCCGGCGGCCCCCCTCTCGAGAAGAGGTGGCGTAGGCGAGGCGGGGTCGCTGTCGAGCCGCGCCTGGAGACTCGGGGCTCCGCTCTCGTGGGGACACGGGGATCTCGGGGAACCTCTGGGGGCGCCGAGAGGGAGTCCAGCCTCCTTTGAGGGCCAGAGAGCACTCAAGATGGCTCTCGAGTCGCTGCAGATACAAAGGGCCCCTTCTCGCACGGAGGGGGGCCCACAGGACGCTCTCGCGCTGTGGCGGGAAGCCCTGCCTTCTTGACCGGTTGGCTCGGCTATCTCGGGGGACACCTGGTGTCGGCCGCACGGAGTGAAGCCCCGTTCTGAGCCGGGAGAGGTACCGGGGCATGCTCTCCACGCCCTGCAAGGGAAAAGCGCCTCCTCACGCAGTGGGCGTGGCATCACGTGGGGTTTCTCGACTTGCGGCGGTGGGTTCTCGAGTTGCGGCGGGGACCCTGGCCCGTCGCCCCTATTAGCCAGGCGGGGTCGTGGTGCCTCCTATGGAGCGGCGAGGGGAGGGAGCCGCCTTGGGTTTCCCCAGGAGGCGCTGCAGCGCACCGGGTCCGCGGCAAGCATTGAGCTAGGACCCTCGGGGTGCCCCTCGAGGTGGGATGGGCATCTCGGGGCATCTCTGGAGTGGCATCAAGGGAGCCGCGGGGACTCAGCCTTTCTCTCGGGTCACAGTAAGGGGAAACCGGGCTTCATCTCGAATGCAGGGTCGAAGGTCGTGCTTTTCCTGGAGTCGCAGCGGGAGGCGGGGGTTGCCTCTCTGGATCCCATGCCAGGCTCCTCAGGGAGCTTCTCCTGTTGCCTCTGGGAAGTGCCGGCCTCCCTTGCCATTGCCAGGGGCAGCTGGGCTTCCCGTCGATTCGCTGCAATGGAATGTGGCCCCATGTGCCATTGCGGGCTTCCTTGGGGACCTTTGGCCTTGGGGCCGGATCTGGTGTCTTGGGGCCTCCTCTGGAGCGTCAGGAGAAGTGACAGGCCTCCTCTTGAGGTGCGAAGGAAAGTAGGGATTCCCGTCGAGTGGAGGCAAAGCCGGCGGCCCCCCTCTCGAGAAGAGGTGGCGTAGGGGAGGTGGGATCGCTGTCTAACTGTGCCTGGAGACGCGGGGTTCCACTCGCGTGGGGACACGGGGATCTCGGGGCACCTCTGGGGCCGCCTAGACGGAGTCCAGCCTGCTCTGCAGGGCCAGAGAGCACTCAGGATGGCTCTCGAGTCACTGCAGATACAAAGGGCCCCTTCTCGCAGGGAGGGGGGCCCACGGGACGCTCTCGCGCTGTGGCGGGAAGCCCTGCCTCCTTAGCGGGTTGGCACGGGTATCTCGGGGGACACCTGGTGTCACCCGCACGGAGTCAAGCCCCGTTCTGAGACGGGAGAGGTGCCGGGGCATGCTCTCCATGCCCTGCACGGGAAAAGTGCCTCCTCACGCAATGGGCGTGGCATCACGTGTGTTTTCTCGACTTGCGGAGGGTGGGTTCTCGAGTTGTGGCGGGGCCCTGGCCAGTCTCCCCTGTTAGCCCAGTGGGGTGGTGTTGCCTCCTTTGGAGCGGCGAGGGCAGGGAGCCGCCTCGGTATTCCCCAGGAGGCGCTGCGGTGCACCGGGTCTCCGTCAAGCATTGAGCTAGGGCCCTCTGGGTGCCCCTCGAGGTGGGATGGGCATCTCGGGGCATCTCTGGAGTGGCATCAAGGGAGCCGAGGGGACTCAGCCTTTCTCTCGGGTCACAGGACGGGGAAACCGGGCTTCATCTCGAATGCAGGGTCGAAGGTCGTGCTTTTCCTGGAGTCGCAGCGGGAGGCGGGGGTTGCCTCTCTGGATCCGATGCCAGGCGCCTCAGGGAGCCTCTCTTGTTGCCTCTGGGAAGTGCCGGCCGGCCTCCTTTACCATTGCCAGGGGCAGCTGGGCTTCCCGTCGATTCGCTGCGATGCAATGGGGCCCCATGTGCCATTGCGGTCTTCCTTGGGGATCTTTGGACTTGGGGCCGGAACTGCTGTCTTGGGGCCTCCTCTGGAGCATCAGGAGAAGGGACAGGCCTCCTCTTCAGGTGCGAAGGAAAGTAGGAATTCCAGTCGAGTGGAGGCAAAGCCGGCGGCCCCCCTCTCGAGAAGAGGTGGCGTAGGAGAGGCGGGGTCGCTGTCGAGCCGCGCCGGGAGACTCGGGGTTGCACTCGCGTGGGGACACGAGGATCTCGGGGAACCTTTGGGGCTGCCTAGACGGAGTCCAGCCTGCTTTGCAGGGCCAGAGAGCACTCAGGATGGCTCTCGAGTCGTTGCAGATACAAAGTGCCCCTTCTCGCAGGGAGGGGGGCCCACGGGACGCTCTCGCGCTGTGGCGGGAAGCCCTGCCTTCTTGGCGGGTTGGTACGGGTATCTCGGGGGAAACCTGGTGCCACCCGCACGGAGTCAAGCCCCGTTCTGAGCCGGGAGAGGTGCCGGGGCATGCTCTCCATGCCCTGCACGGGAAAAGTGCCTCCTCACGCAATGGGCGTGGCATCATGTGGGTTTTCTCGACTTGCAGTGGTGGGTTCTTGAGTTGTGGCGGGGCCCTGGCTCGTCTCCCCTGTTAGCCCACTGGGGTGGTGTTGCCTCCTTTGGAGCGGCGAGGGGAGGGAGCTGCCTCGGGATTCCCCAGGAGGCGCTGCAGCGCACAGGGTCCGCGGCACGGCACGCATAGGGCTAGGACCCTCGGGGTGCCCCTCGAGGTCGGATGGGCTTCTCGGGGCATCTCTGGGGTGGCATCAAGGGAGCCGCGGGGACTCAGCCTTTCTCTCGGGTCACAGTAAGGGGAAATCGGGCTTCATCTCGAATGCAGGGTCGAAGGTCGTGCTTTTCCTGGAGTCGCAGCGGGAGGCGGGGGTTGCCTCTCTGGATCCCATGCCAGGCTCCTCAGGGAGCTTCTCTTGTTGCCTCTGGGAAGTGCCGACCTCCTTTGCCATTGCCAGGGGCAGCTGGGCTTCCCGTCGATTCGCTGCGATGCAATGGGGCCCCATGTGCCATTGCGGTTTTCCTTGGGGACCTTCGTTCTTGGGGCCAGAACTGGTGTCTTGGGGCCTCCTCTGGAGCGTCAGGAGAAGTGACAGGCCTCCTTTTGAGGTGCGAAGGAAAGTAGGGATTCCAGTCGAGTGGAGGCAAAGCCGGCGGCCCCCCTCTCGAGAAGAGGTGGCGTAGGCGAGGCGGGGTCGCTGTCGAGCCGCGCCTGGAGACTCGGGGCTCCGCTCTCGTGGGGACACGGGGATCTCGGGGAACCTCTGGGGGCGCCGAGAGGGAGTCCAGCCTCCTTTGAGGGCCAGAGAGCACTCAAGATGGCTCTCGAGTCGCTGCAGATACAAAGGGCCCCTTCTCGCACGGAGGGGGGCCCACAGGACGCTCTCGCGCTGTGGCGGGAAGCCCTGCCTTCTTGACTGGTTGGCTCGGCTATCTCGGGGGACACCTGGTGTCGGCCGCACGGAGTGAAGCCCCGTTCTGAGCCGGGAGAGGTACCGGGGCATGCTCTCCACGCCCTGCAAGGGAAAAGCGCCTCCTCACGCAGTGGGCGTGGCATCACGTGGGGTTTCTCGACTTGCGGCGGTGGGTTCTCGAGTTGCGGCGGGGACCCTGGCCCGTCGCCCCTATTAGCCCAGCGGGGTCGTGGTGCCTCCTATGGAGCGGCGAGGGGAGGGAGCCGCCTTGGGTTTCCCCAGGAGGCGCTGCAGCGCACCGGGTCCGCGGCAAGCATTGAGCTAGGACCCTCGGGGTGCCCCTCGAGGTGGGATGGGCATCTCGGGGCATCTCTGGAGTGGCATCAAGGGAGCCGCGGGGACTCAGCCTTTCTCTCGGGTCACAGTAAGGGGAAACCGGGCTTCATCTCGAATGCAGGGTCGAAGGTCGTGCTTTTCCTGGAGTCGCAGCGGGAGGCGGGGGTTGCCTCTCTGGATCCCATGCCAGGCTCCTCAGGGAGCTTCTCCTGTTGCCTCTGGGAAGTGCCGGCCTCCCTTGCCATTGCCAGGGGCAGCTGGGCTTCCCGTCGATTCGCTGCAATGGAATGTGGCCCCATGTGCCATTGCGGGCTTCCTTGGGGACCTTTGGCCTTGGGGCCGGATCTGGTGTCTTGGGGCCTCCTCTGGAGCGTCAGGAGAAGTGACAGGCCTCCTCTTGAGGTGCGAAGGAAAGTAGGGATTCCCGTCGAGTGGAGGCAAAGCCGGCGGCCCCCCTCTCGAGAAGAGGTGGCGTAGGGGAGGTGGGATCGCTGTCTAACTGTGCCTGGAGACGCGGGGTTCCACTCGCGTGGGGACACGGGGATCTCGGGGCACCTCTGGGGCCGCCTAGACGGAGTCCAGCCTGCTCTGCAGGGCCAGAGAGCACTCAGGATGGCTCTCGAGTCACTGCAGATACAAAGGGCCCCTTCTCGCAGGGACGGGGGCCCACGGGACGCTCTCGCGCTGTGGCGGGAAGCCCTGCCTCCTTAGCGGGTTGGCACGGGTATCTCGGGGGACACCTGGTGTCACCCGCACGGAGTCAAGCCCCGTTCTGAGACGGGAGAGGTGCCGGGGCATGCTCTCCATGCCCTGCACGGGAAAAGTGCCTCCTCACGCAATGGGCGTGGCATCACGTGTGTTTTCTCGACTTGCGGAGGGTGGGTTCTCGAGTTGTGGCGGGGCCCTGGCCAGTCTCCCCTGTTAGCCCAGTGGGGTGGTGTTGCCTCCTTTGGAGCGGCGAGGGCAGGGAGCCGCCTCGGTATTCCCCAGGAGGCGCTGCGGTGCACCGGGTCTCCGTCAAGCATTGAGCTAGGGCCCTCTGGGTGCCCCTCGAGGTGGGATGGGCATCTCGGGGCATCTCTGGAGTGGCATCAAGGGAGCCGAGGGGACTCAGCCTTTCTCTCGGGTCACAGGACGGGGAAACCGGGCTTCATCTCGAATGCAGGGTCGAAGGTCGTGCTTTTCCTGGAGTCGCAGCGGGAGGCGGGGGTTGCCTCTCTGGATCCGATGCCAGGCGCCTCAGGGAGCCTCTCTTGTTGCCTCTGGGAAGTGCCGGCCGGCCTCCTTTACCATTGCCAGGGGCAGCTGGGCTTCCCGTCGATTCGCTGCGATGCAATGGGGCCCCATGTGCCATTGCGGTCTTCCTTGGGGATCTTTGGACTTGGGGCCGGAACTGCTGTCTTGGGGCCTCCTCTGGAGCATCAGGAGAAGGGACAGGCCTCCTCTTCAGGTGCGAAGGAAAGTAGGAATTCCAGTCGAGTGGAGGCAAAGCCGGCGGCCCCCCTCTCGAGAAGAGGTGGCGTAGGAGAGGCGGGGTCGCTGTCGAGCCGCGCCGGGAGACTCGGGGTTGCACTCGCGTGGGGACACGAGGATCTCGGGGAACCTTTGGGGCTGCCTAGACGGAGTCCAGCCTGCTTTGCAGGGCCAGAGAGCACTCAGGATGGCTCTCGAGTCGTTGCAGATACAAAGTGCCCCTTCTCGCAGGGAGGGGGGCCCACGGGACGCTCTCGCGCTGTGGCGGGAAGCCCTGCCTTCTTGGCGGGTTGGTACGGGTATCTCGGGGGAAACCTGGTGCCACCCGCACGGAGTCAAGCCCCGTTCTGAGCCGGGAGAGGTGCCGGGGCATGCTCTCCATGCCCTGCACGGGAAAAGTGCCTCCTCACGCAATGGGCGTGGCATCACGTGGGTTTTCTCGACTTGCGGTGGTGGGTTCTTGAGTTGTGGTGGGGCCCTGGCTCGTCTCCCCTGTTAGCCCACTGGGGTGGTGTTGCCTCCTTTGGAGCGGCGAGGGGAGGGAGCTGCCTCGGGATTCCCCAGGAGGCGCTGCAGCGCACAGGGTCCGCGGCACGGCACGCATAGGGCTAGGACCCTCGGGGTGCCCCTCGAGGTCGGATGGGCTTCTCGGGGCATCTCTGGGGTGGCATCAAGGGAGCCGCGGGGACTCAGCCTTTCTCTCGGGTCACAGTAAGGGGAAATCGGGCTTCATCTGGAATGCAGGGTCGAAGGTCGTGCTTTTCCTGGAGTCGCAGCGGGAGGCGGGGGTTGCCTCTCTGGATCCCATGCCAGGCTCCTCAGGGAGCTTCTCTTGTTGCCTCTGGGAAGTGCCGACCTCCTTTGCCATTGCCAGGGGCAGCTGGGCTTCCCGTCGATTCGCTGCGATGCAATGGGGCCCCATGTGCCATTGCGGTTTTCCTTGGGGACCTTCGTTCTTGGGGCCAGAACTGGTGTCTTGGGGCCTCCTCTGGAGCGTCAGGAGAAGTGACAGGCCTCCTTTTGAGGTGCGAAGGAAAGTAGGGATTCCAGTCGAGTGGAGGCAAAGCCGGCGGCCCCCCTCTCGAGAAGAGGTGGCGTAGGCGAGGCGGGGTCGCTGTCGAGCCGCGCCTGGAGACTCGGGGCTCCGCTCTCGTGGGGACACGGGGATCTCGGGGAACCTCTGGGGGCGCCGAGAGGGAGTCCAGCCTCCTTTGAGGGCCAGAGAGCACTCAAGATGGCTCTCGAGTCGCTGCAGATACAAAGGGCCCCTTCTCGCACGGAGGGGGGCCCACAGGACGCTCTCGCGCTGTGGCGGGAAGCCCTGCCTTCTTGACTGGTTGGCTCGGCTATCTCGGGGGACACCTGGTGTCGGCCGCACGGAGTGAAGCCCCGTTCTGAGCCGGGAGAGGTACCGGGGCATGCTCTCCACGCCCTGCAAGGGAAAAGCGCCTCCTCACGCAGTGGGCGTGGCATCACGTGGGGTTTCTCGACTTGCGGCGGTGGGTTCTCGAGTTGCGGCGGGGACCCTGGCCCGTCGCCCCTATTAGCCCAGCGGGGTCGTGGTGCCTCCTATGGAGCGGCGAGGGGAGGGAGCCGCCTTGGGTTTCCCCAGGAGGCGCTGCAGCGCACCGGGTCCGCGGCAAGCATTGAGCTAGGACCCTCGGGGTGCCCCTCGAGGTGGGATGGGCATCTCGGGGCATCTCTGGAGTGGCATCAAGGGAGCCGCGGGGACTCAGCCTTTCTCTCGGGTCACAGTAAGGGGAAACCGGGCTTCATCTCGAATGCAGGGTCGAAGGTCGTGCTTTTCCTGGAGTCGCAGCGGGAGGCGGGGGTTGCCTCTCTGGATCCCATGCCAGGCTCCTCAGGGAGCTTCTCCTGTTGCCTCTGGGAAGTGCCGGCCTCCCTTGCCATTGCCAGGGGCAGCTGGGCTTCCCGTCGATTCGCTGCAATGGAATGTGGCCCCATGTGCCATTGCGGGCTTCCTTGGGGACCTTTGGCCTTGGGGCCGGATCTGGTGTCTTGGGGCCTCCTCTGGAGCATCAGGAGAAGTGACAGGCCTCCTCTTGAGGTGCGAAGGAAAGTAGGGATTCCCGTCGAGTGGAGGCAAAGCCGGCGGCCCCCCTCTCGAGAAGAGGTGGCGTAGGGGAGGTGGGATCGCTGTCTAACTGTGCCTGGAGACGCGGGGTTCCACTCGCGTGGGGACACGGGGATCTCGGGGCACCTCTGGGGCCGCCTAGACGGAGTCCAGCCTGCTCTGCAGGGCCAGAGAGCACTCAGGATGGCTCTCGAGTCACTGCAGATACAAAGGGCCCCTTCTCGCAGGGAGGGGGGCCCACGGGACGCTCTCGCGCTGTGGCGGGAAGCCCTGCCTCCTTAGCGGGTTGGCACGGGTATCTCGGGGGACACCTGGTGTCACCCGCACGGAGTCAAGCCCCGTTCTGAGACGGGAGAGGTGCCGGGGCATGCTCTCCATGCCCTGCACGGGAAAAGTGCCTCCTCACGCAATGGGCGTGGCATCACGTGTGTTTTCTCGACTTGCGGAGGGTGGGTTCTCGAGTTGTGGCGGGGCCCTGGCCAGTCTCCCCTGTTAGCCCAGTGGGGTGGTGTTGCCTCCTTTGGAGCGGCGAGGGCAGGGAGCCGCCTCGGTATTCCCCAGGAGGCGCTGCGGTGCACCGGGTCTCCGTCAAGCATTGAGCTAGGGCCCTCGGGGTGCCCCTCGAGGTGGGATGGGCATCTCGGGGCATCTCTGGAGTGGCATCAAGGGAGCCGAGGGGACTCAGCCTTTCTCTCGGGTCACAGGACGGGGAAACCGGGCTTCATCTCGAATGCAGGGTCGAAGGTCGTGCTTTTCCTGGAGTCGCAGCGGGAGGCGGGGGTTGCCTCTCTGGATCCGATGCCAGGCGCCTCAGGGAGCCTCTCTTGTTGCCTCTGGGAAGTGCCGGCCGGCCTCCTTTACCATTGCCAGGGGCAGCTGGGCTTCCCGTCGATTCGCTGCGATGCAATGGGGCCCCATGTGCCATTGCGGTCTTCCTTGGGGATCTTTGGACTTGGGGCCGGAACTGCTGTCTTGGGGCCTCCTCTGGAGCATCAGGAGAAGGGACAGGCCTCCTCTTCAGGTGCGAAGGAAAGTAGGAATTCCAGTCGAGTGGAGGCAAAGCCGGCGGCCCCCCTCTCGAGAAGAGGTGGCGTAGGAGAGGCGGGGTCGCTGTCGAGCCGCGCCGGGAGACTCGGGGTTGCACTCGCGTGGGGACACGAGGATCTCGGGGAACCTTTGGGGCTGCCTAGACGGAGTCCAGCCTGCTTTGCAGGGCCAGAGAGCACTCAGGATGGCTCTCGAGTCGTTGCAGATACAAAGTGCCCCTTCTCGCAGGGAGGGGGGCCCACGGGACGCTCTCGCGCTGTGGCGGGAAGCCCTGCCTTCTTGGCGGGTTGGTACGGGTATCTCGGGGGAAACCTGGTGCCACCCGCACGGAGTCAAGCCCCGTTCTGAGCCGGGAGAGGTGCCGGGGCATGCTCTCCATGCCCTGCACGGGAAAAGTGCCTCCTCACGCAATGGGCGTGGCATCACGTGGGTTTTCTCGACTTGCGGTGGTGGGTTCTTGAGTTGTGGCGGGGCCCTGGCTCGTCTCCCCTGTTAGCCCACTGGGGTGGTGTTGCCTCCTTTGGAGCGGCGAGGGGAGGGAGCTGCCTCGGGATTCCCCAGGAGGCGCTGCAGCGCACAGGGTCCGCGGCACGGCACGCATAGGGCTAGGACCCTCGGGGTGCCCCTCGAGGTCGGATGGGCTTCTCGGGGCATCTCTGGGGTGGCATCAAGGGAGCCGCGGGGACTCAGCCTTTCTCTCGGGTCACAGTAAGGGGAAATCGGGCTTCATCTCGAATGCAGGGTCGAAGGTCGTGCTTTTCCTGGAGTCGCAGCGGGAGGCGGGGGTTGCCTCT
Organism: Giraffa tippelskirchi; assembly: GCF_054371585.1. Lineage (NCBI taxonomy): Eukaryota > Metazoa > Chordata > Mammalia > Artiodactyla > Giraffidae > Giraffa > Giraffa tippelskirchi. Next base: position 5,649,797 of record NC_137288.1, on the reverse strand, counting down.
CTGGATCCCATGCCAGGCTCCTCAGGGAGCTTCTCTTGTTGCCTCTGGGAAGTGCCGACCTCCTTTGCCATTGCCAGGGGCAGCTGGGCTTCCCGTCGATTCGCTGCGATGCAATGGGGCCCCATGTGCCATTGCGGTTTTCCTTGGGGACCTTCGTTCTTGGGGCCAGAACTGGTGTCTTGGGGCCTCCTCTGGAGCGTCAGGAGAAGTGACAGGCCTCCTTTTGAGGTGCGAAGGAAAGTAGGGATTCCAGTCGAGTGGAGGCAAAGCCGGCGGCCCCCCTCTCGAGAAGAGGTGGCGTAGGCGAGGCGGGGTCGCTGTCGAGCCGCGCCTGGAGACTCGGGGCTCCGCTCTCGTGGGGACACGGGGATCTCGGGGAACCTCTGGGGGCGCCGAGAGGGAGTCCAGCCTCCTTTGAGGGCCAGAGAGCACTCAAGATGGCTCTCGAGTCGCTGCAGATACAAAGGGCCCCTTCTCGCACGGAGGGGGGCCCACAGGACGCTCTCGCGCTGTGGCGGGAAGCCCTGCCTTCTTGACCGGTTGGCTCGGCTATCTCGGGGGACACCTGGTGTCGGCCGCACGGAGTGAAGCCCCGTTCTGAGCCGGGAGAGGTACCGGGGCATGCTCTCCACGCCCTGCAAGGGAAAAGCGCCTCCTCACGCAGTGGGCGTGGCATCACGTGGGGTTTCTCGACTTGCGGCGGTGGGTTCTCGAGTTGCGGCGGGGACCCTGGCCCGTCGCCCCTATTAGCCCAGCGGGGTCGTGGTGCCTCCTATGGAGCGGCGAGGGGAGGGAGCCGCCTTGGGTTTCCCCAGGAGGCGCTGCAGCGCACCGGGTCCGCGGCAAGCATTGAGCTAGGACCCTCGGGGTGCCCCTCGAGGTGGGATGGGCATCTCGGGGCATCTCTGGAGTGGCATCAAGGGAGCCGCGGGGACTCAGCCTTTCTCTCGGGTCACAGTAAGGGGAAACCGGGCTTCATCTCGAATGCAGGGTCGAAGGTCGTGCTTTTCCTGGAGTCGCAGCGGGAGGCGGGGGTTGCCTCTCTGGATCCCATGCCAGGCTCCTCAGGGAGCTTCTCCTGTTGCCTCTGGGAAGTGCCGGCCTCCCTTGCCATTGCCAGGGGCAGCTGGGCTTCCCGTCGATTCGCTGCAATGGAATGTGGCCCCATGTGCCATTGCGGGCTTCCTTGGGGACCTTTGGCCTTGGGGCCGGATCTGGTGTCTTGGGGCCTCCTCTGGAGCGTCAGGAGAAGTGACAGGCCTCCTCTTGAGGTGCGAAGGAAAGTAGGGATTCCCGTCGAGTGGAGGCAAAGCCGGCGGCCCCCCTCTCGAGAAGAGGTGGCGTAGGGGAGGTGGGATCGCTGTCTAACTGTGCCTGGAGACGCGGGGTTCCACTCGCGTGGGGACACGGGGATCTCGGGGCACCTCTGGGGCCGCCTAGACGGAGTCCAGCCTGCTCTGCAGGGCCAGAGAGCACTCAGGATGGCTCTCGAGTCACTGCAGATACAAAGGGCCCCTTCTCGCAGGGAGGGGGGCCCACGGGACGCTCTCGCGCTGTGGCGGGAAGCCCTGCCTCCTTAGCGGGTTGGCACGGGTATCTCGGGGGACACCTGGTGTCACCCGCACGGAGTCAAGCCCCGTTCTGAGACGGGAGAGGTGCCGGGGCATGCTCTCCATGCCCTGCACGGGAAAAGTGCCTCCTCACGCAATGGGCGTGGCATCACGTGTGTTTTCTCGACTTGCGGAGGGTGGGTTCTCGAGTTGTGGCGGGGCCCTGGCCAGTCTCCCCTGTTAGCCCAGTGGGGTGGTGTTGCCTCCTTTGGAGCGGCGAGGGCAGGGAGCCGCCTCGGTATTCCCCAGGAGGCGCTGCGGTGCACCGGGTCTCCGTCAAGCATTGAGCTAGGGCCCTCGGGGTGCCCCTCGAGGTGGGATGGGCATCTCGGGGCATCTCTGGAGTGGCATCAAGGGAGCCGAGGGGACTCAGCCTTTCTCTCGGGTCACAGGACGGGGAAACCGGGCTTCATCTCGAATGCAGGGTCGAAGGTCGTGCTTTTCCTGGAGTCGCAGCGGGAGGCGGGGGTTGCCTCTCTGGATCCGATGCCAGGCGCCTCAGGGAGCCTCTCTTGTTGCCTCTGGGAAGTGCCGGCCGGCCTCCTTTACCATTGCCAGGGGCAGCTGGGCTTCCCGTCGATTCGCTGCGATGCAATGGGGCCCCATGTGCCATTGCGGTCTTCCTTGGGGATCTTTGGACTTGGGGCCGGAACTGCTGTCTTGGGGCCTCCTCTGGAGCATCAGGAGAAGGGACAGGCCTCCTCTTCAGGTGCGAAGGAAAGTAGGAATTCCAGTCGAGTGGAGGCAAAGCCGGCGGCCCCCCTCTCGAGAAGAGGTGGCGTAGGAGAGGCGGGGTCGCTGTCGAGCCGCGCCGGGAGACTCGGGGTTGCACTCGCGTGGGGACACGAGGATCTCGGGGAACCTTTGGGGCTGCCTAGACGGAGTCCAGCCTGCTTTGCAGGGCCAGAGAGCACTCAGGATGGCTCTCGAGTCGTTGCAGATACAAAGTGCCCCTTCTCGCAGGGAGGGGGGCCCACGGGACGCTCTCGCGCTGTGGCGGGAAGCCCTGCCTTCTTGGCGGGTTGGTACGGGTATCTCGGGGGAAACCTGGTGCCACCCGCACGGAGTCAAGCCCCGTTCTGAGCCGGGAGAGGTGCCGGGGCATGCTCTCCATGCCCTGCACGGGAAAAGTGCCTCCTCACGCAATGGGCGTGGCATCACGTGGGTTTTCTCGACTTGCGGTGGTGGGTTCTTGAGTTGTGGCGGGGCCCTGGCTCGTCTCCCCTGTTAGCCCACTGGGGTGGTGTTGCCTCCTTTGGAGCGGCGAGGGGAGGGAGCTGCCTCGGGATTCCCCAGGAGGCGCTGCAGCGCACAGGGTCCGCGGCACGGCACGCATAGGGCTAGGACCCTCGGGGTGCCCCTCGAGGTCGGATGGGCTTCTCGGGGCATCTCTGGGGTGGCATCAAGGGAGCCGCGGGGACTCAGCCTTTCTCTCGGGTCACAGTAAGGGGAAATCGGGCTTCATCTCGAATGCAGGGTCGAAGGTCGTGCTTTTCCTGGAGTCGCAGCGGGAGGCGGGGGTTGCCTCTCTGGATCCCATGCCAGGCTCCTCAGGGAGCTTCTCTTGTTGCCTCTGGGAAGTGCCGACCTCCTTTGCCATTGCCAGGGGCAGCTGGGCTTCCCGTCGATTCGCTGCGATGCAATGGGGCCCCATGTGCCATTGCGGTTTTCCTTGGGGACCTTCGTTCTTGGGGCCAGAACTGGTGTCTTGGGGCCTCCTCTGGAGCGTCAGGAGAAGTGACAGGCCTCCTTTTGAGGTGCGAAGGAAAGTAGGGATTCCAGTCGAGTGGAGGCAAAGCCGGCGGCCCCCCTCTCGAGAAGAGGTGGCGTAGGCGAGGCGGGGTCGCTGTCGAGCCGCGCCTGGAGACTCGGGGCTCCGCTCTCGTGGGGACACGGGGATCTCGGGGAACCTCTGGGGGCGCCGAGAGGGAGTCCAGCCTCCTTTGAGGGCCAGAGAGCACTCAAGATGGCTCTCGAGTCGCTGCAGATACAAAGGGCCCCTTCTCGCACGGAGGGGGGCCCACAGGACGCTCTCGCGCTGTGGCGGGAAGCCCTGCCTTCTTGACCGGTTGGCTCGGCTATCTCGGGGGACACCTGGTGTCGGCCGCACGGAGTGAAGCCCCGTTCTGAGCCGGGAGAGGTACCGGGGCATGCTCTCCACGCCCTGCAAGGGAAAAGCGCCTCCTCACGCAGTGGGCGTGGCATCACGTGGGGTTTCTCGACTTGCGGCGGTGGGTTCTCGAGTTGCGGCGGGGACCCTGGCCCGTCGCCCCTATTAGCCCAGCGGGGTCGTGGTGCCTCCTATGGAGCGGCGAGGGGAGGGAGCCGCCTTGGGTTTCCCCAGGAGGCGCTGCAGCGCACCGGGTCCGCGGCAAGCATTGAGCTAGGACCCTCGGGGTGCCCCTCGAGGTGGGATGGGCATCTCGGGGCATCTCTGGAGTGGCATCAAGGGAGCCGCGGGGACTCAGCCTTTCTCTCGGGTCACAGTAAGGGGAAACCGGGCTTCATCTCGAATGCAGGGTCGAAGGTCGTGCTTTTCCTGGAGTCGCAGCGGGAGGCGGGGGTTGCCTCTCTGGATCCCATGCCAGGCTCCTCAGGGAGCTTCTCCTGTTGCCTCTGGGAAGTGCCGGCCTCCCTTGCCATTGCCAGGGGCAGCTGGGCTTCCCGTCGATTCGCTGCAATGGAATGTGGCCCCATGTGCCATTGCGGGCTTCCTTGGGGACCTTTGGCCTTGGGGCCGGATCTGGTGTCTTGGGGCCTCCTCTGGAGCGTCAGGAGAAGTGACAGGCCTCCTCTTGAGGTGCGAAGGAAAGTAGGGATTCCCGTCGAGTGGAGGCAAAGCCGGCGGCCCCCCTCTCGAGAAGAGGTGGCGTAGGGGAGGTGGGATCGCTGTCTAACTGTGCCTGGAGACGCAGGGTTCCACTCGCGTGGGGACACGGGGATCTCGGGGCACCTCTGGGGCCGCCTAGACGGAGTCCAGCCTGCTCTGCAGGGCCAGAGAGCACTCAGGATGGCTCTCGAGTCACTGCAGATACAAAGGGCCCCTTCTCGCAGGGAGGGGGGCCCACGGGACGCTCTCGCGCTGTGGCGGGAAGCCCTGCCTCCTTAGCGGGTTGGCACGGGTATCTCGGGGGACACCTGGTGTCACCCGCACGGAGTCAAGCCCCGTTCTGAGACGGGAGAGGTGCCGGGGCATGCTCTCCATGCCCTGCACGGGAAAAGTGCCTCCTCACGCAATGGGCGTGGCATCACGTGTGTTTTCTCGACTTGCGGAGGGTGGGTTCTCGAGTTGTGGCGGGGCCCTGGCCAGTCTCCCCTGTTAGCCCAGTGGGGTGGTGTTGCCTCCTTTGGAGCGGCGAGGGCAGGGAGCCGCCTCGGTATTCCCCAGGAGGCGCTGCGGTGCACCGGGTCTCCGTCAAGCATTGAGCTAGGGCCCTCGGGGTGCCCCTCGAGGTGGGATGGGCATCTCGGGGCATCTCTGGAGTGGCATCAAGGGAGCCGAGGGGACTCAGCCTTTCTCTCGGGTCACAGGACGGGGAAACCGGGCTTCATCTCGAATGCAGGGTCGAAGGTCGTGCTTTTCCTGGAGTCGCAGCGGGAGGCGGGGGTTGCCTCTCTGGATCCGATGCCAGGCGCCTCAGGGAGCCTCTCTTGTTGCCTCTGGGAAGTGCCGGCCGGCCTCCTTTACCATTGCCAGGGGCAGCTGGGCTTCCCGTCGATTCGCTGCGATGCAATGGGGCCCCATGTGCCATTGCGGTCTTCCTTGGGGATCTTTGGACTTGGGGCCGGAACTGCTGTCTTGGGGCCTCCTCTGGAGCATCAGGAGAAGGGACAGGCCTCCTCTTCAGGTGCGAAGGAAAGTAGGAATTCCAGTCGAGTGGAGGCAAAGCCGGCGGCCCCCCTCTCGAGAAGAGGTGGCGTAGGAGAGGCGGGGTCGCTGTCGAGCCGCGCCGGGAGACTCGGGGTTGCACTCGCGTGGGGACACGAGGATCTCGGGGAACCTTTGGGGCTGCCTAGACGGAGTCCAGCCTGCTTTGCAGGGCCAGAGAGCACTCAGGATGGCTCTCGAGTCGTTGCAGATACAAAGTGCCCCTTCTCGCAGGGAGGGGGGCCCACGGGACGCTCTCGCGCTGTGGCGGGAAGCCCTGCCTTCTTGGCGGGTTGGTACGGGTATCTCGGGGGAAACCTGGTGCCACCCGCACGGAGTCAAGCCCCGTTCTGAGCCGGGAGAGGTGCCGGGGCATGCTCTCCATGCCCTGCACGGGAAAAGTGCCTCCTCACGCAATGGGCGTGGCATCATGTGGGTTTTCTCGACTTGCGGTGGTGGGTTCTTTAGTTGTGGCGGGGCCCTGGCTCGTCTCCCCTGTTAGCCCACTGGGGTGGTGTTGCCTCCTTTGGAGCGGCGAGGGGAGGGAGCTGCCTCGGGATTCCCCAGGAGGCGCTGCAGCGCACAGGGTCCGCGGCACGGCACGCATAGGGCTAGGACCCTCGGGGTGCCCCTCGAGGTCGGATGGGCTTCTCGGGGCATCTCTGGGGTGGCATCAAGGGAGCCGCGGGGACTCAGCCTTTCTCTCGGGTCACAGTAAGGGGAAATCGGGCTTCATCTGGAATGCAGGGTCGAAGGTCGTGCTTTTCCTGGAGTCGCAGCGGGAGGCGGGGGTTGCCTCTCTGGATCCCATGCCAGGCTCCTCAGGGAGCTTCTCTTGTTGCCTCTGGGAAGTGCCGACCTCCTTTGCCATTGCCAGGGGCAGCTGGGCTTCCCGTCGATTCGCTGCGATGCAATGGGGCCCCATGTGCCATTGCGGTTTTCCTTGGGGACCTTCGTTCTTGGGGCCAGAACTGGTGTCTTGGGGCCTCCTCTGGAGCGTCAGGAGAAGTGACAGGCCTCCTTTTGAGGTGCGAAGGAAAGTAGGGATTCCAGTCGAGTGGAGGCAAAGCCGGCGGCCCCCCTCTCGAGAAGAGGTGGCGTAGGCGAGGCGGGGTCGCTGTCGAGCCGCGCCTGGAGACTCGGGGCTCCGCTCTCGTGGGGACACGGGGATCTCGGGGAACCTCTGGGGGCGCCGAGAGGGAGTCCAGCCTCCTTTGAGGGCCAGAGAGCACTCAAGATGGCTCTCGAGTCGCTGCAGATACAAAGGGCCCCTTCTCGCACGGAGGGGGGCCCACAGGACGCTCTCGCGCTGTGGCGGGAAGCCCTGCCTTCTTGACTGGTTGGCTCGGCTATCTCGGGGGACACCTGGTGTCGGCCGCACGGAGTGAAGCCCCGTTCTGAGCCGGGAGAGGTACCGGGGCATGCTCTCCACGCCCTGCAAGGGAAAAGCGCCTCCTCACGCAGTGGGCGTGGCATCACGTGGGGTTTCTCGACTTGCGGCGGTGGGTTCTCGAGTTGCGGCGGGGACCCTGGCCCGTCGCCCCTATTAGCCCAGCGGGGTCGTGGTGCCTCCTATGGAGCGGCGAGGGGAGGGAGCCGCCTTGGGTTTCCCCAGGAGGCGCTGCAGCGCACCGGGTCCGCGGCAAGCATTGAGCTAGGACCCTCGGGGTGCCCCTCGAGGTGGGATGGGCATCTCGGGGCATCTCTGGAGTGGCATCAAGGGAGCCGCGGGGACTCAGCCTTTCTCTCGGGTCACAGTAAGGGGAAACCGGGCTTCATCTCGAATGCAGGGTCGAAGGTCGTGCTTTTCCTGGAGTCGCAGCGGGAGGCGGGGGTTGCCTCTCTGGATCCCATGCCAGGCTCCTCAGGGAGCTTCTCCTGTTGCCTCTGGGAAGTGCCGGCCTCCCTTGCCATTGCCAGGGGCAGCTGGGCTTCCCGTCGATTCGCTGCAATGGAATGTGGCCCCATGTGCCATTGCGGGCTTCCTTGGGGACCTTTGGCCTTGGGGCCGGATCTGGTGTCTTGGGGCCTCCTCTGGAGCGTCAGGAGAAGTGACAGGCCTCCTCTTGAGGTGCGAAGGAAAGTAGGGATTCCCGTCGAGTGGAGGCAAAGCCGGCGGCCCCCCTCTCGAGAAGAGGTGGCGTAGGGGAGGTGGGATCGCTGTCTAACTGTGCCTGGAGACGCGGGGTTCCACTCGCGTGGGGACACGGGGATCTCGGGGCACCTCTGGGGCCGCCTAGACGGAGTCCAGCCTGCTCTGCAGGGCCAGAGAGCACTCAGGATGGCTCTCGAGTCACTGCAGATACAAAGGGCCCCTTCTCGCAGGGAGGGGGGCCCACGGGACGCTCTCGCGCTGTGGCGGGAAGCCCTGCCTCCTTAGCGGGTTGGCACGGGTATCTCGGGGGACACCTGGTGTCACCCGCACGGAGTCAAGCCCCGTTCTGAGACGGGAGAGGTGCCGGGGCATGCTCTCCATGCCCTGCACGGGAAAAGTGCCTCCTCACGCAATGGGCGTGGCATCACGTGTGTTTTCTCGACTTGCGGAGGGTGGGTTCTCGAGTTGTGGCGGGGCCCTGGCCAGTCTCCCCTGTTAGCCCAGTGGGGTGGTGTTGCCTCCTTTGGAGCGGCGAGGGCAGGGAGCCGCCTCGGTATTCCCCAGGAGGCGCTGCGGTGCACCGGGTCTCCGTCAAGCATTGAGCTAGGGCCCTCTGGGTGCCCCTCGAGGTGGGATGGGCATCTCGGGGCATCTCTGGAGTGGCATCAAGGGAGCCGAGGGGACTCAGCCTTTCTCTCGGGTCACAGGACGGGGAAACCGGGCTTCATCTCGAATGCAGGGTCGAAGGTCGTGCTTTTCCTGGAGTCGCAGCGGGAGGCGGGGGTTGCCTCTCTGGATCCGATGCCAGGCGCCTCAGGGAGCCTCTCTTGTTGCCTCTGGGAAGTGCCGGCCGGCCTCCTTTACCATTGCCAGGGGCAGCTGGGCTTCCCGTCGATTCGCTGCAATGCAATGGGGCCCCATGTGCCATTGCGGTCTTCCTTGGGGATCTTTGGACTTGGGGCCGGAACTGCTGTCTTGGGGCCTCCTCTGGAGCATCAGGAGAAGGGACAGGCCTCCTCTTCAGGTGCGAAGGAAAGTAGGAATTCCAGTCGAGTGGAGGCAAAGCCGGCGGCCCCCCTCTCGAGAAGAGGTGGCGTAGGAGAGGCGGGGTCGCTGTCGAGCCGCGCCGGGAGACTCGGGGTTGCACTCGCGTGGGGACACGAGGATCTCGGGGAACCTTTGGGGCTGCCTAGACGGAGTCCAGCCTGCTTTGCAGGGCCAGAGAGCACTCAGGATGGCTCTCGAGTCGTTGCAGATACAAAGTGCCCCTTCTCGCAGGGAGGGGGGCCCACGGGACGCTCTCGCGCTGTGGCGGGAAGCCCTGCCTTCTTGGCGGGTTGGTACGGGTATCTCGGGGGAAACCTGGTGCCACCCGCACGGAGTCAAGCCCCGTTCTGAGCCGGGAGAGGTGCCGGGGCATGCTCTCCATGCCCTGCACGGGAAAAGTGCCTCCTCACGCAATGGGCGTGGCATCACGTGGGTTTTCTCGACTTGCGGTGGTGGGTTCTTGAGTTGTGGCGGGGCCCTGGCTCGTCTCCCCTGTTAGCCCACTGGGGTGGTGTTGCCTCCTTTGGAGCGGCGAGGGGAGGGAGCTGCCTCGGGATTCCCCAGGAGGCGCTGCAGCGCACAGGGTCCGCGGCACGGCACGCATAGGGCTAGGACCCTCGGGGTGCCCCTCGAGGTCGGATGGGCTTCTCGGGGCATCTCTGGGGTGGCATCAAGGGAGCCGCGGGGACTCAGCCTTTCTCTCGGGTCACAGTAAGGGGAAATCGGGCTTCATCTCGAATGCAGGGTCGAAGGTCGTGCTTTTCCTGGAGTCGCAGCGGGAGGCGGGGGTTGCCTCTCTGGATCCCATGCCAGGCTCCTCAGGGAGCTTCTCTTGTTGCCTCTGGGAAGTGCCGACCTCCTTTGCCATTGCCAGGGGCAGCTGGGCTTCCCGTCGATTCGCTGCGATGCAATGGGGCCCCATGTGCCATTGCGGTTTTCCTTGGGGACCTTCGTTCTTGGGGCCAGAACTGGTGTCTTGGGGCCTCCTCTGGAGCGTCAGGAGAAGTGACAGGCCTCCTTTTGAGGTGCGAAGGAAAGTAGGGATTCCAGTCGAGTGGAGGCAAAGCCGGCGGCCCCCCTCTCGAGAAGAGGTGGCGTAGGCGAGGCGGGGTCGCTGTCGAGCCGCGCCTGGAGACTCGGGGCTCCGCTCTCGTGGGGACACGGGGATCTCGGGGAACCTCTGGGGGCGCCGAGAGGGAGTCCAGCCTCCTTTGAGGGCCAGAGAGCACTCAAGATGGCTCTCGAGTCGCTGCAGATACAAAGGGCCCCTTCTCGCACGGAGGGGGGCACACAGGACGCTCTCGCGCTGTGGCGGGAAGCCCTGCCTTCTTGACCGGTTGGCTCGGCTATCTCGGGGGACACCTGGTGTCGGCCGCACGGAGTGAAGCCCCGTTCTGAGCCGGGAGAGGTACCGGGGCATGCTCTCCACGCCCTGCAAGGGAAAAGCGCCTCCTCACGCAGTGGGCGTGGCATCACGTGGGGTTTCTCGACTTGCGGCGGTGGGTTCTCGAGTTGCGGCGGGGACCCTGGCCCGTCGCCCCTATTAGCCCAGCGGGGTCGTGGTGCCTCCTATGGAGCGGCGAGGGGAGGGAGCCGCCTTGGGTTTCCCCAGGAGGCGCTGCAGCGCACCGGGTCCGCGGCAAGCATTGAGCTAGGACCCTCGGGGTGCCCCTCGAGGTGGGATGGGCATCTCGGGGCATCTCTGGAGTGGCATCAAGGGAGCCGCGGGGACTCAGCCTTTCTCTCGGGTCACAGTAAGGGGAAACCGGGCTTCATCTCGAATGCAGGGTCGAAGGTCGTGCTTTTCCTGGAGTCGCAGCGGGAGGCGGGGGTTGCCTCTCTGGATCCCATGCCAGGCTCCTCAGGGAGCTTCTCCTGTTGCCTCTGGGAAGTGCCGGCCTCCCTTGCCATTGCCAGGGGCAGCTGGGCTTCCCGTCGATTCGCTGCAATGGAATGTGGCCCCATGTGCCATTGCGGGCTTCCTTGGGGACCTTTGGCCTTGGGGCCGGATCTGGTGTCTTGGGGCCTCCTCTGGAGCGTCAGGAGAAGTGACAGGCCTCCTCTTGAGGTGCGAAGGAAAGTAGGGATTCCCGTCGAGTGGAGGCAAAGCCGGCGGCCCCCCTCTCGAGAAGAGGTGGCGTAGGGGAGGTGGGATCGCTGTCTAACTGTGCCTGGAGACGCGGGGTTCCACTCGCGTGGGGACACGGGGATCTCGGGGCACCTCTGGGGCCGCCTAGACGGAGTCCAGCCTGCTCTGCAGGGCCAGAGAGCACTCAGGATGGCTCTCGAGTCGCTGCAGATACAAAGGGCCCCTTCTCGCAGGGAGGGGGGCCCACGGGACGCTCTCGCGCTGTGGCGGGAAGCCCTGCCTCCTTAGCGGGTTGGCACGGGTATCTCGGGGGACACCTGGTGTCACCCGCACGGAGTCAAGCCCCGTTCTGAGACGGGAGAGGTGCCGGGGCATGCTCTCCATGCCCTGCACGGGAAAAGTGCCTCCTCACGCAATGGGCGTGGCATCACGTGTGTTTTCTCGACTTGCGGAGGGTGGGTTCTCGAGTTGTGGCGGGGCCCTGGCCAGTCTCCCCTGTTAGCCCAGTGGGGTGGTGTTGCCTCCTTTGGAGCGGCGAGGGCAGGGAGCCGCCTCGGTATTCCCCAGGAGGCGCTGCGGTGCACCGGGTCTCCGTCAAGCATTGAGCTAGGGCCCTCGGGGTGCCCCTCGAGGTGGGATGGGCATCTCGGGGCATCTCTGGAGTGGCATCAAGGGAGCCGAGGGGACTCAGCCTTTCTCTCGGGTCACAGGACGGGGAAACCGGGCTTCATCTCGAATGCAGGGTCGAAGGTCGTGCTTTTCCTGGAGTCGCAGCGGGAGGCGGGGGTTGCCTCTCTGGATCCGATGCCAGGCGCCTCAGGGAGCCTCTCTTGTTGCCTCTGGGAAGTGCCGGCCGGCCTCCTTTACCATTGCCAGGGGCAGCTGGGCTTCCCGTCGATTCGCTGCGATGCAATGGGGCCCCATGTGCCATTGCGGTCTTCCTTGGGGATCTTTGGACTTGGGGCCGGAACTGCTGTCTTGGGGCCTCCTCTGGAGCATCAGGAGAAGGGACAGGCCTCCTCTTCAGGTGCGAAGGAAAGTAGGAATTCCAGTCGAGTGGAGGCAAAGCCGGCGGCCCCCCTCTCGAGAAGAGGTGGCGTAGGAGAGGCGGGGTCGCTGTCGAGCCGCGCCGGGAGACTCGGGGTTGCACTCGCGTGGGGACACGAGGATCTCGGGGAACCTTTGGGGCTGCCTAGACGGAGTCCAGCCTGCTTTGCAGGGCCAGAGAGCACTCAGGATGGCTCTCGAGTCGTTGCAGATACAAAGTGCCCCTTCTCGCAGGGAGGGGAGCCCACGGGACGCTCTCGCGCTGTGGCGGGAAGCCCTGCCTTCTTGGCGGGTTGGTACGGGTATCTCGGGGGAAACCTGGTGCCACCCGCACGGAGTCAAGCCCCGTTCTGAGCCGGGAGAGGTGCCGGGGCATGCTCTCCATGCCCTGCACGGGAAAAGTGCCTCCTCACGCAATGGGCGTGGCATCACGTGGGTTTTCTCGACTTGCGGTGGTGGGTTCTTGAGTTGTGGCGGGGCCCTGGCTCGTCTCCCCTGTTAGCCCACTGGGGTGGTGTTGCCTCCTTTGGAGCGGCGAGGGGAGGGAGCTGCCTCGGGATTCCCCAGGAGGCGCTGCAGCGCACAGGGTCCGCGGCACGGCACGCATAGGGCTAGGACCCTCGGGGTGCCCCTCGAGGTCGGATGGGCTTCTCGGGGCATCTCTGGGGTGGCATCAAGGGAGCCGCGGGGACTCAGCCTTTCTCTCGGGTCACAGTAAGGGGAAATCGGGCTTCATCTCGAATGCAGGGTCGAAGGTCGTGCTTTTCCTGGAGTCGCAGCGGGAGGCGGGGGTTGCCTCTCTGGATCCCATGCCAGGCTCCTCAGGGAGCTTCTCTTGTTGCCTCTGGGAAGTGCCGACCTCCTTTGCCATTGCCAGGGGCAGCTGGGCTTCCCGTCGATTCGCTGCGATGCAATGGGGCCCCATGTGCCATTGCGGTTTTCCTTGGGGACCTTCGTTCTTGGGGCCAGAACTGGTGTCTTGGGGCCTCCTCTGGAGCGTCAGGAGAAGTGACAGGCCTCCTTTTGAGGTGCGAAGGAAAGTAGGGATTCCAGTCGAGTGGAGGCAAAGCCGGCGGCCCCCCTCTCGAGAAGAGGTGGCGTAGGCGAGGCGGGGTCGCTGTCGAGCCGCGCCTGGAGACTCGGGGCTCCGCTCTCGTGGGGACACGGGGATCTCGGGGAACCTCTGGGGGCGCCGAGAGGGAGTCCAGCCTCCTTTGAGGGCCAGAGAGCACTCAAGATGGCTCTCGAGTCGCTGCAGATACAAAGGGCCCCTTCTCGCACGGAGGGGGGCCCACAGGACGCTCTCGCGCTGTGGCGGGAAGCCCTGCCTTCTTGACCGGTTGGCTCGGCTATCTCGGGGGACACCTGGTGTCGGCCGCACGGAGTGAAGCCCCGTTCTGAGCCGGGAGAGGTACCGGGGCATGCTCTCCACGCCCTGCAAGGGAAAAGCGCCTCCTCACGCAGTGGGCGTGGCATCACGTGGGGTTTCTCGACTTGCGGCGGTGGGTTCTCGAGTTGCGGCGGGGACCCTGGCCCGTCGCCCCTATTAGCCCAGCGGGGTCGTGGTGCCTCCTATGGAGCGGCGAGGGGAGGGAGCCGCCTTGGGTTTCCCAGGAGGCGCTGCAGCGCACCGGGTGCGCGGCAAGCATTGAGCTAGGACCCTCGGGGTGCCCCTCGAGGTGGGATGGGCATCTCGGGGCATCTCTGGAGTGGCATCAAGGGAGCCGCGGGGACTCAGCCTTTCTCTCGGGTCACAGTAAGGGGAAACCGGGCTTCATCTCGAATGCAGGGTCGAAGGTCGTGCTTTTCCTGGAGTCGCAGCGGGAGGCGGGGGTTGCCTCTCTGGATCCCATGCCAGGCTCCTCAGGGAGCTTCTCCTGTTGCCTCTGGGAAGTGCCGGCCTCCCTTGCCATTGCCAGGGGCAGCTGGGCTTCCCGTCGATTCGCTGCAATGGAATGTGGCCCCATGTGCCATTGCGGGCTTCCTTGGGGACCTTTGGCCTTGGGGCCGGATCTGGTGTCTTGGGGCCTCCTCTGGAGCGTCAGGAGAAGTGACAGGCCTCCTCTTGAGGTGCGAAGGAAAGTAGGGATTCCCGTCGAGTGGAGGCAAAGCCGGCGGCCCCCCTCTCGAGAAGAGGTGGCGTAGGGGAGGTGGGATCGCTGTCTAACTGTGCCTGGAGACGCGGGGTTCCACTCGCGTGGGGACACGGGGATCTCGGGGCACCTCTGGGGCCGCCTAGACGGAGTCCAGCCTGCTCTGCAGGGCCAGAGAGCACTCAGGATGGCTCTCGAGTCGCTGCAGATACAAAGGGCCCCTTCTCGCAGGGAGGGGGGCCCACGGGACGCTCTCGCGCTGTGGCGGGAAGCCCTGCCTCCTTAGCGGGTTGGCACGGGTATCTCGGGGGACACCTGGTGTCACCCGCACGGAGTCAAGCCCCGTTCTGAGACGGGAGAGGTGCCGGGGCATGCTCTCCATGCCCTGCACGGGAAAAGTGCCTCCTCACGCAATGGGCGTGGCATCACGTGTGTTTTCTCGACTTGCGGAGGGTGGGTTCTCGAGTTGTGGCGGGGCCCTGGCCAGTCTCCCCTGTTAGCCCAGTGGGGTGGTGTTGCCTCCTTTGGAGCGGCGAGGGCAGGGAGCCGCCTCGGTATTCCCCAGGAGGCGCTGCGGTGCACCGGGTCTCCGTCAAGCATTGAGCTAGGGCCCTCGGGGTGCCCCTCGAGGTGGGATGGGCATCTCGGGGCATCTCTGGAGTGGCATCAAGGGAGCCGAGGGGACTCAGCCTTTCTCTCGGGTCACAGGACGGGGAAACCGGGCTTCATCTCGAATGCAGGGTCGAAGGTCGTGCTTTTCCTGGAGTCGCAGCGGGAGGCGGGGGTTGCCTCTCTGGATCCGATGCCAGGCGCCTCAGGGAGCCTCTCTTGTTGCCTCTGGGAAGTGCCGGCCGGCCTCCTTTACCATTGCCAGGGGCAGCTGGGCTTCCCGTCGATTCGCTGCGATGCAATGGGGCCCCATGTGCCATTGCGGTCTTCCTTGGGGATCTTTGGACTTGGGGCCGGAACTGCTGTCTTGGGGCCTCCTCTGGAGCATCAGGAGAAGGGACAGGCCTCCTCTTCAGGTGCGAAGGAAAGTAGGAATTCCAGTCGAGTGGAGGCAAAGCCGGCGGCCCCCCTCTCGAGAAGAGGTGGCGTAGGAGAGGCGGGGTCGCTGTCGAGCCGCGCCGGGAGACTCGGGGTTGCACTCGCGTGGGGACACGAGGATCTCGGGGAACCTTTGGGGCTGCCTAGACGGAGTCCAGCCTGCTTTGCAGGGCCAGAGAGCACTCAGGATGGCTCTCGAGTCGTTGCAGATACAAAGTGCCCCTTCTCGCAGGGAGGGGGGCCCACGGGACGCTCTCGCGCTGTGGCGGGAAGCCCTGCCTTCTTGGCGGGTTGGTACGGGTATCTCGGGGGAAACCTGGTGCCACCCGCACGGAGTCAAGCCCCGTTCTGAGCCGGGAGAGGTGCCGGGGCATGCTCTCCATGCCCTGCACGGGAAAAGTGCCTCCTCACGCAATGGGCGTGGCATCACGTGGGTTTTCTCGACTTGCGGTGGTGGGTTCTTGAGTTGTGGCGGGGCCCTGGCTCGTCTCCCCTGTTAGCCCACTGGGGTGGTGTTGCCTCCTTTGGAGCGGCGAGGGGAGGGAGCTGCCTCGGGATTCCCCAGGAGGCGCTGCAGCGCACAGGGTCCGCGGCACGGCACGCATAGGGCTAGGACCCTCGGGGTGCCCCTCGAGGTCGGATGGGCTTCTCGGGGCATCTCTGGGGTGGCATCAAGGGAGCCGCGGGGACTCAGCCTTTCTCTCGGGTCACAGTAAGGGGAAATCGGGCTTCATCTCGAATGCAGGGTCGAAGGTCGTGCTTTTCCTGGAGTCGCAGCGGGAGGCGGGGGTTGCCTCTCTGGATCCCATGCCAGGCTCCTCAGGGAGCTTCTCTTGTTGCCTCTGGGAAGTGCCGACCTCCTTTGCCATTGCCAGGGGCAGCTGGGCTTCCCGTCGATTCGCTGCGATGCAATGGGGCCCCATGTGCCATTGCGGTTTTCCTTGGGGACCTTCGTTCTTGGGGCCAGAACTGGTGTCTTGGGGCCTCCTCTGGAGCGTCAGGAGAAGTGACAGGCCTCCTTTTGAGGTGCGAAGGAAAGTAGGGATTCCAGTCGAGTGGAGGCAAAGCCGGCGGCCCCCCTCTCGAGAAGAGGTGGCGTAGGCGAGGCGGGGTCGCTGTCGAGCCGCGCCTGGAGACTCGGGGCTCCGCTCTCGTGGGGACACGGGGATCTCGGGGAACCTCTGGGGGCGCCGAGAGGGAGTCCAGCCTCCTTTGAGGGCCAGAGAGCACTCAAGATGGCTCTCGAGTCGCTGCAGATACAAAGGGCCCCTTCTCGCACGGAGGGGGGCCCACAGGACGCTCTCGCGCTGTGGCGGGAAGCCCTGCCTTCTTGACCGGTTGGCTCGGCTATCTCGGGGGACACCTGGTGTCGGCCGCACGGAGTGAAGCCCCGTTCTGAGCCGGGAGAGGTACCGGGGCATGCTCTCCACGCCCTGCAAGGGAAAAGCGCCTCCTCACGCAGTGGGCGTGGCATCACGTGGGGTTTCTCGACTTGCGGCGGTGGGTTCTCGAGTTGCGGCGGGGACCCTGGCCCGTCGCCCCTATTAGCCCAGCGGGGTCGTGGTGCCTCCTATGGAGCGGCGAGGGGAGGGAGCCGCCTTGGGTTTCCCCAGGAGGCGCTGCAGCGCACCGGGTGCGCGGCAAGCATTGAGCTAGGACCCTCGGGGTGCCCCTCGAGGTGGGATGGGCATCTCGGGGCATCTCTGGAGTGGCATCAAGGGAGCCGCGGGGACTCAGCCTTTCTCTCGGGTCACAGTAAGGGGAAACCGGGCTTCATCTCGAATGCAGGGTCGAAGGTCGTGCTTTTCCTGGAGTCGCAGCGGGAGGCGGGGGTTGCCTCTCTGGATCCCATGCCAGGCTCCTCAGGGAGCTTCTCCTGTTGCCTCTGGGAAGTGCCGGCCTCCCTTGCCATTGCCAGGGGCAGCTGGGCTTCCCGTCGATTCGCTGCAATGGAATGTGGCCCCATGTGCCATTGCGGGCTTCCTTGGGGACCTTTGGCCTTGGGGCCGGATCTGGTGTCTTGGGGCCTCCTCTGGAGCGTCAGGAGAAGTGACAGGCCTCCTCTTGAGGTGCGAAGGAAAGTAGGGATTCCCGTCGAGTGGAGGCAAAGCCGGCGGCCCCCCTCTCGAGAAGAGGTGGCGTAGGGGAGGTGGGATCGCTGTCTAACTGTGCCTGGAGACGCGGGGTTCCACTCGCGTGGGGACACGGGGATCTCGGGGCACCTCTGGGGCCGCCTAGACGGAGTCCAGCCTGCTCTGCAGGGCCAGAGAGCACTCAGGATGGCTCTCGAGTCGCTGCAGATACAAAGGGCCCCTTCTCGCAGGGAGGGGGGCCCACGGGACGCTCTCGCGCTGTGGCGGGAAGCCCTGCCTCCTTAGCGGGTTGGCACGGGTATCTCGGGGGACACCTGGTGTCACCCGCACGGAGTCAAGCCCCGTTCTGAGACGGGAGAGGTGCCGGGGCATGCTCTCCATGCCCTGCACGGGAAAAGTGCCTCCTCACGCAATGGGCGTGGCATCACGTGTGTTTTCTCGACTTGCGGAGGGTGGGTTCTCGAGTTGTGGCGGGGCCCTGGCCAGTCTCCCCTGTTAGCCCAGTGGGGTGGTGTTGCCTCCTTTGGAGCGGCGAGGGCAGGGAGCCGCCTCGGTATTCCCCAGGAGGCGCTGCGGTGCACCGGGTCTCCGTCAAGCATTGAGCTAGGGCCCTCGGGGTGCCCCTCGAGGTGGGATGGGCATCTCGGGGCATCTCTGGAGTGGCATCAAGGGAGCCGAGGGGACTCAGCCTTTCTCTCGGGTCACAGGACGGGGAAACCGGGCTTCATCTCGAATGCAGGGTCGAAGGTCGTGCTTTTCCTGGAGTCGCAGCGGGAGGCGGGGGTTGCCTCTCTGGATCCGATGCCAGGCGCCTCAGGGAGCCTCTCTTGTTGCCTCTGGGAAGTGCCGGCCGGCCTCCTTTACCATTGCCAGGGGCAGCTGGGCTTCCCGTCGATTCGCTGCGATGCAATGGGGCCCCATGTGCCATTGCGGTCTTCCTTGGGGATCTTTGGACTTGGGGCCGGAACTGCTGTCTTGGGGCCTCCTCTGGAGCATCAGGAGAAGGGACAGGCCTCCTCTTCAGGTGCGAAGGAAAGTAGGAATTCCAGTCGAGTGGAGGCAAAGCCGGCGGCCCCCCTCTCGAGAAGAGGTGGCGTAGGAGAGGCGGGGTCGCTGTCGAGCCGCGCCGGGAGACTCGGGGTTGCACTCGCGTGGGGACACGAGGATCTCGGGGAACCTTTGGGGCTGCCTAGACGGAGTCCAGCCTGCTTTGCAGGGCCAGAGAGCACTCAGGATGGCTCTCGAGTCGTTGCAGATACAAAGTGCCCCTTCTCGCAGGGAGGGGGGCCCACGGGACGCTCTCGCGCTGTGGCGGGAAGCCCTGCCTTCTTGGCGGGTTGGTACGGGTATCTCGGGGGAAACCTGGTGCCACCCGCACGGAGTCAAGCCCCGTTCTGAGCCGGGAGAGGTGCCGGGGCATGCTCTCCATGCCCTGCACGGGAAAAGTGCCTCCTCACGCAATGGGCGTGGCATCACGTGGGTTTTCTCGACTTGCGGTGGTGGGTTCTTGAGTTGTGGCGGGGCCCTGGCTCGTCTCCCCTGTTAGCCCACTGGGGTGGTGTTGCCTCCTTTGGAGCGGCGAGGGGAGGGAGCTGCCTCGGGATTCCCCAGGAGGCGCTGCAGCGCACAGGGTCCGCGGCACGGCACGCATAGGGCTAGGACCCTCGGGGTGCCCCTCGAGGTCGGATGGGCTTCTCGGGGCATCTCTGGGGTGGCATCAAGGGAGCCGCGGGGACTCAGCCTTTCTCTCGGGTCACAGTAAGGGGAAATCGGGCTTCATCTCGAATGCAGGGTCGAAGGTCGTGCTTTTCCTGGAGTCGCAGCGGGAGGCGGGGGTTGCCTCTCTGGATCCCATGCCAGGCTCCTCAGGGAGCTTCTCTTGTTGCCTCTGGGAAGTGCCGACCTCCTTTGCCATTGCCAGGGGCAGCTGGGCTTCCCGTCGATTCGCTGCGATGCAATGGGGCCCCATGTGCCATTGCGGTTTTCCTTGGGGACCTTCGTTCTTGGGGCCAGAACTGGTGTCTTGGGGCCTCCTCTGGAGCGTCAGGAGAAGTGACAGGCCTCCTTTTGAGGTGCGAAGGAAAGTAGGGATTCCAGTCGAGTGGAGGCAAAGCCGGCGGCCCCCCTCTCGAGAAGAGGTGGCGTAGGCGAGGCGGGGTCGCTGTCGAGCCGCGCCTGGAGACTCGGGGCTCCGCTCTCGTGGGGACACGGGGATCTCGGGGAACCTCTGGGGGCGCCGAGAGGGAGTCCAGCCTCCTTTGAGGGCCAGAGAGCACTCAAGATGGCTCTCGAGTCGCTGCAGATACAAAGGGCCCCTTCTCGCACGGAGGGGGGCCCACAGGACGCTCTCGCGCTGTGGCGGGAAGCCCTGCCTTCTTGACCGGTTGGCACGGCTATCTCGGGGGACACCTGGTGTCGGCCGCACGGAGTGAAGCCCCGTTCTGAGCCGGGAGAGGTACCGGGGCATGCTCTCCACGCCCTGCAAGGGAAAAGCGCCTCCTCACGCAGTGGGCGTGGCATCACGTGGGGTTTCTCGACTTGCGGCGGTGGGTTCTCGAGTTGCGGCGGGGACCCTGGCCCGTCGCCCCTATTAGCCCAGCGGGGTCGTGGTGCCTCCTATGGAGTGGCGAGGGGAGGGAGCCGCCTTGGGTTTCCCCAGGAGGCGCTGCAGCGCACCGGGTCCGTGGCAAGCATTGAGCTAGGACCTTCGGGGTGCCCCTCCAGGTGGGATGGGCATCTCGGGGCATCTCTGGAGTGGCATCAAGGGAGCCGCGGGGACTCAGCCTTTCTCTCGGGTCACAGTAAGGGGAAACCGGGCTTCATCTCGAATGCAGGGTCGAAGGTCGTGCTTTTCCTGGAGTCGCAGCGGGAGGCGGGGGTTGCCTCTCTGGATCCCATGCCAGGCTCCTCAGGGAGCTTCTCCTGTTGCCTCTGGGAAGTGCCGGCCTCCCTTGCCATTGCCAGGGGCAGCTGGGCTTCCCGTCGATTCGCTGCAATGGAATGTGGCCCCATGTGCCATTGCGGGCTTCCTTGGGGACCTTTGGCCTTGGGGCCGGATCTGGTGTCTTGGGGCCTCCTCTGGAGCGTCAGGAGAAGTGACAGGCCTCCTCTTGAGGTGCGAAGGAAAGTAGGGATTCCCGTCGAGTGGAGGCAAAGCCGGCGGCCCCCCTCTCGAGAAGAGGTGGCGTAGGGGAGGTGGGATCGCTGTCTAACTGTGCCTGGAGACGCGGGGTTCCACTCGCGTGGGGACACGGGGATCTCGGGGCACCTCTGGGGCCGCCTAGACGGAGTCCAGCCTGCTTTGCAGGGCCAGAGAGCACTCAGGATGGCTCTCGAGTCGCTGCAGATACAAAGGGCCCCTTCTCGCAGGGAGGGGGGCCCACGGGACGCTCTCGCGCTGTGGCGGGAAGCCCTGCCTTCTTAGCGGGTTGGCACGGGTATCTCGGGGGACACCTGGTGTCACCCGCACGGAGTCAAGCCCCGTTCTGAGCCGGGAGAGGTGCCGGGGCATGCTCTCCATGCCCTGCACGGGAAAAGTGCCTCCTCACGCAATGGGCGTGGCATCACGTGGGTTTTCCCGACTTGCGGTGGTGGGTTCTCGAGTTGTGGCGGGGCCCTGGCCAGTCTCCCCTGTTAGCCCAGTGGGGTGGTGTTGCCTCCTTTGGAGCGGCGAGGGCAGGGAGCCGCCTCGGTATTCCCCAGGAGGCGCTGCGGTGCACCGGGTCTCCGTCAAGCATTGAGCTAGGGCCCTCTGGGTGCCCCTCGAGGTGGGATGGGCATCTCGGGGCATCTCTGGAGTGGCATCAAGGGAGCCGAGGGGACTCAGCCTTTCTCTCGGGTCACAGGACGGGGAAACCGGGCTTCATCTCGAATGCAGGGTCGAAGGTCGTGCTTTTCCTGGAGTCGCAGCGGGAGGCGGGGGTTGCCTCTCTGGATCCGATGCCAGGCGCCTCAGGGAGCCTCTCTTGTTGCCTCTGGGAAGTGCCGGCCGGCCTCCTTTACCATTGCCAGGGGCAGCTGGGCTTCCCGTCGATTCGCTGCGATGCAATGGGGCCCCATGTGCCATTGCGGTCTTCCTTGGGGATCTTTGGACTTGGGGCCGGAACTGCTGTCTTGGGGCCTCCTCTGGAGCATCAGGAGAAGGGACAGGCCTCCTCTTCAGGTGCGAAGGAAAGTAGGAATTCCAGTCGAGTGGAGGCAAAGCCGGCGGCCCCCCTCTCGAGAAGAGGTGGCGTAGGAGAGGCGGGGTCGCTGTCGAGCCGCGCCGGGAGACTCGGGGTTGCACTCGCGTGGGGACACGAGGATCTCGGGGAACCTTTGGGGCTGCCTAGACGGAGTCCAGCCTGCTTTGCAGGGCCAGAGAGCACTCAGGATGGCTCTCGAGTCGTTGCAGATACAAAGTGCCCCTTCTCGCAGGGAGGGGGGCCCACGGGACGCTCTCGCGCTGTGGCGGGAAGCCCTGCCTTCTTGGCGGGTTGGTACGGGTATCTCGGGGGAAACCTGGTGCCACCCGCACGGAGTCAAGCCCCGTTCTGAGCCGGGAGAGGTGCCGGGGCATGCTCTCCATGCCCTGCACGGGAAAAGTGCCTCCTCACGCAATGGGCGTGGCATCACGTGGGTTTTCTCGACTTGCGGTGGTGGGTTCTTGAGTTGTGGCGGGGCCCTGGCTCGTCTCCCCTGTTAGCCCACTGGGGTGGTGTTGCCTCCTTTGGAGCGGCGAGGGGAGGGAGCTGCCTCGGGATTCCCCAGGAGGCGCTGCAGCGCACAGGGTCCGCGGCACGGCACGCATAGGGCTAGGACCCTCGGGGTGCCCCTCGAGGTCGGATGGGCTTCTCGGGGCATCTCTGGGGTGGCATCAAGGGAGCCGCGGGGACTCAGCCTTTCTCTCGGGTCACAGTAAGGGGAAATCGGGCTTCATCTCGAATGCAGGGTCGAAGGTCGTGCTTTTCCTGGAGTCGCAGCGGGAGGCGGGGGTTGCCTCTCTGGATCCCATGCCAGGCTCCTCAGGGAGCTTCTCTTGTTGCCTCTGGGAAGTGCCGACCTCCTTTGCCATTGCCAGGGGCAGCTGGGCTTCCCGTCGATTCGCTGCGATGCAATGGGGCCCCATGTGCCATTGCGGTTTTCCTTGGGGACCTTCGTTCTTGGGGCCAGAACTGGTGTCTTGGGGCCTCCTCTGGAGCGTCAGGAGAAGTGACAGGCCTCCTTTTGAGGTGCGAAGGAAAGTAGGGATTCCAGTCGAGTGGAGGCAAAGCCGGCGGCCCCCCTCTCGAGAAGAGGTGGCGTAGGCGAGGCGGGGTCGCTGTCGAGCCGCGCCTGGAGACTCGGGGCTCCGCTCTCGTGGGGACACGGGGATCTCGGGGAACCTCTGGGGGCGCCTAGAGGGAGTCCAGCCTCCTTTGAGGGCCAGAGAGCACTCAAGATGGCTCTCGAGTCGCTGCAGATACAAAGGGCCCCTTCTCGCACGGAGGGGGGCCCACAGGACGCTCTCGCGCTGTGGCGGGAAGCCCTGCCTTCTTGACCGGTTGGCACGGCTATCTCGGGGGACACCTGGTGTCGGCCGCACGGAGTGAAGCCCCGTTCTGAGCCGGGAGAGGTACCGGGGCATGCTCTCCACGCCCTGCAAGGGAAAAGCGCCTCCTCACGCAGTGGGCGTGGCATCACGTGGGGTTTCTCGACTTGCGGCGGTGGGTTCTCGACTTGCGGCGGGGACCCTGGCCCGTCGCCCCTATTAGCCCAGCGGGGTCGTGGTGCCTCCTATGGAGCGGCGAGGGGAGGGAGCCGCCTTGGGTTTCCCCAGGAGGCGCTGCAGCGCACCGGGTCCGAGGCAAGCATTGAGCTAGGACCCTCGGGGTGCCCCTCGAGGTGGGATGGGCATCTCGGGGCATCTCTGGAGTGGCATCAAGGGAGCCGCGGGGACTCAGCCTTTCTCTCGGGTCACAGTAAGGGGAAACCGGGCTTCATCTCGAATGCAGGGTCGAAGGTCGTGCTTTTCCTGGAGTCGCAGCGGGAGGCAGGGGTTGCCTCTCTGGATCCCATGCCAGGCTCCTCAGGGAGCTTCTCCTGTTGCCTCTGGGAAGTGCCGGCCTCCCTTGCCATTGCCAGGGGCAGCTGGGCTTCCCGTCGATTCGCTGCAATGGAATGTGGCCCCATGTGCCATTGCGGGCTTCCTTGGGGACCTTTGGCCTTGGGGCCGGATCTGGTGTCTTGGGGCCTCCTCTGGAGCGTCAGGAGAAGTGACAGGCGTCCTCTTGAGGTGCGAAGGAAAGTAGGGATTCCCGTCGAGTGGAGGCAAAGCCGGCGGCCCCCCTCTCGAGAAGAGGTGGCGTAGGGGAGGTGGGATCGCTGTCTAACTGTGCCTGGAGACGCGGGGTTCCACTCGCGTGGGGACACGGGGATCTCGGGGCACCTCTGGGGCCGCCTAGACGGAGTCCAGCCTGCTTTGCAGGGCCAGAGAGCACTCAGGATGGCTCTCGAGTCGCTGCAGATACAAAGGGCCCCTTCTCGCAGGGAGGGGGGCCCACGGGACGCTCTCGCGCTGTGGCGGGAAGCCCTGCCTCCTTAGCGGGTTGGCACGGGTATCTCGGGGGACACCTGGTGTCACCCGCACGGAGTCAAGCCCCGTTCTGAGACGGGAGAGGTGCCGGGGCATGCTCTCCATGCCCTGCACGGGAAAAGTGCCTCCTCACGCAATGGGCGTGGCATCACGTGGGTTTTCTCGACTTGCGGAGGGTGGGTTCTCGAGTTGTGGCGGGGCCCTGGCCAGTCTCCCCTGTTAGCCCAGTGGGGTGGTGTTGCCTCCTTTGGAGCGGCGAGGGCAGGGAGCCGCCTCGGTATTCCCCAGGAGGCGCTGCGGTGCACCGGGTCTCCGTCAAGCATTGAGCTAGGGCCCTCTGGGTGCCCCTCGAGGTGGGATGGGCATCTCGGGGCATCTCTGGAGTGGCATCAAGGGAGCCGAGGGGACTCAGCCTTTCTCTCGGGTCACAGGACGGGGAAACCGGGCTTCATCTCGAATGCAGGGTCGAAGGTCGTGCTTTTCCTGGAGTCGCAGCGGGAGGCGGGGGTTGCCTCTCTGGATCCGATGCCAGGCGCCTCAGGGAGCCTCTCTTGTTGCCTCTGGGAAGTGCCGGCCGGCCTCCTTTACCATTGCCAGGGGCAGCTGGGCTTCCCGTCGATTCGCTGCGATGCAATGGGGCCCCATGTGCCATTGCGGTCTTCCTTGGGGATCTTTGGACTTGGGGCCGGAACTGCTGTCTTGGGGCCTCCTCTGGAGCATCAGGAGAAGGGACAGGCCTCCTCTTCAGGTGCGAAGGAAAGTAGGAATTCCAGTCGAGTGGAGGCAAAGCCGGCGGCCCCCCTCTCGAGAAGAGGTGGCGTAGGAGAGGCGGGGTCGCTGTCGAGCCGCGCCGGGAGACTCGGGGTTGCACTCGCGTGGGGACACGAGGATCTCGGGGAACCTTTGGGGCTGCCTAGACGGAGTCCAGCCTGCTTTGCAGGGCCAGAGAGCACTCAGGATGGCTCTCGAGTCGTTGCAGATACAAAGTGCCCCTTCTCGCAGGGAGGGGGGCCCACGGGACGCTCTCGCGCTGTGGCGGGAAGCCCTGCCTTCTTGGCGGGTTGGTACGGGTATCTCGGGGGAAACCTGGTGCCACCCGCACGGAGTCAAGCCCCGTTCTGAGCCGGGAGAGGTGCCGGGGCATGCTCTCCATGCCCTGCACGGGAAAAGTGCCTCCTCACGCAATGGGCGTGGCATCACGTGGGTTTTCTCGACTTGCGGTGGTGGGTTCTTGAGTTGTGGCGGGGCCCTGGCTCGTCTCCCCTGTTAGCCCACTGGGGTGGTGTTGCCTCCTTTGGAGCGGCGAGGGGAGGGAGCTGCCTCGGGATTCCCCAGGAGGCGCTGCAGCGCACAGGGTCCGCGGCACGGCACGCATAGGGCTAGGACCCTCGGGGTGCCCCTCGAGGTCGGATGGGCTTCTCGGGGCATCTCTGGGGTGGCATCAAGGGAGCCGCGGGGACTCAGCCTTTCTCTCGGGTCACAGTAAGGGGAAATCGGGCTTCATCTCGAATGCAGGGTCGAAGGTCGTGCTTTTCCTGGAGTCGCAGCGGGAGGCGGGGGTTGCCTCTCTGGATCCCATGCCAGGCTCCTCAGGGAGCTTCTCTTGTTGCCTCTGGGAAGTGCCGACCTCCTTTGCCATTGCCAGGGGCAGCTGGGCTTCCCGTCGATTCGCTGCGATGCAATGGGGCCCCATGTGCCATTGCGGTTTTCCTTGGGGACCTTCGTTCTTGGGGCCAGAACTGGTGTCTTGGGGCCTCCTCTGGAGCGTCAGGAGAAGTGACAGGCCTCCTTTTGAGGTGCGAAGGAAAGTAGGGATTCCAGTCGAGTGGAGGCAAAGCCGGCGGCCCCCCTCTCGAGAAGAGGTGGCGTAGGCGAGGCGGGGTCGCTGTCGAGCCGCGCCTGGAGACTCGGGGCTCCGCTCTCGTGGGGACACGGGGATCTCGGGGAACCTCTGGGGGCGCCGAGAGGGAGTCCAGCCTCCTTTGAGGGCCAGAGAGCACTCAAGATGGCTCTCGAGTCGCTGCAGATACAAAGGGCCCCTTCTCGCACGGAGGGGGGCCCACAGGACGCTCTCGCGCTGTGGCGGGAAGCCCTGCCTTCTTGACCGGTTGGCTCGGCTATCTCGGGGGACACCTGGTGTCGGCCGCACGGAGTGAAGCCCCGTTCTGAGCCGGGAGAGGTACCGGGGCATGCTCTCCACGCCCTGCAAGGGAAAAGCGCCTCCTCACGCAGTGGGCGTGGCATCACGTGGGGTTTCTCGACTTGCGGCGGTGGGTTCTCGAGTTGCGGCGGGGACCCTGGCCCGTCGCCCCTATTAGCCCAGCGGGGTCGTGGTGCCTCCTATGGAGCGGCGAGGGGAGGGAGCCGCCTTGGGTTTCCCCAGGAGGCGCTGCAGCGCACCGGGTCCGCGGCAAGCATTGAGCTAGGACCCTCGGGGTGCCCCTCGAGGTGGGATGGGCATCTCGGGGCATCTCTGGAGTGGCATCAAGGGAGCCGCGGGGACTCAGCCTTTCTCTCGGGTCACAGTAAGGGGAAACCGGGCTTCATCTCGAATGCAGGGTCGAAGGTCGTGCTTTTCCTGGAGTCGCAGCGGGAGGCGGGGGTTGCCTCTCTGGATCCCATGCCAGGCTCCTCAGGGAGCTTCTCCTGTTGCCTCTGGGAAGTGCCGGCCTCCCTTGCCATTGCCAGGGGCAGCTGGGCTTCCCGTTGATTCGCTGCAATGGAATGTGGCCCCATGTGCCATTGCGGGCTTCCTTGGGGACCTTTGGCCTTGGGGCCGGATCTGGTGTCTTGGGGCCTCCTCTGGAGCGTCAGGAGAAGTGACAGGCCTCCTCTTGAGGTGCGAAGGAAAGTAGGGATTCCCGTCGAGTGGAGGCAAAGCCGGCGGCCCCCCTCTCGAGAAGAGGTGGCGTAGGGGAGGTGGGATCGCTGTCTAACTGTGCCTGGAGACGCGGGGTTCCACTCGCGTGGGGACACGGGGATCTCGGGGCACCTCTGGGGCCGCCTAGACGGAGTCCAGCCTGCTCTGCAGGGCCAGAGAGCACTCAGGATGGCTCTCGAGTCACTGCAGATACAAAGGGCCCCTTCTCGCAGGGAGGGGGGCCCACGGGACGCTCTCGCGCTGTGGCGGGAAGCCCTGCCTCCTTAGCGGGTTGGCACGGGTATCTCGGGGGACACCTGGTGTCACCCGCACGGAGTCAAGCCCCGTTCTGAGACGGGAGAGGTGCCGGGGCATGCTCTCCATGCCCTGCACGGGAAAAGTGCCTCCTCACGCAATGGGCGTGGCATCACGTGTGTTTTCTCGACTTGCGGAGGGTGGGTTCTCGAGTTGTGGCGGGGCCCTGGCCAGTCTCCCCTGTTAGCCCAGTGGGGTGGAGTTGCCTCCTTTGGAGCGGCGAGGGCAGGGAGCCGCCTCGGTATTCCCCAGGAGGCGCTGCGGTGCACCGGGTCTCCGTCAAGCATTGAGCTAGGGCCCTCTGGGTGCCCCTCGAGGTGGGATGGGCATCTCGGGGCATCTCTGGAGTGGCATCAAGGGAGCCGAGGGGACTCAGCCTTTCTCTCGGGTCACAGGACGGGGAAACCGGGCTTCATCTCGAATGCAGGGTCGAAGGTCGTGCTTTTCCTGGAGTCGCAGCGGGAGGCGGGGGTTGCCTCTCTGGATCCGATGCCAGGCGCCTCAGGGAGCCTCTCTTGTTGCCTCTGGGAAGTGCCGGCCGGCCTCCTTTACCATTGCCAGGGGCAGCTGGGCTTCCCGTCGATTCGCTGCGATGCAATGGGGCCCCATGTGCCATTGCGGTCTTCCTTGGGGATCTTTGGACTTGGGGCCGGAACTGCTGTCTTGGGGCCTCCTCTGGATCATCAGGAGAAGGGACAGGCCTCCTCTTCAGGTGCGAAGGAAAGTAGGAATTCCAGTCGAGTGGAGGCAAAGCCGGCGGCCCCCCTCTCGAGAAGAGGTGGCGTAGGAGAGGCGGGGTCGCTGTCGAGCCGCGCCGGGAGACTCGGGGTTGCACTCGCGTGGGGACACGAGGATCTCGGGGAACCTTTGGGGCTGCCTAGACGGAGTCCAGCCTGCTTTGCAGGGCCAGAGAGCACTCAGGATGGCTCTCGAGTCGTTGCAGATACAAAGTGCCCCTTCTCGCAGGGAGGGGGGCCCACGGGACGCTCTCGCGCTGTGGCGGGAAGCCCTGCCTTCTTGGCGGGTTGGTACGGGTATCTCGGGGGAAACCTGGTGCCACCCGCACGGAGTCAAGCCCCGTTCTGAGCCGGGAGAGGTGCCGGGGCATGCTCTCCATGCCCTGCACGGGAAAAGTGCCTCCTCACGCAATGGGCGTGGCATCACGTGGGTTTTCTCGACTTGCGGTGGTGGGTTCTTGAGTTGTGGCGGGGCCCTGGCTCGTCTCCCCTGTTAGCCCACTGGGGTGGTGTTGCCTCCTTTGGAGCGGCGAGGGGAGGGAGCTGCCTCGGGATTCCCCAGGAGGCGCTGCAGCGCACAGGGTCCGCGGCACGGCACGCATAGGGCTAGGACCCTCGGGGTGTCCCTCGAGGTCGGATGGGCTTCTCGGGGCATCTCTGGGGTGGCATCAAGGGAGCCGCGGGGACTCAGCCTTTCTCTCGGGTCACAGTAAGGGGAAATCGGGCTTCATCTCGAATGCAGGGTCGAAGGTCGTGCTTTTCCTGGAGTCGCAGCGGGAGGCGGGGGTTGCCTCTCTGGATCCCATGCCAGGCTCCTCAGGGAGCTTCTCTTGTTGCCTCTGGGAAGTGCCGACCTCCTTTGCCATTGCCAGGGGCAGCTGGGCTTCTCGTCGATTCGCTGCGATGCAATGGGGCCCCATGTGCCAATCCGGTTTTCCTTGGGGACCTTCGTTCTTGGGGCCAGAACTGGTGTCTTGGGGCCTCCTCTGGAGCGTCAGGAGAAGTGACAGGCCTCCTTTTGAGGTGCGAAGGAAAGTAGGGATTCCAGTCGAGTGGAGGCAAAGCCGGCGGCCCCCCTCTCGAGAAGAGGTGGCGTAGGCGAGGCGGGGTCGCTGTCGAGCCGCGCCTGGAGACTCGGGGCTCCGCTCTCGTGGGGACACGGGGATCTCGGGGAACCTCTGGGGGCGCCGAGAGGGAGTCCAGCCTCCTTTGAGGGCCAGAGAGCACTCAAGATGGCTCTCGAGTCGCTGCAGATACAAAGGGCCCCTTCTCGCACGGAGGGGGGCCCACAGGACGCTCTCGCGCTGTGGCGGGAAGCCCTGCCTTCTTGACCGGTTGGCTCGGCTATCTCGGGGGACACCTGGTGTCGGCCGCACGGAGTGAAGCCCCGTTCTGAGCCGGGAGAGGTACCGGGGCATGCTCTCCACGCCCTGCAAGGGAAAAGCGCCTCCTCACGCAGTGGGCGTGGCATCACGTGGGGTTTCTCGACTTGCGGCGGTGGGTTCTCGAGTTGCGGCGGGGACCCTGGCCCGTCGCCCCTATTAGCCCAGCGGGGTCGTGGTGCCTCCTATGGAGCGGCGAGGGGAGGGAGCCGCCTTGGGTTTCCCCAGGAGGCGCTGCAGCGCACCGGGTCCGCGGCAAGCATTGAGCTAGGACCCTCGGGGTGCCCCTCGAGGTGGGATGGGCATCTCGGGGCATCTCTGGAGTGGCATCAAGGGAGCCGCGGGGACTCAGCCTTTCTCTCGGGTCACAGTAAGGGGAAACCGGGCTTCATCTCGAATGCAGGGTCGAAGGTCGTGCTTTTCCTGGAGTCGCAGCGGGAGGCGGGGGTTGCCTCTCTGGATCCCATGCCAGGCTCCTCAGGGAGCTTCTCCTGTTGCCTCTGGGAAGTGCCGGCCTCCCTTGCCATTGCCAGGGGCAGCTGGGCTTCCCGTCGATTCGCTGCAATGGAATGTGGCCCCATGTGCCATTGCGGGCTTCCTTGGGGACCTTTGGCCTTGGGGCCGGATCTGGTGTCTTGGGGCCTCCTCTGGAGCGTCAGGAGAAGTGACAGGCCTCCTCTTGAGGTGCGAAGGAAAGTAGGGATTCCCGTCGAGTGGAGGCAAAGCCGGCGGCCCCCCTCTCGAGAAGAGGTGGCGTAGGGGAGGTGGGATCGCTGTCTAACTGTGCCTGGAGACGCGGGGTTCCACTCGCGTGGGGACACGGGGATCTCGGGGCACCTCTGGGGCCGCCTAGACGGAGTCCAGCCTGCTCTGCAGGGCCAGAGAGCACTCAGGATGGCTCTCGAGTCACTGCAGATACAAAGGGCCCCTTCTCGCAGGGAGGGGGGCCCACGGGACGCTCTCGCGCTGTGGCGGGAAGCCCTGCCTCCTTAGCGGGTTGGCACGGGTATCTCGGGGGACACCTGGTGTCACCCGCACGGAGTCAAGCCCCGTTCTGAGACGGGAGAGGTGCCGGGGCATGCTCTCCATGCCCTGCACGGGAAAAGTGCCTCCTCACGCAATGGGCGTGGCATCACGTGTGTTTTCTCGACTTGCGGAGGGTGGGTTCTCGAGTTGTGGCGGGGCCCTGGCCAGTCTCCCCTGTTAGCCCAGTGGGGTGGAGTTGCCTCCTTTGGAGCGGCGAGGGCAGGGAGCCGCCTCGGTATTCCCCAGGAGGCGCTGCGGTGCACCGGGTCTCCGTCAAGCATTGAGCTAGGGCCCTCTGGGTGCCCCTCGAGGTGGGATGGGCATCTCGGGGCATCTCTGGAGTGGCATCAAGGGAGCCGAGGGGACTCAGCCTTTCTCTCGGGTCACAGGACGGGGAAACCGGGCTTCATCTCGAATGCAGGGTCGAAGGTCGTGCTTTTCCTGGAGTCGCAGCGGGAGGCGGGGGTTGCCTCTCTGGATCCGATGCCAGGCGCCTCAGGGAGCCTCTCTTGTTGCCTCTGGGAAGTGCCGGCCGGCCTCCTTTACCATTGCCAGGGGCAGCTGGGCTTCCCGTCGATTCGCTGCGATGCAATGGGGCCCCATGTGCCATTGCGGTCTTCCTTGGGGATCTTTGGACTTGGGGCCGGAACTGCTGTCTTGGGGCCTCCTCTGGATCATCAGGAGAAGGGACAGGCCTCCTCTTCAGGTGCGAAGGAAAGTAGGAATTCCAGTCGAGTGGAGGCAAAGCCGGCGGCCCCCCTCTCGAGAAGAGGTGGCGTAGGAGAGGCGGGGTCGCTGTCGAGCCGCGCCGGGAGACTCGGGGTTGCACTCGCGTGGGGACACGAGGATCTCGGGGAACCTTTGGGGCTGCCTAGACGGAGTCCAGCCTGCTTTGCAGGGCCAGAGAGCACTCAGGATGGCTCTCGAGTCGTTGCAGATACAAAGTGCCCCTTCTCGCAGGGAGGGGGGCCCACGGGACGCTCTCGCGCTGTGGCGGGAAGCCCTGCCTTCTTGGCGGGTTGGTACGGGTATCTCGGGGGAAACCTGGTGCCACCCGCACGGAGTCAAGCCCCGTTCTGAGCCGGGAGAGGTGCCGGGGCATGCTCTCCATGCCCTGCACGGGAAAAGTGCCTCCTCACGCAATGGGCGTGGCATCACGTGGGTTTTCTCGACTTGCGGTGGTGGGTTCTTGAGTTGTGGCGGGGCCCTGGCTCGTCTCCCCTGTTAGCCCACTGGGGTGGTGTTGCCTCCTTTGGAGCGGCGAGGGGAGGGAGCTGCCTCGGGATTCCCCAGGAGGCGCTGCAGCGCACAGGGTCCGCGGCACGGCACGCATAGGGCTAGGACCCTCGGGGTGTCCCTCGAGGTCGGATGGGCTTCTCGGGGCATCTCTGGGGTGGCATCAAGGGAGCCGCGGGGACTCAGCCTTTCTCTCGGGTCACAGTAAGGGGAAATCGGGCTTCATCTCGAATGCAGGGTCGAAGGTCGTGCTTTTCCTGGAGTCGCAGCGGGAGGCGGGGGTTGCCTCTCTGGATCCCATGCCAGGCTCCTCAGGGAGCTTCTCTTGTTGCCTCTGGGAAGTGCCGACCTCCTTTGCCATTGCCAGGGGCAGCTGGGCTTCTCGTCGATTCGCTGCGATGCAATGGGGCCCCATGTGCCAATCCGGTTTTCCTTGGGGACCTTCGTTCTTGGGGCCAGAACTGGTGTCTTGGGGCCTCCTCTGGAGCGTCAGGAGAAGTGACAGGCCTCCTTTTGAGGTGCGAAGGAAAGTAGGGATTCCAGTCGAGTGGAGGCAAAGCCGGCGGCCCCCCTCTCGAGAAGAGGTGGCGTAGGCGAGGCGGGGTCGCTGTCGAGCCGCGCCTGGAGACTCGGGGCTCCGCTCTCGTGGGGACACGGGGATCTCGGGGAACCTCTGGGGGCGCCGAGAGGGAGTCCAGCCTCCTTTGAGGGCCAGAGAGCACTCAAGATGGCTCTCGAGTCGCTGCAGATACAAAGGGCCCCTTCTCGCACGGAGGGGGGCCCACAGGACGCTCTCGCGCTGTGGCGGGAAGCCCTGCCTTCTTGACCGGTTGGCTCGGCTATCTCGGGGGACACCTGGTGTCGGCCGCACGGAGTGAAGCCCCGTTCTGAGCCGGGAGAGGTACCGGGGCATGCTCTCCACGCCCTGCAAGGGAAAAGCGCCTCCTCACGCAGTGGGCGTGGCATCACGTGGGGTTTCTCGACTTGCGGCGGTGGGTTCTCGAGTTGCGGCGGGGACCCTGGCCCGTCGCCCCTATTAGCCCAGCGGGGTCGTGGTGCCTCCTATGGAGCGGCGAGGGGAGGGAGCCGCCTTGGGTTTCCCCAGGAGGCGCTGCAGCGCACCGGGTCCGCGGCAAGCATTGAGCTAGGACCCTCGGGGTGCCCCTCGAGGTGGGATGGGCATCTCGGGGCATCTCTGGAGTGGCATCAAGGGAGCCGCGGGGACTCAGCCTTTCTCTCGGGTCACAGTAAGGGGAAACCGGGCTTCATCTCGAATGCAGGGTCGAAGGTCGTGCTTTTCCTGGAGTCGCAGCGGGAGGCGGGGGTTGCCTCTCTGGATCCCATGCCAGGCTCCTCAGGGAGCTTCTCCTGTTGCCTCTGGGAAGTGCCGGCCTCCCTTGCCATTGCCAGGGGCAGCTGGGCTTCCCGTCTATTCGCTGCAATGGAATGTGGCCCCATGTGCCATTGCGGGCTTCCTTGGGGACCTTTGGCCTTGGGGCCGGATCTGGTGTCTTGGGGCCTCCTCTGGAGCGTCAGGAGAAGTGACAGGCCTCCTCTTGAGGTGCGAAGGAAAGTAGGGATTCCCGTCGAGTGGAGGCAAAGCCGGCGGCCCCCCTCTCGAGAAGAGGTGGCGTAGGGGAGGTGGGATCGCTGTCTAACTGTGCCTGGAGACGCGGGGTTCCACTCGCGTGGGGACACGGGGATCTCGGGGCACCTCTGGGGCCGCCTAGACGGAGTCCAGCCTGCTCTGCAGGGCCAGAGAGCACTCAGGATGGCTCTCGAGTCACTGCAGATACAAAGGGCCCCTTCTCGCAGGGAGGGGGGCCCACGGGACGCTCTCGCGCTGTGGCGGGAAGCCCTGCCTCCTTAGCGGGTTGGCACGGGTATCTCGGGGGACACCTGGTGTCACCCGCACGGAGTCAAGCCCCGTTCTGAGACGGGAGAGGTGCCGGGGCATGCTCTCCATGCCCTGCACGGGAAAAGTGCCTCCTCACGCAATGGGCGTGGCATCACGTGTGTTTTCTCGACTTGCGGAGGGTGGGTTCTCGAGTTGTGGCGGGGCCCTGGCCAGTCTCCCCTGTTAGCCCAGTGGGGTGGAGTTGCCTCCTTTGGAGCGGCGAGGGCAGGGAGCCGCCTCGGTATTCCCCAGGAGGCGCTGCGGTGCACCGGGTCTCCGTCAAGCATTGAGCTAGGGCCCTCTGGGTGCCCCTCGAGGTGGGATGGGCATCTCGGGGCATCTCTGGAGTGGCATCAAGGGAGCCGAGGGGACTCAGCCTTTCTCTCGGGTCACAGGACGGGGAAACCGGGCTTCATCTCGAATGCAGGGTCGAAGGTCGTGCTTTTCCTGGAGTCGCAGCGGGAGGCGGGGGTTGCCTCTCTGGATCCGATGCCAGGCGCCTCAGGGAGCCTCTCTTGTTGCCTCTGGGAAGTGCCGGCCGGCCTCCTTTACCATTGCCAGGGGCAGCTGGGCTTCCCGTCGATTCGCTGCGATGCAATGGGGCCCCATGTGCCATTGCGGTCTTCCTTGGGGATCTTTGGACTTGGGGCCGGAACTGCTGTCTTGGGGCCTCCTCTGGAGCATCAGGAGAAGGGACAGGCCTCCTCTTCAGGTGCGAAGGAAAGTAGGAATTCCAGTCGAGTGGAGGCAAAGCCGGCGGCCCCCCTCTCGAGAAGAGGTGGCGTAGGAGAGGCGGGGTCGCTGTCGAGCCGCGCCGGGAGACTCGGGGTTGCACTCGCGTGGGGACACGAGGATCTCGGGGAACCTTTGGGGCTGCCTAGACGGAGTCCAGCCTGCTTTGCAGGGCCAGAGAGCACTCAGGATGGCTCTCGAGTCGTTGCAGATACAAAGTGCCCCTTCTCGCAGGGAGGGGGGCCCACGGGACGCTCTCGCGCTGTGGCGGGAAGCCCTGCCTTCTTGGCGGGTTGGTACGGGTATCTCGGGGGAAACCTGGTGCCACCCGCACGGAGTCAAGCCCCGTTCTGAGCCGGGAGAGGTGCCGGGGCATGCTCTCCATGCCCTGCACGGGAAAAGTGCCTCCTCACGCAATGGGCGTGGCATCACGTGGGTTTTCTCGACTTGCGGTGGTGGGTTCTTGAGTTGTGGCGGGGCCCTGGCTCGTCTCCCCTGTTAGCCCACTGGGGTGGTGTTGCCTCCTTTGGAGCGGCGAGGGGAGGGAGCTGCCTCGGGATTCCCCAGGAGGCGCTGCAGCGCACAGGGTCCGCGGCACGGCACGCATAGGGCTAGGACCCTCGGGGTGCCCCTCGAGGTCGGATGGGCTTCTCGGGGCATCTCTGGGGTGGCATCAAGGGAGCCGCGGGGACTCAGCCTTTCTCTCGGGTCACAGTAAGGGGAAATCGGGCTTCATCTCGAATGCAGGGTCGAAGGTCGTGCTTTTCCTGGAGTCGCAGCGGGAGGCGGGGGTTGCCTCTCTGGATCCCATGCCAGGCTCCTCAGGGAGCTTCTCTTGTTGCCTCTGGGAAGTGCCGACCTCCTTTGCCATTGCCAGGGGCAGCTGGGCTTCCCGTCGATTCGCTGCGATGCAATGGGGCCCCATGTGCCATTGCGGTTTTCCTTGGGGACCTTCGTTCTTGGGGCCAGAACTGGTGTCTTGGGGCCTCCTCTGGAGCGTCAGGAGAAGTGACAGGCCTCCTTTTGAGGTGCGAAGGAAAGTAGGGATTCCAGTCGAGTGGAGGCAAAGCCAGCGGCCCCCCTCTCGAGAAGAGGTGGCGTAGGCGAGGCGGGGTCGCTGTCGAGCCGCGCCTGGAGACTCGGGGCTCCGCTCTCGTGGGGACACGGGGATCTCGGGGAACCTCTGGGGGCGCCGAGAGGGAGTCCAGCCTCCTTTGAGGGCCAGAGAGCACTCAAGATGGCTCTCGAGTCGCTGCAGATACAAAGGGCCCCTTCTCGCACGGAGGGGGGCCCACAGGACGCTCTCGCGCTGTGGCGGGAAGCCCTGCCTTCTTGACCGGTTGGCTCGGCTATCTCGGGGGACACCTGGTGTCGGCCGCACGGAGTGAAGCCCCGTTCTGAGCCGGGAGAGGTACCGGGGCATGCTCTCCACGCCCTGCAAGGGAAAAGCGCCTCCTCACGCAGTGGGCGTGGCATCACGTGGGGTTTCTCGACTTGCGGCGGTGGGTTCTCGAGTTGCGGCGGGGACCCTGGCCCGTCGCCCCTATTAGCCCAGCGGGGTCGTGGTGCCTCCTATGGAGCGGCGAGGGGAGGGAGCCGCCTTGGGTTTCCCCAGGAGGCGCTGCAGCGCACCGGGTCCGCGGCAAGCATTGAGCTAGGACCCTCGGGGTGCCCCTCGAGGTGGGATGGGCATCTCGGGGCATCTCTGGAGTGGCATCAAGGGAGCCGCGGGGACTCAGCCTTTCTCTCCGGTCACAGTAAGGGGAAACCGGGCTTCATCTCGAATGCAGGGTCGAAGGTCGTGCTTTTCCTGGAGTCGCAGCAGGAGGCGGGGGTTGCCTCTCTGGATCCCATGCCAGGCTCCTCAGGGAGCTTCTCCTGTTGCCTCTGGGAAGTGCCGGCCTCCCTTGCCATTGCCAGGGGCAGCTGGGCTTCCCGTCGATTCGCTGCAATGGAATGTGGCCCCATGTGCCATTGCGGGCTTCCTTGGGGACCTTTGGCCTTGGGGCCGGATCTGGTGTCTTGGGGCCTCCTCTGGAGCGTCAGGAGAAGTGACAGGCCTCCTCTTGAGGTGCGAAGGAAAGTAGGGATTCCCGTCGAGTGGAGGCAAAGCCGGCGGCCCCCCTCTCGAGAAGAGGTGGCGTAGGGGAGGTGGGATCGCTGTCTAACTGTGCCTGGAGACGCGGGGTTCCACTCGCGTGGGGACACGGGGATCTCGGGGCACCTCTGGGGCCGCCTAGACGGAGTCCAGCCTGCTCTGCAGGGCCAGAGAGCACTCAGGATGGCTCTCGAGTCACTGCAGATACAAAGGGCCCCTTCTCGCAGGGAGGGGGGCCCACGGGACGCTCTCGCGCTGTGGCGGGAAGCCCTGCCTCCTTAGCGGGTTGGCACGGGTATCTCGGGGGACACCTGGTGTCACCCGCACGGAGTCAAGCCCCGTTCTGAGACGGGAGAGGTGCCGGGGCATGCTCTCCATGCCCTGCACGGGAAAAGTGCCTCCTCACGCAATGGGCGTGGCATCACGTGTGTTTTCTCGACTTGCGGAGGGTGGGTTCTCGAGTTGTGGCGGGGCCCTGGCCAGTCTCCCCTGTTAGCCCAGTGGGGTGGAGTTGCCTCCTTTGGAGCGGCGAGGGCAGGGAGCCGCCTCGGTATTCCCCAGGAGGCGCTGCGGTGCACCGGGTCTCCGTCAAGCATTGAGCTAGGGCCCTCTGGGTGCCCCTCGAGGTGGGATGGGCATCTCGGGGCATCTCTGGAGTGGCATCAAGGGAGCCGAGGGGACTCAGCCTTTCTCTCGGGTCACAGGACGGGGAAACCGGGCTTCATCTCGAATGCAGGGTCGAAGGTCGTGCTTTTCCTGGAGTCGCAGCGGGAGGCGGGGGTTGCCTCTCTGGATCCCATGCCAGGCGCCTCAGGGAGCCTCTCTTGTTGCCTCTGGGAAGTGCCGGCCGGCCTCCTTTACCATTGCCAGGGGCAGCTGGGCTTCCCGTCGATTCGCTGCGATGCAATGGGGCCCCATGTGCCATTGCGGTCTTCCTTGGGGATCTTTGGACTTGGGGCCGGAACTGCTGTCTTGGGGCCTCCTCTGGATCATCAGGAGAAGGGACAGGCCTCCTCTTCAGGTGCGAAGGAAAGTAGGAATTCCAGTCGAGTGGAGGCAAAGCCGGCGGCCCCCCTCTCGAGAAGAGGTGGCGTAGGAGAGGCGGGGTCGCTGTCGAGCCGCGCCGGGAGACTCGGGGTTGCACTCGCGTGGGGACACGAGGATCTCGGGGAACCTTTGGGGCTGCCTAGACGGAGTCCAGCCTGCTTTGCAGGGCCAGAGAGCACTCAGGATGGCTCTCGAGTCGTTGCAGATACAAAGTGCCCCTTCTCGCAGGGAGGGGGGCCCACGGGACGCTCTCGCGCTGTGGCGGGAAGCCCTGCCTTCTTGGCGGGTTGGTACGGGTATCTCGGGGGAAACCTGGTGCCACCCGCACGGAGTCAAGCCCCGTTCTGAGCCGGGAGAGGTGCCGGGGCATGCTCTCCATGCCCTGCACGGGAAAAGTGCCTCCTCACGCAATGGGCGTGGCATCACGTGGGTTTTCTCGACTTGCGGTGGTGGGTTCTTGAGTTGTGGCGGGGCCCTGGCTCGTCTCCCCTGTTAGCCCACTGGGGTGGTGTTGCCTCCTTTGGAGCGGCGAGGGGAGGGAGCTGCCTCGGGATTCCCCAGGAGGCGCTGCAGCGCACAGGGTCCGCGGCACGGCACGCATAGGGCTAGGACCCTCGGGGTGCCCCTCGAGGTCGGATGGGCTTCTCGGGGCATCTCTGGGGTGGCATCAAGGGAGCCGCGGGGACTCAGCCTTTCTCTCGGGTCACAGTAAGGGGAAATCGGGCTTCATCTCGAATGCAGGGTCGAAGGTCGTGCTTTTCCTGGAGTCGCAGCGGGAGGCGGGGGTTGCCTCTCTGGATCCCATGCCAGGCTCCTCAGGGAGCTTCTCTTGTTGCCTCTGGGAAGTGCCGACCTCCTTTGCCATTGCCAGGGGCAGCTGGGCTTCCCGTCGATTCGCTGCGATGCAATGGGGCCCCATGTGCCATTGCGGTTTTCCTTGGGGACCTTCGTTCTTGGGGCCAGAACTGGTGTCTTGGGGCCT
Organism: Giraffa tippelskirchi; assembly: GCF_054371585.1. Taxonomy (NCBI): domain Eukaryota; kingdom Metazoa; phylum Chordata; class Mammalia; order Artiodactyla; family Giraffidae; genus Giraffa; species Giraffa tippelskirchi. The sequence continues at coordinate 5,611,943 of NC_137288.1, read as the reverse complement.
CCTCTGGAGCGTCAGGAGAAGTGACAGGCCTCCTTTTGAGGTGCGAAGGAAAGTAGGGATTCCAGTCGAGTGGAGGCAAAGCCGGCGGCCCCCCTCTCGAGAAGAGGTGGCGTAGGCGAGGCGGGGTCGCTGTCGAGCCGCGCCTGGAGACTCGGGGCTCCGCTCTCGTGGGGACACGGGGATCTCGGGGAACCTCTGGGGGCGCCGAGAGGGAGTCCAGCCTCCTTTGAGGGCCAGAGAGCACTCAAGATGGCTCTCGAGTCGCTGCAGATACAAAGGGCCCCTTCTCGCACGGAGGGGGGCCCACAGGACGCTCTCGCGCTGTGGCGGGAAGCCCTGCCTTCTTGACCGGTTGGCTCGGCTATCTCGGGGGACACCTGGTGTCGGCCGCACGGAGTGAAGCCCCGTTCTGAGCCGGGAGAGGTACCGGGGCATGCTCTCCACGCCCTGCAAGGGAAAAGCGCCTCCTCACGCAGTGGGCGTGGCATCACGTGGGGTTTCTCGACTTGCGGCGGTGGGTTCTCGAGTTGCGGCGGGGACCCTGGCCCGTCGCCCCTATTAGCCCAGCGGGGTCGTGGTGCCTCCTATGGAGCGGCGAGGGGAGGGAGCCGCCTTGGGTTTCCCCAGGAGGCGCTGCAGCGCACCGGGTCCGCGGCAAGCATTGAGCTAGGACCCTCGGGGTGCCCCTCGAGGTGGGATGGGCATCTCGGGGCATCTCTGGAGTGGCATCAAGGGAGCCGCGGGGACTCAGCCTTTCTCTCGGGTCACAGTAAGGGGAAACCGGGCTTCATCTCGAATGCAGGGTCGAAGGTCGTGCTTTTCCTGGAGTCGCAGCGGGAGGCGGGGGTTGCCTCTCTGGATCCCATGCCAGGCTCCTCAGGGAGCTTCTCCTGTTGCCTCTGGGAAGTGCCGGCCTCCCTTGCCATTGCCAGGGGCAGCTGGGCTTCCCGTCGATTCGCTGCAATGGAATGTGGCCCCATGTGCCATTGCGGGCTTCCTTGGGGACCTTTGGCCTTGGGGCCGGATCTGGTGTCTTGGGGCCTCCTCTGGAGCGTCAGGAGAAGTGACAGGCCTCCTCTTGAGGTGCGAAGGAAAGTAGGGATTCCCGTCGAGTGGAGGCAAAGCCGGCGGCCCCCCTCTCGAGAAGAGGTGGCGTAGGGGAGGTGGGATCGCTGTCTAACTGTGCCTGGAGACGCGGGGTTCCACTCGCGTGGGGACACGGGGATCTCGGGGCACCTCTGGGGCCGCCTAGACGGAGTCCAGCCTGCTCTGCAGGGCCAGAGAGCACTCAGGATGGCTCTCGAGTCGCTGCAGATACAAAGGGCCCCTTCTCGCAGGGAGGGGGGCCCACGGGACGCTCTCGCGCTGTGGCGGGAAGCCCTGCCTTCTTAGCGGGTTGGCACGGGTATCTCGGGGGACACCTGGTGTCACCCGCACGGAGTCAAGCCCCGTTCTGAGCCAGGAGAGGTGCCGGGGCATGCTCTCCATGCCCTGCACGGGAAAATTGCCTCCTCACGCAATGGGCGTGGTATCACGTGGGTTTTCCCGACTTGCGGCGGTGGGTTCTCGAGTTGTGGCGGGGCCCTGGCCAGTCTCCCCTGTTAGCCCAGTGGGGTGGTGTTGCCTCCTTTGGATCGGCGAGGGCAAGGAGCCGCCTCGGTATTCCCCAGGAGGCGCTGCGGTGCACCGGGTCTCCGTCAAGCATTGAGCTAGGGCCCTCGGGGTGCCCCTCGAGGTGGGATGGGCATCTCGGGGCATCTCTGGAGTGGCATCAAGGGAGCCGAGGGGACTCAGCCTTTCTCTCGGGTCACAGGCCGGGGAAACCGGGCTTCATCTCGAATGCAGGGTCGAAGGTCGTGCTTTTCCTGGAGTCGCAGCGGGAGGCGGGGGTTGCCTCTCTGGATCCGATGCCAGGCGCCTCAGGGAGCCTCTCTTGTTGCCTCTGGGAAGTGCCGGCCGGCCTCCTTTACCATTGCCAGGGGCAGCTGGGCTTCCCGTCGATTCGCTGCGATGCAATGGGGCCCCATGTGCCATTGCGGTCTTCCTTGGGGATCTTTGGACTTGGGGCCGGAACTGCTGTCTTGGGGCCTCCTCTGGAGCATCAGGAGAAGGGACAGGCCTCCTCTTCAGGTGCGAAGGAAAGTAGGAATTCCAGTCGAGTGGAGGCAAAGCCGGCGGCCCCCCTCTCGAGAAGAGGTGGCGTAGGAGAGGCGGGGTTGCTGTCGAGCCCCGCCGGGAGACTCAGGGTTGCACTCGCGTGGGGACACGAGGATCTCGGGGAACCTTTGGGGCTGCCTAGACGGAGCCCAGCCTGCTTTGCAGGGCCAGAGAGCACTCAGGATGGCTCTCGAGTCGTTGCAGATACAAAGTGCCCCTTCTCGCAGGGAGGGGGGCCCACGGGACACTCTCGCGCTGTGGCGGGAAGCCCTGCCTTCTTGGCGGGTTGGTACGGGTATCTCGGGGGAAACCTGGTGCCACCCGCACGGAGTCAAGCCCCGTTCTGAGCCGGGAGAGGTGCCGGGGCATGCTCTCCATGCCCTGCACGGGAAAAGTGCCTCCTCACGCAATGGGCGTGGCATCACGTGGGTTTTCTCGACTTGCGGTGGTGGGTTCTTGAGTTGTGGCGGGGCCCTGGCTCGTCTCCCCTGTTAGCCCACTGGGGTGGTGTTGCCTCCTTTGGAGCGGCGAGGGGAGGGAGCTGCCTCGGGATTCCCCAGGAGGCGCTGCAGCGCACAGGGTCCGCGGCACGGCACGCATAGGGCTAGGACCCTCGGGGTGCCCCTCGAGGTCGGATGGGCTTCTCGGGGCATCTCTGGGGTGGCATCAAGGGAGCCGCGGGGACTCAGCCTTTCTCTCGGGTCACAGTAAGGGGAAATCGGGCTTCATCTCGAATGCAGGGTCGAAGGTCGTGCTTTTCCTGGAGTCGCAGCGGGAGGCGGGGGTTGCCTCTCTGGATCCCATGCCAGGCTCCTCAGGGAGCTTCTCTTGTTGCCTCTGGGAAGTGCCGACCTCCTTTGCCATTGCCAGGGGCAGCTGGGCTTCCCGTCGATTCGCTGCGATGCAATGGGGCCCCATGTGCCATTGCGGTCTTCCTTGGGGATCTTTGGACTTGGGGCCGGAACTGGTGTCTTGGGGCCTCCTCTGGAGCATCAGGAGAAGTGACAGGCCTCCTTTTGAGGTGCGAAGGAAAGTAGGGGTTTCAGTCGAGTGGAGGCAAAGCCGGCGGCCCCCCTCTCGAGAAGAGGTGGCGTAGGCGAGGCGGGGTCGCTGTCGAGCCGCGCCTGGAGACTCGGGGCTCCGCTCTCGTGGGGACACGGGGATCTCGGGGAACCTCTGGGGGCGCCTAGAGGGAGTCCAGCCTCCTTTGAGGGCCAGAGAGCACTCAAGATGGCTCTCGAGTCGCTGCAGATACAAAGGGCCCCTTCTCGCACGGAGGGGTGCCCACAGGACGCTCTCGCGCTGTGGCGGGAAGCCCTGCCTTCTTGACCGGTTGGCACGGCTATCTCGGGGGACACCTGGTGTCGGCCGCACGGAGTGAAGCCCCGTTCTGAGCCGGGAGAGGTACCGGGGCATGCTCTCCACGCCCTGCAAGGGAAAAGCGCCTCCTCACGCAGTGGGCGTGGCATCACGTGGGGTTTCTCGACTTGCGGCGGTGGGTTCTCGAGTTGCGGCGGGGACCCTGGCCCGTCGCCCCTATTAGCCCAGGGGGGTCGTGGTGCCTCCTATGGAGCGGCGAGGGGAGGGAGCCGCCTTGGGTTTCCCCAGGAGGCGCTGCAGCGCACCGGGTCCGCGGCAAGCATTGAGCTAGGACCCTCGGGGTGCCCCTCGAGGTGGGATGGGCATCTCGGGGCATCTCTGGAGTGGCATCAAGGGAGCCGCGGGGACTCAGCCTTTCTCTCGGGTCACAGTAAGGGGAAACCGGGCTTCATCTCGAATGCAGGGTCGAAGGTCGTGCTTTTCCTGGAGTCGCAGCGGGAGGCGGGGGTTGCCTCTCTGGATCCCATGCCAGGCTCCTCAGGGAGCTTCTCCTGTTGCCTCTGGGAAGTGCCGGCCTCCCTTGCCATTGCCAGGGGCAGCTGGGCTTCCCGTCGATTCGCTGCAATGGAATGTGGCCCCATGTGCCATTGCGGGCTTCCTTGGGGACCTTTGGCCTTGGGGCCGGATCTGGTGTCTTGGGGCCTCCTCTGGAGCGTCAGGAGAAGTGACAGGCCTCCTCTTGAGGTGCGAAGGAAAGTAGGGATTCCCGTCGAGTGGAGGCAAAGCCGGCGGCCCCCCTCTCGAGAACAGGTGGCGTAGGGGAGGTGGGATCGCTGTCTAACTGTGCCTGGAGATGCGGGGTTCCACTCGCGTGGGGACACGGGGATCTCGGGGCACCTCTGGGGCCGCCTAGACGGAGTCCAGCCTGCTTTGCAGGGCCAGAGAGCACTCAGGATGGCTCTCGAGTCGCTGCAGATACAAAGGGCCCCTTCTCGCAGGGAGGGGGGCCCACGGGACGCTCTCGCGCTGTGGCGGGAAGCCCTGCCTTCTTAGCGGGTTGGCACGGGTATCTCGGGGGACACCTGGTGTCACCCGCACGGAGTCAAGCCCCGTTCTGAGACGGGAGAGGTGCCGGGGCATGCTCTCCATGCCCTGCACGGGAAAAGTGCCTCCTCACGCAATGGGCGTGGCATCACGTGGGTTCTCTCGACTTGCGGCGGTGGGTTCTCGAGTTGTGGCGGGGCCCTGGCCAGTCTCCCCTGTTAGCCCAGTGGGGTGGTGTTGCCTCCTTTGGAGCGGCGAGGGCAGGGAGCCGCCTCGGTATTCCCCAGGAGGCGCTGCGGTGCACCGGGTCTCCGTCAAGCATTGAGCTAGGGCCCTCGGGGTGCCCCTCGAGGTGGGATGGGCATCTCGGGGCATCTCTTGAGTGGCATCAAGGGAGCCGAGGGGACTCAGCCTTTCTCTCGGGTCACAGGACGGGGAAACCGGGCTTCATCTCGAATGCAGGGTCGAAGGTCGTGCTTTTCCTGGAGTCGCAGCGGGAGGCGGGGGTTGCCTCTCTGGATCCGATGCCAGGCGCCTCAGGGAGCCTCTCTTGTTGCCTCTGGGAAGTGCCGGCCGGCCTCCTTTACCATTGCCAGGGGCAGCTGGGCTTCCCGTCGATTCGCTGCGATGCAATGGGGCCCCATGTGCCATTGCGGTCTTCCTTGGGGATCTTTGGACTTGGGGCCGGAACTGCTGTCTTGGGGCCTCCTCTGGAGCATCAGGAGAAGTGACAGGCCTCCTTTTGAGGTGCAAAGGAAAGTAGGGATTCCAGTCGAGTGGAGGCAAAGCCGGCGGCCCCCCTCTCGAGAAGAAGTGGCGTAGGCGAGGCGGGGTCGCTGTCGAGCCGCGCCTGGAGACTCGGGGCTCCGCTCTCGTGGGGACACGGGGATCTCGGGGAACCTCTGGGGGCGCCTAGAGGGAGTCCAGCCTCCTTTGAGGGCCAGAGAGCACTCAAGATGGCTCTCGAGTCGCTGCAGATACAAAGGGCCCCTTCTCGCACGGAGGGAGGCCCACAGGACGCTCTCGCGCTGTGGCGGGAAGCCCTGCCTTCTTGACCGGTTGGCACGGCTATCTCGGGGGACACCTGGTGTCGGCCGCACGGAGTGAAGCCCCGTTCTGAGCCGGGAGAGGTACCGGGGCATGCTCTCCACGCCCTGCAAGGGAAAAGGGCCTCCTCACGCAGTGGGCGTGGCATCACGTGGGGTTTCTCGACTTGCGGCGGTGGGTTCTCGAGTTGCGGCGGGGACCCTGGCCCGTCGCCCCTATTAGCCCAGCGGGGTCGTGGTGCCTCCTATGGAGCGGCGAGGGGAGGGAGCCGCCTTGGGTTTCCCCAGGAGGCGCTGCAGCGCACCGGGTCCGCGGCAAGCATTGAGCTAGGACCCTCGGGGTGCCCCTCGAGGTGGGATGGGCATCTCGGGGCATCTCTGGAGTGGCATCAAGGGAGCCGCGGGGACTCAGCCTTTCTCTCGGGTCACAGTAAGTGGAAACCGGGCTTCATCCCGAATGCAGGGTCGAAGGTCGTGCTTTTCCTGGAGTCGCAGCGGGAGGCGGGGGTTGCCTCTCTGGATCCCATGCCAGGCTCCTCAGGGAGCTTCTCCTGTTGCCTCTTGGAAGTGCCGGCCTCCCTTGCCATTGCCAGGGGCAGCTGGGCTTCCCGTCGATTCGCTGCAATGGAATGTGGCCCCATGTGCCATGGCGGGCTTCCTTGGGGACCTTTGGCCTTGGGGCCGGATCTGGTGTCTTGGGGCCTCCTCTGGAGCGTCAGGAGAAGTGACAGGCCTCCTCTTGAGGTGCGAAGGAAAGTAGGGATTCCCGTCGAGTGGAGGCAAAGCCGGCGGCCCCCCTCTCGAGAAGAGGTGGCGTAGGGGAGGTGGGATCGCTGTCTAACTGTGCCTGGAGACGCGGGGTTCCACTCGCGTGGGGACACGGGGATCTCGGGGCACCTCTGGGGCCGCCTAGACGGAGTCCAGCCTGCTTTGCAGGGCCAGAGAGCACTCAGGATGGCTCTCGAGTCGCTGCAGATACAAAGGGCCCCTTCTCGCAGGGAGGGGGACGCACGGGACGCTCTCGCGCTGTGGCGGGAAGCCCTGCCTTCTTAGCGGGTTGGCACGGGTATCTCGGGGGACACCTGGTGTCACCCGCACGGAGTCAAGCCCCCTTCTGAGCCGGGAGAGGTGCCGGGGCATGTTCTCCATGCCCTGTACGGGAAAAGTGCCTCCTCACGCAATGGGCGTGGCATCACGTGGGTTTTCCCGACTTGCGGCGGTGGGTTCTCGAGTTGTGGCGGGGCCCTGGCCAGTCTCCCCTGTTAGCCCAGTGGGGTGGTGTTGCCTCCTTTGGAGCGGCGAGGGCAGGGAGCCGCCTCGGTATTCCCCAGGAGGCGCTGCGGTGCACCGGGTCTCCGTCAAGCATTGAGCTAGGGCCCTCGGGGTGCCCCTCGAGGTGGGATGGGCATCTCGGGGCATCTCTGGAGTGGCATCAAGGGAGCCGAGGGGACTCAGCCTTTCTCTCGGGTCACAGGACGGGGAAACCGGGCTTCATCTCGAATGCAGGGTCGAAGGTCGTGCTTTTCCTGGAGTCGCAGCGGGAGGCGGGCGTTGCCTCTCTGGATCCCATGCCAGGCGCCTCAGGGAGCCTCTCTTGTTGCCTCTGGGAAGTGCCGGCCGGCCTCCTTTACCATTGCCAGGGGCAGCTGGGCTTCCCGTCGATTCGCTGCGATGCAATGGGGCCCCATGTGCCATTGCGGTCTTCCTTGGGGATCTTTGTACTTGGGGCCGGAACTGCTGTCTTGGGGCCTCCTCTGGAGCATCAGGAGAAGGGACAGGCCTCCTCTTCAGGTGCGAAGGAAAGTAGGAATTCCAGTCGAGTGGAGGCAAAGCCGGCGGCCCCCCTCTCGAGAAGAGGTGGCGTAGGAGAGGCGTGGTCGCTGTCGAGCCGCGCCGGGAGACTCGGGGTTCCACTCGCGTGGGGACACGAGGATCTCGGGGAACCTTTGGGGCTGCCTAGACGGAGTCCAGCCTGCTTTGCAGGGCCAGAGAGCACTCAGGATGGCTCTCGAGTCGTTGCAGATACAAAGTGCCCCTTCTCGCAGGGAGGGGGGCCCACGGGACGCTCTCGCGCTGTGGCGGGAAGCCCTGCCTTCTTGGCGGGTTGGTACGGGTATCTCGGGGGAAACCTGGTGCCACCCGCACGGAGTCAAGCCCCGTTCTGAGCCGGGAGAGGTGCCGGGGCATGCTCTCCATGCCCTGCACGGGAAAAGTGCCTCCTCACGCAATGGGCGTGGCATCACGTGGGTTTTCTCGACCTGCGGCGGTGGGTTCTCGAGTTGTGGCGGGGCCCTGGCTCGTCTCCCCTGTTAGCCCACTGGGGTGGTGTTGCCTCCTTTGGAGCGGCGAGGGGAGGGAGCTGCCTCGGGATTCCCCAGGAGGCGCTGCAACGCACAGGGTCCGCGGCACGCATAGAGCTAGGACCCTCGGGGTGCCCCTCGAGGTCGGATGGGCTTCTCGGGGCATCTCTGGGGTGGCATCAAGGGAGCCGCGGGGACTCAGCCTTTCTCTCGGGTCACAGTAAGGGGAAATCGGGCTTCATCTCGAATGCAGGGTCGAAGGTCGTGCTTTTCCTGGAGTTGCAGCGGGAGGCGGGGGTTGCCTCTCTGGATCCCATGCCAGGCTCCTCAGGGAGCTTCTCTTGTTGCCTCTGGGAAGTGCCGACCTCCTTTGCCATTGCCAGGGGCAGCTGGGCTTCCCGTCGATTCGCTGCGATGCAATGGGGCCCCATGTGCCATTGCGGTTTTCCTTGGGGACCTTCGTTCTTGGGGCCAGAACTGGTGTCTTGGGGCCTCCTCTGGAGCGTCAGGAGAAGTGACAGGCCTCCTTTTGAGGTGCGAAGGAAAGTAGGGATTCCAGTCGAGTGGAGGCAAAGCCAGCGGCCCCCCTCTCGAGAAGAGGTGGCGTAGGCGAGGCGGGGTCGCTGTCGAGCCGCGCCTGGAGACTCGGGGCTCCGCTCTCGTGGGGACACGGGGATCTCGGGGAACCTCTGGGGGCGCCTAGAGGGAGTCCAGCCTCCTTTGAGGGCCAGAGAGCACTCAAGATGGCTCTCGAGTCGCTGCAGATACAAAGGGCCCCTTCTCGCACGGAGGGGGGCCCACAGGACGCTCTCGCGCTGTGGCGGGAAGCCCTGCCTTCTTGACCGGTTGGCACGGGTATCTCGGGGGACACCTGGTGTCGGCCGCACGGAGTGAAGCCCCGTTCTGAGCCGGGAGAGGTACCGGGGCATGCTCTCCACGCCCTGCAAGGGAAAAGCGCCTCCTCACGCAGTGGGCGTGGCATCACGTGCGGTTTCTCGACATGCGGCGGTGGGTTCTCGAGTTGCGGCGGGGACCCTGGCCCGTCGCCCCTATTAGCCCAGCGGGGTCGTGGTGCCTCCTATGGAGCGGCGAGGGGAGGGAGCCGCCTTGGGTTTCCCCAGGAGGCGCTGCAGCGCACCGGGTCCGCGGCAAGCATTGAGCTAGGACCCTCGGGGTGCCCCTCGAGGTGGGATGGGCATCTCGGGGCATCTCTGGAGTGGCATCAAGGGAGCCGCGGGGACTCAGCCTTTCTCTCGGGTCACAGTAAGGGGAAACCGGGCTTCATCTCGAATGCAGGGTCGAAGGTCGTGCTTTTCCTGGAGTCGCAGCGGGAGGCGGGGGTTGCCTCTCTGGATCCCATGCCAGGCTCCTCAGGGAGCTTCTCCTGTTGCCTCTGGGAAGTGCCGGCCTCCCTTGCCATTGCCAGGGGCAGCTGGGCTTCCCGTCGATTCGCTGCAATGGAATGTGGCCCCATGTGCCATTGCGGGCTTCCTTGGGGACCTTTGGCCTTGGGGCCGGATCTGGTGTCTTGGGGCCTCCTCTGGAGCGTCAGGAGAAGTGACAGGCCTCCTCTTGAGGTGCGAAGGAAAGTAGGGATTCCCGTCGAGTGGAGGCAAAGCCGGCGGCCCCCCTCTCGAGAACAGGTGGCGTAGGGGAGGTGGGATCGCTGTCTAACTGTGCCTGGAGATGCGGGGTTCCACTCGCGTGGGGACACGGGGATCTCGGGGCACCTCTGGGGCCGCCTAGACGGAGTCCAGCCTGCTTTGCAGGGCCAGAGAGCACTCAGGATGGCTCTCGAGTCGCTGCAGATACAAAGGGCCCCTTCTCGCAGGGAGGGGGGCCCACGGGACGCTCTCGCGCTGTGGCGGGAAGCCCTGCCTTCTTAGCGGGTTGGCACGGGTATCTCGGGGGACACCTGGTGTCACCCGCACGGAGTCAAGCCCCGTTCTGAGACGGGAGAGGTGCCGGCGCATGCTCTCCATGCCCTGCACGGGAAAAGTGCCTCCTCACGCAATGGGCGTGGCATCACGTGGGTTCTCTCGACTTGCGGCGGTGGGTTCTCGAGTTGTGGCGGGGCCCTGGCCAGTCTCCCCTGTTAGCCCAGTGGGGTGGTGTTGCCTCCTTTGGAGCGGCGAGGGCAGGGAGCCGCCTCGGTATTCCCCAGGAGGCGCTGCGGTGCACCGGGTCTCCGTCAAGCATTGAGCTAGGGCCCTCGGGGTGCCCCTCGAGGTGGGATGGGCATCTCGGGGCATCTCTTGAGTGGCATCAAGGGAGCCGAGGGGACTCAGCCTTTCTCTCGGGTCACAGGACGGGGAAACCGGGCTTCATCTCGAATGCAGGGTCGAAGGTCGTGCTTTTCCTGGAGTCGCAGCGGGAGGCGGGGGTTGCCTCTCTGGATCCGATGCCAGGCGCCTCAGGGAGCCTCTCTTGTTGCCTCTGGGAAGTGCCGGCCGGCCTCCTTTACCATTGCCAGGGGCAGCTGGGCTTCCCGTCGATTCGCTGCGATGCAATGGGGCCCCATGTGCCATTGCGGTCTTCCTTGGGGATCTTTGGACTTGGGGCCGGAACTGCTGTCTTGGGGCCTCCTCTGGAGCATCAGGAGAAGTGACAGGCCTCCTTTTGAGGTGCAAAGGAAAGTAGGGATTCCAGTCGAGTGGAGGCAAAGCCGGCGGCCCCCCTCTCGAGAAGAAGTGGCGTAGGCGAGGCGGGGTCGCTGTCGAGCCGCGCCTGGAGACTCGGGGCTCCGCTCTCGTGGGGACACGGGGATCTCGGGGAACCTCTGGGGGCGCCTAGAGGGAGTCCAGCCTCCTTTGAGGGCCAGAGAGCACTCAAGATGGCTCTCGAGTCGCTGCAGATACAAAGGGCCCCTTCTCGCACGGAGGGAGGCCCACAGGACGCTCTCGCGCTGTGGCGGGAAGCCCTGCCTTCTTGACCGGTTGGCACGGCTATCTCGGGGGACACCTGGTGTCGGCCGCACGGAGTGAAGCCCCGTTCTGAGCCGGGAGAGGTACCGGGGCATGCTCTCCACGCCCTGCAAGGGAAAAGGGCCTCCTCACGCAGTGGGCGTGGCATCACGTGGGGTTTCTCGACTTGCGGCGGTGGGTTCTCGAGTTGCGGCGGGGACCCTGGCCCGTCGCCCCTATTAGCCCAGCGGGGTCGTGGTGCCTCCTATGGAGCGGCGAGGGGAGGGAGCCGCCTTGGGTTTCCCCAGGAGGCGCTGCAGCGCACCGGGTCCGCGGCAAGCATTGAGCTAGGACCCTCGGGGTGCCCCTCGAGGTGGGATGGGCATCTCGGGGCATCTCTGGAGTGGCATCAAGGGAGCCGCGGGGACTCAGCCTTTCTCTCGGGTCACAGTAAGTGGAAACCGGGCTTCATCCCGAATGCAGGGTCGAAGGTCGTGCTTTTCCTGGAGTCGCAGCGGGAGGCGGGGGTTGCCTCTCTGGATCCCATGCCAGGCTCCTCAGGGAGCTTCTCCTGTTGCCTCTTGGAAGTGCCGGCCTCCCTTGCCATTGCCAGGGGCAGCTGGGCTTCCCGTCGATTCGCTGCAATGGAATGTGGCCCCATGTGCCATGGCGGGCTTCCTTGGGGACCTTTGGCCTTGGGGCCGGATCTGGTGTCTTGGGGCCTCCTCTGGAGCGTCAGGAGAAGTGACAGGCCTCCTCTTGAGGTGCGAAGGAAAGTAGGGATTCCCGTCGAGTGGAGGCAAAGCCGGCGGCCCCCCTCTCGAGAAGAGGTGGCGTAGGGGAGGTGGGATCGCTGTCTAACTGTGCCTGGAGACGCGGGGTTCCACTCGCGTGGGGACACGGGGATCTCGGGGCACCTCTGGGGCCGCCTAGACGGAGTCCAGCCTGCTTTGCAGGGCCAGAGAGCACTCAGGATGGCTCTCGAGTCGCTGCAGATACAAAGGGCCCCTTCTCGCAGGGAGGGGGACGCACGGGACGCTCTCGCGCTGTGGCGGGAAGCCCTGCCTTCTTAGCGGGTTGGCACGGGTATCTCGGGGGACACCTGGTGTCACCCGCACGGAGTCAAGCCCCCTTCTGAGCCGGGAGAGGTGCCGGGGCATGTTCTCCATGCCCTGTACGGGAAAAGTGCCTCCTCACGCAATGGGCGTGGCATCACGTGGGTTTTCCCGACTTGCGGCGGTGGGTTCTCGAGTTGTGGCGGGGCCCTGGCCAGTCTCCCCTGTTAGCCCAGTGGGGTGGTGTTGCCTCCTTTGGAGCGGCGAGGGCAGGGAGCCGCCTCGGTATTCCCCAGGAGGCGCTGCGGTGCACCGGGTCTCCGTCAAGCATTGAGCTAGGGCCCTCGGGGTGCCCCTCGAGGTGGGATGGGCATCTCGGGGCATCTCTGGAGTGGCATCAAGGGAGCCGAGGGGACTCAGCCTTTCTCTCGGGTCACAGGACGGGGAAACCGGGCTTCATCTCGAATGCAGGGTCGAAGGTCGTGCTTTTCCTGGAGTTGCAGCGGGAGGCGGGCGTTGCCTCTCTGGATCCCATGCCAGGCGCCTCAGGGAGCCTCTCTTGTTGCCTCTGGGAAGTGCCGGCCGGCCTCCTTTACCATTGCCAGGGGCAGCTGGGCTTCCCGTCGATTCGCTGCGATGCAATGGGGCCCCATGTGCCATTGCGGTCTTCCTTGGGGATCTTTGTACTTGGGGCCGGAACTGCTGTCTTGGGGCCTCCTCTGGAGCATCAGGAGAAGGGACAGGCCTCCTCTTCAGGTGCGAAGGAAAGTAGGAATTCCAGTCGAGTGGAGGCAAAGCCGGCGGCCCCCCTCTCGAGAAGAGGTGGCGTAGGAGAGGCGTGGTCGCTGTCGAGCCGCGCCGGGAGACTCGGGGTTCCACTCGCGTGGGGACACGAGGATCTCGGGGAACCTTTGGGGCTGCCTAGACGGAGTCCAGCCTGCTTTGCAGGGCCAGAGAGCACTCAGGATGGCTCTCGAGTCGTTGCAGATACAAAGTGCCCCTTCTCGCAGGGAGGGGGGCCCACGGGACGCTCTCGCGCTGTGGCGGGAAGCCCTGCCTTCTTGGCGGGTTGGTACGGGTATCTCGGGGGAAACCTGGTGCCACCCGCACGGAGTCAAGCCCCGTTCTGAGCCGGGAGAGGTGCCGGGGCATGCTCTCCATGCCCTGCACGGGAAAAGTGCCTCCTCACGCAATGGGCGTGGCATCACGTGGGTTTTCTCGACCTGCGGCGGTGGGTTCTCGAGTTGTGGCGGGGCCCTGGCTCGTCTCCCCTGTTAGCCCACTGGGGTGGTGTTGCCTCCTTTGGAGCGGCGAGGGGAGGGAGCTGCCTCGGGATTCCCCAGGAGGCGCTGCAACGCACAGGGTCCGCGGCACGCATAGAGCTAGGACCCTCGGGGTGCCCCTCGAGGTCGGATGGGCTTCTCGGGGCATCTCTGGGGTGGCATCAAGGGAGCCGCGGGGACTCAGCCTTTCTCTCGGGTCACAGTAAGGGGAAATCGGGCTTCATCTCGAATGCAGGGTCGAAGGTCGTGCTTTTCCTGGAGTCGCAGCGGGAGGCGGGGGTTGCCTCTCTGGATCCCATGCCTGGCTCCTCAGGGAGCTTCTCTTGTTGCCTCTGGGAAGTGCCGACCTCCTTTGCCATTGCCAGGGGCAGCTGGGCTTCCCGTCGATTCGCTGCGATGCAATGGGGCCCCATGTGCCATTGCGGTTTTCCTTGGGGACCTTCGTTCTTGGGGCCAGAACTGGTGTCTTGGGGCCTCCTCTGGAGCGTCAGGAGAAGTGACAGGCCTCCTTTTGAGGTGCGAAGGAAAGTAGGGATTCTCGTCGAGTGGAGGCAAAGCCGGCGGCCCCCCTCTCGAGAAGAGGTGGCCTAGGGGAGGTGGGATCGCTGTCTAACTGTGCCTGGAGACGCGGGGTTCCACTCGCGTGGGGACACGGGGATCTCGGGGCACCTCTGGGGCCGCCTAGACGGAGTCCAGCCTGCTTTGCAGGGCCAGAGAGCACTCAGGATGGCTCTCGAGTCGCTGCAGATACAAAGGGCCCCTTCTCGCAGGGAGGGGGGCCCACGGGACGCTCTCGCGCTGTGGCGGGAAGCCCTGCCTTCTTAGCGGCTTGGCACGGGTATCTCGGGGGACACCTGGTGTCACCCGCACGGAGTCAAGCCCCGTTCTGAGACGGGAGAGGTGCCGGGGCATGCTCTCCATGCCCTGCATGGGAAAAGTGCCTCCTCACGCAATGGGCGTGGCATCACGTGGGTTTTCTTGACTTGCGGCGGTGGGTTCTCGAGTTGTGGCGGGGCCCTGGCCAGTCTCCCCTGTTAGCCCAGTGGGGTGGTGTTGCCTCCTTTGGAGCGGCGAGGGGAGGGAGCTGCCTCGGGATTCCCCAGGAGGCGCTGCAGCGCACAGGGTCCGCGGCACGGCACGCATAGAGCTAGGACCCTCGGGGTGCCCCTCGAGGTCGGATGGGCTTCTCGGGGCATCTCTGGGGTGGCATCAAGGGAGCCGCGGGGACTCAGCCTTTCTTTCGGGTCACAGTAAGGGGAAATCGGGCTTCATCTCGAATGCAGGGTCGAAGGTCGTGCTTTTCCTGGAGTCGCAGCGGGAGGCGGGGGTTGCCTCTCTGGATCCCATGCCAGGCTCCTCAGGGAGCTTCTCTTGTTGCCTCTGGGAAGTGCCGACCTCCTTTGCCATTGCCAGGGGCAGCTGGGCTTCCCGTCGATTCGCTGCGATGCAATGGGGCCCCATGTGCCATTGCGGTTTTCCTTGGGGACCTTCGTTCTTGGGGCCAGAACTGGTGTCTTGGGGCCTCCTCTGGAGCGTCAGGAGAAGTGACAGGCCTCCTTTTGAGGTGCGAAGGAAAGTAGGGATTCCAGTCGAGTTGGGGCAAAGCCGGCGGCCCCCCTCTCGAGAAGAGGTGGCGTAGGCGAGGCGGGGTCGCTGTCGAGCCGCGCCTGGAGACTCGGGGCTCCGCTCTCGTGGGGACACGGGGATCTCGGGGAACCTCTGGGGGCGCCTAGAGGGAGTCCAGCCTCCTTTGAGGGCCAGAGAGCACTCAAGATGGCTCTCGAGTCGCTGCAGATACAAAGGGCCCCTTCTCGCACGGAGGGGGGCCCACAGGACGCTCTCGCGCTGTGGCGGGAAGCCCTGCCTTCTTGACCGGTTGGCACGGCTATCTCGGGGGACACCTGGTGTCGGCCGCACGGAGTGAAGCCCCGTTCTGAGCCGGGAGAGGTACCGGGGCATGCTCTCCACGCCCTGCAAGGGAAAAGCGCCTCCTCACGCAGTGGGCGTGGCATCACGTGGGGTTTCTCGACTTGCGGTGGTGGGTTCTCGAGTTGCGGCGGGGACCCTGGCCCGTCGCCCCTATTAGCCCAGCGGGGTCGTGGTGCCTCCTATGGAGCGGCGAGGGGAGTGAGCCGCCTTGGGTTTCCCCAGGAGGCGCTGCAGCGCACCGGGTCCGCGGCAAGCATTGAGCTAGGACCCTCGGGGTGCCCCTCGAGGTGGGATGGGCATCTCGGGGCATCTCTGGAGTGGCATCAAGGGAGCCGCGGGGACTCAGCCTTTCTCTCGGGTCACAGTAAGGGGAAACCGGGCTTCATCTCGAATGCAGGGTCGAAGGTCGTGCTTTTCCTGGAGTCGCAGCGGGAGGCGGGGGTTGCCTCTCTGGATACCATGCCAGGCTCCTCAGGGAGCTTCTCTTGTTGCCTCTGGGAAGTGCCGACCTCCTTTGCCATTGCCAGGGGCAGCTGGGCTTACCGTCGATTCGCTGCAATGGAATGTGGCCCCATGTGCCATTGCGGGCTTCCTTGGGGACCTTTGGTCTTGGGGCCGGATCTGGTGTCTTGGGGCCTCCTCTGGAGCGTCAGGAGAAGTGACAGGCCTCCTCTTGAGGTGCGAAGGAAAGTAGGGATTCCCGTCGAGTGGAGGCAAAGCCGGCGGCCCCCCTCTCGAGAAGAGGTGGCGTAGAGGAGGTGGGATCGCTGTTTAACTGTGCCTGGAGACGCGGGGTTCCACTCGCGTGGGGACACGGGGATCTCGGGGAACCTCTGGGGCCGCCTAGACGGAGTCCAGCCTGCTTTGCAGGGCCAGAGAGCACTCAGGATGGCTCTGGAGTCGCTGCAGATACAAAGGGCCCCTTCTCGCAGGGAGGGGGGGCCACGGGACGCTCTCGCGCTGTGGCGGGAAGCCCTGCCTTCTTAGCGGGTTGGCACGGGTATCTCGGGGGACACCTGGTGTCCCCCGCACGGAGTGAAGCCCCGTTCTGAGCCGGGAGAGGTGCTGGGGCATGTTCTCCATGCCCTGCACGGGAAAAGTGCCTCCTCACGCAATGGGCGTGGCATCACGTGGGTTTTCTCGACTTGCGGCGGTGGGTTCTCGAGTTGTGGCGGGGCCCTGGCCAGTCTCCCCTGTTAGCCCAGTGGGGTGGTGTTGCCTCCTTTGGAGCGGCGAAGGCAGGGAGCCGCCACGGTATTCCCCAGGAGGCGCTGCGGTGCACCGGGTCTCCGTCAAGCATTGAGCTAGGGCCCTCGGGGTGCCCCTCGAGGTGGGATGGGCATCTCGGGGCATCTCTGGAGTGGCATCAAGCGAGCCGAGGGGACTCAGCCTTTCTCTCGGGTCACAGCACGGGGAAACCGGGCTTCATCTCGAATGCAGGGTCGAAGGTCGTGCTTTTCCGGGAGTCGCAGCGGGAGGCGGGGGTTGCCTCTCTGGATCCCATGCCAGGCTCCTCAGGGAGCTTCTCCTGTTGCCTCTGGGAAGTGCCGGCCTCCCTTGCCATTGCCAGGGGCAGCTGGGCTTCCCGTCGATTCGCTGCAATGGAATGTGGCCCCAAGTGCCATTGCGGGCTTCCTTGGGGACCTTTGGCCTTGGGGCCGGATCTGGTGTCTTGGGGCCTCCTCTGGAGCGTCAGGAGAAGTGACAGGCCTCCTCTTGAGGTGCGAAGGAAAGTAGGGATTCCCGTCGAGTGGAGGCAAAGCCGGCGGCCCCCCTCTCGAGAAGAGGTGGCGTAGAGGAGGTGGGATCGCTGTTTAACTGTGCCTGGAGACGCGGGGTTCCACTCGCGTGGGGACACGGGGATCTCGGGGAACCTCTGGGGCCGCCTAGACGGAGTCCAGCCTGCTTTGCAGGGCCAGAGAGCACTCAGGATGGCTCTGGAGTCGCTGCAGATACAAAGGGCCCCTTCTCGCAGGGAGGGGGGGCCACGGGACGCTCTCGCGCTGTGGCGGGAAGCCCTGCCTTCTTAGCGGGTTGGCACGGGTATCTCGGGGGACACCTGGTGTCCCCCGCACGGAGTGAAGCCCCGTTCTGAGCCGGGAGAGGTGCTGGGGCATGTTCTCCATGCCCTGCACGGGAAAAGTGCCTCCTCACGCAATGGGCGTGGCATCACGTGGGTTTTCTCGACTTGCGGCGGTGGGTTCTCGAGTTGTGGCGGGGCCCTGGCCAGTCTCCCCTGTTAGCCCAGTGGGGTGGTGTTGCCTCCTTTGGAGCGGCGAAGGCAGGGAGCCGCCACGGTATTCCCCAGGAGGCGCTGCGGTGCACCGGGTCTCCGTCAAGCATTGAGCTAGGGCCCTCGGGGTGCCCCTCGAGGTGGGATGGGCATCTCGGGGCATCTCTGGAGTGGCATCAAGGGAGCCGAGGGGACTCAGCCTTTCTCTCGGGTCACAGCACGGGGAAACCGGGCTTCATCTCGAATGCAGGGTCGAAGGTCGTGCTTTTCCGGGAGTCGCAGCGGGAGGCGGGGGTTGCCTCTCTGGATCCCATGCCAGGCTCCTCAGGGAGCTTCTCCTGTTGCCTCTGGGAAGTGCCGGCCTCCCTTGCCATTGCCAGGGGCAGCTGGGCTTCCCGTCGATTCGCTGCAATGGAATGTGGCCCCAAGTGCCATTGCGGGCTTCCTTGGGGACCTTTGGCCTTGGGGCCGGATCTGGTGTCTTGGGGCCTCCTCTGGAGCGTCAGGAGAAGTGACAGGCCTCCTCTTGAGGTGCGAAGGAAAGTAGGGATTCCCGTCGAGTGGAGGAAAAGCCGGCGGCCCCCCTCTCGAGAAGAGGTGGCGTAGGGGAGGTGGGATCGCTGTCTAACTGTGCCTGGAGACGCGGGGTTCCACTCGCGTGGGGACACGGGGATCTCGGGGCACGTCTGGGGCCGCCTAGACGGAGTCCAGCCTGCTTTGCAGGGCCAAAGAGCACTCAGGATGGCTCTCGAGTCGCTGCAGATACAATGGGCCCCTTCTCGCAGGGAGGGGGGCCCACGGGACGCTCTCGCGCTGTGGCGGGAAGCCCTGCCTTCTTAGCGGGTTGGCACGGGTATCTCGGGGGACACCTGGTGTCACCCGCACGGAGTCAAGCCCCGTTCTGAGACGGGAGAGGTGCCGGGGCATGCTCTCCATGCCCTGCACGGGAAAAGTGCCTCCTCACGCAATGGGCGTGGCATCACGTGGGTTTTCCCGACTTGCGGCGGTGGGTTCTCGAGTTGTGGCGGGGCCCTGGCCAGTCTCCCCTGTTAGCCCAGTGGGGTGGTGTTGCCTCCTTTGGAGCGGCGAGGGCAGGGAGCCGCCTCGGTATTCCCCAGGAGGCGCTGCGGTGCACCGGGTCTCCGTCAAGCATTGAGCTAGGGCCCTCGGGGTGCCCCTCGAGGTGGGATGGGCATCTCGGGGCATCTCTGGAGTGGCATCAAGCAAGCCGAGGGGACTCAGCCTTTCTCTAGGGTCACAGCACGGGGAAACCGGGCTTCATCTCGAATGCAGGGTCGAAGGTCCTGCTTTTCCTGGAGTCGCAGCGGGAGGCGGGGGTTGCCTCTCAGGATCTGATGCCAGGCGCCTCAGGGAGCCTCTCTTGTTGCCTCTGGGAAGTGCCGGCCGGCCTCCTTTACCATTTCCAGGGGCAGCTGGGCTTCCCGTCGATTCGCTGCGATGCAATGGGGCCCCATGTGCCATTGCGGTCTTCCTTGGGGATCTTTGGACTTGGGGCCGGAACTGCTGTCTTGGGGCCTCCTCTGGAGCATCAGGAGAAGGGACAGGCCTCCTCTTCAGGTGCGAAGGAAAGTAGGAATTCCAGTCGAGTGGAGGCAAAGCCGGCGGCCCCCCTCTCGAGAAGAGGTGGCGTAGGAGAGGCGGGGTCGCTGTCGATCCGCGCCGGGAGACTCGGGGTTGCACTCGCGTGGGGACACAAGGATCTCGGGGAACCTTTAGGGCTGCCTAGACGGAGTCCAGCCTGCTTTGCAGGGCCAGAGAGCACTCAGGATGGCTCTCGAGTCGTTGCAGATACAAAGTGCCCCTTCTCGCAGGGAGGGGGGCCCACGGGACGCTCTCGCGCTGTGGCGGGAAGCCCTGCCTTCTTGGCGGGTTGGTACGGGTATCTCGGGGGAAACCTGGTGCCCCCCGCACGGAGTCAAGCCCCGTTCTGAGCAGGGAGAGGTGCCGGGGCATGCTCTCCATGCCCTGCACGGGAAAAGTGCCTCCTCACGCAATGGGCGTGGCATCACGTGGGTTTTCTCGACTTGCGGTGGTGGGTTCTTGAGTTGTGGCGGGGCCCTGGCTCGTCTCCCCTGTTAGCCCACTGGGGTGGTGTTGACTCCTTTGGAGCGGCGAGGGGAGGGAGCTGCCTCGGGATTCCCCAGGAGGCGCTGCAGCGCACAGGTCCGCGGCACGCATAGAGCTAGGACCCTCGGGGTGCCCCTCGAGGTCGGATGGGCTTCTCGGGGCATCTCTGGGGTGGCATCAAGGGAGCTGCGGGCACTCAGCCTTTCTCTCGGGTCACAGTAAGGGGAAATCGGGCTTCATCTCGAATGCAGGGTCGAAGGTCATGCTTTTCCTGAAGTCGCAGCGGGAGGCGGGGGTTGCTTCTCTGGATCCCATGCCAGGCTCCTCAGGGAGCTTCTCTTGTTGCCTCTGGGAAGTGCCGTCCTCCTTTGCCATTGCCAGGGGCAGCTGGGCTTCCCGTCGATTCGCTGCCATGCAATGGGGCCACATGTGCCATTGCGGTTTTCCTTGGGGACCTTCGTTCTTGGGGCCAGAACTGGTGTCTTGGGGCCTCCTCTGGAGCGTCAGGAGAAGTGACAGGCCTCCTTTTGAGGTGCGAAGGAAAGTAGGGATTCCAGTCGAGTGGAGGCAAAGCCGGCGGCCCCCCTCTCGAGAAGAGGTGGCGTAGGCGAGGCGGGGTCGCTGTCGAGCCGCGCCTGGAGACTCGGGGCTCCGCTCTCGTGGGGACACGGGGATCTCGGGGAACCTCTGGGGGCGCCTAGAGGGAGTCCAGCCTCCTTTGAGGGCCAGAGAGCACTCAAGATGGCTCTCGAGTGGCTGCAGATACAAAGGGCCCCTTCTCGCACGGAGGGGGGCCCACAGGACGCTCTCGCGCTGTGGCGGGAAGCCCTGCCTTCTTGACCGGTTGGCACGGGTATCTCGGGGGACACCTGGTGTCGGCCGCACGGAGTGAAGCCCCGTTCTGAGCCGGGAGAGGTACCGGGGCATGCTCTCCACGCCCTGCAAGGGAAAAGCGCCTCCTCACGCAGTGGGCGTGGCGTCACGTGGGGTTTCCCGACTTGCGGCGGTGGGTTCTCGAGTTGCGGCGGGGACCCTGGCCCGTCGCCCCTATTAGCCCAGCGGGGTCGTGGTGCCTCCTATGGAGCGGCGAGGGGAGGGAGCCGCCTTGGGTTTCCCCAGGAGGCGCTGCAGCGCACCGGGTCCGCGGCAAGCATTGAGCTAGGACGCTCGGGGTGCCCCTCGAGGTGGGATGGGCATCTCGGGGCATCTCTGGAGTGGCATCAAGGGAGCCGCGGTGACTCAGCCTTTCTCTCGGGTCACAGTAAGGGGAAACCGGGCTTCATCTCGAATGCAGGGTCGAAGGTCGTGCTTTTCCTGGAGTCGCAGCGGGAGGCGGGGGTTGCCTCTCTGGATCCCATGCCAGGCTCCTCAGGGAGCTTCTCCTGTTGCCTCTGGGAAGTGCCGGCCTCCCTTGCCATTGCCAGAGGCAGCTGGGCTTCCCGTCGATTCGCTGTAATGGAATGTGGCCCCATGTGCCATTGCGGGCTTCCTTGGGGACCTTTGGCCTTGGGGCCGGATCTGGTGTCTTGGGGCCTCCTCTGGAGCGTCAGGAGAAGTGACAGGCCTCCTCTTGAGGTGCGAAGGAAAGTAGGGATTCCCGTCGAGTGGAGGCAAAGCCGGCGGCCCCCCTCTCGAGAAGAGGTGGCGTAGGGGAGGTGGGATCGCTGTCTAACTGTGCCTGGAGACGCGGGGTTCCACTCGCGTGGGGACACGGGGATCTCGGGGCACCTCTGGGGCCGCCTCGACGGAGTCCAGCCTGCTTTGCAGGGCCAGAGAGCACTCAGGATGGCTCTCGAGTCGCTGCAGATACAAAGGGCCCCTTCTCGCAGGGAGGGGGGCCCACGGGACGCTCTCGCGCTGTGGCGGGAAGCCCTGCCTTCTTAGCGGGTTGGCACGGGTATCTCGGGGGACACCTGGTGTCACCCGCACGGAGTCAAGCCCCGTTCTGAGACGGGAGAGGTGCCGGGGCATGCTCTCCATGCCCTGCACGGGAAAAGTGCCTCCTCACGCAATGGGCGTGGCATCACGTGGGTTTTCTCGACTTGCGGCGGTGGGTTCTCGAGTTGTGGCGGGGCCCTGGCCAGTCTCCCCTGTTAGCCCAGTGGGGTGGTGTTGCCTCCTTTGGAGCGGCGAGGGCAGGGAGCCGCCTCGGTATTCCCCAGGAGGCGCTGCGGTGCACCGGGTCTCCGTCAAGCATTGAGCTAGGGCCCTCGGGGTGCCCCTCGAGGTGGGATGGGCATCTCGGGGCATCTCTGGAGTGGCATCAAGGGAGCCGAGGGGACTCAGCCTTTCTCTCGGGTCACAGCACGGGGAAACCGGGCTTCATCTCGAATGCAGGGTCGAAGGTCGTGCTTTTCCTGGAGTCGCAGCGGGAGGCGGGGGTTGCCTCTCTGGATCCGATGCCAGGCGCCTCAGGGAGCCTCTCTTGTTGCCTCTGGGAAGTGCCGGCCGGCCTCCTTTACCATTGCCAGGGGCAGCTGGGCTTCCCGTCGATTCGCTGCGATGCAATGGGGCCCCATGTGCCATTGCGGTCTTCCTTAGGGATCTTTGGACTTGGGGCCGGAACTGCTGTCTTGGGGCCTCCTCTGGAGCATCAGGAGAAGGGACAGGCCTCCTCTTCAGGTGCGAAGGAAAGTAGGAACTCCAGTCGAGTGGAGGCAAAGCCGGCGGCCCCCCTCTCGAGAAGAGGTGGCGTAGGAGAGGCGGGGTCGCTGTCGAGCCGCGCCGGGAGACTCGGGGTTGCACTCGCGTGGGGACACGAGGATCTCGGGGAACCTTTGGGGCTGCCTAGACGGAGTCCAGCCTGCTTTGCAGGGCCAGAGAGCACTCAGGATGGCTCTCGAGTCGTTGCAGATACAAAGTGCCCATTCTCGCAGGGAGGGGGGCCCACGGGACGCTCTCGCGCTGTGGCGGGAAGCCCTGCCTTCTTGGCGGGTTGGTACGGGTATCTCGGGGGAAACCTGGTGCCACCCGCACGGAGTCAAGCCAAGTTCTGAGCCGGGAGAGGTGCCGGGGCATGCTCTCCATGCCCTGCACGGGAAAAGTGCCTCCTCACGCAATGGGCGTGGCATCACGTGGGTTTTCTCGACTTGCGGTGGTGGGTTCTTGAGTTGTGGCGGGGCTCTGGCTCGTCTCCCCTGTTAGCCCACTGGGGTGGTGTTGCCTCCTTTGGAGCGGCGAGGGGAGGGAGCTGCCTCGGTATTTCCCAGGAGGCGCTGCAGCGCACAGGGTCCGCGGCAAGGCACGCATAGGGCTAGGACCCACGGGGTGCCCCTCGAGGTCGGATGGGCTTCTCGGGGCATCTCTGGGGTGGCATCAAGGGAGCCGCGGGGACTCAGCCTTTCTCTGGGGTCACAGTAAGGGGAAAACGGGCTTCATCTCGAATGCAGGGTCGAAGGTCGTGCTTTTCCTGGAGTCGCAGCGGGAGGCGGGGGTTGCCTCTCTGGATCCCATGCCAGGCTCCTCAGGGAGCTTCTCTTGTTGCCTCTGGGAAGTGCCGACCTCCTTTGCCATTGCCAGGGGCAGCTGGGCTTCCCGTCGATTCGCTGCGATGCAATGGGGCCCCATGTGCCATTGCGGTTTTCCTTGGGGACCTTCGTTCTTGGGGCCAGAACTGGTGTCTTGGGGCCTCCTCTGGAGCGTCAGGAGAAGTGACAGGCCTCCTTTTGAGGTGCGAAGGAAAGTAGGGATTCCAGTCGAGTGGAGGCAAAGCCGGCGGCCCCCCTCTCGAGAAGAGGTGGCGTAGGCGAGGCGGGGTCGCTGTCGAGCCGCGCCTGGAGACTCGGGGCTCCGCTCTCGTGGGGACACGGGGATCTCGGGGAACCTCTGGGGGCGCCTAGAGGGAGTCCAGCCTCCTTTGAGGGCCAGAGAGCACTCAAGATGGCTCTCGAGTCGCTGCAGATACAAAGGGCCCCTTCTCGCACGGAGGGGGCCCACAGGACGCTCTCGCGCTGTGGCGGGAAGCCCTGCCTTCTTGACCGGTTGGCACGGCTATCTCGGGGGACACCTGGTGTCGGCCGCACGGAGTGAAGCCCCGTTCTGAGCCGGGAGAGGTACCGGGGCATGCTCTCCACGCCCTGCAAGGGAAAAGCGCCTCCTCACGCAGTGGGCGTGGCATCACGTGGGGTTTCTCGACTTGCGGCGGTGGGTTCTCGAGTTGCGGCGGGGACCCTGGCCCGTCGCCCCTATTAGCCCAGCGGGGTCGTGGTGCCTCCTATGGAGCGGCGAGGGGAGGGAGCCGCCTTGGGTTTCCCCAGGAGGCGCTGCAGCGCACCGGGTCCGCGGCAAGCATTGAGCTAGGACCCTCGGGGTGCCCCTCGAGGTGGGATGGGCATCTCGGGGCATCTCTGGAGTGGCATCAAGGGAGCCGCAGGGACTCTGCCTTTCTCTCGGGTCACAGTAAGGGGAAACCGGGCTTCATCTGGAATGCAGGGTCGAAGGTCGTGCTTTTCCTGGAGTCACAGCGGGAGGCGGGGGTTGCCTCTCTGGATCCCATGCCAGGCTCCTCAGGGAGCTTCTCCTGTTGCCTCTGGGAAGTGCCCGCCTCTCTTGCCATTGCCAGAGGCAGCTGGGCTTCCCGTCGATTCGCTGCAATGGAATGTGGCCCCATGTGCCATTGCGGGCTTCCTTGGGGACCTTTGGCCTTGGGGCCGGATCTGGTGTCTTGGGGCCTCCTCTGGAGCGTCAGGAGAAGTGACAGGCCTCCTCTTGAGGTGCGAAGGAAAGTAGGGATTCCCGTCGAGTGGAGGCAAAGCCGGCGGCCCCCCTCTCGAGAAGAGGTGGCGTAGGGGAGGTGGGATCGCTGTCTAACTGTGCCTGGAGACGCGGGGTTCCACTCGCGTGGGGACACGGGGATCTCGGGGCACCTCTGGGGCTGCCTAGACGAAGTCCAGCCTGCTTTGCAGGGCCAGAGAGCACTCAGGATGGCTCTCGAGTCGCTGCAGATACAAAGGGCCCCTTCTCGCAGGGAGGGGGGCCCACGGGACGCTCTCGCGCTGTGGCGGGAAGCCCTGCCTTCTTAGCGGGTTGGCACGGGTATCTCGGGGGACACCTGGTGTCACCCGCACGGAGTCAAGCCCCGTTCTGAGACGGGAGAGGTGCCGGGGCATGCTCTCCATGCCCTGCACGGGAAAAGTGCCTCCTCACGCAATGGGCGTGGCATCACGTGGGTTTTCTCGACTTGCGGCGGTGGGTTCTCGAGTTGTGGCGGGGCCCTGGCCAGTCTCCCCTGTTAGCCCAGTGGGGTGGTGTTGCCTCCTTTGGAGCGGCGAGGGCAGGGAGCCGCCTCGGTATTCCCCAGGAGGCGCTGCGGTGCACCGGGTCTCCGTCAAGCATTGAGCTAGGGCCCTCGGGGTGCCCCTCGAGGTGGGATGGGCATCTCGGGGCATCTCTGGAGTGGCATCAAGGGAGCCGAGGGGACTCAGCCTTTCTCTCGGGTCACAGGACGGGGAAACCGGGCTTCATCTCGAATGCAGGGTCGAAGGTCGTGCTTTTCCTGGAGTCGCAGCGGGAGGCGGGCGTTGCCTCTCTGGATCCCATGCCAGGCGCCTCAGGGAGCCTCTCTTGTTGCCTCTGGGAAGTGCTGGCCGGCCTCCTTTACCATTGCCAGGGGCAGCTGGGCTTCCCGTCGATTCGCTGCGATGCAATGGGGCCCCATGTGCCATTGCGGTCTTCCTTGGGGATCTTTGGACTTGGGGCCGGAACTGCTGTCTTGGGGCCTCCTCTGGAGCATCAGGAGAAGGGACAGGCCTCCTCTTCAGGTGCGAAGGAAAGTAGGAATTCCAGTCGAGTGGAGGCAAAGCCGGCGGCCCCCCTCTCGAGAAGAGGTGGCGTAGGAGAGGCGGGGTCGCTGTCGAGCCGCGCCGGGAGACTCGGGGTTGCACTCGCGTGGGGACACGAGGATCTCGGGGAACCTTTGGGGCTGCCTAGACGGAGTCCAGCCTGCTTTGCAGGGCCAGAGAGCACTCAGGATGGCTCTCGAGTCGTTGCAGATACAAAGTGCCCCTTCTCGCAGGGAGGGGGGCCCACGGGACGCTCTCGCGCTGTGGCGGGAAGCCCTGCCTTCTTGGCGGGTTGGTACGGGTATCTCGGGGGAAACCTGGTGCCACCCGCACGGAGTCAAGCCCCGTTCTGAGCCGGGAGAGGTGCCGGGGCATGCTCTCCATGCCCTGCACGGGAAAAGTGCCTCCTCACGCAATGGGCGTGGCATCACGTGGGTTTTCTCGACTTGCGGTGGTGGGTTCTTGAGTTGTGGCGGGGCCCTGGCTCGTCTCCCCTGTTAGCCCACTGGGGTGGTGTTGCCTCCTTTGGAGCGGCGAGGGGAGGGAGCTGCCTCGGGATTCCCCAGGAGGCGCTGCAGCGCACAGGGTCCGCGGCACGGCACGCATAGGGCTAGGACCCTCGGGGTGCCCCTCGAGGTCGGATGGGCTTCTCGGGGCATCTCTGGGGTGGCATCAAGGGAGCCGCGGGGACTCAGCCTTTCTCTCGGGTCACAGTAAGGGGAAATCGGGCTTCATCTCGAATGCAGGGTCGAAGGTCGTGCTTTTCCTGGAGTCTCAGCGGGAGGCGGGGGTTGCCTCTCTGGATCCCATGCCAGGCTCCTCAGGGAGCTTCTCTTGTTGCCTCTGGGAAGTGCCGACCTCCTTTGCCATTGCCAGGGGCAGCTGGGCTTCCCGTCGATTCGCTGCGATGCAATGGGGCCCCATGTGCCATTGCGGTTTTCCTTGGGGACCTTCGTTCTTGGGGCCAGAACTGGTGTCTTGGGGCCTCCTCTGGAGCGTCAGGAGAAGTGACAGGCCTCCTTTTGAGGTGCGAAGGAAAGTAGGGATTCCAGTCGAGTGGAGGCAAAGCCGGCGGCCCCCCTCTCGAGAAGAGGTGGCGTAGGCGAGGCGGGGTCGCTGTCGAGCCGCGCCTGGAGACTCGGGGCTCCGCTCTCGTGGGGACACGGGGATCTCGGGGAACCTCTGGGGGCGCCTAGAGGGAGTCCAGCCTCCTTTGAGGGCCAGAGAGCACTCAAGATGGCTCTCGAGTCGCTGCAGATACAAAGGGCCCCTTCTCGCACGGAGGGGGGCCCACAGGACGCTCTCGCGCTGTGGCGGGAAGCCCTGCCTTCTTGACCGGTTGGCACGGCTATCTCGGGGGACACCTGGTGTCGGCCGCACGGAGTGAAGCCCCGTTCTGAGCCGGGAGAGGTACCGGGGCATGCTCTCCACGCCCTGCAAGGGAAAAGCGCCTCCTCACGCAGTGGGCGTGGCATCACGTGGGGTTTCTCGACTTGCGGCGGTGGGTTCTCGAGTTGCGGCGGGGACCCTTGCCCGTCGCCCCTATTAGCCCAGCGGGGTCGTGGTGCCTCCTATGGAGCGGCGAGGGGAGGGAGCCGCCTTGGGTTTCCCCAGGAGGCGCTGCAGCGCACCGGGTCCATGGCAAGCATTGAGCTAGGACCCTCGGGGTGCCCCTCGAGGTGGGATGGGCATCTCGGGGCATCTCTGGAGTGGCATCAAGGGAGCCGCGGGGACTCAGCCTTTCTCTCGGGTCACAGTAAGGGGAAACCGGGCTTCATCTCGAATGCAGGGTCGAAGGTCGTGCTTTTCCTGGAGTCGCAGCGGGAGGCGGGGGTTGCCTCTCTGGATCCCATGCCAGGCTCCTCAGGGAGCTTCTCCTGTTGCCTCTGGGGAGTGCCGGCCTCCCTTGCCATTGCCAGGGGCAGCTGGGCTTCCCGTCGATTCGCTGCAATGGAATGTGGCCCCATGTGCCATTGCGGGCTTCCTTGGGGACCTTTGGCCTTGGGGCCGGATCTGGTGTCTTGGGGCCTCCTCTGGAGCGTCAGGAGAAGTGACAGGCCTCCTCTTGAGGTGCGAAGGAAAGTAGGGATTCCCGTCGAGTGGAGGCAAAGCCGGCGGCCCCCCTCTCGAGAAGAGGTGGCGTAGGGGAGGTGGGATCGCTGTCTAACTGTGCCTGGAGACGCGGGGTTCCACTCGCGTGGGGACACGGGGATCTCGGGGCACCTCCGGGGCCGCCTAGACGGAGTCCAGCCTGCTTTGCAGGGCCAGAGAGCACTCAGGATGGCTCTCGAGTCGCTGCAGATACAAAGGGCCCCTTCTCGCAGGGAGGGGGGCCCACGGGACGCTCTCGCGCTGTGGCGGGAAGCCCTGCCTTCTTAGCGGGTTGGCACGGGTATCTCGGGGGACACCTGGTGTCACCCGCACGGAGTCAAGCCCCGTTCTGAGACGGGAGAGGTGCCGGGGCATGCTCTCCATGCCCTGCACGGGAAAAGTGCCTCCTCACGCAATGGGCGTGGCATCACGTGGGTTTTCTCGACTTGCGGCGGTGGGTTCTCGAGTTGTGGCGGGGCCCTGGCCAGTCTCCCCTGTTAGCCCAGTGGGGTGGTGTTGCCTCCTTTGGAGCGGCGAGGGCAGGGAGCCGCCTCGGTATTCCCCAGGAGGCACTGCGGTGCACCGGGTCTCCGTCAAGCATTGAGCTAGGGCCCTCGGGGTGCCCCTCGAGGTGGGATGGGCATCTCGGGGCATCTCTGGAGTGGCATCAAGGGAGCCGAGGGGACTCAGCCTTTCTCTCGGGTCACAGGACGGGGAAACCGGGCTTCATCTCGAATGCAGGGTCGAAGGTCGTGCTTTTCCTGGAGTCGCAGCGGGAGGCGGGGGTTGCCTCTCTGGATCCGATGCCAGGCGCCTCAGGGAGCCTCTCTTGTTGCCTCTGGGAAGTGCCGGCCGGCCTCCTTTACCATTGCCAGGGGCAGCTGGGCTTCCCGTCGATTCGCTGCGATGCAATGGGGCCCCATGTGCCATTGCGGTCTTCCTTGGGGATCTTTGGACTTGGGGCCGGAACTGCTGTCTTGGGGCCTCCTCTGGAGCATCAGGAGAAGGGACAGGCCTCCTCTTCAGGTGCGAAGGAAAGTAGGAATTCCAGTCGAGTGGAGGCAAAGCCGGCGGCCCCCCTCTCGAGAAGAGGTGGCGTAGGAGAGGCGGGGTCGCTGTCGAGCCGCGCCGGGAGACTCGGGGTTCCACTCGTGTGGGGACACGAGGATCTCGGGGAACCTTTGGGGCTGCCTAGACGGAGTCCAGCCTGCTTTGCAGGGCCAGAGAGCACTCAGGATGGCTCTCGAGTCGTTGCAGATACAAAGTGCCCCTTCTCGCAGGGAGGGGGGCCCACGGGACGCTCTCGCGCTGTGGCGGGAAGCCCTGCCTTCTTGGCGGGTTGGTACGGGTATCTCGGGGGAAACCTGGTGCCACCCGCACGGAGTCAAGCCCCGTTCTGAGACGGGAGAGGTGCCGGGGCATGCTCTCCATGCCCTGCACGGGAAAAGTGCCTCCTCACGCAATGGGCGTGGCATCACGTGGGTTTTCTCGACTTGCGGCGGTGGGTTCTCGAGTTGTGGCGGGGCCCTGGCCAGTCTCCCCTGTTAGCCCAGTGGGGTGGTGTTGCCTCCTTTGGAGCGGCGAGGGCAGGGAGCCGCCTCGGTATTCCCCAGGAGGCGCTGCGGTGCACCGGGTCTCCGTCAAGCATTGAGCTAGGGCCCTCGGGGTGCCCCTCGAGGTGGGATGGGCATCTCGGGGCATCTCTGGAGTGGCATCAAGGGAGCCGAGGGGACTCAGCCTTTCTCTCGGGTCACAGCACGGGGAAACCGGGCTTCATCTCGAATGCAGGGTCGAAGGTCCTGCTTTTCCTGGAGTCGCAGCGGGAGGCGGGGGTTGCCTCTCTGGATCCGATGCCAGGCGCGTCAGGGAGCCTCTCTTGTTGCCTCTGGGAAGTGCCGGCCGGCCTCCTTTACCATTGCCAGGGGCAGCTGGGCTTCCCGTCGATTCGCTGCGATGCAATGGGGCCCCATGTGCCATTGCGGTCTTCCTTGGGGATCTTTGGACTTGGGGCCGGAACTGCTGTCTTGGGGCCTCCTCTGGAGCATCAGGAGAAGGGACAGGCCTCCTCTTCAGGTGCGAAGGAAAGTAGGAATTCCAGTCGAGTGGAGGCAAAGCCGGCGGCCCCCCTCTCGAGAAGAGGTGGCGTAGGAGAGGCGGGGTCGCTGTCGAGCCGCGCCGGGAGACTCGGGGTTCCACTCGTGTGGGGACACGAGGATCTCGGGGAACCTTTGGGGCTGCCTAGACGGAGTCCAGCCTGCTTTGCAGGGCCAGAGAGCACTCAGGATGGCTCTCGAGTCATTGCAGATACAAAGTGCCCCTTCTCGCAGGGAGGGGGGCCCACGGGACGCTCTCGCGCTGTGGCGGGAATCCCTGCCTTCTTGGCGGGTTGGTACGGGTATCTCGGGGGAAACCTGGTGCCACCCGCACGGAGTCAAGCCCCGTTCTGAGACGGGAGAGGTGCCGGGGCATGCTCTCCATGCCCTGCACGGGAAAAGTGCCTCCTCACGCAATGGGCGTGGCATCACGTGGGTTTTCTCGACTTGCGGCGGTGGGTTCTCGAGTTGTGGCGGGGCCCTGGCCAGTGTCCCCTGTTAGCCCATTGGGGTGGTGTTGCCTCCTTTGGAGCGGCGAGGCCAGGGAGCCGCCTCGGTATTCCCCAGGAGGCACTGCGGTGCACCGGGTCTCCGTCAAGCATTGAGCTAGGGCCCTCGGGGTGCCCCTCGAGGTGGGATGGGCATCTCGGGGCATCTCTGGAGTGGCATCAAGGGAGCCGAGGGGACTCAGCCTTTCTCTCGGGTCACAGGACGGGGAAACCGGGCTTCATCTCGAATGCAGGGTCGAAGGTCGTGCTTTTCCTGGAGTCGCAGCGGGAGGCGGGGGTTGCCTCTCTGGGTCCGATGCCAGGCGCCTCAGGGAGCCTCTCTTGTTGCCTCTGGGAAGTGCCGGCCGGCCTCCTTTACCATTGCCAGGGGCAGCTGGGCTTCCCGTCCATTCGCTGCGATGCAATGGGGCCCCATGTGCCATTGCGGTCTTCCTTGGGGATCTTTGGACTTGGGGCCGGAACTGCTGTCTTGGGGCCTCCTCTGGAGCATCAGGAGAAGGGACAGGCCTCCTCTTCAGGTGCGAAGGAAAGTAGGAATTCCAGTCGAGTGGAGGCAAAGCCGGCGGCCCCCCTCTCGAGAAGAGGTGGCGTAGGAGAGGCGGGGTCGCTGTCGAGCCGCGCCGGGAGACTCGGGGTTGCACTCGCGTGGGGACACGAGGATCTCGGGGAACCTTTGGGGCTGCCTAGACGGAGTCCAGCCTGCTTTGCAGGGCCAGAGAGCACTCAGGATGGCTCTCGAGTCGTTGCAGATACAAAGTGCCCCTTCTCGCAGGGAGGGGGGCCCACGGGACGCTCTCGCGCTGTGGCGGGAAGCCCTGCCTTCTTGGCGGGTTGGTACGGGTATCTCGGGGGAAACCTGGTGCCACCCGCACGGAGTCAAGCCCCGTTCTGAGCCGGGAGAGGTGCCGGGGCATGCTCTCCATGCCCTGCACGGGAAAAGTGCCTCCTCACGCAATGGGCGTGGCATCACGTGGGTTTTCTCGACTTGCGGTGGTGGGTTCTTGAGTTGTGGCGGGGCTCTGGCTCGTCTCCCCTGTTAGCCCACTGGGGTGGTGTTGCCTCCTTTGGAGCGGCGAGGGGAGGGAGCTGCCTCGGGATTCCCCAGGAGGCGCTGCAGCGCACAGGGTCCGCGGCAAGGCACGCATAGGGCTAGGACCCTCGGGGTGCCCCTCGAGGTCGGATGGGCTTCTCGGGGCATCTCTGGGGTGGCATCAAGGGAGCCGCGGGGACTCAGCCTTTCTCTCGGGTCACAGTAAGGGGAAATCGGGCTTCATCTCGAATGCAGGGTCGAAGGTCGTGCTTTTCCTGGAGTCGCAGCGGGAGGCGGGGGTTGCCTCTCTGGATCCCATGCCAGGCTCCTCAGGGAGCTTCTCTTGTTGCCTCTGGGAAGTGCCGACCTCCTTTGCCACTGCCAGGGGCAGCTGGGCTTCCCGTCAATTCGCTGCGATGCAATGGGGCCCCATGTGCCATTGCGGTTTTCCTTGGGGACCTTCGTTCTTGGGGCCAGAACTGGTGTCTTGGGGCCTCCTCTGGAGCGTCAGGAGAAATGACAGGCCTCCTTTTGAGGTGCGAAGGAAAGTAGGGATTCCAGTCGAGTGGAGGCAAAGCCGGCGGCCCCCCTCTCGAGAAGAGGTGGCGTAGGCGAGGCGGGGTCGCTGTCGAGCCGCGCCTGGAGACTCGGGGCTCCGCTCTCGTGGGGACACGGGGATCTCGGGGAACCTCTGGGGGCGCCGAGAGGGAGTCCAGCCTCCTTTGAGGGCCAGAGAGCACTCAAGATGGCTCTCGAGTCGCTGCAGATACAAAGGGCCCCTTCTCGCACGGAGGGGGGCCCACAGGAAACTCTCGCGCTGTGGCGGGAAGCCCTGCCTTCTTGACCGGTTGGCACGGCTATCTCGGGGGACACCTGGTGTCGGCCGCACGGAGTGAAGCCCCGTTCTGAGCCGGGAGAGGTACCGGGGCATGCTCTCCACGCCCTGCAAGGGAAAAGCGCCTCCTCACGCAGTGGGCGTGGCATCACGTGGGGTTTCTCGACTTGCGGCGGTGGGTTCTCGAGTTGCGGCGATGACCCTGGCCCGTCGCCCCTATTAGCCCAGCGGGGTCGTGGTGCCTACTATGGAGCGGCGAGGGGAGGGAGCCGCCTTGGGTTTCCCCAGGAGGCGCTGCAGCGCACCGGGTCCGCGGCAAGCATTGAGCTAGGACCCTCGGGGTGCCCCTCGAGGTGGGATGGGCATCTCGGGGCATCTCTGGAGTGGCATCAAGGGAGCCGCGGGGACTCAGCCTTTCTCTCGGGTCACAGTAAGGGGAAACCGGGCTTCATCTCGAATGCAGGGTCGAAGGTCGTGCTTTTCCTGGAGTCGCAGCGGGAGGCGGGGGTTGCCTCTCTGGATCCCATGCCAGGCTCCTCAGGGAGCTTCTCCTGTTGCCTCTGGGAAGTGCCGGCCTCCCTTGCCATTGCCAGGGGCAGCTGGGCTTCCCGTCGATTCGCTGCAATGGAATGTGGCCCCATGTGCCATTGCGGGCTTCCTTGGGGACCTTTGGCCTTGGGGCCGGATCTGGAGCGTCAGGAGAAGTGACAGGCCTCCTCTTGAGGTGCGAAGGAAAGTAGGGATTCCCGTCGAGTGGAGGCAAAGCCGGCGGCCCCCCTCTCGAGAAGAGGTGGCGTAGGGGAGGTGGGATCGCTGTCTAACTGTGCCTGGAGACGCGGGGTTCCACTCGCGTGGGGACACGGGGATCTCGGGGCACCTCTGGGGCCGCCTAGACGGAGTCCAGCCTGCTTTGCAGGGCCAGAGAGCACTCAGGATGGCTCTCGAGTCGCTGCAGATACAAAGGGCCCCTTCTCGCAGGGAGGGGGGCCCACGGGACGCTCTCGCGCTGTGGCGGGAAGCCCTGCCTTCTTAGCGGGTTGGCACGGGTATCTCGGGGGATACCTGGTGTCACCCGCACGGAGTCAAGCCCCGTTCTGAGACGGGAGAGGTGCCGGGGCATGCTCTCCATGCCCTGCACGGGAAAAGTGCCTCCTCACGCAATGGGCGTGGCATCACGTGGGTTTTCCCGACTTGCGGCGGTGGGTTCTCGAGTTGTGGCGGGGCCCTGGCCAGTCTCCCCTGTTAGCCCAGTGGGGTGGTGTTGCCTCCTTTGGAGCGGCGAGGGCAGGGAGCCGCCTCGGTATTCCCCAGGAGGCGCTGCGGTGCAGCGGGTCTCCGTCAAGCATTGAGCTAGGGCCCTCTGGGTGCCCCTCGAGGTGGGATGGGCATCTCGGGGCATCTCTGGAGTGGCATCAAGGGAGCCGAGGGGACTCAGCCTTTCTCTCGGGTCACAGGACGGGGAAACCGGGCTTCATCTCGAATGCAGGGTCGAAGGTCGTGCTTTTCCTGGAGTCGCAGCAGGAGGCGGGGGTTGCCTCTCTGGATCCCATGCCAGGCGCCTCAGGGAGCCTCTCTTGTTGCCTCTGGGAAGTGCCGGCCGGCCTCCTTTACCATTGCCAGGGGCAGCTGGGCTTCCCGTCGATTCGCTGCGATGCAATGGGGCCCCATGTGCCATTGCGGTCTTCCTTGGGGATCTTTGGACTTGGGGCCGGAACTGCTGTCTTGGGGCTTCCTCTGGAGCATCAGGAGAAGGGACAGGCCTCCTCTTCAGGTGCGAAGGAAAGTAGGAATTCCAGTCGAGTGGAGGCAAAGCCGGCGGCCCCCCTCTCGAGAAGAGGTGGCGTAGGAGAGGCGGGGTCGCTGTCGAGCCGCGCCGGGAGACTCGGGGTTGCACTCGCGTGGGGACACGAGGATCTCGGGGAACCTTTGGGGCTGCCTAGACGGAGTCCAGCCTGCTTTGCAGGGCCAGAGAGCACTCAGGATGGCTCTCGAGTCGTTGCAGATACAAAGTGCCCCTTCTCGCAGGGAGGGGGGCCCACGGGACGCTCTCGCGCTGTGGCGGGAAGCCCTGCCTTCTTGGCGGGTTGGTACGGGTATCTCGGGGGAAACCTGGTGCCACCCGCACGGAGTCAAGCCCCGTTCTGAGCCGGGAGAGGTGCCGGGGCATGCTCTCCATGCCCTGCACGGGAAAAGTGCCTCCTCACGCAATGGGCGTGGCATCACGTGGGTTTTCTCGACTTGCGGTGGTGGGTTCTTGAGTTGTGGCGGGGCCCTGGCTCGTCTCCCCTGTTAGCCCACTGGGGTGGTGTTGCCTCCTTTGGAGCGGCGAGGGGAGGGAGCTGCCTCGGGATTCCCCAGGAGGCGCTGCAGCGCACAGGGTCCGCGGCACGGCACCCATAGGGCTAGGACCCTCGGGGTGCCCCTCGAGGTCGGATGGGCTTCTCGGGGCATCTCTGGGGTGGCATCAAGGGAGCCGCGGGGACTCAGCCTTTCTCTCGGGTCACAGTAAGGGGAAATCGGGCTTCATCTCGAATGCAGGGTCGAAGGTCGTGCTTTTCCTGGAGTCGCAGCGGGAGGCGGGGGTTGCCTCTCTGGATCCCATGCCAGGCTCCTCAGGGAGCTTCTCTTGTTGCCTCTGGGAAGTGCCGACCTCCTTTGCCATTGCCAGGGGCAGCTGGGCTTCCCGTCGATTCGCTGCGATGCAATGGGGCCCCATGTGCCATTGCGGTTTTCCTTGGGGACCTTCGTTCTTGGGGCCAGAACTGGTGTCTTGGGGCCTCCTCTGGAGCGTCAGGAGAAGTGACAGGCCTCCTTTTGAGGTGCGAAGGAAAGTAGGGATTCCAGTCGAGTGGAGGCAAAGCCGGCGGCCCCCCTCTCGAGAAGAGGTGGCGTAGGCGAGGCGGGGTCGCTGTCGAGCCGCGCCTGGAGACTCGGGGCTCCGCTCTCGTGGGGACACGGGGATCTCGGGGAACCTCTGGGGGCGCCGAGAGGGAGTCCAGCCTCCTTTGAGGGCCAGAGAGCACTCAAGATGGCTCTCGAGTCGCTGCAGATACAAAGGGCCCCTTCTCGCACGGAGGGGGGCCCACAGGACGCTCTCGCGCTGTGGCGGGAAGCCCTGCCTTCTTGACCGGTTGGCACGGCTATCTCGGGGGACACCTGGTGTCGGCCGCACGGAGTGAAGCCCCGTTCTGAGCCGGGAGAGGTACCGGGGCATGCTCTCCACGCCCTGCAAGGGAAAAAACGCCTCCTCACGCAGTGGGCGTGGCATCACGTGGGGTTTCTCGACTTGCGGCGGTGGGTTCTCGAGTTGCGGCGGGGACCCTGGCCCGTCGCCCCTATTAGCCCAGCGGGGTCGTGGTGCCTCCTATGGAGCGGCGAGGGGAGGGAGCCGCCTTGGGTTTCCCCAGGAGGCGCTGCAGCGCACCGGGTCCGCGGCAAGCATTGAGCTAGGACCCTCGGGGTGCCCCTCGAGGTGGGATGGGCATCTCGGGGCATCTCTGGAGTGGCATCAAGGGAGCCGCGGGGACTCAGCCTTTCTCTCGGGTCACAGTAAGGGGAAACCGGGCTTCATCTCGAATGCAGGGTCGAAGGTCGTGCTTTTCCTGGAGTCGCAGCGGGAGGCGGGGGTTGCCTCTCTGGATCCCATGCCAGGCTCCTCAGGGAGCTTCTCCTGTTGCCTCTGGGAAGTGCCGGCCTCCCTTGCCATTGCCAGGGGCAGCTGGGCTTCCCGTCGATTCGCTGCAATGGAATGTGGCCCCATGTGCCATTGCGGGCTTCCTTGGGGACCTTTGGCCTTGGGGCCGGATCTGGTGTCTTGGGGCCTCCTCTGGAGCGTCAGGAGAAGTGACAGGCCTCCTCTTGAGGTGCGAAGGAAAGTAGGGATTCCCGTCGAGTGGAGGCAAAGCCGGCGGCCCCCCTCTCGAGAAGAGGTGGCGTAGGGGAGGTGGGATCGCTGTCTAACTGTGCCTGGAGACGCGGGGTTCCACTCGCGTGGGGACACGGGGATCTCGGGGCACCTCTGGGGCCGCCTAGACGGAGTCCAGCCTGCTTTGCAGGGCCAGAGAGCACTCAGGATGGCTCTCGAGTCGCTGCAGATACAAAGGGCCCCTTCTCGCAGGGAGGGGGGCCCACGGGACGCTCTCGCGCTGTGGCGGGAAGCCCTGCCTTCTTAGCGGGTTGGCACGGGTATCTCGGGGGACACCTGGTGTCACCCGCACGGAGTCAAGCCCCGTTCTGCGACGGGAGAGGTGCCGGGGCATGCTCTCCATGCCCTGCACGGGAAAAGTGCCTCTTCACGCAATGGGCGTGGCATCACGTGGGTTTTCCCGACTTGCGGTGGTGGGTTCTCGAGTTGTGGCGGGGCCCTGGCCAGTCTCCCCTGTTAGCCCAGTGGGGTGGTGTTGCCTCCTTTGGAGCGGCGAGGGCAGGGAGCCGCCTCGGTATTCCCCAGGAGGCGCTGCGGTGCACCGGGTCTCCGTCAAGCATTGAGCTAGGGCCCTCTGGGTGCCCCTCGAGGTGGGATGGGCATCTCGGGGCATCTCTGGAGTGGCATCAAGGGAGCCGAGGGGACTCAGCCTTTCTCTCGGGTCACAGGACGGGGAAACCGGGCTTCATCTCGAATGCAGGGTCGAAGGTCGTGCTTTTC
Source organism: Giraffa tippelskirchi (assembly GCF_054371585.1). Classification (NCBI taxonomy): domain Eukaryota; kingdom Metazoa; phylum Chordata; class Mammalia; order Artiodactyla; family Giraffidae; genus Giraffa; species Giraffa tippelskirchi. The sequence goes on along the minus strand of NC_137288.1, from coordinate 5,575,602 downwards.
CTGGAGTCGCAGCGGGAGGCGGGGGTTGCCTCTCTGGATCCGATGCCAGGCGCCTCAGGGAGCCTCCCTTGTTGCCTCTGGGAAGTGCCGGCCGGCCTCCTTTACCATTGCCAGGGGCAGCTGGGCTTCCCGTCGATTCGCTGCGATGCAATGGGGCCCCATGTGCCATTGCGGTCTTCCTTGGGGATCTTTGGACTTGGGGCCGGAACTGCTGTCTTGGGGCCTCCTCTGGAGCATCAGGAGAAGGGACAGGCCTCCTCTTCAGGTGCGAAGGAAAGTAGGAATTCCAGTCGAGTGGAGGCAAAGCCGGCGGCCCCCCTCTCGAGAAGAGGTGGCGTAGGAGAGGCGGGGTCGCTGTCGAGCCGCGCCGGGAGACTCGGGGTTGCACTCGCGTGGGGACACGAGGATCTCGGGGAACCTTTGGGGCTGCCTAGACGGAGTCCAGCCTGCTTTGCAGGGCCAGAGAGCACTCAGGATGGCTCTCGAGTCGTTGCAGATACAAAGTGCCCCTTCTCGCAGGGAGGGGGGCCCACGGGACGCTCTCGCGCTGTGGCGGGAAGCCCTGCCTTCTTGGCGGGTTGGTACGGGTATCTCGGGGGAAACCTGGTGCCACCCGCACGGAGTCAAGCCCCGTTCTGAGCCGGGAGAGGTGCCGGGGCATGCTCTCCATGCCCTGCACGGGAAAAGTGCCTCCTCACGCAATGGGCGTGGCATCACGTGGGTTTTCTCGACTTGCGGTGGTGGGTTCTTGAGTTGTGGCGGGGCCCTGGCTCGTCTCCCCTGTTAGCCCACTGGGGTGGTGTTGCCTCCTTTGGAGCGGCGAGGGGAGGGAGCTGCCTCGGGATTCCCCAGGAGGCGCTGCAGCGCACAGGGTCTGCGGCACGGCACGCATAGGGCTAGGACCCTCGGGGTGCCCCTCGAGGTCGGATGGGCTTCTCGGGGCATCTCTGGGGTGGCATCAAGGGAGCCGCGGGGACTCAGCCTTTCTCTCGGGTCACAGTAAGGGGAAATCGGGCTTCATCTCGAATGCAGGGTCGAAGGTCGTGCTTTTCCTGGAGTCGCAGCGGGAGGCGGGGGTTGCCTCTCTGGATCCCATGCCAGGCTCCTCAGGGAGCTTCTCTTGTTGCCTCTGGGAAGTGCCGACCTCCTTTGCCATTGCCAGGGGCAGCTGGGCTTCCCGTCGATTCGCTGCGATGCAATGGGGCCCCATGTGCCATTGCGGTTTTCCTTGGGGACCTTCGTTCTTGGGGCCAGAACTGGTGTCTTGGGGCCTCCTCTGGAGCGTCAGGAGAAGTGACAGGCCTCCTTTTGAGGTGCGAAGGAAAGTAGGGATTCCAGTCGAGTGGAGGCAAAGCCGGCGGCCCCCCTCTCGAGAAGAGGTGGCGTAGGCGAGGCGGGGTCGCTGTCGAGCCGCGCCTGGAGACTCGGGGCTCCGCTCTCGTGGGGACACGGGGATCTCGGGGAACCTCTGGGGGCGCCGAGAGGGAGTCCAGCCTCCTTTGAGGGCCAGAGAGCACTCAAGATGGCTCTCGAGTCGCTGCAGATACAAAGGGCCCCTTCTCGCACGGAGGGGGGCCCACAGGACGCTCTCGCGCTGTGGCGGGAAGCCCTGCCTTCTTGACCGGTTGGCACGGCTATCTCGGGGGACACCTGGTGTCGGCCGCACGGAGTGAAGCCCCGTTCTGAGCCGGGAGAGGTACCGGGGCATGCTCTCCACGCCCTGCAAGGGAAAAGCGCCTCCTCACGCAGTGGGCGTGGCATCACGTGGGGTTTCTCGACTTGCGGCGGTGGGTTCTCGAGTTGCGGCGGGAACCCTGGCCCGTCGCCCCTATTAGCCCAGGGGGGTCGTGGTGCCTCCTATGGAGCGGCGAGGGGAGGGAGCCGCCTTGGGTTTCCCCAGGAGGCGCTGCAGCGCACCGGGTCCGCGGCAAGCATTGAGCTAGGACCCTCGGGGTGCCCCTCGAGGTGGGATGGGCATCTCGGGGCATCTCTGGAGTGGCATCAAGGGAGCCGCGGGGACTCAGCCTTTCTCTCGGGTGACAGTAAGGGGAAACCGGGCTTCATCTCGAATGCAGGGTCGAAGGTCGTGCTTTTCCTGGAGTCGCAGCGGGAGGCGGGGGTTGCCTCTCTGGATCCCATGCCAGGCTCCTCAGGGAGCTTCTCCTGTTGCCTCTGGGAAGTGCCGGCCTCCCTTGCCATTGCCAGGGGCAGCTGGGCTTCCCGTCGATTCGCTGCAATGGAATGTGGCCCCATGTGCCATTGCGGGCTTCCTTGGGGACCTTTGGCCTTGGGGCCGGATCTGGTGTCTTGGGGCCTCCTCTGGAGTGTCAGGAGAAGTGACAGGCCTCCTCTTGAGGTGCGAAGGAAAGTAGGGATTCCCGTCGAGTGGAGGCAAAGCCGGCGGCCCCCCTCTCGAGAAGAGGTGGCGTAGGGGAGGTGGGATCGCTGTCTAACTGTGCCTGGAGACGCGGGGTTCCACTCGCGTGGGGACACGGGGATCTCGGGGCACCTCTGGGGCCGCCTAGACGGAGTCCAGCCTGCTTTGCAGGGCCAGAGAGCACTCAGGATGGCTCTCGAGTCGCTGCAGATACAAAGGGCCCCTTCTCGCAGGGAGGGGGGCCCACGGGACGCTCTCGCGCTGTGGCGGGAAGCCCTGCCTTCTTAGGGGGTTGGCACGGGTATCTCGGGGGACACCTGGTGTCACCCGCATGGAGTCAAGCCCCGTTCTGAGACGGGAGAGGTGCCGGGGCATGCTCTCCATGCCCTGCACGGGAAAAGTGCCTCCTCACGCAATGGGCGTGGCATCACGTGGGTTTTCTCGACTTGCGGCGGTGGGTTCTCGAGTTGTGGCGGGGCCCTGGCCAGTCTCCCCTGTTAGCCCAGTGGGGTGGTGTTGCCTCCTTTGGAGCGGCGAGGGCAGGGAGCCGCTTCGGTATTCCCCAGGAGGCGCTGCGGTGCACCGGGTCTCCGTCAAGCATTGAGCTAGGGCCCTCTGGGTGCCCCTCGAGGTGGGATGGGCATCTCGGGGCATCTCTGGAGTGGCATCAAGGGAGCCGAGGGGACTCAGCCTTTCTCTCGGGTCACAGGACGGGGAAACCGGGCTTCATCTCGAATGCAGGGTCGAAGGTCGTGCTTTTCCTGGAGTCGCAGCGGGAGGCGGGGGTTGCCTCTCTGGATCCCATGCCAGGCGCCTCAGGGAGCCTCTCTTGTTGCCTCTGGGAAGTGCCGGCCGGCCTCCTTTACCATTGCCAGGGGCAGCTGGGCTTCCCGTCGATTCGCTGTGATGCAATGGGGCCCCATGTGCCATTGCGGTCTTCCTTGGGGATCTTTGGACTTGGGGCCGGAACTGCTGTCTTGGGGCCTCCTCTGGAGCATCAGGAGAAGGGACAGGCCTCCTCTTCAGGTGCGAAGGAAAGTAGGAATTCCAGTCGAGTGGAGGCAAAGCCGGCGGCCCCCCTCTCGAGAAGAGGTGGCGTAGGAGAGGCGGGGTCGCTGTCGAGCCGCGCCGGGAGACTCGGGGTTGCACTCGCGTGGGGACACGAGGATCTCGGGGAACCTTTGGGGCTGCCTAGACGGAGTCCAGCCTGCTTTGCAGGGCCAGAGAGCACTCAGGATGGCTCTCGAGTCGTTGCAGATACAAAGTGCCCCTTCTCGCAGGGAGGGGGGCCCACGGGACGCTCTCGCGCTGTGGCGGGAAGCCCTGCCTTCTTGGCGGGTTGGTACGGGTATCTCGGGGGAAACCTGGTGCCACCCGCACGGAGTCAAGCCCCGTTCTGAGCCGGGAGAGGTGCCGGGGCATGCTCTCCATGCCCTGCACGGGAAAAGTGCCTCCTCACGCAATGGGCGTGGCATCACGTGGGTTTTCTCGACTTGCGGTGGTGGGTTCTTGAGTTGTGGCGGGGCCCTGGCTCGTCTCCCCTGTTAGCCCACTGGGGTGGTGTTGCCTCCTTTGGAGCGGCGAGGGGAGGGAGCTGCCTCGGGATTCCCCAGGAGGCGCTGCAGCGCACAGGGTCCGCGGCACGGCACGCATAGGGCTAGGACCCTCGGGGTGCCCCTCGAGGTCGGATGGGCTTCTCGGGGCATCTCTGGGGTGGCATCAAGGGAGCCGCGGGGACTCAGCCTTTCTCTCGGGTCACAGTAAGGGGAAATCGGGCTTCATCTCGAATGCAGGGTCGAAGGTCGTGCTTTTCCTGGAGTCGCAGCGGGAGGCGGGGGTTGCCTCTCTGGATCCCATGCCAGGCTCCTCAGGGAGCTTCTCTTGTTGCCTCTGGGAAGTGCCGACCTCCTTTGCCATTGCCAGGGGCAGCTGGGCTTCCCGTCGATTCGCTGCGATGCAATGGGGCCCCATGTGCCATTGCGGTTTTCCTTGGGGACCTTCGTTCTTGGGGCCAGAACTGGTGTCTTGGGGCCTCCTCTGGAGCGTCAGGAGAAGTGACAGGCCTCCTTTTGAGGTGCGAAGGAAAGTAGGGATTCCAGTCGAGTGGAGGCAAAGCCGGCGGCCCCCCTCTCGAGAAGAGGTGGCGTAGGCGAGGCGGGGGTCGCTGTCGAGCCGCGCCTGGAGACTCGGGGCTCCGCTCTCGTGGGGACACGGGGATCTCGGGGAACCTCTGGGGGCGCCTAGAGGGAGTCCAGCCTCCTTTGAGGGCCAGAGAGCACTCAAGATGGCTCTCGAGTCGCTGCAGATACAAAGGGCCCCTTCTCGCACGGAGGGGGGCCCACAGGACGCTCTCGCGCTGTGGCGGGAAGCCCTGCCTTCTTGACCGGTTGGCACGGCTATCTCGGGGGACACCTGGTGTCGGCCGCACGGAGTGAAGCCCTGTTCTGAGCCGGGAGAGGTACCGGGGCATGGTCTCCACGCCCTGCAAGGGAAAAGCGCCTCCTCACGCAGTGGGCGTGGCATCACATGGGGTTTCTCGACTTGCGGCGGTGGGTTCTCGACTTGCGGCGGGGACCCTGGCCCGTCTCCCCTATTAGCCCAGCGGGGTCGTGGTGCCTCCTATGGAGCGGCGAGGGGAGGGAGCCGCCTTGGGTTTCCCCAGGAGGCGCTGCAGCGCACCGGGTCCGCGGCAAGCATTGAGCCAGGACCCTCGGGGTGCCCCTCGAAGTGGGATGGGCATCTCGGGGCATCTCTGGAGTGGCATCAAGGGAGCCGCGGGGACTCAGCCTTTCTCTCGGGTCACAGTAAGGGGAAACCGGGCTTCATCTCGAATGCAGGGTCGAAGGTCGTGCTTTTCCTGGAGTCGCAGCGGGAGGCGGGGGTTGCCTCTCTGGATCCCATGCCAGGCTCCTCAGGGAGCTTCTCCTGTTGCCTCTGGGAAGTGCCGGCCTCCCTTGCCATTGCCAGGGGCAGCTGGGCTTCCCGTCGATTCGCTGCAATGGAATGTGGCCCCATGTGCCATTGCGGGCTTCCTTGGGGACCTTTGGCCTTGGGGCCGGATCTGGTGTCTTGGGGCCTCCTCTGGAGCGTCAGGAGAAGTGACAGGCCTCCTCTTGAGGTGCGAAGGAAAGTAGGGATTCCCGTCGAGTGGAGGCAAAGCTGCGGCCCCCCTCTCGAGAAGAGGTGGCGTAGGGGAGGTGGGATCGCTGTCTAACTGTGCCTGGAGAAGCGGGGTTCCACTCGCGTGGGGACACGGGGATCTCGGGGCACCTCTGGGGCCGCCTAGACGGAGTCCAGCCTGCTTTGCAGGGCCAGAGAGCACTCAGGATGGCTCTCGAGTCGCTGCAGATACAAAGGGCCCCTTCTCGCAGGGAGGGGGGCCCACGGGACGCTCTCGCGCTGTGGCGGGAAGCCCTGCCTCCTTAGCGGGTTGGCACGGGTATCTCGGGGGACACCTGGTGTCACCCGCACGGAGTCAAGCCCCGTTCTGAGACGGGAGAGGTGCCGGGGCATGCTCTCCATGCCCTGCACGGGAAAAGTGCCTCCTCACGCAATGGGCGTGGCATCACGTGTGTTTTCTCGACTTGCGGAGGGTGGGTTCTCGAGTTGTGGCGGGGCCCTGGCCAGTCTCCCCTGTTAGCCCAGTGGGGTGGTGTTGCCTCCTTTGGAGCGGCGAGGGCAGGGAGCCGCCTCGGTATTCCCCAGGAGGCGCTGCGGTGCACCGGGTCTCCGTCAAGCATTGAGCTAGGGCCCTCTGGGTGCCCCTCGAGGTGGGATGGGCATCTCGGGGCATCTCTGGAGTGGCATCAAGGGAGCCGAGGGGACTCAGCCTTTCTCTCGGGTCACAGGACGGGGAAACCGGGCTTCATCTCGAATGCAGGGTCGAAGGTCGTGCTTTTCCTGGAGTCGCAGCGGGAGGCGGGGGTTGCCTCTCTGGATCCGATGCCAGGCGCCTCAGGGAGCCTCTCTTGTTGCCTCTGGGAAGTGCCGGCCGGCCTCCTTTACCATTGCCAGGGGCAGCTGGGCTTCCCGTCGATTCGCTGCGATGCAATGGGGCCCCATGTGCCATTGCGGTCTTCCTTGGGGATCTTTGGACTTGGGGCCGGAACTGCTGTCTTGGGGCCTCCTCTGGAGCATCAGGAGAAGGGACAGGCCTCCTCTTCAGGTGCGAAGGAAAGTAGGAATTCCAGTCGAGTGGAGGCAAAGCCGGCGGCCCCCCTCTCGAGAAGAGGTGGCGTAGGAGAGGCGGGGTCGCTGTCGAGCCGCACCGGGAGACTCGGGGTTGCACACGCGTGGGGACACGAGGATCTCGGGGAACCTTTGGGGCTGCCTAGACGGAGTCCAGCCTGCTTTGCAGGGCCAGAGAGCACTCAGGATGGCTCTCGAGTCGTTGCAGATACAAAGTGCCCCTTCTCGCAGGGAGGGGGGCCCACGGGACGCTCTCGCGCTGTGGCGGGAAGCCCTGCCTTCTTGGCGGGTTGGTACGGGTATCTCGGGGGAAACCTGGTGCCACCCGCACGGAGTCAAGCCCCGTTCTGAGCCGGGAGAGGTGCCGGGGCATGCTCTCCATGCCCTGCACGGGAAAAGTGCCTCCTCACGCAATGGGCGTGGCATCACGTGGGTTTTCTCGACTTGCGGTGGTGGGTTCTTGAGTTGTGGCGGGGCCCTGGCTCGTCTCCCCTGTTAGCCCACTGGGGTGGTGTTGCCTCCTTTGGAGCGGCGAGGGGAGGGAGCTGCCTCGGGATTCCCCAGGAGGCGCTGCAGCGCACAGGGTCCGCGGCACGGCACGCATAGGGCTAGGACCCTCGGGGTGCCCCTCGAGGTCGGATGGGCTTCTCGGGGCATCTCTGGGGTGGCATCAAGGGAGCCGCGGGGACTCAGCCTTTCTCTCGGGTCACAGTAAGGGGAAATCGGGCTTCATCTCGAATGCAGGGTCGAAGGTCGTGCTTTTCCTGGAGTCGCAGCGGGAGGCGGGGGTTGCCTCTCTGGATCCCATGCCAGGCTCCTCAGGGAGCTTCTCTTGTTGCCTCTGGGAAGTGCCGACCTCCTTTGCCATTGCCAGGGGCAGCTGGGCTTCCCGGCGATTCGCTGCGATGCAATGGGGCCCCATGTGCCATTGCGGTTTTCCTTGGGGACCTTCGTTCTTGGGGCCAGAACTGGTGTCTTGGGGCCTCCTCTGGAGCGTCAGGAGAAGTGACAGGCCTCCTTTTGAGGTGTGAAGGAAAGTAGGGATTCCAGTCGAGTGGAGGCAAAGCCGGCGGCCCCCCTCTCGAGAAGAGGTGGCGTAGGCGAGGCGGGGTCGCTGTCGAGCCGCGCCTGGAGACTCGGGGCTCCGCTCTCGTGGGGACACGGGGATCTCGGGGAACCTCTGGGGGCGCCGAGAGGGAGTCCAGCCTCCTTTGAGGGCCAGAGAGCACTCAAGATGGCTCTCGAGTCGCTGCAGATACAAAGGGCCCCTTCTCGCACGGAGGGGGGCCCACAGGACGCTCTCGCGCTGTGGCGGGAAGCCCTGCCTTCTTGACCGGTTGGCACGGCTATCTCGGGGGACACCTGGTGTCGGCCGCACGGAGTGAAGCCCCGTTCTGAGCCGGGAGAGGTACCGGGGCATGCTCTCCACGCCCTGCAAGGGAAAAGCGCCTCCTCACGCAGTGGGCGTGGCATCACGTGGGGTTTCTCGACTTGCGGCGGTGGGTTCTCGAGTTGCGGCGGGGACCCTGGCCCGTCGCCCCTATTAGCCCAGCGGGGTCGTGGTGCCTCCTATGGAGCGGCGAGGGGAGGGAGCCGCCTTGGGTTTCCCCAGGAGGCGCTGCAGCGCACCGGGTCCGCGGCAAGCATTGAGCTAGGACCCTCGGGGTGCCCCTCGAGGTGGGATGGGCATCTCGGGGCATCTCTGGAGTGGCATCAAGGGAGCCGCGGGGACTCAGCCTTTCTCTCGGGTCACAGTAAGGGGAAACCGGGCTTCATCTGGAATGCAGGGTCGAAGGTCGTGCTTTTCCTGGAGTCGCAGCGGGAGGCGGGGGTTGCCTCTCTGGATCCCATGCCAGGCTCCTCAGGGAGCTTCTCCTGTTGCCTCTGGGAAGTGCCGGCCTCCCTTGCCATTGCCAGGGGCAGCTGGGCTTCCCGTCGATTCGCTGCAATGGAATGTGGCCCCATGTGCCATTGCGGGCTTCCTTGGGGACCTTTGGCCTTGGGGCCGGATCTGGTGTCTTGGGGCCTCCTCTGGAGCGTCAGGAGAAGTGACAGGCCTCCTCTTGAGGTGCGAAGGAAAGTAGGGATTCCCGTCGAGTGGAGGCAAAGCCGGCGGCCCCCCTCTCGAGAAGAGGTGGCGTAGGGGAGGTGGGATCGCTGTCTAACTGTGCCTGGAGACGCGGGGTTCCACTCGCGTGGGGACACGGGGATCTCGGGGCACCTCTGGGGCCGCCTAGACGGAGTCCAGCCTGCTTTGCAGGGCCAGAGAGCACTCAGGATGGCTCTCGAGTCGCTGCAGATACAAAGGGCCCCTTCTCGCAGGGAGGGGGGCCCACGGGACGCTCTCGCGCTGTGGCGGGAAGCCCTGCCTTCTTAGCGGGTTGGCACGGGTATCTCGGGGGACACCTGGTGTCACCCGCACGGAGTCAAGCCCCATTCTGAGACGGGAGAGGTGCCGGGGCATGCTCTCCATGCCCTGCACGGGAAAAGTGCCTCCTCACGCAATGGGCGTGGCATCACGTGGGTTTTCTCGACTTGCGGCGGTGGGTTCTCGAGTTGTGGCGGGGCCCTGGCCAGTCTCCCCTGTTAGCCCAGTGGGGTGGTGTTGCCTCCTTTGGAGCGGCGAGGGCAGGGAGCCGCCTCGGTATTCCCCAGGAGGCGCTGCGGTGCACCGGGTCTCCGTCAAGCATTGAGCTAGGGCCCTCGGGGTGCCCCTCGAGGTGGGATGGGCATCTCGGGGCATCTCTGGAGTGGCATCAAGGGAGCCGAGGGGACTCAGCCTTTCTCTCGGGTCACAGGACGGGGAAACCGGGCTTCATCTCGAATGCAGGGTCGAAGGTCGTGCTTTTCCTGGAGTCGCAGCGGGAGGCGGGGGTTGCCTCTCTGGATCCGATGCCAGGCGCTTCAGGGAGCCTCTCTTGTTGCCTCTGGGAAGTGCCGGCCGGCCTCCTTTACCATTGCCAGGGGCAGCTGGGCTTCCCGTCGATTCGCTGCGATGCAATGGGGCCCCATGTGCCATTGCGGTCTTCCTTGGGGATCTTTGGACTTGGGGCCGGAACTGCTGTCTTGGGGCCTCCTCTGGAGCATCAGGAGAAGGGACAGGCCTCCTCTTCAGGTGCGAAGGAAAGTAGGAATTCCAGTCGAGTGGAGGCAATGCCGGCGGCCCCCCTCTCGAGAAGAGGTGGCGTAGGAGAGGCGGGGTCGCTGTCGAGCCGCGCCGGGAGACTCGGGGTTGCACTCGCGTGGGGACACGAGGATCTCGGGGAACCTTTGGGGCTGCCTAGACGGAGTCCAGCCTGCTTTGCAGGGCCAGAGAGCACTCAGGATGGCTCTCGAGTCGTTGCAGATACAAAGTGCCCCTTCTCGCAGGGAGGGGGGCCCACGGGACGCTCTCGCGCTGTGGCGGGAAGCCCTGCCTTCTTGGCGGGTTGGTACGGGTATCTCGGGGGAAACCTGGTGCCACCCGCACGGAGTCAAGCCCCGTTCTGAGCCGGGAGAGGTGCCGGGGCATGCTCTCCATGCCCTGCACGGGAAAAGTGCCTCCTCACGCAATGGGCGTGGCATCACGTGGGTTTTCTCGACTTGCGGTGGTGGGTTCTTGAGTTGTGGCGGGGCCCTGGCTCGTCTCCCCTGTTAGCCCACTGGGGTGGTGTTGCCTCCTTTGGAGCGGCGAGGGGAGGGAGCTGCCTCGGGATTCCCCAGGAGGCGCTGCAGCGCACAGGGTCCGCGGCACGGCACGCATAGGGCTAGGACCCTCGGGGTGCCCCTCGAGGTCGGATGGGCTTCTCGGGGCATCTCTGGGGTGGCATCAAGGGAGCCGCGGGGACTCAGCCTTTCTCTCGGGTCACAGTAAGGGGAAACCGGGCTTCATCTCGAATGCAGGGTCGAAGGTCGTGCTTTTCCTGGAGTCGCAGCGGGAGGCGGGGGTTGCCTCTCTGGATCCCATGCCAGGCTCCTCAGGGAGCTTCTCCTGTTGCCTCTGGGAAGTGCCGGCCTCCCTTGCCATTGCCAGGGGCAGCTGGGCTTCCCGTCGATTCGCTGCAATGGAATGTGGCCCCATGTGCCATTGCGGGCTTCCTTGGGGACCTTTGGCCTTGGGGCCGGATCTGGTGTCTTGGGGCCTCCTCTGGAGCGTCAGGAGAAGTGACAGGCCTCCTCTTGAGGTGCGAAGGAAAGTAGGGATTCCCGTCGAGTGGAGGCAAAGCCGGCGGCCCCCCTCTCGAGAAGAGGTGGCGTAGGGGAGGTGGGATCGCTGTCTAACTGTGCCTGGAGACGCGGGGTTCCACTCGCGTGGGGACACGGGGATCTCGGGGCACCTCTGGGGCCGCCTAGACGGAGTCCAGCCTGCTTTGCAGGGCCAGAGAGCACTCAGGATGGCTCTCGAGTCGCTGCAGATACAAAGGGCCCCTTCTCGCAGGGAGGGGGGCCCATGGGACGCTCTCGCGCTGTGGCGGGAAGCCCTGCCTTCTTAGCGGGTTGGCACGGGTATCTCGGGGGACACCTGGTGTCACCCGCACGGAGTCAAGCCCCGTTCTGAGACGGGAGAGGTGCCGGGGCATGCTCTCCATGCCCTGCACGGGAAAAGTGCCTCTTCACGCAATGGGCGTGGCATCACGTGGGTTTTCCCGACTTGCGGTGATGGGTTCTCGAGTTGTGGCGGGGCCCTGGCCAGTCTCCCCTGTTAGCCCAGTGGGGTGGTGTTGCCTCCTTTGGAGCGGCGAGGGCAGGGATCCGCCTCGGTATTCCCCAGGAGGCGCTGCGGTGCACCGGGTCTCCGTCAAGCATTGAGCTAGGGCCCTCGGGGTGCCCCTCGAGGTGGGATGGGCATCTCGGGGCATCTCTGGAGTGGCATCAAGGGAGCCGAGGGGACTCAGCCTTTCTCTCGGGTCACAGGACGGGGAAACCGGGCTTCATCTCGAATGCAGGGTCGAAGGTCGTGCTTTTCCTGGAGTCGCAGCGGGAGGCGGTGGTTGCCTCTCTGGATCCGATGCCAGGCGCCTCAGGGAGCCTCTCTTGTTGCCTCTGGGAAGTGCCGGCCGGCCTCCTTTACCATTGCCAGGGGCAGCTGGGCTTCCCGTCGATTCGCTGCGATGCAATGGGGCCCCATGTGCCATTGCGGTCTTCCTTGGGGATCTTTGGACTTGGGGCCGGAACTGCTGTCTTGGGGCCTCCTCTGGAGCATCAGGAGAAGGGACAGGCCTCCTCTTCAGGTGCGAAGGAAAGTAGGAATTCCAGTCGAGTGGAGGCAAAGCCGGCGGCCCCCCTCTCGAGAAGAGGTGGCGTAGGAGAGGCGGGGTCGCTGTCGAGCCGCGCCGGGAGACTCGGGGTTGCACTCGCGTGGGGACACGAGGATCTCGGGGAACCTTTGGGGCTGCCTAGACGGAGTCCAGCCTGCTTTGCAGGGCCAGAGAGCACTCAGGATGCCTCTCGAGTCGTTGCAGATACAAAGTGCCCCTTCTCGCAGGGAGGGGGGCCCACGGGACGCTCTCGCGCTGTGGCGGGAAGCCCTGCCTTCTTGGCGGGTTGGTACGGGTATCTCGGGGGAAACCTGGTGCCACCCGCACGGAGTCAAGCCCCGTTCTGAGCCGGGAGAGGTGCCGGGGCATGCTCTCCATGCCCTGCACGGGAAAAGTGCCTCCTCACGCAATGGGCGTGGCATCACGTGGGTTTTCTCGACTTGCGGTGGTGGGTTCTTGAGTTGTGGCGGGGCCCTGGCTCGTCTCCCCTGTTAGCCCACTGGGGTGGTGTTGCCTCCTTTGGAGCGGCGAGGGGAGGGAGCTGCCTCGGGATTCCCCAGGAGGCGCTGCAGCGCACAGGGTCCGCGGCACGGCACGCATAGGGCTAGGACCCTCGGGGTGCCCCTCGAGGTCGGATGGGCTTCTCGGGGCATCTCTGGGGTGGCATCAAGGGAGCCGCGGGGACTCAGCCTTTCTCTCGGGTCACAGTAAGGGGAAATCGGGCTTCATCTCGAATGCAGGGTCGAAGGTCGTGCTTTTCCTGGAGTCGCAGCAGGAGGCGGGTTTGCCTCTCTGGATCCCATGCCAGGCTCCTCAGGGAGCTTCTCTTGTTGCCTCTGGGAAGTGCCGACCTCCTTTGCCATTGCCAGGGGCAGCTGGGCTTCCCGTCGATTCGCTGCGATGCAATGGGGCCCCATGTGCCATTGCGGTTTTCCTTGGGGACCTTCGTTCTTGGGGCCAGAACTGGTGTCTTGGGGCCTCCTCTGGAGCGTCAGGAGAAGTGACAGGCCTCCTTTTGAGGTGCGAAGGAAAGTAGGGATTCCAGTCGAGTGGAGGCAAAGCCGGCGGCCCCCCTCTCGAGAAGAGGTGGCGTAGGCGAGGCGGGGTCGCTGTCGAGCCGCGCCTGGAGACTCGGGGCTCCGCTCTTGTGGGGACACGGGGATCTCGGGGAACCTCTGGGGGCGCCGAGAGGGAGTCCAGCCTCCTTTGAGGGCCAGAGAGCACTCAAGATGGCTCTCGAGTCGCTGCAGATACAAAGGGCCCCTTCTCGCACGGAGGGGGGCCCACAGGACGCTCTCGCGCTGTGGCGGGAAGCCCTGCCTTCTTGACCGGTTGGCACGGCTATCTCGGGGGACACCTGGTGTCGGCTGCACGGAGTGAAGCCCCGTTCTGAGCCGGGAGAGGTACCGGGGCATGCTCTCCACGCCCTGCAAGGGAAAAGCGCCTCCTCACGCAGTGGGCGTGGCATCACGTGGGGTTTCTCGACTTGCGGCGGTGGGTTCTCGAGTTGCGGCGGGGACCCTGGCCCGTCGCCCCTATTAGCCCAGCGGGGTCGTGGTGCCTCCTATGGAGCGGCGAGGGGAGGGAGCCGCCTTGGGTTTCCCCAGGAGGCGCTGCAGCGCACCGGGTCCGCGGCAAGCATTGAGCTAGGACCCTCGGGGTGCCCCTCGAGGTGGGATGGGCATCTCGGGGCATCTCTGGAGTGGCATCAAGGGAGCCGCGGGGACTCAGCCTTTCTCTCGGGTCACAGTAAGGGGAAACCGGGCTTCATCTCGAATGCAGGGTCGAAGGTCGTGCTTTTCCTGGAGTCGCAGCGGGAGGCGGGGGTTGCCTCTCTGGATCCCATGCCAGGCTCCTCAGGGAGCTTCTCCTGTTGCCTCTGGGAAGTGCCGGCCTCCCTTGCCATTGCCAGGGGCAGCTGGGCTTCCCGTCGATTCGCTGCAATGGAATGTGGCCCCATGTGCCATTGCGGGCTTCCTTGGGGACCTTTGGCCTTGGGGCCGGATCTGGTGTCTTGGGGCCTCCTCTGGAGCGTCAGGAGAAGTGACAGGCCTCCTCTTGAGGTGCGAAGGAAAGTAGGGATTCCCGTCGAGTGGAGGCAAAGCCGGCGGCCCCCCTCTCGAGAAGAGGTGGCGTAGGGGAGGTGGGATCGCTGTCTAACTGTGCCTGGAGACACGGGGTTCCACTCGCGTGGGGACACGGGGATCTCGGGGCACCTCTGGGGCCGCCTAGACGGAGTCCAGCCTGCTTTGCAGGGCCAGAGAGCACTCAGGATGGCTCTCGAGTCGCTGCAGATACAAAGGGCCCCTTCTCGCAGGGAGGGGGGCCCACGGGACGCTCTCGCGCTGTGGCGGGAAGCCCTGCCTTCTTAGCGGGTTGGCACGGGTATCTCGGGGGACACCTGGTGTCACCCGCACGGAGTCAAGCCCCGTTCTGAGCCGGGAGAGGTGCCGGGGCATGCTCTCCATGCCCTGCACGGGAAAATTGCCTCCTCACGCAATGGGCGTGGTATCACGTGGGTTTTCCCGACTTGCGGCGGTGGGTTCTCGAGTTGTGGCGGGGCCCTGGCCAGTCTCCCCTGTTAGCCCAGTGGGGTGGTGTTGCCTCCTTTGGATCGGCGAGGGCAAGGAGCCGCCTCGGTATTCCCCAGGAGGCGCTGCGGTGCACCGGGTCTCCGTCAAGCATTGAGCTAGGGCCCTCGGGGTGCCCCTCGAGGTGGGATGGGCATCTCGGGGCATCTCTGGAGTGGCATCAAGGGAGCCGAGGGGACTCAGCCTTTCTCTCGGGTCACAGGACGGGGAAACCGGGCTTCATCTCGAATGCAGGGTCGAAGGTCGTGCTTTTCCTGGAGTCGCAGCGGGAGGCGGGGGTTGCCTCTCTGGATCCGATGCCAGGCGCCTCAGGGAGCCTCTCTTGTTGCCTCTGGGAAGTGCCGGCCGGCCTCCTTTACCATTGCCAGGGGCAGCTGGGCTTCCCGTCGATTCGCTGCGATGCAATGGGGCCCCATGTGCCATTGCGGTCTTCCTTGGGGATCTTTGGACTTGGGGCCGGAACTGCTGTCTTGGGGCCTCCTCTGGAGCATCAGGAGAAGGGACAGGCCTCCTCTTCAGGTGCGAAGGAAAGTAGGAATTCCAGTCGAGTGGAGGCAAAGCCGGCGGCCCCCCTCTCGAGAAGAGGTGGCGTAGGAGAGGCGGGGTCGCTGTCGAGCCGCGCCGGGAGACTCGGGGTTGCACACGCGTGGGGACACGAGGATCTCGGGGAACCTTTGGGGCTGCCTAGACGGAGTCCAGCCTGCTTTGCAGGGCCAGAGAGCACTCAGGATGGCTCTCGAGTCGTTGCAGATACAAAGTGCCCCTTCTCGCAGGGAGGGGGGCCCACGGGACACTCTCGCGCTGTGGCGGGAAGCCCTGCCTTCTTGGCGGGTTGGTACGGGTATCTCGGGGGAAACCTGGTGCCACCCGCACGGAGTCAAGCCCCGTTCTGAGCCGGGAGAGGTGCCGGGGCATGCTCTCCATGCCCTGCACGGGAAAAGTGCCTCCTCACGCAATGGGCGTGGCATCACGTGGGTTTTCTCGACTTGCGGTGGTGGGTTCTTGAGTTGTGGCGGGGCCCTGGCTCGTCTCCCCTGTTAGCCCACTGGGGTGGTGTTGCCTCCTTTGGAGCGGCGAGGGGAGGGAGCTGCTTCGGGATTCCCCAGGAGGCGCTGCAGCGCACAGGGTCCCCGGCACGGCACGCATAGGGCTAGGACCCTCGGGGTGCCCCTCGAGGTCGGATGGGCTTCTCGGGGCATCTCTGGGGTGGCATCAAGGGAGCCGCGGGGACTCAGCCTTTCTCTCGGGTCACAGTAAGGGGAAATCGGGCTTCATCTGGAATGCAGGGTCGAAGGTCGTGCTTTTCCTGGAGTCGCAGCGGGAGGCGGGGGTTGCCTCTCTGGATCCCATGCCAGGCTCCTCAGGGAGCTTCTCTTGTTGCCTCTGGGAAGTGCCGACCTCCTTTGCCATTGCCAGGGGCAGCTGGGCTTCCCGTCGATTCGCTGCGATGCAATGGGGCCCCATGTGCCATTGCGGTTTTCCTTGGGGACCTTCGTTCTTGGGGCCAGAACTGGTGTCTTGGGGCCTCCTCTGGAGCGTCAGGAGAAGTGACAGGCCTCCTTTTGAGGTGCGAAGGAAAGTAGGGATTCCAGTCGAGTGGAGGCAAAGCCGGCGGCCCCCCTCTCGAGAAGAGGTGGCGTAGGCGAGGCGGGGTCGCTGTCGAGCCGCGCCTGGAGACTCGGGGCTCCGCTCTCGTGGGGACACGGGGATCTCGGGGAACCTCTGGGGGCGCCGAGAGGGAGTCCAGCCTCCTTTGAGGGCCAGAGAGCACTCAAGATGGCTCTCGAGTCGCTGCAGATACAAAGGGCCCCTTCTCGCACGGAGGGGGGCCCACAGGACGCTCTCGCGCTGTGGCGGGAAGCCCTGCCTTCTTGACCGGTTGGCACGGCTATCTCGGGGGACACCTGGTGTCGGCCGCACGGAGTGAAGCCCCGTTCTGAGCCGGGAGAGGTACCGGGGCATGCTCTCCACGCCCTGCAAGGGAAAAGCGCCTCCTCACGCAGTGGGCGTGGCATCACGTGGGGTTTCTCGACTTGCGGCGGTGGGTTCTCGAGTTGCGGCGGGGACCCTGGCCCGTCGCCCCTATTAGCCCAGCGGGGTCGTGGTGCCTCCTATGGAGCGGCGAGGGGAGGGAGCCGCCTTGGGTTTCCCCAGGAGGCGCTGCAGCGCACCGGGTCCGCGGCAAGCATTGAGCTAGGACCCTCGGGGTGCCCCTCGAGGTGGGATGGGCATCTCGGGGCATCTCTGGAGTGGCATCAAGGGAGCCGCGGGGACTCAGCCTTTCTCTCGGGTCACAGTAAGGGGAAACCGGGCTTCATCTCGAATGCAGGGTCGAAGGTCGTGCTTTTCCTGGAGTCGCAGCGGGAGGCGGGGGTTGCCTCTCTGGATCCCATGCCAGGCTCCTCAGGGAGCTTCTCCTGTTGCCTCTGGGAAGTGCCGGCCTCCCTTGCCATTGCCAGGGGCAGCTGGGCTTCCCGTCGATTCGCTGCAATGGAATGTGGCCCCATGTGCAATTGCGGGCTTCCTTGGGGACCTTTGGCCTTGGGGCCGGATCTGGTGTCTTGGGGCCTCCTCTGGAGCGTCAGGAGAAGTGACAGGCCTCCTCTTGAGGTGCGAAGGAAAGTAGGGATTCCCGTCGAGTGGAGGCAAAGCCGGCGGCCCCCCTCTCGAGAAGAGGTGGCGTAGGGGAGGTGGGATCGCTGTCTAACTGTGCCTGGAGACGCGGGGTTCCACTCGCGTGGGGACACGGGGATCTCGGGGCACCTCTGGGGCCGCCTAGACGGAGTCCAGCCTGCTTTGCAGGGCCAGAGAGCACTCAGGATGGCTCTCGAGTCGCTGCAGATACAAAGGGCCCCTTCTCGCAGGGATGGGGGCCCACGGGACGCTCTCGCGCTGTGGCGGGAAGCCCTGCCTTCTTAGCGGGTTGGCACGGGTATCTCGGGGGACACCTGGTGTCACCCGCACGGAGTCAAGCCCCATTCTGAGACGGGAGAGGTGCCGGGGCATGCTCTCCATGCCCTGCACGGGAAAAGTGCCTCCTCACGCAATGGGCGTGGCATCACGTGGGTTTTCTCGACTTGCGGCGGTGGGTTCTCGAGTTGTGGCGGGGCCCTGGCCAGTCTCCCCTGTTAGCCCAGTGGGGTGGTGTTGCCTCCTTTGGAGCGGCGAGGGCAGGGAGCCGCCTCGGTATTCCCCAGGAGGCGCTGCGGTGCACCGGGTCTCCGTCAAGCATTGAGCTAGGGCCCTCGGGGTGCCCCTCGAGGTGGGATGGGCATCTCGGGGCATCTCTGGAGTGGCATCAAGGGAGCCGAGGGGACTCAGCCTTTCTCTCGGGTCACAGGACGGGGAAACCGGGCTTCATCTCGAATGCAGGGTCGAAGGTCGTGCTTTTCCTGGAGTCGCAGCGGGAGGCGGGGGTTGCCTCTCTGGATCCGATGCCAGGCGCTTCAGGGAGCCTCTCTTGTTGCCTCTGGGAAGTGCCGGCCGGCCTCCTTTACCATTGCCAGGGGCAGCTGGGCTTCCCGTCGATTCGCTGCGATGCAATGGGGCCCCATGTGCCATTGCGGTCTTCCTTGGGGATCTTTGGACTTGGGGCCGGAACTGCTGTCTTGGGGCCTCCTCTGGAGCATCAGGAGAAGGGACAGGCCTCCTCTTCAGGTGCGAAGGAAAGTAGGAATTCCAGTCGAGTGGAGGCAATGCCGGCGGCCCCCCTCTCGAGAAGAGGTGGCGTAGGAGAAGCGGGGTCGCTGTCGAGCCGCGCCGGGAGACTCGGGGTTGCACTCGCGTGGGGACACGAGGATCTCGGGGAACCTTTGGGGCTGCCTAGACGGAGTCCAGCCTGCTTTGCAGGGCCAGAGAGCACTCAGGATGGCTCTCGAGTCGTTGCAGATACAAAGTGCCCCTTCTCGCAGGGAGGGGGGCCCACGGGACGCTCTCGCGCTGTGGCGGGAAGCCCTGCCTTCTTGGCGGGTTGGTACGGGTATCTCGGGGGAAACCTGGTGCCACCCGCACGGAGTCAAGCCCCGTTCTGAGCCGGGAGAGGTGCCGGGGCATGCTCTCCATGCCCTGCACGGGAAAAGTGCCTCCTCACGCAATGGGCGTGGCATCACGTGGGTTTTCTCGACTTGCGGTGGTGGGTTCTTGAGTTGTGGCGGGGCCCTGGCTCGTCTCCCCTGTTAGCCCACTGGGGTGGTGTTGCCTCCTTTGGAGCGGCGAGGGGAGGGAGCTGCCTCGGGATTCCCCAGGAGGCGCTGCAGCGCACAGGGTCCGCGGCACGGCACGCATAGGGCTAGGACCCTCGGGGTGCCCCTCGAGGTCGGATGGGCTTCTCGGGGCATCTCTGGGGTGGCATCAAGGGAGCCGCGGGGACTCAGCCTTTCTCTCGGGTCACAGTAAGGGGAAATCGGGCTTCATCTCGAATGCAGGGTCGAAGGTCGTGCTTTTCCTGGAGTCGCAGCAGGAGGCGGGGGTTGCCTCTCTGGATCCCATGCCAGGCTCCTCAGGGAGCTTCTCTTGTTGCCTCTGGGAAGTGCCGACCTCCTTTGCCATTGCCAGGGGCAGCTGGGCTTCCCGTCGATTCGCTGCGATGCAATGGGGCCCCATGTGCCATTGCGGTTTTCCTTGGGGACCTTCGTTCTTGGGGCCAGAACTGGTGTCTTGGGGCCTCCTCTGGAGCGTCAGGAGAAGTGACAGGCCTCCTTTTGAGGTGCGAAGGAAAGTAGGGATTCCAGTCGAGTGGAGGCAAAGCCGGCGGCCCCCCTCTCGAGAAGAGGTGGCGTAGGCGAGGCGGGGTCGCTGTCGAGCCGCGCCTGGAGACTCGGGGCTCCGCTCTCGTGGGGACACGGGGATCTCGGGGAACCTCTGGGGGCGCCTAGAGGGAGTCCAGCCTCCTTTGAGGGCCAGAGAGCACTCAAGATGGCTCTCGAGTCGCTGCAGATACAAAGGGCCACTTCTCGCCCGGAGGGGGGCCCACAGGACGCTCTCGCGCTGTGGCGGGAATCCCTGCCTTCTTGCCCGTTTGGCACGGCTATCTCGGGGGACACCTGGTGTCGGCCGCACGGAGTGAAGCCCCGTTCTGAGCCGGGAGAGGTACCGGGGCATGCTCTCCACGCCCTGCAAGTGAAAAGCGCCTCCTCACGCAGTGGGCGTGGCATCACGTGGGGTTTCTCGACTTGCGGCGGTGGGTTCTCGAGTTGCGGCGGGGACCCTGGCCCGTCGCCCCTATTAGCCCAGCGGGGTCGTGGTGCCTCCTATGGAGCGGCGAGGGGAGGGAGCCGCCTTGGGTTTCCCCAGGAGGCGCTACAGCGCACCGGGTCCGCGGCAAGCATTGAGCTAGGACCCTCGGGGTGCCCCTCGAGGTGGGATGGGCATCTCGGGGCATCTCTGGAGTGGCATCAAGGGAGCCGCGGGGACTCAGCCTTTCTCTCCGGTCACAGTAAGGGGAAACCGGGCTTCATCTCGAATGCAGGGTCGAAGGTCGTGCTTTTCCTGGAGTCGCAGCGGGAGGCGGGGGTTGCCTCTCTGGATCCCATGCCAGGCTCCTCAGGGAGCTTCTCCTGTTGCCTCTGGGAAGTGCAGGCCTCCCTTGCCATTGCCAGGGGCAGCTGGGCTTCCCGTCGATTCGCTGCAATGGAATGTGGCCCCATGTGCCATTGCGGGCTTCCTTGGGGACCTTTGGCCTTGGGGCCGGATCTGGTGTCTTGGGGCCTCCTCTGGAGCGTCAGGAGAAGTGACAGGCCTCCTCTTGAGGTGCGAAGGAAAGTAGGGATTCCCGTCGAGTGGAGGCAAAGCCGGCGGCCCCCCTCTCGAGAAGAGGTGGCGTAGGGGAGGTGGGATCGCTGTCTAACTGTGCCTGGAGACGCGGGGTTCCACTCGCGTGGGGACACGGGGATCTCGGGGCACCTCTGGGGCCGCCTAGACGGAGTCCAGCCTGCTTGCAGGGCCAGAGAGCACTCAGGATCGCTCTCGAGTCGCTGCAGATACAAAGGGCCACTTCTCGCAGGGAGGGGGGCCCACGGGACGCTCTCGCGCTGTGGCGGGAAGCCCTGCCTTCTTAGCGGGTTGGCACGGGTATCTCGGGGGACACCTGGTGTCACGCGCACGGAGACAAGCCCCGTTCTGAGACGGGAGAGGTGCCGGGGCATGCTCTCCATGCCCTGCACGGGAAAAGTGCCTCTTCTCGCAATGGGCGTGGCATCACGTGGGTTTTCCCGACTTGCGGCGGTGGGTTCTCGAGTTGTGGCGGGGCCCTGGCCAGTCTCCCCTGTTAGCCCAGTGGGGTGGTGTTGCCTCCTTTGGAGCGGCGAGGGCAGGGAGCCGCCTCGGTATTCCCCAGGAGGCGCTGCGGTGCACCGGGTCTCCGTCAAGCATTGAGCTAGGGCCCTCTGGGTGCCCCTCGAGGTGGGATGGGCATCTCGGGGCATCTCTGGAGTGGCATCAAGGGAGCCGAGGGGACTCAGCCTTTCTCTCGGGTCACAGGACGGGGAAACCGGGCTTCATCTCGAATGCAGGGTCGAAGGTCGTGCTTTTCCTGGAGTCGCAGCGGGAGGCGGGGGTTGCCTCTCTGGATCCGATGCCAGGCGCCTCAGGGAGCCTCTCTTGTTGCCTCTGGGAAGTGCCGGCCGGCCTCCTTTACCATTGCCAGGGGCAGCTGGGCTTCCCGTCGATTCGCTGCGATGCAATGGGGCCCCATGTGCCATTGCGGTCTTCCTTGGGGATCTTTGGACTTGGGGCCGGAACTGCTGTCTTGGTGCCTCCTCTGGAGCATCAGGAGAAGGGACAGGCCTCCTCTTCAGGTGCGAAGGAAAGTAGGAATTCCAGTCGAGTGGAGGCAAAGCCGGCGGCACCCCTCTCGAGAAGAGGTGGCGTAGGAGAGGCGGGGTCGCTGTCGAGCCGCGCCGGGAGACTCGGGGTTGCACTCGCGTGGGGACACGAGGATCTCGGGGAACCTTTGGGGCTGCCTAGACGGAGTCCAGCCTGCTTTGCAGGGCCAGAGAGCACTCAGGATGGCTCTCGAGTCGTTGCAGATACAAAGTGCCCCTTCTCGCAGGGAGGGGGGCCCACGGGACGCTCTCGCGCTGTGGCGGGAAGCCCTGCCTTCTTGGCGGGTTGGTACGGGTATCTCGGGGGAAACCTGGTGCCACCCGCACGGAGTCAAGCCCCGTTCTGAGCCGGGAGAGGTGCCGGGGCATGCTCTCCATGCCCTGCACGGGAAAAGTGCCTCCTCACGCAATGGGCGTGGCATCACGTGGGTTTTCTCGACTTGCGGTGGTGGGTTCTTGAGTTGTGGCGGGGCCCTGGCTCGTCTCCCCTGTTAGCCCACTGGGGTGGTGTTGCCTCCTTTGGAGCGGCGAGGGGAGGGAGCTGCCTCGGGATTCCCCAGGAGGCGCTGCAGCGCACAGGGTCCGCGGCACGGCACGCATAGGGCTAGGACCCTCGGGGTGCCCCTCGAGGTCGGATGGGCTTCTCGGGGCATCTCTGGGGTGGCATCAAGGGAGCCGCGGGGACTCAGCCTTTCTCTCGGGTCACAGTAAGGGGAAACCGGGCTTCATCTCGAATGCAGGGTCGAAGGTCGTGCTTTTCCTGGAGTCGCAGCGGGAGGCGGGGGTTGCCTCTCTGGATCCCATGCCAGGCTCCTCAGGGAGCTTCTCCTGTTGCCTCTGGGAAGTGCCGGCCTCCCTTGCCATTGCCAGGGGCAGCTGGGCTTCCCGTCGATTCGCTGCAATGGAATGTGGCCCCATGTGCCATTGCGGGCTTCCTTGGGGACCTTTGGCCTTGGGGCCGGATCTGGTGTCTTGGGGCCTCCTCTGGAGCGTCAGGAGAAGTGACAGGCCTCCTCTTGAGGTGCGAAGGAAAGTAGGGATTCCCGTCGAGTGGAGGCAAAGCCGGCGGCCCCCCTCTCGAGAAGAGGTGGCGTAGGGGAGGTGGGATCGCTGTCTAACTGTGCCTGGAGACGCGGGGTTCCACTCGCGTGGGGACACGGGGATCTCGGGGCACCTCTGGGGCCGCCTAGACGGAGTCCAGCCTGCTTTGCAGGGCCAGAGAGCACTCAGGATGGCTCTCGAGTCGCTGCAGATACAAAGGGCCCCTTCTCGCAGGGAGGGGGGCCCATGGGACGCTCTCGCGCTGTGGCGGGAAGCCCTGCCTTCTTAGCGGGTTGGCACGGGTATCTCGGGGGACACCTGGTGTCACCCGCACGGAGTCAAGCCCCGTTCTGAGACGGGAGAGGTGCCGGGGCATGCTCTCCATGCCCTGCACGGGAAAAGTGCCTCCTCACACAATGGGCGTGGCATCACGTGGGTTTTCTCGACTTGCGGCGGTGGGTTCTCGAGTTGTGGCGGGGCCCTGGCCAGTCTCCCCTGTTAGCCCAGTGGGGTGGTGTTGCCTCCTTTGGAGCGGCGAGGGCAGGGAGCCGCCTCGGTATTCCCCAGGAGGCGCTGCGGTGCACCAGGTCTCCGTCAAGCATTGAGCTAGGGCCCTCGGGGTGCCCCTCGAGGTGGGATGGGCATCTCGGGGCATCTCTGGAGTGGCATCAAGGGAGCCGAGGGGACTCAGCCTTTCTCTCGGGTCACAGGACGGGGAAACCGGGCTTCATCTCGAATGCAGGGTCGAAGGTCGTGCTTTTCCTGGAGTCGCAGCGGGAGGCGGGGGTTGCCTCTCTGGATCCGATGCCAGGCGCCTCAGGGAGCCTCTCTTGTTGCCTCTGGGAAGTGCCGGCCGGCCTCCTTTACCATTGCCAGGGGCAGCTGGGCTTCCCGTCGATTCGCTGCGATGCAATGGGGCCCCATGTGCCATTGCGGTCTTCCTTGGGGATCTTTGGACTTGGGGCCGGAACTGCTGTCTTGGGGCCTCCTCTGGAGCATCAGGAGAAGGGACAGGCCTCCTCTTCAGGTGCGAAGGAAAGTAGGAATTCCAGTCGAGTGGAGGCAAAGCCGGCGGCCCCCCTCTCGAGAAGAGGTGGCGTAGGAGAGGCGGGGTCGCTGTCGAGCCGCGCCGGGAGACTCGGGGTTGCACTCGCGTGGGGACACGAGGATCTCGGGGAACCTTTGGGGCTGCCTAGACGGAGTCCAGCCTGCTTTGCAGGGCCAGAGAGCACTCAGGATGGCTCTCGAGTCGTTGCAGATACAAAGTGCCCCTTCTCGCAGGGAGGGGAGCCCACGGGACGCTCTCGCGCTGTGGCGGGAAGCCCTGCCTTCTTGGCGGGTTGGTACGGGTATCTCGGGGGAAACCTGGTGCCACCCGCACGGAGTCAAGCCCCGTTCTGAGCCGGGAGAGGTGCCGGGGCATGCTCTCCATGCCCTGCACGGGAAAAGTGCCTCCTCACGCAATGGGCGTGGCATCACGTGGGTTTTCTCGACTTGCGGTGGTGGGTTCTTGAGTTGTGGCGGGGCCCTGGCTCATCTCCCCTGTTAGCCCACTGGGGTGGTGTTGCCTCCTTTGGAGCGGCGAGGGGAAGGAGCTGCCTCGGGATTCCCCAGGAGGCGCTGCAGCGCACAGGGTCCGCGGCACGGCACGCATAGGGCTAGGACCCTCGGGGTGCCCCTCGAGGTCGGATGGGCTTCTCGGGGCATCTCTGGGGTGGCATCAAGGGAGCCGCGGGGACTCAGACTTTCTCTCGGGTCACAGTAAGTGGAAATCGGGCTTCATCTCGAATGTAGGGTCGAAGGTCGTGCTTTTCCTGGAGTCGCAGCGGGAGGCGGGGGTTGCCTCTCTGGATCCCATGCCAGGCTCCTCAGGGAGCTTCTCTTGTTGCCTCTGGGAAGTGCCGACCTCCTTTGCCATTGCCAGGGGCAGCTGGGCTTCCCGTCGATTCGCTGCGATGCAATGGGGCCCCATGTGCCATTGCGGTTTTCCTTGGGGACCTTCGTTCTTGAGGCCAGAACTGGTGTCTTGGGGCCTCCTCTGGAGCGTCAGGAGAAGTGACAGGCCTCCTTTTGAGGTGCGAAGGAAAGTAGGGATTCCAGTCGAGTGGAGGCAAAGCCGGCGGCCCCCCTCTCGAGAAGAGGTGGCGTAGGCGAGGCGGGGTCGCTGTCGAGCCGCGCCTGGAGACTCGGGGCTCCGCTCTCGTGGGGACACGGGGATCTCGGGGAACCTCTGGGGGCGCCTAGAGGGAGTCCAGCCTCCTTTGAGGGCCAGAGAGCGCTCAAGATGGCTCTCGAGTCGCTGCAGATACAAAGGGCCCCTTCTCGCACGGAGGGGGGCCCACAGGACGCTCTCGCGCTGTGGCGGGAAGCCCTGCCTTCTTGACTGGTTGGATCGGCTATCTCGGGGGACACCTGGTGTCGGCCGCACGGAGTGAAGCCCCGTTCTGAGCCGGGAGAGGTACCGGGGCATGCTCTCCACGCCCTGCAAGGGAAAAGCGCCTCCTCACGCAGTGGGCGTGGCATCACGTGGGGTTTCTCGACTTGCGGCGGTGGGTTCTCGAGTTGCGGCGGGGACCCTGGCCCGTCGCCCCTATTAGCCCAGCGGGGTCGTGGTGCCTCCTATGGAGCGGCGAGGGGAGGGAGCCGCCTTGGGTTTCCCCAGGAGGCGCTGCAGCGCACCGGGTCCACGGAAAGCATTGAGCTAGGACCCTCGGGGTGCCCCTCGAGGTGGGATGGGCATCTCGGGGCATCTCTGGAGTGGCATCAAGGGAGCCGCGGGGACTCAGCCTTTCTCTCGGGTCACAGTAAGGGGAAACCGGGCTTCATCTCGAATGCAGGGTCGAAGGTCGTGCTTTTCCTGGAGTCGCAGCGGGAGGCGGGGGTTGCCTCTCTGGATCCCATGCCAGGCTCCTCAGGGAGCTTCTCCTGTTGCCTCTGGGAAGTGCCGGCCTCCCTTGCCATTGCCAGGGGCAGCTGGGCTTCCCGTCGATTCGCTGCAATGGAATGTGGCCCCATGTGCCATTGCGGGCTTCCTTGGGGACCTTTGGCCTTGGGGCCGGATCTGGTGTCTTGGGGCCTCCTCTGGAGCGTCAGGAGAAGTGACAGGCCTCCTCTTGAGGTGCGAAGGAAAGTAGGGATTCCCGTCGAGTGGAGGCAAAGCCGGCGGCCCCCCTCTCGAGAAGAGGTGGCGTAGGGGAGGTGGGATCGCTGTCTAACTGTGCCTGGAGACGTGGGGTTCCACTCGCGTGGGGACACGGGGATCTCGGGGCACCTCTGGGGCCGCCTAGACGGAGTCCAGCCTGCTTTGCAGGGCCAGAGAGCACTCAGGATGGCTCTCGAGTCGCTGCAGATACAAAGGGCCCCTTCTCGCAGGGAGGGGGGCCCACGGGACGCTCTCGCGCTGTGGCGGGAAGCCCTGCCTCCTTAGCGGGTTGGCACGGGTATCTCGGGGGACACCTGGTGTCACCCGCACGGAGTCAAGCCCCGTTCTGAGACGGGAGAGGTGCCGGGGCATGCTCTCCATGCCCTGCACGGGAAAAGTGCCTCCTCACGCAATGGGCGTGGCATCACGTGTGTTTTCTCGACTTGCGGAGGGTGGGTTCTCGAGTTGTGGCGGGGCCCTGGCCAGTCTCCCCTGTTAGCCCAGTGGGGTGGTGTTGACTCCTTTGGAGCGGCGAGGGCAGGGAGCCGCCTCGGTATTCCCCAGGAGGCGCTGCGGTGCACCGGGTCTCCGTCAAGCATTGAGCTAGGGCCCTCGGGGTGCCCCTCGAGGTGGGATGGGCATCTCGGGGCATCTCTGGAGTGGCATCAAGGGAGCCGAGGGGACTCAGCCTTTCTCTCGGGTCACAGGACGGGGAAACCGGGCTTCATCTCGAATGCAGGGTCGAAGGTCGTGCTTTTCCTGGAGTCGCAGCGGGAGGCGGGGGTTGCCTCTCTGGATCCGATGCCAGGCGCCTCAGGGAGCCTCTCTTGTTGCCTCTGGGAAGTGCCGGCCGGCCTCCTTTACCATTGCCAGGGGCAGCTGGGCTTCCCGTCGATTCGCTGCGATGCAATGGGGCCCCATGTGCCATTGCGGTCTTCCTTGGGGATCTTTGGACTTGGGGCCGGAACTGCTGTCTTGGGGCCTCCTCTGGAGCATCAGGAGAAGGGACAGGCCTCCTCTTCAGGTGCGAAGGAAAGTAGGAATTCCAGTCGAGTGGAGGCAAAGCCGGCGGCCCCCCTCTCGAGAAGAGGTGGCGTAGGAGAGGCGGGGTCGCTGTCGAGCCGCGCCGGGAGACTCGTGGTTGCACTCGCGTGGGGACACGAGGATCTCGGGGAACCTTTGGGGCTGCCTAGACGGAGTCCAGCCTGCTTTGCAGGGCCAGAGAGCACTCAGGATGGCTCTCGAGTCGTTGCAGATACAAAGTGCCCCTTCTCGCAGGGAGGGGGGCCCACGGGACGCTCTCGCGCTGTGGCGGGAAGCCCTGCCTTCTTGGCGGGTTGGTACGGGTATCTCGGGGGAAACCTGGTGCCACCCGCACGGAGTCAAGCCCCGTTCTGAGCCGGGAGAGGTGCCGGGGCATGCTCTCCATGCCCTGCACGGGAAAAGTGCCTCCTCACGCAATGGGCGTGGCATCACGTGGGTTTTCTCGACTTGCGGTGGTGGGTTCTTGAGTTGTGGCGGGGCCCTGGCTCGTCTCCCCTGTTAGCCCACTGGGGTGGTGTTGCCTCCTTTGGAGCGGCGAGGGGAGGGAGCTGCCTCGGGATTCCCCAGGAGGCGCTGCAGCGCACAGGGTCCGCGGCACGGCACGCATAGGGCTAGGACCCTCGGGGTGCCCCTCGAGGTCGGATGGGCTTCTCGGGGCATCTCTGGGGTGGCATCAAGGGAGCCGCGGGGACTCAGCCTTTCTCTCGGGTCACAGTAAGGGGAAATCGGGCTTCATCTCGAATGCAGGGTCGAAGGTCGTGCTTTTCCTGGAGTCGCAGCGGGAGGCGGGGGTTGCCTCTCTGGATCCCATGCCAGGCTCCTCAGGGAGCTTCTCTTGTTGCCTCTGGGAAGTGCCGACCTCCTTTGCCATTGCCAGGGGCAGCTGGGCTTCCCGTCGATTCGCTGCGATGCAATGGGGCCCCATGTGCCATTGCGGTTTTCCTTGGGGACCTTCGTTCTTGGGGCCAGAACTGGTGTCTTGGGGCCTCCTCTGGAGCGTCAGGAGAAGTGACAGGCCTCCTTTTGAGGTGCGAAGGAAAGTAGGGATTCCAGTCGAGTGGAGGCAAAGCCGGCGGCCCCCCTCTCGAGAAGAGGTGGCGTAGGCGAGGCGGGGTCGCTGTCGAGCCGCGCCTGGAGACTCGGGGCTCCGCTCTCGTGGGGACACGGGGATCTCGGGGAACCTCTGGGGGCGCCGAGAGGGAGTCCAGCCTCCTTTGAGGGCCAGAGAGCACTCAAGATGGCTCTCGAGTCGCTGCAGATACAAAGGGCCCCTTCTCGCACGGAGGGGGGCCCACAGGACGCTCTCGCGCTGTGGCGGGAAGCCCTGCCTTCTTGACCGGTTGGCACGGCTATCTCGGGGGACACCTGGTGTCGGCCGCACGGAGTGAAGCCCCGTTCTGAGCCGGGAGAGGTACCGGGGCATGCTCTCCACGCCCTGCAAGGGAAAAGCGCCTCCTCACGCAGTGGGCGTGGCATCACGTGGGGTTTCTCGACTTGCGGCGGTGGGTTCTCGAGTTGCGGCGGGGACCCTGGCCCGTCGCCCCTATTAGCCCAGCGGGGTCGTGGTGCCTCCTATGGAGCGGCGAGGGGAGGGAGCCGCCTTGGGTTTCCCCAGGAGGCGCTGCAGCGCACCGGGTCCGCGGCAAGCATTGAGCTAGGACCCTCGGGGTGCCCCTCGAGGTGGGATGGGCATCTCGGGGCATCTCTGGAGTGGCATCAAGGGAGCCGCGGGGACTCAGCCTTTCTCTCGGGTCACAGTAAGGGGAAACCGGGCTTCATCTCGAATGCAGGGTCGAAGGTCGTGCTTTTCCTGGAGTCGCAGCGGGAGGCGGGGGTTGCCTCTCTGGATCCCATGCCAGGCTCCTCAGGGAGCTTCTCCTGTTGCCTCTGGGAAGTGCCGGCCTCCCTTGCCATTGCCAGGGGCAGCTGGGCTTCCCGTCGATTCGCTGCAATGGAATGTGGCCCCATGTGCCATTGCGGGCTTCCTTGGGGACCTTTGGCCTTGGGGCCGGATCTGGTGTCTTGGGGCCTCCTCTGGAGCGTCAGGAGAAGTGACAGGCCTCCTCTTGAGGTGCGAAGGAAAGTAGGGATTCCCGTCGAGTGGAGGCAAAGCCGGCGGCCCCCCTCTCGAGAAGAGGTGGCGTAGGGGAGGTGGGATCGCTGTCTAACTGTGCCTGGAGACGCGGGGTTCCACTCGCGTGGGGACACGGGGATCTCGGGGCACCTCTGGGGCCGCCTAGACGGAGTCCAGCCTGCTTTGCAGGGCCAGAGAGCACTCAGGATGGCTCTCGAGTCGCTGCAGATACAAAGGGCCCCTTCTCGCAGGGAGGGGGGCCCACGGGACGCTCTCGCGCTGTGGCGGGAAGCCCTGCCTTCTTAGCGGGTTGGCACGGGTATCTCGGGGGACACCTGGTGTCACCCGCACGGAGTCAAGCCCCGTTCTGAGACGGGAGAGGTGCCGGGGCATGCTCTCCATGCCCTGCACGGGAAAAGTGCCTCCTCACGCAATGGGCGTGGCATCACGTGGGTTTTCTCGACTTGCGGCGGTGGGTTCTCGAGTTGTGGCGGGGCCCTGGCCAGTCTCCCCTGTTAGCCCAGTGGGGTGGTGTTGCCTCCTTTCGAGCGGCGAGGGCAGGGAGCCGCCTCGGTATTCCCCAGGAGGCGCTGCGGTGCACCGGGTCTCCGTCAAGCATTGAGCTAGGGCCCTCGGGGTGCCCCTCGAGGTGGGATGGGCATCTCGGGGCATCTCTGGAGTGGCATCAAGGGAGCCGAGGGGACTCAGCCTTTCTCTCGGGTCACAGGACGGGGAAACCGGGCTTCATCTCGAATGCAGGGTCGAAGGTCGTGCTTTTCCTGGAGTCGCAGCGGGAGGCGGGGGTTGCCTCTCTGGATCCGATGCCAGGCGCCTCAGGGAGCCTCTCTTGTTGCCTCTGGGAAGTGCCGGCCGGCCTCCTTTACCATTGCCAGGGGCAGCTGGGCTTCCCGTCGATTCGCTGCGATGCAATGGGGCCCCATGTGCCATTGCGGTCTTCCTTGGGGATCTTTGGACTTGGGGCCGGAACTGCTGTCTTGGGGCCTCCTCTGGAGCATCAGGAGAAGTGACAGGCCTCCTTTTGAGGTGCGAAGGAAAGTAGGGGTTCCAGTCGAGTGGAGGCAAAGCCGGCGGCCCCCCTCTCGAGAAGAGGTGGCGTAGGCGAGGCGGGGTCGCTGTCGAGCCGCGCCTGGAGACTCGGGGCTCCGCTCTCGTGGGGACACGGGGATCTCGGGGAACCTCTGGGGGCGCCTAGAGGGAGTCCAGCCTCCTTTGAGGGCCAGAGAGCACTCAAGATGGCTCTCGAGTCGCTGCAGATACAAAGGGCCCCTTCTCGCACGGAGGGGGGCCCACAGGACGCTCTCGCGCTGTGGCGGGAAGCCCTGCCTTCTTGACCGGTTGGCACGGCTATCTCGGGGGACACCTGGTGTCGGCCGCACGGAGTGAAGCCCCGTTCTGAGCCGGGAGAGGTACCGGGGCATGCTCTCCACGCCCTGCAAGGGAAAAGCGCCTCCTCACGCAGTGGGCGTGGCATCACGTGGGGTTTCTCGACTTGCGGCGGTGGGTTCTCGAGTTGCGGCGGGGACCCTGGCCCATCGCCCCTATTAGCCCAGCGGGGTCGTGGTGCCTCCTATGGAGCGGCGAGGGGAGGGAGCCGCCTTGGGTTTCCCCAGGAGGCGCTGCAGCGCACCGGGTCCGCGGCAAGCATTGAGCTAGGACCCTCGGGGTGCCCCTCGAGGTGGGATGGGCATCTCGGGGCATCTCTGGAGTGGCATCAAGGGAGCCGCGGGGACTCAGCCTTTCTCTCGGGTCACAGTAAGGGGAAACCGGGCTTCATCCCGAATGCAGGGTCGAAGGTCGTGCTTTTCCTGGAGTCGCAGCGGGAGGCGGGGGTTGCCTCTCTGGATCCCATGCCAGGCTCCTCAGGGAGCTTCTCCTGTTGCCTCTGGGAAGTGCCGGCCTCCCTTGCCATTGCCAGGGGCAGCTGGGCTTCCCGTCGATTCGCTGCAATGGAATGTGGCCCCATGTGCCATTGCGGGCTTCCTTGGGGACCTTTGGCCTTGGGGCCGGATCTGGTGTCTTGGGGCCTCCTCTGGAGCGTCAGGAGAAGTGACAGGCCTCCTCTTGAGGTGCGAAGGAAAGTAGGGATTCCCGTCGAGTGGAGGCAAAGCAGGCGGCCCCCCTCTCGAGAAGAGGTGGCGTAGGGGAGGTGGGATCGCTGTCTAACTGTGCCTGGAGACGCGGGGTTCCACTCGCGTGGGGACACGGGGATCTCGGGGCACCTCTGGGGCCGCCTAGACGGAGTCCAGCCTGCTTTGCAGGGCCAGAGAGCACTCAGGATGGCTCTCGAGTCGCTGCAGATACAAAGGGCCCCTTCTCGCAGGGAGGGGGGCCCATGGGACGCTCTCGCGCTGTGGCGGGAAGCCCTGCCTTCTTAGCGGGTTGGCACGGGTATCTCGGGGGACACCTGGTGTCACCCGCACGGAGTCAAGCCCCGTTCTGAGACGGGAGAGGTGCCGGGGCATGCTCTCCATGCCCTGCACGGGAAAAGTGCCTCCTCACGCAATGGGCGTGGCATCACGTGGGTTTTCTCGACTTGCGGCGGTGGGTTCTCGAGTTGTGGCGGGGCCCTGGCCAGTCTCCCCTGTTAGCCCAGTGGGGTGGTGTTGCCTCCTTTGGAGCGGCGAGGGCAGGGAGCCGCCTCGGTATTCCCCAGGAGGCGCTGCGGTGCACCGGGTCTCCGTCAAGCATTGAGCTAGGGCCCTCGGGGTGCCCCTCGAGGTGGGATGGGCATCTCGGGGCATCTCTGGAGTGGCATCAAGGGAGCCGAGGGGACTCAGCCTTTCTCTCGGGTCACAGGAGGGGGAAACCGGGCTTCATCTCGAATGCAGGGTCGAAGGTCGTGCTTTTCCTGGAGTCGCAGCGGGAGGCGGGGGTTGCCTCTCTGGATCCGATGCCAGGCGCCTCAGGGAGCCTCTCTTGTTGCCTCTGGGAAGTGCCGGCCGGCCTCCTTTACCATTGCCAGGGGCAGCTGGGCTTCCCGTCGATTCGCTGCGATGCAATGGGGCCCCATGTGCCATTGCGGTCTTCCTTGGGGATCTTTGGACTTGGGGCCGGAACTGCTGTCTTGGGGCCTCCTCTGGAGCATCAGGAGAAGTGACAGGCCTCCTTTTGAGGTGCGAAGGAAAGTAGGGGTTCCAGTCGAGTGGAGGCAAAGCCGGCGGCCCCCCTCTCGAGAAGAGGTGGCGTAGGCGAGGCGGGGTCGCTGTCGAGCCGCGCCTGGAGACTCGGGGCTCCGCTCTCGTGGGGACACGGGGATCTCGGGGAACCTCTGGGGGCGCCTAGAGGGAGTCCAGCCTCCTTTGAGGGCCAGAGAGCACTCAAGATGGCTCTCGAGTCGCTGCAGATACAAAGGGCCCCTTCTCGCACGGAGGGGGGCCCACAGGACGCTCTCGCGCTGTGGCGGGAAGCCCTGCCTTCTTGACCGGTTGGCACGGCTATCTCGGGGGACACCTGGTGTCGGCCGCACGGAGTGAAGCCCCGTTCTGAGCCGGGAGAGGTACCGGGGCATGCTCTCCACGCCCTGCAAGGGAAAAGCGCCTCCTCACGCAGTGGGCGTGGCATCACGTGGGGTTTCTCGACTTGCGGCGGTGGGTTCTCGAGTTGCGGCGGGGACCCTGGCCCGTCGCCCCTATTAGCCCAGCGGGGTCGTGGTGCCTCCTATGGAGCGGCGAGGGGAGGGAGCCGCCTTGGGTTTCCCCAGGAGGCGCTGCAGCGCACCGGGTCCGCGGCAAGCATTGAGCCAGGACCCTCGGGGTGCCCCTCGAGGTGGGATGGGCATCTCGGGGCATCTCTGGAGTGGCATCAAGGGAGCCGCGGGGACTCAGCCTTTCTCTCGGGTCACAGTAAGGGGAAACCGGGCTTCATCCCGAATGCAGGGTCGAAGGTCGTGCTTTTCCTGGAGTCGCAGCGGGAGGCGGGGGTTGCCTCTCTGGATCCCATGCCAGGCTCCTCAGGGAGCTTCTCCTGTTGCCTCTGGGAAGTGCCGGCCTCCCTTGCCATTGCCAGGGGCAGCTGGGCTTCCCGTCGATTCGCTGCAATGGAATGTGGCCCCATGTGCCATTGCGGGCTTCCTTGGGGACCTTTGGCCTTGGGGCCGGATCTGGTGTCTTGGGGCCTCCTCTGGAGCGTCAGGAGAAGTGACAGGCCTCCTCTTGACGTGCGAAGGAAAGTAGGGATTCCCGTCGAGTGGAGGCAAAGCCGGCGGCCCCCCTCTCGAGAAGAGGTGGCGTAGGGGAGGTGGGATCGCTGTCTAACTGTGCCTGGAGACGCGGGGTTCCACTCGCGTGGGGACACGGGGATCTCGGGGCACCTCTGGGGCCGCCTAGACGGAGTCCAGCCTGCTTTGCAGGGCCAGAGAGCACTCAGGATGGCTCTCGAGTCGCTGCAGATACAAAGGGCCCCTTCTCGCAGGGAGGGGGGCCCACGGGACGCTCTCGCGCTGTGGCGGGAAGCCCTGCCTTCTTAGCGGGTTCGCACGGGTATCTCGGGGGACACCTGGTGTCACCCGCACGGAGTCAAGCCCCGTTCTGAGACGGGAGAGGTGCCGGGGCATGCTCTCCATGCCCTGCACGGGAAAAGCGCCTCCTCACGCAATGGGCGTGGCATCACGTGGGTTTTCTCGACTTGCGGCGGTGGGTTCTCGAGTTGTGGCGGGGCCCTGGCCAGTCTCCCCTGTTAGCCCAGTGGGGTGGTGTTGCCTCCTTTGGAGCGGCGAGGGCAGGGAGCCGCCTCGGTATTCCCCAGGAGGCGCTGCGGTGCACCGGGTCTCCGTCAAGCATTGAGCTAGGGCCCTCGGGGTGCCCCTCGAGGTGGGATGGGCATCTCGGGGCATCTCTGGAGTGGCATCAAGGGAGCCGAGGGGACTCAGCCTTTCTCTCGGGTCACAGGACGGGGAAACCGGGCTTCATCTCGAATGCAGGGTCGAAGGTCGCGCTTTTCCTGGAGTCGCAGCGGGAGGCGGGGGTTGCCTCTCTGGATCCGATGCCAGGCGCCTCAGGGAGCCTCTCTTGTTGCCTCTGGGAAGTGCCGGCCGGCCTCCTTTACCATTGCCAGGGGCAGCTGGGCTTCCCGTCGATTCGCTGCGATGCAATGGGGCCCCATGTGCCATTGCGGTCTTCCTTGGGGATCTTTGGACTTGGGGCCGGAACTGCTGTCTTGGGGCCTCCTCTGGAGCATCAGGAGAAGTGACAGGCCTCCTTTTGAGGTGCGAAGGAAAGTAGGGGTTCCAGTCGAGTGGAGGCAAAGCCGGCGGCCCCCCTCTCGAGAAGAGGTGGCGTAGGCGAGGCGGGGTCGCTGTCGAGCCGCGCCTGGAGACTCGGGGCTCCGCTCTCTTGGGGACACGGGGATCTCGGGGAACCTCTGGGGGCGCCTAGAGGGAGTCCAGCCTCCTTTGAGGGCCAGAGAGCACTCAAGATGGCTCTCGAGTCGCTGCAGATACAAAGGGCCCCTTCTCGCACGGAGGGGGGCCCACAGGACGCTCTCGCGCTGTGGCGGGAAGCCCTGCCTTCTTGACCGGTTGGCACGGCTATCTCGGGGGACACCTGGTGTCGGCCGCACGGAGTGAAGCCCCGTTCTGAGCCGGGAGAGGTACCGGGGCATGCTCTCCACGCCCTGCAAGGGAAAAGCGCCTCCTCACGCAGTGGGCGTGGCATCACGTGGGGTTTCTCGACTTGCGGCGGTGGGTTCTCGAGTTGCGGCGGGGACCCTGGCCCGTCACCCCTATTAGCCCAGCGGGGTCGTGGTGCCTCCTATGGAGCGGCGAGGGGAGGGAGCCGCCTTGGGTTTCCCCAGGAGGCGCTGCAGCGCACCGGGTCCGCGGCAAGCATTGAGCTAGGACCCTCGGGGTGCCCCTCGAGGTGGGATGGGCATCTCGGGGCATCTCTGGAGTGGCATCAAGGGAGCCGCGGGGACTCAGCCTTTCTCTCGGGTCACAGTAAGGGGAAACCGGGCTTCATCCCGAATGCAGGGTCGAAGGTCGTGCTTTTCCTGGAGTCGCAGCGGGAGGCGGGGGTTGCCTCTCTGGATCCCATGCCAGGCTCCTCAGGGAGCTTCTCCTGTTGCCTCTGGGAAGTGCCGGCCTCCCCTGCCATTGCCAGGGGCAGCTGGGCTTCCCGTCGATTCGCTGCAATGGAATGTGGCCCCATGTGCCATTGCGGGCTTCCTTGGGGACCTTTGGCCTTGGGGCCGGATCTGGTGTCTTGGGGCCTCCTCTGGAGCGTCAGGAGAAGTGGCAGGCCTCCTCTTGAGGTGCGAAGGAAAGTAGGGATTCCCGTCGAGTGGAGGCAAAGCCGGCGGCCCCCCTCTCGAGAAGAGGTGGCGTAGGGGAGGTGGGATCGCTGTCTAACTGTGCCTGGAGACGCGGGGTTCCACTCGCGTGGGGACACGGGGATCTCGGGGCACCTCTGGGGCCGCCTAGACGGAGTCCAGCCTGCTTTGCAGGGCCAGAGAGCACTCAGGATGGCTCTCGAGTCGCTGCAGATACAAAGGGCCCCTTCTCGCAGGGAGGGGGGCCCACGGGACGCTCTCGCGCTGTGGCGGGAAGCCCTGCCTTCTTAGCGGGTTGGCACGGGTATCTCGGGGGACACCTGGTGTCACCCGCACGGAGTCAAGCCCCGTTCTGAGACGGGAGAGGTGCCGGGGCATGCTCTCCATGCCCTGCACGGGAAAAGTGCCTCCTCACGCAATGGGCGTGGCATCACGTGGGTTTTCTCGACTTGCGGCGGTGGGTTCTCGAGTTGTGGCGGGGCCCTGGCCAGTCTCCCCTGTTAGCCCAGTGGGGTGGTGTTGCCTCCTTTGGAGCGGCGAGGGCAGGGAGCCGCCTCGGTATTCCCCAGGAGGCGCTGCGGTGCACCGGGTCTCCGTCAAGCATTGAGCTAGGGCCCTCGGGGTGCCCCTCGAGGTGGGATGGGCATCTCGGGGCATCTCTGGAGTGGCATCAAGGGAGCCAAGGGGACTCAGCCTTTCTCTCGGGTCACAGGACCGGGAAACCGGGCTTCATCTCGAATGCAGGGTCGAAGGTCGTGCTTTTCCTGGAGTCGCAGCGGGAGGCGGGGGTTGCCTCTCTGGATCCGATGCCAGGCGCCTCAGGGAGCCTCTCTTGTTGCCTCTGGGAAGTGCCGGCCGGCCTCCTTTACCATTGCCAGGGGCAGCTGGGCTTCCCGTCGATTCGCTGCGATGCAATGGGGCCCCATGTGCCATTGCGGTCTTCCTTGGGGATCTTTGGACTTGGGGCCGGAACTGCTGTCTTGGGGCCTCCTCTGGAGCATCAGGAGAAGTGACAGGCCTCCTTTTGAGGTGCGAAGGAAAGTAGGGGTTCCAGTCGAGTGGAGGCAAAGCCGGCGGCCCCCCTCTCGAGAAGATGTGGCGTAGGCGAGGCGGGGTCGCTGTCGAGCCGCGCCTGGAGACTCGGGGCTCCGCTCTCGTGGGGACACGGGGATCTCGGGGAACCTCTGGGGGCGCCTAGAGGGAGTCCAGCCTCCTTTGAGGGCCAGAGAGCACTCAAGATGGCTCTCGAGTCGCTGCAGATACAAAGGGCCCCTTCTCGCACGGAGGGGGGCCCACAGGACGCTCTCGCGCTGTGGCGGGAAGCCCTGCCTTCTTGACCGGTTGGCACGGCTATCTCGGGGGACACCTGGTGTCGGCCGCACGGAGTGAAGCCCCGTTCTGAGCCGGGAGAGGTACCGGGGCATGCTCTCCACGCCCTGCAAGGGAAAAGCGCCTCCTCACGCAGTGGGCGTGGCATCACGTGGGGTTTCTCGACTTGCGGCGGTGGGTTCTCGAGTTGCGGCGGGGACCCTGGCCCGTCGCCCCTATTAGCCCAGCGGGGTCGTGGTGCCTCCTATGGAGCAGCGAGGGGAGGGAGCCGCCTTGGGTTTCCCCAGGAGGCGCTGCAGCGCACCGGGTCCGCGGCAAGCATTGAGCCAGGACCCTCGGGGTGCCCCTCGAGGTGGGATGGGCATCTCGGGGCATCTCTGGAGTGGCATCAAGGGAGCCGCGGGGACTCAGCCTTTCTCTCGGGTCACAGTAATGGGAAACCGGGCTTCATCCCGAATGCAGGGTCGAAGGTCGTGCTTTTCCTGGAGTCGCAGCGGGAGGCGGGGGTTGCCTCTCTGGATCCCATGCCAGGCTCCTCAGGGAGCTTCTCCTGTTGCCTCTGGGAAGTGCCGGCCTCCCTTGCCATTGCCAGGGGCAGCTGGGCTTCCCGTCGATTCGCTGCAATGGAATGTGGCCCCATGTGCCATTGCGGGCTTCCTTGGGGACCTTTGGCCTTGGGGCCGGATCTGGTGTCTTGGGGCCTCCTCTGGAGCGTCAGGAGAAGTGACAGGCCTCCTCTTGAGGTGCGAAGGAAAGTAGGGATTCCCGTCGAGTGGAGGCAAAGCCGGCGGCCCCCCTCTCGAGAAGAGGTGGCGTAGGGGAGGTGGGATCGCTGTCTAACTGTGCCTGGAGACGCGGGGTTCCACTCGCGTGGGGACACGGGGATCTCGGGGCACCTCTGGGGCCGCCTAGACGGAGTCCAGCCTGCTTTGCAGGGCCAGAGAGCACTCAGGATGGCTCTCGAGTCGCTGCAGATACAAAGGGCCCCTTCTCGCAGGGAGGGGGGCCCACGGGACGCTCTCGCGCTGTGGCGGGAAGCCCTGCCTTCTTAGCGGGTTCGCACGGGTATCTCGGGGGACACCTGGTGTCACCCGCACGGAGTCAAGCCCCGTTCTGAGACGGGAGAGGTGCCGGGGCATGCTCTCCATGCCCTGCACGGGAAAAGTGCCTCCTCACGCAATGGGCGTGGCATCACGTGGGTTTTCTCGACTTGCGGCGGTGGGTTCTCGAGTTGTGGCGGGGCCCTGGCCAGTCTCCCCTGTTAGCCCAGTGGGGTGGTGTTGCCTCCTTTGGAGCGGCGAGGGCAGGGAGCCGCCTCGGTATTCCCCAGGAGGCGCTGCGGTGCACCGGGTCTCCGTCAAGCATTGAGCTAGGGCCCTCGGGGTGCCCCTCGAGGTGGGATGGGCATCTCGGGGCATCTCTGGAGTGGCATCAAGGGAGCCGAGGGGACTCAGCCTTTCTCTCGGGTCACAGGACGGGGAAACCGGGCTTCATCTCGAATGCAGGGTCGAAGGTCGTGCTTTTCCTGGAGTCGCAGCGGGAGGCGGGGGTTGCCTCTCTGGATCCGATGCCAGGCGCCTCAGGGAGCCTCTCTTGTTGCCTCTGGGAAGTGCCGGCCGGCCTCCTTTACCATTGCCAGGGGCAGCTGGGCTTCCCGTCGATTCGCTGCGATGCAATGGGGCCCCATGTGCCATTGCGGTCTTCCTTGGGGATCTTTGGACTTGGGGCCGGAACTGCTGTCTTGGGGCCTCCTCTGGAGCATCAGGAGAAGTGACAGGCCTCCTTTTGAGGTGCGAAGGAAAGTAGGGGTTCCAGTCGAGTGGAGGCAAAGCCTGCGGCCCCCCTCTCGAGAAGAGGTGGCGTAGGCGAGGCGGGGTCGCTGTCGAGCCGCGCCTGGAGACTCGGGGCTCCGCTCTCGTGGGGACACGGGGATCTCGGGGAACCTCTGGGGGCGCCGAGAGGGAGTCCAGCCTCCTTTGAGGGCCAGAGAGCACTCAAGATGGCTCTCGAGTCGCTGCAGATACAAAGGGCCCCTTCTCGCACGGAGGGGGGCCCACAGGACGCTCTCGCGCTGTGGCGGGAAGCCCTGCCTTCTTGACCGGTTGGCACGGCTATCTCGGGGGACACCTGGTGTCGGCCGCACGGAGTGAAGCCCCGTTCTGAGCCGGGAGAGGTACCGGGGCATGCTCTCCACGCCCTGCAAGGGAAAAGCGCCTCCTCACGCAGTGGGCGTGGCATCACGTGGGGTTTCTCGACTTGCGGCGGTGGGTTCTCGAGTTGCGGCGGGGACCCTGGCCCGTCGCCCCTATTAGCCCAGCGGGGTCGTGGTGCCTCCTATGGAGCGGCGAGGGGAGGGAGCCGCCTTGGGTTTCCCCAGGAGGCGCTGCAGCGCACCGGGTCCG
The DNA here is from genome assembly GCF_054371585.1 of Giraffa tippelskirchi. Lineage (NCBI taxonomy): Eukaryota > Metazoa > Chordata > Mammalia > Artiodactyla > Giraffidae > Giraffa > Giraffa tippelskirchi. The sequence continues at coordinate 5,537,071 of NC_137288.1, read as the reverse complement.
CGGCAAGCATTGAGCTAGGACCCTCGGGGTGCCCCTCGAGGTGGGATGGGCATCTCGGGGCATCTCTGGAGTGGCATCAAGGGAGCCGCGGGGACTCAGCCTTTCTCTCGGGTCACAGTAAGGGGAAACCGGGCTTCATCCCGAATGCAGGGTCGAAGGTCGTGCTTTTCCTGGAGTCGCAGCGGGAGGCGGGGGTTGCCTCTCTGGATCCCATGCCAGGCTCCTCAGGGAGCTTCTCCTGTTGCCTCTGGGAAGTGCCGGCCTCCCTTGCCATTGCCAGGGGCAGCTGGGCTTCCCGTCGATTCACTGCAATGGAATGTGGCCCCATGTGCCATTGCGGGCTTCCTTGGGGACCTTTGGCCTTGGGGCCGGATCTGGTGTCTTGGGGCCTCCTCTGGAGCGTCAGGAGAAGTGACAGGCCTCCTCTTGAGGTGCGAAGGAAAGTAGGGATTCCCGTCGAGTGGAGGCAAAGCCGGCGGCCCCCCTCTCGAGAAGAGGTGGCGTAGGGGAGGTGGGATCGCTGTCTAACTGTGCCTGGAGACGCGGGGTTCCACTCGCGTGGGGACACGGGGATCTCGGGGCACCTCTGGGGCCGCCTAGACGGAGTCCAGCCTGCTTTGCAGGGCCAGAGAGCACTCAGGATGGCTCTCGAGTCGCTGCAGATACAAAGGGCCCCTTCTCGCAGGGAGGGGGGCCCACGGGACGCTCTCGCGCTGTGGCGGGAAGCCCTGCCTTCTTAGCGGGTTGGCACGGGTATCTCGGGGGACACCTGGTGTCACCCGCACGGAGTCAAGCCCCGTTCTGAGACGGGAGAGGTGCCGGGGCATGCTCTCCATGTCCTGCACGGGAAAAGTGCCTCCTCACGCAATGGGCGTGGCATCACGTGGGTTTTCCCGACTTGCGGCGGTGGGTTCTCGAGTTGTGGCGGGGCCCTGGCCAGTCTCCCCTGTTAGCCCAGTGGGGTGGTGTTGCCTCCTTTGGAGCGGCGAGGGCAGGGAGCCGCCTCGGTATTCCCCAGGAGGCGCTGCGGTGCACCGGGTCTCCATCAAGCATTGAGCTAGGGCCCTCGGGGTGCCCCTCGAGGTGGGATGGGCATCTCGGGGCATCTCTGGAGTGGCATCAAGGGAGCCGAGGGGACTCAGCCTTTCTCTCGGGTCACAGCACGGGGAAACCGGGCTTCATCTCGAATGCAGGGTCGAAGGTCGTGCTTTTCCTGGAGTCGCAGCGGGAGGCGGGGGTTGCCTCTCTGGATCCGATGCCAGGCGCCTCAGGGAGCCTCTCTTGTTGCCTCTGGGAAGTGCCGGCCGGCCTCCTTTACCATTGCCAGGGGCAGCTGGGCTTCCCGTCGATTCGCTGCGATGCAATGGGGCCCCATGTGCCATTGCGGTCTTCCTTGGGGATCTTTGGACTTGGGGCCGGAACTGCTGTCTTGGGGCCTCCTCTGGAGCATCAGGAGAAGGGACAGGCCTCCTCTTCAGGTGCGAAGGAAAGTAGGAATTCCAGTCGAGTGGAGGCAAAGCCGGCGGCCCCCCTCTCGAGAAGAGGTGGCGTAGGAGAGGCGGGGTCGCTGTCGAGCCGCGCCGGGAGACTCGGGGTTGCACTCGCGTGGGGACACGAGGATCTCGGGGAACCTTTGGGGCTGCCTAGACGGAGTCCAGCCTGCTTTGCAGGGCCAGAGAGCACTCAGGATGGCTCTCGAGTCGTTGCAGATACAAAGTGCCCCTTCTCGCAGGGAGGGGGGCCCACGGGACGCTCTCGCGCTGTGGCGGGAAGCCCTGCCTTCTTGGCGGGTTGGTACGGGTATCTCGGGGGAAACCTGGTGCCACCCGCACGGAGTCAAGCCCCGTTCTGAGCCGGGAGAGGTGCCGGGGCATGCTCTCCATGCCCTGCACGGGAAAAGTGCCTCCTCACGCAATGGGCGTGGCATCACGTGGGTTTTCTCGACTTGCGGTGGTGGGTTCTTGAGTTGTGGCGGGGCCCTGGCTCGTCTCCCCTGTTAGCCCACTGGGGTGGTGTTGCCTCCTTTGGAGCGGCGAGGGGAGGGAGCTGCCTCGGGATTCCCCAGGAGGCGCTGCAGCGCACAGGGTCCGCGGCACGGCACGCATAGGGCTAGGACCCTCGGGGTGCCCCTCGAGGTCGGATGGGCTTCTCGGGGCATCTCTGGGGTGGCATCAAGGGAGCCGCGGGGACTCAGCCTTTCTCTCGGGTCACAGTAAGGGGAAATCGGGCTTCATCTCGAATGCAGGGTCGAAGGTCGTGCTTTTCCTGGAGTCGCAGCGGGAGGCGGGGGTTGCCTCTCTGGATCCCATGCCAGGCTCCTCAGGGAGCTTCTCTTGTTGCCTCTGGGAAGTGCCGACCTCCTTTGCCATTGCCAGGGGCAGCTGGGCTTCCCGTCGATTCGCTGCGATGCAATGGGGCCCCATGTGCCATTGCGGTTTTCCTTGGGGACCTTCGTTCTTGGGGCCAGAACTGGTGTCTTGGGGCCTCCTCTGGAGCGTCAGGAGAAGTGACAGGCCTCCTTTTGAGGTGCGAAGGAAAGTAGGGATTCCAGTCGAGTGGAGGCAAAGCCGGCGGCCCCCCTCTCGAGAAGAGGTGGCGTAGGCGAGGCGGGGTCGCTGTCGAGCCGCGCCTGGAGACTCGGGGCTCCGCTCTCGTGGGGACACGGGGATCTCGGGGAACCTCTGGGGGCGCCGAGAGGGAGTCCAGCCTCCTTAGAGGGCCAGAGAGCACTCAAGATGGCTCTCGAGTCGCTGCAGATACAAAGGGCCCCTTCTCGCACGGAGGGGGGCCCACAGGACGCTCTCGCGCTGTGGCGGGAAGCCCTGCCTTCTTGACCGGTTGGCACGGCTATCTCGGGGGACACCTGGTGTCGGCCGCACGGAGTGAAGCCCCGTTCTGAGCCGGGAGAGGTACCGGGGCATGCTCTCCACGCCCTGCAAGGGAAAAGCGCCTCCTCACGCAGTGGGCGTGGCATCACGTGGGGTTTCTTGACTTGCGGCGGTGGGTTCTCGAGTTGCGGCGGGGACCCTGGCCCGTCGCCCCTATTAGCCCAGGGGGGTCGTGGTGCCTCCTATGGAGCGGCGAGGGGAGGGAGCCGCCTTGGGTTTCCCCAGGAGGCGCTGCAGCGCACCGGGTCCGCGGCAAGCATTGAGCCAGGACCCTCGGGGTGCCCCTCGAAGTGGGATGGGCATCTCGGGGCATCTCTGGAGTGGCATCAAGGGAGCCGCGGGGACTCAGCCTTTCTCTCGGGTCACAGTAAGGGGAAACCGGGCTTCATCTCGAATGCAGGGTCGAAGGTCGTGCTTTTCCTGGAGTCGCAGCGGGAGGCGGGGGTTGCCTCTCTGGATCCCATGCCAGGCTCCTCAGGGAGCTTCTCCTGTTGCCTCTGGGAAGTGCCGGCCTCCCTTGCCATTGCCAGGGGCAGCTGGGCTTCCCGTCGATTCGCTGCAATGGAATGTGGCCCCATGTGCCATTGCGGGCTTCCTTGGGGACCTTTGGCCTTGGGGCCGGATCTGGTGTCTTGGGGCCTCCTCTGGAGCGTCAGGAGAAGTGACAGGCCTCCTCTTGAGGTGCGAAGGAAAGTAGGGATTCCCGTCGAGTGGAGGCAAAGCCGGCGGCCCCCCTCTCGAGAAGAGGTGGCGTAGGGGAGGTGGGATCGCTGTCTAACTGTGCCTGGAGACGCGGGGTTCCACTCGCGTGGGGACACGGGGATCTCGGGGCACCTCTGGGGCCGCCTAGACGGAGTCCAGCCTGCTTTGCAGGGCCAGAGAGCACTCAGGATGGCTCTCGAGTCGCTGCAGATACAAAGGGCCCCTTCTCGCAGGGAGGGGGGCCCACGGGACGCTCTCGCGCTGTGGCGGGAAGCCCTGCCTTCTTAGCGGGTTGGCACGGGTATCTCGGGGGACACCTGGTGTCACCCGCACGGAGTCAAGCCCCGTTCTGAGACGGGAGAGGTGCCGGGGCATGCTCTCCATGCCCTGCACGGGAAAAGTGCCTCCTCACGCAATGGGCGTGGCATCACGTGGGTTTTCTCGACTTGCGGCGGTGGGTTCTCGAGTTGTGGCGGGGCCCTGGCCAGTCTCCCCTGTTAGCCCAGTGGGGTGGTGTTGCCTCCTTTGGAGCGGCGAGGGCAGGGAGCCGCCTCGGTATTCCCCAGGAGGCGCTGCGGTGCACCGGGTCTCCGTCAAGCATTGAGCTAGGGCCCTCGGGGTGCCCCTCGAGGTGGGATGGGCATCTCGGGGCATCTCTGGAGTGGCATCAAGGGAGCCGAGGGGACTCAGCCTTTCTCTCGGGTCACAGCACGGGGAAACCGGGCTTCATCTCGAATGCAGGGTCGAAGGTCGTGCTTTTCCTGGAGTCGCAGCGGGAGGCGGGGGTTGCCTCTCTGGATCCGATGCCAGGCGCCTCAGGGAGCCTCTCTTGTTGCCTCTGGGAAGTGCCGGCCGACCTCCTTTACCATTGCCAAGGGCAGCTGGGCTTCCCGTCCATTCGCTGCGATGCAATGGGGCCCCATGTGCCATTGCGGTCTTCCTTGGGGATCTTTGGACTTGGGGCCGGAACTGCTGTCTTGGGGCCTCCTCTGGAGCATCAGGAGAAGGGACAGGCCTCCTCCTCAGGTGCGAAGGAAAGTAGGAATTCCAGTCGAGTGGAGGCAAAGCCGGCGGCCCCCCTCTCGAGAAGAGGTGGCGTAGGAGAGGCGGGGTCGCTGTCGAGCCGCGCCGGGAGACTCGGGGTTCCACTCTTGTGGGGACACGAGGATCTCGGGGAACCTTTGGGGCTGCCTAGACGGAGTCCAGCCTGCTTTGCAGGGCCAGAGAGCACTCAGGATGGCTCTCGAGTCGTTGCAGATACAAAGTGCCCCTTCTCGCAGGGAGGGGGGCCCACGGGACGCTCTCGCGCTGTGGCGGGAAGCCCTGCCTTCTTGGCGGGTTGGTACGGGTATCTCGGGGGAAACCTGGTGCCACCCGCACGGAGTCAAGCCCCGTTCTGAGACGGGAGAGGTGCCGGGGCATGCTCTCCATGCCCTGCACGGGAAAAGTGCCTCCTCACGCAATGGGCGTGGCATCACGTGGGTTTTCTCGACTTGCGGCGGTGGGTTCTCGAGTTGTGGCGGGGCCCTGGCCAGTGTCCCCTGTTAGCCCAGTGGGGTGGTGTTGCCTCCTTTGGAGCGGCGAGGGCAGGGAGCCGCCTCGGTATTCCCCAGGAGGCACTGCGGTGCACCGGGTCTCCGTCAAGCATTGATCTAGGGCCCTCGGGGTGCCCCTCGAGGTGGGATGGGCATCTCGGGGCATCTCTGGAGTGGCATCAAGGGAGCCGAGGGGACACAGCCTTTCTCTCGGGTCACAGGACGGGGAAACCGGGCTTCATCTCGAATGCAGGGTCGAAGGTCGTGCTTTTCCTGGAGTCGCAGCGGGAGGCGGGGGTTGCCTCTCTGGATCCGATGCCAGGCGCCTCAGGGAGCCTCTCTTGTTGCCTCTGGGAAGTGCCGGCCGGCCTCCTTTACCATTGCCAGGGGCAGCTGGGCTTCCCGTCGATTCGCTGCGATGCAATGGGGCCCCATGTGCCATTGCGGTCTTCCTTAGGGATCTTTGGACTTGGGGCCGGAACTGCTGTCTTGGGGCCTCCTCTGGAGCATCAGGAGAAGGGACAGGCCTCCTCTTCAGGTGCGAAGGAAAGTAGGAATTCCAGTCGAGTGGAGGCAAAGCCGGCGGCCCCCCTCTCGAGAAGAGGTGGCGTAGGAGAGGCGGGGTCGCTGTCGAGCCGCGCCGGGAGACTCGGGGTTGCACTCGCGTGGGGACACGAGGATCTCGGGGAACCTTTGGGGCTGCCTAGACGGAGTCCAGCCTGCTTTGCAGGGCCAGAGAGCACTCAGGATGGCTCTCGAGTCGTTGCAGATACAAAGTGCCCCTTCTCGCAGGGAGGGGGGCCCACGGGACGCTCTCGCGCTGTGGCGGGAAGCCCTGCCTTCTTGGCGGGTTGGTACGGGTATCTCGGGGGAAACCTGGTGCCACCCGCAAGGAGTCAAGCCCCGTTCTGAGCCGGGAGAGGTGCCGGGGCATGCTCTCCACGCCCTGCACGGGAAAAGGGCCTCCTCACGCAATGGGCGTGGCATCACGTGGGTTTTCTCGACTTGCGGTGGTGGGTTCTTGAGTTGTGGCGGGGCCCTGGCTCGTCTCCCCTGTTAGCCCACTGGGGTGGTGTTGCCTCCTTTGGAGCAGCGAGGGGAGGGAGCTGCCTCGGGATTCCCCAGGAGGCGCTGCAGCGCACAGGGTCCGCGGCACGGCACGCATAGGGCTAGGACCCTCGGGGTGCCCCTCGAGGTCGGATGGGCTTCTCGGGGCATCTCTGGGGTGGCATCAAGGGAGCCGCGGGGACTCAGCCTTTCTCTCGGGTCACAGGACGGGGAAATCGGGCTTCATCTCGAATGCAGGGTCGAAGGTCGTGCTTTTCCTGGAGTCGCAGCGGGAGGCGGGGGTTGCCTCTCTGGATCCCATGCCAGGCTCCTCAGGGAGCTTCTCTTGTTGCCTCTGGGAAGTGCCGACCTCCTTTGCCATTGCCAGGCGCAGCTGGGCTTCCCGTCGATTCGCTGCGATGCAATGGGGCCCCATGTGCCATTGCGGTTTTCCTTGGGGACCTTCGTTCTTGGGGCCAGAACTGGTGTCTTGGGGCCTCCTCTGGAGCGTCAGGAGAAGTGACAGGCCTCCTTTTGAGGTGCGAAGGAAAGTAGGGATTCCAGTCGAGTGGAGGCAAAGCCGGCGGCCCCCCTCTCGAGAAGAGGTGGCGTAGGCGAGGCGGGGTCGCTGTCGAGCCACGCCTGGAGACTCGGGGCTCCGCTCTCGTGGGGACACGGGGATCTCGGGGAACCTCTGGGGGCGCCGAGAGGGAGTCCAGCCTCCTTTGAGGGCCAGAGAGCACTCAAGATGGCTCTCGAGTCGCTGCAGATACAAAGGGCCCCTTCTCGCACGGAGGGGGGCCCACAGGACGCTCTCGCGCTGTGGCGGGAAGCCCTGCCTTCTTGACCGGTTGGCACGGCTATCTCGGGGGACACCTGGTGTCGGCCGCACGGAGTGAAGCCCCGTTCTGAGCCGGGAGAGGTACCGGGGCATGCTCTCCACGCCCTGCAAGGGAAAAGCGCCTCCTCACGCAGTGGGCGTGGCATCACGTGCGGTTTCTCGACTTGCGGCGGTGGGTTCTCGAGTTGCGGCCGGAACCCTGGCCCGTCGCCCCTATTAGCCCAGGGGGGTCGTGGTGCCTCCTATGGAGCGGCGAGGGGAGGGAGCCGCCTTGGGTTTCCCCAGGAGGCGCTGCAGCGCACCGGGTCCGCGGCAAGCATTGAGCTAGGACCCTCGGGGTGCCCCTCGAGGTGGGATGGGCATCTCGGGGCATCTCTGGAGTGGCATCAAGGGAGCCGCGGGGACTCAGCCTTTCTCTCGGGTCACAGTAAGGGGAAACCGGGCTTCATCTCGAATGCAGGTTCGAAGGTCGTGCTTTTCCTGGAGTCGCAGCGGGAGGCGGGGGTTGCCTCTCTGGATCCCATGCCAGGCTCCTCAGGGAGCTTCTCCTGTTGCCTCTGGGAAGTGCCGGCCTCCCTTGCCATTGCCAGGGGCAGCTGGGCTTCCCGTCGATTCGCTGCAATGGAATGTGGCCCCATGTGCCATTGCGGGCTTCCTTGGGGACCTTTGGCCTTGGGGCCGGATCTGGTGTCTTGGGGCCTCCTCTGGAGCGTCAGGAGAAGTGACAGGCCTCCTCTTGAGGTGCGAAGGAAAGTAGGGATTCCCGTCGAGTGGAGGCAAAGCCGGCGGCCCCCCTCTCGAGAAGAGGTGGCGTAGGGGAGGTGGGATCGCTGTCTAACTGTGCCTGGAGACGCGGGGTTCCACTCGCGTGGGGACACGGGGATCTCGGGGCACCTCTGGGGCCGCCTAGACGGAGTCCAGCCTGCTTTGCAGGGCCAGAGAGCACTCAGGATGGCTCTCGAGTCGCTGCAGATACAAAGGGCCCCTTCTCGCAGGGAGGGGGGCCCACGGGACGCTCTCGCGCTGTGGCGGGAAGCCCTGCCTTCTTAGCGGGTTGGCACGGGTATCTCGGGGGACACCTGGTGTCACCCGCACGGAGTCAAGCCCCGTTCTGAGACGGGAGAGGTGCCGGGGCATGCTCTCCATGCCCTGCACGGGAAAAGTGCCTCCTCACGCAATGGGCGTGGCATCACGTGGGTTTTCTCGACTTGCGGCGGTGGGTTCTCGAGTTGTGGCGGGGCCCTGGCCAGTCTCCCCTGTTAGCCCAGTGGGGTGGTGTTGCCTCCTTTGGAGCGCGAGGGCAGGGAGCCGCCTCGGTATTCCCCAGGAGGCACTGCGGTGCACCGGGTCTCCGTCAAGCATTGAGCTAGGGCCCTCGGGGTGCCCCTCGAGGTGGGATGGGCATCTCGGGGCATCTCTGGAGTGGCATCAAGGGAGCCAAGGGGACTCAGCCTTTCTCTCGGGTCACAGGACGGGGAAACCGGGCTTCATCTCGAATGCAGGGTCGAAGGTCGTGCTTTTCCTGGAGTCGCAGCGGGAGGCGGGGGTTGCCTCTCTGGATCCGATGCCAGGCGCCTCAGGGAGCCTCTCTTGTTGCCTCTGGGAAGTGCCGGCCGGCCTCCTTTACCATTGCCAGGGGCAGCTGGGCTTCCCGTCGATTCGCTGCGATGCAATGGGGCCCCATGTGCCATTGCGGTCTTCCTTGGGGATCTTTGGACTTGGGGCCGGAACTGCTGTCTTGGGGCCTCCTCTGGAGCATCAGGAGAAGGGACAGGCCTCCTCTTCAGGTGCGAAGGAAAGTAGGAATTCCTGTCGAGTGGAGGCAAAGCCGGCGGCCCCCCTCTCGAGAAGAGGTGGCGTAGGAGAGGCGGGGTCGCTGTCGAGCCGCGCCGGGAGACTCGGGGTTCCACTCGTGTGGGGACACGAGGATCTCGGGGAACCTTTGGGGCTGCCTAGACGGAGTCCAGCCTGCTTTGCAGGGCCAGAGAGCACTCAGGATGGCTCTCGAGTCGTTGCAGATACAAAGTGCCCCTTCTCGCAGGGAGGGGGGCCCACGGGACGCTCTCGCGCTGTGGCGGGAAGCCCTGCCTTCTTGGCGGGTTGGTACGGGTATCTCGGGGGAAACCTGGTGCCACCCGCACGGAGTCAAGCCCCGTTCTGAGACGGGAGAGGTGCCGGGGCATGCTCTCCATGCCCTGCACGGGAAAAGTGCCTCCTCACGCAATGGGCGTGGCATCACGTGGGTTTTCTCGACTTGCGGCGGTGGGTTCTCGAGTTGTGGCGGGGCCCTGGCCAGTCTCCCCTGTTAGCCCAGTGCGGTGGTGTTGCCTCCTTTGGAGCGGCGAGGGCAGGGAGCCGCCTCGGTATTCCCCAGGAGGCGCTGCGGTGCACCGGGTCTCCGTCAAGCATTGAGCTAGGGCCCTCGGGGTGCCCCTCGAGGTGGGATGGGCATCTCGGGGCATCTCTGGAGTGGCATCAAGGGAGCCGAGGGGACTCAGCCTTTCTCTCGGGTCACAGCACGGGGAAACCGGGCTTCATCTCGAATGCAGGGTCGAAGGTCGTGCTTTTCCTGGAGTCGCAGCGGGAGGCGGGGGTTGCCTCTCTGGATCCGATGCCAGGCGCCTCAGGGAGCCTCTCTTGTTGCCTCTGGGAAGTGCCGGCCGACCTCCTTTACCACTGCCAAGGGCAGCTGGGCTTCCCGTCCATTCGCTGCGATGCAATGGGGCCCCATGTGCCATTGCGGTCTTCCTTGGGGATCTTTGGACTTGGGGCCGGAACTGCTGTCTTGGGGCCTCCTCTGGAGCATCAGGAGAAGGGACAGGCCTCCTCCTCAGGTGCGAAGGAAAGTAGGAATTCCAGTCGAGTGGAGGCAAAGCCGGCGGCCCCCCTCTCGAGAAGAGGTGGCGTAGGAGAGGCGGGGTCGCTGTCGAGCCGCGCCGGGAGACTCGGGGTTCCACTCGTGTGGGGACACGAGGATCTCGGGGAACCTTTGGGGCTGCCTAGACGGAGTCCAGCCTGCTTTGCAGGGCCAGAGAGCACTCAGGATGGCTCTCGAGTCGTTGCAGATACAAAGTGCCCCTTCTCGCAGGGAGGGGGGCCCACGGGACGCTCTCGCGCTGTGGCGGGAAGCCCTGCCTTCTTGGCGGGTTGGTACGGGTATCTCGGGGGAAACCTGGTGCCACCCGCACGGAGTCAAGCCCCGTTCTGAGACGGGAGAGGTGCCGGGGCATGCTCTCCATGCCCTGCACGGGAAAAGTGCCTCCTCACGCAATGGGCGTGGCATCACGTGGGTTTTCTCGACTTGCGGCGGTGGGTTCTCGAGTTGTTGCGGGGTCCTGGCCAGTGTCCCCTGTTAGCCCAGTGGGGTGGTGTTGCCTCCTTTGGAGCGGCGAGGGCAGGGAGCCGCCTCGGTATTCCCCAGGAGGCACTGCGGTGCACCGGGTCTCCGTCAAGCATTGAGCTAGGGCCCTCGGGGTGCCCCTCGAGGTGGGATGGGCATCTCGGGGCATCTCTGGAGTGGCATCAAGGGAGCCGAGGGGACTCAGCCTTTCTCTCGGGTCACAGGACGGGGAAACCGGGCTTCATCTCGAATGCAGGGTCGAAGGTCGTGCTTTTCCTGGAGTCGCAGCGGGAGGCGGGGGTTGCCTCTCTGGATCCGATGCCAGGCGCCTCAGGGAGCCTCTCTTGTTGCCTCTGGGAAGTGCCGGCCGGCCTCCTTTACCATTGCCAGGGGCAGCTGGGCTTCCCGTCGATTCGCTGCGATGCAATGGGGCCCCATGTGCCATTGCGGTCTTCCTTAGGGATCTTTGGACTTGCGGCCGGAACTGCTGTCTTGGGGCCTCCTCTGGAGCATCAGGAGAAGGGACAGGCCTCCTCTTCAGGTGCGAAGGAAAGTAGGAATTCCAGTCGAGTGGAGGCAAAGCCGGCGGCCCCCCTCTCGAGAAGAGGTGGTGTAGGAGAGGCGGGGTCGCTGTCGAGCCGCGCCGGGAGACTCGGGGTTGCACTCGCGTGGGGACACGAGGATCTCGGGGAACCTTTGGGGCTGCCTAGACGGAGTCCAGCCTGCTTTGCAGGGCCAGAGAGCACTCAGGATGGCTCTCGAGTCGTTGCAGATACAAAGTGCCCCTTCTCGCAGGGAGGGGGGCCCACGGGACGCTCTCGCGCTGTGGCGGGAAGCCCTGCCTTCTTGGCGGGTTGGTACGGGTATCTCGGGGGAAACCTGGTGCCACCCGCACGGAGTCAAGCCCCGTTCTGAGCCGGGAGAGGTGCCGGGGCATGCTCTCCACGCCCTGCACGGGAAAAGGGCCTCCTCACGCAATGGGCGTGGCATCACGTGGGTTTTCTCGACTTGCGGTGGTGGGTTCTTGAGTTGTGGCGGGGCCCTGGCTCGTCTCCCCTGTTAGCCCACTGGGGTGGTGTTGCCTCCTTTGGAGCAGCGAGGGGAGGGAGCTGCCTCGGGATTCCCCAGGAGGCGCTGCAGCGCACAGGGTCCGCGGCACGGCACGCATAGGGCTAGGACCCTCGGGGTGCCCCTCGAGGTCGGATGGGCTTCTCGGGGCATCTCTGGGGTGGCATCAAGGGAGCCGCGGGGACTCAGCCTTTCTCTCGGGTCACAGTAAGGGGAAATCGGGCTTCATCTCGAATGCAGGGTCGAAGGTCGTGCTTTTCCTGGAGTCGCAGCGGGAGGCGGGGGTTGCCTCTCTGGATCCCATGCCAGGCTCCTCAGGGAGCTTCTCTTGTTGCCTCTGGGAAGTGCCGACCTCCTTTGCCATTGCCAGGGGCAGCTGGGCTTCCCGTCGATTCGCTGCGATGCAATGGGGCCCCATGTGCCATTGCGGTTTTCCTTGGGGACCTTCGTTCTTGGGGCCAGAACTGGTGTCTTGGGGCCTCCTCTGGAGCGTCAGGAGAAGTGACAGGCCTCCTTTTGAGGTGCGAAGGAAAGTAGGGATTCCAGTCGAGTGGAGGCAAAGCCGGCGGCCCCCCTCTCGAGAAGAGGTGGCGTAGGAGAGGCGGGGTCGCTGTCGAGCCGCGCCGGGAGACTCGGGGTTGCACTCGCGTGGGGACACGAGGATCTCGGGGAACCTTTGGGGCTGCCTAGACGGAGTCCAGCCTGCTTTGCAGGGCCAGAGAGCACTCAGGATGGCTCTCGAGTCGTTGCAGATACAAAGTGCCCCTTCTCGCAGGGAGGGGTGCCCACGGGACGCTCTCGCGCTGTGGCGGGAAGCCCTGCCTTCTTGGCGGGTTGGTACGGGTATCTCGGGGGAAACCTGGTGCCACCCGCACGGAGTCAAGCCCCGTTCTGAGCCGGGAGAGGTGCCGGGGCATGCTCTCCATGCCCTGCACGGGAAAAGTGCCTCCTCACGCAATGGGCGTGGCATCACGTGGGTTTTCTCGACTTGCGGTGGTGGGTTCTTGAGTTGTGGCGGGGCTCTGGCTCGTCTCCCCTGTTAGCCCACTGGGGTGGTGTTGCCTCCTTTGGAGCGGCGAGGGGAGGGAGCTGCCTCGGGATTCCCCAGGAGGCGCTGCAGCGCACAGGGTCCGCGGCAAGGCACGCATAGGGCTAGGACCCTCGGGGTGCCCCTCGAGGTCGGATGGGCTTCTCGGGGCATCTCTGGGGTGGCATCAAGGGAGCCGCGGGGACTCAGCCTTTCTCTCGGGTCACAGGACGGGGAAATCGGGCTTCATCTCGAATGCAGGGTCGAAGGTCGTGCTTTTCCTGGAGTTGCAGCGGGAGGCGGGGGTTGCCTCTCTGGATCCCATGCCAGGCTCCTCAGGGAGCTTCTCCTGTTGCCTCTGGGAAGTGCCGGCCTCCCTTGCCATTGCCAGGGGCAGCTGGGCTTCCCGTCGATTCGCTGCAATGGAATGTGGCCCCATGTGCCATTGCGGGCTTCCTTGGGGACCTTTGGCCTTGGGGCCGGATCTGGTTTCTTGGGGCCTCCTCTGGAGCGTCAGGAGAAGTGACAGGCCTCCTCTTGAGGTGCGAAGGAAAGTAGGGATTCCCGTCGAGTGGAGGCAAAGCCGGCGGCCCCCCTCTCGAGAAGAGGTGGCGTAGGGGAGGTGGGATCGCTGTCTAACTGTGCCTGGAGACGCGGGGTTCCACTCGCGTGGGGACACGGGGATCTCGGGGCACCTCTGGGGCCGCCTAGACGGAGTCCAGCCTGCTTTGCAGGGCCAGAGAGCACTCAGGATGGCTCTCGAGTCGCTGCAGATACAAAGGGCCCCTTCTCGCAGGGAGGGGGGCCCACGGGACGCTCTCGCGCTGTGGCGGGAAGCCCTGCCTTCTTAGCGGGTTGGCACGGGTATCTCGGGGGACACCTGGTGTCACCCGCACGGAGTCAAGCCCCGTTCGGAGACGGGAGAGGTGCCGGGGCATGCTCTCCATGCCCTGCACGGGAAAAGTGCCTCCTCACGCAATGGGCGTGGCATCACGTGTGTTTTCTCGACTTGCGGAGGGTGGGTTCTCGAGTTGTGGCGGGGCCCTGGCCAGTCTCCCCTGTTAGCCCAGTGGGGTGGTGTTGCCTCCTTTGGAGCGGCGAGGGCAGGGAGCCGCCTCGGTATTCCCCAGGAGGCGCTGCGGTGCACCGGGTCTCCGTCAAGCATTGAGCTAGGGCCCTCGGGGTGCCCCTCGAGGTGGGATGGGCATCTCGGGGCATCTCTGGAGTGGCATCAAGGGAGCCGAGGGGACTCAGCCTTTCTCTCGGGTCACAGCACGGGGAAACCGGGCTTCATCTCGAATGCAGGGTCGAAGGTCGTGCTTTTCCTGGAGTCGCAGCGGGAGGCGGGGGTTGCCTCTCTGGATCCGATGCCAGGCGCCTCAGGGAGCCTCTCTTGTTGCCTCTGGGAAGTGCCGGCCGACCTCCTTTACCATTGCCAAGGGCAGCTGGGCTTCCCGTCCATTCGCTGCGATGCAATGGGGCCCCATGTGCCATTGCGGTCTTCCTTGGGGATCTTTGGACTTGGGGCCGGAACTGCTGTCTTGGGGCCTCCTCTGGAGCATCAGGAGAAGGGACAGGCCTCCTCCTCAGGTGCGAAGGAAAGTAGGAATTCCAGTCGAGTGGAGGCAAAGCCGGCGGCCCCCCTCTCGAGAAGAGGTGGCGTAGGAGAGGCGGGGTCGCTGTCGAGCCGCGCCGGGAGACTCGGGGTTCCACTCGTGTGGGGACACGAGGATCTCGGGGAACCTTTGGGGCTGCCTAGACGGAGTCCAGCCTGCTTTGCAGGGCCAGAGAGCACTCAGGATGGCTCTCGAGTCGTTGCAGATACAAAGTGCCCCTTCTCGCAGGGAGGGGGGCCCACGGGACGCTCTCGCGCTGTGGCGGGAAGCCCTGCCTTCTTGGCGGGTTGGTACGGGTATCTCGGGGGAAACCTGGTGCCACCCGCACGGAGTCAAGCCCCGTTCTGAGACGGGAGAGGTGCCGGGGCATGCTCTCCATGCCCTGCACGGGAAAAGTGCCTCCTCACGCAATGGGCGTGGCATCACGTGGGTTTTCTCGACTTGCGGCGGTGGGTTCTCGAGTTGTGGCGGGGCCCTGGCCAGTGTCCCCTGTTAGCCCAGTGGGGTGGTGTTGCCTCCTTTGGAGCGGCGAGGGCAGGGAGCCGCCTCGGTATTCCCCAGGAGGCACTGCGGTGCACCGGGTCTCCGTCAAGCATTGAGCTAGGGCCCTCGGGGTGCCCCTCGAGGTGGGATGGGCATCTCGGGGCATCTCTGGAGTGGCATCAAGGGAGCCGAGGGGACACAGCCTTTCTCTCGGGTCACAGGACGGGGAAACCGGGCTTCATCTCGAATGCAGGGTCGAAGGTCGTGCTTTTCCTGGAGTCGCAGCGGGAGGCGGGGGTTGCCTCTCTGGATCCGATGCCAGGCGCCTCAGGGAGCCTCTCTTGTTGCCTCTGGGAAGTGCCGGCCGGCCTCCTTTACCATTGCCAGGGGCAGCTGGGCTTCCCGTCGATTCGCTGCGATGCAATGGGGCCCCATGTGCCATTGCGGTCTTCCTTAGGGATCTTTGGACTTGGGGCCGGAACTGCTGTCTTGGGGCCTCCTCTGGAGCATCAGGAGAAGGGACAGGCCTCCTCTTCAGGTGCGAAGGAAAGTAGGAATTCCAGTCGAGTGGAGGCAAAGCCGGCGGCCCCCCTCTCGAGAAGAGGTGGCGTAGGAGAGGCGGGGTCGCTGTCGAGCCGCGCCGGGAGACTCGGGGTTGCACTCGCGTGGGGACACGAGGATCTCGGGGAACCTTTGGGGCTGCCTAGACGGAGTCCAGCCTGCTTTGCAGGGCCAGAGAGCACTCAGGATGGCTCTCGAGTCGTTGCAGATACAAAGTGCCCCTTCTCGCAGGGAGGGGGGCCCACGGGACGCTCTCGCGCTGCGGTGGGAAGCCCTGCCTTCTTGGCGGGTTGGTACGGGTACCTCGGGGGAAACCTGGTGCCACCCGCACGGAGTCAAGCCCCGTTCTGAGCCGGGAGAGGTGCCGGGGCATGCTCTCCACGCCCTGCACGGGAAAAGGGCCTCCTCACGCAATGGGCGTGGCATCACGTGGGTTTTCTCGACTTGCGGTGGTGGGTTCTTGAGTTGTGGCGGGGCCCTGGCTCGTCTCCCCTGTTAGCCCACTGGGGTGGTGTTGCCTCCTTTGGAGCAGCGAGGGGAGGGAGCTGCCTCGGGATTCCCCAGGAGGCGCTGCAGCGCACAGGGTCCGCGGTACGGCACGCATAGGGCTAGGACCCTCCGGGTGCCCCTCGAGGTCGGATGGGCTTCTCGGGGCATCTCTGGGGTGGCATCAAGGGAGCCGCGGGGACTCAGCCTTTCTCTCGGGTCACAGTAAGGGGAAATCGGGCTTCATCTCGAATGCAGGGTCGAAGGTCGTGCTTTTCCTGGAGTCGCAGCGGGAGGCGGGGGTTGCCTCTCTGGATCCCATGCCAGGCTCCTCAGGGAGCTTCTCTTGTTGCCTCTGGGAAGTGCCGACCTCCTTTGCCATTGCCAGGGGCAGCTGGGCTTCCCGTCGATTCGCTGCGATGCAATGGGGCCCCATGTGCCATTGCGGTTTTCCTTGGGGACCTTCGTTCTTGGGGCCAGAACTGGTGTCTTGGGGCCTCCTCTGGAGCATCAGGAGAAGTGACAGGCCTCCTTTTGAGGTGCGAAGGAAAGTAGGGATTCCAGTCGAGTGGAGGCAAAGCCGGCGGCCCCCCTCTCGAGAAGAGGTGGCGTAGGCGAGGCGGGGTCGCTGTCGAGCCGCGCCTGGAGACTCGGGGCTCCGCTCTCGTGGGGACACGGGGATCTCGGGGAACCTCTGGGGGCGCCGAGAGGGAGTCCAGCCTCCTTTGAGGGCCAGAGAGCACTCAAGATGGCTCTCGAGTCGCTGCAGATACAAAGGGCCCCTTCTCGCACGGAGGGGGGCCCACAGGACGCTCTCGCGCTGTGGCGGGAAGCCCTGCCTTCTTGACCGGTTGGCACGGCTATCTCGGGGGACACCTGGTGTCGGCCGCACGGAGTGAAGCCCCGTTCTGAGCCGGGAGAGGTACCGGGGCATGCTCTCCACGCCCTGCAAGGGAAAAGCGCCTCCTCACGCAGTGGGCGTGGCATCACGTGGGGTTTCTCGACTTGCGGCGGTGGGTTCTCGAGTTGCGGCGGGAACCCTGGCCCGTCGCCCCTATTAGCCCAGGGGGGTCGTGGTGCCTCCTATGGAGCGGCGAGGGGAGGGAGCCGCCTTGGGTTTCCCCAGGAGGCGCTGCAGCGCACCGGGTCCGCGGCAAGCATTGAGCTAGGACCCTCGGGGTGCCCCTCGAGGTGGGATGGGCATCTCGGGGCATCTCTGGAGTGGCATCAAGGGAGCCGCGGGGACTCAGCCTTTCTCTCGGGTCACAGTAAGGGGAAACCGGGCTTCATCCCGAATGCAGGGTCGAAGGTCGTGCTTTTCCTGGAGTCGCAGCGGGAGGCGGGGGTTGCCTCTCTGGATCCCATGCCAGGCTCCTCAGGGAGCTTCTCCTGTTGCCTCTGGGAAGTGCCGGCCTCCCTTGCCATTGCCAGGGGCAGCTGGGCTTCCCGTCGATTCGCTGCAATGGAATGTGGCCCCATGTGCCATTGCGGGCTTCCTTGGGGACCTTTGGCCTTGGGGCCGGATCTGGTGTCTTGGGGCCTCCTCTGGAGCGTCAGGAGAAGTGACAGGCCTCCTCTTGAGGTGCGAAGGAAAGTAGGGATTCCCGTCGAGTGGAGGCAAAGCCGGCGGCCCCCCTCTCGAGAAGAGGTGGCGTAGGGGAGGTGGGATCGCTGTCTAACTGTGCCTGGAGACGCGGGGTTCCACTCGCGTGGGGACACGGGGATCTCGGGGCACCTCTGGGGCCGCCTAGACGGAGTCCAGCCTGCTTTGCAGGGCCAGAGAGCACTCAGGATGGCTCTCGAGTCGCTGCAGATACAAAGGGCCCCTTCTCGCAGGGAGGGGGGCCCACGGGACGCTCTCGCGCTGTGGCGGGAAGCCCTGCCTTCTTAGCGGGTTGGCACGGGTATCTCGGGGGACACCTGGTGTCACCCGCACGGAGTCAAGCCCCGTTCTGAGACGGGAGAGGTGCCGGGGCATGCTCTCCATGTCCTGCACGGGAAAAGTGCCTCCTCACGCAATGGGCGTGGCATCACGTGGGTTTTCCCGACTTGCGGCGGTGGGTTCTCGAGTTGTGGCGGGGCCCTGGCCAGTCTCCCCTGTTAGCCCAGTGGGGTGGTGTTGCCTCCTTTGGAGCGGCGAGGGCAGGGAGCCGCCTCGGTATTCCCCAGGAGGCGCTGCGGTGCACCGGGTCTCCATCAAGCATTGAGCTAGGGCCCTCGGGGTGCCCCTCGAGGTGGGATGGGCATCTCGGGGCATCTCTGGAGTGGCATCAAGGGAGCCGAGGGGACTCAGCCTTTCTCTCGGGTCACAGCACGGGGAAACCGGGCTTCATCTCGAATGCAGGGTCGAAGGTCGTGCTTTTCCTGGAGTCGCAGCGGGAGGCGGGGGTTGCCTCTCTGGATCCGATGCCAGGCGCCTCAGGGAGCCTCTCTTGTTGCCTCTGGGAAGTGCCGGCCGGCCTCCTTTACCATTGCCAGGGGCAGCTGGGCTTCCCGTCGATTCGCTGCGATGCAATGGGGCCCCATGTGCCATTGCGGTCTTCCTTGGGGATCTTTGGACTTGGGGCCGGAACTGCTGTCTTGGGGCCTCCTCTGGAGCATCAGGAGAAGGGACAGGCCTCCTCTTCAGGTGCGAAGGAAAGTAGGAATTCCAGTCGAGTGGAGGCAAAGCCGGCGGCCCCCCTCTCGAGAAGAGGTGGCGTAGGAGAGGCGGGGTCGCTGTCGAGCCGCGCCGGGAGACTCGGGGTTGCACTCGCGTGGGGACACGAGGATCTCGGGGAACCTTTGGGGCTGCCTAGACGGAGTCCAGCCTGCTTTGCAGGGCCAGAGAGCACTCAGGATGGCTCTCGAGTCGTTGCAGATACAAAGTGCCCCTTCTCGCAGGGAGGGGGGCCCACGGGACGCTCTCGCGCTGTGGCGGGAAGCCCTGCCTTCTTGGCGGGTTGGTACGGGTATCTCGGGGGAAACCTGGTGCCACCCGCACGGAGTCAAGCCCCGTTCTGAGCCGGGAGAGGTGCCGGGGCATGCTCTCCATGCCCTGCACGGGAAAAGTGCCTCCTCACGCAATGGGCGTGGCATCACGTGGGTTTTCTCGACTTGCGGTGGTGGGTTCTTGAGTTGTGGCGGGGCCCTGGCTCGTCTCCCCTGTTAGCCCACTGGGGTGGTGTTGCCTCCTTTGGAGCGGCGAGGGGAGGGAGCTGCCTCGGGATTCCCCAGGAGGCGCTGCAGCGCACAGGGTCCGCGGCACGGCACGCATAGGGCTAGGACCCTCGGGGTGCCCCTCGAGGTCGGATGGGCTTCTCGGGGCATCTCTGGGGTGGCATCAAGGGAGCCGCGGGGACTCAGCCTTTCTCTCGGGTCACAGTAAGGGGAAATCGGGCTTCATCTCGAATGCAGGGTCGAAGGTCGTGCTTTTCCTGGAGTCGCAGCGGGAGGCGGGGGTTGCCTCTCTGGATCCCATGCCAGGCTCCTCAGGGAGCTTCTCTTGTTGCCTCTGGGAAGTGCCGACCTCCTTTGCCATTGCCAGGGGCAGCTGGGCTTCCCGTCGATTCGCTGCGATGCAATGGGGCCCCATGTGCCATTGCGGTTTTCCTTGGGGACCTTCGTTCTTGGGGCCAGAACTGGTGTCTTGGGGCCTCCTCTGGAGCGTCAGGAGAAGTGACAGGCCTCCTTTTGAGGTGCGAAGGAAAGTAGGGATTCCAGTCGAGTGGAGGCAAAGCCGGCGGCCCCCCTCTCGAGAAGAGGTGGCGTAGGCGAGGCGGGGTCGCTGTCGAGCCGCGCCTGGAGACTCGGGGCTCCGCTCTCGTGGGGACACGGGGATCTCGGGGAACCTCTGGGGGCGCCGAGAGGGAGTCCAGCCTCCTTAGAGGGCCAGAGAGCACTCAAGATGGCTCTCGAGTCGCTGCAGATACAAAGGGCCCCTTCTCGCACGGAGGGGGGCCCACAGGACGCTCTCGCGCTGTGGCGGGAAGCCCTGCCTTCTTGACCGGTTGGCACGGCTATCTCGGGGGACACCTGGTGTCGGCCGCACGGAGTGAAGCCCCGTTCTGAGCCGGGAGAGGTACCGGGGCATGCTCTCCACGCCCTGCAAGGGAAAAGCGCCTCCTCACGCAGTGGGCGTGGCATCACGTGGGGTTTCTTGACTTGCGGCGGTGGGTTCTCGAGTTGCGGCGGGGACCCTGGCCCGTCGCCCCTATTAGCCCAGGGGGGTCGTGGTGCCTCCTATGGAGCGGCGAGAGGAGGGAGCCGCCTTGGGTTTCCCCAGGAGGCGCTGCAGCGCACCGGGTCCGCGGCAAGCATTGAGCCAGGACCCTCGGGGTGCCCCTCGAGGTGGGATGGGCATCTCGGGGCATCTCTGGAGTGGCATCAAGGGAGCCGCGGGGACTCAGCCTTTCTCTCGGGTGACAGTAAGGGGAAACCGGGCTTCATCTCGAATGCAGGGTCGAAGGTCGTGCTTTTCCTGGAGTCGCAGCGGGAGGCGGGGGTTGCCTCTCTGGATCCCATGCCAGGCTCCTCAGGGAGCTTCTCCTGTTGCCTCTGGGAAGTGCCGGCCTCCCTTGCCATTGCCAGGGGCAGCTGGGCTTCCCGTCGATTCGCTGCAATGGAATGTGGCCCCATGTGCCATTGCGGGCTTCCTTGGGGACCTTTGGCCTTGGGGCCGGATCTGGTGTCTTGGGGCCTCCTCTGGAGCGTCAGGAGAAGTGACAGGCCTCCTCTTGAGGTGCGAAGGAAAGTAGGGATTCCCGTCGAGTGGAGGCAAAGCCGGCGGCCCCCCTCTCGAGAAGAGGTGGCGTAGGGGAGGTGGGATCGCTGTCTAACTGTGCCTGGAGACGCGGGGTTCCACTCGCGTGGGGACACGGGGATCTCGGGGCACCTCTGGGGCCGCCTAGACGGAGTCCAGCCTGCTTTGCAGGGCCAGAGAGCACTCAGGATGGCTCTCGAGTCGCTGCAGATACAAAGGGCCCCTTCTCGCAGGGAGGGGGGCCCACGGGACGCTCTCGCGCTGTGGCGGGAAGCCCTGCCTTCTTAGCGGGTTGGCACGGGTATCTCGGGGGACACCTGGTGTCACCCGCACGGAGTCAAGCCCCGTTCTGAGACGGGAGAGGTGCCGGGGCATGCTCTCCATGCCCTGCACGGGAAAAGTGCCTCCTCACGCAATGGGCGTGGCATCACGTGGGTTTTCTCGACTTGCGGCGGTGGGTTCTCGAGTTGTGGCGGGGCCCTGGCCAGTCTCCCCTGTTAGCCCAGTGGGGTGGTGTTGCCTCCTTTGGAGCGGCGAGGGCAGGGAGCCGCCTCGGTATTCCCCAGGAGGCGCTGCGGTGCACCGGGTCTCCGTCAAGCATTGAGCTAGGGCCCTCGGGGTGCCCCTCGAGGTGGGATGGGCATCTCGGGGCATCTCTGGAGTGGCATCAAGGGAGCCGAGGGGACTCAGCCTTTCTCTCGGGTCACAGCACGGGGAAACCGGGCTTCATCTCGAATGCAGGGTCGAAGGTCGTGCTTTTCCTGGAGTCGCAGCGGGAGGCGGGGGTTGCCTCTCTGGATCCGATGCCAGGCGCCTCAGGGAGCCTCTCTTGTTGCCTCTGGGAAGTGCCGGCCGACCTCCTTTACCATTGCCAAGGGCAGCTGGGCTTCCCGTCCATTCGCTGCGATGCAATGGGGCCCCATGTGCCATTGCGGTCTTCCTTGGGGATCTTTGGACTTGGGGCCGGAACTGCTGTCTTGGGGCCTCCTCTGGAGCATCAGGAGAAGGGACAGGCCTCCTCCTCAGGTGCGAAGGAAAGTAGGAATTCCAGTCGAGTGGAGGCAAAGCCGGCGGCCCCCCTCTCGAGAAGAGGTGGCGTAGGAGAGGCGGGGTCGCTGTCGAGCCGCGCCGGGAGACTCGGGGTTCCACTCGTGTGGGGACACGAGGATCTCGGGGAACCTTTGGGGCTGCCTAGACGGAGTCCAGCCTGCTTTGCAGGGCCAGAGAGCACTCAGGATGGCTCTCGAGTCGTTGCAGATACAAAGTGCCCCTTCTCGCAGGGAGGGGGGCCCACGGGACGCTCTCGCGCTGTGGCGGGAAGCCCTGCCTTCTTGGCGGGTTGGTACGGGTATCTCGGGGGAAACCTGGTGCCACCCGCACGGAGTCAAGCCCCGTTCTGAGACGGGAGAGGTGCCGGGGCATGCTCTCCATGCCCTGCACGGGAAAAGTGCCTCCTCACGCAATGGGCGTGGCATCACGTGGGTTTTCTCGACTTGCGGCGGTGGGTTCTCGAGTTGTGGCGGGGCCCTGGCCAGTGTCCCCTGTTAGCCCAGTGGGGTGGTGTTGCCTCCTTTGGAGCGGCGAGGGCAGGGAGCCGCCTCGGTATTCCCCAGGAGGCACTGCGGTGCACCGGGTCTCCGTCAAGCATTGAGCTAGGGCCCTCGGGGTGCCCCTCGAGGTGGGATGGGCATCTCGGGGCATCTCTGGAGTGGCATCAAGGGAGCCGAGGGGACACAGCCTTTCTCTCGGGTCACAGGACGGGGAAACCGGGCTTCATCTCGAATGCAGGGTCGAAGGTCGTGCTTTTCCTGGAGTCGCAGCGGGAGGCGGGGGTTGCCTCTCTGGATCCGATGCCAGGCGCCTCAGGGAGCCTCTCTTGTTGCCTCTGGGAAGTGCCGGCCGGCCTCCTTTACCATTGCCAGGGGCAGCTGGGCTTCCCGTCGATTCGCTGCGATGCAATGGGGCCCCATGTGCCATTGCGGTCTTCCTTAGGGATCTTTGGACTTGGGGCCGGAACTGCTGTCTTGGGGCCTCCTCTGGAGCATCAGGAGAAGGGACAGGCCTCCTCTTCAGGTGCGAAGGAAAGTAGGAATTCCAGTCGAGTGGAGGCAAAGCCGGCGGCCCCCCTCTCGAGAAGAGGTGGCGTAGGAGAGGCGGGGTCGCTGTCGAGCCGCGCCGGGAGACTCGGGGTTGCACTCGCGTGGGGACACGAGGATCTCGGGGAACCTTTGGGGCTGCCTAGACGGAGTCCAGCCTGCTTTGCAGGGCCAGAGAGCACTCAGGATGGCTCTCGAGTCGTTGCAGATACAAAGTGCCCCTTCTCGCAGGGAGGGGGGCCCACGGGACGCTCTCGCGCTGCGGTGGGAAGCCCTGCCTTCTTGGCGGGTTGGTACGGGTACCTCGGGGGAAACCTGGTGCCACCCGCACGGAGTCAAGCCCCGTTCTGAGCCGGGAGAGGTGCCGGGGCATGCTCTCCACGCCCTGCACGGGAAAAGGGCCTCCTCACGCAATGGGCGTGGCATCACGTGGGTTTTCTCGACTTGCGGTGGTGGGTTCTTGAGTTGTGGCGGGGCCCTGGCTCGTCTCCCCTGTTAGCCCACTGGGGTGGTGTTGCCTCCTTTGGAGCAGCGAGGGGAGGGAGCTGCCTCGGGATTCCCCAGGAGGCGCTGCAGCGCACAGGGTCCGCGGTACGGCACGCATAGGGCTAGGACCCTCCGGGTGCCCCTCGAGGTCGGATGGGCTTCTCGGGGCATCTCTGGGGTGGCATCAAGGGAGCCGCGGGGACTCAGCCTTTCTCTCGGGTCACAGTAAGGGGAAATCGGGCTTCATCTCGAATGCAGGGTCGAAGGTCGTGCTTTTCCTGGAGTCGCAGCGGGAGGCGGGGGTTGCCTCTCTGGATCCCATGCCAGGCTCCTCAGGGAGCTTCTCTTGTTGCCTCTGGGAAGTGCCGACCTCCTTTGCCATTGCCAGGGGCAGCTGGGCTTCCCGTCGATTCGCTGCGATGCAATGGGGCCCCATGTGCCATTGCGGTTTTCCTTGGGGACCTTCGTTCTTGGGGCCAGAACTGGTGTCTTGGGGCCTCCTCTGGAGCATCAGGAGAAGTGACAGGCCTCCTTTTGAGGTGCGAAGGAAAGTAGGGATTCCAGTCGAGTGGAGGCAAAGCCGGCGGCCCCCCTCTCGAGAAGAGGTGGCGTAGGCGAGGCGGGGTCGCTGTCGAGCCGCGCCTGGAGACTCGGGGCTCCGCTCTCGTGGGGACACGGGGATCTCGGGGAACCTCTGGGGGCGCCGAGAGGGAGTCCAGCCTCCTTTGAGGGCCAGAGAGCACTCAAGATGGCTCTCGAGTCGCTGCAGATACAAAGGGCCCCTTCTCGCACGGAGGGGGGCCCACAGGACGCTCTCGCGCTGTGGCGGGAAGCCCTGCCTTCTTGACCGGTTGGCACGGCTATCTCGGGGGACACCTGGTGTCGGCCGCACGGAGTGAAGCCCCGTTCTGAGCCGGGAGAGGTACCGGGGCATGCTCTCCACGCCCTGCAAGGGAAAAGCGCCTCCTCACGCAGTGGGCGTGGCATCACGTGGGGTTTCTCGACTTGCGGCGGTGGGTTCTCGAGTTGCGGCGGGAACCCTGGCCCGTCGCCCCTATTAGCCCAGGGGGGTCGTGGTGCCTCCTATGGAGCGGCGAGGGGAGGGAGCCGCCTTGGGTTTCCCCAGGAGGCGCTGCAGCGCACCGGGTCCGCGGCAAGCATTGAGCTAGGACCCTCGGGGTGCCCCTCGAGGTGGGATGGGCATCTCGGGGCATCTCTGGAGTGGCATCAAGGGAGCCGCGGGGACTCAGCCTTTCTCTCGGGTCACAGTAAGGGGAAACCGGGCTTCATCCCGAATGCAGGGTCGAAGGTCGTGCTTTTCCTGGAGTCGCAGCGGGAGGCGGGGGTTGCCTCTCTGGATCCCATGCCAGGCTCCTCAGGGAGCTTCTCCTGTTGCCTCTGGGAAGTGCCGGCCTCCCTTGCCATTGCCAGGGGCAGCTGGGCTTCCCGTCGATTCGCTGCAATGGAATGTGGCCCCATGTGCCATTGCGGGCTTCCTTGGGGACCTTTGGCCTTGGGGCCGGATCTGGTGTCTTGGGGCCTCCTCTGGAGCGTCAGGAGAAGTGACAGGCCTCCTCTTGAGGTGCGAAGGAAAGTAGGGATTCCCGTCGAGTGGAGGCAAAGCCGGCGGCCCCCCTCTCGAGAAGAGGTGGCGTAGGGGAGGTGGGATCGCTGTCTAACTGTGCCTGGAGACGCGGGGTTCCACTCGCGTGGGGACACGGGGATCTCGGGGCACCTCTGGGGCCGCCTAGACGGAGTCCAGCCTGCTTTGCAGGGCCAGAGAGCACTCAGGATGGCTCTCGAGTCGCTGCAGATACAAAGGGCCCCTTCTCGCAGGGAGGGGGGCCCACGGGACGCTCTCGCGCTGTGGCGGGAAGCCCTGCCTTCTTAGCGGGTTGGCACGGGTATCTCGGGGGACACCTGGTGTCACCCGCACGGAGTCAAGCCCCGTTCTGAGACGGGAGAGGTGCCGGGGCATGCTCTCCATGTCCTGCACGGGAAAAGTGCCTCCTCACGCAATGGGCGTGGCATCACGTGGGTTTTCCCGACTTGCGGCGGTGGGTTCTCGAGTTGTGGCGGGGCCCTGGCCAGTCTCCCCTGTTAGCCCAGTGGGGTGGTGTTGCCTCCTTTGGAGCGGCGAGGGCAGGGAGCCGCCTCGGTATTCCCCAGGAGGCGCTGCGGTGCACCGGGTCTCCATCAAGCATTGAGCTAGGGCCCTCGGGGTGCCCCTCGAGGTGGGATGGGCATCTCGGGGCATCTCTGGAGTGGCATCAAGGGAGCCGAGGGGACTCAGCCTTTCTCTCGGGTCACAGCACGGGGAAACCGGGCTTCATCTCGAATGCAGGGTCGAAGGTCGTGCTTTTCCTGGAGTCGCAGCGGGAGGCGGGGGTTGCCTCTCTGGATCCGATGCCAGGCGCCTCAGGGAGCCTCTCTTGTTGCCTCTGGGAAGTGCCGGCCGGCCTCCTTTACCATTGCCAGGGGCAGCTGGGCTTCCCGTCGATTCGCTGCGATGCAATGGGGCCCCATGTGCCATTGCGGTCTTCCTTGGGGATCTTTGGACTTGGGGCCGGAACTGCTGTCTTGGGGCCTCCTCTGGAGCATCAGGAGAAGGGACAGGCCTCCTCTTCAGGTGCGAAGGAAAGTAGGAATTCCAGTCGAGTGGAGGCAAAGCCGGCGGCCCCCCTCTCGAGAAGAGGTGGCGTAGGAGAGGCGGGGTCGCTGTCGAGCCGCGCCGGGAGACTCGGGGTTGCACTCGCGTGGGGACACGAGGATCTCGGGGAACCTTTGGGGCTGCCTAGACGGAGTCCAGCCTGCTTTGCAGGGCCAGAGAGCACTCAGGATGGCTCTCGAGTCGTTGCAGATACAAAGTGCCCCTTCTCGCAGGGAGGGGGGCCCACGGGACGCTCTCGCGCTGTGGCGGGAAGCCCTGCCTTCTTGGCGGGTTGGTACGGGTATCTCGGGGGAAACCTGGTGCCACCCGCACGGAGTCAAGCCCCGTTCTGAGCCGGGAGAGGTGCCGGGGCATGCTCTCCATGCCCTGCACGGGAAAAGTGCCTCCTCACGCAATGGGCGTGGCATCACGTGGGTTTTCTCGACTTGCGGTGGTGGGTTCTTGAGTTGTGGCGGGGCCCTGGCTCGTCTCCCCTGTTAGCCCACTGGGGTGGTGTTGCCTCCTTTGGAGCGGCGAGGGGAGGGAGCTGCCTCGGGATTCCCCAGGAGGCGCTGCAGCGCACAGGGTCCGCGGCACGGCACGCATAGGGCTAGGACCCTCGGGGTGCCCCTCGAGGTCGGATGGGCTTCTCGGGGCATCTCTGGGGTGGCATCAAGGGAGCCGCGGGGACTCAGCCTTTCTCTCGGGTCACAGTAAGGGGAAATCGGGCTTCATCTCGAATGCAGGGTCGAAGGTCGTGCTTTTCCTGGAGTCGCAGCGGGAGGCGGGGGTTGCCTCTCTGGATCCCATGCCAGGCTCCTCAGGGAGCTTCTCTTGTTGCCTCTGGGAAGTGCCGACCTCCTTTGCCATTGCCAGGGGCAGCTGGGCTTCCCGTCGATTCGCTGCGATGCAATGGGGCCCCATGTGCCATTGCGGTTTTCCTTGGGGACCTTCGTTCTTGGGGCCAGAACTGGTGTCTTGGGGCCTCCTCTGGAGCGTCAGGAGAAGTGACAGGCCTCCTTTTGAGGTGCGAAGGAAAGTAGGGATTCCAGTCGAGTGGAGGCAAAGCCGGCGGCCCCCCTCTCGAGAAGAGGTGGCGTAGGCGAGGCGGGGTCGCTGTCGAGCCGCGCCTGGAGACTCGGGGCTCCGCTCTCGTGGGGACACGGGGATCTCGGGGAACCTCTGGGGGCGCCGAGAGGGAGTCCAGCCTCCTTAGAGGGCCAGAGAGCACTCAAGATGGCTCTCGAGTCGCTGCAGATACAAAGGGCCCCTTCTCGCACGGAGGGGGGCCCACAGGACGCTCTCGCGCTGTGGCGGGAAGCCCTGCCTTCTTGACCGGTTGGCACGGCTATCTCGGGGGACACCTGGTGTCGGCCGCACGGAGTGAAGCCCCGTTCTGAGCCGGGAGAGGTACCGGGGCATGCTCTCCACGCCCTGCAAGGGAAAAGCGCCTCCTCACGCAGTGGGCGTGGCATCACGTGGGGTTTCTTGACTTGCGGCGGTGGGTTCTCGAGTTGCGGCGGGGACCCTGGCCCGTCGCCCCTATTAGCCCAGGGGGGTCGTGGTGCCTCCTATGGAGCGGCGAGAGGAGGGAGCCGCCTTGGGTTTCCCCAGGAGGCGCTGCAGCGCACCGGGTCCGCGGCAAGCATTGAGCCAGGACCCTCGGGGTGCCCCTCGAGGTGGGATGGGCATCTCGGGGCATCTCTGGAGTGGCATCAAGGGAGCCGCGGGGACTCAGCCTTTCTCTCGGGTGACAGTAAGGGGAAACCGGGCTTCATCTCGAATGCAGGGTCGAAGGTCGTGCTTTTCCTGGAGTCGCAGCGGGAGGCGGGGGTTGCCTCTCTGGATCCCATGCCAGGCTCCTCAGGGAGCTTCTCCTGTTGCCTCTGGGAAGTGCCGGCCTCCCTTGCCATTGCCAGGGGCAGCTGGGCTTCCCGTCGATTCGCTGCAATGGAATGTGGCCCCATGTGCCATTGCGGGCTTCCTTGGGGACCTTTGGCCTTGGGGCCGGATCTGGTGTCTTGGGGCCTCCTCTGGAGCGTCAGGAGAAGTGACAGGCCTCCTCTTGAGGTGCGAAGGAAAGTAGGGATTCCCGTCGAGTGGAGGCAAAGCCGGCGGCCCCCCTCTCGAGAAGAGGTGGCGTAGGGGAGGTGGGATCGCTGTCTAACTGTGCCTGGAGACGCGGGGTTCCACTCGCGTGGGGACACGGGGATCTCGGGGCACCTCTGGGGCCGCCTAGACGGAGTCCAGCCTGCTTTGCAGGGCCAGAGAGCACTCAGGATGGCTCTCGAGTCGCTGCAGATACAAAGGGCCCCTTCTCGCAGGGAGGGGGGCCCACGGGACGCTCTCGCGCTGTGGCGGGAAGCCCTGCCTTCTTAGCGGGTTGGCACGGGTATCTCGGGGGACACCTGGTGTCACCCGCACGGAGTCAAGCCCCGTTCTGAGACGGGAGAGGTGCCGGGGCATGCTCTCCATGCCCTGCACGGGAAAAGTGCCTCCTCACGCAATGGGCGTGGCATCACGTGGGTTTTCTCGACTTGCGGCGGTGGGTTCTCGAGTTGTGGCGGGGCCCTGGCCAGTCTCCCCTGTTAGCCCAGTGGGGTGGTGTTGCCTCCTTTGGAGCGGCGAGGGCAGGGAGCCGCCTCGGTATTCCCCAGGAGGCGCTGCGGTGCACCGGGTCTCCGTCAAGCATTGAGCTAGGGCCCTCGGGGTGCCCCTCGAGGTGGGATGGGCATCTCGGGGCATCTCTGGAGTGGCATCAAGGGAGCCGAGGGGACTCAGCCTTTCTCTCGGGTCACAGCACGGGGAAACCGGGCTTCATCTCGAATGCAGGGTCGAAGGTCGTGCTTTTCCTGGAGTCGCAGCGGGAGGCGGGGGTTGCCTCTCTGGATCCGATGCCAGGCGCCTCAGGGAGCCTCTCTTGTTGCCTCTGGGAAGTGCCGGCCGACCTCCTTTACCATTGCCAAGGGCAGCTGGGCTTCCCGTCCATTCGCTGCGATGCAATGGGGCCCCATGTGCCATTGCGGTCTTCCTTGGGGATCTTTGGACTTGGGGCCGGAACTGCTGTCTTGGGGCCTCCTCTGGAGCATCAGGAGAAGGGACAGGCCTCCTCCTCAGGTGCGAAGGAAAGTAGGAATTCCAGTCGAGTGGAGGCAAAGCCGGCGGCCCCCCTCTCGAGAAGAGGTGGCGTAGGAGAGGCGGGGTCGCTGTCGAGCCGCGCCGGGAGACTCGGGGTTCCACTCGTGTGGGGACACGAGGATCTCGGGGAACCTTTGGGGCTGCCTAGACGGAGTCCAGCCTGCTTTGCAGGGCCAGAGAGCACTCAGGATGGCTCTCGAGTCGTTGCAGATACAAAGTGCCCCTTCTCGCAGGGAGGGGGGCCCACGGGACGCTCTCGCGCTGTGGCGGGAAGCCCTGCCTTCTTGGCGGGTTGGTACGGGTATCTCCGGGGAAACCTGGTGCCACCCGCACGGAGTCAAGCCCCGTTCTGAGACGGGAGAGGTGCCGGGGCATGCTCTCCATGCCCTGCACGGGAAAAGTGCCTCCTCACGCAATGGGCGTGGCATCACGTGGGTTTTCTCGACTTGCGGCGGTGGGTTCTCGAGTTGTGGCGGTGCCCTGGCCAGTGTCCCCTGTTAGCCCAGTGGGGTGGTGTTGCCTCCTTTGGAGCGGCGAGGGCAGGGAGCCGCCTCGGTATTCCCCAGGAGGCACTGCGGTGCACCGGGTCTCCGTCAAGCATTGAGCTAGGGCCCTCGGGGTGCCCCTCGAGGTGGGATGGGCATCTCGGGGCATCTGTGGAGTGGCATCAATGGAGCCGAGGGGACACAGCCTTTCTCTCGGGTCACAGGACGGGGAAACCGGGCTTCATCTCGAATGCAGGGTCGAAGGTCGTGCTTTTCCTGGAGTCGCAGCGGGAGGCGGGGGTTGCCTCTCTGGATCCGATGCCAGGCGCCTCAGGGAGCCTCTCTTGTTGCCTCTGGGAAGTGCCGGCCGGCCTCCTTTACCATTGCCAGGGGCAGCTGGGCTTCCCGTCGATTCGCTGCGATGCAATGGGGCCCCATGTGCCATTGCGGTCTTCCTTAGGGATCTTTGGACTTGGGGCCGGAACTGCTGTCTTGGGGCCTCCTCTGGAGCATCAGGAGAAGGGACAGGCCTCCTCTTCAGGTGCGAAGGAAAGTAGGAATTCCAGTCGAGTGGAGGCAAAGCCGGCGGCCCCCCTCTCGAGAAGAGGTGGCGTAGGAGAGGCGGGGTCGCTGTCGAGCCGCGCCGGGAGACTCGGGGTTGCACTCGCGTGGGAACACGAGGATCTCGGGGAACCTTTGGGGCTGCCTAGACGGAGTCCAGCCTGCTTTGCAGGGCCAGAGAGCACTCAGGATGGCTCTCGAGTCGTTGCAGATACAAAGTGCCCCTTCTCGCAGGGAGGGGGGCCCACGGGACGCTCTCGCGCTGTGGCGGGAAGCCCTGCCTTCTTGGCGGGTTGGTACGGGTATCTCGGGGGAAACCTGGTGCCACCCGCACGGAGTCAAGCCCCGTTCTGAGACGGGAGAGGTGCCGGGGCATGCTCTCCATGCCCTGCACGGGAAAAGTGCCTCCTCACGCAATGGGCGTGGCATCACGTGGGTTTTCTCGACTTGCGGCGGTGGGTTCTCGAGTTGTGGCGGGGTCCTGGCCAGTGTCCCCTGTTAGCCCAGTGGGGTGGTGTTGCCTCCTTTGGAGCGGCGAGGGCAGGGAGCCGCCTCGGTATTCCCCAGGAGGCACTGCGGTGCACCGGGTCTCCGTCAAGCATTGAGCTAGGGCCCTCGGGGTGCCCCTCGAGGTGGGATGGGCATCTCGGGGCATCTCTGGAGTGGCATCAAGGGAGCCGAGGGGACTCAGCCTTTCTCTCGGGTCACAGGACGGGGAAACCGGGCTTCATCTCGAATGCAGGGTCGAAGGTCGTGCTTTTCCTGGAGTCGCAGCGGGAGGCGGGGGTTGCCTCTCTGGATCCGATGCCAGGCGCCTCAGGGAGCCTCTCTTGTTGCCTCTGGGAAGTGCCGGCCGGCCTCCTTTACCATTGCCAGGGGCAGCTGGGCTTCCCGTCGATTCGCTGCGATGCAATGGGGCCCCATGTGCCATTGCGGTCTTCCTTAGGGATCTTTGGACTTGCGGCCGGAACTGCTGTCTTGGGGCCTCCTCTGGAGCATCAGGAGAAGGGACAGGCCTCCTCTTCAGGTGCGAAGGAAAGTAGGAATTCCAGTCGAGTGGAGGCAAAGCCGGCGGCCCCCCTCTCGAGAAGAGGTGGTGTAGGAGAGGCGGGGTCGCTGTCGAGCCGCGCCGGGAGACTCGGGGTTGCACTCGCGTGGGGACACGAGGATCTCGGGGAACCTTTGGGGCTGCCTAGACGGAGTCCAGCCTGCTTTGCAGGGCCAGAGAGCACTCAGGATGGCTCTCGAGTCGTTGCAGATACAAAGTGCCCCTTCTCGCAGGGAGGGGGGCCCACGGGACGCTCTCGCGCTGTGGCGGGAAGCCCTGCCTTCTTGGCGGGTTGGTACGGGTATCTCGGGGGAAACCTGGTGCCACCCGCACGGAGTCAAGCCCCGTTCTGAGCCGGGAGAGGTGCCGGGGCATGCTCTCCACGCCCTGCACGGGAAAAGGGCCTCCTCACGCAATGGGCGTGGCATCACGTGGGTTTTCTCGACTTGCGGTGGTGGGTTCTTGAGTTGTGGCGGGGCCCTGGCTCGTCTCCCCTGTTAGCCCACTGGGGTGGTGTTGCCTCCTTTGGAGCAGCGAGGGGAGGGAGCTGCCTCGGGATTCCCCAGGAGGCGCTGCAGCGCACAGGGTCCGCGGCACGGCACGCATAGGGCTAGGACCCTCGGGGTGCCCCTCGAGGTCGGATGGGCTTCTCGGGGCATCTCTGGGGTGGCATCAAGGGAGCCGCGGGGACTCAGCCTTTCTCTCGGGTCACAGTAAGGGGAAATCGGGCTTCATCTCGAATGCAGGGTCGAAGGTCGTGCTTTTCCTGGAGTCGCAGCGGGAGGCGGGGGTTGCCTCTCTGGATCCCATGCCAGGCTCCTCAGGGAGCTTCTCTTGTTGCCTCTGGGAAGTGCCGACCTCCTTTGCCATTGCCAGGGGCAGCTGGGCTTCCCGTCGATTCGCTGCGATGCAATGGGGCCCCATGTGCCATTGCGGTTTTCCTTGGGGACCTTCGTTCTTGGGGCCAGAACTGGTGTCTTGGGGCCTCCTCTGGAGCGTCAGGAGAAGTGACAGGCCTCCTTTTGAGGTGCGAAGGAAAGTAGGGATTCCAGTCGAGTGGAGGCAAAGCCGGCGGCCCCCCTCTCGAGAAGAGGTGGCGTAGGAGAGGCGGGGTCGCTGTCGAGCCGCGCCGGGAGACTCGGGGTTGCACTCGCGTGGGGACACGAGGATCTCGGGGAACCTTTGGGGCTGCCTAGACGGAGTCCAGCCTGCTTTGCAGGGCCAGAGAGCACTCAGGATGGCTCTCGAGTCGTTGCAGATACAAAGTGCCCCTTCTCGCAGGGAGGGGTGCCCACGGGACGCTCTCGCGCTGTGGCGGGAAGCCCTGCCTTCTTGGCGGGTTGGTACGGGTATCTCGGGGGAAACCTGGTGCCACCCGCACGGAGTCAAGCCCCGTTCTGAGCCGGGAGAGGTGCCGGGGCATGCTCTCCATGCCCTGCACGGGAAAAGTGCCTCCTCACGCAATGGGCGTGGCATCACGTGGGTTTTCTCGACTTGCGGTGGTGGGTTCTTGAGTTGTGGCGGGGCTCTGGCTCGTCTCCCCTGTTAGCCCACTGGGGTGGTGTTGCCTCCTTTGGAGCGGCGAGGGGAGGGAGCTGCCTCGGGATTCCCCAGGAGGCGCTGCAGCGCACAGGGTCCGCGGCAAGGCACGCATAGGGCTAGGACCCTCGGGGTGCCCCTCGAGGTCGGATGGGCTTCTCGGGGCATCTCTGGGGTGGCATCAAGGGAGCCGCGGGGACTCAGCCTTTCTCTCGGGTCACAGGACGGGGAAATCGGGCTTCATCTCGAATGCAGGGTCGAAGGTCGTGCTTTTCCTGGAGTTGCAGAGGGAGGCGGGGGTTGCCTCTCTGGATCCCATGCCAGGCTCCTCAGGGAGCTTCTCCTGTTGCCTCTGGGAAGTGCCGGCCTCCCTTGCCATTGCCAGGGGCAGCTGGGCTTCCCGTCGATTCGCTGCAATGGAATGTGGCCCCATGTGCCATTGCGGGCTTCCTTGGGGACCTTTGGCCTTGGGGCCGGATCTGGTGTCTTGGGGCCTCCTCTGGAGCGTCAGGAGAAGTGACAGGCCTCCTCTTGAGGTGCGAAGGAAAGTAGGGATTCCCGTCGAGTGGAGGCAAAGCCGGCGGCCCCCCTCTCGAGAAGAGGTGGCGTAGGGGAGGTGGGATCGCTGTCTAACTGTGCCTGGAGACGCGGGGTTCCACTCGCGTGGGGACACGGGGATCTCGGGGCACCTCTGGGGCCGCCTAGACGGAGTCCAGCCTGCTTTGCAGGGCCAGAGAGCACTCAGGATGGCTCTCGAGTCGCTGCAGATACAAAGGGCCCCTTCTCGCAGGGAGGGGGGCCCACGGGACGCTCTCGCGCTGTGGCGGGAAGCCCTGCCTTCTTAGCGGGTTGGCACGGGTATCTCGGGGGACACCTGGTGTCACCCGCACGGAGTCAAGCCCCGTTCGGAGACGGGAGAGGTGCCGGGGCATGCTCTCCATGCCCTGCACGGGAAAAGTGCCTCCTCACGCAATGGGCGTGGCATCACGTGTGTTTTCTCGACTTGCGGAGGGTGGGTTCTCGAGTTGTGGCGGGGCCCTGGCCAGTCTCCCCTGTTAGCCCAGTGGGGTGGTGTTGCCTCCTTTGGAGCGGCGAGGGCAGGGAGCCGCCTCGGTATTCCCCAGGAGGCGCTGCGGTGCACCGGGTCTCCGTCAAGCATTGAGCTAGGGCCCTCGGGGTGCCCCTCGAGGTGGGATGGGCATCTCGGGGCATCTCTGGAGTGGCATCAAGGGAGCCGAGGGGACTCAGCCTTTCTCTCGGGTCACAGCACGGGGAAACCGGGCTTCATCTCGAATGCAGGGTCGAAGGTCGTGCTTTTCCTGGAGTCGCAGCGGGAGGCGGGGGTTGCCTCTCTGGATCCGATGCCAGGCGCCTCAGGGAGCCTCTCTTGTTGCCTCTGGGAAGTGCCGGCCGACCTCCTTTACCATTGCCAAGGGCAGCTGGGCTTCCCGTCCATTCGCTGCGATGCAATGGGGCCCCATGTGCCATTGCGGTCTTCCTTGGGGATCTTTGGACTTGGGGCCGGAACTGCTGTCTTGGGGCCTCCTCTGGAGCATCAGGAGAAGGGACAGGCCTCCTCCTCAGGTGCGAAGGAAAGTAGGAATTCCAGTCGAGTGGAGGCAAAGCCGGCGGCCCCCCTCTCGAGAAGAGGTGGCGTAGGAGAGGCGGGGTCGCTGTCGAGCCGCGCCGGGAGACTCGGGGTTCCACTCGTGTGGGGACACGAGGATCTCGGGGAACCTTTGGGGCTGCCTAGACGGAGTCCAGCCTGCTTTGCAGGGCCAGAGAGCACTCAGGATGGCTCTCGAGTCGTTGCAGATACAAAGTGCCCCTTCTCGCAGGGAGGGGGGCCCACGGGACGCTCTCGCGCTGTGGCGGGAAGCCCTGCCTTCTTGGCGGGTTGGTACGGGTATCTCGGGGGAAACCTGGTGCCACCCGCACGGAGTCAAGCCCCGTTCTGAGACGGGAGAGGTGCCGGGGCATGCTCTCCATGCCCTGCACGGGAAAAGTGCCTCCTCACGCAATGGGCGTGGCATCACGTGGGTTTTCTCGACTTGCGGCGGTGGGTTCTCGAGTTGTGGCGGGGCCCTGGCCAGTGTCCCCTGTTAGCCCAGTGGGGTGGTGTTGCCTCCTTTGGAGCGGCGAGGGCAGGGAGCCGCCTCGGTATTCCCCAGGAGGCACTGCGGTGCACCGGGTCTCCGTCAAGCATTGAGCTAGGGCCCTCGGGGTGCCCCTCGAGGTGGGATGGGCATCTCGGGGCATCTCTGGAGTGGCATCAAGGGAGCCGAGGGGACACAGCCTTTCTCTCGGGTCACAGGACGGGGAAACCGGGCTTCATCTCGAATGCAGGGTCGAAGGTCGTGCTTTTCCTGGAGTCGCAGCGGGAGGCGGGGGTTGCCTCTCTGGATCCGATGCCAGGCGCCTCAGGGAGCCTCTCTTGTTGCCTCTGGGAAGTGCCGGCCGGCCTCCTTTACCATTGCCAGGGGCAGCTGGGCTTCCCGTCGATTCGCTGCGATGCAATGGGGCCCCATGTGCCATTGCGGTCTTCCTTAGGGATCTTTGGACTTGGGGCCGGAACTGCTGTCTTGGGGCCTCCTCTGGAGCATCAGGAGAAGGGACAGGCCTCCTCTTCAGGTGCGAAGGAAAGTAGGAATTCCAGTCGAGTGGAGGCAAAGCCGGCGGCCCCCCTCTCGAGAAGAGGTGGCGTAGGAGAGGCGGGGTCGCTGTCGAGCCGCGCCGGGAGACTCGGGGTTGCACTCGCGTGGGGACACGAGGATCTCGGGGAACCTTTGGGGCTGCCTAGACGGAGTCCAGCCTGCTTTGCAGGGCCAGAGAGCACTCAGGATGGCTCTCGAGTCGTTGCAGATACAAAGTGCCCCTTCTCGCAGGGAGGGGGGCCCACGGGACGCTCTCGCGCTGTGGTGGGAAGCCCTGCCTTCTTGGCGGGTTGGTACGGGTACCTCGGGGGAAACCTGGTGCCACCCGCACGGAGTCAAGCCCCGTTCTGAGCCGGGAGAGGTGCCGGGGCATGCTCTCCACGCCCTGCACGGGAAAAGGGCCTCCTCACGCAATGGGCGTGGCATCACGTGGGTTTTCTCGACTTGCGGTGGTGGGTTCTTGAGTTGTGGCGGGGCCCTGGCTCGTCTCCCCTGTTAGCCCACTGGGGTGGTGTTGCCTCCTTTGGAGCAGCGAGGGGAGGGAGCTGCCTCGGGATTCCCCAGGAGGCGCTGCAGCGCACAGGGTCCGCGGTACGGCACGCATAGGGCTAGGACCCTCCGGGTGCCCCTCGAGGTCGGATGGGCTTCTCGGGGCATCTCTGGGGTGGCATCAAGGGAGCCGCGGGGACTCAGCCTTTCTCTCGGGTCACAGTAAGGGGAAATCGGGCTTCATCTCGAATGCAGGGTCGAAGGTCGTGCTTTTCCTGGAGTCGCAGCGGGAGGCGGGGGTTGCCTCTCTGGATCCCATGCCAGGCTCCTCAGGGAGCTTCTCTTGTTGCCTCTGGGAAGTGCCGACCTCCTTTGCCATTGCCAGGGGCAGCTGGGCTTCCCGTCGATTCGCTGCGATGCAATGGGGCCCCATGTGCCATTGCGGTTTTCCTTGGGGACCTTCGTTCTTGGGGCCAGAACTGGTGTCTTGGGGCCTCCTCTGGAGCATCAGGAGAAGTGACAGGCCTCCTTTTGAGGTGCGAAGGAAAGTAGGGATTCCAGTCGAGTGGAGGCAAAGCCGGCGGCCCCCCTCTCGAGAAGAGGTGGCGTAGGCGAGGCGGGGTCGCTGTCGAGCCGCGCCTGGAGACTCGGGGCTCCGCTCTCGTGGGGACACGGGGATCTCGGGGAACCTCTGGGGGCGCCGAGAGGGAGTCCAGCCTCCTTTGAGGGCCAGAGAGCACTCAAGATGGCTCTCGAGTCGCTGCAGATACAAAGGGCCCCTTCTCGCACGGAGGGGGGCCCACAGGACGCTCTCGCGCTGTGGCGGGAAGCCCTGCCTTCTTGACCGGTTGGCACGGCTATCTCGGGGGACACCTGGTGTCGGCCGCACGGAGTGAAGCCCCGTTCTGAGCCGGGAGAGGTACCGGGGCATGCTCTCCACGCCCTGCAAGGGAAAAGCGCCTCCTCACGCAGTGGGCGTGGCATCACGTGGGGTTTCTCGACTTGCGGCGGTGGGTTCTCGAGTTGCGGCGGGAACCCTGGCCCGTCGCCCCTATTAGCCCAGGGGGGTCGTGGTGCCTCCTATGGAGCGGCGAGGGGAGGGAGCCGCCTTGGGTTTCCCCAGGAGGCGCTGCAGCGCACCGGGTCCGCGGCAAGCATTGAGCTAGGACCCTCGGGGTGCCCCTCGAGGTGGGATGGGCATCTCGGGGCATCTCTGGAGTGGCATCAAGGGAGCCGCGGGGACTCAGCCTTTCTCTCGGGTCACAGTAAGGGGAAACCGGGCTTCATCTCGAATGCAGGGTCGAAGGTCGTGCTTTTCCTGGAGTCGCAGCGGGAGGCGGGGGTTGCCTCTCTGGATCCCATGCCAGGCTCCTCAGGGAGCTTCTCCTGTTGCCTCTGGGAAGTGCCGGCCTCCCTTGCCATTGCCAGGGGCAGCTGGGCTTCCCGTCGATTCGCTGCAATGGAATGTGGCCCCATGTGCCATTGCGGGCTTCCTTGGGGACCTTTGGCCTTGGGGCCGGATCTGGTGTCTTGGGGCCTCCTCTGGAGCGTCAGGAGAAGTGACAGGCCTCCTCTTGAGGTGCGAAGGAAAGTAGGGATTCCCGTCGAGTGGAGGCAAAGCCGGCGGCCCCCCTCTCGAGAAGAGGTGGCGTAGGGGAGGTGGGATCGCTGTCTAACTGTGCCTGGAGACGCGGGGTTCCACTCGCGTGGGGACACGGGGATCTCGGGGCACCTCTGGGGCCGCCTAGACGGAGTCCAGCCTGCTTTGCAGGGCCAGAGAGCACTCAGGATGGCTCTCGAGTCGCTGCAGATACAAAGGGCCCCTTCTCGCAGGGAGGGGGGCCCACGGGACGCTCTCGCGCTGTGGCGGGAAGCCCTGCCTTCTTAGCGGGTTGGCACGGGTATCTCGGGGGACACCTGGTGTCACCCGCACGGAGTCAAGCCCCGTTCTGAGACGGGAGAGGTGCCGGGGCATGCTCTCCATGCCCTGCACGGGAAAAGTGCCTCCTCACGCAATGGGCGTGGCATCACGTGGGTTTTCTCGACTTGCGGCGGTGGGTTCTCGAGTTGTGGCGGGGCCCTGGCCAGTCTCCCCTCTTAGCCCAGTGGGGTGGTGTTGCCTCCTTTGGAGCGGCGAGGGCAGGGAGCCGCCTCGGTATTCCCCAGGAGGCGCTGCGGTGCACCGGGTCTCCGTCAAGCATTGAGCTAGGGCCCTCGGGGTGCCCCTCGAGGTGGGATGGGCATCTCGGGGCATCTCTGGAGTGGCATCAAGGGAGCCGAGGGGACTCAGCCTTTCTCTCGGGTCACAGGACGGGGAAACCGGGCTTCATCTCGAATGCAGGGTCGAAGGTCGTGCTTTTCCTGGAGTCGCAGCGGGAGGCGGGGGTTGCCTCTCTGGATCCGATGCCAGGCGCCTCAGGGAGCCTCTCTTGTTGCCTCTGGGAAGTGCCGGCCGGCCTCCTTTACCATTGCCAGGGGCAGCTGGGCTTCCCGTCGATTCGCTGCGATGCAATGGGGCCC
This sequence comes from Giraffa tippelskirchi, assembly GCF_054371585.1. Taxonomy (NCBI): domain Eukaryota; kingdom Metazoa; phylum Chordata; class Mammalia; order Artiodactyla; family Giraffidae; genus Giraffa; species Giraffa tippelskirchi. The sequence goes on along the minus strand of NC_137288.1, from coordinate 5,499,070 downwards.
CATGTGCCATTGCGGTCTTCCTTAGGGATCTTTGGACTTGCGGCCGGAACTGCTGTCTTGGGGCCTCCTCTGGAGCATCAGGAGAAGGGACAGGCCTCCTCTTCAGGTGCGAAGGAAAGTAGGAATTCCAGTCGAGTGGAGGCAAAGCCGGCGGCCCCCCTCTCGAGAAGAGGTGGTGTAGGAGAGGCGGGGTCGCTGTCGAGCCGCGCCGGGAGACTCGGGGTTGCACTCGCGTGGGGACACGAGGATCTCGGGGAACCTTTGGGGCTGCCTAGACGGAGTCCAGCCTGCTTTGCAGGGCCAGAGAGCACTCAGGATGGCTCTCGAGTCGTTGCAGATACAAAGTGCCCCTTCTCGCAGGGAGGGGGGCCCACGGGACGCTCTCGCGCTGTGGCGGGAAGCCCTGCCTTCTTGGCGGGTTGGTACGGGTATCTCGGGGGAAACCTGGTGCCACCCGCACGGAGTCAAGCCCCGTTCTGAGCCGGGAGAGGTGCCGGGGCATGCTCTCCACGCCCTGCACGGGAAAAGGGCCTCCTCACGCAATGGGCGTGGCATCACGTGGGTTTTCTCGACTTGCGGTGGTGGGTTCTTGAGTTGTGGCGGGGCCCTGGCTCGTCTCCCCTGTTAGCCCACTGGGGTGGTGTTGCCTCCTTTGGAGCAGCGAGGGGAGGGAGCTGCCTCGGGATTCCCCAGGAGGCGCTGCAGCGCACAGGGTCCGCGGCACGGCACGCATAGGGCTAGGACCCTCGGGGTGCCCCTCGAGGTCGGATGGGCTTCTCGGGGCATCTCTGGGGTGGCATCAAGGGAGCCGCGGGGACTCAGCCTTTCTCTCGGGTCACAGTAAGGGGAAATCGGGCTTCATCTCGAATGCAGGGTCGAAGGTCGTGCTTTTCCTGGAGTCGCAGCGGGAGGCGGGGGTTGCCTCTCTGGATCCCATGCCAGGCTCCTCAGGGAGCTTCTCTTGTTGCCTCTGGGAAGTGCCGACCTCCTTTGCCATTGCCAGGGGCAGCTGGGCTTCCCGTCGATTCGCTGCGATGCAATGGGGCCCCATGTGCCATTGCGGTTTTCCTTGGGGACCTTCGTTCTTGGGGCCAGAACTGGTGTCTTGGGGCCTCCTCTGGAGCGTCAGGAGAAGTGACAGGCCTCCTTTTGAGGTGCGAAGGAAAGTAGGGATTCCAGTCGAGTGGAGGCAAAGCCGGCGGCCCCCCTCTCGAGAAGAGGTGGCGTAGGAGAGGCGGGGTCGCTGTCGAGCCGCGCCGGGAGACTCGGGGTTGCACTCGCGTGGGGACACGAGGATCTCGGGGAACCTTTGGGGCTGCCTAGACGGAGTCCAGCCTGCTTTGCAGGGCCAGAGAGCACTCAGGATGGCTCTCGAGTCGTTGCAGATACAAAGTGCCCCTTCTCGCAGGGAGGGGTGCCCACGGGACGCTCTCGCGCTGTGGCGGGAAGCCCTGCCTTCTTGGCGGGTTGGTACGGGTATCTCGGGGGAAACCTGGTGCCACCCGCACGGAGTCAAGCCCCGTTCTGAGCCGGGAGAGGTGCCGGGGCATGCTCTCCATGCCCTGCACGGGAAAAGTGCCTCCTCACGCAATGGGCGTGGCATCACGTGGGTTTTCTCGACTTGCGGTGGTGGGTTCTTGAGTTGTGGCGGGGCTCTGGCTCGTCTCCCCTGTTAGCCCACTGGGGTGGTGTTGCCTCCTTTGGAGCGGCGAGGGGAGGGAGCTGCCTCGGGATTCCCCAGGAGGCGCTGCAGCGCACAGGGTCCGCGGCAAGGCACGCATAGGGCTAGGACCCTCGGGGTGCCCCTCGAGGTCGGATGGGCTTCTCGGGGCATCTCTGGGGTGGCATCAAGGGAGCCGCGGGGACTCAGCCTTTCTCTCGGGTCACAGGACGGGGAAATCGGGCTTCATCTCGAATGCAGGGTCGAAGGTCGTGCTTTTCCTGGAGTTGCAGCGGGAGGCGGGGGTTGCCTCTCTGGATCCCATGCCAGGCTCCTCAGGGAGCTTCTCCTGTTGCCTCTGGGAAGTGCCGGCCTCCCTTGCCATTGCCAGGGGCAGCTGGGCTTCCCGTCGATTCGCTGCAATGGAATGTGGCCCCATGTGCCATTGCGGGCTTCCTTGGGGACCTTTGGCCTTGGGGCCGGATCTGGTGTCTTGGGGCCTCCTCTGGAGCGTCAGGAGAAGTGACAGGCCTCCTCTTGAGGTGCGAAGGAAAGTAGGGATTCCCGTCGAGTGGAGGCAAAGCCGGCGGCCCCCCTCTCGAGAAGAGGTGGCGTAGGGGAGGTGGGATCGCTGTCTAACTGTGCCTGGAGACGCGGGGTTCCACTCGCGTGGGGACACGGGGATCTCGGGGCACCTCTGGGGCCGCCTAGACGGAGTCCAGCCTGCTTTGCAGGGCCAGAGAGCACTCAGGATGGCTCTCGAGTCGCTGCAGATACAAAGGGCCCCTTCTCGCAGGGAGGGGGGCCCACGGGACGCTCTCGCGCTGTGGCGGGAAGCCCTGCCTTCTTAGCGGGTTGGCACGGGTATCTCGGGGGACACCTGGTGTCACCCGCACGGAGTCAAGCCCCGTTCGGAGACGGGAGAGGTGCCGGGGCATGCTCTCCATGCCCTGCACGGGAAAAGTGCCTCCTCACGCAATGGGCGTGGCATCACGTGTGTTTTCTCGACTTGCGGAGGGTGGGTTCTCGAGTTGTGGCGGGGCCCTGGCCAGTCTCCCCTGTTAGCCCAGTGGGGTGGTGTTGCCTCCTTTGGAGCGGCGAGGGCAGGGAGCCGCCTCGGTATTCCCCAGGAGGCGCTGCGGTGCACCGGGTCTCCGTCAAGCATTGAGCTAGGGCCCTCGGGGTGCCCCTCGAGGTGGGATGGGCATCTCGGGGCATCTCTGGAGTGGCATCAAGGGAGCCGAGGGGACTCAGCCTTTCTCTCGGGTCACAGCACGGGGAAACCGGGCTTCATCTCGAATGCAGGGTCGAAGGTCGTGCTTTTCCTGGAGTCGCAGCGGGAGGCGGGGGTTGCCTCTCTGGATCCGATGCCAGGCGCCTCAGGGAGCCTCTCTTGTTGCCTCTGGGAAGTGCCGGCCGACCTCCTTTACCATTGCCAAGGGCAGCTGGGCTTCCCGTCCATTCGCTGCGATGCAATGGGGCCCCATGTGCCATTGCGGTCTTCCTTGGGGATCTTTGGACTTGGGGCCGGAACTGCTGTCTTGGGGCCTCCTCTGGAGCATCAGGAGAAGGGACAGGCCTCCTCCTCAGGTGCGAAGGAAAGTAGGAATTCCAGTCGAGTGGAGGCAAAGCCGGCGGCCCCCCTCTCGAGAAGAGGTGGCGTAGGAGAGGCGGGGTCGCTGTCGAGCCGCGCCGGGAGACTCGGGGTTCCACTCGTGTGGGGACACGAGGATCTCGGGGAACCTTTGGGGCTGCCTAGACGGAGTCCAGCCTGCTTTGCAGGGCCAGAGAGCACTCAGGATGGCTCTCGAGTCGTTGCAGATACAAAGTGCCCCTTCTCGCAGGGAGGGGGGCCCACGGGACGCTCTCGCGCTGTGGCGGGAAGCCCTGCCTTCTTGGCGGGTTGGTACGGGTATCTCGGGGGAAACCTGGTGCCACCCGCACGGAGTCAAGCCCCGTTCTGAGACGGGAGAGGTGCCGGGGCATGCTCTCCATGCCCTGCACGGGAAAAGTGCCTCCTCACGCAATGGGCGTGGCATCACGTGGGTTTTCTCGACTTGCGGCGGTGGGTTCTCGAGTTGTGGCGGGGCCCTGGCCAGTGTCCCCTGTTAGCCCAGTGGGGTGGTGTTGCCTCCTTTGGAGCGGCGAGGGCAGGGAGCCGCCTCGGTATTCCCCAGGAGGCACTGCGGTGCACCGGGTCTCCGTCAAGCATTGAGCTAGGGCCCTCGGGGTGCCCCTCGAGGTGGGATGGGCATCTCGGGGCATCTCTGGAGTGGCATCAAGGGAGCCGAGGGGACACAGCCTTTCTCTCGGGTCACAGGACGGGGAAACCGGGCTTCATCTCGAATGCAGGGTCGAAGGTCGTGCTTTTCCTGGAGTCGCAGCGGGAGGCGGGGGTTGCCTCTCTGGATCCGATGCCAGGCGCCTCAGGGAGCCTCTCTTGTTGCCTCTGGGAAGTGCCGGCCGGCCTCCTTTACCATTGCCAGGGGCAGCTGGGCTTCCCGTCGATTCGCTGCGATGCAATGGGGCCCCATGTGCCATTGCGGTCTTCCTTAGGGATCTTTGGACTTGGGGCCGGAACTGCTGTCTTGGGGCCTCCTCTGGAGCATCAGGAGAAGGGACAGGCCTCCTCTTCAGGTGCGAAGGAAAGTAGGAATTCCAGTCGAGTGGAGGCAAAGCCGGCGGCCCCCCTCTCGAGAAGAGGTGGCGTAGGAGAGGCGGGGTCGCTGTCGAGCCGCGCCGGGAGACTCGGGGTTGCACTCGCGTGGGGACACGAGGATCTCGGGGAACCTTTGGGGCTGCCTAGACGGAGTCCAGCCTGCTTTGCAGGGCCAGAGAGCACTCAGGATGGCTCTCGAGTCGTTGCAGATACAAAGTGCCCCTTCTCGCAGGGAGGGGGGCCCACGGGACGCTCTCGCGCTGTGGTGGGAAGCCCTGCCTTCTTGGCGGGTTGGTACGGGTACCTCGGGGGAAACCTGGTGCCACCCGCACGGAGTCAAGCCCCGTTCTGAGCCGGGAGAGGTGCCGGGGCATGCTCTCCACGCCCTGCACGGGAAAAGTGCCTCCTCACGCAATGGGCGTGGCATCACGTGGGTTTTCTCGACTTGCGGTGGTGGGTTCTTGAGTTGTGGCGGGGCCCTGGCTCGTCTCCCCTGTTAGCCCACTGGGGTGGTGTTGCCTCCTTTGGAGCAGCGAGGGGAGGGAGCTGCCTCGGGATTCCCCAGGAGGCGCTGCAGCGCACAGGGTCCGCGGTACGGCACGCATAGGGCTAGGACCCTCCGGGTGCCCCTCGAGGTCGGATGGGCTTCTCGGGGCATCTCTGGGGTGGCATCAAGGGAGCCGCGGGGACTCAGCCTTTCTCTCGGGTCACAGTAAGGGGAAATCGGGCTTCATCTCGAATGCAGGGTCGAAGGTCGTGCTTTTCCTGGAGTCGCAGCGGGAGGCGGGGGTTGCCTCTCTGGATCCCATGCCAGGCTCCTCAGGGAGCTTCTCTTGTTGCCTCTGGGAAGTGCCGACCTCCTTTGCCATTGCCAGGGGCAGCTGGGCTTCCCGTCGATTCGCTGCGATGCAATGGGGCCCCATGTGCCATTGCGGTTTTCCTTGGGGACCTTCGTTCTTGGGGCCAGAACTGGTGTCTTGGGGCCTCCTCTGGAGCATCAGGAGAAGTGACAGGCCTCCTTTTGAGGTGCGAAGGAAAGTAGGGATTCCAGTCGAGTGGAGGCAAAGCCGGCGGCCCCCCTCTCGAGAAGAGGTGGCGTAGGCGAGGCGGGGTCGCTGTCGAGCCGCGCCTGGAGACTCGGGGCTCCGCTCTCGTGGGGACACGGGGATCTCGGGGAACCTCTGGGGGCGCCGAGAGGGAGTCCAGCCTCCTTTGAGGGCCAGAGAGCACTCAAGATGGCTCTCGAGTCGCTGCAGATACAAAGGGCCCCTTCTCGCACGGAGGGGGGCCCACAGGACGCTCTCGCGCTGTGGCGGGAAGCCCTGCCTTCTTGACCGGTTGGCACGGCTATCTCGGGGGACACCTGGTGTCGGCCGCACGGAGTGAAGCCCCGTTCTGAGCCGGGAGAGGTACCGGGGCATGCTCTCCACGCCCTGCAAGGGAAAAGCGCCTCCTCACGCAGTGGGCGTGGCATCACGTGGGGTTTCTCGACTTGCGGCGGTGGGTTCTCGAGTTGCGGCGGGAACCCTGGCCCGTCGCCCCTATTAGCCCAGGGGGGTCGTGGTGCCTCCTATGGAGCGGCGAGGGGAGGGAGCCGCCTTGGGTTTCCCCAGGAGGCGCTGCAGCGCACCGGGTCCGCGGCAAGCATTGAGCTAGGACCCTCGGGGTGCCCCTCGAGGTGGGATGGGCATCTCGGGGCATCTCTGGAGTGGCATCAAGGGAGCCGCGGGGACTCAGCCTTTCTCTCGGGTCACAGTAAGGGGAAACCGGGCTTCATCTCGAATGCAGGGTCGAAGGTCGTGCTTTTCCTGGAGTCGCAGCGGGAGGCGGGGGTTGCCTCTCTGGATCCCATGCCAGGCTCCTCAGGGAGCTTCTCCTGTTGCCTCTGGGAAGTGCCGGCCTCCCTTGCCATTGCCAGGGGCAGCTGGGCTTCCCGTCGATTCGCTGCAATGGAATGTGGCCCCATGTGCCATTGCGGGCTTCCTTGGGGACCTTTGGCCTTGGGGCCGGATCTGGTGTCTTGGGGCCTCCTCTGGAGCGTCAGGAGAAGTGACAGGCCTCCTCTTGAGGTGCGAAGGAAAGTAGGGATTCCCGTCGAGTGGAGGCAAAGCCGGCGGCCCCCCTCTCGAGAAGAGGTGGCGTAGGGGAGGTGGGATCGCTGTCTAACTGTGCCTGGAGACGCGGGGTTCCACTCGCGTGGGGACACGGGGATCTCGGGGCACCTCTGGGGCCGCCTAGACGGAGTCCAGCCTGCTTTGCAGGGCCAGAGAGCACTCAGGATGGCTCTCGAGTCGCTGCAGATACAAAGGGCCCCTTCTCGCAGGGAGGGGGGCCCACGGGACGCTCTCGCGCTGTGGCGGGAAGCCCTGCCTTCTTAGCGGGTTGGCACGGGTATCTCGGGGGACACCTGGTGTCACCCGCACGGAGTCAAGCCCCGTTCTGAGACGGGAGAGGTGCCGGGGCATGCTCTCCATGCCCTGCACGGGAAAAGTGCCTCCTCACGCAATGGGCGTGGCATCACGTGGGTTTTCTCGACTTGCGGCGGTGGGTTCTCGAGTTGTGGCGGGGCCCTGGCCAGTCTCCCCTCTTAGCCCAGTGGGGTGGTGTTGCCTCCTTTGGAGCGGCGAGGGCAGGGAGCCGCCTCGGTATTCCCCAGGAGGCGCTGCGGTGCACCGGGTCTCCGTCAAGCATTGAGCTAGGGCCCTCGGGGTGCCCCTCGAGGTGGGATGGGCATCTCGGGGCATCTCTGGAGTGGCATCAAGGGAGCCGAGGGGACTCAGCCTTTCTCTCGGGTCACAGGACGGGGAAACCGGGCTTCATCTCGAATGCAGGGTCGAAGGTCGTGCTTTTCCTGGAGTCGCAGCGGGAGGCGGGGGTTGCCTCTCTGGGTCCGATGCCAGGCGCCTCAGGGAGCCTCTCTTGTTGCCTCTGGGAAGTGCCGGCCGGCCTCCTTTACCATTGCCAGGGGCAGCTGGGCTTCCCGTCGATTCGCTGCGATGCAATGGGGCCCCATGTGCCATTGCGGTCTTCCTTGGGGATCTTTGGACTTGGGGCCGGAACTGCTGTCTTGGGGCCTCCTCTGGAGCATCAGGAGAAGGGACAGGCCTCCTCTTCAGGTGCGAATGAAAGTAGGAATTCCAGTCGAGTGGAGGCAAAGCCGGCGGCCCCCCTCTCGAGAAGAGGTGGCGTAGGAGAGGCGGGGTCTCTGTCGAGCCGCGCCGGGAGACTCGGGGATGCACTCGCGTGGGGACACGAGGATCTCGGGGAACCTTTGGGGCTGCCTAGACGGAGTCCAGCCTGCTTTGCAGGGCCAGAGAGCACTCAGGATGGCTCTCGAGTCGTTGCAGATACAAAGTGCCCCTTCTCGCAGGGAGGGGGGCCCACGGGACGCTCTCGCGCTGTGGCGGGAAGCCCTGCCTTCTTGGCGGGTTGGTACGGGTATCTCGGGGGAAACCTGGTGCCACCCGCACGGAGTCAAGCCCCGTTCTGAGCCGGGAGAGGTGCCGGGGCATGCTCTCCATGCCCTGCACGGGAAAAGTGCCTCCTCACGCAATGGGCGTGGCATCACGTGGGTTTTCTCGACTTGCGGTGGTGGGTTCTTGAGTTGTGGCGGGGCCCTGGCTCGTCTCCCCTGTTAGCCCACTGGGGTGGTGTTGCCTCCTTTGGAGCGGCGAGGGGAGGGAGCTGCCTCGGGATTCCCCAGGAGGCGCTGCAGCGCACAGGGTCCGCGGCACGGCACGCATAGGGCTAGGACCCTCGGGGTGCCCCTCGAGGTCGGATGGGCTTCTCGGGGCATCTCTGGGGTGGCATCAAGGGAGCCGCGGGGACTCAGCCTTTCTCTCGGGTCACAGTAAGGGGAAATCGGGCTTCATCTCGAATGCAGGGTCGAAGGTCGTGCTTTTCCTGGAGTCGCAGCGGGAGGCGGGGGTTGCCTCTCTGGATCCCATGCCAGCCTCCTCAGGGAGCTTCTCCTGTTGCCTCTGGGAAGTGCCGGCCTCCCTTGCCATTGCCAGAGGCAGCTGGGCTTCCCGTCGATTCGCTGCAATGGAATGTGGCCCCATGTGCCATTGCGGGCTTCCTTGGGGACCTTTGGCCTTGGGGCCGGATCTGGTGTCTTGGGGCCTCCTCTGGAGCGTCAGGAGAAGTGACAGGCCTCCTCTTGAGGTGCGAAGGAAAGTAGGGATTCCCGTCGAGTGGAGGCAAAGCCGGCGGCCCCCCTCTCGAGAAGAGGTGGCGTAGGGGAGGTGGGATCGCTGTCTAACTGTGCCTGGAGACGCGGGGTTCCACTCGCGTGGGGACACGGGGATCTCGGGGCACCTCTGGGGCCGCCTAGATGGAGTCCAGCCTGCTTTGCAGGGCCAGAGAGCACTCAGGATGGCTCTCGAGTCGCTGCAGATACACAGGGCCCCTTCTCGCAGGGAGGGGGGCCCACGGGACGCTCTCGCGCTGTGGCGGGAAGCCCTGCCTTCTTAGCGGGTTGGCACGGGTATCTCGGGGGACACCTGGTGTCACCCGCACGGAGTCAAGCCCCGTTCTGAGCCGGGAGAGGTGCCGGGGCATGCTCTCCATGCCCTGCACGGGAAAAGTGCCTCCTCACGCAATGGGCGTGGCATCACGTGGGTTTTCTCGACTTGCGGTGGTGGGTTCTTGAGTTGTGGCGGGGCCCTGGCTCATCTCCCCTGTTAGCCCACTGGGGTGGTGTTGCCTCCTTTGGAGCGGCGAGGGGAGGGAGCTGCCTCGGGATTCCCCAGGAGGCGCTGCAGCGCACAGGGTCCGCGGCACGGCACGCATAGGGCTAGGACCCTCGGGGTGCCCCTCGAGGTCGGATGGGCTTCTCGGGGCATCTCTGGGGTGGCATCAAGGGAGCCGCGGGGACTCAGCCTTTCTCTCGGGTCACAGTAAGGGGAAATCGGGCTTCATCTCGAATGCAGGGTCGAAGGTCGTGCTTTTCCTGGAGTCGCAGCGGGAGGCGGGGGTTGCCTCTCTGGATCCCATGCCAGGCTCCTCAGGGAGCTTCTCTTGTTGCCTCTGGGAAGTGCCGACCTCCTTTGCCATTGCCAGGGGCAGCTGGGCTTCCCGTCGATTCGCTGCGATGCAATGGGGCCCCATGTGCCATTGCGGTTTTCCTTGGGGACCTTCGTTCTTGGGGCCAGAACTGGTGTCTTGGGGCCTCCTCTGGAGCGTCAGGAGAAGTGACAGGCCTCCTTTTGAGGTGCGAAGGAAAGTAGGGATTCCAGTCGAGTGGAGGCAAAGCCGGCGGCCCCCCTCTCGAGAAGAGGTGGCGTAGGCGAGGCGGGGTCGCTGTCGAGCCGCGCCTGGAGACTCGGGGCTCCGCTCTCGTGGGGACACGGGGATCTCGGGGAACCTCTGGGGGCGCCGAGAGGGAGTCCAGCCTCCTTTGAGGGCCAGAGAGCACTCAAGATGGCTCTCGAGTCGCTGCAGATACAAAGGGCCCCTTCTCGCACGGAGGGGGGCCCACAGGACGCTCTCGCGCTGTGGCGGGAAGCCCTGCCTTCTTGACCGGTTGGCACGGCTATCTCGGGGGACACCTGGTGTCGGCCGCACGGAGTGAAGCCCCGTTCTGAGCCGGGAGAGGTACCGGGGCATGCTCTCCACGCCCTGCAAGGGAAAAGCGCCTCCTCACGCAGTGGGCGTGGCATCACGTGGGGTTTCTCGACTTGCGGCGGTGGGTTCTCGTGTTGCGGCGGGGACCCTGGCCCGTCGCCCCTATTAGCCCAGCGGGGTCGTGGTGCCTCCTATGGAGCGGCGAGGGGAGGGAGCCGCCTTGGGTTTCCCCAGGAGGCGCTGCAGCGCACCGGGTCCGCGGCAAGCATTGAGCTAGGACCCTCGGGGTGCCCCTCGAGGTGGGATGGGCATCTCGGGGCATCTCTGGAGTGGCATCAAGGGAGCCGCGGGGACTCAGCCTTTCTCTCGGGTCACAGTAAGGGGAAACCGGGCTTCATCTCGAATGCAGGGTCGAAGGTCGTGCTTTTCCTGGAGTCGCAGCGGGAGGCGGGGGTTGCCTCTCTGGATCCCATGCCAGGCTCCTCAGGGAGCTTCTCCTGTTGCCTCTGGGAAGTGCCGGCCTCCCTTGCCATTGCCAGGGGCAGCTGGGCTTCCCGTCGATTCGCTGCAATGGAATGTGGCCCCATGTGCCATTGCGGGCTTCCTTCGGGACCTTTGGCCTTGGGGCCTCCTCTGGAGCGTCAGGAGAAGTGACAGGCCTCCTCTTGAGGTGCGAAGCAAAGTAGGGATTCCCGTCGAGTGGAGGCAAAGCTGGCGGCCCCCCTCTCGAGAAGAGGTGGCGTAGGGGAGGTGGGATCGCTGTCTAACTGTGCCTGGAGACGCGGGGTTCCACTCGCGTGGGGACACGGGGATCTCGGGGCACCTCTGGGGCCGCCTAGACGGAGTCCAGCCTGCTTTGCAGGGCCAGAGAGCACTCAGGATGGCTCTCGAGTCGCTGCAGATACAAAGGGCCCCTTCTCGCAGGGAGGGGGGCCCACGGGACGCTCTCGCGCTGTGGCGGGAAGCCCTGCCTTCTTAGCGGGTTGGCACGGGTATCTCGGGGGACACCTGGTGTCACCCGCACGGAGTCAAGCCCCGTTCTGAGACGGGAGAGGTGCCGGGGCATGCTCTCCATGCCCTGCACGGGAAAAGTGCCTCCTCACGCAATGGGCGTGGCATCACGTGGGTTTTCCCGACTTGCGGCGGTGGGTTCTCGAGTTGTGGCGGGGCCCTGGCCAGTCTCCCCTGTTAGCCCAGTGGGGTGGTGTTGCCTCCTTTGGAGCGGCGAGGGCAGGGAGCCGCCTCGGTATTCCCCAGGAGGCGCTGCGGTGCACCGGGTCTCCGTCAAGCATTGAGCTAGGGCCCTCGGGGTGCCCCTCGAGGTGGGATGGGCATCTCGGGGCATCTCTGGAGTGGCATCAAGGGAGCCGAGGGGACTCAGCCTTTCTCTCGGGTCACAGGACGGGGAAACCGGGCTTCATCTCGAATGCAGGGTCGAAGGTCGTGCTTTTCCTGGAGTCGCAGCGGGAGGCGGGGGTTGCCTCTCTGGATCCGATGCCAGGCGCCTCAGGGAGCCTCTCTTGTTGCCTCTGGGAAGTGCCGGCCGGCCTCCTTTACCATTGCCAGGGGCAGCTGGGCTTCCCGTCGATTCGCTGCGATGCAATGGGGCCCCATGTGCCATTGCGGTCTTCCTTGGGGATCTTTGGACTTGGGGCCGGAACTGCTGTCTTGGGGCCTCCTCTGGAGCATCAGGAGAAGGGACAGGCCTCCTCTTCAGGTGCGAAGGAAAGTAGGAATTCCAGTCGAGTGGAGGCAAAGCCGGCGGCCCCCCTCTCGAGAAGAGGTGGCGTAGGAGAGGCGGGGTCGCTGTCGAGCCGCGCCGGGAGACTCGGGGTTGCACTCGCGTGGGGACACGAGGATCTCGGGGAACCTTTGGGGCTGCCTAGACGGAGTCCAGCCTGCTTTGCAGGGCCAGAGAGCACTCAGGATGGCTCTCGAGTCGTTGCAGATACAAAGTGCCCCTTCTCGCAGGGAGGGGGGCCCACGGGACGCTCTCGCGCTGTGGCGGGAAGCCCTGCCTTCTTGGCGGGTTGGTACGGGTATCTCGGGGGAAACCTGGTGCCACCCGCACGGAGTCAAGCCCCGTTCTGAGCCGGGAGAGGTGCCGGGGCATGCTCTCCATGCCCTGCACGGGAAAAGTGCCTCCTCACGCAATGGGCGTGGCATCACGTGGGTTTTCTCGACTTGCGGTGGTGGGTTCTTGAGTTGTGGCGGAGCCCTGGCTCGTCTCCCCTGTTAGCCCACTGGGGTGGTGTTGCCTCCTTTGGAGCGGCGAGGGGAGGGAGCTGCCTCGGGATTCCCCAGGAGGCGCTGCAGCGCACAGGGTCCGCGGCACGGCACGCATAGGGCTAGGACCCTCGGGGTGCCCCTCGAGGTCGGATGGGCTTCTCGGGGCATCTCTGGGGTGGCATCAAGGGAGCCGCGGGGACTCAGCCTTTCTCTCGGGTCACAGTAAGGGGAAATCGGGCTTCATCTCGAATGCAGGGTCGAAGGTCGTGCTTTTCCTGGAGTCGCAGCGGGAGGCGGGGGTTGCCTCTCTGGATCCCATGCCAGGCTCCTCAGGGAGCTTCTCTTGTTGCCTCTGGGAAGTGCCGACCTCCTTTGCCATTGCCAGGGGCAGCTGGGCTTCCCGTCGATTCGCTGCGATGCAATGGGGCCCCATGTGCCATTGCGGTTTTCCTTGGGGACCTTCGTTCTTGGGGCCAGAACTGGTGTCTTGGGGCCTCCTCTGGAGCGTCAGGAGAAGTGACAGGCCTCCTTTTGAGGTGCGAAGGAAAGTAGGGATTCCAGTCGAGTGGAGGCAAAGCCGGCGGCCCCCCTCTCGAGAAGAGGTGGCGTAGGCGAGGCGGGGTCGCTGTCGAGCCGCGCCTGGAGACTCGGGGCTCCGCTCTCGTGGGGACACGGGGATCTCGGGGAACCTCTGGGGGCGCCGAGAGGGAGTCCAGCCTCCTTTGAGGGCCAGAGAGCACTCAAGATGGCTCTCGAGTCGCTGCAGATACAAAGGGCCCCTTCTCGCACGGAGGGGGGCCCACAGGACGCTCTCGCGCTGTGGCGGGAAGCCCTGCCTTCTTGACCGGTTGGCACGGCTATCTCGGGGGACACCTGGTGTCGGCCGCACGGAGTGAAGCCCCGTTCTGAGCCGGGAGAGGTACCGGGGCATGCTCTCCACGCCCTGCAAGGGAAAAGCGCCTCCTCACGCAGTGGGCGTGGCATCACGTGGGGTTTCTCGACTTGCGGCGGTGGGTTCTCGAGTTGCGGCGGGGACCCTGGCCCGTCGCCCCTATTAGCCCAGCGGGGTCGTGGTGCCTCCTATGGAGCGGCGAGGGGAGGGAGCCGCCTTGGGTTTCCCCAGGAGGCGCTGCAGCGCACCGGGTCCGCGGCAAGCATTGAGCTAGGACCCTCGGGGTGCCCCTCGAGGTGGGATGGGCATCTCGGGGCATCTCTGGAGTGGCATCAAGGGAGCCGCGGGGACTCAGACTTTCTCTCGGGTCACAGTAAGGGGAAACCGGGCTTCATCTCGAATGCAGGGTCGAAGGTCGTGCTTTTCCTGGAGTCGCAGCGGGAGGCGGGGGTTGCCTCTCTGGATCCCATGCCAGGCTCCTCAGGGAGCTTCTCCTGTTGCCTCTGGGAAGTGCCGGCCTCCCTTGCCATTGCCAGGGGCAGCTGGGCTTCCCGTCGATTCGCTGCAATGGAATGTGGTCCCATGTGCCATTGCGGGCTTCCTTGGGGACCTTTGGCCTTGGGGCCGGATCTGGTGTCTTGGGGCCTCCTCTGGAGCGTCAGGAGAAGTGACAGGCCTCCTCTTGAGGTGCGAAGGAAAGTAGGGATTCCCGTCGAGTGGAGGCAAAGCCGGCGGCCCCCCTCTCGAGAAGAGGTGGCGTAGGGGAGGTGGGATCGCTGTCTAACTGTGCCTGGAGACGCGGGGTTCCACTCGCGTGGGGACACGGGGATCTCGGGGCACCTCTGGGGCCGCCTAGACGGAGTCCAGCCTGCTTTGCAGGGCCAGAGAGCACTCAGGATGGCTCTCGAGTCGCTGCAGATACAAAGGGCCCCTTCTCGCAGGGAGGGGGGCCCACGGGACGCTCTCGCGCTGTGGCGGGAAGCCCTGCCTTCTTAGCGGGTTGGCACGGGTATCTCGGGGGACACCTGGTGTCACCCGCACGGAGTCAAGCCCCGTTCTGAGACGGGAGAGGTGCCGGGGCATGCTCTCCATGCCCTGCACGGGAAAAGTGCCTCCTCACGCAATGGGCGTGGCATCACGTGGGTTTTCCCGACTTGCGGCGGTGGGTTCTCGAGTTGTGGCGGGGCCCTGGCCAGTCTCCCCTCTTAGCCCAGTGGGGTGGTGTTGCCTCCTTTGGAGCGGCGAGGGCAGGGAGCCGCCTCGGTATTCCCCAGGAGGCGCTGCGGTGCACCGGGTCTCCGTCAAGCATTGAGCTAGGGCCCTCGGGGTGCCCCTCGAGGTGGGATGGGCATCTCGGGGCATCTATGGAGTGGCATCAAGGGAGCCGAGGGGACTCAGCCTTTCTCTCGGGTCACAGGACGGGGAAACCGGGCTTCATCTCGAATGCAGGGTCGAAGGTCGTGCTTTTCCTGGAGTCGCAGCGGGAGGCGGGGGTTGCCTCTCTGGATCCGATGCCAGGCGCCTCAGGGAGCCTCTCTTGTTGCCTCTGGGAAGTGCCGGCCGGCCTCCTTTACCATTGCCAGGGGCAGCTGGGCTTCCCGTCGATTCGCTGCGATGCAATGGGGCCCCATGTGCCATTGCGGTCTTCCTTGGGGATCTTTGGACTTGGGGCCGGAACTGCTGTCTTGGGGCCTCCTCTGGAGCATCAGGAGAAGGGACAGGCCTCCTCTTCAGGTGCGAAGGAAAGTAGGAATTCCAGTCGAGTGGAGGCAAAGCCGGCGGCCCCCCTCTCGAGAAGAGGTGGCGTAGGAGAGGCGGGGTCGCTGTCGAGCCGCGCCGGGAGACTCGGGGTTGCACTCGCGTGGGGACACGAGGATCTCGGGGAACCTTTGGGGCTGCCTAGACGGAGTCCAGCCTGCTTTGCAGGGCCAGAGAGCACTCAGGATGGCTCTCGAGTCGTTGCAGATACAAAGTGCCCCTTCTCGCAGGGATGGGGGCCCACGGGACGCTCTCGCGCTGTGGCGGGAAGCCCTGCCTTCTTGGCGGGTTGGTACGGGTATCTCGGGGGAAACCTGGTGCCACCCGCACGGAGTCAAGCCCCGTTCTGAGCCGGGAGAGGTGCCGGGGCATGCTCTCCATGCCCTGCACGGGAAAAGTGCCTCCTCACGCAATGGGCGTGGCATCACGTGGGTTTTCTCGACTTGCGGTGGTGGGTTCTTGAGTTGTGGCGGGGCCCTGGCTCGTCTCCCCTGTTAGCCCACTGGGGTGGTGTTGCCTCCTTTGGAGCGGCGAGGGGAGGGAGCTGCCTCGGGATTCCCCAGGAGGCGCTGCAGCGCACAGGGTCCGCGGCACGGCACGCATAGGGCTAGGACCCTCGGGGTGCCCCTCGAGGTCGGATGGGCTTCTCGGGGCATCTCTGGGGTGGCATCAAGGGAGCCGCGGGGACTCAGCCTTTCTCTCGGGTCACAGTAAGGGGAAATCGGGCTTCATCTCGAATGCAGGGTCGAAGGTCGTGCTTTTCCTGGAGTCGCAGCGGGAGGCGGGGGTTGCCTCTCTGGATCCCATGCCAGGCTCCTCAGGGAGCTTCTCTTGTTGCCTCTGGGAAGTGCCGACCTCCTTTGCCATTGCCAGGGGCAGCTGGGCTTCCCGTCGATTCGCTGCGATGCAATGGGGCCCCATGTGCCATTGCGGTTTTCCTTGGGGACCTTCGTTCTTGGGGCCAGAACTGGTGTCTTGGGGCCTCCTCTGGAGCGTCAGGAGAAGTGACAGGCCGCCTTTTGAGGTGCGAAGGAAAGTAGGGATTCCAGTCGAGTGGAGGCAAAGCCGGCGGCCCCCCTCTCGAGAAGAGGTGGCGTAGGCGAGGCGGGGTCGCTGTCGAGCCGCGCCTGGAGACTCGGGGCTCCGCTCTCGTGGGGACACGGGGATCTCGGGGAACCTCTGGGGGCGCCGAGAGGGAGTCCAGCCTCCTTTGAGGGCCAGAGAGCACTCAAGATGGCTCTCGAGTCGCTGCAGATACAAAGGGCCCCTTCTCGCACGGAGGGGTCCCACAGGACGCTCTCGCGCTGTGGCGGGAAGCCCTGCCTTCTTGACAGGTTGGCACGGCTATCTCGGGGGACACCTGGTGTCGGCCGCACGGAGTGAAGCCCCGTTCTGAGCCGGGAGAGGTACCGGGGCATGCTCTCCACGCCCTGCAAGGGAAAAGCGCCTCCTCACGCAGTGGGCGTGGCATCACGTGGGGTTTCTGGACTTGCGGCGGTGGGTTCTCGAGTTGCGGCGGGGACCCTGGCCCGTCGCCCCTATTAGCCCAGCGGGGTCGTGGTGCCTCCTATGGAGCGGCGAGGGGAGGGAGCCGCCTTGGGTTTCCCCAGGAGGCGCTGCAGCGCACCGGGTCCGCGGCAAGCATTGAGCTAGGACCCTCGGGGTGCCCCTCGAGGTGGGATGGGCATCTCGGGGCATCTCTGGAGTGGCATCAAGGGAGCCGCGGGGACTCAGCCTTTCTCTCGGGTCACAGTAAGGGGAAACCGGGCTTCATCTCGAATGCAGGGTCGAAGGTCGTGCTTTTCCTGGAGTCGCAGCGGGAGGCGGGGGTTGCCTCTCTGGATCCCATGCCAGGCTCCTCAGGGAGCTTCTCCTGTTGCCTCTGGGAAGTGCCGGCCTCCCTTGCCATTGCCAGGGGCAGCTGGGCTTCCCGTCGATTCGCTGCAATGGAATGTGGCCCCATGTGCCATTGCGGGCTTCCTTGGGGACCTTTGGCCTTGGGGCCGGATCTGGTGTCTTGGGGCCTCCTCTGGAGCGTCAGGAGAAGTGACAGGCCTCCTCTTGAGGTGCGAAGGAAAGTAGGGATTCCCGTCGAGTGGAGGCAAAGCCGGCGGCCCCCCTCTCGAGAAGAGGTGGCGTAGGGGAGGTGGGATCGCTGTCTAACTGTGCCTGGAGACGCGGGGTTCCACTCGCGTGGGGACACGGGGATCTCGGGGCACCTCTGGGGCCGCCTAGACGGAGTCCAGCCTGCTTTGCAGGGCCAGAGAGCACTCAGGATGGCTCTCGAGTCGCTGCAGATACAAAGGGCCCCTTCTCGCAGGGAGGGGGGCCCACGGGACGCTCTCGCGCTGTGGCGGGAAGCCCTGCCTTCTTAGCGGGTTGGCACGGGTATCTCGGGGGACACCTGGTGTCACCCGCACGGAGACAAGCCCCGTTCTGAGACGGGAGAGTTGCCGGGGCATGCTCTCCATGCCCTGCACGGGAAAAGTGCCTCTTCTCGCAATGGGCGTGGCATCACGTGGGTTTTCCCGACTTGCGGTGGTGGGTTCTCGAGTTGTGGCGGGGCCCTGGCCAGTCTCCCCTGTTAGCCCAGTGGGGTGGTGTTGCCTCCTTTGGAGCGGCGAGGGCAGGGAGCCGCCTCGGTATTCCCCAGGAGGCGCTGCGGTGCAGCGGGTCTCCGTCAAGCATTGAGCTAGGGCCCTCTGGGTGCCCCTCGAGGTGGGATGGGCATCTCGGGGCATCTCTGGAGTGGCATCAAGGGAGCCGAGGGGACTCAGCCTTTCTCTCGGGTCACAGGACGGGGAAACCGGGCTTCATCTCGAATGCAGGGTCGAAGGTCGTGCTTTTCCTGGAGTCGCAGCAGGAGGCGGGGGTTGCCTCTCTGGATCCGATGCCAGGCGCCTCAGGGAGCCTCTCTTGTTGCCTCTGGGAAGTGCCGGCCGGCCTCCTTTACCATTGCCAGGGGCAGCTGGGCTTCCCGTCGATTCGCTGCGATGCAATGGGGCCCCATGTGCCATTGCGGTCTTCCTTGGGGATCTTTGGACTTGGGGCCGGAACTGCTGTCTTGGGGCCTCCTCTGGAGCATCAGGAGAAGGGACAGGCCTCCTCTTCAGGTGCGAAGGAAAGTAGGAATTCCAGTCGAGTGGAGGCAAAGCCGGCGGCCCCCCTCTCGAGAAGAGGTGGCGTAGGAGAGGCGGGGTCGCTGTCGAGCCGCGCCGGGAGACTCGGGGTTGCACTCGCGTGGGGACACGAGGATCTCGGGGAACCTTTGGGGCTGCCTAGACGGAGTCCAGCCTGCTTTGCAGGGCCAGAGAGCACTCAGGATGGCTCTCGAGTCGTTGCAGATACAAAGTGCCCCTTCTCGCAGGGAGGGGGGCCCACGGGACGCTCTCGCGCTGTGGCGGGAAGCCCTGCCTTCTTGGCGGGTTGGTACGGGTATCTCGGGGGAAACCTGGTGCCACCCGCACGGAGTCAAGCCCCGTTCTGAGCCGGGAGAGGTGCCGGGGCATGCTCTCCATGCCCTGCACGGGAAAAGTGCCTCCTCACGCAATGGGCGTGGCATCACGTGGGTTTTCTCGACTTGCGGTGGTGGGTTCTTGAGTTGTGGCGGGGCCCTGGCTCGTCTCCCCTGTTAGCCCACTGGGGTGGTGTTGCCTCCTTTGGAGCGGCGAGGGGAGGGAGCTGCCTCGGGATTCCCCAGGAGGCGCTGCAGCGCACAGGGTCCGCGGCACGGCACGCATAGGGCTAGGACCCTCGGGGTGCCCCTCGAGGTCGGATGGGCTTCTCGGGGCATCTCTGGGGTGGCATCAAGGGAGCCGCGGGGACTCAGCCTTTCTCTCGGGTCACAGTAAGGGGAAATCGGGCTTCATCTCGAATGCAGGGTCGAAGGTCGTGCTTTTCCTGGAGTCGCAGCGGGAGGCGGGGGTTGCCTCTCTGGATCCCATGCCAGGCTCCTCAGGGAGCTTCTCTTGTTGCCTCTGGGAAGTGCCGACCTCCTTTGCCATTGCCAGGGGCAGCTGGGCTTCCCGTCGATTCGCTGCGATGCAATGGGGCCCCATGTGCCATTGCGGTTTTCCTTGGGGACCTTCGTTCTTGGGGCCAGAACTGGTGTCTTGGGGCCTCCTCTGGAGCGTCAGGAGAAGTGACAGGCCTCCTTTTGAGGTGCGAAGGAAAGTAGGGATTCCAGTCGAGTGGAGGCAAAGCCGGCGGCCCCCCTCTCGAGAAGAGGTGGCGTAGGCGAGGCGGGGTCGCTGTCGAGCCGCGCCTGGAGACTCGGGGCTCCGCTCTCGTGGGGACACGGGGATCTCGGGGAACCTCTGGGGGCGCCGAGAGGGAGTCCAGCCTCCTTTGAGGGCCAGAGAGCACTCAAGATGGCTCTCGAGTCGCTGCAGATACAAAGGGCCCCTTCTCGCACGGAGGGGGGCCCACAGGACGCTCTCGCGCTGTGGCGGGAAGCCCTGCCTTCTTGACCGGTTGGCACGGCTATCTCGGGGGACACCTGGTGTCGGCCGCACGGAGTGAAGCCCCGTTCTGAGCCGGGAGAGGTACCGGGGCATGCTCTCCACGCCCTGCAAGGGAAAAGCGCCTCCTCACGCAGTGGGCGTGGCATCACGTGGGGTTTCTCGACTTGCGGCGGTGGGTTCTCGAGTTGCGGCGGGAACCCTGGCCCGTCGCCCCTATTAGCCCAGGGGGGTCGTGGTGCCTCCTATGGAGCGGCGAGGGGAGGGAGCCGCCTTGGGTTTCCCCAGGAGGCGCTGCAGCGCACCGGGTCCGCGGCAAGCATTGAGCTAGGACCCTCGGGGTGCCCCTCGAGGTGGGATGGGCATCTCGGGGCATCTCTGGAGTGGCATCAAGGGAGCCGCGGGGACTCAGCCTTTCTCTCGGGTCACAGTAAGGGGAAACCGGGCTTCATCTCGAATGCAGGGTCGAAGGTCGTGCTTTTCCTGGAGTCGCAGCGGGAGGCGGGGGTTGCCTCTCTGGATCCCATGCCAGGCTCCTCAGGGAGCTTCTCCTGTTGCCTCTGGGAAGTGCCGGCCTCCCTTGCCATTGCCAGGGGCAGCTGGGCTTCCCGTCGATTCGCTGCAATGGAATGTGGCCCCATGTGCCATTGCGGGCTTCCTTGGGGACCTTTGGCCTTGGGGCAGGATCTGGTGTCTTGGGGCCTCCTCTGGAGCGTCAGGAGAAGTGACAGGCCTCCTCTTGAGGTGCGAAGGAAAGTAGGGATTCCCGTCGAGTGGAGGCAAAGCCGGCGGCCCCCCTCTCGAGAAGAGGTGGCGTAGGGGAGGTGGGATCGCTGTCTAACTGTGCCTGGAGACGCGGGGTTCCACTCGCGTGGGGACACGGGGATCTCGGGGCACCTCTGGGGCCGCCTAGACGGAGTCCAGCCTGCTTTGCAGGGCCAGAGAGCACTCAGGATGGCTCTCGAGTCGCTGCAGATACAAAGGGCCCCTTCTCGCAGGGAGGGGGGCCCACGGGACGCTCTCGCGCTGTGGCGGGAAGCCCTGCCTTCTTAGCGGGTTGGCACGGGTATCTCGGGGGACACCTGGTGTCACCCGCACGGAGTCAAGCCCCGTTCTGAGCCGGGAGAGGTGCCGGGGCATGCTCTCCATGCCCTGCACGGGAAAAGTGCCTCCTCACGCAATGGGCGTGGCATCACGTGGGTTTTCCCGACTTGCGGTGGTGGGTTCTCGAGTTGTGGCGGGGCCCTGGCCAGTCTCCCCTGTTAGCCCAGTGGGGTGGTGTTGCCTCCTTTGGAGCGACGAGGGCAGGGAGCCGCCTCGGTATTCCCCAGGAGGCGCTGCGGTGCACCGGGTCTCCGTCAAGCATTGAGCTAGGGCCCTCTGGGTGCCCCTCGAGGTGGGATGGGCATCTCGGGGCATCTCTGGAGTGGCATCAAGGGAGCCGAGGGGACTCAGCCTTTCTCTCGGGTCACAGGACGGGGAAACCGGGCTTCATCTCGAATGCAGGGTCGAAGGTCGTGCTTTTCCTGGAGTCGCAGCGGGAGGCGGGGGTTGCCTCTCTGGATCCGATGCCAGGCGCCTCAGGGAGCCTCTCTTGTTGCCTCTGGGAAGTGCCGGCCGGCCTCCTTTACCATTGCCAGGGGCAGCTGGGCTTCCCGTCGATTCGCTGCGATGCAATGGGGCCCCATGTGCCATTGCGGTCTTCCTTGGGGATCTTTGGACTTGGGGCCGGAACTGCTGTCTTGGGGCCTCCTCTGGAGCATCAGGAGAAGGGACAGGCCTCCTCTTCAGGTGCGAAGGAAAGTAGGAATTCCAGTCGAGTGGAGGCAAAGCCGGCGGCCCCCCTCTCGAGAAGAGGTGGCGTAGGAGAGGCGGGGTCGCTGTCGAGCCGCGCCGGGAGACTCGGGGTTGCACTCGCGTGGGGACACGAGGATCTCGGGGAACCTTTGGGGCTGCCTAGACGGAGTCCAGCCTGCTTTGCAGGGCCAGAGAGCACTCAGGATGGCTCTCGAGTCGTTGCAGATACAAAGTGCCCCTTCTCGCAGGGAGGGGGGCCCACGGGACGCTCTCGCGCTGTGGCGGGAAGCCCTGCCTTCTTGGCGGGTTGGTACGGGTATCTCGGGGGAAACCTGGTGCCACCCGCACGGAGTCAAGCCCCGTTCTGAGCCGGGAGAGGTGCCGGGGCATGCTCTCCATGCCCTGCACGGGAAAAGTGCCTCCTCACGCAATGGGCGTGGCATCACGTGGGTTTTCTCGACTTGCGGTGGTGGGTTCTTGAGTTGTGGCGGGGCCCTGGCTCGTCTCCCCTGTTAGCCCACTGGGGTGGTGTTGCCTCCTTTGGAGCGGCGAGGGGAGGGAGCTGCCTCGGGATTCCCCAGGAGGCGCTGCAGCGCACAGGGTCCGCGGCACGGCACGCATAGGGCTAGGACCCTCGGGGTGCCCCTCGAGGTCGGATGGGCTTCTCGGGGCATCTCTGGGGTGGCATCAAGGGAGCCGCGGGGACTCAGCCTTTCTCTCGGGTCACAGTAAGGGGAAATCGGGCTTCATCTCGAATGCAGGGTCGAAGGTCGTGCTTTTCCTGGAGTCGCAGCGGGAGGCGGGGGTTGCCTCTCTGGATCCCATGCCAGGCTCCTCAGGGAGCTTCTCTTGTTGCCTCTGGGAAGTGCCGACCTCCTTTGCCATTGCCAGGGGCAGCTGGGCTTCCCGTCGATTCGCTGCGATGCAATGGGGCCCCATGTGCCATTGCGGTTTTCCTTGGGGACCTTCGTTCTTGGGGCCAGAACTGGTGTCTTGGGGCCTCCTCTGGAGCGTCAGGAGAAGTGACAGGCCTCCTTTTGAGGTGCGAAGGAAAGTAGGGATTCCAGTCGAGTGGAGGCAAAGCCGGCGGCCCCCCTCTCGAGAAGAGGTGGCGTAGGCGAGGCGGGGTCGCTGTCGAGCCGCGCCTGGAGACTCGGGGCTCCGCTCTCGTGGGGACACGGGGATCTCGGGGAACCTCTGGGGGCGCCGAGAGGGAGTCCAGCCTCCTTTGAGGGCCAGAGAGCACTCAAGATGGCTCTCGAGTCGCTGCAGATACAAAGGGCCCCTTCTCGCACGGAGGGGGGCCCACAGGACGCTCTCGCGCTGTGGCGGGAAGCCCTGCCTTCTTGACCGGTTGGCACGGCTATCTCGGGGGACACCTGGTGTCGGCCGCACGGAGTGAAGCCCCGTTCTGAGCCGGGAGAGGTACCGGGGCATGCTCTCCACGCCCTGCAAGGGAAAAGCGCCTCCTCACGCAGTGGGCGTGGCATCACGTGGGGTTTCTCGACTTGCGGCGGTGGGTTCTCGAGTTGCGGCGGGGACCCTGGCCCGTCGCCCCTATTAGCCCAGCGGGGTCGTGGTGCCTCCTATGGAGCGGCGAGGGGAGGGAGCCGCCTTGGGTTTCCCCAGGAGGCGCTGCAGCGCACCGGGTCCGCGGCAAGCATTGAGCTAGGACCCTCGGGGTGCCCCTCGAGGTGGGATGGGCATCTCGGGGCATCTCTGGAGTGGCATCAAGGGAGCCGCGGGGACTCAGCCTTTCTCTCGGGTCACAGTAAGGGGAAACCGGGCTTCATCTCGAATGCAGGGTCGAAGGTCGTGCTTTTCCTGGAGTCGCAGCGGGAGGCGGGGGTTGCCTCTCTGGATCCCATGCCAGGCTCCTCAGGGAGCTTCTCCTGTTGCCTCTGGGAAGTGCCGGCCTCCCTTGCCATTGCCAGGGGCAGCTGGGCTTCCCGTCGATTCGCTGCAATGGAATGTGGCCCCATGTGCCATTGCGGGCTTCCTTGGGGACCTTTGGCCTTGGGGCCGGATCTGGTGTCTTGGGGCCTCCTCTGGAGCGTCAGGAGAAGTGACAGGCGTCCTCTTGAGGTGCGAAGGAAAGTAGGGATTCCCGTCGAGTGGAGGCAAAGCCGGCGGCCCCCCTCTCGAGAAGAGGTGGCGTAGGGGAGGTGGGATCGCTGTCTAACTGTGCCTGGAGACGCGGGGTTCCACTCGCGTGGGGACACGGGGATCTCGGGGCACCTCTGGGGCCGCCTAGACGGAGTCCAGCCTGCTTTGCAGGGCCAGAGAGCACTCAGGATGGCTCTCGAGTCGCTGCAGATACAAAGGGCCCCTTCTCGCAGGGAGGGGGGCCCACGGGACGCTCTCGCGCTGTGGCGGGAAGCCCTGCCTTCTTAGCGGGTTGGCACGGGTATCTCGGGGGACACCTGGTGTCACCCGCACGGAGTCAAGCCCCGTTCTGAGCCGGGAGAGGTGCCGGGGCATGCTCTCCATGCCCTGCACGGGAAAAGTGCCTCCTCACGCAATGGGCGTGGCATCACGTGGGTTTTCCCGACTTGCGGTGGTGGGTTCTCGAGTTGTGGCGGGGCCCTGGCCAGTCTCCCCTGTTAGCCCAGTGGGGTGGTGTTGCCTCCTTTGGAGCGGCGAGGGCAGGGAGCCGCCTCGGTATTCCCCAGGAGGCGCTGCGGTGCACCGGGTCTCCGTCAAGCATTGAGCTAGGGCCCTCTGGGTGCCCCTCGAGGTGGGATGGGCATCTCGGGGCATCTCTGGAGTGGCATCAAGGGAGCCGAGGGGACTCAGCCTTTCTCTCGGGTCACAGGACGGGGAAACCGGGCTTCATCTCGAATGCAGGGTCGAAGGTCGTGCTTTTCCTGGAGTCGCAGCGGGAGGCGGGGGTTGCCTCTCTGGATCCGATGCCAGGCGCCTCAGGGAGCCTCTCTTGTTGCCTCTGGGAAGTGCCGGCCGGCCTCCTTTACCATTGCCAGGGGCAGCTGGGCTTCCCGTCGATTCGCTGCGATGCAATGGGGCCCCATGTGCCATTGCGGTCTTCCTTGGGGATCTTTGGACTTGGGGCCGGAACTGCTGTCTTGGGGCCTCCTCTGGAGCATCAGGAGAAGGGACAGGCCTCCTCTTCAGGTGCGAAGGAAAGTAGGAATTCCAGTCGAGTGGAGGCAAAGCCGGCGGCCCCCCTCTCGAGAAGAGGTGGCGTAGGAGAGGCGGGGTCGCTGTCGAGCCGCGCCGGGAGACTCGGGGTTGCACTCGCGTGGGGACACGAGGATCTCGGGGAACCTTTGGGGCTGCCTAGACGGAGTCCAGCCTGCTTTGCAGGGCCAGAGAGCACTCAGGATGGCTCTCGAGTCGTTGCAGATACAAAGTGCCCCTTCTCGCAGGGAGGGGGGCCCACGGGACGCTCTCGCGCTGTGGCGGGAAGCCCTGCCTTCTTGGCGGGTTGGTACGGGTATCTCGGGGGAAACCTGGTGCCACCCGCACGGAGTCAAGCCCCGTTCTGAGCCGGGAGAGGTGCCGGGGCATGCGCTCCATGCCCTGCACGGGAAAAGTGCCTCCTCACGCAATGGGCGTGGCATCACGTGGGTTTTCTCGACTTGCGGTGGTGGGTTCTTGAGTTGTGGCGGGGCCCTGGCTCGTCTCCCCTGTTAGCCCACTGGGGTGGTGTTGCCTCCTTTGGAGCGGCGAGGGGAGGGAGCTGCCTCGGGATTCCCCAGGAGGCGCTGCAGCGCACAGGGTCCGCGGCACGGCACGCATAGGGCTAGGACCCTCGGGGTGCCCCTCGAGGTCGGATGGGCTTCTCGGGGCATCTCTGGGGTGGCATCAAGGGAGCCGCGGGGACTCAGCCTTTCTCTCGGGTCACAGTAAGGGGAAATCGGGCTTCATCTCGAATGCAGGGTCGAAGGTCGTGCTTTTCCTGGAGTCGCAGCGGGAGGCGGGGGTTGCCTCTCTGGATCCCATGCCAGGCTCCTCAGGGAGCTTCTCTTGTTGCCTCTGGGAAGTGCCGACCTCCTTTGCCATTGCCAGGGGCAGCTGGGCTTCCCGTCGATTCGCTGCGATGCAATGGGGCCCCATGTGCCATTGCGGTTTTCCTTGGGGACCTTCGTTCTTGGGGCCAGAACTGGTGTCTTGGGGCCTCCTCTGGAGCGTCAGGAGAAGTGACAGGCCTCCTTTTGAGGTGCGAAGGAAAGTAGGGATTCCAGTCGAGTGGAGGCAAAGCCGGCGGCCCCCCTCTCGAGAAGAGGTGGCGTAGGCGAGGCGGGGTCGCTGTCGAGCCGCGCCTGGAGACTCGGGGCTCCGCTCTCGTGGGGACACGGGGATCTCGGGGAACCTCTGGGGGCGCCGAGAGGGAGTCCAGCCTCCTTTGAGGGCCAGAGAGCACTCAAGATGGCTCTCGAGTCGCTGCAGATACAAAGGGCCCATTCTCGCACGGAGGGGGGCCCACAGGACGCTCTCGCGCTGTGGCGGGAAGCCCTGCCTTCTTGACCGGTTGGCACGGCTATCTCGGGGGACACCTGGTGTCGGCCGCACGGAGTGAAGCCCCGTTCTGAGCCGGGAGAGGTACCGGGGCATGCTCTCCACGCCCTGCAAGGGAAAAGCGCCTCCTCACGCAGTGGGCGTGGCATCACGTGGGGTTTCTCGACTTGCGGCGGTGGGTTCTCGAGTTGCGGCGGGGACCCTGGCCCGTCGCCCCTATTAGCCCAGCGGGGTCGTGGTGCCTCCTATGGAGCGGCGAGGGGAGGGAGCCGCCTTGGGTTTCCCCAGGAGGCGCTGCAGCGCACCGGGTCCGCGGCAAGCATTGAGCTAGGACCCTCGGGGTGCCCCTCGAGGTGGGATGGGCATCTCGGGGCATCTCTGGAGTGGCATCAAGGGAGCCGCGGGGACTCAGCCTTTCTCTCGGGTCACAGTAAGGGGAAACCGGGCTTCATCTCGAATGCAGGGTCGAAGGTCGTGCTTTTCCTGGAGTCGCAGCGGGAGGCGGGGGTTGCCTCTCTGGATCCCATGCCAGGCTCCTCAGGGAGCTTCTCCTGTTGCCTCTGGGAAGTGCCGGCCTCCCTTGCCATTGCCAGGGGCAGCTGGGCTTCCCGTCGATTCGCTGCAATGGAATGTGGCCCCATGTGCCATTGCGGGCTTCCTTGGGGACCTTTGGCCTTGGGGCCGGATCTGGTGTCTTGGGGCCTCCTCTGGAGCGTCAGGAGAAGTGACAGGCGTCCTCTTGAGGTGCGAAGGAAAGTAGGGATTCCCGTCGAGTGGAGGCAAAGCCGGCGGCCCCCCTCTCGAGAAGAGGTGGCGTAGGGGAGGTGGGATCGCTGTCTAACTGTGCCTGGAGACGCGGGGTTCCACTCGCGTGGGGACACGGGGATCTCGGGGCACCTCTGGGGCCGCCTAGACGGAGTCCAGCCTGCTTTGCAGGGCCAGAGAGCACTCAGGATGGCTCTCGAGTCGCTGCAGATACAAAGGGCCCCTTCTCGCAGGGAGGGGGGCCCACGGGACGCTCTCGCGCTGTGGCGGGAAGCCCTGCCTTCTTAGCGGGTTGGCACGGGTATCTCGGGGGACACCTGGTGTCACCCGCACGGAGTCAAGCCCCGTTCTGAGCCGGGAGAGGTGCCGGGGCATGCTCTCCATGCCCTGCACGGGAAAAGTGCCTCCTCACGCAATGGGCGTGGCATCACGTGGGTTTTCCCGACTTGCGGTGGTGGGTTCTCGAGTTGTGGCGGGGCCCTGGCCAGTCTCCCCTGTTAGCCCAGTGGGGTGGTGTTGCCTCCTTTGGAGCGGCGAGGGCAGGGAGCCGCCTCGGTATTCCCCAGGAGGCGCTGCGGTGCACCGGGTCTCCGTCAAGCATTGAGCTAGGGCCCTCTGGGTGCCCCTCGAGGTGGGATGGGCATCTCGGGGCATCTCTGGAGTGGCATCAAGGGAGCCGAGGGGACTCAGCCTTTCTCTCGGGTCACAGGACGGGGAAACCGGGCTTCATCTCGAATGCAGGGTCGAAGGTCGTGCTTTTCCTGGAGTCGCAGCGGGAGGCGGGGGTTGCCTCTCTGGATCCGATGCCAGGCGCCTCAGGGAGCCTCTCTTGTTGCCTCTGGGAAGTGCCGGCCGGCCTCCTTTACCATTGCCAGGGGCAGCTGGGCTTCCCGTCGATTCGCTGCGATGCAATGGGGCCCCATGTGCCATTGCGGTCTTCCTTGGGGATCTTTGGACTTGGGGCCGGAACTGCTGTCTTGGGGCCTCCTCTGGAGCATCAGGAGAAGGGACAGGCCTCCTCTTCAGGTGCGAAGGAAAGTAGGAATTCCAGTCGAGTGGAGGCAAAGCCGGCGGCCCCCCTCTCGAGAAGAGGTGGCGTAGGAGAGGCGGGGTCGCTGTCGAGCCGCGCCGGGAGACTCGGGGTTGCACTCGCGTGGGGACACGAGGATCTCGGGGAACCTTTGGGGCTGCCTAGACGGAGTCCAGCCTGCTTTGCAGGGCCAGAGAGCACTCAGGATGGCTCTCGAGTCGTTGCAGATACAAAGTGCCCCTTCTCGCAGGGAGGGGGGCCCACGGGACGCTCTCGCGCTGTGGCGGGAAGCCCTGCCTTCTTGGCGGGTTGGTACGGGTATCTCGGGGGAAACCTGGTGCCACCCGCACGGAGTCAAGCCCCGTTCTGAGCCGGGAGAGGTGCCGGGGCATGCGCTCCATGCCCTGCACGGGAAAAGTGCCTCCTCACGCAATGGGCGTGGCATCACGTGGGTTTTCTCGACTTGCGGTGGTGGGTTCTTGAGTTGTGGCGGGGCCCTGGCTCGTCTCCCCTGTTAGCCCACTGGGGTGGTGTTGCCTCCTTTGGAGCGGCGAGGGGAGGGAGCTGCCTCGGGATTCCCCAGGAGGCGCTGCAGCGCACAGGGTCCGCGGCACGGCACGCATAGGGCTAGGACCCTCGGGGTGCCCCTCGAGGTCGGATGGGCTTCTCGGGGCATCTCTGGGGTGGCATCAAGGGAGCCGCGGGGACTCAGCCTTTCTCTCGGGTCACAGTAAGGGGAAATCGGGCTTCATCTCGAATGCAGGGTCGAAGGTCGTGCTTTTCCTGGAGTCGCAGCGGGAGGCGGGGGTTGCCTCTCTGGATCCCATGCCAGGCTCCTCAGGGAGCTTCTCTTGTTGCCTCTGGGAAGTGCCGACCTCCTTTGCCATTGCCAGGGGCAGCTGGGCTTCCCGTCGATTCGCTGCGATGCAATGGGGCCCCATGTGCCATTGCGGTTTTCCTTGGGGACCTTCGTTCTTGGGGCCAGAACTGGTGTCTTGGGGCCTCCTCTGGAGCGTCAGGAGAAGTGACAGGCCTCCTTTTGAGGTGCGAAGGAAAGTAGGGATTCCAGTCGAGTGGAGGCAAAGCCGGCGGCCCCCCTCTCGAGAAGAGGTGGCGTAGGCGAGGCGGGGTCGCTGTCGAGCCGCGCCTGGAGACTCGGGGCTCCGCTCTCGTGGGGACACGGGGATCTCGGGGAACCTCTGGGGGCGCCGAGAGGGAGTCCAGCCTCCTTTGAGGGCCAGAGAGCACTCAAGATGGCTCTCGAGTCGCTGCAGATACAAAGGGCCCATTCTCGCACGGAGGGGGGCCCACAGGACGCTCTCGCGCTGTGGCGGGAAGCCCTGCCTTCTTGACCGGTTGGCACGGCTATCTCGGGGGACACCTGGTGTCGGCCGCACGGAGTGAAGCCCCGTTCTGAGCCGGGAGAGGTACCGGGGCATGCTCTCCACGCCCTGCAAGGGAAAAGCGCCTCCTCACGCAGTGGGCGTGGCATCACGTGGGGTTTCTCGACTTGCAGCGGTGGGTTCTCGAGTTGCGGCGGGGACCCTGGCCCGTCGCCCCTATTAGCCCAGCGGGGTCGTGGTGCCTCCTATTGAGCGGCGAGGGGAGGGAGCCGCCTTGGGTTTCCCCAGGAGGCGCTGCAGCGCACCGGGTCCGCGGCAAGCATTGAGCTAGGACCCTCGGGGTGCCCCTCGAGGTGGGATGGGCATCTCGGGGCATCTCTGGAGTGGCATCAAGGGAGCCGCGGGGACTCAGCCTTTCTCTCGGGTCACAGTAAGGGGAAACCGGGCTTCATCTCGAATGCAGGGTCGAAGGTCGTGCTTTTCCTGGAGTCGCAGCGGGAGGCGGGGGTTGCCTCTCTGGATCCCATGCCAGGCTCCTCAGGGAGCTTCTCCTGTTGCCTCTGGGAAGTGCCGGCCTCCCTTGCCATTGCCAGGGGCAGCTGGGCTTCCCGTCGATTCGCTGCAATGGAATGTGGCCCCATGTGCCATTGCGGGCTTCCTTGGGGACCTTTGGCCTTGGGGCCGGATCTGGTGTCTTGGGGCCTCCTCTGGAGCGTCAGGAGAAGTGACAGGCGTCCTCTTGAGGTGCGAAGGAAAGTAGGGATTCCCGTCGAGTGGAGGCAAAGCCGGCGGCCCCCCTCTCGAGAAGAGGTGGCGTAGGGGAGGTGGGATCGCTGTCTAACTGTGCCTGGAGACGCGGGGTTCCACTCGCGTGGGGACACGGGGATCTCGGGGCACCTCTGGGGCCGCCTAGACGGAGTCCAGCCTGCTTTGCAGGGCCAGAGAGCACTCAGGATGGCTCTCGAGTCGCTGCAGATACAAAGGGCCCCTTCTCGCAGGGAGGGGGGCTCACGGGACGCTCTCGCGCTGTGGCGGGAAGCCCTGCCTTCTTAGCGGGTTGGCACGGGTATCTCGGGGGACACCTGGTGTCACCCGCACGGAGTCAAGCCCCGTTCTGAGCCGGGAGAGGTGCCGGGGCATGCTCTCCATGCCCTGCACGGGAAAAGTGCCTCCTCACGCAATGGGCGTGGCATCACGTGGGTTTTCCCGACTTGCGGTGGTGGGTTCTCGAGTTGTGGCGGGGCCCTGGCCAGTCTCCCCTGTTAGCCCAGTGGGGTGGTGTTGCCTCCTTTGGAGCGGCGAGGGCAGGGAGCCGCCTCGGTATTCCCCAGGAGGCGCTGCGGTGCACCGGGTCTCCGTCAAGCATTGAGCTAGGGCCCTCTGGGTGCCCCTCGAGGTGGGATGGGCATCTCGGGGCATCTCTGGAGTGGCATCAAGGGAGCCGAGGGGACTCAGCCTTTCTCTCGGGTCACAGGACGGGGAAACCGGGCTTCATCTCGAATGCAGGGTCGAAGGTCGTGCTTTTCCTGGAGTCGCAGCGGGAGGCGGGGGTTGCCTCTCTGGATCCGATGCCAGGCGCCTCAGGGAGCCTCTCTTGTTGCCTCTGGGAAGTGCCGGCCGGCCTCCTTTACCATTGCCAGGGGCAGCTGGGCTTCCCGTCGATTCGCTGCGATGCAATGGGGCCCCATGTGCCATTGCGGTCTTCCTTGGGGATCTTTGGACTTGGGGCCGGAACTGCTGTCTTGGGGCCTCCTCTGGAGCATCAGGAGAAGGGACAGGCCTCCTCTTCAGGTGCGAAGGAAAGTAGGAATTCCAGTCGAGTGGAGGCAAAGCCGGCGGCCCCCCTCTCGAGAAGAGGTGGCGTAGGAGAGGCGGAGTCGCTGTCGAGCCGCGCCGGGAGACTCGGGGTTGCACTCGCGTGGGGACACGAGGATCTCGGGGAACCTTTGGGGCTGCCTAGACGGAGTCCAGCCTGCTTTGCAGGGCCAGAGAGCACTCAGGATGGCTCTCGAGTCGTTGCAGATACAAAGTGCCCCTTCTCGCAGGGAGGGGGGCCCACGGGACGCTCTCGCGCTGTGGCGGGAAGCCCTGCCTTCTTGGCGGGTTGGTACGGGTATCTCGGGGGAAACCTGGTGCCACCCGCACGGAGTCAAGCCCCGTTCTGAGCCGGGAGAGGTGCCGGGGCATGCTCTCCATGCCCTGCACGGGAAAAGTGCCTCCTCACGCAATGGGCGTGGCATCACGTGGGTTTTCTCGACTTGCGGTGGTGGGTTCTTGAGTTGTGGCGGGGCCCTGGCTCGTCTCCCCTGTTAGCCCACTGGGGTGGTGTTGCCTCCTTTGGAGCGGCGAGGGGAGGGAGCTGCCTCGGGATTCCCCAGGAGGCGCTGCAGCGCACAGGGTCCGCGGCACGGCACGCATAGGGCTAGGACCCTCGGGGTGCCCCTCGAGGTCGGATGGGCTTCTCGGGGCATCTCTGGGGTGGCATCAAGGGAGCCGCGGGGACTCAGCCTTTCTCTCGGGTCACAGTAAGGGGAAATCGGGCTTCATCTCGAATGCAGGGTCGAAGGTCGTGCTTTTCCTGGAGTCGCAGCGGGAGGCGGGGGTTGCCTCTCTGGATCCCATGCCAGGCTCCTCAGGGAGCTTCTCTTGTTGCCTCTGGGAAGTGCCGACCTCCTTTGCCATTGCCAGGGGCAGCTGGGCTTCCCGTCGATTCGCTGCGATGCAATGGGGCCCCATGTGCCATTGCGGTTTTCCTTGGGGACCTTCGTTCTTGGGGCCAGAACTGGTGTCTTGGGGCCTCCTCTGGAGCGTCAGGAGAAGTGACAGGCCTCCTTTTGAGGTGCGAAGGAAAGTAGGGATTCCAGTCGAGTGGAGGCAAAGCCGGCGGCCCCCCTCTCGAGAAGAGGTGGCGTAGGCGAGGCGGGGTCGCTGTCGAGCCGCGCCTGGAGACTCGGGGCTCCGCTCTCGTGGGGACACGGGGATCTCGGGGAACCTCTGGGGGCGCCGAGAGGGAGTCCAGCCTCCTTTGAGGGCCAGAGAGCACTCAAGATGGCTCTCGAGTCGCTGCAGATACAAAGGGCCCATTCTCGCACGGAGGGGGGCCCACAGGACGCTCTCGCGCTGTGGCGGGAAGCCCTGCCTTCTTGACCGGTTGGCACGGCTATCTCGGGGGACACCTGGTGTCGGCCGCACGGAGTGAAGCCCCGTTCTGAGCCGGGAGAGGTACCGGGGCATGCTCTCCACGCCCTGCAAGGGAAAAGCGCCTCCTCACGCAGTGGGCGTGGCATCACGTGGGGTTTCTCGACTTGCGGCGGTGGGTTCTCGAGTTGCGGCGGGGACCCTGGCCCGTCGCCCCTATTAGCCCAGCGGGGTCGTGGTGCCTCCTATGGAGCGGCGAGGGGAGGGAGCCGCCTTGGGTTTCCCCAGGAGGCGCTGCAGCGCACCGGGTCCGCGGCAAGCATTGAGCTAGGACCCTCGGGGTGCCCCTCGAGGTGGGATGGGCATCTCGGGGCATCTCTGGAGTGGCATCAAGGGAGCCGCGGGGACTCAGCCTTTCTCTCGGGTCACAGTAAGGGGAAACCGGGCTTCATCTCGAATGCAGGGTCGAAGGTCGTGCTTTTCCTGGAGTCGCAGCGGGAGGCGGGGGTTGCCTCTCTGGATCCCATGCCAGGCTCCTCAGGGAGCTTCTCCTGTTGCCTCTGGGAAGTGCCGGCCTCCCTTGCCATTGCCAGGGGCAGCTGGGCTTCCCGTCGATTCGCTGCAATGGAATGTGGCCCCATGTGCCATTGCGGGCTTCCTTGGGGACCTTTGGCCTTGGGGCCGGATCTGGTGTCTTGGGGCCTCCTCTGGAGCGTCAGGAGAAGTGACAGGCCTCCTCTTGAGGTGCGAAGGAAAGTAGGGATTCCCGTCGAGTGGAGGCAAAGCCGGCGGCCCCCCTCTCGAGAAGAGGTGGCGTAGGGGAGGTGGGATCGCTGTCTAACTGTGCCTGGAGACGCGGGGTTCCACTCGCGTGGGGACACGGGGATCTCGGGGCACCTCTGGGGCCGCCTAGACGGAGTCCAGCCTGCTTTGCAGGGCCAGAGAGCACTCAGGATGGCTCTCGAGTCGCTGCAGATACAAAGGGCCCCTTCTCGCAGGGAGGGGGGCCCACGGGACGCTCTCGCGCTGTGGCGGGAAGCCCTGCCTTCTTAGCGGGTTGGCACGGGTATCTCGGGGGACACCTGGTGTCACCCGCATGGAGTCAAGCCCCGT
This sequence comes from Giraffa tippelskirchi, assembly GCF_054371585.1. Lineage (NCBI taxonomy): Eukaryota > Metazoa > Chordata > Mammalia > Artiodactyla > Giraffidae > Giraffa > Giraffa tippelskirchi. The sequence goes on along the minus strand of NC_137288.1, from coordinate 5,466,182 downwards.
TCTGAGCCGGGAGAGGTGCCGGGGCATGCTCTCCATGCCCTGCACGGGAAAAGTGCCTCCTCACGCAATGGGCGTGGCATCACGTGGGTTTTCCCGAGTTGCGGTGGTGGGTTCTCGAGTTGTGGCGGGGCCCTGGCCAGTCTCCCCTGTTAGCCCAGTGGGGTGGTGTTGCCTCCTTTGGAGCGGCGAGGGCAGGGAGCCGCCTCGGTATTCCCCAGGAGGCGCTGCGGTGCACCGGGTCTCCGTCAAGCATTGAGCTAGGGCCCTCTGGGTGCCCCTCGAGGTGGGATGGGCATCTCGGGGCATCTCTGGAGTGGCATCAAGGGAGCCGAGGGGACTCAGCCTTTCTCTCGGGTCACAGGACGGGGAAACCGGGCTTCATCTCGAATGCAGGGTCGAAGGTCGTGCTTTTCCTGGAGTCGCAGCGGGAGGCGGGGGTTGCCTCTCTGGATCCGATGCCAGGCGCCTCAGGGAGCCTCTCTTGTTGCCTCTGGGAAGTGCCGGCCGGCCTCCTTTACCATTGCCAGGGGCAGCTGGGCTTCCCTTCGATTCGCTGCGATGCAATGGGGCCCCATGTGCCATTGCGGTCTTCCTTGGGGATCTTTGGACTTGGGGCCGGAACTGCTGTCTTGGGGCCTCCTCTGGAGCATCAGGAGAAGGGACAGGCCTCCTCTTCAGGTGCGAAGGAAAGTAGGAATTCCAGTCGAGTGGAGGCAAAGCCGGCGGCCCCCCTCTCGAGAAGAGGTGGCGTAGGAGAGGCGGGGTCGCTGTCGAGCCGCGCCGGGAGACTCGGGGTTGCACTCGCGTGGGGACACGAGGATCTCGGGGAACCTTTGGGGCTGCCTAGACGGAGTCCAGCCTGCTTTGCAGGGCCAGAGAGCACTCAGGATGGCTCTCGAGTCGTTGCAGATACAAAGTGCCCCTTCTCGCAGGGAGGGGGGCCCACGGGATGCTCTCGCGCTGTGGCGGGAAGCCCTGCCTTCTTGGCGGGTTGGTACGGGTATCTCGGGGGAAACCTGGTGCTACCCGCACGGAGTCAAGCCCCGTTCTGAGCCGGGAGAGGTGCCGGGGCATGCTCTCCATGCCCTGCACGGGAAAAGTGCCTCCTCACGCAATGGGCGTGGCATCACGTGGGTTTTCTCGACTTGCGGTGGTGGGTTCTTGAGTTGTGGCGGGGCCCTGGCTCGTCTCCCCTGTTAGCCCACTGGGGTGGTGTTGCCTCCTTTGGAGCGGCGAGGGGAGGGAGCTGCCTCGGGATTCCCCAGGAGGCGCTGCAGCGCACAGGGTCCGCGGCACGGCACGCATAGGGCTAGGACCCTCGGGGTGCCCCTCGAGGTCGGATGGGCTTCTCGGGGCATCTCTGGGGTGGCATCAAGGGAGCCGCGGGGACTCAGCCTTTCTCTCGGGTCACAGTAAGGGGAAATCGGGCTTCATCTCGAATGCAGGGTCGAAGGTCGTGCTTTTCCTGGAGTCGCAGCGGGAGGCGGGGGTTGCCTCTCTGGATCCCATGCCAGGCTCCTCAGGGAGCTTCTCTTGTTGCCTCTGGGAAGTGCCGACCTCCTTTGCCATTGCCAGGGGCAGCTGGGCTTCCCGTCGATTCGCTGCGATGCAATGGGGCCCCATGTGCCATTGCGGTTTTCCTTGGGGACCTTCGTTCTTGGGGCCAGAACAGGTGTCTTGGGGCCTCCTCTGGAGCGTCAGGAGAAGTGACAGGCCTCCTTTTGAGGTGCGAAGGAAAGTAGGGATTCCAGTCGAGTGGAGGCAAAGCCGGCGGCCCCCCTCTCGAGAAGAGGTGGCGTAGGCGAGGCGGGGTCGCTGTCGAGCCGCGCCTGGAGACTCGGGGCTCCGCTCTCGTGGGGACACGGGGATCTCGGGGAACCTCTGGGGGCGCCGAGAGGGAGTCCAGCCTCCTTTGAGGGCCAGAGAGCACTCAAGATGGCTCTCGAGTCGCTGCAGATACAAAGGGCCCCTTCTCGCACGGAGGGGGGCCCACAGGACGCTCTCGCGCTGTGGCGGGAAGCCCTGCCTTCTTGACCGGTTGGCACGGCTATCTCGGGGGACACCTGGTGTCGGCCGCACGGAGTGAAGCCCCGTTCTGAGCCGGGAGAGGTACCGGGGCATGCTCTCCACGCCCTGCAAGGGAAAAGCGCCTCCTCACGCAGTGGGCGTGGCATCACGTGGGGTTTCTCGACTTGCGGCGGTGGGTTCTCGAGTTGCGGCGGGGACCCTGGCCCGTCGCCCCTATTAGCCCAGCGGGGTCGTGGTGCCTCCTATGGAGCGGCGAGGGGAGGTAGCCGCCTTGGGTTTCCCCAGGAGGCGCTGCAGCGCACCGGGTCCGCGGCAAGCATTGAGCTAGGACCCTCGGGGTGCCCCTCGAGGTGGGATGGGCATCTCGGGGCATCTCTGGAGTGGCATCAAGGGAGCCGCGGGGACTCAGCCTTTCTCTCGGGTCACAGTAAGGGGAAACCGGGCTTCATCTCGAATGCAGGGTCGAAGGTCGTGCTTTTCCTGGAGTCGCAGCGGGAGGCGGGGGTTGCCTCTCTGGATCCCATGCCAGGCTCCTCAGGGAGCTTCTCCTGTTGCCTCTGGGAAGTGCCGGCCTCCCTTGCCATTGCCAGGGGCAGCTGGGCTTCCCGTCGATTCGCTGCAATGGAATGTGGCCCCATGTGCCATTGCGGGCTTCCTTGGGGACCTTTGGCCTTGGGGCCGGATCTGGTGTCTTGGGGCCTCCTCTGGAGCGTCAGGAGAAGTGACAGGCCTCCTCTTGAGGTGCGAAGGAAAGTAGGGATTCCCGTCGAGTGGAGGCAAAGCCGGCAGCCCCCCTCTCGAGAAGAGGTGGCGTAGGGGAGGTGGGATCGCTGTCTAACTGTGCCTGGAGACGCGGGGTTCCACTCGCGTGGGGACACGGGGATCTCGGGGCACCTCTGGGGCCGCCTAGACGGAGTCCAGCCTGCTTTGCAGGGCCAGAGAGCACTCAGGATGGCTCTCGAGTCGCTGCAGATACAAAGGGCCCCTTCTCGCAGGGAGGGGGGCCCACGGGACGCTCTCGCGCTGTGGCGGGAAGCCCTGCCTTCTTAGCGGGTTCGCACGGGTATCTCGGGGGACACCTGGTGTCACCCGCACGGAGTCAAGCCCCGTTCTGAGCCGGGAGAGGTGCCGGGGCATGCTCTCCATGCCCTGCACGGGAAAAGTGCCTCCTCACGCAATGGGCGTGGCATCACGTGGGTTTTCCCGACTTGCGGTGGTGGGTTCTCGAGTTGTGGCGGGGCCCTGGCCAGTCTCCCCTGTTAGCCCAGTGGGGTGGTGTTGCCTCCTTTGGAGCGGTGAGGGTAGGGAGCCGCCTCGGTATTCCCCAGGAGGCGCTGCGGTGCACCGGGTCTCCGTCAAGCATTGAGCTAGGGCCCTCTGGGTGCCCCTCGAGGTGGGATGGGCATCTCGGGGCATCTCTGGAGTGGCATCAAGGGAGCCGAGGGGACTCAGCCTTTCTCTCGGGTCACAGGACGGGGAAACCGGGCTTCATCTCGAATGCAGGGTCGAAGGTCGTGCTTTTCCTGGAGTCGCAGCGGGAGGCGGGGGTTGCCTCTCTGGATCCGATGCCAGGCGCCTCAGGGAGCCTCTCTTGTTGCCTCTGGGAAGTGCCGGCCGGCCTCCTTTACCATTGCCAGGGGCAGCTGGGCTTCCCGTCGATTCGCTGTGATGCAATGGGGCCCCATGTGCCATTGCGGTCTTCCTTGGGGATCTTTGGACTTGGGTCCGGAACTGCTGTCTTGGGGCCTCCTCTGGAGCATCAGGAGAAGGGACAGGCCTCCTCTTCAGGTGCGAAGGAAAGTAGGAATTCCAGTCGAGTGGAGGCAAAGCCGGCGGCCCCCCTCTCGAGAAGAGGTGGCGTAGGAGAGGCGGGGTCGCTGTCGAGCCGCGCCGGGAGACTCGGGGTTGCACTCGCGTGGGGACACGAGGATCTCGGGGAACCTTTGGGGCTGCCTAGACGGAGTCCAGCCTGCTTTGCAGGGCCAGAGAGCACTCAGGATGGCTCTCGAGTCGTTGCAGATACAAAGTGCCCCTTCTCGCAGGGAGGGGGGCCCACGGGACGCTCTCGCGCTGTGGCGGGAAGCCCTGCCTTCTTGGCGGGTTGGTACGGGTATCTCGGGGGAAACCTGGTGCCACCCGCACGGAGTCAAGCCCCGTTCTGAGCCGGGAGAGGTGCCGGGGCATGCTCTCCATGCCCTGCACGGGAAAAGTGCCTCCTCACGCAATGGGCGTGGCATCACGTGGGTTTTCTCGACTTGCGGTGGTGGGTTCTTGACTTGTGGCGGGGCCCTGGCTGGTCTCCCCTGTTAGCCCACTGGGGTGGTGTTGCCTCCTTTGGAGCGGCGAGGGGAGGGAGCTGCCTCGGGATTCCCCAGGATGCGCTGCAGCGCACAGGGTCCGCGGCACGGCACGCATAGGGCTAGGACCCTCGGGGTGCCCCTCGAGGTCGGATGGGCTTCTCGGGGCATCTCTGGGGTGGCATCAAGGGAGCCGCGGGGACTCAGCCTTTCTCTCGGGTCACAGTAAGGGGAAATCGGGCTTCATCTCGAATGCAGGGTCGAAGGTCGTGCTTTTCCTGGAGTCGCAGCGGGAGGCGGGGGTTGCCTCTCTGGATCCCATGCCAGGCTCCTCAGGGAGCTTCTCTTGTTGCCTCTGGGAAGTGCCGACCTCCTTTGCCATTGCCAGGGGCAGCTGGGCTTCCCGTCGATTCGCTGCGATGCAATGGGGCCCCATGTGCCATTGCGGTTTTCCTTGGGGACCTTCGTTCTTGGGGCCAGAACTGGTGTCTTGGGGCCTCCTCTGGAGCGTCAGGAGAAGTGACAGGCCTCCTTTTGAGGTGCGAAGGAAAGTAGGGATTCCAGTCGAGTGGAGGCAAAGCCGGCGGCCCCCCTCTCGAGAAGAGGTGGCGTAGGCGAGGGGGGGTCGCTGTCGAGCCGCGCCTGGAGACTCGGGGCTCCGCTCTCGTGGGGACACGGTGATCTCGGGGAACCTCTGGGGGCGCCTAGAGGGAGTCCAGCCTCCTTTGAGGGCCAGAGAGCACTCAAGATGGCTCTCGAGTCGCTGCAGATACAAAGGGCCCCTTCTCGCACGGAGGGGGGCCCACAGGACGCTCTCGCGCTGTGGCGGGAAGCCCTGCCTTCTTGACCGGTTGGCACGGCTATCTCGGGGGACACCTGGTGTCGGCCGCACGGAGTGAAGCCCTGTTCTGAGCCGGGAGAGGTACCGGGGCATGCTCTCCACGCCCTGCAAGGGAAAAGCGCCCCCTCACGCAGTGGGCGTGGCATCACATGGGGTTTCTCGACTTGCGGCGGTGGGTTCTCGACTTGCGGCGGGGACCCTGGCCCGTCGCCCCTATTAGCCCAGCGGGGTCGTGGTGCCTCCTATGGAGCGGCGAGGGGAGGGAGCCGCCTTGGGTTTCCCCAGGAGGCGCTGCAGCGCACCGGGTCCGCGGCAAGCATTGAGCTAGGACCCTCGGGGTGCCCCTTGAGGTGGGATGGGCATCTCGGGGCATCTCTGGAGTGGCATCAAGGGAGCCGCGGGGACTCAGCCTTTCTCTCGGGTCACAGTAAGGGGAAACCGGGCTTCATCTCGAATGCAGGGTCGAAGGTCGTGCTTTTCCTGGAGTCGCAGCGGGAGGCGGGGGTTGCCTCTCTGGATCCCATGCCAGGCTCCTCAGGGAGCTTCTCCTGTTGCCTCTGGGAAGTGCCGGCCTCCCTTGCCATTGCCAGGGGCAGCTGGGCTTCCCGTCGATTCGCTGCAATGGAATGTGGCCCCATGTGACATTGCGGGCTTCCTTGGGGACCTTTGGCCTTGGGGCCGGATCTGGTGTCTTGGGGCCTCCTCTGGAGCGTCAGGAGAAGTGACAGGCCTCCTCTTGAGGTGCGAAGGAAAGTAGGGATTCCCGTCGAGTGGAGGCAAAGCTGCGGCCCCCCTCTCGAGAAGAGGTGGCGTAGGGGAGGTGGGATCGCTGTCTAACTGTGCCTGGAGACGCGGGGTTCCACTCGCGTGGGGACACGGGGATCTCGGGGCACCTCTGGGGCCGCCTAGACGGAGTCCAGCCTGCTTTGCAGGGCCAGAGAGCACTCAGGATGGCTCTCGAGTCGCTGCAGATACAAAGGGCCCCTTCTCGCAGGGAGGGGGGCCCACGGGACGCTCTCGCGCTGTGGCGGGAAGCCCTGCCTCCTTAGCGGGTTGGCACGGGTATCTCGGGGGACACCTGGTGTCACCCGCACGGAGTCAAGCCCCGTTCTGAGACGGGAGAGGTGCCGGGGCATGCTCTCCATGCCCTGCACGGGAAAAGTGCCTCCTCACGCAATGGGCGTGGCATCACGTGTGTTTTCTCGACTTGCGGAGGGTGGGTTCTCGAGTTGTGGCGGGGCCCTGGCCAGTCTCCCCTGTTAGCCCAGTGGGGTGGTGTTGCCTCCTTTGGAGCGGCGAGGGCAGGGAGCCGCCTCGGTATTCCCCAGGAGGCGCTGCGGTGCACCGGGTCTCCGTCAAGCATTGAGCTAGGGCCCTCTGGGTGCCCCTCGAGGTGGGATGGGCATCTCGGGGCATCTCTGGAGTGGCATCAAGGGAGCCGAGGGGACTCAGCCTTTCTCTCGGGTCACAGGACGGGGAAACCGGGCTTCATCTCGAATGCAGGGTCGAAGGTCGTGCTTTTCCTGGAGTCGCAGCGGGAGGCGGGGGTTGCCTCTCTGCATCCGATGCCAGGCGCCTCAGGGAGCCTCTCTTGTTGCCTCTGGGAAGTGCCGGCCGGCCTCCTTTACCATTGCCAGGGGCAGCTGGGCTTCCCGTCGATTCGCTGCGATGCAATGGGGCCCCATGTGCCATTGCGGTCTTCCTTGGGGATCTTTGGACTTGGGGCCGGAACTGCTGTCTTGGGGCCTCCTCTGGAGCATCAGGAGAAGGGACAGGCCTCCTCTTCAGGTGCGAAGGAAAGTAGGAATTCCAGTCGAGTGGAGGCAAAGCCGGCGGCCCCCCTCTCGAGAAGAGGTGGCGTAGGAGAGGCGGGGTCTCTGTCGAGCCGCACCGGGAGACTCGGGGTTGCACACGCGTGGGGACACGAGGATCTCGGGGAACCTTTGGGGCTGCCTAGACGGAGTCCAGCCTGCTTTGCAGGGCCAGAGAGCACTCAGGATGGCTCTCGAGTCGTTGCAGATACAAAGTGCCCCTTCTCGCAGGGAGGGGGGCCCACGGGACGCTCTCGCGCTGTGGCGGGAAGCCCTGCCTTCTTGGCGGGTTGGTACGGGTATCTCGGGGGAAACCTGGTGCCACCCGCACGGAGTCAAGCCCCGTTCTGAGCCGGGAGAGGTGCCGGGGCATGCTCTCCATGCCCTGCACGGGAAAAGTGCCTCCTCACGCAATGGGCGTGGCATCACGTGGGTTTTCTCGACTTGCGGTGGTGGGTTCTTGAGTTGTGGCGGGGCCCTGGCTCGTCTCCCCTGTTAGCCCACTGGGGTGGTGTTGCCTCCTTTGGAGCGGCGAGGGGAGGGAGCTGCCTCGGGATTCCCCAGGAGGCGCTGCAGCGCACAGGGTCCGCGGCACGGCACGCATAGGGCTAGGACCCTCGGGGTGCCCCTCGAGGTCGGATGGGCTTCTCGGGGCATCTCTGGGGTGGCATCAAGGGAGCCGCGGGGACTCAGCCTTTCTCTCGGGTCACAGTAAGGGGAAATCGGGCTTCATCTCGAATGCAGGGTCGAAGGTCGTGCTTTTCCTGGAGTCGCAGCGGGAGGCGGGGGTTGCCTCTCTGGATCCCATGCCAGGCTCCTCAGGGAGCTTCTCTTGTTGCCTCTGGGAAGTGCCGACCTCCTTTGCCATTGCCAGGGGCAGCTGGGCTTCCCGTCGATTCGCTGCGATGCAATGGGGCCCCATGTGCCATTGCGGTTTTCCTTGGGGACCTTCGTTCTTGGGGCCAGAACTGGTGTCTTGGGGCCTCCTCTGGAGCGTCAGGAGAAGTGACAGGCCTCCTTTTGAGGTGCGAAGGAAAGTAGGGATTCCAGTCGAGTGGAGGCAAAGCCGGCGGCCCCCCTCTCGAGAAGAGGTGGCGTAGGCGAGGCGGGGTCGCTGTCGAGCCGCGCCTGGAGACTCGGGGCTCCGCTCTCGTGGGGACACGGGGATCTCGGGGAACCTCTGGGGGCGCCGAGAGGGAGTCCAGCCTCCTTTGAGGGCCAGAGAGCACTCAAGATGGCTCTCGAGTCGCTGCAGATACAAAGGGCCCCTTCTCGCACGGAGGGGGGCCCACAGGACGCTCTCGCGCTGTGGCGGGAAGCCCTGCCTTCTTGACTGGTTGGCTCGGCTATCTCGGGGGACACCTGGTGTCGGCCGCACGGAGTGAAGCCCCGTTCTGAGCCGGGAGAGGTACCGGGGCATGCTCTCCACGCCCTGCAAGGGAAAAGCGCCTCCTCACGCAGTGGGCGTGGCATCACGTGGGGTTTCTCGACTTGCGGCGGTGGGTTCTCGAGTTGCGGCGGGGACCCTGGCCCGTCGCCCCTATTAGCCCAGCGGGGTCGTGGTGCCTCCTATGGAGCGGCGAGGGGAGGGAGCCGCCTTGGGTTTCCCCAGGAGGCGCTGCAGCGCACCGGGTCCGCGGCAAGCATTGAGCTAGGACCCTCGGGGTGCCCCTCGAGGTGGGATGGGCATCTCGGGGCATCTCTGGAGTGGCATCAAGGGAGCCGCGGGGACTCAGCCTTTCTCTCGGGTCACAGTAAGGGGAAACCGGGCTTCATCTCGAATGCAGGGTCGAAGGTCGTGCTTTTCCTGGAGTCGCAGTGGGAGGCGGGGGTTGCCTCTCTGGATCCCATGCCAGGCTCCTCAGGGAGCTTCTCCTGTTGCCTCTGGGAAGTGCCGGCCTCCCTTGCCATTGCCAGGGGCAGCTGGGCTTCCCGTCGATTCGCTGCAATGGAATGTGGCCCCATGTGCCATTGCGGGCTTCCTTGGGGACCTTTGGCCTTGGGGCCGGATCTGGTGTCTTGGGGCCTCCTCTGGAGCGTCAGGAGAAGTGACAGGCCTCCTCTTGAGGTGCGAAGGAAAGTAGGGATTCCCGTCGAGTGGAGGCAAAGCCGGCGGCCCCCCTCTCGAGAAGAGGTGGCGTAGGGGAGGTGGGATCGCTGTCTAACTGTGCCTGGAGACGCGGGGTTCCACTCGCGTGGGGACACGGGGATCTCGGGGCACCTCTGGGGCCGCCTAGACGGAGTCCAGCCTGCTCTGCAGGGCCAGAGAGCACTCAGGATGGCTCTCGAGTCACTGCAGATACAAAGGGCCCCTTCTCGCAGGGAGGGGGGCCCACGGGACGCTCTCGCGCTGTGGCGGGAAGCCCTGCCTCCTTAGCGGGTTGGCACGGGTATCTCGGGGGACACCTGGTGTCACCCGCACGGAGTCAAGCCCCGTTCTGAGACGGGAGAGGTGCCGGGGCATGCTCTCCATGCCCTGCACGGGAAAAGTGCCTCCTCACGCAATGGGCGTGGCATCACGTGTGTTTTCTCGACTTGCGGAGGGTGGGTTCTCGAGTTGTGGCGGGGCCCTGGCCAGTCTCCCCTGTTAGCCCAGTGGGGTGGTGTTGCCTCCTTTGGAGCGGCGAGGGCAGGGAGCCGCCTCGGTATTCCCCAGGAGGCGCTGCGGTGCACCGGGTCTCCGTCAAGCATTGAGCTAGGGCCCTCGGGGTGCCCCTCGAGGTGGGATGGGCATCTCGGGGCATCTCTGGAGTGGCATCAAGGGAGCCGAGGGGACTCAGCCTTTCTCTCGGGTCACAGGACGGGGAAACCGGGCTTCATCTCGAATGCAGGGTCGAAGGTCGTGCTTTTCCTGGAGTCGCAGCGGGAGGCGGGGGTTGCCTCTCTGGATCCGATGCCAGGCGCCTCAGGGAGCCTCTCTTGTTGCCTCTGGGAAGTGCCGGCCGGCCTCCTTTACCATTGCCAGGGGCAGCTGGGCTTCCCGTCGATTCGCTGCGATGCAATGGGGCCCCATGTGCCATTGCGGTCTTCCTTGGGGATCTTTGGACTTGGGGCCGGAACTGCTGTCTTGGGGCCTCCTCTGGAGCATCAGGAGAAGGGACAGGCCTCCTCTTCAGGTGCGAAGGAAAGTAGGAATTCCAGTCGAGTGGAGGCAAAGCCGGCGGCCCCCCTCTCGAGAAGAGGTGGCGTAGGAGAGGCGGGGTCGCTGTCGAGCCGCGCCGGGAGACTCGGGGTTGCACTCGCGTGGGGACACGAGGATCTCGGGGAACCTTTGGGGCTGCCTAGACGGAGTCCAGCCTGCTTTGCAGGGCCAGAGAGCACTCAGGATGGCTCTCGAGTCGTTGCAGATACAAAGTGCCCCTTCTCGCAGGGAGGGGGGCCCACGGGACGCTCTCGCGCTGTGGCGGGAAGCCCTGCCTTCTTGGCGGGTTGGTACGGGTATCTCGGGGGAAACCTGGTGCCACCCGCACGGAGTCGAGCCCCGTTCTGAGCCGGGAGAGGTGCCGGGGCATGCTCTCCATGCCCTGCACGGGAAAAGTGCCTCCTCACGCAATGGGCGTGGCATCACGTGGGTTTTCTCGACTTGCGGTGGTGGGTTCTTGAGTTGTGGCGGGGCCCTGGCTCGTCTCCCCTGTTAGCCCACTGGGGTGGTGTTGCCTCCTTTGGAGCGGCGAGGGGAGGGAGCTGCCTCGGGATTCCCCAGGAGGCGCTGCAGCGCACAGGGTCCGCGGCACGGCACGCATAGGGCTAGGACCCTCGGGGTGCCCCTCGAGGTCGGATGGGCTTCTCGGGGCATCTCTGGGGTGGCATCAAGGGAGCCGCGGGGACTCAGCCTTTCTCTCGGGTCACAGTAAGGGGAAATCGGGCTTCATCTCGAATGCAGGGTCGAAGGTCGTGCTTTTCCTGGAGTCGCAGCGGGAGGCGGGGGTTGCCTCTCTGGATCCCATGCCAGGCTCCTCAGGGAGCTTCTCTTGTTGCCTCTGGGAAGTGCCGACCTCCTTTGCCATTGCCAGGGGCAGCTGGGCTTCCCGTCGATTCGCTGCGATGCAATGGGGCCCCATGTGCCATTGCGGTTTTCCTTGGGGACCTTCGTTCTTGGGGCCAGAACTGGTGTCTTGGGGCCTCCTCTGGAGCGTCAGGAGAAGTGACAGGCCTCCTTTTGAGGTGCGAAGGAAAGTAGGGATTCCAGTCGAGTGGAGGCAAAGCCGGCGGCCCCCCTCTCGAGAAGAGGTGGCGTAGGCGAGGCGGGGTCGCTGTCGAGCCGCGCCTGGAGACTCGGGGCTCCGCTCTCGTGGGGACACGGGGATCTCGGGGAACCTCTGGGGGCGCCGAGAGGGAGTCCAGCCTCCTTTGAGGGCCAGAGAGCACTCAAGATGGCTCTCGAGTCGCTGCAGATACAAAGGGCCCCTTCTCGCACGGAGGGGGGCCCACAGGACGCTCTCGCGCTGTGGCGGGAAGCCCTGCCTTCTTGACCGGTTGGCACGGCTATCTCGGGGGACACCTGGTGTCGGCCGCACGGAGTGAAGCCCCGTTCTGAGCCGGGAGAGGTACCGGGGCATGCTCTCCACGCCCTGCAAGGGAAAAGCGCCTCCTCACGCAGTGGGCGTGGCATCACGTGGGGTTTCTCGACTTGCGGCGGTGGGTTCTCGAGTTGCGGCGGGGACCCTGGCCCGTCGCCCCTATTAGCCCAGCGGGGTCGTGGTGCCTCCTATGGAGCGGCGAGGGGAGGGAGCCGCCTTGGGTTTCCCCAGGAGGCGCTGCAGCGCACCGGGTCCGCGGCAAGCATTGAGCTAGGACCCTCGGGGTGCCCCTCGAGGTGGGATGGGCATCTCGGGGCATCTCTGGAGTGGCATCAAGGGAGCCGCGGGGACTCAGCCTTTCTCTCGGGTCACAGTAAGGGGAAACCGGGCTTCATCTCGAATGCAGGGTCGAAGGTCGTGCTTTTCCTGGAGTCGCAGCGGGAGGCGGGGGTTGCCTCTCTGGATCCCATGCCAGGCTCCTCAGGGAGCTTCTCCTGTTGCCTCTGGGAAGTGCCGGCCTCCCTTGCCATTGCCAGGGGCAGCTGGGCTTCCCGTCGATTCGCTGCAATGGAATGTGGCCCCATGTGCCATTGCGGGCTTCCTTGGGGACCTTTGGCCTTGGGGCCGGATCTGGTGTCTTGGGGCCTCCTCTGGAGCGTCAGGAGAAGTGACAGGCCTCCTCTTGAGGTGCGAAGGAAAGTAGGGATTCCCGTCGAGTGGAGGCAAAGCCGGCGGCCCCCCTCTCGAGAAGAGGTGGCGTAGGGGAGGTGGGATCGCTGTCTAACTGTGCCTGGAGACGCGGGGTTCCACTCGCGTGGGGACACGGGGATCTCGGGGCACCTCTGGGGCCGCCTAGACGGAGTCCAGCCTGCTTTGCAGGGCCAGAGAGCACTCAGGATGGCTCTCGAGTCGCTGCAGATACAAAGGGCCCCTTCTCGCAGGGAGGGGGGCCCACGGGACGCTCTCGCGCTGTGGCGGGAAGCCCTGCCTTCTTAGCGGGTTGGCACGGGTATCTCGGGGGACACCTGGTGTCACCCGCACGGAGTCAAGCCCCGTTCTGAGACGGGAGAGGTGCCGGGGCATGCTCTCCATGCCCTGCACGGGAAAAGTGCCTCCTCACGCAATGGGCGTGGCATCACGTGGGTTTTCCCGACTTGCGGTGGTGGGTTCTCGAGTTGTGGCGGGGCCCTGGCCAGTCTCCCCTGTTAGCCCAGTGGGGTGGTGTTGCCTCCTTTGGAGCGGCGAGGGCAGGGAGCCGCCTCGGTATTCCCCAGGAGGCGCTGCGGTGCACCGGGTCTCCGTCAAGCATTGAGCTAGGGCCCTCGGGGTGCCCCTCGAGGTGGGATGGGCATCTCGGGGCATCTCTGGAGTGGCATCAAGGGAGCCGAGGGGACTCAGCCTTTCTCTCCGGTCACAGGACGGGGAAACCGGGCTTCATCTCGAATGCAGGGTCGAAGGTCGTGCTTTTCCTGGAGTCGCAGCGGGAGGCGGGGGTTGCCTCTCTGGATCCGATGCCAGGCGCCTCAGGGAGCCTCTCTTGTTGCCTCTGGGAAGTGCCGGCCGGCCTCCTTTACCATTGCCAGGGGCAGCTGGGCTTCCCGTCGATTCGCTGCGATGCAATGGGGCCCCATGTGCCATTGCGGTCTTCCTTGGGGATCTTTGGACTTGGGGCCGGAACTGCTGTCTTGGGGCCTCCTCTGGAGCATCAGGAGAAGGGACAGGCCTCCTCTTCAGGTGCGAAGGAAAGTAGGAATTCCAGTCGAGTGGAGGCAAAGCCGGCGGCCCCCCTCTCGAGAAGAGGTGGCGTAGGAGAGGCGGGGTCGCTGTCGAGCCGCGCCGGGAGACTCGGGGTTGCACTCGCGTGGGGACACGAGGATCTCGGGGAACCTTTGGGGCTGCCTAGACGGAGTCCAGCCTGCTTTGCAGGGCCAGAGAGCACTCAGGATGGCTCTCGAGTCGTTGCAGATACAAAGTGCCCCTTCTCGCAGGGAGGGGGGCCCACGGGACGCTCTCGCGCTGTGGCGGGAAGCCCTGCCTTCTTGGCGGGTTGGTACGGGTATCTCGGGGGAAACCTGGTGCCACCCGCACGGAGTCAAGCCCCGTTCTGAGCCGGGAGAGGTGCCGGGGCATGCTCTCCATGCCCTGCACGGGAAAAGTGCCTCCTCACGCAATGGGCGTGGCATCACGTGGGTTTTCTCGACTTGCGGTGGTGGGTTCTTGAGTTGTGGCGGGGCCCTGGCTCGTCTCCCCTGTTAGCCCACTGGGGTGGTGTTGCCTCCTTTGGAGCGGCGAGGGGAGGGAGCTGCCTCGGGATTCCCCAGGAGGCGCTGCAGCGCACAGGGTCCGCGGCACGGCACGCATAGGGCTAGGACCCTCGGGGTGCCCCTCGAGGTCGGATGGGCTTCTCGGGGCATCTCTGGGGTGGCATCAAGGGAGCCGCGGGGACTCAGCCTTTCTCTCGGGTCACAGTAAGGGGAAATCGGGCTTCATCTCGAATGCAGGGTCGAAGGTCGTGCTTTTCCTGGAGTCGCAGCGGGAGGCGGGGGTTGCCTCTCTGGATCCCATGCCAGGCTCCTCAGGGAGCTTCTCTTGTTGCCTCTGGGAAGTGCCGACCTCCTTTGCCATTGCCAGGGGCAGCTGGGCTTCCCGTCGATTCGCTGCGATGCAATGGGGCCCCATGTGCCATTGCGGTTTTCCTTGGGGACCTTCGTTCTTGGGGCCAGAACTGGTGTCTTGGGGCCTCCTCTGGAGCGTCAGGAGAAGTGACAGGCCTCCTTTTGAGGTGCGAAGGAAAGTAGGGATTCCAGTCGAGTGGAGGCAAAGCCGGCGGCCCCCCTCTCGAGAAGAGGTGGCGTAGGCGAGGCGGGGTCGCTGTCGAGCCGCGCCTGGAGACTCGGGGCTCCGCTCTCGTGGGGACACGGGGATCTCGGGGAACCTCTGGGGGCGCCTAGAGGGAGTCCAGCCTCCTTTGAGGGCCAGAGAGCACTCAAGATGGCTCTCGAGTCGCTGCAGATACAAAGGGCCCCTTCTCGCACGGAGGGGGGCCCACAGGACGCTCTCGCGCTGTGGCGGGAAGCCCTGCCTTCTTGACCGGTTGGCACGGCTATCTCGGGGGACACCTGGTGTCGGCCGCACGGAGTGAAGCCCCGTTCTGAGCCGGGAGAGGTACCGGGGCATGCTCTCCACGCCCTGCAAGGGAAAAGCGCCTCCTCACGCAGTGGGCGTGGCATCACGTGGGGTTTCTCGACTTGCGGCGGTGGGTTCTCGAGTTGCGGCGGGGACCCTGGCCCGTCGCCCCTATTAGCCCAGCGGGGTCGTGGTGCCTCCTATGGAGCGGCGAGGGGAGGGAGCCGCCTTGGGTTTCCCCAGGAGGCGCTGCAGCGCACCGGGTCCGCGGCAAGCATTGAGCTAGGACCCTCGGGGTGCCCCTCGAGGTGGGATGGGCATCTCGGGGCATCTCTGGAGTGGCATCAAGGGAGCCGCGGGGACTCAGCCTTTCTCTCGGGTCACAGTAAGGGGAAACCGGGCTTCATCTCGAATGCAGGGTCGAAGGTCGTGCTTTTCCTGGAGTCGCAGCGGGAGGCGGGGGTTGCCTCTCTGGATCCCATGCCAGGCTCCTCAGGGAGCTTCTCCTGTTGCCTCTGGGAAGTGCCGGCCTCCCTTGCCATTGCCAGGGGCAGCTGGGCTTCCCGTCGATTCGCTGCAATGGAATGTGGCCCCATGTGCCATTGCGGGCTTCCTTGGGGACCTTTGGCCTTGGGGCCGGATCTGGTGTCTTGGGGCCTCCTCTGGAGCGTCAGGAGAAGTGACAGGCCTCCTCTTGAGGTGCGAAGGAAAGTAGGGATTCCCGTCGAGTGGAGGCAAAGCCGGCGGCCTCCCTCTCGAGAAGAGGTGGCGTAGGGGAGGTGGGATCGCTGTCTAACTGTGCCTGGAGACGCGGGGTTCCACTCGCGTGGGGACACGGGGATCTCGGGGCACCTCTGGGGCCGCCTAGACGGAGTCCAGCCTGCTTTGCAGGGCCAGAGAGCACTCAGGATGGCTCTCGAGTCGCTGCAGATACAAAGGGCCCCTTCTCGCAGGGAGGGGGGCCCACGGGACGCTCTCGCGCTGTGGCGGGAAGCCCTGCCTTCTTAGCGGGTTGGCACGGGTATCTCGGGGGACACCTGGTGTCACCCGCACGGAGTCAAGCCCCGTTCTGAGACGGGAGAGGTGCCGGGGCATGCTCTCCATGCCCTGCACGGGAAAAGTGCCTCCTCACGCAATGGGCGTGGCATCACGTGGGTTTTCCCGACTTGCGGCGGTGGGTTCTCGAGTTGTGGCGGGGCCCTGGCCAGTCTCCCCTGTTAGCCCAGTGGGGTGGTGTTGCCTCCTTTGGAGCGGCGAGGGCAGGGAGCCGCCTCGGTATTCCCCAGGAGGCGCTGCTGTGCACCGGGTCTCCGTCAAGCATTGAGCTAGGGCCCTCTGGGTGCCCCTCGAGGTGGGATGGGCATCTCGGGGCATCTCTGGAGTGGCATCAAGGGAGCTGAGGGGACTCAGCCTTTCTCTCGGGTCACAGGACGGGGAAACCGGGCTTCATCTCGAATGCAGGGTCGAAGGTCGTGCTTTTCCTGGAGTCGCAGCGGGAGGCGGGGGTTGCCTCTCTGGATCCGATGCCAGGCGCCTCAGGGAGCCTCTCTTGTTGCCTCTGGGAAGTGCCGGCCGGCCTCCTTTACCATTGCCAGGGGCAGCTGGGCTTCCCGTCGATTCGCTGCGATGCAATGGGGCCCCATGTGCCATTGCGGTCTTCCTTGGGGATCTTTGGACTTGGGGCCGGAACTGCTGTCTTGGGGCCTCCTCTGGAGCATCAGGAGAAGGGACAGGCCTCCTC
Organism: Giraffa tippelskirchi; assembly: GCF_054371585.1. Lineage (NCBI taxonomy): Eukaryota > Metazoa > Chordata > Mammalia > Artiodactyla > Giraffidae > Giraffa > Giraffa tippelskirchi. Next base: position 5,449,818 of record NC_137288.1, on the reverse strand, counting down.
TTCAGGTGCGAAGGAAAGTAGGAATTCCAGTCGAGTGGAGGCAAAGCCGGCGGCCCCCCTCTCGAGAAGAGGTGGCGTAGGAGAGGCGGGGTCGCTGTCGAGCCGCGCCGGGAGACTCGGGGTTGCACTCGCGTGGGGACACGAGGATCTCGGGGAACCTTTGGGGCTGCCTAGACGGAGTCCAGCCTGCTTTGCAGGGCCAGAGAGCACTCAGGATGGCTCTCGAGTCGTTGCAGATACAAAGTGCCCCTTCTCGCAGGGAGGGGGGCCCACGGGACGCTCTCGCGCTGTGGCGGGAAGCCCTGCCTTCTTGGCGGGTTGGTACGGGTATCTCGGGGGAAACCTGGTGCCACCCGCACGGAGTCAAGCCCCGTTCTGAGCCGGGAGAGGTGCCGGGGCATGCTCTCCATGCCCTGCACGGGAAAAGTGCCTCCTCACGCAATGGGCGTGGCATCACGTGGGTTTTCTCGACTTGCGGTGGTGGGTTCTTGAGTTGTGGCGGGGCCCTGGCTCGTCTCCCCTGTTAGCCCACTGGGGTGGTGTTGCCTCCTTTGGAGCGGCGAGGGGAGGGAGCTGCCTCGGGATTCCCCAGGAGGCGCTGCAGCGCACAGGGTCCGCGGCACGGCACGCATAGGGCTAGGACCCTCGGGGTGCCCCTCGAGGTCGGATGGGCTTCTCGGGGCATCTCTGGGGTGGCATCAAGGGAGCCGCGGGGACTCAGCCTTTCTCTCGGGTCACAGTAAGGGGAAATCGGGCTTCATCTCGAATGCAGGGTCGAAGGTCGTGCTTTTCCTGGAGTCGCAGCAGGAGGCGGGGGTTGCCTCTCTGGATCCCATGCCAGGCTCCTCAGGGAGCTTCTCTTGTTGCCTCTGGGAAGTGCCGACCTCCTTTGCCATTGCCAGGTGCAGCTGGGCTTCCCGTCGATTCGCTGCGATGCAATGGGGCCCCATGTGCCATTGCGGTTTTCCTTGGGGACTTTCGTTCTTGGGGCCAGAACTGGTGTCTTGGGGCCTCCTCTGGAGCGTCAGGAGAAGTGACAGGCCTCCTTTTGAGGTGCGAAGGAAAGTAGGGATTCCAGTCGAGTGGAGGCAAAGCCGGCGGCCCCCCTCTCGAGAAGAGGTGGCGTAGGCGAGGCGGGGTCGCTGTCGAGCCGCGCCTGGAGACTCGGGGCTCCGCTCTCGTGGGGACACGGGGATCTCGGGGAACCTCTGGGGGCGCCTAGAGGGAGTCCAGCCTCCTTTGAGGGCCAGAGAGCACTCAAGATGGCTCTCGAGTCGCTGCAGATAAAAAGGGCCCCTTCTCGCACGGAGGGGGGCCCACAGGACGCTCTCGCGCTGTGGCGGGAAGCCCTGCCTTCTTGACCGGTTGGCACGGCTATCTCGGGGGACACCTGGTGTCGGCCGCACGGAGTGAAGCCCCGTTCTGAGCCGGGAGAGGTACCGGGGCATGCTCTCCACGCCCTGCAAGGGAAAAGCGCCTCCTCACGCAGTGGGCGTGGCATCACGTGGGGTTTCTCGACTTGCGGCGGTGGGTTCTCGAGTTGCGGCGGGGACCCTGGCCCGTCGCCCCTATTAGCCCAGCGGGGTCGTGGTGCCTCCTATGGAGCGGCGAGGGGAGGGAGCCGCCTTGGGTTTCCCCAGGAGGCGCTGCAGCGCACCGGGTCCGCGGCAAGCATTGAGCCAGGACCCTCGGGGTGCCCCTCGAGGTGGGATGGGCATCTCGGGGCATCTCTGGAGTGGCATCAAGGGAGCCGCGGGGACTCAGCCTTTCTCTCGGGTCACAGTAAGGGGAAACCGGGCTTCATCTCGAATGCAGGGTCGAAGGTCGTGTTTTTCCTGGAGTCGCAGCGGGAGGCGGGGGTTGCCTCTCTGGATCCCATGCCAGGCTCCTCAGGGAGCTTCTCCTGTTGCCTCTGGGAAGTGCCGGCCTCCCTTGCCATTGCCAGGGGCAGCTGGGCTTCCCGTCGATTCGCTGCGATGCAATGGGGCCCCATGTGCCATTGCGGTCTTCCTTGGGGATCTTTGGACTTGGGGCCGGAACTGCTGTCTTGGGGCCTCCTCTGGAGCATCAGGAGAAGGGACAGGCCTCCTCTTCAGGTGCGAAGGAAAGTAGGAATTCCAGTCGAGTGGAGGCAAAGCCGGCGGCCCCCCTCTCGAGAAGAGGTGGCGTAGGAGAGGCGGGGTCGCTGTCGAGCCGCGCCGGGAGACTCGGGGTTCCACTCGTGTGGGGACACGAGGATCTCGGGGAACCTTTGGGGCTGCCTAGACGGAGTCCAGCCTGCTTTGCAGGGCCAGAGAGCACTCAGGATGGCTCTCGAGTCGTTGCAGATACAAAGTGCCCCTTCTCGCAGGGAGGGGGGCCCACGGGACGCTCTCGCGCTGTGGTGGGAAGCCCTGCCTTCTTGGCGGGTTGGTACGGGTATCTCGGGGGAAACCTGGTGCCACCCGCACGGAGTCAAGCCCCGTTCTGAGACGGGAGAGGTGCCGGGGCATGCTCTCCATGCCCTGCACGGGAAAAGTGCCTCCTCACGCAATGGGCGTGGCATCACGTGGGTTTTCTCGACTTGCGGTGGTGGGTTCTCGAGTTGTGGCGGGGCCCTGGCCAGTGTCCCCTGTTAGCCCAGTGGGGTGGTGTTGCCTCCTTTGGAGCGGCGAGGGCAGGGAGCCGCCTCGGTATTCCCCAGGAGGCACTGCGGTGCACCGGGTCTCCGTCAAGCATTGAGCTAGGGCCCTCGGGGTGCCCCTCGAGGTGGGATGGGCATCTCGGGGCATCTCTGGAGTGGCATCAAGGGAGCCGAGGGGACTCAGCCTTTCTCTCGGGTCACAGCACGGGGAAACCGGGCTTCATCTCGAATGCAGGGTCGAAGGTCGTGCTTTTCCTGGAGTCGCAGCGGGAGGCGGGGGTTGCCTCTCTGGATCCCATGCCAGGCGCCTCAGGGAGCCTCTCTTGTTGCCTCTGGGAAGTGCCGGCCGGCCTCCTTTACCATTGCCAGGGGCAGCTGGGCTTCCCGTCGATTCGCTGCGATGCAATGGGGCCCCATGTGCCATTGCGGTCTTCCTTGGGGATCTTTGGACTTGGGGCCGGAACTGCTGTCTTGGGGCCTCCTCTGGAGCATCAGGAGAAGGGACAGGCCTCCTCTTCAGGTGCGAAGGAAAGTAGGAATTCCAGTCGAGTGGAGGCAAAGCCGGCGGCCCCCCTCTCGAGAAGAGGTGGCGTAGGAGAGGCGGGGTCGCTGTCGAGCCGCGCCGGGAGACTCGGGGTTGCACTCGCGTGGGGACACGAGGATCTCGGGGAACCTTTGGGGCTGCCTAGACGGAGTCCAGCCTGCTTTGCAGGGCCAGAGAGCACTCAGGATGGCTCTCGAGTCGTTGCAGATACAAAGTGCCCCTTCTCGCAGGGAGGGGGGCCCACGGGACGCTCTCGCGCTGTGGCGGGAAGCCCTGCCTTCTGGGCGGGTTGGTACGGGTATCTCGGGGGAAACCTGGTGCCACCCGCACGGAGTCAAGCCCCGTTCTGAGCCGGGAGAGGTGCCGGGGCATGCTCTCCATGCCCTGCACGGGAAAAGTGCCTCCTCACGCAATGGGCGTGGCATCACGTGGGTTTTCTCGACTTGCGGTGGTGGGTTCTTGAGTTGTGGCGGGGCCCTGGCTCGTCTCCCCTGTTAGCCCACTGGGGTGGTGTTGCCTCCTTTGGAGCGGCGAGGGGAGGGAGCTGCCTCGGGATTCCCCAGGAGGCGCTGTAGCGCACAGGGTCCGCGGCACGGCACGCATAGGGCTAGGACCCTCGGGGTGCCCCTCGAGGTCGGATGGGCTTCTCGGGGCATCTCTGGTGTGGCATCAAGGGAGCCGCGGGGACTCAGCCTTTCTCTCAGGTCACAGTAAGGGGAAATCGGGCTTCATCTCGAATGCAGGGTCGAAGGTCGTGCTTTTCCTGGAGTCGCAGCGGGAGGCGGGGGTTGCCTCTCTGGATCCCATGCCAGGCTCCTCAGGGAGCTTCTCTTGTTGCCTCTGGGAAGTGCCGGCCTCCTTTGCCATTGCCAGGGGCAGCTGGGCTTCCCGTCGATTCGCTGCGATGCAATGGGGCCCCATGTGCCATTGCGGTTTTCCTTGGGGACCTTCGTTCTTGGGGCCAGAACTGGTGTCTTGGGGCCTCCTCTGGAGCGTCAGGAGAAGTGACAGGCCTCCTTTTGAGGTGCGAAGGAAAGTAGGGATTCCAGTCGAGTGGAGGCAAAGCCGGCGGCCCCCCTCTCGAGAAGAGGTGGCGTAGGCGAGGCGGGGTTGCTGTCGAGCCGCGCCTGGAGACTCGGGGCTCCGCTCTCGTGGGGACACGGGGATCTCGGGGAACCTCTGGGGGCGCCGAGAGGGAGTCCAGCCTCCTTTGAGGGCCAGAGAGCACTCAAGATGGCTCTCGAGTCGCTGCAGATACAAAGGGCCCCTTCTCGCACGGAGGGGTGCCCACAGGACGCTCTCGCGCTGTGGCGGGAAGCCCTGCCTTCTTGACCGGTTGGCACGGCTATCTCGGGGGACACCTGGTGTCGGCCGCACGGAGTGAAGCCCCGTTCTGAGCCGGGAGAGGTACCGGGGCATGCTCTCCACGCCCTGCAAGGGAAAAGCGCCTCCTCACGCAGTGGGCGTGGCATCACGTGGGGTTTCTCGACTTGCGGCGGTGGGTTCTCGAGTTGCGGCGGGGACCCTGGCCCATCGCCCCTATTAGCCCAGCGGGGTCGTGGTGCCTCCTATGGAGCGGCGAGGGGAGGGAGCCGCCTTGGGTTTCCCCAGGAGGCGCTGCAGCGCACCGGGTCCGCGGCAAGCATTGAGCCAGGACCCTCGGGGTGCCCCTCGAGGTGGGATGGGCATCTCGGGGCATCTCTGGAGTGGCATCAAGGGAGCCGCGGGGACTCAGCCTTTCTCTCGGGTCACAGTAAGGGGAAACCAGGCTTCATCTCGAATGCAGGGTCGAAGGTCGTGCTTTTCCTGGAGTCGCAGCGGGAGGCGGGGGTTGCCTCTCTGGATCCCATGCCAGGCTCCTCAGGGAGCTTCTCCTGTTGCCTCTGGGAAGTGCCGGCCTCCCTTGCCATTGCCAGGGGCAGCTGGGCTTCCCGTCGATTCGCTGCAATGGAATGTACCCCCATGTGCCATTGCGGGCTTCCTTGGGGACCTTTGGCCTTGGGGCCGGATCTGGTGTCTTGGGGCCTCCTCTGGAGCGTCAGGAGAAGTGACAGGCCTCCTCTTGAGGTGCGAAGGAAAGTAGGGATTCCCGTCGAGTGGAGGCAAAGCCGGCGGCCCCCCTCTCGAGAATAGGTGGCGTAGGGGAGGTGGGATCGCTGTCTAACTGTGCCTGGAGACGCGGGGTTCCACTCGCGTGGGGACACGGGGATCTCGGGGCACCTCTGGGGCCGCCTAGACGGAGTCCAGCCTGCTTTGCAGGGCCAGAGAGCACTCAGGATGGCTCTCGAGTCGCTGCAGATACAAAGGGCCCCTTCTCGCAGAGAGGGGGGCCCACGGGACGCTCTCGCGCTGTGGCGGGAAGCCCTGCCTTCTTAGCGGGTTGGCACGGGTATCTAGGGGGACACCTGGTGTCACCCGCACGGAGTCAAGCCCCGTTCTGAGACGGGAGAGGTGCCGGGGCATGCTCTCCATGCCCTGCACGGGAAAAGTGCCTCCTCACGCAATGGGCGTGGCATCACGTGGGTTTTCTCGACTTGCGGCGGTGGGTTCTCGAGTTGTGGCGGGGCCCTGGCCAGTCTCCCCTGTTAGCCCAGTGGGGTGGTGTTGCCTCCTTTGGAGCGGCGAGGGCAGGGAGCCGCCTCGGTATTCCCCAGGAGGCGCTGCGGTGCACCGGGTCTCCGTCAAGCATTGAGCTAGGGCCCTCGGGGTGCCCCTCGAGGTGGGATGGGCATCTCGGGGCATCTCTGGAGTGGCATCAAGGGAGCCGAGGGGACTCAGCCTTTCTCTCGGGTCACAGCACGGGGAAACCGGGCTTCATCTCGAATGCAGGGTCGAAGGTCGTGCTTTTCCTGGAGTCGCAGCGGGAGGCGGGGGTTGCCTCTCTGGATCCGATGCCAGGCGCCTCAGGGAGCCTCTCTTGTTGCCTCTGGGAAGTGCCGGCCGGCCTCCTTTACCATTGCCAGGGGCAGCTGGTCTTCCCGTCGATTCGCTGCGATGCAATGGGGCCCCATGTGCCATTGCGGTCTTCCTTGGGGATCTTTGGACTTGGGGCCGGAACTGCTGTCTTGGGGCCTCCTCTGGAGCATCAGGAGAAGGGACAGGCCTCCTCTTCAGGTGCGAAGGAAAGTAGGAATTCCAGTCGAGTGGAGGCAAAGCCGGCGGCCCCCCTCTCGAGAAGAGGTGGCGTAGGAGAGGCGGGGTCGCTGTCGAGCCGCGCCGGGAGACTCGGGGTTGCACTCGCGTGGGGACACGAGGATCTCGGGGAACCTTTGGGGCTGCCTAGACGGAGTCCAGCCTGCTTTGCAGGGCCAGAGAGCACTCAGGATGGCTCTCGAGTCGTTGCAGATACAAAGTGCCCCTTCTCGCAGGGAGGGGGGCCCACGGGACGCTCTCGCGCTGTGGCGGGAAGCCCTGTCTTCTTGGCGGGTTGGTACGGGTATCTCGGGGGAAACCTGGTGCCACCCGCACGGAGTCAAGCCCCGTTCTGAGCCGGGAGAGGTGCCGGGGCATGCTCTCCACGCCCTGCACGGGAAAAGGGCCTCCTCACGCAATGGGCGTGGCATCACGTGGGTTTTCTCGACTTGCGGTGGTGGGTTCTTGAGTTGTGGCGGGGCCCTGGCTCGTCTCCCCTGTTAGCCCACTGGGGTGGTGTTGCCTCCTTTGGAGCAGCGAGGGGAGGGAGCTGCCTCGGGATTCCCCAGGAGGCGCTGCAGCGCACAGGGTCCGCGGCACGGCACGCATAGGGCTAGGACCCTCGGGGTGCCCCTCGAGGTCGGATGGGCTTCTCGGGGCATCTCTGGGGTGGCATCAAGGGAGCCGCGGGGACTCAGCCTTTCTCTCGGGTCACAGTAAGGGGAAATCGGGCTTCATCTCGAATGCAGGGTCGAAGGTTGTGCTTTTCCTGGAGTCGCAGCGGGAGGCGGGGGTTGCCTCTCTGGATCCCATGCCAGGCTCCTCAGGGAGCTTCTCTTGTTGCCTCTGGGAAGTGCCGACCTCCTTTGCCATTGCCAGGGGCAGCTGGGCTTCCCGTCGATTCGCTGCGATGCAATGGGGCCCCATGTGCCATTGCGGTTTTCCTTGGGGACCTTCGTTCTTGGGGCCAGAACTGGTGTCTTGGGGCCTCCTCTGGAGCGTCAGGAGAAGTGACAGGCCTCCTTTTGAGGTGCGAAGGAAAGTAGGGATTCCAGTCGAGTGGAGGCAAAGCCGGCGGCCCCCCTCTCAAGAAGAGGTGGCGTAGGCGAGGCAGGGTCGCTGTCGAGCCGCGCCTGGAGACTCGGGGCTCCGCTCTCGTGGGGACACGGGGATCTCGGGGAACCTCTGGGGGCGCCGAGAGGGAGTCCAGCCTCCTTTGAGGGCCAGAGAGCACTCAAGATGGCTCTCGAGTCGCTGCAGATACAAAGGGCCCCTTCTCGCACGGAGGGGGGCCCACAGGACGCTCTCGCGCTGTGGCGGGAAGCCCTGCCTTCTTGACCGGTTGGCACGGCTATCTCGGGGGACACCTGGTGTCGGCCGCACGGAGTGAAGCCCCGTTCTGAGCCGGGAGAGGTACCGGGGCATGCTCTCCACGCCCTGCAAGGGAAAAGCGCCTCCTCACGCAGTGGGCGTGGCATCACGTGGGGTTTCTCGTCTTGCGGCGGTGGGTCCTCGAGTTGCGGCGGGGACCCTGGCCCGTCGCCCCTATTAGCCCAGCGGGGTCGTGGTGCCTCCTATGGAGCGGCGAGGGGAGGGAGCCGCCTTGGGTTTCCCCAGGAGGCGCTGCAGCGCACCGGGTCCGCGGCAAGCATTGAGCCAGGACCCTCGGGGTGCCCCTCGAGGTGGGATGGGCATCTCGGGGCATCTCTGGAGTGGCATCAAGGGAGCCGCGGGGACTCAGCCTTTCTCTCGGGTCACAGTAAGGGGAAACCGGGCTTCATCTCGAATGCAGGGTCGAAGGTCGTGCTTTTCCTGGAGTCGCAGCGGGAGGCGGGGGTTGCCTCTCTGGATCCCATGCCAGGCTCCTCAGGGAGCTTCTCCTGTTGCCTCTGGGAAGTGCCGGCCTCCCTTGCCATTGCCAGGGGCAGCTGGGCTTCCCGTCGATTCGCTGCAATGGAATGTGGCCCCATGTGCCATTGCGGGCTTCCTTGGGGACCTTTGGCCTTGGGGCCGGATCTGGTGTCTTGGGGCCTCCTCTGGAGCGTCAGGAGAAGTGACAGGCCTCCTCTTGAGGTGCGAAGGAAAGTAGGGATTCCCGTCGAGTGGAGGCAAAGCCGGCGGCCCCCCTCTCGAGAATAGGTGGCGTAGGGGAGGTGGGATCGCTGTCTAACTGTGCCTGGAGACGCGGGGTTCCACTCGCGTGGGGACACGGGGATCTCGGGGCACCTCTGGGGCCGCCTAGACGGAGTCCAGCCTGCTTTGCAGGGCCAGAGAGCACTCAGGATGGCTCTCGAGTCGCTGCAGATACAAAGGGCCCCTTCTCGCAGAGAGGGGGGCCCACGGGACGCTCTCGCGCTGTGGCGGGAAGCCCTGCCTTCTTAGCGGGTTGGCACGGGTATCTCGGGGGACACCTGGTGTCACCCGCACGGAGTCAAGCCCCGTTCTGAGACGGGAGAGGTGCCGGGGCATGCTCTCCATGCCCTGCACGGGAAAAGTGCCTCCTCACGCAATGGGCGTGGCATCACGTGGGTTTTCTCGACTTGCGGCGGTGGGTTCTCGAGTTGTGGCGGGGCCCTGGCCAGTCTCCCCTGTTAGCCCAGTGGGGTGGTGTTGCCTCCTTTGGAGCGGCGAGGGCAGGGAGCCGCCTCGGTATTCCCCAGGAGGCGCTGCGGTGCACCGGGTCTCCGTCAAGCATTGAGCTAGGGCCCTCGGGGTGCCCCTCGAGGTGGGATGGGCATCTCGGGGCATCTCTGGAGTGGCATCAAGGGAGCCGAGGGGACTCAGCCTTTCTCTCGGGTCACAGCACGGGGAAACCGGGCTTCATCTCGAATGCAGGGTCGAAGGTCGTGCTTTTCCTGGAGTCGCAGCGGGAGGCGGGGGTTGCCTCTCTGGATCCGATGCCAGGCGCCTCAGGGAGCCTCTCTTGTTGCCTCTGGGAAGTGCCGGCCGGCCTCCTTTACCATTGCCAGGGGCAGCTGGTCTTCCCGTCGATTCGCTGCGATGCAATGGGGCCCCATGTGCCATTGCGGTCTTCCTTGGGGATCTTTGGACTTGGGGCCGGAACTGCTGTCTTGGGGCCTCCTCTGGAGCATCAGGAGAAGGGACAGGCCTCCTCTTCAGGTGCGAAGGAAAGTAGGAATTCCAGTCGAGTGGAGGCAAAGCCGGCGGCCCCCCTCTCGAGAAGAGGTGGCGTAGGAGAGGCGGGGTCGCTGTCGAGCCGCGCCGGGAGACTCGGGGTTGCACTCGCGTGGGGACACGAGGATCTCGGGGAACCTTTGGGGCTGCCTAGACGGAGTCCAGCCTGCTTTGCAGGGCCAGAGAGCACTCAGGATGGCTCTCGAGTCGTTGCAGATACAAAGTGCCCCTTCTCGCAGGGAGGGGGGCCCACGGGACGCTCTCGCGCTGTGGCGGGAAGCCCTGTCTTCTTGGCGGGTTGGTACGGGTATCTCGGGGGAAACCTGGTGCCACCCGCACGGAGTCAAGCCCCGTTCTGAGCCGGGAGAGGTGCCGGGGCATGCTCTCCACGCCCTGCACGGGAAAAGGGCCTCCTCACGCAATGGGCGTGGCATCACGTGGGTTTTCTCGACTTGCGGTGGTGGGTTCTTGAGTTGTGGCGGGGCCCTGGCTCGTCTCCCCTGTTAGCCCACTGGGGTGGTGTTGCCTCCTTTGGAGCAGCGAGGGGAGGGAGCTGCCTCGGGATTCCCCAGGAGGCGCTGCAGCGCACAGGGTCCGCGGCACGGCACGCATAGGGCTAGGACCCTCGGGGTGCCCCTCGAGGTCGGATGGGCTTCTCGGGGCATCTCTGGGGTGGCATCAAGGGAGCCGCGGGGACTCAGCCTTTCTCTCGGGTCACAGTAAGGGGAAATCGGGCTTCATCTCGAATGCAGGGTCGAAGGTTGTGCTTTTCCTGGAGTCGCAGCGGGAGGCGGGGGTTGCCTCTCTGGATCCCATGCCAGGCTCCTCAGGGAGCTTCTCTTGTTGCCTCTGGGAAGTGCCGACCTCCTTTGCCATTGCCAGGGGCAGCTGGGCTTCCCGTCGATTCGCTGCGATGCAATGGGGCCCCATGTGCCATTGCGGTTTTCCTTGGGGACCTTCGTTCTTGGGGCCAGAACTGGTGTCTTGGGGCCTCCTCTGGAGCGTCAGGAGAAGTGACAGGCCTCCTTTTGAGGTGCGAAGGAAAGTAGGGATTCCAGTCGAGTGGAGGCAAAGCCGGCGGCCCCCCTCTCAAGAAGAGGTGGCGTAGGCGAGGCAGGGTCGCTGTCGAGCCGCGCCTGGAGACTCGGGGCTCCGCTCTCGTGGGGACACGGGGATCTCGGGGAACCTCTGGGGGCGCCGAGAGGGAGTCCAGCCTCCTTTGAGGGCCAGAGAGCACTCAAGATGGCTCTCGAGTCGCTGCAGATACAAAGGGCCCCTTCTCGCACGGAGGGGGGCCCACAGGACGCTCTCGCGCTGTGGCGGGAAGCCCTGCCTTCTTGACCGGTTGGCACGGCTATCTCGGGGGACACCTGGTGTCGGCCGCACGGAGTGAAGCCCCGTTCTGAGCCGGGAGAGGTACCGGGGCATGCTCTCCACGCCCTGCAAGGGAAAAGCGCCTCCTCACGCAGTGGGCGTGGCATCACGTGGGGTTTCTCGTCTTGCGGCGGTGGGTCCTCGAGTTGCGGCGGGGACCCTGGCCCGTCGCCCCTATTAGCCCAGCGGGGTCGTGGTGCCTCCTATGGAGCGGCGAGGGGAGGGAGCCGCCTTGGGTTTCCCCAGGAGGCGCTGCAGCGCACCGGGTCCGCGGCAAGCATTGAGCTAGGACCCTCGGGGTGCCCCTCGAGGTGGGATGGGCATCTCGGGGCATCTCTGGAGTGGCATCAAGGGAGCCGCGGGGACTCAGCCTTTCTCTCGGGTCACAGTAAGGGGAAACCGGGCTTCATCTCGAATGCAGGGTCGAAGGTCGTGCTTTTCCTGGAGTCGCAGCGGGAGGCGGGGGTTGCCTCTCTGGATCCCATGCCAGGCTCCTCAGGGAGCTTCTCCTGTTGCCTCTGGGAAGTGCCGGCCTCCCTTGCCATTGCCAGGGGCAGCTGGGCTTCCCGTCGATTCGCTGCAATGGAATGTGGCCCCATGTGCCATTGCGGGCTTCCTTGGGGACCTTTGGCCTTGGGGCCGGATCTGGTGTCTTGGGGCCTCCTCTGGAGCGTCAGGAGAAGTGACAGGCCTCCTCTTGAGGTGCGAAGGAAAGTAGGGATTCCCGTCGAGTGGAGGCAAAGCCGGCGGCCCCCCTCTCGAGAAGAGGTGGCGTAGGGGAGGTGGGATCGCTGTCTAACTGTGCCTGGAGACGCGGGGTTCCACTCGCGTGGGGACACGGGGATCTCGGGGCACCTCTGGGGCCGCCTAGACGGAGTCCAGCCTGCTTTGCAGGGCCAGAGAGCACTCAGGATGGCTCTCGAGTCGCTGCAGATACAAAGGGCCCCTTCTCGCAGGGAGGGGGGCCCACGGGACGCTCTCGCGCTGTGGCGGGAAGCCCTGCCTTCTTAGCGGGTTGGCACGAGTATCTCGGGGGACACCTGGTGTCACCCGCACGGAGTCAAGCCCCGTTCTGAGACGGGAGAGGTGCCGGGGCATGCTCTCCATGCCCTGCACGGGAAAAGTGCCTCCTCACGCAATGGGCGTGGCATCACGTGGGTTTTCTCGACTTGCGGCGGTGGGTTCTCGAGTTGTGGCGGGGCCCTGGCCAGTCTACCCTGTTAGCCCAGTGGGGTGGTGTTGCCTCCTTTGGAGCGGCGAGGGCAGGGAGCCGCCTCGGTATTCCCCAGGAGGCGCTGCGGTGCACCGGGTCTCCGTCAAGCATTGAGCTAGGGCCCTCGGGGTGCCCCTCGAGGTGGGATGGGCATCTCGGGGCATCTCTGGAGTGGCATCAAGGGAGCCGAGGGGACTCAGCCTTTCTCTCGGGTCACAGCACGGGGAAACCGGGCTTCATCTCGAATGCAGGGTCGAAGGTCGTGCTTTTCCTGGAGTCGCAGCGGGAGGCGGGGGTTGCCTCTCTGGATCCGATGCCAGGCGCCTCAGGGAGCCTCTCTTGTTGCCTCTGGGAAGTGCCGGCCGGCCTCCTTTACCATTGCCAGGGGCAGCTGGGCTTCCCGTCGATTCGCTGCGATGCAATGGGGCCCCATGTGCCATTGCGGTCTTCCTTGGGGATCTTTGGACTTGGGGCCGGAACTGCTGTCTTGGGGCCTCCTCTGGAGCATCAGGAGAAGGGACAGGCCTCCTCTTCAGGTGCGAAGGAAAGTAGGAATTCCAGTCGAGTGGAGGCAAAGCCGGCGGCCCCCCTCTCGAGAAGAGGTGGCGTAGGAGAGGCGGGGTCGCTGTCGAGCCGCGCCGGGAGACTCGGGGTTCCACTCGTGTGGGGACACGAGGATCTCGGGGAACCTTTGGGGCTGCCTAGACGGAGTCCAGCCTGCTTTGCAGGGCCAGAGAGCACTCAGGATGGCTCTCGAGTCGTTGCAGATACAAAGTGCCCCTTCTCGCAGGGAGGGGGGCCCACGGGACGCTCTCGCGCTGTGGCGGGAAGCCCTGCCTTCTTGGCGAGTTGGTACGGGTATCTCGGGGGAAACCTGGTGCCACCCGCACGGAGTCAAGCCCCGTTCTGAGACGGGAGAGGTGCCGGGGCATGCTCTCCATGCCCTGCACGGGAAAAGTGCCTCCTCACGCAATGGGCGTGGCATCACGTGGGTTTTCTCGACTTGCGGCGGTGGGTTCTCGAGTTGTGGCGGGGCCCTGGCCAGTCTCCCCTGTTAGCCCAGTGGGGTGGTGTTGCCTCCTTTGGAGCGGCGAGGGCAGGGAGCCGCCTCGGTATTCCCCAGGAGGCGCTGCGGTGCACCGGGTCTCCGTCAAGCATTGAGCTAGGGCCCTCGGGGTGCCCCTCGAGGTGGGATGGGCATCTCGGGGCATCTCTGAAGTGGCATCAAGGGAGCCGAGGGGACTCAGCCTTTCTCTCGGGTCACAGCACGGGGAAACCGGGCTTCATCTCGAATGCAGGGTCGAAGGTCGTGCTTTTCCTGGAGTCGCAGCGGGAGGCGGGGGTTGCCTCTCTGGATCCGATGCCAGGCGCCTCAGGGAGCCTCTCTTGTTGCCTCTGGGAAGTGCCGGCCGGCCTCCTTTACCATTGCCAGGGGCAGCGGGTCTTCCCGTCGATTCGCTGCGATGCAATGGGGCCCCATGTGCCATTGCGGTCTTCCTTGGGGATCTTTGGACTTGGGGCCGGAACTGCTGTCTTGGGGCCTCCTCTGGAGCATCAGGAGAAGGGACAGGCCTCCTCTTCAGGTGCGAAGGAAAGTAGGAATTCCAGTCGAGTGGAGGCAAAGCCGGCGGCCCCCCTCTCGAGAAGAGGTGGTGTAGGAGAGGCGGGGTCGCTGTCGAGCCGCGCCGAGAGACTCGGGGTTGCACTCGCGTGGGGACACGAGGATCTCGGGGAACCTTTGGGGCTGCCTAGACGGAGTCCAGCCTGCTTTGCAGGGCCAGAGAGCACTCAGGATGGCTCTCGAGTCGTTGCAGATACAAAGTGCCCCTTCTCGCAGGGAGGGGGGCCCACGGGACGCTCTCGCGCTGTGGCGGGAAGCCCTGCCTTCTTGGCGGGTTGGTACGGGTATCTCGGGGGAAACCTGGTGCCACCCGCACGGAGTCAAGCCCCGTTCTGAGCCGGGAGAGGTGCCGGGGCATGCTCTCCACGCCCTGCACGGGAAAAGGGCCTCCTCACGCAATGGGCGTGGCATCACGTGGGTTTTCTCGACTTGCGGTGGTGGGTTCTTGAGTTGTGGCGGGGCCCTGGCTCGTCTCCCCTGTTAGCCCACTGGGGTGGTGTTGCCTCCTTTGGAGCAGCGAGGGGAGGGAGCTGCCTCGGGATTCCCCAGGAGGCGCTGCAGCGCACAGGGTCCGCGGCACGGCACGCATAGGGCTAGGACCCTCGGGGTGCCCCTCGAGGTCGGATGGGCTTCTCGGGGCATCTCTGGGGTGGCATCAAGGGAGCCGCGGGGACTCAGCCTTTCTCTCGGGTCACAGTAAGGGGAAATCGGGCTTCATCTCGAATGCAGGGTCGAAGGTCGTGCTTTTCCTGGAGTCGCAGCGGGAGGCGGGGGTTGCCTCTCTGGATCCCATGCCAGGCTCCTCAGGGAGCTTCTCTTGTTGCCTCTGGGAAGTGCCGACCTCCTTTGCCATTGCCAGGGGCAGCTGGGCTTCCCGTCGATTCGCTGCGATGCAATGGGGCCCCATGTGCCATTGCGGTTTTCCTTGGGGACCTTCGTTCTTGGGGCCAGAACTGGTGTCTTGGGGCCTCCTCTGGAGCGTCAGGAGAAGTGACAGGCCTCCTTTTGAGGTGCGAAGGAAAGTAGGGATTCCAGTCGAGAGGAGGCAAAGCCGGCGGCCCCCCTCTCAAGAAGAGGTGGCGTAGGCGAGGCGGGGTCGCTGTCGAGCCGCGCCTGGAGACTCGGGGCTCCGCTCTCGTGGGGACACGGGGATCTCGGGGAACCTCTGGGGGCGCCGAGAGGGAGTCCAGCCTCCTTTGAGGGCCAGAGAGCACTCAAGATGGCTCTCGAGTCGCTGCAGATACAAAGGGCCCCTTCTCGCACGGAGGGGGGCCCACAGGACGCTCTCGCGCTGTGGCGGGAAGCCCTGCCTTCTTGACCGGTTGGCACGGCTATCTCGGGGGACACCTGGTGTCGGCCGCACGGAGTGAAGCCCCGTTCTGAGCCGGGAGAGGTACCGGGGCATGCTCTCCACGCCCTGCAAGGGAAAAGCGCCTCCTCACGCAGTGGGCGTGGCATCACGTGGGGTTTCTCGACTTGCGGCGGTGGGTCCTCGAGTTGCGGCGGGGACCCTGGCCCGTCGCCCCTATTAGCCCAGGGGGGTCGTGGTGCCTCCTATGGAGCGGCGAGGGGAGGGAGCCGCCTTGGGTTTCCCCAGGAGGCGCTGCAGCGCACCGGGTCCGCGGCAAGCATTGAGCTAGGACCCTCGGGGTGCCCCTCGAGGTGGGATGGGCATCTCGGGGCATCTCTGGAGTGGCATCAAGGGAGCCGCGGGGACTCAGCCTTTCTCTCGGGTCACAGTAAGGGGAAACCGGGCTTCATCTCGAATGCAGGGTCGAAGGTCGTGCTTTTCCTGGAGTCGCAGCGGGAGGCGGGGGTTGCCTCTCTGGATCCCATGCCAGGCTCCTCAGGGAGCTTCTCCTGTTGCCTCTGGGAAGTGCCGGCCTCCCTTGCCATTGCCAGGGGCAGCTGGGCTTCCCGTCGATTCGCTGCAATGGAATGTGGCCCCATGTGCCATTGCGGGCTTCCTTGGGGACCTTTGGCCTTGGGGCCGGATCTGGTGTCTTGGGGCCTCCTCTGGAGCGTCAGGAGAAGTGACAGGCCTCCTCTTGAGGTGCGAAGGAAAGTAGGGATTCCCGTCGAGTGGAGGCAAAGCCGGCGGCCCCCCTCTCGAGAAGAGGTGGCGTAGGGGAGGTGGGATCGCTGTCTAACTGTGCCTGGAGACGCGGGGTTCCACTCGCGTGGGGACACGGGGATCTCGGGGCACCTCTGGGGCCGCCTAGACGGAGTCCAGCCTGCTTTGCAGGGCCAGAGAGCACTCAGGATGGCTCTCGAGTCGCTGCAGATACATAGGGCCCCTTCTCGCAGGGAGGGGGGCCCACGGGACGCTCTCGCGCTGTGGCGGGAAGCCCTGCCTTCTTAGCGGGTTGGCACGGGTATCTCGGGGGACACCTGGTGTCACCCGCACGGAGTCAAGCCCCGTTCTGAGACGGGAGAGGTGCCGGGGCATGCTCTCCATGCCCTGCACGGGAAAAGTGCCTCCTCACGTAATGGGCGTGGCATCACGTGGGTTTTCTCGACTTGCGGCGGTGGGTTCTCGAGTTGTGGCGGGGCCCTGGCCAGTCTCCCCTGTTAGCCCAGTGGGGTGGTGTTGCCTCCTTTGGAGCGGCGAGGGCAGGGAGCCGCCTCGGTATTCCCCAGGAGGCGCTGCGGTGCACCGGGTCTCCGTCAAGCATTGAGCTAGGGCCCTCGGGGTGCCCCTCGAGGTGGGATGGGCATCTCGGGGCATCTCTGGAGTGGCATCAAGGGAGCCGAGGGGACTCAGCCTTTCTCTCGGGTCACAGCACGGGGAAACCGGGCTTCATCTCGAATGCAGGGTCGAAGGTCGTGCTTTTCCTGGAGTCGCAGCGGGAGGCGGGGGTTGCCTCTCTGGATCCGATGCCAGGCGCCTCAGGGAGCCTCTCTTGTTGCCTCTGGGAAGTGCCGGCCGGCCTCCTTTACCATTGCCAGGGGCAGCTGGGCTTCCCGTCGATTCGCTGCGATGCAATGGGGCCCCATGTGCCATTGCGGTCTTCCTTGGGGATCTTTGGACTTGGGGCCGGAACTGCTGTCTTGGGGCCTCCTCTGGAGCATCAGGAGAAGGGACAGGCCTCCTCTTCAGGTGCGAAGGAAAGTAGGAATTCCAGTCGAGTGGAGGCAAAGCCGGCGGCCCCCCTCTCGAGAAGAGGTGGCGTAGGAGAGGCGGGGTCGCTGTCGAGCCGCGCCGGGAGACTCGGGGTTCCACACGTGTGGGGACACGAGGATCTCGGGGAACCTTTGGGGCTGCCTAGACGGAGTCCAGCCTGCTTTGCAGGGCCAGAGAGCACTCAGGATGGCTCTCGAGTCGTTGCAGATACAAAGTGCCCCTTCTCGCAGGGAGGGGGGCCCACGGGACGCTCTCGCGCTGTGGCGGGAAGCCCTGCCTTCTTGGCGAGTTGGTACGGGTATCTCGGGGGAAACCTGGTGCCACCCGCACGGAGTCAAGCCCCGTTCTGAGACGGGAGAGGTGCCGGGGCATGCTCTCCATGCCCTGCACGGGAAAAGTGCCTCCTCACGCAATGGGCGTGGCATCACGTGGGTTTTCTCGACTTGCGGCGGTGGGTTCTCGAGTTGTGGCGGGGCCCTGGCCAGTCTCCCCTGTTAGCCCAGTGGGGTGGTGTTGCCTCCTTTGGAGCGGCGAGGGCAGGGAGCCGCCTCGGTATTCCCCAGGAGGCGCTGCGGTGCACCGGGTCTCCGTCAAGTATTGAGCTATGGCCCTCGGGGTGCCCCTCGAGGTGGGATGGGCATCTCGGGGCATCTCTGGAGTGGCATCAAGGGAGCCGAGGGGACTCAGCCTTTCTCTCGGGTCACAGCACGGGGAAACCGGGCTTCATCTCGAATGCAGGGTCGAAGGTCGTGCTTTTCCTGGAGTCGCAGCGGGAGGCGGGGGTTGCCTCTCTGGATCCGATGCCAGGCGCCTCAGGGAGCCTCTCTTGTTGCCTCTGGGAAGTGCCGGCCGGCCTCCTTTACCATTGCCAGGGGCAGCTGGTCTTCCCGTCGATTCGCTGCGATGCAATGGGGCCCCATGTGCCATTGCGGTCTTCCTTGGGGATCTTTGGACTTGGGGCCGGAACTGCTGTCTTGGGGCCTCCTCTGGAGCATCAGGAGAAGGGACAGCCCTCCTCTTCAGGTGCGAAGGAAAGTAGGAATTCCAGTCGAGTGGAGGCAAAGCCGGCGGCCCCCCTCTCGAGAAGAGGTGGTGTAGGAGAGGCGGGGTCGCTGTCGAGCCGCGCCGGGAGACTCGGGGTTGCACTCGCGTGGGGACAAGAGGATCTCGGGGAACCTTTGGGGCTGCCTAGACGGAGTCCAGCCTGCTTTGCAGGGCCAGAGAGCACTCAGGATGGCTCTCGAGTCGTTGCAGATACAAAGTGCCCCTTCTCGCAGGGAGGGGGGCCCACGGGACGCTCTCGCGCTGTGGCGGGAAGCCGTGCCTTCTTGGCGGGTTGGTACGGGTATCTCGGGGGAAACCTGGTGCCACCCGCACGGAGTCAAGCCCCGTTCTGAGCCGGGAGAGGTGCCGGGGCATGCTCTCCACGCCCTGCACGGGAAAAGGGCCTCCTCACGCAATGGGCGTGGCATCACGTGGGTTTTCTCGACTTGCGGTGGTGGGTTCTTGAGTTGTGGCGGGGCCCTGGCTCCTCTCCCCTGTTAGCCCACTGGGGTGGTGTTGCCTCCTTTGGAGCAGCGAGGGGAGGGAGCTGCCTCGGGATTCCCCAGGAGGCGCTGCAGCGCACAGGGTCCGCGGCACGGCTCGCATAGGGCTAGGACCCTCGGGGTGCCCCTCGAGGTCGGATGGGCTTCTCGGGGCATCTCTGGGGTGGCATCAAGGGAGCCGCGGGGACTCAGCCTTTCTCTCGGGTCACAGTAAGGGGAAATCGGGCTTCATCTCGAATGCAGGGTCGAAGGTCGTGCTTTTCCTGGAGTCGCAGCGGGAGGCGGGGGTTGCCTCTCTGGATCCCATGCCAGGCTCCTCAGGGAGCTTCTCTTGTTGCCTCTGGGAAGTGCCGACCTCCTTTGCCATTGCCAGGGGCAGCTGGGCTTCCCGTCGATTCGCTGCGATGCAATGGGGCCCCATGTGCCATTGCGGTTTTCCTTGGGGACCTTCGTTCTTGGGGCCAGAACTGGTGTCTTGGGGCCTCCTCTGGAGCGTCAGGAGAAGTGACAGGCCTCCTTTTGAGGTGCGAAGGAAAGTAGGGATTCCAGTCGAGTGGAGGCAAAGCCGGCGGCCCCCCTCTCGAGAAGAGGTGGCGTAGGCGAGGCGGGGTCGCTGTCGAGCCGCGCCTGGAGACTCGGGGCTCCGCTCTCGTGGGGACACGGGGATCTCGGGGAACCTCTGGGGGCGCCGAGAGGGAGTCCAGCCTCCTTTGAGGGCCAGAGAGCACTCAAGATGGCTCTCGAGTCGCTGCAGATACAAAGGGCCCCTTCTCGCACGGAGGGGGGCCCACAGGACGCTCTCGCGCTGTGGCGGGAAGC
This sequence comes from Giraffa tippelskirchi, assembly GCF_054371585.1. Lineage (NCBI taxonomy): Eukaryota > Metazoa > Chordata > Mammalia > Artiodactyla > Giraffidae > Giraffa > Giraffa tippelskirchi. The sequence continues at coordinate 5,430,686 of NC_137288.1, read as the reverse complement.
CCTGCCTTCTTAACCGGTTGGCACGGCTATCTCGGGGGACACCTGGTGTCGGCCGCACGGAGTGAAGCCCCGTTCTGAGCCGGGAGAGGTACCGGGGCATGCTCTCCACGCCCTGCAAGGGAAAAGCGCCTCCTCACGCAGTGGGCGTGGCATCACGTGGGGTTTCTCGACTTGCGGCGGTGGGTTCTCGAGTTGCGGCGGGGACCCTGGCCCGTCGCCCCTATTAGCCCAGCGGGGTCGTGGTGCCTCCTATGGAGCGGCGAGGGGAGGGAGCCGCCTTGGGTTTCCCCAGGAGGCGCTGCAACGCACCGGGTCCGCGGCAAGCATTGAGCCAGGACCCTCGGGGTGCCCCTCGAGGTGGGATGGGCATCTCGGGGCATCTCTGGAGTGGCATCAAGGGAGCCGCGGGGACTCAGCCTTTCTCTCGGGTCACAGTAAGGGGAAACCGGGCTTCATCTCGAATGCAGGGTCGAAGGTCGTGCTTTTCCTGGAGTCGCAGCGGGAGGCGGGGGTTGCCTCTCTGGATCCCATGCCAGGCTCCTCAGGGAGCTTCTCCTGTTGCCTCTGGGAAGTGCCGGCCTCCCTTGCCATTGCCAGGGGCAGCTGGGCTTCCCGTCGATTCGCTGCAATGGAATGTGGCCCCATGTGCCATTGCGGGCTTCCTTGGGGACCTTTGGCCTTGGGGCCGGATCTGGTGTCTTGGGGCCTCCTCTGGAGCGTCAGGAGAAGTGACAGGCCTCCTCTTGAGGTGCGAAGGAAAGTAGGGATTCCCGTCGAGTGGAGGCAAAGCCGGCGGCCCCCCTCTCGAGAAGAGGTGGCGTAGGGGAGGTGGGATCGCTGTCTAACTGTGCCTGGAGACGCGGGGTTCCACTCGCGTGGGGACACGGGGATCTCGGGGCACCTCTGGGGCCGCCTAGACGGAGTCCAGCCTGCTTTGCAGGGCCAGAGAGCACTCAGGATGGCTCTCGAGTCGCTGCAGATACATAGGGCCCCTTCTCGCAGGGAGGGGGGCCCACGGGACGCTCTCGCGCTGTGGCGGGAAGCCCTGCCTTCTTAGCGGGTTGGCACGGGTATCTCGGGGGACACCTGGTGTCACCCGCACGGAGTCAAGCCCAGTTCTGAGACGGGAGAGGTGCCGGCGCATGCTCTCCATGCCCTGCACGGGAAAAGTGCCTCCTCACGTAATGGGCGTGGCATCACGTGGGTTTTCTCGACTTGCGGCGGTGGGTTCTCGAGTTGTGGCGGGGCCCTGGCCAGTCTCCCCTGTTAGCCCAGTGGGGTGGTGTTGCCTCCTTTGGAGCGGCGAGGGCAGGGAGCCGCCTCGGTATTCCCCAGGAGGCGCTGCGGTGCACCGGGTCTCCGTCAAGCATTGAGCTAGGGCCCTCGGGGTGCCCCTCGAGGTGGGATGGGCATCTCGGGGCATCTCTGGAGTGGCATCAAGGGAGCCGAGGGGACTCAGCCTTTCTCTCGGGTCACAGCACGGGGAAACCGGGCTTCATCTCGAATGCAGGGTCGAAGGTCGTGCTTTTCCTGGAGTCGCAGCGGGAGGCGGGGGTTGCCTCTCTGGATCCGATGCCAGGCGCCTCAGGGAGCCTCTCTTGTTGCCTCTGGGAAGTGCCGGCCGGCCTCCTTTACCATTGCCAGGGGCAGCTGGGCTTCCCGTCGATTCGCTGCGATGCAATGGGGCCCCATGTGCCATTGCGGTCTTCCTTGGGGATCTTTGGACTTGGGGCCGGAACTGCTGTCTTGGGGCCTCCTCTGGAGCATCAGGAGAAGGGACAGGCCTCCTCTTCAGGTGCGAAGGAAAGTAGGAATTCCAGTCGAGTGGAGGCAAAGCCGGCGGCCCCCCTCTCGAGAAGAGGTGGCGTAGGAGAGGCGGGGTCGCTGTCGAGCCGCGCCGGGAGACTCGGGGTTCCACACGTGTGGGGACACGAGGATCTCGGGGAACCTTTGGGGCTGCCTAGACGGAGTCCAGCCTGCTTTGCAGGGCCAGAGAGCACTCAGGATGGCTCTCGAGTCGTTGCAGATACAAAGTGCCCCTTCTCGCAGGGAGGGGGGCCCACGGGACGCTCTCGCGCTGTGGCGGGAAGCCCTGCCTTCTTGGCGAGTTGGTACGGGTATCTCGGGGGAAACCTGGTGCCACCCGCACGGAGTCAAGCCCCGTTCTGAGACGGGAGAGGTGCCGGGGCATGCTCTCCATGCCCTGCACGGGAAAAGTGCCTCCTCACGCAATGGGCGTGGCATCACGTGGGTTTTCTCGACTTGCGGCGGTGGGTTCTCGAGTTGTGGCGGGGCCCTGGCCAGTCTCCCCTGTTAGCCCAGTGGGGTGGTGTTGCCTCCTTTGGAGCGGCGAGGGCAGGGAGCCGCCTCGGTATTCCCCAGGAGGCGCTGCGGTGCACCGGGTCTCCGTCAAGTATTGAGCTATGGCCCTCGGGGTGCCCCTCGAGGTGGGATGGGCATCTCGGGGCATCTCTGGAGTGGCATCAAGGGAGCCGAGGGGACTCAGCCTTTCTCTCGGGTCACAGCACGGGGAAACCGGGCTTCATCTCGAATGCAGGGTCGAAGGTCGTGCTTTTCCTGGAGTCGCAGCGGGAGGCGGGGGTTGCCTCTCTGGATCCGATGCCAGGCGCCTCAGGGAGCCTCTCTTGTTGCCTCTGGGAAGTGCCGGCCGGCCTCCTTTACCATTGCCAGGGGCAGCTGGTCTTCCCGTCGATTCGCTGCGATGCAATGGGGCCCCATGTGCCATTGCGGTCTTCCTTGGGGATCTTTGGACTTGGGGCCGGAACTGCTGTCTTGGGGCCTCCTCTGGAGCATCAGGAGAAGGGACAGCCCTCCTCTTCAGGTGCGAAGGAAAGTAGGAATTCCAGTCGAGTGGAGGCAAAGCCGGCGGCCCCCCTCTCGAGAAGAGGTGGTGTAGGAGAGGCGGGGTCGCTGTCGAGCCGCGCCGGGAGACTCGGGGTTGCACTCGCGTGGGGACAAGAGGATCTCGGGGAACCTTTGGGGCTGCCTAGACGGAGTCCAGCCTGCTTTGCAGGGCCAGAGAGCACTCAGGATGGCTCTCGAGTCGTTGCAGATACAAAGTGCCCCTTCTCGCAGGGAGGGGGGCCCACGGGACGCTCTCGCGCTGTGGCGGGAAGCCCTGCCTTCTTGGCGGGTTGGTACGGGTATCTCGGGGGAAACCTGGTGCCACCCGCACGGAGTCAAGCCCCGTTCTGAGCCGGGAGAGGTGCCGGGGCATGCTCTCCACGCCCTGCACGGGAAAAGGGCCTCCTCACGCAATGGGCGTGGCATCACGTGGGTTTTCTCGACTTGCGGTGGTGGGTTCTTGAGTTGTGGCGGGGCCCTGGCTCCTCTCCCCTGTTAGCCCACTGGGGTGGTGTTGCCTCCTTTGGAGCAGCGAGGGGAGGGAGCTGCCTCGGGATTCCCCAGGAGGCGCTGCAGCGCACAGGGTCCGCGGCACGGCACGCATAGGGCTAGGACCCTCGGGGTGCCCCTCGAGGTCGGATGGGCTTCTCGGGGCATCTCTGGGGTGGCATCAAGGGAGCCGCGGGGACTCAGCCTTTCTCTCGGGTCACAGTAAGGGGAAATCGGGCTTCATCTCGAATGCAGGGTCGAAGGTCGTGCTTTTCCTGGAGTCGCAGCGGGAGGCGGGGGTTGCCTCTCTGGATCCCATGCCAGGCTCCTCAGGGAGCTTCTCTTGTTGCCTCTGGGAAGTGCCGACCTCCTTTGCCATTGCCAGGGGCAGCTGGGCTTCCCGTCGATTCGCTGCGATGCAATGGGGCCCCATGTGCCATTGCGGTTTTCCTTGGGGACCTTCGTTCTTGGGGCCAGAACTGGTGTCTTGGGGCCTCCTCTGGAGCGTCAGGAGAAGTGACAGGCCTCCTTTTGAGGTGCGAAGGAAAGTAGGGATTCCAGTCGAGTGGAGGCAAAGCCGGCGGCCCCCCTCTCGAGAAGAGGTGGCGTAGGCGAGGCGGGGTCGCTGTCGAGCCGCGCCTGGAGACTCGGGGCTCCGCTCTCGTGGGGACACGGGGATCTCGGGGAACCTCTGGGGGCGCCGAGAGGGAGTCCAGCCTCCTTTGAGGGCCAGAGAGCACTCAAGATGGCTCTCGAGTCGCTGCAGATACAAAGGGCCCCTTCTCGCACGGAGGGGGGCCCACAGGACGCTCTCGCGCTGTGGCGGGAAGCCCTGCCTTCTTAACCGGTTGGCACGGCTATCTCGGGGGACACCTGGTGTCGGCCGCACGGAGTGAAGCCCCGTTCTGAGCCGGGAGAGGTACCGGGGCATGCTCTCCACGCCCTGCAAGGGAAAAGCGCCTCCTCACGCAGTGGGCGTGGCATCACGTGGGGTTTCTCGACTTGCGGCGGTGGGTTCTCGAGTTGCGGCGGGGACCCTGGCCCGTCGCCCCTATTAGCCCAGCGGGGTCGTGGTGCCTCCTATGGAGCGGCGAGGGGAGGGAGCCGCCTTGGGTTTCCCCAGGAGGCGCTGCAACGCACCGGGTCCGCGGCAAGCATTGAGCCAGGACCCTCGGGGTGCCCCTCGAGGTGGGATGGGCATCTCGGGGCATCTCTGGAGTGGCATCAAGGGAGCCGCGGGGACTCAGCCTTTCTCTCGGGTCACAGTAAGGGGAAACCGGGCTTCATCTCGAATGCAGGGTCGAAGGTCGTGCTTTTCCTGGAGTCGCAGCGGGAGGCGGGGGTTGCCTCTCTGGATCCCATGCCAGGCTCCTCAGGGAGCTTCTCCTGTTGCCTCTGGGAAGTGCCGGCCTCCCTTGCCATTGCCAGGGGCAGCTGGGCTTCCCGTCGATTCGCTGCAATGGAATGTGGCCCCATGTGCCATTGCGGGCTTCCTTGGGGACCTTTGGCCTTGGGGCCGGATCTGGTGTCTTGGGGCCTCCTCTGGAGCGTCAGGAGAAGTGACAGGCCTCCTCTTGAGGTGCGAAGGAAAGTAGGGATTCCCGTCGAGTGGAGGCAAAGCCGGCAGCCCCCCTCTCGAGAAGAGGTGGCGTAGGGGAGGTGGGATCGCTGTCTAACTGTGCCTGGAGACGCGGGGTTCCACTCGCGTGGGGACACGGGGATCTCGGGGCACCTCTGGGGCCGCCTAGACGGAGTCCAGCCTGCTTTGCAGGGCCAGAGAGCACTCAGGATGGCTCTCGAGTCGCTGCAGATACAAAGGGCCCCTTCTCGCAGGGAGGGGGGCCCACGGGACGCTCTCGCGCTGTGGCGGGAAGCCCTGCCTTCTTAGCGGGTTGGCACGGGTATCTAGGGGGACACCTGGTGTCACCCGCACGGAGTCAAGCCCCGTTCTGAGACGGGAGAGGTGCCGGGGCATGCTCTCCATGCCCTGCACGGGAAAAGTGCCTCCTCACGCAATGGGCGTGGCATCACGTGGGTTTTCTCGACTTGCGGCGGTGGGTTCTCGAGTTGTGGCGGGGCCCTGGCCAGTCTCCCCTGTTAGCCCAGTGGGGTGGTGTTGCCTCCTTTGGAGCGGCGAGGGCAGGGAGCCGCCTCGGTATTCCCCAGGAGGCGCTGCGGTGCACCGGGTCTCCGTCAAGCATTGAGCTAGGGCCCTCGGGGTGCCCCTCGAGGTGGGATGGGCATCTCGGGGCATCTCTGGAGTGGCATCAAGGGAGCCGAGGGGACTCAGCCTTTCTCTCGGGTCACAGCACGGGGAAACCGGGCTTCATCTCGAATGCAGGGTCGAAGGTCGTGCTTTTCCTGGAGTCGCAGCGGGAGGCGGGGGTTGCCTCTCTGGATCCGATGCCAGGCGCCTCAGGGAGCCTCTCTTGTTGCCTCTGGGAAGTGCCGGCCGGCCTCCTTTACCATTGCCAGGGGCAGCTGGGCTTCCCGTCGATTCGCTGCGATGCAATGGGGCCCCATGTGCCATTGCGGTCTTCCTTGGGGATCTTTGGACTTGGGGCCGGAACTGCTGTCTTGGGGCCTCCTCTGGAGCATCAGGAGAAGGGACAGGCCTCCTCTTCAGGTGCGAAGGAAAGTAGGAATTCCAGTCGAGTGGAGGCAAAGCCGGCGGCCCCCCTCTCGAGAAGAGGTGGCGTAGGAGAGGCGGGGTGGCTGTCGAGCCGCGCCAGGAGACTCGGGGTTGCACTCGCGTGGGGACACGAGGATCTCGGGGAACCTTTGGGGCTGCCTAGACGGAGTCCAGCCTGCTTTGCAGGGCCAGAGAGCACTCAGGATGGCTCTCGAGTCGTTGCAGATACAAAGTGCCCCTTCTCGCAGGGAGGGGGGCCCACGGGACGCTCTCGCGCTGTGGCGGGAAGCCCTGCCTTCTTGGCGGGTTGGTACGGGTATCTCGGGGGAAACCTGGTGCCACCCGCATGGAGTCAAGCCCCGTTCTGAGCCGGGAGAGGTGCCGGGGCATGCTCTCCATGCCCTGCACGGGAAAAGTGCCTCCTCACGCAATGGGCGTGGCATCACGTGGGTTTTCTCGACTTGCGGTGGTATGTTCTTGAGTTGTGGCGGGGCCCTGGCTCGTCTCCCCTGTTAGCCCACTGGGGTGGTGTTGCCTCCTTTGGAGCGGCGAGGGGAGGGAGCTGCCTCGGGATTCCCCAGGAGGCGCTGCAGCGCACAGGGTCCGCGGCACGGCACGCATAGGGCTAGGACCCTCGGGGTGCCCCTCGAGGTCGGATGGGCTTCTCGGGGCATCTCTGGGGTGGCATCAAGGGAGCCGCGGGGACTCAGCCTTTCTCTCGGGTCACAGTAAGGGGAAATCGGGCTTCATCTCGAATGCAGGGTCGAAGGTCGTGCTTTTCCTGGAGTCGCAGCGGGAGGCGGGGGTTGCCTCTCTGGATCCCATGCCAGGCTCCTCAGGGAGCTTCTCTTGTTGCCTCTGGGAAGTGCCGACCTCCTTTGCCATTGCCAGGGGCAGCTGGGCTTCCCGTCGATTCGCTGCGATGCAATGGGGCCCCATGTGCCATTGCGGTTTTCCTTGGGGACCTTCGTTCTTGGGGCCAGAACTGGTGTCTTGGGGCCTCCTCTGGAGCGTCAGGAGAAGTGACAGGCCTCCTTTTGAGGTGCGAAGGAAAGTAGGGATTCCAGTCGAGTGGAGGCAAAGCCGGCGGCCCCCCTCTCGAGAAGAGGTGGCGTAGGCGAGGCGGGGTCGCTGTCGAGCCGCGCCTGGAGACTCGGGGCTCCGCTCTCGTGGGGACACGGGGATCTCGGGGAACCTCTGGGGGCGCCGAGAGGGAGTCCAGCCTCCTTTGAGGGCCAGAGAGCACTCAAGATGGCTCTCGAGTCGCTGCAGATACAAAGGGCCCCTTCTCGCACGGAGGGGGGCCCACAGGACGCTCTCGCGCTGTGGCGGGAAGCCCTGCCTTCTTGACCGGTTGGCACGGCTATCTCGGGGGACACCTGGTGTCGGCCGCACGGAGTGAAGCCCCGTTCTGAGCCGGGAGAGGTACCGGGGCATGCTCTCCACGCCCTGCAAGGGAAAAGCGCCTCCTCACGCAGTGGGCGTGGCATCACGTGGGGTTTCTCGACTTGCGGCGGTGGGTTCTCGAGTTGCGGCGGGGACCCTGGCCCGTCGCCCCTATTAGCCCAGGGGGGTCGTGGTGCCTCCTATGGAGCGGCGAGGGGAGGGAGCCGCCTTGGGTTTCCCCAGGAGGCGCTGCAGCGCACCGGGTCCGCGGCAAGCATTGAGCCAGGACCCTCGGGGTGCCCCTCGAGGTGGGATGGGCATCTCGGGGCATCTCTGGAGTGGCATCAAGGGAGCCGCGGGGACTCAGCCTTTCTCTCGGGTCACAGTAAGGGGAAACCGGGCTTCATCTCGAATGCAGGGTCGAAGGTCGTGCTTTTCCTGGAGTCGCAGCGGGAGGCGGGGGTTGCCTCTCTGGATCCCATGCCAGGCTCCTCAGGGAGCTTCTCCTGTTGCCTCTGGGAAGTGCCGGCCTCCCTTGCCATTGCCAGGGGCAGCTGGGCTTCCCGTCGATTCGCTGCAATGGAATGTGGCCCCATGTGCCGTTGCGGGCTTCCTTGGGGACCTTTGGCCTTGGGGCCGGATCTGGTGTCTTGGGGCCTCCTCTGGAGCGTCAGGAGAAGTGACAGGCCTCCTCTTGAGGTGCGAAGGAAAGTAGGGATTCCCGTCGAGTGGAGGCAAAGCCGGCGGCCCCCCTCTCGAGAAGAGGTGGCGTAGGGGAGGTGGGATCGCTGTCTAACTGTGCCTGGAGACGCGGGGTTCCACTCGCGTGGGGACACGGGGATCTCGGGGCACCTCTGGGGCCGCCTAGACGGAGTCCAGCCTGCTTTGCAGGGCCAGAGAGCACTCAGGATGGCTCTCGAGTCGCTGCAGATACAAAGGGCCCCTTCTCGCAGGGAGGGGGGACCACGGGACGCTCTCGCGCTGTGGCGGGAAGCCCTGCCTTCTTAGCGGGTTGGCACGGGTATCTCGGGGGACACCTGGTGTCACCCGCACGGAGTCAAGCCCCGTTCTGAGACGGGAGAGGTGCCGGGGCATGCTCTCCATGCCCTGCACGGGAAAAGTGCCTCCTCACGCAATGGGCGTGGCATCACGTGGGTTTTCTCGACTTGCGGCGGTGGGTTCTCGAGTTGTGGCGGGGCCCTGGCCAGTCTCCCCTGTTAGCCCAGTGGGGTGGTGTTGCCTCCTTTGGAGCGGCGAGGGCAGGGAGCCGCCTCGGTATTCCCCAGGAGGCGCTGCGGTGCACCGGGTCTCCGTCAAGCATTGAGCTAGGGCCCTCGGGGTGCCCCTCGAGGTGGGATGGGCATCTCGGGGCATCTCTGGAGTGGCATCAAGGGAGCCGAGGGGACTCAGCCTTTCTCTTGGGTCACAGCACGGGGAAACCGGGCTTCATCTCGAATGCAGGGTCGAAGGTCGTGCTTTTCCTGGAGTCGCAGCGGGAGGCGGGGGTTGCCTCTCTGGATCCCATGCCAGGCGCCTCAGGGAGCCTCTCTTGTTGCCTCTGGGAAGTGCCGGCCGGCCTCCTTTACCATTGCCAGGGGCAGCTGGGCTTCCCGTCGATTCGCTGCGATGCAATGGGGCCCCATGTGCCATTGCGGTCTTCCTTGGGGATCTTTGGACTTGGGGCCGGAACTGCTGTCTTGGGGCCTCCTCTGGAGCATCAGGAGAAGGGACAGGCCTCCTCTTCAGGTGCGAAGGAAAGTAGGAATTCCAGTCGAGTGGAGGCAAAGCCGGCGGCCCCCCTCTCGAGAAGAGGTGGCGTAGGAGAGGCGGGGTCGCTGTCGAGCCGCGCCGGGAGACTCGGGGTTGCACTCGCGTGGGGACACGAGGATCTCGGGGAACCTTTGGGGCTGCCTAGACGGAGTCCAGCCTGCTTTGCAGGGCCAGAGAGCACTCAGGATGGCTCTCGAGTCGTTGCAGATACAAAGTGCCCCTTCTCGCAGGGAGGGGGGCCCACGGGACGCTCTCGCGCTGTGGCGGGAAGCCCTGCCTTCTTGGCGGGTTGGTATGGGTATCTCGGGGGAAACCTGGTGCCACCCGCACGGAGTCAAGCCCCGTTCTGAGCCGGGAGAGGTGCCGGGGCATGCTCTCCACGCCCTGCGCGGGAAAAGGGCCTCCTCACGCAATGGGCGTGGCATCACGTGGGTTTTCTCGACTTGCGGTGGTGGGTTCTTGAGTTGTGGCGGGGCCCTGGCTCGTCTCCCCTGTTAGCCCACTGGGGTGGTGTTGCCTCCTTTGGAGCAGCGAGGGGAGGGAGCTGCCTCGGGATTCCCCAGGAGGCGCTGCAGCGCACAGGGTCCGCGGCACGGCACGCATAGGGCTAGGACCCTCGGGGTGCCCCTCGAGGTCGGATGGGCTTCTCGGGGCATCTCTGGGGTGGCATCAAGGGAGCCGCGGGGACTCAGCCTTTCTCTCGGGTCACAGTAAGGGGAAATCGGGCTTCATCTCGAATGCAGGGTCGAAGGTCGTGCTTTTCCTGGAGTCACAGCGGGAGGCGGGGGTTGCCTCTCTGGATCCCATGCCAGGCTCCTCAGGGAGCTTCTCTTGTTGCCTCTGGGAAGTGCCGACCTCCTTTGCCATTGCCAGGGGCAGCTGGGCTTCCGGTCGATTCGCTGCGATGCAATGGGGCCCCATGTGCCATTGCGGTTTTCCTTGGGGACCTTCGTTCTTGGGGCCAGAACTGGTGTCTTGGGGCCTCCTCTGGAGCGTCAGGAGAAGTGACAGGCCTCCTTTTGAGGTGCGAAGGAAAGTAGGGATTCCAGTCGAGTGGAGGCAAAGCCGGCGGCCCCCCTCTCGAGAAGAGGTGGCGTAGGCGAGGCGGGGTCGCTGTCGAGCCGCGCCTGGAGACTCGGGGCTCCGCTCTCGTGGGGACACGGGGATCTCGGGGAACCTCTGGGGGCGCCGAGAGGGAGTCCAGCCTCCTTTGAGGGCCAGAGAGCACTCAAGATGGCTCTCGAGTCGCTGCAGATACAAAGGGCCCCTTCTCGCACGGAGGGGGGCCCACAGGACGCTCTCGCGCTGTGGCGGGAAGCCCTGCCTTCTTGACCGGTTGGCACGGCTATCTCGGGGGACACCTGGTGTCGGCCGCACGGAGTGAAGCCCCGTTCTGAGCCGGGAGAGGTACCGGGGCATGCTCTCCACGCCCTGCAAGGGAAAAGCGCCTCCTCACGCAGTGGGCGTGGCATCACGTGGGGTTTCTCGACTTGCGGCGGTGGGTTCTCGAGTTGCGGCGGGGACCCTGGCCCGTCGCCCCTATTAGCCCAGCGGGGTCGTGGTGCCTCCTATGGAGCGGCGAGGGGAGGGAGCCGCCTTGGGTTTCCCCAGGAGGCGCTGCAGCGCACCGGGTCCGCGGCAAGCATTGAGCCAGGACCCTCGGGGTGCGCCTCGAGGTGGGATGGGCATCTCGGGGCATCTCTGGAGTGGCATCAAGGGAGCCGCGGGGACTCAGCCTTTCTCTCGGGTCACAGTAAGGGGAAACCGGGCTTCATCTCGAATGCAGGGTCGAAGGTCGTGCTTTTCCTGGAGTCGCAGCGGGAGGCGGGGGTTGCCTCTCTGGATCCCATGCCAGGCTCCTCAGGGAGCTTCTCCTGTTGCCTCTGGGAAGTGCCGGCCTCCCTTGCCATTGCCAGGGGCAGCTGGGCTTCCCGTCGATTCGCTGCAATGGAATGTGGCCCCATGTGACATTGCGGGCTTCCTTGGGGACCTTTGGCCTTGGGGCCGGATCTGGTGTCTTGGGGCCTCCTCTGGAGCGTCAGGAGAAGTGACAGGCCTCCTCTTGAGGTGCGAAGGAAAGTAGGGATTCCCGTCGAGTGGAGGCAAAGCCGGCGGCCCCCCTCTCGAGAAGAGGTGGCGTAGGGGAGGTGGGATCGCTGTCTAACTGTGCCTGGAGACGCGGGGTTCCACTCGCGTGGGGACACGGGGATCTCGGGGCACCTCTGGGGCCGCCTAGACGGAGTCCAGCCTGCTTTGCAGGGCCAGAGAGCACTCAGGATGGCTCTCGAGTCGCTGCAGATACAAAGGGCCCCTTCTCGCAGGGAGGGGGGCCCACGGGACGCTCTCGCGCTGTGGCGGGAAGCCCTGCCTTCTTAGCGGGTTGGCACGGGTATCTCGGGGGACACCTGGTGTCACCCGCACGGAGTCAAGCCCCGTTCTGAGACGGGAGAGGTGCCGGGGCATGCTCTCCATGCCCTGCACGGGAAAAGTGCCTCCTCACGCAATGGGCGTGGCATCACGTGGGTTTTCTCGACTTGCGGCGGTGGGTTCTCGAGTTGTGGCGGGGCCCTGGCCAGTCTCCCCTGTTAGCCCAGTGGGGTGGTGTTGCCTCCTTTGGAGCGGCGAGGGCAGGGAGCCGCCTCGGTATTCCCCAGGAGGCGCTGCGGTGCACCGGGTCTCCGTCAAGCATTGAGCTAGGGCCCTCGGGGTGCCCCTCGAGGTGGGATGGGCATCTCGGGGCATCTCTGGAGTGGCATCAAGGGAGCCGAGGGGACTCAGCCTTTCTCTCGGGTCACAGCACGGGGAAACCGGGCTTCATCTCGAATGCAGGGTCGAAGGTCGTGCTTTTCCTGGAGTCGCAGCGGGAGGCGGGGGTTGCCTCTCTGGATCCCATGCCAGGCGCCTCAGGGAGCCTCTCTTGTTGCCTCTGGGAAGTGCCGGCCGGCCTCCTTTACCATTGCCAGGGGCAGCTGGGCTTCCCGTCCATTCGCTGCGATGCAATGGGGCCCCATGTGCCATTGCGGTCTTCCTTGGGGATCTTTGGACTTGGGGCCGGAACTGCTGTCTTCGGGCCTCCTCTGGAGCATCAGGAGAAGGGACAGGCCTCCTCTTCAGGTGCGAAGGAAAGTAGGAATTCCAGTCGAGTGGAGGCAAAGCCGGCGGCCCCCCTCTCGAGAAGAGGTGGCGTAGGAGAGGCGGGGTCGCTGTCGAGCTGCGCCGGGAGACTCGGGGTTCCACTCGTGTGGGGACACGAGGATCTCGGGGAACCTTTGGGGCTGCCTAGACGGAGTCCAGCCTGCTTTGCAGGGCCAGAGAGCACTCAGGATGGCTCTCGAGTCGTTGCAGATACAAAGTGCCCCTTCTCGCAGGGAGGGGGGCCCACGGGACGCTCTCGCGCTGTGGCGGGAAGCCCTGCCTTCTTGGCGGGTTGGTACGGTATCTCGGGGGAAACCTGGTGCCACCCGCACGGAGTCAAGCCCCGTTCTGAGACGGGAGAGGTGCCGGGGCATGCTCTCCATGCCCTGCACGGGAAAAGTGCCTCCTCACGCAATGGGCGTGGCATCACGTGGGTTTTCTCGACTTGCGGTGGTGGGTTCTCGAGTTGTGGCGGGGCCCTGGCCAGTGTCCCCTGTTAGCCCAGTGGGGTGGTGTTGCCTCCTTTGGAGCGGCGAGGGCAGGGAGCCGCCTCGGTATTCCCCAGGAGGCACTGCGGTGCACCGGGTCTCCGTCAAGCATTGAGCTAGGGCCCTCGGGGTGCCCCTCGAGGTGGGATGGGCATCTCGGGGCATCTCTGGAGTGGCATCAAGGGAGCCGAGGGGACTCAGCCTTTCTCTCGGGTCACAGGACGGGGAAACCGGGCTTCATCTCGAATGCAGGGTCGAAGGTCGTGCTTTTCCTGGAGTCGCAGCGGGAGGCGGGGGTTGCCTCTCTGGATCCGATGCCAGGCGCCTCAGGGAGCCTCTCTTGTTGCCTCTGGGAAGTGCCGGCCGGCCTCCTTTACCATTGCCAGGGGCAGCTGGGCTTCCCGTCGATTCGCTGCGATGCAATGGGGCCCCATGTGCCATTGCGGTCTTCCTTGGGGATCTTTGGACTGGGGGCCGGAACTGCTGTCTTGGGGCCTCCTCTGGAGCATCAGGAGAAGGGACAGGCCTCCTCTTCAGGTGCGAAGGAAAGTAGGAATTCCAGTCGAGTGGAGGCAAAGCCGGCGGCCCCCCTCTCGAGAAGAGGTGGCGTAGGAGAGGCGGGGTCGCTGTCGAGCCGCGCCGGGAGACTCGGGGTTGCACTCGCGTGGGGACACGAGGATCTCGGGGAACCTTTGGGGCTGCCTAGACGGAGTCCAGCCTGCTTTGCAGGGCCAGAGAGCACTCAGGATGGCTCTCGAGTCGTTGCAGATACAAAGTGCCCCTTCTCGCAGGGAGGGGGGCCCACGGGACGCTCTCGCGCTGTGGCGGGAAGCCCTGCCTTCTTGGCGGGTTGGTACGGGTATCTCGGGGGAAACCTGGTGCCACCCGCACGGAGTCAAGCCCCGTTCTGAGCCGGGAGAGGTGCCGGGGCATGCTCTCCATGCCCTGCACGGGAAAAGTGCCTCCTCACGCAATGGGCGTGGCATCACGTGGGTTTTCTCGACTTGCGGTGGTGGGTTCTTGAGTTGTGGCGGGGCCCTGGCTCGTCTCCCCTGTTAGCCCACTGGGGTGGTGTTGCCTCCTTTGGAGCGGCGAGGGGAGGGAGCTGCCTCGGGATTCCCCAGGAGGCGCTGCAGCGCACAGGGTCCGCGGCACGGCACGCATAGGGCTAGGACCCTCGGGGTGCCCCTCGAGGTCGGATGGGCTTCTCGGGGCATCTCTGGGCTGGCATCAAGGGAGCCGCGGGGACTCAGCCTTTCTCTCGGGTCACAGTAAGGGGAAATCGGGCTTCATCTCGAATGCAGGGTCGAAGGTCGTGCTTTTCCTGGAGTCACAGCGGGAGGCGGGGGTTGCCTCTCTGGATCCCATGCCAGGCTCCTCAGGGAGCTTCTCTTGTTGCCTCTGGGAAGTGCCGACCTCCTTTGCCATTGCCAGGGGCAGCTGGGCTTCCCGTCGATTCGCTGCGATGCAATGGGGCCCCATGTGCCATTGCGGTTTTCCTTGGGGACCTTCGTTCTTGGGGCCAGAACTGGTGTCTTGGGGCCTCCTCTGGAGCGTCAGGAGAAGTGACAGGCCTCCTTTTGAGGTGCGAAGGAAAGTAGGGATTCCAGTCGAGTGGAGGCAAAGCCGGCGGCCCCCCTCTCGAGAAGAGGTGGCGTAGGCGAGGCGGGGTCGCTGTCGAGCCGCGCCTGGAGACTCGGGGCTCCGCTCTCGTGGGGACACGGGGATCTCGGGGAACCTCTGGGGGCGCCGAGAGGGAGTCCAGCCTCCTTTGAGGGCCAGAGAGCACTCAAGATGGCTCTCGAGTCGCTGCAGATACAAAGGGCCCCTTCTCGCACGGAGGGGGGCCCACAGGACGCTCTCGCGCTGTGGCGGGAAGCCCTGCCTTCTTGACCGGTTGGCACGGCTATCTCGGGGGACACCTGGTGTCGGCCGCACGGAGTGAAGCCCCGTTCTGAGCCGGGAGAGGTACCGGGGCATGCTCTCCACGCCCTGCAAGGGAAAAGCGCCTCCTCACGCAGTGGGCGTGGCATCACGTGGGGTTTCTCGACTTGCGGCGGTGGGTTCTCGAGTTGCGGCGGGGACCCTGGCCCGTCGCCCCTATTAGCCCAGGGGGGTCGTGGTGCCTCCTATGGAGCGGCGAGGGGAGGGAGCCGCCTTGGGTTTCCCCAGGAGGCGCTGCAGCGCACCGGGTCCGCGGCAAGCATTGAGCCAGGACCCTCGGGGTGCCCCTCGAGGTGGGATGGGCATCTCGGGGCATCTCTGGAGTGGCATCAAGGGAGCCGCGGGGACTCAGCCTTTCTCTCGGGTCACAGTAAGGGGAAACCGGGCTTCATCTCGAATGCAGGGTCGAAGGTCGTGCTTTTCCTGGAGTCGCAGCGGGAGGCGGGGGTTGCCTCTCTGGATCCCATGCCAGGCTCCTCAGGGAGCTTCTCCTGTTGCCTCTGGGAAGTGCCGGCCTCCCTTGCCATTGCCAGGGGCAGCTGGGCTTCCCGTCGATTCGCTGCAATGGAATGTGGCCCCATGTGCCGTTGCGGGCTTCCTTGGGGACCTTTGGCCTTGGGGCCGGATCTGGTGTCTTGGGGCCTCCTCTGGAGCGTCAGGAGAAGTGACAGGCCTCCTCTTGAGGTGCGAAGGAAAGTAGGGATTCCCGTCGAGTGGAGGCAAAGCCGGCGGCCCCCCTCTCGAGAAGAGGTGGCGTAGGGGAGGTGGGATCGCTGTCTAACTGTGCCTGGAGACGCGGGGTTCCACTCGCGTGGGGACACGGGGATCTCGGGGCACCTCTGGGGCCGCCTAGACGGAGTCCAGCCTGCTTTGCAGGGCCAGAGAGCACTCAGGATGGCTCTCGAGTCGCTGCAGATACAAAGGGCCCCTTCTCGCAGGGAGGGGGGACCACGGGACGCTCTCGCGCTGTGGCGGGAAGCCCTGCCTTCTTAGCGGGTTGGCACGGGTATCTCGGGGGACACCTGGTGTCACCCGCACGGAGTCAAGCCCCGTTCTGAGACGGGAGAGGTGCCGGGGCATGCTCTCCATGCCCTGCACGGGAAAAGTGCCTCCTCACGCAATGGGCGTGGCATCACGTGGGTTTTCTCGACTTGCGGCGGTGGGTTCTCGAGTTGTGGCGGGGCCCTGGCCAGTCTCCCCTGTTAGCCCAGTGGGGTGGTGTTGCCTCCTTTGGAGCGGCGAGGGCAGGGAGCCGCCTCGGTATTCCCCAGGAGGCGCTGCGGTGCACCGGGTCTCCGTCAAGCATTGAGCTAGGGCCCTCGGGGTGCCCCTCGAGGTGGGATGGGCATCTCGGGGCATCTCTGGAGTGGCATCAAGGGAGCCGAGGGGACTCAGCCTTTCTCTCGGGTCACAGGACGGGGAAACCGGGCTTCATCTCGAATGCAGGGTCGAAGGTCGTGCTTTTCCTGGAGTCGCAGCGGGAGGCGGGGGTTGCCTCTCTGGATCCGATGCCAGGCGCCTCAGGGAGCCTCTCTTGTTGCCTCTGGGAAGTGCCGGCCGGCCTCCTTTACCATTGCCAGGGGCAGCTGGGCTTCCCGTCGATTCGCTGCGATGCAATGGGGCCCCATGTGCCATTGCGGTCTTCCTTGGGGATCTTTGGACTGGGGGCCGGAACTGCTGTCTTGGGGCCTCCTCTGGAGCATCAGGAGAAGGGACAGGCCTCCTCTTCAGGTGCGAAGGAAAGTAGGAATTCCAGTCGAGTGGAGGCAAAGCCGGCGGCCCCCCTCTCGAGAAGAGGTGGCGTAGGAGAGGCGGGGTCGCTGTCGAGCCGCGCCGGGAGACTCGGGGTTGCACTCGCGTGGGGACACGAGGATCTCGGGGAACCTTTGGGGCTGCCTAGACGGAGTCCAGCCTGCTTTGCAGGGCCAGAGAGCACTCAGGATGGCTCTCGAGTCGTTGCAGATACAAAGTGCCCCTTCTCGCAGGGAGGGGGGCCCACGGGACGCTCTCGCGCTGTGGCGGGAAGCCCTGCCTTCTTGGCGGGTTGGTACGGGTATCTCGGGGGAAACCTGGTGCCACCCGCACGGAGTCAAGCCCCGTTCTGAGCCGGGAGAGGTGCCGGGGCATGCTCTCCATGCCCTGCACGGGAAAAGTGCCTCCTCACGCAATGGGCGTGGCATCACGTGGGTTTTCTCGACTTGCGGTGGTGGGTTCTTGAGTTGTGGCGGGGCCCTGGCTCGTCTCCCCTGTTAGCCCACTGGGGTGGTGTTGCCTCCTTTGGAGCGGCGAGGGGAGGGAGCTGCCTCGGGATTCCCCAGGAGGCGCTGCAGCGCACAGGGTCCGCGGCACGGCACGCATAGGGCTAGGACCCTCGGGGTGCCCCTCGAGGTCGGATGGGCTTCTCGGGGCATCTCTGGGCTGGCATCAAGGGAGCCGCGGGGACTCAGCCTTTCTCTCGGGTCACAGTAAGGGGAAATCGGGCTTCATCTCGAATGCAGGGTCGAAGGTCGTGCTTTTCCTGGAGTCACAGCGGGAGGCGGGGGTTGCCTCTCTGGATCCCATGCCAGGCTCCTCAGGGAGCTTCTCTTGTTGCCTCTGGGAAGTGCCGACCTCCTTTGCCATTGCCAGGGGCAGCTGGGCTTCCCGTCGATTCGCTGCGATGCAATGGGGCCCCATGTGCCATTGCGGTTTTCCTTGGGGACCTTCGTTCTTGGGGCCAGAACTGGTGTCTTGGGGCCTCCTCTGGAGCGTCAGGAGAAGTGACAGGCCTCCTTTTGAGGTGCGAAGGAAAGTAGGGATTCCAGTCGAGTGGAGGCAAAGCCGGCGGCCCCCCTCTCGAGAAGAGGTGGCGTAGGCGAGGCGGGGTCGCTGTCGAGCCGCGCCTGGAGACTCGGGGCTCCGCTCTCGTGGGGACACGGGGATCTCGGGGAACCTCTGGGGGCGCCGAGAGGGAGTCCAGCCTCCTTTGAGGGCCAGAGAGCACTCAAGATGGCTCTCGAGTCGCTGCAGATACAAAGGGCCCCTTCTCGCACGGAGGGGGGCCCACAGGACGCTCTCGCGCTGTGGCGGGAAGCCCTGCCTTCTTGACCGGTTGGCACGGCTATCTCGGGGGACACCTGGTGTCGGCCGCACGGAGTGAAGCCCCGTTCTGAGCCGGGAGAGGTACCGGGGCATGCTCTCCACGCCCTGCAAGGGAAAAGCGCCTCCTCACGCAGTGGGCGTGGCATCACGTGGGGTTTCTCGACTTGCGGCGGTGGGTTCTCGAGTTGCGGCGGGGACCCTGGCCCGTCGCCCCTATTAGCCCAGGGGGGTCGTGGTGCCTCCTATGGAGCGGCGAGGGGAGGGAGCCGCCTTGGGTTTCCCCAGGAGGCGCTGCAGCGCACCGGGTCCGCGGCAAGCATTGAGCTAGGACCCTCGGGGTGCCCCTCGAGGTGGGATGGGCATCTCGGGGCATCTCTGGAGTGGCATCAAGGGAGCCGCGGGGACTCAGCCTTTCTCTCGGGTCACAGTAAGGGGAAACCGGGCTTCATCTCGAATGCAGGGTCGAAGGTCGTGCTTTTCCTGGAGTCGCAGCGGGAGGCGGGGGTTGCCTCTCTGGATCCCATGCCAGGCTCCTCAGGGAGCTTCTCCTGTTGCCTCTGGGAAGTGCCGGCCTCCCTTGCCATTGCCAGGGGCAGCTGGGCTTCCCGTCGATTCGCTGCAATGGAATGTGGCCCCATGTGCCATTGCGGGCTTCCTTGGGGACCTTTGGCCTTGGGGCCGGATCTGGTGTCTTGGGGCCTCCTCTGGAGCGTCAGGAGAAGTGACAGGCCTCCTCTTGAGGTGCGAAGGAAAGTAGGGATTCCCGTCGAGTGGAGGCAAAGCCGGCGGCCCCCCTCTCGAGAAGAGGTGGCGTAGGGGAGGCGGGGTCGCTGTCGAGCCGCGCCGGGAGACTCGGGGTTCCACTCGTGTGGGGACACGAGGATCTCGGGGAACCTTTGGGGCTGCCTAGACGGAGTCCAGCCTGCTTTGCAGGGCCAGAGAGCACTCAGGATGGCTCTCGAGTCGTTGCAGATACAAAGTGCCCCTTCTCGCAGGGAGGGGGGCCCACGGGACGCTCTCGCGCTGTGGCGGGAAGCCCTGCCTTCTTGGCGGGTTGGTACGGGTATCTCGGGGGAAACCTGGTGCCACCCGCACGGAGTCAAGCCCCGTTCTGAGACAGGAGAGGTGCCGGGGCATGCTCTCCATGCCCTGCACGGGAAAAGTGCCTCCTCACGCAATGGGCGTGGCATCACGTGGGTTTTCTCGACTTGCGGCGGTGGGTTCTCGAGTTGTGGCGGGGCCCTGGCCAGTCTCCCCTGTTAGCCCAGTGGGGTGGTGTTGCCTCCTTTGGAGCGGCGAGGGCAGGAAGCCGCCTCGGTATTCCCCAGGAGGCGCTGCGGTGCACCGGGTCTCCGTCAAGCATTGAGCTAGGGCCCTCGGGGTGCCCCTCGAGGTGGGATGGGCATCTCGGGGCATCTCTGGAGTGGCATCAAGGGAGCCGAGGGGACTCAGCCTTTCTCTCGGGTCACAGCACGGGGAAACCGGGCTTCATCTCGAATGCAGGGTCGAAGGTCGTGCTTTTCCTGGAGTCGCAGCGGGAGGCGGGGGTTGCCTCTCTGGATCCGATGCCAGGCGCCTCAGGGAGCCTCTCTTGTTGCCTCTGGGAAGTGCCGGCCGGCCTCCTTTACCATTGCCAGGGGCAGCTGGTCTTCCCGTCGATTCGCTGCGATGCAATGGGGCCCCATGTGCCATTGCGGTCTTCCTTGGGGATCTTTGGACTTGGGGCCGGAACTGCTGTCTTGGGGCCTCCTCTGGAGCATCAGGAGAAGGGACAGGCCTCCTCTTCAGGTGCGAAGGAAAGTAGGAATTCCAGTCGAGTGGAGGCAAAGCCGGCGGCCCCCCTCTCGAGAAGAGGTGGTGTAGGAGAGGCGGGGTCGCTGTCGAGCCGCGCCGGGAGACTCGGGGTTGCACTCGCGTGGGGACACGAGGATCTCGGGGAACCTTTGGGGCTGCCTAGACGGAGTCCAGCCTGCTTTGCAGGGCCAGAGAGCACTCAGGATGGCTCTCGAGTCGTTGCAGATACAAAGTGCCCCTTCTCGCAGGGAGGGGGGCCCACGGGACGCTCTCGCGCTGTGGCGGGAAGCCCTGCCTTCTTGGCGGGTTGGTACGGGTATCTCGGGGGAAACCTGGTGCCACCCGCACGGAGTCAAGCCCCGTTCTGAGCCGGGAGAGGTGCTGGGGCATGCTCTCCACGCCCTGCACGGGAAAAGGGCCTCCTCACGCAATGGGCGTGGCATCACGTGGGTTTTCTCGACTTGCGGTGGTGGGTTCTTGAGTTGTGGCGGGGCCCTGGCTCGTCTCCCCTGTTAGCCCACTGGGGTGGTGTTGCCTCCTTTGGAGCGGCGAGGGGAGGGAGCTGCCTCGGGATTCCCCAGGAGGCGCTGCAGCGCACAGGGTCCGCGGCACGGCACGCATAGGGCTAGGACCCTCGGGGTGCCCCTCGAGGTCGGATGGGCTTCTCGGGGCATCTCTGGGCTGGCATCAAGGGAGCCGCGGGGACTCAGCCTTTCTCTCGGGTCACAGTAAGGGGAAATCGGGCTTCATCTCGAATGCAGGGTCGAAGGTCGTGCTTTTCCTGGAGTCGCAGCGGGAGGCGGGGGTTGCCTCTCTGGATCCCATGCCAGGCTCCTCAGGGAGCTTCTCTTGTTGCCTCTGGGAAGTGCCGACCTCCTTTGCCATTGCCAGGGGCAGCTGGGCTTCCCGTCGATTCGCTGCGATGCAATGGGGCCCCATGTGCCATTGCGGGCTTCCTTGGGGACCTTTGGCCTTGGGGCCGGATCTGGTGTCTTGGGGCCTCCTCTGGAGCGTCAGGAGAAGTGACAGGCCTCCTCTTGAGGTGCGAAGGAAAGTAGGGATTCCCGTCGAGTGGAGGCCAAGCCGGCGGCCCCCCTCTCGAGAAGAGGTGGCGTAGGGGAGGTGGGATCGCTGTCTAACTGTGCCTGGAGACGCGGGGTTCCACTCGCGTGGGGACACGGGGATCTCGGGGCACCTCTGGGGCCGCCTAGACGGAGTCCAGCCTGCTTTGCAGGGCCAGAGAGCACTCAGGATGGCTCTCGAGTCGCTGCAGATACAAAGGGCCCCTTCTCGCAGGGAGGGGGGCCCACGGGACGCTCTCGCGCTGTGGCGGGAAGCCCTGCCTTCTTAGCGGGTTGGCACGGGTATCTCGGGGGACACCTGGAGTCACCCGCACGGAGTCAAGCCCCGTTCTGAGACGGGAGAGGTGCCGGGGCATGCTCTCCATGCCCTGCACGGGAAAAGTGCCTCCTCACGCAATGGGCGTGGCATCACGGGGGTTTTCTGGACTTGCGGCGGTGGGTTCTCGAGTTGTGGCGGGGCCCTGGCCAGTGTCCCCTGTTAGCCCAGTGGGGTGGTGTTGCCTCCTTTGGAGCGGCGAGGGCAGGGAGCCGCCTCGGTATTCCCCAGGAGGCGCTGCGGTGCACCGGGTCTCCGTCAAGCATTGAGCTAGGGCCCTCGGGGTGCCCCTCGAGGTGGGATGGGCATCTCGGGGCATCTCTGGAGTGGCATCAAGGGAGCCGAGGGGACTCAGCCTTTCTCTCGGGTCACAGGACGGGGAAACCGGGCTTCATCTCGAATGCAGGGTCGAAGGTCGTGCTTTTCCTGGAGTCGCAGCGGGAGGCGGTGGTTGCCTCTCTGGATCCGATGCCAGGCGCCTCAGGGAGCCTCTCTTGTTGCCTGTGGGAAGTGCCAGCCGGCCTCCTTTACCATTGCCAGGGGCAGCTGGGCTTCCCGTCCATTCGCTGCGATGCAATGGGGCCCCATGTGCCATTGCGGTCTTCCTTGGGGATCTTTGGACTTGGGGCCGGAACTGCTGTCTTGGGGCCTCCTCTGGAGCATCAGGAGAAGGGACAGGCCTCCTCTTCAGGTGCGAAGGAAAGTAGGAATTCCAGTCGAGTGGAGGCAAAGCCGGCGGCCCCCCTCTCGAGAAGAGGTGGCGTAGGAGAGGCGGGGTCGCTGTCGAGCCGCGCCGGGAGACTCGGGGTTGCACTCGCGTGTGGACACGAGGATCTCGGGGAACCTTTGGGGCTGCCTAGACGGAGTCCAGCCTGCTTTGCAGGGCCAGAGAGCACTCAGGATGGCTCTCGAGTCGTTGCAGATACAAAGTGCCCCTTCTCGCAGGGAGGGGGGCCCACGGGACGCTCTCGCGCTGTGGCGGGAAGCCCTGCCTTCTTGGCGGGTTGGTACGGGTATCTCGGGGGAAACCTGGTGCCACCCGCACGGAGTCAAGCCCCGTTCTGAGCCGGGAGAGGTGCCGGGGCATGCTCTCCACGCCCTGCACGGGAAAAGGGCCTCCTCACGCAATGGGCGTGGCATCACGTGGGTTTTCTCGACTTGCGGTGGTGGGTTCTTGAGTTGTGGCGGGCCCCTGGCTCGTCTCCCCTGTTAGCCCACTGGGGTGGTGTTGCCTCCTTTGGAGCAGCGAGGGGAGGGAGCTGCCTCGGGATTCCCCAGGAGGCGCTGCAGCGCACAGGGTCCGCGGCACGGCACGCATAGGGCTAGGACCCTCGGGGTGCCCCTCGAGGTCGGATGGGCTTCTCGGGGCATCTCTGGGGTGGCATCAAGGGAGCCGCGGGGACTCAGCCTTTCTCTCGGGTCACAGTAAGGGGAAATCGGGCTTCATCTCGAATGCAGGGTCGAAGGTCGTGCTTTTCCTGGAGTCGCAGCGGGAGGCGGGGGTTGCCTCTCTGGATCCCATGCCAGGCTCCTCAGGGAGCTTCTCTTGTTGCCTCTGGGAAGTGCCGACCTCCTTTGCCATTGCCAGGGGCAGCTGGGCTTCCCGTCGATTCGCTGCGATGCAATGGGGCCCCATGTGCCATTGCGGTTTTCCTTGGGGACCTTCGTTCTTGGGGCCAGAACTGGTGTCTTGGGGCCTCCTCTGGAGCGTCAGGAGAAGTGACAGGCCTCCTTTTGAGGTGCGAAGGAAAGTAGGGATTCCAGTCGAGTGGAGGCAAAGCCGGCGGCCCCCCTCTCGAGAAGAGGTGGCGTAGGCGAGGCGGGGTCGCTGTCGAGCCGCGCCTGGAGACTCGGGGCTCCGCTCTCGTGGGGACACGGGGATCTCGGGGAACCTCTGGGGGCGCCGAGAGGGAGTCCAGCCTCCTTTGAGGGCCAGAGAGCACTCAAGATGGCTCTCGAGTCGCTGCAGATACAAAGGGCCCCTTCTCGCACGGAGGGGGGCCCACAGGACGCTCTCGCGCTGTGGCGGGAAGCCCTGCCTTCTTGACCGGTTGGCACGGCTATCTCGGGGGACACCTGGTGTCGGCCGCACGGAGTGAAGCCCCGTTCTGAGCCGGGAGAGGTACCGGGGCATGCTCTCCACGCCCTGCAAGGGAAAAGCGCCTCCTCACGCAGTGGGCGTGGCATCACGTGGGGTTTCTCGACTTGCGGCGGTGGGTTCTCGAGTTGCGGCGGGGACCCTGGCCCGTCGCCCCTATTAGCCCAGGGGGGTCGTGGTGCCTCCTATGGAGCGGCGAGGGGAGGGAGCCGCCTTGGGTTTCCCCAGGAGGCGCTGCAGCGCACCGGGTCCGCGGCAAGCATTGAGCTAGGACCCTCGGGGTGCCCCTCGAGGTGGGATGGGCATCTCGGGGCAGCTCTGGAGTGGCATCAAGGGAGCCGCGGGGACTCAGCCTTTCTCTCGGGTCACAGTAAGGGGAAACCGGGCTTCATCTCGAATGCAGGGTCGAAGGTCGTGCTTTTCCTGGAGTCGCAGCGGGAGGCGGGGGTTGCCTCTCTGGATCCCATGCCAGGCTCCTCAGGGAGCTTCTCCTGTTGCCTCTGGGAAGTGCCGGCCTCCCTTGCCATTGCCAGGGGCAGCTGGGCTTCCCGTCGATTCGCTGCAATGGAATGTGGCCCCATGTGCCATTGCGGGCTTCCTTGGGGACCTTTGGCCTTGGGGCCGGATCTGGTGTCTTGGGGCCTCCTCTGGAGCGTCAGGAGAAGTGACAGGCCTCCTCTTGAGGTGCGAAGGAAAGTAGGGATTCCCGTCGAGTGGAGGCAAAGCCGGCGGCCCCCCTCTCGAGAAGAGGTGGCGTAGGGGAGGTGGGATCGCTGTCTAACTGTGCCTGGAGACGCGGGGTTCCACTCGCGTGGGGACACGGGGATCTCGGGGCACCTCTGGGGCCGCCTAGACGGAGTCCAGCGTGCTTTGCAGGGCCAGAGAGCACTCAGGATGGCTCTCGAGTCGCTGCAGATACAAAGGGCCCCTTCTCGCAGGGAGGGGGGCCCACGGGACGCTCTCGCGCTGTGGCGGGAAGCCCTGCCTTCTTAGCGGGTTGGCACGGGTATCTCGGGGGACACCTGGTGTCACCCGCACGGAGTCAAGCCCCGTTCTGAGACGGGAGAGGTGCCGGGGCATGCTCTCCATGCCCTGCACGGGAAAAGTGCCTCCTCACGCAATGGGCGTGGCATCACGTGGGTTTTCTGGACTTGCGGCGGTGGGTTCTCGAGTTGTGGCGGGGCCCTGGCCAGTCTCCCCTGTTAGCCCAGTGGGGTGGTGTTGCCTCCTTTGGAGCGGCGAGGGCAGGGAGCCGCCTCGGTATTCCCCAGGAGGCGCTGCGGTGCACCGGGTCTCCGTCAAGCATTGAGCTAGGGCCCTCGGGGTGCCCCTCGAGGTGGGATGGGCATCTCGGGGCATCTCTGGAGTGGCATCAAGGGAGCCGAGGGGACTCAGCCTTTCTCTCGGGTCACAGCACGGGGAAACCGGGCTTCATCTCGAATGCAGGGTCGAAGGTCGTGCTTTTCCTGGAGTCGCAGCGGGAGGCGGGGGTTGCCTCTCTGGATCCGATGCCAGGCGCCTCAGGGAGCCTCTCTTGTTGCCTCTGGGAAGTGCCGGCCGGCCTCCTTTACCATTGCCAGGGGCAGCTGGGCTTCCCGTCGATTCGCTGCGATGCAATGGGGCCCCATGTGCCATTGCGGTCTTCCTTGGGGATCTTTGGACTTGGGGCCGGAACTGCTGTCTTGGGGCCTCCTCTGGAGCATCAGGAGAAGGGACAGGCCTCCTCTTCAGGTGCGAAGGAAAGTAGGAATTCCAGTCGAGTGGAGGCAAAGCCGGCGGCCCCCCTCTCGAGAAGAGGTGGTGTAGGAGAGGCGGGGTCGCTGTCGAGCCGCGCCGGGAGACTCGGGGTTGCACTCGCGTGGGGACACGAGGATCTCGGGGAACCTTTGGGGCTGCCTAGACGGAGTCCAGCCTGCTTTGCAGGGCCAGAGAGCACTCAGGATGGCTCTCGAGTCGTTGCAGATACAAAGTGCCCCTTCTCGCAGGGAGGGGGGCCCACGGGACGCTCTCGCGCTGTGGCGGGAAGCCCTGCCTTCTTGGCGGGTTGGTACGGGTATCTCGGGGGAAACCTGGTGCCACCCGCACGGAGTCAAGCCCCGTTCTGAGCCGGGAGAGGTGCCGGGGCATGCTCTCCACGCCCTGCACGGGAAAAGGGCCTCCTCACGCAATGGGCGTGGCATCACGTGGGTTTTCTCGACTTGCGGTGGTGGGTTCTTGAGTTGTGGCGGGGCCCTGGCTCGTCTCCCCTGTTAGCCCACTGGGGTGGTGTTGCCTCCTTTGGAGCGGCGAGGGGAGGGAGCTGCCTCGGGATTCCCCAGGAGGCGCTGCAGCGCACAGGGTCCGCGGCACGGCACGCATAGGGCTAGGACCCTCGGGGTGCCCCTCGAGGTCGGATGGGCTTCTCGGGGCATCTCTGGGGTGGCATCAAGGGAGCCGCGGGGACTCAGCCTTTCTCTCGGGTCACAGTAAGGGGAAATCGGGCTTCATCTCGAATGCAGGGTCGAAGGTCGTGCTTTTCCTGGAGTCGCAGCGGGAGGCGGGGGTTGCCTCTCTGGATCCCATGCCAGGCTCCTCAGGGAGCTTCTCTTGTTGCCTCTGGGAAGTGCCGACCTCCTTTGCCATTGCCAGGGGCAGCTGGGCTTCCCGTCGATTCGCTGCGATGCAATGGGGCCCCATGTGCCATTGCGGGCTTCCTTGGGGACCTTTGGCCTTGGGGCCGGATCTGGTGTCTTGGGGCCTCCTCTGGAGCGTCAGGAGAAGTGACAGGCCTCCTCTTGAGGTGCGAAGGAAAGTAGGGATTCCCGTCGAGTGGAGGCAAAGCCGGCGGCCCCCCTCTCGAGAAGAGGTGGCGTAGGGGAGGTGGGATCGCTGTCTAACTGTGCCTGGAGACGCGGGGTTCCACTCGCGTGGGGACACGGGGATCTCGGGGCACCTCTGGGGCCGCCTAGACGGAGTCCAGCCTGCTTTGCAGGGCCAGAGAGCACTCAGGATGGCTCTCGAGTCGCTGCAGATACAAAGGGCCCCTTCTCGCAGGGAGGGGGGCCCACGGGACGCTCTCGCGCTGTGGCGGGAAGCCCTGCCTTCTTAGCGGGTTGGCACGGGTATCTCGGGGGACACCTGGTGTCACCCGCACGGAGTCAAGCCCCGTTCTGAGACGGGAGAGGTGCCGGGGCATGCTCTCCATGCCCTGCACGGGAAAAGTGCCTCCTCACGCAATGGGCGTGGCATCACGGGGGTTTTCTGGACTTGCGGCGGTGGGTTCTCGAGTTGTGGCGGGGCCCTGGCCAGTGTCCCCTGTTAGCCCAGTGGGGTGGTGTTGCCTCCTTTGGAGCGGCGAGGGCAGGGAGCCGCCTCGGTATTCCCCAGGAGGCGCTGCGGTGCACCGGGTCTCCGTCAAGCATTGAGCTAGGGCCCTCGGGGTGCCCCTCGAGGTGGGATGGGCATCTCGGGGCATCTCTGGAGTGGCATCAAGGGAGCCGAGGGGACTCAGCCTTTCTCTCGGGTCACAGGACGGGGAAACCGGGCTTCATCTCGAATGCAGGGTCGAAGGTCGTGCTTTTCCTGGAGTCGCAGCGGGAGGCGGTGGTTGCCTCTCTGGATCCGATGCCAGGCGCCTCAGGGAGCCTCTCTTGTTGCCTGTGGGAAGTGCCAGCCGGCCTCCTTTACCATTGCCAGGGGCAGCTGGGCTTCCCGTCCATTCGCTGCGATGCAATGGGGCCCCATGTGCCATTGCGGTCTTCCTTGGGGATCTTTGGACTTGGGGCCGGAACTGCTGTCTTGGGGCCTCCTCTGGAGCATCAGGAGAAGGGACAGGCCTCCTCTTCAGGTGCGAAGGAAAGTAGGAATTCCAGTCGAGTGGAGGCAAAGCCGGCGGCCCCCCTCTCGAGAAGAGGTGGCGTAGGAGAGGCGGGGTCGCTGTCGAGCCGCGCCGGGAGACTCGGGGTTGCACTCGCGTGGGGACACGAGGATCTCGGGGAACCTTTGGGGCTGCCTAGACGGAGTCCAGCCTGCTTTGCAGGGCCAGAGAGCACTCAGGATGGCTCTCGAGTCGTTGCAGATACAAAGTGCCCCTTCTCGCAGGGAGGGGGGCCCACGGGACGCTCTCGCGCTGTGGCGGGAAGCCCTGCCTTCTTGGCGGGTTGGTACGGGTATCTCGGGGGAAACCTGGTGCCACCCGCACGGAGTCAAGCCCCGTTCTGAGCCGGGAGAGGTGCCGGGGCATGCTCTCCACGCCCTGCACGGGAAAAGGGCCTCCTCACGCAATGGGCGTGGCATCACGTGGGTTTTCTCGACTTGCGGTGGTGGGTTCTTGAGTTGTGGCGGGCCCCTGGCTCGTCTCCCCTGTTAGCCCACTGGGGTGGTGTTGCCTCCTTTGGAGCAGCGAGGGGAGGGAGCTGCCTCGGGATTCCCCAGGAGGCGCTGCAGCGCACAGGGTCCGCGGCACGGCACGCATAGGGCTAGGACCCTCGGGGTGCCCCTCGAGGTCGGATGGGCTTCTCGGGGCATCTCTGGGGTGGCATCAAGGGAGCCGCGGGGACTCAGCCTTTCTCTCGGGTCACAGTAAGGGGAAATCGGGCTTCATCTCGAATGCAGGGTCGAAGGTCGTGCTTTTCCTGGAGTCGCAGCGGGAGGCGGGGGTTGCCTCTCTGGATCCCATGCCAGGCTCCTCAGGGAGCTTCTCTTGTTGCCTCTGGGAAGTGCCGACCTCCTTTGCCATTGCCAGGGGCAGCTGGGCTTCCCGTCGATTCGCTGCGATGCAATGGGGCCCCATGTGCCATTGCGGTTTTCCTTGGGGACCTTCGTTCTTGGGGCCAGAACTGGTGTCTTGGGGCCTCCTCTGGAGCGTCAGGAGAAGTGACAGGCCTCCTTTTGAGGTGCGAAGGAAAGTAGGGATTCCAGTCGAGTGGAGGCAAAGCCGGCGGCCCCCCTCTCGAGAAGAGGTGGCGTAGGCGAGGCGGGGTCGCTGTCGAGCCGCGCCTGGAGACTCGGGGCTCCGCTCTCGTGGGGACACGGGGATCTCGGGGAACCTCTGGGGGCGCCGAGAGGGAGTCCAGCCTCCTTTGAGGGCCAGAGAGCACTCAAGATGGCTCTCGAGTCGCTGCAGATACAAAGGGCCCCTTCTCGCACGGAGGGGGGCCCACAGGACGCTCTCGCGCTGTGGCGGGAAGCCCTGCCTTCTTGACCGGTTGGCACGGCTATCTCGGGGGACACCTGGTGTCGGCCGCACGGAGTGAAGCCCCGTTCTGAGCCGGGAGAGGTACCGGGGCATGCTCTCCACGCCCTGCAAGGGAAAAGCGCCTCCTCACGCAGTGGGCGTGGCATCACGTGGGGTTTCTCGACTTGCGGCGGTGGGTTCTCGAGTTGCGGCGGGGACCCTGGCCCGTCGCCCCTATTAGCCCAGGGGGGTCGTGGTGCCTCCTATGGAGCGGCGAGGGGAGGGAGCCGCCTTGGGTTTCCCCAGGAGGCGCTGCAGCGCACCGGGTCCGCGGCAAGCATTGAGCTAGGACCCTCGGGGTGCCCCTCGAGGTGGGATGGGCATCTCGGGGCATCTCTGGAGTGGCATCAAGGGAGCCGCGGGGACTCAGCCTTTCTCTCGGGTCACAGTAAGGGGAAACCGGGCTTCATCTCGAATGCAGGGTCGAAGGTCGTGCTTTTCCTGGAGTCGCAGCGGGAGGCGGGGGTTGCCTCTCTGGATCCCATGCCAGGCTCCTCAGGGAGCTTCTCCTGTTGCCTCTGGGAAGTGCCGGCCTCCCTTGCCATTGCCAGGGGCAGCTGGGCTTCCCGTCGATTCGCTGCAATGGAATGTGGCCCCATGTGCCATTGCGGGCTTCCTTGGGGACCTTTGGCCTTGGGGCCGGATCTGGTGTCTTGGGGCCTCCTCTGGAGCGTCAGGAGAAGTGACAGGCCTCCTCTTGAGGTGCGAAGGAAAGTAGGGATTCCCGTCGAGTGGAGGCAAAGCCGGCGGCCCCCCTCTCGAGAAGAGGTGGCGTAGGGGAGGTGGGATCGCTGTCTAACTGTGCCTGGAGACGCGGGGTTCCACTCGCGTGGGGACACGGGGATCTC
Organism: Giraffa tippelskirchi; assembly: GCF_054371585.1. NCBI lineage: Eukaryota > Metazoa > Chordata > Mammalia > Artiodactyla > Giraffidae > Giraffa > Giraffa tippelskirchi. The sequence continues at coordinate 5,401,543 of NC_137288.1, read as the reverse complement.
GGGGCACCTCTGGGGCCGCCTAGACGGAGTCCAGCGTGCTTTGCAGGGCCAGAGAGCACTCAGGATGGCTCTCGAGTCGCTGCAGATACAAAGGGCCCCTTCTCGCAGGGAGGGGGGCCCACGGGACGCTCTCGCGCTGTGGCGGGAAGCCCTGCCTTCTTAGCGGGTTGGCACGGGTATCTCGGGGGACACCTGGTGTCACCCGCACGGAGTCAAGCCCCGTTCTGAGACGGGAGAGGTGCCGGGGCATGCTCTCCATGCCCTGCACGGGAAAAGTGCCTCCTCACGCAATGGGCGTGGCATCACGTGGGTTTTCTGGACTTGCGGCGGTGGGTTCTCGAGTTGTGGCGGGGCCCTGGCCAGTCTCCCCTGTTAGCCCAGTGGGGTGGTGTTGCCTCCTTTGGAGCGGCGAGGGCAGGGAGCCGCCTCGGTATTCCCCAGGAGGCGCTGCGGTGCACCGGGTCTCCGTCAAGCATTGAGCTAGGGCCCTCGGGGTGCCCCTCGAGGTGGGATGGGCATCTCGGGGCATCTCTGGAGTGGCATCAAGGGAGCCGAGGGGACTCAGCCTTTCTCTCGGGTCACAGCACGGGGAAACCGGGCTTCATCTCGAATGCAGGGTCGAAGGTCGTGCTTTTCCTGGAGTCGCAGCGGGAGGCGGGGGTTGCCTCTCTGGATCCGATGCCAGGCGCCTCAGGGAGCCTCTCTTGTTGCCTCTGGGAAGTGCCGGCCGGCCTCCTTTACCATTGCCAGGGGCAGCTGGGCTTCCCGTCGATTCGCTGCGATGCAATGGGGCCCCATGTGCCATTGCGGTCTTCCTTGGGGATCTTTGGACTTGGGGCCGGAACTGCTGTCTTGGGGCCTCCTCTGGAGCATCAGGAGAAGGGACAGGCCTCCTCTTCAGGTGCGAAGGAATGTAGGAATTCCAGTCGAGTGGAGGCAAAGCCGGCGGCCCCCCTCTCGAGAAGAGGTGGCGTAGGAGAGGCGGGGTCGCTGTCGAGCCGCGCCGGGAGACTCGGGGTTCCACTCGTGTGGGGACACGAGGATCTCGGGGAACCTTTGGGGCTGCCTAGACGGAGTCCAGCCTGCTTTGCAGGGCCAGAGAGCACTCAGGATGGCTCTCGAGTCGTTGCAGATACAAAGTGCCCCTTCTCGCAGGGAGGGGGGCCCACGGGACGCTCTCGCGCTGTGGCGGGAAGCCCTGCCTTCTTGGCGGGTTGGTACGGGTATCTCGGGGGAAACCTGGTGCCACCCGCACGGAGTCAAGCCCCGTTCTGAGACGGGAGAGGTGCCGGGGCATGCTCTCCATGCCCTGCACGGGAAAAGTGCCTCCTCACGCAATGGGCGTGGCATCACGTGGGTTTTCTCGACTTGCGGCGGTGGGTTCTCGAGTTGTGGCGGGGCCCTGGCCAGTGTCCCCTGTTAGCCCAGTGGGGTGGTGTTGCCTCCTTTGGAGCGGCGAGGGCAGGGAGCCGCCTCGGTATTCCCCAGGAGGCACTGCGGTGCACCGGGTCTCCGTCAAGCATTGAGCTAGGGCCCTCGGGGTGCCCCTCGAGGTGGGATGGGCATCTCGGGGCATCTCTGGAGTGGCATCAAGGGAGCCGAGGGGACTCAGCCTTTCTCTCGGGTCACAGGACGGGGAAACCGGGCTTCATCTCGAATGCAGGGTCGAAGGTCGTGCTTTTCCAGGAGTCCTAGCGGGAGGCGGGGGTTGCCTCTCTGGATCCCATGCCAGGCTCCTCAGGGAGCTTCTCCTGTTGCCTCTGGGAAGTGCCGGCCTCCCTTGCCATTGCCAGGGGCAGCTGGGCTTCCCGTCGATTCGCTGCAATGGAATGTGGCCCCATGTGCCATTGCGGGCTTCCTTGGGGACCTTTGGCCTTGGGGCCGGATCTGGTGTCTTGGGGCCTCCTCTGGAGCGTCAGGAGAAGTGACAGGCCTCCTCTTGAGGTGCGAAGGAAAGTAGGGATTCCCGTCGAGTGGAGGCAAAGCCGGCGGCCCCCCTCTCGAGAAGAGGTGGCGTAGGGGAGGTGGGATCGCTGTCTAACTGTGCCTGGAGACGCGGGGTTCCACTCGCGTGGGGACACGGGGATCTCGGGGCACCTCTGGGGCCGCCTAGACGGAGTCCAGCCTGCTTTGCAGGGCCAGAGAGCACTCAGGATGGCTCTCGAGTCGCTGCAGATACAAAGGGCCCCTTCTCGCAGGGAGGGGGGCCCACGGGACGCTCTCGCGCTGTGGCGGGAAGCCCTGCCTTCTTAGCGGGTTGGCACGGGTATCTCGGGGGACACCTGGTGTCACCCGCACGGAGTCAAGCCCCGTTCTGAGACGGGAGAGGTGCCGGGGCATGCTCTCCATGCCCTGCACGGGAAAAGTGCCTCCTCACGCAATGGGCGTGGCATCACGTGGGTTTTCTGGACTTACGGCGGTGGGTTCTCGAGTTGTGGCGGGGCCCTGGCCAGTCTCCCCTGTTAGCCCAGTGGGGTGGTGTTGCCTCCTTTGGAGCGGCGAGGGCAGGGAGCCGCCTCGGTATTCCCCAGGAGGCGCTGCGGTGCACCGGGTCTCCGTCAAGCATTGAGCTAGGGCCCTCGGGGTGCCCCTCGAGGTGGGATGGGCATCTCGGGGCATCTCTGGAGTGGCATCAAGGGAGCCGAGGGGACTCAGCCTTTCTCTCGGGTCACAGGACGGGGAAACCGGGCTTCATCTCGAATGCAGGGTCGAAGGTCGTGCTTTTCCTGGAGTCGCAGCGGGAGGCAGGGGTTGCCTCTCTGGATCCGATGCCAGGCGCCTCAGGGAGCCTCTCTTGTTGCCTCTGGGAAGTGCCGGCCGGCCTCCTTTACCATTGCCAGGGGCAGCTGGGCTTCCCGTCGATTCGCTGCGATGCAATGGGGCCCCATGTGCCATTGCGGTCTTCCTTGGGGATCTTTGGACTTGGGGCCGGAACTGCTGTCTTGGGGCCTCCTCTGGAGCATCAGGAGAAGGGACAGGCCTCCTCTTCAGGTGCGAAGGAAAGTAGGAATTCCAGTCGAGTGGAGGCAAAGCCGGCGGCCCCCCTCTCGAGAAGAGGTGGCGTAGGAGAGGCGGGGTCGCTGTCGAGCCGCGCCGGGAGACTCGGGGTTGCACTCGCGTGGGGACACGAGGATCTCGGGGAACCTTTGGGGCTGCCTAGACGGAGTCCAGCCTGCTTTGCAGGGCCAGAGAGCACTCAGGATGGCTCTCGAGTCGTTGCAGATACAAAGTGCCCCTTCTCGCAGGGAGGGGGGCCCACGGGACGCTCTCGCGCTGTGGCGGGAAGCCCTGCCTTCTTGGCGGGTTGGTACGGGTATCTCGGGGGAAACCTGGTGCCACCCGCACGGAGTCAAGCCCCGTTCTGAGCCGGGAGAGGTGCCGGGGCATGCTCTCCATGCCCTGCACGGGAAAAGTGCCTCCTCACGCAATGGGCGTGGCATCACGTGGGTTTTCTCGACTTGCGGTGGTGGGTTCTTGAGTTGTGGCGGGGCCCTGGCTCGTCTCCCCTGTTAGCCCACTGGGGTGGTGTTGCCTCCTTTGGAGCGGCGAGGGGAGGGAGCTGCCTCGGGATTCCCCAGGAGGCGCTGCAGCGCACAGGGTCCGCGGCACGGCACGCATAGGGCTAGGACCCTCGGGGTGCCCCTCGAGGTCGGATGGGCTTCTCGGGGCATCTCTGGGGTGGCATCAAGGGAGCCGCGGGGACTCAGCCTTTCTCTCGGGTCACAGTAAGGGGAAATCGGGCTTCATCTCGAATGCAGGGTCGAAAGTCGTGCTTTTCCTGGAGTCGCAGCGGGAGGCGGGGGTTGCCTCTCTGGATCCCATGCCAGGCTCCTCAGGGAGCTTCTCTTGTTGCCTCTGGGAAGTGCCGACCTCCTTTGCCATTGCCAGGGGCAGCTGGGCTTCCCGTCGATTCGCTGCGATGCAATGGGGCCCCATGTGCCATTGCGGTTTTCCTTGGGGACCTTCGTTCTTGGGGCCAGAACTGGTGTCTTGGGGCCTCCTCTGGAGCGTCAGGAGAAGTGACAGGCCTCCTTTTGAGGTGCGAAGGAAAGTAGGGATTCCAGTCGAGTGGAGGCAAAGCCGGCGGCCCCCCTCTCGAGAAGAGGTGGCGTAGGCGAGGCGGGGTCGCTGTCGAGCCGCGCCTGGAGACTCGGGGCTCCGCTCTCGTGGGGACACGGGGATCTCGGGGAACCTCTGGGGGCGCCGAGAGGGAGTCCAGCCTCCTTTGAGGGCCAGAGAGCACTCAAGATGGCTCTCGAGTCGCTGCAGATACAAAGGGCCCCTTCTCGCACGGAGGGGGGCCCACAGGACGCTCTCGCGCTGTGGCGGGAAGCCCTGCCTTCTTGACCGGTTGGCACGGCTATCTCGGGGGACACCTGGTGTCGGCCGCACGGAGTGAAGCCCCGTTCTGAGCCGGGAGAGGTACCGGGGCATGCTCTCCACGCCCTGCAAGGGAAAAGCGCCTCCTCACGCAGTGGGCGTGGCATCACGTGGGGTTTCTCGACTTGCGGCGGTGGGTTCTCGAGTTGCGGCGGGGACCCTGGCCCGTCGCCCCTATTAGCCCAGCGGGGTCGTGGTGCCTCCTATGGAGCGGCGAGGGGAGGGAGCCGCCTTGGGTTTCCCCAGGAGGCGCTGCAGCGCACCGGGTCCGCGGCAAGCATTGAGCTAGGACCCTCGGGGTGCCCCTCGAGGTGGGATGGGCATCTCGGGGCATCTCTGGAGTGGCATCAAGGGAGCCGCGGGGACTCAGCCTTTCTCTCGGGTCACAGTAAGGGGAAACCGGGCTTCATCTCGAATGCAGGGTCGAAGGTCGTGCTTTTCCTGGAGTCGCAGCGGGAGGCGGGGGTTGCCTCTCTGGATCCCATGCCAGGCTCCTCAGGGAGCTTCTCCTGTTGCCTCTGGGAAGTGCCGGCCTCCCTTGCCATTGCCAGGGGCAGCTGGGCTTCCCGTCGATTTGCTGCAATGGAATGTGGCCCCATGTGCCATTGCGGGCTTCCTTGGGGACCTTTGGCCTTGGGGCCGGATCTGGTGGCTTGGGGCCTCCTCTGGAGCGTCAGGAGAAGTGACAGGCCTCCTCTTGAGGTGCGAAGGAAAGTAGGGATTCCCGTCGAGTGGAGGCAAAGCCGGCGGCCCCCCTCTCGAGAAGAGGTGGCGTAGGGGATGTGGGATCGCTGTCTAACTGTGCCTGGAGACGCGGGGTTCCACTCGCGTGGGGACACGGGGATCTCGGGGCACCTCTGGGGCCGCCTAGACGGAGTCCAGCGTGCTTTGCAGGGCCAGAGAGCACTCAGGATGGCTCTCGAGTCGCTGCAGATACAAAGGGCCCCTTCTCGCAGGGAGGGGGGCCCACGGGACGCTCTCGCGCTGTGGCGGGAAGCCCTGCCTTCTTAGCGGGTTGGCACGGGTATCTCGGGGGACACCTGGTGTCACCCGCACGGAGTCAAGCCCCGTTCTGAGACGGGAGAGGTGCCGGGGCATGCTCTCCATGCCCTGCACGGGAAAAGTGCCTCCTCACGCAATGGGCGTGGCATCACGTGGGTTTTCTCGACTTGCGGCGGTGGGTTCTCGAGTTGTGGCGGGGCCCTGGCCAGTCTCCCCTGTTAGCCCAGTGGGGTGGTGTTGCCTCCTTTGGAGCGGCGAGGGCAGGGAGCCGCCTCGGTATTCCCCAGGAGGCGCTGCGGTGCACCGGGTCTCCGTCAAGCATTGAGCTAGGGCCCTCGGGGTGCCCCTCGAGGTGGAATGGGCATCTCGGGGCATCTCTGGAGTGGCATCAAGGGAGCCGAGGGGACTCAGCCTTTCTCTCGGGTCACAGCACGGGGAAACCGGGCTTCATCTCGAATGCAGGGTCGAAGGTCGTGCTTTTCCTGGAGTCGCAGCGGGAGGCGGGGGTTGCCTCTCTGGATCCGATGCCAGGCGCCTCAGGGAGCCTCTCTTGTTGCCTCTGGGAAGTGCCGGCCGGCCTCCTTTACCATTGCCAGGGGCAGCTGGGCTTCCCGTCGATTCGCTGCGATGCAATGGGGCCCCATGTGCCATTGCGGTCTTCCTTGGGGATCTTTGGACTTGGGGCCGGAACTGCTGTCTTGGGGCCTCCTCTGGAGCATCAGGAGAAGGGACAGGCCTCCTCTTCAGGTGCGAAGGAAAGTAGGAATTCCAGTCGAGTGGAGGCAAAGCCGGCGGCCCCCCTCTCGAGTAGAGGTGGCGTAGGAGAGGCGGGGTCGCTGTCGAGCCGCGCCGGGAGACTCGGGGTTCCACTCGTGTGGGGACACGAGGATCTCGGGGAACCTTTGGGGCTGCCTAGACGGAGTCCAGCCTGCTTTGCAGGGCCAGAGAGCACTCAGGATGGCTCTCGAGTCGTTGCAGATACAAAGTGCCCCTTCTCGCAGGGAGGGGGGCCCACGGGACGCTCTCGCGCTGTGGCGGGAAGCCCTGCCTTCTTGGCGGGTTGGTACGGGTATCTCGGGGGAAACCTGGTGCCACCCGCACGGAGTCAAGCCCCGTTCTGAGACGGGAGAGGTGCCGGGGCATGCTCTCCATGCCCTGCACGGGAAAAGTGCCTCCTCACGCAATGGGCGTGGCATCACGTGGGTTTTCTCGACTTGCGGCGGTGGGTTCTCGAGTTGTGGCGGGGCCCTGGCCAGTGTCCCCTGTTAGCCCAGTGGGGTGGTGTTGCCTCCTTTGGAGCGGCAAGGGCAGGGAGCCGCCTCGGTATTCCCCAGGAGGCACTGCGGTGCATCGGGTCTCCGTCAAGCATTGAGCTAGGGCCCTCGGGGTGCCCCTCGAGGTGGGATGGGCATCTCGGGGCATCTCTGGAGTGGCATCAAGGGAGCCGAGGGGACTCAGCCTTTCTGTCGGGTCACAGGACGGGGAAACCGGGCTTCATCTCGAATGCAGGGTCGAAGGTCGTGCTTTTCCTGGAGTCGCAGCGGGAGGCGGGGGTTGCCTCTCTGGATCCCATGCCAGGCTCCTCAGGGAGCTTCTCCTGTTGCCTCTGGGAAGTGCCGGCCTCCCTTGCCATTGCCAGGGGCAGCTGGGCTTCCCGTCGATTCGCTGCAATGGAATGTGGCCCCATGTGCCATTGCGGGCTTCCTTGGGGACCTTTGGCCTTGGGGCCGGATCTGGTGTCTTGGGGCCTCCTCTGGAGCGTCAGGAGAAGTGACAGGCCTCCTCTTGAGGTGCGAAGGAAAGTAGGGATTCCCGTCGAGTGGAGGCAAAGCCGGCGGCCCCCCTCTCGAGAAGAGGTGGCGTAGGGGAGGTGGGATCGCTGTCTAACTGTGCCTGGAGACGCGGGGTTCCACTCGCGTGGGGACACGGGGATCTCGGGGCACCTCTGGGGCCGCCTAGACGGAGTCCAGCCTGCTTTGCAGGGCCAGAGAGCACTCAGGATGGCTCTCGAGTCGCTGCAGATACAAAGGGCCCCTTCTCGCAGGGAGGGGGGCCCACGGGACGCTCTCGCGCTGTGGCGGGAAGCCCTGCCTTCTTAGCGGGTTGGCACGGGTATCTCGGGGGACACCTGGTGTCACCCGCACGGAGTCAAGCCCCGTTCTGAGACGGGAGAGGTGCCGGGGCATGCTCTCCATGCCCTGCACGGGAAAAGTGCCTCCTCACGCAATGGGCGTGGCATCACGTGGGTTTTCTGGACTTACGGCGGTGGGTTCTCGAGTTGTGGCGGGGCCCTGGCCAGTCTCCCCTGTTAGCCCAGTGGGGTGGTGTTGCCTCCTTTGGAGCGGTGAGGGCAGGGAGCCGCCTCGGTACTCCCCAGGAGGCGCTGCGGTGCACCGGGTCTCCGTCAAGCATTGAGCTAGGGCCCTCGGGGTGCCCCTCGAGGTGGGATGGGCATCTCGGGGCATCTCTGGAGTGGCATCAAGGGAGCCGAGGGGACTCAGCCTTTCTCTCGGGTCACAGGACGGGGAAACCGGGCTTCATCTCGAATGCAGGGTCGAAGGTCGTGCTTTTCCTGGAGTCGCAGCGGGAGGCGGGGGTTACCTCTCTGGATCCGATGCCAGGCGCCTCAGGGAGCCTCTCTTGTTGCCTCTGGGAAGTGCCGGCCGGCCTCCTTTACCATTGCCAGGGGCAGCTGGGCTTCCCGTCGATTCGCTGCGATGCAATGGGGCCCCATGTGCCATTGCGGTCTTCCTTGGGGATCTTTGGACTTGGGGCCGGAACTGCTGTCTTGGGGCCTCCTCTGGAGCATCAGGAGAAGGGACAGGCCTCCTCTTCAGGTGCGAAGGAAAGTAGGAATTCCAGTCGAGTGGAGGCAAAGCCGGCGGCCCCCCTCTCGAGAAGAGGTGGCGTAGGAGAGGCGGGGTCGCTGTCGAGCCGCGCCGGGAGACTCGGGGTTGCACTCGCGTGGGGACACGAGGATCTCGGGGAACCTTTGGGGCTGCCTAGACGGAGTCCAGCCTGCTTTGCAGGGCCAGAGAGCACTCAGGATGGCTCTCGAGTCGTTGCAGATACAAAGTGCCCCTTCTCGCAGGGAGGGGGGCCCACGGGACGCTCTCGCGCTGTGGCGGGAAGCCTTGCCTTCTTGGCGGGTTGGTACGGGTATCTCGGGGGAAACCTGGTGCCACCCGCACGGAGTCAAGCCCCGTTCTGAGCCGGGAGAGGTGCCGGGGCATGCTCTCCATGCCCTGCACGGGAAAAGTGCCTCCTCACGCAATGGGCGTGGCATCACGTGGGTTTTCTCGACTTGCGGTGGTGGGTTCTTGAGTTGTGGCGGGGCCCTGGCTCGTCTCCCCTGTTAGCCCACTGGGGTGGTGTTGCCTCCTTTGGAGCGGCGAGGGGAGGGAGCTGCCTCGGGATTCCCCAGGAGGCGCTGCAGCGCACAGGGTCCGCGGCACGGCACGCATAGGGCTAGGACCCTCGGGGTGCCCCTCGAGGTTGGATGGGCTTCTCGGGGCATCTCTGGGGTGGCATCAAGGGAGCCGCGGGGACTCAGCCTTTCTCTCGGGTCACAGTAAGGGGAAATCGGGCTTCATCTCGAATGCAGGGTCGAAGGTCGTGCTTTTCCTGGAGTCGCAGCGGGAGGCGGGGGTTGCCTCTCTGGATCCCATGCCAGCCTCCTCAGGGAGCTTCTCTTGTTGCCTCTGGGAAGTGCCGACCTCCTTTGCCATTGCCAGGGGCAGCTGGGCTTCCCGTCGATTCGCTGCGATGCAATGGGGCCCCATGTGCCATTGCGGTTTTCCTTGGGGACCTTCGTTCTTGGGGCCAGAACTGGTGTCTTGGGGCCTCCTCTGGAGCGTCAGGAGAAGTGACAGGCCTCCTTTTGAGGTGCGAAGGAAAGTAGGGATTCCAGTCGAGTGGAGGCAAAGCCGGCGGCCCCCCTCTCGAGAAGAGGTGGCGTAGGCGAGGCGGGGTCGCTGTCGAGCCGCGCCTGGAGACTCGGGGCTCCGCTCTCGTGGGGACACGGGGATCTCGGGGAACCTCTGGGGGCGCCGAGAGGGAGTCCAGCCTCCTTTGAGGGCCAGAGAGCACTCAAGATGGCTCTCGAGTCGCTGCAGATACAAAGGGCCCCTTCTCGCACGGAGGGGGGCCCACAGGACGCTCTCGCGCTGTGGCGGGAAGCCCTGCCTTCTTGACCGGTTGGCACGGCTATCTCGGGGGACACCTGGTGTCGGCCGCACGGAGTGAAGCCCCGTTCTGAGCCGGGAGAGGTACCGGGGCATGCTCTCCACGCCCTGCAAGGGAAAAGCGCCTCCTCACGCAGTGGGCGTGGCATCACGTGGGGTTTCTCGACTTGCGGCGGTGGGTTCTCGAGTTGCGGCGGGGACCCTGGCCCGTCGCCCCTATTAGCCCAGCGGGGTCGTGGTGCCTCCTATGGAGCGGCGAGGGGAGGGAGCCGCCTTGGGTTTCCCCAGGAGGCGCTGCAGCGCACCGGGTCCGCGGCAAGCATTGAGCTAGGACCCTCGGGGTGCCCCTCGAGGTGGGATGGGCATCTCGGGGCATCTCTGCAGTGGCATCAAGGGAGCCGCGGGGACTCAGCCTTTCTCTCGGGTCACAGTAAGGGGAAACCGGGCTTCATCTCGAATGCAGGGTCGAAGGTCCTGCTTTTCCTGGAGTCGCAGCGGGAGGCGGGGGTTTCCTCTCTGGATCCCATGCCAGGCTCCTCAGGGAGCTTCTCCTGTTGCCTCTGGGAAGTGCCGGCCTCCCTTGCCATTGCCAGGGGCAGCTGGGCTTCCCGTCGATTTGCTGCAATGGAATGTGGCCCCATGTGCCATTGCGGGCTTCCTTGGGGACCTTTGGCCTTGGGGCCGGATCTGGTGTCTTGGGGCCTCCTCTGGAGCGTCAGGAGAAGTGACAGGACTCCTCTTGAGGTGCGAAGGAAAGTAGGGATTCCCGTCGAGTGGAGGCAAAGCCGGCGGCCCCCCTCTCGAGAAGAGGTGGCGTAGGGGAGGTGGGATCGCTGTCTAACTGTGCCTGGAGACGCGGGGTTCCACTCGCGTGGGGACACGGGGATCTCGGGGCACCTCTGGGGCCGCCTAGACGGAGTCCAGCGTGCTTTGCAGGGCCAGAGAGCACTCAGGATGGCTCTCGAGTCGCTGCAGATACAAAGGGCCCCTTCTCGCAGGGAGGGGGGCCCACGGGACGCTCTCGCGCTGTGGCGGGAAGCCCTGCCTTCTTAGCGGGTTGGCACGGGTATCTCGGGGGACACCTGGTGTCACCCGCACGGAGTCAAGCCCCGTTCTGAGACGGGAGAGGTGCCGGGGCATGCTCTCCATGCCCTGCACGGGAAAAGTGCCTCCTCACGCAATGGGCGTGGCATCACGTGGGTTTTCTCGACTTGCGGCGGTGGGTTCTCGAGTTGTGGCGGGGCCCTGGCCAGTCTCCCCTGTTAGCCCAGTGGGGTGGTGTTGCCTCCTTTGGAGCGGCGAGGGCAGGGAGCCGCCTCGGTATTCCCCAGGAGGCGCTGCGGTGCACCGGGTCTCCGTCAAGCAGTGAGCTAGGGCCCTCGGGGTGCCCCTCGAGGTGGGATGGGCATCTCGGGGCATCTCTGGAGTGGCATCAAGGGAGCCGAGGGGACTCAGCCTTTCTCTCGGGTCACAGCACGGGGAAACCGGGCTTCATCTCGAATGCAGGGTCGAAGGTCGTGCTTTTCCTGGAGTCGCAGCGGGAGGCGGGGGTTGCCTCTCTGGATCCCATGCCAGGCGCCTCAGGGAGCCTCTCTTGTTGCCTCTGGGAAGTGCCGGCCGGCCTCCTTTACCATTGCCAGGAGCAGCTGGGCTTCCCGTCGATTCGCTGCGATGCAATGGGGCCCCATGTGCCATTGCGGTCTTCCTTGGGGATCTTTGGACTTGGGGCCGGAACTGCTGTCTTGGGGCCTCCTCTGGAGCATCAGGAGAAGGGACAGGCCTCCTCTTCAGGTGCGAAGGAAAGTAGGAATTCCAGTCGAGTGGAGGCAAAGCCGGCGGCCCCCCTCTCGAGAAGAGGTGGCGTAGGAGAGGCGGGGTCGCTGTCGAGCCGCGCCGGGAGACTCGGGGTTCCACTCGTGTGGGGACACGAGGATCTCGGGGAACCTTTGGGGCTGCCTAGACGGAGTCCAGCCTGCTTTGCAGGGCCAGAGAGCACTCAGGATGGCTCTCGAGTCGTTGCAGATACAAAGTGCCCCTTCTCGCAGGGAGGGGGGCCCACGGGACGCTCTCGCGCTGTGGCGGGAAGCCCTGCCTTCTTGGCGGGTTGGTACGGGTATCTCGGGGGAAACCTGGTGCCACCCGCACGGAGTCAAGCCCCGTTTTGAGACGGGAGAGGTGCCGGGGCATGCTCTCCATGCCCTGCACGGGAAAAGTGCCTCCTCACGCAATGGGCGTGGCATCACGTGGGTTTTCTCGACTTGCGGCGGTGGGTTCTCGAGTTGTGGCGGGGCCCTGGCCAGTGTCCCCTGTTAGCCCAGTGGGGTGGTGTTGCCTCCTTTGGAGCGGCGAGGGCAGGGAGCCGCCTCGGTATTCCCCAGGAGGCACTGCGGTGCACCGGGTCTCCGTCAAGCATTGAGCTAGGGCCCTCGGGGTGCCCCTCGAGGTGGGATGGGCATCTCGGGGCATCTCTGGAGTGGCATCAAGGGAGCCGAGGGGACTCAGCCTTTCTCTCGGGTCACAGGACGGGGAAACCGGGCTTCATCTCGAATGCAGGGTCGAAGGTCGTGCTTTTCCTGGAGTCGCAGCGGGAGGCGGGGGTTGCCTCTCTGGATCCCATGCCAGGCTCCTCAGGGAGCTTCTCCTGTTGCCTCTGGGAAGTGCCGGCCTCCCTTGCCATTGCCAGGGGCAGCTGGGCTTCCCGTCGATTCGCTGCAATGGAATGTGGCCCCATGTGCCATTGCGGGCTTCCTTGGGGACCTTTGGCCTTGGGGCCGGATCTGGTGTCTTGGGGCCTCCTCTGGAGCGTCAGGAGAAGTGACAGGCCTCCTCTTGAGGTGCGAAGGAAAGTAGGGATTCCCGTCGAGTGGAGGCAAAGCCGGCGGCCCCCCTCTCGAGAAGAGGTGGCGTAGGGGAGGTGGGATCGCTGTCTAACTGTGCCTGGAGACGCGGGGTTCCACTCGCGTGGGGACACGGGGATCTCGGGGCACCTCTGGGGCCGCCTAGACGGAGTCCAGCCTGCTTTGCAGGGCCAGAGAGCACTCAGGATGGCTCTCGAGTCGCTGCAGATACAAAGGGCCCCTTCTCGCAGGGAGGGGGGCCCACGGGACGCTCTCGCGCTGTGGCGGGAAGCCCTGCCTTCTTAGCGGGTTGGCACGGGTATCTCGGGGGACACCTGGTGTCACCCGCACGGAGTCAAGCCCCGTTCTGAGACGGGAGAGGTGCCGGGGCATGCTCTCCATGCCCTGCACGGGAAAAGTGCCTCCTCACGCAATGGGCGTGGCATCACGTGGGTTTTCTCGACTTGCGGCGGTGGGTTCTCGAGTTGTGGCGGGGCCCTGGCCAGTCTCCCCTGTTAGCCCAGTGGGGTGGTGTTGCCTCCTTTGGAGCGGCGAGGGCAGGGAGCTGCCTCGGTATTCCCCAGGAGGCGCTGCGGTGCACCGGGTCTCCGTCAAGCATTGAGCTAGGGCCCTCGGGGTGCCCCTCGAGGTGGGATGGGCATCTCGGGGCATCTCTGGAGTGGCATCAAGGGAGCCGAGGGGACTCAGCCTTTCTCTCGGGTCACAGGACGGGGAAACCGGGCTTCATCTCGAATGCAGGGTCGAAGGTCGTGCTTTTCCTGGAGTCGCAGCGGGAGGCGGGGGTTGCCTCTCTGGATCCCATGCCAGCCTCCTCAGGGAGCTTCTCTTGTTGCCTCTGGGAAGTGCCGACCTCCTTTGCCATTGCCAGGGGCAGCTGGGCTTCCCGTCGATTCGCTGCGATGCAATGGGGCCCCATGTGCCATTGCGGTTTTCCTTGGGGACCTTCGTTCTTGGGGCCAGAACTGGTGTCTTGGGGCCTCCTCTGGAGCGTCAGGAGAAGTGACAGGCCTCCTTTTGAGGTGCGAAGGAAAGTAGGGATTCCAGTCGAGTGGAGGCAAAGCCGGCGGCCCCCCTCTCGAGAAGAGGTGGCGTAGGCGAGGCGGGGTCGCTGTCGAGCCGCGCCTGGAGACTCGGGGCTCCGCTCTCGTGGGGACACGGGGATCTCGGGGAACCTCTGGGGGCGCCGAGAGGGAGTCCAGCCTCCTTTGAGGGCCAGAGAGCACTCAAGATGGCTCTCGAGTCGCTGCAGATACAAAGGGCCCCTTCTCGCACGGAGGGGGGCCCACAGGACGCTCTCGCGCTGTGGCGGGAAGCCCTGCCTTCTTGACCGGTTGGCACGGCTATCTCGGGGGACACCTGGTGTCGGCCGCACGGAGTGAAGCCCCGTTCTGAGCCGGGAGAGGTACCGGGGCATGCTCTCCACGCCCTGCAAGGGAAAAGCGCCTCCTCACGCAGTGGGCGTGGCATCACGTGGGGTTTCTCGACTTGCGGCGGTGGGTTCTCGAGTTGCGGCGGGGACCCTGGCCCGTCGCCCCTATTAGCCCAGCGGGGTCGTGGTGCCTCCTATGGAGCGGCGAGGGGAGGGAGCCGCCTTGGGTTTCCCCAGGAGGCGCTGCAGCGCACCGGGTCCGCGGCAAGCATTGAGCTAGGACCCTCGGGGTGCCCCTCGAGGTGGGATGGGCATCTCGGGGCATCTCTGCAGTGGCATCAAGGGAGCCGCGGGGACTCAGCCTTTCTCTCGGGTCACAGTAAGGGGAAACCGGGCTTCATCTCGAATGCAGGGTCGAAGGTCCTGCTTTTCCTGGAGTCGCAGCGGGAGGCGGGGGTTTCCTCTCTGGATCCCATGCCAGGCTCCTCAGGGAGCTTCTCCTGTTGCCTCTGGGAAGTGCCGGCCTCCCTTGCCATTGCCAGGGGCAGCTGGGCTTCCCGTCGATTTGCTGCAATGGAATGTGGCCCCATGTGCCATTGCGGGCTTCCTTGGGGACCTTTGGCCTTGGGGCCGGATCTGGTGTCTTGGGGCCTCCTCTGGAGCGTCAGGAGAAGTGACAGGACTCCTCTTGAGGTGCGAAGGAAAGTAGGGATTCCCGTCGAGTGGAGGCAAAGCCGGCGGCCCCCCTCTCGAGAAGAGGTGGCGTAGGGGAGGTGGGATCGCTGTCTAACTGTGCCTGGAGACGCGGGGTTCCACTCGCGTGGGGACACGGGGATCTCGGGGCACCTCTGGGGCCGCCTAGACGGAGTCCAGCGTGCTTTGCAGGGCCAGAGAGCACTCAGGATGGCTCTCGAGTCGCTGCAGATACAAAGGGCCCCTTCTCGCAGGGAGGGGGGCCCACGGGACGCTCTCGCGCTGTGGCGGGAAGCCCTGCCTTCTTAGCGGGTTGGCACGGGTATCTCGGGGGACACCTGGTGTCACCCGCACGGAGTCAAGCCCCGTTCTGAGACGGGAGAGGTGCCGGGGCATGCTCTCCATGCCCTGCACGGGAAAAGTGCCTCCTCACGCAATGGGCGTGGCATCACGTGGGTTTTCTCGACTTGCGGCGGTGGGTTCTCGAGTTGTGGCGGGGCCCTGGCCAGTCTCCCCTGTTAGCCCAGTGGGGTGGTGTTGCCTCCTTTGGAGCGGCGAGGGCAGGGAGCCGCCTCGGTATTCCCCAGGAGGCGCTGCGGTGCACCGGGTCTCCGTCAAGCAGTGAGCTAGGGCCCTCGGGGTGCCCCTCGAGGTGGGATGGGCATCTCGGGGCATCTCTGGAGTGGCATCAAGGGAGCCGAGGGGACTCAGCCTTTCTCTCGGGTCACAGCACGGGGAAACCGGGCTTCATCTCGAATGCAGGGTCGAAGGTCGTGCTTTTCCTGGAGTCGCAGCGGGAGGCGGGGGTTGCCTCTCTGGATCCCATGCCAGGCGCCTCAGGGAGCCTCTCTTGTTGCCTCTGGGAAGTGCCGGCCGGCCTCCTTTACCATTGCCAGGAGCAGCTGGGCTTCCCGTCGATTCGCTGCGATGCAATGGGGCCCCATGTGCCATTGCGGTCTTCCTTGGGGATCTTTGGACTTGGGGCCGGAACTGCTGTCTTGGGGCCTCCTCTGGAGCATCAGGAGAAGGGACAGGCCTCCTCTTCAGGTGCGAAGGAAAGTAGGAATTCCAGTCGAGTGGAGGCAAAGCCGGCGGCCCCCCTCTCGAGAAGAGGTGGCGTAGGAGAGGCGGGGTCGCTGTCGAGCCGCGCCGGGAGACTCGGGGTTCCACTCGTGTGGGGACACGAGGATCTCGGGGAACCTTTGGGGCTGCCTAGACGGAGTCCAGCCTGCTTTGCAGGGCCAGAGAGCACTCAGGATGGCTCTCGAGTCGTTGCAGATACAAAGTGCCCCTTCTCGCAGGGAGGGGGGCCCACGGGACGCTCTCGCGCTGTGGCGGGAAGCCCTGCCTTCTTGGCGGGTTGGTACGGGTATCTCGGGGGAAACCTGGTGCCACCCGCACGGAGTCAAGCCCCGTTTTGAGACGGGAGAGGTGCCGGGGCATGCTCTCCATGCCCTGCACGGGAAAAGTGCCTCCTCACGCAATGGGCGTGGCATCACGTGGGTTTTCTCGACTTGCGGCGGTGGGTTCTCGAGTTGTGGCGGGGCCCTGGCCAGTGTCCCCTGTTAGCCCAGTGGGGTGGTGTTGCCTCCTTTGGAGCGGCGAGGGCAGGGAGCCGCCTCGGTATTCCCCAGGAGGCACTGCGGTGCACCGGGTCTCCGTCAAGCATTGAGCTAGGGCCCTCGGGGTGCCCCTCGAGGTGGGATGGGCATCTCGGGGCATCTCTGGAGTGGCATCAAGGGAGCCGAGGGGACTCAGCCTTTCTCTCGGGTCACAGGACGGGGAAACCGGGCTTCATCTCGAATGCAGGGTCGAAGGTCGTGCTTTTCCTGGAGTCGCAGCGGGAGGCGGGGGTTGCCTCTCTGGATCCCATGCCAGGCTCCTCAGGGAGCTTCTCCTGTTGCCTCTGGGAAGTGCCGGCCTCCCTTGCCATTGCCAGGGGCAGCTGGGCTTCCCGTCGATTCGCTGCAATGGAATGTGGCCCCATGTGCCATTGCGGGCTTCCTTGGGGACCTTTGGCCTTGGGGCCGGATCTGGTGTCTTGGGGCCTCCTCTGGAGCGTCAGGAGAAGTGACAGGCCTCCTCTTGAGGTGCGAAGGAAAGTAGGGATTCCCGTCGAGTGGAGGCAAAGCCGGCGGCCCCCCTCTCGAGAAGAGGTGGCGTAGGGGAGGTGGGATCGCTGTCTAACTGTGCCTGGAGACGCGGGGTTCCACTCGCGTGGGGACACGGGGATCTCGGGGCACCTCTGGGGCCGCCTAGACGGAGTCCAGCCTGCTTTGCAGGGCCAGAGAGCACTCAGGATGGCTCTCGAGTCGCTGCAGATACAAAGGGCCCCTTCTCGCAGGGAGGGGGGCCCACGGGACGCTCTCGCGCTGTGGCGGGAAGCCCTGCCTTCTTAGCGGGTTGGCACGGGTATCTCGGGGGACACCTGGTGTCACCCGCACGGAGTCAAGCCCCGTTCTGAGACGGGAGAGGTGCCGGGGCATGCTCTCCATGCCCTGCACGGGAAAAGTGCCTCCTCACGCAATGGGCGTGGCATCACGTGGGTTTTCTCGACTTGCGGCGGTGGGTTCTCGAGTTGTGGCGGGGCCCTGGCCAGTCTCCCCTGTTAGCCCAGTGGGGTGGTGTTGCCTCCTTTGGAGCGGGAGGGCAGGGAGCTGCCTCGGTATTCCCCAGGAGGCGCTGCGGTGCACCGGGTCTCCGTCAAGCATTGAGCTAGGGCCCTCGGGGTGCCCCTCGAGGTGGGATGGGCATCTCGGGGCATCTCTGGAGTGGCATCAAGGGAGCCGAGGGGACTCAGCCTTTCTCTCGGGTCACAGGACGGGGAAACCGGGCTTCATCTCGAATGCAGGGTCGAAGGTCGTGCTTTTCCTGGAGTCGCAGCGGGAGGCGGGGGTTGCCTCTCTGGATCCCATGCCAGGCGCCTCAGGGAGCCTCTCTTGTTGCCTCTGGGAAGTGCCGGCCGGCCTCCTTTACCATTGCCAGGGGCAGCTGGGCTTCCCGTCGATTCGCTGCGATGCAATGGGGCCCCATGTGCCATTGCGGTCTTCCTTGGGGATCTTTGGACTTGGGGCCGGAACTGCTGTCTTGGGGCCTCCTCTGGAGCATCAGGAGAAGGGACAGGCCTCCTCTTCAGGTGCGAAGGAAAGTAGGAATTCCAGTCGAGTGGAGGCAAAGCCGGCGGCCCCCCTCTCGAGAAGAGGTGGCGTAGGAGAGGCGGGGTCGCTGTCGAGCCGCGCCGGGAGACTCGGGGTTGCACTCGCGTGGGGACACGAGGATCGCGGGGAACCTTTGGGGCTGCCTAGACGGAGTCCAGCCTGCTTTGCAGGGCCAGAGAGCACTCAGGATGGCTCTCGAGTCGTTGCAGATACAAAGTGCCCCTTCTCGCAGGGAGGGGAGCCCACGGGACGCTCTCGCGCTGTGGCGGGAAGCCCTGCCTTCTTGGCGGGTTGGTACGGGTATCTCGGGGGAAACCTGGTGCCACCCGCACGGAGTCAAGCCCCGTTCTGAGCCGGGAGAGGTGCCGGGGCATGCTCTCCATGCCCTGCACGGGAAAAGTGCCTCCTCACGCAATGGGCGTGGCATCACGTGGGTTTTCTCGACTTGCGGTGGTGGGTTCTTGAGTTGTGGCGGGGCCCTGGCTCGTCTCCCCTGTTAGCCCACTGGGGTGGTGTTGCCTCCTTTGGAGCGGCGAGGGGAAGGAGCTGCCTCGGGATTCCCCAGGAGGCGCTGCAGCGCACAGGGTCCGCGGCACGGCACGCATAGGGCTAGGACCCTCGGGGTGCCCCTCGAGGTCGGATGGGCTTCTCGGGGCATCTCTGGGGTGGCATCAAGGGAGCCGCGGGGACTCAGCCTTTCTCTCGGGTCACAGTAAGGGGAAATCGGGCTTCATCTCGAATGCAGGGTCGAAGGTCGTGCTTTTCCTGGAGTCGCAGCGGGAGGCGGGGGTTGCCTCTCTGGATCCCATGCCAGGCTCCTCAGGGAGCTTCTCTTGTTGCCTCTGGGAAGTGCCGACCTCCTTTGCCATTGCCAGGGGCAGCTGGGCTTCCCGTCGATTCGCTGCGATGCAATGGGGCCCCATGTGCCATTGCGGTTTTCCTTGGGGACCTTCGTTCTTGGGGCCAGAACTGGTGTCTTGGGGCCTCCTCTGGAGCGTCAGGAGAAGTGACAGGCCTCCTTTTGAGGTGCGAAGGAAAGTAGGGATTCCAGTCGAGTGGAGGCAAAGCCGGCGGCCCCCCTCTCGAGAAGAGGTGGCGTAGGCGAGGCGGGGTCGCTGTCGAGCCGCGCCTGGAGACTCGGGGCTCCGCTCTCGTGGGGACACGGGGATCTCGGGGAACCTCTGGGGGCGCCGAGAGGGAGTCCAGCCTCCTTTGAGGGCCAGAGAGCACTCAAGATGGCTCTCGAGTCGCTGCAGATACAAAGGGCCCCTTCTCGCACGGAGGGGGGCCCACAGGACGCTCTCGCGCTGTGGCGGGAAGCCCTGCCTTCTTGACCGGTTGGCACGGCTATCTCGGGGGACACCTGGTGTCGGCCGCACGGAGTGAAGCCCCGTTCTGAGCCGGGAGAGGTACCGGGGCATGCTCTCCACGCCCTGCAAGGGAAAAGCGCCTCCTCACGCAGTGGGCGTGGCATCACGTGGGGTTTCTCGACTTGCGGCGGTGGGTTCTCGAGTTGCGGCGGGGACCCTGGCCCGTCGCCCCTATTAGCCCAGCGGGGTCGTGGTGCCTCCTATGGAGCGGCGAGGGGAGGGAGCCGCCTTGGGTTTCCCCAGGAGGCGCTGCAGCGCACCGGGTCCGCGGCAAGCATTGAGCTAGGACCCTCGGGGTGCCCCTCGAGGTGGGATGGGCATCTCGGGGCATCTCTGGAGTGGCATCAAGGGAGCCGCGGGGACTCAGCCTTTCTCTCGGGTCACAGTAAGGGGAAACCGGGCTTCATCTCGAATGCAGGGTCGAAGGTCGTGCTTTTCCTGGAGTCGCAGTGGGAGGCGGGGGTTGCCTCTCTGGATCCCATGCCAGGCTCCTCAGGGAGCTTCTCCTGTTGCCTCTGGGAAGTGCCGGCCTCCCTTGCCATTGCCAGGGGCAGCTGGGCTTCCCGTCGATTTGCTGCAATGGAATGTGGCCCCATGTGCCATTGCGGGCTTCCTTGGGGACCTTTGGCCTTGGGGCCGGATCTGGTGTCTTGGGGCCTCCTCTGGAGCGTCAGGAGAAGTGACAGGCCTCCTCTTGAGGTGCGAAGGAAAGTAGGGATTCCCGTCGAGTGGAGGCAAAGCCGGCGGCCCCCCTCTCGAGAAGAGGTGGCGTAGGGGAGGTGGGATCGCTGTCTAACTGTGCCTGGAGACGCGGGGTTCCACGCGCGTGGGGACACGGGGATCTCGGGGCACCTCTGGGGCCGCCTAGACGGAGTCCAGCCTGCTTTGCAGGGCCAGAGAGCACTCAGGATGGCTCTCGAGTCGCTGCAGATACAAAGGGCCCCTTCCCGCAGGGAGGGGGGCCCACGGGACGCTCTCGCGCTGTGGCGGGAAGCCCTGCCTTCTTAGCGGGTTGGCACGGGTATCTCGGGGGACACCTGGTGTCACCCGCACGGAGTCAAGCCCCGTTCTGAGACGGGAGAGGTGCCGGGGCATGCTCTCCATGCCCTGCACGGGAAAAGTGCCTCCTCACGCAATGGGCGTGGCATCACGTGGGTTTTCTGGACTTGCGGCGGTGGGTTCTCGAGTTGTGGCGGGGCCCTGGCTCGTCTCCCCTGTTAGCCCAGTGGGGTGGTGTTGCCTCCTTTGGAGCGGCGAGGGCAGGGAGCCGCCTCGGTATTCCCCAGGAGGCGCTGCGGTGCACCGGGTCTCCGTCAAGCATTGAGCTAGGGCCCTCGGGGTGCCCCTCGAGGTGGGATGGGCATCTCGGGGCATCTCTGGAGTGGCATCAAGGGAGCCGAGGGGACTCAGCCTTTCTCTCAGGTCACAGGACGGGGAAACCGGGCTTCATCTCGAATGCAGGGTCGAAGGTCGTGCTTTTCCTGGAGTCGCAGCGGGAGGCGGGGGTTGCCTCTCTGGATCCGATGCCAGGCGCCTCAGGGAGCCTCTCTTGTTGCCTCTGGGAAGTGCCGGCCGGCCTCCTTTACCATTGCCAGGGGCAGCTGGGCTTCCCGTCGATTCGCTGCGATGCAATGGGGCCCCATGTGCCATTGCGGTCTTCCTTGGGGATCTTTGGACTTGGGGCCGGAACTGCTGTCTTGGGGCCTCCTCTGGAGCATCAGGAGAAGGGACAGGCCTCCTCTTCAGGTGCGAAGGAAAGTAGGAATTCCAGTCGAGTGGAGGCAAAGCCGGCGGCCCCCCTCTCGAGAAGAGGTGGCGTAGGAGAGGCGGGGTCGCTGTCGAGCCGCGCCGGGAGACTCGGGGTTGCACTCGCGTGGGGACACGAGGATCTCGGGGAACCTTTGGGGCTGCCTAGACGGAGTCCAGCCTGCTTTGCAGGGCCAGAGAGCACTCAGGATGCCTCTCGAGTCGTTGCAGATACAAAGTGCCCCTTCTCGCAGGGAGGGGGGCCCACGGGACGCTCTCGCGCTGTGGCGGGAAGCCCTGCCTTCTTGGCGGGTTGGTACGGGTATCTCGGGGGAAACCTGGTGCCACCCGCACGGAGTCAAGCCCCGTTCTGAGCCGGGAGAGGTGCCGGGGCATGCTCTCCATGCCCTGCACGGGAAAAGTGCCTCCTCACGCAATGGGCGTGGCATCACGTGGGTTTTCTCGACTTGCGGTGGTGGGTTCTTGAGTTGTGGCGGGGCCCTGGCTCGTCTCCCCTGTTAGCCCACTGGGGTGGTGTTGCCTCCTTTGGAGCGGCGAGGGGAGGGAGCTGCCTCGGGATTCCCCAGGAGGCGCTGCAGCGCATAGGGTCCGCGGCACGGCACGCATAGGGCTAGGACCCTCGGGGTGCCCCTCGAGGTCGGATGGGCTTCTCGGGGCATCTCTGGGGTGGCATCAAGGGAGCCGCGGGGACTCAGCCTTTCTCTCGGGTCACAGTAAGGGGAAATCGGGCTTCATCTCGAATGCAGGGTCGAAGGTCGTGCTTTTCCTGGAGTCGCAGCGGGAGGCGGGGGTTGCCTCTCTGGATCCCATGCCAGGCTCCTCAGGGAGCTTCTCTTGTTGCCTCTGGGAAGTGCCGACCTCCTTTGCCATTGCCAGGGGCAGCTGGGCTTCCCGTCGATTCGCTGCGATGCAATGGGGCCCCATGTGCCATTGCGGTTTTCCTTGGGGACCTTCGTTCTTGGGGCCAGAACTGGTGTCTTGGGGCCTCCTCTGGAGCGTCAGGAGAAGTGACAGGCCTCCTTTTGAGGTGCGAAGGAAAGTAGGGATTCCAGTCGAGTGGAGGCAAAGCCGGCGGCCCCCCTCTCGAGAAGAGGTGGCGTAGGCGAGGCGGGGTCGCTGTCGAGCCGCGCCTGGAGACTCGGGGCTCCGCTCTCGTGGGGACACGGGGATCTCGGGGAACCTCTGGGGGCGCCGAGAGGGAGTCCAGCCTCCTTTGAGGGCCAGAGAGCACTCAAGATGGCTCTCGAGTCGCTGCAGATACAAAGGGCCCCTTCTCGCACGGAGGGGGGCCCACAGGACGCTCTCGCGCTGTGGCGGGAAGCCCTGCCTTCTTGACCGGTTGGCACGGCTATCTCGGGGGACAACTGGTGTCGGCCGCACGGAGTGAAGCCCCGTTCTGAGCCGGGAGAGGTACCGGGGCATGCTCTCCACGCCCTGCAAGGGAAAAGCGCCTCCTCACGCAGTGGGCGTGGCATCACGTGGGGTTTCTCGACTTGCGGCGGTGGGTTCTCGAGTTGCGGCGGGGACCCTGGCCCGTCGCCCCTATTAGCCCAGCGGGGTCGTGGTGCCTCCTATGGAGCGGCGAGGGGAGGGAGCCGCCTTGGGTTTCCCCAGGAGGCGCTGCAGCGCACCGGGTCCGCGGCAAGCATTGAGCTAGGACCCTCGGGGTGCCCCTCGAGGTGGGATGGGCATCTCGGGGCATCTCTGGAGTGGCATCAAGGGAGCCGCGGGGACTCAGGCTTTCTCTCGGGTCACAGTAAGGGGAAACCGGGCTTCATCTCGAATGCAGGGTCGAAGGTCGTGCTTTTCCTGGAGTCGCAGCGGGAGGCGGGGGTTGCCTCTCTGGATCCCATGCCAGGCTCCTCAGGGAGCTTCTCCTGTTGCCTCTGGGAAGTGCCGGCCTCCCTTGCCATTGCCAGGGGCAGCTGGGCTTCCCGTCGATTTGCTGCAATGGAATGTGGCCCCATGTGCCATTGCGGGCTTCCTTGGGGACCTTTGGCCTTGGGGCCGGATCTGGTGTCTTGGGGCCTCCTCTGGAGCGTCAGGAGAAGTGACAGGCCTCCTCTTGAGGTGCGAAGGAAAGTAGGGATTCCCGTCGAGTGGAGGCAAAGCCGGCGGCCCCCCTCTCGAGAAGAGGTGGCGTAGGGGAGGTGGGATCGCTGTCTAACTGTGCCTGGAGACGCGGGGTTCCACTCGCGTGGGGACACGGGGATCTCGGGGCACGTCTGGGGCCGCCTAGACGGAGTCCAGCCTGCTTTGCAGGGCCAGAGAGCACTCAGGATGGCTCTCGAGTCGCTGCAGATACAAAGGGCCCCTTCTCGCAGGGAGGGGGGCCCACGGGACGCTCTCGCGCTGTGGCGGGAAGCCCTGCCTTCTTAGCGGGTTGGCACGGGTATCTCGGGGGACACCTGGTGTCACCCGCACGGAGTCAAGCCCCGTTCTGAGACGGGAGAGGTGCCGGGGCATGCTCTCCATGCCCTGCACGGGAAAAGTGCCTCCTCACGCAATGGGCGTGGCATCACGTGGGTTTTCCCGACTTGCGGTGGTGGGTTTTCGAGTTGTGGCGGGGCCCTGGCCAGTCTCCCCTGTTAGCCCAGTGGGGTGGTGTTGCCTCCTTTGGAGCGGCGAGGGCAGGGAGCCGCCTCGGTATTCCCCAGGAGGCGCTGCGGTGCACCGGGTCTCCGTCAAGCATTGAGCTAGGGCCCTCTGGGTGCCCCTCGAGGTGGGATGGGCATCTCGGGGCATCTCTGGAGTGGCATCAAGGGAGCCGAGGGGACTCAGCCTTTCTCTCGGGTCACAGGACGGGGAAACCGGGCTTCATCTCGAATGCAGGGTCGAAGGTCGTGCTTTTCCTGGAGTCGCAGCGGGAGGCGGGGGTTGCCTCTCTGGATCCGATGCCAGGCGCCTCAGGGAGCCTCTCTTGTTGCCTCTGGGAAGTGCCGGCCGTCCTCCTTTACCATTGCCAGGGGCAGCTGGGCTTCCCGTCGATTCGCTGCGATGCAATGGGGCCCCATGTGCCATTGCGGTCTTCCTTGGGGATCTTTGGACTTGGGGCCGGAACTGCTGTCTTGGGGCCTCCTCTGGAGCATCAGGAGAAGGGACAGGCCTCCTCTTCAGGTGCGAAGGAAAGTAGGAATTCCAGTCGAGTGGAGGCAAAGCCGGCGGCCCCCCTCTCGAGAAGAGGTGGCGTAGGAGAGGCGGGGTCGCTGTCGAGCCGCGCCGGGAGACTCGGGGTTGCACTCGCGTGGGGACACGAGGATCTCGGGGAACCTTTGGGGCTGCCTAGACGGAGTCCAGCCTGCTTTGCAGGGCCAGAGAGCACTCAGGATGGCTCTCGAGTCGTTGCAGATACAAAGTGCCCCTTCTCGCAGGGAGGGGGGCCCACGGGACGCTCTCGCGCTGTGGCGGGAAGCCCTGCCTTCTTGGCGGGTTGGTACGGGTATCTCGGGGGAAACCTGGTGCCACCCGCACGGAGTCAAGCCCCGTTCTGAGCCGGGAGAGGTGCCGGGGCATGCTCTCCATGCCCTGCACGGGAAAAGTGCCTCCTCACGCAATGGGCGTGGCATCACGTGGGTTTTCTCGACTTGCGGTGGTGGGTTCTTGAGTTGTGGCGGGGCCCTGGCTCGTCTCCCCTGTTAGCCCACTGGGGTGGTGTTGCCTCCTTTGGAGCGGCGAGGGGAGGGAGCTGCCTCGGGATTCCCCAGGAGGCGCTGCAGCGCACAGGGTCCGCGGCACGGCACGCATAGGGCTAGGACCCTCGGGGTGCCCCTCGAGGTCGGATGGGCTTCTCGGGGCATCTCTGGGGTGGCATCAAGGGAGCCGCGGGGACTCAGCCTTTCTCTCGGGTCACAGTAAGGGGAAATCGGGCTTCATCTCGAATGCAGGGTCGAAGGTCGTGCTTTTCCTGGAGTCGCAGCGGGAGGCGGGGGTTGCCTCTCTGGATCCCATGCCAGGCTCCTCAGGGAGCTTCTCTTGTTGCCTCTGGGAAGTGCCGACCTCCTTTGCCATTGCCAGGGGCAGCTGGGCTTCCCGTCGATTCGCTGCGATGCAATGGGGCCCCATGTGCCATTGCGGTTTTCCTTGGGGACCTTCATTCTTGGGGCCAGAACTGGTGTCTTGGGGCCTCCTCTGGAGCGTCAGGAGAAGTGACAGGCCTCCTTTTGAGGTGCGAAGGAAAGTAGGGATTCCAGTCGAGTGGAGGCAAAGCCGGCGGCCCCCCTCTCGAGAAGAGGTGGCGTAGGCGAGGCCGGGTCGCTGTCGAGCCGCGCCTGGAGACTCGGGGCTCCGCTCTCGTGGGGACACGGGGATCTCGGGAAACCTCTGGGGGCGCCGAGAGGGAGTCCAGCCTCCTTTGAGGGCCAGAGAGCACTCAAGATGGCTCTCGAGTCGCTGCAGATACAAAGGGCCCCTTCTCGCACGGAGGGGGGCCCACAGGACGCTCTCGCGCTGTGGCGGGAAGCCCTGCCTTCTTGACCGGTTGGCACGGCTATCTCGGGGGACACCTGGTGTCGGCCGCACGGAGTGAAGCCCCGTTCTGAGCCGGGAGAGGTACCGGGGCATGCTCTCCACGCCCTGCAAGGGAAAAGCGCCTCCTCACGCAGTGGGCGTGGCATCACGTGGGGTTTCTCGACTTGCGGCGGTGGGTTCTCGAGTTGCGGCGGGGACCCTGGCCCGTCGCCCCTATTAGCCCAGCGGGGTCGTGGTGCCTCCTATGGAGCGGCGAGGGGAGGGAGCCGCCTTGGGTTTCCCCAGGAGGCGCTGCAGCGCACCGGGTCCGCGGCAAGCATTGAGCTAGGACCCTCGGGGTGCCCCTCGAGGTGGGATGGGCATCTCGGGGCATCTCTGGAGTGGCATCAAGGGAGCCGCGGGGACTCAGCCTTTCTCTCGGGTCACAGTAAGGGGAAACCGGGCTTCATCTCGAATGCAGGGTCGAAGGTCGTGCTTTTCCTGGAGTCGCAGCGGGAGGCGGGGGTTGCCTCTCTGGATCCCATGCCAGGCTCCTCAGGGAGCTTCTCCTGTTGCCTCTGGGAAGTGCCGGCCTCCCTTGCCATTGCCAGGGGCAGCTGGGCTTCCCGTCGATTCGCTGCAATGGAATGTGGCCCCATGTGCCATTGCGGGCTTCCTTGGGGACCTTTGGCCTTGGGGCCGGATCTGGTGTCTTGGGGCCTCCTCTGGAGCGTCAGGAGAAGTGACAGGCGTCCTCTTGAGGTGCGAAGGAAAGTAGGGATTCCCGTCGAGTGGAGGCAAAGCCGGCGGCCCCCCTCTCGAGAAGAGGTGGCGTAGGGGAGGTGGGATCGCTGTCTAACTGTGCCTGGAGACGCGGGGTTCCACTCGCGTGGGGACACGGGGATCTCGGGGCACCTCTGGGGCCGCCTAGACGGAGTCCAGCCTGCTTTGCAGGGCCAGAGAGCACTCAGGATGGCTCTCGAGTCGCTGCAGATACAAAGGGCCCCTTCTCGCAGGGAGGGGGGCCCACGGGACGCTCTCGCGCTGTGGCGGGAAGCCCTGCCTCCTTAGCGGGTTGGCACGGGTATCTCGGGGGACACCTGGTGTCACCCGCACGGAGTCAAGCCCCGTTCTGAGACGGGAGAGGTGCCGGGGCATGCTCTCCATGCCCTGCACGGGAAAAGTGCCTCCTCACGCAATGGGCGTGGCATCACGTGTGTTTTCTCGACTTGCGGAGGGTGGGTTCTCGAGTTGTGGCGGGGCCCTGGCCAGTCTCCCCTGTTAGCCCAGTGGGGTGGTGTTGCCTCCTTTGGAGCGGCGAGGGCAGGGAGCCGCCTCGGTATTCCCCAGGAGGCGCTGCGGTGCACCGGGTCTCCGTCAAGCATTGAGCTAGGGCCCTCTGGGTGCCCCTCGAGGTGGGATGGGCATCTCGGGGCATCTCTGGAGTGGCATCAAGGGAGCCGAGGGGACTCAGCCTTTCTCTCGGGTCACAGGACGGGGAAACCGGGCTTCATCTCGAATGCAGGGTCGAAGGTCGTGCTTTTCCTGGAGTCGCAGCGGGAGGCGGGGGTTGCCTCTCTGGATCCGATGCCAGGCGCCTCAGGGAGCCTCTCTTGTTGCCTCTGGGAAGTGCCGGCCGGCCTCCTTTACCATTGCCAGGGGCAGCTGGGCTTCCCGTCGATTCGCTGCGATGCAATGGGGCCCCATGTGCCATTGCGGTCTTCCTTGGGGATCTTTGGACTTGGGGCCGGAACTGCTGTCTTGGGGCCTCCTCTGGAGCATCAGGAGAAGGGACAGGCCTCCTCTTCAGGTGCGAAGGAAAGTAGGAATTCCAGTCGAGTGGAGGCAAAGCCGGCGGCCCCCCTCTCGAGAAGAGGTGGCGTAGGAGAGGCGGGGTCGCTGTCGAGCCGCGCCGGGAGACTCGGGGTTGCACTCGCGTGGGGACACGAGGATCTCGGGGAACCTTTGGGGCTGCCTAGACGGAGTCCAGCCTGCTTTGCAGGGCCAGAGAGCACTCAGGATGGCTCTCGAGTCGTTGCAGATACAAAGTGCCCCTTCTCGCAGGGAGGGGGGCCCACGGGACGCTCTCGCGCTGTGGCGGGAAGCCCTGCCTTCTTGGCGGGTTGGTACGGGTATCTCGGGGGAAACCTGGTGCCACCCGCACGGAGTCAAGCCCCGTTCTGAGCCGGGAGAGGTGCCGGGGCATGCTCTCCATGCCCTGCACGGGAAAAGTGCCTCCTCACGCAATGGGCGTGGCATCACGTGGGTTTTCTCGACTTGCGGTGGTGGGTTCTTGAGTTGTGGCGGGGCCCTGGCTCGTCTCCCCTGTTAGCCCACTGGGGTGGTGTTGCCTCCTTTGGAGCGGCGAGGGGAGGGAGCTGCCTCGGGATTCCCCAGGAGGCGCTGCAGCGCACAGGGTCCGCGGCACGGCACGCATAGGGCTAGGACCCTCGGGGTGCCCCTCGAGGTCGGATGGGCTTCTCGGGGCATCTCTGGGGTGGCATCAAGGGAGCCGCGGGGACTCAGCCTTTCTCTCGGGTCACAGTAAGGGGAAATCGGGCTTCATCTCGAATGCAGGGTCGAAGGTCGTGCTTTTCCTGGAGTCGCAGCGGGAGGCGGGGGTTGCCTCTCTGGATCCCATGCCAGGCTCCTCAGGGAGCTTCTCTTGTTGCCTCTGGGAAGTGCCGACCTCCTTTGCCATTGCCAGGGGCAGCTGGGCTTCCCGTCGATTCGCTGCGATGCAATGGGGCCCCATGTGCCATTGCGGTTTTCCTTGGGGACCTTCGTTCTTGGGGCCAGAACTGGTGTCTTGGGGCCTCCTCTGGAGCGTCAGGAGAAGTGACAGGCCTCCTTTTGAGGTGCGAAGGAAAGTAGGGATTCCAGTCGAGTGGAGGCAAAGCCGGCGGCCCCCCTCTCGAGAAGAGGTGGCGTAGGCGAGGCGGGGTCGCTGTCGAGCCGCGCCTGGAGACTCGGGGCTCCGCTCTCGTGGGGACACGGGGATCTCGGGGAACCTCTGGGGGCGCCGAGAGGGAGTCCAGCCTCCTTTGAGGGCCAGAGAGCACTCAAGATGGCTCTCGAGTCGCTGCAGATACAAAGGGCCCCTTCTCGCACGGAGGGGGGCCCACAGGACGCTCTCGCGCTGTGGCGGGAAGCCCTGCCTTCTTGACCGGTTGGCTCGGCTATCTCGGGGGACACCTGGTGTCGGCCGCACGGAGTGAAGCCCCGTTCTGAGCCGGGAGAGGTACCGGGGCATGCTCTCCACGCCCTGCAAGGGAAAAGCGCCTCCTCACGCAGTGGGCGTGGCATCACGTGGGGTTTCTCGACTTGCGGCGGTGGGTTCTCGAGTTGCGGCGGGGACCCTGGCCCGTCGCCCCTATTAGCCCAGCGGGGTCGTGGTGCCTCCTATGGAGCGGCGAGGGGAGGGAGCCGCCTTGGGTTTCCCCAGGAGGCGCTGCAGCGCACCGGGTCCGCGGCAAGCATTGAGCTAGGACCCTCGGGGTGCCCCTCGAGGTGGGATGGGCATCTCGGGGCATCTCTGGAGTGGCATCAAGGGAGCCGCGGGGACTCAGCCTTTCTCTCGGGTCACAGTAAGGGGAAACCGGGCTTCATCTCGAATGCAGGGTCGAAGGTCGTGCTTTTCCTGGAGTCGCAGCGGGAGGCGGGGGTTGCCTCTCTGGATCCCATGCCAGGCTCCTCAGGGAGCTTCTCCTGTTGCCTCTGGGAAGTGCCGGCCTCCCTTGCCATTGCCAGGGGCAGCTGGGCTTCCCGGCGATTCGCTGCAATGGAATGTGGCCCCATGTGCCATTGCGGGCTTCCTTGGGGACCTTTGGCCTTGGGGCCGGATCTGGTGTCTTGGGGCCTCCTCTGGAGCGTCAGGAGAAGTGACAGGCCTCCTCTTGAGGTGCGAAGGAAAGTAGGGATTCCCGTCGAGTGGAGGCAAAGCCGGCGGCCCCCCTCTCGAGAAGAGGTGGCGTAGGGGAGGTGGGATCGCTGTCTAACTGTGCCTGGAGACGCGGGGTTCCACTCGCGTGGGGACACGGGGATCTCGGGGCACCTCTGGGGCCGCCTAGACGGAGTCCAGCCTGCTCTGCAGGGCCAGAGAGCACTCAGGATGGCTCTCGAGTCACTGCAGATACAAAGGGCCCCTTCTCGCAGGGAGGGGGGCCCACGGGACGCTCTCGCGCTGTGGCGGGAAGCCCTGCCTCCTTAGCGGGTTGGCACGGGTATCTCGGGGGACACCTGGTGTCACCCGCACGGAGTCAAGCCCCGTTCTGAGACGGGAGAGGTGCCGGGGCATGCTCTCCATGCCCTGCACGGGAAAAGTGCCTCCTCACGCAATGGGCGTGGCATCACGTGTGTTTTCTCGACTTGCGGAGGGTGGGTTCTCGTGTTGTGGCGGGGCCCTGGCCAGTCTCCCCTGTTAGCCCAGTGGGGTGGTGTTGCCTCCTTTGGAGCGGCGAGGGCAGGGAGCCGCCTCGGTATTCCCCAGGAGGCGCTGCGGTGCACCGGGTCTCCGTCAAGCATTGAGCTAGGGCCCTCTGGGTGCCCCTCGAGGTGGGATGGGCATCTCGGGGCATCTCTGGAGTGGCATCAAGGGAGCCGAGGGGACTCAGCCTTTCTCTCGGGTCACAGGACGGGGAAACCGGGCTTCATCTCGAATGCAGGGTCGAAGGTCGTGCTTTTCCTGCAGTCGCAGCGGGAGGCGGGGGTTGCCTCTCTGGATCCGATGCCAGGCGCCTCAGGGAGCCTCTCTTGTTGCCTCTGGGAAGTGCCGGCCGTCCTCCTTTACCATTGCCAGGGGCAGCTGGGCTTCCCGTCGATTCGCTGCGATGCAATGGGGCCCCATGTGCCATTGCGGTCTTCCTTGGGGATCTTTGGACTTGGGGCCGGAACTGCTGTCTTGGGGCCTCCTCTGGAGCATCAGGAGAAGGGACAGGCCTCCTCTTCAGGTGCGAAGGAAAGTAGGAATTCCAGTCGAGTGGAGGCAAAGCCGGCGGCCCCCCTCTCGAGAAGAGGTGGCGTAGGAGAGGCGGGGTCGCTGTCGAGCCGCGCCGGGAGACTCGGGGTTGCACTCGCGTGGGGACACGAGGATCTCGGGGAACCTTTGGGGCTGCCTAGACGGAGTCCAGCCTGCTTTGCAGGGCCAGAGAGCACTCAGGATGGCTCTCGAGTCGTTGCAGATACAAAGTGCCCCTTCTCGCAGGGAGGGGGGCCCACGGGACGCTCTCGCGCTGTGGCGGGAAGCCCTGCCTTCTTGGCGGGTTGGTACGGGTATCTCGGGGGAAACCTGGTGCCACCCGCACGGAGTCAAGCCCCGTTCTGAGCCGGGAGAGGTGCCGGGGCATGCTCTCCATGCCCTGCACGGGAAAAGTGCCTCCTCACGCAATGGGCGTGGCATCACGTGGGTTTTCTCGACTTGCGGTGGTGGGTTCTTGAGTTGTGGCGGGGCCCTGGCTCGTCTCCCCTGTTAGCCCACTGGGGTGGTGTTGCCTCCTTTGGAGCGGCGAGGGGAGGGAGCTGCCTCGGGATTCCCCAGGAGGCGCTGCAGCGCACAGGGTCCGCGGCACGGCACGCATAGGGCTAGGACCCTCGGGGTGCCCCTCGAGGTCGGATGGGCTTCTCGGGGCATCTCTGGGGTGGCATCAAGGGAGCCGCGGGGACTCAGCCTTTCTCTCGGGTCACAGTAAGGGGAAATCGGGCTTCATCTCGAATGCAGGGTCGAAGGTCGTGCTTTTCCTGGAGTCGCAGCGGGAGGCGGGGGTTGCCTCTCTGGATCCCATGCCAGGCTCCTCAGGGAGCTTCTCTTGTTGCCTCTGGGAAGTGCCGACCTCCTTTGCCATTGCCAGGGGCAGCTGGGCTTCCCGTCGATTCGCTGCGATGCAATGGGGCCCCATGTGCCATTGCGGTTTTCCTTGGGGACCTTCGTTCTTGGGGCCAGAACTGGTGTCTTGGGGCCTCCTCTGGAGCGTCAGGAGAAGTGACAGGCCTCCTTTTGAGGTGCGAAGGAAAGTAGGGATTCCAGTCGAGTGGAGGCAAAGCCGGCGGCCCCCCTCTCGAGAAGAGGTGGCGTAGGCGAGGCGGGGTCGCTGTCGAGCCGCGCCTGGAGACTCGGGGCTCCGCTCTCGTGGGGACACGGGGATCTCGGGGAACCTCTGGGGGCGCCGAGAGGGAGTCCAGCCTCCTTTGAGGGCCAGAGAGCACTCAAGATGGCTCTCGAGTCGCTGCAGATACAAAGGGCCCCTTCTCGCACGGAGGGGGGCCCACAGGACGCTCTCGCGCTGTGGCGGGAAGCCCTGCCTTCTTGACCGGTTGGCTCGGCTATCTCGGGGGACACCTGGTGTCGGCCGCACGGAGTGAAGCCCCGTTCTGAGCCGGGAGAGGTACCGGGGCATGCTCTCCACGCCCTGCAAGGGAAAAGCGCCTCCTCACGCAGTGGGCGTGGCATCACGTGGGGTTTCTCGACTTGCGGCGGTGGGTTCTCGAGTTGCGGCGGGGACCCTGGCCCGTCGCCCCTATTAGCCCAGCGGGGTCGTGGTGCCTCCTATGGAGCGGCGAGGGGAGGGAGCCGCCTTGGGTTTCCCCAGGAGGCGCTGCAGCGCACCGGGTCCGCGGCAAGCATTGAGCTAGGACCCTCGGGGTGCCCCTCGAGGTGGGATGGGCATCTCGGGGCATCTCTGGAGTGGCATCAAGGGAGCCGCGGGGACTCAGCCTTTCTCTCGGGTCACAGTAAGGGGAAACCGGGCTTCATCTCGAATGCAGGGTCGAAGGTCGTGCTTTTCCTGGAGTCGCAGCGGGAGGCGGGGGTTGCCTCTCTGGATCCCATGCCAGGCTCCTCAGGGAGCTTCTCCTGTTGCCTCTGGGAAGTGCCGGCCTCCCTTGCCATTGCCAGGGGCAGCTGGGCTTCCCGTCGATTCGCTGCAATGGAATGTGGCCCCATGTGCCATTGCGGGCTTCCTTGGGGACCTTTGGCCTTGGGGCCGGATCTGGTGTCTTGGGGCCTCCTCTGGAGCGTCAGGAGAAGTGACAGGCCTCCTCTTGAGGTGCGAAGGAAAGTAGGGATTCCCGTCGAGTGGAGGCAAAGCCGGCGGCCCCCCTCTCGAGAAGAGGTGGCGTAGGGGAGGTGGGATCGCTGTCTAACTGTGCCTGGAGACGCGGGGTTCCACTCGCGTGGGGACACGGGGATCTCGGGGCACCTCTGGGGCCGCCTAGACGGAGTCCAGCCTGCTTTGCAGGGCCAGAGAGCACTCAGGATGGCTCTCGAGTCGCTGCAGATACAAAGGGCCCCTTCTCGCAGGGAGGGGGGCCCACGGGACGCTCTCGCGCTGTGGCGGGAAGCCCTGCCTCCTTAGCGGGTTGGCACGGGTATCTCGGGGGACACCTGGTGTCACCCGCACGGAGTCAAGCCCCGTTCTGAGACGGGAGAGGTGCCGGGGCATGCTCTCCATGCCCTGCACGGGAAAAGTGCCTCCTCACGCAATGGGCGTGGCATCACGTGTGTTTTCTCGACTTGCGGAGGGTGGGTTCTCGAGTTGTGGCGGGGCCCTGGCCAGTCTCCCCTGTTAGCCCAGTGGGGTGGTGTTGCCTCCTTTGGAGCGGCGAGGGCAGGGAGCCGCCTCGGTATTCCCCAGGAGGCGCTGCGGTGCACCGGGTCTCCGTCAAGCATTGAGCTAGGGCCCTCTGGGTGCCCCTCGAGGTGGGATGGGCATCTCGGGGCATCTCTGGAGTGGCATCAAGGGAGCCGAGGGGACTCAGCCTTTCTCTCGGGTCACAGGACGGGGAAACCGGGCTTCATCTCGAATGCAGGGTCGAAGGTCGTGCTTTTCCTGGAGTCGCAGCAGGAGGCGGGGGTTGCCTCTCTGGATCCGATGCCAGGCGCCTCAGGGAGCCTCTCTTGTTGCCTCTGGGAAGTGCCGGCCGGCCTCCTTTACCATTGCCAGGGGCAGCTGGGCTTCCCGTCGATTCGCTGCGATGCAATGGGGCCCCATGTGCCATTGCGGTCTTCCTTGGGGATCTTTGGACTTGGGGCCGGAACTGCTGTCTTGGGGCCTCCTCTGGAGCATCAGGAGAAGGGACAGGCCTCCTCTTCAGGTGCGAAGGAAAGTAGGAATTCCAGTCGAGTGGAGGCAAAGCCGGCGGCCCCCCTCTCGAGAAGAGGTGGCGTAGGAGAGGCGGGGTCGCTGTCGAGCCGCGCCGGGAGACTCGGGGTTGCACTCGCGTGGGGACACGAGGATCTCGGGGAACCTTTGGGGCTGCCTAGACGGAGTCCAGCCTGCTTTGCAGGGCCAGAGAGCACTCAGGATGGCTCTCGAGTCGTTGCAGATACAAAGTGCCCCTTCTCGCAGGGAGGGGGGCCCACGGGACGCTCTCGCGCTGTGGCGGGAAGCCCTGCCTTCTTGGCGGGTTGGTACGGGTATCTCGGGGGAAACCTGGTGCCACCCGCACGGAGTCAAGCCCCGTTCTGAGCCGGGAGAGGTGCCGGGGCATGCTCTCCATGCCCTGCACGGGAAAAGTGCCTCCTCACGCAATGGGCGTGGCATCACGTGGGTTTTCTCGACTTGCGGTGGTGGGTTCTTGAGTTGTGGCGGGGCCCTGGCTCGTCTCCCCTGTTAGCCCACTGGGGTGGTGTTGCCTCCTTTGGAGCGGCGAGGGGAGGGAGCTGCCTCGGGATTCCCCAGGAGGCGCTGCAGCGCACAGGGTCCGCGGCACGGCACGCATAGGGCTAGGACCCTCGGGGTGCCCCTCGAGGTCGGATGGGCTTCTCGGGGCATCTCTGGGGTGGCATCAAGGGAGCCGCGGGGACTCAGCCTTTCTCTCGGGTCACAGTAAGGGGAAATCGGGCTTCATCTCGAATGCAGGGTCGAAGGTCGTGCTTTTCCTGGAGTCGCAGCGGGAGGCGGGGGTTGCCTCTCTGGATCCCATGCCAGGCTCCTCAGGGAGCTTCTCTTGTTGCCTCTGGGAAGTGCCGACCTCCTTTGCCATTGCCAGGGGCAGCTGGGCTTCCCGTCGATTCGCTGCGATGCAATGGGGCCCCATGTGCCATTGCGGTTTTCCTTGGGGACCTTCGTTCTTGGGGCCAGAACTGGTGTCTTGGGGCCTCCTCTGGAGCGTCAGGAGAAGTGACAGGCCTCCTTTTGAGGTGCGAAGGAAAGTAGGGATTCCAGTCGAGTGGAGGCAAAGCCGGCGGCCCCCCTCTCGAGAAGAGGTGGCGTAGGCGAGGCGGGGTCGCTGTCGAGCCGCGCCTGGAGACTCGGGGCTCCGCTCTCGTGGGGACACGGGGATCTCGGGGAACCTCTGGGGGCGCCGAGAGGGAGTCCAGCCTCCTTTGAGGGCCAGAGAGCACTCAAGATGGCTCTCGAGTCGCTGCAGATACAAAGGGCCCCTTCTCGCACGGAGGGGGGCCCACAGGACGCTCTCGCGCTGTGGCGGGAAGCCCTGCCTTCTTGACCGGTTGGCTCGGCTATCTCGGGGGACACCTGGTGTCGGCCGCACGGAGTGAAGCCCCGTTCTGAGCCGGGAGAGGTACCGGGGCATGCTCTCCACGCCCTGCAAGGGAAAAGCGCCTCCTCACGCAGTGGGCGTGGCATCACGTGGGGTTTCTCGACTTGCGGCGGTGGGTTCTCGAGTTGCGGCGGGGACCCTGGCCCGTCGCCCCTATTAGCCCAGCGGGGTCGTGGTGCCTCCTATGGAGCGGCGAGGGGAGGGAGCCGCCTTGGGTTTCCCCAGGAGGCGCTGCAGCGCACCGGGTCCGCGGCAAGCATTGAGCTAGGACCCTCGGGGTGCCCCTCGAGGTGGGATGGGCATCTCGGGGCATCTCTGGAGTGGCATCAAGGGAGCCGCGGGGACTCAGCCTTTCTCTCGGGTCACAGTAAGGGGAAACCGGGCTTCATCTCGAATGCAGGGTCGAAGGTCGTGCTTTTCCTGGAGTCGCAGCGGGAGGCGGGGGTTGCCTCTCTGGATCCCATGCCAGGCTCCTCAGGGAGCTTCTCCTGTTGCCTCTGGGAAGTGCCGGCCTCCCTTGCCATTGCCAGGGGCAGCTGGGCTTCCCGTCGATTCGCTGCAATGGAATGTGGCCCCATGTGCCATTGCGGGCTTCCTTGGGGACCTTTGGCCTTGGGGCCGGATCTGGTGTCTTGGGGCCTCCTCTGGAGCGTCAGGAGAAGTGACAGGCCTCCTCTTGAGGTGCGAAGGAAAGTAGGGATTCCCGTCGAGTGGAGGCAAAGCCGGCGGCCCCCCTCTCGAGAAGAGGTGGCGTAGGGGAGGTGGGATCGCTGTCTAACTGTGCCTGGAGACGCGGGGTTCCACTCGCGTGGGGACACGGGGATCTCGGGGCACCTCTGGGGCCGCCTAGACGGAGTCCAGCCTGCTTTGCAGGGCCAGAGAGCACTCAGGATGGCTCTCGAGTCGCTGCAGATACAAAGGGCCCCTTCTCGCAGGGAGGGGGGCCCACGGGACGCTCTCGCGCTGTGGCGGGAAGCCCTGCCTCCTTAGCGGGTTGGCACGGGTATCTCGGGGGACACCTGGTGTCACCCGCACGGAGTCAAGCCCCGTTCTGAGACGGGAGAGGTGCCGGGGCATGCTCTCCATGCCCTGCACGGGAAAAGTGCCTCCTCACGCAATGGGCGTGGCATCACGTGTGTTTTCTCGACTTGCGGAGGGTGGGTTCTCGAGTTGTGGCGGGGCCCTGGCCAGTCTCCCCTGTTAGCCCAGTGGGGTGGTGTTGCCTCCTTTGGAGCGGCGAGGGCAGGGAGCCGCCTCGGTATTCCCCAGGAGGCGCTGCGGTGCACCGGGTCTCCGTCAAGCATTGAGCTAGGGCCCTCTGGGTGCCCCTCGAGGTGGGATGGGCATCTCGGGGCATCTCTGGAGTGGCATCAAGGGAGCCGAGGGGACTCAGCCTTTCTCTCGGGTCACAGGACGGGGAAACCGGGCTTCATCTCGAATGCAGGGTCGAAGGTCGTGCTTTTCCTGGAGTCGCAGCGGGAGGCGGGGGTTGCCTCTCTGGATCCAATGCCAGGCGCCTCAGGGAGCCTCTCTTGTTGCCTCTGGGAAGTGCCGGCCGGCCTCCTTTACCATTGCCAGGGGCAGCTGGGCTTCCCGTCGATTCGCTGCGATGCAATGGGGCCCCATGTGCCATTGCGGTCTTCCTTGGGGATCTTTGGACTTGGGGCCGGAACTGCTGTCTTGGGGCCTCCTCTGGAGCATCAGGAGAAGGGACAGGCCTCCTCTTCAGGTGCGAAGGAAAGTAGGAATTCCAGTCGAGTGGAGGCAAAGCCGGCGGCCCCCCTCTCGAGAAGAGGTGGCGTAGGAGAGGCGGGGTCGCTGTCGAGCCGCGCCGGGAGACTCGGGGTTGCACTCGCGTGGGGACACGAGGATCTCGGGGAACCTTTGGGGCTGCCTAGACGGAGTCCAGCCTGCTTTGCAGGGCCAGAGAGCACTCAGGATGGCTCTCGAGTCGTTGCAGATACAAAGTGCCCCTTCTCGCAGGGAGGGGGGCCCACGGGACGCTCTCGCGCTGTGGCGGGAAGCCCTGCCTTCTTGGCGGGTTGGTACGGGTATCTCGGGGGAAACCTGGTGCCACCCGCACGGAGTCAAGCCCCGTTCTGAGCCGGGAGAGGTGCCGGGGCATGCTCTCCATGCCCTGCACGGGAAAAGTGCCTCCTCACGCAATGGGCGTGGCATCACGTGGGTTTTCTCGACTTGCGGTGGTGGGTTCTTGAGTTGTGGCGGGGCCCTGGCTCGTCTCCCCTGTTAGCCCACTGGGGTGGTGTTGCCTCCTTTGGAGCGGCGAGGGGAGGGAGCTGCCTCGGGATTCCCCAGGAGGCGCTGCAGCGCACAGGGTCCGCGGCACGGCACGCATAGGGCTAGGACCCTCGGGGTGCCCCTCGAGGTCGGATGGGCTTCTCGGGGCATCTCTGGGGTGGCATCAAGGGAGCCGCGGGGACTCAGCCTTTCTCTCGGGTCACAGTAAGGGGAAATCGGGCTTCATCTCGAATGCAGGGTCGAAGGTCGTGCTTTTCCTGGAGTCGCAGCGGGAGGCGGGGGTTGCCTCTCTGGATCCCATGCCAGGCTCCTCAGGGAGCTTCTCTTGTTGCCTCTGGGAAGTGCCGACCTCCTTTGCCATTGCCAGGGGCAGCTGGGCTTCCCGTCGATTCGCTGCGATGCAATGGGGCCCCATGTGCCATTGCGGTTTTCCTTGGGGACCTTCGTTCTTGGGGCCAGAACTGGTGTCTTGGGGCCTCCTCTGGAGCGTCAGGAGAAGTGACAGGCCTCCTTTTGAGGTGCGAAGGAAAGTAGGGATTCCAGTCGAGTGGAGGCAAAGCCGGCGGCCCCCCTCTCGAGAAGAGGTGGCGTAGGCGAGGCGGGGTCGCTGTCGAGCCGCGCCTGGAGACTCGGGGCTCCGCTCTCGTGGGGACACGGGGATCTCGGGGAACCTCTGGGGGCGCCGAGAGGGAGTCCAGCCTCCTTTGAGGGCCAGAGAGCACTCAAGATGGCTCTCGAGTCGCTGCAGATACAAAGGGCCC
This sequence comes from Giraffa tippelskirchi, assembly GCF_054371585.1. Taxonomy (NCBI): domain Eukaryota; kingdom Metazoa; phylum Chordata; class Mammalia; order Artiodactyla; family Giraffidae; genus Giraffa; species Giraffa tippelskirchi. The sequence continues at coordinate 5,363,798 of NC_137288.1, read as the reverse complement.
CTTCTCGCACGGAGGGGGGCCCACAGGACGCTCTCGCGCTGTGGCGGGAAGCCCTGCCTTCTTGACCGGTTGGCTCGGCTATCTCGGGGGACACCTGGTGTCGGCCGCACGGAGTGAAGCCCCGTTCTGAGCCGGGAGAGGTACCGGGGCATGCTCTCCACGCCCTGCAAGGGAAAAGCGCCTCCTCACGCAGTGGGCGTGGCATCACGTGGGGTTTCTCGACTTGCGGCGGTGGGTTCTCGAGTTGCGGCGGGGACCCTGGCCCGTCGCCCCTATTAGCCCAGCGGGGTCGTGGTGCCTCCTATGGAGCGGCGAGGGGAGGGAGCCGCCTTGGGTTTCCCCAGGAGGCGCTGCAGCGCACCGGGTCCGCGGCAAGCATTGAGCTAGGACCCTCGGGGTGCCCCTCGAGGTGGGATGGGCATCTCGGGGCATCTCTGGAGTGGCATCAAGGGAGCCGCGGGGACTCAGCCTTTCTCTCGGGTCACAGTAAGGGGAAACCGGGCTTCATCTCGAATGCAGGGTCGAAGGTCGTGCTTTTCCTGGAGTCGCAGCGGGAGGCGGGGGTTGCCTCTCTGGATCCCATGCCAGGCTCCTCAGGGAGCTTCTCCTGTTGCCTCTGGGAAGTGCCGGCCTCCCTTGCCATTGCCAGGGGCAGCTGGGCTTCCCGGCGATTCGCTGCAATGGAATGTGGCCCCATGTGCCATTGCGGGCTTCCTTGGGGACCTTTGGCCTTGGGGCCGGATCTGGTGTCTTGGGGCCTCCTCTGGAGCGTCAGGAGAAGTGACAGGCCTCCTCTTGAGGTGCGAAGGAAAGTAGGGATTCCCGTCGAGTGGAGGCAAAGCCGGCGGCCCCCCTCTCGAGAAGAGGTGGCGTAGGGGAGGTGGGATCGCTGTCTAACTGTGCCTGGAGACGCGGGGTTCCACTCGCGTGGGGACACGGGGATCTCGGGGCACCTCTGGGGCCGCCTAGACGGAGTCCAGCCTGCTCTGCAGGGCCAGAGAGCACTCAGGATGGCTCTCGAGTCACTGCAGATACAAAGGGCCCCTTCTCGCAGGGAGGGGGGCCCACGGGACGCTCTCGCGCTGTGGCGGGAAGCCCTGCCTCCTTAGCGGGTTGGCACGGGTATCTCGGGGGACACCTGGTGTCACCCGCACGGAGTCAAGCCCCGTTCTGAGACGGGAGAGGTGCCGGGGCATGCTCTCCATGCCCTGCACGGGAAAAGTGCCTCCTCACGCAATGGGCGTGGCATCACGTGTGTTTTCTCGACTTGCGGAGGGTGGGTTCTCGAGTTGTGGCGGGGCCCTGGCCAGTCTCCCCTGTTAGCCCAGTGGGGTGGTGTTGCCTCCTTTGGAGCGGCGAGGGCAGGGAGCCGCCTCGGTATTCCCCAGGAGGCGCTGCGGTGCACCGGGTCTCCGTCAAGCATTGAGCTAGGGCCCTCTGGGTGCCCCTCGAGGTGGGATGGGCATCTCGGGGCATCTCTGGAGTGGCATCAAGGGAGCCGAGGGGACTCAGCCTTTCTCTCGGGTCACAGGACGGGGAAACCGGGCTTCATCTCGAATGCAGGGTCGAAGGTCGTGCTTTTCCTGGAGTCGCAGCGGGAGGCGGGGGTTGCCTCTCTGGATCCGATGCCAGGCGCCTCAGGGAGCCTCTCTTGTTGCCTCTGGGAAGTGCCGGCCGTCCTCCTTTACCATTGCCAGGGGCAGCTGGGCTTCCCGTCGATTCGCTGCGATGCAATGGGGCCCCATGTGCCATTGCGGTCTTCCTTGGGGATCTTTGGACTTGGGGCCGGAACTGCTGTCTTGGGGCCTCCTCTGGAGCATCAGGAGAAGGGACAGGCCTCCTCTTCAGGTGCGAAGGAAAGTAGGAATTCCAGTCGAGTGGAGGCAAAGCCGGCGGCCCCCCTCTCGAGAAGAGGTGGCGTAGGAGAGGCGGGGTCGCTGTCGAGCCGCGCCGGGAGACTCGGGGTTGCACTCGCGTGGGGACACGAGGATCTCGGGGAACCTTTGGGGCTGCCTAGACGGAGTCCAGCCTGCTTTGCAGGGCCAGAGAGCACTCAGGATGGCTCTCGAGTCGTTGCAGATACAAAGTGCCCCTTCTCGCAGGGAGGGGGGCCCACGGGACGCTCTCGCGCTGTGGCGGGAAGCCCTGCCTTCTTGGCGGGTTGGTACGGGTATCTCGGGGGAAACCTGGTGCCACCCGCACGGAGTCAAGCCCCGTTCTGAGCCGGGAGAGGTGCCGGGGCATGCTCTCCATGCCCTGCACGGGAAAAGTGCCTCCTCACGCAATGGGCGTGGCATCACGTGGGTTTTCTCGACTTGCGGTGGTGGGTTCTTGAGTTGTGGCGGGGCCCTGGCTCGTCTCCCCTGTTAGCCCACTGGGGTGGTGTTGCCTCCTTTGGAGCGGCGAGGGGAGGGAGCTGCCTCGGGATTCCCCAGGAGGCGCTGCAGCGCACAGGGTCCGCGGCACGGCACGCATAGGGCTAGGACCCTCGGGGTGCCCCTCGAGGTCGGATGGGCTTCTCGGGGCATCTCTGGGGTGGCATCAAGGGAGCCGCGGGGACTCAGCCTTTCTCTCGGGTCACAGTAAGGGGAAATCGGGCTTCATCTCGAATGCAGGGTCGAAGGTCGTGCTTTTCCTGGAGTCGCAGCGGGAGGCGGGGGTTGCCTCTCTGGATCCCATGCCAGGCTCCTCAGGGAGCTTCTCTTGTTGCCTCTGGGAAGTGCCGACCTCCTTTGCCATTGCCAGGGGCAGCTGGGCTTCCCGTCGATTCGCTGCGATGCAATGGGGCCCCATGTGCCATTGCGGTTTTCCTTGGGGACCTTCGTTCTTGGGGCCAGAACTGGTGTCTTGGGGCCTCCTCTGGAGCGTCAGGAGAAGTGACAGGCCTCCTTTTGAGGTGCGAAGGAAAGTAGGGATTCCAGTCGAGTGGAGGCAAAGCCGGCGGCCCCCCTCTCGAGAAGAGGTGGCGTAGGCGAGGCGGGGTCGCTGTCGAGCCGCGCCTGGAGACTCGGGGCTCCGCTCTCGTGGGGACACGGGGATCTCGGGGAACCTCTGGGGGCGCCGAGAGGGAGTCCAGCCTCCTTTGAGGGCCAGAGAGCACTCAAGATGGCTCTCGAGTCGCTGCAGATACAAAGGGCCCCTTCTCGCACGGAGGGGGGCCCACAGGACGCTCTCGCGCTGTGGCGGGAAGCCCTGCCTTCTTGACCGGTTGGCTCGGCTATCTCGGGGGACACCTGGTGTCGGCCGCACGGAGTGAAGCCCCGTTCTGAGCCGGGAGAGGTACCGGGGCATGCTCTCCACGCCCTGCAAGGGAAAAGCGCCTCCTCACGCAGTGGGCGTGGCATCACGTGGGGTTTCTCGACTTGCGGCGGTGGGTTCTCGAGTTGCGGCGGGGACCCTGGCCCGTCGCCCCTATTAGCCCAGCGGGGTCGTGGTGCCTCCTATGGAGCGGCGAGGGGAGGGAGCCGCCTTGGGTTTCCCCAGGAGGCGCTGCAGCGCACCGGGTCCGCGGCAAGCATTGAGCTAGGACCCTCGGGGTGCCCCTCGAGGTGGGATGGGCATCTCGGGGCATCTCTGGAGTGGCATCAAGGGAGCCGCGGGGACTCAGCCTTTCTCTCGGGTCACAGTAAGGGGAAACCGGGCTTCATCTCGAATGCAGGGTCGAAGGTCGTGCTTTTCCTGGAGTCGCAGCGGGAGGCGGGGGTTGCCTCTCTGGATCCCATGCCAGGCTCCTCAGGGAGCTTCTCCTGTTGCCTCTGGGAAGTGCCGGCCTCCCTTGCCATTGCCAGGGGCAGCTGGGCTTCCCGTCGATTCGCTGCAATGGAATGTGGCCCCATGTGCCATTGCGGGCTTCCTTGGGGACCTTTGGCCTTGGGGCCGGATCTGGTGTCTTGGGGCCTCCTCTGGAGCGTCAGGAGAAGTGACAGGCCTCCTCTTGAGGTGCGAAGGAAAGTAGGGATTCCCGTCGAGTGGAGGCAAAGCCGGCGGCCCCCCTCTCGAGAAGAGGTGGCGTAGGGGAGGTGGGATCGCTGTCTAACTGTGCCTGGAGACGCGGGGTTCCACTCGCGTGGGGACACGGGGATCTCGGGGCACCTCTGGGGCCGCCTAGACGGAGTCCAGCCTGCTTTGCAGGGCCAGAGAGCACTCAGGATGGCTCTCGAGTCGCTGCAGATACAAAGGGCCCCTTCTCGCAGGGAGGGGGGCCCACGGGACGCTCTCGCGCTGTGGCGGGAAGCCCTGCCTCCTTAGCGGGTTGGCACGGGTATCTCGGGGGACACCTGGTGTCACCCGCACGGAGTCAAGCCCCGTTCTGAGACGGGAGAGGTGCCGGGGCATGCTCTCCATGCCCTGCACGGGAAAAGTGCCTCCTCACGCAATGGGCGTGGCATCACGTGTGTTTTCTCGACTTGCGGAGGGTGGGTTCTCGAGTTGTGGCGGGGCCCTGGCCAGTCTCCCCTGTTAGCCCAGTGGGGTGGTGTTGCCTCCTTTGGAGCGGCGAGGGCAGGGAGCCGCCTCGGTATTCCCCAGGAGGCGCTGCGGTGCACCGGGTCTCCGTCAAGCATTGAGCTAGGGCCCTCTGGGTGCCCCTCGAGGTGGGATGGGCATCTCGGGGCATCTCTGGAGTGGCATCAAGGGAGCCGAGGGGACTCAGCCTTTCTCTCGGGTCACAGGACGGGGAAACCGGGCTTCATCTCGAATGCAGGGTCGAAGGTCGTGCTTTTCCTGGAGTCGCAGCAGGAGGCGGGGGTTGCCTCTCTGGATCCGATGCCAGGCGCCTCAGGGAGCCTCTCTTGTTGCCTCTGGGAAGTGCCGGCCGGCCTCCTTTACCATTGCCAGGGGCAGCTGGGCTTCCCGTCGATTCGCTGCGATGCAATGGGGCCCCATGTGCCATTGCGGTCTTCCTTGGGGATCTTTGGACTTGGGGCCGGAACTGCTGTCTTGGGGCCTCCTCTGGAGCATCAGGAGAAGGGACAGGCCTCCTCTTCAGGTGCGAAGGAAAGTAGGAATTCCAGTCGAGTGGAGGCAAAGCCGGCGGCCCCCCTCTCGAGAAGAGGTGGCGTAGGAGAGGCGGGGTCGCTGTCGAGCCGCGCCGGGAGACTCGGGGTTGCACTCGCGTGGGGACACGAGGATCTCGGGGAACCTTTGGGGCTGCCTAGACGGAGTCCAGCCTGCTTTGCAGGGCCAGAGAGCACTCAGGATGGCTCTCGAGTCGTTGCAGATACAAAGTGCCCCTTCTCGCAGGGAGGGGGGCCCACGGGACGCTCTCGCGCTGTGGCGGGAAGCCCTGCCTTCTTGGCGGGTTGGTACGGGTATCTCGGGGGAAACCTGGTGCCACCCGCACGGAGTCAAGCCCCGTTCTGAGCCGGGAGAGGTGCCGGGGCATGCTCTCCATGCCCTGCACGGGAAAAGTGCCTCCTCACGCAATGGGCGTGGCATCACGTGGGTTTTCTCGACTTGCGGTGGTGGGTTCTTGAGTTGTGGCGGGGCCCTGGCTCGTCTCCCCTGTTAGCCCACTGGGGTGGTGTTGCCTCCTTTGGAGCGGCGAGGGGAGGGAGCTGCCTCGGGATTCCCCAGGAGGCGCTGCAGCGCACAGGGTCCGCGGCACGGCACGCATAGGGCTAGGACCCTCGGGGTGCCCCTCGAGGTCGGATGGGCTTCTCGGGGCATCTCTGGGGTGGCATCAAGGGAGCCGCGGGGACTCAGCCTTTCTCTCGGGTCACAGTAAGGGGAAATCGGGCTTCATCTCGAATGCAGGGTCGAAGGTCGTGCTTTTCCTGGAGTCGCAGCGGGAGGCGGGGGTTGCCTCTCTGGATCCCATGCCAGGCTCCTCAGGGAGCTTCTCTTGTTGCCTCTGGGAAGTGCCGACCTCCTTTGCCATTGCCAGGGGCAGCTGGGCTTCCCGTCGATTCGCTGCGATGCAATGGGGCCCCATGTGCCATTGCGGTTTTCCTTGGGGACCTTCGTTCTTGGGGCCAGAACTGGTGTCTTGGGGCCTCCTCTGGAGCGTCAGGAGAAGTGACAGGCCTCCTTTTGAGGTGCGAAGGAAAGTAGGGATTCCAGTCGAGTGGAGGCAAAGCCGGCGGCCCCCCTCTCGAGAAGAGGTGGCGTAGGCGAGGCGGGGTCGCTGTCGAGCCGCGCCTGGAGACTCGGGGCTCCGCTCTCGTGGGGACACGGGGATCTCGGGGAACCTCTGGGGGCGCCGAGAGGGAGTCCAGCCTCCTTTGAGGGCCAGAGAGCACTCAAGATGGCTCTCGAGTCGCTGCAGATACAAAGGGCCCCTTCTCGCACGGAGGGGGGCCCACAGGACGCTCTCGCGCTGTGGCGGGAAGCCCTGCCTTCTTGACCGGTTGGCTCGGCTATCTCGGGGGACACCTGGTGTCGGCCGCACGGAGTGAAGCCCCGTTCTGAGCCGGGAGAGGTACCGGGGCATGCTCTCCACGCCCTGCAAGGGAAAAGCGCCTCCTCGCGCAGTGGGCGTGGCATCACGTGGGGTTTCTCGACTTGCGGCGGTGGGTTCTCGAGTTGCGGCGGGGACCCTGGCCCGTCGCCCCTATTAGCCCAGCGGGGTCGTGGTGCCTCCTATGGAGCGGCGAGGGGAGGGAGCCGCCTTGGGTTTCCCCAGGAGGCGCTGCAGCGCACCGGGTCCGCGGCAAGCATTGAGCTAGGACCCTCGGGGTGCCCCTCGAGGTGGGATGGGCATCTCGGGGCATCTCTGGAGTGGCATCAAGGGAGCCGCGGGGACTCAGCCTTTCTCTCGGGTCACAGTAAGGGGAAACCGGGCTTCATCTCGAATGCAGGGTCGAAGGTCGTGCTTTTCCTGGAGTCGCAGCGGGAGGCGGGGGTTGCCTCTCTGGATCCCATGCCAGGCTCCTCAGGGAGCTTCTCCTGTTGCCTCTGGGAAGTGCCGGCCTCCCTTGCCATTGCCAGGGGCAGCTGGGCTTCCCGGCGATTCGCTGCAATGGAATGTGGCCCCATGTGCCATTGCGGGCTTCCTTGGGGACCTTTGGCCTTGGGGCCGGATCTGGTGTCTTGGGGCCTCCTCTGGAGCGTCAGGAGAAGTGACAGGCCTCCTCTTGAGGTGCGAAGGAAAGTAGGGATTCCCGTCGAGTGGAGGCAAAGCCGGCGGCCCCCCTCTCGAGAAGAGGTGGCGTAGGGGAGGTGGGATCGCTGTCTAACTGTGCCTGGAGACGCGGGGTTCCACTCGCGTGGGGACACGGGGATCTCGGGGCACCTCTGGGGCCGCCTAGACGGAGTCCAGCCTGCTCTGCAGGGCCAGAGAGCACTCAGGATGGCTCTCGAGTCACTGCAGATACAAAGGGCCCCTTCTCGCAGGGAGGGGGGCCCACGGGACGCTCTCGCGCTGTGGCGGGAAGCCCTGCCTCCTTAGCGGGTTGGCACGGGTATCTCGGGGGACACCTGGTGTCACCCGCACGGAGTCAAGCCCCGTTCTGAGACGGGAGAGGTGCCGGGGCATGCTCTCCATGCCCTGCACGGGAAAAGTGCCTCCTCACGCAATGGGCGTGGCATCACGTGTGTTTTCTCGACTTGCGGAGGGTGGGTTCTCGAGTTGTGGCGGGGCCCTGGCCAGTCTCCCCTGTTAGCCCAGTGGGGTGGTGTTGCCTCCTTTGGAGCGGCGAGGGCAGGGAGCCGCCTCGGTATTCCCCAGGAGGCGCTGCGGTGCACCGGGTCTCCGTCAAGCATTGAGCTAGGGCCCTCTGGGTGCCCCTCGAGGTGGGATGGGCATCTCGGGGCATCTCTGGAGTGGCATCAAGGGAGCCGAGGGGACTCAGCCTTTCTCTCGGGTCACAGGACGGGGAAACCGGGCTTCATCTCGAATGCAGGGTCGAAGGTCGTGCTTTTCCTGGAGTCGCAGCGGGAGGCGGGGGTTGCCTCTCTGGATCCGATGCCAGGCGCCTCAGGGAGCCTCTCTTGTTGCCTCTGGGAAGTGCCGGCCGGCCTCCTTTACCATTGCCAGGGGCAGCTGGGCTTCCCGTCGATTCGCTGCGATGCAATGGGGCCCCATGTGCCATTGCGGTCTTCCTTGGGGATCTTTGGACTTGGGGCCGGAACTGCTGTCTTGGGGCCTCCTCTGGAGCATCAGGAGAAGGGACAGGCCTCCTCTTCAGGTGCGAAGGAAAGTAGGAATTCCAGTCGAGTGGAGGCAAAGCCGGCGGCCCCCCTCTCGAGAAGAGGTGGCGTAGGAGAGGCGGGGTCGCTGTCGAGCCGCGCCGGGAGACTCGGGGTTGCACTCGCGTGGGGACACGAGGATCTCGGGGAACCTTTGGGGCTGCCTAGACGGAGTCCAGCCTGCTTTGCAGGGCCAGAGAGCACTCAGGATGGCTCTCGAGTCGTTGCAGATACAAAGTGCCCCTTCTCGCAGGGAGGGGGGCCCACGGGACGCTCTCGCGCTGTGGCGGGAAGCCCTGCCTTCTTGGCGGGTTGGTACGGGTATCTCGGGGGAAACCTGGTGCCACCCGCACGGAGTCAAGCCCCGTTCTGAGCCGGGAGAGGTGCCGGGGCATGCTCTCCATGCCCTGCACGGGAAAAGTGCCTCCTCACGCAATGGGCGTGGCATCACGTGGGTTTTCTCGACTTGCGGTGGTGGGTTCTTGAGTTGTGGCGGGGCCCTGGCTCGTCTCCCCTGTTAGCCCACTGGGGTGGTGTTGCCTCCTTTGGAGCGGCGAGGGGAGGGAGCTGCCTCGGGATTCCCCAGGAGGCGCTGCAGCGCACAGGGTCCGCGGCACGGCACGCATAGGGCTAGGACCCTCGGGGTGCCCCTCGAGGTCGGATGGGCTTCTCGGGGCATCTCTGGGGTGGCATCAAGGGAGCCGCGGGGACTCAGCCTTTCTCTCGGGTCACAGTAAGGGGAAATCGGGCTTCATCTCGAATGCAGGGTCGAAGGTCGTGCTTTTCCTGGAGTCGCAGCGGGAGGCGGGGGTTGCCTCTCTGGATCCCATGCCAGGCTCCTCAGGGAGCTTCTCTTGTTGCCTCTGGGAAGTGCCGACCTCCTTTGCCATTGCCAGGGGCAGCTGGGCTTCCCGTCGATTCGCTGCGATGCAATGGGGCCCCATGTGCCATTGCGGTTTTCCTTGGGGACCTTCGTTCTTGGGGCCAGAACTGGTGTCTTGGGGCCTCCTCTGGAGCGTCAGGAGAAGTGACAGGCCTCCTTTTGAGGTGCGAAGGAAAGTAGGGATTCCAGTCGAGTGGAGGCAAAGCCGGCGGCCCCCCTCTCGAGAAGAGGTGGCGTAGGCGAGGCGGGGTCGCTGTCGAGCCGCGCCTGGAGACTCGGGGCTCCGCTCTCGTGGGGACACGGGGATCTCGGGGAACCTCTGGGGGCGCCGAGAGGGAGTCCAGCCTCCTTTGAGGGCCAGAGAGCACTCAAGATGGCTCTCGAGTCGCTGCAGATACAAAGGGCCCCTTCTCGCACGGAGGGGGGCCCACAGGACGCTCTCGCGCTGTGGCGGGAAGCCCTGCCTTCTTGACCGGTTGGCTCGGCTATCTCGGGGGACACCTGGTGTCGGCCGCACGGAGTGAAGCCCCGTTCTGAGCCGGGAGAGGTACCGGGGCATGCTCTCCACGCCCTGCAAGGGAAAAGCGCCTCCTCACGCAGTGGGCGTGGCATCACGTGGGGTTTCTCGACTTGCGGCGGTGGGTTCTCGAGTTGCGGCGGGGACCCTGGCCCGTCGCCCCTATTAGCCCAGCGGGGTCGTGGTGCCTCCTATGGAGCGGCGAGGGGAGGGAGCCGCCTTGGGTTTCCCCAGGAGGCGCTGCAGCGCACCGGGTCCGCGGCAAGCATTGAGCTAGGACCCTCGGGGTGCCCCTCGAGGTGGGATGGGCATCTCGGGGCATCTCTGGAGTGGCATCAAGGGAGCCGCGGGGACTCAGCCTTTCTCTCGGGTCACAGTAAGGGGAAACCGGGCTTCATCTCGAATGCAGGGTCGAAGGTCGTGCTTTTCCTGGAGTCGCAGCGGGAGGCGGGGGTTGCCTCTCTGGATCCCATGCCAGGCTCCTCAGGGAGCTTCTCCTGTTGCCTCTGGGAAGTGCCGGCCTCCCTTGCCATTGCCAGGGGCAGCTGGGCTTCCCGTCGATTCGCTGCAATGGAATGTGGCCCCATGTGCCATTGCGGGCTTCCTTGGGGACCTTTGGCCTTGGGGCCGGATCTGGTGTCTTGGGGCCTCCTCTGGAGCGTCAGGAGAAGTGACAGGCCTCCTCTTGAGGTGCGAAGGAAAGTAGGGATTCCCGTCGAGTGGAGGCAAAGCCGGCGGCCCCCCTCTCGAGAAGAGGTGGCGTAGGGGAGGTGGGATCGCTGTCTAACTGTGCCTGGAGACGCGGGGTTCCACTCGCGTGGGGACACGGGGATCTCGGGGCACCTCTGGGGCCGCCTAGACGGAGTCCAGCCTGCTCTGCAGGGCCAGAGAGCACTCAGGATGGCTCTCGAGTCACTGCAGATACAAAGGGCCCCTTCTCGCAGGGAGGGGGGCCCACGGGACGCTCTCGCGCTGTGGCGGGAAGCCCTGCCTCCTTAGCGGGTTGGCACGGGTATCTCGGGGGACACCTGGTGTCACCCGCACGGAGTCAAGCCCCGTTCTGAGACGGGAGAGGTGCCGGGGCATGCTCTCCATGCCCTGCACGGGAAAAGTGCCTCCTCACGCAATGGGCGTGGCATCACGTGTGTTTTCTCGACTTGCGGAGGGTGGGTTCTCGAGTTGTGGCGGGGCCCTGGCCAGTCTCCCCTGTTAGCCCAGTGGGGTGGTGTTGCCTCCTTTGGAGCGGCGAGGGCAGGGAGCCGCCTCGGTATTCCCCAGGAGGCGCTGCGGTGCACCGGGTCTCCGTCAAGCATTGAGCTAGGGCCCTCTGGGTGCCCCTCGAGGTGGGATGGGCATCTCGGGGCATCTCTGGAGTGGCATCAAGGGAGCCGAGGGGACTCAGCCTTTCTCTCGGGTCACAGGACGGGGAAACCGGGCTTCATCTCGAATGCAGGGTCGAAGGTCGTGCTTTTCCTGGAGTCGCAGCGGGAGGCGGGGGTTGCCTCTCTGGATCCGATGCCAGGCGCCTCAGGGAGCCTCTCTTGTTGCCTCTGGGAAGTGCCGGCCGGCCTCCTTTACCATTGCCAGGGGCAGCTGGGCTTCCCGTCGATTCGCTGCGATGCAATGGGGCCCCATGTGCCATTGCGGTCTTCCTTGGGGATCTTTGGACTTGGGGCCGGAACTGCTGTCTTGGGGCCTCCTCTGGAGCATCAGGAGAAGGGACAGGCCTCCTCTTCAGGTGCGAAGGAAAGTAGGAATTCCAGTCGAGTGGAGGCAAAGCCGGCGGCCCCCCTCTCGAGAAGAGGTGGCGTAGGAGAGGCGGGGTCGCTGTCGAGCCGCGCCGGGAGACTCGGGGTTGCACTCGCGTGGGGACACGAGGATCTCGGGGAACCTTTGGGGCTGCCTAGACGGAGTCCAGCCTGCTTTGCAGGGCCAGAGAGCACTCAGGATGGCTCTCGAGTCGTTGCAGATACAAAGTGCCCCTTCTCGCAGGGAGGGGGGCCCACGGGACGCTCTCGCGCTGTGGCGGGAAGCCCTGCCTTCTTGGCGGGTTGGTACGGGTATCTCGGGGGAAACCTGGTGCCACCCGCACGGAGTCAAGCCCCGTTCTGAGCCGGGAGAGGTGCCGGGGCATGCTCTCCATGCCCTGCACGGGAAAAGTGCCTCCTCACGCAATGGGCGTGGCATCACGTGGGTTTTCTCGACTTGCGGTGGTGGGTTCTTGAGTTGTGGCGGGGCCCTGGCTCGTCTCCCCTGTTAGCCCACTGGGGTGGTGTTGCCTCCTTTGGAGCGGCGAGGGGAGGGAGCTGCCTCGGGATTCCCCAGGAGGCGCTGCAGCGCACAGGGTCCGCGGCACGGCACGCATAGGGCTAGGACCCTCGGGGTGCCCCTCGAGGTCGGATGGGCTTCTCGGGGCATCTCTGGGGTGGCATCAAGGGAGCCGCGGGGACTCAGCCTTTCTCTCGGGTCACAGTAAGGGGAAATCGGGCTTCATCTCGAATGCAGGGTCGAAGGTTGTGCTTTTCCTGGAGTCGCAGCGGGAGGCGGGGGTTGCCTCTCTGGATCCCATGCCAGGCTCCTCAGGGAGCTTCTCTTGTTGCCTCTGGGAAGTGCCGACCTCCTTTGCCATTGCCAGGGGCAGCTGGGCTTCCCGTCGATTCGCTGCGATGCAATGGGGCCCCATGTGCCATTGCGGTTTTCCTTGGGGACCTTCGTTCTTGGGGCCAGAACTGGTGTCTTGGGGCCTCCTCTGGAGCGTCAGGAGAAGTGACAGGCCTCCTTTTGAGGTGCGAAGGAAAGTAGGGATTCCAGTCGAGTGGAGGCAAAGCCGGCGGCCCCCCTCTCGAGAAGAGGTGGCGTAGGCGAGGCGGGGTCGCTGTCGAGCCGCGCCTGGAGACTCGGGGCTCCGCTCTCGTGGGGACACGGGGATCTCGGGGAACCTCTGGGGGCGCCGAGAGGGAGTCCAGCCTCCTTTGAGGGCCAGAGAGCACTCAAGATGGCTCTCGAGTCGCTGCAGATACAAAGGGCCCCTTCTCGCACGGAGGGGGGCCCACAGGACGCTCTCGCGCTGTGGCGGGAAGCCCTGCCTTCTTGACTGGTTGGCTCGGCTATCTCGGGGGACACCTGGTGTCGGCCGCACGGAGTGAAGCCCCGTTCTGAGCCGGGAGAGGTACCGGGGCATGCTCTCCACGCCCTGCAAGGGAAAAGCGCCTCCTCACGCAGTGGGCGTGGCATCACGTGGGGTTTCTCGACTTGCGGCGGTGGGTTCTCGAGTTGCGTCGGGGACCCTGGCCCGTCGCCCCTATTAGCCCAGCGGGGTCGTGGTGCCTCCTATGGAGCGGCGAGGGGAGGGAGCCGCCTTGGGTTTCCCCAGGAGGCGCTGCAGCGCACCGGGTCCGCGGCAAGCATTGAGCTAGGACCCTCGGGGTGCCCCTCGAGGTGGGATGGGCATCTCGGGGCATCTCTGGAGTGGCATCAAGGGAGCCGCGGGGACTCAGCCTTTCTCTCGGGTCACAGTAAGGGGAAACCGGGCTTCATCTCGAATGCAGGGTCGAAGGTCGTGCTTTTCCTGGAGTCGCAGCGGGAGGCGGGGGTTGCCTCTCTGGATCCCATGCCAGGCTCCTCAGGGAGCTTCTCCTGTTGCCTCTGGGAAGTGCCGGCCTCCCTTGCCATTGCCAGGGGCAGCTGGGCTTCCCGTCGATTCGCTGCAATGGAATGTGGCCCCATGTGCCATTGCGGGCTTCCTTGGGGACCTTTGGCCTTGGGGCCGGATCTGGTGTCTTGGGGCCTCCTCTGGAGCGTCAGGAGAAGTGACAGGCCTCCTCTTGAGGTGCGAAGGAAAGTAGGGATTCCCGTCGAGTGGAGGCAAAGCCGGCGGCCCCCCTCTCGAGAAGAGGTGGCGTAGGGGAGGTGGGATCGCTGTCTAACTGTGCCTGGAGACGCGGGGTTCCACTCGCGTGGGGACACGGGGATCTCGGGGCACCTCTGGGGCCGCCTAGACGGAGTCCAGCCTGCTCTGCAGGGCCAGAGAGCACTCAGGATGGCTCTCGAGTCACTGCAGATACAAAGGGCCCCTTCTCGCAGGGAGGGGGGCCCACGGGACGCTCTCGCGCTGTGGCGGGAAGCCCTGCCTCCTTAGCGGGTTGGCACGGGTATCTCGGGGGACACCTGGTGTCACCCGCACGGAGTCAAGCCCCGTTCTGAGACGGGAGAGGTGCCGGGGCATGCTCTCCATGCCCTGCACGGGAAAAGTGCCTCCTCACGCAATGGGCGTGGCATCACGTGTGTTTTCTCGACTTGCGGAGGGTGGGTTCTCGAGTTGTGGCGGGGCCCTGGCCAGTCTCCCCTGTTAGCCCAGTGGGGTGGTGTTGCCTCCTTTGGAGCGGCGAGGGCAGGGAGCCGCCTCGGTATTCCCCAGGAGGCGCTGCGGTGCACCGGGTCTCCGTCAAGCATTGAGCTAGGGCCCTCGGGGTGCCCCTCGAGGTGGGATGGGCATCTCGGGGCATCTCTGGAGTGGCATCAAGGGAGCCGAGGGGACTCAGCCTTTCTCTCGGGTCACAGGACGGGGAAACCGGGCTTCATCTCGAATGCAGGGTCGAAGGTCGTGCTTTTCCTGGAGTCGCAGCGGGAGGCGGGGGTTGCCTCTCTGGATCCGATGCCAGGCGCCTCAGGGAGCCTCTCTTGTTGCCTCTGGGAAGTGCCGGCCGGCCTCCTTTACCATTGCCAGGGGCAGCTGGGCTTCCCGTCGATTCGCTGCGATGCAATGGGGCCCCATGTGCCATTGCGGTCTTCCTTGGGGATCTTTGGACTTGGGGCCGGAACTGCTGTCTTGGGGCCTCCTCTGGAGCATCAGGAGAAGGGACAGGCCTCCTCTTCAGGTGCGAAGGAAAGTAGGAATTCCAGTCGAGTGGAGGCAAAGCCGGCGGCCCCCCTCTCGAGAAGAGGTGGCGTAGGAGAGGCGGGGTCGCTGTCGAGCCGCGCCGGGAGACTCGGGGTTGCACTCGCGTGGGGACACGAGGATCTCGGGGAACCTTTGGGGCTGCCTAGACGGAGTCCAGCCTGCTTTGCAGGGCCAGAGAGCACTCAGGATGGCTCTCGAGTCGTTGCAGATACAAAGTGCCCCTTCTCGCAGGGAGGGGGGCCCACGGGACGCTCTCGCGCTGTGGCGGGAAGCCCTGCCTTCTTGGCGGGTTGGTACGGGTATCTCGGGGGAAACCTGGTGCCACCCGCACGGAGTCAAGCCCCGTTCTGAGCCGGGAGAGGTGCCGGGGCATGCTCTCCATGCCCTGCACGGGAAAAGTGCCTCCTCACGCAATGGGCGTGGCATCACGTGGGTTTTCTCGACTTGCGGTGGTGGGTTCTTGAGTTGTGGCGGGGCCCTGGCTCGTCTCCCCTGTTAGCCCACTGGGGTGGTGTTGCCTCCTTTGGAGCGGCGAGGGGAGGGAGCTGCCTCGGGATTCCCCAGGAGGCGCTGCAGCGCACAGGGTCCGCGGCACGGCACGCATAGGGCTAGGACCCTCGGGGTGCCCCTCGAGGTCGGATGGGCTTCTCGGGGCATCTCTGGGGTGGCATCAAGGGAGCCGCGGGGACTCAGCCTTTCTCTCGGGTCACAGTAAGGGGAAATCGGGCTTCATCTCGAATGCAGGGTCGAAGGTCGTGCTTTTCCTGGAGTCGCAGCGGGAGGCGGGGGTTGCCTCTCTGGATCCCATGCCAGGCTCCTCAGGGAGCTTCTCTTGTTGCCTCTGGGAAGTGCCGACCTCCTTTGCCATTGCCAGGGGCAGCTGGGCTTCCCGTCGATTCGCTGCGATGCAATGGGGCCCCATGTGCCATTGCGGTTTTCCTTGGGGACCTTCGTTCTGGGGCCAGAACTGGTGTCTTGGGGCCTCCTCTGGAGCGTCAGGAGAAGTGACAGGCCTCCTTTTGAGGTGCGAAGGAAAGTAGGGATTCCAGTCGAGTGGAGGCAAAGCCGGCGGCCCCCCTCTCGAGAAGAGGTGGCGTAGGCGAGGCGGGGTCGCTGTCGAGCCGTGCCTGGAGACTCGGGGCTCCGCTCTCGTGGGGACACGGGGATCTCGGGGAACCTCTGGGGGCGCCGAGAGGGAGTCCAGCCTCCTTTGAGGGCCAGAGAGCACTCAAGATGGCTCTCGAGTCGCTGCAGATACAAAGGGCCCCTTCTCGCACGGAGGGGGGCCCACAGGACGCTCTCGCGCTGTGGCGGGAAGCCCTGCCTTCTTGACCGGTTGGCTCGGCTATCTCGGGGGACACCTGGTGTCGGCCGCACGGAGTGAAGCCCCGTTCTGAGCCGGGAGAGGTACCGGGGCATGCTCTCCACGCCCTGCAAGGGAAAAGCGCCTCCTCACGCAGTGGGCGTGGCATCACGTGGGGTTTCTCGACTTGCGGCGGTGGGTTCTCGAGTTGCGGCGGGGACCCTGGCCCGTCGCCCCTATTAGCCCAGCGGGGTCGTGGTGCCTCCTATGGAGCGGCGAGGGGAGGGAGCCGCCTTGGGTTTCCCCAGGAGGCGCTGCAGCGCACCGGGTGCGCGGCAAGCATTGAGCTAGGACCCTCGGGGTGCCCCTCGAGGTGGGATGGGCATCTCGGGGCATCTCTGGAGTGGCATCAAGGGAGCCGCGGGGACTCAGCCTTTCTCTCGGGTCACAGTAAGGGGAAACCGGGCTTCATCTCGAATGCAGGGTCGAAGGTCGTGCTTTTCCTGGAGTCGCAGCGGGAGGCGGGGGTTGCCTCTCTGGATCCCATGCCAGGCTCCTCAGGGAGCTTCTCCTGTTGCCTCTGGGAAGTGCCGGCCTCCCTTGCCATTGCCAGGGGCAGCTGGGCTTCCCGTCGATTCGCTGCAATGGAATGTGGCCCCATGTGCCATTGCGGGCTTCCTTGGGGACCTTTGGCCTTGGGGCCGGATCTGGTGTCTTGGGGCCTCCTCTGGAGCGTCAGGAGAAGTGACAGGCCTCCTCTTGAGGTGCGAAGGAAAGTAGGGATTCCCGTCGAGTGGAGGCAAAGCCGGCGGCCCCCCTCTCGAGAAGAGGTGGCGTAGGGGAGGTGGGATCGCTGTCTAACTGTGCCTGGAGACGCGGGGTTCCACTCGCGTGGGGACACGGGGATCTCGGGGCACCTCTGGGGCCGCCTAGACGGAGTCCAGCCTGCTCTGCAGGGCCAGAGAGCACTCAGGATGGCTCTCGAGTCGCTGCAGATACAAAGGGCCCCTTCTCGCAGGGAGGGGGGCCCACGGGACGCTCTCGCGCTGTGGCGGGAAGCCCTGCCTCCTTAGCGGGTTGGCACGGGTATCTCGGGGGACACCTGGTGTCACCCGCACGGAGTCAAGCCCCGTTCTGAGACGGGAGAGGTGCCGGGGCATGCTCTCCATGCCCTGCACGGGAAAAGTGCCTCCTCACGCAATGGGCGTGGCATCACGTGTGTTTTCTCGACTTGCGGAGGGTGGGTTCTCGAGTTGTGGCGGGGCCCTGGCCAGTCTCCCCTGTTAGCCCAGTGGGGTGGTGTTGCCTCCTTTGGAGCGGCGAGGGCAGGGAGCCGCCTCGGTATTCCCCAGGAGGCGCTGCGGTGCACCGGGTCTCCGTCAAGCATTGAGCTAGGGCCCTCGGGGTGCCCCTCGAGGTGGGATGGGCATCTCGGGGCATCTCTGGAGTGGCATCAAGGGAGCCGAGGGGACTCAGCCTTTCTCTCGGGTCACAGGACGGGGAAACCGGGCTTCATCTCGAATGCAGGGTCGAAGGTCGTGCTTTTCCTGGAGTCGCAGCGGGAGGCGGGGGTTGCCTCTCTGGATCCGATGCCAGGCGCCTCAGGGAGCCTCTCTTGTTGCCTCTGGGAAGTGCCGGCCGGCCTCCTTTACCATTGCCAGGGGCAGCTGGGCTTCCCCTCGATTCGCTGCGATGCAATGGGGCCCCATGTGCCATTGCGGTCTTCCTTGGGGATCTTTGGACTTGGGGCCGGAACTGCTGTCTTGGGGCCTCCTCTGGAGCATCAGGAGAAGGGACAGGCCTCCTCTTCAGGTGCGAAGGAAAGTAGGAATTCCAGTCGAGTGGAGGCAAAGCCGGCGGCCCCCCTCTCGAGAAGAGGTGGCGTAGGAGAGGCGGGGTCGCTGTCGAGCCGCGCCGGGAGACTCGGGGTTGCACTCGCGTGGGGACACGAGGATCTCGGGGAACCTTTGGGGCTGCCTAGACGGAGTCCAGCCTGCTTTGCAGGGCCAGAGAGCACTCAGGATGGCTCTCGAGTCGTTGCAGATACAAAGTGCCCCTTCTCGCAGGGAGGGGGGCCCACGGGACGCTCTCGCGCTGTGGCGGGAAGCCCTGCCTTCTTGGCGGGTTGGTACGGGTATCTCGGGGGAAACCTGGTGCCACCCGCACGGAGTCAAGCCCCGTTCTGAGCCGGGAGAGGTGCCGGGGCATGCTCTCCATGCCCTGCACGGGAAAAGTGCCTCCTCACGCAATGGGCGTGGCATCACGTGGGTTTTCTCGACTTGCGGTGGTGGGTTCTTGAGTTGTGGCGGGGCCCTGGCTCGTCTCCCCTGTTAGCCCACTGGGGTGGTGTTGCCTCCTTTGGAGCGGCGAGGGGAGGGAGCTGCCTCGGGATTCCCCAGGAGGCGCTGCAGCGCACAGGGTCCGCGGCACGGCACGCATAGGGCTAGGACCCTCGGGGTGCCCCTCGAGGTCGGATGGGCTTCTCGGGGCATCTCTGGGGTGGCATCAAGGGAGCCGCGGGGACTCAGCCTTTCTCTCGGGTCACAGTAAGGGGAAATCGGGCTTCATCTCGAATGCAGGGTCGAAGGTCGTGCTTTTCCTGGAGTCGCAGCGGGAGGCGGGGGTTGCCTCTCTGGATCCCATGCCAGGCTCCTCAGGGAGCTTCTCTTGTTGCCTCTGGGAAGTGCCGACCTCCTTTGCCATTGCCAGGGGCAGCTGGGCTTCCCGTCGATTCGCTGCGATGCAATGGGGCCCCATGTGCCATTGCGGTTTTCCTTGGGGACCTTCGTTCTTGGGGCCAGAACTGGTGTCTTGGGGCCTCCTCTGGAGCGTCAGGAGAAGTGACAGGCCTCCTTTTGAGGTGCGAAGGAAAGTAGGGATTCCAGTCGAGTGGAGGCAAAGCCGGCGGCCCCCCTCTCGAGAAGAGGTGGCGTAGGCGAGGCGGGGTCGCTGTCGAGCCGCGCCTGGAGACTCGGGGCTCCGCTCTCGTGGGGACACGGGGATCTCGGGGAACCTCTGGGGGCGCCTAGAGGGAGTCCAGCCTCCTTTGAGGGCCAGAGAGCACTCAAGATGGCTCTCGAGTCGCTGCAGATACAAAGGGCCCCTTCTCGCACGGAGGGGGGCCCACAGGACGCTCTCGCGCTGTGGCGGGAAGCCCTGCCTTCTTGACCGGTTGGCACGGCTATCTCGGGGGACACCTGGTGTCGGCCGCACGGAGTGAAGCCCCGTTCTGAGCCGGGAGAGGTACCGGGGCATGCTCTCCACGCCCTGCAAGGGAAAAGCGCCTCCTCACGCAGTGGGCGTGGCATCACGTGGGGTTTCTCGACTTGCGGCGGTGGGTTCTCGACTTGCGGCGGGGACCCTGGCCCGTCGCCCCTATTAGCCCAGCGGGGTCGTGGTGCCTCCTATGGAGCGGCGAGGGGAGGGAGCCGCCTTGGGTTTCCCCAGGAGGCGCTGCAGCGCACCGGGTCCGAGGCAAGCATTGAGCTAGGACCCTCGGGGTGCCCCTCGAGGTGGGATGGGCATCTCGGGGCATCTCTGGAGTGGCATCAAGGGAGCCGCGGGGACTCAGCCTTTCTCTCGGGTCACAGTAAGGGGAAACCGGGCTTCATCTCGAATGCAGGGTCGAAGGTCGTGCTTTTCCTGGAGTTGCAGCGGGAGGCAGGGGTTGCCTCTCTGGATCCCATGCCAGGCTCCTCAGGGAGCTTCTCCTGTTGCCTCTGGGAAGTGCCGGCCTCCCTTGCCATTGCCAGGGGCAGCTGGGCTTCCCGTCGATTCGCTGCAATGGAATGTGGCCCCATGTGCCATTGCGGGCTTCCTTGGGGACCTTTGGCCTTGGGGCCGGATCTGGTGTCTTGGGGCCTCCTCTGGAGCGTCAGGAGAAGTGACAGGCGTCCTCTTGAGGTGCGAAGGAAAGTAGGGATTCCCGTCGAGTGGAGGCAAAGCCGGCGGCCCCCCTCTCGAGAAGAGGTGGCGTAGGGGAGGTGGGATCGCTGTCTAACTGTGCCTGGAGACGCGGGGTTCCACTCGCGTGGGGACACGGGGATCTCGGGGCACCTCTGGGGCCACCTAGACGGAGTCCAGCCTGCTTTGCAGGGCCAGAGAGCACTCAGGATGGCTCTCGAGTCGCTGCAGATACAAAGGGCCCCTTCTCGCAGGGAGGGGGGCCCACGGGACGCTCTCGCGCTGTGGCGGGAAGCCCTGCCTCCTTAGCGGGTTGGCACGGGTATCTCGGGGGACACCTGGTGTCACCCGCACGGAGTCAAGCCCCGTTCTGAGACGGGAGAGGTGCCGGGGCATGCTCTCCATGCCCTGCACGGGAAAAGTGCCTCCTCACGCAATGGGCGTGGCATCACGTGTGTTTTCTCGACTTGCGGAGGGTGGGTTCTCGAGTTGTGGCGGGGCCCTGGCCAGTCTCCCCTGTTAGCCCAGTGGGGTGGAGTTGCCTCCTTTGGAGCGGCGAGGGCAGGGAGCCGCCTCGGTATTCCCCAGGAGGCGCTGCGGTGCACCGGGTCTCCGTCAAGCATTGAGCTAGGGCCCTCTGGGTGCCCCTCGAGGTGGGATGGGCATCTCGGGGCATCGCTGGAGTGGCATCAAGGGAGCCGAGGGGACTCAGCCTTTCTCTCGGGTCACAGGACGGGGAAACCGGGCTTCATCTCGAATGCAGGGTCGAAGGTCGTGCTTTTCCTGGAGTCGCAGCGGGAGGCGGGGGTTGCCTCTCTGGATCCGATGCCAGGCGCCTCAGGGAGCCTCTCTTGTTGCCTCTGGGAAGTGCCGGCCGGCCTCCTTTACCATTGCCAGGGGCAGCTGGGCTTCCCGTCGATTCGCTGCGATGCAATGGGGCCCCATGTGCCATTGCGGTCTTCCTTGGGGATCTTTGGACTTGGGGCCGGAACTGCTGTCTTGGGGCCTCCTCTGGATCATCAGGAGAAGGGACAGGCCTCCTCTTCAGGTGCGAAGGAAAGTAGGAATTCCAGTCGAGTGGAGGCAAAGCCGGCGGCCCCCCTCTCGAGAAGAGGTGGCGTAGGAGAGGCGGGGTCGCTGTCGAGCCGCGCCGGGAGACTCGGGGTTGCACTCGCGTGGGGACACGAGGATCTCGGGGAACCTTTGGGGCTGCCTAGACGGAGTCCAGCCTGCTTTGCAGGGCCAGAGAGCACTCAGGATGGCTCTCGAGTCGTTGCAGATACAAAGTGCCCCTTCTCGCAGGGAGGGGGGCCCACGGGACGCTCTCGCGCTGTGGCGGGAAGCCCTGCCTTCTTGGCGGGTTGGTACGGGTATCTCGGGGGAAACCTGGTGCCACCCGCACGGAGTCAAGCCCCGTTCTGAGCCGGGAGAGGTGCCGGGGCATGCTCTCCATGCCCTGCACGGGAAAAGTGCCTCCTCACGCAATGGGCGTGGCATCACGTGGGTTTTCTCGACTTGCGGTGGTGGGTTCTTGAGTTGTGGCGGGGCCCTGGCTCGTCTCCCCTGTTAGCCCACTGGGGTGGTGTTGCCTCCTTTGGAGCGGCGAGGGGAGGGAGCTGCCTCGGGATTCCCCAGGAGGCGCTGCAGCGCACAGGGTCCGCGGCACGGCACGCATAGGGCTAGGACCCTCGGGGTGCCCCTCGAGGTCGGATGGGCTTCTCGGGGCATCTCTGGGGTGGCATCAAGGGAGCCGCGGGGACTCAGCCTTTCTCTCGGGTCACAGTAAGGGGAAATCGGGCTTCATCTCGAATGCAGGGTCGAAGGTCGTGCTTTTCCTGGAGTCGCAGCGGGAGGCGGGGGTTGCCTCTCTGGATCCCATGCCAGGCTCCTCAGGGAGCTTCTCTTGTTGCCTCTGGGAAGTGCCGACCTCCTTTGCCATTGCCAGGGGCAGCTGGGCTTCCCGTCGATTCGCTGCGATGCAATGGGGCCCCATGTGCCATTGCGGTTTTCCTTGGGGACCTTCGTTCTTGGGGCCAGAACTGGTGTCTTGGGGCCTCCTCTGGAGCGTCAGGAGAAGTGACAGGCCTCCTTTTGAGGTGCGAAGGAAAGTAGGGATTCCAGTCGAGTGGAGGCAAAGCCGGCGGCCCCCCTCTCGAGAAGAGGTGGCGTAGGCGAGGCGGGGTCGCTGTCGAGCCGCGCCTGGAGACTCGGGGCTCCGCTCTCGTGGGGACACGGGGATCTCGGGGAACCTCTGGGGGCGCCTAGAGGGAGTCCAGCCTCCTTTGAGGGCCAGAGAGCACTCAAGATGGCTCTCGAGTCGCTGCAGATACAAAGGGCCCCTTCTCGCACGGAGGGGGGCCCACAGGACGCTCTCGCGCTGTGGCGGGAAGCCCTGCCTTCTTGACCGGTTGGCTCGGCTATCTCGGGGGACACCTGGTGTCGGCCGCACGGAGTGAAGCCCCGTTCTGAGCCGGGAGAGGTACCGGGGCATGCTCTCCACGCCCTGCAAGGGAAAAGCGCCTCCTCACGCAGTGGGCGTGGCATCACGTGGGGTTTCTCGACTTGCGGCGGTGGGTTCTCGAGTTGCGGCGGGGACCCTGGCCCGTCGCCCCTATTAGCCCAGC
Source organism: Giraffa tippelskirchi (assembly GCF_054371585.1). Classification (NCBI taxonomy): domain Eukaryota; kingdom Metazoa; phylum Chordata; class Mammalia; order Artiodactyla; family Giraffidae; genus Giraffa; species Giraffa tippelskirchi. Next base: position 5,341,541 of record NC_137288.1, on the reverse strand, counting down.
GGGGTCGTGGTGCCTCCTATGGAGCGGCGAGGGGAGGGAGCCGCCTTGGGTTTCCCCAGGAGGCGCTGCAGCGCACCGGGTCCGCGGCAAGCATTGAGCTAGGACCCTCGGGGTGCCCCTCGAGGTGGGATGGGCATCTCGGGGCATCTCTGGAGTGGCATCAAGGGAGCCGCGGGGACTCAGCCTTTCTCTCGGGTCACAGTAAGGGGAAACCGGGCTTCATCTCGAATGCAGGGTCGAAGGTCGTGCTTTTCCTGGAGTCGCAGCGGGAGGCGGGGGTTGCCTCTCTGGATCCCATGCCAGGCTCCTCAGGGAGCTTCTCCTGTTGCCTCTGGGAAGTGCCGGCCTCCCTTGCCATTGCCAGGGGCAGCTGGGCTTCCCGTCGATTCGCTGCAATGGAATGTGGCCCCATGTGCCATTGCGGGCTTCCTTGGGGACCTTTGGCCTTGGGGCCGGATCTGGTGTCTTGGGGCCTCCTCTGGAGCGTCAGGAGAAGTGACAGGCCTCCTCTTGAGGTGCGAAGGAAAGTAGGGATTCCCGTCGAGTGGAGGCAAAGCCGGCGGCCCCCCTCTCGAGAAGAGGTGGCGTAGGGGAGGTGGGATCGCTGTCTAACTGTGCCTGGAGACGCGGGGTTCCACTCGCGTGGGGACACGGGGATCTCGGGGCACCTCTGGGGCCGCCTAGACGGAGTCCAGCCTGCTCTGCAGGGCCAGAGAGCACTCAGGATGGCTCTCGAGTCACTGCAGATACAAAGGGCCCCTTCTCGCAGGGAGGGGGGCCCACGGGACGCTCTCGCGCTGTGGCGGGAAGCCCTGCCTCCTTAGCGGGTTGGCACGGGTATCTCGGGGGACACCTGGTGTCACCCGCACGGAGTCAAGCCCCGTTCTGAGACGGGAGAGGTGCCGGGGCATGCTCTCCATGCCCTGCACGGGAAAAGTGCCTCCTCACGCAATGGGCGTGGCATCACGTGTGTTTTCTCGACTTGCGGAGGGTGGGTTCTCGAGTTGTGGCGGGGCCCTGGCCAGTCTCCCCTGTTAGCCCAGTGGGGTGGAGTTGCCTCCTTTGGAGCGGCGAGGGCAGGGAGCCGCCTCGGTATTCCCCAGGAGGCGCTGCGGTGCACCGGGTCTCCGTCAAGCATTGAGCTAGGGCCCTCTGGGTGCCCCTCGAGGTGGGATGGGCATCTCGGGGCATCTCTGGAGTGGCATCAAGGGAGCCGAGGGGACTCAGCCTTTCTCTCGGGTCACAGGACGGGGAAACCGGGCTTCATCTCGAATGCAGGGTCGAAGGTCGTGCTTTTCCTGGAGTCGCAGCGGGAGGCGGGGGTTGCCTCTCTGGATCCGATGCCAGGCGCCTCAGGGAGCCTCTCTTGTTGCCTCTGGGAAGTGCCGGCCGGCCTCCTTTACCATTGCCAGGGGCAGCTGGGCTTCCCGTCGATTCGCTGCGATGCAATGGGGCCCCATGTGCCATTGCGGTCTTCCTTGGGGATCTTTGGACTTGGGGCCGGAACTGCTGTCTTGGGGCCTCCTCTGGATCATCAGGAGAAGGGACAGGCCTCCTCTTCAGGTGCGAAGGAAAGTAGGAATTCCAGTCGAGTGGAGGCAAAGCCGGCGGCCCCCCTCTCGAGAAGAGGTGGCGTAGGAGAGGCGGGGTCGCTGTCGAGCCGCGCCGGGAGACTCGGGGTTGCACTCGCGTGGGGACACGAGGATCTCGGGGAACCTTTGGGGCTGCCTAGACGGAGTCCAGCCTGCTTTGCAGGGCCAGAGAGCACTCAGGATGGCTCTCGAGTCGTTGCAGATACAAAGTGCCCCTTCTCGCAGGGAGGGGGGCCCACGGGACGCTCTCGCGCTGTGTCGGGAAGCCCTGCCTTCTTGGCGGGTTGGTACGGGTATCTCGGGGGAAACCTGGTGCCACCCGCACGGAGTCAAGCCCCGTTCTGAGCCGGGAGAGGTGCCGGGGCATGCTCTCCATGCCCTGCACGGGAAAAGTGCCTCCTCACGCAATGGGCGTGGCATCACGTGGGTTTTCTCGACTTGCGGTGGTGGGTTCTTGAGTTGTGGCGGGGCCCTGGCTCGTCTCCCCTGTTAGCCCACTGGGGTGGTGTTGCCTCCTTTGGAGCGGCGAGGGGAGGGAGCTGCCTCGGGATTCCCCAGGAGGCGCTGCAGCGCACAGGGTCCGCGGCACGGCACGCATAGGGCTAGGACCCTCGGGGTGCCCCTCGAGGTCGGATGGGCTTCTCGGGGCATCTCTGGGGTGGCATCAAGGGAGCCGCGGGGACTCAGCCTTTCTCTCGGGTCACAGTAAGGGGAAATCGGGCTTCATCTCGAATGCAGGGTCGAAGGTCGTGCTTTTCCTGGAGTCGCAGCGGGAGGCGGGGGTTGCCTCTCTGGATCCCATGCCAGGCTCCTCAGGGAGCTTCTCTTGTTGCCTCTGGGAAGTGCCGACCTCCTTTGCCATTGCCAGGGGCAGCTGGGCTTCCCGTCGATTCGCTGCGATGCAATGGGGCCCCATGTGCCATTGCGGTTTTCCTTGGGGACCTTCGTTCTTGGGGCCAGAACTGGTGTCTTGGGGCCTCCTCTGGAGCGTCAGGAGAAGTGACAGGCCTCCTTTTGAGGTGCGAAGGAAAGTAGGGATTCCAGTCGAGTGGAGGCAAAGCCGGCGGCCCCCCTCTCGAGAAGAGGTGGCGTAGGCGAGGCGGGGTCGCTGTCGAGCCGCGCCTGGAGACTCGGGGCTCCGCTCTCGTGGGGACACGGGGATCTCGGGGAACCTCTGGGGGCGCCGAGAGGGAGTCCAGCCTCCTTTGAGGGCCAGAGAGCACTCAAGATGGCTCTCGAGTCGCTGCAGATACAAAGGGCCCCTTCTCGCACGGAGGGGGGCCCACAGGACGCTCTCGCGCTGTGGCGGGAAGCCCTGCCTTCTTGACCGGTTGGCTCGGCTATCTCGGGGGACACCTGGTGTCGGCCGCACGGAGTGAAGCCCCGTTCTGAGCCGGGAGAGGTACCGGGGCATGCTCTCCACGCCCTGCAAGGGAAAAGCGCCTCCTCACGCAGTGGGCGTGGCATCACGTGGGGTTTCTCGACTTGCGGCGGTGGGTTCTCGAGTTGCGGCGGGGACCCTGGCCCGTCGCCCCTATTAGCCCAGCGGGGTCGTGGTGCCTCCTATGGAGCGGCGAGGGGAGGGAGCCGCCTTGGGTTTCCCCAGGAGGCGCTGCAGCGCACCGGGTCCGCGGCAAGCATTGAGCTAGGACCCTCGGGGTGCCCCTCGAGGTGGGATGGGCATCTCGGGGCATCTCTGGAGTGGCATCAAGGGAGCCGCGGGGACTCAGCCTTTCTCTCGGGTCACAGTAAGGGGAAACCGGGCTTCATCTCGAATGCAGGGTCGAAGGTCGTGCTTTTCCTGGAGTCGCAGCGGGAGGCGGGGGTTGCCTCTCTGGATCCCATGCCAGGCTCCTCAGGGAGCTTCTCCTGTTGCCTCTGGGAAGTGCCGGCCTCCCTTGCCATTGCCAGGGGCAGCTGGGCTTCCCGTCGATTCGCTGCAATGGAATGTGGCCCCATGTGCCATTGCGGGCTTCCTTGGGGACCTTTGGCCTTGGGGCCGGATCTGGTGTCTTGGGGCCTCCTCTGGAGCGTCAGGAGAAGTGACAGGCCTCCTCTTGAGGTGCGAAGGAAAGTAGGGATTCCCGTCGAGTGGAGGCAAAGCCGGCGGCCCCCCTCTCGAGAAGAGGTGGCGTAGGGGAGGTGGGATCGCTGTCTAACTGTGCCTGGAGACGCGGGGTTCCACTCGCGTGGGGACACGGGGATCTCGGGGCACCTCTGGGGCCGCCTAGACGGAGTCCAGCCTGCTCTGCAGGGCCAGAGAGCACTCAGGATGGCTCTCGAGTCACTGCAGATACAAAGGGCCCCTTCTCGCAGGGAGGGGGGCCCACGGGACGCTCTCGCGCTGTGGCGGGAAGCCCTGCCTCCTTAGCGGGTTGGCACGGGTATCTCGGGGGACACCTGGTGTCACCCGCACGGAGTCAAGCCCCGTTCTGAGACGGGAGAGGTGCCGGGGCATGCTCTCCATGCCCTGCACGGGAAAAGTGCCTCCTCACGCAATGGGCGTGGCATCACGTGTGTTTTCTCGACTTGCGGAGGGTGGGTTCTCGAGTTGTGGCGGGGCCCTGGCCAGTCTCCCCTGTTAGCCCAGTGGGGTGGAGTTGCCTCCTTTGGAGCGGCGAGGGCAGGGAGCCGCCTCGGTATTCCCCAGGAGGCGCTGCGGTGCACCGGGTCTCCGTCAAGCATTGAGCTAGGGCCCTCTGGGTGCCCCTCGAGGTGGGATGGGCATCTCGGGGCATCTCTGGAGTGGCATCAAGGGAGCCGAGGGGACTCAGCCTTTCTCTCGGGTCACAGGACGGGGAAACCGGGCTTCATCTCGAATGCAGGGTCGAAGGTCGTGCTTTTCCTGGAGTCGCAGCGGGAGGCGGGGGTTGCCTCTCTGGATCCGATGCCAGGCGCCTCAGGGAGCCTCTCTTGTTGCCTCTGGGAAGTGCCGGCCGGCCTCCTTTACCATTGCCAGGGGCAGCTGGGCTTCCCGTCGATTCGCTGCGATGCAATGGGGCCCCATGTGCCATTGCGGTCTTCCTTGGGGATCTTTGGACTTGGGGCCGGAACTGCTGTCTTGGGGCCTCCTCTGGAGCATCAGGAGAAGGGACAGGCCTCCTCTTCAGGTGCGAAGGAAAGTAGGAATTCCAGTCGAGTGGAGGCAAAGCCGGCGGCCCCCCTCTCGAGAAGAGGTGGCGTAGGAGAGGCGGGGTCGCTGTCGAGCCGCGCCGGGAGACTCGGGGTTGCACTCGCGTGGGGACACGAGGATCTCGGGGAACCTTTGGGGCTGCCTAGACGGAGTCCAGCCTGCTTTGCAGGGCCAGAGAGCACTCAGGATGGCTCTCGAGTCGTTGCAGATACAAAGTGCCCCTTCTCGCAGGGAGGGGGGCCCACGGGACGCTCTCGCGCTGTGGCGGGAAGCCCTGCCTTCTTGGCGGGTTGGTACGGGTATCTCGGGGGAAACCTGGTGCCACCCGCACGGAGTCAAGCCCCGTTCTGAGCCGGGAGAGGTGCCGGGGCATGCTCTCCATGCCCTGCACGGGAAAAGTGCCTCCTCACGCAATGGGCGTGGCATCACGTGGGTTTTCTCGACTTGCGGTGGTGGGTTCTTGAGTTGTGGCGGGGCCCTGGCTCGTCTCCCCTGTTAGCCCACTGGGGTGGTGTTGCCTCCTTTGGAGCGGCGAGGGGAGGGAGCTGCCTCGGGATTCCCCAGGAGGCGCTGCAGCGCACAGGGTCCGCGGCACGGCACGCATAGGGCTAGGACCCTCGGGGTGCCCCTCGAGGTCGGATGGGCTTCTCGGGGCATCTCTGGGGTGGCATCAAGGGAGCCGCGGGGACTCAGCCTTTCTCTCGGGTCACAGTAAGGGGAAATCGGGCTTCATCTCGAATGCAGGGTCGAAGGTCGTGCTTTTCCTGGAGTCGCAGCGGGAGGCGGGGGTTGCCTCTCTGGATCCCATGCCAGGCTCCTCAGGGAGCTTCTCTTGTTGCCTCTGGGAAGTGCCGACCTCCTTTGCCATTGCCAGGGGCAGCTGGGCTTCCCGTCGATTCGCTGCGATGCAATGGGGCCCCATGTGCCATTGCGGTTTTCCTTGGGGACCTTCGTTCTTGGGGCCAGAACTGGTGTCTTGGGGCCTCCTCTGGAGCGTCAGGAGAAGTGACAGGCCTCCTTTTGAGGTGCGAAGGAAAGTAGGGATTCCAGTCGAGTGGAGGCAAAGCCAGCGGCCCCCCTCTCGAGAAGAGGTGGCGTAGGCGAGGCGGGGTCGCTGTCGAGCCGCGCCTGGAGACTCGGGGCTCCGCTCTCGTGGGGACACGGGGATCTCGGGGAACCTCTGGGGGCGCCGAGAGGGAGTCCAGCCTCCTTTGAGGGCCAGAGAGCACTCAAGATGGCTCTCGAGTCGCTGCAGATACAAAGGGCCCCTTCTCGCACGGAGGGGGGCCCACAGGACGCTCTCGCGCTGTGGCGGGAAGCCCTGCCTTCTTGACCGGTTGGCTCGGCTATCTCGGGGGACACCTGGTGTCGGCCGCACGGAGTGAAGCCCCGTTCTGAGCCGGGAGAGGTACCGGGGCATGCTCTCCACGCCCTGCAAGGGAAAAGCGCCTCCTCACGCAGTGGGCGTGGCATCACGTGGGGTTTCTCGACTTGCGGCGGTGGGTTCTCGAGTTGCGGCGGGGACCCTGGCCCGTCGCCCCTATTAGCCCAGCGGGGTCGTGGTGCCTCCTATGGAGCGGCGAGGGGAGGGAGCCGCCTTGGGTTTCCCCAGGAGGCGCTGCAGCGCACCGGGTCCGCGGCAAGCATTGAGCTAGGACCCTCGGGGTGCCCCTCGAGGTGGGATGGGCATCTCGGGGCATCTCTGGAGTGGCATCAAGGGAGCCGCGGGGACTCAGCCTTTCTCTCGGGTCACAGTAAGGGGAAACCGGGCTTCATCTCGAATGCAGGGTCGAAGGTCGTGCTTTTCCTGGAGTCGCAGCGGGAGGCGGGGGTTGCCTCTCTGGATCCCATGCCAGGCTCCTCAGGGAGCTTCTCCTGTTGCCTCTGGGAAGTGCCGGCCTCCCTTGCCATTGCCAGGGGCAGCTGGGCTTCCCGTCGATTCGCTGCAATGGAATGTGGCCCCATGTGCCATTGCGGGCTTCCTTGGGGACCTTTGGCCTTGGGGCCGGATCTGGTGTCTTGGGGCCTCCTCTGGAGCGTCAGGAGAAGTGACAGGCCTCCTCTTGAGGTGCGAAGGAAAGTAGGGATTCCCGTCGAGTGGAGGCAAAGCCGGCGGCCCCCCTCTCGAGAAGAGGTGGCGTAGGGGAGGTGGGATCGCTGTCTAACTGTGCCTGGAGACGCGGGGTTCCACTCGCGTGGGGACACGGGGATCTCGGGGCACCTCTGGGGCCGCCTAGACGGAGTCCAGCCTGCTCTGCAGGGCCAGAGAGCACTCAGGATGGCTCTCGAGTCACTGCAGATACAAAGGGCCCCTTCTCGCAGGGAGGGGGGCCCACGGGACGCTCTCGCGCTGTGGCGGGAAGCCCTGCCTCCTTAGCGGGTTGGCACGGGTATCTCGGGGGACACCTGGTGTCACCCGCACGGAGTCAAGCCCCGTTCTGAGACGGGAGAGGTGCCGGGGCATGCTCTCCATGCCCTGCACGGGAAAAGTGCCTCCTCACGCAATGGGCGTGGCATCACGTGTGTTTTCTCGACTTGCGGAGGGTGGGTTCTCGAGTTGTGGCGGGGCCCTGGCCAGTCTCCCCTGTTAGCCCAGTGGGGTGGAGTTGCCTCCTTTGGAGCGGCGAGGGCAGGGAGCCGCCTCGGTATTCCCCAGGAGGCGCTGCGGTGCACCGGGTCTCCGTCAAGCATTGAGCTAGGGCCCTCTGGGTGCCCCTCGAGGTGGGATGGGCATCTCGGGGCATCTCTGGAGTGGCATCAAGGGAGCCGAGGGGACTCAGCCTTTCTCTCGGGTCACAGGACGGGGAAACCGGGCTTCATCTCGAATGCAGGGTCGAAGGTCGTGCTTTTCCTGGAGTCGCAGCGGGAGGCGGGGGTTGCCTCTCTGGATCCCATGCCAGGCGCCTCAGGGAGCCTCTCTTGTTGCCTCTGGGAAGTGCCGGCCGGCCTCCTTTACCATTGCCAGGGGCAGCTGGGCTTCCCGTCGATTCGCTGCGATGCAATGGGGCCCCATGTGCCATTGCGGTCTTCCTTGGGGATCTTTGGACTTGGGGCCGGAACTGCTGTCTTGGGGCCTCCTCTGGATCATCAGGAGAAGGGACAGGCCTCCTCTTCAGGTGCGAAGGAAAGTAGGAATTCCAGTCGAGTGGAGGCAAAGCCGGCGGCCCCCCTCTCGAGAAGAGGTGGCGTAGGAGAGGCGGGGTCGCTGTCGAGCCGCGCCGGGAGACTCGGGGTTGCACTCGCGTGGGGACACGAGGATCTCGGGGAACCTTTGGGGCTGCCTAGACGGAGTCCAGCCTGCTTTGCAGGGCCAGAGAGCACTCAGGATGGCTCTCGAGTCGTTGCAGATACAAAGTGCCCCTTCTCGCAGGGAGGGGGGCCCACGGGACGCTCTCGCGCTGTGGCGGGAAGCCCTGCCTTCTTGGCGGGTTGGTACGGGTATCTCGGGGGAAACCTGGTGCCACCCGCACGGAGTCAAGCCCCGTTCTGAGCCGGGAGAGGTGCCGGGGCATGCTCTCCATGCCCTGCACGGGAAAAGTGCCTCCTCACGCAATGGGCGTGGCATCACGTGGGTTTTCTCGACTTGCGGTGGTGGGTTCTTGAGTTGTGGCGGGGCCCTGGCTCGTCTCCCCTGTTAGCCCACTGGGGTGGTGTTGCCTCCTTTGGAGCGGCGAGGGGAGGGAGCTGCCTCGGGATTCCCCAGGAGGCGCTGCAGCGCACAGGGTCCGCGGCACGGCACGCATAGGGCTAGGACCCTCGGGGTGCCCCTCGAGGTCGGATGGGCTTCTCGGGGCATCTCTGGGGTGGCATCAAGGGAGCCGCGGGGACTCAGCCTTTCTCTCGGGTCACAGTAAGGGGAAATCGGGCTTCATCTCGAATGCAGGGTCGAAGGTCGTGCTTTTCCTGGAGTCGCAGCGGGAGGCGGGGGTTGCCTCTCTGGATCCCATGCCAGGCTCCTCAGGGAGCTTCTCTTGTTGCCTCTGGGAAGTGCCGACCTCCTTTGCCATTGCCAGGGGCAGCTGGGCTTCCCGTCGATTCGCTGCGATGCAATGGGGCCCCATGTGCCATTGCGGTTTTCCTTGGGGACCTTCGTTCTTGGGGCCAGAACTGGTGTCTTGGGGCCTCCTCTGGAGCGTCAGGAGAAGTGACAGGCCTCCTTTTGAGGTGCGAAGGAAAGTAGGGATTCCAGTCGAGTGGAGGCAAAGCCGGCGGCCCCCCTCTCGAGAAGAGGTGGCGTAGGCGAGGCGGGGTCGCTGTCGAGCCGCGCCTGGAGACTCGGGGCTCCGCTCTCGTGGGGACACGGGGATCTCGGGGAACCTCTGGGGGCGCCGAGAGGGAGTCCAGCCTCCTTTGAGGGCCAGAGAGCACTCAAGATGGCTCTCGAGTCGCTGCAGATACAAAGGGCCCCTTCTCGCACGGAGGGGGGCCCACAGGACGCTCTCGCGCTGTGGCGGGAAGCCCTGCCTTCTTGACCGGTTGGCTCGGCTATCTCGGGGGACACCTGGTGTCGGCCGCACGGAGTGAAGCCCCGTTCTGAGCCGGGAGAGGTACCGGGGCATGCTCTCCACGCCCTGCAAGGGAAAAGCGCCTCCTCACGCAGTGGGCGTGGCATCACGTGGGGTTTCTCGACTTGCGGCGGTGGGTTCTCGAGTTGCGGCGGGGACCCTGGCCCGTCGCCCCTATTAGCCCAGCGGGGTCGTGGTGCCTCCTATGGAGCGGCGAGGGGAGGGAGCCGCCTTGGGTTTCCCCAGGAGGCGCTGCAGCGCACCGGGTCCGCGGCAAGCATTGAGCTAGGACCCTCGGGGTGCCCCTCGAGGTGGGATGGGCATCTCGGGGCATCTCTGGAGTGGCATCAAGGGAGCCGCGGGGACTCAGCCTTTCTCTCGGGTCACAGTAAGGGGAAACCGGGCTTCATCTCGAATGCAGGGTCGAAGGTCGTGCTTTTCCTGGAGTCGCAGCGGGAGGCGGGGGTTGCCTCTCTGGATCCCATGCCAGGCTCCTCAGGGAGCTTCTCCTGTTGCCTCTGGGAAGTGCCGGCCTCCCTTGCCATTGCCAGGGGCAGCTGGGCTTCCCGTCGATTCGCTGCAATGGAATGTGGCCCCATGTGCCATTGCGGGCTTCCTTGGGGACCTTTGGCCTTGGGGCCGGATCTGGTGTCTTGGGGCCTCCTCTGGAGCGTCAGGAGAAGTGACAGGCCTCCTCTTGAGGTGCGAAGGAAAGTAGGGATTCCCGTCGAGTGGAGGCAAAGCCGGCGGCCCCCCTCTCGAGAAGAGGTGGCGTAGGGGAGGTGGGATCGCTGTCTAACTGTGCCTGGAGACGCGGGGTTCCACTCGCGTGGGGACACGGGGATCTCGGGGCACCTCTGGGGCCGCCTAGACGGAGTCCAGCCTGCTCTGCAGGGCCAGAGAGCACTCAGGATGGCTCTCGAGTCGCTGCAGATACAAAGGGCCCCTTCTCGCAGGGAGGGGGGCCCACGGGACGCTCTCGCGCTGTGGCGGGAAGCCCTGCCTTCTTAGCGGGTTGGCACGGGTATCTCGGGGGACACCTGGTGTCACCCGCACGGAGTCAAGCCCCGTTCTGAGCCAGGAGAGGTGCCGGGGCATGCTCTCCATGCCCTGCACGGGAAAATTGCCTCCTCACGCAATGGGCGTGGTATCACGTGGGTTTTCCCGACTTGCGGCGGTGGGTTCTCGAGTTGTGGCGGGGCCCTGGCCAGTCTCCCCTGTTAGCCCAGTGGGGTGGTGTTGCCTCCTTTGGATCGGCGAGGGCAAGGAGCCGCCTCGGTATTCCCCAGGTGGCGCTGCGGTGCACCGGGTCTCCGTCAAGCATTGAGCTAGGGCCCTCGGGGTGCCCCTCGAGGTGGGATGGGCATCTCGGGGCATCTCTGGAGTGGCATCAAGGGAGCCGAGGGGACTCAGCCTTTCTCTCGGGTCACAGGCCGGGGAAACCGGGCTTCATCTCGAATGCAGGGTCGAAGGTCGTGCTTTTCCTGGAGTCGCAGCGGGAGGCGGGGGTTGCCTCTCTGGATCCGATGCCAGGCGCCTCAGGGAGCCTCTCTTGTTGCCTCTGGGAAGTGCCGGCCGGCCTCCTTTACCATTGCCAGGGGCAGCTGGGCTTCCCGTCGATTCGGTGCGATGCAATGGGGCCCCATGTGCCATTGCGGTCTTCCTTGGGGATCTTTGGACTTGGGGCCGGAACTGCTGTCTTGGGGCCTCCTCTGGAGCATCAGGAGAAGGGACAGGCCTCCTCTTCAGGTGCGAAGGAAAGTAGGAATTCCAGTCGAGTGGAGGCAAAGCCGGCGGCCCCCCTCTCGAGAAGAGGTGGCGTAGGAGAGGCGGGGTCGCTGTCGAGCCGCGCCGGGAGACTCAGGGTTGCACTCGCGTGGGGACACGAGGATCTCGGGGAACCTTTGGGGCTGCCTAGACGGAGCCCAGCCTGCTTTGCAGGGCCAGAGAGCACTCAGGATGGCTCTCGAGTCGTTGCAGATACAAAGTGCCCCTTCTCGCAGGGAGGGGGGCCCACGGGACACTCTCGCGCTGTGGCGGGAAGCCCTGCCTTCTTGGCGGGTTGGTACGGGTATCTCGGGGGACACCTGGTGTCGGCCGCACGGAGTGAAGCCCCGTTCTGAGCCGGGAGAGGTACCGGGGCATGCTCTCCACGCCCTGCAAGGGAAAAGCGCCTCCTCACGCAGTGGGCGTGGCATCACGTGGGGTTTCTCGACTTGCGGCGGTGGGTTCTCGAGTTGCGGCGGGGACCCTGGCCCGTCGCCCCTATTAGCCCAGCGGGGTCGTGGTGCCTCCTATGGAGCGGCGAGGGGAGGGAGCCGCCTTGGGTTTCCCCAGGAGGCGCTGCAGCGCACCGGGTCCGCGGCAAGCATTGAGCTAGGACCCTCGGGGTGCCCCTCGAGGTGGGATGGGCATCTCGGGGCATCTCTGGAGTGGCATCAAGGGAGCCGCGGGGACTCAGCCTTTCTCTCGGGTCACAGTAAGGGGAAACCGGGCTTCATCTCGAATGCAGGGTCGAAGGTCGTGCTTTTCCTGGAGTCGCAGCGGGAGGCGGGGGTTGCCTCTCTGGATCCCATGCCAGGCTCCTCAGGGAGCTTCTCCTGTTGCCTCTGGGAAGTGCCGGCCTCCCTTGCCATTGCCAGGGGCAGCTGGGCTTCCCGTCGATTCGCTGCAATGGAATGTGGCCCCATGTGCCATTGCGGGCTTCCTTGGGGACCTTTGGCCTTGGGGCCGGATCTGGTGTCTTGGGGCCTCCTCTGGAGCGTCAGGAGAAGTGACAGGCCTCCTCTTGAGGTGCGAAGGAAAGTAGGGATTCCCGTCGAGTGGAGGCAAAGCCGGCGGCCCCCCTCTCGAGAAGAGGTGGCGTAGGGGAGGTGGGATCGCTGTCAAACTGTGCCTGGAGACGCGGGGTTCCACTCGCGTGGGGACACGGGGATCTCGGGGCACCTCTGGGGCCGCCTAGACGGAGTCCAGCCTGCTCTGCAGGGCCAGAGAGCACTCAGGATGGCTCTCGAGTCACTGCAGATACAAAGGGCCCCTTCTCGCAGGGAGGGGGGCCCACGGGACGCTCTCGCGCTGTGGCGGGAAGCCCTGCCTCCTTAGCGGGTTGGCACGGGTATCTCGGGGGACACCTGGTGTCACCCGCACGGAGTCAAGCCCCGTTCTGAGACGGGAGAGGTGCCGGGGCATGCTCTCCATGCCCTGCACGGGAAAAGTGCCTCCTCACGCAATGGGCGTGGCATCACGTGTGTTTTCTCGACTTGCGGAGGGTGGGTTCTCGAGTTGTGGCGGGGCCCTGGCCAGTCTCCCCTGTTAGCCCAGTGGGGTGGAGTTGCCTCCTTTGGAGCGGCGAGGGCAGGGAGCCGCCTCGGTATTCCCCAGGAGGCGCTGCGGTGCACCGGGTCTCCGTCAAGCATTGAGCTAGGGCCCTCTGGGTGCCCCTCGAGGTGGGATGGGCATCTCGGGGCATCTCTGGAGTGGCATCAAGGGAGCCGAGGGGACTCAGCCTTTCTCTCGGGTCACAGGACGGGGAAACCGGGCTTCATCTCGAATGCAGGGTCGAAGGTCGTGCTTTTCCTGGAGTCGCAGCGGGAGGCGGGGGTTGCCTCTCTGGATCCCATGCCAGGCGCCTCAGGGAGCCTCTCTTGTTGCCTCTGGGAAGTGCCGGCCGGCCTCCTTTACCATTGCCAGGGGCAGCTGGGCTTCCCGTCGATTCGCTGCGATGCAATGGGGCCCCATGTGCCATTGCGGTCTTCCTTGGGGATCTTTGGACTTGGGGCCGGAACTGCTGTCTTGGGGCCTCCTCTGGATCATCAGGAGAAGGGACAGGCCTCCTCTTCAGGTGCGAAGGAAAGTAGGAATTCCAGTCGAGTGGAGGCAAAGCCGGCGGCCCCCCTCTCGAGAAGAGGTGGCGTAGGAGAGGCGGGGTCGCTGTCGAGCCGCGCCGGGAGACTCGGGGTTGCACTCGCGTGGGGACACGAGGATCTCGGGGAACCTTTGGGGCTGCCTAGACGGAGTCCAGCCTGCTTTGCAGGGCCAGAGAGCACTCAGGATGGCTCTCGAGTCGTTGCAGATACAAAGTGCCCCTTCTCGCAGGGAGGGGGGCCCACGGGACGCTCTCGCGCTGTGGCGGGAAGCCCTGCCTTCTTGGCGGGTTGGTACGGGTATCTCGGGGGAAACCTGGTGCCACCCGCACGGAGTCAAGCCCCGTTCTGAGCCGGGAGAGGTGCCGGGGCATGCTCTCCATGCCCTGCACGGGAAAAGTGCCTCCTCACGCAATGGGCGTGGCATCACGTGGGTTTTCTCGACTTGCGGTGGTGGGTTCTTGAGTTGTGGCGGGGCCCTGGCTCGTCTCCCCTGTTAGCCCACTGGGGTGGTGTTGCCTCCTTTGGAGCGGCGAGGGGAGGGAGCTGCCTCGGGATTCCCCAGGAGGCGCTGCAGCGCACAGGGTCCGCGGCACGGCACGCATAGGGCTAGGACCCTCGGGGTGCCCCTCGAGGTCGGATGGGCTTCTCGGGGCATCTCTGGGGTGGCATCAAGGGAGCCGCGGGGACTCAGCCTTTCTCTCGGGTCACAGTAAGGGGAAATCGGGCTTCATCTCGAATGCAGGGTCGAAGGTCGTGCTTTTCCTGGAGTCGCAGCGGGAGGCGGGGGTTGCCTCTCTGGATCCCATGCCAGGCTCCTCAGGGAGCTTCTCTTGTTGCCTCTGGGAAGTGCCGACCTCCTTTGCCATTGCCAGGGGCAGCTGGGCTTCCCGTCGATTCGCTGCGATGCAATGGGGCCCCATGTGCCATTGCGGTTTTCCTTGGGGACCTTCGTTCTTGGGGCCAGAACTGGTGTCTTGCGGCCTCCTCTGGAGCGTCAGGAGAAGTGACAGGCCTCCTTTTGAGGTGCGAAGGAAAGTAGGGATTCCAGTCGAGTGGAGGCAAAGCCGGCGGCCCCCCTCTCGAGAAGAGGTGGCGTAGGCGAGGCGGGGTCGCTGTCGAGCCGCGCCTGGAGACTCGGGGCTCCGCTCTCGTGGGGACACGGGGATCTCGGGGAACCTCTGGGGGCGCCGAGAGGGAGTCCAGCCTCCTTTGAGGGCCAGAGAGCACTCAAGATGGCTCTCGAGTCGCTGCAGATACAAAGGGCCCCTTCTCGCACGGAGGGGGGCCCACAGGACGCTCTCGCGCTGTGGCGGGAAGCCCTGCCTTCTTGACCGGTTGGCTCGGCTATCTCGGGGGACACCTGGTGTCGGCCGCACGGAGTGAAGCCCCGTTCTGAGCCGGGAGAGGTACCGGGGCATGCTCTCCACGCCCTGCAAGGGAAAAGCGCCTCCTCACGCAGTGGGCGTGGCATCACGTGGGGTTTCTCGACTTGCGGCGGTGGGTTCTCGAGTTGCGGCGGGGACCCTGGCCCGTCGCCCCTATTAGCCCAGCGGGGTCGTGGTGCCTCCTATGGAGCGGCGAGGGGAGGGAGCCGCCTTGGGTTTCCCCAGGAGGCGCTGCAGCGCACCGGGTCCGCGGCAAGCATTGAGCTAGGACCCTCGGGGTGCCCCTCGAGGTGGGATGGGCATCTCGGGGCATCTCTGGAGTGGCATCAAGGGAGCCGCGGGGACTCAGCCTTTCTCTCGGGTCACAGTAAGGGGAAACCGGGCTTCATCTCGAATGCAGGGTCGAAGGTCGTGCTTTTCCTGGAGTCGCAGCTGGAGGCGGGGGTTGCCTCTCTGGATCCCATGCCAGGCTCCTCAGGGAGCTTCTCCTGTTGCCTCTGGGAAGTGCCGGCCTCCCTTGCCATTGCCAGGGGCAGCTGGGCTTCCCGTCGATTCGCTGCAATGGAATGTGGCCCCATGTGCCATTGCGGGCTTCCTTGGGGACCTTTGGCCTTGGGGCCGGATCTGGTGTCTTGGGGCCTCCTCTGGAGCGTCAGGAGAAGTGACAGGCCTCCTCTTGAGGTGCGAAGGAAAGTAGGGATTCCCGTCGAGTGGAGGCAAAGCCGGCGGCCCCCCTCTCGAGAAGAGGTGGCGTAGGGGAGGTGGGATCGCTGTCTAACTGTGCCTGGAGACGCGGGGTTCCACTCGCGTGGGGACACGGGGATCTCGGGGCACCTCTGGGGCCGCCTAGACGGAGTCCAGCCTGCTCTGCAGGGCCAGAGAGCACTCAGGATGGCTCTCGAGTCGCTGCAGATACAAAGGGCCCCTTCTCGCAGGGAGGGGGGCCCACGGGACGCTCTCGCGCTGTGGCGGGAAGCCCTGCCTTCTTAGCGGGTTGGCACGGGTATCTCGGGGGACACCTGGTGTCACCCGCACGGAGTCAAGCCCCGTTCTGAGCCAGGAGAGGTGCCGGGGCATGCTCTCCATGCCCTGCACGGGAAAATTGCCTCCTCACGCAATGGGCGTGGTATCACGTGGGTTTTCCCGACTTGCGGCGGTGGGTTCTCGAGTTGTGGCGGGGCCCTGGCCAGTCTCCCCTGTTAGCCCAGTGGGGTGGTGTTGCCTCCTTTGGATCGGCGAGGGCAAGGAGCCGCCTCGGTATTCCCCAGGAGGCGCTGCGGTGCACCGGGTCTCCGTCAAGCATTGAGCTAGGGCCCTCGGGGTGCCCCTCGAGGTGGGATGGGCATCTCGGGGCATCTCTGGAGTGGCATCAAGGGAGCCGAGGGGACTCAGCCTTTCTCTCGGGTCACAGGCCGGGGAAACCGGGCTTCATCTCGAATGCAGGGTCGAAGGTCGTGCTTTTCCTGGAGTCGCAGCGGGAGGCGGGGGTTGCCTCTCTGGATCCGATGCCAGGCGCCTCAGGGAGCCTCTCTTGTTGCCTCTGGGAAGTGCCGGCCGGCCTCCTTTACCATTGCCAGGGGCAGCTGGGCTTCCCGTCGATTCGCTGCGATGCAATGGGGCCCCATGTGCCATTGCGGTCTTCCTTGGGGATCTTTGGACTTGGGGCCGGAACTGCTGTCTTGGGGCCTCCTCTGGATCATCAGGAGAAGGGACAGGCCTCCTCTTCAGGTGCGAAGGAAAGTAGGAATTCCAGTCGAGTGGAGGCAAAGCCGGCGGCCCCCCTCTCGAGAAGAGGTGGCGTAGGAGAGGCGGGGTCGCTGTCGAGCCGCGCCGGGAGACTCGGGGTTGCACTCGCGTGGGGACACGAGGATCTCGGGGAACCTTTGGGGCTGCCTAGACGGAGTCCAGCCTGCTTTGCAGGGCCAGAGAGCACTCAGGATGGCTCTCGAGTCGTTGCAGATACAAAGTGCCCCTTCTCGCAGGGAGGGGGGCCCACGGGACGCTCTCGCGCTGTGGCGGGAAGCCCTGCCTTCTTGGCGGGTTGGTACGGGTATCTCGGGGGAAACCTGGTGCCACCCGCACGGAGTCAAGCCCCGTTCTGAGCCGGGAGAGGTGCCGGGGCATGCTCTCCATGCCCTGCACGGGAAAAGTGCCTCCTCACGCAATGGGCGTGGCATCACGTGGGTTTTCTCGACTTGCGGTGGTGGGTTCTTGAGTTGTGGCGGGGCCCTGGCTCGTCTCCCCTGTTAGCCCACTGGGGTGGTGTTGCCTCCTTTGGAGCGGCGAGGGGAGGGAGCTGCCTCGGGATTCCCCAGGAGGCGCTGCAGCGCACAGGGTCCGCGGCACGGCACGCATAGGGCTAGGACCCTCGGGGTGCCCCTCGAGGTCGGATGGGCTTCTCGGGGCATCTCTGGGGTGGCATCAAGGGAGCCGCGGGGACTCAGCCTTTCTCTCGGGTCACAGTAAGGGGAAATCGGGCTTCATCTCGAATGCAGGGTCGAAGGTCGTGCTTTTCCTGGAGTCGCAGCGGGAGGCGGGGGTTGCCTCTCTGGATCCCATGCCAGGCTCCTCAGGGAGCTTCTCTTGTTGCCTCTGGGAAGTGCCGACCTCCTTTGCCATTGCCAGGGGCAGCTGGGCTTCCCGTCGATTCGCTGCGATGCAATGGGGCCCCATGTGCCATTGCGGTTTTCCTTGGGGACCTTCGTTCTTGGGGCCAGAACTGGTGTCTTGGGGCCTCCTCTGGAGCGTCAGGAGAAGTGACAGGCCTCCTTTTGAGGTGCGAAGGAAAGTAGGGATTCCAGTCGAGTGGAGGCAAAGCCGGCGGCCCCCCTCTCGAGAAGAGGTGGCGTAGGCGAGGCGGGGTCGCTGTCGAGCCGCGCCTGGAGACTCGGGGCTCCGCTCTCGTGGGGACACGGGGATCTCGGGGAACCTCTGGGGGCGCCGAGAGGGAGTCCAGCCTCCTTTGAGGGCCAGAGAGCACTCAAGATGGCTCTCGAGTCGCTGCAGATACAAAGGGCCCCTTCTCGCACGGAGGGGGGCCCACAGGACGCTCTCGCGCTGTGGCGGGAAGCCCTGCCTTCTTGACCGGTTGGCTCGGCTATCTCGGGGGACACCTGGTGTCGGCCGCACGGAGTGAAGCCCCGTTCTGAGCCGGGAGAGGTACCGGGGCATGCTCTCCACGCCCTGCAAGGGAAAAGCGCCTCCTCACGCAGTGGGCGTGGCATCACGTGGGGTTTCTCGACTTGCGGCGGTGGGTTCTCGAGTTGCGGCGGGGACCCTGGCCCGTCGCCCCTATTAGCCCAGCGGGGTCGTGGTGCCTCCTATGGAGCGGCGAGGGGAGGGAGCCGCCTTGGGTTTCCCCAGGAGGCGCTGCAGCGCACCGGGTCCGCGGCAAGCATTGAGCTAGGACCCTCGGGGTGCCCCTCGAGGTGGGATGGGCATCTCGGGGCATCTCTGGAGTGGCATCAAGGGAGCCGCGGGGACTCAGCCTTTCTCTCGGGTCACAGTAAGGGGAAACCGGGCTTCATCTCGAATGCAGGGTCGAAGGTCGTGCTTTTCCTGGAGTCGCAGCTGGAGGCGGGGGTTGCCTCTCTGGATCCCATGCCAGGCTCCTCAGGGAGCTTCTCCTGTTGCCTCTGGGAAGTGCCGGCCTCCCTTGCCATTGCCAGGGGCAGCTGGGCTTCCCGTCGATTCGCTGCAATGGAATGTGGCCCCATGTGCCATTGCGGGCTTCCTTGGGGACCTTTGGCCTTGGGGCCGGATCTGGTGTCTTGGGGCCTCCTCTGGAGCGTCAGGAGAAGTGACAGGCCTCCTCTTGAGGTGCGAAGGAAAGTAGGGATTCCCGTCGAGTGGAGGCAAAGCCGGCGGCCCCCCTCTCGAGAAGAGGTGGCGTAGGGGAGGTGGGATCGCTGTCTAACTGTGCCTGGAGACGCGGGGTTCCACTCGCGTGGGGACACGGGGATCTCGGGGCACCTCTGGGGCCGCCTAGACGGAGTCCAGCCTGCTCTGCAGGGCCAGAGAGCACTCAGGATGGCTCTCGAGTCGCTGCAGATACAAAGGGCCCCTTCTCGCAGGGAGGGGGGCCCACGGGACGCTCTCGCGCTGTGGCGGGAAGCCCTGCCTTCTTAGCGGGTTGGCACGGGTATCTCGGGGGACACCTGGTGTCACCCGCACGGAGTCAAGCCCCGTTCTGAGCCAGGAGAGGTGCCGGGGCATGCTCTCCATGCCCTGCACGGGAAAATTGCCTCCTCACGCAATGGGCGTGGTATCACGTGGGTTTTCCCGACTTGCGGCGGTGGGTTCTCGAGTTGTGGCGGGGCCCTGGCCAGTCTCCCCTGTTAGCCCAGTGGGGTGGTGTTGCCTCCTTTGGATCGGCGAGGGCAAGGAGCCGCCTCGGTATTCCCCAGGAGGCGCTGCGGTGCACCGGGTCTCCGTCAAGCATTGAGCTAGGGCCCTCGGGGTGCCCCTCGAGGTGGGATGGGCATCTCGGGGCATCTCTGGAGTGGCATCAAGGGAGCCGAGGGGACTCAGCCTTTCTCTCGGGTCACAGGCCGGGGAAACCGGGCTTCATCTCGAATGCAGGGTCGAAGGTCGTGCTTTTCCTGGAGTCGCAGCGGGAGGCGGGGGTTGCCTCTCTGGATCCGATGCCAGGCGCCTCAGGGAGCCTCTCTTGTTGCCTCTGGGAAGTGCCGGCCGGCCTCCTTTACCATTGCCAGGGGCAGCTGGGCTTCCCGTCGATTCGCTGCGATGCAATGGGGCCCCATGTGCCATTGCGGTCTTCCTTGGGGATCTTTGGACTTGGGGCCGGAACTGCTGTCTTGGGGCCTCCTCTGGAGCATCAGGAGAAGGGACAGGCCTCCTCTTCAGGTGCGAAGGAAAGTAGGAATTCCAGTCGAGTGGAGGCAAAGCCGGCGGCCCCCCTCTCGAGAAGAGGTGGCGTAGGAGAGGCGGGGTCGCTGTCGAGCCGCGCCGGGAGACTCAGGGTTGCACTCGCGTGGGGACACGAGGATCTCGGGGAACCTTTGGGGCTGCCTAGACGGAGCCCAGCCTGCTTTGCAGGGCCAGAGAGCACTCAGGATGGCTCTCGAGTCGTTGCAGATACAAAGTGCCCCTTCTCGCAGGGAGGGGGGCCCACGGGACACTCTCGCGCTGTGGCGGGAAGCCCTGCCTTCTTGGCGGGTTGGTACGGGTATCTCGGGGGAAACCTGGTGCCACCCGCACGGAGTCAAGCCCCGTTCTGAGCCGGGAGAGGTGCCGGGGCATGCTCTCCATGCCCTGCACGGGAAAAGTGCCTCCTCACGCAATGGGCGTGGCATCACGTGGGTTTTCTCGACTTGCGGTGGTGGGTTCTTGAGTTGTGGCGGGGCCCTGGCTCGTCTCCCCTGTTAGCCCACTGGGGTGGTGTTGCCTCCTTTGGAGCGGCGAGGGGAGGGAGCTGCCTCGGGATTCCCCAGGAGGCGCTGCAGCGCACAGGGTCCGCGGCACGGCACGCATAGGGCTAGGACCCTCGGGGTGCCCCTCGAGGTCGGATGGGCTTCTCGGGGCATCTCTGGGGTGGCATCAAGGGAGCCGCGGGGACTCAGCCTTTCTCTCGGGTCACAGTAAGGGGAAATCGGGCTTCATCTCGAATGCAGGGTCGAAGGTCGTGCTTTTCCTGGAGTCGCAGCGGGAGGCGGGGGTTGCCTCTCTGGATCCCATGCCAGGCTCCTCAGGGAGCTTCTCTTGTTGCCTCTGGGAAGTGCCGACCTCCTTTGCCATTGCCAGGGGCAGCTGGGCTTCCCGTCGATTCGCTGCGATGCAATGGGGCCCCATGTGCCATTGCGGTCTTCCTTGGGGATCTTTGGACTTGGGGCCGGAACTGGTGTCTTGGGGCCTCCTCTGGAGCATCAGGAGAAGTGACAGGCCTCCTTTTGAGGTGCGAAGGAAAGTAGGGGTTTCAGTCGAGTGGAGGCAAAGCCGGCGGCCCCCCTCTCGAGAAGAGGTGGCGTAGGCGAGGCGGGGTCGCTGTCGAGCCGCGCCTGGAGACTCGGGGCTCCGCTCTCGTGGGGACACGGGGATCTCGGGGAACCTCTGGGGGCGCCTAGAGGGAGTCCAGCCTCCTTTGAGGGCCAGAGAGCACTCAAGATGGCTCTCGAGTCGCTGCAGATACAAAGGGCCCCTTCTCGCACGGAGGGGTGCCCACAGGACGCTCTCGCGCTGTGGCGGGAAGCCCTGCCTTCTTGACCGGTTGGCACGGCTATCTCGGGGGACACCTGGTGTCGGCCGCACGGAGTGAAGCCCCGTTCTGAGCCGGGAGAGGTACCGGGGCATGCTCTCCACGCCCTGCAAGGGAAAAGCGCCTCCTCACGCAGTGGGCGTGGCATCACGTGGGGTTTCTCGACTTGCGGCGGTGGGTTCTCGAGTTGCGGCGGGGACCCTGGCCCGTCGCCCCTATTAGCCCAGGGGGGTCGTGGTGCCTCCTATGGAGCGGCGAGGGGAGGGAGCCGCCTTGGGTTTCCCCAGGAGGCGCTGCAGCGCACCGGGTCCGCGGCAAGCATTGAGCTAGGACCCTCGGGGTGCCCCTCGAGGTGGGATGGGCATCTCGGGGCATCTCTGGAGTGGCATCAAGGGAGCCGCGGGGACTCAGCCTTTCTCTCGGGTCACAGTAAGGGGAAACCGGGCTTCATCTCGAATGCAGGGTCGAAGGTCGTGCTTTTCCTGGAGTCGCAGCGGGAGGCGGGGGTTGCCTCTCTGGATCCCATGCCAGGCTCCTCAGGGAGCTTCTCCTGTTGCCTCTGGGAAGTGCCGGCCTCCCTTGCCATTGCCAGGGGCAGCTGGGCTTCCCGTCGATTCGCTGCGATGCAATGGGGCCCCATGTGCCATTGCGGTCTTCCTTGGGGATCTTTGGACTTGGGGCCGGAACTGCTGTCTTGGGGCCTCCTCTGGAGCATCAGGAGAAGGGACAGGCCTCCTCTTCAGGTGCGAAGGAAAGTAGGAATTCCAGTCGAGTGGAGGCAAAGCCGGCGGCCCCCCTCTCGAGAAGAGGTGGCGTAGGAGAGGCGGGGTCGCTGTCGAGCCGCGCCGGGAGACTCGGGGTTGCACTCGCGTGGGGACACGAGGATCTCGGGGAACCTTTGGGGCTGCCTAGACGGAGTCCAGCCTGCTTTGCAGGGCCAGAGAGCACTCAGGATGCCTCTCGAGTCGTTGCAGATACAAAGTGCCCCTTCTCGCAGGGAGGGGGGCCCACGGGACGCTCTCGCGCTGTGGCGGGAAGCCCTGCCTTCTTGGCGGGTTGGTACGGGTATCTCGGGGGAAACCTGGTGCCACCCGCACGGAGTCAAGCCCCGTTCTGAGCCGGGAGAGGTGCCGGGGCATGCTCTCCATGCCCTGCACGGGAAAAGTGCCTCCTCACGCAATGGGCGTGGCATCACGTGGGTTTTCTCGACTTGCGGTGGTGGGTTCTTGAGTTGTGGCGGGGCCCTGGCTCGTCTCCCCTGTTAGCCCACTGGGGTGGTGTTGCCTCCTTTGGAGCGGCGAGGGGAGGGAGCTGCCTCGGGATTCCCCAGGAGGCGCTGCAACGCACAGGGTCCGCGGCACGCATAGAGCTAGGACCCTCGGGGTGCCCCTCGAGGTCGGATGGGCTTCTCGGGGCATCTCTGGGGTGGCATCAAGGGAGCCGCGGGGACTCAGCCTTTCTCTCGGGTCACAGTAAGGGGAAATCGGGCTTCATCTCGAATGCAGGGTCGAAGGTCGTGCTTTTCCTGGAGTTGCAGCGGGAGGCGGGGGTTGCCTCTCTGGATCCCATGCCAGGCTCCTCAGGGAGCTTCTCTTGTTGCCTCTGGGAAGTGCCGACCTCCTTTGCCATTGCCAGGGGCAGCTGGGCTTCCCGTCGATTCGCTGCGATGCAATGGGGCCCCATGTGCCATTGCGGTTTTCCTTGGGGACCTTCGTTCTTGGGGCCAGAACTGGTGTCTTGGGGCCTCCTCTGGAGCGTCAGGAGAAGTGACAGGCCTCCTTTTGAGGTGCGAAGGAAAGTAGGGATTCCAGTCGAGTGGAGGCAAAGCCAGCGGCCCCCCTCTCGAGAAGAGGTGGCGTAGGCGAGGCGGGGTCGCTGTCGAGCCGCGCCTGGAGACTCGGGGCTCCGCTCTCGTGGGGACACGGGGATCTCGGGGAACCTCTGGGGGCGCCTAGAGGGAGTCCAGCCTCCTTTGAGGGCCAGAGAGCACTCAAGATGGCTCTCGAGTCGCTGCAGATACAAAGGGCCCCTTCTCGCACGGAGGGGGGCCCACAGGACGCTCTCGCGCTGTGGCGGGAAGCCCTGCCTTCTTGACCGGTTGGCACGGGTATCTCGGGGGACACCTGGTGTCGGCCGCACGGAGTGAAGCCCCGTTCTGAGCCGGGAGAGGTACCGGGGCATGCTCTCCACGCCCTGCAAGGGAAAAGCGCCTCCTCACGCAGTGGGCGTGGCATCACGTGGGGTTTCTCGACATGCGGCGGTGGGTTCTCGAGTTGCGGCGGGGACCCTGGCCCGTCGCCCCTATTAGCCCAGCGGGGTCGTGGTGCCTCCTATGGAGCGGCGAGGGGAGGGAGCCGCCTTGGGTTTCCCCAGGAGGCGCTGCAGCGCACCGGGTCCACGGCAAGCATTGAGCTAGGACCCTCGGGGTGCCCCTCGAGGTGGGATGGGCATCTCGGGGCATCTCTGGAGTGGCATCAAGGGAGCCGCGGGGACTCAGCCTTTCTCTCGGGTCACAGTAAGGGGAAACCGGGCTTCATCTCGAATGCAGGGTCGAAGGTCGTGCTTTTCCTGGAGTCGCAGCCGGAGGCGGGGGTTGCCTCTCTGGATCCCATGCCAGGCTCCTCAGGGAGCTTCTCCTGTTGCCTCTGGGAAGTGCCGGCCTCCCTTGCCATTGCCAGGGGCAGCTGGGCTTCCCGTCGATTCGCTGCAATGGAATGTGGCCCCATGTGCCATTGCGGGCTTCCTTGGGGACCTTTGGCCTTGCGGCCGGATCTGGTGTCTTGGGGCCTCCTCTGGAGCGTCAGGAGAAGTGACAGGCCTCCTCTTGAGGTGCGAAGGAAAGTAGGGATTCCCGTCGAGTGGAGGCAAAGCCGGCGGCCCCCCTCTCGAGAAGAGGTGGCGTAGGGGAGGTGGGATCGCTGTCTAACTGTGCCTGGAGACGCGGGGTTCCACTCGCGTGGGGACACGGGTATCTCGGGGCACCTCTGGGGCCGCCTAGACGGAGTCCAGCCTGCTTTGCAGGGCCAGAGAGCACTCAGGATGGCTCTCGAGTCGCTGCAGATACAAAGGGCCCCTTCTCGCAGGGAGGGGGACGCACGGGACGCTCTCGCGCTGTGGCGGGAAGCCCTGCCTTCTTAGCGGGTTGGCACGGGTATCTCGGGGGACACCTGGTGTCACCCGCACGGAGTCAAGCCCCGTTCTGAGCCGGGAGAGGTGCCGGGGCATGTTCTCCATGCCCTGTACGGGAAAAGTGCCTCCTCACGCAATGGGCGTGGCATCACGTGGGTTTTCTCGACTTGCGGCGGTGGGTTCTCGAGTTGTGGCGGGGCCCTGGCCAGTCTCCCCTGTTAGCCCAGTGGGGTGGTGTTGCCTCCTTTGGAGCGGCGAGGGCAGGGAGCCGCCTCGGTATTCCCCAGGAGGCGCTGCGGTGCACCGGGTCTCCGTCAAGCATTGAGCTAGGGCCCTCGGGGTGCCCCTCGAGGTGGGATGGGCATCTCGGGGCATCTCTGGAGTGGCATCAAGGGAGCCGAGGGGACTCAGCCTTTCTCTCGGGTCACTGCACGGGGAAACCGGGCTTCATCTCGAATGCAGGGTTGAAGGTCGTGCTTTTCCTGGAGTCGCAGCGGGAGGCGGGGGTTGCCTCTCTGGATCCCATGCCAGGCGCCTCAGGGAGCCTCTCTTGTTGCCTCTGGGAAGTGCCGGCCGGCCTCCTTTACCATTGCCAGTGGCAGCTGGGCTTCCCGTCGATTCGCTGCGATGCAATGGGGCCCCATGTGCCATTGCGGTCTTCCTTGGGGATCTTTGGACTTGGGGCCGGAACTGCTGTCTTGGGGCCTCCTCTGGAGCATCAGGAGAAGGGACAGGCCTCCTCTTCAGGTGCGAAGGAAAGTAGGAATTCCAGTCGAGTGGAGGCAAAGCCGGCGGCCCCCCTCTCGAGAAGAGGTGGCGTAGGTGAGGCGGGGTCGCTGTCGAGCCGCGCCGGGAGACTCGGGGTTCCACTCGCGTGGGGACACGAGGATCTCGGGGAACCTTTGGGGCTGCCTAGACGGAGTCCAGCCTGCTTTGCAGGGCCAGAGAGCACTCAGGATGGCTCTCGAGTCGTTGCAGATACAAAGTGCCCCTTCTCGCAGGGAGGGGGGCCCACGGGACGCTCTCGCGCTGTGGCGGGAAGCCCTGCCTTCTTGGCGGGTTGGTACGGGTATCTCGGGGGAAACCTGGTGCCACCCGCACGGAGTCAAGCCCCGTTCTGGGCCGGGAGAGGTGCCGGGGCATGCTCTCCATGCCCTGCATGGGAAAAGTGCCTCCTCACGCAATGGGCGTGGCATCACGTGGGTTTTCTCGACTTGCGGTGGTGGGTTCTTGAGTTGTGGCGGGGCCCTGGCTCGTCTCCCCTGTTAGCCCACTGGGGTGGTGTTGCCTCCTTTGGAGCGGCGAGGGGAGGGAGCTGCCTCGGGATTCCCCAGGAGGCGCTGCAGCGCACAGGGTCCGCGGCACGCATAGAGCTAGGACCCTCGGGGTGCCCCTCGAGGTCGGATGGGCTTCTCGGGGCATCTCTGGGGTGGCATCAAGGGAGCCGCGGGGACTCAGCCTTTCTCTCGGGTCACAGTAAGGGGAAATCGGGCTTCATCTCGAATGCAGGGTCGAAGGTCGTGCTTTTCCTGGAGTCGCAGCGGGAGGCGGGGGTTGCCTCTCTGGATCCCATGCCAGGCTCCTCAGGGAGCTTCTCTTGTTGCCTCTGGGAAGTGCCGACCTCCTTTGCCATTGCCAGGGGCAGCTGGGCTTCCCGTCGATTCGCTGCGATGCAATGGGGCCCCATGTGCCATTGCGGTTTTCCTTGGGGACCTTCGTTCTTGGGGCCAGAACTGGTGTCTTGGGGCCTCCTCTGGAGCGTCAGGAGAAGTGACAGGCCTCCTTTTGAGGTGCGAAGGAAAGTAGGGATTCCAGTCGAGTGGAGGCAAAGCCGGCGGCCCCCCTCTCGAGAAGAGGTGGCGTAGGCGAGGCGGGGTCGCTGTCGAGCCGCGCCTGGAGACTCGGGGCTCCGCTCTCGTGGGGACACGGGGATCTCGGGGAACCTCTGGGGGCGCCTAGAGGGAGTCCAGCCTCCTTTGAGGGCCAGAGAGCACTCAAGATGGCTCTCGAGTCGCTGCAGATACAAAGGGCCCCTTCTCGCACGGAGGGGGGCCCACAGGACGCTCTCGCGCTGTGGCGGGAAGCCCTGCCTTCTTGACCGGTTGGCAGGGGTATCTCGGGGGACACCTGGTGTTGGCCGCACGGAGTGAAGCCCCGTTCTGAGCCGGGAGAGGTACCGGGGCATGCTCTCCACGCCCTGCAAGGGAAAAGCGCCTCCTCACGCAGTGGGCGTGGCATCACGTGGGGTTTCTCGACTTGCGGCGGTGGGTACTCGAGTTGCGGCGGGGACCCTGGCCCGTCGCCCCTATTAGCCCAGCGGGGTCGTGGTGCCTCCTATGGAGCGGCGAGGGGAGGGAGCTGCCTCGGGATTCCCCAGGAGGCGCTGCAGCGCACAGGGTCCGCAGCAGGCATAGAGCTAGGACCCTCGGGGTGCCCCTCGAGGTCGGATGGGCTTCTCGGGGCATCTCTGGGGTGGCATCAAGGGAGCCGCGGGGACTCAGCCTTTCTCTGGGGTCACAGTAAGGGGAAATCGGGCTTCATCTCGAATGCAGGGTCGAAGGTCGTGCTTTTCCTGGAGTCGCAGTGGGAGGCGGGGGTTGCCTCTCTGGATCCCATGCCAGGCTCCTCAGGGAGCTTCTCCGGTTGCCTCTGGGAAGTGCCGGCCTCCCTTGCCATTGCCAGGGGCAGCTGGGCTTCCCGTCGATTCGCTGCAATGGAATGTGGCCCCATGTGCCATTGCGGGCTTCCTTGGGGACCTTTGGCCTTGGGGCCGGATCTGGTGTCTTGGGGCCTCCTCTGGAGCGTCAGGAGAAGTGACAGGCCTCCTCTTGAGGTGCGAAGGAAAGTAAGGATTCCCGTCGAGTGGAGGCAAAGCCGGCGGCCCCCCTCTCGAGAAGAGGTGGCGTAGGGGAGGTGGGATCGCTGTCTAACTGTGCCTGGAGACGCGGGGTTCCACTCGCGTGGGGACACGGGGATCTCGGGGCACGTCTGGGGCCGCCTAGACGGAGTCCAGCCTGCTTTGCAGGGCCAGAGAGCACTGAGGATGGCTCTCGAGTCGCTGCAGATACAAAGGGCCCCTTCTCGCAGGGAGGGGGACGCACGGGACGCTCTCGCGCTGTGGCGGGAAGCCCTGCCTTCTTAGCGGGTTGGCACGGGTATCTCGGGGGACACCTGGTGTCACCCGCACGGAGTCAAGCCCCGTTCTGAGCCGGGAGAGGTGCCGGGGCATGTTCTCCATGTCCTGCACGGGAAAAGTGCCTCCTCACGCAATGGGCGTGGCATCACGTGGGTTTTCTCGACTTGCGGCGGTGGGTTCTCGAGTTGTGGCGGGGCCCTGGCCAGTCTCCCCTGTTAGCCCAGTGGGGTGGTGTTGCCTCCTTTGGAGCGGCGAGGGCAGGGAGCCGCCTCGGTATTCCCCAGGAGGCGCTGCGGTGCACCGGGTCTCCGTCAAGCATTGAGCTAGGGCCCTCGGGGTGCCCCTCGAGGTGGGATGGGCATCTCGGGGCATCTCTGGAGTGGCATCAAGGGAGCCGAGGGGACTCAGCCTTTCTCTCGGGTCACAGCACGGGGAAACCGGGCTTCATCTCGAATGCAGGGTCGAAGGTCGTGCTTTTCCTGGAGTCGCAGCGGGAGGCGGGGGTTGCCTCTCTGGATCCCATGCCAGGCGCCTCAGGGAGCCTCTCTTGTTGCCTCTGTGAAGTGCCGGCCGGCCTCCTTTACCGTTGCCAGGGGCAGCTGGGCTTCCCGTCGATTCGCTGCGATGCAATGGGGCCCCATGTGCCATTGCGGTCTTCCTTGGGGATCTTTGGACTTGGGGCCGGAACTGCTGTCTTGGGGCCTCCTCTGGAGCATCAGGAGAAGGGACAGGCCTCCTCTTCAGGTGCGAAGGAAAGTAGGAATTCCAGTCGAGTGGAGGCAAAGCCGGCGGCACCCTCTCGAGAAGAGGTGGCGTAGGAGAGGCGGGGTCGCTGTCGAGCCGCGCCGGGAGACTCGGGGTTGCACTCGCGTGGGGACACGAGGATCTCGGGGAACCTTTGGGGCTGCCTAGACGGAGTCCAGCCTGCTTTGCAGGGCCAGAGAGCACTCAGGATGGCTCTCGAGTCGTTGCAGATACAAAGTGCCCCTTCTCGCAGGGAGGGGGGCCCACGGGACGCTCTCGCGCTGTGGCGGGAAGCCCTGCCTTCTTGGCGGGTTGGTACGGGTATCTCGGGGGAAACCTGGTGCCACCCGCACGGAGTCAAGCCCCGTTCTGAGCCGGGAGAGGTGCCGGGGCATGCTCTCCATGCCCTGCACGGGAAAAGTGCCTCCTCACGCAATGGGCGTGGCATCACGTGGGTTTTCTCGACTTGCGGTGGTGCGTTCTTGAGTTGTGGCGGGGCCCTGGCTCGTCACCCCTGTTAGCCCACTGGGGTGGTGTTGCCTCCTTTGGAGCGGCGAGGGGAGGGAGCTGCCTCGGGATTCCCCAGGAGGCGCTGCAGGGCACAGGGTCCGCGGCACGGCACGCATAGAGCTAGGACCCTCGGGGTGCCCCTCGAGGTCGGATGGGCTTCTCGGGGTATCTCTGGGGTGGCATCAAGGGAGCCGCGGGGACTCAGCCTTTCTCTCGGGTCACAGTAAGGGGAAATCGGGCTTCATCTCGAATGCAGGGTCGAAGGTCGTGCTTTTCCTGGAGTCGCAGCGGGAGGCGGGGGTTGCCTCTCTGGATCCCATGCCTGGCTCCTCAGGGAGCTTCTCTTGTTGCCTCTGGGAAGTGCCGACCTCCTTTGCCATTGCCAGGGGCAGCTGGGCTTCCCGTCGATTCGCTGCGATGCAATGGGGCCCCATGTGCCATTGCGGTTTTCCTTGGGGACCTTCGTTCTTGGGGCCAGAACTGGTGTCTTGGGGCCTCCTCTGGAGCGTCAGGAGAAGTGACAGGCCTCCTTTTGAGGTGCGAAGGAAAGTAGGGATTCTCGTCGAGTGGAGGCAAAGCCGGCGGCCCCCCTCTCGAGAAGAGGTGGCCTAGGGGAGGTGGGATCGCTGTCTAACTGTGCCTGGAGACGCGGGGTTCCACTCGCGTGGGGACACGGGGATCTCGGGGCACCTCTGGGGCCGCCTAGACGGAGTCCAGCCTGCTTTGCAGGGCCAGAGAGCACTCAGGATGGCTCTCGAGTCGCTGCAGATACAAAGGGCCCCTTCTCGCAGGGAGGGGGGCCCACGGGACGCTCTCGCGCTGTGGCGGGAAGCCCTGCCTTCTTAGCGGCTTGGCACGGGTATCTCGGGGGACACCTGGTGTCACCCGCACGGAGTCAAGCCCCGTTCTGAGACGGGAGAGGTGCCGGGGCATGCTCTCCATGCCCTGCATGGGAAAAGTGCCTCCTCACGCAATGGGCGTGGCATCACGTGGGTTTTCTTGACTTGCGGCGGTGGGTTCTCGAGTTGTGGCGGGGCCCTGGCCAGTCTCCCCTGTTAGCCCAGTGGGGTGGTGTTGCCTCCTTTGGAGCGGCGAGGGGAGGGAGCTGCCTCGGGATTCCCCAGGAGGCGCTGCAGCGCACAGGGTCCGCGGCACGGCACGCATAGAGCTAGGACCCTCGGGGTGCCCCTCGAGGTCGGATGGGCTTCTCGGGGCATCTCTGGGGTGGCATCAAGGGAGCCGCGGGGACTCAGCCTTTCTTTCGGGTCACAGTAAGGGGAAATCGGGCTTCATCTCGAATGCAGGGTCGAAGGTCGTGCTTTTCCTGGAGTCGCAGCGGGAGGCGGGGGTTGCCTCTCTGGATCCCATGCCAGGCTCCTCAGGGAGCTTCTCTTGTTGCCTCTGGGAAGTGCCGACCTCCTTTGCCATTGCCAGGGGCAGCTGGGCTTCCCGTCGATTCGCTGCGATGCAATGGGGCCCCATGTGCCATTGCGGTTTTCCTTGGGGACCTTCGTTCTTGGGGCCAGAACTGGTGTCTTGGGGCCTCCTCTGGAGCGTCAGGAGAAGTGACAGGCCTCCTTTTGAGGTGCGAAGGAAAGTAGGGATTCCAGTCGAGTTGGGGCAAAGCCGGCGGCCCCCCTCTCGAGAAGAGGTGGCGTAGGCGAGGCGGGGTCGCTGTCGAGCCGCGCCTGGAGACTCGGGGCTCCGCTCTCGTGGGGACACGGGGATCTCGGGGAACCTCTGGGGGCGCCTAGAGGGAGTCCAGCCTCCTTTGAGGGCCAGAGAGCACTCAAGATGGCTCTCGAGTCGCTGCAGATACAAAGGGCCCCTTCTCGCACGGAGGGGGGCCCACAGGACGCTCTCGCGCTGTGGCGGGAAGCCCTGCCTTCTTGACCGGTTGGCACGGCTATCTCGGGGGACACCTGGTGTCGGCCGCACGGAGTGAAGCCCCGTTCTGAGCCGGGAGAGGTACCGGGGCATGCTCTCCACGCCCTGCAAGGGAAAAGCGCCTCCTCACGCAGTGGGCGTGGCATCACGTGGGGTTTCTCGACTTGCGGTGGTGGGTTCTCGAGTTGCGGCGGGGACCCTGGCCCGTCGCCCCTATTAGCCCAGCGGGGTCGTGGTGCCTCCTATGGAGCGGCGAGGGGAGGGAGCCGCCTTGGGTTTCCCCAGGAGGCGCTGCAGCGCACCGGGTCCGCGGCAAGCATTGAGCTAGGACCCTCGGGGTGCCCCTCGAGGTGGGATGGGCATCTCGGGGCATCTCTGGAGTGGCATCAAGGGAGCCGCGGGGACTCAGCCTTTCTCTCGGGTCACAGTAAGGGGAAACCGGGCTTCATCTCGAATGCAGGGTCGAAGGTCGTGCTTTTCCTGGAGTCGCAGCGGGAGGCGGGGGTTGCCTCTCTGGATACCATGCCAGGCTCCTCAGGGAGCTTCTCTTGTTGCCTCTGGGAAGTGCCGACCTCCTTTGCCATTGCCAGGGGCAGCTGGGCTTACCGTCGATTCGCTGCAATGGAATGTGGCCCCATGTGCCATTGCGGGCTTCCTTGGGGACCTTTGGTCTTGGGGCCGGATCTGGTGTCTTGGGGCCTCCTCTGGAGCGTCAGGAGAAGTGACAGGCCTCCTCTTGAGGTGCGAAGGAAAGTAGGGATTCCCGTCGAGTGGAGGCAAAGCCGGCGGCCCCCCTCTCGAGAAGAGGTGGCGTAGAGGAGGTGGGATCGCTGTTTAACTGTGCCTGGAGACGCGGGGTTCCACTCGCGTGGGGACACGGGGATCTCGGGGAACCTCTGGGGCCGCCTAGACGGAGTCCAGCCTGCTTTGCAGGGCCAGAGAGCACTCAGGATGGCTCTGGAGTCGCTGCAGATACAAAGGGCCCCTTCTCGCAGGGAGGGGGGGCCACGGGACGCTCTCGCGCTGTGGCGGGAAGCCCTGCCTTCTTAGCGGGTTGGCACGGGTATCTCGGGGGACACCTGGTGTCCCCCGCACGGAGTGAAGCCCCGTTCTGAGCCGGGAGAGGTGCTGGGGCATGTTCTCCATGCCCTGCACGGGAAAAGTGCCTCCTCACGCAATGGGCGTGGCATCACGTGGGTTTTCTCGACTTGCGGCGGTGGGTTCTCGAGTTGTGGCGGGGCCCTGGCCAGTCTCCCCTGTTAGCCCAGTGGGGTGGTGTTGCCTCCTTTGGAGCGGCGAAGGCAGGCAGCCGCCACGGTATTCCCCAGGAGGCGCTGCGGTGCACCGGGTCTCCGTCAAGCATTGAGCTAGGGCCCTCGGGGTGCCCCTCGAGGTGGGATGGGCATCTCGGGGCATCTCTGGAGTGGCATCAAGCGAGCCGAGGGGACTCAGCCTTTCTCTCGGGTCACAGCACGGGGAAACCGGGCTTCATCTCGAATGCAGGGTCGAAGGTCGTGCTTTTCCGGGAGTCGCAGCGGGAGGCGGGGGTTGCCTCTCTGGATCCCATGCCAGGCTCCTCAGGGAGCTTCTCCTGTTGCCTCTGGGAAGTGCCGGCCTCCCTTGCCATTGCCAGGGGCAGCTGGGCTTCCCGTCGATTCGCTGCAATGGAATGTGGCCCCAAGTGCCATTGCGGGCTTCCTTGGGGACCTTTGGCCTTGGGGCCGGATCTGGTGTCTTGGGGCCTCCTCTGGAGCGTCAGGAGAAGTGACAGGCCTCCTCTTGAGGTGCGAAGGAAAGTAGGGATTCCCGTCGAGTGGAGGCAAAGCCGGCGGCCCCCCTCTCGAGAAGAGGTGGCGTAGGGGAGGTGGGATCGCTGTCTAACTGTGCCTGGAGACGCGGGGTTCCACTCGCGTGGGGACACGGGGATCTCGGGGCACGTCTGGGGCCGCCTAGACGGAGTCCAGCCTGCTTTGCAGGGCCAAAGAGCACTCAGGATGGCTCTCGAGTCGCTGCAGATACAATGGGCCCCTTCTCGCAGGGAGGGGGGCCCACGGGACGCTCTCGCGCTGTGGCGGGAAGCCCTGCCTTCTTAGCGGGTTGGCACGGGTATCTCGGGGGACACCTGGTGTCACCCGCACGGAGTCAAGCCCCGTTCTGAGACGGGAGAGGTGCCGGGGCATGCTCTCCATGCCCTGCACGGGAAAAGTGCCTCCTCACGCAATGGGCGTGGCATCACGTGGGTTTTCCCGACTTGCGGCGGTGGGTTCTCGAGTTGTGGCGGGGCCCTGGCCAGTCTCCCCTGTTAGCCCAGTGGGGTGGTGTTGCCTCCTTTGGAGCGGCGAGGGCAGGGAGCCGCCTCGGTATTCCCCAGGAGGCGCTGCGGTGCACCGGGTCTCCGTCAAGCATTGAGCTAGGGCCCTCGGGGTGCCCCTCGAGGTGGGATGGGCATCTCGGGGCATCTCTGGAGTGGCATCAAGCGAGCCGAGGGGACTCAGCCTTTCTCTAGGGTCACAGCACGGGGAAACCGGGCTTCATCTCGAATGCAGGGTCGAAGGTCCTGCTTTTCCTGGAGTCGCAGCGGGAGGCGGGGGTTGCCTCTCAGGATCTGATGCCAGGCGCCTCAGGGAGCCTCTCTTGTTGCCTCTGGGAAGTGCCGGCCGGCCTCCTTTACCATTTCCAGGGGCAGCTGGGCTTCCCGTCGATTCGCTGCGATGCAATGGGGCCCCATGTGCCATTGCGGTCTTCCTTGGGGATCTTTGGACTTGGGGCCGGAACTGCTGTCTTGGGGCCTCCTCTGGAGCATCAGGAGAAGGGACAGGCCTCCTCTTCAGGTGCGAAGGAAAGTAGGAATTCCAGTCGAGTGGAGGCAAAGCCGGCGGCCCCCCTCTCGAGAAGAGGTGGCGTAGGAGAGGCGGGGTCGCTGTCGAGCCGCGCCGGGAGACTCGGGGTTGCACTCGCGTGGGGACACAAGGATCTCGGGGAACCTTTAGGGCTGCCTAGACGGAGTCCAGCCTGCTTTGCAGGGCCAGAGAGCACTCAGGATGGCTCTCGAGTCGTTGCAGATACAAAGTGCCCCTTCTCGCAGGGAGGGGGGCCCACGGGACGCTCTCGCGCTGTGGCGGGAAGCCCTGCCTTCTTGGCGGGTTGGTACGGGTATCTCGGGGGAAACCTGGTGCCCCCCGCACGGAGTCAAGCCCCGTTCTGAGCAGGGAGAGGTGCCGGGGCATGCTCTCCAGGCCCTGCACGGGAAAAGTGCCTCCTCACGCAATGGGCGTGGCATCACGTGGGTTTTCTCGACTTGCGGTGGTGGGTTCTTGAGTTGTGGCGGGGCCCTGGCTCGTCTCCCCTGTTAGCCCACTGGGGTGGTGTTGACTCCTTTGGAGCGGCGAGGGGAGTGAGCTGCCTCGGGATTCCCCAGGAGGCGCTGCAGCGCACAGGTCCGCGGCACGCATAGAGCTAGGACCCTCGGGGTGCCCCTCGAGGTCGGATGGGCTTCTCGGGGCATCTCTGGGGTGGCATCAAGGGAGCTGCGGGCACTCAGCCTTTCTCTCGGGTCACAGTAAGGGGAAATCGGGCTTCATCTCGAATGCAGGGTCGAAGGTCATGCTTTTCCTGAAGTCGCAGCGGGAGGCGGGGGTTGCTTCTCTGGATCCCATGCCAGGCTCCTCAGGGAGCTTCTCTTGTTGCCTCTGGGAAGTGCCGTCCTCCTTTGCCATTGCCAGGGGCAGCTGGGCTTCCCGTCGATTCGCTGCCATGCAATGGGGCCACATGTGCCATTGCCGTTTTCCTTGGGGACCTTCGTTCTTGGGGCCAGAACTGGTGTCTTGGGGCCTCCTCTGGAGCGTCAGGAGAAGTGACAGGCCTCCTTTTGAGGTGCGAAGGAAAGTAGGGATTCCAGTCGAGTGGAGGCAAAGCCGGCGGCCCCCCTCTCGAGAAGAGGTGGCGTAGGCGAGGCGGGGTCGCTGTCGAGCCGCGCCTGGAGACTCGGGGCTCCGCTCTCGTGGGGACACGGGGATCTCGGGGAACCTCTGGGGGCGCCTAGAGGGAGTCCAGCCTCCTTTGAGGGCCAGAGAGCACTCAAGATGGCTCTCGAGTGGCTGCAGATACAAAGGGCCCCTTCTCGCACGGAGGGGGGCCCACAGGACGCTCTCGCGCTGTGGCGGGAAGCCCTGCCTTCTTGACCGGTTGGCACGGGTATCTCGGGGGACACCTGGTGTCGGCCGCACGGAGTGAAGCCCCGTTCTGAGCCGGGAGAGGTACCGGGGCATGCTCTCCACGCCCTGCAAGGGAAAAGCGCCTCCTCACGCAGTGGGCGTGGCGTCACGTGGGGTTTCCCGACTTGCGGCGGTGGGTTCTCGAGTTGCGGCGGGGACCCTGGCCCGTCGCCCCTATTAGCCCAGCGGGGTCGTGGTGCCTCCTATGCAGCGGCGAGGGGAGGGAGCCGCCTTGGGTTTCCCCAGGAGGCGCTGCAGCGCACCGGGTCCGCGGCAAGCATTGAGCTAGGACGCTCGGGGTGCCCCTCGAGGTGGGATGGGCATCTCGGGGCATCTCTGGAGTGGCATCAAGGGAGCCGCGGGGACTCAGCCTTTCTCTCGGGTCACAGTAAGGGGAAACCGGGCTTCATCTCGAATGCAGGGTCGAAGGTCGTGCTTTTCCTGGAGTCGCAGCGGGAGGCGGGGGTTGCCTCTCTGGATCCCATGCCAGGCTCCTCAGGGAGCTTCTCCTGTTGCCTCTGGGAAGTGCCGGCCTCCCTTGCCATTGCCAGAGGCAGCTGGGCTTCCCGTCGATTCGCTGTAATGGAATGTGGCCCCATGTGCCATTGCGGGCTTCCTTGGGGACCTTTGGCCTTGGGGCCGGATCTGGTGTCTTGGGGCCTCCTCTGGAGCGTCAGGAGAAGTGACAGGCCTCCTCTTGAGGTGCGAAGGAAAGTAGGGATTCCCGTCGAGTGGAGGCAAAGCCGGCGGCCCCCCTCTCGAGAAGAGGTGGCGTAGGGGAGGTGGGATCGCTGTCTAACTGTGCCTGGAGACGCGGGGTTCCACTCGCGTGGGGACACGGGGATCTCGGGGCACCTCTGGGGCCGCCTCGACGGAGTCCAGCCTGCTTTGCAGGGCCAGAGAGCACTCAGGATGGCTCTCGAGTCGCTGCAGATACAAAGGGCCCCTTCTCGCAGGGAGGGGGGCCCACGGGACGCTCTCGCGCTGTGGCGGGAAGCCCTGCCTTCTTAGCGGGTTGGCACGGGTATCTCGGGGGACACCTGGTGTCACCCGCACGGAGTCAAGCCCCGTTCTGAGACGGGAGAGGTGCCGGGGCATGCTCTCCATGCCCTGCACGGGAAAAGTGCCTCCTCACGCAATGGGCGTGGCATCACGTGGGTTTTCTCGACTTGCGGCGGTGGGTTCTCGAGTTGTGGCGGGGCCCTGGCCAGTCTCCCCTGTTAGCCCAGTGGGGTGGTGTTGCCTCCTTTGGAGCGGCGAGGGCAGGGAGCCGCCTCGGTATTCCCCAGGAGGCGCTGCGGTGCACCGGGTCTCCGTCAAGCATTGAGCTAGGGCCCTCGGGGTGCCCCTCGAGGTGGGATGGGCATCTCGGGGCATCTCTGGAGTGGCATCAAGGGAGCCGAGGGGACTCAGCCTTTCTCTCGGGTCACAGCACGGGGAAACCGGGCTTCATCTCGAATGCAGGGTCGAAGGTCGTGCTTTTCCTGGAGTCGCAGCGGGAGGCGGGGGTTGCCTCTCTGGATCCGATGCCAGGCGCCTCAGGGAGCCTCTCTTGTTGCCTCTGGGAAGTGCCGGCCGGCCTCCTTTACCATTGCCAGGGGCAGCTGGGCTTCCCGTCGATTCGCTGCGATGCAATGGGGCCCCATGTGCCATTGCGGTCTTCCTTAGGGATCTTTGGACTTGGGGCCGGAACTGCTGTCTTGGGGCCTCCTCTGGAGCATCAGGAGAAGGGACAGGCCTCCTCTTCAGGTGCGAAGGAAAGTAGGAACTCCAGTCGAGTGGAGGCAAAGCCGGCGGCCCCCCTCTCGAGAAGAGGTGGCGTAGGAGAGGCGGGGTCGCTGTCGAGCCGCGCCGGGAGACTCGGGGTTGCACTCGCGTGGGGACACGAGGATCTCGGGGAACCTTTGGGGCTGCCTAGACGGAGTCCAGCCTGCTTTGCAGGGCCAGAGAGCACTCAGGATGGCTCTCGAGTCGTTGCAGATACAAAGTGCCCATTCTCGCAGGGAGGGGGGCCCACGGGACGCTCTCGCGCTGTGGCGGGAAGCCCTGCCTTCTTGGCGGGTTGGTACGGGTATCTCGGGGGAAACCTGGTGCCACCCGCACGGAGTCAAGCCCCGTTCTGAGCCGGGAGAGGTGCCGGGGCATGCTCTCCATGCCCTGCACGGGAAAAGTGCCTCCTCACGCAATGGGCGTGGCATCACGTGGGTTTTCTCGACTTGCGGTGGTGGGTTCTTGAGTTGTGGCGGGGCTCTGGCTCGTCTCCCCTGTTAGCCCACTGGGGTGGTGTTGCCTCCTTTGGAGCGGCGAGGGGAGGGAGCTGCCTCGGGATTCCCCAGGAGGCGCTGCAGCGCACAGGGTCCGCGGCAAGGCACGCATAGGGCTAGGACCCACGGGGTGCCCCTCGAGGTCGGATGGGCTTCTCGGGGCATCTCTGGGGTGGCATCAAGGGAGCCGCGGGGACTCAGCCTTTCTCTGGGGTCACAGTAAGGGGAAAACGGGCTTCATCTCGAATGCAGGGTCGAAGGTCGTGCTTTTCCTGGAGTCGCAGCGGGAGGCGGGGGTTGCCTCTCTGGATCCCATGCCAGGCTCCTCAGGGAGCTTCTCTTGTTGCCTCTGGGAAGTGCCGACCTCCTTTGCCATTGCCAGGGGCAGCTGGGCTTCCCGTCGATTCGCTGCGATGCAATGGGGCCCCATGTGCCATTGCGGTTTTCCTTGGGGACCTTCGTTCTTGGGGCCAGAACTGGTGTCTTGGGGCCTCCTCTGGAGCGTCAGGAGAAGTGACAGGCCTCCTTTTGAGGTGCGAAGGAAAGTAGGGATTCCAGTCGAGTGGAGGCAAAGCCGGCGGCCCCCCTCTCGAGAAGAGGTGGCGTAGGCGAGGCGGGGTCGCTGTCGAGCCGCGCCTGGAGACTCGGGGCTCCGCTCTCGTGGGGACACGGGGATCTCGGGGAACCTCTGGGGGCGCCTAGAGGGAGTCCAGCCTCCTTTGAGGGCCAGAGAGCACTCAAGATGGCTCTCGAGTCGCTGCAGATACAAAGGGCCCCTTCTCGCACGGAGGGGGCCCACAGGACGCTCTCGCGCTGTGGCGGGAAGCCCTGCCTTCTTGACCGGTTGGCACGGCTATCTCGGGGGACACCTGGTGTCGGCCGCACGGAGTGAAGCCCCGTTCTGAGCCGGGAGAGGTACCGGGGCATGCTCTCCACGCCCTGCAAGGGAAAAGCGCCTCCTCACGCAGTGGGCGTGGCATCACGTGGGGTTTCTCGACTTGTGGCGGTGGGTTCTCGAGTTGCGGCGGGGACCCTGGCCCGTCGCCCCTATTAGCCCAGCGGGGTCGTGGTGCCTCCTATGGAGCGGCGAGGGGAGGGAGCCGCCTTGGGTTTCCCCAGGAGGCGCTGCAGCGCACCGGGTCCGCGGCAAGCATTGAGCTAGGACCCTCGGGGTGCCCCTCGAGGTGGGATGGGCATCTCGGGGCATCTCTGGAGTGGCATCAAGGGAGCCGCAGGGACTCTGCCTTTCTCTCGGGTCACAGTAAGGGGAAACCGGGCTTCATCTCGAATGCAGGGTCGAAGGTCGTGCTTTTCCTGGAGTCACAGCGGGAGGCGGGGGTTGCCTCTCTGGATCCCATGCCAGGCTCCTCAGGGAGCTTCTCCTGTTGGCTCTGGGAAGTGCCCGCCTCTCTTGCCATTGCCAGAGGCAGCTGGGCTTCCCGTCGATTCGCTGCAATGGAATGTGGCCCCATGTGCCATTGCGGGCTTCCTTGGGGACCTTTGGCCTTGGGGCCGGATCTGGTGTCTTGGGGCCTCCTCTGGAGCGTCAGGAGAAGTGACAGGCCTCCTCTTGAGGTGCGAAGGAAAGTAGGGATTCCCGTCGAGTGGAGGCAAAGCCGGCGGCCCCCCTCTCGAGAAGAGGTGGCGTAGGGGAGGTGGGATCGCTGTCTAACTGCGCCTGGAGACGCGGGGTTCCACTCGCGTGGGGACACGGGGATCTCGGGGCACCTCTGGGGCTGCCTAGACGAAGTCCAGCCTGCTTTGCAGGGCCAGAGAGCACTCAGGATGGCTCTCGAGTCGCTGCAGATACAAAGGGCCCCTTCTCGCAGGGAGGGGGGCCCACGGGACGCTCTCGCGCTGTGGCGGGAAGCCCTGCCTTCTTAGCGGGTTGGCACGGGTATCTCGGGGGACACCTGGTGTCACCCGCACGGAGTCAAGCCCCGTTCTGAGACGGGAGAGGTGCCGGGGCATGCTCTCCATGCCCTGCACGGGAAAAGTGCCTCCTCACGCAATGGG
Source organism: Giraffa tippelskirchi (assembly GCF_054371585.1). Classification (NCBI taxonomy): domain Eukaryota; kingdom Metazoa; phylum Chordata; class Mammalia; order Artiodactyla; family Giraffidae; genus Giraffa; species Giraffa tippelskirchi. The sequence continues at coordinate 5,302,946 of NC_137288.1, read as the reverse complement.
CGTGGCATCACGTGGGTTTTCTCGACTTGCGGCGGTGGGTTCTCGAGTTGTGGCGGGGCCCTGGCCAGTCTCCCCTGTTAGCCCAGTGGGGTGGTGTTGCCTCCTTTGGAGCGGCGAGGGCAGGGAGCCGCCTCGGTATTCCCCAGGAGGCGCTGCGGTGCACCGGGTCTCCGTCAAGCATTGAGCTAGGGCCCTCGGGGTGCCCCTCGAGGTGGGATGGGCATCTCGGGGCATCTCTGGAGTGGCATCAAGGGAGCCGAGGGGACTCAGCCTTTCTCTCGGGTCACAGGACGGGGAAACCGGGCTTCATCTCGAATGCAGGGTCGAAGGTCGTGCTTTTCCTGGAGTCGCAGCGGGAGGCGGGGGTTGCCTCTCTGGATCCGATGCCAGGCGCCTCAGGGAGCCTCTCTTGTTGCCTCTGGGAAGTGCCGGCCGGCCTCCTTTACCATTGCCAGGGGCAGCTGGGCTTCCCGTCGATTCGCTGCGATGCAATGGGGCCCCATGTGCCATTGCGGTCTTCCTTGGGGATCTTTGGACTTGGGGCCGGAACTGCTGTCTTGGGGCCTCCTCTGGAGCATCAGGAGAAGTGACAGGCCTCCTTTTGAGGTGCGAAGGAAAGTAGGGGTTCCAGTCGAGTGGAGGCAAAGCCGGCGACCCCCTCTCGAGAAGAGGTGGCGTAGGCGAGGCGGGGTCGCTGTCGAGCCGCGCCTGGAGACTCGGGGCTCCGCTCTCGTGGGGACACGGGGATCTCGGGGAACCTCTGGGGGCGCCTAGAGGGAGTCCAGCCTCGTTTGAGGGCCAGAGAGCACTCAAGATGGCTCTCGAGTCGCTGCAGATACAAAGGGCCCCTTCTCGCACGGAGGGGGGCCCACAGGACGCTCTCGCGCTGTGGCGGGAAGCCCTGCCTTCTTGACCGGTTGGCACGGCTATCTCGGGGGACACCTGGTGTCGGCCGCACGGAGTGAAGCCCTGTTCTGAGCCGGGAGAGGTACCGGGGCATGCTCTCCACGCCCTGCAAGGGAAAAGCGCCTCCTCACGCAGTGGGCGTGGCATCACGTGGGGTTTCTCGACTTGCGGAGGTGGGTTCTCGAGTTGCGGCGGGGACCCTGGCCCGTCGCCCCTATTAGCCCAGCGGGGTCGTGGTGCCTCCTATGGAGCGGCGAGGGGAGGGAGCCGCCTTGGGTTTCCCCAGGAGGCGCTGCAGCGCACCGGGTCCGCGGCAAGCATTGAGCTAGGACCCTCGGGGTGCCCCTCGAGGTGGGATGGGCATCTCGGGGCATCTCTGGAGTGGCATCAAGGGAGCCGCGGGGACTCAGCCTTTCTCTCGGGTCACAGTAAGGGGAAACCGGGCTTCATCTCGAATGCAGGGTCGAAGGTCGTGCTTTTCCTGGAGTCGCAGCGGGAGGCGGGGGTTGCCTCTCTGGATCCCATGCCAGGCTCCTCAGGGAGCTTCTCCTGTTGCCTCTGGGAAGTGCCGGCCTCCCTTGCCATTGCCAGGGGCAGCTGGGCTTCCCGTCGATTCGCTGCAATGGAATGTGGCCCCATGTGCCATTGCGGGCTTCCTTGGGGACCTTTGGCCTTGGGGCCGGATCTGGTGTCTTGGGGCCTCCTCTGGAGCGTCAGGAGAAGTGACAGGCCTCCTCTTGAGGTGCGAAGGAAAGTAGGGATTCCCGTCGAGTGGAGGCAAAGCCGGCGGCCCCCCTCTCGAGAAGAGGTGGCGTAGGGGAGGTGGGATCGCTGTCTAACTGTGCCTGGAGACGCGGGGTTCCACTCGCGTGGGGACACGGGGATCTCGGGGCACCTCTGGGGCCGCCTAGACGGAGTCCAGCCTGCTTTGCAGGGCCAGAGAGCACTCAGGATGGCTCTCGAGTCGCTGCAGATACAAAGGGCCCCTTCTCGCAGGGAGGGGGGCCCACGGGACGCTCTCGCGCTGTGGCGGGAAGCACTGCCTTCTTAGCGGGTTGGCACGGGTATCTCGGGGGACACCTGGTGTCACCCGCACGGAGTCAAGCCCCGTTCTGAGACGGGAGAGGTGCCGGGGCATGCTCTCCATGCCCTGCACGGGAAAAGTGCCTCCTCACGCAATGGGCGTGGCATCACGTGGGTTTTCTCGACTTGCGGCGGTGGGTTCTCGAGTTGTGGCGGGGCCCTGGCCAGTCTCCCCTGTTAGCCCAGTGGGGTGGTGTTGCCTCCTTTGGAGCGGCGAGGGCAGGGAGCCGCCTCGGTATTCCCCAGGAGGCGCTGCGGTGCACCGGGTCTCCGTCAAGCATTGAGCTAGGGCCCTCGGGGTGCCCCTCGAGGTGGGATGGGCATCTCGGGGCATCTCTGGAGTGGCATCAAGGGAGCCGAGGGGACTCAGCCTTTCTCTCGGGTCACAGCACGGGGAAACCGGGCTTCATCTCGAATGCAGGGTCGAAGGTCGTGCTTTTCCTGGAGTCGCAGCGGGAGGCGGGGGTTGCCTCTCTGGATCCGATGCCAGGCGCCTCAGGGAGCCTCTCTTGTTGCCTCTGGGAAGTGCCGGCCGACCTCCTTTACCATTGCCAAGGGCAGCTGGGCTTCCCGTCCATTCGCTGCGATGCAATGGGGCCCCATGTGCCATTGCGGTCTTCCTTGGGGATCTTTGGACTTGGGGCCGGAACTGCTGTCTTGGGGCCTCCTCTGGAGCATCAGGAGAAGGGACAGGCCTCCTCCTCAGGTGCGAAGGAAAGTAGGAATTCCAGTCGAGTGGAGGCAAAGCCGGCGGCCCCCCTCTCGAGAAGAGGTGGCGTAGGAGAGGCGGGGTCGCTGTCGAGCCGCGCCGGGAGACTCGGGGTTCCACTCGTGTGGGGACACGAGGATCTCGGGGAACCTTTGGGGCTGCCTAGACGGAGTCCAGCCTGCTTTGCAGGGCCAGAGAGCACTCAGGATGGCTCTCGAGTCGTTGCAGATACAAAGTGCCCCTTCTCGCAGGGAGGTGGGCCCACGGGACGCTCTCGCGCTGTGGCGGGAAGCCCTGCCTTCTTGGCGGGTTGGTACGGGTATCTCGGGGGAAACCTGGTGCCACCCGCACGGAGTCAAGGCCCGTTCTGAGCCGGGAGAGGTGCCGGGGCATGCTCTCCATGCCCTGCACGGGAAAAGTGCCTCCTCACGCAATGGGCGTGGCATCACGTGGGTTTTCTCGACTTGCGGCGGTGGGTTCTCGAGTTGTGGCGGGGCCCTGGCCAGTGTCCCCTGTTAGCCCAGTGGGGTGGTGTTGCCTCCTTTGGAGCGGCGAGGGCAGGGAGCCGCCTCGGTATTCCCCAGGAGGCACTGAGGTGCACCGGGTCTCCGTCAAGCATTGAGCTAGGGCCCTCGGGGTGCCCCTCGAGGTGGGATGGGCATCTCGGGGCATCTCTGGAGTGGCATCAAGGGAGCCGAGGGGACACAGCCTTTCTCTCGGGTCACAGGACGGGGAAACCGGGCTTCATCTCGAATGCAGGGTCGAAGGTCGTGCTTTTCCTGGAGTCGCAGCGGGAGGCGGGGGTTGCCTCTCTGGATCCGATGCCAGGCGCCTCAGGGAGCCTCTCTTGTTGCCTCTGGGAAGTGCCGGCCGGCCTCCTTTACCATTGCCAGGGGCAGCTGGGCTTCCCGTCGATTCGCTGCGATGCAATGGGGCCCCATGTGCCATTGCGGTCTTCCTTAGGGATCTTTGGACTTGGGGCCGGAACTGCTGTCTTGGGGCCTCCTCTGGAGCATCAGGAGAAGGGACAGGCCTCCTCTTCAGGTGCGAAGGAAAGTAGGAATTCCAGTCGAGTGGAGGCAAAGCCGGCGGCCCCCCTCTCGAGAAGAGGTGGCGTAGGAGAGGCGGGGTCGCTGTCGAGCCGCGCCGGGAGACTCGGGGTTGCACTCGCGTGGGGACACGAGGATCTCGGGGAACCTTTGGGGCTGCCTAGACGGAGTCCAGCCTGCTTTGCAGGGCCAGAGAGCACTCAGGATGGCTCTCGAGTCGTTGCAGATACAAAGTGCCCCTTCTCGCAGGGAGGGGGGCCCACGGGACGCTCTCGCGCTGTGGCGGGAAGCCCTGCCTTCTTGGCGGGTTGGTACGGGTATCTCGGGGGAAACCTGGTGCCACCCGCACGGAGTCAAGCCCCGTTCTGAGCCGGGAGAGGTGCCGGGGCATGCTCTCCACGCCCTGCACGGGAAAAGGGCCTCCTCACGCAATGGGCGTGGCATCACGTGGGTTTTCTCGACTTGCGGTGGTGGGTTCTTGAGTTGTGGCGGGGCCCTGGCTCGTCTCCCCTGTTAGCCCACTGGGGTGGTGTTGCCTCCTTTGGAGCAGCGAGGGGAGGGAGCTGCCTCGGGATTCCCCAGGAGGCGCTGCAGCGCACAGGGTCCGCGGCACGGCACGCATAGGGCTAGGACCCTCGGGGTGCCCCTCGAGGTCGGATGGGCTTCTCGGGGCATCTCTGGGGTGGCATCAAGGGAGCCGCGGGGACTCAGCCTTTCTCTCGGGTCACAGTAAGGGGAAATCGGGCTTCATCTCGAATGCAGGGTCGAAGGTCGTGCTTTTCCTGGAGTCGCAGCGGGAGGCGGGGGTTGCCTCTCTGGATCCCATGCCAGGCTCCTCAGGGAGCTTCTCTTGTTGCCTCTGGGAAGTGCCGACCTCCTTTGCCATTGCCAGGCGCAGCTGGGCTTCCCGTCGATTCGCTGCGATGCAATGGGGCCCCATGTGCCATTGCGGTTTTCCTTGGGGACCTTCGTTCTTGGGGCCAGAACTGGTGTCTTGGGGCCTCCTCTGGAGCGTCAGGAGAAGTGACAGGCCTCCTTTTGAGGTGCGAAGGAAAGTAGGGATTCCAGTCGAGTGGAGGCAAAGCCGGCGGCCCCCCTCTCGAGAAGAGGTGGCGTAGGCGAGGCGGGGTCGCTGTCGAGCCGCGCCTGGAGACTCGGGGCTCCGCTCTCGTGGGGACACGGGGATCTCGGGGAACCTCTGGGGGCGCCGAGAGGGAGTCCAGCCTCCTTTGAGGGCCAGAGAGCACTCAAGATGGCTCTCGAGTCGCTGCAGATACAAAGGGCCCCTTCTCGCACGGAGGGGGGCCCACAGGACGCTCTCGCGCTGTGGCGGGAAGCCCTGCCTTCTTGACCGGTTGGCACGGCTATCTCGGGGGACACCTGGTGTCGGCCGCACGGAGTGAAGCCCCGTTCTGAGCCGGGAGAGGTACCGGGGCATGCTCTCCACGCCCTGCAAGGGAAAAGCGCCTCCTCACGCAGTGGGCGTGGCATCACGTGGGGTTTCTCGACTTGCGGAGGTGGGTTCTCGAGTTGCGGCGGGGACCCTGGCCCGTCGCCCCTATTAGCCCAGCGGGGTCGTGGTGCCTCCTATGGAGCGGCGAGGGGAGGGAGCCGCCTTGGGTTTCCCCAGGAGGCGCTGCAGCGCACCGGGTCCGCGGCAAGCATTGAGCTAGGACCCTCGGGGTGCCCCTCGAGGTGGGATGGGCATCTCGGGGCATCTCTGGAGTGGCATCAAGGGAGCCGCGGGGACTCAGCCTTTCTCTCGGGTCACAGTAAGGGGAAACCGGGCTTCATCTCGAATGCAGGGTCGAAGGTCGTGCTTTTCCTGGAGTCGCAGCGGGAGGCGGGGGTTGCCTCTCTGGATCCCATGCCAGGCTCCTCAGGGAGCTTCTCCTGTTGCCTCTGGGAAGTGCCGGCCTCCCTTGCCATTGCCAGGGGCAGCTGGGCTTCCCGTCGATTCGCTGCAATGGAATGTGGCCCCATGTGCCATTGCGGGCTTCCTTGGGGACCTTTGGCCTTGGGGCCGGATCTGGTGTCTTGGGGCCTCCTCTGGAGCGTCAGGAGAAGTGACAGGCCTCCTCTTGAGGTGCGAAGGAAAGTAGGGATTCCCGTCGAGTGGAGGCAAAGCCGGCGGCCCCCCTCTCGAGAAGAGGTGGCGTAGGGGAGGTGGGATCGCTGTCTAACTGTGCCTGGAGACGCGGGGTTCCACTCGCGTGGGGACACGGGGATCTCGGGGCACCTCTGGGGCCGCCTAGACGGAGTCCAGCCTGCTTTGCAGGGCCAGAGAGCACTCAGGATGGCTCTCGAGTCGCTGCAGATACAAAGGGCCCCTTCTCGCAGGGAGGGGGGCCCACGGGACGCTCTCGCGCTGTGGCGGGAAGCACTGCCTTCTTAGCGGGTTGGCACGGGTATCTCGGGGGACACCTGGTGTCACCCGCACGGAGTCAAGCCCCGTTCTGAGACGGGAGAGGTGCCGGGGCATGCTCTCCATGCCCTGCACGGGAAAAGTGCCTCCTCACGCAATGGGCGTGGCATCACGTGGGTTTTCTCGACTTGCGGCGGTGGGTTCTCGAGTTGTGGCGGGGCCCTGGCCAGTCTCCCCTGTTAGCCCAGTGGGGTGGTGTTGCCTCCTTTGGAGCGGCGAGGGCAGGGAGCCGCCTCGGTATTCCCCAGGAGGCGCTGCGGTGCACCGGGTCTCCGTCAAGCATTGAGCTAGGGCCCTCGGGGTGCCCCTCGAGGTGGGATGGGCATCTCGGGGCATCTCTGGAGTGGCATCAAGGGAGCCGAGGGGACTCAGCCTTTCTCTCGGGTCACAGCACGGGGAAACCGGGCTTCATCTCGAATGCAGGGTCGAAGGTCGTGCTTTTCCTGGAGTCGCAGCGGGAGGCGGGGGTTGCCTCTCTGGATCCGATGCCAGGCGCCTCAGGGAGCCTCTCTTGTTGCCTCTGGGAAGTGCCGGCCGACCTCCTTTACCATTGCCAAGGGCAGCTGGGCTTCCCGTCCATTCGCTGCGATGCAATGGGGCCCCATGTGCCATTGCGGTCTTCCTTGGGGATCTTTGGACTTGGGGCCGGAACTGCTGTCTTGGGGCCTCCTCTGGAGCATCAGGAGAAGGGACAGGCCTCCTCCTCAGGTGCGAAGGAAAGTAGGAATTCCAGTCGAGTGGAGGCAAAGCCGGCGGCCCCCCTCTCGAGAAGAGGTGGCGTAGGAGAGGCGGGGTCGCTGTCGAGCCGCGCCGGGAGACTCGGGGTTCCACTCGTGTGGGGACACGAGGATCTCGGGGAACCTTTGGGGCTGCCTAGACGGAGTCCAGCCTGCTTTGCAGGGCCAGAGAGCACTCAGGATGGCTCTCGAGTCGTTGCAGATACAAAGTGCCCCTTCTCGCAGGGAGGGGGGCCCACGGGACGCTCTCGCGCTGTGGCGGGAAGCCCTGCCTTCTTGGCGGGTTGGTACGGGTATCTCGGGGGAAACCTGGTGCCACCCGCACGGAGTCAAGCCCCGTTCTGAGACGGGAGAGGTGCCGGGGCATGCTCTCCATGCCCTGCACGGGAAAAGTGCCTCCTCACGCAATGGGCGTGGCATCACGTGGGTTTTCTCGACTTGCGGCGGTGGGTTCTCGAGTTGTGGCGGGGCCCTGGCCAGTGTCCCCTGTTAGCCCAGTGGGGTGGTGTTGCCTCCTTTGGAGCGGCGAGGGCAGGGAGCCGCCTCGGTATTCCCCAGGAGGCACTGAGGTGCACCGGGTCTCCGTCAAGCATTGAGCTAGGGCCCTCGGGGTGCCCCTCGAGGTGGGATGGGCATCTCGGGGCATCTCTGGAGTGGCATCAAGGGAGCCGAGGGGACACAGCCTTTCTCTCGGGTCACAGGACGGGGAAACCGGGCTTCATCTCGAATGCAGGGTCGAAGGTCGTGCTTTTCCTGGAGTCGCAGCGGGAGGCGGGGGTTGCCTCTCTGGATCCGATGCCAGGCGCCTCAGGGAGCCTCTCTTGTTGCCTCTGGGAAGTGCCGGCCGGCCTCCTTTACCATTGCCAGGGGCAGCTGGGCTTCCCGTCGATTCGCTGCGATGCAATGGGGCCCCATGTGCCATTGCGGTCTTCCTTAGGGATCTTTGGACTTGGGGCCGGAACTGCTGTCTTGGGGCCTCCTCTGGAGCATCAGGAGAAGGGACAGGCCTCCTCTTCAGGTGCGAAGGAAAGTAGGAATTCCAGTCGAGTGGAGGCAAAGCCGGCGGCCCCCCTCTCGAGAAGAGGTGGCGTAGGAGAGGCGGGGTCGCTGTCGAGCCGCGCCGGGAGACTCGGGGTTGCACTCGCGTGGGGACACGAGGATCTCGGGGAACCTTTGGGGCTGCCTAGACGGAGTCCAGCCTGCTTTGCAGGGCCAGAGAGCACTCAGGATGGCTCTCGAGTCGTTGCAGATACAAAGTGCCCCTTCTCGCAGGGAGGGGGGCCCACGGGACGCTCTCGCGCTGTGGCGGGAAGCCCTGCCTTCTTGGCGGGTTGGTACGGGTATCTCGGGGGAAACCTGGTGCCACCCGCACGGAGTCAAGCCCCGTTCTGAGCCGGGAGAGGTGCCGGGGCATGCTCTCCACGCCCTGCACGGGAAAAGGGCCTCCTCACGCAATGGGCGTGGCATCACGTGGGTTTTCTCGACTTGCGGTGGTGGGTTCTTGAGTTGTGGCGGGGCCCTGGCTCGTCTCCCCTGTTAGCCCACTGGGGTGGTGTTGCCTCCTTTGGAGCAGCGAGGGGAGGGAGCTGCCTCGGGATTCCCCAGGAGGCGCTGCAGCGCACAGGGTCCGCGGCACGGCACGCATAGGGCTAGGACCCTCGGGGTGCCCCTCGAGGTCGGATGGGCTTCTCGGGGCATCTCTGGGGTGGCATCAAGGGAGCCGCGGGGACTCAGCCTTTCTCTCGGGTCACAGTAAGGGGAAATCGGGCTTCATCTCGAATGCAGGGTCGAAGGTCGTGCTTTTCCTGGAGTCGCAGCGGGAGGCGGGGGTTGCCTCTCTGGATCCCATGCCAGGCTCCTCAGGGAGCTTCTCTTGTTGCCTCTGGGAAGTGCCGACCTCCTTTGCCATTGCCAGGCGCAGCTGGGCTTCCCGTCGATTCGCTGCGATGCAATGGGGCCCCATGTGCCATTGCGGTTTTCCTTGGGGACCTTCGTTCTTGGGGCCAGAACTGGTGTCTTGGGGCCTCCTCTGGAGCGTCAGGAGAAGTGACAGGCCTCCTTTTGAGGTGCGAAGGAAAGTAGGGATTCCAGTCGAGTGGAGGCAAAGCCGGCGGCCCCCCTCTCGAGAAGAGGTGGCGTAGGCGAGGCGGGGTCGCTGTCGAGCCGCGCCTGGAGACTCGGGGCTCCGCTCTCGTGGGGACACGGGGATCTCGGGGAACCTCTGGGGGCGCCGAGAGGGAGTCCAGCCTCCTTTGAGGGCCAGAGAGCACTCAAGATGGCTCTCGAGTCGCTGCAGATACAAAGGGCCCCTTCTCGCACGGAGGGGGGCCCACAGGACGCTCTCGCGCTGTGGCGGGAAGCCCTGCCTTCTTGACCGGTTGGCACGGCTATCTCGGGGGACACCTGGTGTCGGCCGCACGGAGTGAAGCCCCGTTCTGAGCCGGGAGAGGTACCGGGGCATGCTCTCCACGCCCTGCAAGGGAAAAGCGCCTCCTCACGCAGTGGGCGTGGCATCACGTGGGGTTTCTTGACTTGCGGCGGTGGGTTCTCGAGTTGCGGCGGGGACCCTGGCCCGTCGCCCCTATTAGCCCAGGGGGGTCGTGGTGCCTCCTATGGAGCGGCGAGGGGAGGGAGCCGCCTTGGGTTTCCCCAGGAGGCGCTGCAGCGCACCGGGTCCGCGGCAAGCATTGAGCTAGGACCCTCGGGGTGCCCCTCGAGGTGGGATGGGCATCTCGGGGCATCTCTGGAGTGGCATCAAGGGAGCCGCGGGGACTCAGCCTTTCTCTCGGGTCACAGTAAGGGGAAACCGGGCTTCATCTCGAATGCAGGGTCGAAGGTCGTGCTTTTCCTGGAGTCGCAGCGGGAGGCGGGGGTTGCCTCTCTGGATCCCATGCCAGGCTCCTCAGGGAGCTTCTCCTTTTGCCTCTGGGAAGTGCCGGCCTCCCTTGCCATTGCCAGGGGCAGCTGGGCTTCCCGTCGATTCGCTGCAATGGAATGTGGCCCCATGTGCCATTGCGGGCTTCCTTGGGGACCTTTGGCCTTGGGGCCGGATCTGGTGTCTTGGGGCCTCCTCTGGAGCGTCAGGAGAAGTGACAGGCCTCCTCTTGAGGTGCGAAGGAAAGTAGGGATTCCCGTCGAGTGGAGGCAAAGCCGGCGGCCCCCCTCTCGAGAAGAGGTGGCGTAGGGGAGGTGGGATCGCTGTCTAACTGTGCCTGGAGACGCGGGGTTCCACTCGCGTAGGGACACGGGGATCTCGGGGCACCTCTGGGGCCGCCTAGACGGAGTCCAGCCTGCTTTGCAGGGCCAGAGAGCACTCAGGATGGCTCTCGAGTCGCTGCAGATACAAAGGGCCCCTTCTCGCAGGGAGGGGGGCCCACGGGACGCTCTCGCGCTGTGGCGGGAAGCCCTGCCTTCTTAGCGGGTTGGCACGGGTATCTCGGGGGACACCTGGTGTCACCCGCACGGAGTCAAGCCCCGTTCTGAGACGGGAGAGGTGCCGGGGCATGCTCTCCATGCCCTGCACGGGAAAAGTGCCTCCTCACGCAATGGGCGTGGCATCACGTGGGTTTTCTCGACTTGCGGCGGTGGGTTCTCGAGTTGTGGCGGGGCCCTGGCCAGTCTCCCCTGTTAGCCCAGTGGGGTGGTGTTGCCTCCTTTGGAGCGGCGAGGGCAGGGAGCCGCCTCGGTATTCCCCAGGAGGCGCTGCGGTGCACCGGGTCTCCGTCAAGCATTGAGCTAGGGCCCTCGGGGTGCCCCTCGAGGTGGGATGGGCATCTCGGGGCATCTCTGGAGTGGCATCAAGGGAGCCGAGGGGACTCAGCCTTTCTCTCGGGTCACAGCACGGGGAAACCGGGCTTCATCTCGAATGCAGGGTCGAAGGTCGTGCTTTTCCTGGAGTCGCAGCGGGAGGCGGGGGTTGCCTCTCTGGATCCGATGCCAGGCGCCTCAGGGAGCCTCTCTTGTTGCCTCTGGGAAGTGCCGGCCGACCTCCTTTACCATTGCCAAGGGCAGCTGGGCTTCCCGTCCATTCGCTGCGATGCAATGGGGCCCCATGTGCCATTGCGGTCTTCCTTGGGGATCTTTGGACTTGGGGCCGGAACTGCTGTCTTGGGGCCTCCTCTGGAGCATCAGGAGAAGGGACAGGCCTCCTCCTCAGGTGCGAAGGAAAGTAGGAATTCCAGTCGAGTGGAGGCAAAGCCGGCGGCCCCCCTCTCGAGAAGAGGTGGCGTAGGAGAGGCGGGGTCGCTGTCGAGCCGCGCCGGGAGACTCGGGGTTCCACTCGTGTGGGGACACGAGGATCTCGGGGAACCTTTGGGGCTGCCTAGACGGAGTCCAGCCTGCTTTGCAGGGCCAGAGAGCACTCAGGATGGCTCTCGAGTCGTTGCAGATACAAAGTGCCCCTTCTCGCAGGGAGGGGGGCCCACGGGACGCTCTCGCGCTGTGGCGGGAAGCCCTGCCTTCTTGGCGGGTTGGTACGGGTATCTCGGGGGAAACCTGGTGCCACCCGCACGGAGTCAAGCCCCGTTCTGAGACGGGAGAGGTGCCGGGGCATGCTCTCCATGCCCTGCACGGGAAAAGTGCCTCCTCACGCAATGGGCGTGGCATCACGTGGGTTTTCTCGACTTGCGGCGGTGGGTTCTCGAGTTGTGGCGGGGCCCTGGCCAGTGTCCCCTGTTAGCCCAGTGGGGTGGTGTTGCCTCCTTTGGAGCGGCGAGGGCAGGGAGCCGCCTCGGTATTCCCCAGGAGGCACTGCGGTGCACCGGGTCTCCGTCAAGCATTGAGCTAGGGCCCTCGGGGTGCCCCTCGAGGTGGGATGGGCATCTCGGGGCATCTCTGGAGTGGCATCAAGGGAGCCGAGGGGACACAGCCTTTCTCTCGGGTCACAGGACGGGGAAACCGGGCTTCATCTCGAATGCAGGGTCGAAGGTCGTGCTTTTCCTGGAGTCGCAGCGGGAGGCGGGGGTTGCCTCTCTGGATCCGATGCCAGGCGCCTCAGGGAGCCTCTCTTGTTGCCTCTGGGAAGTGCCGGCCGGCCTCCTTTACCATTGCCAGGGGCAGCTGGGCTTCCCGTCGATTCGCTGCGATGCAATGGGGCCCCATGTGCCATTGCGGTCTTCCTTAGGGATCTTTGGACTTGGGGCCGGAACTGCTGTCTTGGGGCCTCCTCTGGAGCATCAGGAGAAGGGACAGGCCTCCTCTTCAGGTGCGAAGGAAAGTAGGAATTCCAGTCGAGTGGAGGCAAAGCCGGCGGCCCCCCTCTCGAGAAGAGGTGGCGTAGGAGAGGCGGGGTCGCTGTCGAGCCGCGCCGGGAGACTCGGGGTTGCACTCGCGTGGGGACACGAGGATCTCGGGGAACCTTTGGGGCTGCCTAGACGGAGTCCAGCCTGCTTTGCAGGGCCAGAGAGCACTCAGGATGGCTCTCGAGTCGTAGCAGATACAAAGTGCCCCTTCTCGCAGGGAGGGGGGCCCACGGGACGCTCTCGCGCTGTGGCGGGAAGCCCTGCCTTCTTGGCGGGTTGGTACGGGTATCTCGGGGGAAACCTGGTGCCACCCGCACGGAGTCAAGCCCCGTTCTGAGCCGGGAGAGGTGCCGGGGCATGCTCTCCACGCCCTGCACGGGAAAAGGGCCTCCTCACGCAATGGGCGTGGCATCACGTGGGTTTTCTCGACTTGCGGTGGTGGGTTCTTGAGTTGTGGCGGGGCCCTGGCTCGTCTCCCCTGTTAGCCCACTGGGGTGGTGTTGCCTCCTTTGGAGCAGCGAGGGGAGGGAGCTGCCTCGGGATTCCCCAGGAGGCGCTGCAGCGCACAGGGTCCGCGGCACGGCACGCATAGGGCTAGGACCCTCGGGGTGCCCCTCGAGGTCGGATGGGCTTCTCGGGGCATCTCTGGGGTGGCATCAAGGGAGCCGCGGGGACTCAGCCTTTCTCTCGGGTCACAGTAAGGGGAAATCGGGCTTCATCTCGAATGCAGGGTCGAAGGTCGTGCTTTTCCTGGAGTCGCAGCGGGAGGCGGGGGTTGCCTCTCTGGATCCCATGCCAGGCTCCTCAGGGAGCTTCTCTTGTTGCCTCTGGGAAGTGCCGACCTCCTTTGCCATTGCCAGGGGCAGCTGGGCTTCCCGTCGATTCGCTGCGATGCAATGGGGCCCCATGTGCCATTGCGGTTTTCCTTGGGGACCTTCGTTCTTGGGGCCAGAACTGGTGTCTTGGGGCCTCCTCTGGAGCGTCAGGAGAAGTGACAGGCCTCCTTTTGAGGTGCGAAGGAAAGTAGGGATTCCAGTCGAGTGGAGGCAAAGCCGGCGGCCCCCCTCTCGAGAAGAGGTGGCGTAGGCGAGGCGGGGTCGCTGTCGAGCCGCGCCTGGAGACTCGGGGCTCCGCTCTCGTGGGGACACGGGGATCTCGGGGAACCTCTGGGGGCGCCGAGAGGGAGTCCAGCCTCCTTTGAGGGCCAGAGAGCACTCAAGATGGCTCTCGAGTCGCTGCAGATACAAAGGGCCCCTTCTCGCACGGAGGGGGGCCCACAGGACGCTCTCGCGCTGTGGCGGGAAGCCCTGCCTTCTTGACCGGTTGGCACGGCTATCTCGGGGGACACCTGGTGTCGGCCGCACGGAGTGAAGCCCCGTTCTGAGCCGGGAGAGGTACCGGGGCATGCTCTCCACGCCCTGCAAGGGAAAAGCGCCTCCTCACGCAGTGGGCGTGGCATCACGTGGGGTTTCTCGACTTGCGGCGGTGGGTTCTCGAGTTGCGGCGGGAACCCTGGCCCGTCGCCCCTATTAGCCCAGGGGGGTCGTGGTGCCTCCTATGGAGCGGCGAGGGGAGGGAGCCGCCTTGGGTTTCCCCAGGAGGCGCTGCAGCGCACCGGGTCCGCGGCAAGCATTGAGCTAGGACCCTCGGGGTGCCCCTCGAGGTGGGATGGGCATCTCGGGGCATCTCTGGAGTGGCATCAAGGGAGCCGCGGGGACTCAGCCTTTCTCTCGGGTCACAGTAAGGGGAAACCGGGCTTCATCTCGAATGCAGGGTCGAAGGTCGTGCTTTTCCTGGAGTCGCAGCGGGAGGCGGGGGTTGCCTCTCTGGATCCCATGCCAGGCTCCTCAGGGAGCTTCTCCTGTTGCCTCTGGGAAGTGCCGGCCTCCCTTGCCATTGCCAGGGGCAGCTGGGCTTCCCGTCGATTCGCTGCAATGGAATGTGGCCCCATGTGCCATTGCGGACTTCCTTGGGGACCTTTGGCCTTGGGGCCGGATCTGGTGTCTTGGGGCCTCCTCTGGAGCGTCAGGAGAAGTGACAGGCCTCCTCTTGAGGTGCGAAGGAAAGTAGGGATTCCCGTCGAGTGGAGGCAAACCCGGCGGCCCCCCTCTCGAGAAGAGGTGGCGTAGGGGAGGTGGGATCGCTGTCTAACTGTGCCTGGAGACGCGGGGTTCCACTCGCGTGGGGACACGGGGATCTCGGGGCACCTCTGGGGCCGCCTAGACGGAGTCCAGCCTGCTTTGCAGGGCCAGAGAGCACTCAGGATGGCTCTCGAGTCGCTGCAGATACAAAGGGCCCCTTCTCGCAGGGAGGGGGGCCCACGGGACGCTCTCGCGCTGTGGCGGGAAGCCCTGCCTTCTTAGCGGGTTGGCACGGGTATCTCGGGGGACACCTGGTGTCACCCGCACGGAGTCAAGCCCCGTTCTGAGACGGGAGAGGTGCCGGGGCATGCTCTCCATGCCCTGCACGGGAAAAGTGCCTCCTCACGCAATGGGCGTGGCATCACGTGGGTTTTCTCGACTTGCGGCGGTGGGTTCTCGAGTTGTGGCGGGGCCCTGGCCAGTCTCCCCTGTTAGCCCAGTGGGGTGGTGTTGCCTCCTTTGGAGCGGCGAGGGCAGGGAGCCGCCTCGGTATTCCCCAGGAGGCACTGCGGTGCACCGGGTCTCCGTCAAGCATTGAGCTAGGGCCCTCGGGGTGCCCCTCGAGGTGGGATGGGCATCTCGGGGCATCTCTGGAGTGGCATCAAGGGAGCCGAGGGGACTCAGCCTTTCTCTCGGGTCACAGGACGGGGAAACCGGGCTTCATCTCGAATGCAGGGTCGAAGGTCGTGCTTTTCCTGGAGTCGCAGCGGGAGGCGGGGGTTGCCTCTCTGGATCCGATGCCAGGCGCCTCAGGGAGCCTCTCTTGTTGCCTCTGGGAAGTGCCGGCCGGCCTCCTTTACCATTGCCAGGGGCAGCTGGGCTTCCCGTCGATTCGCTGCGATGCAATGGGGCCCCATGTGCCATTGCGGTCTTCCTTGGGGATCTTTGGACTTGGGGCCGGAACTGCTGTCTTGGGGCCTCCTCTGGAGCATCAGGAGAAGGGACAGGCCTCCTCTTCAGGTGCGAAGGAAAGTAGGAATTCCAGTCGAGTGGAGGCAAAGCCGGCGGCCCCCCTCTCGAGAAGAGGTGGCGTAGGAGAGGCGGGGTCGCTGTCGAGCCGCGCCGGGAGACTCGGGGTTCCACTCGTGTGGGGACACGAGGATCTCGGGGAACCTTTGGGGCTGCCTAGACGGAGTCCAGCCTGCTTTGCAGGGCCAGAGAGCACTCAGGATGGCTCTCGAGTCGTTGCAGATACAAAGTGCCCCTTCTCGCAGGGAGGGGGGCCCACGGGACGCTCTCGCGCTGTGGCGGGAAGCCCTGCCTTCTTGGCGGGTTGGTACGGGTATCTCGGGGGAAACCTGGTGCCACCCGCACGGAGTCAAGCCCCGTTCTGAGACGGGAGAGGTGCCGGGGCATGCTCTCCATGCCCTGCACGGGAAAAGTGCCTCCTCACGCAATGGGCGTGGCATCACGTGGGTTTTCTCGACTTGCGGCGGTGGGTTCTCGAGTTGTGGCGGGGCCCTGGCCAGTCTCCCCTGTTAGCCCAGTGGGGTGGTGTTGCCTCCTTTGGAGCGGCGAGGGCAGGGAGCCGCCTCGGTATTCCCTAGGAGGCGCTGCGGTGCACCGGGTCTCCGTCAAGCATTGAGCTAGGGCCCTCGGGGTGCCCCTCGAGGTGGGATGGGCATCTCGGGGCATCTCTGGAGTGGCATCAAGGGAGCCGAGGGGACTCAGCCTTTCTCTCGGGTCACAGCACGGGGAAACCGGGCTTCATCTCGAATGCAGGGTCGAAGGTCCTGCTTTTCCTGGAGTCGCAGCGGGAGGCGGGGGTTGCCTCTCTGGATCCGATGCCAGGCGCCTCAGGGAGCCTCTCTTGTTGCCTCTGGGAAGTGCCGGCCGGCCTCCTTTACCATTGCCAGGGGCAGCTGGGCTTCCCGTCGATTCGCTGCGATGCAATGGGGCCCCATGTGCCATTGCGGTCTTCCTTGGGGATCTTTGGACTTGGGGCCGGAACTGCTGTCTTGGGGCCTCCTCTGGAGCATCAGGAGAAGGGACAGGCCTCCTCTTCAGGTGCGAAGGAAAGTAGGAATTCCAGTCGAGTGGAGGCAAAGCCGGCGGCCCCCCTCTCGAGAAGAGGTGGCGTAGGAGAGGCGGGGTCGCTGTCGAGCCGCGCCGGGAGACTCGGGGTTCCACTCGTGTGGGGACACGAGGATCTCGGGGAACCTTTGGGGCTGCCTAGACGGAGTCCAGCCTGCTTTGCAGGGCCAGAGAGCACTCAGGATGGCTCTCGAGTCATTGCAGATACAAAGTGCCCCTTCTCGCAGGGAGGGGGGCCCACGGGACGCTCTCGCACTGTGGCGGGAAGCCCTGCCTTCTTGGCGGGTTGGTACGGGTATCTCGGGGGAAACCTGGTGCCACCCGCACGGAGTCAAGCCCCGTTCTGAGACGGGAGAGGTGCCGGGGCATGCTCTCCATGCCCTGCACGGGAAAAGTGCCTCCTCACGCAATGGGCGTGGCATCACGTGGGTTTTCTCGACTTGCGGCGGTGGGTTCTCGAGTTGTGGCGGGGCCCTGGCCAGTGTCCCCTGTTAGCCCAGTGGGGTGGTGTTGCCTCCTTTGGAGCGGCGAGGCCAGGGAGCCGCCTCGGTATTCCCCAGGAGGCACTGCGGTGCACCGGGTCTCCGTCAAGCATTGAGCTAGGGCCCTCGGGGTGCCCCTCGAGGTGGGATGGGCATCTCGGGGCATCTCTGGAGTGGCATCAAGGGAGCCGAGGGGACTCAGCCTTTCTCTCGGGTCACAGGACGGGGAAACCGGGCTTCATCTCGAATGCAGGGTCGAAGGTCGTGCTTTTCCTGGAGTCGCAGCGGGAGGCGGGGGTTGCCTCTCTGGGTCCGATGCCAGGCGCCTCAGGGAGCCTCTCTTGTTGCCTCTGGGAAGTGCCGGCCGGCCTCCTTTACCATTGCCAGGGGCAGCTGGGCTTCCCGTCCATTCGCTGCGATGCAATGGGGCCCCATGTGCCATTGCGGTCTTCCTTGGGGATCTTTGGACTTGGGGCCGGAACTGCTGTCTTGGGGCCTCCTCTGGAGCATCAGGAGAAGGGACAGGCCTCCTCTTCAGGTGCGAAGGAAAGTAGGAATTCCAGTCGAGTGGAGGCAAAGCCGGCGGCCCCCCTCTCGAGAAGAGGTGGCGTAGGAGAGGCGGGGTCGCTGTCGAGCCGCGCCGGGAGACTCGGGGTTGCACTCGCGTGGGGACACGAGGATCTCGGGGAACCTTTGGGGCTGCCTAGACGGAGTCCAGCCTGCTTTGCAGGGCCAGAGAGCACTCAGGATGGCTCTCGAGTCGTTGCAGATACAAAGTGCCCCTTCTCGCAGGGAGGGGGGCCCACGGGACGCTCTCGCGCTGTGGCGGGAAGCCCTGCCTTCTTGGCGGGTTGGTACGGGTATCTCGGGGGAAACCTGGTGCCACCCGCACGGAGTCAAGCCCCGTTCTGAGCCGGGAGAGGTGCCGGGGCATGCTCTCCATGCCCTGCACGGGAAAAGTGCCTCCTCACGCAATGGGCGTGGCATCACGTGGGTTTTCTCGACTTGCGGTGGTGGGTTCTTGAGTTGTGGCGGGGCCCTGGCTCGTCTCCCCTGTTAGCCCACTGGGGTGGTGTTGCCTCCTTTGGAGCGGCGAGGGGAGGGAGCTGCCTCGGGATTCCCCAGGAGGCGCTGCAGCGCACAGGGTCCGCGGCACGGCACGCATAGGGCTAGGACCCTCGGGGTGCCCCTCGAGGTCGGATGGGCTTCTCGGGGCATCTCTGGGGTGGCATCAAGGGAGCCGCGGGGACTCAGCCTTTCTCTCGGGTCACAGTAAGGGGAAATCGGGCTTCATCTCGAATGCAGGGTCGAAGGTCGTGCTTTTCCTGGAGTCGCAGCGGGAGGCGGGGTTTGCCTCTCTGGATCCCATGCCAGGCTCCTCAGGGAGCTTCTCTTGTTGCCTCTGGGAAGTGCCGACCTCCTTTGCCATTGCCAGGGGCAGCTGGGCTTCCCGTCGATTCGCTGCGATGCAATGGGGCCCCATGTGCCATTGCGGTTTTCCTTGGGGACCTTCGTTCTTGGGGCCAGAACTGGTGTCTTGGGGCCTCCTCTGGAGCGTCAGGAGAAGTGACAGGCCTCCTTTTGAGGTGCGAAGGAAAGTAGGGATTCCAGTCGAGTGGAGGCAAAGCCGGCGGCCCCCCTCTCGAGAAGAGGTGGCGTAGGCGAGGCGGGGTCGCTGTCGAGCCGCGCCTGGAGACTCGGGGCTCCGCTCTCGTGGGGACACGGGGATCTCGGGGAACCTCTGGGGGCGCCGAGAGGGAGTCCAGCCTCCTTTGAGGGCCAGAGAGCACTCAAGATGGCTCTCGAGTCGCTGCAGATACAAAGGGCCCCTTCTCGCACGGAGGGGGGCCCACAGGACGCTCTCGCGCTGTGGCGGGAAGCCCTGCCTTCTTGACCGGTTGGCACGGCTATCTCGGGGGACACCTGGTGTCGGCCGCACGGAGTGAAGCCCCGTTCTGAGCCGGGAGAGGTACCGGGGCATGCTCTCCACGCCCTGCAAGGGAAAAGCGCCTCCTCACGCAGTGGGCGTGGCATCACGTGGGGTTTCTCGACTTGCGGCGGTGGGTTCTCGAGTTGCGGCGATGACCCTGGCCCGTCGCCCCTATTAGCCCAGCGGGGTCGTGGTGCCTCCTATGGAGCGGCGAGGGGAGGGAGCCGCCTTGGGTTTCCCCAGGAGGCGCTGCAGCGCACCGGGTCCGCGGCAAGCATTGAGCTAGGACCCTCGGGGTGCCCCTCGAGGTGGGATGGGCATCTCGGGGCATCTCTGGAGTGGCATCAAGGGAGCCGCGGGGACTCAGCCTTTCTCTCGGGTCACAGTAAGGGGAAACCGGGCTTCATCTCGAATGCAGGGTCGAAGGTCGTGCTTTTCCTGGAGTCGCAGCGGGAGGCGGGGGTTGCCTCTCTGGATCCCATGCCAGGCTCCTCAGGGAGCTTCTCCTGTTGCCTCTGGGAAGTGCCGGCCTCCCTTGCCATTGCCAGGGGCAGGTGGGCTTCCCGTCGATTCGCTGCAATGGAATGTGGCCCCATGTGCCATTGCGGGCTTCCTTGGGGACCTTTGGCCTTGGGGCCTCCTCTGGAGCGTCAGGAGAAGTGACAGGCCTCCTCTTGAGGTGCGAAGGAAAGTAGGGATTCCCGTCGAGTGGAGGCAAAGCCGGCGGCCCCCCTCTCGAGAAGAGGTGGCGTAGGGGAGGTGGGATCGCTGTCTAACTGTGCCTGGAGACGCGGGGTTCCACTCGCGTGGGGACACGGGGATCTCGGGGCACCTCTGGGGCCGCCTAGACGGAGTCCAGCCTGCTTTGCAGGGCCAGAGAGCACTCAGGATGGCTCTCGAGTCGCTGCAGATACAAAGGGCCCCTTCTCGCAGGGAGGGGGGCCCACGGGACGCTCTCGCGCTGTGGCGGGAAGCCCTGCCTTCTTAGCGGGTTGGCACGGGTATCTCGGGGGACACCTGGTGTCACCCGCACGGAGTCAAGCCCCGTTCTGAGACGGGAGAGGTGCCGGGGCATGCTCTCCATGCCCTGCACGGGAAAAGTGCCTCCTCACGCAATGGGCGTGGCATCACGTGGGTTTTCCCGACTTGCGGCGGTGGGTTCTCGAGTTGTGGCGGGGCCCTGGCCAGTCTCCCCTGTTAGCCCAGTGGGGTGGTGTTGCCTCCTTTGGAGCGGCGAGGGCAGGGAGCCGCCTCGGTATTCCCCAGGAGGCGCTGCGGTGCAGCGGGTCTCCGTCAAGCATTGAGCTAGGGCCCTCTGGGTGCCCCTCGAGGTGGGATGGGCATCTCGGGGCATCTCTGGAGTGGCATCAAGGGAGCCGAGGGGACTCAGCCTTTCTCTCGGGTCACAGGACGGGGAAACCGGGCTTCATCTCGAATGCAGGGTCGAAGGTCGTGCTTTTCCTGGAGTCGCAGCAGGAGGCGGGGGTTGCCTCTCTGGATCCGATGCCAGGCGCCTCAGGGAGCCTCTCTTGTTGCCTCTGGGAAGTGCCGGCCGGCCTCCTTTACCATTGCCAGGGGCAGCTGGGCTTCCCGTCGATTCGCTGCGATGCAATGGGGCCCCATGTGCCATTGCGGTCTTCCTTGGGGATCTTTGGACTTGGGGCCGGAACTGCTGTCTTGGGGCTTCCTCTGGAGCATCAGGAGAAGGGACAGGCCTCCTCTTCAGGTGCGAAGGAAAGTAGGAATTCCAGTCGAGTGGAGGCAAAGCCGGCGGCCCCCCTCTCGAGAAGAGGTGGCGTAGGAGAGGCGGGGTCGCTGTCGAGCCGCGCCGGGAGACTCGGGGTTGCACTCGCGTGGGGACACGAGGATCTCGGGGAACCTTTGGGGCTGCCTAGACGGAGTCCAGCCTGCTTTGCAGGGCCAGAGAGCACTCAGGATGGCTCTCGAGTCGTTGCAGATACAAAGTGCCCCTTCTCGCAGGGAGGGGGGCCCACGGGACGCTCTCGCGCTGTGGCGGGAAGCCCTGCCTTCTTGGCGGGTTGGTACGGGTATCTCGGGGGAAACCTGGTGCCACCCGCACGGAGTCAAGCCCCGTTCTGAGCCGGGAGAGGTGCCGGGGCATGCTCTCCATGCCCTGCACGGGAAAAGTGCCTCCTCACGCAATGGGCGTGGCATCACGTGGGTTTTCTCGACTTGCGGTGGTGGGTTCTTGAGTTGTGGCGGGGCCCTGGCTCGTCTCCCCTGTTAGCCCACTGGGGTGGTGTTGCCTCCTTTGGAGCGGCGAGGGGAGGGAGCTGCCTCGGGATTCCCCAGGAGGCGCTGCAGCGCACAGGGTCCGCGGCACGGCACGCATAGGGCTAGGACCCTCGGGGTGCCCCTCGAGGTCGGATGGGCTTCTCGGGGCATCTCTGGGGTGGCATCAAGGGAGCCGCGGGGACTCAGCCTTTCTCTCGGGTCACAGTAAGGGGAAATCGGGCTTCATCTCGAATGCAGGGTCGAAGGTCGTGCTTTTCCTGGAGTCGCAGCGGGAGGCGGGGGTTGCCTCTCTGGATCCCATGCCAGGCTCCTCAGGGAGCTTCTCTTGTTGCCTCTGGGAAGTGCCGACCTCCTTTGCCATTGCCAGGGGCAGCTGGGCTTCCCGTCGATTCGCTGCGATGCAATGGGGCCCCATGTGCCATTGCGGTTTTCCTTGGGGACCTTCGTTCTTGGGGCCAGAACTGGTGTCTTGGGGCCTCCTCTGGAGCGTCAGGAGAAGTGACAGGCCTCCTTTTGAGGTGCGAAGGAAAGTAGGGATTCCAGTCGAGTGGAGGCAAAGCCGGCGGCCCCCCTCTCGAGAAGAGGTGGCGTAGGCGAGGCGGGGTCGCTGTCGAGCCGCGCCTGGAGACTCGGGGCTCCGCTCTCGTGGGGACACGGGGATCTCGGGGAACCTCTGGGGGCGCCGAGAGGGAGTCCAGCCTCCTTTGAGGGCCAGAGAGCACTCAAGATGGCTCTCGAGTCGCTGCAGATACAAAGGGCCCCTTCTCGCACGGAGGGGGGCCCACAGGACGCTCTCGCGCTGTGGCGGGAAGCCCTGCCTTCTTGACCGGTTGGCACGGCTATCTCGGGGGACACCTGGTGTCGGCCGCACGGAGTGAAGCCCCGTTCTGAGCCGGGAGAGGTACCGGGGCATGCTCTCCACGCCCTGCAAGGGAAAAAACGCCTCCTCACGCAGTGGGCGTGGCATCACGTGGGGTTTCTCGACTTGCGGCGGTGGGTTCTCGAGTTGCGGCGGGGACCCTGGCCCGTCGCCCCTATTAGCCCAGCGGGGTCGTGGTGCCTCCTATGGAGCGGCGAGGGGAGGGAGCCGCCTTGGGTTTCCCCAGGAGGCGCTGCAGCGCACCGGGTCCGCGGCAAGCATTGAGCTAGGACCCTCGGGGTGCCCCTCGAGGTGGGATGGGCATCTCGGGGCATCTCTGGAGTGGCATCAAGGGAGCCGCGGGGACTCAGCCTTTCTCTCGGGTCACAGTAAGGGGAAACCGGGCTTCATCTCGAATGCAGGGTCGAAGGTCGTGCTTTTCCTGGAGTCGCAGCGGGAGGCGGGGGTTGCCTCTCTGGATCCCATGCCAGGCTCCTCAGGGAGCTTCTCCTGTTGCCTCTGGGAAGTGCCGGCCTCCCTTGCCATTGCCAGGGGCAGCTGGGCTTCCCGTCGATTCGCTGCAATGGAATGTGGCCCCATGTGCCATTGCGGGCTTCCTTGGGGACCTTTGGCCTTGGGGCCGGATCTGGTGTCTTGGGGCCTCCTCTGGAGCGTCAGGAGAAGTGACAGGCCTCCTCTTGAGGTGCGAAGGAAAGTAGGGATTCCCGTCGAGTGGAGGCAAAGCCGGCGGCCCCCCTCTCGAGAAGAGGTGGCGTAGGGGAGGTGGGATCGCTGTCTAACTGTGCCTGGAGACGCGGGGTTCCACTCGCGTGGGGACACGGGGATCTCGGGGCACCTCTGGGGCCGCCTAGACGGAGTCCAGCCTGCTTTGCAGGGCCAGAGAGCACTCAGGATGGCTCTCGAGTCGCTGCAGATACAAAGGGCCCCTTCTCGCAGGGAGGGGGGCCCACGGGACGCTCTCGCGCTGTGGCGGGAAGCCCTGCCTTCTTAGCGGGTTGGCACGGGTATCTCGGGGGACACCTGGTGTCACCCGCACGGAGTCAAGCCCCGTTCTGCGACGGGAGAGGTGCCGGGGCATGCTCTCCATGCCCTGCACGGGAAAAGTGCCTCTTCACGCAATGGGCGTGGCATCACGTGGGTTTTCCCGACTTGCGGTGGTGGGTTCTCGAGTTGTGGCGGGGCCCTGGCCAGTCTCCCCTGTTAGCCCAGTGGGGTGGTGTTGCCTCCTTTGGAGCGGCGAGGGCAGGGAGCCGCCTCGGTATTCCCCAGGAGGCGCTGCGGTGCACCGGGTCTCCGTCAAGCATTGAGCTAGGGCCCTCTGGGTGCCCCTCGAGGTGGGATGGGCATCTCGGGGCATCTCTGGAGTGGCATCAAGGGAGCCGAGGGGACTCAGCCTTTCTCTCGGGTCACAGGACGGGGAAACCGGGCTTCATCTCGAATGCAGGGTCGAAGGTCGTGCTTTTCCTGGAGTCGCAGCGGGAGGCGGGGGTTGCCTCTCTGGATCCGATGCCAGGCGCCTCAGGGAGCCTCCCTTGTTGCCTCTGGGAAGTGCCGGCCGGCCTCCTTTACCATTGCCAGGGGCAGCTGGGCTTCCCGTCGATTCGCTGCGATGCAATGGGGCCCCATGTGCCATTGCGGTCTTCCTTGGGGATCTTTGGACTTGGGGCCGGAACTGCTGTCTTGGGGCCTCCTCTGGAGCATCAGGAGAAGGGACAGGCCTCCTCTTCAGGTGCGAAGGAAAGTAGGAATTCCAGTCGAGTGGAGGCAAAGCCGGCGGCCCCCCTCTCGAGAAGAGGTGGCGTAGGAGAGGCGGGGTCGCTGTCGAGCCGCGCCGGGAGACTCGGGGTTGCACTCGCGTGGGGACACGAGGATCTCGGGGAACCTTTGGGGCTGCCTAGACGGAGTCCAGCCTGCTTTGCAGGGCCAGAGAGCACTCAGGATGGCTCTCGAGTCGTTGCAGATACAAAGTGCCCCTTCTCGCAGGGAGGGGGGCCCACGGGACGCTCTCGCGCTGTGGCGGGAAGCCCTGCCTTCTTGGCGGGTTGGTACGGGTATCTCGGGGGAAACCTGGTGCCACCCGCACGGAGTCAAGCCCCGTTCTGAGCCGGGAGAGGTGCCGGGGCATGCTCTCCATGCCCTGCACGGGAAAAGTGCCTCCTCACGCAATGGGCGTGGCATCACGTGGGTTTTCTCGACTTGCGGTGGTGGGTTCTTGAGTTGTGGCGGGGCCCTGGCTCGTCTCCCCTGTTAGCCCACTGGGGTGGTGTTGCCTCCTTTGGAGCGGCGAGGGGAGGGAGCTGCCTCGGGATTCCCCAGGAGGCGCTGCAGCGCACAGGGTCCGCGGCACGGCACGCATAGGGCTAGGACCCTCGGGGTGCCCCTCGAGGTCGGATGGGCTTCTCGGGGCATCTCTGGGGTGGCATCAAGGGAGCCGCGGGGACTCAGCCTTTCTCTCGGGTCACAGTAAGGGGAAATCGGGCTTCATCTCGAATGCAGGGTCGAAGGTCGTGCTTTTCCTGGAGTCGCAGCGGGAGGCGGGGGTTGCCTCTCTGGATCCCATGCCAGGCTCCTCAGGGAGCTTCTCTTGTTGCCTCTGGGAAGTGCCGACCTCCTTTGCCATTGCCAGGGGCAGCTGGGCTTCCCGTCGATTCGCTGCGATGCAATGGGGCCCCATGTGCCATTGCGGTTTTCCTTGGGGACCTTCGTTCTTGGGGCCAGAACTGGTGTCTTGGGGCCTCCTCTGGAGCGTCAGGAGAAGTGACAGGCCTCCTTTTGAGGTGCGAAGGAAAGTAGGGATTCCAG
Source organism: Giraffa tippelskirchi (assembly GCF_054371585.1). Lineage (NCBI taxonomy): Eukaryota > Metazoa > Chordata > Mammalia > Artiodactyla > Giraffidae > Giraffa > Giraffa tippelskirchi. The sequence goes on along the minus strand of NC_137288.1, from coordinate 5,278,272 downwards.
TCGAGTGGAGGCAAAGCCGGCGGCCCCCCTCTCGAGAAGAGGTGGCGTAGGCGAGGCGGGGTCGCTGTCGAGCCGCGCCTGGAGACTCGGGGCTCCGCTCTCGTGGGGACACGGGGATCTCGGGGAACCTCTGGGGGCGCCGAGAGGGAGTCCAGCCTCCTTTGAGGGCCAGAGAGCACTCAAGATGGCTCTCGAGTCGCTGCAGATACAAAGGGCCCCTTCTCGCACGGAGGGGGGCCCACAGGACGCTCTCGCGCTGTGGCGGGAAGCCCTGCCTTCTTGACCGGTTGGCACGGCTATCTCGGGGGACACCTGGTGTCGGCCGCACGGAGTGAAGCCCCGTTCTGAGCCGGGAGAGGTACCGGGGCATGCTCTCCACGCCCTGCAAGGGAAAAGCGCCTCCTCACGCAGTGTGCGTGGCATCACGTGGGGTTTCTCGACTTGCGGCGGTGGGTTCTCGAGTTGCGGCGGGAACCCTGGCCCGTCGCCCCTATTAGCCCAGGGGGGTCGTGGTGCCTCCTATGGAGCGGCGAGGGGAGGGAGCCGCCTTGGGTTTCCCCAGGAGGCGCTGCAGCGCACCGGGTCCGCGGCAAGCATTGAGCTAGGACCCTCGGGGTGCCCCTCGAGGTGGGATGGGCATCTCGGGGCATCTCTGGAGTGGCATCAAGGGAGCCGCGGGGACTCAGCCTTTCTCTCGGGTCACAGTAAGGGGAAACCGGGCTTCATCTCGAATGCAGGGTCGAAGGTCGTGCTTTTCCTGGAGTCGCAGCGGGAGGCGGGGGTTGCCTCTCTGGATCCCATGCCAGGCTCCTCAGGGAGCTTCTCCTGTTGCCTCTGGGAAGTGCCGGCCTCCCTTGCCATTGCCAGGGGCAGCTGGGCTTCCCGTCGATTCGCTGCAATGGAATGTGGCCCCATGTGCCATTGCGGGCTTCCTTGGGGACCTTTGGCCTTGGGGCCGGATCTGGTGTCTTGGGGCCTCCTCTGGAGTGTCAGGAGAAGTGACAGGCCTCCTCTTGAGGTGCGAAGGAAAGTAGGGATTCCCGTCGAGTGGAGGCAAAGCCGGCGGCCCCCCTCTCGAGAAGAGGTGGCGTAGGGGAGGTGGGATCGCTGTCTAACTGTGCCTGGAGACGCGGGGTTCCACTCGCGTGGGGACACGGGGATCTCGGGGCACCTCTGGGGCCGCCTAGACGGAGTCCAGCCTGCTTTGCAGGGCCAGAGAGCACTCAGGATGGCTCTCGAGTCGCTGCAGATACAAAGGGCCCCTTCTCGCAGGGAGGGGGGCCCACGGGACGCTCTCGCGCTGTGGCGGGAAGCCCTGCCTTCTTAGGGGGTTGGCACGGGTATCTCGGGGGACACCTGGTGTCACCCGCATGGAGTCAAGCCCCGTTCTGAGACGGGAGAGGTGCCGGGGCATGCTCTCCATGCCCTGCACGGGAAAAGTGCCTCCTCACGCAATGGGCGTGGCATCACGTGGGTTTTCTCGACTTGCGGCGGTGGGTTCTCGAGTTGTGGCGGGGCCCTGGCCAGTCTCCCCTGTTAGCCCAGTGGGGTGGTGTTGCCTCCTTTGGAGCGGCGAGGGCAGGGAGCCGCTTCGGTATTCCCCAGGAGGCGCTGCGGTGCACCGGGTCTCCGTCACGCATTGAGCTAGGGCCCTCGGGGTGCCCCTCGAGGTGGGATGGGCATCTCGGGGCATCTCTGGAGTGGCATCAAGGGAGCCGAGGGGACTCAGCCTTTCTCTCGGGTCACAGGACGGGGAAACCGGGCTTCATCTCGAATGCAGGGTCGAAGGTCGTGCTTTTCCTGGAGTCGCAGCGGGAGGCGGGGGTTGCCTCTCTGGATCCGATGCCAGGCGCCTCAGGGAGCCTCTCTTGTTGCCTCTGGGAAGTGCCGGCCGGCCTCCTTTACCATTGCCAGGGGCAGCTGGGCTTCCCGTCGATTCGCTGCGATGCAATGGGGCCCCATGTGCCATTGCGGTCTTCCTTGGGGATCTTTGGACTTGGGGCCGGAACTGCTGTCTTGGGGCCTCCTCTGGAGCATCAGGAGAAGGGACAGGCCTCCTCTTCAGGTGCAAAGGAAAGTAGGAATTCCAGTCGAGTGGAGGCAAAGCCGGCGGCCCCCCTCTCGAGAAGAGGTGGCGTAGGAGAGGCGGGGTCGCTGTCGAGCCGCGCCGGGAGACTCGGGGTTGCACTCGCGTGGGGACACGAGGATCTCGGGGAACCTTTGGGGCTGCCTAGACGGAGTCCAGCCTGCTTTGCAGGGCCAGAGAGCACTCAGGATGCCTCTCGAGTCGTTGCAGATACAAAATGCCCCTTCTCGCAGGGAGGGGGGCCCACGGGACGCTCTCGCGTTGTGGCGGGAAGCCCTGCCTTCTTGGCGGGTTGGTACGGGTATCTCGGGGGAAACCTGGTGCTACCCGCACGGAGTCAAGCCCCGTTCTGAGCCGGGAGAGGTGCCGGGGCATGCTCTCCATGCCCTGCACGGGAAAAGTGCCTCCTCACGCAATGGGCGTGGCATCACGTGGGTTTTCTCGACTTGCGGTGGTGGGTTCTTGAGTTGTGGCGGGGCCCTGGCTCGTCTCCCCTGTTAGCCCACTGGGGTGGTGTTGCCTCCTTTGGAGCGGCGAGGGGAGGGAGCTGCCTCGGGATTCCCCAGGAGGCGCTGCAGCGCACAGGGTCCGCGGCACGGCACGCATAGGGCTAGGACCCTCGGGGTGCCCCTCGAGGTCGGATGGGCTTCTCGGGGCATCTCTGGGGTGGCATCAAGGGAGCCGCGGGGACTCAGCCTTTCTCTCGGGTCACAGTAAGGGGAAATCGGGCTTCATCTCGAATGCAGGGTCGAAGGTCGTGCTTTTCCTGGAGTCGCAGCGGGAGGCGGGGGTTGCCTCTCTGGATCCCATGCCAGGCTCCTCAGGGAGCTTCTCTTGTTGCCTCTGGGAAGTGCCGACCTCCTTTGCCATTGCCAGGGGCAGCTGGGCTTCCCGTCGATTCGCTGCGATGCAATGGGGCCCCATGTGCCATTGCGGTTTTCCTTGGGGACCTTCGTTCTTGGGGCCAGAACTGGTGTCTTGGGGCCTCCTCTGGAGCGTCAGGAGAAGTGACAGGCCTCCTTTTGAGGTGCGAAGGAAAGTAGGGATTCCAGTCGAGTGGAGGCAAAGCCGGCGGCCCCCCTCTCGAGAAGAGGTGGCGTAGGCGAGGCGGGGTCGCTGTCGAGCCGCGCCTGGAGACTCGGGGCTCCGCTCTCGTGGGGACACGGGGATCTCGGGGAACCTCTGGGGGCGCCGAGAGGGAGTCCAGCCTCCTTTGAGGGCCAGAGAGCACTCAAGATGGCTCTCGAGTCGCTGCAGATACAAAGGGCCCATTCTCGCACGGAGGGGGGCCCACAGGACGCTCTCGCGCTGTGGCAGGAAGCCCTGCCTTCTTGACCGGTTGGCACGGCTATCTCGGGGGACACCTGGTGTCGGCCGCACGGAGTGAAGCCCCGTTCTGAGCCGGGAGAGGTACCGGGGCATGCTCTCCACGCCCTGCAAGGGAAAAGCGCCTCCTCACGCAGTGGGCGTGGCATCACGTGGGGTTTCTCGACTTGCGGCGGTGGGTTCTCGAGTTGCGGCGGGGACCCTGGCCCGTCGCCCCTATTAGCCCAGCGGGGTCGTGGTGCCTCCTATGGAGCGGCGAGGGGAGGGAGCCGCCTTGGGTTTCCCCAGGAGGCGCTGCAGCGCACCGGGTCCGCGGCAAGCATTGAGCTAGGACCCTCGGGGTGCCCCTCGAGGTGGGATGGGCATCTCGGGGCATCTCTGGAGTGGCATCAAGGGAGCCGCGGGGACTCAGCCTTTCTCTCGGGTCACAGTAAGGGGAAACCGGGCTTCATCTCGAATGCAGGGTCGAAGGTCGTGCTTTTCCTGGAGTCGCAGCGGGAGGCGGGGGTTGCCTCTCTGGATCCCATGCCAGGCTCCTCAGGGAGCTTCTCCTGTTGCCTCTGGGAAGTGCCGGCCTCCCTTGCCATTGCCAGGGGCAGCTGGGCTTCCCGTCGATTCGCTGCAATGGAATGTGGCCCCATGTGCCATTGCGGGCTTCCTTGGGGACCTTTGGCCTTGGGGCCGGATCTGGTGTCTTGGGGCCTCCTCTGGAGCGTCAGGAGAAGTGACAGGCGTCCTCTTGAGGTGCGAAGGAAAGTAGGGATTCCCGTCGAGTGGAGGCAAAGCCGGCGGCCCCCCTCTCGAGAAGAGGTGGCGTAGGGGAGGTGGGATCGCTGTCTAACTGTGCCTGGAGACGCGGGGTTCCACTCGCGTGGGGACACGGGGATCTCGGGGCACCTCTGGGGCCGCCTAGACGGAGTCCAGCCTGCTTTGCAGGGCCAGAGAGCACTCAGGATGGCTCTCGAGTCGCTGCAGATACAAAGGGCCCCTTCTCGCAGGGAGGGGGGCTCACGGGACGCTCTCGCGCTGTGGCGGGAAGCCCTGCCTTCTTAGCGGGTTGGCACGGGTATCTCGGGGGACACCTGGTGTCACCCGCACGGAGTCAAGCCCCGTTCTGAGCCGGGAGAGGTGCCGGGGCATGCTCTCCATGCCCTGCACGGGAAAAGTGCCTCCTCACGCAATGGGCGTGGCATCACGTGGGTTTTCCCGACTTGCGGTGGTGGGTTCTCGAGTTGTGGCGGGGCCCTGGCCAGTCTCCCCTGTTAGCCCAGTGGGGTGGTGTTGCCTCCTTTGGAGCGGCGAGGGCAGGGAGCCGCCTCGGTATTCCCCAGGAGGCGCTGCGGTGCACCGGGTCTCCGTCAAGCATTGAGCTAGGGCCCTCTGGGTGCCCCTCGAGGTGGGATGGGCATCTCGGGGCATCTCTGGAGTGGCATCAAGGGAGCCGAGGGGACTCAGCCTTTCTCTCGGGTCACAGGACGGGGAAACCGGGCTTCATCTCGAATGCAGGGTCGAAGGTCGTGCTTTTCCTGGAGTCGCAGCGGGAGGCGGGGGTTGCCTCTCTGGATCCAATGCCAGGCGCCTCAGGGAGCCTCTCTTGTTGCCTCTGGGAAGTGCCGGCCGGCCTCCTTTACCATTGCCAGGGGCAGCTGGGCTTCCCGTCGATTCGCTGCGATGCAATGGGGCCCCATGTGCCATTGCGGTCTTCCTTGGGGATCTTTGCACTTGGGGCCGGAACTGCTGTCTTGGGGCCTCCTCTGGAGCATCAGGAGAAGGGACAGGCCTCCTCTTCAGGTGCGAAGGAAAGTAGGAATTCCAGTCGAGTGGAGGCAAAGCCGGCGGCCCCCCTCTCGAGAAGAGGTGGCGTAGGAGAGGCGGAGTCGCTGTCGAGCCGCGCCGGGAGACTCGGGGTTGCACTCGCGTGGGGACACGAGGATCTCGGGGAACCTTTGGGGCTGCCTAGACGGAGTCCAGCCTGCTTTGCAGGGCCAGAGAGCACTCAGGATGGCTCTCGAGTCGTTGCAGATACAAAGTGCCCCTTCTCGCAGGGAGGGGGGCCCACGGGACGCTCTCGCGCTGTGGCGGGAAGCCCTGCCTTCTTGGCGGGTTGGTACGGGTATCTCGGGGGAAACCTGGTGCCACCCGCACGGAGTCAAGCCCCGTTCTGAGCCGGGAGAGGTGCCGGGGCATGCTCTCCATGCCCTGCACGGGAAAAGTGCCTCCTCACGCAATGGGCGTGGCATCACGTGGGTTTTCTCGACTTGCGGTGGTGGGTTCTTGAGTTGTGGCGGGGCCCTGGCTCGTCTCCCCTGTTAGCCCACTGGGGTGGTGTTGCCTCCTTTGGAGCGGCGAGGGGAGGGAGCTGCCTCGGGATTCCCCAGGAGGCGCTGCAGCGCACAGGGTCCGCGGCACGGCACGCATAGGGCTAGGACCCTCGGGGTGCCCCTCGAGGTCGGATGGGCTTCTCGGGGCATCTCTGGGGTGGCATCAAGGGAGCCGCGGGGACTCAGCCTTTCTCTCGGGTCACAGTAAGGGGAAATCGGGCTTCATCTCGAATGCAGGGTCGAAGGTCGTGCTTTTCCTGGAGTCGCAGCGGGAGGCGGGGGTTGCCTCTCTGGATCCCATGCCAGGCTCCTCAGGGAGCTTCTCTTGTTGCCTCTGGGAAGTGCCGACCTCCTTTGCCATTGCCAGGGGCAGCTGGGCTTCCCGTCGATTCGCTGCGATGCAATGGGGCCCCATGTGCCATTGCGGTTTTCCTTGGGGACCTTCGTTCTTGGGGCCAGAACTGGTGTCTTGGGGCCTCCTCTGGAGCGTCAGGAGAAGTGACAGGCCTCCTTTTGAGGTGCGAAGGAAAGTAGGGATTCCAGTCGAGTGGAGGCAAAGCCGGCGGCCCCCCTCTCGAGAAGAGGTGGCGTAGGCGAGGCGGGGTCGCTGTCGAGCCGCGCCTGGAGACTCGGGGCTCCGCTCTCGTGGGGACACGGGGATCTCGGGGAACCTCTGGGGGCGCCGAGAGGGAGTCCAGCCTCCTTTGAGGGCCAGAGAGCACTCAAGATGGCTCTCGAGTCGCTGCAGATACAAAGGGCCCCTTCTCGCACGGAGGGGGGCCCACAGGACGCTCTCGCGCTGTGGCGGGAAGCCCTGCCTTCTTGACCGGTTGGCACGGCTATCTCGGGGGACACCTGGTGTCGGCCGCACGGAGTGAAGCCCCGTTCTGAGCCGGGAGAGGTACCGGGGCATGCTCTCTACGCCCTGCAAGGGAAAAGCGCCTCCTCACGCAGTGGGCGTGGCATCACGTGGGGTTTCTCGACTTGCGGCGGTGGGTTCTCGAGTTGCGGCGGGGACCCTGGCCCGTCGCCCCTATTAGCCCAGCGGGGTCGTGGTGCCTCCTATGGAGCGGCGAGGGGAGGGAGCCGCCTTGGGTTTCCCCAGGAGGCGCTGCAGCGCACCGGGTCCGCGGCAAGCATTGAGCTAGGACCCTCGGGGTGCCCCTCGAGGTGGGATGGGCATCTCGGGGCATCTCTGGAGTGGCATCAAGGGAGCCGCGGGGACTCAGCCTTTCTCTCGGGTGACAGTAAGGGGAAACCGGGCTTCATCTCGAATGCAGGGTCGAAGGTCGTGCTTTTCCTGGAGTCGCAGCGGGAGGCGGGGGTTGCCTCTCTGGATCCCATGCCAGGCTCCTCAGGGAGCTTCTCCTGTTGCCTCTGGGAAGTGCCGGCCTCCCTTGCCATTGCCAGGGGCAGCTGGGCTTCCCGTCGATTCGCTGCAATGGAATGTGGCCCCATGTGCCATTGCGGGCTTCCTTGGGGACCTTTGGCCTTGGGGCCGGATCTGGTGTCTTGGGGCCTCCTCTGGAGCGTCAGGAGAAGTGACAGGCCTCCTCTTGAGGTGCGAAGGAAAGTAGGGATTCCCGTCGAGTGGAGGCAAAGCCGGCGGCCCCCCTCTCGAGAAGAGGTGGCGTAGGGGAGGTGGGATCGCTGTCTAACTGTGCCTGGAGACGCGGGGTTCCACTCGCGTGGGGACACGGGGATCTCGGGGCACCTCTGGGGCCGCCTAGACGGAGTCCAGCCTGCTTTGCAGGGCCAGAGAGCACTCAGGATGGCTCTCGAGTCGCTGCAGATACAAAGGGCCCCTTCTCGCAGGGAGGGGGGCCCACGGGACGCTCTCGCGCTGTGGCGGGAAGCCCTGCCTTCTTAGCGGGTTGGCATGGGTATCTCGGGGGACACCTGGTGTCACCCGCATGGAGTCAAGCCCCGTTCTGAGCCGGGAGAGGTGCCGGGGCATGCTCTCCATGCCCTGCACGGGAAAAGTACCTCCTCACGCAATGGGCGTGGCATCACGTTGGTTTTCCCGACTTGCGGTGGTGGGTTCTCGAGTTGTGGCGGGGCCCTGGCCAGTCTCCCCTGTTAGCCCAGTGGGGTGGTGTTGCCTCCTTTGGAGCGGCGAGGGCAGGGAGCCGCCTCGGTATTCCCCAGGAGGCGCTGCGGTGCACCGGGTCTCCGTCAAGCATTGAGCTAGGGCCCTCTGGGTGCCCCTCGAGGTGGGATGGGCATCTCGGGGCATCTCTGGAGTGGCATCAAGGGAGCCGAGGGGACTCAGCCTTTCTCTCGGGTCACAGGACGGGGAAACCGGGCTTCATCTCGAATGCAGGGTCGAAGGTCGTGCTTTTCCTGGAGTCGCAGCGGGAGGCGGGGGTTGCCTCTCTGGATCCCATGCCAGGCGCCTCAGGGAGCCTCTCTTGTTGCCTCTGGGAAGTGCCGGCCGGCCTCCTTTACCATTGCCAGGGGCAGCTGGGCTTCCCGTCGATTCGCTGTGATGCAATGGGGCCCCATGTGCCATTGCGGTCTTCCTTTGGGATCTTTGGACTTGGGGCCGGAACTGCTGTCTTGGGGCCTCCTCTGGAGCATCAGGAGAAGGGACAGGCCTCCTCTTCAGGTGCGAAGGAAAGTAGGAATTCCAGTCGAGTGGAGGCAAAGCCGGCGGCCCCCCTCTCGAGAAGAGGTGGCGTAGGAGAGGCGGGGTCGCTGTCGAGCCGCGCCGGGAGACTCGGGGTTGCACTCGCGTGGGGACACGAGGATCTCGGGGAACCTTTGGGGCTGCCTAGACGGAGTCCAGCCTGCTTTGCAGGGCCAGAGAGCACTCAGGATGGCTCTCGAGTCGTTGCAGATACAAAGTGCCCCTTCTCGCAGGGAGGGGGGCCCACGGGACGCTCTCGCGCTGTGGCGGGAAGCCCTGCCTTCTTGGCGGGTTGGTACGGGTATCTCGGGGGAAACCTGGTGCCACCCGCACGGAGTCAAGCCCCGTTCTGAGCCGGGAGAGGTGCCGGGGCATGCTCTCCATGCCCTGCACGGGAAAAGTGCCTCCTCACGCAATGGGCGTGGCATCACGTGGGTTTTCTCGACTTGCGGTGGTGGGTTCTTGAGTTGTGGCGGGGCCCTGGCTCGTCTCCCCTGTTAGCCCACTGGGGTGGTGTTGCCTCCTTTGGAGCGGCGAGGGGAGGGAGCTGCCTCGGGATTCCCCAGGAGGCGCTGCAGCGCACAGGGTCCGCGGCACGGCACGCATAGGGCTAGGACCCTCGGGGTGCCCCTCGAGGTCGGATGGGCTTCTCGGGGCATCTCTGGGGTGGCATCAAGGGAGCCGCGGGGACTCAGCCTTTCTCTCGGGTCACAGTAAGGGGAAATCGGGCTTCATCTCGAATGCAGGGTCGAAGGTCGTGCTTTTCCTGGAGTCGCAGCGGGAGGCGGGGGTTGCCTCTCTGGATCCCATGCCAGGCTCCTCAGGGAGCTTCTCTTGTTGCCTCTGGGAAGTGCCGACCTCCTTTGCCATTGCCAGGGGCAGCTGGGCTTCCCGTCGATTCGCTGCGATGCAATGGGGCCCCATGTGCCATTGCGGTTTTCCTTGGGGACCTTCGTTCTTGGGGCCAGAACTGGTGTCTTGGGGCCTCCTCTGGAGCGTCAGGAGAAGTGACAGGCCTCCTTTTGAGGTGCGAAGGAAAGTAGGGATTCCAGTCGAGTGGAGGCAAAGCCGGCGGCCCCCCTCTCGAGAAGAGGTGGCGTAGGCGAGGCGGGGGTCGCTGTCGAGCCGCGCCTGGAGACTCGGGGCTCCGCTCTCGTGGGGACACGGGGATCTCGGGGAACCTCTGGGGGCGCCTAGAGGGAGTCCAGCCTCCTTTGAGGGCCAGAGAGCACTCAAGATGGCTCTCGAGTCGCTGCAGATACAAAGGGCCCCTTCTCGCACGGAGGGGGGCCCACAGGACGCTCTCGCGCTGTGGCGGGAAGCCCTGCCTTCTTGACCGGTTGGCACAGCTATCTCGGGGGACACCTGGTGTCGGCCGCACGGAGTGAAGCCCTGTTCTGAGCCGGGAGAGGTACCGGGGCATGCTCTCCACGCCCTGCAAGGGAAAAGCGCCTCCTCACGCAGTGGGCGTGGCATCACATGGGGTTTCTCGACTTGCGGCGGTGGGTTCTCGACTTGCGGCGGGGACCCTGGCCCGTCGCCCCTATTAGCCCAGCGGGGTCGTGGTGCCTCCTATGGAGCGGCGAGGGGAGGGAGCCGCCTTGGGTTTCCCCAGGAGGCGCTGCAGCGCACCGGGTCCGCGGCAAGCATTGAGCTAGGACCCTCGGGGTGCCCCTTGAGGTGGGATGGGCATCTCGGGGCATCTCTGGAGTGGCATCAAGGGAGCCGCGGGGACTCAGCCTTTCTCTCGGGTCACAGTAAGGGGAAATCGGGCTTCATCTCGAATGCAGGGTCGAAGGTCGTGCTTTTCCTGGAGTCGCAGCGGGAGGCGGGGGTTGCCTCTCTGGATCCCATGCCAGGCTCCTCAGGGAGCTTCTCCTGTTGCCTCTGGGAAGTGCCGGCCTCCCTTGCCATTGCCAGGGGCAGCTGGGCTTCCCGTCGATTCGCTGCAATGGAATGTGGCCCCATGTGCCATTGCGGGCTTCCTTGGGGACCTTTGGCCTTGGGGCCGGATCTGGTGTCTTGGGGCCTCCTCTGGAGCGTCAGGAGAAGTGACAGGCCTCCTCTTGAGGTGCGAAGGAAAGTAGGGATTCCCGTCGAGTGGAGGCAAAGCTGCGGCCCCCGTCTCGAGAAGAGGTGGCGTAGGGGAGGTGGGATCGCTGTCTAACTGTGCCTGGAGAAGCGGGGTTCCACTCGCGTGGGGACACGGGGATCTCGGGGCACCTCTGGGGCCGCCTAGACGGAGTCCAGCCTGCTTTGCAGGGCCAGAGAGCACTCAGGATGGCTCTCGAGTCGCTGCAGATACAAAGGGCCCCTTCTCGCAGGGAGGGGGGCCCACGGGACGCTCTCGCGCTGTGGCGGGAAGCCCTGCCTCCTTAGCGGGTTGGCACGGGTATCTCGGGGGACACCTGGTGTCACCCGCACGGAGTCAAGCCCCGTTCTGAGACGGGAGAGGTGCCGGGGCATGCTCTCCATGCCCTGCACGGGAAAAGTGCCTCCTCACGCAATGGGCGTGGCATCACGTGTGTTTTCTCGACTTGCGGAGGGTGGGTTCTCGAGTTGTGGCGGGGCCCTGGCCAGTCTCCCCTGTTAGCCCAGTGGGGTGGTGTTGCCTCCTTTGGAGCGGCGAGGGCAGGGAGCCGCCTCGGTATTCCCCAGGAGGCGCTGCGGTGCACCGGGTCTCCGTCAAGCATTGAGCTAGGGCCCTCGGGGTGCCCCTCGAGGTGGGATGGGCATCTCGGGGCATCTCTGGAGTGGCATCAAGGGAGCCGAGGGGACTCAGCCTTTCTCTCGGGTCACAGGACGGGGAAACCGGGCTTCATCTCGAATGCAGGGTCGAAGGTCGTGCTTTTCCTGGAGTCGCAGCGGGAGGCGGGGGTTGCCTCTCTGGATCCGATGCCAGGCGCCTCAGGGAGCCTCTCTTGTTGCCTCTGGGAAGTGCCGGCCGGCCTCCTTTACCATTGCCAGGGGCAGCTGGGCTTCCCGTCGATTCGCTGCGATGCAATGGGGCCCCATGTGCCATTGCGGTCTTCCTTGGGGATCTTTGGACTTGGGGCCGGAACTGCTGTCTTGGGGCCTCCTCTGGAGCATCAGGAGAAGGGACAGGCCTCCTCTTCAGGTGCGAAGGAAAGTAGGAATTCCAGTCGAGTGGAGGCAAAGCCGGCGGCCCCCCTCTCGAGAAGAGGTGGCGTAGGAGAGGCGGGGTCGCTGTCGAGCCGCGCCGGGAGACTCGGGGTTGCACTCGCGTGGGGACACGAGGATCTCGGGGAACCTTTGGGGCTGCCTAGACGGAGTCCAGCCTGCTTTGCAGGGCCAGAGAGCACTCAGGATGGCTCTCGAGTCGTTGCAGATACAAAGTGCCCCTTCTCGCAGGGAGGGGGGCCCACGGGACGCTCTCGCGCTGTGGCGGGAAGCCCTGCCTTCTTGGCGGGTTGGTACGGGTATCTCGGGGGAAACCTGGTGCCACCCGCACGGAGTCAAGCCCCGTTCTGAGCCGGGAGAGGTGCCGGGGCATGCTCTCCATGCCCTGCACGGGAAAAGTGCCTCCTCACGCAATGGGCGTGGCATCACGTGGGTTTTCTCGACTTGCGGTGGTGGGTTCTTGAGTTGTGGCGGGGCCCTGGCTCGTCTCCCCTGTTAGCCCACTGGGGTGGTGTTGCCTCCTTTGGAGCGGCGAGGGGAGGGAGCTGCCTCGGGATTCCCCAGGAGGCGCTGCAGCGCACAGGGTCCGCGGCACGGCACGCATAGGGCTAGGACCCTCGGGGTGCCCCTCGAGGTCGGATGGGCTTCTCGGGGCATCTCTGGGGTGGCATCAAGGGAGCCGCGGGGACTCAGCCTTTCTCTCGGGTCACAGTAAGGGGAAATCGGGCTTCATCTCGAATGCAGGGTCGAAGGTCGTGCTTTTCCTGGAGTCGCAGCGGGAGGCGGGGGTTGCCTCTCTGGATCCCATGCCAGGCTCCTCAGGGAGCTTCTCTTGTTGCCTCTGGGAAGTGCCGACCTCCTTTGCCATTGCCAGGGGCAGCTGGGCTTCCCGTCGATTCGCTGCGATGCAATGGGGCCCCATGTGCCATTGCGGTTTTCCTTGGGGACCTTCGTTCTTGGGGCCAGAACTGGTGTCTTGGGGCCTCCTCTGGAGCGTCAGGAGAAGTGACAGGCCTCCTTTTGAGGTGCGAAGGAAAGTAGGGATTCCAGTCGAGTGGAGGCAAAGCCGGCGGCCCCCCTCTCGAGAAGAGGTGGCATAGGCGAGGCGGGGGTCGCTGTCGAGCCGCGCCTGGAGACTCGGGGCTCCGCTCTCGTGGGGACACGGGGATCTCGGGGAACCTCTGGGGGCGCCTAGAGGGAGTCCAGCCTCCTTTGAGGGCCAGAGAGCACTCAAGATGGCTCTCGAGTCGCTGCAGATACAAAGGGCCCCTTCTCGCACGGAGGGGGGCCCACAGGACGCTCTCGCGCTGTGGCGGGAAGCCCTGCCTTCTTGACCGGTTGGCACGGCTATCTCGGGGGACACCTGGTGTCGGCCGCACGGAGTGAAGCCCTGTTCTGAGCCGGGAGAGGTACCGGGGCATGCTCTCCACGCCCTGCAAGGGAAAAGCGCCTCCTCACGCAGTGGGCGTGGCATCACATGGGGTTTCTCGACTTGCGGCGGTGGGTTCTCGACTTGCGGCGGGGACCCTGGCCCGTCGCCCCTATTAGCCCAGCGGGGTCGTGGTGCCTCCTATGGAGCGGCGAGGGGAGGGAGCCGCCTTGGGTTTCCCCAGGAGGCGCTGCAGCGCACCGGGTCCGCGGCAAGCATTGAGCTAGGACCCTCGGGGTGCCCCTTGAGGTGGGATGGGCATCTCGGGGCATCTCTGGAGTGGCATCAAGGGAGCCGCGGGGACTCAGCCTTTCTCTCGGGTCACAGTAAGGGGAAACCGGGCTTCATCTCGAATGCAGGGTCGAAGGTCGTGCTTTTCCTGGAGTCGCAGCGGGAGGCGGGGGTTGCCTCTCTGGATCCCATGCCAGGCTCCTCAGGGAGCTTCTCCTGTTGCCTCTGGGAAGTGCCGGCCTCCCTTGCCATTGCCAGGGGCAGCTGGGCTTCCCGTCGATTCGCTGCAATGGAATGTGGCCCCATGTGCCATTGCGGGCTTCCTTGGGGACCTTTGGCCTTGGGGCCGGATCTGGTGTCTTGGGGCCTCCTCTGGAGCGTCAGGAGAAGTGACAGGCCTCCTCTTGAGGTGCGAAGGAAAGTAGGGATTCCCGTCGAGTGGAGGCAAAGCTGCGGCCCCCCTCTCGAGAAGAGGTGGCGTAGGGGAGGTGGGATCGCTGTCTAACTGTGCCTGGAGAAGCGGGGTTCCACTCGCGTGGGGACACGGGGATCTCGGGGCACCTCTGGGGCCGCCTAGACGGAGTCCAGCCTGCTTTGCAGGGCCAGAGAGCACTCAGGATGGCTCTCGAGTCGCTGCAGATACAAAGGGCCCCTTCTCGCAGGGAGGGGGGCCCACGGGACGCTCTCGCGCTGTGGCGGGAAGCCCTGCCTCCTTAGCGGGTTGGCACGGGTATCTCGGGGGACACCTGGTGTCACCCGCACGGAGTCAAGCCCCGTTCTGAGACGGGAGAGGTGCCGGGGCATGCTCTCCATGCCCTGCACGGGAAAAGTGCCTCCTCACGCAATGGGCGTGGCATCACGTGTGTTTTCTCGACTTGCGGAGGGTGGGTTCTCGAGTTGTGGCGGGGCCCTGGCCAGTCTCCCCTGTTAGCCCAGTGGGGTGGTGTTGCCTCCTTTGGAGCGGCGAGGGCAGGGAGCCGCCTCGGTATTCCCCAGGAGGCGCTGCGGTGCACCGGGTCTCCGTCAAGCATTGAGCTAGGGCCCTCTGGGTGCCCCTCGAGGTGGGATGGGCATCTCGGGGCATCTCTGGAGTGGCATCAAGGGAGCCGAGGGGACTCAGCCTTTCTCTCGGGTCACAGGACGGGGAAACCGGGCTTCATCTCGAATGCAGGGTCGAAGGTCGTGCTTTTCCTGGAGTCGCAGCGGGAGGCGGGGGTTGCCTCTCTGGATCCGATGCCAGGCGCCTCAGGGAGCCTCTCTTGTTGCCTCTGGGAAGTGCCGGCCGGCCTCCTTTACCATTGCCAGGGGCAGCTGGGCTTCCCGTCGATTCGCTGCGATGCAATGGGGCCCCATGTGCCATTGCGGTCTTCCTTGGGGATCTTTGGACTTGGGGCCGGAACTGCTGTCTTGGGGCCTCCTCTGGAGCATCAGGAGAAGGGACAGGCCTCCTCTTCAGGTGCGAAGGAAAGTAGGAATTCCAGTCGAGTGGAGGCAAAGCCGGCGGCCCCCCTCTCGAGAAGAGGTGGCGTAGGAGAGGCGGGGTCGCTGTCGAGCCGCACCGGGAGACTCGGGGTTGCACACGCGTGGGGACACGAGGATCTCGGGGAACCTTTGGGGCTGCCTAGACGGAGTCCAGCCTGCTTTGCAGGGCCAGAGAGCACTCAGGATGGCTCTCGAGTCGTTGCAGATACAAAGTGCCCCTTCTCGCAGGGAGGGGGGCCCACGGGACGCTCTCGCGCTGTGGCGGGAAGCCCTGCCTTCTTGGCGGGTTGGTACGGGTATCTCGGGGGAAACCTGGTGCCACCCGCACGGAGTCAAGCCCCGTTCTGAGCCGGGAGAGGTGCCGGGGCATGCTCTCCATGCCCTGCACGGGAAAAGTGCCTCCTCACGCAATGGGCGTGGCATCACGTGGGTTTTCTCGACTTGCGGTGGTGGGTTCTTGAGTTGTGGCGGGGCCCTGGCTCGTCTCCCCTGTTAGCCCACTGGGGTGGTGTTGCCTCCTTTGGAGCGGCGAGGGGAGGGAGCTGCCTCGGGATTCCCCAGGAGGCGCTGCAGCGCACAGGGTCCGCGGCACGGCACGCATAGGGCTAGGACCCTCGGGGTGCCCCTCGAGGTCGGATGGGCTTCTCGGGGCATCTCTGGGGTGGCATCAAGGGAGCCGCGGGGACTCAGCCTTTCTCTTGGGTCACAGTAAGGGGAAATCGGGCTTCATCTCGAATGCAGGGTCGAAGGTCGTGCTTTTCCTGGAGTCGCAGCGGGAGGCGGGGGTTGCCTCTCTGGATCCCATGCCAGGCTCCTCAGGGAGCTTCTCTTGTTGCCTCTGGGAAGTGCCGACCTCCTTTGCCATTGCCAGGGGCAGCTGGGCTTCCCGTCGATTCGCTGCGATGCAATGGGGCCCCATGTGCCATTGCGGTTTTCCTTGGGGACCTTCGTTCTTGGGGCCAGAACTGGTGTCTTGGGGCCTCCTCTGGAGCGTCAGGAGAAGTGACAGGCCTCCTTTTGAGGTGCGAAGGAAAGTAGGGATTCCAGTCGAGTGGAGGCAAAGCCGGCGGCCCCCCTCTCGAGAAGAGGTGGCGTAGGAGAGGCGGGGTCGCTGTCGAGCCGCGCCTGGAGACTCGGGGCTCCGCTCTCGTGGGGACACGGGGATCTCGGGGAACCTCTGGGGGTGCCGAGAGGGAGTCCAGCCTCCTTTGAGGGCCAGAGAGCACTCAAGATGGCTCTCGAGTCGCTGCAGATACAAAGGGCCCCTTCTCGCACGGAGGGGGGCCCACAGGACGCTCTCGCGCTGTGGCGGGAAGCCCTGCCTTCTTGACTGGTTGGCTCGGCTATCTCGGGGGACACCTGGTGTCGGCCGCACGGAGTGAAGCCCCGTTCTGAGCCGGGAGAGGTACCGGGGCATGCTCTCCACGCCCTGCAAGGGAAAAGCGCCTCCTCACGCAGTGGGCGTGGCATCACGTGGGGTTTCTCGACTTGCGGCGGTGGGTTCTCGAGTTGCGGCGGGGACCCTGGCCCGTCGCCCCTATTAGCCCAGCGGGGTCGTGGTGCCTCCTATGGAGCGTCGAGGGGAGGGAGCCGCCTTGGGTTTCCCCAGGAGGCGCTGCAGCGCACCGGGTCCGCGGCAAGCATTGAGCTAGGACCCTCGGGGTGCCCCTCGAGGTGGGATGGGCATCTCGGGGCATCTCTGGAGTGGCATCAAGGGAGCCGCGGGGACTCAGCCTTTCTCTCGGGTCACAGTAAGGGGAAACCGGGCTTCATCTCGAATGCAGGGTCGAAGGTCGTGCTTTTCCTGGAGTCGCAGCGGGAGGCGGGGGTTGCCTCTCTGGATCCCATGCCAGGCTCCTCAGGGAGCTTCTCCTGTTGCCTCTGGGAAGTGCCGGCCTCCCTTGCCATTGCCAGGGGCAGCTGGGCTTCCCGTCGATTCGCTGCAATGGAATGTGGCCCCATGTGCCATTGCGGGCTTCCTTGGGGACCTTTGGCCTTGGGGCCGGATCTGGTGTCTTGGGGCCTCCTCTGGAGCGTCAGGAGAAGTGACAGGCCTCCTCTTGAGGTGCGAAGGAAAGTAGGGATTCCCGTCGAGTGGAGGCAAAGCCGGCGGCCCCCCTCTCGAGAAGAGGTGGCGTAGGGGAGGTGGGATCGCTGTCTAACTGTGCCTGGAGACGCGGGGTTCCACTCGCGTGGGGACACGGGGATCTCGGGGCACCTCTGGGGCCGCCTAGACGGAGTCCAGCCTGCTCTGCAGGGCCAGAGAGCACTCAGGATGGCTCTCGAGTCACTGCAGATACAAAGGGCCCCTTCTCGCAGGGAGGGGGGCCCACGGGACGCTCTCGCGCTGTGGCGGGAAGCCCTGCCTCCTTAGCGGGTTGGCACGGGTATCTCGGGGGACACCTGGTGTCACCCGCACGGAGTCAAGCCCCGTTCTGAGCCGGGAGAGGTGCCGGGGCATGCTCTCCATGCCCTGCACGGGAAAATTGCCTCCTCACGCAATGGGCGTGGTATCACGTGGGTTTTCCCGACTTGCGGCGGTGGGTTCTCGAGTTGTGGCGGGGCCCTGGCCAGTCTCCCCTGTTAGCCCAGTGGGGTGGTGTTGCCTCCTTTGGATCGGCGAGGGCAAGGAGCCGCCTCGGTATTCCCCAGGAGGCGCTGCGGTGCACCGGGTCTCCGTCAAGCATTGAGCTAGGGCCCTCGGGGTGCCCCTCGAGGTGGGATGGGCATCTCAGGGCATCTCTGGAGTGGCATCAAGGGAGCCGAGGGGACTCAGCCTTTCTCTCGGGTCACAGGACGGGGAAACCGGGCTTCATCTCGAATGCAGGGTCGAAGGTCGTGCTTTTCCTGGAGTCGCAGCGGGAGGCGGGGGTTGCCTCTCTGGATCCGATGCCAGGCGCCTCAGGGAGCCTCTCTTGTTGCCTCTGGGAAGTGCCGGCCGGCCTCCTTTACCATTGCCAGGGGCAGCTGGGCTTCCCGTCGATTCGCTGCGATGCAATGGGGCCCCATGTGCCATTGCGGTCTTCCTTGGGGATCTTTGGACTTGGGGCCGGAACTGCTGTCTTGGGGCCTCCTCTGGAGCATCAGGAGAAGGGACAGGCCTCCTCTTCAGGTGCGAAGGAAAGTAGGAATTCCAGTCGAGTGGAGGCAAAGCCGGCGGCCCCCCTCTCGAGAAGAGGTGGCGTAGGAGAGGCGGGGTCGCTGTCGAGCCGCGCCGGGAGACTCGGGGTTGCACTCGCGTGGGGACACGAGGATCTCGGGGAACCTTTGGGGCTGCCTAGACGGAGTCCAGCCTGCTTTGCAGGGCCAGAGAGCACTCAGGATGGCTCTCGAGTCGTTGCAGATACAAAGTGCCCCTTCTCGCAGGGAGGGGGGCCCACGGGACACTCTCGCGCTGTGGCGGGAAGCCCTGCCTTCTTGGCGGGTTGGTACGGGTATCTCGGGGGAAACCTGGTGCCACCCGCACGGAGTCAAGCCCCGTTCTGAGCCGGGAGAGGTGCCGGGGCATGCTCTCCATGCCCTGCACGGGAAAAGTGCCTCCTCACGCAATGGGCGTGGCATCACGTGGGTTTTCTCGACTTGCGGTGGTGGGTTCTTGAGTTGTGGCGGGGCCCTGGCTCGTCTCCCCTGTTAGCCCACTGGGGTGGTGTTGCCTCCTTTGGAGCGGCGAGGGGAGGGAGCTGCCTCGGGATTCCCCAGGAGGCGCTGCAGCGCACAGGGTCCGCGGCACGGCACGCATAGGGCTAGGACCCTCGGGGTGCCCCTCGAGGTCGGATGGGCTTCTCGGGGCATCTCTGGGGTGGCATCAAGGGAGCCGCGGGGACTCAGCCTTTCTCTCGGGTCACAGTAAGGGGAAATCGGGTTTCATCTCGAATGCAGGGTCGAAGGTCGTGCTTTTCCTGGAGTCGCAGCGGGAGGCGGGGGTTGTCTCTCTGGATCCCATGCCCGGCTCCTCAGGGAGCTTCTCTTGTTGCCTCTGGGAAGTGCCGACCTCCTTTGCCATTGCCAGGGGCAGCTGGGCTTCCCGTCGATTCGCTGCGATGCAATGGGGCCCCATGTGCCATTGCGGTTTTCCTTGGGGACCTTCGTTCTTGGGGCCAGAACTGGTGTCTTGGGGCCTCCTCTGGAGCGTCAGGAGAAGTGACAGGCCTCCTTTTGAGGTGCGAAGGAAAGTAGGGATTCCAGTCGAGTGGAGGCAAAGCCGGCGGCCCCCCTCTCGAGAAGAGGTGGCGTAGGCGAGGCGGGGTCGCTGTCGAGCCGCGCCTGGAGACTCGGGGCTCCGCTCTCGTGGGGACACGGGGATCTCGGGGAACCTCTGGGGGCGCCGAGAGGGAGTCCAGCCTCCTTTGAGGGCCAGAGAGCACTCAAGATGGCTCTCGAGTCGCTGCAGATACAAAGGGCCCCTTCTCGCACGGAGGGGGGCCTACAGGACGCTCTCGCGCTGTGGCGGGAAGCCCTGCCTTCTTGACCGGTTGGCACGGCTATCTCGGGGGACACCTGGTGTCGGCCGCACGGAGTGAAGCCCCGTTCTGAGCCGGGAGAGGTACCGGGGCATGCTCTCCACGCCCTGCAAGGGAAAAGCGCCTCCTCACGCAGTGGGCGTGGCATCACGTGGGGTTTCTCGACTTGCGGCGGTGGGTTCTCGAGTTGCGGCGGGGACCCTGGCCCGTCGCCCCTATTAGCCCAGCGGGGTCGTGGTGCCTCCTATGGAGCGGCGAGGGGAGGGAGCCGCCTTGGGTTTCCCCAGGAGGCGCTGCAGCGCACCGGGTCCGCGGCAAGCATTGAGCTAGGACCCTCGGGGTGCCCCTCGAGGTGGGATGGGCATCTCGGGGCATCTCTGGAGTGGCATCAAGGGAGCCGCGGGGACTCAGCCTTTCTCTCGGGTCACAGTAAGGGGAAACCGGGCTTCATCTGGAATGCAGGGTCGAAGGTCGTGCTTTTCCTGGAGTCGCAGCGGGAGGCGGGGGTTGCCTCTCTGGATCCCATGCCAGGCTCCTCAGGGAGCTTCTCCTGTTGCCTCTGGGAAGTGCCGGCCTCCCTTGCCATTGCCAGGGGCAGCTGGGCTTCCCGTCGATTCGCTGCAATGGAATGTGGCCCCATGTGCCATTGCGGGCTTCCTTGGGGACCTTTGGCCTTGGGGCCGGATCTGGTGTCTTGGGGCCTCCTCTGGAGCGTCAGGAGAAGTGACAGGCCTCCTCTTGAGGTGCGAAGGAAAGTAGGGATTCCCGTCGAGTGGAGGCAAAGCCGGCGGCCCCCCTCTCGAGAAGAGGTGGCGTAGGGGAGGTGGGATCGCTGTCTAACTGTGCCTGGAGACGCGGGGTTCCACTCGCGTGGGGACACGGGGATCTCGGGGCACCTCTGGGGCCGCCTAGACGGAGTCCAGCCTGCTTTGCAGGGCCAGAGAGCACTCAGGATGGCTCTCGAGTCGCTGCAGATACAAAGGGCCCCTTCTCGCAGGGAGGGGGGCCCACGGGACGCTCTCGCGCTGTGGCGGGAAGCCCTGCCTTCTTAGCGGGTTGGCACGGGTATCTCGGGGGACACCTGGTGTCACCCGCACGGAGTCAAGCCCCATTCTGAGACGGGAGAGGTGCCGGGGCATGCTCTCCATGCCCTGCACGGGAAAAGTGCCTCCTCACGCAATGGGCGTGGCATCACGTGGGTTTTCTCGACTTGCGGCGGTGGGTTCTCGAGTTGTGGCGGGGCCCTGGCCAGTCTCCCCTGTTAGCCCAGTGGGGTGGTGTTGCCTCCTTTGGAGCGGCGAGGGCAGGGAGCCGCCTCGGTATTCCCCAGGAGGCGCTGCGGTGCACCGGGTCTCCGTCAAGCATTGAGCTAGGGCCCTCGGGGTGCCCCTCGAGGTGGGATGGGCATCTCGGGGCATCTCTGGAGTGGCATCAAGGGAGCCGAGGGGACTCAGCCTTTCTCTCGGGTCACAGGACGGGGAAACCGGGCTTCATCTCGAATGCAGGGTCGAAGGTCGTGCTTTTCCTGGAGTCGCAGCGGGAGGCGGGGGTTGCCTCTCTGGATCCGATGCCAGGCGCTTCAGGGAGCCTCTCTTGTTGCCTCTGGGAAGTGCCGGCCGGCCTCCTTTACCATTGCCAGGGGCAGCTGGGCTTCCCGTCGATTCGCTGCGATGCAATGGGGCCCCATGTGCCATTGCGGTCTTCCTTGGGGATCTTTGGACTTGGGGCCGGAACTGCTGTCTTGGGGCCTCCTCTGGAGCATCAGGAGAAGGGACAGGCCTCCTCTTCAGGTGCGAAGGAAAGTAGGAATTCCAGTCGAGTGGAGGCAATGCCGGCGGCCCCCCTCTCGAGAAGAGGTGGCGTAGGAGAGGCGGGGTCGCTGTCGAGCCGCGCCGGGAGACTCGGGGTTGCACTCGCGTGGGGACACGAGGATCTCGGGGAACCTTTGGGGCTGCCTAGACGGAGTCCAGCCTGCTTTGCAGGGCCAGAGAGCACTCAGGATGGCTCTCGAGTCGTTGCAGATACAAAGTGCCCCTTCTCGCAGGGAGGGGGGCCCACGGGACGCTCTCGCGCTGTGGCGGGAAGCCCTGCCTTCTTGGCGGGTTGGTACGGGTATCTCGGGGGAAACCTGGTGCCACCCGCACGGAGTCAAGCCCCGTTCTGAGCCGGGAGAGGTGCCGGGGCATGCTCTCCATGCCCTGCACGGGAAAAGTGCCTCCTCACGCAATGGGCGTGGCATCACGTGGGTTTTCTCGACTTGCGGTGGTGGGTTCTTGAGTTGTGGCGGGGCCCTGGCTCGTCTCCCCTGTTAGCCCACTGGGGTGGTGTTGCCTCCTTTGGAGCGGCGAGGGGAGGGAGCTGCCTCGGGATTCCCCAGGAGGCGCTGCAGCGCACAGGGTCCGCGGCACGGCACGCATAGGGCTAGGACCCTCGGGGTGCCCCTCGAGGTCGGATGGGCTTCTCGGGGCATCTCTGGGGTGGCATCAAGGGAGCCGCGGGGACTCAGCCTTTCTCTCGGGTCACAGTAAGGGGAAACCGGGCTTCATCTCGAATGCAGGGTCGAAGGTCGTGCTTTTCCTGGAGTCGCAGCGGGAGGCGGGGGTTGCCTCTCTGGATCCCATGCCAGGCTCCTCAGGGAGCTTCTCCTGTTGCCTCTGGGAAGTGCCGGCCTCCCTTGCCATTGCCAGGGGCAGCTTGGCTTCCCGTCGATTCGCTGCGATGCAATGGGGCCCCATGTGCCATTGCGGTCTTCCTTGGGGATCTTTGGACTTGGGGCCGGAACTGCTGTCTTGGGGCCTCCTCTGGAGCATCAGGAGAAGGGACAGGCCTCCTCTTCAGGTGCGAAGGAAAGTAGGAATTCCAGTCGAGTGGAGGCAAAGCCGGCGGCCCCCCTCTCGAGAAGAGGTGGCGTAGGAGAGGCGGGGTCGCTGTCGAGCTGCGCCGGGAGACTCGGGGTTGCACTCGCGTGGGGACACGAGGATCTCGGGGAACCTTTGGGGCTGCCTAGACGGAGTCCAGCCTGCTTTGCAGGGCCAGAGAGCACTCAGGATGGCTCTCGAGTCGTTGCAGATACAAAGTGCCCCTTCTCGCAGGGAGGGGGGCCCACGGGACGCTCTCGCGCTGTGGCGGGAAGCCCTGCCTTCTTGGCGGGTTGGCTCGGCTATCTCGGGGGACACCTGGTGTCGGCCGCACGGAGTGAAGCCCCGTTCTGAGCCGGGAGAGGTACCGGGGCATGCTCTCCACGCCCTGCAAGGGAAAAGCGCCTCCTCACGCAGTGGGCGTGGCATCACGTGGGGTTTCTCGACTTGCGGCGGTGGGTTCTCGAGTTGCGGCGGGGACCCTGGCCCGTCGCCCCTATTAGCCCAGCGGGGTCGTGGTGCCTCCTATGGAGCGGCGAGGGGAGGGAGCCGCCTTGGGTTTCCCCAGGAGGCGCTGCAGCGCACCGGGTCCGCGGCAAGCATTGAGCTAGGACCCTCGGGGTGCCCCTCGAGGTGGGATGGGCATCTCGGGGCATCTCTGGAGTGGCATCAAGGGAGCCGCGGGGACTCAGCCTTTCTCTCGGGTCACAGTAAGGGGAAACCGGGCTTCATCTCGAATGCAGGGTCGAAGGTCGTGCTTTTCCTGGAGTCGCAGCGGGAGGCGGGGGTTGCCTCTCTGGATCCCATGCCAGGCTCCTCAGGGAGCTTCTCCTGTTGCCTCTGGGAAGTGCCGGCCTCCCTTGCCATTGCCAGGGGCAGCTGGGCTTCCCGTCGATTCGCTGCAATGGAATGTGGCCCCATGTGCCATTGCGGGCTTCCTTGGGGACCTTTGGCCTTGGGGCCGGATCTGGTGTCTTGGGGCCTCCTCTGGAGCGTCAGGAGAAGTGACAGGCCTCCTCTTGAGGTGCGAAGGAAAGTAGGGATTCCCGTCGAGTGGAGGCAAAGCCGGCGGCCCCCCTCTCGAGAAGAGGTGGCGTAGGGGAGGTGGGATCGCTGTCTAACTGTGCCTGGAGACGCGGGGTTCCACTCGCGTGGGGACACGGGGATCTCGGGGCACCTCTGGGGCCGCCTAGACGGAGTCCAGCCTGCTTTGCAGGGCCAGAGAGCACTCAGGATGGCTCTCGAGTCGCTGCAGATACAAAGGGCCCCTTCTCGCAGGGAGGGGGGCCCACGGGACGCTCTCGCGCTGTGGCGGGAAGCCCTGCCTTCTTAGCGGGTTGGCACGGGTATCTCGGGGGACACCTGGTGTCACCCGCACGGAGTCAAGCCCCGTTCTGAGACGGGAGAGGTGCCGGGGCATGCTCTCCATGCCCTGCACGGGAAAAGTGCCTCCTCACACAATGGGCGTGGCATCACGTGGGTTTTCTCGACTTGCGGCGGTGGGTTCTCGAGTTGTGGCGGGGCCCTGGCCAGTCTCCCCTGTTAGCCCAGTGGGGTGGTGTTGCCTCCTTTGGAGCGGCGAGGGCAGGGAGCCGCCTCGGTATTCCCCAGGAGGCGCTGCGGTGCACCAGGTCTCCGTCAAGCATTGAGCTAGGGCCCTCGGGGTGCCCCTCGAGGTGGGATGGGCATCTCGGGGCATCTCTGGAGTGGCATCAAGGGAGCCGAGGGGACTCAGCCTTTCTCTCGGGTCACAGGACGGGGAAACCGGGCTTCATCTCGAATGCAGGGTCGAAGGTCGTGCTTTTCCTGGAGTCGCAGCGGGAGGCGGGGGTTGCCTCTCTGGATCCGATGCCAGGCGCCTCAGGGAGCCTCTCTTGTTGCCTCTGGGAAGTGCCGGCCGGCCTCCTTTACCATTGCCAGGGGCAGCTGGGCTTCCCGTCGATTCGCTGCGATGCAATGGGGCCCCATGTGCCATTGCGGTCTTCCTTGGGGATCTTTGGACTTGGGGCCGGAACTGCTGTCTTGGGGCCTCCTCTGGAGCATCAGGAGAAGGGACAGGCCTCCTCTTCAGGTGCGAAGGAAAGTAGGAATTCCAGTCGAGTGGAGGCAAAGCCGGCGGCCCCCCTCTCGAGAAGAGGTGGCGTAGGAGAGGCGGGGTCGCTGTCGAGCCGCGCCGGGAGACTCGGGGTTGCACTCGCGTGGGGACACGAGGATCTCGGGGAACCTTTGGGGCTGCCTAGACGGAGTCCAGCCTGCTTTGCAGGGCCAGAGAGCACTCAGGATGGCTCTCGAGTCGTTGCAGATACAAAGTGCCCCTTCTCGCAGGGAGGGGAGCCCAAGGGACGCTCTCGCGCTGTGGCGGGAAGCCCTGCCTTCTTGGCGGGTTGGTACGGGTATCTCGGGGGAAACCTGGTGCCACCCGCACGGAGTCAAGCCCCGTTCTGAGCCGGGAGAGGTGCCGGGGCATGCTCTCCATGCCCTGCACGGGAAAAGTGCCTCCTCACGCAATGGGCGTGGCATCACGTGGGTTTTCTCGACTTGCGGTGGTGGGTTCTTGAGTTGTGGCGGGGCCCTGGCTCATCTCCCCTGTTAGCCCACTGGGGTGGTGTTGCCTCCTTTGGAGCGGCGAGGGGAAGGAGCTGCCTCGGGATTCCCCAGGAGGCGCTGCAGCGCACAGGGTCCGCGGCACGGCACGCATAGGGCTAGGACCCTCGGGGTGCCCCTCGAGGTCGGATGGGCTTCTCGGGGCATCTCTGGGGTGGCATCAAGGGAGCCGCGGGGACTCAGACTTTCTCTCGGGTCACAGTAAGTGGAAATCGGGCTTCATCTCGAATGTAGGGTCGAAGGTCGTGCTTTTCCTGGAGTCGCAGCGGGAGGCGGGGGTTGCCTCTCTGGATCCCATGCCAGGCTCCTCAGGGAGCTTCTCTTGTTGCCTCTGGGAAGTGCCGACCTCCTTTGCCATTGCCAGGGGCAGCTGGGCTTCCCGTCGATTCGCTGCGATGCAATGGGGCCCCATGTGCCATTGCGGTTTTCCTTGGGGACCTTCGTTCTTGGGGCCAGAACTGGTGTCTTGGGGCCTCCTCTGGAGCGTCAGGAGAAGTGACAGGCCTCCTTTTGAGGTGCGAAGGAAAGTAGGGATTCCAGTCGAGTGGAGGCAAAGCCGGCGGCCCCCCTCTCGAGAAGAGGTGGCGTAGGCGAGGCGGGGTCGCTGTCGAGCCGCGCCTGGAGACTCGGGGCTCCGCTCTCGTGGGGACACGGGGATCTCGGGGAACCTCTGGGGGCGCCTAGAGGGAGTCCAGCCTCCTTTGAGGGCCAGAGAGCGCTCAAGATGGCTCTCGAGTCGCTGCAGATACAAAGGGCCCCTTCTCGCACGGAGGGGGGCCCACAGGACGCTCTCGCGCTGTGGCGGGAAGCCCTGCCTTCTTGACTGGTTGGATCGGCTATCTCGGGGGACACCTGGTGTCGGCCGCACGGAGTGAAGCCCCGTTCTGAGCCGGGAGAGGTACCGGGGCATGCTCTCCACGCCCTGCAAGGGAAAAGCGCCTCCTCACGCAGTGGGCGTGGCATCACGTGGGGTTTCTCGACTTGCGGCGGTGGGTTCTCGAGTTGCGGCGGGGACCCTGGCCCGTCGCCCCTATTAGCCCAGCGGGGTCGTGGTGCCTCCTATGGAGCGGCGAGGGGAGGGAGCCGCCTTGGGTTTCCCCAGGAGGCGCTGCAGCGCACCGGGTCCACGGAAAGCATTGAGCTAGGACCCTCGGAGTGCCCCTCGAGGTGGGATGGGCATCTCGGGGCATCTCTGGAGTGGCATCAAGGGAGCCGCGGGGACTCAGCCTTTCTCTCGGGTCACAGTAAGGGGAAACCGGGCTTCATCTCGAATGCAGGGTCGAAGGTCGTGCTTTTCCTGGAGTCGCAGCGGGAGGCGGGGGTTGCCTCTCTGGATCCCATGCCAGGCTCCTCAGGGAGCTTCTCCTGTTGCCTCTGGGAAGTGCCGGCCTCCCTTGCCATTGCCAGGGGCAGCTGGGCTTCCCGTCGATTCGCTGCAATGGAATGTGGCCCCATGTGCCATTGCGGGCTTCCTTGGGGACCTTTGGCCTTGGGGCCGGATCTGGTGTCTTGGGGCCTCCTCTGGAGCGTCAGGAGAAGTGACAGGCCTCCTCTTGAGGTGCGAAGGAAAGTAGGGATTCCCGTCGAGTGGAGGCAAAGCCGGCGGCCCCCCTCTCGAGAAGAGGTGGCGTAGGGGAGGTGGGATCGCTGTCTAACTGTGCCTGGAGACGTGGGGTTCCACTCGCGTGGGGACACGGGGATCTCGGGGCACCTCTGGGGCCGCCTAGACGGAGTCCAGCCTGCTTTGCAGGGCCAGAGAGCACTCAGGATGGCTCTCGAGTCGCTGCAGATACAAAGGGCCCCTTCTCGCAGGGAGGGGGGCCCACGGGACGCTCTCGCGCTGTGGCGGGAAGCCCTGCCTCCTTAGCGGGTTGGCACGGGTATCTCGGGGGACACCTGGTGTCACCCGCACGGAGTCAAGCCCCGTTCTGAGACGGGAGAGGTGCCGGGGCATGCTCTCCATGCCCTGCACGGGAAAAGTGCCTCCTCACGCAATGGGCGTGGCATCACGTGTGTTTTCTCGACTTGCGGAGGGTGGGTTCTCGAGTTGTGGCGGGGCCCTGGCCAGTCTCCCCTGTTAGCCCAGTGGGGTGGTGTTGACTCCTTTGGAGCGGCGAGGGCAGGGAGCCGCCTCGGTATTCCCCAGGAGGCGCTGCGGTGCACCGGGTCTCCGTCAAGCATTGAGCTAGGGCCCTCGGGGTGCCCCTCGAGGTGGGATGGGCATCTCGGGGCATCTCTGGAGTGGCATCAAGGGAGCCGAGGGGACTCAGCCTTTCTCTCGGGTCACAGGACGGGGAAACCGGGCTTCATCTCGAATGCAGGGTCGAAGGTCGTGCTTTTCCTGGAGTCGCAGCGGGAGGCGGGGGTTGCCTCTCTGGATCCGATGCCAGGCGCCTCAGGGAGCCTCTCTTGTTGCCTCTGGGAAGTGCCGGCCGGCCTCCTTTACCATTGCCAGGGGCAGCTGGGCTTCCCGTCGATTCGCTGCGATGCAATGGGGCCCCATGTGCCATTGCGGTCTTCCTTGGGGATCTTTGGACTTGGGGCCGGAACTGCTGTCTTGGGGCCTCCTCTGGAGCATCAGGAGAAGGGACAGGCCTCCTCTTCAGGTGCGAAGGAAAGTAGGAATTCCAGTCGAGTGGAGGCAAAGCCGGCGGCCCCCCTCTCGAGAAGAGGTGGCGTAGGAGAGGCGGGGTCGCTGTCGAGCCGCGCCGGGAGACTCGGGGTTGCACTCGCGTGGGGACACGAGGATCTCGGGGAACCTTTGGGGCTGCCTAGACGGAGTCCAGCCTGCTTTGCAGGGCCAGAGAGCACTCAGGATGGCTCTCGAGTCGTTGCAGATACAAAGTGCCCCTTCTCGCAGGGAGGGGGGCCCACGGGACGCTCTCGCGCTGTGGCGGGAAGCCCTGCCTTCTTGGCGGGTTGGTACGGGTATCTCGGGGGAAACCTGGTGCCACCCGCACGGAGTCAAGCCCCGTTCTGAGCCGGGAGAGGTGCCTGGGCATGCTCTCCATGCCCTGCACGGGAAAAGTGCCTCCTCACGCAATGGGCGTGGCATCACGTGGGTTTTCTCGACTTGCGGTGGTGGGTTCTTGAGTTGTGGCGGGGCCCTGGCTCGTCTCCCCTGTTAGCCCACTGGGGTGGTGTTGCCTCCTTTGGAGCGGCGAGGGGAGGGAGCTGCCTCGGGATTCCCCAGGAGGCGCTGCAGCGCACAGGGTCCGCGGCACGGCACGCATAGGGCTAGGACCCTCGGGGTGCCCCTCGAGGTCGGATGGGCTTCTCGGGGCATCTCTGGGGTGGCATCAAGGGAGCCGCGGGGACTCAGCCTTTCTCTCGGGTCACAGTAAGGGGAAATCGGGCTTCATCTCGAATGCAGGGTCGAAGGTCGTGCTTTTCCTGGAGTCGCAGCGGGAGGCGGGGGTTGCCTCTCTGGATCCCATGCCAGGCTCCTCAGGGAGCTTCTCTTGTTGCCTCTGGGAAGTGCCGACCTCCTTTGCCATTGCCAGGGGCAGCTGGGCTTCCCGTCGATTCGCTGCGATGCAATGGGGCCCCATGTGCCATTGCGGTTTTCCTTGGGGACCTTCGTTCTTGGGGCCAGAACTGGTGTCTTGGGGCCTCCTCTGGAGCGTCAGGAGAAGTGACAGGCCTCCTTTTGAGGTGCGAAGGAAAGTAGGGATTCCAGTCGAGTGGAGGCAAAGCCGGCGGCCCCCCTCTCGAGAAGAGGTGGCGTAGGCGAGGCGGGGTCGCTGTCGAGCCGCGCCTGGAGACTCGGGGCTCCGCTCTCGTGGGGACACGGGGATCTCGGGGAACCTCTGGGGGCGCCGAGAGGGAGTCCAGCCTCCTTTGAGGGCCAGAGAGCACTCAAGATGGCTCTCGAGTCGCTGCAGATACAAAGGGCCCCTTCTCGCACGGAGGGGGGCCCACAGGACGCTCTCGCGCTGTGGCGGGAAGCCCTGCCTTCTTGACCGGTTGGCACGGCTATCTCGGGGGACACCTGGTGTCGGCCGCACGGAGTGAAGCCCCGTTCTGAGCCGGGAGAGGTACCGGGGCATGCTCTCCACGCCCTGCAAGGGAAAAGCGCCTCCTCACGCAGTGGGCGTGGCATCACGTGGGGTTTCTCGACTTGCGGCGGTGGGTTCTCGAGTTGCGGCGGGGACCCTGGCCCGTCGCCCCTATTAGCCCAGCGGGGTCGTGGTGCCTCCTATGGAGCGGCGAGGGGAGGGAGCCGCCTTGGGTTTCCCCAGGAGGCGCTGCAGCGCACCGGGTCCGCGGCAAGCATTGAGCTAGGACCCTCGGGGTGCCCCTCGAGGTGGGATGGGCATCTCGGGGCATCTCTGGAGTGGCATCAAGGGAGCCGCGGGGACTCAGCCTTTCTCTCGGGTCACAGTAAGGGGAAACCGGGCTTCATCTCGAATGCAGGGTCGAAGGTCGTGCTTTTCCTGGAGTCGCAGCGGGAGGCGGGGGTTGCCTCTCTGGATCCCATGCCAGGCTCCTCAGGGAGCTTCTCCTGTTGCCTCTGGGAAGTGCCGGCCTCCCTTGCCATTGCCAGGGGCAGCTGGGCTTCCCGTCGATTCGCTGCAATGGAATGTGGCCCCATGTGCCATTGCGGGCTTCCTTGGGGACCTTTGGCCTTGGGGCCGGATCTGGTGTCTTGGGGCCTCCTCTGGAGCGTCAGGAGAAGTGACAGGCCTCCTCTTGAGGTGCGAAGGAAAGTAGGGATTCCCGTCGAGTGGAGGCAAAGCCGGCGGCCCCCGTCTCGAGAAGAGGTGGCGTAGGGGAGGGGGGATCGCTGTCTAACTGTGCATGGAGACGCGGGGTTCCACTCGCGTGGGGACACGGGGATCTCGGGGCACCTCTGGGGCCGCCTAGACGGAGTCCAGCCTGCTTTGCAGGGCCAGAGAGCACTCAGGATGGCTCTCGAGTCGCTGCAGATACAAAGGGCCCCTTCTCGCAGGGAGGGGGGCCCACGGGACGCTCTCGCGCTGTGGCGGGAAGCCCTGCCTTCTTAGCGGGTTGGCACGGGTATCTCGGGGGACACCTGGTGTCACCCGCACGGAGTCAAGCCCCGTTCTGAGACGGGAGAGGTGCCGGGGCATGCTCTCCATGCCCTGCACGGGAAAAGTGCCTCCTCACGCAATGGGCGTGGCATCACGTGGGTTTTCTCGACTTGCGGCGGTGGGTTCTCGAGTTGTGGCGGGGCCCTGGCCAGTCTCCCCTGTTAGCCCAGTGGGGTGGTGTTGCCTCATTTGGAGCGGCGAGGGCAGGGAGCCGCCTCGGTATTCCCCAGGAGGCGCTGCGGTGCACCGGGTCTCCGTCAAGCATTGAGCTAGGGCCCTCGGGGTGCCCCTCGAGGTGGGATGGGCATCTCGGGGCATCTCTGGAGTGGCATCAAGGGAGCCGCGGGGACTCAGCCTTTCTCTCGGGTCACAGGACGGGGAAACCGGGCTTCATCTCGAATGCAGGGTCGAAGGTCGTGCTTTTCCTGGAGTCGCAGCGGGAGGCGGGGGTTGCCTCTCTGGATCCGATGCCAGGCGCCTCAGGGAGCCTCTCTTGTTGCCTCTGGGAAGTGCCGGCCGGCCTCCTTTACCATTGCCAGGGGCAGCTGGGCTTCCCGTCGATTCGCTGCGATGCAATGGGGCCCCATGTGCCATTGCGGTCTTCCTTGGGGATCTTTGGACTTGGGGCCGGAACTGCTGTCTTGGGGCCTCCTCTGGAGCATCAGGAGAAGGGACAGGCCTCCTCTTCAGGTGCAAAGGAAAGTAGGAATTCCAGTCGAGTGGAGTCAAAGCCGGCGGCCCCCCTCTCGAGAAGAGGTGGCGTAGGAGAGGCGGGGTCGCTGTCGAGCCGTGCCGGGAGACTCGGGGTTGCACTCGCGTGGGGACACGAGGATCTCGGGGAACCTTTGGGGCTGCCTAGACGGAGTCCAGCCTGCTTTGCAGGGCCAGAGAGCACTCAGGATGGCTCTCGAGTCGTTGCAGATACAAAGTGCCCCTTCTCGCAGGGAGGGGGGCCCACGGGACGCTCTCGCGCTGTGGCGGGAAGCCCTGCCTTATTGGCGGGTTGGTACGGGTATCTCGGGGGAAACCTGGTGCCACCCGCACGGAGTCAAGCCCCGTTCTGAGCCGGGAGAGGTGCCGGGGCATGCTCTCCATGCCCTGCACGGGAAAAGTGCCTCCTCACGCAATGGGCGTGGCATCACGTGGGTTTTCTCGTCTTGCGGTGGTGGGTTCTTGAGTTGTGGCGGGGCCCTGGCTCGTCTCCCCTGTTAGCCCACTGGGGTGGTGTTGCCTCCTTTGGAGCGGCGAGGGGAAGGAGCTGCCTCGGGATTCCCCAGTAGGCGCTGCAGCGCACAGGGTCCGCGGCACGGCACGCATAGGGCTAGGACCCTCGGGGTGCCCCTCGAGGTCGGATGGGCTTCTCGGGGCATCTCTGGGGTGGCATCAAGGGAGCCGCGGGGACTCAGCCTTTCTCTCGGGTCACAGTAAGGGGAAATCGGGCTTCATCTCGAATGCAGGGTCGAAGGTCGTGCTTTTCCTGGAGTCGCAGCGGGAGGCGGGGGTTGCCTCTCTGGATCCCATGCCAGGCTCCTCAGGGAGCTTCTCTTGTTGCCTCTGGGAAGTGCCGACCTCCTTTGCCATTGCCAGGGGCAGCTGGGCTTCCCGTCGATTCGCTGCGATGCAATGGCGCCCCATGTGCCATTGCGGTTTTCCTTGGGGACCTTCGTTCTTGGGGCCAGAACTGGTGTCTTGGGGCCTCCTCTGGAGCGTCAGGAGAAGTGACAGGCCTCCTTTTGAGGTGCGAAGGAAAGTAGGGATTCCAGTCGAGTGGAGGCAAAGCCGGCGGCCCCCCTCTCGAGAAGAGGTGGCGTAGGCGAGGCGGGGTCGCTGTCGAGCCGCGCCTGGAGACTCGGGGCTCCGCTCTCGTGGGGACACGGGGATCTCGGGGAACCTCTGGGGGCGCCTAGAGGGAGTCCAGCCTCCTTTGAGGGCCAGAGAGCACTCAAGATGGCTCTCGAGTCGCTGCAGATACAAAGGGCCCCTTCTCGCACGGAGGGGGGCCCACAGGACGCTCTCGCGCTGTGGCGGGAAGCCCTGCCTTCTTGACCGGTTGGCACGGCTATCTCGGGGGACACCTGGTGTCGGCCGCACGGAGTGAAGCCCCGTTCTGAGCCGGGAGAGGTACCGGGGCATGCTCTCCACGCCCTGCAAGGGAAAAGCGCCTCCTCACGCAGTGGGCGTGGCATCACGTGGGGTTTCTCGACTTGCGGCGGTGGGTTCTCGAGTTGCGGCGGGGACCCTGGCCCGTCGCCCCTATTAGCCCAGCGGGGTCGTGGTGCCTCCTATGGAGCGGCGAGGGGAGGGAGCCGCCTTGGGTTTCCCCAGGAGGCGCTGCAGCGCACCGGGTCCGCGGCAAGCATTGAGCTAGGACCCTCGGGGTGCCCCTCGAGGTGGGATGGGCATCTCGGGGCATCTCTGGAGTGGCATCAAGGGAGCCGCGGGGACTCAGCCTTTCTCTCGGGTCACAGTAAGGGGAAACCGGGCTTCATCTCGAATGCAGGGTCGAAGGTCGTGCTTTTCCTGGAGTCGCAGCGGGAGGCGGGGGTTGCCTCTCTGGATCCCATGCCAGGCTCCTCAGGGAGCTTCTCCTGTTGCCTCTGGGAAGTGCCGGCCTCCCTTGCCATTGCCAGGGGCAGCTGGGCTTCCCGTCGATTCGCTGCAATGGAATGTGGCCCCATGTGCCATTGCGGGCTTCCTTGGGGACCTTTGGCCTTGGGGCCGGATCTGGTGTCTTGGGGCCTCCTCTGGAGCGTCAGGAGAAGTGACAGGCCTCCTCTTGAGGTGCGAAGGAAAGTAGGGATTCCCGTCGAGTGGAGGCAAAGCAGGCGGCCCCCCTCTCGAGAAGAGGTGGCGTAGGGGAGGTGGGATCGCTGTCTAACTGTGCCTGGAGACGCGGGGTTCCACTCGCGTGGGGACACGGGGATCTCGGGGCACCTCTGGGGCCGCCTAGACGGAGTCCAGCCTGCTTTGCAGGGCCAGAGAGCACTCAGGATGGCTCTCGAGTCGCTGCAGATACAAAGGGCCCCTTCTCGCAGGGAGGGGGGCCCATGGGACGCTCTCGCGCTGTGGCGGGAAGCCCTGCCTTCTTAGCGGGTTGGCACGGGTATCTCGGGGGACACCTGGTGTCACCCGCACGGAGTCAAGCCCCGTTCTGAGACGGGAGAGGTGCCGGGGCATGCTCTCCATGCCCTGCACGGGAAAAGTGCCTCCTCACGCAATGGGCGTGGCATCACGTGGGTTTTCTCGACTTGCGGCGGTGGGTTCTCGAGTTGTGGCGGGGCCCTGGCCAGTCTCCCCTGTTAGCCCAGTGGGGTGGTGTTGCCTCCTTTGGAGCGGCGAGGGCAGGGAGCCGCCTCGGTATTCCCCAGGAGGCGCTGCGGTGCACCGGGTCTCCGTCAAGCATTGAGCTAGGGCCCTCGGGGTGCCCCTCGAGGTGGGATGGGCATCTCGGGGCATCTCTGGAGTGGCATCAAGGGAGCCGAGGGGACTCAGCCTTTCTCTCGGGTCACAGGACGGGGAAACCGGGCTTCATCTCGAATGCAGGGTCGAAGGTCGTGCTTTTCCTGGAGTCGCAGCGGGAGGCGGGGGTTGCCTCTCTGGATCCGATGCCAGGCGCCTCAGGGAGCCTCTCTTGTTGCCTCTGGGAAGTGCCGGCCGGCCTCCTTTACCATTGCCAGGGGCAGCTGGGCTTCCCGTCGATTCGCTGCGATGCAATGGGGCCCCATGTGCCATTGCGGTCTTCCTTGGGGATCTTTGGACTTGGGGCCGGAACTGCTGTCTTGGGGCCTCCTCTGGAGCATCAGGAGAAGTGACAGGCCTCCTTTTGAGGTGCGAAGGAAAGTAGGGGTTCCAGTCGAGTGGAGGCAAAGCCGGCGGCCCCCCTCTCGAGAAGAGGTGGCGTAGGCGAGGCGGGGTCGCTGTCGAGCCGCGCCTGGAGACTCGGGGCTCCGCTCTCGTGGGGACACGGGGATCTCGGGGAACCTCTGGGGGCGCCTAGAGGGAGTCCAGCCTCCTTTGAGGGCCAGAGAGCACTCAAGATGGCTCTCGAGTCGCTGCAGATACAAAGGGCCCCTTCTCGCACGGAGGGGGGCCCACAGGACGCTCTCGCGCTGTGGCGGGAAGCCCTGCCTTCTTGACCGGTTGGCACGGCTATCTCGGGGGACACCTGGTGTCGGCCGCACGGAGTGAAGCCCCGTTCTGAGCCGGGAGAGGTACCGGGGCATGCTCTCCACGCCCTGCAAGGGAAAAGCGCCTCCTCACGCAGTGGGCGTGGCATCACGTGGGGTTTCTCGACTTGCGGCGGTGGGTTCTCGAGTTGCGGCGGGGACCCTGGCCCGTCGCCCCTATTAGCCCAGCGGGGTCGTGGTGCCTCCTATGGAGCGGCGAGGGGAGGGAGCCGCCTTGGGTTTCCCCAGGAGGCGCTGCAGCGCACCGGGTCCGCGGCAAGCATTGAGCTAGGACCCTCGGGGTGCCCCTCGAGGTGGGATGGGCATCTCGGGGCATCTCTGGAGTGGCATCAAGGGAGCCGCGGGGACTCAGCCTTTCTCTCGGGTCACAGTAAGGGGAAACCGGGCTTCATCTCGAATGCAGGGTCGAAGGTCGTGCTTTTCCTGGAGTCGCAGCGGGAGGCGGGGGTTGCCTCTCTGGATCCCATGCCAGGCTCCTCAGGGAGCTTCTCCTGTTGCCTCTGGGAAGTGCCGGCCTCCCTTGCCATTGCCAGGGGCAGCTGGGCTTCCCGTCGATTCGCTGCAATGGAATGTGGCCCCATGTGCCATTGCGGGCTTCCTTGGGGACCTTTGGCCTTGGGGCCGGATCTGGTGTCTTGGGGCCTCCTCTGGAGCGTCAGGAGAAGTGACAGGCCTCCTCTTGAGGTGCGAAGGAAAGTAGGGATTCCCGTCGAGTGGAGGCAAAGCCGGCGGCCCCCCTCTCGAGAAGAGGTGGCGTAGGGGAGGTGGGATCGCTGTCTAACTGTGCCTGGAGACGCGGGGTTCCACTCGCGTGGGGACACGGGGATCTCGGGGCACCTCTGGGGCCGCCTAGACGGAGTCCAGCCTGCTTTGCAGGGCCAGAGAGCACTCAGGATGGCTCTCGAGTCGCTGCAGATACAAAGGGCCCCTTCTCGCAGGGAGGGGGGCCCACGGGACGCTCTCGCGCTGTGGCGGGAAGCCCTGCCTTCTTAGCGGGTTGGCACGGGTATCTCGGGGGACACCTGGTGTCACCCGCACGGAGTCAAGCCCCGTTCTGAGACGGGAGAGGTGCCGGGGCATGCTCTCCATGCCCTGCACGGGAAAAGTGCCTCCTCACGCAATGGGCGTGGCATCACGTGGGTTTTCTCGACTTGCGGCGGTGGGTTCTCGAGTTGTGGCGGGGCCCTGGCCAGTCTCCCCTGTTAGCCCAGTGGGGTGGTGTTGCCTCCTTTGGAGCGGCGAGGGCAGGGAGCCGCCTCGGTATTCCCCAGGAGGCGCTGCGGTGCACCAGGTCTCCGTCAAGCATTGAGCTAGGGCCCTCGGGGTGCCCCTCGAGGTGGGATGGGCATCTCGGGGCATCTCTGGAGTGGCATCAAGGGAGCCGAGGGGACTCAGCCTTTCTCTCGGGTCACAGGACGGGGAAACCGGGCTTCATCTCGAATGCAGGGTCGAAGGTCGTGCTTTTCCTGGAGTCGCAGCGGGAGGCGGGGGTTGCCTCTCTGGATCCGATGCCAGGCGCCTCAGGGAGCCTCTCTTGTTGCCTCTGGGAAGTGCCGGCCGGCCTCCTTTACCATTGCCAGGGGCAGCTGGGCTTCCCGTCG
This sequence comes from Giraffa tippelskirchi, assembly GCF_054371585.1. Classification (NCBI taxonomy): domain Eukaryota; kingdom Metazoa; phylum Chordata; class Mammalia; order Artiodactyla; family Giraffidae; genus Giraffa; species Giraffa tippelskirchi. Next base: position 5,242,863 of record NC_137288.1, on the reverse strand, counting down.
ATTCGCTGCGATGCAATGGGGCCCCATGTGCCATTGCGGTCTTCCTTGGGGATCTTTGGACTTGGGGCCGGAACTGCTGTCTTGGGGCCTCCTCTGGAGCATCAGGAGAAGGGACAGGCCTCCTCTTCAGGTGCGAAGGAAAGTAGGAATTCCAGTCGAGTGGAGGCAAAGCCGGCGGCCCCCCTCTCGAGAAGAGGTGGCGTAGGAGAGGCGGGGTCGCTGTCGAGCCGCGCCGGGAGACTCGGGGTTGCACTCGCGTGGGGACACGAGGATCTCGGGGAACCTTTGGGGCTGCCTAGACGGAGTCCAGCCTGCTTTGCAGGGCCAGAGAGCACTCAGGATGGCTCTCGAGTCGTTGCAGATACAAAGTGCCCCTTCTCGCAGGGAGGGGGGCCCACGGGACGCTCTCGCGCTGTGGCGGGAAGCCCTGCCTTCTTGGCGGGTTGGTACGGGTATCTCGGGGGAAACCTGGTGCCACCCGCACGGAGTCAAGCCCCGTTCTGAGCCGGGAGAGGTGCCTGGGCATGCTCTCCATGCCCTGCACGGGAAAAGTGCCTCCTCACGCAATGGGCGTGGCATCACGTGGGTTTTCTCGACTTGCGGTGGTGGGTTCTTGAGTTGTGGCGGGGCCCTGGCTCGTCTCCCCTGTTAGCCCACTGGGGTGGTGTTGCCTCCTTTGGAGCGGCGAGGGGAGGGAGCTGCCTCGGGATTCCCCAGGAGGCGCTGCAGCGCACAGGGTCCGCGGCACGGCACGCATAGGGCTAGGACCCTCGGGGTGCCCCTCGAGGTCGGATGGGCTTCTCGGGGCATCTCTGGGGTGGCATCAAGGGAGCCGCGGGGACTCAGCCTTTCTCTCGGGTCACAGTAAGGGGAAATCGGGCTTCATCTCGAATGCAGGGTCGAAGGTCGTGCTTTTCCTGGAGTCGCAGCGGGAGGCGGGGGTTGCCTCTCTGGATCCCATGCCAGGCTCCTCAGGGAGCTTCTCTTGTTGCCTCTGGGAAGTGCCGACCTCCTTTGCCATTGCCAGGGGCAGCTGGGCTTCCCGTCGATTCGCTGCGATGCAATGGGGCCCCATGTGCCATTGCGGTTTTCCTTGGGGACCTTCGTTCTTGGGGCCAGAACTGGTGTCTTGGGGCCTCCTCTGGAGCGTCAGGAGAAGTGACAGGCCTCCTTTTGAGGTGCGAAGGAAAGTAGGGATTCCAGTCGAGTGGAGGCAAAGCCGGCGGCCCCCCTCTCGAGAAGAGGTGGCGTAGGCGAGGCGGGGTCGCTGTCGAGCCGCGCCTGGAGACTCGGGGCTCCGCTCTCGTGGGGACACGGGGATCTCGGGGAACCTCTGGGGGCGCCGAGAGGGAGTCCAGCCTCCTTTGAGGGCCAGAGAGCACTCAAGATGGCTCTCGAGTCGCTGCAGATACAAAGGGCCCCTTCTCGCACGGAGGGGGGCCCACAGGACGCTCTCGCGCTGTGGCGGGAAGCCCTGCCTTCTTGACCGGTTGGCACGGCTATCTCGGGGGACACCTGGTGTCGGCCGCACGGAGTGAAGCCCCGTTCTGAGCCGGGAGAGGTACCGGGGCATGCTCTCCACGCCCTGCAAGGGAAAAGCGCCTCCTCACGCAGTGGGCGTGGCATCACGTGGGGTTTCTCGACTTGCGGCGGTGGGTTCTCGAGTTGCGGCGGGGACCCTGGCCCGTCGCCCCTATTAGCCCAGCGGGGTCGTGGTGCCTCCTATGGAGCGGCGAGGGGAGGGAGCCGCCTTGGGTTTCCCCAGGAGGCGCTGCAGCGCACCGGGTCCGCGGCAAGCATTGAGCTAGGACCCTCGGGGTGCCCCTCGAGGTGGGATGGGCATCTCGGGGCATCTCTGGAGTGGCATCAAGGGAGCCGCGGGGACTCAGCCTTTCTCTCGGGTCACAGTAAGGGGAAACCGGGCTTCATCTCGAATGCAGGGTCGAAGGTCGTGCTTTTCCTGGAGTCGCAGCGGGAGGCGGGGGTTGCCTCTCTGGATCCCATGCCAGGCTCCTCAGGGAGCTTCTCCTGTTGCCTCTGGGAAGTGCCGGCCTCCCTTGCCATTGCCAGGGGCAGCTGGGCTTCCCGTCGATTCGCTGCAATGGAATGTGGCCCCATGTGCCATTGCGGGCTTCCTTGGGGACCTTTGGCCTTGGGGCCGGATCTGGTGTCTTGGGGCCTCCTCTGGAGCGTCAGGAGAAGTGACAGGCCTCCTCTTGAGGTGCGAAGGAAAGTAGGGATTCCCGTCGAGTGGAGGCAAAGCCGGCGGCCCCCGTCTCGAGAAGAGGTGGCGTAGGGGAGGGGGGATCGCTGTCTAACTGTGCATGGAGACGCGGGGTTCCACTCGCGTGGGGACACGGGGATCTCGGGGCACCTCTGGGGCCGCCTAGACGGAGTCCAGCCTGCTTTGCAGGGCCAGAGAGCACTCAGGATGGCTCTCGAGTCGCTGCAGATACAAAGGGCCCCTTCTCGCAGGGAGGGGGGCCCACGGGACGCTCTCGCGCTGTGGCGGGAAGCCCTGCCTTCTTAGCGGGTTGGCACGGGTATCTCGGGGGACACCTGGTGTCACCCGCACGGAGTCAAGCCCCGTTCTGAGACGGGAGAGGTGCCGGGGCATGCTCTCCATGCCCTGCACGGGAAAAGTGCCTCCTCACGCAATGGGCGTGGCATCACGTGGGTTTTCTCGACTTGCGGCGGTGGGTTCTCGAGTTGTGGCGGGGCCCTGGCCAGTCTCCCCTGTTAGCCCAGTGGGGTGGTGTTGCCTCATTTGGAGCGGCGAGGGCAGGGAGCCGCCTCGGTATTCCCCAGGAGGCGCTGCGGTGCACCGGGTCTCCGTCAAGCATTGAGCTAGGGCCCTCGGGGTGCCCCTCGAGGTGGGATGGGCATCTCGGGGCATCTCTGGAGTGGCATCAAGGGAGCCGCGGGGACTCAGCCTTTCTCTCGGGTCACAGGACGGGGAAACCGGGCTTCATCTCGAATGCAGGGTCGAAGGTCGTGCTTTTCCTGGAGTCGCAGCGGGAGGCGGGGGTTGCCTCTCTGGATCCGATGCCAGGCGCCTCAGGGAGCCTCTCTTGTTGCCTCTGGGAAGTGCCGGCCGGCCTCCTTTACCATTGCCAGGGGCAGCTGGGCTTCCCGTCGATTCGCTGCGATGCAATGGGGCCCCATGTGCCATTGCGGTCTTCCTTGGGGATCTTTGGACTTGGGGCCGGAACTGCTGTCTTGGGGCCTCCTCTGGAGCATCAGGAGAAGGGACAGGCCTCCTCTTCAGGTGCAAAGGAAAGTAGGAATTCCAGTCGAGTGGAGTCAAAGCCGGCGGCCCCCCTCTCGAGAAGAGGTGGCGTAGGAGAGGCGGGGTCGCTGTCGAGCCGTGCCGGGAGACTCGGGGTTGCACTCGCGTGGGGACACGAGGATCTCGGGGAACCTTTGGGGCTGCCTAGACGGAGTCCAGCCTGCTTTGCAGGGCCAGAGAGCACTCAGGATGGCTCTCGAGTCGTTGCAGATACAAAGTGCCCCTTCTCGCAGGGAGGGGGGCCCACGGGACGCTCTCGCGCTGTGGCGGGAAGCCCTGCCTTATTGGCGGGTTGGTACGGGTATCTCGGGGGAAACCTGGTGCCACCCGCACGGAGTCAAGCCCCGTTCTGAGCCGGGAGAGGTGCCGGGGCATGCTCTCCATGCCCTGCACGGGAAAAGTGCCTCCTCACGCAATGGGCGTGGCATCACGTGGGTTTTCTCGTCTTGCGGTGGTGGGTTCTTGAGTTGTGGCGGGGCCCTGGCTCGTCTCCCCTGTTAGCCCACTGGGGTGGTGTTGCCTCCTTTGGAGCGGCGAGGGGAAGGAGCTGCCTCGGGATTCCCCAGTAGGCGCTGCAGCGCACAGGGTCCGCGGCACGGCACGCATAGGGCTAGGACCCTCGGGGTGCCCCTCGAGGTCGGATGGGCTTCTCGGGGCATCTCTGGGGTGGCATCAAGGGAGCCGCGGGGACTCAGCCTTTCTCTCGGGTCACAGGACGGGGAAACCGGGCTTCATCTCGAATGCAGGGTCGAAGGTCGTGCTTTTCCTGGAGTCGCAGCGGGAGGCGGGGGTTGCCTCTCTGGATCCGATGCCAGGCGCCTCAGGGAGCCTCTCTTGTTGCCTCTGGGAAGTGCCGGCCGGCCTCCTTTACCATTGCCAGGGGCAGCTGGGCTTCCCGTCGATTCGCTGCGATGCAATGGGGCCCCATGTGCCATTGCGGTCTTCCTTGGGGATCTTTGGACTTGGGGCCGGAACTGCTGTCTTGGGGCCTCCTCTGGAGCATCAGGAGAAGTGACAGGCCTCCTTTTGAGGTGCGAAGGAAAGTAGGGGTTCCAGTCGAGTGGAGGCAAAGCCGGCGGCCCCCCTCTCGAGAAGAGGTGGCGTAGGCGAGGCGGGGTCGCTGTCGAGCCGCGCCTGGAGACTCGGGGCTCCGCTCTCGTGGGGACACGGGGATCTCGGGGAACCTCTGGGGGCGCCTAGAGGGAGTCCAGCCTCCTTTGAGGGCCAGAGAGCACTCAAGATGGCTCTCGAGTCGCTGCAGATACAAAGGGCCCCTTCTCGCACGGAGGGGGGCCCACAGGACGCTCTCGCGCTGTGGCGGGAAGCCCTGCCTTCTTGACCGGTTGGCACGGCTATCTCGGGGGACACCTGGTGTCGGCCGCACGGAGTGAAGCCCCGTTCTGAGCCGGGAGAGGTACCGGGGCATGCTCTCCACGCCCTGCAAGGGAAAAGCGCCTCCTCACGCAGTGGGCGTGGCATCACGTGGGGTTTCTCGACTTGCGGCGGTGGGTTCTCGAGTTGCGGCGGGGACCCTGGCCCGTCGCCCCTATTAGCCCAGCGGGGTCGTGGTGCCTCCTATGGAGCGGCGAGGGGAGGGAGCCGCCTTGGGTTTCCCCAGGAGGCGCTGCAGCGCACCGGGTCCGCGGCAAGCATTGAGCCAGGACCCTCGGGGTGCCCCTCGAGGTGGGATGGGCATCTCGGGGCATCTCTGGAGTGGCATCAAGGGAGCCGCGGGGACTCAGCCTTTCTCTCGGGTCACAGTAAGGGGAAACCGGGCTTCATCCCGAATGCAGGGTCGAAGGTCGTGCTTTTCCTGGAGTCGCAGCGGGAGGCGGGGGTTGCCTCTCTGGATCCCATGCCAGGCTCCTCAGGGAGCTTCTCCTGTTGCCTCTGGGAAGTGCCGGCCTCCCTTGCCATTGCCAGGGGCAGCTGGGCTTCCCGTCGATTCGCTGCAATGGAATGTGGACCCATGTGCCATTGCGGGCTTCCTTGGGGACCTTTGGCCTTGGGGCCGGATCTGGTGTCTTGGGGCCTCCTCTGGAGCGTCAGGAGAAGTGACAGGCCTCCTCTTGAGGTGCGAAGGAAAGTAGGGATTCCCGTCGAGTGGAGGCAAAGCCGGCGGCCCCCCTCTCGAGAAGAGGTGGCGTAGGGGAGGTGGGATCGCTGTCTAACTGTGCCTGGAGACGCGGGGTTCCACTCGCGTGGGGACACGGGGATCTCGGGGCACCTCTGGGGCCGCCTAGACGGAGTCCAGCCTGCTTTGCAGGGCCAGAGAGCACTCAGGATGGCTCTCGAGTCGCTGCAGATACAAAGGGCCCCTTCTCGCAGGGAGGGGGGCCCACGGGACGCTCTCGCGCTGTGGCGGGAAGCCCTGCCTTCTTAGCGGGTTGGCACGGGTATCTCGGGGGACACCTGGTGTCACCCGCACGGAGTCAAGCCCCGTTCTGAGACGGGAGAGGTGCCGGGGCATGCTCTCCATGCCCTGCACGGGAAAAGCGCCTCCTCACGCAATGGGCGTGGCATCACGTGGGTTTTCTCGACTTGCGGCGGTGGGTTCTCGAGTTGTGGCGGGGCCCTGGCCAGTCTCCCCTGTTAGCCCAGTGGGGTGGTGTTGCCTCCTTTGGAGCGGCGAGGGCAGGGAGCCGCCTCGGTATTCCCCAGGAGGCGCTGCGGTGCACCGGGTCTCCGTCAAGCATTGAGCTAGGGCCCTCGGGGTGCCCCTCGAGGTGGGATGGGCATCTCGGGGCATCTCTGGAGTGGCATCAAGGGAGCCGAGGGGACTCAGCCTTTCTCTCGGGTCACAGGACGGGGAAACCGGGCTTCATCTCGAATGCAGGGTCGAAGGTCGTGCTTTTCCTGGAGTCGCAGCGGGAGGCGGGGGTTGCCTCTCTGGATCCGATGCCAGGCGCCTCAGGGAGCCTCTCTTGTTGCCTCTGGGAAGTGCCGGCCGGCCTCCTTTACCATTGCCAGGGGCAGCTGGGCTTCCCGTCGATTCGCTGCGATGCAATGGGGCCCCATGTGCCATTGCGGTCTTCCTTGGGGATCTTTGGACTTGGGGCCGGAACTGCTGTCTTGGGGCCTCCTCTGGAGCATCAGGAGAAGTGACAGGCCTCCTTTTGAGGTGCGAAGGAAAGTAGGGGTTCCAGTCGAGTGGAGGCAAAGCCGGCGGCCCCCCTCTCGAGAAGAGGTGGCGTAGGCGAGGCGGGGTCGCTGTCGAGCCGCGCCTGGAGACTCGGGGCTCCGCTCTCTTGGGGACACGGGGATCTCGGGGAACCTCTGGGGGCGCCTAGAGGGAGTCCAGCCTCCTTTGAGGGCCAGAGAGCACTCAAGATGGCTCTCGAGTCGCTGCAGATACAAAGGGCCCCTTCTCGCACGGAGGGGGGCCCACAGGACGCTCTCGCGCTGTGGCGGGAAGCCCTGCCTTCTTGACCGGTTGGCACGGCTATCTCGGGGGACACCTGGTGTCGGCCGCACGGAGTGAAGCCCCGTTCTGAGCCGGGAGAGGTACCGGGGCATGCTCTCCACGCCCTGCAAGGGAAAAGCGCCTCCTCACGCAGTGGGCGTGGCATCACGTGGGGTTTCTCGACTTGCGGCGGTGGGTTCTCGAGTTGCGGCGGGGACCCTGGCCCGTCACCCCTATTAGCCCAGCGGGGTCGTGGTGCCTCCTATGGAGCGGCGAGGGGAGGGAGCCGCCTTGGGTTTCCCCAGGAGGCGCTGCAGCGCACCGGGTCCGCGGCAAGCATTGAGCTAGGACCCTCGGGGTGCCCCTCGAGGTGGGATGGGCATCTCGGGGCATCTCTGGAGTGGCATCAAGGGAGCCGCGGGGACTCAGCCTTTCTCTCGGGTCACAGTAAGGGGAAACCGGGCTTCATCCCGAATGCAGGGTCGAAGGTCGTGCTTTTCCTGGAGTCGCAGCGGGAGGCGGGGGTTGCCTCTCTGGATCCCATGCCAGGCTCCTCAGGGAGCTTCTCCTGTTGCCTCTGGGAAGTGCCGGCCTCCCTTGCCATTGCCAGGGGCAGCTGGGCTTCCCGTCGATTCGCTGCAATGGAATGTGGCCCCATGTGCCATTGCGGGCTTCCTTGGGGACCTTTGGCCTTGGGGCCGGATCTGGTGTCTTGGGGCCTCCTCTGGAGCGTCAGGAGAAGTGACAGGCCTCCTCTTGAGGTGCGAAGGAAAGTAGGGATTCCCGTCGAGTGGAGGCAAAGCCGGCGGCCCCCCTCTCGAGAAGAGGTGGCGTAGGGGAGGTGGGATCGCTGTCTAACTGTGCCTGGAGACGCGGGGTTCCACTCGCGTGGGGACACGGGGATCTCGGGGCACCTCTGGGGCCGCCTAGACGGAGTCCAGCCTGCTTTGCAGGGCCAGAGAGCACTCAGGATGGCTCTCGAGTCGCTGCAGATACAAAGGGCCCCTTCTCGCAGGGAGGGGGGCCCACGGGACGCTCTCGCGCTGTGGCGGGAAGCCCTGCCTTCTTAGCGGGTTGGCACGGGTATCTCGGGGGACACCTGGTGTCACCCGCACGGAGTCAAGCCCCGTTCTGAGACGGGAGAGGTGCCGGGGCATGCTCTCCATGCCCTGCACGGGAAAAGTGCCTCCTCACGCAATGGGCGTGGCATCACGTGGGTTTTCTCGACTTGCGGCGGTGGGTTCTCGAGTTGTGGCGGGGCCCTGGCCAGTCTCCCCTGTTAGCCCAGTGGGGTGGTGTTGCCTCCTTTGGAGCGGCGAGGGCAGGGAGCCGCCTCGGTATTCCCCAGGAGGCGCTGCGGTGCACCGGGTCTCCGTCAAGCATTGAGCTAGGGCCCTCGGGGTGCCCCTCGAGGTGGGATGGGCATCTCGGGGCATCTCTGGAGTGGCATCAAGGGAGCCAAGGGGACTCAGCCTTTCTCTCGGGTCACAGGACCGGGAAACCGGGCTTCATCTCGAATGCAGGGTCGAAGGTCGTGCTTTTCCTGGAGTCGCAGCGGGAGGCGGGGGTTGCCTCTCTGGATCCGATGCCAGGCGCCTCAGGGAGCCTCTCTTGTTGCCTCTGGGAAGTGCCGGCCGGCCTCCTTTACCATTGCCAGGGGCAGCTGGGCTTCCCGTCGATTCGCTGCGATGCAATGGGGCCCCATGTGCCATTGCGGTCTTCCTTGGGGATCTTTGGACTTGGGGCCGGAACTGCTGTCTTGGGGCCTCCTCTGGAGCATCAGGAGAAGTGACAGGCCTCCTTTTGAGGTGCGAAGGAAAGTAGGGGTTCCAGTCGAGTGGAGGCAAAGCCGGCGGCCCCCCTCTCGAGAAGAGGTGGCGTAGGCGAGGCGGGGTCGCTGTCGAGCCGCGCCTGGAGACTCGGGGCTCCGCTCTCGTGGGGACACGGGGATCTCGGGGAACCTCTGGGGGCGCCTAGAGGGAGTCCAGCCTCCTTTGAGGGCCAGAGAGCACTCAAGATGGCTCTCGAGTCGCTGCAGATACAAAGGGCCCCTTCTCGCACGGAGGGGGGCCCACAGGACGCTCTCGCGCTGTGGCGGGAAGCCCTGCCTTCTTGACCGGTTGGCACGGCTATCTCGGGGGACACCTGGTGTCGGCCGCACGGAGTGAAGCCCCGTTCTGAGCCGGGAGAGGTACCGGGGCATGCTCTCCACGCCCTGCAAGGGAAAAGCGCCTCCTCACGCAGTGGGCGTGGCATCACGTGGGGTTTCTCGACTTGCGGCGGTGGGTTCTCGAGTTGCGGCGGGGACCCTGGCCCGTCGCCCCTATTAGCCCAGCGGGGTCGTGGTGCCTCCTATGGAGCGGCGAGGGGAGGGAGCCGCCTTGGGTTTCCCCAGGAGGCGCTGCAGCGCACCGGGTCCGCGGCAAGCATTGAGCTAGGACCCTCGGGGTGCCCCTCGAGGTGGGATGGGCATCTCGGGGCATCTCTGGAGTGGCATCAAGGGAGCCGCGGGGACTCAGCCTTTCTCTCGGGTCACAGTAATGGGAAACCGGGCTTCATCCCGAATGCAGGGTCGAAGGTCGTGCTTTTCCTGGAGTCGCAGCGGGAGGCGGGGGTTGCCTCTCTGGATCCCATGCCAGGCTCCTCAGGGAGCTTCTCCTGTTGCCTCTGGGAAGTGCCGGCCTCCCTTGCCATTGCCAGGGGCAGCTGGGCTTCCCGTCGATTCGCTGCAATGGAATGTGGCCCCATGTGCCATTGCGGGCTTCCTTGGGGACCTTTGGCCTTGGGGCCGGATCTGGTGTCTTGGGGCCTCCTCTGGAGCGTCAGGAGAAGTGACAGGCCTCCTCTTGAGGTGCGAAGGAAAGTAGGGATTCCCGTCGAGTGGAGGCAAAGCCGGCGGCCCCCCTCTCGAGAAGAGGTGGCGTAGGGGAGGTGGGATCACTGTCTAACTGTGCCTGGAGACGCGGGGTTCCACTCGCGTGGGGACACGGGGATCTCGGGGCACCTCTGGGGCCGCCTAGACGGAGTCCAGCCTGCTTTGCAGGGCCAGAGAGCACTCAGGATGGCTCTCGAGTCGCTGCAGATACAAAGGGCCCCTTCTCGCAGGGAGGGGGGCCCACGGGACGCTCTCGCGCTGTGGCGGGAAGCCCTGCCTTCTTAGCGGGTTCGCACGGGTATCTCGGGGGACACCTGGTGTCACCCGCACGGAGTCAAGCCCCCTTCTGAGACGGGAGAGGTGCCGGGGCATGCTCTCCATGCCCTGCACGGGAAAAGTGCCTCCTCACGCAATGGGCGTGGCATCACGTGGGTTTTCTCGACTTGCGGCGGTGGGTTCTCGAGTTGTGGCGGGGCCCTGGCCAGTCTCCCCTGTTAGCCCAGTGGGGTGGTGTTGCCTCCTTTGGAGCGGCGAGGGCAGGGAGCCGCCTCGGTATTCCCCAGGAGGCGCTGCGGTGCACCGGGTCTCCGTCAAGCATTGAGCTAGGGCCCTCGGGGTGCCCCTCGAGGTGGGATGGGCATCTCGGGGCATCTCTGGAGTGGCATCAAGGGAGCCGAGGGGACTCAGCCTTTCTCTCGGGTCACAGGACGGGGAAACCGGGCTTCATCTCGAATGCAGGGTCGAAGGTCGTGCTTTTCCTGGAGTCGCAGCGGGAGGCGGGGGTTGCCTCTCTGGATCCGATGCCAGGCGCCTCAGGGAGCCTCTCTTGTTGCCTCTGGGAAGTGCCGGCCGGCCTCCTTTACCATTGCCAGGGGCAGCTGGGCTTCCCGTCGATTCGCTGCGATGCAATGGGGCCCCATGTGCCATTGCGGTCTTCCTTGGGGATCTTTGGACTTGGGGCCGGAACTGCTGTCTTGGGGCCTCCTCTGGAGCATCAGGAGAAGTGACAGGCCTCCTTTTGAGGTGCGAAGGAAAGTAGGGGTTCCAGTCGAGTGGAGGCAAAGCCGGCGGCCCCCCTCTCGAGAAGAGGTGGCGTAGGCGAGGCGGGGTCGCTGTCGAGCCGCGCCTGGAGACTCGGGGCTCCGCTCTCGTGGGGACACGGGGATCTCGGGGAACCTCTGGGGGCGCCTAGAGGGAGTCCAGCCTCCTTTGAGGGCCAGAGAGCACTCAAGATGGCTCTCGAGTCGCTGCAGATACAAAGGGCCCCTTCTCGCACGGAGGGGGGCCCACAGGACGCTCTCGCGCTGTGGCGGGAAGCCCTGCCTTCTTGACCGGTTGGCACGGCTATCTCGGGGGACACCTGGTGTCGGCCGCACGGAGTGAAGCCCCGTTCTGAGCCGGGAGAGGTACCGGGGCATGCTCTCCACGCCCTGCAAGGGAAAAGCGCCTCCTCACGCAGTGGGCGTGGCATCACGTGGGGTTTCTCGACTTGCGGCGGTGGGTTCTCGAGTTGCGGCGGGGACCCTGGCCCGTCGCCCCTATTAGCCCAGCGGGGTCGTGGTGCCTCCTATGGAGCGGCGAGGGGAGGGAGCCGCCTTGGGTTTCCCCAGGAGGCGCTGCAGCGCACCGGGTCCGCGGCAAGCATTGAGCTAGGACCCTCGGGGTGCCCCTCGAGGTGGGATGGGCATCTCGGGGCATCTCTGGAGTGGCATCAAGGGAGCCGCGGGGACTCAGCCTTTCTCTCGGGTCACAGTAAGGGGAAACCGGGCTTCATCCCGAATGCAGGGTCGAAGGTCGTGCTTTTCCTGGAGTCGCAGCGGGAGGCGGGGGTTGCCTCTCTGGATCCCATGCCAGGCTCCTCAGGGAGCTTCTCCTGTTGCCTCTGGGAAGTGCCGGCCTCCCTTGCCATTGCCAGGGGCAGCTGGGCTTCCCGTCGATTCACTGCAATGGAATGTGGCCCCATGTGCCATTGCGGGCTTCCTTGGGGACCTTTGGCCTTGGGGCCGGATCTGGTGTCTTGGGGCCTCCTCTGGAGCGTCAGGAGAAGTGACAGGCCTCCTCTTGAGGTGCGAAGGAAAGTAGGGATTCCCGTCGAGTGGAGGCAAAGCCGGCGGCACCCCTCTCGAGAAGAGGTGGCGTAGGGGAGGTGGGATCGCTGTCTAACTGTGCCTGGAGACGCGGGGTTCCACTCGCGTGGGGACACGGGGATCTCGGGGCACCTCTGGGGCCGCCTAGACGGAGTCCAGCCTGCTTTGCAGGGCCAGAGAGCACTCAGGATGGCTCTCGAGTCGCTGCAGATACAAAGGGCCCCTTCTCGCAGGGAGGGGGGCCCACGGGACGCTCTCGCGCTGTGGCGGGAAGCCCTGCCTTCTTAGCGGGTTGGCACGGGTATCTCGGGGGACACCTGGTGTCACCCGCACGGAGTCAAGCCCCGTTCTGAGACGGGAGAGGTGCCGGGGCATGCTCTCCATGTCCTGCACGGGAAAAGTGCCTCCTCACGCAATGGGCGTGGCATCACGTGGGTTTTCCCGACTTGCGGCGGTGGGTTCTCGAGTTGTGGCGGGGCCCTGGCCAGTCTCCCCTGTTAGCCCAGTGGGGTGGTGTTGCCTCCTTTGGAGCGGCGAGGGCAGGGAGCCGCCTCGGTATTCCCCAGGAGGCGCTGCGGTGCACCGGGTCTCCATCAAGCATTGAGCTAGGGCCCTCGGGGTGCCCCTCGAGGTGGGATGGGCATCTCGGGGCATCTCTGGAGTGGCATCAAGGGAGCCGAGGGGACTCAGCCTTTCTCTCGGGTCACAGCACGGGGAAACCGGGCTTCATCTCGAATGCAGGGTCGAAGGTCGTGCTTTTCCTGGAGTCGCAGCGGGAGGCGGGGGTTGCCTCTCTGGATCCGATGCCAGGCGCCTCAGGGAGCCTCTCTTGTTGCCTCTGGGAAGTGCCGGCCGGCCTCCTTTACCATTGCCAGGGGCAGCTGGGCTTCCCGTCGATTCGCTGCGATGCAATGGGGCCCCATGTGCCATTGCGGTCTTCCTTGGGGATCTTTGGACTTGGGGCCGGAACTGCTGTCTTGGGGCCTCCTCTGGAGCATCAGGAGAAGGGACAGGCCTCCTCTTCAGGTGCGAAGGAAAGTAGGAATTCCAGTCGAGTGGAGGCAAAGCCGGCGGCCCCCCTCTCGAGAAGAGGTGGCGTAGGAGAGGCGGGGTCGCTGTCGAGCCGCGCCGGGAGACTCGGGGTTGCACTCGCGTGGGGACACGAGGATCTCGGGGAACCTTTGGGGCTGCCTAGACGGAGTCCAGCCTGCTTTGCAGGGCCAGAGAGCACTCAGGATGGCTCTCGAGTCGTTGCAGATACAAAGTGCCCCTTCTCGCAGGGAGGGGGGCCCACGGGACGCTCTCGCGCTGTGGCGGAAAGCCCTGCCTTCTTGGCGGGTTGGTACGGGTATCTCGGGGGAAACCTGGTGCCACCCGCACGGAGTCAAGCCCCGTTCTGAGCCGGGAGAGGTGCCGGGGCATGCTCTCCATGCCCTGCACGGGAAAAGTGCCTCCTCACGCAATGGGCGTGGCATCACGTGGGTTTTCTCGACTTGCGGTGGTGGGTTCTTGAGTTGTGGCGGGGCCCTGGCTCGTCTCCCCTGTTAGCCCACTGGGGTGGTGTTGCCTCCTTTGGAGCGGCGAGGGGAGGGAGCTGCCTCGGGATTCCCCAGGAGGCGCTGCAGCGCACAGGGTCCGCGGCACGGCACGCATAGTGCTAGGATCCTCGGGGTGCCCCTCGAGGTCGGATGGGCTTCTCTGGGCATCTCTGGGGTGGCATCAAGGGAGCCGCGGGGACTCAGCCTTTCTCTCGGGTCACAGTAAGGGGAAATCGGGCTTCATCTCGAATGCAGGGTCGAAGGTCGTGCTTTTCCTGGAGTCGCAGCGGGAGGCGGGGGTTGCCTCTCTGGATCCCATGCCAGGCTCCTCAGGGAGCTTCTCTTGTTGCCTCTGGGAAGTGCCGACCTCCTTTGCCATTGCCAGGGGCAGCTGGGCTTCCCGTCGATTCGCTGCGATGCAATGGGGCCCCATGTGCCATTGCGGTTTTCCTTGGGGACCTTCGTTCTTGGGGCCAGAACTGGTGTCTTGGGGCCTCCTCTGGAGCGTCAGGAGAAGTGACAGGCCTCCTTTTGAGGTGCGAAGGAAAGTAGGGATTCCAGTCGAGTGGAGGCAAAGCCGGCGGCCCCCCTCTCGAGAAGAGGTGGCGTAGGCGAGGCGGGGTCGCTGTCGAGCCGCGCCTGGAGACTCGGGGCTCCGCTCTCGTGGGGACACGGGGATCTCGGGGAACCTCTGGGGGCGCCGAGAGGGAGTCCAGCCTCCTTAGAGGGCCAGAGAGCACTCAAGATGGCTCTCGAGTCGCTGCAGATACAAAGGGCCCCTTCTCGCACGGAGGGGGGCCCACAGGACGCTCTCGCGCTGTGGCGGGAAGCCCTGCCTTCTTGACCGGTTGGCACGGCTATCTCGGGGGACACCTGGTGTCGGCCGCACGGAGTGAAGCCCCGTTCTGAGCCGGGAGAGGTACCGGGGCATGCTCTCCACGCCCTGCAAGGGAAAAGCGCCTCCTCACGCAGTGGGCGTGGCATCACGTGGGGTTTCTTGACTTGCGGCGGTGGGTTCTCGAGTTGCGGCGGGGACCCTGGCCCGTCGCCCCTATTAGCCCAGGGGGGTCGTGGTGCCTCCTATGGAGCGGCGAGGGGAGGGAGCCGCCTTGGGTTTCCCCAGGAGGCGCTGCAGCGCACCGGGTCCGCGGCAAGCATTGAGCCAGGACCCTCGGGGTGCCCCTCGAAGTGGGATGGGCATCTCGGGGCATCTCTGGAGTGGCATCAAGGGAGCCGCGGGGACTCAGCCTTTCTCTCGGGTCACAGTAAGGGGAAACCGGGCTTCATCTCGAATGCAGGGTCGAAGGTCGTGCTTTTCCTGGAGTCGCAGCGGGAGGCGGGGGTTGCCTCTCTGGATCCCATGCCAGGCTCCTCAGGGAGCTTCTCCTGTTGCCTCTGGGAAGTGCCGGCCTCCCTTGCCATTGCCAGGGGCAGCTGGGCTTCCCGTCGATTCGCTGCAATGGAATGTGGCCCCATGTGCCATTGCGGGCTTCCTTGGGGACCTTTGGCCTTGGGGCCGGATCTGGTGTCTTGGGGCCTCCTCTGGAGCGTCAGGAGAAGTGACAGGCCTCCTCTTGAGGTGCGAAGGAAAGTAGGGATTCCCGTCGAGTGGAGGCAAAGCCGGCGGCCCCCCTCTCGAGAAGAGGTGGCGTAGGGGAGGTGGGATCGCTGTCTAACTGTGCCTGGAGACGCGGGGTTCCACTCGCGTGGGGACACGGGGATCTCGGGGCACCTCTGGGGCCGCCTAGACGGAGTCCAGCCTGCTTTGCAGGGCCAGAGAGCACTCAGGATGGCTCTCGAGTCGCTGCAGATACAAAGGGCCCCTTCTCGCAGGGAGGGGGGCCCACGGGACGCTCTCGCGCTGTGGCGGGAAGCCCTGCCTTCTTAGCGGGTTGGCACGGGTATCTCGGGGGACACCTGGTGTCACCCGCACGGAGTCAAGCCCCGTTCTGAGACGGGAGAGGTGCCGGGGCATGCTCTCCATGCCCTGCACGGGAAAAGTGCCTCCTCACGCAATGGGCGTGGCATCACGTGGGTTTTCTCGACTTGCGGCGGTGGGTTCTCGAGTTGTGGCGGGGCCCTGGCCAGTCTCCCCTGTTAGCCCAGTGGGGTGGTGTTGCCTCCTTTGGAGCGGCGAGGGCAGGGAGCCGCCTCGGTATTCCCCAGGAGGCGCTGCGGTGCACCGGGTCTCCGTCAAGCATTGAGCTAGGGCCCTCGGGGTGCCCCTCGAGGTGGGATGGGCATCTCGGGGCATCTCTGGAGTGGCATCAAGGGAGCCGAGGGGACTCAGCCTTTCTCTCGGGTCACAGCACGGGGAAACCGGGCTTCATCTCGAATGCAGGGTCGAAGGTCGTGCTTTTCCTGGAGTCGCAGCGGGAGGCGGGGGTTGCCTCTCTGGATCCGATGCCAGGCGCCTCAGGGAGCCTCTCTTGTTGCCTCTGGGAAGTGCCGGCCGACCTCCTTTACCATTGCCAAGGGCAGCTGGGCTTCCCGTCCATTCGCTGCGATGCAATGGGGCCCCATGTGCCATTGCGGTCTTCCTTGGGGATCTTTGGACTTGGGGCCGGAACTGCTGTCTTGGGGCCTCCTCTGGAGCATCAGGAGAAGGGACAGGCCTCCTCCTCAGGTGCGAAGGAAAGTAGGAATTCCAGTCGAGTGGAGGCAAAGCCGGCGGCCCCCCTCTCGAGAAGAGGTGGCGTAGGAGAGGCGGGGTCGCTGTCGAGCCGCGCCGGGAGACTCGGGGTTCCACTCGTGTGGGGACACGAGGATCTCGGGGAACCTTTGGGGCTGCCTAGACGGAGTCCAGCCTGCTTTGCAGGGCCAGAGAGCACTCAGGATGGCTCTCGAGTCGTTGCAGATACAAAGTGCCCCTTCTCGCAGGGAGGGGGGCCCACGGGACGCTCTCGCGCTGTGGCGGGAAGCCCTGCCTTCTTGGCGGGTTGGTACGGGTATCTCGGGGGAAACCTGGTGCCACCCGCACGGAGTCAAGCCCCGTTCTGAGACGGGAGAGGTGCCGGGGCATGCTCTCCATGCCCTGCACGGGAAAAGTGCCTCCTCACGCAATGGGCGTGGCATCACGTGGGTTTTCTCGACTTGCGGCGGTGGGTTCTCGAGTTGTGGCGGGGCCCTGGCCAGTGTCCCCTGTTAGCCCAGTGGGGTGGTGTTGCCTCCTTTGGAGCGGCGAGGGCAGGGAGCCGCCTCGGTATTCCCCAGGAGGCACTGCGGTGCACCGGGTCTCCGTCAAGCATTGAGCTAGGGCCCTCGGGGTGCCCCTCGAGGTGGGATGGGCATCTCGGGGCATCTCTGGAGTGGCATCAATGGAGCCGAGGGGACACAGCCTTTCTCTCGGGTCACAGGACGGGGAAACCGGGCTTCATCTCGAATGCAGGGTCGAAGGTCGTGCTTTTCCTGGAGTCGCAGCGGGAGGCGGGGGTTGCCTCTCTGGATCCGATGCCAGGCGCCTCAGGGAGCCTCTCTTGTTGCTTCTGGGAAGTGCCGGCCGGCCTCCTTTACCATTGCCAGGGGCAGCTGGGCTTCCCGTCGATTCGCTGCGATGCAATGGGGCCCCATGTGCCATTGCGGTCTTCCTTAGGGATCTTTGGACTTGGGGCCGGAACTGCTGTCTTGGGGCCTCCTCTGGAGCATCAGGAGAAGGGACAGGCCTCCTCTTCAGGTGCGAAGGAAAGTAGGAATTCCAGTCGAGTGGAGGCAAAGCCGGCGGCCCCCCTCTCGAGAAGAGGTGGCGTAGGAGAGGCGGGGTCGCTGTCGAGCCGCGCCGGGAGACTCGGGGTTGCACTCGCGTGGGGACACGAGGATCTCGGGGAACCTTTGGGGCTGCCTAGACGGAGTCCAGCCTGCTTTGCAGGGCCAGAGAGCACTCAGGATGGCTCTCGAGTCGTTGCAGATACAAAGTGCCCCTTCTCGCAGGGAGGGGGGCCCACGGGACGCTCTCGCGCTGTGGCGGGAAGCCCTGCCTTCTTGGCGGGTTGGTACGGGTATCTCGGGGGAAACCTGGTGCCACCCGCACGGAGTCAAGCCCCGTTCTGAGCCGGGAGAGGTGCCGGGGCATGCTCTCCACGCCCTGCACGGGAAAAGGGCCTCCTCACGCAATGGGCGTGGCATCACGTGGGTTTTCTCGACTTGCGGTGGTGGGTTCTTGAGTTGTGGCGGGGCCCTGGCTCGTCTCCCCTGTTAGCCCACTGGGGTGGTGTTGCCTCCTTTGGAGCGGCGAGGGGAGGGAGCTGCCTCGGGATTCCCCAGGAGGCGCTGCAGCGCACAGGGTCCGCGGCACGGCACGCATAGGGCTAGGACCCTCGGGGTGCCCCTCGAGGTCGGATGGGCTTCTCGGGGCATCTCTGGGGTGGCATCAAGGGAGCCGCGGGGACTCAGCCTTTCTCTCGGGTCACAGTAAGGGGAAATCGGGCTTCATCTCGAATGCAGGGTCGAAGGTCGTGCTTTTCCTGGAGTCGCAGCGGGAGGCGGGGGTTGCCTCTCTGGATCCCATGCCAGGCTCCTCAGGGAGCTTCTCTTGTTGCCTCTGGGAAGTGCCGACCTCCTTTGCCATTGCCAGGGGCAGCTGGGCTTCCCGTCGATTCGCTGCGATGCAATGGGGCCCCATGTGCCATTGCGGTTTTCCTTGGGGACCTTCGTTCTTGGGGCCAGAACTGGTGTCTTGGGGCCTCCTCTGGAGCGTCAGGAGAAGTGACAGGCCTCCTTTTGAGGTGCGAAGGAAAGTAGGGATTCCAGTCGAGTGGAGGCAAAGCCGGCGGCCCCCCTCTCGAGAAGAGGTGGCGTAGGCGAGGCGGGGTCGCTGTCGAGCCGCGCCTGGAGACTCGGGGCTCCGCTCTCGTGGGGACACGGGGATCTCGGGGAACCTCTGGGGGCGCCGAGAGGGAGTCCAGCCTCCTTTGAGGGCCAGAGAGCACTCAAGATGGCTCTCGAGTCGCTGCAGATACAAAGGGCCCCTTCTCGCACGGAGGGGGGCCCACAGGACGCTCTCGCGCTGTGGCGGGAAGCCCTGCCTTCTTGACCGGTTGGCACGGCTATCTCGGGGGACACCTGGTGTCGGCCGCACGGAGTGAAGCCCCGTTCTGAGCCGGGAGAGGTACCGGGGCATGCTCTCCACGCCCTGCAAGGGAAAAGCGCCTCCTCACGCAGTGGGCGTGGCATCACGTGGGGTTTCTTGACTTGCGGCGGTGGGTTCTCGAGTTGCGGCGGGGACCCTGGCCCGTCGCCCCTATTAGCCCAGGGGGGTCGTGGTGCCTCCTATGGAGCGGCGAGAGGAGGGAGCCGCCTTGGGTTTCCCCAGGAGGCGCTGCAGCGCACCGGGTCCGCGGCAAGCATTGAGCCAGGACCCTCGGGGTGCCCCTCGAGGTGGGATGGGCATCTCGGGGCATCTCTGGAGTGGCATCAAGGGAGCCGCGGGGACTCAGCCTTTCTCTCGGGTCACAGTAAGGGGAAACCGGGCTTCATCTCGAATGCAGGGTCGAAGGTCGTGCTTTTCCTGGAGTCGCAGCGGGAGGCGGGGGTTGCCTCTCTGGATCCCATGCCAGGCTCCTCAGGGAGCTTCTCCTGTTGCCTCTGGGAAGTGCCGGCCTCCCTTGCCATTGCCAGGGGCAGCTGGGCTTCACGTCGATTCGCTGCAATGGAATGTGGCCCCATGTGCCATTGCGGGCTTCCTTGGGGACCTTTGGCCTTGGGGCCGGATCTGGTGTCTTGGGGCCTCCTCTGGAGCGTCAGGAGAAGTGACAGGCCTCCTCTTGAGGTGCGAAGGAAAGTAGGGATTCCCGTCGAGTGGAGGCAAAGCCCGCGGCCCCCCTCTCGAGAAGAGGTGGCGTAGGGGAGGTGGGATCGCTGTCTAACTGTGCCTGGAGACGCGGGGTTCCACTCGCGTGGGGACACGGGGATCTCGGGGCACCTCTGGGGCCGCCTAGACGGAGTCCAGCCTGCTTTGCAGGGCCAGAGAGCACTCAGGATGGCTCTCGAGTCGCTGCAGATACAAAGGGCCCCTTCTCGCAGGGAGGGGGGCCCACGGGACGCTCTCGCGCTGTGGCGGGAAGCCCTGCCTTCTTAGCGGGTTGGCACGGGTATCTCGGGGGACACCTGGTGTCACCCGCACGGAGTCAAGCCCCGTTCTGAGACGGGAGAGGTGCCGGGGCATGCTCTCCATGCCCTGCACGGGAAAAGTGCCTCCTCACGCAATGGGCGTGGCATCACGTGGGTTTTCTCGACTTGCGGCGGTGGGTTCTCGAGTTGTGGCGGGGCCCTGGCCAGTCTCCCCTGTTAGCCCAGTGGGGTGGTGTTGCCTCCTTTGGAGCGGCGAGGCCAGGGAGCCGCCTCGGTATTCCCCAGGAGGCGCTGCGGTGCACCGGGTCTCCGTCAAGCATTGAGCTAGGGCCCTCGGGGTGCCCCTCGAGGTGGGATGGGCATCTCGGGGCATCTCTGGAGTGGCATCAAGGGAGCCGAGGGGACTCAGCCTTTCTCTCGGGTCACAGCACGGGGAAACCGGGCTTCATCTCGAATGCAGGGTCGAAGGTCGTGCTTTTCCTGGAGTCGCAGCGGGAGGCGGGGGTTGCCTCTCTGGATCCGATGCCAGGCGCCTCAGGGAGCCTCTCTTGTTGCCTCTGGGAAGTGCCGGCCGACCTCCTTTACCATTGCCAAGGGCAGCTGGGCTTCCCGTCCATTCGCTGCGATGCAATGGGGCCCCATGTGCCATTGCGGTCTTCCTTGGGGATCTTTGGACTTGGGGCCGGAACTGCTGTCTTGGGGCCTCCTCTGGAGCATCAGGAGAAGGGACAGGCCTCCTCCTCAGGTGCGAAGGAAAGTAGGAATTCCAGTCGAGTGGAGGCAAAGCCGGCGGCCCCCCTCTCGAGAAGAGGTGGCGTAGGAGAGGCGGGGTCGCTGTCGAGCCGCGCCGGGAGACTCGGGGTTCCACTCGTGTGGGGACACGAGGATCTCGGGGAACCTTTGGGGCTGCCTAGACGGAGTCCAGCCTGCTTTGCAGGGCCAGAGAGCACTCAGGATGGCTCTCGAGTCGTTGCAGATACAAAGTGCCCCTTCTCGCAGGGAGGGGGGCCCACGGGACGCTCTCGCGCTGTGGCGGGAAGCCCTGCCTTCTTGGCGGGTTGGCACGGGTATCTCGGGGGAAACCTGGTGCCACCCGCACGGAGTCAAGCCCCGTTCTGAGACGGGAGAGGTGCCGGGGCATGCTCTCCATGCCCTGCACGGGAAAAGTGCCTCCTCACGCAATGGGCGTGGCATCACGTGGGTTTTCTCGACTTGCGGCGGTGGGTTCTCGAGTTGTGGCGGGGCCCTGGCCAGTGTCCCCTGTTAGCCCAGTGGGGTGGTGTTGCCTCCTTTGGAGCGGCGAGGGCAGGGAGCCGCCTCGGTATTCCCCAGGAGGCACTGCGGTGCACCGGGTCTCCGTCAAGCATTGAGCTAGGGCCCTCGGGGTGCCCCTCGAGGTGGGATGGGCATCTCGGGGCATCTCTGGAGTGGCATCAATGGAGCCGAGGGGACACAGCCTTTCTCTCGGGTCACAGGACGGGGAAACCGGGCTTCATCTCGAATGCAGGGTCGAAGGTCGTGCTTTTCCTGGAGTCGCAGCGGGAGGCGGGGGTTGCCTCTCTGGATCCGATGCCAGGCGCCTCAGGGAGCCTCTCTTGTTGCTTCTGGGAAGTGCCGGCCGGCCTCCTTTACCATTGCCAGGGGCAGCTGGGCTTCCCGTCGATTCGCTGCGATGCAATGGGGCCCCATGTGCCATTGCGGTCTTCCTTAGGGATCTTTGGACTTGGGGCCGGAACTGCTGTCTTGGGGCCTCCTCTGGAGCATCAGGAGAAGGGACAGGCCTCCTCTTCAGGTGCGAAGGAAAGTAGGAATTCCAGTCGAGTGGAGGCAAAGCCGGCGGCCCCCCTCTCGAGAAGAGGTGGCGTAGGAGAGGCGGGGTCGCTGTCGAGCCGCGCCGGGAGACTCGGGGTTGCACTCGCGTGGGGACACGAGGATCTCGGGGAACCTTTGGGGCTGCCTAGACGGAGTCCAGCCTGCTTTGCAGGGCCAGAGAGCACTCAGGATGGCTCTCGAGTCGTTGCAGATACAAAGTGCCCCTTCTCGCAGGGAGGGGGGCCCACGGGACGCTCTCGCGCTGTGGCGGGAAGCCCTGCCTTCTTGGCGGGTTGGTACGGGTATCTCGGGGGAAACCTGGTGCCACCCGCACGGAGTCAAGCCCCGTTCTGAGCCGGGAGAGGTGCCGGGGCATGCTCTCCACGCCCTGCACGGGAAAAGGGCCTCCTCACGCAATGGGCGTGGCATCACGTGGGTTTTCTCGACTTGCGGTGGTGGGTTCTTGAGTTGTGGCGGGGCCCTGGCTCGTCTCCCCTGTTAGCCCACTGGGGTGGTGTTGCCTCCTTTGGAGCGGCGAGGGGAGGGAGCTGCCTCGGGATTCCCCAGGAGGCGCTGCAGCGCACAGGGTCCGCGGCACGGCACGCATAGGGCTAGGACCCTCGGGGTGCCCCTCGAGGTCGGATGGGCTTCTCGGGGCATCTCTGGGGTGGCATCAAGGGAGCCGCGGGGACTCAGCCTTTCTCTCGGGTCACAGTAAGGGGAAATCGGGCTTCATCTCGAATGCAGGGTCGAAGGTCGTGCTTTTCCTGGAGTCGCAGCGGGAGGCGGGGGTTGCCTCTCTGGATCCCATGCCAGGCTCCTCAGGGAGCTTCTCTTGTTGCCTCTGGGAAGTGCCGACCTCCTTTGCCATTGCCAGGGGCAGCTGGGCTTCCCGTCGATTCGCTGCGATGCAATGGGGCCCCATGTGCCATTGCGGTTTTCCTTGGGGACCTTCGTTCTTGGGGCCAGAACTGGTGTCTTGGGGCCTCCTCTGGAGCGTCAGGAGAAGTGACAGGCCTCCTTTTGAGGTGCGAAGGAAAGTAGGGATTCCAGTCGAGTGGAGGCAAAGCCGGCGGCCCCCCTCTCGAGAAGAGGTGGCGTAGGCGAGGCGGGGTCGCTGTCGAGCCGCGCCTGGAGACTCGGGGCTCCGCTCTCGTGGGGACACGGGGATCTCGGGGAACCTCTGGGGGCGCCGAGAGGGAGTCCAGCCTCCTTAGAGGGCCAGAGAGCACTCAAGATGGCTCTCGAGTCGCTGCAGATACAAAGGGCCCCTTCTCGCACGGAGGGGGGCCCACAGGACGCTCTCGCGCTGTGGCGGGAAGCCCTGCCTTCTTGACCGGTTGGCACGGCTATCTCGGGGGACACCTGGTGTCGGCCGCACGGAGTGAAGCCCCGTTCTGAGCCGGGAGAGGTACCGGGGCATGCTCTCCACGCCCTGCAAGGGAAAAGCGCCTCCTCACGCAGTGGGCGTGGCATCACGTGGGGTTTCTTGACTTGCGGCGGTGGGTTCTCGAGTTGCGGCGGGGACCCTGGCCCGTCGCCCCTATTAGCCCAGGGGGGTCGTGGTGCCTCCTATGGAGCGGCGAGAGGAGGGAGCCGCCTTGGGTTTCCCCAGGAGGCGCTGCAGCGCACCGGGTCCGCGGCAAGCATTGAGCCAGGACCCTCGGGGTGCCCCTCGAGGTGGGATGGGCATCTCGGGGCATCTCTGGAGTGGCATCAAGGGAGCCGCGGGGACTCAGCCTTTCTCTCGGGTCACAGTAAGGGGAAACCGGGCTTCATCTCGAATGCAGGGTCGAAGGTCGTGCTTTTCCTGGAGTCGCAGCGGGAGGCGGGGGTTGCCTCTCTGGATCCCATGCCAGGCTCCTCAGGGAGCTTCTCCTGTTGCCTCTGGGAAGTGCCGGCCTCCCTTGCCATTGCCAGGGGCAGCTGGGCTTCACGTCGATTCGCTGCAATGGAATGTGGCCCCATGTGCCATTGCGGGCTTCCTTGGGGACCTTTGGCCTTGGGGCCGGATCTGGTGTCTTGGGGCCTCCTCTGGAGCGTCAGGAGAAGTGACAGGCCTCCTCTTGAGGTGCGAAGGAAAGTAGGGATTCCCGTCGAGTGGAGGCAAAGCCGGCGGCCCCCCTCTCGAGAAGAGGTGGCGTAGGGGAGGTGGGATCGCTGTCTAACTGTGCCTGGAGACGCGGGGTTCCACTCGCGTGGGGACACGGGGATCTCGGGGCACCTCTGGGGCCGCCTAGACGGAGTCCAGCCTGCTTTGCAGGGCCAGAGAGCACTCAGGATGGCTCTCGAGTCGCTGCAGATACAAAGGGCCCCTTCTCGCAGGGAGGGGGGCCCACGGGACGCTCTCGCGCTGTGGCGGGAAGCCCTGCCTTCTTAGCGGGTTGGCACGGGTATCTCGGGGGACACCTGGTGTCACCCGCACGGAGTCAAGCCCCGTTCTGAGACGGGAGAGGTGCCGGGGCATGCTCTCCATGCCCTGCACGGGAAAAGTGCCTCCTCACGCAATGGGCGTGGCATCACGTGGGTTTTCTCGACTTGCGGCGGTGGGTTCTCGAGTTGTGGCGGGGCCCTGGCCAGTCTCCCCTGTTAGCCCAGTGGGGTGGTGTTGCCTCCTTTGGAGCGGCGAGGCCAGGGAGCCGCCTCGGTATTCCCCAGGAGGCGCTGCGGTGCACCGGGTCTCCGTCAAGCATTGAGCTAGGGCCCTCGGGGTGCCCCTCGAGGTGGGATGGGCATCTCGGGGCATCTCTGGAGTGGCATCAAGGGAGCCGAGGGGACTCAGCCTTTCTCTCGGGTCACAGAACGGGGAAACCGGGCTTCATCTCGAATGCAGGGTCGAAGGTCGTGCTTTTCCTGGAGTCGCAGCGGGAGGCGGGGGTTGCCTCTCTGGATCCGATGCCAGGCGCCTCAGGGAGCCTCTCTTGTTGCCTCTGGGAAGTGCCGGCCGACCTCCTTTACCATTGCCAAGGGCAGCTGGGCTTCCCGTCCATTCGCTGCGATGCAATGGGGCCCCATGTGCCATTGCGGTCTTCCTTGGGGATCTTTGGACTTGGGGCCGGAACTGCTGTCTTGGGGCCTCCTCTGGAGCATCAGGAGAAGGGACAGGCCTCCTCCTCAGGTGCGAAGGAAAGTAGGAATTCCAGTCGAGTGGAGGCAAAGCCGGCGGCCCCCCTCTCGAGAAGAGGTGGCGTAGGAGAGGCGGGGTCGCTGTCGAGCCGCGCCGGGAGACTCGGGGTTCCACTCGTGTGGGGACACGAGGATCTCGGGGAACCTTTGGGGCTGCCTAGACGGAGTCCAGCCTGCTTTGCAGGGCCAGAGAGCACTCAGGATGGCTCTCGAGTCGTTGCAGATACAAAGTGCCCCTTCTCGCAGGGAGGGGGGCCCACGGGACGCTCTCGCGCTGTGGCGGGAAGCCCTGCCTTCTTGGCGGGTTGGTACGGGTATCTCGGGGGAAACCTGGTGCCACCCGCACGGAGTCAAGCCCCGTTCTGAGACGGGAGAGGTGCCGGGGCATGCTCTCCATGCCCTGCACGGGAAAAGTGCCTCCTCACGCAATGGGCGTGGCATCACGTGGGTTTTCTCGACTTGCGGCGGTGGGTTCTCGAGTTGTGGCGGGGCCCTGGCCAGTGTCCCCTGTTAGCCCAGTGGGGTGGTGTTGCCTCCTTTGGAGCGGCGAGGGCAGGGAGCCGCCTCGGTATTCCCCAGGAGGCACTGCGGTGCACCGGGTCTCCGTCAAGCATTGAGCTAGGGCCCTCGGGGTGCCCCTCGAGGTGGGATGGGCATCTCGGGGCATCTCTGGAGTGGCATCAATGGAGCCGAGGGGACACAGCCTTTCTCTCGGGTCACAGGACGGGGAAACCGGGCTTCATCTCGAATGCAGGGTCGAAGGTCGTGCTTTTCCTGGAGTCGCAGCGGGAGGCGGGGGTTGCCTCTCTGGATCCGATGCCAGGCGCCTCAGGGAGCCTCTCTTGTTGCCTCTGGGAAGTGCCGGCCGGCCTCCTTTACCATTGCCAGGGGCAGCTGGGCTTCCCGTCGATTCGCTGCGATGCAATGGGGCCCCATGTGCCATTGCGGTCTTCCTTAGGGATCTTTGGACTTGGGGCCGGAACTGCTGTCTTGGGGCCTCCTCTGGAGCATCAGGAGAAGGGACAGGCCTCCTCTTCAGGTGCGAAGGAAAGTAGGAATTCCAGTCGAGTGGAGGCAAAGCCGGCGGCCCCCCTCTCGAGAAGAGGTGGCGTAGGAGAGGCGGGGTCGCTGTCGAGCCGCGCCGGGAGACTCGGGGTTGCACTCGCGTGGGGACACGAGGATCTCGGGGAACCTTTGGGGCTGCCTAGACGGAGTCCAGCCTGCTTTGCAGGGCCAGAGAGCACTCAGGATGGCTCTCGAGTCGTTGCAGATACAAAGTGCCCCTTCTCGCAGGGAGGGGGGCCCACGGGACGCTCTCGCGCTGTGGCGGGAAGCCCTGCCTTCTTGGCGGGTTGGTACGGGTATCTCGGGGGAAACCTGGTGCCACCCGCACGGAGTCAAGCCCCGTTCTGAGCCGGGAGAGGTGCCGGGGCATGCTCTCCACGCCCTGCACGGGAAAAGGGCCTCCTCACGCAATGGGCGTGGCATCACGTGGGTTTTCTCGACTTGCAGTGGTGGGTTCTTGAGTTGTGGCGGGGCCCTGGCTCGTCTCCCCTGTTAGCCCACTGGGGTGGTGTTGCCTCCTTTGGAGCAGCGAGGGGAGGGAGCTGCCTCGGGATTCCCCAGGAGGCGCTGCAGCGCACAGGGTCCGCGGCACGGCACGCATAGGGCTAGGACCCTCGGGGTGCCCCTCGAGGTCGGATGGGCTTCTCGGGGCATCTCTGGGGTGGCATCAAGGGAGCCGCGGGGACTCAGCCTTTCTCTCGGGTCACAGTAAGGGGAAATCGGGCTTCATCTCGAATGCAGGGTCGAAGGTCGTGCTTTTCCTGGAGTCGCAGCGGGAGGCGGGGGTTGCCTCTCTGGATCCCATGCCAGGCTCCTCAGGGAGCTTCTCTTGTTGCCTCTGGGAAGTGCCGACCTCCTTTGCCATTGCCAGGCGCAGCTGGGCTTCCCGTCGATTCGCTGCGATGCAATGGGGCCCCATGTGCCATTGCGGTTTTCCTTGGGGACCTTCGTTCTTGGGGCCAGAACTGGTGTCTTGGGGCCTCCTCTGGAGCGTCAGGAGAAGTGACAGGCCTCCTTTTGAGGTGCGAAGGAAAGTAGGGATTCCAGTCGAGTGGAGGCAAAGCCGGCGGCCCCCCTCTCGAGAAGAGGTGGCGTAGGCGAGGCGGGGTCGCTGTCGAGCCGCGCCTGGAGACTCGGGGCTCCGCTCTCGTGGGGACACGGGGATCTCGGGGAACCTCTGGGGGCGCCGAGAGGGAGTCCAGCCTCCTTTGAGGGCCAGAGAGCACTCAAGATGGCTCTCGAGTCGCTGCAGATACAAAGGGCCCCTTCTCGCACGGAGGGGGGCCCACAGGACGCTCTCGCGCTGTGGCGGGAAGCCCTGCCTTCTTGACCGGTTGGCACGGCTATCTCGGGGGACACCTGGTGTCGGCCGCACGGAGTGAAGCCCCGTTCTGAGCCGGGAGAGGTACCGGGGCATGCTCTCCACGCCCTGCAAGGGAAAAGCGCCTCCTCACGCAGTGGGCGTGGCATCACGTGCGGTTTCTTGACTTGCGGCGGTGGGTTCTCGAGTTGCGGCGGGGACCCTGGCCCGTCGCCCCTATTAGCCCAGGGGGGTCGTGGTGCCTCCTATGGAGCGGCGAGGGGAGGGAGCCGCCTTGGGTTTCCCCAGGAGGCGCTGCAGCGCACCGGGTCCGCGGCAAGCATTGAGCTAGGACCCTCGGGGTGCCCCTCGAGGTGGGATGGGAATCTCGGGGCATCTCTGGAGTGGCATCAAGGGAGCCGCGGGGACTCAGCCTTTCTCTCGGGTCACAGTAAGGGGAAACCGGGCTTCATCTCGAATGCAGGGTCGAAGGTCGTGCTTTTCCTGGAGTCGCAGCGGGAGGCGGGGGTTGCCTCTCTGGATCCCATGCCAGGCTCCTCAGGGAGCTTCTCCTGTTGCCTCTGGGAAGTGCCGGCCTCCCTTGCCATTGCCAGGGGCAGCTGGGCTTCCCGTCGATTCGCTGCAATGGAATGTGGCCCCATGTGCCATTGCGGGCTTCCTTGGGGACCTTTGGCCTTGGGGCCGGATCTGGTGTCTTGGGGCCTCCTCTGGAGCGTCAGGAGAAGTGACAGGCCTCCTCTTGAGGTGCGAAGGAAAGTAGGGATTCCCGTCGAGTGGAGGCAAAGCCGGCGGCCCCCCTCTCGAGAAGAGGTGGCGTAGGGGAGGTGGGATCGCTGTCTAACTGTGCCTGGAGACGCGGGGTTCCACTCGCGTGGGGACACGGGGATCTCGGGGCACCTCTGGGGCCGCCTAGACGGAGTCCAGCCTGCTTTGCAGGGCCAGAGAGCACTCAGGATGGCTCTCGAGTCGCTGCAGATACAAAGGGCCCCTTCTCGCAGGGAGGGGGGCCCACGGGACGCTCTCGCGCTGTGGCGGGAAGCCCTGCCTTCTTAGCGGGTTGGCACGGGTATCTCGGGGGACACCTGGTGTCACCCGCACGGAGTCAAGCCCCGTTCTGAGACGGGAGAGGTGCCGGGGCATGCTCTCCATGCCCTGCACGGGAAAAGTGCCTCCTCACGCAATGGGCGTGGCATCACGTGGGTTTTCTCGACTTGCGGCGGTGGGTTCTCGAGTTGTGGCGGGGCCCTGGCCAGTCTCCCCTGTTAGCCCAGTGGGGTGGTGTTGCCTCCTTTGGAGCGGCGAGGGCAGGGAGCCGCCTCGGTATTCCCCAGGAGGCGCTGCGGTGCACCGGGTCTCCGTCTAGCATTGAGCTAGGGCCCTCGGGGTGCCCCTCGAGGTGGGATGGGCATCTCGGGGCATCTCTGGAGTGGCATCAAGGGAGCCGAGGGGACTCAGCCTTTCTCTCGGGTCACAGCACGGGGAAACCGGGCTTCATCTCGAATGCAGGGTCGAAGGTCGTGCTTTTCCTGGAGTCGCAGCGGGAGGCGGGGGTTGCCTCTCTGGATCCGATGCCAGGCGCCTCAGGGAGCCTCTCTTGTTGCCTCTGGGAAGTGCCGGCCGACCTCCTTTACCATTGCCAAGGGCAGCTGGGCTTCCCGTCCATTCGCTGCGATGCAATGGGGCCCCATGTGCCATTGCGGTCTTCCTTGGGGATCTTTGGACTTGGGGCCGGAACTGCTGTCTTGGGGCCTCCTCTGGAGCATCAGGAGAAGGGACAGGCCTCCTCCTCAGGTGCGAAGGAAAGTAGGAATTCCAGTCGAGTGGAGGCAAAGCCGGCGGCCCCCCTCTCGAGAAGAGGTGGCGTAGGAGAGGCGGGGTCGCTGTCGAGCCGCGCCGGGAGACTCGGGGTTCCACTCGTGTGGGGACACGAGGATCTCGGGGAACCTTTGGGGCTGCCTAGACGGAGTCCAGCCTGCTTTGCAGGGCCAGAGAGCACTCAGGATGGCTCTCGAGTCGTTGCAGATACAAAGTGCCCCTTCTCGCAGGGAGGGGGGCCCACGGGACGCTCTCGCGCTGTGGCGGGAAGCCCTGCCTTCTTGGCGGGTTGGTACGGGTATCTCGGGGGAAACCTGGTGCCACCTGCACGGAGTCAAGCCCCGTTCTGAGACGGGAGAGGTGCCGGGGCATGCTCTCCATGCCCTGCACGGGAAAAGTGCCTCCTCACGCAATGGGCGTGGCATCACGTGGGTTTTCTCGACTTGCGGCGGTGGGTTCTCGAGTTGTGGCGGGGTCCTGGCCAGTGTCCCCTGTTAGCCCAGTGGGGTGGTGTTGCCTCCTTTGGAGCGGCGAGGGCAGGGAGCCGCCTCGGTATTCCCCAGGAGGCACTGCGGTGCACCGGGTCTCCGTCAAGCATTGAGCTAGGGCCCTCGGGGTGCCCCTCGAGGTGGGATGGGCATCTCGGGGCATCTCTGGAGTGGCATCAAGGGAGCCGAGGGGACTCAGCCTTTCTCTCGGGTCACAGGACGGGGAAACCGGGCTTCATCTCGAATGCAGGGTCGAAGGTCGTGCTTTTCCTGGAGTCGCAGCGGGAGGCGGGGGTTGCCTCTCTGGATCCGATGCCAGGCGCCTCAGGGAGCCTCTCTTGTTGCCTCTGGGAAGTGCCGGCCGGCCTCCTTTACCATTGCCAGGGGCAGCTGGGCTTCCCGTCGATTCGCTGCGATGCAATGGGGCCCCATGTGCCATTGCGGTCTTCCTTAGGGATCTTTGGACTTGCGGCCGGAACTGCTGTCTTGGGGCCTCCTCTGGAGCATCAGGAGAAGGGACAGGCCTCCTCTTCAGGTGCGAAGGAAAGTAGGAATTCCAGTCGAGTGGAGGCAAAGCCGGCGGCCCCCCTCTCGAGAAGAGGTGGCGTAGGAGAGGCGGGGTCGCTGTCGAGCCGCGCCGGGAGACTCGGGGTTGCACTCGCGTGGGGACACGAGGATCTCGGGGAACCTTTGGGGCTGCCTAGACGGAGTCCAGCCTGCTTTGCAGGGCCAGAGAGCACTCAGGATGGCTCTCGAGTCGTTGCAGATACAAAGTGCCCCTTCTCGCAGGGAGGGGGGCCCACGGGACGCTCTCGCGCTGTGGCGGGAAGCCCTGCCTTCTTGGCGGGTTGGTACGGGTATCTCGGGGGAAACCTGGTGCCACCCGCACGGAGTCAAGCCCCGTTCTGAGCCGGGAGAGGTGCCGGGGCATGCTCTCCACGCCCTGCACGGGAAAAGGGCCTCCTCACGCAATGGGCGTGGCATCACGTGGGTTTTCTCGACTTGCGGTGGTGGGTTCTTGAGTTGTGGCGGGGCCCTGGCTCGTCTCCCCTGTTAGCCCACTGGGGTGGTGTTGCCTCCTTTGGAGCAGCGAGGGGAGGGAGCTGCCTCGGGATTCCCCAGGAGGCGCTGCAGCGCACAGGGTCCGCGGCACGGCACGCATAGGGCTAGGACCCTCGGGGTGCCCCTCGAGGTCGGATGGGCTTCTCGGGGCATCTCTGGGGTGGCATCAAGGGAGCCGCGGGGACTCAGCCTTTCTCTCGGGTCACAGTAAGGGGAAATCGGGCTTCATCTCGAATGCAGGGTCGAAGGTCGTGCTTTTCCTGGAGTCGCAGCGGGAGGCGGGGGTTGCCTCTCTGGATCCCATGCCAGGCTCCTCAGGGAGCTTCTCTTGTTGCCTCTGGGAAGTGCCGACCTCCTTTGCCATTGCCAGGGGCAGCTGGGCTTCCCGTCGATTCGCTGCGATGCAATGGGGCCCCATGTGCCATTGCGGTTTTCCTTGGGGACCTTCGTTCTTGGGGCCAGAACTGGTGTCTTGGGGCCTCCTCTGGAGCGTCAGGAGAAGTGACAGGCCTCCTTTTGAGGTGCGAAGGAAAGTAGGGATTCCAGTCGAGTGGAGGCAAAGCCGGCGGCCCCACTCTCGAGAAGAGGTGGCGTAGGAGAGGCGGGGTCGCTGTCGAGCCGCGCCGGGAGACTCGGGGTTGCACTCGCGTGGGGACACGAGGATCTCGGGGAACCTTTGGGGCTGCCTAGACGGAGTCCAGCCTGCTTTGCAGGGCCAGAGAGCACTCAGGATGGCTCTCGAGTCGTTGCAGATACAAAGTGCCCCTTCTCGCAGGGAGGGGTGCCCACGGGACGCTCTCGCGCTGTGGCGGGAAGCCCTGCCTTCTTGGCGGGTTGGTACGGGTATCTCGGGGGAAACCTGGTGCCACCCGCACGGAGTCAAGCCCCGTTCTGAGCCGGGAGAGGTGCCGGGGCATGCTCTCCATGCCCTGCACGGGAAAAGTGCCTCCTCACGCAATGGGCGTGGCATCACGTGGGTTTTCTCGACTTGCGGTGGTGGGTTCTTGAGTTGTGGCGGGGCTCTGGCTCGTCTCCCCTGTTAGCCCACTGGGGTGGTGTTGCCTCCTTTGGAGCGGCGAGGGGAGGGAGCTGCCTCGGGATTCCCCAGGAGGCGCTGCAGCGCACAGGGTCCGCGGCAAGGCACGCATAGGGCTAGGACCCTCGGGGTGCCCCTCGAGGTCGGATGGGCTTCTCGGGGCATCTCTGGGGTGGCATCAAGGGAGCCGCGGGGACTCAGCCTTTCTCTCGGGTCACAGGACGGGGAAATCGGGCTTCATCTCGAATGCAGGGTCGAAGGTCGTGCTTTTCCTGGAGTTGCAGCGGGAGGCGGGGGTTGCCTCTCTGGATCCCATGCCAGGCTCCTCAGGGAGCTTCTCCTGTTGCCTCTGGGAAGTGCCGGCCTCCCTTGCCATTGCCAGGGGCAGCTGGGCTTCCCGTCGATTCGCTGCAATGGAATGTGGCCCCATGTGCCATTGCGGGCTTCCTTGGGGACCTTTGGCCTTGGGGCCGGATCTGGTGTCTTGGGGCCTCCTCTGGAGCGTCAGGAGAAGTGACAGGCCTCCTCTTGAGGTGCGAAGGAAAGTAGGGATTCCCGTCGAGTGGAGGCAAAGCCGGCGGCCCCCCTCTCGAGAAGAGGTGGCGTAGGGGAGGTGGGATCGCTGTCTAACTGTGCCTGGAGACGCGGGGTTCCACTCGCGTGGGGACACGGGGATCTCGGGGCACCTCTGGGGCCGCCTAGACGGAGTCCAGCCTGCTTTGCAGGGCCAGAGAGCACTCAGGATGGCTCTCGAGTCGCTGCAGATACAAAGGGCCCCTTCTCGCAGGGAGGGGGGCCCACGGGACGCTCTCGCGCTGTGGCGGGAAGCCCTGCCTTCTTAGCGGGTTGGCACGGGTATCTCGGGGGACACCTGGTGTCACCCGCACGGAGTCAAGCCCCGTTCTGAGACGGGAGAGGTGCCGGGGCATGCTCTCCATGCCCTGCACGGGAAAAGTGCCTCCTCACGCAATGGGCGTGGCATCACGTGTGTTTTCTCGACTTGCGGAGGGTGGGTTCTCGAGTTGTGGCGGGGCCCTGGCCAGTCTCCCCTGTTAGCCCAGTGGGGTGGTGTTGCCTCCTTTGGAGCGGCGAGGGCAGGGAGCCGCCTCGGTATTCCCCAGGAGGCGCTGCGGTGCACCGGGTCTCCGTCAAGCATTGAGCTAGGGCCCTCGGGGTGCCCCTCGAGGTGGGATGGGCATCTCGGGGCATCTCTGGAGTGGCATCAAGGGAGCCGAGGGGACTCAGCCTTTCTCTCGGGTCACAGCACGGGGAAACCGGGCTTCATCTCGAATGCAGGGTCGAAGGTCGTGCTTTTCCTGGAGTCGCAGCGGGAGGCGGGGGTTGCCTCTCTGGATCCGATGCCAGGCGCCTCAGGGAGCCTCTCTTGTTGCCTCTGGGAAGTGCCGGCCGACCTCCTTTACCATTGCCAAGGGCAGCTGGGCTTCCCGTCCATTCGCTGCGATGCAATGGGGCCCCATGTGCCATTGCGGTCTTCCTTGGGGATCTTTGGACTTGGGGCCGGAACTGCTGTCTTGGGGCCTCCTCTGGAGCATCAGGAGAAGGGACAGGCCTCCTCCTCAGGTGCGAAGGAAAGTAGGAATTCCAGTCGAGTGGAGGCAAAGCCGGCGGCCCCCCTCTCGAGAAGAGGTGGCGTAGGAGAGGCGGGGTCGCTGTCGAGCCGCGCCGGGAGACTCGGGGTTCCACTCGTGTGGGGACACGAGGATCTCGGGGAACCTTTGGGGCTGCCTAGACGGAGTCCAGCCTGCTTTGCAGGGCCAGAGAGCACTCAGGATGGCTCTCGAGTCGTTGCAGATACAAAGTGCCCCTTCTCGCAGGGAGGGGGGCCCACGGGACGCTCTCGCGCTGTGGCGGGAAGCCCTGCCTTCTTGGCGGGTTGGTACGGGTATCTCGGGGGAAACCTGGTGCCACCCGCACGGAGTCAAGCCCCGTTCTGAGACGGGAGAGGTGCCGGGGCATGCTCTCCATGCCCTGCACGGGAAAAGTGCCTCCTCACGCAATGGGCGTGGCATCACGTGGGTTTTCTCGACTTGCGGCGGTGGGTTCTCGAGTTGTGGCGGGGCCCTGGCCAGTGTCCCCTGTTAGCCCAGTGGGGTGGTGTTGCCTCCTTTGGAGCGGCGAGGGCAGGGAGCCGCCTCGGTATTCCCCAGGAGGCACTGCGGTGCACCGGGTCTCCGTCAAGCATTGAGCTAGGGCCCTCGGGGTGCCCCTCGAGGTGGGATGGGCATCTCGGGGCATCTCTGGAGTGGCATCAAGGGAGCCGAGGGGACACAGCCTTTCTCTCGGGTCACAGGACGGGGAAACCGGGCTTCATCTCGAATGCAGGGTCGAAGGTCGTGCTTTTCCTGGAGTCGCAGCGGGAGGCGGGGGTTGCCTCTCTGGATCCGATGCCAGGCGCCTCAGGGAGCCTCTCTTGTTGCCTCTGGGAAGTGCCGGCCGGCCTCCTTTACCATTGCCAGGGGCAGCTGGGCTTCCCGTCGATTCGCTGCGATGCAATGGGGCCCCATGTGCCATTGCGGTCTTCCTTAGGGATCTTTGGACTTGGGGCCGGAACTGCTGTCTTGGGGCCTCCTCTGGAGCATCAGGAGAAGGGACAGGCCTCCTCTTCAGGTGCGAAGGAAAGTAGGAATTCCAGTCGAGTGGAGGCAAAGCCGGCGGCCCCCCTCTCGAGAAGAGGTGGCGTAGGAGAGGCGGGGTCGCTGTCGAGCCGCGCCGGGAGACTCGGGGTTGCACTCGCGTGGGGACACGAGGATCT
Source organism: Giraffa tippelskirchi (assembly GCF_054371585.1). Taxonomy (NCBI): domain Eukaryota; kingdom Metazoa; phylum Chordata; class Mammalia; order Artiodactyla; family Giraffidae; genus Giraffa; species Giraffa tippelskirchi. The sequence continues at coordinate 5,209,107 of NC_137288.1, read as the reverse complement.
CGGGGAACCTTTGTGGCTGCCTAGACGGAGTCCAGCCTGCTTTGCAGGGCCAGAGAGCACTCAGGATGGCTCTCGAGTCGTTGCAGATACAAAGTGCCCCTTCTCGCAGGGAGGGGGGCCCACGGGACGCTCTCGCGCTGTGGTGGGAAGCCCTGCCTTCTTGGCGGGTTGGTACGGGTACCTCGGGGGAAACCTGGTGCCACCCGCACGGAGTCAAGCCCCGTTCTGAGCCGGGAGAGGTGCCGGGGCATGCTCTCCACGCCCTGCACGGGAAAAGGGCCTCCTCACGCAATGGGCGTGGCATCACGTGGGTTTTCTCGACTTGCGGTGGTGGGTTCTTGAGTTGTGGCGGGGCCCTGGCTCGTCTCCCCTGTTAGCCCACTGGGGTGGTGTTGCCTCCTTTGGAGCAGCGAGGGGAGGGAGCTGCCTCGGGATTCCCCAGGAGGCGCTGCAGCGCACAGGGTCCGCGGTACGGCACGCATAGGGCTAGGACCCTCCGGGTGCCCCTCGAGGTCGGATGGGCTTCTCGGGGCATCTCTGGGGTGGCATCAAGGGAGCCGCGGGGACTCAGCCTTTCTCTCGGGTCACAGTAAGGGGAAATCGGGCTTCATCTCGAATGCAGGGTCGAAGGTCGTGCTTTTCCTGGAGTCGCAGCGGGAGGCGGGGGTTGCCTCTCTGGATCCCATGCCAGGCTCCTCAGGGAGCTTCTCTTGTTGCCTCTGGGAAGTGCCGACCTCCTTTGCCATTGCCAGGGGCAGCTGGGCTTCCCGTCGATTCGCTGCGATGCAATGGGGCCCCATGTGCCATTGCGGTTTTCCTTGGGGACCTTCGTTCTTGGGGCCAGAACTGGTGTCTTGGGGCCTCCTCTGGAGCATCAGGAGAAGTGACAGGCCTCCTTTTGAGGTGCGAAGGAAAGTAGGGATTCCAGTCGAGTGGAGGCAAAGCCGGCGGCCCCCCTCTCGAGAAGAGGTGGCGTAGGCGAGGCGGGGTCGCTGTCGAGCCGCGCCTGGAGACTCGGGGCTCCGCTCTCGTGGGGACACGGGGATCTCGGGGAACCTCTGGGGGCGCCGAGAGGGAGTCCAGCCTCCTTTGAGGGCCAGAGAGCACTCAAGATGGCTCTCGAGTCGCTGCAGATACAAAGGGCCCCTTCTCGCACGGAGGGGGGCCCACAGGACGCTCTCGCGCTGTGGCGGGAAGCCCTGCCTTCTTGACCGGTTGGCACGGCTATCTCGGGGGACACCTGGTGTCGGCCGCACGGAGTGAAGCCCCGTTCTGAGCCGGGAGAGGTACCGGGGCATGCTCTCCACGCCCTGCAAGGGAAAAGCGCCTCCTCACGCAGTGGGCGTGGCATCACGTGGGGTTTCTCGACTTGCGGCGGTGGGTTCTCGAGTTGCGGCGGGGACCCTGGCCCGTCGCCCCTATTAGCCCAGGGGGGTCGTGGTGCCTCCTATGGAGCGGCGAGGGGAGGGAGCCGCCTTGGGTTTCCCCAGGAGGCGCTGCAGCGCACCGGGTCCGCGGCAAGCATTGAGCTAGGACCCTCGGGGTGCCCCTCGAGGTGGGATGGGCATCTCGGGGCATCTCTGGAGTGGCATCAAGGGAGCCGCGGGGACTCAGCCTTTCTCTCGGGTCACAGTAAGGGGAAACCGGGCTTCATCTCGAATGCAGGGTCGAAGGTCGTGCTTTTCCTGGAGTCGCAGCGGGAGGCGGGGGTTGCCTCTCTGGATCCCATGCCAGGCTCCTCAGGGAGCTTCTCCTGTTGCCTCTGGGAAGTGCCGGCCTCCCTTGCCATTGCCAGGGGCAGCTGGGCTTCCCGTCGATTCGCTGCAATGGAATGTGGCCCCATGTGCCATTGCGGGCTTCCTTGGGGACCTTTGGCCTTGGGGCCGGATCTGGTGTCTTGGGGCCTCCTCTGGAGCGTCAGGAGAAGTGACAGGCCTCCTCTTGAGGTGCGAAGGAAAGTAGGGATTCCCGTCGAGTGGAGGCAAAGCCGGCGGCCCCCCTCTCGAGAAGAGGTGGCGTAGGGGAGGTGGGATCACTGTCTAACTGTGCCTGGAGACGCGGGGTTCCACTCGCGTGGGGACACGGGGATCTCGGGGCACCTCTGGGGCCGCCTAGACGGAGTCCAGCCTGCTTTGCAGGGCCAGAGAGCACTCAGGATGGCTCTCGAGTCGCTGCAGATACAAAGGGCCCCTTCTCGCAGGGAGGGGGGCCCACGGGACGCTCTCGCGCTGTGGCGGGAAGCCCTGCCTTCTTAGCGGGTTGGCACGGGTATCTCGGGGGACACCTGGTGTCACCCGCACGGAGTCAAGCCCCGTTCTGAGACGGGAGAGGTGCCGGGGCATGCTCTCCATGCCCTGCACGGGAAAAGTGCCTCCTCACGCAATGGGCGTGGCATCACGTGGGTTTTCTCGACTTGCGGCGGTGGGTTCTCGAGTTGTGGCGGGGCCCTGGCCAGTCTCCCCTGTTAGCCCAGTGGGGTGGTGTTGCCTCCTTTGGAGCGGCGAGGGCAGGGAGCCGCCTCGGTATTCCCCAGGAGGCGCTGCGGTGCACCGGGTCTCCGTCAAGCATTGAGCTAGGGCCCTCGGGGTGCCCCTCGAGGTGGGATGGGCATCTCGGGGCATCTCTGGAGTGGCATCAAGGGAGCCGAGGGGACTCAGCCTTTCTCTCGGGTCACAGCACGGGGAAACCGGGCTTCATCTCGAATGCAGGGTCGAAGGTCGTGCTTTTCCTGGAGTCGCAGCGGGAGGCGGGGGTTGCCTCTCTGGATCCGATGCCAGGCGCCTCAGGGAGCCTCTCTTGTTGCCTCTGGGAAGTGCCGGCCGGCCTCCTTTACCATTGCCAGGGGCAGCTGGGCTTCCCGTCGATTCGCTGCGATGCAATGGGGCCCCATGTGCCATTGCGGTCTTCCTTGGGGATCTTTGGACTTGGGGCCGGAACTGCTGTCTTGGGGCCTCCTCTGGAGCATCAGGAGAAGGGACAGGCCTCCTCTTCAGGTGCGAAGGAAAGTAGGAATTCCAGTCGAGTGGAGGCAAAGCCGGCGGCCCCCCTCTCGAGAAGAGGTGGCGTAGGAGAGGCGGGGTCGCTGTCGAGCCGCACCGGGAGACTCGGGGTTGCACACGCGTGGGGACACGAGGATCTCGGGGAACCTTTGGGGCTGCCTAGACGGAGTCCAGCCTGCTTTGCAGGGCCAGAGAGCACTCAGGATGGCTCTCGAGTCGTTGCAGATACAAAGTGCCCCTTCTCGCAGGGAGGGGGGCCCACGGGACGCTCTCGCGCTGTGGCGGGAAGCCCTGCCTTCTTGGCGGGTTGGTACGGGTATCTCGGGGGAAACCTGGTGCCACCCGCACGGAGTCAAGCCCCGTTCTGAGCCGGGAGAGGTGCCGGGGCATGCTCTCCATGCCCTGCACGGGAAAAGTGCCTCCTCACGCAATGGGCGTGGCATCACGTGGGTTTTCTCGACTTGCGGTGGTGGGTTCTTGAGTTGTGGCGGGGCCCTGGCTCGTCTCCCCTGTTAGCCCACTGGGGTGGTGTTGCCTCCTTTGGAGCGGCGAGGGGAGGGAGCTGCCTCGGGATTCCCCAGGAGGCGCTGCAGCGCACAGGGTCCGCGGCACGGCACGCATAGGGCTAGGACCCTCGGGGTGCCCCTCGAGGTCGGATGGGCTTCTCGGGGCATCTCTGGGGTGGCATCAAGGGAGCCGCGGGGACTCAGCCTTTCTCTTGGGTCACAGTAAGGGGAAATCGGGCTTCATCTCGAATGCAGGGTCGAAGGTCGTGCTTTTCCTGGAGTCGCAGCGGGAGGCGGGGGTTGCCTCTCTGGATCCCATGCCAGGCTCCTCAGGGAGCTTCTCTTGTTGCCTCTGGGAAGTGCCGACCTCCTTTGCCATTGCCAGGGGCAGCTGGGCTTCCCGTCGATTCGCTGCGATGCAATGGGGCCCCATGTGCCATTGCGGTTTTCCTTGGGGACCTTCGTTCTTGGGGCCAGAACTGGTGTCTTGGGGCCTCCTCTGGAGCGTCAGGAGAAGTGACAGGCCTCCTTTTGAGGTGCGAAGGAAAGTAGGGATTCCAGTCGAGTGGAGGCAAAGCCGGCGGCCCCCCTCTCGAGAAGAGGTGGCGTAGGCGAGGCGGGGTCGCTGTCGAGCCGCGCCTGGAGACTCGGGGCTCCGCTCTCGTGGGGACACGGGGATCTCGGGGAACCTCTGGGGGTGCCGAGAGGGAGTCCAGCCTCCTTTGAGGGCCAGAGAGCACTCAAGATGGCTCTCGAGTCGCTGCAGATACAAAGGGCCCCTTCTCGCACGGAGGGGGGCCCACAGGACGCTCTCGCGCTGTGGCGGGAAGCCCTGCCTTCTTGACTGGTTGGCTCGGCTATCTCGGGGGACACCTGGTGTCGGCCGCACGGAGTGAAGCCCCGTTCTGAGCCGGGAGAGGTACCGGGGCATGCTCTCCACGCCCTGCAAGGGAAAAGCGCCTCCTCACGCAGTGGGCGTGGCATCACGTGGGGTTTCTCGACTTGCGGCGGTGGGTTCTCGAGTTGCGGCGGGGACCCTGGCCCGTCGCCCCTATTAGCCCAGCGGGGTCGTGGTGCCTCCTATGGAGCGTCGAGGGGAGGGAGCCGCCTTGGGTTTCCCCAGGAGGCGCTGCAGCGCACCGGGTCCGCGGCAAGCATTGAGCTAGGACCCTCGGGGTGCCCCTCGAGGTGGGATGGGCATCTCGGGGCATCTCTGGAGTGGCATCAAGGGAGCCGCGGGGACTCAGCCTTTCTCTCGGGTCACAGTAAGGGGAAACCGGGCTTCATCTCGAATGCAGGGTCGAAGGTCGTGCTTTTCCTGGAGTCGCAGCGGGAGGCGGGGGTTGCCTCTCTGGATCCCATGCCAGGCTCCTCAGGGAGCTTCTCCTGTTGCCTCTGGGAAGTGCCGGCCTCCCTTGCCATTGCCAGGGGCAGCTGGGCTTCCCGTCGATTCGCTGCAATGGAATGTGGCCCCATGTGCCATTGCGGGCTTCCTTGGGGACCTTTGGCCTTGGGGCCGGATCTGGTGTCTTGGGGCCTCCTCTGGAGCGTCAGGAGAAGTGACAGGCCTCCTCTTGAGGTGCGAAGGAAAGTAGGGATTCCCGTCGAGTGGAGGCAAAGCCGGCGGCCCCCCTCTCGAGAAGAGGTGGCGTAGGGGAGGTGGGATCGCTGTCTAACTGTGCCTGGAGACGCGGGGTTCCACTCGCGTGGGGACACGGGGATCTCGGGGCACCTCTGGGGCCGCCTAGACGGAGTCCAGCCTGCTCTGCAGGGCCAGAGAGCACTCAGGATGGCTCTCGAGTCACTGCAGATACAAAGGGCCCCTTCTCGCAGGGAGGGGGGCCCACGGGACGCTCTCGCGCTGTGGCGGGAAGCCCTGCCTCCTTAGCGGGTTGGCACGGGTATCTCGGGGGACACCTGGTGTCACCCGCACGGAGTCAAGCCCCGTTCTGAGCCGGGAGAGGTGCCGGGGCATGCTCTCCATGCCCTGCACGGGAAAATTGCCTCCTCACGCAATGGGCGTGGTATCACGTGGGTTTTCCCGACTTGCGGCGGTGGGTTCTCGAGTTGTGGCGGGGCCCTGGCCAGTCTCCCCTGTTAGCCCAGTGGGGTGGTGTTGCCTCCTTTGGATCGGCGAGGGCAAGGAGCCGCCTCGGTATTCCCCAGGAGGCGCTGCGGTGCACCGGGTCTCCGTCAAGCATTGAGCTAGGGCCCTCGGGGTACCCCTCGAGGTGGGATGGGCATCTCGGGGCATCTCTGGAGTGGCATCAAGGGAGCCGAGGGGACTCAGCCTTTCTCTCGGGTCACAGGACGGGGAAACCGGGCTTCATCTCGAATGCAGGGTCGAAGGTCGTGCTTTTCCTGGAGTCGCAGCGGGAGGCGGGGGTTGCCTCTCTGGATCCGATGCCAGGCGCCTCAGGGAGCCTCTCTTGTTGCCTCTGGGAAGTGCCGGCCGGCCTCCTTTACCATTGCCAGGGGCAGCTGGGCTTCCCGTCGATTCGCTGCGATGCAATGGGGCCCCATGTGCCATTGCGGTCTTCCTTGGGGATCTTTGGACTTGGGGCCGGAACTGCTGTCTTGGGGCCTCCTCTGGAGCATCAGGAGAAGGGACAGGCCTCCTCTTCAGGTGCGAAGGAAAGTAGGAATTCCAGTCGAGTGGAGGCAAAGCCGGCGGCCCCCCTCTCGAGAAGAGGTGGCGTAGGAGAGGCGGGGTCGCTGTCGAGCCGCGCCGGGAGACTCGGGGTTGCACTCGCGTGGGGACACGAGGATCTCGGGGAACCTTTGGGGCTGCCTAGACGGAGTCCAGCCTGCTTTGCAGGGCCAGAGAGCACTCAGGATGGCTCTCGAGTCGTTGCAGATACAAAGTGCCCCTTCTCGCAGGGAGGGGGGCCCACGGGACACTCTCGCGCTGTGGCGGGAAGCCCTGCCTTCTTGGCGGGTTGGTACGGGTATCTCGGGGGAAACCTGGTGCCACCCGCACGGAGTCAAGCCCCGTTCTGAGCCGGGAGAGGTGCCGGGGCATGCTCTCCATGCCCTGCACGGGAAAAGTGCCTCCTCACGCAATGGGCGTGGCATCACGTGGGTTTTCTCGACTTGCGGTGGTGGGTTCTTGAGTTGTGGCGGGGCCCTGGCTCGTCTCCCCTGTTAGCCCACTGGGGTGGTGTTGCCTCCTTTGGAGCGGCGAGGGGAGGGAGCTGCCTCGGGATTCCCCAGGAGGCGCTGCAGCGCACAGGGTCCGCGGCACGGCACGCATAGGGCTAGGACCCTCGGGGTGCCCCTCGAGGTCGGATGGGCTTCTCGGGGCATCTCTGGGGTGGCATCAAGGGAGCCGCGGGGACTCAGCCTTTCTCTCGGGTCACAGTAAGGGGAAATCGGGTTTCATCTCGAATGCAGGGTCGAAGGTCGTGCTTTTCCTGGAGTCGCAGCGGGAGGCGGGGGTTGCCTCTCTGGATCCCATGCCCGGCTCCTCAGGGAGCTTCTCTTGTTGCCTCTGGGAAGTGCCGACCTCCTTTGCCATTGCCAGGGGCAGCTGGGCTTCCCGTCGATTCGCTGCGATGCAATGGGGCCCCATGTGCCATTGCGGTTTTCCTTGGGGACCTTCGTTCTTGGGGCCAGAACTGGTGTCTTGGGGCCTCCTCTGGAGCGTCAGGAGAAGTGACAGGCCTCCTTTTGAGGTGCGAAGGAAAGTAGGGATTCCAGTCGAGTGGAGGCAAAGCCGGCGGCCCCCCTCTCGAGAAGAGGTGGCGTAGGCGAGGCGGGGTCGCTGTCGAGCCGCGCCTGGAGACTCGGGGCTCCGCTCTCGTGGGGACACGGGGATCTCGGGGAACCTCTGGGGGCGCCGAGAGGGAGTCCAGCCTCCTTTGAGGGCCAGAGAGCACTCAAGATGGCTCTCGAGTCGCTGCAGATACAAAGGGCCCCTTCTCGCACGGAGGGGGGCCTACAGGACGCTCTCGCGCTGTGGCGGGAAGCCCTGCCTTCTTGACCGGTTGGCACGGCTATCTCGGGGGACACCTGGTGTCGGCCGCACGGAGTGAAGCCCCGTTCTGAGCCGGGAGAGGTACCGGGGCATGCTCTCCACGCCCTGCAAGGGAAAAGCGCCTCCTCACGCAGTGGGCGTGGCATCACGTGGGGTTTCTCGACTTGCGGCGGTGGGTTCTCGAGTTGCGGCGGGGACCCTGGCCCGTCGCCCCTATTAGCCCAGCGGGGTCGTGGTGCCTCCTATGGAGCGGCGAGGGGAGGGAGCCGCCTTGGGTTTCCCCAGGAGGCGCTGCAGCGCACCGGGTCCGCGGCAAGCATTGAGCTAGGACCCTCGGGGTGCCCCTCGAGGTGGGATGGGCATCTCGGGGCATCTCTGGAGTGGCATCAAGGGAGCCGCGGGGACTCAGCCTTTCTCTCGGGTCACAGTAAGGGGAAACCGGGCTTCATCTGGAATGCAGGGTCGAAGGTCGTGCTTTTCCTGGAGTCGCAGCGGGAGGCGGGGGTTGCCTCTCTGGATCCCATGCCAGGCTCCTCAGGGAGCTTCTCCTGTTGCCTCTGGGAAGTGCCGGCCTCCCTTGCCATTGCCAGGGGCAGCTGGGCTTCCCGTCGATTCGCTGCAATGGAATGTGGCCCCATGTGCCATTGCGGGCTTCCTTGGGGACCTTTGGCCTTGGGGCCGGATCTGGTGTCTTGGGGCCTCCTCTGGAGCGTCAGGAGAAGTGACAGGCCTCCTCTTGAGGTGCGAAGGAAAGTAGGGATTCCCGTCGAGTGGAGGCAAAGCCGGCGGCCCCCCTCTCGAGAAGAGGTGGCGTAGGGGAGGTGGGATCGCTGTCTAACTGTGCCTGGAGACGCGGGGTTCCACTCGCGTGGGGACACGGGGATCTCGGGGCACCTCTGGGGCCGCCTAGACGGAGTCCAGCCTGCTTTGCAGGGCCAGAGAGCACTCAGGATGGCTCTCGAGTCGCTGCAGATACAAAGGGCCCCTTCTCGCAGGGAGGGGGGCCCACGGGACGCTCTCGCGCTGTGGCGGGAAGCCCTGCCTTCTTAGCGGGTTGGCACGGGTATCTCGGGGGACACCTGGTGTCACCCGCACGGAGTCAAGCCCCATTCTGAGACGGGAGAGGTGCCGGGGCATGCTCTCCATGCCCTGCACGGGAAAAGTGCCTCCTCACGCAATGGGCGTGGCATCACGTGGGTTTTCTCGACTTGCGGCGGTGGGTTCTCGAGTTGTGGCGGGGCCCTGGCCAGTCTCCCCTGTTAGCCCAGTGGGGTGGTGTTGCCTCCTTTGGAGCGGCGAGGGCAGGGAGCCGCCTCGGTATTCCCCAGGAGGCGCTGCGGTGCACCGGGTCTCCGTCAAGCATTGAGCTAGGGCCCTCGGGGTGCCCCTCGAGGTGGGATGGGCATCTCGGGGCATCTCTGGAGTGGCATCAAGGGAGCCGAGGGGACTCAGCCTTTCTCTCGGGTCACAGGACGGGGAAACCGGGCTTCATCTCGAATGCAGGGTCGAAGGTCGTGCTTTTCCTGGAGTCGCAGCGGGAGGCGGGGGTTGCCTCTCTGGATCCGATGCCAGGCGCTTCAGGGAGCCTCTCTTGTTGCCTCTGGGAAGTGCCGGCCGGCCTCCTTTACCATTGCCAGGGGCAGCTGGGCTTCCCGTCGATTCGCTGCGATGCAATGGGGCCCCATGTGCCATTGCGGTCTTCCTTGGGGATCTTTGGACTTGGGGCCGGAACTGCTGTCTTGGGGCCTCCTCTGGAGCATCAGGAGAAGGGACAGGCCTCCTCTTCAGGTGCGAAGGAAAGTAGGAATTCCAGTCGAGTGGAGGCAATGCCGGCGGCCCCCCTCTCGAGAAGAGGTGGCGTAGGAGAGGCGGGGTCGCTGTCGAGCCGCGCCGGGAGACTCGGGGTTGCACTCGCGTGGGGACACGAGGATCTCGGGGAACCTTTGGGGCTGCCTAGACGGAGTCCAGCCTGCTTTGCAGGGCCAGAGAGCACTCAGGATGGCTCTCGAGTCGTTGCAGATACAAAGTGCCCCTTCTCGCAGGGAGGGGGGCCCACGGGACGCTCTCGCGCTGTGGCGGGAAGCCCTGCCTTCTTGGCGGGTTGGTACGGGTATCTCGGGGGAAACCTGGTGCCACCCGCACGGAGTCAAGCCCCGTTCTGAGCCGGGAGAGGTGCCGGGGCATGCTCTCCATGCCCTGCACGGGAAAAGTGCCTCCTCACGCAATGGGCGTGGCATCACGTGGGTTTTCTCGACTTGCGGTGGTGGGTTCTTGAGTTGTGGCGGGGCCCTGGCTCGTCTCCCCTGTTAGCCCACTGGGGTGGTGTTGCCTCCTTTGGAGCGGCGAGGGGAGGGAGCTGCCTCGGGATTCCCCAGGAGGCGCTGCAGCGCACAGGGTCCGCGGCACGGCACGCATAGGGCTAGGACCCTCGGGGTGCCCCTCGAGGTCGGATGGGCTTCTCGGGGCATCTCTGGGGTGGCATCAAGGGAGCCGCGGGGACTCAGCCTTTCTCTCGGGTCACAGTAAGGGGAAACCGGGCTTCATCTCGAATGCAGGGTCGAAGGTCGTGCTTTTCCTGGAGTCGCAGCGGGAGGCGGGGGTTGCCTCTCTGGATCCCATGCCAGGCTCCTCAGGGAGCTTCTCCTGTTGCCTCTGGGAAGTGCCGGCCTCCCTTGCCATTGCCAGGGGCAGCTGGGCTTCCCGTCGATTCGCTGCGATGCAATGGGGCCCCATGTGCCATTGCGGTCTTCCTTGGGGATCTTTGGACTTGGGGCCGGAACTGCTGTCTTGGGGCCTCCTCTGGAGCATCAGGAGAAGGGACAGGCCTCCTCTTCAGGTGCGAAGGAAAGTAGGAATTCCAGTCGAGTGGAGGCAAAGCCGGCGGCCCCCCTCTCGAGAAGAGGTGGCGTAGGAGAGGCGGGGTCGCTGTCGAGCTGCGCCGGGAGACTCGGGGTTGCACTCGCGTGGGGACACGAGGATCTCGGGGAACCTTTGGGGCTGCCTAGACGGAGTCCAGCCTGCTTTGCAGGGCCAGAGAGCACTCAGGATGGCTCTCGAGTCGTTGCAGATACAAAGTGCCCCTTCTCGCAGGGAGGGGGGCCCACGGGACGCTCTCGCGCTGTGGCGGGAAGCCCTGCCTTCTTGGCGGGTTGGCTCGGCTATCTCGGGGGACACCTGGTGTCGGCCGCACGGAGTGAAGCCCCGTTCTGAGCCGGGAGAGGTACCGGGGCATGCTCTCCACGCCCTGCAAGGGAAAAGCGCCTCCTCACGCAGTGGGCGTGGCATCACGTGGGGTTTCTCGACTTGCGGCGGTGGGTTCTCGAGTTGCGGCGGGGACCCTGGCCCGTCGCCCCTATTAGCCCAGCGGGGTCGTGGTGCCTCCTATGGAGCGGCGAGGGGAGGGAGCCGCCTTGGGTTTCCCCAGGAGGCGCTGCAGCGCACCGGGTCCGCGGCAAGCATTGAGCTAGGACCCTCGGGGTGCCCCTCGAGGTGGGATGGGCATCTCGGGGCATCTCTGGAGTGGCATCAAGGGAGCCGCGGGGACTCAGCCTTTCTCTCGGGTCACAGTAAGGGGAAACCGGGCTTCATCTCGAATGCAGGGTCGAAGGTCGTGCTTTTCCTGGAGTCGCAGCGGGAGGCGGGGGTTGCCTCTCTGGATCCCATGCCAGGCTCCTCAGGGAGCTTCTCCTGTTGCCTCTGGGAAGTGCCGGCCTCCCTTGCCATTGCCAGGGGCAGCTGGGCTTCCCGTCGATTCGCTGCAATGGAATGTGGCCCCATGTGCCATTGCGGGCTTCCTTGGGGACCTTTGGCCTTGGGGCCGGATCTGGTGTCTTGGGGCCTCCTCTGGAGCGTCAGGAGAAGTGACAGGCCTCCTCTTGAGGTGCGAAGGAAAGTAGGGATTCCCGTCGAGTGGAGGCAAAGCCGGCGGCCCCCCTCTCGAGAAGAGGTGGCGTAGGGGAGGTGGGATCGCTGTCTAACTGTGCCTGGAGACGCGGGGTTCCACTCGCGTGGGGACACGGGGATCTCGGGGCACCTCTGGGGCCGCCTAGACGGAGTCCAGCCTGCTTTGCAGGGCCAGAGAGCACTCAGGATGGCTCTCGAGTCGCTGCAGATACAAAGGGCCCCTTCTCGCAGGGAGGGGGGCCCACGGGACGCTCTCGCGCTGTGGCGGGAAGCCCTGCCTTCTTAGCGGGTTGGCACGGGTATCTCGGGGGACACCTGGTGTCACCCGCACGGAGTCAAGCCCCGTTCTGAGACGGGAGAGGTGCCGGGGCATGCTCTCCATGCCCTGCACGGGAAAAGTGCCTCCTCACACAATGGGCGTGGCATCACGTGGGTTTTCTCGACTTGCGGCGGTGGGTTCTCGAGTTGTGGCGGGGCCCTGGCCAGTCTCCCCTGTTAGCCCAGTGGGGTGGTGTTGCCTCCTTTGGAGCGGCGAGGGCAGGGAGCCGCCTCGGTATTCCCCAGGAGGCGCTGCGGTGCACCAGGTCTCCGTCAAGCATTGAGCTAGGGCCCTCGGGGTGCCCCTCGAGGTGGGATGGGCATCTCGGGGCATCTCTGGAGTGGCATCAAGGGAGCCGAGGGGACTCAGCCTTTCTCTCGGGTCACAGGACGGGGAAACCGGGCTTCATCTCGAATGCAGGGTCGAAGGTCGTGCTTTTCCTGGAGTCGCAGCGGGAGGCGGGGGTTGCCTCTCTGGATCCGATGCCAGGCGCCTCAGGGAGCCTCTCTTGTTGCCTCTGGGAAGTGCCGGCCGGCCTCCTTTACCATTGCCAGGGGCAGCTGGGCTTCCCGTCGATTCGCTGCGATGCAATGGGGCCCCATGTGCCATTGCGGTCTTCCTTGGGGATCTTTGGACTTGGGGCCGGAACTGCTGTCTTGGGGCCTCCTCTGGAGCATCAGGAGAAGGGACAGGCCTCCTCTTCAGGTGCGAAGGAAAGTAGGAATTCCAGTCGAGTGGAGGCAAAGCCGGCGGCCCCCCTCTCGAGAAGAGGTGGCGTAGGAGAGGCGGGGTCGCTGTCGAGCCGCGCCGGGAGACTCGGGGTTGCACTCGCGTGGGGACACGAGGATCTCGGGGAACCTTTGGGGCTGCCTAGACGGAGTCCAGCCTGCTTTGCAGGGCCAGAGAGCACTCAGGATGGCTCTCGAGTCGTTGCAGATACAAAGTGCCCCTTCTCGCAGGGAGGGGAGCCCACGGGACGCTCTCGCGCTGTGGCGGGAAGCCCTGCCTTCTTGGCGGGTTGGTACGGGTATCTCGGGGGAAACCTGGTGCCACCCGCACGGAGTCAAGCCCCGTTCTGAGCCGGGAGAGGTGCCGGGGCATGCTCTCCATGCCCTGCACGGGAAAAGTGCCTCCTCACGCAATGGGCGTGGCATCACGTGGGTTTTCTCGACTTGCGGTGGTGGGTTCTTGAGTTGTGGCGGGGCCCTGGCTCATCTCCCCTGTTAGCCCACTGGGGTGGTGTTGCCTCCTTTGGAGCGGCGAGGGGAAGGAGCTGCCTCGGGATTCCCCAGGAGGCGCTGCAGCGCACAGGGTCCGCGGCACGGCACGCATAGGGCTAGGACCCTCGGGGTGCCCCTCGAGGTCGGATGGGCTTCTCGGGGCATCTCTGGGGTGGCATCAAGGGAGCCGCGGGGACTCAGACTTTCTCTCGGGTCACAGTAAGTGGAAATCGGGCTTCATCTCGAATGTAGGGTCGAAGGTCGTGCTTTTCCTGGAGTCGCAGCGGGAGGCGGGGGTTGCCTCTCTGGATCCCATGCCAGGCTCCTCAGGGAGCTTCTCTTGTTGCCTCTGGGAAGTGCCGACCTCCTTTGCCATTGCCAGGGGCAGCTGGGCTTCCCGTCGATTCGCTGCGATGCAATGGGGCCCCATGTGCCATTGCGGTTTTCCTTGGGGACCTTCGTTCTTGGGGCCAGAACTGGTGTCTTGGGGCCTCCTCTGGAGCGTCAGGAGAAGTGACAGGCCTCCTTTTGAGGTGCGAAGGAAAGTAGGGATTCCAGTCGAGTGGAGGCAAAGCCGGCGGCCCCCCTCTCGAGAAGAGGTGGCGTAGGCGAGGCGGGGTCGCTGTCGAGCCGCGCCTGGAGACTCGGGGCTCCGCTCTCGTGGGGACACGGGGATCTCGGGGAACCTCTGGGGGCGCCTAGAGGGAGTCCAGCCTCCTTTGAGGGCCAGAGAGCGCTCAAGATGGCTCTCGAGTCGCTGCAGATACAAAGGGCCCCTTCTCGCACGGAGGGGGGCCCACAGGACGCTCTCGCGCTGTGGCGGGAAGCCCTGCCTTCTTGACTGGTTGGATCGGCTATCTCGGGGGACACCTGGTGTCGGCCGCACGGAGTGAAGCCCCGTTCTGAGCCGGGAGAGGTACCGGGGCATGCTCTCCACGCCCTGCAAGGGAAAAGCGCCTCCTCACGCAGTGGGCGTGGCATCACGTGGGGTTTCTCGACTTGCGGCGGTGGGTTCTCGAGTTGCGGCGGGGACCCTGGCCCGTCGCCCCTATTAGCCCAGCGGGGTCGTGGTGCCTCCTATGGAGCGGCGAGGGGAGGGAGCCGCCTTGGGTTTCCCCAGGAGGCGCTGCAGCGCACCGGGTCCACGGAAAGCATTGAGCTAGGACCCTCGGAGTGCCCCTCGAGGTGGGATGGGCATCTCGGGGCATCTCTGGAGTGGCATCAAGGGAGCCGCGGGGACTCAGCCTTTCTCTCGGGTCACAGTAAGGGGAAACCGGGCTTCATCTCGAATGCAGGGTCGAAGGTCGTGCTTTTCCTGGAGTCGCAGCGGGAGGCGGGGGTTGCCTCTCTGGATCCCATGCCAGGCTCCTCAGGGAGCTTCTCCTGTTGCCTCTGGGAAGTGCCGGCCTCCCTTGCCATTGCCAGGGGCAGCTGGGCTTCCCGTCGATTCGCTGCAATGGAATGTGGCCCCATGTGCCATTGCGGGCTTCCTTGGGGACCTTTGGCCTTGGGGCCGGATCTGGTGTCTTGGGGCCTCCTCTGGAGCGTCAGGAGAAGTGACAGGCCTCCTCTTGAGGTGCGAAGGAAAGTAGGGATTCCCGTCGAGTGGAGGCAAAGCCGGCGGCCCCCCTCTCGAGAAGAGGTGGCGTAGGGGAGGTGGGATCGCTGTCTAACTGTGCCTGGAGACGTGGGGTTCCACTCGCGTGGGGACACGGGGATCTCGGGGCACCTCTGGGGCCGCCTAGACGGAGTCCAGCCTGCTTTGCAGGGCCAGAGAGCACTCAGGATGGCTCTCGAGTCGCTGCAGATACAAAGGGCCCCTTCTCGCAGGGAGGGGGGCCCACGGGACGCTCTCGCGCTGTGGCGGGAAGCCCTGCCTCCTTAGCGGGTTGGCACGGGTATCTCGGGGGACACCTGGTGTCACCCGCACGGAGTCAAGCCCCGTTCTGAGACGGGAGAGGTGCCGGGGCATGCTCTCCATGCCCTGCACGGGAAAAGTGCCTCCTCACGCAATGGGCGTGGCATCACGTGTGTTTTCTCGACTTGCGGAGGGTGGGTTCTCGAGTTGTGGCGGGGCCCTGGCCAGTCTCCCCTGTTAGCCCAGTGGGGTGGTGTTGACTCCTTTGGAGCGGCGAGGGCAGGGAGCCGCCTCGGTATTCCCCAGGAGGCGCTGCGGTGCACCGGGTCTCCGTCAAGCATTGAGCTAGGGCCCTCGGGGTGCCCCTCGAGGTGGGATGGGCATCTCGGGGCATCTCTGGAGTGGCATCAAGGGAGCCGAGGGGACTCAGCCTTTCTCTCGGGTCACAGGACGGGGAAACCGGGCTTCATCTCGAATGCAGGGTCGAAGGTCGTGCTTTTCCTGGAGTCGCAGCGGGAGGCGGGGGTTGCCTCTCTGGATCCGATGCCAGGCGCCTCAGGGAGCCTCTCTTGTTGCCTCTGGGAAGTGCCGGCCGGCCTCCTTTACCATTGCCAGGGGCAGCTGGGCTTCCCGTCGATTCGCTGCGATGCAATGGGGCCCCATGTGCCATTGCGGTCTTCCTTGGGGATCTTTGGACTTGGGGCCGGAACTGCTGTCTTGGGGCCTCCTCTGGAGCATCAGGAGAAGGGACAGGCCTCCTCTTCAGGTGCGAAGGAAAGTAGGAATTCCAGTCGAGTGGAGGCAAAGCCGGCGGCCCCCCTCTCGAGAAGAGGTGGCGTAGGAGAGGCGGGGTCGCTGTCGAGCCGCGCCGGGAGACTCGGGGTTGCACTCGCGTGGGGACACGAGGATCTCGGGGAACCTTTGGGGCTGCCTAGACGGAGTCCAGCCTGCTTTGCAGGGCCAGAGAGCACTCAGGATGGCTCTCGAGTCGTTGCAGATACAAAGTGCCCCTTCTCGCAGGGAGGGGGGCCCACGGGACGCTCTCGCGCTGTGGCGGGAAGCCCTGCCTTCTTGGCGGGTTGGTACGGGTATCTCGGGGGAAACCTGGTGCCACCCGCACGGAGTCAAGCCCCGTTCTGAGCCGGGAGAGGTGCCTGGGCATGCTCTCCATGCCCTGCACGGGAAAAGTGCCTCCTCACGCAATGGGCGTGGCATCACGTGGGTTTTCTCGACTTGCGGTGGTGGGTTCTTGAGTTGTGGCGGGGCCCTGGCTCGTCTCCCCTGTTAGCCCACTGGGGTGGTGTTGCCTCCTTTGGAGCGGCGAGGGGAGGGAGCTGCCTCGGGATTCCCCAGGAGGCGCTGCAGCGCACAGGGTCCGCGGCACGGCACGCATAGGGCTAGGACCCTCGGGGTGCCCCTCGAGGTCGGATGGGCTTCTCGGGGCATCTCTGGGGTGGCATCAAGGGAGCCGCGGGGACTCAGCCTTTCTCTCGGGTCACAGTAAGGGGAAATCGGGCTTCATCTCGAATGCAGGGTCGAAGGTCGTGCTTTTCCTGGAGTCGCAGCGGGAGGCGGGGGTTGCCTCTCTGGATCCCATGCCAGGCTCCTCAGGGAGCTTCTCTTGTTGCCTCTGGGAAGTGCCGACCTCCTTTGCCATTGCCAGGGGCAGCTGGGCTTCCCGTCGATTCGCTGCGATGCAATGGGGCCCCATGTGCCATTGCGGTTTTCCTTGGGGACCTTCGTTCTTGGGGCCAGAACTGGTGTCTTGGGGCCTCCTCTGGAGCGTCAGGAGAAGTGACAGGCCTCCTTTTGAGGTGCGAAGGAAAGTAGGGATTCCAGTCGAGTGGAGGCAAAGCCGGCGGCCCCCCTCTCGAGAAGAGGTGGCGTAGGCGAGGCGGGGTCGCTGTCGAGCCGCGCCTGGAGACTCGGGGCTCCGCTCTCGTGGGGACACGGGGATCTCGGGGAACCTCTGGGGGCGCCGAGAGGGAGTCCAGCCTCCTTTGAGGGCCAGAGAGCACTCAAGATGGCTCTCGAGTCGCTGCAGATACAAAGGGCCCCTTCTCGCACGGAGGGGGGCCCACAGGACGCTCTCGCGCTGTGGCGGGAAGCCCTGCCTTCTTGACCGGTTGGCACGGCTATCTCGGGGGACACCTGGTGTCGGCCGCACGGAGTGAAGCCCCGTTCTGAGCCGGGAGAGGTACCGGGGCATGCTCTCCACGCCCTGCAAGGGAAAAGCGCCTCCTCACGCAGTGGGCGTGGCATCACGTGGGGTTTCTCGACTTGCGGCGGTGGGTTCTCGAGTTGCGGCGGGGACCCTGGCCCGTCGCCCCTATTAGCCCAGCGGGGTCGTGGTGCCTCCTATGGAGCGGCGAGGGGAGGGAGCCGCCTTGGGTTTCCCCAGGAGGCGCTGCAGCGCACCGGGTCCGCGGCAAGCATTGAGCTAGGACCCTCGGGGTGCCCCTCGAGGTGGGATGGGCATCTCGGGGCATCTCTGGAGTGGCATCAAGGGAGCCGCGGGGACTCAGCCTTTCTCTCGGGTCACAGTAAGGGGAAACCGGGCTTCATCTCGAATGCAGGGTCGAAGGTCGTGCTTTTCCTGGAGTCGCAGCGGGAGGCGGGGGTTGCCTCTCTGGATCCCATGCCAGGCTCCTCAGGGAGCTTCTCCTGTTGCCTCTGGGAAGTGCCGGCCTCCCTTGCCATTGCCAGGGGCAGCTGGGCTTCCCGTCGATTCGCTGCAATGGAATGTGGCCCCATGTGCCATTGCGGGCTTCCTTGGGGACCTTTGGCCTTGGGGCCGGATCTGGTGTCTTGGGGCCTCCTCTGGAGCGTCAGGAGAAGTGACAGGCCTCCTCTTGAGGTGCGAAGGAAAGTAGGGATTCCCGTCGAGTGGAGGCAAAGCCGGCGGCCCCCGTCTCGAGAAGAGGTGGCGTAGGGGAGGGGGGATCGCTGTCTAACTGTGCATGGAGACGCGGGGTTCCACTCGCGTGGGGACACGGGGATCTCGGGGCACCTCTGGGGCCGCCTAGACGGAGTCCAGCCTGCTTTGCAGGGCCAGAGAGCACTCAGGATGGCTCTCGAGTCGCTGCAGATACAAAGGGCCCCTTCTCGCAGGGAGGGGGGCCCACGGGACGCTCTCGCGCTGTGGCGGGAAGCCCTGCCTTCTTAGCGGGTTGGCACGGGTATCTCGGGGGACACCTGGTGTCACCCGCACGGAGTCAAGCCCCGTTCTGAGACGGGAGAGGTGCCGGGGCATGCTCTCCATGCCCTGCACGGGAAAAGTGCCTCCTCACGCAATGGGCGTGGCATCACGTGGGTTTTCTCGACTTGCGGCGGTGGGTTCTCGAGTTGTGGCGGGGCCCTGGCCAGTCTCCCCTGTTAGCCCAGTGGGGTGGTGTTGCCTCATTTGGAGCGGCGAGGGCAGGGAGCCGCCTCGGTATTCCCCAGGAGGCGCTGCGGTGCACCGGGTCTCCGTCAAGCATTGAGCTAGGGCCCTCGGGGTGCCCCTCGAGGTGGGATGGGCATCTCGGGGCATCTCTGGAGTGGCATCAAGGGAGCCGCGGGGACTCAGCCTTTCTCTCGGGTCACAGGACGGGGAAACCGGGCTTCATCTCGAATGCAGGGTCGAAGGTCGTGCTTTTCCTGGAGTCGCAGCGGGAGGCGGGGGTTGCCTCTCTGGATCCGATGCCAGGCGCCTCAGGGAGCCTCTCTTGTTGCCTCTGGGAAGTGCCGGCCGGCCTCCTTTACCATTGCCAGGGGCAGCTGGGCTTCCCGTCGATTCGCTGCGATGCAATGGGGCCCCATGTGCCATTGCGGTCTTCCTTGGGGATCTTTGGACTTGGGGCCGGAACTGCTGTCTTGGGGCCTCCTCTGGAGCATCAGGAGAAGGGACAGGCCTCCTCTTCAGGTGCAAAGGAAAGTAGGAATTCCAGTCGAGTGGAGTCAAAGCCGGCGGCCCCCCTCTCGAGAAGAGGTGGCGTAGGAGAGGCGGGGTCGCTGTCGAGCCGTGCCGGGAGACTCGGGGTTGCACTCGCGTGGGGACACGAGGATCTCGGGGAACCTTTGGGGCTGCCTAGACGGAGTCCAGCCTGCTTTGCAGGGCCAGAGAGCACTCAGGATGGCTCTCGAGTCGTTGCAGATACAAAGTGCCCCTTCTCGCAGGGAGGGGGGCCCACGGGACGCTCTCGCGCTGTGGCGGGAAGCCCTGCCTTATTGGCGGGTTGGTACGGGTATCTCGGGGGAAACCTGGTGCCACCCGCACGGAGTCAAGCCCCGTTCTGAGCCGGGAGAGGTGCCGGGGCATGCTCTCCATGCCCTGCACGGGAAAAGTGCCTCCTCACGCAATGGGCGTGGCATCACGTGGGTTTTCTCGTCTTGCGGTGGTGGGTTCTTGAGTTGTGGCGGGGCCCTGGCTCGTCTCCCCTGTTAGCCCACTGGGGTGGTGTTGCCTCCTTTGGAGCGGCGAGGGGAAGGAGCTGCCTCGGGATTCCCCAGTAGGCGCTGCAGCGCACAGGGTCCGCGGCACGGCACGCATAGGGCTAGGACCCTCGGGGTGCCCCTCGAGGTCGGATGGGCTTCTCGGGGCATCTCTGGGGTGGCATCAAGGGAGCCGCGGGGACTCAGCCTTTCTCTCGGGTCACAGTAAGGGGAAATCGGGCTTCATCTCGAATGCAGGGTCGAAGGTCGTGCTTTTCCTGGAGTCGCAGCGGGAGGCGGGGGTTGCCTCTCTGGATCCCATGCCAGGCTCCTCAGGGAGCTTCTCTTGTTGCCTCTGGGAAGTGCCGACCTCCTTTGCCATTGCCAGGGGCAGCTGGGCTTCCCGTCGATTCGCTGCGATGCAATGGCGCCCCATGTGCCATTGCGGTTTTCCTTGGGGACCTTCGTTCTTGGGGCCAGAACTGGTGTCTTGGGGCCTCCTCTGGAGCGTCAGGAGAAGTGACAGGCCTCCTTTTGAGGTGCGAAGGAAAGTAGGGATTCCAGTCGAGTGGAGGCAAAGCCGGCGGCCCCCCTCTCGAGAAGAGGTGGCGTAGGCGAGGCGGGGTCGCTGTCGAGCCGCGCCTGGAGACTCGGGGCTCCGCTCTCGTGGGGACACGGGGATCTCGGGGAACCTCTGGGGGCGCCGAGAGGGAGTCCAGCCTCCTTTGAGGGCCAGAGAGCACTCAAGATGGCTCTCGAGTCGCTGCAGATACAAAGGGCCCCTTCTCGCACGGAGGGGGGCCCACAGGACGCTCTCACGCTGTGGCGGGAAGCCCTGCCTTCTTGACCGGTTGGCACGGCTATCTCGGGGGACACCTGGTGTCGGCCGCACGGAGTGAAGCCCCGTTCTGAGCCGGGAGAGGTACCGGGGCATGCTCTCCACGCCCTGCAAGGGAAAAGCGCCTCCTCACGCAGTGGGCGTGGCATCACGTGGGGTTTCTCGACTTGCGGCGGTGGGTTCTCGAGTTGCGGCGGGGACCCTGGCCCGTCGCCCCTATTAGCCCAGCGGGGTCGTGGTGCCTCCTATGGAGCGGCGAGGGGAGGGAGCCGCCTTGGGTTTCCCCAGGAGGCGCTGCAGCGCACCGGGTCCGCGGCAAGCATTGAGCTAGGACCCTCGGGGTGCCCCTCGAGGTGGGATGGGCATCTCGGGGCATCTCTGGAGTGGCATCAAGGGAGCCGCGGGGACTCAGCCTTTCTCTCGGGTCACAGTAAGGGGAAACCGGGCTTCATCTCGAATGCAGGGTCGAAGGTCGTGCTTTTCCTGGAGTCGCAGCGGGAGGCGGGGGTTGCCTCTCTGGATCCCATGCCAGGCTCCTCAGGGAGCTTCTCCTGTTGCCTCTGGGAAGTGCCGGCCTCCCTTGCCATTGCCAGGGGCAGCTGGGCTTCCCGTCGATTCGCTGCAATGGAATGTGGCCCCATGTGCCATTGCGGGCTTCCTTGGGGACCTTTGGCCTTGGGGCCGGATCTGGTGTCTTGGGGCCTCCTCTGGAGCGTCAGGAGAAGTGACAGGCCTCCTCTTGAGGTGCGAAGGAAAGTAGGGATTCCCGTCGAGTGGAGGCAAAGCAGGCGGCCCCCCTCTCGAGAAGAGGTGGCGTAGGGGAGGTGGGATCGCTGTCTAACTGTGCCTGGAGACGCGGGGTTCCACTCGCGTGGGGACACGGGGATCTCGGGGCACCTCTGGGGCCGCCTAGACGGAGTCCAGCCTGCTTTGCAGGGCCAGAGAGCACTCAGGATGGCTCTCGAGTCGCTGCAGATACAAAGGGCCCCTTCTCGCAGGGAGGGGGGCCCATGGGACGCTCTCGCGCTGTGGCGGGAAGCCCTGCCTTCTTAGCGGGTTGGCACGGGTATCTCGGGGGACACCTGGTGTCACCCGCACGGAGTCAAGCCCCGTTCTGAGACGGGAGAGGTGCCGGGGCATGCTCTCCATGCCCTGCACGGGAAAAGTGCCTCCTCACGCAATGGGCGTGGCATCACGTGGGTTTTCTCGACTTGCGGCGGTGGGTTCTCGAGTTGTGGCGGGGCCCTGGCCAGTCTCCCCTGTTAGCCCAGTGGGGTGGTGTTGCCTCCTTTGGAGCGGCGAGGGCAGGGAGCCGCCTCGGTATTCCCCAGGAGGCGCTGCGGTGCACCGGGTCTCCGTCAAGCATTGAGCTAGGGCCCTCGGGGTGCCCCTCGAGGTGGGATGGGCATCTCGGGGCATCTCTGGAGTGGCATCAA
Source organism: Giraffa tippelskirchi (assembly GCF_054371585.1). NCBI lineage: Eukaryota > Metazoa > Chordata > Mammalia > Artiodactyla > Giraffidae > Giraffa > Giraffa tippelskirchi. The sequence continues at coordinate 5,187,639 of NC_137288.1, read as the reverse complement.
GGGAGCCGAGGGGACTCAGCCTTTCTCTCGGGTCACAGGACGGGGAAACCGGGCTTCATCTCGAATGCAGGGTCGAAGGTCGTGCTTTTCCTGGAGTCGCAGCGGGAGGCGGGGGTTGCCTCTCTGGATCCGATGCCAGGCGCCTCAGGGAGCCTCTCTTGTTGCCTCTGGGAAGTGCCGGCCGGCCTCCTTTACCATTGCCAGGGGCAGCTGGGCTTCCCGTCGATTCGCTGCGATGCAATGGGGCCCCATGTGCCATTGCGGTCTTCCTTGGGGATCTTTGGACTTGGGGCCGGAACTGCTGTCTTGGGGCCTCCTCTGGAGCATCAGGAGAAGTGACAGGCCTCCTTTTGAGGTGCGAAGGAAAGTAGGGGTTCCAGTCGAGTGGAGGCAAAGCTGGCGGCCCCCCTCTCGAGAAGAGGTGGCGTAGGCGAGGCGGGGTCGCTGTCGAGCCGCGCCTGGAGACTCGGGGCTCCGCTCTCGTGGGGACACGGGGATCTCGGGGAACCTCTGGGGGCGCCTAGAGGGAGTCCAGCCTCCTTTGAGGGCCAGAGAGCACTCAAGATGGCTCTCGAGTCGCTGCAGATACAAAGGGCCCCTTCTCGCACGGAGGGGGGCCCACAGGACGCTCTCGCGCTGTGGCGGGAAGCCCTGCCTTCTTGACCGGTTGGCACGGCTATCTCGGGGGACACCTGGTGTCGGCCGCACGGAGTGAAGCCCCGTTCTGAGCCGGGAGAGGTACCGGGGCATGCTCTCCACGCCCTGCAAGGGAAAAGCGCCTCCTCACGCAGTGGGCGTGGCATCACGTGGGGTTTCTCGACTTGCGGCGGTGGGTTCTCGAGTTGCGGCGGGGACCCTGGCCCGTCGCCCCTATTAGCCCAGCGGGGTCGTGGTGCCTCCTATGGAGCGGCGAGGGGAGGGAGCCGCCTTGGGTTTCCCCAGGAGGCGCTGCAGCGCACCGGGTCCGCGGCAAGCATTGAGCCAGGACCCTCGGGGTGCCCCTCGAGGTGGGATGGGCATCTCGGGGCATCTCTGGAGTGGCATCAAGGGAGCCGCGGGGACTCAGCCTTTCTCTCGGGTCACAGTAAGGGGAAACCGGGCTTCATCCCGAATGCAGGGTCGAAGGTCGTGCTTTTCCTGGAGTCGCAGCGGGAGGCGGGGGTTGCCTCTCTGGATCCCATGCCAGGCTCCTCAGGGAGCTTCTCCTGTTGCCTCTGGGAAGTGCCGGCCTCCCTTGCCATTGCCAGGGGCAGCTGGGCTTCCCGTCGATTCGCTGCAATGGAATGTGGCCCCATGTGCCATTGCGGGCTTCCTTGGGGACCTTTGGCCTTGGGGCCGGATCTGGTGTCTTGGGGCCTCCTCTGGAGCGTCAGGAGAAGTGACAGGCCTCCTCTTGAGGTGCGAAGGAAAGTAGGGATTCCCGTCGAGTGGAGGCAAAGCCGGCGGCCCCCCTCTCGAGAAGAGGTGGCGTAGGGGAGGTGGGATCGCTGTCTAACTGTGCCTGGAGACGCGGGGTTCCACTCGCGTGGGGACACGGGGATCTCGGGGCACCTCTGGGGCCGCCTAGACGGAGTCCAGCCTGCTTTGCAGGGCCAGAGAGCACTCAGGATGGCTCTCGAGTCGCTGCAGATACAAAGGGCCCCTTCTCGCAGGGAGGGGGGCCCACGGGACGCTCTCGCGCTGTGGCGGGAAGCCCTGCCTTCTTAGCGGGTTGGCACGGGTATCTCGGGGGACACCTGGTGTCACCCGCACGGAGTCAAGCCCCGTTCTGAGACGGGAGAGGTGCCGGGGCATGCTCTCCATGCCCTGCACGGGAAAAGCGCCTCCTCACGCAATGGGCGTGGCATCACGTGGGTTTTCTCGACTTGCGGCGGTGGGTTCTCGAGTTGTGGCGGGGCCCTGGCCAGTCTCCCCTGTTAGCCCAGTGGGGTGGTGTTGCCTCCTTTGGAGCGGCGAGGGCAGGGAGCCGCCTCGGTATTCCCCAGGAGGCGCTGCGGTGCACCGGGTCTCCGTCAAGCATTGAGCTAGGGCCCTCGGGGTGCCCCTCGAGGTGGGATGGGCATCTCGGGGCATCTCTGGAGTGGCATCAAGGGAGCCGAGGGGACTCAGCCTTTCTCTCGGGTCACAGGACGGGGAAACCGGGCTTCATCTCGAATGCAGGGTCGAAGGTCGTGCTTTTCCTGGAGTCGCAGCGGGAGGCGGGGGTTGCCTCTCTGGATCCGATGCCAGGCGCCTCAGGGAGCCTCTCTTGTTGCCTCTGGGAAGTGCCGGCCGGCCTCCTTTACCATTGCCAGGGGCAGCTGGGCTTCCCGTCGATTCGCTGCGATGCAATGGGGCCCCATGTGCCATTGCGGTCTTCCTTGGGGATCTTTGGACTTGGGGCCGGAACTGCTGTCTTGGGGCCTCCTCTGGAGCATCAGGAGAAGTGACAGGCCTCCTTTTGAGGTGCGAAGGAAAGTAGGGGTTCCAGTCGAGTGGAGGCAAAGCCGGCGGCCCCCCTCTCGAGAAGAGGTGGCGTAGGCGAGGCGGGGTCGCTGTCGAGCCGCGCCTGGAGACTCGGGGCTCCGCTCTCGTGGGGACACGGGGATCTCGGGGAACCTCTGGGGGCGCCTAGAGGGAGTCCAGCCTCCTTTGAGGGCCAGAGAGCACTCAAGATGGCTCTCGAGTCGCTGCAGATACAAAGGGCCCCTTCTCGCACGGAGGGGGGCCCACAGGACGCTCTCGCGCTGTGGCGGGAAGCCCTGCCTTCTTGACCGGTTGGCACGGCTATCTCGGGGGCCACCTGGTGTCGGCCGCACGGAGTGAAGCCCCGTTCTGAGCCGGGAGAGGTACCGGGGCATGCTCTCCACGCCCTGCAAGGGAAAAGCGCCTCCTCACGCAGTGGGCGTGGCATCACGTGGGGTTTCTCGACTTGCGGCGGTGGGTTCTCGAGTTGCGGCGGGGACCCTGGCCCGTCGCCCCTATTAGCCCAGCGGGGTCGTGGTGCCTCCTATGGAGCGGCGAGGGGAGGGAGCCGCCTTGGGTTTCCCCAGGAGGCGCTGCAGCGCACCGGGTCCGCGGCAAGCATTGAGCTAGGACCCTCGGGGTGCCCCTCGAGGTGGGATGGGCATCTCGGGGCATCTCTGGAGTGGCATCAAGGGAGCCGCGGGGACTCAGCCTTTCTCTCGGGTCACAGTAAGGGGAAACCGGGCTTCATCCCGAATGCAGGGTCGAAGGTCGTGCTTTTCCTGGAGTCGCAGCGGGAGGCGGGGGTTGCCTCTCTGGATCCCATGCCAGGCTCCTCAGGGAGCTTCTCCTGTTGCCTCTGGGAAGTGCCGGCCTCCCTTGCCATTGCCAGGGGCAGCTGGGCTTCCCGTCGATTCACTGCAATGGAATGTGGCCCCATGTGCCATTGCGGGCTTCCTTGGGGACCTTTGGCCTTGGGGCCGGATCTGGTGTCTTGGGGCCTCCTCTGGAGCGTCAGGAGAAGTGACAGGCCTCCTCTTGAGGTGCGAAGGAAAGTAGGGATTCCCGTCGAGTGGAGGCAAAGCCGGCGGCCCCCCTCTCGAGAAGAGGTGGCGTAGGGGAGGTGGGATCGCTGTCTAACTGTGCCTGGAGACGCGGGGTTCCACTCGCGTGGGGACACGGGGATCTCGGGGCACCTCTGGGGCCGCCTAGACGGAGTCCAGCCTGCTTTGCAGGGCCAGAGAGCACTCAGGATGGCTCTCGAGTCGCTGCAGATACAAAGGGCCCCTTCTCGCAGGGAGGGGGGCCCACGGGACGCTCTCGCGCTGTGGCGGGAAGCCCTGCCTTCTTAGCGGGTTGGCACGGGTATCTCGGGGGACACCTGGTGTCACCCGCACGGAGTCAAGCCCCGTTCTGAGACGGGAGAGGTGCCGGGGCATGCTCTCCATGTCCTGCACGGGAAAAGTGCCTCCTCACGCAATGGGCGTGGCATCACGTGGGTTTTCCCGACTTGCGGCGGTGGGTTCTCGAGTTGTGGCGGGGCCCTGGCCAGTCTCCCCTGTTAGCCCAGTGGGGTGGTGTTGCCTCCTTTGGAGCGGCGAGGGCAGGGAGCCGCCTCGGTATTCCCCAGGAGGCGCTGCGGTGCACCGGGTCTCCATCAAGCATTGAGCTAGGGCCCTCGGGGTGCCCCTCGAGGTGGGATGGGCATCTCGGGGCATCTCTGGAGTGGCATCAAGGGAGCCGAGGGGACTCAGCCTTTCTCTCGGGTCACAGCACGGGGAAACCGGGCTTCATCTCGAATGCAGGGTCGAAGGTCGTGCTTTTCCTGGAGTCGCAGCGGGAGGCGGGGGTTGCCTCTCTGGATCCGATGCCAGGCGCCTCAGGGAGCCTCTCTTGTTGCCTCTGGGAAGTGCCGGCCGGCCTCCTTTACCATTGCCAGGGGCAGCTGGGCTTCCCGTCGATTCGCTGCGATGCAATGGGGCCCCATGTGCCATTGCGGTCTTCCTTGGGGATCTTTGGACTTGGGGCCGGAACTGCTGTCTTGGGGCCTCCTCTGGAGCATCAGGAGAAGGGACAGGCCTCCTCTTCAGGTGCGAAGGAAAGTAGGAATTCCAGTCGAGTGGAGGCAAAGCCGGCGGCCCCCCTCTCGAGAAGAGGTGGCGTAGGAGAGGCGGGGTCGCTGTCGAGCCGCGCCGGGAGACTCGGGGTTGCACTCGCGTGGGGACACGAGGATCTCGGGGAACCTTTGGGGCTGCCTAGACGGAGTCCAGCCTGCTTTGCAGGGCCAGAGAGCACTCAGGATGGCTCTCGAGTCGTTGCAGATACAAAGTGCCCCTTCTCACAGGGAGGGGGGCCCACGGGACGCTCTCGCGCTGTGGCGGAAAGCCCTGCCTTCTTGGCGGGTTGGTACGGGTATCTCGGGGGAAACCTGGTGCCACCCGCACGGAGTCAAGCCCCGTTCTGAGCCGGGAGAGGTGCCGGGGCATGCTCTCCATGCCCTGCACGGGAAAAGTGCCTCCTCACGCAATGGGCGTGGCATCACGTGGGTTTTCTCGACTTGCGGTGGTGGGTTCTTGAGTTGTGGCGGGGCCCTGGCTCGTCTCCCCTGTTAGCCCACTGGGGTGGTGTTGCCTCCTTTGGAGCGGCGAGGGGAGGGAGCTGCCTCGGGATTCCCCAGGAGGCGCTGCAGCGCACAGGGTCCGCGGCACGGCACGCATAGTGCTAGGACCCTCGGGGTGCCCCTCGAGGTCGGATGGGCTTCTCTGGGCATCTCTGGGGTGGCATCAAGGGAGCCGCGGGGACTCAGCCTTTCTCTCGGGTCACAGTAAGGGGAAATCGGGCTTCATCTCGAATGCAGGGTCGAAGGTCGTGCTTTTCCTGGAGTCGCAGCGGGAGGCGGGGGTTGCCTCTCTGGATCCCATGCCAGGCTCCTCAGGGAGCTTCTCTTGTTGCCTCTGGGAAGTGCCGACCTCCTTTGCCATTGCCAGGGGCAGCTGGGCTTCCCGTCGATTCGCTGCGATGCAATGGGGCCCCATGTGCCATTGCGGTTTTCCTTGGGGACCTTCGTTCTTGGGGCCAGAACTGGTGTCTTGGGGCCTCCTCTGGAGCGTCAGGAGAAGTGACAGGCCTCCTTTTGAGGTGCGAAGGAAAGTAGGGATTCCAGTCGAGTGGAGGCAAAGCCGGCGGCCCCCCTCTCGAGAAGAGGTGGCGTAGGCGAGGCGGGGTCGCTGTCGAGCCGCGCCTGGAGACTCGGGGCTCCGCTCTCGTGGGGACACGGGGATCTCGGGGAACCTCTGGGGGCGCCAAGAGGGAGTCCAGCCTCCTTAGAGGGCCAGAGAGCACTCAAGATGGCTCTCGAGTCGCTGCAGATACAAAGGGCCCCTTCTCGCACGGAGGGGGGCCCACAGGACGCTCTCGCGCTGTGGCGGGAAGCCCTGCCTTCTTGACCGGTTGGCACGGCTATCTCGGGGGACACCTGGTGTCGGCCGCACGGAGTGAAGCCCCGTTCTGAGCCGGGAGAGGTACCGGGGCATGCTCTCCACGCCCTGCAAGGGAAAAGCGCCTCCTCACGCAGTGGGCGTGGCATCACGTGGGGTTTCTTGACTTGCGGCGGTGGGTTCTCGAGTTGCGGCGGGGACCCTGGCCCGTCGCCCCTATTAGCCCAGGGGGGTCGTGGTGCCTCCTATGGAGCGGCGAGGGGAGGGAGCCGCCTTGGGTTTCCCCAGGAGGCGCTGCAGCGCACCGGGTCCGCGGCAAGCATTGAGCCAGGACCCTCGGGGTGCCCCTCGAAGTGGGATGGGCATCTCGGGGCATCTCTGGAGTGGCATCAAGGGAGCCGCGGGGACTCAGCCTTTCTCTCGGGTCACAGTAAGGGGAAACCGGGCTTCATCTCGAATGCAGGGTCGAAGGTCGTGCTTTTCCTGGAGTCGCAGCGGGAGGCGGGGGTTGCCTCTCTGGATCCCATGCCAGGCTCCTCAGGGAGCTTCTCCTGTTGCCTCTGGGAAGTGCCGGCCTCCCTTGCCATTGCCAGGGGCAGCTGGGCTTCCCGTCGATTCGCTGCAATGGAATGTGGCCCCATGTGCCATTGCGGGCTTCCTTGGGGACCTTTGGCCTTGGGGCCGGATCTGGTGTCTTGGGGCCTCCTCTGGAGCGTCAGGAGAAGTGACAGGCCTCCTCTTGAGGTGCGAAGGAAAGTAGGGATTCCCGTCGAGTGGAGGCAAAGCCGGCGGCCCCCCTCTCGAGAAGAGGTGGCGTAGGGGAGGTGGGATCGCTGTCTAACTGTGCCTGGAGACGCGGGGTTCCACTCGCGTGGGGACACGGGGATCTCGGGGCACCTCTGGGGCCGCCTAGACGGAGTCCAGCCTGCTTTGCAGGGCCAGAGAGCACTCAGGATGGCTCTCGAGTCGCTGCAGATACAAAGGGCCCCTTCTCGCAGGGAGGGGGGCCCACGGGACGCTCTCGCGCTGTGGCGGGAAGCCCTGCCTTCTTAGCGGGTTGGCACGGGTATCTCGGGGGACACCTGGTGTCACCCGCACGGAGTCAAGCCCCGTTCTGAGACGGGAGAGGTGCCGGGGCATGCTCTCCATGCCCTGCACGGGAAAAGTGCCTCCTCACGCAATGGGCGTGGCATCACGTGGGTTTTCTCGACTTGCGGCGGTGGGTTCTCGAGTTGTGGCGGGGCCCTGGCCAGTCTCCCCTGTTAGCCCAGTGGGGTGGTGTTGCCTCCTTTGGAGCGGCGAGGGCAGGGAGCCGCCTCGGTATTCCCCAGGAGGCGCTGCGGTGCACCGGGTCTCCGTCAAGCATTGAGCTAGGGCCCTCGGGGTGCCCCTCGAGGTGGGATGGGCATCTCGGGGCATCTCTGGAGTGGCATCAAGGGAGCCGAGGGGACTCAGCCTTTCTCTCGGGTCACAGCACGGGGAAACCGGGCTTCATCTCGAATGCAGGGTCGAAGGTCGTGCTTTTCCTGGAGTCGCAGCGGGAGGCGGGGGTTGCCTCTCTGGATCCGATGCCAGGCGCCTCAGGGAGCCTCTCTTGTTGCCTCTGGGAAGTGCCGGCCGACCTCCTTTACCATTGCCAAGGGCAGCTGGGCTTCCCGTCCATTCGCTGCGATGCAATGGGGCCCCATGTGCCATTGCGGTCTTCCTTGGGGATCTTTGGACTTGGGGCCGGAACTGCTGTCTTGGGGCCTCCTCTGGAGCATCAGGAGAAGGGACAGGCCTCCTCCTCAGGTGCGAAGGAAAGTAGGAATTCCAGTCGAGTGGAGGCAAAGCCGGCGGCCCCCCTCTCGAGAAGAGGTGGCGTAGGAGAGGCGGGGTCGCTGTCGAGCCGCGCCGGGAGACTCGGGGTTCCACTCGTGTGGGGACACGAGGATCTCGGGGAACCTTTGGGGCTGCCTAGACGGAGTCCAGCCTGCTTTGCAGGGCCAGAGAGCACTCAGGATGGCTCTCGAGTCGTTGCAGATACAAAGTGCCCCTTCTCGCAGGGAGGGGGGCCCACGGGACGCTCTCGCGCTGTGGCGGGAAGCCCTGCCTTCTTGGCGGGTTGGTACGGGTATCTCGGGGGAAACCTGGTGCCACCCGCACGGAGTCAAGCCCCGTTCTGAGACGGGAGAGGTGCCGGGGCATGCTCTCCATGCCCTGCACGGGAAAAGTGCCTCCTCACGCAATGGGCGTGGCATCACGTGGGTTTTCTCGACTTGCGGCGGTGGGTTCTCGAGTTGTGGCGGGGCCCTGGCCAGTGTCCCCTGTTAGCCCAGTGGGGTGGTGTTGCCTCCTTTGGAGCGGCGAGGGCAGGGAGCCGCCTCGGTATTCCCCAGGAGGCACTGCGGTGCACCGGGTCTCCGTCAAGCATTGAGCTAGGGCCCTCGGGGTGCCCCTCGAGGTGGGATGGGCATCTCGGGGCATCTCTGGAGTGGCATCAATGGAGCCGAGGGGACACAGCCTTTCTCTCGGGTCACAGGACGGGGAAACCGGGCTTCATCTCGAATGCAGGGTCGAAGGTCGTGCTTTTCCTGGAGTCGCAGCGGGAGGCGGGGGTTGCCTCTCTGGATCCGATGCCAGGCGCCTCAGGGAGCCTCTCTTGTTGCTTCTGGGAAGTGCCGGCCGGCCTCCTTTACCATTGCCAGGGGCAGCTGGGCTTCCCGTCGATTCGCTGCGATGCAATGGGGCCCCATGTGCCATTGCGGTCTTCCTTAGGGATCTTTGGACTTGGGGCCGGAACTGCTGTCTTGGGGCCTCCTCTGGAGCATCAGGAGAAGGGACAGGCCTCCTCTTCAGGTGCGAAGGAAAGTAGGAATTCCAGTCGAGTGGAGGCAAAGCCGGCGGCCCCCCTCTCGAGAAGAGGTGGCGTAGGAGAGGCGGGGTCGCTGTCGAGCCGCGCCGGGAGACTCGGGGTTGCACTCGCGTGGGGACACGAGGATCTCGGGGAACCTTTGGGGCTGCCTAGACGGAGTCCAGCCTGCTTTGCAGGGCCAGAGAGCACTCAGGATGGCTCTCGAGTCGTTGCAGATACAAAGTGCCCCTTCTCGCAGGGAGGGGGGCCCACGGGACGCTCTCGCGCTGTGGCGGGAAGCCCTGCCTTCTTGGCGGGTTGGTACGGGTATCTCGGGGGAAACCTGGTGCCACCCGCACGGAGTCAAGCCCCGTTCTGAGCCGGGAGAGGTGCCGGGGCATGCTCTCCACGCCCTGCACGGGAAAAGGGCCTCCTCACGCAATGGGCGTGGCATCACGTGGGTTTTCTCGACTTGCGGTGGTGGGTTCTTGAGTTGTGGCGGGGCCCTGGCTCGTCTCCCCTGTTAGCCCACTGGGGTGGTGTTGCCTCCTTTGGAGCGGCGAGGGGAGGGAGCTGCCTCGGGATTCCCCAGGAGGCGCTGCAGCGCACAGGGTCCGCGGCACGGCACGCATAGGGCTAGGACCCTCGGGGTGCCCCTCGAGGTCGGATGGGCTTCTCGGGGCATCTCTGGGGTGGCATCAAGGGAGCCGCGGGGACTCAGCCTTTCTCTCGGGTCACAGTAAGGGGAAATCGGGCTTCATCTCGAATGCAGGGTCGAAGGTCGTGCTTTTCCTGGAGTCGCAGCGGGAGGCGGGGGTTGCCTCTCTGGATCCCATGCCAGGCTCCTCAGGGAGCTTCTCTTGTTGCCTCTGGGAAGTGCCGACCTCCTTTGCCATTGCCAGGGGCAGCTGGGCTTCCCGTCGATTCGCTGCGATGCAATGGGGCCCCATGTGCCATTGCGGTTTTCCTTGGGGACCTTCGTTCTTGGGGCCAGAACTGGTGTCTTGGGGCCTCCTCTGGAGCGTCAGGAGAAGTGACAGGCCTCCTTTTGAGGTGCGAAGGAAAGTAGGGATTCCAGTCGAGTGGAGGCAAAGCCGGCGGCCCCCCTCTCGAGAAGAGGTGGCGTAGGCGAGGCGGGGTCGCTGTCGAGCCGCGCCTGGAGACTCGGGGCTCCGCTCTCGTGGGGACACGGGGATCTCGGGGAACCTCTGGGGGCGCCGAGAGGGAGTCCAGCCTCCTTTGAGGGCCAGAGAGCACTCAAGATGGCTCTCGAGTCGCTGCAGATACAAAGGGCCCCTTCTCGCACGGAGGGGGGCCCACAGGACGCTCTCGCGCTGTGGCGGGAAGCCCTGCCTTCTTGACCGGTTGGCACGGCTATCTCGGGGGACACCTGGTGTCGGCCGCACGGAGTGAAGCCCCGTTCTGAGCCGGGAGAGGTACCGGGGCATGCTCTCCACGCCCTGCAAGGGAAAAGCGCCTCCTCACGCAGTGGGCGTGGCATCACGTGGGGTTTCTTGACTTGCGGCGGTGGGTTCTCGAGTTGCGGCGGGGACCCTGGCCCGTCGCCCCTATTAGCCCAGGGGGGTCGTGGTGCCTCCTATGGAGCGGCGAGAGGAGGGAGCCGCCTTGGGTGTCCCCAGGAGGCGCTGCAGCGCACCGGGTCCGCGGCAAGCATTGAGCCAGGACCCTCGGGGTGCCCCTCGAGGTGGGATGGGCATCTCGGGGCATCTCTGGAGTGGCATCAAGGGAGCCGCGGGGACTCAGCCTTTCTCTCGGGTCACAGTAAGGGGAAACCGGGCTTCATCTCGAATGCAGGGTCGAAGGTCGTGCTTTTCCTGGAGTCGCAGCGGGAGGCGGGGGTTGCCTCTCTGGATCCCATGCCAGGCTCCTCAGGGAGCTTCTCCTGTTGCCTCTGGGAAGTGCCGGCCTCCCTTGCCATTGCCAGGGGCAGCTGGGCTTCACGTCGATTCGCTGCAATGGAATGTGGCCCCATGTGCCATTGCGGGCTTCCTTGGGGACCTTTGGCCTTGGGGCCGGATCTGGTGTCTTGGGGCCTCCTCTGGAGCGTCAGGAGAAGTGACAGGCCTCCTCTTGAGGTGCGAAGGAAAGTAGGGATTCCCGTCGAGTGGAGGCAAAGCCGGCGGCCCCCCTCTCGAGAAGAGGTGGCGTAGGGGAGGTGGGATCGCTGTCTAACTGTGCCTGGAGACGCGGGGTTCCACTCGCGTGGGGACACGGGGATCTCGGGGCACCTCTGGGGCCGCCTAGACGGAGTCCAGCCTGCTTTGCAGGGCCAGAGAGCACTCAGGATGGCTCTCGAGTCGCTGCAGATACAAAGGGCCCCTTCTCGCAGGGAGGGGGGCCCACGGGACGCTCTCGCGCTGTGGCGGGAAGCCCTGCCTTCTTAGCGGGTTGGCACGGGTATCTCGGGGGACACCTGGTGTCACCCGCACGGAGTCAAGCCCCGTTCTGAGACGGGAGAGGTGCCGGGGCATGCTCTCCATGCCCTGCACGGGAAAAGTGCCTCCTCACGCAATGGGCGTGGCATCACGTGGGTTTTCTCGACTTGCGGCGGTGGGTTCTCGAGTTGTGGCGGGGCCCTGGCCAGTCTCCCCTGTTAGCCCAGTGGGGTGGTGTTGCCTCCTTTGGAGCGGCGAGGCCAGGGAGCCGCCTCGGTATTCCCCAGGAGGCGCTGCGGTGCACCGGGTCTCCGTCAAGCATTGAGCTAGGGCCCTCGGGGTGCCCCTCGAGGTGGGATGGGCATCTCGGGGCATCTCTGGAGTGGCATCAAGGGAGCCGAGGGGACTCAGCCTTTCTCTCGGGTCACAGCACGGGGAAACCGGGCTTCATCTCGAATGCAGGGTCGAAGGTCGTGCTTTTCCTGGAGTCGCAGCGGGAGGCGGGGGTTGCCTCTCTGGATCCGATGCCAGGCGCCTCAGGGAGCCTCTCTTGTTGCCTCTGGGAAGTGCCGGCCGACCTCCTTTACCATTGCCAAGGGCAGCTGGGCTTCCCGTCCATTCGCTGCGATGCAATGGGGCCCCATGTGCCATTGCGGTCTTCCTTGGGGATCTTTGGACTTGGGGCCGGAACTGCTGTCTTGGGGCCTCCTCTGGAGCATCAGGAGAAGGGACAGGCCTCCTCCTCAGGTGCGAAGGAAAGTAGGAATTCCAGTCGAGTGGAGGCAAAGCCGGCGGCCCCCCTCTCGAGAAGAGGTGGCGTAGGAGAGGCGGGGTCGCTGTCGAGCCGCGCCGGGAGACTCGGGGTTCCACTCGTGTGGGGACACGAGGATCTCGGGGAACCTTTGGGGCTGCCTAGACGGAGTCCAGCCTGCTTTGCAGGGCCAGAGAGCACTCAGGATGGCTCTCGAGTCGTTGCAGATACAAAGTGCCCCTTCTCGCAGGGAGGGGGGCCCACGGGACGCTCTCGCGCTGTGGCGGGAAGCCCTGCCTTCTTGGCGGGTTGGCACGGGTATCTCGGGGGAAACCTGGTGCCACCCGCACGGAGTCAAGCCCCGTTCTGAGACGGGAGAGGTGCCGGGGCATGCTCTCCATGCCCTGCACGGGAAAAGTGCCTCCTCACGCAATGGGCGTGGCATCACGTGGGTTTTCTCGACTTGCGGCGGTGGGTTCTCGAGTTGTGGCGGGGCCCTGGCCAGTGTCCCCTGTTAGCCCAGTGGGGTGGTGTTGCCTCCTTTGGAGCGGCGAGGGCAGGGAGCCGCCTCGGTATTCCCCAGGAGGCACTGCGGTGCACCGGGTCTCCGTCAAGCATTGAGCTAGGGCCCTCGGGGTGCCCCTCGAGGTGGGATGGGCATCTCGGGGCATCTCTGGAGTGGCATCAATGGAGCCGAGGGGACACAGCCTTTCTCTCGGGTCACAGGACGGGGAAACCGGGCTTCATCTCGAATGCAGGGTCGAAGGTCGTGCTTTTCCTGGAGTCGCAGCGGGAGGCGGGGGTTGCCTCTCTGGATCCGATGCCAGGCGCCTCAGGGAGCCTCTCTTGTTGCTTCTGGGAAGTGCCGGCCGGCCTCCTTTACCATTGCCAGGGGCAGCTGGGCTTCCCGTCGATTCGCTGCGATGCAATGGGGCCCCATGTGCCATTGCGGTCTTCCTTAGGGATCTTTGGACTTGGGGCCGGAACTGCTGTCTTGGGGCCTCCTCTGGAGCATCAGGAGAAGGGACAGGCCTCCTCTTCAGGTGCGAAGGAAAGTAGGAATTCCAGTCGAGTGGAGGCAAAGCCGGCGGCCCCCCTCTCGAGAAGAGGTGGCGTAGGAGAGGCGGGGTCGCTGTCGAGCCGCGCCGGGAGACTCGGGGTTGCACTCGCGTGGGGACACGAGGATCTCGGGGAACCTTTGGGGCTGCCTAGACGGAGTCCAGCCTGCTTTGCAGGGCCAGAGAGCACTCAGGATGGCTCTCGAGTCGTTGCAGATACAAAGTGCCCCTTCTCGCAGGGAGGGGGGCCCACGGGACGCTCTCGCGCTGTGGCGGGAAGCCCTGCCTTCTTGGCGGGTTGGTACGGGTATCTCGGGGGAAACCTGGTGCCACCCGCACGGAGTCAAGCCCCGTTCTGAGCCGGGAGAGGTGCCGGGGCATGCTCTCCACGCCCTGCACGGGAAAAGGGCCTCCTCACGCAATGGGCGTGGCATCACGTGGGTTTTCTCGACTTGCGGTGGTGGGTTCTTGAGTTGTGGCGGGGCCCTGGCTCGTCTCCCCTGTTAGCCCACTGGGGTGGTGTTGCCTCCTTTGGAGCGGCGAGGGGAGGGAGCTGCCTCGGGATTCCCCAGGAGGCGCTGCAGCGCACAGGGTCCGCGGCACGGCACGCATAGGGCTAGGACCCTCGGGGTGCCCCTCGAGGTCGGATGGGCTTCTCGGGGCATCTCTGGGGTGGCATCAAGGGAGCCGCGGGGACTCAGCCTTTCTCTCGGGTCACAGTAAGGGGAAATCGGGCTTCATCTCGAATGCAGGGTCGAAGGTCGTGCTTTTCCTGGAGTCGCAGCGGGAGGCGGGGGTTGCCTCTCTGGATCCCATGCCAGGCTCCTCAGGGAGCTTCTCTTGTTGCCTCTGGGAAGTGCCGACCTCCTTTGCCATTGCCAGGGGCAGCTGGGCTTCCCGTCGATTCGCTGCGATGCAATGGGGCCCCATGTGCCATTGCGGTTTTCCTTGGGGACCTTCGTTCTTGGGGCCAGAACTGGTGTCTTGGGGCCTCCTCTGGAGCGTCAGGAGAAGTGACAGGCCTCCTTTTGAGGTGCGAAGGAAAGTAGGGATTCCAGTCGAGTGGAGGCAAAGCCGGCGGCCCCCCTCTCGAGAAGAGGTGGCGTAGGCGAGGCGGGGTCGCTGTCGAGCCGCGCCTGGAGACTCGGGGCTCCGCTCTCGTGGGGACACGGGGATCTCGGGGAACCTCTGGGGGCGCCGAGAGGGAGTCCAGCCTCCTTAGAGGGCCAGAGAGCACTCAAGATGGCTCTCGAGTCGCTGCAGATACAAAGGGCCCCTTCTCGCACGGAGGGGGGCCCACAGGACGCTCTCGCGCTGTGGCGGGAAGCCCTGCCTTCTTGACCGGTTGGCACGGCTATCTCGGGGGACACCTGGTGTCGGCCGCACGGAGTGAAGCCCCGTTCTGAGCCGGGAGAGGTACCGGGGCATGCTCTCCACGCCCTGCAAGGGAAAAGCGCCTCCTCACGCAGTGGGCGTGGCATCACGTGGGGTTTCTTGACTTGCGGCGGTGGGTTCTCGAGTTGCGGCGGGGACCCTGGCCCGTCGCCCCTATTAGCCCAGGGGGGTCGTGGTGCCTCCTATGGAGCGGCGAGAGGAGGGAGCCGCCTTGGGTTTCCCCAGGAGGCGCTGCAGCGCACCGGGTCCGCGGCAAGCATTGAGCCAGGACCCTCGGGGTGCCCCTCGAGGTGGGATGGGCATCTCGGGGCATCTCTGGAGTGGCATCAAGGGAGCCGCGGGGACTCAGCCTTTCTCTCGGGTCACAGTAAGGGGAAACCGGGCTTCATCTCGAATGCAGGGTCGAAGGTCGTGCTTTTCCTGGAGTCGCAGCGGGAGGCGGGGGTTGCCTCTCTGGATCCCATGCCAGGCTCCTCAGGGAGCTTCTCCTGTTGCCTCTGGGAAGTGCCGGCCTCCCTTGCCATTGCCAGGGGCAGCTGGGCTTCACGTCGATTCGCTGCAATGGAATGTGGCCCCATGTGCCATTGCGGGCTTCCTTGGGGACCTTTGGCCTTGGGGCCGGATCTGGTGTCTTGGGGCCTCCTCTGGAGCGTCAGGAGAAGTGACAGGCCTCCTCTTGAGGTGCGAAGGAAAGTAGGGATTCCCGTCGAGTGGAGGCAAAGCCGGCGGCCCCCCTCTCGAGAAGAGGTGGCGTAGGGGAGGTGGGATCGCTGTCTAACTGTGCCTGGAGACGCGGGGTTCCACTCGCGTGGGGACACGGGGATCTCGGGGCACCTCTGGGGCCGCCTAGACGGAGTCCAGCCTGCTTTGCAGGGCCAGAGAGCACTCAGGATGGCTCTCGAGTCGCTGCAGATACAAAGGGCCCCTTCTCGCAGGGAGGGGGGCCCACGGGACGCTCTCGCGCTGTGGCGGGAAGCCCTGCCTTCTTAGCGGGTTGGCACGGGTATCTCGGGGGACACCTGGTGTCACCCGCACGGAGTCAAGCCCCGTTCTGAGACGGGAGAGGTGCCGGGGCATGCTCTCCATGCCCTGCACGGGAAAAGTGCCTCCTCACGCAATGGGCGTGGCATCACGTGTGTTTTCTCGACTTGCGGCGGTGGGTTCTCGAGTTGTGGCGGGGCCCTGGCCAGTCTCCCCTGTTAGCCCAGTGGGGTGGTGTTGCCTCCTTTGGAGCGGCGAGGCCAGGGAGCCGCCTCGGTATTCCCCAGGAGGCGCTGCGGTGCACCGGGTCTCCGTCAAGCATTGAGCTAGGGCCCTCGGGGTGCCCCTCGAGGTGGGATGGGCATCTCGGGGCATCTCTGGAGTGGCATCAAGGGAGCCGAGGGGACTCAGCCTTTCTCTCGGGTCACAGAACGGGGAAACCGGGCTTCATCTCGAATGCAGGGTCGAAGGTCGTGCTTTTCCTGGAGTCGCAGCGGGAGGCGGGGGTTGCCTCTCTGGATCCGATGCCAGGCGCCTCAGGGAGCCTCTCTTGTTGCCTCTGGGAAGTGCCGGCCGACCTCCTTTACCATTGCCAAGGGCAGCTGGGCTTCCCGTCCATTCGCTGCGATGCAATGGGGCCCCATGTGCCATTGCGGTCTTCCTTGGGGATCTTTGGACTTGGGGCCGGAACTGCTGTCTTGGGGCCTCCTCTGGAGCATCAGGAGAAGGGACAGGCCTCCTCCTCAGGTGCGAAGGAAAGTAGGAATTCCAGTCGAGTGGAGGCAAAGCCGGCGGCCCCCCTCTCGAGAAGAGGTGGCGTAGGAGAGGCGGGGTCGCTGTCGAGCCGCGCCGGGAGACTCGGGGTTCCACTCGTGTGGGGACACGAGGATCTCGGGGAACCTTTGGGGCTGCCTAGACGGAGTCCAGCCTGCTTTGCAGGGCCAGAGAGCACTCAGGATGGCTCTCGAGTCGTTGCAGATACAAAGTGCCCCTTCTCGCAGGGAGGGGGGCCCACGGGACGCTCTCGCGCTGTGGCGGGAAGCCCTGCCTTCTTGGCGGGTTGGTACGGGTATCTCGGGGGAAACCTGGTGCCACCCGCACGGAGTCAAGCCCCGTTCTGAGACGGGAGAGGTGCCGGGGCATGCTCTCCATGCCCTGCACGGGAAAAGTGCCTCCTCACGCAATGGGCGTGGCATCACGTGGGTTTTCTCGACTTGCGGCGGTGGGTTCTCGAGTTGTGGCGGGGCCCTGGCCAGTGTCCCCTGTTAGCCCAGTGGGGTGGTGTTGCCTCCTTTGGAGCGGCGAGGGCAGGGAGCCGCCTCGGTATTCCCCAGGAGGCACTGCGGTGCACCGGGTCTCCGTCAAGCATTGAGCTAGGGCCCTCGGGGTGCCCCTCGAGGTGGGATGGGCATCTCGGGGCATCTCTGGAGTGGCATCAAGGGAGCCGAGGGGACACAGCCTTTCTCTCGGGTCACAGGACGGGGAAACCGGGCTTCATCTCGAATGCAGGGTCGAAGGTCGTGCTTTTCCTGGAGTCGCAGCGGGAGGCGGGGGTTGCCTCTCTGGATCCGATGCCAGGCGCCTCAGGGAGCCTCTCTTGTTGCCTCTGGGAAGTGCCGGCCGGCCTCCTTTACCATTGCCAGGGGCAGCTGGGCTTCCCGTCGATTCGCTGCGATGCAATGGGGCCCCATGTGCCATTGCGGTCTTCCTTAGGGATCTTTGGACTTGGGGCCGGAACTGCTGTCTTGGGGCCTCCTCTGGAGCATCAGGAGAAGGGACAGGCCTCCTCTTCAGGTGCGAAGGAAAGTAGGAATTCCAGTCGAGTGGAGGCAAAGCCGGCGGCCCCCCTCTCGAGAAGAGGTGGCGTAGGAGAGGCGGGGTCGCTGTCGAGCCGCGCCGGGAGACTCGGGGTTGCACTCGCGTGGGGACACGAGGATCTCGGGGAACCTTTGGGGCTGCCTAGACGGAGTCCAGCCTGCTTTGCAGGGCCAGAGAGCACTCAGGATGGCTCTCGAGTCGTTGCAGATACAAAGTGCCCCTTCTCGCAGGGAGGGGGGCCCACGGGACGCTCTCGCGCTGTGGTGGGAAGCCCTGCCTTCTTGGCGGGTTGGTACGGGTACCTCGGGGGAAACCTGGTGCCACCCGCACGGAGTCAAGCCCCGTTCTGAGCCGGGAGAGGTGCCGGGGCATGCTCTCCACGCCCTGCACGGGAAAAGGGCCTCCTCACGCAATGGGCGTGGCATCACGTGGGTTTTCTCGACTTGCGGTGGTGGGTTCTTGAGTTGTGGCGGGGCCCTGGCTCGTCTCCCCTGTTAGCCCACTGGGGTGGTGTTGCCTCCTTTGGAGCAGCGAGGGGAGGGAGCTGCCTCGGGATTCCCCAGGAGGCGCTGCAGCGCACAGGGTCCGCGGTACGGCACGCATAGGGCTAGGACCCTCCGGGTGCCCCTCGAGGTCGGATGGGCTTCTCGGGGCATCTCTGGGGTGGCATCAAGGGAGCCGCGGGGACTCAGCCTTTCTCTCGGGTCACAGTAAGGGGAAATCGGGCTTCATCTCGAATGCAGGGTCGAAGGTCGTGCTTTTCCTGGAGTCGCAGCGGGAGGCGGGGGTTGCCTCTCTGGATCCCATGCCAGGCTCCTCAGGGAGCTTCTCTTGTTGCCTCTGGGAAGTGCCGACCTCCTTTGCCATTGCCAGGGGCAGCTGGGCTTCCCGTCGATTCGCTGCGATGCAATGGGGCCCCATGTGCCATTGCGGTTTTCCTTGGGGACCTTCGTTCTTGGGGCCAGAACTGGTGTCTTGGGGCCTCCTCTGGAGCATCAGGAGAAGTGACAGGCCTCCTTTTGAGGTGCGAAGGAAAGTAGGGATTCCAGTCGAGTGGAGGCAAAGCCGGCGGCCCCCCTCTCGAGAAGAGGTGGCGTAGGCGAGGCGGGGTCGCTGTCGAGCCGCGCCTGGAGACTCGGGGCTCCGCTCTCGTGGGGACACGGGGATCTCGGGGAACCTCTGGGGGCGCCGAGAGGGAGTCCAGCCTCCTTTGAGGGCCAGAGAGCACTCAAGATGGCTCTCGAGTCGCTGCAGATACAAAGGGCCCCTTCTCGCACGGAGGGGGGCCCACAGGACGCTCTCGCGCTGTGGCGGGAAGCCCTGCCTTCTTGACCGGTTGGCACGGCTATCTCGGGGGACACCTGGTGTCGGCCGCACGGAGTGAAGCCCCGTTCTGAGCCGGGAGAGGTACCGGGGCATGCTCTCCACGCCCTGCAAGGGAAAAGCGCCTCCTCACGCAGTGGGCGTGGCATCACGTGGGGTTTCTCGACTTGCGGCGGTGGGTTCTCGAGTTGCGGCGGGGACCCTGGCCCGTCGCCCCTATTAGCCCAGGGGGGTCGTGGTGCCTCCTATGGAGCGGCGAGGGGAGGGAGCCGCCTTGGGTTTCCCCAGGAGGCGCTGCAGCGCACCGGGTCCGCGGCAAGCATTGAGCTAGGACCCTCGGGGTGCCCCTCGAGGTGGGATGGGCATCTCGGGGCATCTCTGGAGTGGCATCAAGGGAGCCGCGGGGACTCAGCCTTTCTCTCGGGTCACAGTAAGGGGAAACCGGGCTTCATCTCGAATGCAGGGTCGAAGGTCGTGCTTTTCCTGGAGTCGCAGCGGGAGGCGGGGGTTGCCTCTCTGGATCCCATGCCAGGCTCCTCAGGGAGCTTCTCCTGTTGCCTCTGGGAAGTGCCGGCCTCCCTTGCCATTGCCAGGGGCAGCTGGGCTTCCCGTCGATTCGCTGCAATGGAATGTGGCCCCATGTGCCATTGCGGGCTTCCTTGGGGACCTTTGGCCTTGGGGCCAGATCTGGTGTCTTGGGGCCTCCTCTGGAGCGTCAGGAGAAGTGACAGGCCTCCTCTTGAGGTGCGAAGGAAAGTAGGGATTCCCGTCGAGTGGAGGCAAAGCCGGCGGCCCCCCTCTCGAGAAGAGGTGGCGTAGGGGAGGTGGGATCGCTGTCTAACTGTGCCTGGAGACGCGGGGTTCCACTCGCGTGGGGACACGGGGATCTCGGGGCACCTCTGGGGCCGCCTAGACGGAGTCCAGCCTGCTTTGCAGGGCCAGAGAGCACTCAGGATGGCTCTCGAGTCGCTGCAGATACAAAGGGCCCCTTCTCGCAGGGAGGGGGGCCCACGGGACGCTCTCGCGCTGTGGCGGGAAGCCCTGCCTTCTTAGCGGGTTGGCACGGGTATCTCGGGGGACACCTGGTGTCACCCGCACGGAGTCAAGCCCCGTTCTGAGACGGGAGAGGTGCCGGGGCATGCTCTCCATGCCCTGCACGGGAAAAGTGCCTCCTCACGCAATGGGCGTGGCATCACGTGGGTTTTCTCGACTTGCGGCGGTGGGTTCTCGAGTTGTGGCGGGGCCCTGGCCAGTCTCCCCTGTTAGCCCAGTGGGGTGGTGTTGCCTCCTTTGGAGCGGCGAGGGCAGGGAGCCGCCTCGGTATTCCCCAGGAGGCGCTGCGGTGCACCGGGTCTCCGTCAAGCATTGAGCTAGGGCCCTCGGGGTGCCCCTCGAGGTGGGATGGGCATCTCGGGGCATCTCTGGAGTGGCATCAAGGGAGCCGAGGGGACTCAGCCTTTCTCTCGGGTCACAGCACGGGGAAACCGGGCTTCATCTCGAATGCAGGGTCGAAGGTCGTGCTTTTCCTGGAGTCGCAGCGGGAGGCGGGGGTTGCCTCTCTGGATCCGATGCCAGGCGCCTCAGGGAGCCTCTCTTGTTGCCTCTGGGAAGTGCCGGCCGGCCTCCTTTACCATTGCCAGGGGCAGCTGGGCTTCCCGTCGATTCGCTGCGATGCAATGGGGCCCCATGTGCCATTGCGGTCTTCCTTGGGGATCTTTGGACTTGGGGCCGGAACTGCTGTCTTGGGGCCTCCTCTGGAGCATCAGGAGAAGGGACAGGCCTCCTCTTCAGGTGCGAAGGAAAGTAGGAATTCCAGTCGAGTGGAGGCAAAGCCGGCGGCCCCCCTCTCGAGAAGAGGTGGCGTAGGAGAGGCGGGGTCGCTGTCGAGCCGCGCCGGGAGACTCGGGGTTCCACTCGTGTGGGGAAACGAGGATCTCGGGGAACCTTTGGGGCTGCCTAGACGGAGTCCAGCCTGCTTTGCAGGGCCAGAGAGCACTCAGGATGGCTCTCGAGTCGTTGCAGATACAAAGTGCCCCTTCTCGCAGGGAGGGGGGCCCACGGGACGCTCTCGCGCTGTGGCGGGAAGCCCTGCCTTCTTGGCGGGTTGGTACGGGTATCTCGGGGGAAACCTGGTGCCACCCGCACGGAGTCAAGCCCCGTTCTGAGACGGGAGAGGTGCCGGGGCATGCTCTCCACGCCCTGCAAGGGAAAAGCGCCTCCTCACGCAGTGGGCGTGGCATCACGTGGGGTTTCTCGACTTGCGGCGGTGGGTTCTCGTGTTGCGGCGGGGACCCTGGCCCGTCGCCCCTATTAGCCCAGCGGGGTCGTGGTGCCTCCTATGGAGCGGCAAGGGGAGGGAGCCGCCTTGGGTTTCCCCAGGAGGCGCTGCAGCGCACCGGGTCCGCGGCAAGCATTGAGCTAGGACCCTCGGGGTGCCCCTCGAGGTGGGATGGGCATCTCGGGGCATCTCTGGAGTGGCATCAAGGGAGCCGCGGGGACTCAGCCTTTCTCTCGGGTCACAGTAAGGGGAAACCGGGCTTCATCTCGAATGCAGGGTCGAAGGTCGTGCTTTTCCTGGAGTCGCAGCGGGAGGCGGGGGTTGCCTCTCTGGATCCCATGCCAGGCTCCTCAGGGAGCTTCTCCTGTTGCCTCTGGGAAGTGCCGGCCTCCCTTGCCATTGCCAGGGGCAGCTGGGCTTCCCGTCGATTCGCTGCAATGGAATGTGGCCCCATGTGCCATTGCGGGCTTCCTTGGGGACCTTTGGCCTTGGGGCCGGATCTGGTGTCTTGGGGCCTCCTCTGGAGCGTCAGGAGAAGTGACAGGCCTCCTCTTGAGGTGCGAAGGAAAGTAGGGATTCCCGTCGAGTGGAGGCAAAGCCGGCGGCCCCCCTCTCGAGAAGAGGTGGCGTAGGGGAGGTGGGATCGCTGTCTAACTGTGCCTGGAGACGCGGGGTTCCACTCGCGTGGGGACACGGGGATCTCGGGGCACCTCTGGGGCCGCCTAGATGGAGTCCAGCCTGCTTTGCAGGGCCAGAGAGCACTCAGGATGGCTCTCGAGTCGCTGCAGATACACAGGGCCCCTTCTCGCAGGGAGGGGGGCCCACGGGACGCTCTCGCGCTGTGGCGGGAAGCCCTGCCTTCTTAGCGGGTTGGCACGGGTATCTCGGGGGACACCTGGTGTCACCCGCACGGAGTCAAGCCCCGTTCTGAGCCGGGAGAGGTGCCGGGGCATGCTCTCCATGCCCTGCACGGGAAAAGTGCCTCCTCACGCAATGGGCGTGGCATCACGTGGGTTTTCTCGACTTGCGGTGGTGGGTTCTTGAGTTGTGGCGGGGCCCTGGCTCATCTCCCCTGTTAGCCCACTGGGGTGGTGTTGCCTCCTTTGGAGCGGCGAGGGGAGGGAGCTGCCTCGGGATTCCCCAGGAGGCGCTGCAGCGCACAGGGTCCGCGGCACGGCACGCATAGGGCTAGGACCCTCGGGGTGCCCCTCGAGGTCGGATGGGCTTCTCGGGGCATCTCTGGGGTGGCATCAAGGGAGCCGCGGGGACTCAGCCTTTCTCTCGGGTCACAGTAAGGGGAAATCGGGCTTCATCTCGAATGCAGGGTCGAAGGTCGTGCTTTTCCTGGAGTCGCAGCGGGAGGCGGGGGTTGCCTCTCTGGATCCCATGCCAGGCTCCTCAGGGAGCTTCTCTTGTTGCCTCTGGGAAGTGCCGACCTCCTTTGCCATTGCCAGGGGCAGCTGGGCTTCCCGTCGATTCGCTGCGATGCAATGGGGCCCCATGTGCCATTGCGGTTTTCCTTGGGGACCTTCGTTCTTGGGGCCAGAACTGGTGTCTTGGGGCCTCCTCTGGAGCGTCAGGAGAAGTGACAGGCCTCCTTTTGAGGTGCGAAGGAAAGTAGGGATTCCAGTCGAGTGGAGGCAAAGCCGGCGGCCCCCCTCTCGAGAAGAGGTGGCGTAGGCGAGGCGGGGTCGCTGTCGAGCCGCGCCTGGAGACTCGGGGCTCCGCTCTCGTGGGGACACGGGGATCTCGGGGAACCTCTGGGGGCGCCGAGAGGGAGTCCAGCCTCCTTTGAGGGCCAGAGAGCACTCAAGATGGCTCTCGAGTCGCTGCAGATACAAAGGGCCCCTTCTCGCACGGAGGGGGGCCCACAGGACGCTCTCGCGCTGTGGCGGGAAGCCCTGCCTTCTTGACCGGTTGGCACGGCTATCTCGGGGGACACCTGGTGTCGGCCGCACGGAGTGAAGCCCCGTTCTGAGCCGGGAGAGGTACCGGGGCATGCTCTCCACGCCCTGCAAGGGAAAAGCGCCTCCTCACGCAGTGGGCGTGGCATCACGTGGGGTTTCTCGACTTGCGGCGGTGGGTTCTCGTGTTGCGGCGGGGACCCTGGCCCGTCGCCCCTATTAGCCCAGCGGGGTCGTGGTGCCTCCTATGGAGCGGCGAGGGGAGGGAGCCGCCTTGGGTTTCCCCAGGAGGCGCTGCAGCGCACCGGGTCCGCGGCAAGCATTGAGCTAGGACCCTCGGGGTGCCCCTCGAGGTGGGATGGGCATCTCGGGGCATCTCTGGAGTGGCATCAAGGGAGCCGCGGGGACTCAGCCTTTCTCTCGGGTCACAGTAAGGGGAAACCGGGCTTCATCTCGAATGCAGGGTCGAAGGTCGTGCTTTTCCTGGAGTCGCAGCGGGAGGCGGGGGTTGCCTCTCTGGATCCCATGCCAGGCTCCTCAGGGAGCTTCTCCTGTTGCCTCTGGGAAGTGCCGGCCTCCCTTGCCATTGCCAGGGGCAGCTGGGCTTCCCGTCGATTCGCTGCAATGGAATGTGGTCCCATGTGCCATTGCGGGCTTCCTTGGGGACCTTTGGCCTTGGGGCCGGATCTGGTGTCTTGGGGCCTCCTCTGGAGCGTCAGGAGAAGTGACAGGCCTCCTCTTGAGGTGCGAAGGAAAGTAGGGATTCCCGTCGAGTGGAGGCAAAGCCGGCGGCCCCCCTCTCGAGAAGAGGTGGCGTAGGGGAGGTGGGATCGCTGTCTAACTGTGCCTGGAGACGCGGGGTTCCACTCGCGTGGGGACACGGGGATCTCGGGGCACCTCTGGGGCCGCCTAGACGGAGTCCAGCCTGCTTTGCAGGGCCAGAGAGCACTCAGGATGGCTCTCGAGTCGCTGCAGATACAAAGGGCCCCTTCTCGCAGGGAGGGGGGCCCACGGGACGCTCTCGCGCTGTGGCGGGAAGCCCTGCCTTCTTAGCGGGTTGGCACGGGTATCTCGGGGGACACCTGGTGTCACCCGCACGGAGTCAAGCCCCGTTCTGAGACGGGAGAGGTGCCGGGGCATGCTCTCCATGCCCTGCACGGGAAAAGTGCCTCCTCACGCAATGGGCGTGGCATCACGTGGGTTTTCCCGACTTGCGGCGGTGGGTTCTCGAGTTGTGGCGGGGCCCTGGCCAGTCTCCCCTCTTAGCCCAGTGGGGTGGTGTTGCCTCCTTTGGAGCGGCGAGGGCAGGGAGCCGCCTCGGTATTCCCCAGGAGGCGCTGCGGTGCACCGGGTCTCCGTCAAGCATTGAGCTAGGGCCCTCGGGGTGCCCCTCGAGGTGGGATGGGCATCTCGGGGCATCTCTGGAGTGGCATCAAGGGAGCCGAGGGGACTCAGCCTTTCTCTCGGGTCACAGGACGGGGAAACCGGGCTTCATCTCGAATGCAGGGTCGAAGGTCGTGCTTTTCCTGGAGTCGCAGCGGGAGGCGGGGGTTGCCTCTCTGGATCCGATGCCAGGCGCCTCAGGGAGCCTCTCTTGTTGCCTCTGGGAAGTGCCGGCCGGCCTCCTTTACCATTGCCAGGGGCAGCTGGGCTTCCCGTCGATTCGCTGCGATGCAATGGGGCCCCATGTGCCATTGCGGTCTTCCTTGGGGATCTTTGGACTTGGGGCCGGAACTGCTGTCTTGGGGCCTCCTCTGGAGCATCAGGAGAAGGGACAGGCCTCCTCTTCAGGTGCGAAGGAAAGTAGGAATTCCAGTCGAGTGGAGGCAAAGCCGGCGGCCCCCCTCTCGAGAAGAGGTGGCGTAGGAGAGGCGGGGTCGCTGTCGAGCCGCGCCGGGAGACTCGGGGTTGCACTCGCGTGGGGACACGAGGATCTCGGGGAACCTTTGGGGCTGCCTAGACGGAGTCCAGCCTGCTTTGCAGGGCCAGAGAGCACTCAGGATGGCTCTCGAGTCGTTGCAGATACAAAGTGCCCCTTCTCGCAGGGATGGGGGCCCACGGGACGCTCTCGCGCTGTGGCGGGAAGCCCTGCCTTCTTGGCGGGTTGGTACGGGTATCTCGGGGGAAACCTGGTGCCACCCGCACGGAGTCAAGCCCCGTTCTGAGCCGGGAGAGGTGCCGGGGCATGCTCTCCATGCCCTGCACGGGAAAAGTGCCTCCTCACGCAATGGGCGTGGCATCACGTGGGTTTTCTCGACTTGCGGTGGTGGGTTCTTGAGTTGTGGCGGGGCCCTGGCTCGTCTCCCCTGTTAGCCCACTGGGGTGGTGTTGCCTCCTTTGGAGCGGCGAGGGGAGGGAGCTGCCTCGGGATTCCCCAGGAGGCGCTGCAGCGCACAGGGTCCGCGGCACGGCACGCATAGGGCTAGGACCCTCGGGGTGCCCCTCGAGGTCGGATGGGCTTCTCGGGGCATCTCTGGGGTGGCATCAAGGGAGCCGCGGGGACTCAGCCTTTCTCTCGGGTCACAGTAAGGGGAAATCGGGCTTCATCTCGAATGCAGGGTCGAAGGTCGTGCTTTTCCTGGAGTCGCAGCGGGAGGCGGGGGTTGCCTCTCTGGATCCCATGCCAGGCTCCTCAGGGAGCTTCTCTTGTTGCCTCTGGGAAGTGCCGACCTCCTTTGCCATTGCCAGGGGCAGCTGGGCTTCCCGTCGATTCGCTGCGATGCAATGGGGCCCCATGTGCCATTGCGGTTTTCCTTGGGGACCTTCGTTCTTGGGGCCAGAACTGGTGTCTTGGGGCCTCCTCTGGAGCGTCAGGAGAAGTGACAGGCCTCCTTTTGAGGTGCGAAGGAAAGTAGGGATTCCAGTCGAGTGGAGGCAAAGCCGGCGGCCCCCCTCTCGAGAAGAGGTGGCGTAGGCGAGGCGGGGTCGCTGTCGAGCCGCGCCTGGAGACTCGGGGCTCCGCTCTCTTGGGGACACGGGGATCTCGGGGAACCTCTGGGGGCGCCTAGAGGGAGTCCAGCCTCCTTTGAGGGCCAGAGAGCACTCAAGATGGCTCTCGAGTCGCTGCAGATACAAAGGGCCCCTTCTCGCACGGAGGGGGGCCCACAGGACGCTCTCGCGCTGTGGCGGGAAGCCCTGCCTTCTTGACCGGTTGGCACGGCTATCTCGGGGGACACCTGGTGTCGGCCGCACGGAGTGAAGCCCTGTTCTGAGCCGGGAGAGGTACCGGGGCATGCTCTCCACGCCCTGCAAGGGAAAAGCGCCTCCTCACGCAGTGGGCGTGGCATCACATGGGGTTTCTCGACTTGCGGCGGTGGGTTCTCGACTTGCGGCGGGGACCCTGGCCCGTCGCCCCTATTAGCCCAGCGGGGTCGTGGTGCCTCCTATGGAGCGGCGAGGGGAGGGAGCCGCCTTGGGTTTCCCCAGGAGGCGCTGCAGCGCACCGGGTCCGCGGCAAGCATTGAGCTAGGACCCTCGGGGTGCCCCTCGAGGTGGGATGGGCATCTCGGGGCATCTCTGGAGTGGCATCAAGGGAGCCGCGGGGACTCAGCCTTTCTCTCGGGTCACAGTAAGGGGAAACCGGGCTTCATCTCGAATGCAGGGTCGAAGGTCGTGCTTTTCCTGGAGTCGCAGCGGGAGGCGGGGGTTGCCTCTCTGGATCCCATGCCAGGCTCCTCAGGGAGCTTCTCCTGTTGCCTCTGGGAAGTGCCGGCCTCCCTTGCCATTGCCAGGGGCAGCTGGGCTTCCCGTCGATTCGCTGCAATGGAATGTGGCCCCATGTGCCATTGCGGGCTTCCTTGGGGACCTTTGGCCTTGGGGCCGGATCTGGTGTCTTGGGGCCTCCTCTGGAGCGTCAGGAGAAGTGACAGACCTCCTCTTGAGGTGCGAAGGAAAGTAGGGATTCCCGTCGAGTGGAGGCAAAGCCGGCGGCCCCCCTCTCGAGAAGAGGTGGCGTAGGGGAGGTGGGATCGCTGTCTAACTGTGCCTGGAGACGCGGGGTTCCACTCGCGTGGGGACACGGGGATCTCGGGGCACCTCTGGGGCCGCCTAGACGGAGTCCAGCCTGCTTTGCAGGGCCAGAGAGCACTCAGGATGGCTCTCGAGTCGCTGCAGATACAAAGGGCCCCTTCTCGCAGGGAGGGGGGCCCACGGGACGCTCTCGCGCTGTGGCGGGAAGCCCTGCCTTCTTAGCGGGTTGGCACGGGTATCTCGGGGGACACCTGGTGTCACCCGCATGGAGTCAAGCCCCGTTCTGAGACGGGACAGGTGCCGGGGCATGCTCTCCATGCCCTGCACGGGAAAAGTGCCTCCTCACGCAATGGGCGTGGCATCACGTGGGTTTTCTCGACTTGCGGCGGTGGGTTCTCGAGTTGTGGCGGGGCCCTGGCCAGTCTCCCCTGTTAGCCCAGTGGGGTGGTGTTGCCTCCTTTGGAGCGGCGAGGGCAGGGAGCCGCTTCGGTATTCCCCAGGAGGCGCTGCGGTGCACCGGGTCTCCGTCACGCATTGAGCTAGGGCCCTCGGGGTGCCCCTCGAGGTGGGATGGGCATCTCGGGGCATCTCTGGAGTGGCATCAAGGGAGCCGAGGGGACTCAGCCTTTCTCTCGGGTCACAGGACGGGGAAACCGGGCTTCATCTCGAATGCAGGGTCGAAGGTCGTGCTTTTCCTGGAGTCGCAGCGGGAGGCGGGGGTTGCCTCTCTGGATCCGATGCCAGGCGCCTCAGGGAGCCTCTCTTGTTGCCTCTGGGAAGTGCCGGCCGGCCTCCTTTACCATTGCCAGGGGCAGCTGGGCTTCCCGTCGATTCGCTGCGATGCAATGGGGCCCCATGTGCCATTGCGGTCTTCCTTGGGGATCTTTGGACTTGGGGCCGGAACTGCTGTCTTGGGGCCTCCTCTGGAGCATCAGGAGAAGGGACAGGCCTCCTCTTCAGGTGCGAAGGAAAGTAGGAATTCCAGTCGAGTGGAGGCAAAGCCGGCGGCCCCCCTCTCGAGAAGAGGTGGCGTAGGAGAGGCGGGGTCGCTGTCGAGCCGCGCCGGGAGACTCGGGGTTGCACTCGCGTGGGGACACGAGGATCTCGGGGAACCTTTGGGGCTGCCTAGACGGAGTCCAGCCTGCTTTGCAGGGCCAGAGAGCACTCAGGATGCCTCTCGAGTCGTTGCAGATACAAAGTGCCCCTTCTCGCAGGGAGGGGGGCCCACGGGACGCTCTCGCGCTGTGGCGGGAAGCCCTGCCTTCTTGGCGGGTTGGTACGGGTATCTCGGGGGAAACCTGGTGCTACCCGCACGGAGTCAAGCCCCGTTCTGAGCCGGGAGAGGTGCCGGGGCATGCTCTCCATGCCCTGCACGGGAAAAGTGCCTCCTCACGCAATGGGCGTGGCATCACGTGGGTTTTCTCGACTTGCGGTGGTGGGTTCTTGAGTTGTGGCGGGGCCCTGGCTCGTCTCCCCTGTTAGCCCACTGGGGTGGTGTTGCCTCCTTTGGAGCGGCGAGGGGAGGGAGCTGCCTCGGGATTCCCCAGGAGGCGCTGCAGCGCACAGGGTCCGCGGCACGGCACGCATAGGGCTAGGACCCTCGGGGTGCCCCTCGAGGTCGGATGGGCTTCTCGGGGCATCTCTGGGGTGGCATCAAGGGAGCCGCGGGGACTCAGCCTTTCTCTCGGGTCACAGTAAGGGGAAATCGGGCTTCATCTCGAATGCAGGGTCGAAGGTCGTGCTTTTCCTGGAGTCGCAGCGGGAGGCGGGGGTTGCCTCTCTGGATCCCATGCCAGGCTCCTCAGGGAGCTTCTCTTGTTGCCTCTGGGAAGTGCCGACCTCCTTTGCCATTGCCAGGGGCAGCTGGGCTTCCCGTCGATTCGCTGCGATGCAATGGGGCCCCATGTGCCATTGCGGTTTTCCTTGGGGACCTTCGTTCTTGGGGCCAGAACTGGTGTCTTGGGGCCTCCTCTGGAGCGTCAGGAGAAGTGACAGGCCTCCTTTTGAGGTGCGAAGGAAAGTAGGGATTCCAGTCGAGTGGAGGCAAAGCCGGCGGCCCCCCTCTCGAGAAGAGGTGGCGTAGGCGAGGCGGGGTCGCTGTCGAGCCGCGCCTGGAGACTCGGGGCTCCGCTCTCGTGGGGACACGGGGATCTCGGGGAACCTCTGGGGGCGCCGAGAGGGAGTCCAGCCTCCTTTGAGGGCCAGAGAGCACTCAAGATGGCTCTCGAGTCGCTGCAGATACAAAGGGCCCCTTCTCGCACGGAGGGGGGCCCACAGGACGCTCTCGCGCTGTGGCGGGAAGCCCTGCCTTCTTGACCGGTTGGCACGGCTATCTCGGGGGACACCTGGTGTCGGCCGCACGGAGTGAAGCCCCGTTCTGAGCCGGGAGAGGTACCGGGGCATGCTCTCCACGCCCTGCAAGGGAAAAGCGCCTCCTCACGCAGTGGGCGTGGCATCACGTGGGGTTTCTCGACTTGCGGCGGTGGGTTCTCGAGTTGCGGCGGGGACCCTGGCCCGTCGCCCCTATTAGCCCAGCGGGGTCGTGGTGCCTCCTATGGAGCGGCGAGGGGAGGGAGCCGCCTTGGGTTTCCCCAGGAGGCGCTGCAGCGCACCGGGTCCGCGGCAAGCATTGAGCTAGGACCCTCGGGGTGCCCCTCGAGGTGGGATGGGCATCTCGGGGCATCTCTGGAGTGGCATCAAGGGAGCCGCGGGGACTCAGCCTTTCTCTCGGGTCACAGTAAGGGGAAACCGGGCTTCATCTCGAATGCAGGGTCGAAGGTCGTGCTTTTCCTGGAGTCGCAGCGGGAGGCGGGGGTTGCCTCTCTGGATCCCATGCCAGGCTCCTCAGGGAGCTTCTCCTGTTGCCTCTGGGAAGTGCCGGCCTCCCTTGCCATTGCCAGGGGCAGCTGGGCTTCCCGTCGATTCGCTGCAATGGAATGTGGCCCCATGTGCGATGCGGGCTTCCTTGGGGACCTTTGGCCTTGGGGCCGGATCTGGTGTCTTGGGGCCTCCTCTGGAGCGTCAGGAGAAGTGACAGGCGTCCTCTTGAGGTGCGAAGGAAAGTAGGGATTCCCGTCGAGTGGAGGCAAAGCCGGCGGCCCCCCTCTCGAGAAGAGGTGGCGTAGGGGAGGTGGGATCGCTGTCTAACTGTGCCTGGAGACGCGGGGTTCCACTCGCGTGGGGACACGGGGATCTCGGGGCACCTCTGGGGCCGCCTAGACGGAGTCCAGCCTGCTTTGCAGGGCCAGAGAGCACTCAGGATGGCTCTCGAGTCGCTGCAGATACAAAGGGCCCCTTCTCGCAGGGAGGGGGGCCCACGGGACGCTCTCGCGCTGTGGCGGGAAGCCCTGCCTTCTTAGCGGGTTGGCACGGGTATCTCGGGGGACACCTGGTGTCACCCGCACGGAGTCAAGCCCCGTTCTGAGCCGGGAGAGGTGCCGGGGCATGCTCTCCATGCCCTGCACGGGAAAAGTGCCTCCTCACGCAATGGGCGTGGCATCACGTGGGTTTTCCCGACTTGCGGTGGTGGGTTCTCGAGTTGTGGCGGGGCCCTGGCCAGTCTCCCCTGTTAGCCCAGTGGGGTGGTGTTGCCTCCTTTGGAGCGGCGAGGGCAGGGAGCCGCCTCGGTATTCCCCAGGAGGCGCTGCGGTGCACCGGGTCTCCGTCAAGCATTGAGCTAGGGCCCTCTGGGTGCCCCTCGAGGTGGGATGGGCATCTCGGGGCATCTCTGGAGTGGCATCAAGGGAGCCGAGGGGACTCAGCCTTTCTCTCGGGTCACAGGACGGGGAAACCGGGCTTCATCTCGAATGCAGGGTCGAAGGTCGTGCTTTTCCTGGAGTCGCAGCGGGAGTCGGGGGTTGCCTCTCTGGATCCGATGCCAGGCGCCTCAGGGAGCCTCTCTTGTTGCCTCTGGGAAGTGCCGGCCGGCCTCCTTTACCATTGCCAGGGGCAGCTGGTCTTCCCGTCGATTCGCTGCGATGCAATGGGGCCCCATGTGCCATTGCGGTCTTCCTTGGGGATCTTTGGACTTGGGGCCGGAACTGCTGTCTTGGGGCCTCCTCTGGAGCATCAGGAGAAGGGACAGGCCTCCTCTTCAGGTGCGAAGGAAAGTAGGAATTCCAGTCGAGTGGAGGCAAAGCCGGCGGCCCCCCTCTCGAGAAGAGGTGGCGTAGGAGAGGCGGGGTCGCTGTCGAGCCGCGCCGGGAGACTCGGGGTTGCACTCGCGTGGGGACACGAGGATCTCGGGGAACCTTTGGGGCTGCCTAGACGGAGTCCAGCCTGCTTTGCAGGGCCAGAGAGCACTCAGGATGCCTCTCGAGTCGTTGCAGATACAAAGTGCCCCTTCTCGCAGGGAGGGGGGCCCACGGGACGCTCTCGCGCTGTGGCGGGAAGCCCTGCCTTCTTGGCGGGTTGGTACGGGTATCTCGGGGGAAACCTGGTGCCACCCGCACGGAGTCAAGCCCCGTTCTGAGCCGGGAGAGGTGCCGGGGCATGCTCTCCATGCCCTGCACGGGAAAAGTGCCTCCTCACGCAATGGGCGTGGCATCACGTGGGTTTTCTCGACTTGC
This sequence comes from Giraffa tippelskirchi, assembly GCF_054371585.1. NCBI lineage: Eukaryota > Metazoa > Chordata > Mammalia > Artiodactyla > Giraffidae > Giraffa > Giraffa tippelskirchi. The sequence goes on along the minus strand of NC_137288.1, from coordinate 5,156,483 downwards.
GGTGGTGGGTTCTTGAGTTGTGGCGGGGCCCTGGCTCGTCTCCCCTGTTAGCCCACTGGGGTGGTGTTGCCTCCTTTGGAGCGGCGAGGGGAGGGAGCTGCCTCGGGATTCCCCAGGAGGCGCTGCAGCGCACAGGGTCCGCGGCACGGCACGCATAGGGCTAGGACCCTCGGGGTGCCCCTCGAGGTCGGATGGGCTTCTCGGGGCATCTCTGGGGTGGCATCAAGGGAGCCGCGGGGACTCAGCCTTTCTCTCGGGTCACAGTAAGGGGAAATCGGGCTTCATCTCGAATGCAGGGTCGAAGGTCGTGCTTTTCCTGGAGTCGCAGCGGGAGGCGGGGGTTGCCTCTCTGGATCCCATGCCAGGCTCCTCAGGGAGCTTCTCTTGTTGCCTCTGGGAAGTGCCGACCTCCTTTGCCATTGCCAGGGGCAGCTGGGCTTCCCGTCGATTCGCTGCGATGCAATGGGGCCCCATGTGCCATTGCGGTTTTCCTTGGGGACCTTCGTTCTTGGGGCCAGAACTGGTGTCTTGGGGCCTCCTCTGGAGCGTCAGGAGAAGTGACAGGCCTCCTTTTGAGGTGCGAAGGAAAGTAGGGATTCCAGTCGAGTGGAGGCAAAGCCGGCGGCCCCCCTCTCGAGAAGAGGTGGCGTAGGCGAGGCGGGGTCGCTGTCGAGCCGCGCCTGGAGACTCGGGGCTCCGCTCTCGTGGGGACACGGGGATCTCGGGGAACCTCTGGGGGCGCCGAGAGGGAGTCCAGCCTCCTTTGAGGGCCAGAGAGCACTCAAGATGGCTCTCGAGTCGCTGCAGATACAAAGGGCCCCTTCTCGCACGGAGGGGGGCCCACAGGACGCTCTCGCGCTGTGGCGGGAAGCCCTGCCTTCTTGACCGGTTGGCACGGCTATCTCGGGGGACACCTGGTGTCGGCCGCACGGAGTGAAGCCCCGTTCTGAGCCGGGAGAGGTACCGGGGCATGCTCTCCACGCCCTGCAAGGGAAAAGCGCCTCCTCACGCAGTGGGCGTGGCATCACGTGGGGTTTCTCGACTTGCGGCGGTGGGTTCTCGAGTTGCGGCGGGGACCCTGGCCCGTCGCCCCTATTAGCCCAGCGGGGTCGTGGTGCCTCCTATGGAGCGGCGAGGGGAGGGAGCCGCCTTGGGTTTCCCCAGGAGGCGCTGCAGCGCACCGGGTCCGCGGCAAGCATTGAGCTAGGACCCTCGGGGTGCCCCTCGAGGTGGGATGGGCATCTCGGGGCATCTCTGGAGTGGCATCAAGGGAGCCGCGGGGACTCAGCCTTTCTCTCGGGTCACAGTAAGGGGAAACCGGGCTTCATCTCGAATGCAGGGTCGAAGGTCGTGCTTTTCCTGGAGTCGCAGCGGGAGGCGGGGGTTGCCTCTCTGGATCCCATGCCAGGCTCCTCAGGGAGCTTCTCCTGTTGCCTCTGGGAAGTGCCGGCCTCCCTTGCCATTGCCAGGGGCAGCTGGGCTTCCCGTCGATTCGCTGCAATGGAATGTGGCCCCATGTGCCATTGCGGGCTTCCTTGGGGACCTTTGGCCTTGGGGCCGGATCTGGTGTCTTGGGGCCTCCTCTGGAGCGTCAGGAGAAGTGACAGGCGTCCTCTTGAGGTGCGAAGGAAAGTAGGGATTCCCGTCGAGTGGAGGCAAAGCCGGCGGCCCCCCTCTCGAGAAGAGGTGGCGTAGGGGAGGTGGGATCGCTGTCTAACTGTGCCTGGAGACGCGGGGTTCCACTCGCGTGGGGACACGGGGATCTCGGGGCACCTCTGGGGCCGCCTAGACGGAGTCCAGCCTGCTTTGCAGGGCCAGAGAGCACTCAGGATGGCTCTCGAGTCGCTGCAGATACAAAGGGCCCCTTCTCGCAGGGAGGGGGGCCCACGGGACGCTCTCGCGCTGTGGCGGGAAGCCCTGCCTTCTTAGCGGGTTGGCACGGGTATCTCGGGGGACACCTGGTGTCACCCGCACGGAGTCAAGCCCCGTTCTGAGCCGGGAGAGGTGCCGGGGCATGCTCTCCATGCCCTGCACGGGAAAAGTGCCTCCTCACGCAATGGGCGTGGCATCACGTGGGTTTTCCCGACTTGCGGTGGTGGGTTCTCGAGTTGTGGCGGGGCCCTGGCCAGTCTCCCCTGTTAGCCCAGTGGGGTGGTGTTGCCTCCTTTGGAGCGGCGAGGGCAGGGAGCCGCCTCGGTATTCCCCAGGAGGCGCTGCGGTGCACCGGGTCTCCGTCAAGCATTGAGCTAGGGCCCTCTGGGTGCCCCTCGAGGTGGGATGGGCATCTCGGGGCATCTCTGGAGTGGCATCAAGGGAGCCGAGGGGACTCAGCCTTTCTCTCGGGTCACAGGACGGGGAAACCGGGCTTCATCTCGAATGCAGGGTCGAAGGTCGTGCTTTTCCTGGAGTCGCAGCGGGAGGCGGGGGTTGCCTCTCTGGATCCGATGCCAGGCGCCTCAGGGAGCCTCTCTTGTTGCCTCTGGGAAGTGCCGGCCGGCCTCCTTTACCATTGCCAGGGGCAGCTGGGCTTCCCGTCGATTCGCTGCGATGCAATGGGGCCCCATGTGCCATTGCGGTCTTCCTTGGGGATCTTTGGACTTGGGGCCGGAACTGCTGTCTTGGGGCCTCCTCTGGAGCATCAGGAGAAGGGACAGGCCTCCTCTTCAGGTGCGAAGGAAAGTAGGAATTCCAGTCGAGTGGAGGCAAAGCCGGCGGCCCCCCTCTCGAGAAGAGGTGGCGTAGGAGAGGCGGGGTCGCTGTCGAGCCGCGCCGGGAGACTCGGGGTTGCACTCGCGTGGGGACACGAGGATCTCGGGGAACCTTTGGGGCTGCCTAGACGGAGTCCAGCCTGCTTTGCAGGGCCAGAGAGCACTCAGGATGGCTCTCGAGTCGTTGCAGATACAAAGTGCCCCTTCTCGCAGGGAGGGGGGCCCACGGGACGCTCTCGCGCTGTGGCGGGAAGCCCTGCCTTCTTGGCGGGTTGGTACGGGTATCTCGGGGGAAACCTGGTGCCACCCGCACGGAGTCAAGCCCCGTTCTGAGCCGGGAGAGGTGCCGGGGCATGCGCTCCATGCCCTGCACGGGAAAAGTGCCTCCTCACGCAATGGGCGTGGCATCACGTGGGTTTTCTCGACTTGCGGTGGTGGGTTCTTGAGTTGTGGCGGGGCCCTGGCTCGTCTCCCCTGTTAGCCCACTGGGGTGGTGTTGCCTCCTTTGGAGCGGCGAGGGGAGGGAGCTGCCTCGGGATTCCCCAGGAGGCGCTGCAGCGCACAGGGTCCGCGGCACGGCACGCATAGGGCTAGGACCCTCGGGGTGCCCCTCGAGGTCGGATGGGCTTCTCGGGGCATCTCTGGGGTGGCATCAAGGGAGCCGCGGGGACTCAGCCTTTCTCTCGGGTCACAGTAAGGGGAAATCGGGCTTCATCTCGAATGCAGGGTCGAAGGTCGTGCTTTTCCTGGAGTCGCAGCGGGAGGCGGGGGTTGCCTCTCTGGATCCCATGCCAGGCTCCTCAGGGAGCTTCTCTTGTTGCCTCTGGGAAGTGCCGACCTCCTTTGCCATTGCCAGGGGCAGCTGGGCTTCCCGTCGATTCGCTGCGATGCAATGGGGCCCCATGTGCCATTGCGGTTTTCCTTGGGGACCTTCGTTCTTGGGGCCAGAACTGGTGTCTTGGGGCCTCCTCTGGAGCGTCAGGAGAAGTGACAGGCCTCCTTTTGAGGTGCGAAGGAAAGTAGGGATTCCAGTCGAGTTGAGGCAAAGCCGGCGGCCCCCCTCTCGAGAAGAGGTGGCGTAGGCGAGGCGGGGTCGCTGTCGAGCCGCGCCTGGAGACTCGGGGCTCCGCTCTCGTGGGGACACGGGGATCTCGGGGAACCTCTGGGGGCGCCGAGAGGGAGTCCAGCCTCCTTTGAGGGCCAGAGAGCACTCAAGATGGCTCTCGAGTCGCTGCAGATACAAAGGGCCCATTCTCGCACGGAGGGGGGCCCACAGGACGCTCTCGCGCTGTGGCGGGAAGCCCTGCCTTCTTGACCGGTTGGCACGGCTATCTCGGGGGACACCTGGTGTCGGCCGCACGGAGTGAAGCCCCGTTCTGAGCCGGGAGAGGTACCGGGGCATGCTCTCCACGCCCTGCAAGGGAAAAGCGCCTCCTCACGCAGTGGGCGTGGCATCACGTGGGGTTTCTCGACTTGCAGCGGTGGGTTCTCGAGTTGCGGCGGGGACCCTGGCCCGTCGCCCCTATTAGCCCAGCGGGGTCGTGGTGCCTCCTATGGAGCGGCGAGGGGAGGGAGCCGCCTTGGGTTTCCCCAGGAGGCGCTGCAGCGCACCGGGTCCGCGGCAAGCATTGAGCTAGGACCCTCGGGGTGCCCCTCGAGGTGGGATGGGCATCTCGGGGCATCTCTGGAGTGGCATCAAGGGAGCCGCGGGGACTCAGCCTTTCTCTCGGGTCACAGTAAGGGGAAACCGGGCTTCATCTCGAATGCAGGGTCGAAGGTCGTGCTTTTCCTGGAGTCGCAGCGGGAGGCGGGGGTTGCCTCTCTGGATCCCATGCCAGGCTCCTCAGGGAGCTTCTCCTGTTGCCTCTGGGAAGTGCCGGCCTCCCTTGCCATTGCCAGGGGCAGCTGGGCTTCCCGTCGATTCGCTGCAATGGAATGTGGCCCCATGTGCCATTGCGGGCTTCCTTGGGGACCTTTGGCCTTGGGGCCGGATCTGGTGTCTTGGGGCCTCCTCTGGAGCGTCAGGAGAAGTGACAGGCGTCCTCTTGAGGTGCGAAGGAAAGTAGGGATTCCCGTCGAGTGGAGGCAAAGCCGGCGGCCCCCCTCTCGAGAAGAGGTGGCGTAGGGGAGGTGGGATCGCTGTCTAACTGTGCCTGGAGACGCGGGGTTCCACTCGCGTGGGGACACGGGGATCTCGGGGCACCTCTGGGGCCGCCTAGACGGAGTCCAGCCTGCTTTGCAGGGCCAGAGAGCACTCAGGATGGCTCTCGAGTCGCTGCAGATACAAAGGGCCCCTTCTCGCAGGGAGGGGGGTCACGGGACGCTCTCGCGCTGTGGCGGGAAGCCCTGCCTTCTTAGCGGGTTGGCACGGGTATCTCGGGGGACACCTGGTGTCACCCGCACGGAGTCAAGCCCCGTTCTGAGCCGGGAGAGGTGCCGGGGCATGCTCTCCATGCCCTGCACGGGAAAAGTGCCTCCTCACGCAATGGGCGTGGCATCACGTGGGTTTTCCCGACTTGCGGTGGTGGGTTCTCGAGTTGTGGCGGGGCCCTGGCCAGTCTCCCCTGTTAGCCCAGTGGGGTGGTGTTGCCTCCTTTGGAGCGGCGAGGGCAGGGAGCCGCCTCGGTATTCCCCAGGAGGCGCTGCGGTGCACCGGGTCTCCGTCAAGCATTGAGCTAGGGCCCTCTGGGTGCCCCTCGAGGTGGGATGGGCATCTCGGGGCATCTCTGGAGTGGCATCAAGGGAGCCGAGGGGACTCAGCCTTTCTCTCGGGTCACAGGACGGGGAAACCGGGCTTCATCTCGAATGCAGGGTCGAAGGTCGTGCTTTTCCTGGAGTCGCAGCGGGAGGCGGGGGTTGCCTCTCTGGATCCGATGCCAGGCGCCTCAGGGAGCCTCTCTTGTTGCCTCTGGGAAGTGCCGGCCGGCCTCCTTTACCATTGCCAGGGGCAGCTGGGCTTCCCGTCGATTCGCTGCGATGCAATGGGGCCCCATGTGCCATTGCGGTCTTCCTTGGGGATCTTTGGACTTGGGGCCGGAACTGCTGTCTTGGGGCCTCCTCTGGAGCATCAGGAGAAGGGACAGGCCTCCTCTTCAGGTGCGAAGGAAAGTAGGAATTCCAGTCGAGTGGAGGCAAAGCCGGCGGCCCCCCTCTCGAGAAGAGGTGGCGTAGGAGAGGCGGGGTCGCTGTCGAGCCGCGCCGGGAGACTCGGGGTTGCACTCGCGTGGGGACACGAGGATCTCGGGGAACCTTTGGGGCTGCCTAGACGGAGTCCAGCCTGCTTTGCAGGGCCAGAGAGCACTCAGGATGGCTCTCGAGTCGTTGCAGATACAAAGTGCCCCTTCTCGCAGGGAGGGGGGCCCACGGGACGCTCTCGTGCTGTGGCGGGAAGCCCTGCCTTCTTGGCGGGTTGGTACGGGTATCTCGGGGGAAACCTGGTGCCACCCGCACGGAGTCAAGCCCCGTTCTGAGCCGGGAGAGGTGCCGGGGCATGCTCTCCATGCCCTGCACGGGAAAAGTGCCTCCTCACGCAATGGGCGTGGCATCACGTGGGTTTTCTCGACTTGCGGTGGTGGGTTCTTGAGTTGTGGCGGGGCCCTGGCTCGTCTCCCCTGTTAGCCCACTGGGGTGGTGTTGCCTCCTTTGGAGCGGCGAGGGGAGGGAGCTGCCTCGGGATTCCCCAGGAGGCGCTGCAGCGCACAGGGTCCGCGGCACGGCACGCATAGGGCTAGGACCCTCGGGGTGCCCCTCGAGGTCGGATGGGCTTCTCGGGGCATCTCTGGGGTGGCATCAAGGGAGCCGCGGGGACTCAGCCTTTCTCTCGGGTCACAGTAAGGGGAAATCGGGCTTCATCTCGAATGCAGGGTCGAAGGTCGTGCTTTTCCTGGAGTCGCAGCGGGAGGCGGGGGTTGCCTCTCTGGATCCCATGCCAGGCTCCTCAGGGAGCTTCTCTTGTTGCCTCTGGGAAGTGCCGACCTCCTTTGCCATTGCCAGGGGCAGCTGGGCTTCCCGTCGATTCGCTGCGATGCAATGGGGCCCCATGTGCCATTGCGGTTTTCCTTGGGGACCTTCGTTCTTGGGGCCAGAACTGGTGTCTTGGGGCCTCCTCTGGAGCGTCAGGAGAAGTGACAGGCCTCCTTTTGAGGTGCGAAGGAAAGTAGGGATTCCAGTCGAGTGGAGGCAAAGCCGGCGGCCCCCCTCTCGAGAAGAGGTGGCGTAGGCGAGGCGGGGTCGCTGTCGAGCCGCGCCTGGAGACTCGGGGCTCCGCTCTCGTGGGGACACGGGGATCTCGGGGAACCTCTGGGGGCGCCGAGAGGGAGTCCAGCCTCCTTTGAGGGCCAGAGAGCACTCAAGATGGCTCTCGAGTCGCTGCAGATACAAAGGGCCCATTCTCGCACGGAGGGGGGCCCACAGGACGCTCTCGCGCTGTGGCGGGAAGCCCTGCCTTCTTGACCGGTTGGCACGGCTATCTCGGGGGACACCTGGTGTCGGCCGCACGGAGTGAAGCCCCGTTCTGAGCCGGGAGAGGTACCGGGGCATGCTCTCCACGCCCTGCAAGGGAAAAGCGCCTCCTCACGCAGTGGGCGTGGCATCACGTGGGGTTTCTCGACTTGCGGCGGTGGGTTCTCGAGTTGCGGCGGGGACCCTGGCCCGTCGCCCCTATTAGCCCAGCGGGGTCGTGGTGCCTCCTATGGAGCGGCGAGGGGAGGGAGCCGCCTTGGGTTTCCCCAGGAGGCGCTGCAGCGCACCGGGTCCGCGGCAAGCATTGAGCTAGGACCCTCGGGGTGCCCCTTGAGGTGGGATGGGCATCTCGGGGCATCTCTGGAGTGGCATCAAGGGAGCCGCGGGGACTCAGCCTTTCTCTCGGGTCACAGTAAGGGGAAACCGGGCTTCATCTCGAATGCAGGGTCGAAGGTCGTGCTTTTCCTGGAGTCGCAGCGGGAGGCGGGGGTTGCCTCTCTGGATCCCATGCCAGGCTCCTCAGGGAGCTTCTCCTGTTGCCTCTGGGAAGTGCCGGCCTCCCTTGCCATTGCCAGGGGCAGCTGGGCTTCCCGTCGATTCGCTGCAATGGAATGTGGCCCCATGTGCCATTGCGGGCTTCCTTGGGGACCTTTGGCCTTGGGGCCGGATCTGGTGTCTTGGGGCCTCCTCTGGAGCGTCAGGAGAAGTGACAGGCCTCCTCTTGAGGTGCGAAGGAAAGTAGGGATTCCCGTCGAGTGGAGGCAAAGCCGGCGGCCCCCCTCTCGAGAAGAGGTGGCGTAGGGGAGGTGGGATCGCTGTCTAACTGTGCCTGGAGACGCGGGGTTCCACTCGCGTGGGGACACGGGGATCTCGGGGCACCTCTGGGGCCGCCTAGACGGAGTCCAGCCTGCTTTGCAGGGCCAGAGAGCACTCAGGATGGCTCTCGAGTCGCTGCAGATACAAAGGGCCCCTTCTCGCAGGGAGGGGGGCCCACGGGACGCTCTCGCGCTGTGGCGGGAAGCCCTGCCTTCTTAGCGGGTTGGCACGGGTATCTCGGGGGACACCTGGTGTCACCCGCATGGAGTCAAGCCCCGTTCTGAGCCGGGAGAGGTGCCGGGGCATGCTCTCCATGCCCTGCACGGGAAAAGTGCCTCCTCACGCAATGGGCGTGGCATCACGTGGGTTTTCCCGAGTTGCGGTGGTGGGTTCTCGAGTTGTGGCGGGGCCCTGGCCAGTCTCCCCTGTTAGCCCAGTGGGGTGGTGTTGCCTCCTTTGGAGCGGCGAGGGCAGGGAGCCGCCTCGGTATTCCCCAGGAGGCGCTGCGGTGCACCGGGTCTCCGTCAAGCATTGAGCTAGGGCCCTCTGGGTGCCCCTCGAGGTGGGATGGGCATCTCGGGGCATCTCTGGAGTGGCATCAAGGGAGCCGAGGGGACTCAGCCTTTCTCTCGGGTCACAGGACGGGGAAACCGGGCTTCATCTCGAATGCAGGGTCGAAGGTCGTGCTTTTCCTGGAGTCGCAGCGGGAGGCGGGGGTTGCCTCTCTGGATCCGATGCCAGGCGCCTCAGGGAGCCTCTCTTGTTGCCTCTGGGAAGTGCCGGCCGGCCTCCTTTACCATTGCCAGGGGCAGCTGGGCTTCCCTTCGATTCGCTGCGATGCAATGGGGCCCCATGTGCCATTGCGGTCTTCCTTGGGGATCTTTGGACTTGGGGCCGGAACTGCTGTCTTGGGGCCTCCTCTGGAGCATCAGGAGAAGGGACAGGCCTCCTCTTCAGGTGCGAAGGAAAGTAGGAATTCCAGTCGAGTGGAGGCAAAGCCGGCGGCCCCCCTCTCGAGAAGAGGTGGCGTAGGAGAGGCGGGGTCGCTGTCGAGCCGCGCCGGGAGACTCGGGGTTGCACTCGCGTGGGGACACGAGGATCTCGGGGAACCTTTGGGGCTGCCTAGACGGAGTCCAGCCTGCTTTGCAGGGCCAGAGAGCACTCAGGATGGCTCTCGAGTCGTTGCAGATACAAAGTGCCCCTTCTCGCAGGGAGGGGGGCCCACGGGATGCTCTCGCGCTGTGGCGGGAAGCCCTGCCTTCTTGGCGGGTTGGTACGGGTATCTCGGGGGAAACCTGGTGCTACCCGCACGGAGTCAAGCCCCGTTCTGAGCCGGGAGAGGTGCCGGGGCATGCTCTCCATGCCCTGCACGGGAAAAGTGCCTCCTCACGCAATGGGCGTGGCATCACGTGGGTTTTCTCGACTTGCGGTGGTGGGTTCTTGAGTTGTGGCGGGGCCCTGGCTCGTCTCCCCTGTTAGCCCACTGGGGTGGTGTTGCCTCCTTTGGAGCGGCGAGGGGAGGGAGCTGCCTCGGGATTCCCCAGGAGGCGCTGCAGCGCACAGGGTCCGCGGCACGGCACGCATAGGGCTAGGACCCTCGGGGTGCCCCTCGAGGTCGGATGGGCTTCTCGGGGCATCTCTGGGGTGGCATCAAGGGAGCCGCGGGGACTCAGCCTTTCTCTCGGGTCACAGTAAGGGGAAATCGGGCTTCATCTCGAATGCAGGGTCGAAGGTCGTGCTTTTCCTGGAGTCGCAGCGGGAGGCGGGGGTTGCCTCTCTGGATCCCATGCCAGGCTCCTCAGGGAGCTTCTCTTGTTGCCTCTGGGAAGTGCCGACCTCCTTTGCCATTGCCAGGGGCAGCTGGGCTTCCCGTCGATTCGCTGCGATGCAATGGGGCCCCATGTGCCATTGCGGTTTTCCTTGGGGACCTTCGTTCTTGGGGCCAGAACTGGTGTCTTGGGGCCTCCTCTGGAGCGTCAGGAGAAGTGACAGGCCTCCTTTTGAGGTGCGAAGGAAAGTAGGGATTCCAGTCGAGTGGAGGCAAAGCCGGCGGCCCCCCTCTCGAGAAGAGGTGGCGTAGGCGAGGCGGGGTCGCTGTCGAGCCGCGCCTGGAGACTCGGGGCTCCGCTCTCGTGGGGACACGGGGATCTCGGGGAACCTCTGGGGGCGCCGAGAGGGAGTCCAGCCTCCTTTGAGGGCCAGAGAGCACTCAAGATGGCTCTCGAGTCGCTGCAGATACAAAGGGCCCATTCTCGCACGGAGGGGGGCCCACAGGACGCTCTCGCGCTGTGGCGGGAAGCCCTGCCTTCTTGACCGGTTGGCACGGCTATCTCCGGGGACACCTGGTGTCGGCCGCACGGAGTGAAGCCCCGTTCTGAGCCGGGAGAGGTACCGGGGCATGCTCTCCACGCCCTGCAAGGGAAAAGCGCCTCCTCACGCAGTGGGCGTGGCATCACGTGGGGTTTCTCGACTTGCAGCGGTGGGTTCTCGAGTTGCGGCGGGGACCCTGGCCCGTCGCCCCTATTAGCCCAGCGGGGTCGTGGTGCCTCCTATGGAGCGGCGAGGGGAGGGAGCCGCCTTGGGTTTCCCCAGGAGGCGCTGCAGCGCACCGGGTCCGCGGCAAGCATTGAGCTAGGACCCTCGGGGTGCCCCTCGAGGTGGGATGGGCATCTCGGGGCATCTCTGGAGTGGCATCAAGGGAGCCGCGGGGACTCAGCCTTTCTCTCGGGTCACAGTAAGGGGAAACCGGGCTTCATCTCGAATGCAGGGTCGAAGGTCGTGCTTTTCCTGGAGTCGCAGCGGGAGGCGGGGGTTGCCTCTCTGGATCCCATGCCAGGCTCCTCAGGGAGCTTCTCCTGTTGCCTCTGGGAAGTGCCGGCCTCCCTTGCCATTGCCAGGGGCAGCTGGGCTTCCCGTCGATTCGCTGCAATGGAATGTGGCCCCATGTGCCATTGCGGGCTTCCTTGGGGACCTTTGGCCTTGGGGCCGGATCTGGTGTCTTGGGGCCTCCTCTGGAGCGTCAGGAGAAGTGACAGGCCTCCTCTTGAGGTGCGAAGGAAAGTAGGGATTCCCGTCGAGTGGAGGCAAAGCCGGCAGCCCCCCTCTCGAGAAGAGGTGGCGTAGGGGAGGTGGGATCGCTGTCTAACTGTGCCTGGAGACGCGGGGTTCCACTCGCGTGGGGACACGGGGATCTCGGGGCACCTCTGGGGCCGCCTAGACGGAGTCCAGCCTGCTTTGCAGGGCCAGAGAGCACTCAGGATGGCTCTCGAGTCGCTGCAGATACAAAGGGCCCCTTCTCGCAGGGAGGGGGGCCCACGGGACGCTCTCGCGCTGTGGCGGGAAGCCCTGCCTTCTTAGCGGGTTCGCACGGGTATCTCGGGGGACACCTGGTGTCACCCGCACGGAGTCAAGCCCCGTTCTGAGCCGGGAGAGGTGCCGGGGCATGCTCTCCATGCCCTGCACGGGAAAAGTGCCTCCTCACGCAATGGGCGTGGCATCACGTGGGTTTTTCCGACTTGCGGTGGTGGGTTCTCGAGTTGTGGCGGGGCCCTGGCCAGTCTCCCCTGTTAGCCCAGTGGGGTGGTGTTGCCTCCTTTGGAGCGGTGAGGGTAGGGAGCCGCCTCGGTATTCCCCAGGAGGAGCTGCGGTGCACCGGGTCTCCGTCAAGCATTGAGCTAGGGCCCTCTGGGTGCCCCTCGAGGTGGGATGGGCATCTCGGGGCATCTCTGGAGTGGCATCAAGGGAGCCGAGGGGACTCAGCCTTTCTCTCGGGTCACAGGACGGGGAAACCGGGCTTCATCTCGAATGCAGGGTCGAAGGTCGTGCTTTTCCTGGAGTCGCAGCGGGAGGCGGGGGTTGCCTCTCTGGATCCGATGCCAGGCGCCTCAGGGAGCCTCTCTTGTTGCCTCTGGGAAGTGCCGGCCGGCCTCCTTTACCATTGCCAGGGGCAGCTGGGCTTCCCGTCGATTCGCTGTGATGCAATGGGGCCCCATGTGCCATTGCGGTCTTCCTTGGGGATCTTTGGACTTGGGGCCGGAACTGCTGTCTTGGGGCCTCCTCTGGAGCATCAGGAGAAGGGACAGGCCTCCTCTTCAGGTGCGAAGGAAAGTAGGAATTCCAGTCGAGTGGAGGCAAAGCCGGCGGCCCCCCTCTCGAGAAGAGGTGGCGTAGGAGAGGCGGGGTCGCTGTCGAGCCGCGCCGGGAGACTCGGGGTTGCACTCGCGTGGGGACACGAGGATCTCGGGGAACCTTTGGGGCTGCCTAGACGGAGTCCAGCCTGCTTTGCAGGGCCAGAGAGCACTCAGGATGGCTCTCGAGTCGTTGCAGATACAAAGTGCCCCTTCTCGCAGGGAGGGGGGCCCACGGGACGCTCTCGCGCTGTGGCGGGAAGCCCTGCCTTCTTGGCGGGTTGGTACGGGTATCTCGGGGGAAACCTGGTGCCACCCGCACGGAGTCAAGCCCCGTTCTGAGCCGGGAGAGGTGCCGGGGCATGCTCTCCATGCCCTGCACGGGAAAAGTGCCTCCTCACGCAATGGGCGTGGCATCACGTGGGTTTTCTCGACTTGCGGTGGTGGGTTCTTGACTTGTGGCGGGGCCCTGGCTGGTCTCCCCTGTTAGCCCACTGGGGTGGTGTTGCCTCCTTTGGAGCGGCGAGGGGAGGGAGCTGCCTCGGGATTCCCCAGGATGCGCTGCAGCGCACAGGGTCCGCGGCACGGCACGCATAGGGCTAGGACCCTCGGGGTGCCCCTCGAGGTCGGATGGGCTTCTCGGGGCATCTCTGGGGTGGCATCAAGGGAGCCGCGGGGACTCAGCCTTTCTCTCGGGTCACAGTAAGGGGAAATCGGGCTTCATCTCGAATGCAGGGTCGAAGGTCGTGCTTTTCCTGGAGTCGCAGCGGGAGGCGGGGGTTGCCTCTCTGGATCCCATGCCAGGCTCCTCAGGGAGCTTCTCTTGTTGCCTCTGGGAAGTGCCGACCTCCTTTGCCATTGCCAGGGGCAGCTGGGCTTCCCGTCGATTCGCTGCGATGCAATGGGGCCCCATGTGCCATTGCGGTTTTCCTTGGGGACCTTCGTTCTTGGGGCCAGAACTGGTGTCTTGGGGCCTCCTCTGGAGCGTCAGGAGAAGTGACAGGCCTCCTTTTGAGGTGCGAAGGAAAGTAGGGATTCCAGTCGAGTGGAGGCAAAGCCGGCGGCCCCCCTCTCGAGAAGAGGTGGCGTAGGCGAGGCGGGGTCGCTGTCGAGCCGCGCCTGGAGACTCGGGGCTCCGCTCTCGTGGGGACACGGGGATCTCGGGGAACCTCTGGGGGCGCCTAGAGGGAGTCCAGCCTCCTTTGAGGGCCAGAGAGCACTCAAGATGGCTCTCGAGTCGCTGCAGATACAAAGGGCCCCTTCTCGCACGGAGGGGGGCCCACAGGACGCTCTCGCGCTGTGGCGGGAAGCCCTGCCTTCTTGACCGGTTGGCACGGCTATCTCGGGGGACACCTGGTGTCGGCCGCACGGAGTGAAGCCCTGTTCTGAGCCGGGAGAGGTACCGGGGCATGCTCTCCACGCCCTGCAAGGGAAAAGCGCCCCCTCACGCAGTGGGCGTGGCATCACATGGGGTTTCTCGACTTGCGGCGGTGGGTTCTCGACTTGCGGCGGGGACCCTGGCCCGTCGCCCCTATTAGCCCAGCGGGGTCGTGGTGCCTCCTATGGAGCGGCGAGGGGAGGGAGCCGCCTTGGGTTTCCCCAGGAGGCGCTGCAGCGCACCGGGTCCGCGGCAAGCATTGAGCTAGGACCCTCGGGGTGCCCCTTGAGGTGGGATGGGCATCTCGGGGCATCTCTGGAGTGGCATCAAGGGAGCCGCGGGGACTCAGCCTTTCTCTCGGGTCACAGTAAGGGGAAACCGGGCTTCATCTCGAATGCAGGGTCGAAGGTCGTGCTTTTCCTGGAGTCGCAGCGGGAGGCGGGGGTTGCCTCTCTGGATCCCATGCCAGGCTCCTCAGGGAGCTTCTCCTGTTGCCTCTGGGAAGTGCCGGCCTCCCTTGCCATTGCCAGGGGCAGCTGGGCTTCCCGTCGATTCGCTGCAATGGAATGTGGCCCCATGTGCCATTGCGGGCTTCCTTGGGGACCTTTGGCCTTGGGGCCGGATCTGGTGTCTTGGGGCCTCCTCTGGAGCGTCAGGAGAAGTGACAGGCCTCCTCTTGAGGTGCGAAGGAAAGTAGGGATTCCCGTCGAGTGGAGGCAAAGCTGCGGCCCCCCTCTCGAGAAGAGGTGGCGTAGGGGAGGTGGGATCGCTGTCTAACTGTGCCTGGAGACGCGGGGTTCCACTCGCGTGGGGACACGGGGATCTCGGGGCACCTCTGGGGCCGCCTAGACGGAGTCCAGCCTGCTTTGCAGGGCCAGAGAGCACTCAGGATGGCTCTCGAGTCGCTGCAGATACAAAGGGCCCCTTCTCGCAGGGAGGGGGGCCCACGGGACGCTCTCGCGCTGTGGCGGGAAGCCCTGCCTCCTTAGCGGGTTGGCACGGGTATCTCGGGGGACACCTGGTGTCACCCGCACGGAGTCAAGCCCCGTTCTGAGACGGGAGAGGTGCCGGGGCATGCTCTCCATGCCCTGCACGGGAAAAGTGCCTCCTCACGCAATGGGCGTGGCATCACGTGTGTTTTCTCGACTTGCGGAGGGTGGGTTCTCGAGTTGTGGCGGGGCCCTGGCCAGTCTCCCCTGTTAGCCCAGTGGGGTGGTGTTGCCTCCTTTGGAGCGGCGAGGGCAGGGAGCCGCCTCGGTATTCCCCAGGAGGCGCTGCGGTGCACCGGGTCTCCGTCAAGCATTGAGCTAGGGCCCTCTGGGTGCCCCTCGAGGTGGGATGGGCATCTCGGGGCATCTCTGGAGTGGCATCAAGGGAGCCGAGGGGACTCAGCCTTTCTCTCGGGTCACAGGACGGGGAAACCGGGCTTCATCTCGAATGCAGGGTCGAAGGTCGTGCTTTTCCTGGAGTCGCAGCGGGAGGCGGGGGTTGCCTCTCTGCATCCGATGCCAGGCGCCTCAGGGAGCCTCTCTTGTTGCCTCTGGGAAGTGCCGGCCGGCCTCCTTTACCATTGCCAGGGGCAGCTGGGCTTCCCGTCGATTCGCTGCGATGCAATGGGGCCCCATGTGCCATTGCGGTCTTCCTTGGGGATCTTTGGACTTGGGGCCGGAACTGCTGTCTTGGGGCCTCCTCTGGAGCATCAGGAGAAGGGACAGGCCTCCTCTTCAGGTGCGAAGGAAAGTAGGAATTCCAGTCGAGTGGAGGCAAAGCCGGCGGCCCCCCTCTCGAGAAGAGGTGGCGTAGGAGAGGCGGGGTCTCTGTCGAGCCGCACCGGGAGACTCGGGGTTGCACACGCGTGGGGACACGAGGATCTCGGGGAACCTTTGGGGCTGCCTAGACGGAGTCCAGCCTGCTTTGCAGGGCCAGAGAGCACTCAGGATGGCTCTCGAGTCGTTGCAGATACAAAGTGCCCCTTCTCGCAGGGAGGGGGGCCCACGGGACGCTCTCGCGCTGTGGCGGGAAGCCCTGCCTTCTTGGCGGGTTGGTACGGGTATCTCGGGGGAAACCTGGTGCCACCCGCACGGAGTCAAGCCCCGTTCTGAGCCGGGAGAGGTGCCGGGGCATGCTCTCCATGCCCTGCACGGGAAAAGTGCCTCCTCACGCAATGGGCGTGGCATCACGTGGGTTTTCTCGACTTGCGGTGGTGGGTTCTTGAGTTGTGGCGGGGCCCTGGCTCGTCTCCCCTGTTAGCCCACTGGGGTGGTGTTGCCTCCTTTGGAGCGGCGAGGGGAGGGAGCTGCCTCGGGATTCCCCAGGAGGCGCTGCAGCGCACAGGGTCCGCGGCACGGCACGCATAGGGCTAGGACCCTCGGGGTGCCCCTCGAGGTCGGATGGGCTTCTCGGGGCATCTCTGGGGTGGCATCAAGGGAGCCGCGGGGACTCAGCCTTTCTCTCGGGTCACAGTAAGGGGAAATCGGGCTTCATCTCGAATGCAGGGTCGAAGGTCGTGCTTTTCCTGGAGTCGCAGCGGGAGGCGGGGGTTGCCTCTCTGGATCCCATGCCAGGCTCCTCAGGGAGCTTCTCTTGTTGCCTCTGGGAAGTGCCGACCTCCTTTGCCATTGCCAGGGGCAGCTGGGCTTCCCGTCGATTCGCTGCGATGCAATGGGGCCCCATGTGCCATTGCGGTTTTCCTTGGGGACCTTCGTTCTTGGGGCCAGAACTGGTGTCTTGGGGCCTCCTCTGGAGCGTCAGGAGAAGTGACAGGCCTCCTTTTGAGGTGCGAAGGAAAGTAGGGATTCCAGTCGAGTGGAGGCAAAGCCGGCGGCCCCCCTCTCGAGAAGAGGTGGCGTAGGCGAGGCGGGGTCGCTGTCGAGCCGCGCCTGGAGACTCGGGGCTCCGCTCTCGTGGGGACACGGGGATCTCGGGGAACCTCTGGGGGCGCCGAGAGGGAGTCCAGCCTCCTTTGAGGGCCAGAGAGCACTCAAGATGGCTCTCGAGTCGCTGCAGATACAAAGGGCCCCTTCTCGC
The DNA here is from genome assembly GCF_054371585.1 of Giraffa tippelskirchi. Classification (NCBI taxonomy): domain Eukaryota; kingdom Metazoa; phylum Chordata; class Mammalia; order Artiodactyla; family Giraffidae; genus Giraffa; species Giraffa tippelskirchi. The sequence goes on along the minus strand of NC_137288.1, from coordinate 5,139,966 downwards.
ACGGAGGGGGGCCCACAGGACGCTCTCGCGCTGTGGCGGGAAGCCCTGCCTTCTTGACTGGTTGGCTCGGCTATCTCGGGGGACACCTGGTGTCGGCCGCACGGAGTGAAGCCCCGTTCTGAGCCGGGAGAGGTACCGGGGCATGCTCTCCACGCCCTGCAAGGGAAAAGCGCCTCCTCACGCAGTGGGCGTGGCATCACGTGGGGTTTCTCGACTTGCGGCGGTGGGTTCTCGAGTTGCGGCGGGGACCCTGGCCCGTCGCCCCTATTAGCCCAGCGGGGTCGTGGTGCCTCCTATGGAGCGGCGAGGGGAGGGAGCCGCCTTGGGTTTCCCCAGGAGGCGCTGCAGCGCACCGGGTCCGCGGCAAGCATTGAGCTAGGACCCTCGGGGTGCCCCTCGAGGTGGGATGGGCATCTCGGGGCATCTCTGGAGTGGCATCAAGGGAGCCGCGGGGACTCAGCCTTTCTCTCGGGTCACAGTAAGGGGAAACCGGGCTTCATCTCGAATGCAGGGTCGAAGGTCGTGCTTTTCCTGGAGTCGCAGCGGGAGGCGGGGGTTGCCTCTCTGGATCCCATGCCAGGCTCCTCAGGGAGCTTCTCCTGTTGCCTCTGGGAAGTGCCGGCCTCCCTTGCCATTGCCAGGGGCAGCTGGGCTTCCCGTCGATTCGCTGCAATGGAATGTGGCCCCATGTGCCATTGCGGGCTTCCTTGGGGACCTTTGGCCTTGGGGCCGGATCTGGTGTCTTGGGGCCTCCTCTGGAGCGTCAGGAGAAGTGACAGGCCTCCTCTTGAGGTGCGAAGGAAAGTAGGGATTCCCGTCGAGTGGAGGCAAAGCCGGCGGCCCCCCTCTCGAGAAGAGGTGGCGTAGGGGAGGTGGGATCGCTGTCTAACTGTGCCTGGAGACGCGGGGTTCCACTCGCGTGGGGACACGGGGATCTCGGGGCACCTCTGGGGCCGCCTAGACGGAGTCCAGCCTGCTCTGCAGGGCCAGAGAGCACTCAGGATGGCTCTCGAGTCACTGCAGATACAAAGGGCCCCTTCTCGCAGGGAGGGGGGCCCACGGGACGCTCTCGCGCTGTGGCGGGAAGCCCTGCCTCCTTAGCGGGTTGGCACGGGTATCTCGGGGGACACCTGGTGTCACCCGCACGGAGTCAAGCCCCGTTCTGAGACGGGAGAGGTGCCGGGGCATGCTCTCCATGCCCTGCACGGGAAAAGTGCCTCCTCACGCAATGGGCGTGGCATCACGTGTGTTTTCTCGACTTGCGGAGGGTGGGTTCTCGAGTTGTGGCGGGGCCCTGGCCAGTCTCCCCTGTTAGCCCAGTGGGGTGGTGTTGCCTCCTTTGGAGCGGCGAGGGCAGGGAGCCGCCTCGGTATTCCCCAGGAGGCGCTGCGGTGCACCGGGTCTCCGTCAAGCATTGAGCTAGGGCCCTCGGGGTGCCCCTCGAGGTGGGATGGGCATCTCGGGGCATCTCTGGAGTGGCATCAAGGGAGCCGAGGGGACTCAGCCTTTCTCTCGGGTCACAGGACGGGGAAACCGGGCTTCATCTCGAATGCAGGGTCGAAGGTCGTGCTTTTCCTGGAGTCGCAGCGGGAGGCGGGGGTTGCCTCTCTGGATCCGATGCCAGGCGCCTCAGGGAGCCTCTCTTGTTGCCTCTGGGAAGTGCCGGCCGGCCTCCTTTACCATTGCCAGGGGCAGCTGGGCTTCCCGTCGATTCGCTGCGATGCAATGGGGCCCCATGTGCCATTGCGGTCTTCCTTGGGGATCTTTGGACTTGGGGCCGGAACTGCTGTCTTGGGGCCTCCTCTGGAGCATCAGGAGAAGGGACAGGCCTCCTCTTCAGGTGCGAAGGAAAGTAGGAATTCCAGTCGAGTGGAGGCAAAGCCGGCGGCCCCCCTCTCGAGAAGAGGTGGCGTAGGAGAGGCGGGGTCGCTGTCGAGCCGCGCCGGGAGACTCGGGGTTGCACTCGCGTGGGGACACGAGGATCTCGGGGAACCTTTGGGGCTGCCTAGACGGAGTCCAGCCTGCTTTGCAGGGCCAGAGAGCACTCAGGATGGCTCTCGAGTCGTTGCAGATACAAAGTGCCCCTTCTCGCAGGGAGGGGGGCCCACGGGACGCTCTCGCGCTGTGGCGGGAAGCCCTGCCTTCTTGGCGGGTTGGTACGGGTATCTCGGGGGAAACCTGGTGCCACCCGCACGGAGTCAAGCCCCGTTCTGAGCCGGGAGAGGTGCCGGGGCATGCTCTCCATGCCCTGCACGGGAAAAGTGCCTCCTCACGCAATGGGCGTGGCATCACGTGGGTTTTCTCGACTTGCGGTGGTGGGTTCTTGAGTTGTGGCGGGGCCCTGGCTCGTCTCCCCTGTTAGCCCACTGGGGTGGTGTTGCCTCCTTTGGAGCGGCGAGGGGAGGGAGCTGCCTCGGGATTCCCCAGGAGGCGCTGCAGCGCACAGGGTCCGCGGCACGGCACGCATAGGGCTAGGACCCTCGGGGTGCCCCTCGAGGTCGGATGGGCTTCTCGGGGCATCTCTGGGGTGGCATCAAGGGAGCCGCGGGGACTCAGCCTTTCTCTCGGGTCACAGTAAGGGGAAATCGGGCTTCATCTCGAATGCAGGGTCGAAGGTCGTGCTTTTCCTGGAGTCGCAGCGGGAGGCGGGGGTTGCCTCTCTGGATCCCATGCCAGGCTCCTCAGGGAGCTTCTCTTGTTGCCTCTGGGAAGTGCCGACCTCCTTTGCCATTGCCAGGGGCAGCTGGGCTTCCCGTCGATTCGCTGCGATGCAATGGGGCCCCATGTGCCATTGCGGTTTTCCTTGGGGACCTTCGTTCTTGGGGCCAGAACTGGTGTCTTGGGGCCTCCTCTGGAGCGTCAGGAGAAGTGACAGGCCTCCTTTTGAGGTGCGAAGGAAAGTAGGGATTCCAGTCGAGTGGAGGCAAAGCCGGCGGCCCCCCTCTCGAGAAGAGGTGGCGTAGGCGAGGCGGGGTCGCTGTCGAGCCGCGCCTGGAGACTCGGGGCTCCGCTCTCGTGGGGACACGGGGATCTCGGGGAACCTCTGGGGGCGCCGAGAGGGAGTCCAGCCTCCTTTGAGGGCCAGAGAGCACTCAAGATGGCTCTCGAGTCGCTGCAGATACAAAGGGCCCCTTCTCGCACGGAGGGGGGCCCACAGGACGCTCTCGCGCTGTGGCGGGAAGCCCTGCCTTCTTGACCGGTTGGCACGGCTATCTCGGGGGACACCTGGTGTCGGCCGCACGGAGTGAAGCCCCGTTCTGAGCCGGGAGAGGTACCGGGGCATGCTCTCCACGCCCTGCAAGGGAAAAGCGCCTCCTCACGCAGTGGGCGTGGCATCACGTGGGGTTTCTCGACTTGCGGCGGTGGGTTCTCGAGTTGCGGCGGGGACCCTGGCCCGTCGCCCCTATTAGCCCAGCGGGGTCGTGGTGCCTCCTATGGAGCGGCGAGGGGAGGGAGCCGCCTTGGGTTTCCCCAGGAGGCGCTGCAGCGCACCGGGTCCGCGGCAAGCATTGAGCTAGGACCCTCAGGGTGCCCCTCGAGGTGGGATGGGCATCTCGGGGCATCTCTGGAGTGGCATCAAGGGAGCCGCGGGGACTCAGCCTTTCTCTCGGGTCACAGTAAGGGGAAACCGGGCTTCATCTCGAATGCAGGGTCGAAGGTCGTGCTTTTCCTGGAGTCGCAGCGGGAGGCGGGGGTTGCCTCTCTGGATCCCATGCCAGGCTCCTCAGGGAGCTTCTCCTGTTGCCTCTGGGAAGTGCCGGCCTCCCTTGCCATTGCCAGGGGCAGCTGGGCTTCCCGTCGATTCGCTGCAATGGAATGTGGCCCCATGTGCCATTGCGGGCTTCCTTGGGGACCTTTGGCCTTGGGGCCGGATCTGGTGTCTTGGGGCCTCCTCTGGAGCGTCAGGAGAAGTGACAGGCCTCCTCTTGAGGTGCGAAGGAAAGTAGGGATTCCCGTCGAGTGGAGGCAAAGCCGGCGGCCCCCCTCTCGAGAAGAGGTGGCGTAGGGGAGGTGGGATCGCTGTCTAACTGTGCCTGGAGACGCGGGGTTCCACTCGCGTGGGGACACGGGGATCTCGGGGCACCTCTGGGGCCGCCTAGACAGAGTCCAGCCTGCTTTGCAGGGCCAGAGAGCACTCAGGATGGCTCTCGAGTCACTGCAGATACAAAGGGCCCCTTCTCGCAGGGAGGGGGGCCCACGGGACGCTCTCGCGCTGTGGCGGGAAGCCCTGCCTTCTTAGCGGGTTGGCACGGGTATCTCGGGGGACACCTGGTGTCACCCGCACGGAGTCAAGCCCCGTTCTGAGCCGGGAGAGGTGCCGGGGCATGCTCTCCATGCCCTGCACGGGAAAATTGCCTCCTCACGCAATGGGCGTGGTATCACGTGGGTTTTCCCGACTTGCGGCGGTGGGTTCTCGAGTTGTGGCGGGGCCCTGGCCAGTCTCCCCTGTTAGCCCAGTGGGGTGGTGTTGCCTCCTTTGGAGCGGCGAGGGCAGGGAGCCGCCTCAGTATTCCCCAGGAGGCGCTGCGGTGCACCGGGTCTCCGTCAAGCATTGAGCTAGGGCCCTCTGGGTGCCCCTCGAGGTGGGATGGGCATCTCGGGGCATCTCTGGAGTGGCATCAAGGGAGCCGAGGGGACTCAGCCTTTCTCTCGGGTCACAGGACGGGGAAACCGGGCTTCATCTCGAATGCAGGGTCGAAGGTCGTGCTTTTCCTGGAGTCGCAGCGGGAGGCGGGGGTTGCCTCTCTGGATCCGATGCCAGGCGCCTCAGGGAGCCTCTCTTGTTGCCTCTGGGAAGTGCCGGCCGGCCTCTTTTACCATTGCCAGGGGCAGCTGGGCTTCCCGTCGATTCGCTGCGATGCAATGGGGCCCCATGTGCCATTGCGGTCTTCCTTGGGGATCTTTGGACTTGGGGCCGGAACTGCTGTCTTGGGGCCTCCTCTGGAGCATCAGGAGAAGGGACAGGCCTCCTCTTCAGGTGCGAAGGAAAGTAGGAATTCCAGTCGAGTGGAGGCAAAGCCGGCGGCACCCCTCTCGAGAAGAGGTGGCGTAGGAGAGGCGGGGTCGCTGTCGAGCCGCGCCGGGAGACTCGGGGTTGCACTCGCGTGGGGACACGAGGATCTCGGGGAACCTTTGGGGCTGCCTAGACGGAGTCCAGCCTGCTTTGCAGGGCCAGAGAGCACTCAGGATGGCTCTCGAGTCGTTGCAGATACAAAGTGCCCCTTCTCGCAGGGAGGGGGGCCCACGGGAGGCTCTCGCGCTGTGGCGGGAAGCCCTGCCTTCTTGGCGGGTTGGTACGGGTATCTCGGGGGAAACCTGGTGCCACCCGCACGGAGTCAAGCCCCGTTCTGAGCCGGGAGAGGTGCCGGGGCATGCTCTCCATGCCCTGCACGGGAAAAGTGCCTCCTCACGCAATGGGCGTGGCATCACGTGGGTTTTCTCGACTTGCGGTGGTGGGTTCTTGAGTTGTGGCGGGGCCCTGGCTCGTCTCCCCTGTTAGCCCACTGGGGTGGTGTTGCCTCCTTTGGAGCGGCGAGGGGAGGGAGCTGCCTCGGGATTCCCCAGGAGGCGCTGCAGCGCACAGGGTCCGCGGCACGGCACGCATAGGGCTAGGACCCTCGGGGTGCCCCTCGAGGTCGGATGGGCTTCTCGGGGCATCTCTGGGGTGGCATCAAGGGAGCCGCGGGGACTCAGCCTTTCTCTCGGGTCACAGTAAGGGGAAATCGGGCTTCATCTCGAATGCAGGGTCGAAGGTCGTGCTTTTCCTGGAGTCGCAGCGGGAGGCGGGGGTTGCCTCTCTGGATCCCATGCCAGGCTCCTCAGGGAGCTTCTCTTGTTGCCTCTGGGAAGTGCCGACCTCCTTTGCCATTGCCAGGGGCAGCTGGGCTTCCCGTCGATTCGCTGCGATGCAATGGGGCCCCATGTGCCATTGCGGTTTTCCTTGGGGACCTTCGTTCTTGGGGCCAGAACTGGTGTCTTGGGGCCTCCTCTGGAGCGTCAGGAGAAGTGACAGGCCTCCTTTTGAGGTGCGAAGGAAAGTAGGGATTCCAGTCGAGTGGAGGCAAAGCCGGCGGCCCCCCTCTCGAGAAGAGGTGGCGTAGGCGAGGCGGGGTCGCTGTCGAGCCGCGCCTGGAGACTCGGGGCTCCGCTCTCGTGGGGACACGGGGATCTCGGGGAACCTCTGGGGGCGCCTAGAGGGAGTCCAGCCTCCTTTGAGGGCCAGAGAGCACTCAAGATGGCTCTCGAGTCGCTGCAGATACAAAGGGCCCCTTCTCGCACGGAGGGGGGCCCACAGGACGCTCTCGCGCTGTGGCGGGAAGCCCTGCCTTCTTGACCGGTTGGCACGGCTATCTCGGGGGACACCTGGTGTCGGCCGCACGGAGTGAAGCCCCGTTCTGAGCCGGGAGAGGTACCGGGGCATGCTCTCCACGCCCTGCAAGGGAAAAAACGCCTCCTCACGCAGTGGGCGTGGCATCACGTGGGGTTTCTCGACTTGCGGCGGTGGGTTCTCGAGTTGCGGCGGGGACCCTGGCCCGTCGCCCCTATTAGCCCAGCGGGGTCGTGGTGCCTCCTATGGAGCGGCGAGGGGAGGGAGCCGCCTTGGGTTTCCCCAGGAGGCGCTGCAGCGCACCGGGTCCGTGGCAAGCATTGAGCTAGGACCCTCGGGGTGCCCCTCGAGGTGGGATGGGCATCTCGGGGCATCTCTGGAGTGGCATCAAGGGAGCCGCGGGGACTCAGCCTTTCTCTCGGGTCACAGTAAGGGGAAACCGGGCTTCATCTCGAATGCAGGGTCGAAGGTCGTGCTTTTCCTGGAGTCGCAGCGGGAGGCGGGGGTTGCCTCTCTGGATCCCATGCCAGGCTCCTCAGGGAGCTTCTCCTGTTGCCTCTGGGAAGTGCCGGCCTCCCTTGCCATTGCCAGGGGCAGCTGGGCTTCCCGTCGATTCGCTGCAATGGAATGTGGCCCCATGTGCCATTGCGGGCTTCCTTGGGGACCTTTGGCCTTGGGGCCGGATCTGGTGTCTTGGGGCCTCCTCTGGAGCGTCAGGAGAAGTGACAGGCCTCCTCTTGAGGTGCGAAGGAAAGTAGGGATTCCCGTCGAGTGGAGGCAAAGCCGGCGGCCCCCCTCTCGAGAAGAGGTGGCGTAGGGGAGGTGGGATCGCTGTCTAACTGTGCCTGGAGACGCGGGGTTCCACTCGCGTGGGGACACGGGGATCTCGGGGCACCTCTGGGGCCGCCTAGACGGAGTCCAGCCTGCTTTGCAGGGCCAGAGAGCACTCAGGATGGCTCTCGAGTCGCTGCAGATACAAAGGGCCCCTTCTCGCAGGGAGGGGGGCCCACGGGACGCTCTCGCGCTGTGGCGGGAAGCCCTGCCTTCTTAGCGGGTTGGCACGGGTATCTCGGGGGACACCTGGTGTCACCCGCACGGAGTCAAGCCCCGTTCTGAGACGGGAGAGGTGCCGGGGCATGCTCTCCATGCCCTGCAGGGGAAAAGTGCCTCTTCACGCAATGGGCGTGGCATCACGTGGGTTTTCCCGACTTGCGGTGGTGGGTTCTCGAGTTGTGGCGGGGCCCTGGCCAGTCTCCCCTGTTAGCCCAGTGGGGTGGTGTTGCCTCCTTTGGAGCGGCGAGGGCAGGGAGCCGCCTCGGTATTCCCCAGGAGGCGCTGCGGTGCACCGGGTCTCCGTCAAGCATTGAGCTAGGGCCCTCGGGGTGCCCCTCGAGGTGGGATGGGCATCTCGGGGCATCTCTGGAGTGGCATCAAGGGAGCCGAGGGGACTCAGCCTTTCTCTCGGGTCACAGGACGGGGAAACCGGGCTTCATCTCGAATGCAGGGTCGAAGGTCGTGCTTTTCCTGGAGTCGCAGCGGGAGGCGGGGGTTGCCTCTCTGGATCCGATGCCAGGCGCCTCAGGGAGCCTCTCTTGTTGCCTCTGGGAAGTGCCGGCCGGCCTCCTTTACCATTGCCAGGGGCAGCTGGGCTTCCCGTCGATTCGCTGCGATGCAATGGGGCCCCATGTGCCATTGCGGTCTTCCTTGGGGATCTTTGGACTTGGGGCCGGAACTGCTGTCTTGGGGCCTCCTCTGGAGCATCAGGAGAAGGGACAGGCCTCCTCTTCAGGTGCGAAGGAAAGTAGGAATTCCAGTCGAGTGGAGGCAAATCCGGCGGCCCCCCTCTCGAGAAGAGGTGGCGTAGGAGAGGCGGGGTCGCTGTCGAGCCGCGCCGGGAGACTCGGGGTTGCACTCGCGTGGGCACACGAGGATCTCGGGGAACCTTTGGGGCTGCCTAGACGGAGTCCAGCCTGCTTTGCAGGGCCAGAGAGCACTCAGGATGGCTCTCGAGTCGTTGCAGATACAAAGTGCCCCTTCTCGCAGGGAGGGGGGCCCACGGGACGCTCTCGCGCTGTGGCGGGAAGCCCTGCCTTCTTGGCGGGTTGGTACGGGTATCTCGGGGGAAACCTGGTGCCACCCGCACGGAGTCAAGCCCCGTTCTGAGCCGGGAGAGGTGCCGGGGCATGCTCTCCATGCCCTGCACGGGAAAAGTGCCTCCTCACGCAATGGGCGTGGCATCACGTGGGTTTTCTCGACTTGCGGTGGTGGGTTCTTGAGTTGTGGCGGGGCCCTGGCTCGTCTCCCCTGTTAGCCCACTGGGGTGGTGTTGCCTCCTTTGGAGCGGCGAGGGGAGGGAGCTGCCTCGGGATTCCCCAGGAGGCGCTGCAGCGCACAGGGTCCGCGGCACGGCACGCATAGGGCTAGGACCCTCGGGGTGCCCCTCGAGGTCGGATGGGCTTCTCGGGGCATCTCTGGGGTGGCATCAAGGGAGCCGCGGGGACTCAGCCTTTCTCTCGGGTCACAGTAAGGGGAAATCGGGCTTCATCTCGAATGCAGGGTCGAAGGTCGTGCTTTTCCTGGAGTCGCAGCGGGAGGCGGGGGTTGCCTCTCTGGATCCCATGCCAGGCTCCTCAGGGAGCTTCTCTTGTTGCCTCTGGGAAGTGCCGACCTCCTTTGCCATTGCCAGGGGCAGCTGGGCTTCCCGTCGATTCGCTGCGATGCAATGGGGCCCCATGTGCCATTGCGGTTTTCCTTGGGGACCTTCGTTCTTGGGGCCAGAACTGGTGTCTTGGGGCCTCCTCTGGAGCGTCAGGAGAAGTGACAGGCCTCCTTTTGAGGTGCGAAGGAAAGTAGGGATTCCAGTCGAGTGGAGGCAAAGCCGGCGGCCCCCCTCTCGAGAAGAGGTGGCGTAGGCGAGGCGGGGTCGCTGTCGAGCCGCGCCTGGAGACTCGGGGCTCCGCTCTCGTGGGGACACGGGGATCTCGGGAACCTCTGTGGGCGCCGAGAGGGAGTCCAGCCTCCTTTGAGGGCCAGAGAGCACTCAAGATGGCTCTCGAGTCGCTGCAGATACAAAGGGCCCCTTCTCGCACGGAGGGGGGCCCACAGGACGCTCTCGCGCTGTGGCGGGAAGCCCTGCCTTCTTGACCGGTTGGCACGGCTATCTCGGGGGACACCTGGTGTCGGCCGCACGGAGTGAAGCCCCGTTCTGAGCCGGGAGAGGTACCGGGGCATGCTCTCCACGCCCTGCAAGGGAAAAGCGCCTCCTCACGCAGTGGGCGTGGCATCACGTGGGGTTTCTCGACTTGCGGCGGTGGGTTCTCGAGTTGCGGCGGGGACCCTGGCCCGTCGCCCCTATTAGCCCAGCGGGGTCGTGGTGCCTCCTATGGAGCGGCGAGGGGAGGGAGCCGCCTTGGGTTTCCCCAGGAGGCGCTGCAGCGCACCGGGTCCGCGGCAAGCATTGAGCAAGGACCCTCGGGGTGCCCCTGGAGGTGGGATGGGCATCTCGGGGCATCTCTGGAGTGGCATCAAGGGAGCCGCGGGGACTCAGCCTTTCTCTCGGGTCACAGTAAGGGGAAACCGGGCTTCATCTCGAATGCAGGGTCGAAGGTCGTGCTTTTCCTGGAGTCGCAGCGGGAGGCGGGGGTTGCCTCTCTGGATCCCATGCCAGGCTCCTCAGGGAGCTTCTCCTGTTGCCTCTGGGAAGTGCCGGCCTCCCTTGCCATTGCCAGGGGCAGCTGGGCTTCCCGTCGATTCGCTGCAATGGAATGTGGCCCCATGTGCCATTGCGGGCTTCCTTGGGGACCTTTGGCCTTGGGGCCGGATCTGGTGTCTTGGGGCCTCCTCTGGAGCGTCAGGAGAAGTGACAGGCCTCCTCTTGAGGTGCGAAGGAAAGTAGGGATTCCCGTCGAGTGGAGGCAAAGCCGGCGGCCCCCCTCTCGAGAAGAGGTGGCGTAGGGGAGGTGGGATCGCTGTCTAACTGTGCCTGGAGACGCGGGGTTCCACTCGCGTGGGGACACGGGGATCTCGGGGCACCTCTGGGGCCGCCTAGACGGAGTCCAGCCTGCTTTGCAGGGCCAGAGAGCACTCAGGATGGCTCTCGAGTCGCTGCAGATACAAAGGGCCCCTTCTCGCAGGGAGGGGGGCCCACGGGACGCTCTCGCGCTGTGGCGGGAAGCCCTGCCTTCTTAGCGGGTTGGCACGGGTATCTCGGGGGACACCTGGTGTCACCCGCACGGAGTCAAGCCCCGTTCTGAGCCGGGAGAGGTGCCGGGGCATGCTCTCCATGCCCTGCACGGGAAAAGTGCCTCCTCACGCAATGGGCGTGGCATCACGTGGGTTTTCCCGACTTGCGGCGGTGGGTTCTCGAGTTGTGGCGGGGCCCTGGCCAGTCTCCCCTGTTAGCCCAGTGGGGTGGTGTTGCCTCCTTTGGAGCGGCGAGGGCAGGGAGCCGCCTCGGTATTCCCCAGGAGGCGCTGCGGTGCACCAGGTCTCCGTCAAGCATTGAGCTAGGGCCCTCGGCGTGCCCCTCGAGGTGGGATGGGCATCTCGGGGCATCTCTGGAGTGGCATCAAGGGAGCCGAGGGGACTCAGCCTTTCTCTCGGGTCACAGGATGGGGAAACCGGGCTTCATCTCGAATGCAGGGTCGAAGGTCGTGCTTTTCCTGGAGTCGCAGCGGGAGGCGGGGGTTGCCTCTCTGGATCCGATGCCAGGCGCCTCAGGGAGCCTCTCTTGTTGCCTCTGGGAAGTGCCGGCCGGCCTCCTTTACCATTGCCAGGGGCAGCTGGGCTTCCCGTCGATTCGCTGCGATGCAATGGGGCCCCATGTGCCATTGCGGTCTTCCTTGGGGATCTTTGGACTTGGGGCCGGAACTGCTGTCTTGGGGCCTCCTCTGGAGCATCAGGAGAAGGGACAGGCCTCCTCTTCAGGTGCGAAGGAAAGTAGGAATTCCAGTCGAGTGGAGGCAAAGCCGGCGGCCCCCCTCTCGAGAAGAGGTGGCGTAGGAGAGGCGGGGTCGCTGTCGAGCCGCGCCGGGAGACTCGGGGTTGCACTCGCGTGGGGACACGAGGATCTCGGGGAACCTTTGGGGCTGCCTAGACGGAGTCCAGCCTGCTTTGCAGGGCCAGAGAGCACTCAGGATGGCTCTCGAGTCGTTGCAGATACAAAGTGCCCCTTCTCGCAGGGAGGGGGGCCCACGGGACGCTCTCGCGCTGTGGCGGGAAGCCCTGCCTTCTTGGCGGGTTGGTACGGGTATCTCGGGGGAAACCTGGTGCCACCCGCACGGAGTCAAGCCCCGTTCTGAGCCGGGAGAGGTGCCGGGGCATGCTCTCCATGCCCTGCACGGGAAAAGTGCCTCCTCACGCAATGGGCGTGGCATCACGTGGGTTTTCTCGACTTGCGGTGGTGGGTTCTTGAGTTGTGGCGGGGCCCTGGCTCGTCTCCCCTGTTAGCCCACTGGGGTGGTGTTGCCTCCTTTGGAGCGGCGAGGGGAGGGAGCTGCCTCGGGATTCCCCAGGAGGCGCTGCAGCGCACAGGGTCCGCGGCACGGCACGCATAGGGCTAGGACCCTCGGGGTGTCCCTCGAGGTCGGATGGGCTTCTCGGGGCATCTCTGGGGTGGCATCAAGGGAGCCGCGGGGACTCAGCCTTTCTCTCGGGTCACAGTAAGGGGAAATCGGGCTTCATCTCGAATGCAGGGTCGGAGGTCGTGCTTTTCCTGGAGTCGCAGCGGGAGGTGGGGGTTGCCTCTCTGGATCCCATGCCAGGCTCCTCAGGGAGCTTCTCTTGTTGCCTCTGGGAAGTGCCGACCTCCTTTGCCATTGCCAGGGGCAGCTGGGCTTCCCGTCGATTCGCTGCGATGCAATGGGGCCCCATGTGCCATTGCGGTTTTCCTTGGGGACCTTCGTTCTTGGGGCCAGAACTGGTGTCTTGGGGCCTCCTCTGGAGCGTCAGGAGAAGTGACAGGCCTCCTTTTGAGGTGCGAAGGAAAGTAGGGATTCCAGTCGAGTGGAGGCAAAGCCGGCGGCCCCCCTCTCGAGAAGAGGTGGCGTAGGCGAGGCGGGGTCGCTGTCGAGCCGCGCCTGGAGACTCGGGGCTCCGCTCTCGTGGGGACACGGGGATCTCGGGGAACCTCTGGGGGCGCCTAGAGGGAGTCCAGCCTCCTTTGAGGGCCAGAGAGCACTCAAGATGGCTCTCGAGTCGCTGCAGATACAAAGGGCCCCTTCTCGCACGGAGGGGGGCCCACAGGACCCTCTCGCGCTGTGGCGGGAAGCCCTGCCTCCTTGACCGGTTGGCACGGCTATCTCGGGGGACACCTGGTGTCGGTCGCACGGAGTGAAGCCCCGTTCTGAGCCGGGAGAGGTACCGGGGCATGCTCTCCACGCCCTGCAAGGGAAAAGCGCCTCCTCAAGCAGTGGGCGTGGCATCACGTGGGGTTTCTCGACTTGCGGCGGTGGGTTCTCGAGTTGCGGCGGGGACCCTGGCCCATCGCCCCTATTAGCCCAGCGGGGTCGTGGTGCCTCCTATGGAGCGGCGAGGGGAGGGAGCCGCCTTGGGTTTCCCCAGGAGGCGCTGCAGCGCACCGGGTCCGCGGCAAGCATTGAGCTAGGACCCTCGGGGTGCCCCTCGAGGTGGGATGGGCATCTCGGGGCATCTCTGGAGTGGCATCAAGGGAGCCGCGGGGACTCAGCCTTTCTCTCGGGTCACAGTAAGGGGAAACCGGGCTTCATCTCGAATGCAGGGTCGAAGGTCGTGCTTTTCCTGGAGTCGCAGCGGGAGGCGGGGGTTGCCTCTCTGGATCCCATGCCAGGCTCCTCAGGGAGCTTCTCCTGTTGCCTCTGGGAAGTGCCGGCCTCCCTTGCCATTGCCAGGGGCAGCTGGGCTTCCCGTCGATTCGCTGCAATGGAATGTGGCCCCATGTGCCATTGCGGGCTTCCTTGGGGACCTTTGGCCTTGGGGCCGGATCTGGTGTCTTGGGGCCTCCTCTGGAGCGTCAGGAGAAGTGACAGGCCTCCTCTTGAGGTGCGAAGGAAAGTAGGGATTCCCGTCGAGTGGAGGCAAAGCCGGCGGCCCCCCTCTCGAGAAGAGGTGGCGTAGGGGAGGTGGGATCGCTGTCTAACTGTGCCTGGAGACGCGGGGTTCCACTCGCGTGGGGACACGGGGATCTCGGGGCACCTCTGGGGCCGCCTAGACGGAGTCCAGCCTGCTTTGCAGGGCCAGAGAGCACTCAGGATGGCTCTCGAGTCGCTGCAGATACAAAGGGCCCCTTCTCGCAGGGAGCGGGGCCCACGGGACGCTCTCGCGCTGTGGCGGGAAGCCCTGCCTTCTTAGCGGGTTGGCACGGGTATCTCGGGGGACACCTGGTGTCACCCGCACGGAGTCAAGCCCCGTTCTGAGACGGGAGAGGTGCCGGGGCATGCTCTCCATGCCCTGCACGGGAAAAGTGCCTCCTCACGCAATGGGCGTGGCATCACGTGGGTTTTCTCGACTTGCGGCGGTGGGTTCTCGAGTTGTGGCGGGGCCCTGGCCAGTCTCCCCTGTTAGCCCAGTGGGGTGGTGTTGCCTCCTTTGGAGCGGCGAGGGCAGGGAGCCGCCTCGGTATTCCCCAGGAGGCGCTGCGGTGCACCGGGTCTCCGTCAAGCATTGAGCTAGGGCCCTCGGGGTGCCCCTCGAGGTGGGATGGGCATCTCGGGGCATCTCTGGAGTGGCATCAAGGGAGCCGAGGGGACTCAGCCTTTCTCTCGGGTCACAGCACGGGGAAACCGGGCTTCATCTCTAATGCAGGGTCGAAGGTCGTGCTTTTCCTGGAGTCGCAGCGGGAGGCGGGGGTTGCCTCTCTGGATCCGATGCCAGGCGCCTCAGGGAGCCTCTCTTGTTGCCTCTGGGAAGTGCCGGCCGGCCTCCTTTACCATTGCCAGGGGCAGCTGGGCTTCCCGTCGATTCGCTGCGATGCAATGGGGCCCCATGTGCCATTGCGGTCTTCCTTGGGGATCTTTGGACTTGGGGCCGGAACTGCTGTCTTGGGGCCTCCTCTGGAGCATCAGGAGAAGGGACAGGCCTCCTCTTCAGGTGCGAAGGAAAGTAGGAATTCCAGTCGAGTGGAGGCAAAGCCGGCGGCCCCCCTCTCGAGAAGAGGTGGCGTAGGAGAGGCGGGGTCGCTGTCGAGCCGCGCCGGGAGACTCGGGGTTGCACTCGCGTGGGGACACGAGGATCTCGGGGAACCTTTGGGGCTGCCTAGACGGAGTCCAGCCTGCTTTGCAGGGCCAGAGAGCACTCAGGATGGCTCTCGAGTCGTTGCAGATACAAAGTGCCCCTTCTCGCAGGGAGGGGGGCCCACGGGACGCTCTCGCGCTGTGGCGGGAAGCCCTGCCTTCTTGGCGGGTTGGTACGGGTATCTCGGGGGAAACCTGGTGCCACGCGCACGGAGTCAAGCCCCGTTCTGAGCCGGGAGAGGTGCCGGGGCATGCTCTCCATGCCCTGCACGGGAAAAGTGCCTCCTCACGCAATGGGCGTGGCATCACGTGGGTTTTCTCGACTTGCGGTGGTGGGTTCTTGAGTTGTGGCGGGGCCCTGGCTCGTCTCCCCTGTTAGCCCACTGGGGTGGTGTTGCCTCCTTTGGAGCGGCGAGGGGAGGGAGCTGCCTCGGGATTCCCCAGGAGGCGCTGCAGCGCACAGGGTCCGCGGCACGGCACGCATAGGGCTAGGACCATCGGGGTGCCCCTCGAGGTCGGATGGGCTTCTCGGGGCATCTCTGGGTTGGCATCAAGGGAGCCGCGGGGACTCAGCCTTTCTCTCGGGTCACAGTAAGGGGAAATCGGGCTTCATCTCGAATGCAGGGTCGAAGGTCGTGCTTTTCCTGGAGTCGCAGCGGGAGGCAGGGGTTGCCTCTCTGGATCCCATGCCAGGCTCCTCAGGGACCTTCTCTTGTTGCCTCTGGGAAGTGCCGACCTCCTTTGCCATTGCCAGGGGCAGCTGGGCTTCCCGTCGATTCGCTGCGATGCAATGGGGCCCCATGTGCCATTGCGGTTTTCCTTGGGGACCTTCGTTCTTGGGGCCAGAACTGGTGTCTTGGGGCCTCCTCTGGAGCGTCAGGAGAAGTGACAGGCCTCCTTTTGAGGTGCGAAGGAAAGTAGGGATTCCAGTCGAGTGGAGGCAAAGCCGGCGGCCCCCCTCTCGAGAAGAGGTGGCGTAGGCGAGGCGGGGTCGCTGTCGAGCCGCGCCTGGAGACTCGGGGCTCTGCTCTCGTGGGGACACGGGGATCTCGGGGAACCTCTGGGGGCGCCTAGAGGGAGTCCAGCCTCCTTTGAGGGCCAGAGAGCACTCAAGATGGCTCTCGAGTCGCTGCAGATACAAAGGACCCCTTCTCGCACGGAGGGGGGCCCACAGGACCCACTCGCGCTGTGGCGGGAAGCCCTGCCTTCTTGACCGGTTGGCACGGCTATCTCGGGGGACACCTGGTGTCGGCCGCACGGAGTGAAGCCCCGTTCTGAGCCGGGAGAGGTACCGGGGCATGCTCTCCACGCCCTGCAAGGGAAAAGCGCCTCCTCACGCAGTGGGCGTGGCATCACGTGGGGTTTCTCGACTTGCGGCGGTGGGTTCTCGAGTTGCGGCGGGGACCCTGGCCCGTCGCCCCTATTAGCCCAGCGGGGTCGTGGTGCCTCCTATGGAGCGGCGAGGGGAGGGAGCCGCCTTGGGTTTCCCCAGGAGGCGCTGCAGCGCACCGGGTCCGCGGCAAGCATTGAGCTAGGACCCTCGGGGTGCCCCTCGAGGTGGGATGGGCATCTCGGGGCATCTCTGGAGTGGCATCAAGGGAGCCGCGGGGACTCAGCCTTTCTCTCGGGTCACAGTAAGGGGAAATCGGGCTTCATCTCGAATGCAGGGTCGAAGGTCGTGCTTTTCCTGGAGTCGCAGCGGGAGGCGGGGGTTGCCTCTCTGGATCCGATGCCAGGTTCCTCAGGGAGCTTCTCCTGTTGCCTCTGGGAAGTGCCGGCCTCCCTTGCCATTGCCAGGGGCAGCTGGGCTTCCCGTCGATTCGCTGCAATGGAATGTGGCCCCATGTGCCATTGCGGGCTTCCTTGGGGACCTTTGGCCTTGGGGCCGGATCTGGTGTCTTGGGGCCTCCTCTGGAGCGTCAGGAGAAGTGACAGGCCTCCTCTTGAGGTGCGAAGGAAAGTAGGGATTCCCGTCGAGTGGAGGCAAAGCCGGCGGCCCCCCTCTCGAGAAGAGGTGGCGTAGGGGAGGTGGGATCGCTGTCTAACTGTGCCTGGAGACGCGGGGTTCCACTCGCGTGGGGACACGGGGATCTCGGGGCACCTCTGGGGCCGCCTAGACGGAGTCCAGCCTGCTTTGCAGGGCCAGAGAGCACTCAGGATGGCTCTCGAGTCGTTGCAGATACAAAGGGCCCCTTCTCGCAGGGAGGGGGGCCCACGGGACGCTCTCGCGCTGTGGCAGGAAGCCCTGCCTCCTTAGCGGGTTGGCACGGGTATCTCGGGGGACACCTGGTGTCACCCGCACGGAGTCAAGCCCCGTTCTGAGACGGGAGAGGTGCCGGGGCATGCTCTCCATACCCTGCACGGGAAAAGTGCCTCCTCACGCAATGGGCGTGGCATCACGTGTGTTTTCTCGACTTGCGGCGGTGGGTTCTCGAGTTGTGGCGGGGCCCTGGCCAGTCTCCCCTGTTAGCCCAGTGGGGTGGTGTTGCCTCCTTTGGAGCGGCGAGGGCAGGGAGCCGCCTCGGTATTCCCCAGGAGGCGCTGCGGTGCACCGGGTCTCCGTCAAGCATTGAGCTAGGGCCCTCGGGGTGCCCCTCGAGGTGGGATGGGCATCTCGGGGCATCTCTGGAGTGGCATCAAGGGAGCCGAGGGGACTCAGCCTTTCTCTCGGGTCACAGTAAGGGGAAACCGGGCTTCATCTCGAATGCAGGGTCGAAGGTCGTGCTTTTCCTGGAGTCGCAGCGGGAGGCGGGGGTTGCCTCTCGGGATCCCATGCCAGGCTCCTCAGGGAGCTTCTCCTGTTGCCTCTGGGAAGTGCCGGCCTCCCTTGCCATTGCCAGGGGCAGCTGGGCTTCCCGTCGATTCGCTGCAATGGAATGTGGCCCCATGTGCCATTGCGGGCTTCCTTGGGGACCTTTGGCCTTGGGGCCGGATCTGGTGTCTTGGGGCCTCCTCTGGAGCGTCAGGAGAAGTGACAGGCCTCCTCTTGAGGTGCGAAGGAAAGTAGGGATTCCCGTCGAGTGGAGGCAAAGCCGGCGGCCCCCCTCTCGAGAAGAGGTGGCGTAGGGGAGGTGGGATCGCTGTCTAACTGTGCCTGGAGACGCGGGGTTCCACTCGCGTGGGGACACGGGGATCTCGGGGCATCTCTGGGGCCGCCTAGACGGAGTCCAGCCTGCTTTGCAGGGCCAGAGAGCACTCAGGATGGCTCTCGAGTCGCTGCAGATACAAAGGGCCCCTTCTCGCAGGAAGGGGGGCCCACGGGACGCTCTCGCGCTGTGGCGGGAAGCCCTGCCTTCTTAGCGGGTTGGCACGGGTATCTCGGGGGACACCTGGTGTCACCCGCACGGAGTCAAGCCCCGTTCTGAGACGGGAGAGGTGCCGGGGCATGCTCTCCATGCCCTGCACGGGAATAGTGCCTCCTCACGCAATGGGCGTGGCATCACGTGGGTTTTCTCGACTTGCGGCGGTGGGTTCTCGAGTTGTGGCGGGGCCCTGGCCAGTCTCCCCTGTTAGCCCAGTGGGGTGGTGTTGCCTCCTTTGGAGCGGCGAGGGCAGGGAGCCGCCTCGGTATTCCCCAGGAGGCGCTGCGGTGCACCGGGTCTCCGTCAAGCATTGAGCTAGGGCCCTCGGGGTGCCCCTCGAGGTGGGATGGGCATCTCGGGGCATCTCTGGAGTGGCATCAAGGGAGCCGAGGGGACTCAGCCTTTCTCTCGGGTCACAGGACGGGGAAACCGGGCTTCATCTCGAATGCAGGGTCGAAGGTCGTGCTTTTCCTGGAGTCGCAGCGGGAGGCGGGGGTTGCCTCTCTGGATCCCATGCCAGGCTCCTCAGGGAGCTTCTCCTGTTGCCTCTGGGAAGTGCCGGCCTCCCTTGCCATTGCCAGGGGCAGCTGGGCTTCCCGTCGATTCGCTGCAATGGAATGTGGCCCCATGTGCCATTGCGGGCTTCCTTGGGGACCTTTGGCCTTGGGGCCGGATCTGGTGTCTTGGGGCCTCCTCTGGAGCGTCAGGAGAAGTGACAGGCCTCCTCTTGAGGTGCGAAGGAAAGTAGGGATTCCCGTCGAGTGGAGGCAAAGCCGGCGGCCCCCCTCTCGAGAAGAGGTGGCGTAGGGGAGGTGGGATCGCTGTCTAACTGTGCCTGGAGACGCGGGGTTCCACTCGCGTGGGGACACGGGGATCTCGGGGCACCTCTGGGGCCGCCTAGACGGAGTCCAGCCTGCTTTGCAGGGCCAGAGAGCACTCAGGATGGCTCTCGATTCGCTGCAGATACAAAGGGCCCCTTCTCGCAGGAAGGGGGGCCCACGGGACGCTCTCGCGCTGTGGCGGGAAGCCCTGCCTTCTTAGCGGGTTGGCACGGGTATCTCGGGGGACACCTGGTGTCACCCGCACGGAGTCAAGCCCCGTTCTGAGACGGGAGAGGTGCCGGGGCATGCTCTCCATGCCCTGCACGGGAAAAGTGCCTCCTCACGCAATGGGCGTGGCATCACGTGGGTTTTCTCGACTTGCGGCGGTGGGTTCTCGAGTTGTGGTGGGGCCCTGGCCAGTCTCCCCTGTTAGCCCAGTGGGGTGGTGTTGCCTCCTTTGGAGCGGCGAGGGCAGGGAGCCGCCTCGGTATTCCCCAGGAGGCGCTGCGGTGCACCGGGTCTCCGTCAAGCATTGAGCTAGGGCCCTCGGGGTGCCCCTCGAGGTGGGATGGGCATCTCGGGGCATCTCTGGAGTGGCATCAAGGGAGCCGAGGGGACTCAGCCTTTCTCTCGGGTCACAGGACGGGGAAACCGGGCTTCATCTCGAATGCAGGGTCGAAGGTCGTGCTTTTCCTGGAGTCGCAGCGGGAGGCGGGGGTTGCCTCTCTGGATCCGATGCCAGGCGCCTCAGGGAGCCTCTCTTGTTGCCTCTGGGAAGTGCCGGCCGGCCTCCTTTACCATTGCCAGGGGCAGCTGGGCTTCCCGTCGATTCGCTGCGATGCAATGGGGCCCCATGTGCCATTGCGGTCTTCCTTGGGGATCTTTGGACTTGGGGCCGGAACTGCTGTCTTGGGGCCTCCTCTGGAGCATCAGGAGAAGGGACAGGCCTCCTCTTCAGGTGCGAAGGAAAGTAGGAATTCCAGTCGAGTGGAGGCAAAGCCGGCGGCCCCCCTCTCGAGAAGAGGTGGCGTAGGAGAGGCGGGGTCGCTGTCGAGCCGCGCCGGGAGACTCGGGGTTGCACTCGCGTGGGGACACGAGGATCTCGGGGAACCTTTGGGGCTGCCTAGACGGAGTCCAGCCTGCTTTGCAGGGCCAGAGAGCACTCAGGATGGCTCTCGAGTCGTTGCAGATACAAAGTGCCCCTTCTCGCAGGGAGGGGGGCCCACGGGACGCTCTCGCGCTGTGGCGGGAAGCCCTGCCTTCTTGGCGGGTTGGTACGGGTATCTCGGGGGAAACCTGGTGCCACCCGCACGGAGTCAAGCCCCGTTCTGAGCCGGGAGAGGTGCCGGGGCATGCTCTCCATGCCCTGCACGGGAAAAGTGCCTCCTCACGCAATGGGCGTGGCATCACGTGGGTTTTCTCGACTTGCGGTGGTGGGTTCTTGAGTTGTGGCGGGGCCCTGGCTAGTCTCCCCTGTTAGCCCACTGGGGTGGTGTTGCCTCCTTTGGAGCGGCGAGGGGAGGGAGCTGCCTCGGGATTCCCCAGGAGGCGCTGCAGCGCACAGGGTCCGCGGCACGGCACGCATAGGGCTAGGACCCTCGGGGTGCCCCTCGAGGTCGGATGGGCTTCTCGGGGCATCTCTGGGGTGGCATCAAGGGAGCCGCGGGGACTCAGCCTTTCTCTCGGGTCACAGTAAGGGGAAATCGGGCTTCATCTCGAATGCAGTGTCGAAGGTCGTGCTTTTCCTGGAGTCGCAGCGGGAGGCGGGGGTTGCCTCTCTGGATCCCATGCCAGGCTCCTCAGGGAGCTTCTCTTGTTGCCTCTGGGAAGTGCCGACCTCCTTTGCCATTGCCAGGGGCAGCTGGGCTTCCCGTCGATTCGCTGCGATGCAATGGGTCCCCATGTGCCATTGCGGTTTTCCTTGGGGACCTTCGTTCTTGGGGCCAGAACTGGTGTCTTGGGGCCTCCTCTGGAGCGTCAGGAGAAGTGACAGGCCTCCATTTGAGGTGCGAAGGAAAGTAGGGATTCCAGTCGAGTGGAGGCAAGGCCGGCGGCCCCCCTCTCGAGAAGAGGTGGCGTAGGTGAGGCGGGGTCGCTGTCGAGCCGCGCCTGGAGACTCGGGGCTCCGCTCTCTTGGGGACACGGGGATCTCGGGGAACCTCTGGGGGCGCCTAGAGGGAGTCCAGCCTCCTTTGAGGGCCAGAGAGCACTCAAGATGGCTCTCGAGTCGCTGCAGATACAAAGGGCCCCTTCTCGCACGGAGGGGGGCCCACAGGACGCTCTCGCGCTGTGGCGGGAAGCCCTGCCTTCTTGACCGGTTGGCACGGCTATCTCGGGGGACACCTGGTGTCGGCCGCACGGAGTGAAGCCCCGTTCTGAGCCGGGAGAGGTACCGGGGCATGCTCTCCACGCCCAGCAAGGGAAATGCGCCTCCTCACGCAGTGGGCGTGGCATCACGTGGGGTTTCTCGACTTGGCGCGGTGGGTTCTCGAGTTGCGGCGGGGACCCTGGCCCGTCGCCCCTATTAGCCCAGCGGGGTCGTGGTGCCTCCTATGGAGCGGCGAGGGGAGGGAGCCGCCTTGGGTTTCCCCAGGAGGCGCTGCAGCGCACCGGGTCCGCGGCAAGCATTGAGCTAGGACCCTCGGGGTGCCCCTCGAGGTGGGATGGGCATCTCGGGGCATCTCTGGAGTGGCATCAAGGGAGCCGCGGGGACTCAGCCTTTCTCTCGGGTCACAGTAAGGGGAAACCGGGCTTCATCTGGAATGCAGGGTCGAAGGTCGTGGTTTTCCTGGAGTCGCAGCGGGAGGCGGGGGTTGCCTCTCTGGATCCCATGCCAGGCTCCTCAGGGAGCTTCTCCTGTTGCCTCTGGGAAGTGCCGGCCTCCCTTGCCATTGCCAGGGGCAGCTGGGCTTCCCGTCGATTCGCTGCAATGGAATGTGGCCCCATGTGCCATTGCGGGCTTCCTTGGGGACCTTTGGCCTTGGGGCCGGATCTGGTGTCTTGGGGCCTCCTCTGGAGCGTCAGGAGAAGTGACAGGCCTTCTCTTGAGGTGCGAAGGAAAGTAGGGATTCCCGTCGAGTGGAGGCAAAGCCGGCGGCCCCCCTCTCAAGAAGAGGTGGCGTAGGGGAGGTGGGATCGCTGTCTAACTGTGCCTGGAGACGCGGGGTTCCACTCGCGTGGGGACACGGGGATCTCGGGGCACCTCTGGGGCCGCCTAGACGGAGTCCAGCCTGCTTTGCAGGGCCAGAGAGCACTCAGGATGGCTCTCGAGTCGCTGCAGATACAAAGGGCCCCTTCTCGCAGGGAGGGGGGCCCACGGGACGCTCTCGCGCTGTGGTGGGAAGCCCTGCCTTCTTAGCGGGTTGGCACGGGTATCTCGGGGGACACCTGGTGTCACCCGCACGGAGTCAAGCCCCGTTCTGAGCCGCGAGAGGTGCCGGGGCATGCTCTCCATGCCCTGCACGGGAAAAGTGCCTCCTCACGCAATGGGCGTGGCATCACGTGGCTTTTCCCGACTTGCGGCGGTGGGTTCTCGAGTTGTGGCGGGGCCCTGGCCAGTCTCCCCTGTTAGCCCAGTGGGGTGGTGTTGCCTCCTTTGGAGCGGCGAGGGCAGGGAGCCGCCTCGGTATTCCCCAGGAGGCGTT
This sequence comes from Giraffa tippelskirchi, assembly GCF_054371585.1. Lineage (NCBI taxonomy): Eukaryota > Metazoa > Chordata > Mammalia > Artiodactyla > Giraffidae > Giraffa > Giraffa tippelskirchi. The sequence continues at coordinate 5,117,664 of NC_137288.1, read as the reverse complement.
GCGGTGCACCGGGTCTCCGTCAAGCATTGAGCTAGGGCCCTCGGGGTGCCCCTCGAGGTGGGATGGGCATCTCGGGGCATCTCTGGAGTGGCATCAAGGGAGCCGAGGGGACTCAGCCTTTCTCTCGGGTCACAGCACGGGGAAACCGGGCTTCATCTGGAATGCAGGGTCGAAGGTCGTGCTTTTCCTGGAGTCGCAGCGGGAGGCGGGGGTTGCCTCTCTGGATCTGATGCCAGGCACCTCAGGGAGCCTCTCTTGTTGCCTCTGGGAAGTGCCGGCCGGCCTCCTTTACCATTGCCAGGGGCAGCTGGGCTTCCCGTCGATTCGCTGCGATGCAATGGGGCCCCATGTGCCATTGCGGTCTTCCTTGGGGATCTTTGGACTTGGGGCCGGAACTGCTGTCTTGGGGCCTCCTCTGGAGCATGAGGAGAAGGGACAGGCCTCCTCTTCAGGTGCGAAGGAAAGTAGGAATTCCAGTCGAGTGGAGGCAAAGCCGGCGGCCCCCCTCTCGAGAAGAGGTGGCGTAGGAGAGGCGGGGTCGCTGTCGAGCCGCGCCGGGAGACTCGGGGTTGCACTCGCGTGGGGACACGAGGATCTCGGGGAACCTTTGGGGCTGCCTAGACGGAGTCCAGCCTGCTTTGCAGGGCCAGAGAGCACTCAGGATGGCTCTCGAGTCGTTGCAGATACAAAGTGCCCCTTCGCGCAGGGAGGGGGGCCCACGGGACGCTCTCGCGCTGTGGCGGGAAGCCCTGCCTTCTTGGCGGGTTGGTACGGGTATCTCGGGGGAAACTTGGTGCCACCCGCACGGAGTCAAGCCCCGTTCTGAGCCGGGAGAGGTGCCGGGGCATGCTCTCCATGCCCTGCACGGGAAAAGTGCCTCCTCACGCAATGGGCGTGGCATCACGTGGGTTTTCTCGACTTGCGGTGGTGGGTTCTTGAGTTGTGGCGGGGCCCTGGCTCGTCTCCCCTGTTAGCCCACTGGGGTGGTGTTGCCTACTTTGGAGCGGCGAGGGGAGGGAGCTGCCTCGGGATTCCCCAGGAGGCGCTGCAGCGCACAGGGTCCGCGGCACGGCACGCATAGGTCTAGGACCCTCGGGGTGCCCCTCGAGGTCGGATGGGCTTCTCGGGGCATCTCTGGGGTGGCATCAAGGGAGCCGCGGGGACTCAGCCTTTCTCTCGGGTCACAGTAAGGGGAAATCGGGCTTCATCTCGAATGCAGGGTCGAAGGTCGTGCTTTTCCTGGAGTCGCAGCGGGAGGCGGGGGTTGCCTCTCTGGATCCCATCCCAGGCTCCTCAGGGACCTTCTCTTGTTGCCTCTGGGAAGTGCCGACCTCCTTTGCCATTGCCAGGGGCAGCTGGGCTTCCCGTCGATTCGCTGCGATGCAATGGGGCCCCTGTGCTATTGCGGTTTTCCTTGGGGACCTTCGTTCTTGGGGCCAGAACTGGTGTCTTGGGGCCTCCTCTGGAGCTTCAGGAGAAGTGACAGGCCTCCTTTTGAGGTGCGAAGGAAAGTAGGGATTCCAGTCGAGTGGAGGCAAAGCCGGCGGCCCCCCTCTCGAGAAGAGGTGGCGTAGGCGAGGCGGGGTCGCTGTCGAGCCGCGCCTGGAGACTCGGGGCTCTGCTCTCGTGGGGACACGGGGATCTCGGGGAACCTCTGGGGGCGCCTAGAGGGAGTCCAGCCTCCTTTGAGGGCCAGAGAGCACTCAAGATGGCTCTCGAGTCGCTGCAGATACAAAGGACCCCTTCTCGCACGGAGTGGGGCCCACAGGACCCTCTCGCGCTGTGGCGGGAAGCCCTGCCTTCTTGACCGGTTGGCACGGCTATCTTGGGGGACACCTGGTGTGGGCCGCACGGAGTGAAGCCCCGTTCTGAGCCGGGAGAGGTACCGGGGCATGCTCTCCACGCCCTGCAAGGGAAAAGCGCCTCCTCACGCAGTGGGCGTGGCATCACGTGGGGTTTCTCGACTTGCGGCGGTGGGTTCTCGAGTTGCGGCGGGGACCCTGGCCCGTCGCCCCTATTAGCCCAGCGGGGTCGTGGTGCCTCCTATGGAGCGGCGAGGGGAGGGAGCCGCCTTGGGTTTCCCCAGGAGGCGCTGCAGCGCACCGGGTCCGCGGCAAGCATTGAGCTAGGACCCTCGGGGTGCCCCTCGAGGTGGGATGGGCATCTCGGGGCATCTCTGGAGTGGCATCAAGGGAGCCGCGGGGACTCAGCCTTTCTCTCGGGTCACAGTAAGGGGAAACCGGGCTTCATCTCGAATGCAGGGTCGAAGGTTGTGCTTTTCCTGGAGTCACAGCGGGAGGCGGGGGTTGCCTCTCTGGATCCCATGCCAGGCTCCTCAGGGAGCTTCTCCTGTTGCCTCTGGGAAGTGCCGGCCTCCCTTGCCATTGCCAGGGGCAGCTGGGCTTCCCGTCGATTCGCTGCAATGGAATGTGGCCCCATGTGCCATTGCGGGCTTCCTTGGGGACCTTTGGCCTTGGGGCCGGATCTGGTGTCTTGGGGCCTCCTCTGGAGCGTCAGGAGAAGTGACAGGCCTCCTCTTGAGGTGCGAAGGAAAGTAGGGATTCCCGTCGAGTGGAGGCAAAGCCGGCGGCCCCCCTCTCGAGAAGAGGTGGCGTAGGGGAGGTGGGATCGCTGTCTAACTGTGCCTGGAGACGCGGGGTTCCACTCGCGTGGGGACACGGGGATCTCGGGGCACCTCTGGGGCCGCCTAGACGGAGTCCAGCCTGCTTTGCAGGGCCAGAGAGCACTCAGGATGGCTCTCGAGTCGCTGCAGATACAAAGGGCCCCTTCTCGCAGGGAGCGGGGCCCACGGGCCGCTCTCGCGCTGTGGCGGGAAGCCCTGCCTTCTTAGCGGGTTGGCACGGGTATCTCGGGGGACACCTGGTGTCACCCGCACGGAGTCAAGCCCCGTTCTGAGACGGGAGAGGTGCCGGGGCATGCTCTCCATGCCCTGCACGGGAAAAGTGCCTCCTCACGCAATGGGCGTGGCATCACGTGGGTTTTCTCGACTTGCGGCGGTGGGTTCTCGAGTTGTGGCGGGGCCCTGGCCAGTCTCCCCTGTTAGCCCAGTGGGGTGGTGTTGCCTCCTTTGGAGCGGCGAGGGCAGGGAGCCGCCTCGGTATTCCCCAGGAGGCGCTGCGGTGCACCGGGTCTCCGTCAAGCATTGAGCTAGGGCCCTCGGGGTGCCCCTCGAGGTGGGATGGGCATCTCGGGGCATCTCTGGAGTGGCATCAAGGGAGCCGAGGGGACTCAGCCTTTCTCTCGGGTCACAGCACGGGGAAACCGGGCTTCATCTCGAATGCAGGGTCGAAGGTCGTGCTTTTCCTGGAGTCGCAGCGGGAGGCGGGGGTTGCCTCTCTGGATCCGATGCCAGGCGCCTCAGGGAGCCTCTCTTGTTGCCTCTGGGAAGTGCCGGCCGGCCTCCCTTACCATTGCCAGGGGCAGCTGGGCTTCCCGTCGATTCGCTGCGATGCAATGGGGCCCCATGTGCCATTGCGGTCTTCCTTGGGGATCTTTGGACTTGGGGCCGGAACTGCTGTCTTGCGGCCTCCTCTGGAGCATCAGGAGAAGGGACAGGCCTCCTCTTCAGGTGCGAAGGAAAGTAGGAATTCCAGTCGAGTGGAGGCAAAGCCGGCGGCCCCCCTCTCGAGAAGAGGTGGCGTAGGAGAGGCGGGGTCGCTGTCGAGCCGCGCCGGGAGACTCGGGGTTGCACTCGCGTGGGGACACGAGGATCTCGGGGAACCTTTGGGGCTGCCTAGACGGAGTCCAGCCTGCTTTGCAGGGCCAGAGAGCACTCAGGATGGCTCTCGAGTCGTTGCAGATACAAAGTGCCCCTTCTCGCAGGGAGGGGGGCCCACGGGACGCTCTCGCGCTGTGGCGGGAAGCCCTGCCTTCTTGGCGGGTTGGTACGGGTATCTCGGGGGAAACCTGGTGCCACCCGCACGGAGTCAAGCCCCGTTCTGAGCCGGGAGAGGTGCCGGGGCATGCTCTCCATGCCCTGCACGGGAAAAGTGCCTCCTCACGCAATGGGCGTGGCATCACGTGGGTTTTCTCGACTTGCGGTGGTGGGTTCTTGAGTTGTGGCGGGGCCCTGGCTCGTCTCCCCTGTTAGCCCACTGGGGTGGTGTTGCCTCCTTTGGAGCGGCGAGGGGAGGGAGCTGCCTCGGGATTCCCCAGGAGGCGCTGCAGCGCACAGGGTCCGTGGCACGGCACGCATAGGGCTAGGACCCTCGGGGTGCCCCTCGAGGTCGGATGGGCTTCTCGGGGCATCTCTGGGGTGGCATCAAGGGAGCCGCGGGGACTCAGCCTTTCTCTCCGGTCACAGTAAGGGGAAATCGGGCTTCATCTCGAATGCAGGGTAGAAGGTCGAGCTTTTCCTGGAGTCGCAGCGGGAGGCAGGGGTTGCCTCTCTGGATCCCATCCCAGGCTCCTCAGGGACCTTCTCTTGTTGCCTCTGGGAAGTGCCGACCTCCTTTGCCATTGCCAGGGGCAGCTGGGCTTCCCGTCGATTCGCTGCGATGCAATGGGGCCCCATGTGCCATTGCGGTTTTCCTTGGGGACCTTCGTTCTTGGGGCCAGAACTGGTGTCTTGGGGCCTCCTCTGGAGCGTCAGGAGAAGTGACAGGCCTCCTTTTGAGGTGCGAAGGAAAGTAGGGATTCCAGTCGAGTGGAGGCAAAGCCGGCGGCCCCCCTCTCGAGAAGAGGTGGCGTAGGCGAGGCGGGGTCGCTGTCGAGCCGCGCCTGGAGACTCGGGGCTCTGCTCTCGTGGGGACACGGGGATCTCGGGGAACCTCTGGGGGCGCCTAGAGGGAGTCCAGCCTCCTTTGAGGGCCAGAGAGCACTCAAGATGGCTCTCGAGTCGCTGCAGATACAAAGGACCCCTTCTCGCACGGAGGGGGGCCCACAGGACCCTCTCGCGCTGTGGCGGGAAGCCCTGTCTTCTTGACCGGTTGGCACGGCTATCTCGGGGGACACCTGGTGTCGGCCGCACGGAGTGAAGCCCCGTTCTGAGCCGGGAGAGGTACCGGGGCATGCTCTCCACGCCCTGCAAGGGAAAAGCGCCTCCTCACGCAGTGGGCGTGGCATCACGTGGGGTTTCTCGACTTGCGGCGGTGGGTTCTCGAGTTGCGGCGGGGACCCTGGCCCGTCGCCCCTATTAGCCCAGCGGGGTCGTGGTGCCTCCTATGGAGCGGCGAGGGGAGGGAGCCGCCTTGGGTTTCCCCAGGAGGCGCTGCAGCGCACCGGGTCCGCGGCAAGCATTGAGCTAGGACCCTCGGGGTGCCCCTCGAGGTGGGATGGGCATCTCGGGGCATCTCTGGAGTGGCATCAAGGGAGCCGCGGGGACTCAGCCTTTCTCTCGGGTCACAGTAAGGGGAAATTGGGCTTCATCTCGAATGCAGGGTCGAAGGTCGTGCTTTTCCTGGAGTCGCAGCGGGAGGCGGGGGTTGCCTCTCTGGATCCCATGCCAGGCTCCTCAGGGAGCTTCTCCTGTTGCCTCTGGGAAGTGCCGGCCTCCCTTGCCATTGCCAGGGGCAGCTGGGCTTCCCGTCGATTCGCTGCAATGGAATGTGGCCCCATGTGCCATTGCGGGCTTCCTTGGGGACCTTTGGCCTTGGGGCCGGATCTGGTGTCTTGGGGCCTCCTCTGGAGCGTCAGGAGAAGTGACAGGCCTCCTCTTGAGGTGCGAAGGAAAGTAGGGATTCCCGTCGAGTGGAGGCAAAGCCGGCGGCCCCCCTCTCGAGAAGAGGTGGCGTAGGGGAGGTGGGATCGCTGTCTAACTGTGCCTGGAGACGCGGGGTTCCACTCGCGTGGGGACACGGGGATCTCGGGGCACCTCTGGGGCCGCCTAGACGGAGTCCAGCCTGCTTTGCAGGGCCAGAGAGCACTCAGGATGGCTCTCGAGTCGTTGCAGATACAAAGGGCCCCTTCTCGCAGGGAGGGGGGCCCACGGGACGCTCTCGCGCTGTGGCGGGAAGCCCTGCCTCCTTAGCGGGTTGGCACGGGTATCTCGGGGGACACCTGGTGCCACCCGCACGGAGTCAAGCCCCGTTCTGAGACGGGAGAGGTGCCGGGGCATGCTCTCCATGCCCTGCACGGGAAAAGTGCCTCCTCACGCAATGGGCGTGGCATCACGTGTGTTTTCTCGACTTGCGGCGGTGGGTTCTCGAGTTGTGGCGGGGCCCTGGCCAGTCTCCCCTGTTAGCCCAGTGGGGTGGTGTTGCCTCCTTTGGAGCGGCGAGGGCAGGGAGCCGCCTCGGTATTCCCCAGGAGGCGCTGCGGTGCACCGGGTCTCCGTCAAGCATTGAGCTAGGGCCCTCGGGGTGCCCCTCGAGGTGGGATGGGCATCTCGGGGCATCTCTGGAGTGGCATCAAGGGAGCCGAGGGGACTCAGCCTTTCTCTCGGGTCACAGCACGGGGAAACCGGGCTTCATCTCGAATGCAGGGTCGAAGGTCGTGCTTTTCCTGGAGTCGCAGCGGGAGGCGGGGGTTGCCTCTCTGGATCCGATGCCAGGCGCCTCAGGGAGCCTCTCTTGTTGCCTCTGGGAAGTGCCGGCCGGCCTCCTTTACCATTGCCAGGGGCAGCTGGGCTTCCCGTCGATTCGCTGCGATGCAATGGGGCCCCATGTGCCATTGTGGTCTTCCTTGGGGATCTTTGGACTTGGGGCCGGAACTGCTGTCTTGGGGCCTCCTCTGGAGCATCAGGAGAAGGGACAGGCCTCCTCTTCAGGTGCGAAGGAAAGTAGGAATTCCAGTCGAGTGGAGGCAAAGCCGGCGGCCCCCCTCTCGAGAAGAGGTGGCGTAGGAGAGGCGGGGTCGCTGTCGAGCCGCGCCGGGAGACTCGGGGTTGCACTCGCGTGGGGACACGAGGATCTCGGGGAACCTTTGGGGCTGCCTAGACGGAGTCCAGCCTGCTTTGCAGGGCCAGAGAGCACTCAGGATGGCTCTCGAGTCGTTGCAGATACAAAGTGCCCCTTCTCGCAGGGAGGGGGGCCCACGGGACGCTCTCGCGCTGTGGCGGGAAGCCCTGCCTTCTTGGCGGGTTGGTACGGGGATCTCGGGGGAAACCTGGTGCCACCCGCACGGAGTCAAGCCCAGTTCTGAGCCGGGAGAGGTGCCGGGGCATGCTCTCCATGCCCTGCACGGGAAAAGTGCCTCCTCACGCAATGGGCGTGGCATCACGTGGGTTTTCTCGACTTGCGGTGGTGGGTTCTTGAGTTGTGGCGGGGCCCTGGCTCGTCTCCCCTGTTAGCCCACTGGGGTGGTGTTGCCTCCTTTGGAGCGGCGAGGGGAGGGAGCTGCCTCGGGATTCCCCAGGAGGCGCTGCAGCGCACAGGGTCCGCGGCACGGCACGCATAGGGCTAGGACCCTCGGGGTGCCCCTCGAGGTCGGATGGGCTTCTCGGGGCATCTCTGGGGTGGCATCAAGGGAGCCGCGGGGACTCAGCCTTTCTCTCGGGTCACAGTAAGGGGAAATCGGGCTTCATCTCGAATGCAGGGTCGGAGGTCGTGCTTTTCCTGGAGTCGCAGCGGGAGGCGGGGGTTGCCTCTCTGGATCCCATGCCAGGCTCCTCAGGGAGCTTCTCTTGTTGCCTCTGGGAAGTGCCGACCTCCTTTGCCATTGCCAGGGGCAGCTGGGCTTCCCGTCAATTCGCTGCGATGCAATGGGGCCCCATGTGCCATTGCGGTTTTCCTTGGGGACCTTCGTTCTTGGGGCCAGAACTGGTGTCTTGGGGCCTCCTCTGGAGCGTCAGGAGAAGTGACAGGCCTCCTTTTGAGGTGCGAAGGAAAGTAGGGATTCCAGTCGAGTGGAGGCAAAGCCGGCGGCCCCCCTCTCGAGAAGAGGTGGCGTAGGCGAGGCGGGGTCGCTGTCGAGCCGCGCCTGGAGACTCGGGGCTCCGCTCTCGTGGGGACACGGGGATCTCGGGGAACCTCTGGGGGCGCCTAGAGGGAGTCCAGCCTCCTTTGAGGGCCAGAGAGCACTCAAGATGGCTCTCGAGTCGCTGCAGATACAAAGGGCCCCTTCTCGCACGGAGGGGGGCCCACAGGACCCTCTCGCGCTGTGGCGGGAAGCCCTGCCTTCTTGACCGGTTGGCACGGCTATCTCGGGGGACACCTGGTGTCGGCCGCACGGAGTGAAGCCCCGTTCTGAGCCGGGAGAGGTACCGGGGCATGCTCTCCACGCCCTGCAAGGGAAAAGCACCTCCTCACGCAGTGGGCGTGGCATCACGTGGGGTTTCTCGACTTGCGGCGGTGGGTTCTCGAGTTGCGGCGGGGACCCTGGCCCGTCGCCCCTATTAGCCCAGCGGGGTCGTGGTGCCTCCTATGGAGCGGCTAGGGGAGGGAGCCGCCTTGGGTTTCCCCAGGAGGCGCTGCAGCGCACCGGGTCCGCGGCAAGCATTGAGCTAGGACCCTCGGGGTGCCCCTCGAGGTGGGATGGGCATCTCGGGGCATCTCTGGAGTGGCCTCAAGGGAGCCGCGGGGACTCAGCCTTTCTCTCGGCTCACAGTAAGGGGAAACCGGGCTTCATCTCGAATGCAGGGTCGAAGGTCGTGCTTTTCCTGGAGTCGCAGCGGGAGGCGGGGGTTGCCTCTCTGGATCCGATGCCAGGCGCCTCAGGGAGCCTCTCCTGTTGCCTCTGGGAAGTGCCGGCCGGCCTCCTTTACCATTGCCAGGGGCAGCTGGGCTTCCCGTCGATTCGCTGCGATGCAATGGGGCCCCATGTGCCATTGCGGTCTTCCTTGGGGATCTTTGGACTTGGGGCCGGAACTGCTGTCTTGGGGCCTCCTCTGGAGCATCAGGAGAAGGGACAGGCCTCCTCTTCAGGTGCGAAGGAAAGTAGGAATTCCAGTCGAGTGGAGGCAAAGCCGGCGGCCCCCCTCTCGAGAAGAGGTGGCGTAGGAGAGGCGGGGTCGCTGTCGAGCCGCGCCGGGAGACTCGGGGTTGCACTCGCGTGGGGACACGAGGATCTCGGGGAACCTTTGGGGCTGCCTAGACGGAGTCCAGCCTGCTTTGCAGGGCCAGAGAGCACTCAGGATGGCTCTCGAGTCGTTGCAGATACAAAGTGCCCCTTCTCGCAGGGAGGGGGGCCCACGGGACGCTCTCGCGCTGTGGCGGGAAGCCCTGCCTTCTTGGCGGGTTGGTACGGGTATCTCGGGGGAAACCTGGTGCCACCCGCACGGAGTCAAGCCCCGTTCTGAGCCGGGAGAGGTGCCGGGGCATGCTCTCCATGCCCTGCACGGGAAAAGTGCCTCCTCACGCAATGGGCGTGGCATCACGTGGGTTTTCTCGACTTGCGGTGGTGGGTTCTTGAGTTGTGGCGGGGCCCTGGCTCGTCTCCCCTGTTAGCCCACTGGGGTGGTGTTGCCTACTTTGGAGCGGCGAGGGGAGGGAGCTGCCTCGGGATTCCCCAGGAGGCGCTGCAGCGCACAGGGTCCGCGGCACGGCACGCATAGGGCTAGGACCCTCGGGGTGCCCCTCGAGGTCGGATGGGCTTCTCGGGGCATCTCTGGGGTGGCATCAAGGGAGCCGCGGGGACTCAGCCTTTCTCTCGGGTCACAGTAAGGGGAAATCGGGCTTCATCTCGAATGCAGGGTCGAAGGTCGTGCTTTTCCTGGAGTCGCAGCGGGAGACGGGGGTTGCCTCTCTGGATCCCATCCCAGGCTCCTCAGGGACCTTCTCTTGTTGCCTCTGGGAAGTGCCGACCTCCTTTGCCATTGCCAGGGGCAGCTGGGCTTCCCGTCGATTCGCTGCGATGCAATGGGGCCCCATGTGCCATTGCGGTTTTCCTTGGGGACCTTCGTTCTTGGGGCCAGAACTGGTGTCTTGGGGCCTCCTCTGGAGCTTCAGGAGAAGTGACAGGCCTCCTTTTGAGGTACGAAGGAAAGTAGGGATTCCAGTCGAGTGGAGGCAAAGCCGGCGGCCCCCCTCTCGAGAAGAGGTGGCGTAGGCGAGGCGGGGTCGCTGTCGAGCCGCGCCTGGAGACTCGGGGCTCTGCTCTCGTGGGGACACGGGGATCTCGGGGAACCTCTGGGGGCGCCTAGAGGGAGTCCAGCCTCCTTTGAGGGCCAGAGAGCACTCAAGATGGCTCTCGAGTCGCTGCAGATACAAAGGACCCCTTCTCGCACGGAGTGGGGCCCACAGGACCCTCTCGCGCTGTGGCGGGAAGCCCTGCCTTCTTGACCGGTTGGCACGGCTATCTTGGGGGACACCTGGTGTCGGCCGCACGGAGTGAAGCCCCGTTCTGAGCCGGGAGAGGTACCGGGGCATGCTCTCCACGCCCTGCAAGGGAAAAGCGCCTCCTCACGCAGTGGACGTGGCATCACGTGGGGTTTCTCGACTTGCGGCGGTGGGTTCTCGAGTTACGGCGGGGACCCTGGCCCGTCGCCCCTATTAGCCCAGCGGGGTCGTGGTGCCTGCTATGGAGCGGCGAGGGGAGGGAGCCGCCTTGGGTTTCCCCAGGAGGCGCTGCAGCGCACCGGGTCCGCGGCAAGCATTGAGCTAGGACCCTCGGGGTGCCCCTCGAGGTGGGATGGGCATCTCGGGGCATCTCTGGAGTGGCATCAAGGGAGCCGCGGGGACTCAGCCTTTCTCTCGGGTCACAGTAAGGGGAAACCGGGCTTCATCTCGAATGCAGGGTCGAAGGTCGTGCTTTTCCTGGAGTCGCAGCGGGAGGCGGGGGTTGCCTCTCTGGATCCCATGCCAGGCTCCTCAGGGAGCTTCTCCTGTTGCCTCTGGGAAGTGCCGGCCTCCCTTGCCATTGCCAGGGGCAGCTGGGCTTCCCGTCGATTCGCTGCAATGGAATGTGGCCCCATGTGCCATTGCGGGCTTCCTTGCGGACCTTTGGCCTTGGGGCCGGATCTGGTGTCTTGGGGCCTCCTCTGGAGCGTCAGGAGAAGTGACAGGCCTCCTCTTGAGGTGCGAAGGAAAGTAGGGATTCCCGTCGAGTGGAGGCAAAGCCGGCGGCCCCCCTCTCGAGAAGAGGTGGCGTAGGGGAGGTGGGATCGCTGTCTAACTGTGCCTGGAGACGCGGGGTTCCACTCGCGTGGGGACACGGGGATCTCGGGGCACCTCTGGGGCCCTCTAGACGGAGTCCAGCCTGCTTTGCAGGGCCAGAGAGCACTCAGGATGACTCTCGAGTCGCTGCAGATACAAAGGGCCCCTTCTCGCAGGGAGGGGGGCCAACGGGACGCTCTCGCGCTGTGGCGGGAAGCCCTGCCTTCTTAGCGGGTTGGCACGGGTATCTCGGGGGACACCTGGTGTCACCCGCACGGAGTCAAGCCCCGTTCTGAGACGGGAGAGGTGCCGGGGCATGCTCTCCATGCCCTGCACGGGAAAAGTGCCTCCTCACGCAATGGGCGTGGCATCACGTGTGTTTTCTCGACTTGCGGCGGTGTGTTCTCGAGTTGTGGCGGGGCCCTGGCCAGTCTCCCCTGTTAGCCCAGTGGGGTGGTGTTGCCTCCTTTGGAGCGGCGAGGGCAGGGAGCCGCCTCGGTATTCCCCAGGAGGCGCTGCGGTGCACCGGGTCTCCGTCAAGCATTGAGCTAGGGCCCTCGGGGTGCCCCTCGAGGTGGGATGGGCACCTCGGGGCATCTCTGGAGTGGCATCAAGGGAGCCGAGGGGACTCAGCCTTTCTCTCGGGTCACAGGACAGGGAAACCGGGCTTCATCTCGAATGCAGGGTCGAAGGTCGTGCTTTTCCTGGAGTCGGAGTGGGAGGCGGGGGTTGCCTCTCTGGATCTGATGCCAGGCGCCTCAGAGAGCCTCTCTTGTTGCCTCTGGGAAGTGCCGGCCGGCCTCCTTTACCATTGCCAGGGGCAGCTGGGCTTCCCGTCGATTCGCTGCGATGCAATGGGGCCCCATGTGCCATTGCGGTCTTCCTTGGGGATCTTTGGACTTGGGGCCGGAACTGCTGTCTTGGGGCCTCCTCTGGAGCATCAGGAGAAGGGACAGGCCTCCTCTTCAGGTGCGAAGGAAAGTAGGAATTCCCGTCGAGTGGAGGCAAAGCCGGCGGCCCCGCTCTCGAGAAGAGGTGGCGTAGGAGAGGCGGGGTCGCTGTCGAGCCGCGCCGGGAGACTCGGGCTTGCACTCGCGTGGGGACACGAGGATCTCGGGGAACCTTTGGGGCTGCCTAGACGGAGTCCAGCCTGCTTTGCAGGGCCAGAGAGCACTCAGGATGGCTCTCGAGTCGTTGCAGATACAAAGTGCCCCTTCTCGCAGGGAGGGGGGCCCACGGGACGCTCTCGCGCTGTGGCGGGAAGCCCTGCCTTCTTGGCGGGTTGGTACGGGTATCTCGGGGGAAACCTGGTGCCACCCGCACGGAGTCAAGCCCCGTTCTGAGCCGGGAGAGGTGCCGGGGCATGCTCTCCATGCCCTGCACGGGAAAAGTGCCTCCTCACGCAATGGGCGTGGCATCACGTGGGTTTTCTCGACTTGCGGTGGTGGGTTCTTGAGTTGTGGCGGGGCCCTGGCTCGTCTCCCCTGTTAGCCCACTGGGGTGGTGTTGCCTCCTTTGGAGGGGCGAGGGGAGGGAGCTGCCTCGGGATTCCCCAGGAGGCGCTACAGCGCACAGGGTCCGCGGCACGGCACGCATAGAGCTAGGACCCTCGGGGTGCCCCTCGAGGTCGGATGGGCTTCTCGGGGCATCTCTGGGGTGGCATCAAGGGAGCCGCGGGGACTCAGCCTTTCTCTCGGGTCACAGTAAGGGGAAATCGGGCTTCATCTCGAATGCAGGGTCGAAGGTCGTGCTTTTCCTGGAGTCGCAGCGGGAGGCGGGGGTTGCCTCTCTGGATCCCATGCCAGGCTCCTCAGGGAGCTTCTCTTGTTGCCTCTGGGAAGTGCCGACCTCCTTTGCCATTGCCAGGGGCAGCTGGGCTTCCCGTCGATTTGCTGCGATGCAATGGGGCCCCATGTGCCATTGCGGTTTTCCTTGGGGACCTTCGTTCTTGGGGCCAGAACTGGTGTCTTGGGGCCTCCTCTGGAGCGTCAGGAGAAGTGACAGGCCTCCTTTTGAGGTGCGAAGGAAAGTAGGGATTCCAGTCGAGTGGAGGAAAAGCCGGCGGCCCCCCTCTCGAGAAGAGGTGGCGTAGGCGAGGGGGGGTCGCTGTCGAGCCGCGCCTGGAGACTCGGGGCTCCGCTCTCGTGGGGACACGGGGATCTCGGGCAACCTCTGGGGGCGCCTAGAGGGAGTCCAGCCTCCTTTGAGGGCCAGAGAGCACTCAAGATGGCTCTCGAGTCGCTGCAGATACAAAGGGCCCCTTCTCACACGGAGGGGGGCCCACAGGACGCTCTCGCGCTGTGGCGGGAAGCCCTGCCTTCTTTACCGGTTGGCACGGCTATCTCGGGGGACACCTGGTGTCGGCCGCACGGAGTGAAGCCCCGTTCTGAGCCGGGAGAGGTACCGGGGTATGCTCTCCACGCCCTGCAAGGGAAAAGCGCCTCCTCACGCAGTGGGCGTGGCATCACGTGGGGTTTCTCGACTTGCGGCGGTGGGTTCTCGACTTGCGGCGGGGACCCTGGCCCGTCGCCCCTATTAGCCCAGCGGGGTCGTGGTGCCTCCTATGGAGCGGCGAGGGGAGGGAGCCTCCTTGGGTTTCCCCAGGAGGCGCTGCAGCGCACCGTGTCCGCGGCAAGCATTGAGCTAGGACCCTCGGGGTGCCCCTCGAGGTGGGATGGGCATCTCGGGGCATCTCTGGAGTGGCATCAAGGGAGCCGCGGGGACTCAGCCTTTCTCTCGGGTCACAGTAAGGGGAAACCGGGCTTCATCTCGAATGCAGGGTCGAAGGTCGTGCTTTTCCTGGAGTCGCAGCGGGAGGCGGGGGTTGCCTCTCTGGATCCCATGCCAGGCTCCTCAGGGAGCTTCTCCTGTTGCCTCTGGGAAGTGCCGGCCTCCCTTGCCATTGCCAGGGGCAGCTGGGCTTCCCGTCGATTCGCTGCAATGGAATGTGGCCCCATGTGCCATTGCGGGCTTCCTTGGGGACCTTTGGCCTTGGGGCCGGATCTGGTGTCTTGGGGCCTCCTCTGGAGCGTCAGGAGAAGTGACAGGCCTCCTCTTGAGGTGCGAAGGAAAGTAGGGATTCCCGTCGAGTGGAGGCAAGCCCGGCGGCCCCCCTCTCGAGAAGAGGTGGCGTAGGGGAGGTGGGATCGCTGTCTAACTGTGCCTGGAGACGCGGGGTTCCACTCGCGTGGGGACACGGGGATCTCGGGGCACCTCTGGGGCCGCCTAGACGGAGTCCAGCCTGCTTTGCAGGGCCAGAGAGCACTCAGGATGGCTCTCGAGTCGCTGCAGATACAAAGGGCCCCTTCTCGCAGGGAGGGGGGCCCACGGGACGCTCTCGCGCTGTGGCGGGAAGCCCTGCCTTCTTAGCGGGTTGGCACGGGTATCTCGGGGGACACCTGGTGTCACCCGCACGGAGTCAAGCCCCGTTCTGAGACGGGAGAGGTGCCGGGGCATGCTCTCCATGCCCTGCACGGGAAAGTGCCTCCTCACGCAATGGGCGTGGCATCACGTGGGTTTTCTCGACTTGCGGCGGTGGGTTCTCGAGTTGTGGCGGGGCCCTGGCCAGTCTCCCCTGTTAGCCCAGTGGGGTGGTGTTGCCTCCTTTGGAGCGGCGAGGGCAGGGAGCCGCCTCGGTATTCCCCAGGAGGCGCTGCGGTGCACCGGGTCTCCGTCAAGCATTGAGCTAGGGCCCTCGGGGTGCCCCTCGAGGTGGGATGGGCATCTCGGGGCATCTCTGGAGTGGCATCAAGGGAGCCGAGGGGACTCAGCCTTTCTCTCGGGTCACAGGACGGGGAAACCGGGCTTCATCTCGAATGCAGGGTCGAAGGTCGTGATTTTCCTGGAGTCGCAGCGGGAGGCGGGGGTTGCCTCTCTGGATCCGATGCCAGGCGCCTCAGGGAGCCTCTCTTGTTGCCTCTGGGAAGTGCCGGCCGGCCTCCCTTACCATTGCCAGGGGCAGCTGGGCTTCCCGTCGATTCGCTGCGATGCAATGGGGCCCCATGTGCCATTGCGGTCTTCCTTGGGGATCTTTGGACTTGGGGCCGGAACTGCTGTCTTGGGGCCTCCTCTGGAGCATCAGGAGAAGGGACAGGCCTCCTCTTCAGGTGCGAAGGAAAGTAGGAATTCCAGTCGAGTGGAGGCAAAGCCGGCGGCCCCCCTCTCGAGAAGAGGTGGCGTAGGAGAGGCGGGGTCGCTGTCGAGCCGCGCCGGGAGACTCGGGGTTGCACTCGCGTGGGGACACGAGGATCTCGGGGAACCTTTGGGGCTGCCTAGACGGAGTCCAGCCTGCTTTGCAGGGCCAGAGAGCACTCAGGATGGCTCTCGAGTCGTTGCAGATACAAAGTGCCCCTTCTCGCAGGGAGGGGGGCCCACGGGACGCTCTCGCGCTGTGGCGGGAAGCCCTGCCTTCTTGGCGGGTTGGTACGGGTATCTCGGGGGAAACCTGGTGCCACCCGCACGGAGTCAAGCCCCGTTCTGAGCCGGGAGAGGTGCCGGGGCATGCTCTCCATGCCCTGCACGGGAAAAGTGCCTCCTCACGCAATGGGCGTGGCATCACGTGGGTTTTCTCGACTTGCGGTGGTGGGTTCTTGAGTTGTGGCGGGGCCCTGGCTCGTCTCCCCTGTTAGCCCACTGGGGTGGTGTTGCCTACTTTGGAGCGGCGAGGGGAGGGAGCTGCCTCGGGATTCCCCAGGAGGCGCTGCAGCGCACAGGGTCCGCGGCACGGCACGCATAGGGCTAGGACCCTCGGGGTGCCCCTCGAGGTCGGATGGGCTTCTCGGGGCATCTCTGGGGTGGCATCAAGGGAGCCGCGGGGACTCAGCCTTTCTCTCGGGTCACAGTAAGGGGAAATCGGGCTTCATCTCGAATGCAGGGTCGAAGGTCGTGCTTTTCCTGGAGTCGCAGCGGGAGACGGGGGTTGCCTCTCTGGATCCCATCCCAGGCTCCTCAGGGACCTTCTCTTGTTGCCTCTGGGAAGTGCCGACCTCCTTTGCCATTGCCAGGGGCAGCTGGGCTTCCCGTCGATTCGCTGCGATGCAATGGGGCCCCATGTGCCATTGCGGTTTTCCTTGGGGACCTTCGTTCTTGGGGCCAGAACTGGTGTCTTGGGGCCTCCTCTGGAGCTTCAGGAGAAGTGACAGGCCTCCTTTTGAGGTACGAAGGAAAGTAGGGATTCCAGTCGAGTGGAGGCAAAGCCGGCGGCCCCCCTCTCGAGAAGAGGTGGCGTAGGCGAGGCGGGGTCGCTGTCGAGCCGCGCCTGGAGACTCGGGGCTCTGCTCTCGTGGGGACACGGGGATCTCGGGGAACCTCTGGGGGCGCCTAGAGGGAGTCCAGCCTCCTTTGAGGGCCAGAGAGCACTCAAGATGGCTCTCGAGTCGCTGCAGATACAAAGGACCCCTTCTCGCACGGAGTGGGGCCCACAGGACCCTCTCGCGCTGTGGCGGGAAGCCCTGCCTTCTTGACCGGTTGGCACGGCTATCTTGGGGGACACCTGGTGTCGGCCGCACGGAGTGAAGCCCCGTTCTGAGCCGGGAGAGGTACCGGGGCATGCTCTCCACGCCCTGCAAGGGAAAAGCGCCTCCTCACGCAGTGGACGTGGCATCACGTGGGGTTTCTCGACTTGCGGCGGTGGGTTCTCGAGTTACGGCGGGGACCCTGGCCCGTCGCCCCTATTAGCCCAGCGGGGTCGTGGTGCCTGCTATGGAGCGGCGAGGGGAGGGAGCCGCCTTGGGTTTCCCCAGGAGGCGCTGCAGCGCACCGGGTCCGCGGCAAGCATTGAGCTAGGACCCTCGGGGTGCCCCTCGAGGTGGGATGGGCATCTCGGGGCATCTCTGGAGTGGCATCAAGGGAGCCGCGGGGACTCAGCCTTTCTCTCGGGTCACAGTAAGGGGAAACCGGGCTTCATCTCGAATGCAGGGTCGAAGGTCGTGCTTTTCCTGGAGTCGCAGCGGGAGGCGGGGGTTGCCTCTCTGGATCCCATGCCAGGCTCCTCAGGGAGCTTCTCCTGTTGCCTCTGGGAAGTGCCGGCCTCCCTTGCCATTGCCAGGGGCAGCTGGGCTTCCCGTCGATTCGCTGCAATGGAATGTGGCCCCATGTGCCATTGCGGGCTTCCTTGCGGACCTTTGGCCTTGGGGCCGGATCTGGTGTCTTGGGGCCTCCTCTGGAGCGTCAGGAGAAGTGACAGGCCTCCTCTTGAGGTGCGAAGGAAAGTAGGGATTCCCGTCGAGTGGAGGCAAAGCCGGCGGCCCCCCTCTCGAGAAGAGGTGGCGTAGGGGAGGTGGGATCGCTGTCTAACTGTGCCTGGAGACGCGGGGTTCCACTCGCGTGGGGACACGGGGATCTCGGGGCACCTCTGGGGCCCTCTAGACGGAGTCCAGCCTGCTTTGCAGGGCCAGAGAGCACTCAGGATGACTCTCGAGTCGCTGCAGATACAAAGGGCCCCTTCTCGCAGGGAGGGGGGCCAACGGGACGCTCTCGCGCTGTGGCGGGAAGCCCTGCCTTCTTAGCGGGTTGGCACGGGTATCTCGGGGGACACCTGGTGTCACCCGCACGGAGTCAAGCCCCGTTCTGAGACGGGAGAGGTGCCGGGGCATGCTCTCCATGCCCTGCACGGGAAAAGTGCCTCCTCACGCAATGGGCGTGGCATCACGTGTGTTTTCTCGACTTGCGGCGGTGTGTTCTCGAGTTGTGGCGGGGCCCTGGCCAGTCTCCCCTGTTAGCCCAGTGGGGTGGTGTTGCCTCCTTTGGAGCGGCGAGGGCAGGGAGCCGCCTCGGTATTCCCCAGGAGGCGCTGCGGTGCACCGGGTCTCCGTCAAGCATTGAGCTAGGGCCCTCGGGGTGCCCCTCGAGGTGGGATGGGCACCTCGGGGCATCTCTGGAGTGGCATCAAGGGAGCCGAGGGGACTCAGCCTTTCTCTCGGGTCACAGGACAGGGAAACCGGGCTTCATCTCGAATGCAGGGTCGAAGGTCGTGCTTTTCCTGGAGTCGGAGTGGGAGGCGGGGGTTGCCTCTCTGGATCTGATGCCAGGCGCCTCAGAGAGCCTCTCTTGTTGCCTCTGGGAAGTGCCGGCCGGCCTCCTTTACCATTGCCAGGGGCAGCTGGGCTTCCCGTCGATTCGCTGCGATGCAATGGGGCCCCATGTGCCATTGCGGTCTTCCTTGGGGATCTTTGGACTTGGGGCCGGAACTGCTGTCTTGGGGCCTCCTCTGGAGCATCAGGAGAAGGGACAGGCCTCCTCTTCAGGTGCGAAGGAAAGTAGGAATTCCCGTCGAGTGGAGGCAAAGCCGGCGGCCCCGCTCTCGAGAAGAGGTGGCGTAGGAGAGGCGGGGTCGCTGTCGAGCCGCGCCGGGAGACTCGGGCTTGCACTCGCGTGGGGACACGAGGATCTCGGGGAACCTTTGGGGCTGCCTAGACGGAGTCCAGCCTGCTTTGCAGGGCCAGAGAGCACTCAGGATGGCTCTCGAGTCGTTGCAGATACAAAGTGCCCCTTCTCGCAGGGAGGGGGGCCCACGGGACGCTCTCGCGCTGTGGCGGGAAGCCCTGCCTTCTTGGCGGGTTGGTACGGGTATCTCGGGGGAAACCTGGTGCCACCCGCACGGAGTCAAGCCCCGTTCTGAGCCGGGAGAGGTGCCGGGGCATGCTCTCCATGCCCTGCACGGGAAAAGTGCCTCCTCACGCAATGGGCGTGGCATCACGTGGGTTTTCTCGACTTGCGGTGGTGGGTTCTTGAGTTGTGGCGGGGCCCTGGCTCGTCTCCCCTGTTAGCCCACTGGGGTGGTGTTGCCTCCTTTGGAGGGGCGAGGGGAGGGAGCTGCCTCGGGATTCCCCAGGAGGCGCTACAGCGCACAGGGTCCGCGGCACGGCACGCATAGAGCTAGGACCCTCGGGGTGCCCCTCGAGGTCGGATGGGCTTCTCGGGGCATCTCTGGGGTGGCATCAAGGGAGCCGCGGGGACTCAGCCTTTCTCTCGGGTCACAGTAAGGGGAAATCGGGCTTCATCTCGAATGCAGGGTCGAAGGTCGTGCTTTTCCTGGAGTCGCAGCGGGAGGCGGGGGTTGCCTCTCTGGATCCCATGCCAGGCTCCTCAGGGAGCTTCTCTTGTTGCCTCTGGGAAGTGCCGACCTCCTTTGCCATTGCCAGGGGCAGCTGGGCTTCCCGTCGATTTGCTGCGATGCAATGGGGCCCCATGTGCCATTGCGGTTTTCCTTGGGGACCTTCGTTCTTGGGGCCAGAACTGGTGTCTTGGGGCCTCCTCTGGAGCGTCAGGAGAAGTGACAGGCCTCCTTTTGAGGTGCGAAGGAAAGTAGGGATTCCAGTCGAGTGGAGGCAAAGCCGGCGGCCCCCCTCTCGAGAAGAGGTGGCGTAGGCGAGGGGGGGTCGCTGTCGAGCCGCGCCTGGAGACTCGGGGCTCCGCTCTCGTGGGGACACGGGGATCTCGGGCAACCTCTGGGGGCGCCTAGAGGGAGTCCAGCCTCCTTTGAGGGCCAGAGAGCACTCAAGATGGCTCTCGAGTCGCTGCAGATACAAAGGGCCCCTTCTCACACGGAGGGGGGCCCACAGGACGCTCTCGCGCTGTGGCGGGAAGCCCTGCCTTCTTTACCGGTTGGCACGGCTATCTCGGGGGACACCTGGTGTCGGCCGCACGGAGTGAAGCCCCGTTCTGAGCCGGGAGAGGTACCGGGGCATGCTCTCCACGCCCTGCAAGGGAAAAGCGCCTCCTCACGCAGTGGGCGTGGCATCACGTGGGGTTTCTCGACTTGCGGCGGTGGGTTCTCGACTTGCGGCGGGGACCCTGGCCCGTCGCCCCTATTAGCCCAGCGGGGTCGTGGTGCCTCCTATGGAGCGGCGAGGGGAGGGAGCCTCCTTGGGTTTCCCCAGGAGGCGCTGCAGCGCACCGTGTCCGCGGCAAGCATTGAGCTAGGACCCTCGGGGTGCCCCTCGAGGTGGGATGGGCATCTCGGGGCATCTCTGGAGTGGCATCAAGGGAGCCGCGGGGACTCAGCCTTTCTCTCGGGTCACAGTAAGGGGAAACCGGGCTTCATCTCGAATGCAGGGTCGAAGGTCGTGCTTTTCCTGGAGTCGCAGCGGGAGGCGGGGGTTGCCTCTCTGGATCCCATGCCAGGCTCCTCAGGGAGCTTCTCCTGTTGCCTCTGGGAAGTGCCGGCCTCCCTTGCCATTGCCAGGGGCAGCTGGGCTTCCCGTCGATTCGCTGCAATGGAATGTGGCCCCATGTGCCATTGCGGGCTTCCTTGCGGACCTTTGGCCTTGGGGCCGGATCTGGTGTCTTGGGGCCTCCTCTGGAGCGTCAGGAGAAGTGACAGGCCTCCTCTTGAGGTGCGAAGGAAAGTAGGGATTCCCGTCGAGTGGAGGCAAAGCCGGCGGCCCCCCTCTCGAGAAGAGGTGGCGTAGGGGAGGTGGGATCGCTGTCTAACTGTGCCTGGAGACGCGGGGTTCCACTCGCGTGGGGACACGGGGATCTCGGGGCACCTCTGGGGCCGCCTAGACGGAGTCCAGCCTGCTTTGCAGGGCCAGAGAGCACTCAGGATGGCTCTCGAGTCGCTGCAGATACAAAGGGCCCCTTCTCGCAGGGAGGGGGGCCCACGGGACGCTCTCGCGCTGTGGCGGGAAGCCCTGCCTTCTTAGCGGGTTGGCACGGGTATCTCGGGGGACACCTGGTGTCACCCGCACGGAGTCAAGCCCCGTTCTGAGACGGGAGAGGTGCCGGGGCATGCTCTCCATGCCCTGCACGGGAAAAGTGCCTCCTCACGCAATGGGCGTGGCATCACGTGGGTTTTCCCGACTTGCGGCGGTGGGTTCTCGAGTTGTGGCGGGGCCCTGGCCAGTCTCCCCTGTTAGCCCAGTGGGGTGGTGTTGCCTCCTTTGGAGCGGCGAGGGCAGGGAGCCGCCTCGGTATTCCCCAGGAGGCGCTGCGGTGCACCGGGTCTCCGTCAAGCATTGAGCTAGGGCCCTCGGGGTGCCCCTCGAGGTGGGATGGGCATCTCGGGGCATCTCTGGAGTGGCATCAAGGGAGCCGCGGGGACTCAGCCTTTCTCTCGGGTCACAGGACGGGGAAACCGGGCTTCATCTGGAATGCAGGGTCGAAGGTCGTGCTTTTCCTGGAGTCGCAGCGGGAGGCGGGGGTTGCCTCTCTGGATCCGATGCCAGGCGCCTCAGGGAGCCTCTCTTGTTGCCTCTGGGAAGTGCCGGCCGGCCTCCTTTACCATTGCCAGGGGCAGCTGGGCTTCCCGTCGATTCGCTGCGATGCAATGGGGCCCCATGTGCCATTGCGGTCTTCCTTGGGGATCTTTGGACCTGGGGCCGGAACTGCTGTCTTGGGGCCTCCTCTGGAGCATCAGGAGAAGGGACAGGCCTCCTCTTCAGGTGCGAAGGAAAGTAGGAATTCCAGTCGAGTGGAGGCAAAGCCGGCGGCCCCCCTCTCGAGAAGAGGTGGCGTAGGAGAGGCGGGGTCGCTGTCGAGCCGCGCCGGGAGACTCGGGGTTGCACTCGCGTGGGGACACGAGGATCTCGGGGAACCTTTGGGGCTGCCTAGACGGAGTCCAGCCTGCTTTGCAGGGCCAGAGAGCACTCAGGATGGCTCTCGAGTCGTTGCAGATACAAAGTGCCCCTTCTCGCAGGGAGGGGGGCCCACGGGACGCTCTCGCGCTGTGGCGGGAAGCCCTGCCTTCTTGGCGGGTTGGTACGGGTATCTCGGGGGAAACCTGGTGCCACCCGCACGGAGTCAAGCCCCGTTCTGAGCCGGGAGAGGTGCCGGGGCATGCTCTCCATGCCCTGCACGGGAAAAGTGCCTCCTCACGCAATGGGCGTGGCATCACGTGGGTTTTCTCGACTTGCGGTGGTGGGTTCTTGAGTTGTGGCGGGGCCCTGGCTCGTCTCCCCTGTTAGCCCACTGGGGTGGTGTTGCCTCCTTTGGAGGGGCGAGGGGAGGGAGCTGCCTCGGGATTCCCCAGGAGGCGCTACAGCGCACAGGGTCCGCGGCACGGCACGCATAGAGCTAGGACCCTCGGGGTGCCCCTCGAGGTCGGATGGGCTTCTCGGGGCATCTCTGGGGTGGCATCAAGGGAGCCGCGGGGACTCAGCCTTTCTCTCGGGTCACAGTAAGGGGAAATCGGGCTTCATCTCGAATGCAGGGTCGAAGGTCGTGCTTTTCCTGGAGTCGCAGCGGGAGGCGGGGGTTGCCTCTCTGGATCCCATGCCAGGCTCCTCAGGGAGCTTCTCTTGTTGCCTCTGGGAAGTGCCGACCTCCTTTGCCATTGCCAGGGGCAGCTGGGCTTCCCGTCGATTTGCTGCGATGCAATGGGGCCCCATGTGCCATTGCGGTTTTCCTTGGGGACCTTCGTTCTTGGGGCCAGAACTGGTGTCTTGGGGCCTCCTCTGGAGCGTCAGGAGAAGTGACAGGCCTCCTTTTGAGGTGCGAAGGAAAGTAGGGATTCCAGTCGAGTGGAGGAAAAGCCGGCGGCCCCCCTCTCGAGAAGAGGTGGCGTAGGCGAGGGGGGGTCGCTGTCGAGCCGCGCCTGGAGACTCGGGGCTCCGCTCTCGTGGGGACACGGGGATCTCGGGCAACCTCTGGGGGCGCCTAGAGGGAGTCCAGCCTCCTTTGAGGGCCAGAGAGCACTCAAGATGGCTCTCGAGTCGCTGCAGATACAAAGGGCCCCTTCTCACACGGAGGGGGGCCCACAGGACGCTCTCGCGCTGTGGCGGGAAGCCCTGCCTTCTTTACCGGTTGGCACGGCTATCTCGGGGGACACCTGGTGTCGGCCGCACGGAGTGAAGCCCCGTTCTGAGCCGGGAGAGGTACCGGGGCATGCTCTCCACGCCCTGCAAGGGAAAAGCGCCTCCTCACGCAGTGGGCGTGGCATCACGTGGGGTTTCTCGACTTGCGGCGGTGGGTTCTCGACTTGCGGCGGGGACCCTGGCCCGTCGCCCCTATTAGCCCAGCGGGGTCGTGGTGCCTCCTATGGAGCGGCGAGGGGAGGGAGCCTCCTTGGGTTTCCCCAGGAGGCGCTGCAGCGCACCGTGTCCGCGGCAAGCATTGAGCTAGGACCCTCGGGGTGCCCCTCGAGGTGGGATGGGCATCTCGGGGCATCTCTGGAGTGGCATCAAGGGAGCCGCGGGGACTCAGCCTTTCTCTCGGGTCACAGTAAGGGGAAACCGGGCTTCATCTCGAATGCAGGGTCGAAGGTCGTGCTTTTCCTGGAGTCGCAGCGGGAGGCGGGGGTTGCCTCTCTGGATCCCATGCCAGGCTCCTCAGGGAGCTTCTCCTGTTGCCTCTGGGAAGTGCCGGCCTCCCTTGCCATTGCCAGGGGCAGCTGGGCTTCCCGTCGATTCGCTGCAATGGAATGTGGCCCCATGTGCCATTGCGGGCTTCCTTGGGGACCTTTGGCCTTGGGGCCGGATCTGGTGTCTTGGGGCCTCCTCTGGAGCGTCAGGAGAAGTGACAGGCCTCCTCTTGAGGTGCGAAGGAAAGTAGGGATTCCCGTCGAGTGGAGGCAAGCCCGGCGGCCCCCCTCTCGAGAAGAGGTGGCGTAGGGGAGGTGGGATCGCTGTCTAACTGTGCCTGGAGACGCGGGGTTCCACTCGCGTGGGGACACGGGGATCTCGGGGCACCTCTGGGGCCGCCTAGACGGAGTCCAGCCTGCTTTGCAGGGCCAGAGAGCACTCAGGATGGCTCTCGAGTCGCTGCAGATACAAAGGGCCCCTTCTCGCAGGGAGGGGGGCCCACGGGACGCTCTCGCGCTGTGGCGGGAAGCCCTGCCTTCTTAGCGGGTTGGCACGGGTATCTCGGGGGACACCTGGTGTCACCCGCACGGAGTCAAGCCCCGTTCTGAGACGGGAGAGGTGCCGGGGCATGCTCTCCATGCCCTGCACGGGAAAGTGCCTCCTCACGCAATGGGCGTGGCATCACGTGGGTTTTCTCGACTTGCGGCGGTGGGTTCTCGAGTTGTGGCGGGGCCCTGGCCAGTCTCCCCTGTTAGCCCAGTGGGGTGGTGTTGCCTCCTTTGGAGCGGCGAGGGCAGGGAGCCGCCTCGGTATTCCCCAGGAGGCGCTGCGGTGCACCGGGTCTCCGTCAAGCATTGAGCTAGGGCCCTCGGGGTGCCCCTCGAGGTGGGATGGGCATCTCGGGGCATCTCTGGAGTGGCATCAAGGGAGCCGAGGGGACTCAGCCTTTCTCTCGGGTCACAGGACGGGGAAACCGGGCTTCATCTCGAATGCAGGGTCGAAGGTCGTGATTTTCCTGGAGTCGCAGCGGGAGGCGGGGGTTGCCTCTCTGGATCCGATGCCAGGCGCCTCAGGGAGCCTCTCTTGTTGCCTCTGGGAAGTGCCGGCCGGCCTCCCTTACCATTGCCAGGGGCAGCTGGGCTTCCCGTCGATTCGCTGCGATGCAATGGGGCCCCATGTGCCATTGCGGTCTTCCTTGGGGATCTTTGGACTTGGGGCCGGAACTGCTGTCTTGGGGCCTCCTCTGGAGCATCAGGAGAAGGGACAGGCCTCCTCTTCAGGTGCGAAGGAAAGTAGGAATTCCAGTCGAGTGGAGGCAAAGCCGGCGGCCCCCCTCTCGAGAAGAGGTGGCGTAGGAGAGGCGGGGTCGCTGTCGAGCCGCGCCGGGAGACTCGGGGTTGCACTCGCGTGGGGACACGAGGATCTCGGGGAACCTTTGGGGCTGCCTAGACGGAGTCCAGCCTGCTTTGCAGGGCCAGAGAGCACTCAGGATGGCTCTCGAGTCGTTGCAGATACAAAGTGCCCCTTCTCGCAGGGAGGGGGGCCCACGGGACGCTCTCGCGCTGTGGCGGGAAGCCCTGCCTTCTTGGCGGGTTGGTACGGGTATCTCGGGGGAAACCTGGTGCCACCCGCACGGAGTCAAGCCCCGTTCTGAGCCGGGAGAGGTGCCGGGGCATGCTCTCCATGCCCTGCACGGGAAAAGTGCCTCCTCACGCAATGGGCGTGGCATCACGTGGGTTTTCTCGACTTGCGGTGGTGGGTTCTTGAGTTGTGGCGGGGCCCTGGCTCGTCTCCCCTGTTAGCCCACTGGGGTGGTGTTGCCTACTTTGGAGCGGCGAGGGGAGGGAGCTGCCTCGGGATTCCCCAGGAGGCGCTGCAGCGCACAGGGTCCGCGGCACGGCACGCATAGGGCTAGGACCCTCGGGGTGCCCCTCGAGGTCGGATGGGCTTCTCGGGGCATCTCTGGGGTGGCATCAAGGGAGCCGCGGGGACTCAGCCTTTCTCTCGGGTCACAGTAAGGGGAAATCGGGCTTCATCTCGAATGCAGGGTCGAAGGTCGTGCTTTTCCTGGAGTCGCAGCGGGAGACGGGGGTTGCCTCTCTGGATCCCATCCCAGGCTCCTCAGGGACCTTCTCTTGTTGCCTCTGGGAAGTGCCGACCTCCTTTGCCATTGCCAGGGGCAGCTGGGCTTCCCGTCGATTCGCTGCGATGCAATGGGGCCCCATGTGCCATTGCGGTTTTCCTTGGGGACCTTCGTTCTTGGGGCCAGAACTGGTGTCTTGGGGCCTCCTCTGGAGCTTCAGGAGAAGTGACAGGCCTCCTTTTGAGGTACGAAGGAAAGTAGGGATTCCAGTCGAGTGGAGGCAAAGCCGGCGGCCCCCCTCTCGAGAAGAGGTGGCGTAGGCGAGGCGGGGTCGCTGTCGAGCCGCGCCTGGAGACTCGGGGCTCTGCTCTCGTGGGGACACGGGGATCTCGGGGAACCTCTGGGGGCGCCTAGAGGGAGTCCAGCCTCCTTTGAGGGCCAGAGAGCACTCAAGATGGCTCTCGAGTCGCTGCAGATACAAAGGACCCCTTCTCGCACGGAGTGGGGCCCACAGGACCCTCTCGCGCTGTGGCGGGAAGCCCTGCCTTCTTGACCGGTTGGCACGGCTATCTTGGGGGACACCTGGTGTCGGCCGCACGGAGTGAAGCCCCGTTCTGAGCCGGGAGAGGTACCGGGGCATGCTCTCCACGCCCTGCAAGGGAAAAGCGCCTCCTCACGCAGTGGACGTGGCATCACGTGGGGTTTCTCGACTTGCGGCGGTGGGTTCTCGAGTTACGGCGGGGACCCTGGCCCGTCGCCCCTATTAGCCCAGCGGGGTCGTGGTGCCTGCTATGGAGCGGCGAGGGGAGGGAGCCGCCTTGGGTTTCCCCAGGAGGCGCTGCAGCGCACCGGGTCCGCGGCAAGCATTGAGCTAGGACCCTCGGGGTGCCCCTCGAGGTGGGATGGGCATCTCGGGGCATCTCTGGAGTGGCATCAAGGGAGCCGCGGGGACTCAGCCTTTCTCTCGGGTCACAGTAAGGGGAAACCGGGCTTCATCTCGAATGCAGGGTCGAAGGTCGTGCTTTTCCTGGAGTCGCAGCGGGAGGCGGGGGTTGCCTCTCTGGATCCCATGCCAGGCTCCTCAGGGAGCTTCTCCTGTTGCCTCTGGGAAGTGCCGGCCTCCCTTGCCATTGCCAGGGGCAGCTGGGCTTCCCGTCGATTCGCTGCAATGGAATGTGGCCCCATGTGCCATTGCGGGCTTCCTTGCGGACCTTTGGCCTTGGGGCCGGATCTGGTGTCTTGGGGCCTCCTCTGGAGCGTCAGGAGAAGTGACAGGCCTCCTCTTGAGGTGCGAAGGAAAGTAGGGATTCCCGTCGAGTGGAGGCAAAGCCGGCGGCCCCCCTCTCGAGAAGAGGTGGCGTAGGGGAGGTGGGATCGCTGTCTAACTGTGCCTGGAGACGCGGGGTTCCACTCGCGTGGGGACACGGGGATCTCGGGGCACCTCTGGGGCCCTCTAGACGGAGTCCAGCCTGCTTTGCAGGGCCAGAGAGCACTCAGGATGACTCTCGAGTCGCTGCAGATACAAAGGGCCCCTTCTCGCAGGGAGGGGGGCCAACGGGACGCTCTCGCGCTGTGGCGGGAAGCCCTGCCTTCTTAGCGGGTTGGCACGGGTATCTCGGGGGACACCTGGTGTCACCCGCACGGAGTCAAGCCCCGTTCTGAGACGGGAGAGGTGCCGGGGCATGCTCTCCATGCCCTGCACGGGAAAAGTGCCTCCTCACGCAATGGGCGTGGCATCACGTGTGTTTTCTCGACTTGCGGCGGTGTGTTCTCGAGTTGTGGCGGGGCCCTGGCCAGTCTCCCCTGTTAGCCCAGTGGGGTGGTGTTGCCTCCTTTGGAGCGGCGAGGGCAGGGAGCCGCCTCGGTATTCCCCAGGAGGCGCTGCGGTGCACCGGGTCTCCGTCAAGCATTGAGCTAGGGCCCTCGGGGTGCCCCTCGAGGTGGGATGGGCACCTCGGGGCATCTCTGGAGTGGCATCAAGGGAGCCGAGGGGACTCAGCCTTTCTCTCGGGTCACAGGACAGGGAAACCGGGCTTCATCTCGAATGCAGGGTCGAAGGTCGTGCTTTTCCTGGAGTCGGAGTGGGAGGCGGGGGTTGCCTCTCTGGATCTGATGCCAGGCGCCTCAGAGAGCCTCTCTTGTTGCCTCTGGGAAGTGCCGGCCGGCCTCCTTTACCATTGCCAGGGGCAGCTGGGCTTCCCGTCGATTCGCTGCGATGCAATGGGGCCCCATGTGCCATTGCGGTCTTCCTTGGGGATCTTTGGACTTGGGGCCGGAACTGCTGTCTTGGGGCCTCCTCTGGAGCATCAGGAGAAGGGACAGGCCTCCTCTTCAGGTGCGAAGGAAAGTAGGAATTCCCGTCGAGTGGAGGCAAAGCCGGCGGCCCCGCTCTCGAGAAGAGGTGGCGTAGGAGAGGCGGGGTCGCTGTCGAGCCGCGCCGGGAGACTCGGGCTTGCACTCGCGTGGGGACACGAGGATCTCGGGGAACCTTTGGGGCTGCCTAGACGGAGTCCAGCCTGCTTTGCAGGGCCAGAGAGCACTCAGGATGGCTCTCGAGTCGTTGCAGATACAAAGTGCCCCTTCTCGCAGGGAGGGGGGCCCACGGGACGCTCTCGCGCTGTGGCGGGAAGCCCTGCCTTCTTGGCGGGTTGGTACGGGTATCTCGGGGGAAACCTGGTGCCACCCGCACGGAGTCAAGCCCCGTTCTGAGCCGGGAGAGGTGCCGGGGCATGCTCTCCATGCCCTGCACGGGA
This sequence comes from Giraffa tippelskirchi, assembly GCF_054371585.1. Lineage (NCBI taxonomy): Eukaryota > Metazoa > Chordata > Mammalia > Artiodactyla > Giraffidae > Giraffa > Giraffa tippelskirchi. The sequence continues at coordinate 5,089,598 of NC_137288.1, read as the reverse complement.
AAAGTGCCTCCTCACGCAATGGGCGTGGCATCACGTGGGTTTTCTCGACTTGCGGTGGTGGGTTCTTGAGTTGTGGCGGGGCCCTGGCTCGTCTCCCCTGTTAGCCCACTGGGGTGGTGTTGCCTCCTTTGGAGGGGCGAGGGGAGGGAGCTGCCTCGGGATTCCCCAGGAGGCGCTACAGCGCACAGGGTCCGCGGCACGGCACGCATAGAGCTAGGACCCTCGGGGTGCCCCTCGAGGTCGGATGGGCTTCTCGGGGCATCTCTGGGGTGGCATCAAGGGAGCCGCGGGGACTCAGCCTTTCTCTCGGGTCACAGTAAGGGGAAATCGGGCTTCATCTCGAATGCAGGGTCGAAGGTCGTGCTTTTCCTGGAGTCGCAGCGGGAGGCGGGGGTTGCCTCTCTGGATCCCATGCCAGGCTCCTCAGGGAGCTTCTCTTGTTGCCTCTGGGAAGTGCCGACCTCCTTTGCCATTGCCAGGGGCAGCTGGGCTTCCCGTCGATTTGCTGCGATGCAATGGGGCCCCATGTGCCATTGCGGTTTTCCTTGGGGACCTTCGTTCTTGGGGCCAGAACTGGTGTCTTGGGGCCTCCTCTGGAGCGTCAGGAGAAGTGACAGGCCTCCTTTTGAGGTGCGAAGGAAAGTAGGGATTCCAGTCGAGTGGAGGCAAAGCCGGCGGCCCCCCTCTCGAGAAGAGGTGGCGTAGGCGAGGGGGGGTCGCTGTCGAGCCGCGCCTGGAGACTCGGGGCTCCGCTCTCGTGGGGACACGGGGATCTCGGGCAACCTCTGGGGGCGCCTAGAGGGAGTCCAGCCTCCTTTGAGGGCCAGAGAGCACTCAAGATGGCTCTCGAGTCGCTGCAGATACAAAGGGCCCCTTCTCACACGGAGGGGGGCCCACAGGACGCTCTCGCGCTGTGGCGGGAAGCCCTGCCTTCTTTACCGGTTGGCACGGCTATCTCGGGGGACACCTGGTGTCGGCCGCACGGAGTGAAGCCCCGTTCTGAGCCGGGAGAGGTACCGGGGCATGCTCTCCACGCCCTGCAAGGGAAAAGCGCCTCCTCACGCAGTGGGCGTGGCATCACGTGGGGTTTCTCGACTTGCGGCGGTGGGTTCTCGACTTGCGGCGGGGACCCTGGCCCGTCGCCCCTATTAGCCCAGCGGGGTCGTGGTGCCTCCTATGGAGCGGCGAGGGGAGGGAGCCTCCTTGGGTTTCCCCAGGAGGCGCTGCAGCGCACCGTGTCCGCGGCAAGCATTGAGCTAGGACCCTCGGGGTGCCCCTCGAGGTGGGATGGGCATCTCGGGGCATCTCTGGAGTGGCATCAAGGGAGCCGCGGGGACTCAGCCTTTCTCTCGGGTCACAGTAAGGGGAAACCGGGCTTCATCTCGAATGCAGGGTCGAAGGTCGTGCTTTTCCTGGAGTCGCAGCGGGAGGCGGGGGTTGCCTCTCTGGATCCCATGCCAGGCTCCTCAGGGAGCTTCTCCTGTTGCCTCTGGGAAGTGCCGGCCTCCCTTGCCATTGCCAGGGGCAGCTGGGCTTCCCGTCGATTCGCTGCAATGGAATGTGGCCCCATGTGCCATTGCGGGCTTCCTTGCGGACCTTTGGCCTTGGGGCCGGATCTGGTGTCTTGGGGCCTCCTCTGGAGCGTCAGGAGAAGTGACAGGCCTCCTCTTGAGGTGCGAAGGAAAGTAGGGATTCCCGTCGAGTGGAGGCAAAGCCGGCGGCCCCCCTCTCGAGAAGAGGTGGCGTAGGGGAGGTGGGATCGCTGTCTAACTGTGCCTGGAGACGCGGGGTTCCACTCGCGTGGGGACACGGGGATCTCGGGGCACCTCTGGGGCCGCCTAGACGGAGTCCAGCCTGCTTTGCAGGGCCAGAGAGCACTCAGGATGGCTCTCGAGTCGCTGCAGATACAAAGGGCCCCTTCTCGCAGGGAGGGGGGCCCACGGGACGCTCTCGCGCTGTGGCGGGAAGCCCTGCCTTCTTAGCGGGTTGGCACGGGTATCTCGGGGGACACCTGGTGTCACCCGCACGGAGTCAAGCCCCGTTCTGAGACGGGAGAGGTGCCGGGGCATGCTCTCCATGCCCTGCACGGGAAAAGTGCCTCCTCACGCAATGGGCGTGGCATCACGTGGGTTTTCCCGACTTGCGGCGGTGGGTTCTCGAGTTGTGGCGGGGCCCTGGCCAGTCTCCCCTGTTAGCCCAGTGGGGTGGTGTTGCCTCCTTTGGAGCGGCGAGGGCAGGGAGCCGCCTCGGTATTCCCCAGGAGGCGCTGCGGTGCACCGGGTCTCCGTCAAGCATTGAGCTAGGGCCCTCGGGGTGCCCCTCGAGGTGGGATGGGCATCTCGGGGCATCTCTGGAGTGGCATCAAGGGAGCCGCGGGGACTCAGCCTTTCTCTCGGGTCACAGGACGGGGAAACCGGGCTTCATCTGGAATGCAGGGTCGAAGGTCGTGCTTTTCCTGGAGTCGCAGCGGGAGGCGGGGGTTGCCTCTCTGGATCCGATGCCAGGCGCCTCAGGGAGCCTCTCTTGTTGCCTCTGGGAAGTGCCGGCCGGCCTCCTTTACCATTGCCAGGGGCAGCTGGGCTTCCCGTCGATTCGCTGCGATGCAATGGGGCCCCATGTGCCATTGCGGTCTTCCTTGGGGATCTTTGGACCTGGGGCCGGAACTGCTGTCTTGGGGCCTCCTCTGGAGCATCAGGAGAAGGGACAGGCCTCCTCTTCAGGTGCGAAGGAAAGTAGGAATTCCAGTCGAGTGGAGGCAAAGCCGGCGGCCCCCCTCTCGAGAAGAGGTGGCGTAGGAGAGGCGGGGTCGCTGTCGAGCCGCGCCGGGAGACTCGGGGTTGCACTCGCGTGGGGACACGAGGATCTCGGGGAACCTTTGGGGCTGCCTAGACGGAGTCCAGCCTGCTTTGCAGGGCCAGAGAGCACTCAGGATGGCTCTCGAGTCGTTGCAGATACAAAGTGCCCCTTCTCGCAGGGAGGGGGGCCCACGGGACGCTCTCGCGCTGTGGCGGGAAGCCCTGCCTTCTTGGCGGGTTGGTACGGGTATCTCGGGGGAAACCTGGTGCCACCCGCACGGAGTCAAGCCCCGTTCTGAGCCGGGAGAGGTGCCGGGGCATGCTCTCCATGCCCTGCACGGGAAAAGTGCCTCCTCACGCAATGGGCGTGGCATCACGTGGGTTTTCTCGACTTGCGGTGGTGGGTTCTTGAGTTGTGGCGGGGCCCTGGCTCGTCTCCCCTGTTAGCCCACTGGGGTGGTGTTGCCTCCTTTGGAGCGGCGAGGGGAGGGAGCTGCCTCGGGATTCCCCAGGAGGCGCTGCAGCGCACAGGGTCCGCGGCACGGCACGCATAGGGCTAGGACCCTCGGGGTGCCCCTCGAGGTCGGATGGGCTTCTCGGGGCATCTCTGGGGTGGCATCAAGGGAGCCGCGGGGACTCAGCCTTTCTCTCCGGTCACAGTAAGGGGAAATCGGGCTTCATCTCGAATGCAGGGTCGAAGGTCGTGCTTTTCCTGGAGTCGCAGCGGGAGGCGGGGGTTGCCTCTCTGGATCCCATGCCAGGCTCCTCAGGGAGCTTCTCTTGTTGCCTCTGGGAAGTGCCGACCTCCTTTGCCATTGCCAGGGGCAGCTGGGCTTCCCGTCGATTCGCTGCGATGCAATGGGGCCCCATGTGCCATTGCGGTTTTCCTTGGGGACCTTCGTTCTTGGGGCCAGAACTGGTGTCTTGGGGCCTCCTCTGGAGCGTCAGGAGAAGTGACAGGCCTCCTTTTGAGGTGCGAAGGAAAGTAGGGATTCCAGTCGAGTGGAGGCAAAGCCGGCGGCCCCCCTCTCGAGAAGAGGTGGCGTAGGCGAGGCGGGGTCGCTGTCGAGCCGCGCCGGGAGACTCGGGGCTCCGCTCTCGTGGGGACACGGGGATCTCGGGGAACCTCTGGGGGCGCCGAGAGGGAGTCCAGCCTCCTTTGAGGGCCAGAGAGCACTCAAGATGGCTCTCGAGTCGCTGCAGATACAAAGGGCCCCTTCTCGCACGGAGGGGGGCCCACAGGACGCTCTCGCGCTGTGGCGGGAAGCCCTGCCTTCTTGACCGGTTGGCACGGCTATCTCGGGGGACACCTGGTGTCGGCCGCACGGAGTGAAGCCCCGTTCTGAGCCGGGAGAGGTACCGGGGCATGCTCTCCACGCCCTGCAAGGGAAAAGTGCCTCCTCACGCAGTGGGCGTGGCATCACGTGGGGTTTCTGGACTTGCGGCGGTGGGTTCTCGAGTTGCGGCGGGGACCCTGGCCCGTCGCCCCTATTAGCCCAGCGGGGTCGTGGTGCCTCCTATGCAGCGGCGAGGGGAGGGAGCCGCCTTGGGTTTCCCCAGGAGGCGCTGCAGCGCACCGGGTCCGCGGCAAGCATTGAGCTAGGACCCTCGGGGTGCCCCTCGAGGTGGGATGGGCATCTCGGGGCATCTCTGGAGTGGCATCAAGGGAGCCGCGGGGACTCAGCCTTTCTCTCGGGTCACAGTAAGGGGAAACCGGGCTTCATCTCGAATGCAGGGTCGAAGGTCGTGCTTTTCCTGGAGTCGCAGCGGGAGGCGGGGGTTGCCTCTCTGGATCCCATGCCAGGCTCCTCAGGGAGCTTCTCCTGTTGCCTCTGGGAAGTGCCGGCCTCCCTTGCCATTGCCAGGGGCAGCTGGGCTTCCCGTCGATTCGCTGCAATGGAATGTGGCCCCATGTGCCATTGCGGGCTTCCTTGCGGACCTTTGGCCTTGGGGCCGGATCTGGTGTCTTGGGGCCTCCTCTGGAGCGTCAGGAGAAGTGACAGGCGTCCTCTTGAGGTGCGAAGGAAAGTAGGGATTCCCGTCGAGTGGAGGCAAAGCCGGCGGCCCCCCTCTCGAGAAGAGGTGGCGTAGGGGAGGTGGGATCGCTGTCTAACTGTGACTGGAGACGCGGGGTTCCACTCGCGTGGGTACACGGGGATCTCGGGGCACCTCTGGGGCCGCCTAGACGGAGTCCAGCCTGCTTTGCAGGGCCAGAGAGCACTCAGGATGACTCTCGAGTCGCTGCAGATACAAAGGGCCCCTTCTCGCAGGGAGGGGGGCCCAAGGGACGCTCTCGCGCTGTGGCGGGAAGCCCTGCCTTCTTAGCGGGTTGGCACGGGTATCTCGGGGGACACCTGGTGTCACCCGCACGGAGTCAAGCCCCGTTCTGAGACGGGAGAGGTGCCGGGGCATGCTCTCCATGCCCTGCACGGGAAAAGTGCCTCCTCACGCAATGGGCGTGGCATCACGTGGGTTTTCCCGACTTGCGGCGGTGGGTTCTCGAGTTGTGGCGGGGCCCTGGCCAGTCTCCCCTGTTAGCCCAGTGGGGTGGTGTTGCCTCCTTTGGAGCGGCGAGGGCAGGGAGCCGCCTCGGTATTCCCCAGGAGGCGCTGCGGTGCACCGGGTCTCCGTCAAGCATTGAGCTAGGGCCCTCGGGGTGCCCCTCGAGGTGGGATGGGCATCTCGGGGCATCTCTGGAGTGGCATCAAGGGAGCCGCGGGGACTCAGCCTTTCTCTCGGGTCACAGTAAGGGGAAACCGGGCTTCATCTCGAATGCAGGGTCGAAGGTCGTGCTTTTCCTGGAGTCGCAGCGGGAGGCGGGGGTTGCCTCTCTGGATCCGATGCCAGGCGCCTCAGGGAGCCTCTCTTGTTGCCTCTGGGAAGTGCCGGCCGGCCTCCTTTACCATTGCCAGGGGCAGCTGGGCTTCCCGTCGATTCGCTGCGATGCAATGGGGCCCCATGTGTCATTGCGGTCTTCCTTGGGGATCTTTGGACTTGGGGCCGGAACTGCTGTCTTGGGGCCTCCTCTGGAGCATCAGGAGAAGGGACAGGGCTCCTCTTCAGGTGCGAAGGAAAGTAGGAATTCCAGTCGAGTGGAGGCAAAGCCGGCGGCCCCCCTCTCGAGAAGAGGTGGCGTAGGAGAGGCGGGGTCGCTGTCGAGCCGCGCCGGGAGACTCGGGCTTGCACTCGCGTGGGGACACGAGGATCTCGGGGAACCTTTGGGGCTGCCTAGACGGAGTCCAGCCTGCTTTGCAGGGCCAGAGAGCACTCAGGATGGCTCTCGAGTCGTTGCAGATACAAAGTGCCCCTTCTCGCAGGGAGGGGGGCCCACGGGACGCTCTCGCGCTGTGGCGGGAAGCCCTGCCTTCTTGGCGGGTTGGTACGGGTATCTCGGGGGAAACCTGGTGCCACCCGCACGGAGTCAAGCCCCGTTCTGAGCCGGGAGAGGTGCCGGGGCATGCTCTCCATGCCCTGCACGGGAAAAGTGCCTCCTCACGCAATGGGCGTGGCATCACGTGGGTTTTCTCGACTTGCGGTGGTGGGTTCTTGAGTTGTGGCGGGGCCCTGGCTCGTCTCCCCTGTTAGCCCACTGGGGTGGTGTTGCCTCCTTTGGAGCGGCGAGGGGAGGGAGCTGCCTCGGGATTCCCCAGGAGGCGCTGCAGCGCACAGGGTCCGCGGCACGGCACGCATAGGGCTAGGACCCTCGGGGTGCCCCTCGAGGTCGGATGGGCTTCTCGGGGCATCTCTGGGGTGGCATCAAGGGAGCCGCGGGGACTCAGCCTTTCTCTCGGGTCACAGTAAGGGGAAATCGGGCTTCATCTCGAATGCAGGGTCGAAGGTCGTGCTTTTCCTGGAGTCGCAGCGGGAGGCGGGGGTTGCCTCTCTGGATCCCATGCCAGGCTCCTCAGGGAGCTTCTCTTGTTGCCTCTGGGAAGTGCCGACCTCCTTTGCCATTGCCAGGGGCAGCTGGGCTTCCCGTCGATTCGCTGCGATGCAATGGGGCCCCATGTGCCATTGCGGTTTTCCTTGGGGACCTTCGTTCTTGGGGCCAGAACTGGTGTCTTGGGGCCTCCTCTGGAGCGTCAGGAGAAGTGACAGGCCTCCTTTTGAGGTGCGAAGGAAAGTAGGGATTCCAGTCGAGTGGAGGCAAAGCCGGCGGCCCCCCTCTCGAGAAGAGGTGGCGTAGGCGAGGCGGGGTCGCTGTCGAGCCGCGCCTGGAGACTCGGGGCTCCGCTCTCGTGGGGACACGGGGATCTCGGGGAACCTCTGGGGGCGCCGAGAGGGAGTCCAGCCTCCTTTGAGGGCCAGAGAGCACTCAAGATGGCTCTCGAGTCGCTGCAGATACAAAGGGCCCCTTCTCGCACGGAGGGGGGCCCACAGGACGCTCTCGCGCTGTGGCGGGAAGCCCTGCCTTCTTGACCGGTTGGCACGGCTATCTCGGGGGACACCTGGTGTCGGCCGCACGGAGTGAAGCCCCGTTCTGAGCCGGGAGAGGTACCGGGGCATGCTCTCCACGCCCTGCAAGGGAAAACCGCCTCCTCACGCAGTGGGCGTGGCATCACGTGGGGTTTCTCGACTTGCGGCGGTGGGTTCTCGAGTTGCGGCGGGGACCCTGGCCCGTCGCCCCTATTAGCCCAGCGGGGTCGTGGTGCCTCCTATGGAGCGGCGAGGGGAGGGAGCCGCCTTGGGTTTCCCCAGGAGGCGCTGCAGCGCACCGGGTCCGCGGCAAGCATTGAGCTAGGACCCTCGGGGTGCCCCTCGAGGTGGGATGGGCATCTCGGGGCATCTCTGGAGTGGCATCAAGGGAGCCGCGGGGACTCAGCCTTTCTCTCGGGTCACAGTAAGGGGAAACCGGGCTTCATCTCGAATGCAGGGTCGAAGGTCGTGCTTTTCCTGGAGTCGCAGCGGAAGGCGGGGGTTGCCTCTCTGGATCCCATGCCAGGCTCCTCAGGGAGCTTCTCCTGTTGCCTCTGGGAAGTGCCGGCCTCCCTTGCCATTGCCAGGGGCAGCTGGGCTTCCCGTCGATTCGCTGCAATGGAATGTGGCCCCATGTGCCATTGCGGGCTTCCTTGGGGACCTTTGGCCTTGGGGCCTCCTCTGGAGCGTCAGGAGAAGTGACAGTCCTCCTCTTGAGGTGCGAAGCAAAGTAGGGATTCCCGTCGAGTGGAGGCAAAGCCGGCGGCCCCCCTCTCGAGAAGAGGTGGCGTAGGGGAGGTGGGATCGCTGTCTAACTGTGCCTGGAGACGCGGGGTTCCACTCGCGTGGGGACACGGGGATCTCGGGGCACCTCTGGGGCCGCCTAGACGGAGTCCAGCCTGCTTTGCAGGGCCAGAGAGCACTCAGGATGGCTCTCGAGTCGCTGCAGATACAAAGGGCCCCTTCTCGCAGGGAGGGGGGCCCACGGGACGCTCTCGCGCTGTGGCGGGAAGCCCTGCCTTCTTAGCGGGTTGGCACGGGTATCTCGGGGGACACCTGGTGTCACCCGCACGGAGTCAAGCCCCGTTCTGAGCCGGGAGATGTGCCGGGGCATGCTCTCCATGCCCTGCACGGGAAAAGTGCCTCCTCACGCAATGGGCGTGGCATCACGTGGGTTTTCCCGACTTGCGGCGGTGGGTTCTCGAGTAGTGGCGGGGCCCTGGCCAGTCTCCCCTGTTAGCCCAGTGGGGTGGTGTTGCCTCCTTTGGAGCGGCGAGGGCAGGGAGCCGCCTCGGTATTCCCCAGGAGGCGCTGCGGTGCACCGGGTCTCCGTCAAGCATTGAGCTAGGGCCCTCGGGGTGCCCCTCGAGGTGGGATGGGCATCTCGGGGCATCTCTGGAGTGGCATCAAGGGAGCCGAGGGGACTCAGCCTTTCTCTCGGGTCACAGGACGGGGAAACCGGGCTTCATCTCGAATGCAGGGTCGGAGGTCGTGCTTTTCCTGGAGTCGCAGCGGGAGGCGGGGGTTGCCTCTCTGGATCCGATGCCAGGCGCCTCAGGGAGCCTCTCTTGTTGCCTCTGGGAAGTGCCGGCCGGCCTCCTTTACCATTGCCAGGGGCAGCTGGGCTTCCCGTCGATTCGCTGCGATGCAATGGGGCCCCATGTGCCATTGCGGTCTTCCTTGGGGATCTTTGGACTTGGGGCCGGAACTGCTGTCTTGGGGCCTCCTCTGGAGCATCAGGAGAAGGGACAGGCCTCCTCTTCAGGTGCGAAGGAAAGTAGGAATTCCAGTCGAGTGGAGGCAAAGCCGGCGGCCCCCCTCTCGAGAAGAGGTGGCGTAGGAGAGGCGGGGTCGCTGTCGAGCCGCGCCGGGAGACTCGGGGTTGCACTCGCGTGGGGACACGAGGATCTCGGGGAACCTTTGGAGCTGCCTAGACGGAGTCCAGCCTGCTTTGCAGGCCAGAGAGCACTCAGGATGGCTCTCGAGTCGTTGCAGATACAAAGTGCCCCTTCTCGCAGGGAGGGGGGCCCACGGGACGCTCTCGCGCTGTGGCGGGAAGCCCTGCCTTCTTGGCGGGTTGGTACGGGTATCTCGGGGGAAACCTGGTGCCACCCGCACGGAGTCAAGCCCCGTTCTGAGCCGGGAGAGGTGCCGGGGCATGCTCTCCATGCCCTGCACGGGAAAAGTGCCTCCTCACGCAATGGGCGTGGCATCACGTGGGTTTTCTCCACTTGCGGTGGTGGGTTCTTGAGTTGTGGCGGGGCCCTGGCTGGTCTCCCCTGTTAGCCCACTGGGGTGGTGTTGCCTCCTTTGGAGCGGCGAGGGGAGGGAGCTGCCTCGGGATTCCCCAGGAGGCGCTGCAGCGCACAGGGTCCGCGGCACGGCACGCATAGGGCTAGGACCCTCGGGGTGCCCCTCGAGGTCGGATGGGCTTCTCGGGGCATCTCTGGGGTGGCATCAAGGGAGCCGCGGGGACTCAGCCTTTCTCTCGGGTCACAGTAAGGGGAAATCGGGCTTCATCTCGAATGCAGGGTCGAAGGTCGTGCTTTTCCTGGAGTCGCAGCGGGAGGCGGGGGTTGCCTCTCTGGATCCCATGCCAGGCTCCTCAGGGAGCTTCTCTTGTTGCCTCTGGGAAGTGCCGACCTCCTTTGCCATTGCCAGGGGCAGCTGGGCTTCCCGTCGATTCGCTGCGATGCAATGGGGCCCCATGTGCCATTGCGGTTTTCCTTGGGGACCTTCGTTCTTGGGGCCAGAACTGGTGTCTTGGGGCCTCCTCTGGAGCGTCAGGAGAAGTGACAGGCCTCCTTTTGAGGTGCGAAGGAAAGTAGGGATTCCAGTCGAGTGGAGGCAAAGCCGGCGGCCCCCCTCTCGAGAAGAGGTGGCGTAGGCGAGGCGGGGTCGCTGTCGAGCCGCGCCTGGAGACTCGGGGCTCCGCTCTCGTGGGGACACGGGGATCTCGGGGAACCTCTGGGGGCGCCGAGAGGGAGTCCAGCCTCCTTTGAGGGCCAGAGAGCACTCAAGATGGCTCTCGAGTCGCTGCAGATACAAAGGGCCCCTTCTCGCACGGAGGGGGGCCCACAGGACGCTCTCGCGCTGTGGCGGGAAGCCCTGCCTTCTTGACCGGTTGGCACGGCTATCTCGGGGGACACCTGGTGTCGGCCGCACGGAGTGAAGCCCCGTTCTGAGCCGGGAGAGGTACCGGGGCATGCTCTCCACGCCCTGCAAGGGAAAAGCGCCTCCTCACGCAGTGGGCGTGGCATCACGTGGGGTTTCTGGACTTGCGGCGGTGGGTTCTCGAGTTGCGGCGGGGACCCTGGCCCGTCGCCCCTATTAGCCCAGCGGGGTCGTGGTGCCTCCTATGGAGCGGCGAGGGGAGGGAGCCGCCTTGGGTTTCCCCAGGAGGCGCTGCAGCGCACCGGGTCCGCGGCAAGCATTGAGCTAGGACCCTCGGGGTGCCCCTCGAGGTGGGATGGGCATCTCGGGGCATCTCTGGAGTGGCATCAAGGGAGCCGCGGGGACTCAGCCTTTCTCTCGGGTCACAGTAAGGGGAAACCGGGCTTCATCTCGAATGCAGGGTCGAAGGTCGTGCTTTTCCTGGAGTCGCAGCGGGAGGCGGGGGTTGCCTCTCTGGATCCCATGCCAGGCTCCTCAGGGAGCTTCTCCTGTTGCCTCTGGGAAGTGCCGGCCTCCCTTGCCATTGCCAGGGGCAGCTGGGCTTCCCGTCGATTCGCTGCAATGGAATGTGGCCCCATGTGCCATTGCGGGCTTCCTTGGGGACCTTTGGCCTTGGGGCCGGATCTGGTGTCTTGGGGCCTCCTCTGGAGCGTCAGGAGAAGTGACAGGCCTCCTCTTGAGGTGCGAAGGAAAGTAGGGATTCCCGTCGAGTGGAGGCAAAGCCGGCGGCCCCCCTCTCGAGAAGAGGTGGCGTAGGGGAGGTGGGATCGCTGTCTAACTGTGCCTGGAGACGCGGGGTTCCACTCGCGCGGGGACACGGGGATCTCGGGGCACCTCTGGGGCCGCCTAGACGGAGTCCAGCCTGCTTTGCAGGGCCAGAGAGCACTCAGGATGGCTCTCGAGTCGCTGCAGATACAAAGGGCCCCTTCTCGCAGGGAGGGGGGCCCACGGGACGCTCTCGCGCTGTGGCGGGAAGCCCTGCCTTCTTAGCGGGTTGGCACGGGTATCTCGGGGGACACCTGGTGTCACCCGCACGGAGTCAAGCCCCGTTCTGAGCCGGGAGATGTGCCGGGGCATGCTCTCCATGCCCTGCACGGGAAAAGTGCCTCCTCACGCAATGGGCGTGGCATCACGTGGGTTTTCCCGACTTGCGGCGGTGGGTTCTCGAGTTGTGGCGGGGCCCTGGCCAGTCTCCCCTGTTAGCCCAGTGGGGTGGTGTTGCCTCCTTTGGAGCGGCGAGGGCAGGGAGCCGCCTCGGTATTCCCCAGGAGGCGCTGCGGTGCACCGGGTCTCCGTCAAGCATTGAGCTAGGGCCCTCGGGGTGCCCCTCGAGGTGGGATGGGCATCTCGGGGCATCTCTGGAGTGGCATCAAGGGAGCCGAGGGGACTCAGCCTTTCTCTCGGGTCACAGGACGGGGAAACCGGGCTTCATCTGGAATGCAGGGTCGAAGGTCGTGCTTTTCCTGGAGTCGCAGCGGGAGGCGGGGGTTGCCTCTCTGGATCCGATGCCAGGCGCCTCAGGGAGCCTCTCTTGTTGCCTCTGGGAAGTGCCGGCCGACCTCCTTTACCATTGCCAGGGGCAGCTGGGCTTCCCGTCGATTCGCTGCGATGCAATGGGGCCCCATGTGCCATTGCGGTCTTCCTTGGGGATCTTTGGACCTGGGGCCGGAACTGCTGTCTTGGGGCCTCCTCTGGAGCATCAGGAGAAGGGACAGGCCTCCTCTTCAGGTGCGAAGGAAAGTAGGAATTCCAGTCGAGTGGAGGCAAAGCCGGCGGCCCCCCTCTCGAGAAGAGGTGGCGTAGGAGAGGCGGGGTCGCTGTCGAGCCGCGCCGGGAGACTCGGGGTTGCACTCGCGTGGGGACACGAGGATCTCGGGGAACCTTTGGGGCTGCCTAGACGGAGTCCAGCCTGCTTTGCAGGGCCAGAGATCACTCAGGATGGCTCTCGAGTCGTTGCAGATACAAAGTGCCCCTTCTCGCAGGGAGGGGGGCCCACGGGACGCTCTCGCGCTGTGGCGGGAAGCCCTGCCTTCTTGGCGGGTTGGTACGGGTATCTCGGGGGAAACCTGGTGCCACCCGCACGGAGTCAAGCCCCGTTCTGAGCCGGGAGAGGTGCCGGGGCATGCTCTCCATGCCCTGCACGGGAAAAGTGCCTCCTCACGCAATGGGCGTGGCATCACGTGGGTTTTCTCGACTTGCGGTGGTGGGTTCTTGAGTTGTGGCGGGGCCCTGGCTGGTCTCCCCTGTTAGCCCACTGGGGTGGTGTTGCCTCCTTTGGAGCGGCGAGGGGAGGGAGCTGCCTCGGGATTCCCCAGGAGGCGCTGCAGCGCACAGGGTCCGCGGCACGGCACGCATAGGGCTAGGACCCTCGGGGTGCCCCTCGAGGTCGGATGGGCTTCTCGGGGCATCTCTGGGGTGGCATCAAGGGAGCCGCGGGGACTCAGCCTTTCTCTCGGGTCACAGTAAGGGGAAATCGGGCTTCATCTCGAATGCAGGGTCGAAGGTCGTGCTTTTCCTGGAGTCGCAGCGGGAGGCGGGGGTTGCCTCTCTGGATCCCATGCCAGGCTCCTCAGGGAGCTTCTCTTGTTGCCTCTGGGAAGTGCCGACCTCCTTTGCCATTGCCAGGGGCAGCTGGGCTTCCCGTCGATTCGCTGCGATGCAATGGGGCCCCATGTGCCATTGCGGTTTTCCTTGGGGACCTTCGTTCTTGGGGCCAGAACTGGTGTCTTGGGGCCTCCTCTGGAGCGTCAGGAGAAGTGACAGGCCTCCTTTTGAGGTGCGAAGGAAAGTAGGGATTCCAGTCGAGTGGAGGCAAAGCCGGCGGCCCCCCTCTCGAGAAGAGGTGGCGTAGGCGAGGCGGGGTCGCTGTCGAGCCGCGCCTGGAGACTCGGGGCTCCGCTCTCGTGGGGACACGGGGATCTCGGGGAACCTCTGGGGGCGCCGAGAGGGAGTCCAGCCTCCTTTGAGGGCCAGAGAGCACTCAAGATGGCTCTCGAGTCGCTGCAGATACAAAGGGCCCCTTCTCGCACGGAGGGGGGCCCACAGGACGCTCTCGCGCTGTGGCGGGAAGCCCTGCCTTCTTGACCGGTTGGCACGGCTATCTCGGGGGACACCTGGTGTCGGCCGCACGGAGTGAAGCCCCGTTCTGAGCCGGGAGAGGTACCGGGGCATGCTCTCCACGCCCTGCAAGGGAAAAGCGCCTCCTCACGCAGTGGGCGTGGCATCACGTGGGGTTTCTGGACTTGCGGCGGTGGGTTCTCGAGTTGCGGCGGGGACCCTGGCCCGTCGCCCCTATTAGCCCAGCGGGGTCGTGGTGCCTCCTATGGAGCGGCGAGGGGAGGGAGCCGCCTTGGGTTTCCCCAGGAGGCGCTGCAGCGCACCGGGTCCGCGGCAAGCATTGAGCTAGGACCCTCGGGGTGCCCCTCGAGGTGGGATGGGCATCTCGGGGCATCTCTGGAGTGGCATCAAGGGAGCCGCGGGGACTCAGCCTTTCTCTCGGGTCACAGTAAGGGGAAACCGGGCTTCATCTCGAATGCAGGGTCGAAGGTCGTGCTTTTCCTGGAGTCGCAGCGGGAGGCGGGGGTTGCCTCTCTGGATCCCATGCCAGGCTCCTCAGGGAGCTTCTCCTGTTGCCTCTGGGAAGTGCCGGCCTCCCTTGCCATTGCCAGGGGCAGCTGGGCTTCCCGTCGATTCGCTGCAATGGAATGTGGCCCCATGTGCCATTGCGGGCTTCCTTGCGGACCTTTGGCCTTGGGGCCGGATCTGGTGTCTTGGGGCCTCCTCTGGAGCGTCAGGAGAAGTGACAGGCCTCCTCTTGAGGTGCGAAGGAAAGTAGGGATTCCCGTCGAGTGGAGGCAAAGCCGGCGGCCCCCCTCTCGAGAAGAGGTGGCGTAGGGGAGGTGGGATCGCTGTCTAACTGTGCCTGGAGACGCGGGGTTCCACTCGCGTGGGGACACGGGGATCTCGGGGCACCTCTGGGGCCGCCTAGACGGAGTCCAGCCTGCTTTGCAGGGCCAGAGAGCACTCAGGATGGCTCTCGAGTCGCTGCAGATACAAAGGGCCCCTTCTCGCAGGGAGGGGGGCCCACGGGACGCTCTCGCGCTGTGGCGGGAAGCCCTGCCTTCTTAGCGGGTTGGCACGGGTATCTCGGGGGACACCTGGTGTCACCCGCACGGAGTCAAGCCCCGTTCTGAGACGGGAGAGGTGCCGGGGCATGCTCTCCATGCCCTGCACGGGAAAAGTGCCTCCTCACGCAATGGGCGTGGCATCACGTGGGTTTTCCCGACTTGCGGCGGTGGGTTCTCGAGTTGTGGCGGGGCCCTGGCCAGTCTCCCCTGTTAGCCCAGTGGGGTGGTGTTGCCTCCTTTGGAGCGGCGAGGGCAGGGAGCCGCCTCGGTATTCCCCAGGAGGCGCTGCGGTGCACCGGGTCTCCGTCAAGCATTGAGCTAGGGCCCTCGGGGTGCCCCTCGAGGTGGGATGGGCATCTCGGGGCATCTCTGGAGTGGCATCAAGGGAGCCGCGGGGACTCAGCCTTTCTCTCGGGTCACAGGACGGGGAAACCGGGCTTCATCTGGAATGCAGGGTCGAAGGTCGTGCTTTTCCTGGAGTCGCAGCGGGAGGCGGGGGTTGCCTCTCTGGATCCGATGCCAGGCGCCTCAGGGAGCCTCTCTTGTTGCCTCTGGGAAGTGCCGGCCGGCCTCCTTTACCATTGCCAGGGGCAGCTGGGCTTCCCGTCGATTCGCTGCGATGCAATGGGGCCCCATGTGCCATTGCGGTCTTCCTTGGGGATCTTTGGACCTGGGGCCGGAACTGCTGTCTTGGGGCCTCCTCTGGAGCATCAGGAGAAGGGAGAGGCCTCCTCTTCAGGTGCGAAGGAAAGTAGGAATTCCAGTCGAGTGGAGGCAAAGCCGGCGGCCCCCCTCTCGAGAAGAGGTGGCGTAGGAGAGGCGGGGTCGCTGTCGAGCCGCGCCGGGAGACTCGGGGTTGCACTCGCGTGGGGACACGAGGATCTCGGGGAACCTTTGGGGCTGCCTAGACGGAGTCCAGCCTGCTTTGCAGGGCCAGAGAGCACTCAGGATGGCTCTCGAGTCGTTGCAGATACAAAGTGCCCCTTCTCGCAGGGAGGGGGGCCCACGGGACGCTCTCGCGCTGTGGCGGGAAGCCCTGCCTTCTTGGCGGGTTGGTACGGGTATCTCGGGGGAAACCTGGTGCCACCCGCACGGAGTCAAGCCCCGTTCTGAGCCGGGAGAGGTGCCGGGGCATGCTCTCCATGCCCTGCACGGGAAAAGTGCCTCCTCACGCAATGGGCGTGGCATCACGTGGGTTTTCTCGACTTGCGGTGGTGGGTTCTTGAGTTGTGGCGGGGCCCTGGCTCGTCTCCCCTGTTAGCCCACTGGGGTGGTGTTGCCTCCTTTGGAGCGGCGAGGGGAGGGAGCTGCCTCGGGATTCCCCAGGAGGCGCTGCAGCGCACAGGGTCCGCGGCACGGCACGCATAGGGCTAGGACCCTCGGGGTGCCCCTCGAGGTCGGATGGGCTTCTCGGGGCATCTCTGGGGTGGCATCAAGGGAGCCGCGGGGACTCAGCCTTTCTCTCGGGTCACAGTAAGGGGAAATCGGGCTTCATCTCGAATGCAGGGTCGAAGGTCGTGCTTTTCCTGGAGTCGCAGCGGGAGGCGGGGGTTGCCTCTCTGGATCCCATGCCAGGCTCCTCAGGGAGCTTCTCTTGTTGCCTCTGGGAAGTGCCGACCTCCTTTGCCATTGCCAGGGGCAGCTGGGCTTCCCGTCGATTCGCTGCGATGCAATGGGGCCCCATGTGCCATTGCGGTTTTCCTTGGGGACCTTCGTTCTTGGGGCCAGAACTGGTGTCTTGGGGCCTCCTCTGGAGCGTCAGGAGAAGTGACAGGCCTCCTTTTGAGGTGCGAAGGAAAGTAGGGATTCCAGTCGAGTGGAGGCAAAGCCGGCGGCCCCCCTCTCGAGAAGAGGTGGCGTAGGCGAGGCGGGGTCGCTGTCGAGCCGCGCCGGGAGACTCGGGGCTCCGCTCTCGTGGGGACACGGGGATCTCGGGGAACCTCTGGGGGCGCCGAGAGGGAGTCCAGCCTCCTTTGAGGGCCAGAGAGCACTCAAGATGGCTCTCGAGTCGCTGCAGATACAAAGGGCCCCTTCTCGCACGGAGGGGGGCCCACAGGACGCTCTCGCGCTGTGGCGGGAAGCCCTGCCTTCTTGACCGGTTGGCACGGCTATCTCGGGGGACACCTGGTGTCGGCCGCACGGAGTGAAGCCCCGTTCTGAGCCGGGAGAGGTACCGGGGCATGCTCTCCACGCCCTGCAAGGGAAAAGTGCCTCCTCACGCAGTGGGCGTGGCATCACGTGGGGTTTCTGGACTTGCGGCGGTGGGTTCTCGAGTTGCGGCGGGGACCCTGGCCCGTCGCCCCTATTAGCCCAGCGGGGTCGTGTTGCCTCCTATGCAGCGGCGAGGGGAGGGAGCCGCCTTGGGTTTCCCCAGGAGGCGCTGCAGCGCACCGGGTCCGCGGCAAGCATTGAGCTAGGACCCTCGGGGTGCCCCTCGAGGTGGGATGGGCATCTCGGGGCATCTCTGGAGTGGCATCAAGGGAGCCGCGGGGACTCAGCCTTTCTCTCGGGTCACAGTAAGGGGAAACCGGGCTTCATCTCGAATGCAGGGTCGAAGGTCGTGCTTTTCCTGGAGTCGCAGCGGGAGGCGGGGGTTGCCTCTCTGGATCCCATGCCAGGCTCCTCAGGGAGCTTCTCCTGTTGCCTCTGGGAAGTGCCGGCCTCCCTTGCCATTGCCAGGGGCAGCTGGGCTTCCCGTCGATTCGCTGCAATGGAATGTGGCCCCATGTGCCATTGCGGGCTTCCTTGCGGACCTTTGGCCTTGGGGCCGGATCTGGTGTCTTGGGGCCTCCTCTGGAGCGTCAGGAGAAGTGACAGGCCTCCTCTTGAGGTGCGAAGGAAAGTAGGGATTCCCGTCGAGTGGAGGCAAAGCCGGCGGCCCCCCTCTCGAGAAGAGGTGGCGTAGGGGAGGTGGGATCGCTGTCTAACTGTGACTGGAGACGCGGGGTTCCACTCGCGTGGGGACACGGGGATCTCGGGGCACCTCTGGGGCCGCCTAGACGGAGTCCAGCCTGCTTTGCAGGGCCAGAGAGCACTCAGGATGACTCTCGAGTCGCTGCAGATACAAAGGGCCCCTTCTCGCAGGGAGGGGGGCCCAAGGGACGCTCTCGCGCTGTGGCGGGAAGCCCTGCCTTCTTAGCGGGTTGGCACGGGTATCTCGGGGGACACCTGGTGTCACCCGCACGGAGTCAAGCCCCGTTCTGAGACGGGAGAGGTGCCGGGGCATGCTCTCCATGCCCTGCACGGGAAAAGTGCCTCCTCACGCAATGGGCGTGGCATCACGTGGGTTTTCCCGACTTGCGGCGGTGGGTTCTCGAGTTGTGGCGGGGCCCTGGCCAGTCTCCCCTGTTAGCCCAGTGGGGTGGTGTTGCCTCCTTTGGAGCGGCGAGGGCAGGGAGCCGCCTCGGTATTCCCCAGGAGGCGCTGCGGTGCACCGGGTCTCCGTCAAGCATTGAGCTAGGGCCCTCGGGGTGCCCCTCGAGGTGGGATGGGCATCTCGGGGCATCTCTGGAGTGGCATCAAGGGAGCCGCGGGGACTCAGCCTTTCTCTCGGGTCACAGGACAGGGAAACCGGGCTTCATCTCGAATGCAGGGTCGAAGGTCGTGCTTTTCCTGGAGTCGCAGCGGGAGGCGGGGGTTGCCTCTCTGGATCCGATGCCAGGCGCCTCAGGGAGCCTCTCTTGTTGCCTCTGGGAAGTGCCGGCCGGCCTCCTTTACCATTGCCAGGGGCAGCTGGGCTTCCCGTCGATTCGCTGCGATGCAATGGGGCCCCATGTGTCATTGCGGTCTTCCTTGGGGATCTTTGGACTTGGGGCCGGAACTGCTGTCTTGGGGCCTCCTCTGGAGCATCAGGAGAAGGGACAGGGCTCCTCTTCAGGTGCGAAGGAAAGTAGGAATTCCAGTCGAGTGGAGGCAAAGCCGGCGGCCCCCCTCTCGAGAAGAGGTGGCGTAGGAGAGGCGGGGTCGCTGTCGAGCCGCGCCGGGAGACTCGGGCTTGCACTCGCGTGGGGACACGAGGATCTCGGGGAACCTTTGGGGCTGCCTAGACGGAGTCCAGCCTGCTTTGCAGGGCCAGAGAGCACTCAGGATGGCTCTCGAGTCGTTGCAGATACAAAGTGCCCCTTCTCGCAGGGAGGGGGGCCCACGGGACGCTCTCGCGCTGTGGCGGGAAGCCCTGCCTTCTTGGCGGGTTGGTACGGGTATCTCGGGGGAAACCTGGTGCCACCCGCACGGAGTCAAGCCCCGTTCTGAGCCGGGAGAGGTACCGGGGCATGCTCTCCACGCCCTGCAAGGGAAAAGTGCCTCCTCACGCAGTGGGCGTGGCATCACGTGGGGTTTCTGGACTTGCGGCGGTGGGTTCTCGAGTTGCGGCGGGGACCCTGGCCCGTCGCCCCTATTAGCCCAGCGGGGTCGTGGTGCCTCCTATGCAGCGGCGAGGGGAGGGAGCCGCCTTGGGTTTCCCCAGGAGGCGCTGCAGCGCACCGGGTCCGCGGCAAGCATTGAGCTAGGACCCTCGGGGTGCCCCTCGAGGTGGGATGGGCATCTCGGGGCATCTCTGGAGTGGCATCAAGGGAGCCGCGGGGACTCAGCCTTTCTCTCGGGTCACAGTAAGGGGAAACCGGGCTTCATCTCGAATGCAGGGTCGAAGGTCGTGCTTTTCCTGGAGTCGCAGCGGGAGGCGGGGGTTGCCTCTCTGGATCCCATGCCAGGCTCCTCAGGGAGCTTCTCCTGTTGCCTCTGGGAAGTGCCGGCCTCCCTTGCCATTGCCAGGGGCAGCTGGGCTTCCCGTCGATTCGCTGCAATGGAATGTGGCCCCATGTGCCATTGCGGGCTTCCTTGGGGACCTTTGGCCTTGGGGCCTCCTCTGGAGCGTCAGGAGAAGTGACAGGCCTCCTCTTGAGGTGCGAAGCAAAGTAGGGATTCCCGTCGAGTGGAGGCAAAGCCGGCGGCCCCCCTCTCGAGAAGAGGTGGCGTAGGGGAGGTGGGATCGCTGTCTAACTGTGCCTGGAGACGCGGGGTTCCACTCGCGTGGGGACACGGGGATCTCGGGGCACCTCTGGGGCCGCCTAGACGGAGTCCAGCCTGCTTTGCAGGGCCAGAGAGCACTCAGGATGGCTCTCTAGTCGCTGCAGATACAAAGGGCCCCTTCTCGCAGGGAGGGGGGCCCACGGGACGCTCTCGCGCTGTGGCGGGAAGCCCTGCCTTCTTAGCGGGTTGGCACGGGTATCTCGGGGGACACCTGGTGTCACCCGCACGGAGTCAAGCCCCGTTCTGAGCCGGGAGAGGTGCCGGGGCATGCTCTCCATGCCCTGCACGGGAAAAGTGCCTCCTCACGCAATGGGCGTGGCATCACGTGGGTTTTCCCGACTTGCGGCGGTGGGTTCTCGAGTTGTGGCGGGGCCCTGGCCAGTCTCCCCTGTTAGCCCAGTGGGGTGGTGTTGCCTCCTTTGGAGCGGCGAGGGCAGGGAGCCGCCTCGGTATTCCCCAGGAGGCGCTGCGGTGCACCGGGTCTCCGTCAAGCATTGAGCTAGGGCCCTCGGGGTGCCCCTCGAGGTGGGATGGGCATCTCGGGGCATCTCTGGAGTGGCATCAAGGGAGCCGAGGGGACTCAGCCTTTCTCTCGGGTCACAGGACGGGGAAACCGGGCTTCATCTCGAATGCAGGGTCGAAGGTCGTGCTTTTCCTGGAGTCGCAGTGGGAGGCGGGGGTTGCCTCTCTGGATCCGATGCCAGGCGCCTCAGGGAGCCTCTCTTGTTGCCTCTGGGAAGTGCCGGCCGGCCTCCTTTACCATTGCCAGGGGCAGCTGGGCTTCCCGTCGATTCGCTGCGATGCAATGGGGCCCCATGTGCCATTGCGGTCTTCCTTGGGGATCTTTGGACTTGGGGCCGGAACTGCTGTCTTGGGGCCCCCTCTGGAGCATCAGGAGAAGGGACAGGCCTCCTCTTCAGGCGCGAAGGAAAGTAGGAATTCCAGTCGAGTGGAGGCAAAGCCGGCGGCCCCCCTCTCGAGAAGAGGTGGCGTAGGAGAGGCGGGGTCGCTGTCGAGCCGCGCCGGGAGACTCGGGGTTGCACTCGCGTGGGGACACGAGGATCTCGGGGAACCTTTGGGGCTGCCTAGACGGAGTCCAGCCTGCTTTGCAGGGCCAGAGAGCACTCAGGATGGCTCTCGAGTCGTTGCAGATACAAAGTGCCCCTTCTCGCAGGGAGGGGGGCCCACGGGACGCTCTCGCGCTGTGGCTGGAAGCCCTGCCTTCTTGGCGGGTTGGTACGGGTATCTCGGGGGAAACCTGGTGCCACCCGCACGGAGTCAAGCCCCGTTCTGATCCGGGAGAGGTGCCGGGGCATGCTCTCCATGCCCTGCACGGGAAAAGTGCCTCCTCACGCAATGGGCGTGGCATCACGTGGGTTTTCTCGACTTGCGGTGGTGGGTTCTTGAGTTGTGGCGGGGCCCTGGCTCGTCTCCCCTGTTAGCCCACTGGGGTGGTGTTGCCTCCTTTGGAGCGGCGAGGGGAGGGAGCTGCCTCGGGATTCCCCAGGAGGCGCTGCAGCGCACAGGGTCCGCGGCACGGCACGCATAGGGCTAGGACCCTCGGGGTGCCCCTCGAGGTCGGATGGGCTTCTCGGGGCATCTCTGGGGTGGCATCAAGGGAGCCGCGGGGACTCAGCCTTTCTCTCGGGTCACAGTAAGGGGAAATCGGGCTTCATCTCGAATGCAGGGTCGAAGGTCGTGCTTTTCCTGGAGTCGCAGCGGGAGGCGGGGGTTGCCTCTCTGGATCCCATGCCAGGCTCCTCAGGGAGCTTCTCTTGTTGCCTCTGGGAAGTGCCGACCTCCTTTGCCATTGCCAGGGGCAGCTGGGCTTCCCGTCGATTCGCTGCGATGCAATGGGGCCCCATGTGCCATTGCGGTTTTCCTTGGGGACCTTCGTTCTTGGGGCCAGAACTGGTGTCTTGGGGCCTCCTCTGGAGCGTCAGGAGAAGTGACAGGCCTCCTTTTGAGGTGCGAAGGAAAGTAGGGATTCCAGTCGAGTGGAGGCAAAGCCGGCGGCCCCCCTCTCGAGAAGAGGTGGCGTAGGCGAGGCGGGGTCGCTGTCGAGCCGCGCCTGGAGACTCGGGGCTCCGCTCTCGTGGGGACACGGGGATCTCGGGGAACCTCTGGGGGCGCCGAGAGGGAGTCCAGCCTCCTTTGAGGGCCAGAGAGCACTCAAGATGGCTCTCGAGTCGCTGCAGATACAAAGGGCCCCTTCTCGCACGGAGGGGGGCCCACAGGACGCTCTCGCGCTGTGGCGGGAAGCCCTGCCTTCTTGACCGGTTGGCACGGCTATCTCGGGGGACACCTGGTGTCGGCCGCACGGAGTGAAGCCCCGTTCTGAGCCGGGAGAGGTACCGGGGCATGCTCTCCACGCCCTGCAAGGGAAAAGCGCCTCCTCACGCAGTGGGCGTGGCATCACGTGGGGTTTCTGGACTTGCGGCGGTGGGTTCTCGAGTTGCGGCGGGGACCCTGGCCCGTCGCCCCTATTAGCCCAGCGGGGTCGTGGTGCCTCCTATGGAGCGGCGAGGGGAGGGAGCCGCCTTGGGTTTCCCCAGGAGGCGCTGCAGCGCACCGGGTCCGCGGCAAGCATTGAGCTAGGACCCTCGGGGTGCCCCTCGAGGTGGGATGGGCATCTCGGGGCATCTCTGGAGTGGCATCAAGGGAGCCGCGGGGACTCAGCCTTTCTCTCGGGTCACAGTAAGGGGAAACCGGGCTTCATCTCGAATGCAGGGTCGAAGGTCGTGCTTTTCCTGGAGTCGCAGCGGGAGGCGGGGGTTGCCTCTCTGGATCCCATGCCAGGCTCCTCAGGGAGCTTCTCCTGTTGCCTCTGGGAAGTGCCGGCCTCCCTTGCCATTGCCAGGGGCAGCTGGGCTTCCCGTCGATTCGCTGCAATGGAATGTGGCCCCATGTGCCATTGCGGGCTTCCTTGGGGACCTTTGGCCTTGGGGCCTCCTCTGGAGCGTCAGGAGAAGTGACAGGCCTCCTCTTGAGGTGCGAAGCAAAGTAGGGATTCCCGTCGAGTGGAGGCAAAGCCGGCGGCCCCCCTCTCGAGAAGAGGTGGCGTAGGGGAGGTGGGATCGCTGTCTAACTGTGCCTGGAGACGCGGGGTTCCACTCGCGTGGGGACACGGGGATCTCGGGGCACCTCTGGGGCCGCCTAGACGGAGTCCAGCCTGCTTTGCAGGGCCAGAGAGCACTCAGGATGGCTCTCGAGTCGCTGCAGATACAAAGGGCCCCTTCTCGCAGGGAGGGGGGCCCACGGGACGCTCTCGCGCTGTGGCGGGAAGCCCTGCCTTCTTAGCGGGTTGGCACGGGTATCTCGGGGGACACCTGGTGTCACCCGCACGGAGTCAAGCCCCGTTCTGAGCCGGGAGATGTGCCGGGGCATGCTCTCCATGCCCTGCACGGGAAAAGTGCCTCCTCACGCAATGGGCGTGGCATCACGTGGGTTTTCCCGACTTGCGGCGGTGGGTTCTCGAGTTGTGGCGGGGCCCTGGCCAGTCTCCCCTGTTAGCCCAGTGGGGTGGTGTTGCCTCCTTTGGAGCGGCGAGGGCAGGGAGCCGCCTCGGTATTCCCCAGGAGGCGCTGCGGTGCACCGGGTCTCCGTCAAGCATTGAGCTAGGGCCCTCGGGGTGCCCCTCGAGGTGGGATGGGCATCTCGGGGCATCTCTGGAGTGGCATCAAGGGAGCCGAGGGGACTCAGCCTTTCTCTCGGGTCACAGGACGGGGAAACCGGGCTTCATCTCGAATGCAGGGTCGAAGGTCGTGCTTTTCCTGGAGTCGCAGCGGGAGGCGGGGGTTGCCTCTCTGGATCCGATGCCAGGCGCCTCAGGGAGCCTCTCTTGTTGCCTCTGGGAAGTGCCGGCCGGCCTCCTTTACCATTGCCAGGGGCAGCTGGGCTTCCCGTCGATTCGCTGCGATGCAATGGGGCCCCATGTGCCATTGCGGTCTTCCTTGGGGATCTTTGGACTTGGGGCCGGAACTGCTGTCTTGGGGCCTCCTCTGGAGCATCAGGAGAAGGGACAGGCCTCCTCTTCAGGTGCGAAGGAAAGTAGGAATTCCAGTCGAGTGGAGGCAAAGCCGGCGGCCCCCCTCTCGAGAAGAGGTGGCGTAGGAGAGGCGGGGTCGCTGTCGAGCCGCGCCGGGAGACTCGGGGTTGCACTCGCGTGGGGACACGAGGATCTCGGGGAACCTTTGGGGCTGCCTAGACGGAGTCCAGCCTGCTTTGCAGGGCCAGAGAGCACTCAGGATGGCTCTCGAGTCGTTGCAGATACAAAGTGCCCCTTCTCGCAGGGAGGGGGGCCCACGGGACGCTCTCGCGCTGTGGCGGGAAGCCCTGCCTTCTTGGCGGGTTGGTACGGGTATCTCGGGGGAAACCTGGTGCCACCCGCACGGAGTCAAGCCCCGTTCTGAGCCGGGAGAGGTGCCGGGGCATGCTCTCCATGCCCTGCACGGGAAAAGTGCCTCCTCACGCAATGGGCGTGGCATCACGTGGGTTTTCTCGACTTGCGGTGGTGGGTTCTTGAGTTGTGGCGGGGCCCTGGCTGGTCTCCCCTGTTAGCCCACTGGGGTGGTGTTGCCTCCTTTGGAGCGGCGAGGGGAGGGAGCTGCCTCGGGATTCCCCAGGAGGCGCTGCAGCGCACAGGGTCCGCGGCACGGCACGCATAGGGGTAGGACCCTCGGGGTGCCCCTCGAGGTCGGATGGGCTTCTCGGGGCATCTCTGGGGTGGCATCAAGGGAGCCGCGGGGACTCAGCCTTTCTCTCGGGTCACAGTAAGGGGAAATCGGGCTTCATCTCGAATGCAGGGTCGAAGGTCGTGCTTTTCCTGGAGTCACAGCGGGAGGCGGGGGTTGCCTCTCTGGATCCCATGCCAGGCTCCTCAGGGAGCTTCTCTTGTTGCCTCTGGGAAGTGCCGACCTCCTTTGCCATTGCCAGGGGCAGCTGGGCTTCCCGTCGATTCGCTGCGATGCAATGGGGCCCCATGTGCCATTGCGGTCTTCCTTGGGGATCTTTGGACTTGGGGCCGGAACTGCTGTCTTGGGGCCTCCTCTGGAGCATCAGGAGAAGGGACAGGCCTCCTCTTCAGGTGCGAAGGAAAGTAGGAATTCCAGTCGAGTGGAGGCAAAGCCGGCGGCCCCCCTCTCGAGAAGAGGTGGCGTAGGAGAGGCGGGGTCGCTGTCGAGCCGCGCCGGGAGACTCGGGGTTGCACTCGCGTGGGGACACGAGGATCTCGGGGAACCTTTGGGGCTGCCTAGACGGAGTCCAGCCTGCTTTGCAGGGCCAGAGAGCACTCAGGATGGCTCTCGAGTCGTTGCAGATACAAAGTGCCCCTTCTCGCAGGGAGGGGGGCCCACGGGACGCTCTCGCGCTGTGGCGGGAAGCCCTGCCTTCTTGGCGGGTTGGTACGGGTATCTCGGGGGAAACCTGGTGCCACCCGCACGGAGTCAAGCCCCGTTCTGAGCCGGGAGAGGTGCCGGGGCATGCTCTCCATGTCCTGCACGGGAAAAGTGCCTCCTCACGCAATGGGCGTGGCATCACGTGGGTTTTCTCGACTTGCGGTGGTGGGTTCTTGAGTTGTGGCGGGGCCCTGGCTCGTCTCCCCTGTTAGCCCACTGGGGTGGTGTTGCCTCCTTTGGAGCGGCGAGGGGAGGGAGCTGCCTCGGGATTCCCCAGGAGGCGCTGCAGCGCACAGGGTCCGCGGCACGGCACGCATAGGGCTAGGACCCTCGGGGTGCCCCTCGAGGTCGGATGGGCTTCTCGGGGCATCTCTGGGGTGGCATCAAGGGAGCCGCGGGGACTCAGCCTTTCTCTCGGGTCACAGTAAGTGGAAATCGGGCTTCATCTCGAATGCAGGGTCGAAGGTCGTGCTTTTCCTGGAGTCGCAGCGGGAGGCGGGGGTTGCCTCTCTGGATCCCATGCCAGGCTCCTCAGGGAGCTTCTCTTGTTGCCTCTGGGAAGTGCCGACCTCCTTTGCCATTGCCAGGGGCAGCTGGGCTTCCCGTCGATTCGCTGCGATGCAATGGGGCCCCATGTGCCATTGCGGTTTTCCTTGGGGACCTTCGTTCTTGGGGCCAGAACTGGTGTCTTGGGGCCTCCTCTGGAGCGTCAGGAGAAGTGACAGGCCTCCTTTTGAGGTGCGAAGGAAAGTAGGGATTCCAGTCGAGTGGAGGCAAAGCCGGCGGCCCCCCTCTCGAGAAGAGGTGGCGTAGGCGAGGCGGGGTCGCTGTCGAGCCGCGCCTGGAGACTCGGGGCTCCGCTCTCGTGGGGACACGGGGATCTCGGGGAACCTCTGGGGGCGCCGAGAGGGAGTCCAGCCTCCTTTGAGGGCCAGAGAGCACTCAAGATGGCTCTCGAGTCGCTGCAGATACAAAGGGCCCCTTCTCGCACGGAGGGGGGCCCAC
Source organism: Giraffa tippelskirchi (assembly GCF_054371585.1). Lineage (NCBI taxonomy): Eukaryota > Metazoa > Chordata > Mammalia > Artiodactyla > Giraffidae > Giraffa > Giraffa tippelskirchi. Next base: position 5,063,657 of record NC_137288.1, on the reverse strand, counting down.
AGGACGCTCTCGCGCTGTGGCGGGAAGCCCTGCCTTCTTGACCGGTTGGCACGGCTATCTCGGGGGACACCTGGTGTCGGCCGCACGGAGTGAAGCCCCGTTCTGAGCCGGGAGAGGTACCGGGGCATGCTCTCCACGCCCTGCATGGGAAAAGCGCCTCCTCAGGCAGTGGGCGTGGCATCACGTGGGGTTCCTCGACTTGCGGCGGTGGGTTCTCGAGTTGCGGCGGGGACACTGGCCCATCGCCCCTATTAGCCCAGCGGGGTCGTGGTGCCTCCTATGGAGGGGCGAGGAGAGGGAGCCGCCTTGGGTTTCCCCAGGAGGCGCTGCAGCGCACCGGGTCCGCGGCAAGCATTGAGCTAGGACCCTCGGGGTGCCCCTCGAGGTGGGATGGGCATCTCGGGGCATCTCTGGAGTGGCATCAAGGGAGCCGCGGGGACTCAGCCTTTCTCTCCGGTCACAGTAAGGGGAAACCGGGCTTCATCTCGAATGCAGGGTCGAAGGTCGTGCTTTTCCTGGAGTCGCAGCGGGAGGCGGGGGTTGCCTCTCTGGATCCCATGCCAGGCTCCTCAGGGAGCTTCTCCTGTTGCCTCTGGGAAGTGCCGGCCTCCCTTGCCATTGCCAGGGGCAGCTGGGCTTCCCGTCGATTCGCTGCAATGGAATGTGGCCCCATGTGCCATTGCGGGCTTCCTTGGGGACCTTTGGCCTTGGGGCCGGATCTGGTGTCTTGGGGCCTCCTCTGGAGCGTCAGGAGAAGTGACAGGCCTCCTCTTGAGGTGCGAAGGAAAGTAGGGATTCCCGTCGAGTGGAGGCAAAGCCGGCGGCCCCCCTCTCGAGAAGAGGTGGCGTAGGGGAGGTGGGATCGCTGTCTAACTGTGCCTGGAGACGCGGGGTTCCACTCGCGTGGGGACACGGGGATCTCGGGGCACCTCTGGGGCCGCCTAGACGGAGTCCAGCCTGCTTTGCAGGGCCAGAGAGCACTGAGGATGGCTCTCGAGTCGCTGCAGATACAAAGGGCCCCTTCTCGCAGGGAGGGGGGCCCACGGGACGCTCTCGCGCTGTGGCGGGAAGCCCTGCCTTCTTAGCGGGTTGGCACGGGTATCTCGGGGGACACCTGGTGTCACCCGCACGGAGTCAAGCCCCGTTCTGAGACGGGAGAGGTGCCGGGGCATGCTCTCCATGCCCTGCACGGGAAAAGTGCCTCCTCACGCAATGGGCGTGGCATCACGTGGGTTTTCCCGACTTGCGGCGGTGGGTTCTCGAGTTGTGGCGGGGCCCTGGCCAGTCTCCCCTGTTAGCCCAGTGGGGTGGTGTTGCCTCCTTTGGAGCGGCGAGGGCAGGGAGCCGCCTCGGTATTCCCCAGGAGGCGCTGCGGTGCACCGGGTCTCCGTCAAGCATTGAGCTAGGGCCCTCGGGGTGCCCCTCGAGGTGGGATGGGCATCTCGGGGCATCTCTGGAGTGGCATCAAGGGAGCCGAGGGGACTCAGCCTTTCTCTCGGGTCACAGGACGGGGAAACCGGGCTTCATCTCGAATGCAGGGTCGAAGGTCGTGCTTTTCCTGGAGTCGCAGCGGGAGGCGGGGGTTGCCTCTCTGGATCCGATGCCAGGCGCCTCAGGGAGCCTCTCTTGTTGCCTCTGGGAAGTGCCGGCCGGCCTCCTTTACCATTGCCAGGGGCAGCTGGGCTTCCCGTCGATTCGCTGCGATGCAATGGGGCCCCATGTGCCATTGCGGTCTTCCTTGGGGATCTTTGGACTTGGGGCCGGAACTGCTGTCTTGGGGCCTCCTCTGGAGCATCAGGAGAAGGGACAGGCCTCCTCTTCAGGTGCGAAGGAAAGTAGGAATTCCAGTCGAGTGGAGGCAAAGCCGGCGACCCCCCTCTCGAGAAGAGGTTGCGTAGGAGAGGCGGGGTCGCTGTCGAGCCGCGCCGGGAGACTCGGGGTTGCACTCGCGTGGGGACACGAGGAACTCGGGGAACCTTTGGGGCTGCCTAGACGGAGTCCAGCCTGCTTTGCAGGGCCAGAGAGCACTCAGGATGGCTCTCGAGTCGTTGCAGATACAAAGTGCCCCTTCTCGCAGGGAGGGGGGCCCACGGGCCGCTCTCGCGCTGTGGCGGGAAGCCCTGGCTTCTTGGCGGGTTGGTACGGGTATCTCGGGGGAAACCTGCTGCCACCCGCACGGAGTCAAGCCCCGTTCTGAGCCGGGAGAGGTGCCGGGGCATGCTCTCCATGCCCTGCACGGGAAAAGTGCCTCCTCACGCAATGGGCGTGGCATCACGTGGGTTTTCTCGACTTGCGGTGGTGGGTTCTTGAGTTGTGGCGGGGCCCTGGCTCGTCTCCCCTGTTAGCCCACTGGGGTGGTGTTGCCTCCTTTGGAGCGGCGAGGGGAGGGAGCTGCCTCGGGATTCCCCAGGAGGCGCTGCAGCGCACAGGGTCCGCGGCACGGCACGCATAGAGCTAGGACCCACGGGGTGCCCCTCGAGGTCGGATGGGCTTCTCGGGGCATCTCTGGGGTGGCATCAAGGGAGCCGCGGGGACTCAGCCTTTCTCTCGGGTCACAGTAAGGGGAAATCGGGCTTCATCTCGAATGCAGGGTCGAAGGTCGTGCTTTTCCTGGAGTCGCAGCGGGAGGCGGGGGTTGCCTCTCTGGATCCCATGCCAGGCTCCTCAGGGAGCTTCTCTTGTTGCCTCTGGGAAGTGCCGACCTCCTTTGCCATTGCCAGGGGCAGCTGGGCTTCCCGTCGATTCGCTGCGATGCAATGGGGCCCCATGTGCCATTGCGGTTTTCCTTGGGGACCTTCGTTCTTGGGGCCAGAACTGGTGTCTTGGGGCCTCCTCTGGAGCGTCAGGAGAAGTGACAGGCCTCCTTTTGAGGTGCGAAGGAAAGTAGGGATTCCAGTCGAGTGGAGGCAAAGCCGGCGGCCCCCCTCTCGAGAAGAGGTGGCGTAGGCGAGGCGGGGTCGCTGTCGAGCCGCGCCTGGAGACTCGGGGCTCCGCTCTCGTGGGGACACGGGGATCTCGGGGAACCTCTGGGGGCGCCGAGAGGGAGTCCAGCCTCCTTTGAGGGCCAGAGAGCACTCAAGATGGCTCTCGAGTCGCTGCAGATACAAAGGGCCCCTTCTCGCACGGAGGGGGGCCCACAGGACGCTCTCGCGCTGTGGCGGGAAGCCCTGCCTTCTTGACCGGTTGGCACGGCTATCTCGGGGGACACCTGGTGTCGGCCGCACGGAGTGAAGCCCCGTTCTGAGCCGGGAGAGGTACCGGGGCATGCTCTCCACGCCCTGCAAGGGAAAAGCGCCTCCTCACGCAGTGGGCGTGGCATCACGTGGGGTTTCTCGACTTGCGGCGGTGGGTTCTCGAGTTGCGGCGGGGACCCTGGCCCGTCGCCCCTATTAGCCCAGCGGGGTCGTGGTGCCTCCTATGGAGTGGCGAGGGGAGGGAGCCGCCTTGGGTTTCCCCAGGAGGCGCTGCAGCGCACCGGGTCCGCGGCAAGCATTGAGCTAGGACCCTCGGGGTGCCCCTCGAGGTGGGATGGGCATCTCGGGGCATCTCTGGAGTGGCATCAAGGGAGCCGCGGGGACTCAGCCTTTCTCTCGGGTCACAGTAAGGGGAAACCGGGCTTCATCTCGAATGCAGGGTCGAAGGTCGTGCTTTTCCTGGAGTCGCAGCAGGAGGCGGGGGTTGCCTCTCTGGATCCCATGCCAGGCTCCTCAGGGAGCTTCTCCTGTTGCCTCTGGGAAGTGCCGGCCTCCCTTGCCATTGCCAGGGGCAGCTGGGCTTCCCGTCGATTCGCTGCAATGGAATGTGGCCCCATGTGCCATTGCGGGCTTCCTTGGGGACCTTTGGCCTTGGGGCCGGATCTGGTGTCTTGGGGCCTCCTCTGGAGCGTCAGGAGAAGTGACAGGCCTCCTCTTGAGGTGCGAAGGAAAGTAGGGATTCCCGTCGAGTGGAGGCAAAGCCGGCGGCCCCCCTCTCGAGAAGAGGTGGCGTAGGGGATGTGGGATCGCTGTCTAACTGTGCCTGGAGACGCGGGGTTCCACTCGCGTGGGGACACGGGGATCTCGGGGCACCTCTGGGGCCGCCTAGACGGAGTCCAGCCTGCTTTGCAGGGCCAGAGAGCACTGAGGATGGGTCTCGAGTCGCTGCAGATACAAAGGGCCCCTTCTCGCAGGGAGGGGGGCCCACGGGACGCTCTTGCTCTGTGGCGGGAAGCCCTGCCTTCTTAGCGGGTTGGCACGGGTATCTCGGGGGACACCTGGTGTCACCCGCACAGAGTCAAGCCCCGTTCTGAGCCGGGAGAGGTGCCGGGGCATGCTCTCCATGCCCTGCACGGGAAAAGTGCCTCCTCACGCAATGGGCGTGGCATCACGTGGGTTTTCCCGACTTGCGGCGGTGGGTTCTCGAGTTGTGGCGGGGCCCTGGCCAGTCTCCCCTGTTAGCCCAGTGGGGTGGTGTTGCCTCCTTTGGAGCGGCGAGGGCAGGGAGCCGCCTCGGTATTCCCCAGGAGGCGCTGCGGTGCACCGGGTCTCCGTCAAGCATTGAGCTAGGGCCCTCGGGGTGCCCCTCGAGGTGGGATGGGCATCTCGGGGCATCTCTGGAGTGGCATCAAGGGAGCCGAGGGGACTCAGCCTTTCTCTCGGGTCACAGGACGGGGAAACCGGGCTTCATCTCGAATGCAGGGTCGAAGGTCGTGCTTTTCCTGGAGTCGCAGCGGGAGGCGGGGGTTGCCTCTCTGGATCCGATGCCAGGCGCCTCAGGGAGCCTCTCTTGTTGCCTCTGGGAAGTGCCGGCCGGCCTCCTTTACCATTGCCAGGGGCAGCTGGGCTTCCCGTCGATTCGCTGCGATGCAATGGGGCCCCATGTGCCATTGCGGTCTTCCTTGGGGATCTTTGGACTTGGGGCCGGAACTGCTGTCTTGGGGCCTCCTCTGGAGCATCAGGAGAAGGGACAGGCCTCCTCTTCAGGTGCGAAGGAAAGTAGGAATTCCAGTCGAGTGGAGGCAAAGCCGGCGGCCCCCCTCTCGAGAAGAGGTGGCGTAGGAGAGGCGGGGTCGCTGTCGAGCCGCGCCGGGAGACTCGGGGTTGCACTCGCGTGGGGACACGAGGATCTCGGGGAACCTTTGGGGCTGCCTAGACGGAGTCCAGCCTGCTTTGCAGGGCCAGAGAGCACTCAGGATGGCTCTCGAGTCGTTGCAGATACAAAGTGCCCCTTCTCGCAGGGAGGGGGGCCCACGGGACGCTCTCGCGCTGTGGCGGGAAGCCCTGCCTTCTTGGCGGGTTGGTACGGGTATCTCGGGGGAAACCTGGTGCCACCCGCACGGAGTCAAGCCCCGTTCTGAGCCGGGAGAGGTGCCGGGGCATGCTCTCCATGCCCTGCACGGGAAAAGTGCCTCCTCACGCAATGGGCGTGGCATCACGTGGGTTTTCTCGACTTGCGGTGGTGGGTTCTTGAGTTGTGGCGGGGCCCTGGCTCGTCTCCCCTGTTAGCCCACTGGGGTGGTGTTGCCTCCTTTGGAGCGGCGAGGGGAGGGAGCTGCCTCGGGATTCCCCAGGAGGCGCTGCAGGGCACAGGGTCCGCGGCACGGCACGCATAGGGCTAGGACCCTCGGGGTGCCCCTCGAGGTCGGATGGGCTTCTCGGGGCATCTCTGGGGTGGCATCAAGGGAGCCGCGGGGACTCAGCCTTTCTCTCGGGTCACAGTAAGGGGAAATCGGGCTTCATCTCGAATGCAGGGTCGAAGGTCGTGCTTTTCCTGGAGTCGCAGCGGGAGGCGGGGGTTGCCTCTCTGGATCCCATGCCAGGCTCCTCAGGGAGCTTCTCTTGTTGCCTCTGGGAAGTGCCGACCTCCTTTGCCATTGCCAGGGGCAGCTGGGCTTCCCGTCGATTCGCTGCGATGCAATGGGGCCCCATGTGCCATTGCGGTTTTCCTTGGGGACCTTCGTTCTTGGGGCCAGAACTGGTGTCTTGGGGCCTCCTCTGGAGCGTCAGGAGAAGTGACAGGCCTCCTTTTGAGGTGCGAAGGAAAGTAGGGATTCCAGTCGAGTGGAGGCAAAGCCGACGGCCCCCCTCTCGAGAAGAGGTGGCGTAGGCGAGGCGGGGTCGCTGTCGAGCCGCGCCTGGAGACTCGGGGCTCCGCTCTCGTGGGGACACGGGGATCTCGGGGAACCTCTGGGGGCGCCGAGAGGGAGTCCAGCCTCCTTTGAGGGCCAGAGAGCACTCAAGATGGCTCTCGAGTCGCTGCAGATACAAAGGGCCCCTTCTCGCACGGAGGGGGGCCCACAGGATGCTCTCGCGCTGTGGCGGGAAGCCCTGCCTTCTTGACCGGTTGGCACGGCTATCTCGGGGGACACCTGGTGTTGGCCGCACGGAGTGAAGCCCCGTTCTGAGCCGGGAGAGGTACCGGGGCATGCTCTCCACGCCCTGCAAGGGAAAAGCGCCTCCTCACGCAGTGGGCGTGGCATCACGTGGGGTTTCTCGACTTGCGGCGGTGGGTTCTCGAGTTGCGGCGGGGACCCTGGCCCGTCGCCCCTATTAGCCCAGCGGGGTCGTGGTGCCTCCTATGGAGCGGCGAGGGGAGGGAGCCGCCTTGGGTTTCCCCAGGAGGCGCTGCAGCGCACCGGGTCCGCGGCAAGCATTGAGCTAGGACCCTCGGGGTGCCCCTCGAGGTGGGATGGGCATCTCGGGGCATCTCTGGAGTGGCATCAAGGGAGCCGCGGGGACTCAGCCTTTCTCTCGGGTCACAGTAAGGGGAAACCGGGCTTCATCTCGAATGCAGGGTCGAAGGTCGTGCTTTTCCTGGAGTCGCAGCAGGAGGCGGGGGTTGCCTCTCTGGATCCCATGCCAGGCTCCTCAGGGAGCTTCTCCTGTTGCCTCTGGGAAGTGCCGGCCTCCCTTGCCATTGCCAGGGGCAGCTGGGCTTCCCGTCGGTTCGCTGCAATGGAATGTGGCCCCATGTGCCATTGCAGGCTTCCTTGGGGACCTTTGGCCTTGGGGCCGGATCTGGTGTCTTGGGGCCTCCTCTGGAGCGTCAGGAGAAGTGACAGGCCTCCTCTTGAGGTGCGAAGGAAAGTAGGGATTCCCGTCGAGTGGAGGCAAAGCCGGCGGCCCCCCTCTCGAGAAGAGGTGGCGTAGGGGAGGTGGGATCGCTGTCTAACTGTGCCTGGAGACGCGGGGTTCCACTCGCGTGGGGACACGGGGATCTCGGGGCACCTCTGGGGCCGCCGAGACGGAGTCCAGCATGCTTTGCAGGGCCAGAGAGCACTCAGGATGGCTCTCGAGTCGCTGCAGATACAAAGGGCCCCTTCTCGCAGGGAGGGGGGCCCACGGGACGCTCTCGCGCTGTGGCGGGAAGCCCTGCCTTCTTAGCGGGTTGGCACGGGTATCTCGGGGGACACCTGGTGTCACCCGCACGGAGTCAAGCCCCGTTCTGAGCAGGGAGAGGTGCCGGGGCATGCTCTCCATGCCCTGCACGGGAAAAGTGCCTCCTCATGCAATGGGCGTGGCATCACGTGGGTTTTATCGACTTGCGGCGGTGGGTTCTCGAGTTGTGGCGGGGCCCTGGCCAGTCTCCCCTGTTAGCCCAGTGGGGTGGTGTTGCCTCCTTTGGAGCGGCGAGGGCAGGGAGCCGCCTCGGTATTCCCCAGGAGGCGCTGCGGTGCACCGGGTCTCCGTCAAGCATTGAGCTAGGGCCCTCGGGGTGCCCCTCGAGGTGGGATGGGCATCTCGGGGCATCTCTGGAGTGGCATCAAGGGAGCCGAGGGGACTCAGCCTTTCTCTCGGGTCACAGGACGGGGAAACCGGGCTTCATCTCGAATGCAGGGTCGAAGGTCGTGCTTTTCCTGGAGTCGCAGCGGGAGGCGGGGGTTGCCTCTCTGGATCCGATGCCAGGCGCCTCAGGGAGCCTCTCTTGTTGCCTCTGGGAAGTGCCGGCCGGCCTCCTTTACCATTGCCAGGGGCAGCTGGGCTTCCCGTCGATTCGCTGCGATGCAATGGGGCCCCATGTGCCATTGCGGTCTTCCTTGGGGATCTTTGGACTTGGGGCCGGAACTGCTGTCTTGGGGCCTCCTCTGGAGCATCAGGAGAAGGGACAGGCCTCCTCTTCAGGTGCGAAGGAAAGTAGGAATTCCAGTCGAGTGGAGGCAAAGCCGGCGGCCCCCCTCTCGAGAAGAGGTGGCGTAGGAGAGGCGGGGTCGCTGTCGAGCCGCGCCGGGAGACTCGGGGTTGCACTCGCGTGGGGACACGAGGATCTCGGGGAACCTTTGGGGCTGCCTAGACGGAGTCCAGCCTGCTTTGCAGGGCCAGAGAGCACTCAGGATGGCTCTCGAGTCGTTGCAGATACAAAGTGCCCCTTCTCGCAGGGAGGGGGGCCCACGGGACGCTCTCGCGCTGTGGCGGGAAGCCCTGCCTTCTTGGCGGGTTGGTACGGGTATCTCGGGGGAAACCTGTTGCCACCCGCACGGAGTCAAGCCCCGTTCTGAGCCGGGAGAGGTGCCGGGGCATGCTCTCCATGCCCTGCACGGGAAAAGTGCCTCCTCACGCAATGGGCGTGGCATCACGTGGGTTTTCTCGACTTGCGGTGGTGGGTTCTTGAGTTGTGGCGGGGCCCTGGCTCGTCTCCCCTGTTAGCCCACTGGGGTGGTGTTGCCTCCTTTGGAGCGGCGAGGGGAGGGAGCTGCCTCGGGATTCCCCAGGAGGCGCTGCAGGGCACAGGGTCCGCGGCACGGCACGCATAGGGCTAGGACCCTCGGGGTGCCCCTCGAGGTCGGATGGGCTTCTCGGGGCATCTCTGGGGTGGCATCAAGGGAGCCGCGGGGACTCAGCCTTTCTCTCGGGTCACAGTAAGGGGAAATCGGGCTTCATCTCGAATGCAGGGTCGAAGGTCGTGCTTTTCCTGGAGTCGCAGCGGGAGGCGGGGGTTGCCTCTCTGGATCCCATGCCAGGCTCCTCAGGGAGCTTCTCTTGTTGCCTCTGGGAAGTGCCGACCTCCTTTGCCATTGCCAGGGGCAGCTGGGCTTCCCGTCGATTCGCTGCGATGCAATGGGGCCCCATGTGCCATTGCGGTTTTCCTTGGGGACCTTCGTTCTTGGGGCCAGAACTGGTGTCTTGGGGCCTCCTCTGGAGCGTCAGGAGAAGTGACAGGCCTCCTTTTGAGGTGCGAAGGAAAGTAGGGATTCCAGTCGAGTGGAGGCAAAGCCGGCGGCCCCCCTCTCGAGAAGAGGTGGCGTAGGCGAGGCGGGGTCGCTGTCGAGCCGCGCCTGGAGACTCGGGGCTCCGCTCTCGTGGGGACACGGGGATCTCGGGGAACCTCTGGGGGCGCCGAGAGGGAGTCCAGCCTCCTTTGAGGGCCAGAGAGCACTCAAGATAGCTCTCGAGTCGCTGCAGATACAAAGGGCCCCTTCTCGCACGGAGGGGGGCCCACAGGACGCTCTCGCGCTGTGGCGGGAAGCCCTGCCTTCTTGACCGGTTGGCACGGCTATCTCGGGGGACACCTGGTGTCGGCCGCACGGAGTGAAGCCCCGTTCTGAGCCGGGAGAGGTACCGGGGCATGCTCTCCACGCCCTGCAAGGGAAAAGCGCCTCCTCACGCAGTGGGCGTGGCATCACGTGGGGTTTCTCGACTTGCGGCGGTGGGTTCTCGAGTTGCGGCGGGGACCCTGGCCCGTCGCCCCTATTAGCCCAGCGGGGTCGTGGTGCCTCCTATGGAGCGGCGAGGGGAGGGAGCCGCCTTGGGTTTCCCCAGGAGGCGCTGCAGCGCACCGGGTCCGCGGCAAGCATTGAGCTAGGACCCTCGGGGTGCCCCTCGAGGTGGGATGGGCATCTCGGGGCATCTCTGGAGTGGCATCAAGGGAGCCGCGGGGACTCAGCCTTTCTCTCGGGTCACAGTAAGGGGAAACCGGGCTTCATCTCGAATGCAGGGTCGAAGGTCGTGCTTTTCCTGGAGTCGCAGCGGGAGGCGGGGGTTGCCTCTCTGGATCCCATGCCAGGCTCCTCAGGGAGCTTCTCCTGTTGCCTCTGGGAAGTGCCGGCCTCCCTTGCCATTGCCAGGGGCAGCTGGGCTTCCCGTCGATTCGCTGCAATGGAATGTGGCCCCATGTGCCATTGCGGGCTTCCTTGGGGACCTTTGGTCTTGGGGCCGGATCTGGTGTCTTGGGGCCTCCTCTGGAGCGTCAGGAGAAGTGACAGGCCTCCTCTTGAGGTGCGAAGGAAAGTAGGGATTCCCGTCGAGTGGAGGCAAAGCCGGCGGCCCCCCTCTCGAGAAGAGGTGGCGTAGGGGAGGTGGGATCGCTGTCTAACTGTGCCTGGAGACGCGGGGTTCCACTCGCGTGGGGACACGGGTATCTCGGGGCACCTCTGGGGCCACCTAGACGGAGTCCAGCCTGCTTTGCAGGGCCAGAGAGCACTCAGGATGGCTCTCGAGTCGCTGCAGATACAAAGGGCCCCTTCTCGCAGGGAGGGGGGCCCACGGGACGCTCTCGCGCTGTGGCGGGAAGCCCTGCCTTCTTAGCGGGTTGGCACGGGTATCTCGGGGGACACCTGGTGTCACCCGCACGGAGTCAAGCCCTGTTCTGAGACGGGAGAGGTGCCGGGGCATGCTCTCCATGCCCTGCACGGGAAAAGTGCCTCCTCACGCAATGGGCGTGGCATCACGTGGGTTTTCCCGACTTGCGGTGGTGGGTTCTCAAGTTGTGGCGGGGCCCTGGCCAGTCTCCCCTGTTAGCCCAGTGGGGTGGTGTTGCCTCCTTTGGAGCGGCGAGGGCAGGGAGCCGCCTCGGTATTCCCCAGGAGGCGCTGCGGTGCACCGGGTCTCCGTCAAGCATTGAGCTAGGGCCCTCGGGGTGCCCCTCGAGGTGGGATGGGCATCTCGGGGCATCTCTGGAGTGGCATCAAGGGAGCCGAGGGGACTCAGCCTTTCTCTCGGGTCACAGGACTGGGAAACCGGGCTTCATCTCGAATGCAGGGTCGAAGGTCGTGCTTTTCCTGGAGTCGCAGCGGGAGGCGGGGGTTGCCTCTCTGGATCCGATGCCAGGCGCCTCAGGGAGCCTCTCTTGTTGCCTCTGGGAAGTGCCGGCCGGCCTCCTTTACCATTGCCCGGGGCAGCTGGGCTTCCCGTCGATTCGCTGCGATGCAATGGGGCCCCATGTGCCATTGCGGTCTTCCTTGGGGATCTTTGGACTTGGGGCCGGAACTGCTGTCTTGGGGCCTCCTCTGGAGCATCAGGAGAAGGGACAGGCCTCCTCTTCAGGTGCGAAGGAAAGTAGGAATTCCAGTCGAGTGGAGGCAAAGCCGGCGGCCCCCCTCTCGAGAAGAGGTGGCGTAGGAGAGGCGGGGTCGCTGTCGAGCCGCGCCGGGAGACTCGGGGTTGCACTCGCGTGGGGACACGAGGATCTCGGGGAACCTTTGGGGCTGCCTAGACGGAGTCCAGCCTGCTTTCCAGGGCCAGAGAGCACTCAGGATGGCTCTCGAGTCGTTGCAGATACAAAGTGCCCCTTCTCGCAGGGAGGGGGGCCCACGGGACGCTCTCGCGCTGTGGCGGGAAGCCCTGCCTTCTTGGCGGGTTGGTACGGGTATCTCGGGGGAAACCTGGTGCCACCCGCACGGAGTCAAGCCCCGTTCTGAGCCGGGAGAGGTGCCGGGGCATGCTCTCCATGTCCTGCACGGGAAAAGTGCCTCCTCACGCAATGGGCGTGGCATCACGTGGGTTTTCTCGACTTGCGGTGGTGGGTTCTTGAGTTGTGGCGGGGCCCTGGCTCGTCTCCCCTGTTAGCCCACTGGGGTGGTGTTGCCTCCTTTGGAGCGGCGAGGGGAGGGAGCTGCCTCGGGATTCCCCAGGAGGCGCTGCAGCGCACAGGGTCCGCGGCACGGCACGCATAGGGCTAGGACCCTCGGGGTGCCCCTCGAGGTCGGATGGGCTTCTCGGGGCATCTCTGGGGTGGCATCAAGGGAGCCGCGGGGACTCAGCCTTTCTCTCGGGTCACAGTAAGGGGAAATCGGGCTTCATCTCGAATGCAGGGTCGAAGGTCGTGCTTTTCCTGGAGTCGCAGCGGGAGGCGGGGGTTGCCTCTCTGGATCCCATGCCAGGCTCCTCAGGGAGCTTCTCTTGTTGCCTCTGGGAAGTGCCGACCTCCTTTGCCATTGCCAGGGGCAGCTGGGCTTCCCGTCGATTCGCTGCGATGCAATGGGGCCCCATGTGCCATTGCGGTTTTCCTTGGGGACCTTCGTTCTTGGGGCCAGAACTGGTGTCTTGGGGCCTCCTCTGGAGCGTCAGGAGAAGTGACAGGCCTCCTTTTGAGGTGCGAAGGAAAGTAGGGATTCCAGTCGAGTGGAGGCAAAGCCGGCGGCCCCCCTCTCGAGAAGAGGTGGCGTAGGCGAGGCGGGGTCGCTGTCGAGCCGCGCCTGGAGACTCGGGGCTCCGCTCTCGTGGGGACACGGGGATCTCGGGGAACCTCTGGGGGCGCCGAGAGGGAGTCCAGCCTCCTTTGAGGGCCAGAGAGCACTCAAGATGGCTCTCGAGTCGCTGCAGATACAAAGGGCCCCTTCTCGCACGGAGGGGGGCCCACAGGATGCTCTCGCGCTGTGGCGGGAAGCCCTGCCTTCTTGACCGGTTGGCACGGCTATCTCGGGGGACACCTGGTGTCGGCCGCACGGAGTGAAGCCCCGTTCTGAGCCGGGAGAGGTACCGGGGCATGCTCTCCACGCCCTGCAAGGGAAAAGCGCCTCCTCACGCAGTGGGCGTGGCATCACGTGGGGTTTCTCGACTTGCGGCGGTGGGTTCTCGAGTTGCGGCGGGGACCCTGGCCCGTCGCCCCTATTAGCCCAGCGGGGTCGTGGTGCCTCCTATGGAGCGGCGAGGGGAGGGAGCCGCCTTGGGTTTCCCCAGGAGGCGCTGCAGCGCACCGGGTCCGCGGCAAGCATTGAGCTAGGACCCTCGGGGTGCCCCTCGAGGTGGGATGGGCATCTCGGGGCATCTCTGGAGTGGCATCAAGGGAGCCGCGGGGACTCAGCCTTTCTCTCGGGTCACAGTAAGGGGAAACCGGGCTTCATCTCGAATGCAGGGTCGAAGGTCGTGCTTTTCCTGGAGTCGCAGCAGGAGGCGGGGGTTGCCTCTCTGGATCCCATGCCAGGCTCCTCAGGGAGCTTCTCCTGTTGCCTCTGGGAAGTGCCGGCCTCCCTTGCCATTGCCAGGGGCAGCTGGGCTTCCCGTCGGTTCGCTGCAATGGAATGTGGCCCCATGTGCCATTGCAGGCTTCCTTGGGGACCTTTGGCCTTGGGGCCGGATCTGGTGTCTTGGGGCCTCCTCTGGAGCGTCAGGAGAAGTGACAGGCCTCCTCTTGAGGTGCGAAGGAAAGTAGGGATTCCCGTCGAGTGGAGGCAAAGCCGGCGGCCCCCCTCTCGAGAAGAGGTGGCGTAGGGGAGGTGGGATCGCTGTCTAACTGTGCCTGGAGACGCGGGGTTCCACTCGCGTGGGGACACGGGGATCTCGGGGCACCTCTGGGGCCGCCGAGACGGAGTCCAGCATGCTTTGCAGGGCCAGAGAGCACTCAGGATGGCTCTCGAGTCGCTGCAGATACAAAGGGCCCCTTCTCGCAGGGAGGGGGGCCCACGGGACGCTCTCGCGCTGTGGCGGGAAGCCCTGCCTTCTTAGCGGGTTGGCACGGGTATCTCGGGGGACACCTGGTGTCACCCGCACGGAGTCAAGCCCCGTTCTGAGCAGGGAGAGGTGCCGGGGCATGCTCTCCATGCCCTGCACGGGAAAAGTGCCTCCTCATGCAATGGGCGTGGCATCACGTGGGTTTTATCGACTTGCGGCGGTGGGTTCTCGAGTTGTGGCGGGGCCCTGGCCAGTCTCCCCTGTTAGCCCAGTGGGGTGGTGTTGCCTCCTTTGGAGCGGCGAGGGCAGGGAGCCGCCTCGGTATTCCCCAGGAGGCGCTGCGGTGCACCGGGTCTCCGTCAAGCATTGAGCTAGGGCCCTCGGGGTGCCCCTCGAGGTGGGATGGGCATCTCGGGGCATCTCTGGAGTGGCATCAAGGGAGCCGAGGGGACTCAGCCTTTCTCTCGGGTCACAGGACGGGGAAACCGGGCTTCATCTCGAATGCAGGGTCGAAGGTCGTGCTTTTCCTGGAGTCGCAGCGGGAGGCGGGGGTTGCCTCTCTGGATCCGATGCCAGGCGCCTCAGGGAGCCTCTCTTGTTGCCTCTGGGAAGTGCCGGCCGGCCTCCTTTACCATTGCCAGGGGCAGCTGGGCTTCCCGTCGATTCGCTGCGATGCAATGGGGCCCCATGTGCCATTGCGGTCTTCCTTGGGGATCTTTGGACTTGGGGCCGGAACTGCTGTCTTGGGGCCTCCTCTGGAGCATCAGGAGAAGGGACAGGCCTCCTCTTCAGGTGCGAAGGAAAGTAGGAATTCCAGTCGAGTGGAGGCAAAGCCGGCGGCCCCCCTCTCGAGAAGAGGTGGCGTAGGAGAGGCGGGGTCGCTGTCGAGCCGCGCCGGGAGACTCGGGGTTGCACTCGCGTGGGGACACGAGGATCTCGGGGAACCTTTGGGGCTGCCTAGACGGAGTCCAGCCTGCTTTGCAGGGCCAGAGAGCACTCAGGATGGCTCTCGAGTCGTTGCAGATACAAAGTGCCCCTTCTCGCAGGGAGGGGGGCCCACGGGACGCTCTCGCGCTGTGGCGGGAAGCCCTGCCTTCTTGGCGGGTTGGTACGGGTATCTCGGGGGAAACCTGTTGCCACCCGCACGGAGTCAAGCCCCGTTCTGAGCCGGGAGAGGTGCCGGGGCATGCTCTCCATGCCCTGCACGGGAAAAGTGCCTCCTCACGCAATGGGCGTGGCATCACGTGGGTTTTCTCGACTTGCGGTGGTGGGTTCTTGAGTTGTGGCGGGGCCCTGGCTCGTCTCCCCTGTTAGCCCACTGGGGTGGTGTTGCCTCCTTTGGAGCGGCGAGGGGAGGGAGCTGCCTCGGGATTCCCCAGGAGGCGCTGCAGGGCACAGGGTCCGCGGCACGGCACGCATAGGGCTAGGACCCTCGGGGTGCCCCTCGAGGTCGGATGGGCTTCTCGGGGCATCTCTGGGGTGGCATCAAGGGAGCCGCGGGGACTCAGCCTTTCTCTCGGGTCACAGTAAGGGGAAATCGGGCTTCATCTCGAATGCAGGGTCGAAGGTCGTGCTTTTCCTGGAGTCGCAGCGGGAGGCGGGGGTTGCCTCTCTGGATCCCATGCCAGGCTCCTCAGGGAGCTTCTCTTGTTGCCTCTGGGAAGTGCCGACCTCCTTTGCCATTGCCAGGGGCAGCTGGGCTTCCCGTCGATTCGCTGCGATGCAATGGGGCCCCATGTGCCATTGCGGTTTTCCTTGGGGACCTTCGTTCTTGGGGCCAGAACTGGTGTCTTGGGGCCTCCTCTGGAGCGTCAGGAGAAGTGACAGGCCTCCTTTTGAGGTGCGAAGGAAAGTAGGGATTCCAGTCGAGTGGAGGCAAAGCCGGCGGCCCCCCTCTCGAGAAGAGGTGGCGTAGGCGAGGCGGGGTCGCTGTCGAGCCGCGCCTGGAGACTCGGGGCTCCGCTCTCGTGGGGACACGGGGATCTCGGGGAACCTCTGGGGGCGCCGAGAGGGAGTCCAGCCTCCTTTGAGGGCCAGAGAGCACTCAAGATAGCTCTCGAGTCGCTGCAGATACAAAGGGCCCCTTCTCGCACGGAGGGGGGCCCACAGGACGCTCTCGCGCTGTGGCGGGAAGCCCTGCCTTCTTGACCGGTTGGCACGGCTATCTCGGGGGACACCTGGTGTCGGCCGCACGGAGTGAAGCCCCGTTCTGAGCCGGGAGAGGTACCGGGGCATGCTCTCCACGCCCTGCAAGGGAAAAGCGCCTCCTCACGCAGTGGGCGTGGCATCACGTGGGGTTTCTCGACTTGCGGCGGTGGGTTCTCGAGTTGCGGCGGGGACCCTGGCCCGTCGCCCCTATTAGCCCAGCGGGGTCGTGGTGCCTCCTATGGAGCGGCGAGGGGAGGGAGCCGCCTTGGGTTTCCCCAGGAGGCGCTGCAGCGCACCGGGTCCGCGGCAAGCATTGAGCTAGGACCCTCGGGGTGCCCCTCGAGGTGGGATGGGCATCTCGGGGCATCTCTGGAGTGGCATCAAGGGAGCCGCGGGGACTCAGCCTTTCTCTCGGGTCACAGTAAGGGGAAACCGGGCTTCATCTCGAATGCAGGGTCGAAGGTCGTGCTTTTCCTGGAGTCGCAGCGGGAGGCGGGGGTTGCCTCTCTGGATCCCATGCCAGGCTCCTCAGGGAGCTTCTCCTGTTGCCTCTGGGAAGTGCCGGCCTCCCTTGCCATTGCCAGGGGCAGCTGGGCTTCCCGTCGATTCGCTGCAATGGAATGTGGCCCCATGTGCCATTGCGGGCTTCCTTGGGGACCTTTGGTCTTGGGGCCGGATCTGGTGTCTTGGGGCCTCCTCTGGAGCGTCAGGAGAAGTGACAGGCCTCCTCTTGAGGTGCGAAGGAAAGTAGGGATTCCCGTCGAGTGGAGGCAAAGCCGGCGGCCCCCCTCTCGAGAAGAGGTGGCGTAGGGGAGGTGGGATCGCTGTCTAACTGTGCCTGGAGACGCGGGGTTCCACTCGCGTGGGGACACGGGTATCTCGGGGCACCTCTGGGGCCACCTAGACGGAGTCCAGCCTGCTTTGCAGGGCCAGAGAGCACTCAGGATGGCTCTCGAGTCGCTGCAGATACAAAGGGCCCCTTCTCGCAGGGAGGGGGGCCCACGGGACGCTCTCGCGCTGTGGCGGGAAGCCCTGCCTTCTTAGCGGGTTGGCACGGGTATCTCGGGGGACACCTGGTGTCACCCGCACGGAGTCAAGCCCTGTTCTGAGACGGGAGAGGTGCCGGGGCATGCTCTCCATGCCCTGCACGGGAAAAGTGCCTCCTCACGCAATGGGCGTGGCATCACGTGGGTTTTCCCGACTTGCGGTGGTGGGTTCTCAAGTTGTGGCGGGGCCCTGGCCAGTCTCCCCTGTTAGCCCAGTGGGGTGGGGTTGCCTCCTTTGGAGCGGCGAGGGCAGGGAGCCGCCTCGGTATTCCCCAGGAGGCGCTGCGGTGCACCGGGTCTCCGTCAAGCATTGAGCTAGGGCCCTCGGGGTGCCCCTCGAGGTGGGATGGGCATCTCGGGGCATCTCTGGAGTGGCATCAAGGGAGCCGAGGGGACTCAGCCTTTCTCTCGGGTCACAGGACGGGGAAACCGGGCTTCATCTCGAATGCAGGGTCGAAGGTCGTGCTTTTCCTGGAGTCGCAGCGGGAGGCGGGGGTTGCCTCTCTGGATCCGATGCCAGGCGCCTCAGGGAGCCTCTCTTGTTGCCTCTGGGAAGTGCCGGCCGGCCTCCTTTACCATTGCCCGGGGCAGCTGGGCTTCCCGTCGATTCGCTGCGATGCAATGGGGCCCCATGTGCCATTGCGGTCTTCCTTGGGGATCTTTGGACTTGGGGCCGGAACTGCTGTCTTGGGGCCTCCTCTGGAGCATCAGGAGAAGGGACAGGCCTCCTCTTCAGGTGCGAAGGAAAGTAGGAATTCCAGTCGAGTGGAGGCAAAGCCGGCGGCCCCCCTCTCGAGAAGAGGTGGCGTAGGAGAGGCGGGGTCGCTGTCGAGCCGCGCCGGGAGACTCGGGGTTGCACTCGCGTGGGGACACGAGGATCTCGGGGAACCTTTGGGGCTGCCTAGACGGAGTCCAGCCTGCTTTCCAGGGCCAGAGAGCACTCAGGATGGCTCTCGAGTCGTTGCAGATACAAAGTGCCCCTTCTCGCAGGGAGGGGGGCCCACGGGACGCTCTCGCGCTGTGGCGGGAAGCCCTGCCTTCTTGGCGGGTTGGTACGGGTATCTCGGGGGAAACCTGGTGCCACCCGCACGGAGTCAAGCCCCGTTCTGAGCCGGGAGAGGTGCCGGGGCATGCTCTCCATGTCCTGCACGGGAAAAGTGCCTCCTCACGCAATGGGCGTGGCATCACGTGGGTTTTCTCGACTTGCGGTGGTGGGTTCTTGAGTTGTGGCGGGGCCCTGGCTCGTCTCCCCTGTTAGCCCACTGGGGTGGTGTTGCCTCCTTTGGAGCGGCGAGGGGAGGGAGCTGCCTCGGGATTCCCCAGGAGGCGCTGCAGCGCACAGGGTCCGCGGCACGGCACGCATAGGGCTAGGACCCTCGGGGTGCCCCTCGAGGTCGGATGGGCTTCTCGGGGCATCTCTGGGGTGGCATCAAGGGAGCCGCGGGGACTCAGCCTTTCTCTCGGGTCACAGTAAGGGGAAATCGGGCTTCATCTCGAATGCAGGGTCGAAGGTCGTGCTTTTCCTGGAGTCGCAGCGGGAGGCGGGGGTTGCCTCTCTGGATCCCATGCCAGGCTCCTCAGGGAGCTTCTCTTGTTGCCTCTGGGAAGTGCCGACCTCCTTTGCCATTGCCAGGGGCAGCTGGGCTTCCCGTCGATTCGCTGCGATGCAATGGGGCCCCATGTGCCATTGCGGTTTTCCTTGGGGACCTTCGTTCTTGGGGCCAGAACTGGTGTCTTGGGGCCTCCTCTGGAGCGTCAGGAGAAGTGACAGGCCTCCTTTTGAGGTGCGAAGGAAAGTAGGGATTCCAGTCGAGTGGAGGCAAAGCCGGCGGCCCCCCTCTCGAGAAGAGGTGGCGTAGGCGAGGCGGGGTCGCTGTCGAGCCGCGCCTGGAGACTCGGGGCTCCGCTCTCGTGGGGACACGGGGATCTCGGGGAACCTCTGGGGGCGCCGAGAGGGAGTCCAGCCTCCTTTGAGGGCCAGAGAGCACTCAAGATGGCTCTCGAGTCGCTGCAGATACAAAGGGCCCCTTCTCGCACGGAGGGGGGCCCACAGGACGCTCTCGCGCTGTGGCGGGAAGCCCTGCCTTCTTGACCGGTTGGCACGGCTATCTCGGGGGACACCTGGTGTCGGCCGCACGGAGTGAAGCCCCGTTCTGAGCCGGGAGAGGTACCGGGGCATGCTCTCCACGCCCTGCATGGGAAAAGCGCCTCCTCAGGCAGTGGGCGTGGCATCACGTGGGGTTCCTCGACTTGCGGCGGTGGGTTCTCGAGTTGCGGCGGGGACACTGGCCCGTCGCCCCTATTAGCCCAGCGGGGTCGTGGTGCCTCCTATGGAGCGGCGAGGGGAGGGAGCCGCCTTGGGTTTCCCCAGGAGGCGCTGCAGCGCACCGGGTCCGCGGCAAGCATTGAGCTAGGACCCTCGGGGTGCCCCTCGAGGTGGGATGGGCATCTCGGGGCATCTCTGGAGTGGCATCAAGGGAGCCGCGGGGACTCAGCCTTTCTCTCGGGTCACAGTAAGGGGAAACCTGGCTTCATCTCGAATGCAGGGTCGAAGGTCGTGCTTTTCCTGGAGTCGCAGCGGGAGGCGGGGGTTGCCTCTCTGGATCCCATGCCAGGCTCCTCAGGGAGCTTCTCCTGTTGCCTCTGGGAAGTGCCGGCCTCCCTTGCCATTGCCAGGGGCAGCTGGGCTTCCCGTCGATTCGCTGCAATGGAATGTGGCCCCATGTGCCATTGCGGGCTTCCTTGGGGACCTTTGGCCTTGGGGCCGGATCTGGTGTCTTGGGGCCTCCTCTGGAGCGTCAGGAGAAGTGACAGGCCTCCTCTTGAGGTGCGAAGGAAAGTAGGGATTCCAGTCGAGTGGAGGCAAAGCCGGCGGCCCCCCTCTCGAGAAGAGGTGGCGTAGGCGAGGCGGGGTCGCTGTCGAGCCGCGCCTGGAGACTCGGGGCTCCGCTCTCGTGGGGACACGGGGATCTCGGGGAACCTCTGGGGGCGCCGAGAGGGAGTCCAGCCTCCTTTGAGGGCCAGAGAGCACTCAAGATGGCTCTCGAGTCGCTGCAGATACAAAGGGCCCCTTCTCGCACGGAGGGGGGCCCACAGGACGCTCTCGCGCTGTGGCGGGAAGCCCTGCCTTCTTGACCGGTTGGCACGGCTATCTCGGGGGACACCTGGTGTCGGCCGCACGGAGTGAAGCCCCGTTCTGAGCCGGGAGAGGTACCGGGGCATGCTCTCCACGCCCTGCAAGGGAAAAGCGCCTCCTCACGCAGTGGGCGTGGCATCACGTGGGGTTTCTCGACTTGCGGCGGTGGGTTCTCGAGTTGCGGCGGGGACCCTGGCCCGTCGCCCCTATTAGCCCAGCGGGGTCGTGGTGCCTCCTATGGAGTGGCGAGGGGAGGGAGCCGCCTTGGGTTTCCCCAGGAGGCGCTGCAGCGCACCGGGTCCGCGGCAAGCATTGAGCTAGGACCCTCGGGGTGCCCCTCGAGGTGGGATGGGCATCTCGGGGCATCTCTGGAGTGGCATCAAGGGAGCCGCGGGGACTCAGCCTTTCTCTCGGGTCACAGTAAGGGGAAACCGGGCTTCATCTCGAATGCAGGGTCGAAGGTCGTGCTTTTCCTGGAGTCGCAGCAGGAGGCGGGGGTTGCCTCTCTGGATCCCATGCCAGGCTCCTCAGGGAGCTTCTCCTGTTGCCTCTGGGAAGTGCCGGCCTCCCTTGCCATTGCCAGGGGCAGCTGGGCTTCCCGTCGATTCGCTGCAATGGAATGTGGCCCCATGTGCCATTGCGGGCTTCCTTGGGGACCTTTGGCCTTGGGGCCGGATCTGGTGTCTTGGGGCCTCCTCTGGAGCGTCAGGAGAAGTGACAGGCCTCCTCTTGAGGTGCGAAGGAAAGTAGGGATTCCCGTCGAGTGGAGGCAAAGCCGGCGGCCCCCCTCTCGAGAAGAGGTGGCGTAGGGGAGGTGGGATCGCTGTCTAACTGTGCCTGGAGACGCGGGGTTCCACTCGCGTGGGGACACGGGGATCTCGGGGCACCTCTGGGGCCGCCTAGACGGAGTCCAGCCTGCTTTGCAGGGCCAGAGAGCACTCAGGATGGCTCTCGAGTCGCTGCAGATACAAAGGGCCCCTTCTCGCAGGGAGGGGGGCCCACGGGACGCTCTCGCTCTGTGGCGGGAAGCCCTGCCTTCTTAGCGGGTTGGCACGGGTATCTCGGGGGACACCTGGTGTCACCCGCACAGAGTCAAGCCCCGTTCTGAGCCGGGAGAGGTGCCGGGGCATGCTCTCCATGCCCTGCACGGGAAAAGTGCCTCCTCACGCAATGGGCGTGGCATCACGTGGGTTTTCCCGACTTGCGGCGGTGGGTTCTCGAGTTGTGGCGGGGCCCTGGCCAGTCTCCCCTGTTAGCCCAGTGGGGTGGTGTTGCCTCCTTTGGAGCGGCGAGGGCAGGGAGCCGCCTCGGTATTCCCCAGGAGGCGCTGCGGTGCACCGGGTCTCCGTCAAGCATTGAGCTAGGGCCCTCGGGGTGCCCCTCGAGGTGGGATGGGCATCTCGGGGCATCTCTGGAGTGGCATCAAGGGAGCCGAGGGGACTCAGCCTTTCTCTCGGGTCACAGGACGGGGAAACCGGGCTTCATCTCGAATGCAGGGTCGAAGGTCGTGCTTTTCCTGGAGTCGCAGCGGGAGGCGGGGGTTGCCTCTCTGGATCCGATGCCAGGCGCCTCAGGGAGCCTCTCTTGTTGCCTCTGGGAAGTGCCGGCCGGCCTCCTTTACCATTGCCAGGGGCAGCTGGGCTTCCCGTCGATTCGCTGCGATGCAATGGGGCCCCATGTGCCATTGCGGTCTTCCTTGGGGATCTTTGGACTTGGGGCCGGAACTGGTGTCTTGGGGCCTCCTCTGGAGCATCAGGAGAAGGGACAGGCCTCCTCTTCAGGTGCGAAGGAAAGTAGGAATTCCAGTCGAGTGGAGGCAAAGCCGGCGGCCCCCCTCTCGAGAAGAGGTGGCGTAGGAGAGGCGGGGTCGCTGTCGAGCCGCGCCGGGAGACTCGGGGTTGCACTCGCGTGGGGACACGAGGATCTCGGGGAACCTTTGGGGCTGCCTAGACGGAGTCCAGCCTGCTTTGCAGGGCCAGAGAGCACTCAGGATGGCTCTCGAGTCGTTGCAGATACAAAGTGCCCCTTCTCGCAGGGAGGGGGGCCCACGGGACGCTCTCGCGCTGTGGCGGGAAGCCCTGCCTTCTTGGCGGGTTGGTACGGGTATCTCGGGGGAAACCTGGTGCCACCCGCACGGAGTCAAGCCCCGTTCTGAGCCGGAAGAGGTGCCGGGGCATGCTCTCCATGCCCTGCACGGGAAAAGTGCCTCCTCACGCAATGGGCGTGGCATCACGTGGGTTTTCTCGACTTGCGGTGGTGGGTTCTTGAGTTGTGGCGGGGCCCTGGCTCGTCTCCCCTGTTAGCCCACTGGGGTGGTGTTGCCTCCTTTGGAGCGGCGAGGGGAGGGAGCTGCCTCGGGATTCCCCAGGAGGCGCTGCAGGGCACAGGGTCCGCGGCACGGCACGCATAGGGCTAGGACCCTCGGGGTGCCCCTCGAGGTCGGATGGGCTTCTCGGGGCATCTCTGGGGTGGCATCAAGGGAGCCGCGGGGACTCAGCCTTTCTCTCGGGTCACAGTAAGGGGAAATCGGGCTTCATCTCGAATGCAGGGTCGAAGGTCGTGCTTTTCCTGGAGTCGCAGCGGGAGGCGGGGGTTGCCTCTCTGGATCCCATGCCAGGCTCCTCAGGGAGCTTCTCTTGTTGCCTCTGGGAAGTGCCGACCTCCTTTGCCATTGCCAGGGGCAGCTGGGCTTCCCGTCGATTCGCTGCGATGCAATGGGGCCCCATGTGCCATTGCGGTTTTCCTTGGGGACCTTCGTTCTTGGGGCCAGAACTGGTGTCTTGGGGCCTCCTCTGGAGCGTCAGGAGAAGTGACAGGCCTCCTTTTGAGGTGCGAAGGAAAGTAGGGATTCCAGTCGAGTGGAGGCAAAGCCGGCGGCCCCCCTCTCGAGAAGAGGTGGCGTAGGCGAGGCGGGGTCGCTGTCGAGCCGCGCCTGGAGACTCGGGGCTCCGCTCTCGTGGGGACACGGGGATCTCGGGGAACCTCTGGGGGCGCCGAGAGGGAGTCCAGCCTCCTTTGAGGGCCAGAGAGCACTCAAGATGGCTCTCGAGTCGCTGCAGATACAAAGGGCCCCTTCTCGCACGGAGGGGGGCCCACAGGATGCTCTCGCGCTGTGGCGGGAAGCCCTGCCTTCTTGACCGGTTGGCACGGCTATCTCGGGGGACACCTGGTGTCGGCCGCACGGAGTGAAGCCCCGTTCTGAGCCGCGAGAGGTACCGGGGCATGCTCTCCACGCCCTGCAAGGGAAAAGCGCCTCCTCACGCAGTGGGCGTGGCATCACGTGGGGTTTCTCGACTTGCGGCGGTGGGTTCTCGAGTTGCGGCGGGGACCCTGGCCCGTCGCCCCTATTAGCCCAGCGGGGTCGTGGTGCCTCCTATGGAGCGGCGAGGGGAGGGAGCCGCCTTGGGTTTCCCCAGGAGGCGCTGCAGCACACCGGGTCCGCGGCAAGCATTGAGCTAGGACCCTCGGGGTGCCCCTCGAGGTGGGATGGGCATCTCGGGGCATCTCTGGAGTGGCATCAAGGGAGCCGCGGGGACTCAGCCTTTCTCTCGGGTCACAGTAAGGGGAAACCGGGCTTCATCTCGAATGCAGGGTCGAAGGTCGTGCTTTTCCTGGAGTCGCAGCAGGAGGCGGGGGTTGCCTCTCTGGATCCCATGCCAGGCTCCTCAGGGAGCTTCTCCTGTTGCCTCTGGGAAGTGCCGGCCTCCCTTGCCATTGCCAGGGGCAGCTGGGCTTCCCGTCGGTTCGCTGCAATGGAATGTGGCCCCATGTGCCATTGCAGGCTTCCTTGGGGACCTTTGGCCTTGGGGCCGGATCTGGTGTCTTGGGGCCTCCTCTGGAGCGTCAGGAGAAGTGACAGGCCTCCTCTTGAGGTGCGAAGGAAAGTAGGGATTCCCGTCGAGTGGAGGCAAAGCCGGCGGCCCCCCTCTCGAGAAGAGGTGGCGTATGGGAGGTGGGATCGCTGTCTAACTGTGCCTGGAGACGCGGGGTTCCACTCGCGTGGGGACACGGGGATCTCGGGGCACCTCTGGGGCCGCCTAGACGGAGTCCAGCCTGCTTTGCAGGGCCAGAGAGCACTCAGGATGGCTCTCGAGTCGCTGCAGATACAAAGGGCCCCTTCTCGCAGGGAGGGGGGCCCACGGGACGCTCTCGCGCTGTGGCGGGAAGCCCTGCCTTCTTAGCGGGTTGGCACGGGTATCTCGGGGGACACCTGGTGTCACCCGCACGGAGTCAAGCCCCGTTCTGAGCAGGGAGAGGTGCCGGGGCATGCTCTCCATGCCCTGCACGGGAAAAGTGCCTCCTCACGCAATGGGCGTGGCATCACGTGGGTTTTCCCGACTTGCGGCGGTGGGTTCTCGAGTTGTGGCGGGGCCCTGGCCAGTCTCCCCTGTTAGCCCAGTGGGGTGGTGTTGCCTCCTTTGGAGCGGCGAGGGCAGGGAGCCGCCTCGGTATTCCCCAGGAGGCGCTGCGGTGCACCGGGTCTCCGTCAAGCATTGAGCTAGGGCCCTCGGGGTGCCCCTCGAGGTGGGATGGGCATCTCGGGGCATCTCTGGAGTGGCATCAAGGGAGCCGAGGGGACTCAGCCTTTCTCTCGGGTCACAGGACGGGGAAACCGGGCTTCATCTCGAATGCAGGGTCGAAGGTCGTGCTTTTCCTGGAGTCGCAGCGGGAGGCGGGGGTTGCCTCTCTGGATCCGATGCCAGGCGCCTCAGGGAGCCTCTCTTGTTGCCTCTGGGAAGTGCCGGCCGGCCTCCTTTACCATTGCCAGGGGCAGCTGGGCTTCCCGTCGATTCGCTGCGATGCAATGGGGCCCCATGTGCCATTGCGGTCTTCCTTGGGGATCTTTGGACTTGGGGCCGGAACTGCTGTCTTGGGGCCTCCTCTGGAGCATCAGGAGAAGGGACAGGCCTCCTCTTCAGGTGCGAAGGAAAGTAGGAATTCCAGTCGAGTGGAGGCAAAGCCGGCGACCCCCCTCTCGAGAAGAGGTGGCGTAGGAGAGGCGGGGTCGCTGTCGAGCCGCGCCGGGAGACTCGGGGTTGCACTCGCGTGGGGACACGAGGATCTCGGGGAACCTTTGGGGCTGCCTAGACGGAGTCCAGCCTGCTTTGCAGGGCCAGAGAGCACTCAGGATGGCTCTCGAGTCGTTGCAGATACAAAGTGCCCCTTCTCGCAGGGAGGGGGGCCCACGGGACGCTCTCGCGCTGTGGCGGGAAGCCCTGCCTTCTTGGCGGGTTGGTACGGGTATCTCGGGGGAAACCTGGTGCCACCCGCACGGAGTCAAGCCCCGTTCTGAGCCGGGAGAGGTGCCGGGGCATGCTCTCCATGCCCTGCACGGGAAAAGTGCCTCCTCACGCAATGGGCGTGGCATCACGTGGGTTTTCTCGACTTGCGGTGGTGGGTTCTTGAGTTGTGGCAGGGCCCTGGCTCGTCTCCCCTGTTAGCCCACTGGGGTGGTGTTGCCTCCTTTGGAGCGGCGAGGGGAGGGAGCTGCCTCGGGATTCCCCAGGAGGCGCTGCAGGGCACAGGGTCCGCGGCACGGCACGCATAGGGCTAGGACCCTCGGGGTGCCCCTCGAGGTCGGATGGGCTTCTCGGGGCATCTCTGGGGTGGCATCAAGGGAGCCGCGGGGACTCAGCCTTTCTCTCCGGTAACAGTAAGGGGAAATCGGGCTTCATCTCGAATGCAGGGTCGAAGGTCGTGCTTTTCCTGGAGTCGCAGCGGGAGGCGGGGGTTGCCTCTCTGGATCCCATGCCAGGCTCCTCAGGGAGCTTCTCTTGTTGCCTGTGGGAAGTGCCGACCTCCTTTGCCATTGCCAGGGGCAGCTGGGCTTCCCGTCGATTCGCTGCGATGCAATGGGGCCCCATGTGCCATTGCGGTTTTCCTTGGGGACCTTCGTTCTTGGGGCCAGAACTGGTGTCTTGGGGCCTCCTCTGGAGCGTCAGGAGAAGTGACAGGCCTCCTTTTGAGGTGCGAAGGAAAGTAGGGATTCCAGTCGAGTGGAGGCAAAGCCGGCGGCCCCCCTCTCGAGAAGAGGTGGCGTAGGCGAGGCGGGGTCGCTGTCGAGCCGCGCCTGGAGACTCGGGGCTCCGCTCTCGTGGGGACACGGGGATCTCGGGGAACCTCTGGGGGCGCCGAGAGGGAGTCCAGCCTCCTTTGAGGGCCAGAGAGCACTCAAGATGGCTCTCGAGTCGCTGCAGATACAAAGGGCCCCTTCTCGCACGCAGGGGGGCCCACAGGACGCTCTCGCGCTGTGGCGGGAAGCCCTGCCTTCTTGACCGGTTGGCACGGCTATCTCGGGGGACACCTGGTGTCGGCCGCACGGAGTGAAGCCCCGTTCTGAGCCGGGAGAGGTACCGGGGCATGCTCTCCACGCCCTGCAAGGGAAAAGCGCCTCCTCACGCAGTGGGCGTGGCATCACGTGGGGTTTCTCGACTTGCGGCGGTGGGTTCTCGAGTTGCGGCGGGGACCCTGGCCCGTCGCCCCTATTAGCCCAGCGGGGTCGTGGTGCCTCCTATGGAGCGGCGAGGGGAGGGAGCCGCCTTGGGTTTCCCCAGGAGGCGCTGCAGCGCACCGGGTCCGCGGCAAGCATTGAGCTAGGACCCTCGGGGTGCCCCTCGAGGTGGGATGGGCATCTCGGGGCATCTCTGGAGTGGCATCAAGGGAGCCGCGGGGACTCAGCCTTTCTCTCGGGTCACAGTAAGGGGAAACCGGGCTTCATCTCGAATGCAGGGTCGAAGGTCGTGCTTTTCCTGGAGTCGCAGCGGGAGGCGGGGGTTGCCTCTCTGGATCCCATGCCAGGCTCCTCAGGGAGCTTCTCCTGTTGCCTCTGGGAAGTGCCGGCCTCCCTTGCCATTGCCAGGGGCAGCTGGGCTTCCCGTCGATTCGCTGCAATGGAATGTGGCCCCATGTGCCATTGCGGGCTTCCTTGGGGACCTTTGGCCTTGGGGCCGGATCTGGTGTCTTGGGGCCTACTCTGGAGCGTCAGGAGAAGTGACAGGCCTCCTCTTGAGGTGCGAAGGAAAGTAGGGATTCCCGTCGAGTGGAGGCAAAGCCGGCGGCCCCCCTCTCGAGAAGAGGTGGCGTAGGGGAGGTGGGATCGCTGTCTAACTGTGCCTGGAGACGCGGGGTTCCACTCGCGTGGGGACACGGGGATCTCGGGGCACCTCTGGGGCCGCCTAGACGGAGTCCAGCCTGCTTTGCAGGGCCAGAGAGCACTCAGGATGGCTCTCGAGTCGCTGCAGATACAAAGGGCCCCTTCTCGCAGGGAGGGGGGCCCACGGGACGCTCTCGCGCTGTGGCGGGAAGCCCTGCCTTCTTAGCGGGTTGGCACGGGTATCTCGGGGGACACCTGGTGTCACCCGCACGGAGTCAAGCCCCGTTCTGAGACGGGAGAGGTGCCGGGGCATGCTCTCCATGCCCTGCACGGGAAAAGTGCCTCCTCACGCAATGGGCGTGGCATCACGTGGGTTTTCACGACTTGCGGCGGTGGGTTCTCGAGTTGTGGCGGGGCCCTGGCCAGTCTCCCCTGTTAGCCCAGTGGGGTGGTGTTGCCTCCTTTGGAGCGGCGAGGGCAGGGAGCCGCCTCGGTATTCCCCAGGAGGCGCTGCGGTGCACCGGGTCTCCGTCAAGCATTGAGCTAGGGCCCTCGGGGTGCCCCTCGAGGTGGGATGGGCATCTCGGGGCATCTCTGGAGTGGCATCAAGGGAGCCGAGGGGACTCAGCCTTTCTCTCGGGTCACAGGACGGGGAAACCGGGCTTCATCTCGAATGCAGGGTCGAAGGTCGTGCTTTTCCTGGAGTCGCAGCGGGAGGCGGGGGTTGCCTCTCTGGATCCGATGCCAGGCGCCTCAGGGAGCCTCTCTTGTTGCCTCTGGGAAGTGCCGGCCGGCCTCCTTTACCATTGCCAGGGGCAGCTGGGCTTCCCGTCGATTCGCTGCGATGCAATGGGGCCCCATGTGCCATTGCGGTCTTCCTTGGGGATCTTTGGACTTGGGGCCGGAACTGCTGTCTTGGGGCCTCCTCTGGAGCATCAGGAGAAGGGACAGGCCTCCTCTTCAGGTGCGAAGGAAAGTAGGAATTCCAGTCGAGTGGAGGCAAAGCCGGCGGCCCCCCTCTCGAGAAGAGGTGGCGTAGGAGAGGCGGGGTCGCTGTCGAGCCGCGCCGGGAGACTCGGGGTTGCACTCGCGTGGGGACACGAGGATCTCGGGGAACCTTTGGGGCTGCCTAGACGGAGTCCAGCCTGCTTTGCAGGGCCAGAGAGCACTCAGGATGGCTCTCGAGTCGTTGCAGATACAAAGTGCCCCTTCTCGCAGGGAGGGGGGCCCACGGGACGCTCTCGCGCTGTGGCGGGAAGCCCTGCCTTCTTGGCGGGTTGGTACGGGTATCTCGGGGGAAACCTGGTGCCACCCGCACGGAGTCAAGCCCCGTTCTGAGCCGGGAGAGGTGCCGGGGCATGCTCTCCATGCCCTGCACGGGAAAAGTGCCTCCTCACGCAATGGGCGTGGCATCACGTGGGTTTTCTCGACTTGCGGTGGTGGGTTCTTGAGTTGTGGCGGGGCCCTGGCTCCTCTCCCCTGTTAGCCCACTGGGGTGGTGTTGCCTCCTTTGGAGCGGCGAGGGGAGGGAGCTGCCTCGGGATTCCCCAGGAGGCGCTGCAGCGCACAGGGTCCGCGGCACGGCACGCATAGGGCTAGGACCCTCGGGGTGCCCCTCGAGGTCGGATGGGCTTCTCGGGGCATCTCTGGGGTGGCATCAAGGGAGCCGCGGTGACTCAGCCTTTCTCTCGGGTCACAGTAAGGGGAAATCGGGCTTCATCTCGAATGCAGGGTCGAAGGTCGTGCTTTTCCTGGAGTCGCAGCGGGAGGCGGGGGTTGCCTCTCTGGATCCCATGCCAGGCTCCTCAGGGAGCTTCTCTTGTTGCCTCTGGGAAGTGCCGACCTCCTTTGCCATTGCCAGGGGCAGCTGGGCTTCCCGTCGATTCGCTGCGATGCAATGGGGCCCCATGTGCCATTGCGGTTTTCCTTGGGGACCTTCGTTCTTGGGGCCAGAACTGGTGTCTTGGGGCCTCCTCTGGAGCGTCAGGAGAAGTGACAGGCCTCCTTTTGAGGTGCGAAGGAAAGTAGGGATTCCAGTCGAGTGGAGGCAAAGCCGGCGGCCCCCCTCTCGAGAAGAGGTGGCGTAGGCGAGGCGGGGTCGCTGTCGAGCCGCGCCTGGAGACTCGGGGCTCCGCTCTCGTGGGGACACGGGGATCTCGGGGAACCTCTGGGGGCGCCGAGAGGGAGTCCAGCCTCCTTTGAGGGCCAGAGAGCACTCAAGATGGCTCTCGAGTCGCTGCAGATACAAAGGGCCCCTTCTCGCACGCAGGGGGGCCCACAGGACGCTCTCGCGCTGTGGCGGGAAGCCCTGCCTTCTTGACCGGTTGGCACGGCTATCTCGGGGGACACCTGGTGTCGGCCGCACGGAGTGAAGCCCCGTTCTGAGCCGGGAGAGGTACCGGGGCATGCTCTCCACGCCCTGCAAGGGAAAAGCGCCTCCTCACGCAGTGGGCGTGGCATCACGTGGGGTTTCTCGACTTGCGGCGGTGGGTTCTCGAGTTGCGGCGGGGACCCTGGCCCGTCGCCCCTATTAGCCCAGCGGGGTCGTGGTGCCTCCTATGGAGCGGCGAGGGGAGGGAGCCGCCTTGGGTTTCCCCAGGAGGCGCTGCAGCGCACCGGGTCCGCGGCAAGCATTGAGCTAGGACCCTCGGGGTGCCCCTCGAGGTGGGATGGGCATCTCGGGGCATCTCTGGAGTGGCATCAAGGGAGCCACGGGGACTCAGCCTTTCTCTCGGGTCACAGTAAGGGGAAACCGGGCTTCATCTCGAATGCAGGGTCGAAGGTCGTGCTTTTCCTGGAGTCGCAGCGGGAGGCGGGGGTTGCCTCTCTGGATCCCATGCCAGGCTCCTCAGGGAGCTTCTCCTGTTGCCTCTGGGAAGTGCCGGCCTCCCTTGCCATTGCCAGGGGCAGCTGGGCTTCCCGTCGATTCGCTGCAATGGAATGTGGCCCCATGTGCCATTGCGGGCTTCCTTGGGGACCTTTGGCCTTGGGGCCGGATCTGGTGTCTTGGGGCCTACTCTGGAGCGTCAGGAGAAGTGACAGGCCTCCTCTTGAGGTGCGAAGGAAAGTAGGGATTCCCGTCGAGTGGAGGCAAAGCCGGCGGCCCCCCTCTCGAGAAGAGGTGGCGTAGGGGAGGTGGGATCGCTGTCTAACTGTGCCTGGAGACGCGGGGTTCCACTCGCGTGGGGACACGGGGATCTCGGGGCACCTCTGGGGCCGCCTAGACGGAGTCCAGCCTGCTTTGCAGGGCCAGAGAGCACTCAGGATGGCTCTCGAGTCGCTGCAGATACAAAGGGCCCCTTCTCGCAGGGAGGGGGGCCCACGGGACGCTCTCGCGCTGTGGCGGGAAGCCCTGCCTTCTTAGCGGGTTGGCACGGGTATCTCGGGGGACACCTGGTGTCACCCGCACGGAGTCAAGCCCCGTTCTGAGACGGGAGAGGTGCCGGGGCATGCTCTCCATGCCCTGCACGGGAAAAGTGCCTCCTCACGCAATGGGCGTGGCATCACGTGGGTTTTCTCGACTTGCGGTGGTGGGTTCTCGAGTTGTGGCGGGGCCCTGGCCAGTCTCCCCTGTTAGCCCAGTGGGGTGGTGTTGCCTCCTTTGGAGCGGCGAGGGCAGGGAGCCGCCTCGGTATTCCCCAGGAGGCGCTGCGGTGCACCGGGTCTCCGTCAAGCATTGAGCTAGGGCCCTCGGGGTGCCCCTCGAGGTGGGATGGGCATCTCGGGGCATCTCTGGAGTGGCATCAAGGGAGCCGCGGGGACTCAGCCTTTCTCTCGGGTCACAGTAAGGGGAAACCGGGCTTCATCTCGAATGCAGGGTCGAAGGTCGTGCTTTTCCTGGAGTCGCAGCAGGAGGCGGGGGTTGCCTCTCTGGATCCCATGCCAGGCTCCTCAGGGAGCTTCTCCTGTTGCCTCTGGGAAGTGCCGGCCTCCCTTGCCATTGCCAGGGGCAGCTGGGCTTCCCGTCGATTCGCTGCAATGGAATGTGGCCCCATGTGCCATTGCGGGCTTCCTTGGGGACCTTTGGCCTTGGGGCCGGATCTGGTGTCTTGGGGCCTCCTCTGGAGCGTCAGGAGAAGTGACAGGCCTCCTCTTGAGGTGCGAAGGAAAGTAGGGATTCCCGTCGAGTGGAGGCAAAGCCGGCGGCCCCCCTCTCGAGAAGAGGTGGCGTAGGGGATGTGGGATCGCTGTCTAACTGTGCCTGGAGACGCGGGGTTCCACTCGCGTGGGGACACGGGGATCTCGGGGCACCTCTGGGGCCGCCTAGACGGAGTCCAGCCTGCTTTGCAGGGCCAGAGAGCACTGAGGATGGGTCTCGAGTCGCTGCAGATACAAAGGGCCACTTCTCGCAGGGAGGGGGGCCCACGGGACGCTCTCGCTCTGTGGCGGGAAGCCCTGCCTTCTTAGCGGGTTGGCACGGGTATCTCGGGGGACACCTGGTGTCACCCGCACAGAGTCAAGCCCCGTTCTGAGCCGGGAGAGGTGCCGGGGCATGCTCTCCATGCCCTGCACGGGAAAAGTGCCTCCTCACGCAATGGGCGTGGCATCACGTGGGTTTTCCCGACTTGCGGCGGTGGGTTCTCGAGTTGTGGCGGGGCCCTGGCCAGTCTCCCCTGTTAGCCCAGTGGGGTGGTGTTGCCTCCTTTGGAGCGGCGAGGGCAGGGAGCCGCCTCGGTATTCCCCAGGAGGCGCTGCGGTGCACCGGGTCTCCGTCAAGCATTGAGCTAGGGCCCTCGGGGTGCCCCTCGAGGTGGGATGGGCATCTCGGGGCATCTCTGGAGTGGCATCAAGGGAGCCGAGGGGACTCAGCCTTTCTCTCGGGTCACAGGACGGGGAAACCGGGCTTCATCTCGAATGCAGGGTCGAAGGTCGTGCTTTTCCTGGAGTCGCAGCGGGAGGCGGGGGTTGCCTCTCTGGATCCGATGCCAGGCGCCTCAGGGAGCCTCTCTTGTTGCCTCTGGGAAGTGCCGGCCGGCCTCCTTTACCATTGCCAGGGGCAGCTGGGCTTCCCGTCGATTCGCTGCGATGCAATGGGGCCCCATGTGCCATTGCGGTCTTCCTTGGGGATCTTTGGACTTGGGGCCGGAACTGCTGTCTTGGGGCCTCCTCTGGAGCATCAGGAGAAGGGACAGGCCTCCTCTTCAGGTGCGAAGGAAAGTAGGAATTCCAGTCGAGTGGAGGCAAAGCCGGCGGCCCCCCTCTCGAGAAGAGGTGGCGTAGGAGAGGCGGGGTCGCTGTCGAGCCGCGCCGGGAGACTCGGGGTTGCACTCGCGTGGGGACACGAGGATCTCGGGGAACCTTTGGGGCTGCCTAGACGGAGTCCAGCCTGCTTTGCAGGGCCAGAGAGCACTCAGGATGGCTCTCGAGTCGTTGCAGATACAAAGTGCCCCTTCTCGCAGGGAGGGGGGCCCACGGGACGCTCTCGCGCTGTGGCGGGAAGCCCTGCCTTCTTGGCGGGTTGGTACGGGTATCTCGGGGGAAACCTGGTGCCACCCGCACGGAGTCAAGCCCCGTTCTGAGCCGGGAGAGGTGCCGGGGCATGCTCTCCATGCCCTGCACGGGAAAAGTGCCTCCTCACGCAATGGGCGTGGCATCACGTGGGTTTTCTCGACTTGCGGTGGTGGGTTCTTGAGTTGTGGCGGGGCCCTGGCTCCTCTCCCCTGTTAGCCCACTGGGGTGGTGTTGCCTCCTTTGGAGCGGCGAGGGGAGGGAGCTGCCTCGGGATTCCCCAGGAGGCGCTGCAGCGCACAGGGTCCGCGGCACGGCACGCATAGGGCTAGGACCCTCGGGGTGCCCCTCGAGGTCGGATGGGCTTCTCGGGGCATCTCTGGGGTGGCATCAAGGGAGCCGCGGTGACTCAGCCTTTCTCTCGGGTCACAGTAAGGGGAAATCGGGCTTCATCTCGAATGCAGGGTCGAAGGTCGTGCTTTTCCTGGAGTCGCAGCGGGAGGCGGGGGTTGCCTCTCTGGATCCCATGCCAGGCTCCTCAGGGAGCTTCTCTTGTTGCCTCTGGGAAGTGCCGACCTCCTTTGCCATTGCCAGGGGCAGCTGGGCTTCCCGTCGATTCGCTGCGATGCAATGGGGCCCCATGTGCCATTGCGGTTTTCCTTGGGGACCTTCGTTCTTGGGGCCAGAACTGGTGTCTTGGGGCCTCCTCTGGAGCGTCAGGAGAAGTGACAGGCCTCCTTTTGAGGTGCGAAGGAAAGTAGGGATTCCAGTCGAGTGGAGGCAAAGCCGGCGGCCCCCCTCTCGAGAAGAGGTGGCGTAGGCGAGGCGGGGTCGCTGTCGAGCCGCGCCTGGAGACTCGGGGCTCCGCTCTCGTGGGGACACGGGGATCTCGGGGAACCTCTGGGGGCGCCGAGAGGGAGTCCAGCCTCCTTTGAGGGCCAGAGAGCACTCAAGATGGCTCTCGAGTCGCTGCAGATACAAAGGGCCCCTTCTCGCACGCAGGGGGGCCCACAGGACGCTCTCGCGCTGTGGCGGGAAGCCCTGCCTTCTTGACCGGTTGGCACGGCTATCTCGGGGGACACCTGGTGTCGGCCGCACGGAGTGAAGCCCCGTTCTGAGCCGGGAGAGGTACCGGGGCATGCTCTCCACGCCCTGCAAGGGAAAAGCGCCTCCTCACGCAGTGGGCGTGGCATCACGTGGGGT